>NC_079135.1:15192500-19992500 GCF_945859705.1 Episyrphus balteatus | reverse complement strand
TTGTTGTCATCATTTCTACACCCCTTTCCATATATCTCCTTTACTAATTTATTCAGCATCTCAGCAAGTTGAAAAACAAGCCCAAGAGATGTTCTTTCCAGTCCTTTGGAGCTGCTTGCTTTTGCTTGCTCTTGCCTATATATATAAAGTGTGCCAACATAAATAAATGAACATCGGTAGCAAGCACATCAGAGCAGGCTCAGGAAAACACAGTAGAGTCCTATGCCACACTAAAAAACAGAGAAAGACTTTATCGAAACCGAACCGTGTGTTCAAGAGTGTACATATATGTTGTATACCCAGTAGAACAAGTAGCAGCATCCAAAAACGAAACGAATATCGTTCGATATAAAAGGCAGAGAAGCGTGTCGAAAAAAAAAATGTGAGAGAATCTGTGGAAAGGACTCAGAACAGAAGTAATATGAATAAATTATTTCGTAAGTATACATTGTGACGGGAAAAACAAAACAGGATGTGGCTCATTAGGCTCATTTCCATATTCATACGACAAAATTAACGGAACGACGACAATGTAGGTAAAAAAAAAAACCAGAAAAAAAAACATGAAGAAAAAACAAGAAGAAATACCAAAAAATGACACTGCTGGTGTGAAATATTTACGCCTTTTAATGAGAGCCTGGCTTGAAGTAGCACAACATATTATAATGGAGGCCATTAGTGCTAACTTATTCAAATGGGATATTCCTTTGCCGCATCGCTGAAGGTGCAACACACAGCTTTAATTTGACATCAACATCATGTCGGTATAATAACTGTCTTAACTTTTAAATTTATATTAACATAATAAATGTGTTTAAACACATATTATGTACGACTATGTTTGTGTGTATGTAACTTGTTGTTTATTTTTTTATCTAATTTTACATAACATAACAATAGAATATCTAGTCTATAATAGAGTTCAAAGACCTTGTCATTTCATAAACGATTTTTTTAAAGAAATTTAAATATAAAAACCTTAAAAATATACCTTGTATAAAATTTGGTTTAAAGTTACAAAAACATTCCTTTAAAAGGTTTTGGCCTTCAAACAAAGAATTTTTAAAAATTTGTTTTTTGAAAATCGTTAGAGCGAATTTTTATAAATTTTTTTTTAACATACATACAAAATTTCATACATACCTATGCATAAAAAATTTGGTTTTGGTGAAAAAAATAATATTAATTTACACATATAAAACGAAATTGCAACAAAAAAAGGTTTTCAGAAGATTGATTTTTCAAACACAAATTTTGAACTTTTTTTTTTAAATCCATTTATATTTTCTTGTAAACTTTACTTAATATTAATATTAGAGTTACTAAAAACTATTTATACAAAAATTTTCATTGAAATCGGTAGTGCGGTTTACGAGAAAATCAAAAATCAAGAAATCTATGGGAAGTACATTTAATAACAGTAAAAAAATATATATTTTTTATTTCTAAAATATGACCTAATTTGCCATAACCTTTTCCGTTTTGGTCATAGGGTGTACTTGCCATTTTATTTACATAAGGTACAAAAAAAACCCTTAGTGAATCACCAAAAACCTTTAAAAACTAAGTTGAAATTTTTTCTTGCATAGTTGTAGCTTTTCAAAACAAAATTCTTTGTTGCAAGACCAAGTTTTTTAGATCAAAAAATTTTTAAATTATCCAACTTTTTTTAACTAAGAAAGTTAGCTCAAAAGTGAGCTCACAAGCGTCACTTTTTTAATGCATTTGTTTTCCATTAAAAATTTAAAAAAAAAATTATTTATTGCAAATAAAAAATGTTCTAAAGAAAATTCATTGCAATATGTGTGCAAGTTTGTATTTAATTTATATTCCTCGAATTTCTTACAATTTTGTCAATTTGGCAATATATGCATTAGGTTCAATGTTATGTTATAGTTGACATAGCTGTTGTATGGTCAAATAGTCAAAATAAACACATTTTGAATTGAACTTTTTTCTTATGCAGAACATTTTTTCTTTGCATTATTTTTTTTTATTTTGAAATATTTTTATTTGTAATAAAAATTCAATTTTCAATTCCATTTTCAGGTGCAATAACCTTTTTTTAATGCACAAAGTTTTTTTTTTAATGCAAATACTTTGCAACAAATATTTGCAATAAATTCATTTTTTTTTTTAATTTTAAATGTATTCTTTTAATTGATACTCTTATAACCCTGCTCACAAAATCAAGGATATTGCGATATTAGTTTTTTTTTTTTTTTTTTGTTATTCTAGATTCCGTGAAATTAAAAAAATGTTTAAATTTCTTTATTTATTATTTTTTGCGCAACGTAAAAAAAAAACTTAAAATATGGAAGACATCCAAACTGTTTTTGTTCTAACTTAATATAATAAAGTCAAATAAGGAGAAAAAAGGGGTAAATCTCGGAATGAATGTTAATAGAAATTGTTTTTGCTCAATATCTTCCTTTTGCCATTCTATAACATATCTCAAAAGTCTAGAAAAATCTCATGTCCGCTTGTCGCGATTTCAAGGTCAAATCGCGAAATGGAGATTTTCAAAATTAGCAAAAATAGACTATGGTATTATATACACATATGATACATGATTTCAAGGTATTTTTTAATGCTGATTCCAAAAAATCAAGACAATCTGACGTCTCTGAAAAAAGTTATACCAGTTTTTCATCTGTTAACCCCTATTATTATAACAGTTGCAAACTTACTACCGAAAAACCCCTAAAAGTTATGGTAGAGGAACCAAATTTTGCATGAAGGTTTTCATATCCATTATTATTAGGAATCAAAAAATGCAATGAAAAAAACATTCATATCTATGAAAAATTGGTATTTTTTGAATAAAGGGGAAATTTTGGGATATGCACTAAAAAACATCTTGTTACAATCTTGAAATTAGTGCTTAAAGGCTAATTTTTTTGTTCCTTTCTTTGTTTGAATATTCTATATCTTATGTCAAAAATTTAAAAAATCTCATGTCCGCAAGTCCTAATTTTCCTGGTTTGAAGATAAGGTTTAAAAAATTTTTTTTTAAGATTTTAAAAAATTGAAAAACAACACTTCAGATATTTGTGTCAGATCAACATGAATAAGGTGCATTACTTTTCAGGGATGGTCAGGTTGACTTATTGTGAGTTTTTTTGGAATAAGTGTAAAAAAATACCCTTAAATCATGTCGCTTATGTTGGTATACATATACAAATTTAAACTTTTCTTGCTAATTTTTTTAAGTCTGCACCTAACTTAGTTTAACCTCCAAAATTAGGACTTGCGGACATGAGATTTTTTTTATATTTTTGACATAAAATATAGAATATTCAAACAAAGATAGGAACAAAAAAAATAGCCTATTAGCACTAATTTCAAGATTGTACCAATATGTTTTTAGTGCATATCCCAAAATGTCCTCTTTTTTCAAAAAATACCATAGCTGTGAAGGCAGTGTCATTAAGTGCAAAGCTATTTCCTTCTACAAAACTTTCGATTTGCAATTACTAACACAGTTTTTTTTACTTGCTCAATAGGGCAAGTATTGGTTTCGTGTACAAAAAAAATTCGAGGTTTTAATCAAAACTAACATTACGATGATTTAGAAGCCCAAAAAAGTGGGTTTCATCATGACGTCCGTCGGTCTGTGCGTCGGTGCGTCCGTGCGTCCATCTGTACAAGTAGCTACAGCCTAAACGAGTGGACGGATTTTCTTGAAATTTGGTATGGATGTTTTTTTCGTAATTTCCAAGGTTTTTTTTTTTTGTGTTTTAATATCTCGCTTAGAACGTATACCTCCCATACAAAATTTTCGAGTTATTGCAATTTTCTCGAAAACGGCTCTAACGATTTCGATTAAATTTAGCACACGTAATGCTGTATATAGTTTTAACATAACTGCGTTTTTAGTTTTTCTCAAAAAATACGGATAGTTGAAATATAGTCTTTACATTTTTTTAAATCGCGGATGTCGGCTCTTCCCGTACATCATTATGGAGTTATTGCAATTTTCTCAAAAATGGCTCTAAGGATTTTGATAAAATTTTGCATACATAATATTCAAAGTAATTGCAGCAAAACTGCGTTTTTAGTTTTTCTCAAAAAAGTCAAGTCAAATAAAAAAAAATTTTATTTAACTAACATTTGGCCTCCATGCCGGCTCTTCCATTACATCAACCAAATTTCTTAAAGATGTATATAGAGGCAGCTCTAATAACCTACAAGTAAGCTAACATAAAAGTGCTTTGAACTGCAAGAGCAAGTACGTACGGCCCCAGTCGTGCATTTTATTTTACTATTGGAGGCAAGTTTCTTTGCGTCGTTTGTAAAGTGGTAATTTTTGCGAAGATTTGTTCTTCTCAAATGCTTACCACTTCTGACAACCCGTTTTACCGTCATTAAACTGCATTTTATACCGGTTTTTAGCTTAATTTTTAGCGCGAAGTCATGCTGTTCTGATCATTGCACATATGCACATCCATCAGCCCATGTTGTGAATGAGTAACATCGACTTTTAATGTCGTTTGTATACCCTTGGATATTGCGCAAATAACTGCTTACTAAATTTTAACTTGTGTTTGTTTTTGTCCCAATGAATCGTTAGTTTCGGCCTTATTCAAAGACTTCTTTTATTTTCCCCATTTTTTTCGCGCCTAAGGATTTTTCACGACCAGTTTTCATCCTTACACGTTATACACAATCAGATTTATTGACAGACACAATTTTGAGTCCATCTGACCCAGGAACTCATAATTTATTAACATTTTTGCTTTTGAACCTATTCAGATGCGCCAAAAAATATGCTTGATTTTATGACTAAATTTGATCTAGCTACCGTGTGAGAAGAACGGTAGGCCCTAGGACATTTTTTTTCTTCTAAACTAAGCGCATAAAGATGTTCTCTCGTTACATATATAAAAAAGATGTGCCATTGCATTAAATACCAAGACAGGCTTAAAGTAAGATGAACTAAAATGTGAACCTATTCAGATGAGCGGTAGTGTACTTCTTATCAAAAAATTTGTAAATTACATTTTAATGTCACTTATTCTTTGGCCTTGTAAATATAACAAAGTAATACATTTTTAATGCTTTAAAATTTTGATTTGTAATACATGAAGTGACGTTGACATTCATAGTGGTTTTATAAAATGGCAAATTCCCAAATGTCTGCACTAGTTTCCTTTAAAAAAAAAAATAAAACAAAAAAAGCAATTCACTACAAAAACCTTCACTTATTAAAGCTATTAACTGTGGCAGAAAAAACCTTGATGATGATGCATCAATTTTTTTTTTTCTTTTTAAATTATACCCACAATTTCCAAATCCCATAAGGCTACAAACAAAAAAAAAAAGGCTCAGCTTCTTCTACAAGTACATAATATCGATTTGGATAAATTGAAAGTCATCGAATAAAACTCCACTTTACCTTAATTGATATTCAATAGGTTCATATTATAAAAAAAAAGAGATGCTCGATCAAATACAGTTGGAAATGTATTGACAAGGTACACTCAATGCATTATACACACACAGGCATCATATCCTTTTTTATTCACTCTCGTTTTTGTACTCAAATACATATAGCTAGCTAAAATTGTCCAAAACAGTAATGCCAGCATTATAATAATGCATGAGTAAGTACGTCCAACTTAACATTCTACCTATACAAAACCTGCTAATCTATAAATTCAATATAAAATCAAATCTCTAAACACTTCCACACAAAAATAAAACCATAAATCAAATTAACTGAATTCATATCCCATCAACACTAACTTAAAGAGAAAGAGAGGGAGAGAGAGAAGGAAAAACGTTTTCAATAAATGAAATACAAAAACCATGGAAATCAATTTATCAAAATGTGAAGTTCTTGTGTGCGAGTGCGGTTTTTGGGGGTACGGCGGCGGATACGACCGACGGATGTGAATGGATAGATGGACCCAGGACCTCCTATCCTAAAAATTTGATTTATCTTCACAATAAGTGTGGAGTGTTTTCTGGGGATGCCTATATACGGACATCAGGCATCACGGAGTGCCTGGCCTGATGGTGTCGTCGTCATTTGGCTTGGTTTTTGGGGTATTATAATCATTATTGCTGATATCTCTGTCGATTTGTCTTTAAGGACACACAAACAAACAAAAAGGAAGAATAACAAGACAAGGCGTCTTTATTTGCTGTCTTAAATAATATCAATTTTCAATCAGATTTTATTCCCTAGCTTGTCATTTTTGGCATTTTGATAATGTTGTCTCGAAATAAGGAAAGAATTTTTTGTGTGAATTCGGTTTTGAAAACTTTATCATAAAAATATTTGACATTGATAAAGATAGGTACATAAATTCAGATTTAACAAAAAAGGTCTAACTCGTGTGAAATCATAAAACTATAGATTTACATGACTTAAGTTGACATAATATATGTACATTAGGGTGGGTTAGAGATGTTGTAGTTCATCTTGGATTGGAACTGATTTAGGTCAATCTCTGGGGACTTTTTTTGAACGCTTTCAATGATGGACATTTTTGTATTTATTTATTTTGTTGGAATTATTAAGTCCATGGTTGATCATTAGTTAGATTTGTGTGTCCAATACACTGCCTATATAACGTCCTATAATTACGGTGACCATCCGTCCCGGTTTACTCGGGACTGTCCGGTATTTCAACAGCTTGTCCCGGGTTTTTATTTAAGAAACCCGGGACGTATTTGCAGATTTTCTGATTTTTGTATTCAAAATCTTAAAAACTTTTAACGGAAATCAGAAAAACAGTTGTTGGTTGGTTTTTCTAATTTTTCCGACAAAAGTATTAAGCCTAGTACGCTGGTGAAGCAAAACGAAAAAAAAAGTCTCCAAAGTTAAAAAAACTCTTTTGGCAAGAAAAATTACTTGGACAGTAAATGTCAGTGATAAACGATTGAAGACTCTCCAAATATTTTAACACAGTTAAGAATTTCGTTGGTTGAGCCTAGTACGCTGCTGAAGCGAAACGAAAAATTTTGAAGTCTCCAAAGTCAACAGCGAATATGTTAACAAAAAAATACCAACGGGTATTATAGCATAAATTATTATAGTATAAATTATGAAAATACAAATAAAAAAAAATCAAGAAAAAACATCAGAAAATAAGTTTAAAAGCAAAAACAAAACAAATTTAATTTCGTTCAAGATTTCGTTAGCGAAATTTTGTATGGAAAATTTCGATTCGCGATGATGCCCACTTTGAATCCCACCCTCTTAATACAATAGGATTTCCGATTAAAATAAGTCAAATCCGCTTTGATTCTGTTAAATTTAAAGTGATATTCATTTTATTTTAATAAGAATTTTCATCTTAAAAGACCGACAGTGACTGTCAGTTTTTTTTTTTTTTTTTAATTTAAAATAAGATTATTTTCCGCTTAAATTAAGTTGATTTCTTTTGAACTTGCCCATTCAATGAAATAAGAAGATTCGTCCGCTTCATTCAAGAAGGAGGTCATCTTGGCAAAAAGAACATGCAGAAATCCGCTTAATTTAATATGGGATCCGCTTGTTTTTAGGTAGTCTTTTTTCTCTGTGCAGTCTTTACTTTTACGATTTGGCTTGTTTGTATTCGCTTTCGGTAGAAATAATACTCCCAATATATAGCAAAATCGATACTTTTTTAATCAGCATACTGTTTGGATCAGCATAAAATTTTACATCTAAAAGCAAAATCTCAAATTCCTCTCCAGTTTTTGCAAACCGTCAATTTTTCGAAAGCTTGACGAAAGTTCGTAGACTCTAAATGTTTTATAATACAATTTTCGTTGAAATCGACTAAATCATTTACGAGAAATTCAGAACTTAAAAAAAAAACGGTTCTACGGCAGGTAGGTACTCGAAAAAACGCTTCAAAAAATATTTTTAAGTTATTGCATAGATTATATTGCGGGTTTGAGCGCGAAGACCGACTCAAGAAATTTCATAACGAAAAAACCTTGCTCCACCCACTCGTGTAGGTATATAATGCAACTTTACGAAGCTTGCTCGGATCGAGACAAGTGAAAACAAAACACCTGTAGGAGGGAAGTATCGTAAACTCAGTTTTAATTTTCACATGGTTGTCTTTAAGAAAAATTGTAACTTTTCTTGTAGGTGTCGTACAGATATGGTTGAAGCTTATTTTTAAAGGTGAAATGATAAGTTTTCCAAACATATAAAATTAATTAAAAGTTGTCAAATAGAAAAATGAACCAAATCGAAATGGAAGAAAAAAAGTTTTTTTTTTATTTGTTTGATGGAAATTGATTGCATTCAAAAAATTCCAGCTTTTTTCTACATACATGATTGAGCTGAATAAGGTGGATATTGAAAGCTTTAATAACAAGCTTTCAGATGATATAAAATTATTATATAGGTTGTCATGTAAAAATATCGACAATACGATTTGTAAAGAAATAAGAGTTATTTTTTTTTTTTTTTGCTTTTTTTCATGAAAAATGTGTGATTTCAAGAAATCATTTTTATACTTTCTACAAAACATAAAGGCTTTAGTTATAAGGTTTAGTTCTTTAGAAGAAATATAAGGCTTATTTTGAAGGTATAATTTTTTTTGTTTGTATACTTTTGCATATAAAATAAAATGTACGACTGGGTCGCACGTACTAGCTCTTGCAGTTCAAAGCTTTTTTATGTAAGTTTACTTGTAGATTTTAAGAGCTGCCTCTATATAAATTTTAAAGAAATTTTGTATTTGAATTTTTTGGAAAAAATAAAAATGCAGTTTTATTGCAATTGCTTTGAATATTACGTCTGCAAAGTTTAATCAAAATCGACAGAGCCGTTTTTGAGTTATTTGGTATAATTTGAAAAGTTTGTTTGGGAGGTACACTTTCTAAGAAAGATATAAAAAGTTGATAAAAATGTAATGCAATGGCTTTTTTTTATCACAAATGTACCTACCTATTGTCTTATTTGTTTAATACCACACACAATTTAATAAAAATCGTTTAAGCTTTGTTTGGAAAAAAAATCCTATTCCCGTGGATTTGGTCTTAAAATTTTTTGTTTTAGTTTTATTTTTAAACTCTTAAGGTCTAGAGACATAACCCCAAATTTTTATTTTTTGAATTTATGTCCCACTTGAGACATAAGACCCAAATCGTATTTGCGACTTATGTAAGTACTATAGATAGTCCAAGAGCTAGTGGCACATTTGACTAAGGTAGCTCTTTTAAGGCTGAAAATTCGTACAGTGGTAGTTTTCAGCATGCTTAGTAAGAAAATCTTGGTCTGGCAGGCCTCAGCGGTGCACATCATATATATATTTGACCTTGAAAGTTTAATTTTCAACTTTTTTTGCCCAAAATTTGACTTTGAAATCGATTATTTCAAAAAGTATTGATTAAAATAACTTGATTTAAAAACTAATATAAAGTGTAATATTCTGCCTTTTGAAAAATGTATCACTCATAACTGTAGGTGTTGCCGTCGTTTTTAAATAATTTTTTTTTTATTTTGAGTTACTTTTTTAGAAAATTGCCCCTCCCTCCTACACGGGGGGAGATAGACCCCCCCTTCCCGTAGTAAAAAATGCTTGTATTTAACTCCTCTGCAAGAATCAGTTACTAATTTTCTCCGCCTTAGAAAACCATTTTTGGTTCAAATTTTTTTTTTTTTTATTTTATATTTTTTGGGGAAATTACGATAGCTAAGGCGGGGAAAATTAGTAACGGATTCTTGCAGAGGAGTTAAATACAAGCATTTTTTACTATGGGAAGGGGGGGTCTATCTCCCCCCATTTAGGAGGAAGGGGCAATTTTCTAAAAAAGTAACTCAAAATAAAAAAAAATTATTTAAAAACGACGGCAACACCTACAGTTATGAGTGATACATTTTTCAAAAGGCAGAATATTACACTTTATATTAGTTTTTAAATCAAGTTATTTTAATCAATACTTTTTGAAATAATCGATTTCAAAGTCAAATTTTGGGCAAAAAAAGTTGAAAATTAAACTTTCAAGGTCAAATATATATATGATGTGCACCGCTGAGGCCTGCCAGACCAAGATTTTCTTACTAAGCATGCTGAAAACTACCACTGTACGAATTTTCAGCCTTAAAAGAGTCAAATGTGCCACTAGCTCTCCTACTAAGAATTTAGACCCACGTGCTATATACTTTTTTTTAATGGGATATCGATTAAAAATCGAAGAAAACCTTTCACCATAAAATATTTAAAAACCAACATAATATTTACATGTTAACATGTGGTTAGCCTCAGTTTTATAAAAGATATATCAACAAATACCAAAAACAAAAAAACATAAGAAAACATCTATTTCTAGAATTTTTTTTGAGATAAAAAAAAAGAATATTTTTCTTATGATTTATGAGGATCAAAACCTTTGCCAATATAACCCCGATGGTGCTGAAATTTAGTCCCATAAATCTAGTAACCGATATCAAACTAAAAGCTTTACTTTTTTTTTCTTTTACACAACTATATCTATGCTTTAACTTAAATGTAAATATTACGACGACCGACGACGACGATGAGAACCGGCCAAGATGGAATAAATTCACACTTCTTTAATTTTCAAAACCATAATAAAAACAAACACACGCACTTTCAAGGATCATACAGCAAAAAAAAAAATGAAAAAAAAAAAACAAAATATTCACTTGCTCTCCCATCTTGGTTGTCATAATAAATCAAAGTAAACACATTCACTAGAGTAACCAAACAAAAAAGCAAACAATACTCTTCTTTGGCTGGCTTGATGCTTGCTTAGGGAAAGAATCTTTTCATTTTAATGATAAAAAGCTTCTCGCCAGGATATATTAGAATTAATTGCCCAGAAAGAGAAAAAGTTTGACATTGAAAGGACCCTCTTAACGGAATTTCTTTTCTTTTTTCTTTAGAATAACAAGGGAGTCAAATTTCTAAACGGATGATAACATTTAATTATGAAAAAACTATGCTAGCACTGATCTCAGGATGGCGATAGGGAATAAAATTAGGGATTTCAGGTTTAAGAAAAAATAAAAGCAAAAAAACAACTCATTTAGGGTTATTTAGCAGTGATGGGGGAAAAAAATATATGAACTTTTAAAAAGGATTCTAATTACAAAGTCTAATAAGTAAATGAACTAAACTAATATTTCAGTTTAATAGGAATGCATTGAAATTTTAAATTTCGATAAGGGGTAGCATACCTAACCTATATTTATTTTTTTTTTTTTTAATTTAATTATTTAAAGCTTGTAGCTCACAGAAAATTGGATTCCCTTGAATGTCTAAGATCTTGAATAGGTATAGCTTAAATGGGCTTGAAAATAAATATTTATATTTTTTCTAACTCAATTCCCTTGAGTCCTAGTTCTATTTAATAAGTTTTCTATATAATTCTAGGTAGGTACTTACCTTAAGGAATTCCTTTATAATCTTTGAAAATATAGTTCTTCTATGTATAGCTAGGGTATTTCTATACAGAGGAAAAATAGAAAAAAACTAAACCCACGTGCAAATATTCTTTGTATTTTTTGCTTTTTTTTAAAAGAAATTCTATTTGCAATTCGAGAAAAGACTAGAAAAAAACCGACAAATGCAAACATTTAGCACAATTTATTCAGCATCGTAAAATTTTCATTTCATTTGAAAGTCTCAAGAGTTTTGTATATATTTTCTTCAACTATATTATAAAGCTCCTTCAAAGGAAATATAACATACAAATACACATAGAAATACAATCAAATAAATACACACATTCAGTGAAGGAATTGTTTTATTTGAGATCACAAAGGCGCTTGTGAGAGAGAAATGGGTAGTAGATGGTACATTTTTGGAGCGGGTCAAAATTCAGGTTTTTTAAAATCCTGCTGTTTTCTTATTCTGTCTTTCTTAATTATAAATTCTGCTTTTCAAAATTCTGCCAGCATTTTTTTGGAATAAAAAATTCTGCTAATTTTTTTGTTCATACAATACGTGGTTACTTAATAAAAATACTCACTATTTGATTAATTAAAAAAAAAAAATTTCAATTATCATTTTTCAAACATATTTATTGTATCATTAAAAACTTTTTCTCAATATTTTTAAATTTATTGATTTATTAAAAAAAAAAAAGTAAATACCACAAAAATTTACAGAGTAAGTTAATATAGTCTCATCAAAGCAGCAAATTCTGCGAGAAGATGATTTTACAAAATTCTGCAAAAAAATTAAAAAAATTTTTGGAAAATGTTAAAAAGCACGCTTTTTACTTGCGATATAGGTACTATATATCAAGTTATGCATTCGTACAAAAAAAAAAAGTTGAGATAACATTTTTCCATGACATTACGATGATAGACAATGCCAAAAAAGTGGGTCCCGGAAGTCCGTCTGTCCGTCTGTCTGTCAGTCTGTCAGTCTGTCAGTCTGTCTGTCTGTCTGTCTGTATAAGGAACTAGAGCCTAAACGGATGGACCGATTGACTCCAAACTTGCTATGTAGTAGTTTTTGGAGACTCTCCAGAGGGGTTTTTGGAATTAATTTTTTCGGACCAAAAATAACGGTACCTGTCATACAAAAATTTCGGAAAAGTTTAATTTCACGAAAACGGCTACAACGATTTTGTTAAAAAAATTCAAATGTTAGTTTTTAAACAATGTCTATCTTTTGAAGAAAAAATTTTTTTTTGAAAATCGTTATTAACGGTACCTGCCATAGGACCGCTTTTTTCAAATCGGATTTTCTACAAAACTACTTATTGTATTTCAACGAAATTTTTTATACAAAAGCATTTATATAATTTAAATATAAGCCAAAAATAAAATTTTGAAAAAAATAATTTTTGGATTTTTAAAAAAATTTTGAAAAATTGAATTGAATTTTATTTTATTTTTGTTTTTTTTTTTTTGTTTTTATGTACCTACATTTCCCAAGTTTCTATATAAAAAGTCTTAAAAATTTAAGCAACTTCAACTCTAAGAGCAAGTTCGTGCGACCCAGTCGTGCATTTTATTTATATAAATATAGGCTTTTCCAAAGAAAATGAGAAAAATCGAGCTAAGGCCTAAACGGATCGATGAATTTGCTTGAAACTTGGTACAGATGATTCTTACGTAATTCCCTAGAATCGTTTTTTTCGCGTTTTCGAGGTTTTGCAATTTTCTCGAAAACGGCTCTAACGATTTCGATTAAGTTTTGTTTACGTAATAGTCTTATTGATTATAACATTTTTAGTTTTTCTCGAAAAATTCGGAGGACGGAAATAAGGCGTTGCCGTTTTTGCAAAAATTGACATATTTTTTAGGTTCATATATTTCATCAAATCATAATCCAATTTAATCAAAATTTACGGACAGGAATTTCTAATCATTTTGAAGTTAAAAATGTAAAACTAAAATTTAAAAAAAGTTTTTGAAAAAAAAATTACAATAGTCTGTAGTAGAACTGAATTTGGAGGTATTTTTGGCGCAAAATGTGAAAGTAAGAAAAATAAAATGCACGACTGGGTCGCACGAACTTGATCTTAGAGTTAAAGTTGCTTAAATTTTTAAGACTTTTTATATAGAAATTTGAAAAAAAAAAATTCGTTTTTAAAAAAAAATTAAATAAAATCTGAAATTAAATTGCCCTCCAAAACAAGTATGCAGTTTTGATTTTTATGTTAACATGCATTTTTAGAAAAAAAAAATTTCAAAATCGTTAGAGCCGTTTTTTTTTTAAACTAATTTTTTATAAATAATTTTTTGGAAAAAAGGTTTTAAAATAAAATTGGTATGCCATTTTGTAGAAATCACTAATCAACATCTAAAAACTAAATTTCAAAAAAATTCATAGTCCCGTTTTCCAAAATTTGATTTTTCAAAAAAAAATTTTCAAAATTTTTTTAAAAATCCAAAAATCATTTTTTTCTAAATTTTATTTTTGGTTTGTATTTAAATTATATAAATGCTTCTTCACAAAAAGTTTCGTTGAAATCGAACAAGCACTTTCGAAGATAATCGGATTTGAAAAAAACGGTTCTATGGCAGGTACCGTTAATAATGGTTTTAAAAAAAAAAATTTGTCATTGAAAGATAGACCTTAGCTTAAAACTCACACTCGAATTTTTTAAACAAAATCGTTGGAGCCGTTTTTGAGATATTTCAATTTTACTAAAATCGTTATATGACAAGTACCGTTATTTTTGGTCCAAAAAAATTAATTCCAAAAACCCCTCTGGAGAGTCGCCAAATAACGCTACATACCAAGTTTGACATTAATCGGTCCATCCGTTTAGGCTGTAGCTCCTTATACAGACAGACGGACTTCCGGGACCCACTTTTTTGGCATTGTCTACCATCGTAATGTCATGGAAAAATGTTATCTCAACTTTTTTTTTTGTACGAATGCATAACTTGATATATAGTACCTATATCGCAAGTAAAAATTAAGATGTATTACTTTTTATTAGAATTTAAGGAAAAATAACCATAAAAATCAATATTTTATGTTTTCTTACGAATTTATGTTAAACTAGCACCAAAAATATTTCCAAATTAAATTTTAATTCAATTTTATTGGCATAATATACATATTTTTTTTTTCTTTTTTTTCACTAAAAAAAAATATATTATATAGTTTTTTTTTCAATAAGTACACTTTCATCACCTAAAACAACACCCTTTCACATGAAAAAATTAGTAGATTTATTAAACTCGTAGTTTCCATGGGAAACACAACATTCTTGATAAACTTCTTGAGGGAACCATTTATATCATTGGAGATTTTCCATGTTTCCAAAAAAAAAACCTTTCACAAAAAAATATTTTAAGAACCTTATGAATTCTTTGATCCTGTTCATCTCAAACACTGATCTAAATTTTATCAGTGCATCATGTTTTTCGCATGAGTCTGTATGTCTCTATCTCGACCTACAGCCTTACCCACTATGTGATTTTGTTCAACTTTAAATCTGTTAAATAAAAGATTTGGATTATTTCAAAAAAAAAGGAAATAGAAATTTTGTTAGGATCAAAAGTACAGTATCTACTTATCGTATGATCAGAATGAAAAAAAAAAGTATTTTTTCTCAAAATTAGTAAAGATTTTCTACTATTTTATCCTTCTTTTTAAATTAAAAAAAAAAATATTTATTGAATATGGGTTCAATTTAAGTAAATCTTTTCTGTGTAAAAGTTGTTCACTGTGGCGTATGAGTACTATTTTCTACTTGCGATGCGATATAGGTAGTAAGGGCAAGTTTAGGATCCGTATACCTAAAAAAATAACGAAAATTGTTTTAAAAACTTTTTAGTAACCTTCATTTTAAAATGAAGGAAAGTTCTCAAAAAATAATTCTTAGATTCAAAAAAAAAATATTTATTTTTTTGTTTTGAAAATTGAATATTTTGAAAATATTAATTTTTTTAAATGTTCACTAAAAATATTTTTTCATTTAGGAAATTAAATTGCAAACTTGGTTTGGGTGTTTAAAACAATTAAAAAGATGTTTTTTCTTAATAAAATAACAAATTTAAAAATATTTTTTTTTATGATTCTACGTAAGAACTTTCAAATCTTATATACAGGGTGTCCCACAGTCACCGCCCCAAATGAAAACCATGGATTCCTGAGGTCATTTTAAGTCGAACAACTTAAGAGGTAATTTTCTCGTTTTTGTCCCGTTTTCGAGTTACCACGGTTTTTATGATTTTTGCTCTCTTGTCCTTTGACTGGCCTTATCTTTGCCAAACTACGTTTGATGTGAAAGATTTTTTTTACAACCAATCAAGAATTTATTACAGTTTAAGTTTGTCTCAAAACTTTTTTCTCTGCGGACAACCGTTTCTCCACAATTTTGTATCAAACACAATTTTCTTCGTTTTTTAAGTTGTTTTTTACACTTTCATGCCATTTAAGTCAAAAAATCACGTTAATGAGTATTGATTTTTTGTGCTTTTTATTAAAGCCCAGTTTATTTCCATAAAACAAAATAAGTTTTATTTTATAAAAAAGGCTACTAAAAGTAATTAAAAAATAATAAACAAACTGAGTGAAATAAAAAAAAAAATTAATTTAAATGAATTATAAACTTTTTCTGAGCTATTATGGTTAAGAAAAGAACAAATAGATAAAGTTCAGAAAAAGTTTTAATTCATTTAAATTAATTTTGTATTTAAAACTTATTTTTTTTTAATTCACTCAGTTTGTTTATTTTTTTTAATTACTTTCAGTAGCCTTTTTTATGAAATAAAACTTATTTTGTTTTATGGAAATAAACTGGGCTTTAATAAAAAGCACAAAAAATCAATACTCATTAACGCTTTTTTTTGACTTAAATGGCATGAAAGTGTAAAAAACAACTTAAAAAACGAAGAAAATTGTGTTTGATACAAAATTGTGGAGAAACGGTTGTCCGCAGAGAAAAAAGTTTTGAGACAAACTTAAACTGTAATAAATTCTTGATTGGTTGTAAAAAAAATCTTTCACATCAAACGTAGTTTGGCAAAGATAAGGCCAGTCAAAGGACAAGAGAGCAAAAATCATAAAAACCGTGGTAACTTGAAAACGGGACGAAAACGAGAAAATTACCTCTTAAGTTTTTCGACTTAAAATGACCTCAGGAATCTATGGTTTTCATTTGGGGCGGTGACTGTGGGACACCCTGTATATAATTCTCCTGTGCGTTTGTTTGTGACCCTACTCCTTCTAAACGACTTGATAGATTTTTCTGAAATCTGGTGGGTGGGATAAGGTCCATCCGAGACAGGTTTTGTTTTATAATTGGACCCGGTAGGTGGCGCTGTTGTCAAGTTATATGCAAATTCCGTATTTGGGGTCGAATGACTGAACAGATTTTTGTGAAATTTCGGGTGTGCGATAAGGTCTATCCGAGACAGGTTTTGTGTTATAATTGGACCCGGCAGATGGCGCTGTTGTCAAGTTATATGCAAATTGCGTATTTGGGGACGAATGACTGAACAGATTTTTGTGAAATTTTGTGTGTGCGATAAGGTCCATCCCAGACAGGTTTTGTGTTATAATTGGACCCGGTAGATGGCGCTGTTGTCAAGTTTTATGCAAATTGCGTATTTGGGGTCGAATGACTGAACAGATTTTTGTGAAATTTTGTGTGTGCGATAAGGTCCATCCCAGACAGGCTTTGTGTTATAATTGGACCCGCTAGGTGGCGCTGTTGTCAAGTTATATGCAATTGCGTACTTGGGGTCGAATGACTGAACAGATTTTTGTGAAATTTCGGGTGTGCGATAAGGTCCATCCCAGACAGGTTTTGTGTTATAATTGGACCCGGTAGGTGTCGCTGTTGTCAAGTTATAGTGAAATTCCATATTTGGAGTCCGAAAGACTGTATAGATTTTTGTGAATTTTTGTTGATAAGGTTCATTCGAGACAATTTTTTTTATATTTGGACCCGGAAGGTGACGCTGATGTCAAAATATAAGCAAATTCAATATTTGGGGTTTAAAATCATTCAACTGTCTTAAGTTGGACTTGACTGCATGTTAATTGGCTTTTAAGATGAAATTATAATCTAATGCACACTGCTAACGGGTAATGACTGCCCAATTCATCAGCTTTATTTAAAATTTAACATAGGTACACATTATTTAAATTTGTAAAGTAAAGAGTTGTATTTTTTTAAGTGTGTGGAGTCGTTTAATTTAATAAAAAGATGCGAACTTTCATCTAAAAATAATCCAATTTAATAAAATTTAAACTTACTAACTAAGTATACAAATTTCGATTGTAGCCACGAGGCGTATATGATTATCAAGAAGAAAGATTTTGGGTTAAGCCTTCTCTTTATACATTTAATATTTTGATAGAAAAAGGAAATAGAAGAAATTAAAAGAAATGAATGAAATTTAAAAGAATGAGTGACTTAAAGTAATGTCAAATAAATTGAAAATTCAGCGATGAAATTTGAGATGTCGCCACAAGTGTATTGGCAAATAGCCGTATTTCTTAAAAGCCTAATTTTTGAAGTGCCGAATTTTTAAAATGCCATTTTGAAATATTTATTGAAAAAAAGTTTGAAGGAGTAGAAAACTAATTTTGTGGTGCACTACAGAAATGAGTATTTTTATAATCTTACTTACATAAGTTCTAAAGTGAAAGTTTAAAAGTAAACTGATTTTACTAACTAAAATACTACTGAAAACTTACAAAAATGTGTTAAGAACCTTATTTCGAATTCCAAACAACCAAAAATTCAATCTGCAGTCGAATCAATCTGCATTGAAAAAAATTTGCTACTTTTCCGGAAGATTCCGGAAGATTCTATCTTTTCAAATCTCTTTTTGAGACGGATTCACATACATTTTCACACACACTACAATATACAATTGCAAAACGTCAAACCAAACTATAATTTGAGACAAAACAAAATTTAATAAACCAGAGCCTTTATTGGATAAAAGTATAGAAATTTAAAACATGAAATTATTTCAAAATAGTAAAAAATATTTTGTTTGATCTGTCACTAGGACACACATAAATTTACAAAAAAATTACTACTAATTGAATTTCCTAAATAGTCAAAATGAATTTTAGTAGTTTGTGCTCCAAATATCAACCGAACCAAGTGAACCGATTTTTTTTTTGTATTGGATAAGTTTTACACATTACAGGGCTAAAATTTGAAAATAAATACTAGGAAAGGAGGGACGAAGTCCGCCGGGTCAGCTAGTTCCTTATAAAAGATATAAAATTCCAACCGCCGACGAACCAAATCATATCTGGACGTCAAGTCTTGAACAATGAATATTCCGTATCCGTATCATCAACAACTAAATCCCCTACTGGACATTCCTGTTGACGTATTTACGTTTATCTGATGTTATTTTTTTTCTCTGTGTTTTTTTTCCTCAAATAACATAACAGTTTTTTAATCCCCTGTGCAAATGTGTACCTAGGTGACAGAATAGTAGTAGAAAAATATAAACTTAAAAAAAAAAAATACAAGAAACTGAAATAAAAAAAACAGGTAAAAACTCAAATCCTGTTCGAAGCGTGGTCGTGTGCTTGTGGCATTGCAGAAGAAGAAAAAAACAAGCATCCAACGTTAGCGTTGTTCACTTGATAGAGTCCTTGCTGCCACATAAATATTTACGCAGTCTGGAACAACAAGTCCCAGCTCAGGCTCTGTGCTACCCTATACTCGTATCATGCTGAATAAGAACTGATTCTGTGTGGATTTTTTTTTTCTTCTTATTTTACTTTATTTTGATTTACTGTTTTCTCCAGAGAAGTCGAGAGAGGGGTTGTTTAAAAAACAACGACACTCCAAGTTTCAACCCCTCATTCAAGAGTATGGGAAGAGAAGGTTGTAAGTTGTTGTAAGCTTGTAACGCTGTTGATGGGTTCAGGAGAAAGTATGTTCGCTCTAGATATGTCCCTGGTAGGTCTTGTTTTGGATTCCCTAGAGTTTTTTATTTTTTGAAAATATATTCTTAAAATGTCCTTGTTTCCTTGTCCAACACCTCAATTAAATAAATTTGAATTTACAAATATGACTGATTTTTACTTCTTTTTTTGAGAGACAACGTGTTTCTACAACAACAAAAAAAGCAGTGTGTGTTTCTGTCAAGTTTACTAACCACACCTTTGTTATTCTTACCTGGTACTTAAATATTCAAGTAAGGTATTCTGACAATTACAGAAAAATTTGGATTGAGTTGTTTTTGAGGGTAGATTGTAGACTAAGTATAGAAAAATATAGAATTTGTACAAAATTACAAACAAGAAATAAATAAAGTTAAAAATATATACGATAAGTCCTTTACTGATGAGCTCTGAATGTAAAGTTTTTTTTTTGTTGATGAAGACTTTAAGGACAAAGGCATTATTTGTCATTTACTACACAAAATGTTTTGAGGGTATTCAAAAAAAAGGTCGTGACAAAGATTTAAAAACGTGTATTCGAAGAAAACAAATGCTTTATTTATGCAAAGAAAACAAAATTCGAGGAAGTGGTACTTTGATTTATTATATAAAAAAAACCGCACCATTTTATCAAATAATGTCCCTTTGGCATTCAGGTGCGATATAAATTTGTTTGTGTTGTTTTTTTTGTATTGAAGATAAATAAAGTCAATTTTTATCAATATAACCTGAGAAATGGTCTGAAAATGTACGTATATGCTGGTGAGAATTCGGTGAAAGTTTCTTTTTGGAAAATTTTAAGCTGTCCATTGGTTTTATTGATTGGTCTATGTAGAAGGTGTTTGCATATGTATGTATCACCAGACTAAGTTTACACTTTGATTTTTTTATGTTTTATTATTACCATGTGAAAGCTTATTATTTCACCTTTCATATGAATCAATCTTATTTCAAAGATGCCTACAAGAGAAGTTATATTTTTTTTTAAGTCAACCATGTCGAATTTTCAGACTGAGATTACGGTACTTCCCACACTGGGGCTGTTAGGGGGGCAACAGATCTCCACTGGTGTTTTGAGGTTTTTCGCAAGTTTCTTGATTTAACATTGTGTAGCTTTTAGTTGGTCTAAAATCATTTGTTATATACCAAATGAAAGGTAATTGCATCAGGATGCTCATACAAGTTTAATAAAATTTCTATCTGCTCTTGGTCAAAAGTTATAACCTGTTGAATTCTAAAATTTGATTTTACCGTTATCTCAAAATTGTGTTTACGAATATGATTGAAACTTCGCACACATTTAGTCGTGGTCATGTTCTATCATTACTCCATATACTTTATTCCTGTATTAAAGAAAAAAAGATAAAAATAAAAAACGATGAAAATCGGTTAAAAACGGTAAAAAAACGTTTTTTTTTTTAAACTTGTTTCTTCTATTATTTAGTCAAAACTCACTAAAGGATTCCAATTTTTTGCACATGTATGCCATGTCCTATAAGTTTGAGATTATTTTAACGCTCCAAAAAAAGCTAAAAATCAAAAACTACCCAAAAATACCCCTAAAAAACAAGGTGTTTTTCAAAAATTCATATTTCAAAAAGCAGAGTGTTGGAAAAAATCCGTATCAGATGCCTACTTTTTTTCCCTCATCTTTCACCTGGCACCTTTAGAATTGTCAAAACAAATTTTCCCTACCCAAAATCATCATTTTGTCATAGTCCCAACACGTGTACAACGTTCAAACGAAACGTTATAGCTTAGTTTAAAAATTTTAAAGAATTTTTTTTTAAATGCAGTTATTCTTAAATTTGTCTCATCTATCGATACCAAAAAAATCAACTCTCTACAACTTCGCGTTTAGATTTTAGCCCAAATTTCATCTCTCCGTTTTACCCCTGTTCACCCTATTAAATGACGGAATTTGTTAAAAATCCTTCATTTGGATTAAGCTTTAGGTTATTATCTTTCAAATAAGCTATAGAAGATTTTTGTATCTCTAATAGTTTATTTTTAATTTTGAATTGAAATTTTTTGCCGCGAGAGTGGAACGTTAGAAAATGGCGTTAATTTTTTTGTGGTGGCTGCCATGGTTCATCGATTTATAAGACGTTATCACGTCAAAAATACGGGTCATCTTTCTACGAAAATCTACATATTTTTTTGGTTATTCTCATTTTTCTTGCTATCGAGTTTTCTGATTGTTATCACTTTTCAAATTTTGTAGATATTCAAAAAACTGCAATATTATTTTACTATATATAAGTATGTAATACTGTCCATATAAGAACGTACGAAAATTTCAAATTTCACACAAACAATATATCGAGCCATCAAAAAATAACAATCATTTTGTGCTTTTACTTATACAATAAGAAAGTTACTGTGAAGGATTGGTTTCGAAATCTTGAAAATCGAGAATGGGAAAATCCAAAATCCCGAAAATTCAAAACAAAAAAAAAAAACCCAAAACTAGAATCCCGAAAACCCAAAATCACGAATGGGATCCCAAAAACCCGACAGATAATTTTAAAGAGTTGGCTTTTACTTTACTTTTTTTTGGTTCAATTTTTGGAATTTTGGCCATTCTGGATTTTGGGTTTTCAAAATTTTGGATCTTTAAGATTCTGGATTTTCGGGATTTCTGAATTATCCGGATTTTGGATTCAGAACTTCGGGATTGTGTCCGTTGCCTTGCTGTAAGCCCTTACTTTACCATGTACAATATTAAAAATATAATAAAAATAAAAAAAATTAATTTGCAAATATTAATCTGTAAACCTGTACTTGATTTTTCAACAAAAAAATTATATTTTTTTGAAAATGTTGGGTTGGAATTATATAAAGGCTATACCTAATTTGCTTTTCTATAAAAAAAAATTATTAAAAATAAACCATTCATTTAAGAGATAACCAGAAATTAAAAGGTACCCTTAGTAATGATTTTCAAAAAAAAAAACTTTTTTCACTAAAGAATGTTGTCGAAAAACTAACATTTTTAATTTGTAATCAAAGTTGCTAAAAAGACAGGTACCTACCCTTATTTTTGGTAAAACAAAAAATATTTCTAAAATCCGAGTAGAGTACAGTAGAGTCTTCTTAAAACGCCACATCATTTATTTATTTTATTCAAAAACTATCATAAAATATTTCTTATAATTATAATTTGTAAAAAAGTTTTTTGACGTGATAACGTCTTATAAATCGATGAACCAAGGCAGCCACCACAAAAAATGGTTAATGGTTTTCTAAGACTAAAACATGAGGTAGACCATTGACAAAGTAGTGATTATAGGTATATAGGTAAATTTTTTTTGACAATTTGAAAAACGGCATTCGAAAGATAATAAAAAAATAGGGGTCTGATAGGGATTTTTTTTTTAGTCTCTGCGTTTCGAAATATGAATTTTTGAAAAACACCCACTTATTTTGGGGTATTTTTGGGTGAGTTTTTATTTTTTTAAATTTTTTGTAGCATTTAAAAAATCTCAAGCTTATAGAACATTAGTCTATGACTGTGCGCATACATGTGCAAAAAATTGGTATTTCAAAATGGTTTTTAACCGAATAACAAGTTTTTTTGTCCCAATTTTTGTGTACCTTTTTTAACCGTTTTTTATTTTTATCTTTTTTTCAACAGATAAATAAATGAAATTTATATTGTAGATAGATAATAGACAGGACTATATCTGTGCAAAATTTCAATCAATTTTGTAGTCACAATTTTGAGATAACGGTAAAATAAAGTTTTATTATTCAACAGGTTCCATCTTTTGATCTAGAGCAAACAAAAATTTGATTTAACTTTATTGAGCATTCTGAAGATGTTGCCTTTCATTTGGTATATAGTACGTAACTGTACATTCACTACAAGTTACACAATCTTAAATTAAAAAGCTTGCGAAATATCTCAAAACACCTGTGGAGATCTGTTGATCATGAACAGCCACCAGTGTGGGAAGTACCGTAATCTCAGTTTGGAATTTCGACATGGTTGGCTTTAAAAAATTCTAACTTTTTTCTAGGCATCGCAGAAATAAGATTGAAACGTAATATGAATGGTGAAATTATAAGCTTTTACATGATATAAAATTTTTTATAGGTTGTCTAAAAAAATTGATTCAATAGCGTGAGAACATAAAATTATATGTTTTTATTTTTGCTTTTTTTGATGAAAATTGATTGAGTTCAAAAAATTCTATCTCTTTTTGTAGATGCCTAATAGACATGATCGATATATATATTTTGAGCTGAAGCTTTCAGGTGGTAAAAAATTTATTATAGGTTGTTTTATCAAAAAAATGACTTTTTGGGTGATGGAAATGATTGTTTTTAATTAATTATTTTAATACTTTTTGCGCATTGTAAAAATTTAAAAATGATTTTATTATTTATATGAAATATTTGACTTTTTAATGGTATAGTTTTTTTTGTGAGCTTTTAAAATAAAAATTAATATAATGAGAAAAGAAAAAAGATAATTTTTTTTAGCTTTTTCTTGTAAATTATGATTGTTTGAAATAAATAAACGCTTCAATTGACTCATTTTAAAAGCACACAACCTGTTTTCTTACGACGTTATCACGTAAAATCTCTTTTTTTTAACGAATCCTTCTCCCCTGGCTTTGGGCTTGAACTAAATCCAGAATATTTAACCTAGAGAACAAGTTAAGAAGGACTTTAATAAAATAAAGCACAATATAACATGATTTTCTTATTAAGGTCTTCATTTAAGTCGCACATTATGAGTAAGTACCTACAAGGAAAGTCAATTAACTTAATACAGGACCTCCCTCGACCAAAAGAGAATTGTTATTTAATTCTTTTGGAATAAAATTCACGACTGGGGTCGCACGTACTTGCTCTTATGCTTTAAGTTAATGTTAAAGCTTTTTATTCAAGAAAATTAAGAAAATTTAAAATTTGATATTTTCAAGAAATTAAAAAAAATAAAATCTGTTTTTATAATTAATTAAATATCCTTTTAAATGATCTTTCATAAAATAAAACAAGTATGCCAGTTTACTTCTTGTATAAAAAGGAATTTTTAGAAAAATATTTTTTTATATATATAATTTTATTTATATAATTTTTTATATATAAAAATTTTCTAACATTTAAAAAAAAAAAGTTGTTATGCCATTTTGAAGTAATAATTTATTTACGTATAAAAACGAAATTTCAAAATTTTTCATAAACACGTTTTCAAAAACTTGATTTTTCAAAAAAAAATTTTGAAATATTTTTTAAAAATCCAAAAATAAGTTTTTTGAAAATTTTCTAAAATTTTAACATTACCTTTACCTAAACGCTTTTGTATTAAAATTTTCGTTCGTTTCGTATTCTTGAACGAGATATTCATAAATCTAAAAAACCGTTCTATGACAGGTACTGTTAATAACGGTACAAAAAATATTTTTTTTATTTCGAAAGTTGGCTCTTATGTGTAATACTACACTCAAAAATTTTAATGAAAATCGTTAGAGCCGTTTTTGAAAAAAATTAACTTTTCTATTTCCGTTATATGACAGGTACCGTTAGTTTTGGTCCTAAAAAAAAATTTGAATTTTCCTCTAGAGAATCACCCAAAACTCTTAACTACCAAGTTTGAACAAAATCACTCGAATAGCTTAGGCTGAAGCTCGAGGTACATACAGCCAGACAGACAGAATTGCTGGACCCACTTTTTTGGCATTCTCCATCATCGTAATGTCATGTTAAATTGTTATCTCGAGTTCGATTTTTTTTACGAATCCTAAACTTGCCCTAAAGTACCTATATCGCAAGTAAAAAATCCTTTTCAAATACAAATTTCATTCTTTTTAAATGATAAACGCTTAAGATAATATTTTTCTCCTTTTTTTGTGGTTAAAGAATAGAATAATTTAATAAATCAATTCTATAAGCTGCCTCACATCATCAAAAAAAGACACATCATTCTAAAAAAAATAAAGTAGGTGTTTTTTTTTATATACTCGTACAAAGCTTCATACAAGCAGCTGTTATTATTTATTTTTCTTTTCTTCTCCTTAAATTAACATTCCTCATATTTACTCTCGCATATCCTTACAAATATCCTTGCGTTACATATGCATGTGAAATCCTATACGATACGAGTAACAGTAGGTACAAACAAACGGAAGAGACAAGTAAATTCCATGCCATATCATGTAGTATATATGAAAAGAAGAAGAAGAATGATGAAGAGTAAATTCGGAAAATGGCCTTCATGACTTCACAAAAGAATTAGGTACATCATTTGTGACGCGAGAACGACATCCCATTACCCGAACTATGCCAATTTGGCGAAGGCATTTTCGGTAATGAGTTTCAGACTTCATGGAGTTGGAATAAATTTAAGTTGGCGGAAAACGACGCATGTTATCATGTAAATGAGCTTTGCCAGAAGAGAGAGAATGGTATGATTTAAGTTGGCAGATCGTTTTTGCACAAACTCTCTACATTTGTGTTTCGTTTAATGTACAAGGAACATTAATTTGAGTTATATCCTTTTGGAATCCATTATATCTTTTATTTTTTAAGTTTACACACTGTAGAGCTGTACACAGAGTGTGATAATATTTTTGGTATGGTAAATAAAAACAGTTAAATTTCACAACGACGTGTATGAAGATGTACATGTACATAAAGTATTTTAAATTTGATTAGCATCAAGCTTTTAATAGTAGCAAGCATACTTTAAATATTTTTTATTAGCGATGTATTTGGGGAATCAAAGAGGTCTTTAGAATAATGATGGGTCACGTAAATTTGAAAATTTTGCATTATATAAAACATTGAAAAGTCCTGTTTTAGAAACTAGATGAACTTTTGAAAGACGTGATAACGTCTTATAAATCGATGAACCATGGCAGCCACCACAAAAAAGTGACGCCATTTTCTAACGTTACACTCTCGCACTTTCGCAGTGCGGCAAAAAATTTCAATTCAAAATTAAAAATAAACTATTAGGGATAAAAAAATCTTCTATAGCTTATTTGAAAGATAATAACTTAAAGCTTAATCCAAATGAAGGATTTTTAAAAATTCCATAATTTAATAGGGTAAACAGGGGTAAAACGGAATGATGAAATTTGGGCTAAAATCTAAACGTGAAGTCATAGAGAATTGATTGCTATAGATAGATGAGATTAATTGAAGAATAACTGCATTTAAGAAAAAATTCTCAAAAATGTTTAAACTAAGCTATAACGTTTTGTTTGAACGTTGTACACGTGTTGGGGCTATGTCAAAATGATGATTTTGGGTAAAGGAATTTTTTTTTTTGAAAATTCTAAAGATGCCAGGTGAAAGATGAGGGAAAAACAATTAGGCGTCTGATACGGATTTTCTTCCAACACTCTGCGTTTCGAAATATGAATTTTTGAAAAACACCTTGTTTTTAGGGGTATTTTTGGGTAATTTTTGATTTTTAGCTTTTTTTTGGAGCGTTCAAAAAATCTCAAACTTATAGGACATGTACACAGAGAAAAATAGACCACATAAAATAGAACAAAAACAATAAGATTTCTCTATGGTTTTCATCCAAGAAGGAAACCTTATTAAAACAATCGGGTTTTCCTTATTGTTTTAAAATCTGCAAAAAAATAAAAAAAACGATGACCAGGCTGGGAATCGAACTGGAGACTTCAAATCATTAGTCGCCCACCTTACCACCTGAACCAACCTGCCATGAAATTATTGATCGCGATTTTTGTTCTAGTGCTAAGTTGAAAAAAAAAAATCAACTTTTCAGTCAAATTTTAATAAGATTTTCTCTATAAAAATAAAAAGAAATCTCCTTAAAAAAAAATTATTAATCGTTGATTTTAATAAGATTTCCTTATGAAATGTATGGACGGTAAAACAATATGGCAATCTGTTAGTTTTTAGCGGGTCATATTTTTCTCTGTGTAGGTTATGCATACATGTGCAAAAACTTGGAATCGTTTAGTGACTTTTGACTGAATAACGGAAGAAACAAGTTTTTAAAAAACACGTTTTTTGACCGTTTTAAACCGATTTTCATCGTTTTTCATTAATGTCTTTTTTTCTTTAATAGATACAGGAATAAAGTATATTGAGTAATGGTAGACCATGACCACGACTAAATGTGTGCGAAGTTTCAATCATTTTCGTAAACATACTTTTGAGATAACTGTAAAATAAAATTTTAGAATTCAACAGGTTATTACTTTTGACCAAGAGCAGATACAAAATTTATTAAACTTTTATGAGCATCCTGATACAATTACCTTTCATTTGGTATATCACACATAACGGTAGACTAACTACAAGCTACACAATGTTAAATCAAGAAACTTGCAAAAAACCTCAAAACACCAGTGGAGATCTGTTGCCCCACGAACAGCCACCAGTGTGGGAAGTACCGTAATCTTAGTCGGAAAATTCGACATGGTTGACTTTAAAAAATTCTAACTTCTCTTGTAGACATCTTTGAAATGAGATTGATAGGTCATTTGAAAGGTGACAATAAGCTTTCACATGGTATAAAATTTTTATAGGTTGTCAAACAAAAAAATTGATTCCATAGCCTGAGAACATAAAAATAAATGTTTTTTTTGCTTTTTTTAATGAAATTTGATCGAGTTCAAAAAATTCTAGCTCTTTTTGTAGATGTCTCATAGACCTGATCGATATATATATTTTGAGCTGAAGCTTTCAGGTGGTAAAAAATTTTGTATTGGTTGTTAGGGAAAAAATGGAATTAATGACGTGAGAAGATAAAAATTCATGTTTTCTTTGCTTTTTTTATGAAAATGATTGTTATCAATAAATTATTTTTATACTTTTTGCGCATTGTAAAAATTCAAAAATGGTTTTATTCTCAAGAAGAAATACTTGGCTTTTAAATTGCATAATTTTTTTTGTAAGCTTTTAAAGTAAAAAAATTAATATAATGAGAAAATAAAAAAGGTTTTTTTTTAGCTTTTTCTTGTAAATTATGATTGTTTGAAAAAAGTAAACGCTTCAATTGACTCATTTTAAACAAAAGCACACAACCTGTTTTCTGACGACGTTATCACGTAAAATTATCGTCCGTAAACCGACTTTACAGACAACCTCTTTTTTTCTTTGATGAAAGAATTTTATATTATTTTTTCATGTAGGTACTCATACATTTGCTAATTTTGTATACAAATTTTTTTTTAAACTTATTTTTTTTTAATTTTTTTGAATTTAAAAAGTCTACAAGTCTTTTTATGTCTTAAAATATATTTTTGTATGACCTTGTGTAATACCAATTTTCAGTCTTCTAACTCATGTAGTTTTTTTTTTTTTAAATAAGTTCAATTTTTGTGGTAACCCTTTAGTTTATTTTGACTTCTCTGAGTTTATATTCTTTATATAAACTCAGAGTATCAATCAATTAATCCAATATTAGTCCATCTACTAAATGACTCTCATTATACAATAAATTAAATAAATTATTATTATGGTCACTGTGGTGTATACGTATTATTTTTTTTTCTTGTTTTTAATTCAACAGTTATTGCAAGAAATTTTATAAAATACCAATGAATCAAAACTAATTGTCATTTAATGACTATTTTCAGATCTTAAACAGGATATAATTTGGTCATTCAACATTTTTCATACATGAGGTGTTATTAAGATATCAGCACATAAACATTTCCTCATAAAAAAAGTACCTACTATTGAATGAACAAAATATCACTTTTTTATTATCAACAAAAACAGTTAACTAAAATCAATAACTGCGATAATACCAAAAAAAAATACAATAAACTTAAAGTTTAATCCTCAAGGGCATAATAATTGCTCATAAATTTATCGATATTTAAACATTTGCTTAGGTACTTCTGTGCTAGAGGTCGAAAAACAACTAAATTGTAATGTTTTGCCATTAATATTATGTAAAGAATCTCTATCTAGTCAAAAATGTTCAAACTTCAAAAGCATTTTCTATACAAGAATTATCTTGAATAGAATTTTCAAAAATTATCCTTGGACAAATGATTTCATCACAAAACAGAGGCTGTCTTTTATCTCCTTCGAACATAACTTTTAATAGCTATCCTTCTACAGATAATAATTAGCCGATAAACTTGTTATCTCTCAGAAATAGTTGTATACATACAATCTCTCTGATTTGTATCGCCATGGCAAATGACAGAAATCAACCTTCTTCTTTTGAGTTGCAACTCTGTTTTTTCACGAAAATGATGATGACGACCTTGCCATAAGCCATATAAAAACCCATACCTGGGTGGGTAAGAAATTTTGATGTGATGTCCTTACACAACACATATCCATCCTCATCTTGTGTGTACAAAAGCAAATGACAACATAAATCGAAGTGACATCATGTTGTGATAACATAATTCGCTTCGCGCCATTCCATTTTCTTCCTTCTATATATATCCCTTAACGCGCGTCCTGCTCCCATTTCGAAGGACATCCTGGCCTGGCTGCCATCAGCTATTAAACTGCGGTGTTATATGTAGTGTTATTCTACAGGCGTTATATCTCTTTTGTCAATAAATATGGAAATTGCTTGAATATTCTTTTTTTTTTCTATTTTTTGTTGCCTTCCTGCTTTTTCGTTACCCTGGCTCCTTTTTATAGTTTTATCTCAAGCTCAACTTCTACATATTACATATACTACACATACACACAAAAAAAAACCTACATGAATGGATGAAAAAAGATATAGAGACGAAACACCACACAGATCGTTTTTTTTTTTATTTTTGTGTCAGTGTGAGTGAAAGTGTCTGTCTATTGTGTGACAGTATCATGCCAAATGAATCCTATTTGCCTTCATAGTCATCAGTTTTTCTCTTCGGGATCCATTTAGTGCCCACAATGGAAACGAATTGCCGCCTTCACTTGGCCTTCCATATATTCTCTGTGGGGGCTGCTGATGTCCTAGTATACAAAAAAAAAAAACCTATATTAAAATAACAACAACAAATCTCACAGAAAAAGGAGAGAAAATAAAAAAACAAAATAAATCCGGAGATGAGAATTTCTCGCCTCATGTCTGAATATGGGTTTATGTCTCTTGTGTCTTGTTGGAGCCCATTTTGCTAGTGAAATTTCATGCAATAGCTGTGTGATGTGCTGTGCTGTGCCATCAGGATTCAGGATAAGGATTATGATGAGCACCAAAATAGGTATACCACCTCCCAAACACGACACAAACAACAACAACAACAACTATCAAACCCGAAAAAAAAAAAACATGGACGAGTTGGTGGTTTGATGGCTCCGGTTGACATCATCTCCTTCGTCGTGTCGTTGTCTCTCTTCTGTGTGCCAGCAATAGGGTTGACAAAACAGACAAATGATCAAATCTTTTGGGATGCAAAGCTGAGCAAGGTAAAAGATAATAGATTTCCGGCTCGTTTTCTATCCCTCCCAATATAAATGAATGTATACATGTGTCTTGTTTCTTGTATATATTTGAGAAAAAGATTTTTTAGCTACTCTTGCTCTCACTCTGTCTTCTTGTGCCTTATAACCATGATGATCTTTTGAAATTGGTTGAATAGATAGGTATAAAAAAAAAAAAAAAAAACAAGGATAGTTTCTTGAAGAGTTCATTCAGGCCACCAGGATGTTAACGGAGAATATAGAATTAAAACGGAAACCCGACCAGGAGATTGCATTCGAAAAGGATGCGATTTGCAACATAAAGATTTCATTTTACTTCTAAGGAATATCATTGATCAGGAATTTACTATGGTGGAGATAAAATGGAAAAGAGATAGTAAAAAGCTGTAAGTATAAGTATCATGATTAACGTGGAACCTTGTTAGATAGGACATTCTTGGCTTCTCGGTTTTATTACGCTAAAAATGAGAATAAATGGACTATCAGGTATTGTGGATTCGGTGAATTAGACTTTGAAAATTATAACTTTGCTCCTGACCGTTCCAAAGTAACGCAGATGACATATAGAAACTTGTTGCCTAGATCATCTCCTCATGAAGCAATTTTTTTTTTCTTGAAACTTGGTGAGTTTTAAGTGATTATCAATAAGTTAATGTCCTAGAAATTTCACGAAAAACTAATTAAACGTAGCGAAATTATTCACATATAAAGACGGTAACGCAAAAAAAAAAGTATACTGTGTTTTTGACTACTTTTGATTAGTTTTTCGTAGAACTTCTAGATCATCAACTTAGTAATGAAGTTTCAAGATTCACAAAGTTTAAAGAAAATATATTAGTTCCTCAATAAAATAAACTGGATAACAAGTTCCCAAATGTCTTCTTCGTTACTTTGGAATGTCCTTATTATTAAATTTTTTGTACAGGATTTTTTTTTACAATTCTTTTTCAAGAATTGAGATTGGTTGAATAGAGTAACTCCGGTGATCTCTGACTGTGGTTTTGAAGTAACGCCTGCTAGGCTGTGGTCTCATAGTAACGCTTGCTATATCAAGCTATGGTATTAGAGTAACGCTTGCTTTATCATACTGTTTGTCTAATAATAATACCTGTTACCTCAGCGTTACTATGAGCTGAGCTCTCATAGTAACGCTTCAAGCTACGGTGTTAGAGTAACCCTCTCAAGCTGTGGTCTTATAGTGACACCTGCTTTCTCAAGCTGTGGTCTTATAGTAACGCTTGCTATCTCAGGTTGTCACTATAATAGAGTTTGCTATATCAAGTATCTCAGGCTGTGGTCTTATAGTAACTCTAGCTATATCAGGCTGAGGTCTTACAATAACGCTTGCTACCTCAGGCTCTTAAAGTATCGTCTACTATCTCAGGATGTGGTCTGTTATCTCAAGCTCAGATTTTATTGTAACGCTAGCTTTATCTGGCTACGGTCTTATAGTAACGCTTTCTTTACCAGTTAAAGCTGTTAAGTTCTACAAAAATTTTATTTTAATATTTACACCTACTGAAAAAAAAACTTGCCATTGCAGAATGAAATCTTGTTTTCTCCAAAAGAATTTTTTTTTTAATAATATCTTTCGCTGTAAAACACGAGTTCTTAACGCATCACCCATTTCAATATTCATCTCCAATTTTAAGTTTCTCCAGTAAAGAAAATACGTGTACGCAAATAAATTTTTAAATATGAAACCTTTCAAGCAGTATTAATAAATTAATATTGACAAGGATTCATAAGGATTTTATATATTTTATTAAAAATACGAACGACGACGCACGTGACATAAGTCCTTGGGTAGATTGACCATTAAGCTCTTTGAAAAAAAACAACATTTCTTCCTCTTGAGTTCGTTTTTTAATATTTTCTCCATATAGTTTATTGTTTTTATTTCCCAAGTAAAAAGGCTTTACCATATCATCCGAAATGGTTGACCAAAAAAAAAAAAATGTAGAGCCTTTTTCCTCTTAAACAAACATCAAAAAATCATTTTTTTTTTTCATCTTTCAGTTGTTTACATGAGTGTTGATTGTATAGGTATACCCTACATCCGTACCCTTATACAAAATAAATGTTCATCCTCAAAAGAGCATTCCATATTTATTTACTCAACAGAGAAATAAACGAAAGAGAGAGAAAAATCTGAATCCAAGATAACCAAAAAAAAAAAAAACTTCCAATTTAACTTTAAGTAAAGTCAATTTTGAATAAAAAGAAAAAATACATCATCCTTATCAGAGTAAAGACCAAAAACTGCAAAAAAAAATAGCCTTTCCATATTGAAATCAATAATTCAGCGTTTTAATGCAAATATAACAGTTTATCCTTTTTTTTTCTTTTCTTACTTCTTTGCGCTTGCATAATTTATCATAAGCACAATCCAAAACGAACAACGAAAAAAAAATTCCATAACTTATATTATCGTTGACTTTCAGCTGCGTTCTCAGATGCTGCCATAGTCTGTGATGGCTAAGTAACTACTTTACTTGCTTTAAGTGGAATTCTGTTATACAAATAAATACAAACGCTGCTGCTATTGCCTAGCTACAGCGCAATAGCTTGTGATGATGGTACACGATATTGCCATCCATACATAAGTCAATGGTAAGCCTTTTAAATGGGTTAGTATAGTAATTTCCTTCCTGATGGCTTTGCTTTTTGGTCTCATTTGGTAAAGGAGAGAATATATATCTAGTAATTGGCAGCAAACAGCCTTGACCTACACTACACAGAATTGGAGAAGCATTCAATTTAAACGATTCACTTAAGGACATCATCCTGCTTTTACAAGTTATACTCTATACACTATGACTATGTATATAAATGTTGTAGAGGAAATGTAAATTAGGGTGGTCAATTACAAAAAAAAAAAAAAACTAACATGTTTATTTAATTGATTCAAATTAATTGAACACATTCTTTTTTTTTTAATTTTTCATCAAAATCAAGTTTTTTTTAAGAAGTAAATTTCAACCATTTTTTTCCATTTTCATCCTAACAAGAACAAAACGAAAACAGTTCATCAATTTTTTTTTTAAATATTCTAAACAAATTTATGTGGAGGCAGGAGTTACTAGTAACTATAATTTTTTGAAAAATTAAAATAAATAAAAAAAATGGACCATACTAATGTACAAGAATATTTTCACACACTTAACTACAGCGTTCATTTTTTGTTTTAGTAAATTCTTTCATGGTCTTATGAGAGAATTTTCTCTCCAACGTCCTTAAATTAACTATACACTGAAAAAAAAAATTATGAGTAGTGTTTATTACGAAAAATATTTTAAAGAATTTTTTTCTTTCAAAAATTCACATGATTAAAGAGGTCTAAAGATCTCAAACTTTTTGCTACTTGAAAGCCTGATTCGTCATGAAGACTTTTTTCTTTTATAAATTTTAATCTTAAAAGAGGTCTTAAAGTAATACTTTTTGCATCATGAAAGGCTGATTCGTCATGAAGACTTTTTTCTTGCATAAATTCGCATCTTATAAGAGGTCTTAAGGTCATACTTTTTGCTACGTGAAGTCCTGATTAGCCATGAAGACTTTATTCTTGCATTAATTCTCTTAAATGAGGTCTTAAAGTAATACTTTTTGCTTCGTGAAAATCTGATTCGTCATGAAAACTTTTATCTTTATTCGCATCTTAAAAGAGGTCTTAAAGTAATACTTTTTGCTTCGTGAAATGCTGATTTGTCATGAAGACATAAATAAATTCATAAATTCGCATCTTAAAAGAGGTCTTAAGAACATACTGTTTGCTTCGTGAAGTCCCGATTAGCCATGAAGACTTTTTTCTTTCATAAATTCGCATCTTAAAAGAGGTCTTGAGGTCATACATGTTGTAACTTGAAAGCTTGATTCGTCATGAAGACTTATTTCTTTAATAAATTCGCATCTTAAAAGAGGTCTTAAGGTGATACTTTTTGCTACTAGAAGGTCTGATTCGTTATGAAGACTTTTTTCTCTCATAAATTTGCATCTTAAAAGAGGTCTTAGATCATCCTTTTTGCTATTTGAAGGCCTGATTCGTTACTTTTTGCTACTAGAAGTCCTGATTCGTCATGAAGACTTTTTTCTTTCATAAATTTGCATCTTAAAAGAGGTCTTAAGCTCATACTTTTTGCATCGTGGAGTCCTGATTCGTCATGAAGACTTTTTTCTTTCATAAATTCGCATCTTAAAAGAGGTCTTAAGGTGATACTTTTTGCTACTTGAAGGTCTGATTCGTTATGAAGACTTTTTTCTTTCATAAATTTGCATCTTAAAAGAGGTCTTAGATCATCCTTTTTGCTTTTTGAAGTCCTGATTTTTCAATTCAATTCAATTCATCTTGAAAGAGGTCTTAAAGTAATACTTTTTGCTTCGTGAAGTACTGATTCGTTATGAAGACTTTTTTCATCATCATCCTTTTTGCTTTTTGAAGTCCTGATTAGCCATGAAGACTTTTTTCTTTCATAAATTCGCATCTTAAAAGAGGTCTTAAAGTAATACTTTTTGCTTCGTGAAGTACTGATTCGTTATGAAGACTTTTTTCTTGCATAAATTCGCATCTTAAAAGAGGTCTTAAGGTCATACTTTTTGCTACGTGAAGCTCTGATTCGCCATGAAGACTTTATTCTAGCATTAATTCTCTTAAATGAGGTCTTAAAGTAATACTTTTTGCTTCGTGAAAGGCTGATTTGTCATGAAGACTTTTTTTTCATAAATTCGCATCTTAAAAGAGGTCTTAAGGTCATACTTTTTGCATCGTGAAGTCTTGATTAGCCATGAAGACTTTTTTCTTTTATAAGTTCTCATCTTAAAAGAGGTCTTTAAAACATACTTTTTGCATCGTGAAGTCATGATTCGTCATAAAGACTTTTTCTTTCATAAACTAGCATCTTTAATAAGTTCTTAAGGTCTTACTTTTTGCATCGTGAAGTCCTGATTCGTCATGAAGACTTTTTTCTTGCACATTTTCATTTTTACACGATAAATGTTTGTTAATTTCAAAGTGGAAAAACAAAACCAATTTCCTCACTTCATTTCAATTTGTAAGGACCAAGAATAAGTTTAAAATGGACATGTCAGAGCCACGGATGTCAATTCCATTTTTATACATTGGTAAACGTTTTATTCTCCATTAACAGTTCTCAACAAATTTAAATTCAAAGTAGTAGAAAAAAAAAATCAAAGACAAGAAAAAAAAGTTACGTATACACCGCAGTGACCAAAAAGTTCGTTTTTTGTATGATTTATAAAAAAAAAATAAAAAATAAATCATTTAAAATACATAGGTAATAGCTTTTTTTCTCTTTAAACTGCACTAAATTTTAAAATAAAGTTGTGTTATTAAAGATCTTAAAGTAAAAAGTTCGTTTTTTGTATGATTTATAAAAAAAAAATAAAAAATAAATCATTTAAAATACATAGGTAATAGCTTTTTTTCTCTTTAAACTGCACTAAATTTTAAAATAAAGTTGTGTTATTAAAGATCTTAAAGTAAAAATTTAAATAGAATAGTTAAACCATTTTATACTATTATTCATATCGCCTAGTCTTCTATTTTTTTATTTAATCCTTCTTAATTGAACAAAAATTTACTCGGAATTAATCAGCATCATCATAAATCAATCATCGAATCAAGCAAGTATCATAAATTTGTAATTTTGTAAATTTTTTTTTTTAACCAATTAGAAGACAACTCACGATTTCTTTTGCTTTATCTTCACTTTAGTGCAATACCAATAACAATATCATATTCAATATAATATAAGTATTTTATACTTCTAAATTTAAAAACTGCAAATTTTTTCAGTGTCCTAATCAAACTACGAATATAAGCTCCTACAAAAAAAACTTCCTGCCATTAAAAGGATAGCATTTCTCGTGTTCCAATTAATGATTACATCAAAACATTGAATGGATGCAAGATGCCAGTAAACGATGACGATTTAAAGTCTGTCATTAATTACCATTAAACAAATAAAATGCATCGAGTGCAATTAAAATAGTTTCTCAAACAGAATTCGATATTTCTTTTTGATAGAAAAAACTAAATTAAATGATTTCAATAACACTTTACTAAACATTTAACAAATTCGATAAATTTTATTGGTAATCTACTTAAAGGATAACAAGTTCAAGTTTAACTATTATAGAACTCTTTGATCTTTTTTACTGAAAAAGGATATTTAAGCTTGCAGATGATATAACGATAAATCGTCCTCTCATCTCTTGGCTTTTTTGTTTGACAAATCGAATGTGTTGAGGTAGGTCACTCGATTTACCAGATAAGATATAATTTTTTGAAGGACCATAAAATCATAAAAACAGAAAAAAAACAAGTAATAAACTAGAAAAATGAATATATTTTTCTCCAATCCACTTACTATTATAGTGCTCATTTATTCAACATTTATTTTACGAGTATTTGCCCCAAGAGATAAAAACAAAAAAAAACTCTTAAGCTACTCTACTTTATTGTGTTATGACTATTTTACGCCCACATAATTGTTTCTACTCAATTAACTGTGAAGGAGTAAATATTTGCCTTCTTATACACTTGTCTCAACAACGTACATTTTATACCGCCCCGCCAAACACCCTGATGCCTTTTATATAAGGATATAAGACTTATACCCACCCTCAAGGTATGCGTCGCATTGTCGGTCGTCGGTCGTGTCGACTTTATCGTCATCTAAGTTGTCGTCTTACAGGAAATTTCTATTCAAATTCCTTTCTTTGTAACGTGTCACGCATGCATAATTGGAATTCCTTTCCTTTGTCTCTATAATGTTGGTATGTGTGTGAGAGTCTCTTAAAGAGCCCCCATATTATTTTCTATAAAGCCTCTTGAGTTTGCAGCCTCCCTTCATTCTACACGTTCATGACGTCCACGGCCGCCAGCGAATGAATACACATTAAACACACACTCAATGACTTAATTAAGTTAGCAATGTGATTGTCCTTCATTATCCCCTATCAGCTCTCACTTATTCTTATACGGACATATAAGCACAGGAGATAGGTCAGGCATACAAAATTAAAACACTCGTCTGCAGGTCCGTATCCGGATTTGTGGAGGCGATAAGACAAAAGGCCGAGGAAGTACAAATTGGATTTTAGGGACAGTATGAAGAAATCAGTAATTTTTTTTACAAAAGACTGAAAGATTTCTTTTATAAATTCGCATCTTAAAAGAGGTCTTAAGCTCATACTTTTTGCATCGTGAAGTCCTGATTCAACATGAAGACTTTTTTCTTTCATAAATTCGCATCTGAAAAGAGGGTTAAGCTCATACTTTTTGCTTCGTGAAGTCCTGATTTGTCATGAAGACTTTTTTCTTGCATAAATTCGCATCTTAAAGGAGGTCTTAAGCTCATACTTTTTGCTTCGTGAAGTTCTGATTTGTCATTAAGACTTTTTTCTTTCATAAATTCGCATGTTAAAAGAGGTCTAAAGCTCATACTTTTTGCTTCGTGAAGTTCTGATTTGTCATGAAGACTTTTTTCTTGCATAAATTCGCATCTTAAAAGAGGTCTTAAGCTCATACTTTTTGCTTCGTGAAGTCCTGATTCGGCATGAAGACTTTTTTCTTTCATAAATTCGCATCTGAAAAGAGGGTTAAGCTCATACTTTTTGCTTCGTGAAGTCCTGATTTGTCATGAAGACTTTTTTCTTGCATAAATTCGCATCTTAAAGGAGGTCTTAAGCTCATACTTTTTGCTTCGTGAAGTTCTGATTTGTCATTAAGACTTTTTTCTTTCATAAATTCGCATGTTAAAAGAGGTCTAAAGCTCATACTTTTTGCTTCGTGAAGTTCTGATTTGTCATGAAGACTTTTTTCTTGCATAAATTCGCATCTTAAAAGAGGTCTTAAGCTCATACTTTTTGCTTCGTGAAGTCCTGATTCGGCATGAAGACTTTTTTCTTTCATAAATTTGCATCTTAAAAGAGGTCTTAAGGTAATTCTTTTTGCTTCGTGAAGTTTTGATTCGTCATGAAGACATTTTTGTTTTATAAATTCGCATCTTAAAAGAGGTCTTAAGGTGATACTTTTTGCTACTTGAAAGCCTGATTCATCATGAAAACTTTTTTCTTTCATAAATTCGCATCTTAAAAGAGGTCTTAAGCTCATACTTTTTGCTTCGTGAAGTTCTGATTTGTCATGAAGAGTTTTTTCTTTCATAAATTCGCATCTTAAAAGAGGTCTTAAGCTCATACTTTTTGCATCGTGAAGTCCTGATTCGTCATGAAGACTTTATTCTTTCATTAATTTGCATTTTAAAAGAGGTCTTAAGCTCTTACTTTTTGCATCGTGAAGTCCTGATTCGTCATGAAGACTTTTTTCTTGCATAATTTCGCATTTTAAAAGGGGTCTTAAGCTCATACTTTTTGCTTCGTGAAGTTCTGATTTGTCACTAAGACTTTTTTCTTTCATAAATTCGCATGTTAAAAGAGGTCTAAAGCTCATACTTTTTGCTTCGTGAAGTTCTGATTTGTCATGAAGACTTTTTTCTTGCATAAATTCGCATCTTAAAAGAGGTCTTAAGCTCATACTTTTTGCTTCGTGAAGTTCTGATTTGTCATTAAGACTTTTTTCTTTCATAAATTCGCATCTTAAAAGAGGTCTTAAGCTCATACTTTTTGCTTCGTGAAGTCCTGATTCGGCATGAAGACTTTTTTCTTTCATAAATTTGCATCTTAAAAGAGGTCTTAAGGTAATTCTTTTTGCTTCGTGAAGTTTTGATTCGTCATGAAGACATTTTTGTTTTATAAATTCGCATCTTAAAAGAGGTCTTAAGCTCTTACTTTTTGCATCGTGAAGTCTGATTCGTCATGAAGACTTTTTTCTTTCATAAATTCGCATCTTAAAAGAGGTCTTAAGCTCTTACTTTTTGCTTCGTGAAGTTCTGATTTGTCATGAAGACTTTTTTCTTGCATAAATTCGCATCTTAAAAGAGGTCTTAAGCTCATACTTTTTGCTTCGTGAAGTTCTGATTTGTCATGAAGACTTTTTTCTTTCATAAATTTGCATGTTAAAAGAGGTCTAAAGCTCATACTTTTTGCATCGTGAAGTCCTGATTCGTCATGAAGACTTTTTTCTTGCATAATTTCGCATTTTAAAAGAGGTCTTGAGGTAATTCTTTTTGATTCGTCATGAAGACATTTTTGTTTTATAAATTCGCATCTTAAATGAGTTTTTAAGTTCTTAATTTTTGCTACTTGAAAGTCTGATTCATCATGAAAACTTTTTTCTTTCATAAATTCGCATCTTAAAAGAGGTCTTAAGCTCATACTTTTTGCTTCGTGAAGTTCTGATTTGTCATGAAGAGTTTTTTCTTTCATAAATTCGCATTTTAAAAGAGGTCTTAAGGTAATTCTTTTTGCTTCGTGAAGTTTTGATTCGTCATGAAGACATTTTTGTTCTATAAATTTGCATTTTAAAAGAGGTCTTAAGCTCATACTTTTTGCATCGTGAAGTCCTGATTCGTCATGAAGACTTTTTTCTTTCATAAATTTGCATTTTAAAAGAGGTCTTAAGCTCTTACTTTTTGCATCGTGAAGTCCTGATTCGTCATGAAGACTTTTTTCTTTCATAAATTCGCATCTTAAAAGAGGTCTTAAGCTCATACTTTTTGCATCGTGAAGTCCTGATTCGTCATGAAGACTTTTTTCTTTCATAAATTTGCATTTTAAAAGAGGTCTTAAGCTCTTACTTTTTGCATCGTGAAGTCCTGATTCGTCATGAAGACTTTTTTCTTTCATAAATTCGCATCTTAAAAGAGGTCTTAAGCTCATACTTTTTGCATCGTGAAGTCCTGATTCGTCATGAAGACTTTTTTCTTTCATAAATTTGCATTTTAAAAGAGGTCTTAAGCTCTTACTTTTTGCATCGTGAAGTCCTGATTCGTCATGAAGACTTTTTTCTTGCATAAATTCTCATTTTAAAAGAGGTCTTAAGGTAATTCTTTTTGATTCGTCATGAAGACATTTTTGTTTTATAAATTCGCATCTTAAATGAGTTTTTAAGTTCTTATTTTTTGCATCGTGAAAGCCTGATTCATTATGAAGACTTTTTTCTTTCATAAATTCGCATTTTAAAAGAGGTCTTAAGGTAATTCTTTTTGCTTCGTGAAGTTTTGATTCGTCATGAAGACATTTTTGTTTTATAAATTCGCATCTTAAATGAGTTTTTAAGTTCTTATTTTTTGCTAATTGAAAGCCTGATTCATCATGAAAACTTTTTTCTTTTATAAATTCTCATCTTAAAAGATGTCTTAAAGTCAGGACACTCTGAGTTCTCAAATCACTTGTCAGCAGGGTTTCAATACTCCATCACTAGCAAAAACCCCAATACGACCCTGTCAATGATTTTAATCTTCTCCATTAAATGATGTCCTCTTTACTGAACTGTTTTGCTCCTCAGCAGCGCAACGCTGTGATGTGCGGATACGTGTTACAGTCTCCAAGCGAATAGAGCGAGAAAATCCTTTGAAAGGAATCCTGCTCAGAATAGCTTCGTGCTTCTTTTTTTTTTATCTTCTGTGTCATAGACCCTCTCAATGTGATGCTATGCCGATGTAAGTATTTTTGCCCTTAAAATCCCTTGAGCAGTATTTATACAACGAACATGGAAAAAAAAATTAAGACTTCTTCGTCGAAGCAAATACCACGACTTCAAGGTTATTTGGTGGCAAGGGAATGAATTATTTTCATCTTCTTGGGGTTTTTTTTTTTTTTTTTTGAAGGACTCTGTAGGATATTGAGGGCTAAATATATATTTCTTTTTTGAATCTCCCTATGCAGTAACAGCAACAAAGATGACAAAATAATCTGCCATCAAGTAGTATAGTGATGAGAGAAAGCGGCGAGAATGAAGAGAATAAATATTGGGAATTAGAGTTGAGAAAATTGATGAACACACTTTGATCGATGTTTTCATAAGGTTTATTGTATTTTGGGCTCATTTAACATATGAAGAAAGGGGGAGGATTGGAGTGTGGCAAAAATTTTGACAAGGTCATTGCTTTTATTCTCGATAAAATCGAAAAATCTATAAAAATGTATTTAATATTTATGAGAAGCTGCTGTTACAGTGTTTAGTTGTTGGTAAATATCCTTAATGTGTTTGTTGATTTTCAAAGGATATTATTCGAATATTATGTCTCAGTTAGATGGTGAGGTTTTATATATAGAAGATGTTTTTATACAATAGGGCTTTAAATTTAATTTTTTTTTTTTTTGTATTATTGTCGAATTTTAGGACGAACACGTTTTGGTATTTTTTTGTCGCAATAGGTACGTGCTGAGAAATTTTAAAACATATTTCGATAATCGAGAATTTTTTTAAAATGGCTTCTTTTTATGACAGCAGCTGTTTATATTAAGATATTAACACTTTTGGAATGTGTTTGAGATGAATTTAAACATAATTTAGTTGTATTAGATTATTATTACTTTTACTTGGTTACTGTTATGTTAACTAAAATTTGACTCGCCTTTCTAGGAAGTACTTAAATTTTTTTTTACGAGTTGTCAATAATTTTTAAACAAAACTCGTTGAAGATAAACTATTTTTTTGGTTCAAAATAATCTTCAATTTGACCATTGCCTTCTGTTAAAGACTTTATGAGCTATAACTTTATGTTTACCAGCTCTCTATTCAAAAGGTCCCAGTTGAAACCGTTCTTCATTGTACTGGATGAAACTAACTCCGAAAGAATTTTTTTTTAACCATCTGGCGGAGAGTCTATGCTACTGTTATCAGATTTTTTAACTTTGACGCTTTATTCTTCAGCTGTTGTTCTTCAGCCCAAAGAACATCGAATTAAAAAGAAAAGTCATTTAAAAATTGCACTTTTTAAACTTCAAATTGAAATAGAAAATGACTGAGAGGAGCTACAAAATTAATTTTTCTTCAACAAATTTAGTTTTTCAAAGCTACAAATTCTAGAAAAGAAAAAAAATTGAAAATTCACCTTTTTTAAAATTTTGACCGTTACATATGAAATTGAGTCTTATTTTAGCCGAATATTGAATAACAAAAAAACTGTTCAAGATAGAAAAACCAAGTTTATGTAATTGAAAAGCATTCAAAAAGCTACAAATTTGGAGGTCAACTAACTTCAGACTTATTTTAGCGGAAAATTCAATAATTCAAAAACTATGCGAGCTACAAATTTTTGGTTTGCGCAACAAATTAGCATTTAATTAGCTACAATTAATGAGATACATTTTTTTTATTCCGCCACAAAGTGTCCGCCAAAGTAAGGGACGTGCTATATCTAACTTTTGAAAAATGGATTTTTTTCTCTATCCGGGTAATAAGAACTAACTGACTATTGAAAAATTGGCCCTTAGTCTAAAAATAACAAAAAAAAAAATGAAGAATTTCTTAGTAAAAGATGGGAAAAAAATAACATTCTTAAAGTTTCCAGAGCAAGCGTTATTTTTAAAACCCTAGAATAAACTGTATTGACAGTAGAAGCGCATTTTTTATACAAAATTTAAATAATTGTCTTAAAAAAAAACTCGATTCAATTTCTGACCCTAAGAAAATATTAATTGTGTAAATAGTGCTTAAATAATTGAAAGGAGATGGCACATTTTTCTATGGAGCTTGGGCCCAGTGTGTTCACTAACGAAATTGGTATCAAATGAAAGGTGACGGTAAGCACATTACGTGGGTAAAATATTTTCAAATTCGTTAGTGGAGTTTTGGAAATATTTGAGTTTGAAGTTTCGGATTTCACAATCAAGATTTCAGCTAATTTTTCGAACAATTAATCGTAGAATGCGTAATAATGGGTGTACAGAAATAATATTGGTATCAAATGAAAGGTATTTCTCTTGTCTATAAATCTGTATCAAAAGTTTTTTTCTTTATTAAAAAAAATAATACATATTAGGTATTTACTTCTCAAAAGGTGATTTTTTTAAGCGAGGCATTTGGCACATCGAAATATCAAAATATTCAGTGGTGACATGCACTTTTTTTTGTAATTTTTCGATAGCTTAATGTGTTACCTTTAATTCTATATATAAAATAGTTCTATAAAACATACAAAAACCTTATAATAAGCAAAATACACAAAAACGCGCTGAAATATGCCTATTAAATAATAAGAATAGAAACTATAGTTCAGTCAATGAAGAAAAATCTGGAAAAAGCTATGACGTGAGCTAAGTTTGAATGCAGTATTGAAGAGGGGTTTATCCCAAGTACAAATCTCAGATTGCGTATTGTTTGGTCTTGTGGGGCGACCGCCAATTTGGAAAAACGCATTTTTCTCAATATCTCGAGAACGACTGGTCGGACAGAAAACTAGAGAGGACTTTTTAGATTGGAAATTAGTTAATCTTTCTTTTTCTTGTACATCATTTTTCTCTAGGAGTTATAATTTCAGAGTTACACTACCGAAAATTGTGTGTTTTTTGATATTTTAAATATTTTAAACAACCCTTAGAGTTAAGTGCGGAATTACTGAGAATGAGATACTTTGCGGTTCTGTTACTCTGAAAGTATAACTCCTAGAGAAAAATGATGTACTAGAAAAAGAAAGATTAACTAATTTCCAATCTAAAAAGTCCTTTCTACGCATTCTACGATTAATTGATCGCAAAAATAGCTGAAATCTTGATTTTGAAATCCGAAACTTCAAACTCAAATATCTCCAAAACCCCACTAACGAATTTGAAAATATTTTACCCACGTAATGTGCTTACCGTCACCTTTCATTTGATACCCATTTCGTAAGTGAACACACTGGGCCCAAAAATGTGCCATCTCCTTTGAAGTTATTGATATTTTTCTTTAATGTTTAAATATATTTTTAAAATACATTTTTTCTTACAGTGTCACAACCGTTATAAAAATAAGTCACATTCGTTACATTTTTTTATTGTTATAAAACCATATAAATTTTATTGTTTTCATTGAAATAAACGCTTACTACTGGGAAACGTTATTAAATTTCCTTTCATATTGAATGCGATATCCACGAATTTTTATCCAAAAATCTACAATATGGCTTTTTAAAGTCACTGAAGCATACTGAATCGATTTTTTAATGTCACACCTGTTACATCTTATCTTAAGAAATTGTGACGTTGAAGGACAGGTTAAAAACATGTTATTTTAAACATATATTTATAGCTAAATATATTAGGTGTTAATTATTATTAGCTATTAAATACTTTATTTAGTGAATATAGTACACAAACGAGAAATACAAAATAAAGTAACTGTGTCACACCCGTTACAATGAAAATATGTACGCTTTGTTAGGGAAATTCTGTGTAAAACTTCTATTAGAAACCAAAAAGCACAAAATAGGAAATTTTTGTTTTTGAAACAAAAAACTCACTAGGTAGATATAATTCCTTAAAATATTTGTGCATTTTGTCTATGACATCAAACACCATAATATTATTTTACCATACAAAATTATTAACTCTCATGGATGCTAAAGCCAGAAGTGAACTAAAATAAAATGAGAAAACGCGGAAAACACCACCAGCTAAAAAAAAGGATCATCAAAATCGGTTCACCAAGTCGAAACTACTGATATAACAAACATAAAAAAAATAAAGTCGAATTGAGAACTTCCATCGTGTTTTATAGTCGTGGTTAAAAAAAAAATAAAACAAAACCAAATTAATGATAAAAAAAAGTTTATTGCGTGTTATGTAAGATTTTTGAACAGGGGCGTACACTCCCTTGGGGCAAGCAGGGCGGCGCCCCGGGGCCTCCGACCGACCCCAGGGCCCCCACTGGAAACAGTGCTGAGAAGGACACTGTTAGCATAAAATGAGCTACGAAGTAAATTAAAATGTATTTGAATCACACAACACAAGGGAGACTAATTATGTCATTCAGTGTAATGTATATGTAGCCACACAATATATATTAATTTAATAAAAAGTTTACCCCAGGGGCCCCAAAAAAATAAACTGTTTTTTTAAAAGAAAAATTATAATTTTATTTTAGAGCCCCAAAAAATATTACTTGAAAAATCTTTGCAACCACAAATAATACATTAGGGGCCCCAAAAAAGCAAAAAAACAACTTCAAGTCAGGGGCCCCAAAACTTTACTTCAGGGCAAAAGAAATTAAATTAAAAAAAAAATGTTTTTTAAATTAAATTACATTTTTTGATGGATTACTTAATATTACTTTAGGAGCCCCAAAAAATATGACTTCGGGGCTCCAAAAATATTGTATGAAGGGTCCCAAAAAATGATTTTTCAGGAACCCCGTTAGTTGAGAGGCAATCAAATATTAATTTGGGGGTCCCAAAATCTATTACTAAGGACCCCAAAATATTCATCAAATTTTCTGATGGCATGACAAATATTATTAGAGCTTAGAGGATCCTCAAAAGCTATTACTTCAGTGGTACAAAACAATCAAATGGAAAATTAAATATCAATTCAGGGGCCCCAATATTAATACATCAGGGCCCAAAATAAAAATATTACGTTATTGGTGGCGCTCCGAATACTACTTCAGAACAGAGGCCCCAATACCTATTAATTCTTGGCACCAAAAAAATTATATTATATTTTAGGGGCCTCTAAGCACTTAATTTTGAGGCTCCAAAAGTAGTTTTTTCAGTAGCCCCAAAAGAAATAAACTATGTTTGATGAAGGAAAATCAAATGTATACATATTACTTCAGAGCAGAGGCCCCAAGAACTATCAATTCTAAGCTTCAAACATTTTTATTTTATTGGCCTCTAAATATTCAATTTTGGGGGCCCACAATAAAAAAAAAATTATGTTTGATGATGGAAAATCAAATATGTACATGTATATATTACTTCAGAACAGAGGCCCCAAGAACTATCAATTCTAAGCTAAAAAAAATTTTATTTTAGGGGTCTCTAAATATTTAATTTTGGGGGCCCCTAGTACAAGTATTTACTACTTTTATGATAGAAATTTTAAGTAAGTATAGCAAAGTGCATTACGAACATATTAAAACATTAAAATAAACCTAAAAATAAATAAGAAATACAAAAAAAAAAGTACGGCGTATACGTAGGTACTTTTTTTTATCTAAGGGGCCCCAAATATCAAAGGGGCCCCAAAATTTAGTCTTGCCCCGGAGCCCCGGCGACTCAACGTACGCCACTGTTTTTGAAATAAAGCTCTATATGAATTTAGTACTTTGTCTATAGACGTTTTTCTATTCTCTCTGTGATAACTGAGTTCTCCTCATTTTTTTTTTTTTTTTTGAAGTGAAAACTTTTTTAGTATCGTAGTGATTTGAAACAAGATGAAACGAAAAAGCGACACTTTATTGCTTTAATAGATGGATGAATGAAATTTATACAGTAGATAGGTAGTTAAATAAATTATGATTGTGATTCAAAATTCTAATATAACGGTGAAAAGATGTTCTTTTTCTAAACACGTTATATCTTTTGATCTAGAGCACATAACAAATTTATTGAACTTTAATACGCATGCTGATAATATTACCTTTCATTTAATATATCACACATAACGGTACGTGCTCTACAAGTTATATAATCTTTAATTGAAAAACTTGAAAAATACCAGCCAGCAGTAGAAGAAGTACCGTTATCTCAGTTTCAAATTTAAACATGGTTTTGCCAAATTTTTTTTTCCTACTTTAAGTTTATAATAGCTTTTATTAAACAAATATAATTTCTACTTATTATTACGATAACTTTTCATCGTTGACTCTTCCTCTTAAAGAATTTTTTTTATCAAACGCGGTATAGAAGTGAAATATGTTAACCACATTGATCAATAAATTCATCAAGTGTAAATGATGAGCAAAAAAAAAAAAAAAATGTATACTTACACTCCGCTTCAACTGAATAAGCACACAAATTTTCAAAGGTATTTTGTTCATTTTTTCCTAAGATTAAGCTTTCTTGTAACATTTGATGATGTTTACAGTTAGCTTGCGATGTTGAGAAACCAAATCAGAAAGAATAATTCTCAAAGTACCGCTATTTTTTTTCGTGTTCTCTTACAAAGCGTCCCATATGGAAAAATGCAGTTTTTTTTTGCGTCAACTGAATAGACACACGGTCTTTCAAGGTCAATATCTTCGTTGTTTATGGGAGTTTTCACGTGTTTGGCATACCAAATCAAAGGTTGAAATGTTCTCAGTGAGATTTTGCCATTTAATTAAAATTAAAAAAAAAAGTAGTAGATTAAAAGCTTTGAATATTGTCGACAGAGCTAAAATCAATTTGCTAACGGAACAAGTACTGACCGGGTCTGCTATAGCTACCAAAATTGATCGGAGTTTTAGTGTGTTGCCTATTCGTACCTCAAAAATAAAAGTTCGTACAGGAAAAATATGAATTAAGGTAAAAAACGGCAAAAATAGCAGTTAATCGACGAGAAATTTTGAGATCTGCCTCCAATTCATTTGACTCTGGGCCAAAAATCAAACAAAAAGCTGGTGTTTCTGCAAGTGTTTCAACACTCCGCAGAGTTATTAATAGCACGGATCATTTTAACCCATTAAAAGTCCAAAAGAAACCAACTTTAAACAAGCAACAAAAAGGTATTCGTTTAGAATTTTCTAGACTCCATATGAGCTGGAAAAATGAGTGACGCAAAGTGGTTTTTCTCATTTAAAAAAGTTCAATTTTGATGGATTCACAATTGAAGTCATCAGGCCATCAAAATTGACCTTTTTCAAATGAAAAAAACCACTTTGCGTCACTCATTTTTCCAGCTCATATGGAGTCTAGAAAATTCTAAACGAATACCTTTTTGTTGCTTGTTTAAAGTTGGTTTCTTTTGGACTTTTAATGGGTTAAAATGATCCGTGCTATTAATAACTCTGCGGAGTGTTGAAACACTTGCAGAAACACCAGCTTTTTGTTTGATTTTTGGCCCAGAGTCAAATGAATTGGAGGCAGATCTCAAAATTTCTCGTCGATTAACTGCTATTTTTGCCGTTTTTTACCTTAATTCATATTTTTCCTGTACGAACTTTTATTTTTGAGGTACGAATAGGCAACACACTAAAACTCCGATTAATTTTGGTAGCTATAGCAGACCCGGTCAGTACTTGTTCCGTTAACAAATTAATTTTAGCTCTGTCGACAGTATTCAAAGCTTTTAATCTACTACTTTTTTTTTAATTTTAATTAAATGACAAAATCTCACTGAGAACATTTCAACCTTTGATTTGGTATGCTAAACACCTCAAAACTCCCATAAACAACGAAGATATTGACCTTGAAAGACCGTGTGTCTATTCAGTTGACGCAAAAAAAAACTGCATTTTTCCATATGGGACGCTTTGTAAGAGAACAAGAAAAAAAATAGCGGTACTTTGGGAATTATTCTTTCTGATTTGGTTTCTCTACATCGCAAGCTAACTGTAAACATCATCAAATGTTACATGAAAGCTCAATCTTAGGAAAAAATGGACAAAATACCTTTGAAAATTTGTGTGCTTATTCAGTTGAAGCGGAGTGTATATACAACTGGACCTGCAACACTGTTATAAGTTCGTCCTTATGCATATATTTTTTTTATTATTATTAATATAAAAAAATGTCAGCAATTAAGCTCGAGCAACTTAACTGAAGAGCTCGCAATCCAATAATATTTAATCTGTTCCATTTTATTAAATCAGCTTTCGATTGAATTGAGGACTCACGCTGCAATGACTCTTAAACACATTATAAAGTACCGGTCATCAGGTAAAGGGGTCGAATGTTTCAGTGTTCGCTGTAAGTTTATGCATTGGCTGCAGGAATAAGACAGGAAATTATATGGAGAACTTTAAAAGAAAAAAATCAAAAGTTCATGTTTTTCTTGCCTTGGTTTAAAATTATTTTTAATTGAATTTAAAAGTTTTAATGAAAGCAAAAAATATAGTAAAAAATTAAAATTACGCATTAATTTTTTTTTAGCTTTAAGTTACACAAAAAAACACAATTCTATGTTTTTATGTTTATAAACTTTTTTTCTACAAAACAAATACTAAATCCTTTAACCTTGTAATACAGTCATAAATTTTGCAAAGAATCCTTTAAACCACTTAATCACCTCGACCATAATAAAACTGTTAATTGCAGTCGCCTTTTTAATTAATTCCACTTTAGTCCTAGATTTTTAATAACGAATTCAAGTATGATTGGTTATTTTTATTTTTTGCAGCCTTTGGTCGATTTATATGACAAAAACAAAAAAAAAAAAACACAGATTTTTCACTAACAATTCAACACGAACGTAAAATTATAAACAAAATATTTTTATAATTGCAGCAATATTGAGATTCTTTCATTGATTAAATAAAAAAAAACTGTGAAAATATTAAATTTAATAAATGATTTTGTTGGGAAAATTAACAAAACAAAAATAAAAATTTAATGCCCACAATGATAACCAATAAGTAGGGTAGAAGGGGGAGGATTTGCCAGGATTTAGGAAAATTGATTTAACGCAAAGTTTTTACGTTTCTTTTAATTTTTTTATATCTGATATTATTATTGACTTTATTATCTTCACTTAAATATTTTTTTCATCTTGATATATTAATTATTTATATTTTTAATAATTTATTCAAAAAAACGAAAAGTGATGTGGCAAAGCCTCCCCAGGTGGGAGGCTTTGCCACGGGGGTGGGGAGGGATTACCAGTTACCTAAATATAAAAGTTAATACAAATAAAACCGATTTTGGTTAAACAAAACTTCTTTTTAGCTGAAAGTACGAAGAAGGGATTGATTTTTAAGGATTCTGCCATCCTCTTTTGAGGAAGCTTGCTTCTGGCAAATGTATCCCATGGGGTGCATTTGCCAGAGCAAAACCTACCCAAAAACAAATGGCAAATGCACCCCACAAGCTAATCTTTCAAAAATTTACTTATAACTTTTTTATAAGTTAAACAGTAAAAAAATCACTTTTACACAGCATAGTACACATAATTTTCAAAAGTTATTTGTATAAAAAAGTAATTTAACAAGACAAATATTAAAAATTTATGACGATTATGTACCTTCACATTTTGGTTTTCAAAATTAAAAAACTAAAAAAAAAAACAAAAGCGTCTTATTTATTTCGTGTCCAGCCAAAAGCTGTCAAACTTTGTGGAAAGTTTTCAATCATAATTGTGCAACAGAAAATGATTTTTTGGTATTTAATATTCTGTTTGTTTGGAAAAAAACCTGGACTGGCAAAGGCACCCCACTGGCAAATGCTCCCCCTTCTACCCTACACTTTTGGTTTAAATCTCGTCAATGTGTTGTGTGCACAATTTGGAACTTTAAAGAATGATGTTTTTTTTTTTTAATTGTTGTTTTTTGTATTTTATTATAAATTTGTTTCATTGTGCGTGCATGCGGTTTGAAAAAAAAACAATAACAACAACAACAAAAAAAGTGGTTTTTCTGATTCCAATTAAATTGGTAAAGCATTCAATGGGATTGTAAAGTGTATGAGGTTGAAGTTTTCAGAACAAAAAAAAATAATAAAAAAAAAAATAAACAACACAACAGAATATAGCAATAATTATTAAACCACGAACAAAAAAAAAATATTTATTTTACTTTGAAGAGTTTTTATTTACTTTTTTTAATTCCAAATAATTGAATTACTTATTTTATTAATATCTTTGAGGATTGTTCCAGATGAATTGTCAGATAGTATTTATTATTGAAGGGATACAAATTAGAGAAGAAAAAAGAATAAACAAACAAACGTGGCGGCAATGTATTATTGAACATGTGGTCAATTTAACGGTGCGGATTAATAGAGTAGGGGTTTATTTTCAGACTCAAACCAGTAACCTTTGAGGTTTTTTAAACAAAAAAATTCTTCCAGTATTTCAGCAACAGAAATTAAAATTCAAAAGATACAAATAAAATCAAAGCCAACCACAGAAAATTTGGGGTATAATCAAAATGTGAATACGCAACGAAGGGTCAAGGTTTGTCTCCCTTGAACTCGTATTCAAACGTGTACCAGCTTAAATTTGCAATCTTATGTAGTTTTTGAGGGGTTAGAAACGAAAGGTTTTGTAAAATTATTATCTTCCTACTACTAAATAGTTACTGTGGAAATATAAGCTTTTTAAAGCTAAGCTATTGATCGAAGACTATAGTATTACATTTGTTATTTTTTAAACGTTTAATCAGGCATAGCTTGATTTCAAATTGGTTTTCTGTATACGTGGCAGTTGATAGTTAAAAATTTCATGTACCTACATATTTACAATGTATTTATTCTTTTTTTTTTTTTTTTTTTTTTAATTAATTTTTAATTGTTTTTTAGGCAGCTTAGCAAGAAGTTTTATACATTTGCTCTAAGCAAAATCTTCAACCGCAGTACAACTTCTTGGTTGATTTTGCTTGTCTGTACGTGACATTCCTTTTTTTTAATCTCTAAATATAAAGTTAGTAAGGAGTTTAATTTGTTTGTTTCGACGTTAATTGATGATGTTCTTGAAAATTAATTAATAAACTTATAGTTTAAAAGAAAGCTATTTGGTACAGTAAAACAATTTTGAAAGTTGTTTTTAATTTTGCATTATTTTGAATATTTCGCTCAAAAGTAGAACGAAAAATACCTCACATTTTCGGATCATTGCAGTTTTCTTGAAAACCGCTTGCAGTAATAAAGCTGCAAAAATTGTGTTTAATGACTTTTCGTCAAGAAATTGCAGTGCAAATGATTTTTGACGCCATAAAGTATCAAATGCACCACTGTGCGGCGAGGTCAAATCCATCTTTACCGACAGATTTTAAAATCTCCTGATGCTAGTTCATAGCTTTCACTTATTGTGTCAACTTCATTTTAACTTCTTATTTAGTAAAAATAATAATTTACCAAATGAAAAACTATCGTAAAAATAGGAATTTTGCAATATTTCGAAAAATTTCAAAATGCTAGATGTCTGGAAGTCCTTACTCATTTTAAACAATTTTTTTTCTAATAAATATTAAGCTCATAAAAGAGTTGTCTAAAGTTACCTACTATATTTAAAAAAATAAGGGTTAGGGTCAATTTTTTTTTTTTTTTCTAAAAATAAAATGTTTTTAATTTTTTTTAAGCTTAAGAGCCGAATTGGAGGCAGAAATAGGGTTGGGGTCGAAATTCTGTATGTGTCAAAATTCGGATTCCAAAATTCTGTATTCCAAAATTCTGTATTTTAAAATGCTGTAAATACATAATTCTGTATTTTAAAATTCTGTATATTCAAAATTCTGTATTCTAAAATTCTGTAAATACAAAATTCTGGATTTCAAAATACTTTTTTTCATTATCAAAACAATTTTTCTTTTATCATTTACAGAATTTTGGAGTACAGATTTTTGGTATTTTCTATATATTTAATTTGTTAATTGAATACAAATTGTTTAACAGTAAAGACAAAAAATATAGGTGTGGAATATACAGAATTTTAAAAAGCAGAATAATAGATTTAGAAAACAGAATTTTGGATTTACAGAATTTTGAAATACAGAATTATAGTAAAGCAGAATAATGGAATACAGAATTATGTTCATACAGAATTTTTTATTGAAATACAGAATTTTGGTCATACAGAATTTAGGAATACAGAATAACGACCCGTTCCCGGCAGGGGTTGGGGTCGAAATTCTGTATGTTGCAAAATTCTGTATTCAAAATACTGTATGCCAAAATACTGTATGTCAAAATTCTTTATGTGAAAAATGCTGTATGAGCAAAATTCTGAAAGTCAAAATTTTGTATAGCAAAATTCTGGTTAGGTTAGGTAGAAATGGCTGTCAGGAAAACAACTGACACACTTAGACCATTTATTGGTCCGTTGTGATACCGTGATTTTGTGAGGAAATTCCTCACTAATTAAACCAGTTGGAGCTTTTAATAAAGCGGTGAAGGTTGAAGATGTCAGTATTGATTAGTTCACTGGTATCTTCTAAGAAATATTTTTCCAGGTATTTTTTACGTCTACTGGAAAGGGCAGGACATGAGCAGAGAAGATGTTGGATTGTTTCTTCTTCTTCCTCATCAAGGCAACTTCTACAGAAGTCGTTAGAGATTACGCCAAGTCTTATGGCGTGTCTAAATATGAGACAGTGTCCTGTTAAGACACCTATTACAGAGCTGATATGCAATCTGCTTAGAGACAACAAATTTTTTGAACGTTTTGGATCTAGCCTAGGCCAGATCTGCTTGGTCGTTTGGCAAGTTATAATGTTTGACCATCGTATGTTTGTTGCCTCTATAGCTTCTTGCTTCAGCATGAGTTTGCACGTTGCGATTGGTATACCAATATTTGCCTTATTGGGTAAAATTGGTATTAGAGTTCCATTTCTGGCGAGTTCGTCTGCTTCACAGTTTCCCAGAATATCTCTGTGACCCGGCACCCAGAAAATTTGAATGTTAAACTGTTCTGACATCTCCATGAGAGATGATCGACAGTCGCGGGCAGTAACGGAGTTTGTGGAAACCGAAGCTAACGATTTAAGGGCGGCCTGGCTATCAGAGAAGATGCGGATATCCGATGTAGATATCACGTTTTCTTTGAGCCAAGTCAGTACTTCTTTAATCGCCATTATTTCCGCTTGGAACACGCTGCAGTGATTAGGGAGACGGAAGGAGAGACTAACATTAAGTCTATCGGAGTAAACCCCGCCACCCACTATGTCATTGGTTTTAGAACCATCTGTGTAGAAATGAATTGAATCATCTCTTAGAAACTCGGCATTGTCCCATTCTGATCTATTTGGGATGGTGACTTCATAATTATTGCCGAAAACCAATTGTGGGGTGGTGTAGTCGGAGTGACTGTGGATTGATCCGAATTCTGGTTGGTCAAAATACTGTTTTGTAAAATTCTGTACGGCAAACTACTGTATATCAAAATTCTGTAAAAATGCTGTAAAAAAATATCGTTTATATTTTTTTAACAGCATTTTTACAGAATTTTGATATACCTACATATATAAATATCGTTTATATTTTTTACAGTATTTTTACAGAATTTTGATATACAGTATTTTGCCGTACAGAATTTTACAAAACAGAATTTTGCATGTCAGTATTTTGTTCATACAGTATTTTGACGTACAGAATTTTGTATTTACAGTATAATGACGTACCGAATTATGGTATTACAGTATTTTGACCCCACAGAATTTTGTCGTACAGAATTTTGACAAGCAGAATTATGAACCGCTCCCGCTTATATCTTATATCTTGGCTGCTACGTAAGATTTTTTCTACAATATGATGGTTAAAAAAAGGGTTGGGTCGAAATTCTGTATGTTGCAAAATTCTGTATTCAAAATACTGTATGCCAAAATACTGTATGTCAAAATGCTGTAGGAGCAAAATTCTGAAAGTCAAAATTCTGAATAACAAAATTCTGGTTGGTCAAAATACTGTCTTGTAAAATTCTGTACGGCAAACTACTGTATATCAAAATTCTGTAAAAACGCTGTAAAAAAATATCGTTTTGATAATGTAACAGTATTTTGCCGTACAGAATTTTACAAACAAGAATTTTGCATGTCAGTATTTTGTTCATACAGTATTTTGACGGACAGAATTTTGTATTTACAGTATAATGACATACAGAATTATGGTCTTACAGTATTTTGACCCCACAGAATTTTGTCGCACAGAATTTTGATAAGCAGAATTATGACCCGCTCCCTTAAAAAAACGATTAAGAGCTCATTTTATTGATAATTAGAAGTGTTATAATAAACCTAATAAGTATAATTCAGACCTTATTCATTTTTGGTTAGAATGTTTAAAAATAAAGATTTTAAATAAAAACGGTACCAACTTCTTTTTCAAGATGGCAGCTGCTCCCGACATTCTATCATCCCAACAAATTGATTATTATGATAAGGACACCCGAAGACATTCCATAAAAAAAAAATTCCTGCAAAAAATCGTTGTTTTAGATGTTTTTTAAGTTTTTTTTCGAGATTTTTTATAATGACTGTTTTTAGAAAAATAACTGAATGTATAAAAAAATATCAAAACTTTGAGTTTGTTGGTACTTCAGATTCAAAAAAAAACATTATCATGAACATTAACAAAATCACGCCTATATCTACATATATCGGAGAATCAGCCATTTAAGAAAGCCATTAAGGAAATCGTTTCTTAACTACATACAATACGAAGCATAATCAAATTAACTTGAATGGATGGTGGATATGTACTCGTATATTTTCACCCCTATCAAAAAATGCCTCATAAAAGAAATTATATCCTGTCGCCGGTTAATATACACTTCAAGTGTTACCGCAAAATAAAAAAAATCATTATTATGCAGAAAAAAAGACAAAATTTCAAAGCATATGACACTCAATGAAAATAAAAAAAAAAAAAGAAAAACGAAAATGATATCCTTGTCAAAAGATGAAACACAATGCCTATCTTTTCTAACAACCTTATAATAAAATGTAATTAACTTTAACAGACAAAAGTACCTACCAACCTTTCAGTTAGCACAAAAAAAAAAAAAACACTACGACAACGAGACTAAAGAAGTATTAACAAAGGCTGTAACTGTAACAAATCCATTGGATATGATTACGTTTCATTACAGTTACATTAAGATTTCAAACTTTGTCTTTTCCCAACCAACTTCCAGCAATATGGTAAATTTCTAAAATAAAATTTAAAGAACAAAAAAAAACATTATTTTATAATAAGAGAAGAGAAAAAAAGGATATTTTTAAGGATAAAGATGAGAGAGAGAGAGAGAAAGAGTCCAATCTTCGACACTGACATAGCATATAACCAACCCGGTATCCTTCATATTCAACAACTTTTCTCACAAAAAAAAGAATAATAAGAAAAAAAAAAAAAAGGAAAATACTTGAAAAGCGACAAAGAAGAAGCCTTTCCGAGCAACCAAACCTCCCTCAGACCGTTCGTTACCTTGCATAATTCATTAACTAAACGCAATAAAAGCATAAATGCTCGCAGAATATTCAACCATTGCTTGGAGTTTCATTCGCACGAAGGGGTTTTTTTTTCAAGTGTTGCCATTTTTGTGTTTGAAATATTTTTTGAAGTGTCAGCAATATTGTATTTAAGTTTTTTAAGTCAATTAACTTTTTGAAACTGCATACTTGTTTGAATGTTCCATCCGTGATATAAACCGTGATATGTGATATTTATGGTAACTTGTTCGATCCGTGATACTTTTACCTCTTATCTTTTATACTTTGTACCTGTGACACTTAGGTAAAGGGGAAGTGATACAAACAGTGATATTATCACAGGCAAACTGTGATACCCAAACTGTGATACCCCATTCACATAAATAACAATTCATGATACAATTTTCAGAAATCAATGATACCTATAGCAGGGTGACACATGATAAACATACCAATGAGTTGTGATACTTCTTGGAGTAGGTTATCAATTATTCATACCGTAGCAAACCGTGGTACTTTCAGCTGCCGTGATACCTACTAATAAAAGAGATCTACTGTAATGTACACCACCTCGGATCTTACCGGAGAAATCTTTGATATTTAATGGGGGGTAATCTGCTATTCATTTCGTTATTCTTACTGGAGAAATCAAGGGGCACGGTAGTGCCCAGCCAAGTTCTCTAGCAACTTTGGCACTACACCCTTATTTACAGGAAACAACTCAGGCCATTTTCGACCCCCCTCTAACTTCCACACCAAAGATGCTAGAAATTTCAAACTCGCTACATTTGTTGAGCTGGTCGAAACAAAACTACTCACAAAATTTCAGCCTCTTACGATGAGTAGTTCCTGAGATATAGGGCTTCAAAAATCGCAAAAACCGTAACTGACTGACTGACTGACTGACTGACTGACTGACTGACTGATTCACTCACTCACTGACAGATCATCAAAATTATGGAGAACTTCCCGTTAACGTAGAAACTTGAAATTTTACACGGTGATAGGACTTGTGGTGTATACAAAGGAAAAAATCGAAAATTTGAGATTGTCAATTCAGGGGGCGTGGCATCCGCCCATTTCCGCTGAATTTTCATCAAATATTATAGAGCACTTCTGATTATCGTAGAATCTTGAAATTTGGTTGAATGGTAGAGCTGGTAGTTTATACAAATGAAAAAATTTGAAATTTGAGAATTTTAGACAGGGGGCGTGGCAACCGCCCATTTTCACGGAATTTTCATCAAATATTATAGAGCACTTCTGATTATCGTAGAATCTTGAAATTTGGTTGAATGGTAGAGCTGGTAGTTTATACAAAGGAAAAAATTTTAAATTTGAGAATTTTAGACAGGGGGCGTGGCAACCGCCCATTTTCACTGAATTTTCATCAAATATTATAGAGCACTTCTGATTATCGTAGAATCTTGAAATTTGGTAGAATGGTAGAGCTGGTAGTTTATACAAAGGAAAAAATTTAAAATTTGAGAATTTTAGCCAGGGGGCGTGGCAACCGCCCATTTCCGCTGAATTTTCATCAAATATTATAGAGCCCTTCTGATTATCGTAGAATCTTGAAATTTGGTAGAATGGTAGAGCTGGTAGTTTATACAAAGGACACAATTTAAAATCTGAGAATTTCAACCAGGGGGCGTGGCAACTGCCCATTTTCATCAAATATAGAGATTTTCAATTCTACAGCCATACCTTGCAAAAAGTAGTGAAATCACAACAAAAACATTACTGTTAAAAAAAGAGCCAAGTTCTCCTATGTTGAAATTATGCTGGCAAAAAAAGGATTGAGATATAAAAGTGTACCAAGTTCTAAAGTTTGGGTTCAAATTCGTATCAATAAAATTTTGATTGTTTACTTGGCAAATTTTTGAAATAACTTTAAAAATCGGTATTTAAAAGAAAAATTGTCAAGTAAACAATCAAAATTTTATTGATACGAATTTGAACCCAAACTTTAGAACTTGGTACACTTTTATATCTCAATCCTTTTTTTGCCAGCATAATTTCAACATAGGAGAACTTGGCTCTTTTTTTAACAGTAATGTTTTTGTTGTGATCCTTATTACTCAAAGTCACAACCAATGATCTTTCCTGAACCAAGTAGTGGACCTTTCTGGAAGAGTCTATGATACTTAAAGAAGCAATCAGTGATATTTTGTGATATTTTTCAGTGGCTAATCTTGATAATTTTTTAGGAGATTGATGATCTTAACGAAACATTCTGTGATTTTTACTTGAGCTTTCAGTGATTATTTACTGGAAACTTGTTATAATCACTGAGTACTGTCAAATTCACGAGAACAAACTGTAATACATATCTGTGAAATACTATCCGCCTATCTGTGATATAAATGCAATCTATGTATTTTATTTAACAAATAAATCCGTGATACTTAACAAGGCAACCGTAGATAATAGAGAAGATGACATGTGATACCTTCTGGACACTTACTGGTGGTACCCGTGATACTTTCCAGAATAATTCATGATACTTACTGAGACAACCTATGATTTGAATGGAGAAATATATAATACTAAATATGCCAAAGCATATTTTTAAACATAACAATCCGTCATACCTATGGGAAAAACGCATGATGTCTTAAAGGGGGTAACCAGCGATACTAACCATTGACTTCTTAAATACGTGATAATAAACGATGCAACCCGTGATACTTATCAATGGAACCTTAATACATACTAGGCAGCTCGTGATACTTACTGGGCATCCTGTTAAGCAAAGCGACCAATGATACTTATCGAAAACTCACAAGAGTTTAGAGTACAAAGCATGATACTTACTGAAAAATCCTGTGATACCTACGAGGGAAACTCGTAATACTCACCGGAGTGACCTGTGATAACATCTTAAACAATTCGTGATTCTTATTGGGATAACGCATGATATTAAGCGGAGTAATTTGTGATACTTAATGAAGCAATTGATTATATTTTCCATGATACTTTCGGAAAAAAATACAATATAATAACTGTGATATCTTCCAAAGAAATTTGCTGAACTCAACGGAGCTTATTGGGACATGAAGCTATCCATGGTACTTTCAAATGCAAATCGTGATACTTTCGGAAACAATATTTGATACTTACTGTGATACCTATCAAAAAACTTCATCATACTCATCGAAGCGACCCCTCTTAACATCAAAAATAGTTTGTGATATTTATTGGAACAATCCGTGATACTAAGAGTATCATTTTGTGATACTTAATCGAGCAATCCACTTATTTTTTTAAACGAAATATTGGTACTTTCCGAAACAATTTATGATATTTACTGTGATACCCTCATAATCAAAAACATAATACTTATTGAGACAATCTATGATACCGACATAGCTGCCTCTGATGAAATACGTGATACTCACTGCCTCAGTTTAAGGATATTTTTAGATAATCTTTCAAATAACTATTTAGATTTTCGTCTTTATAATTTTATATACATGTACTCAAATAGCTTTTCTATAGAAAAATAGTTAACTCTGGAGCAATTTCGTTACCTTTATTCAATTCAAAACTTATTTAGTGTGAAGAAGCTTAACGACACTCTGGCATCACTGGTTAAATCTCTTGAGGTATTTCCTCCCATGGGTAGAGCCAGATAGAAAATATGTAAATTGGAGCGCATGAAGTTAAATATCCATCCGTAGATTTATCTCGTTTCTACATTATGCAGATATTCTTTTTTTTTTTTTTCTTTTTGTTCACTTGTCGAGAGGGTATATAGAATGATAGAGATATACTATAAAAAAAACCTACTTCCAGGATAAAAAAAAGGTCCAACGGGGCAACAAAAAAAAAAAAAAATCTACCTAAATGATGATAATCTACTCTTGGAATGAATGAAGGAGAAATTTATTTGGCATTTTTATGAATTGCAACTTCCTCTCATCGTGTGCTTTTGGCTTTTAAAAATGGAAACATTGCTTTTTTGGTTACTAAATTTTTTTTTTATTTTCATTAAGGTATAAGGTACCTCTTAGAACCTAAAAACGAAACTGAAATGGAATTTTTCATACATAAAAAAGCTAAAAGTAATATGAATGAAATCAATGGCGTAGAAGATTAATGAATTCTTTGCATCCAAAAGAGTGTTAAAAAGGGAATCCAATTTTTTTTTTTTTTTTTTGCTTCTGCTGCCCAAAATCACTCAACAATACCAAAAGAAATTCGTTATTGTCAATTGATGCTTTTCAACAAAACCAACCTAAAAAGGGTTTCGAAAAGAACGAGTTGTATAGTGGATTCACCCGCAAAAAAAAAATAGAAGGACCATGAGTTAGTCCTTTTTTTTCATATCGCCTAGTGCCACTATAAGAGCACTTTGTTTGTTCCGGTTGAGTCATTGTAATGTAATTCTGTACCTATGCCTCAAATAAATGTATTGTATAGGTTCCATAGGAATAGGAAAATATACTCAACTCATAGTGCAAACAATCGATAGAATTTTTCGTTTTTTTTTTTTTTTTTTTTTTTTTTTTTTTTGAAATTGAAGCAAGGAAGCAATTAGTTGGTTGGCTGGTTTTCGGTTACACAGCTTCCATGTGGGACACGGACAGAGTTCTATAGTGAAAGTGGACATAAATCAAAGTCCTGACTTTGAAGGGCTTTTAAATGAAAATATATCCAAGTGGCTTTAACGTTCAGCCTTCAGAATATACTAATCACTCAAACTCTTTGATTGTTAGACAGCGCAGGTGGCCATATAGTAAATTAGTACCTTCTCTCACTAAATTACATACACCTACACACATTCTTGTTGTGATGAGTGACATTTGAAACATGATAATTTACGTAAAGGCTCTTGTTAGTTATTCTTTTGTGTGATGAAATGAAATGTATACAAAAGAAATGTAATTTTTTGGAAATGTAATTTATTTCTTTTCAGGATTTAAGCTATCATCACATAAGTCAGGCTAATTGGGTAAACAAAAAAATTAGACAAACTTATAGTTTAAATGGCGACTGTCGAGTTATTTATACATAGCTCATAAGGTTAGAGGTTAAATTTGATGTTTTATGATTAAATTTAATTAGCATTTCTCATTATGTCAATTTGTTCAGTCCTTTAGTAAGCCTTAAATTTCTTCTAAAGAATTAAACCATAACTTAAGTCTATACATTTTGTGAAAAGTAAAAAAATATTTCTAAAATCACACACTTTTCATGAAAAAAAAGCGAAAAAAATTTACTTTTTTTTCATTACACATTATAGTGTCAATATTTTTACATGACAACCTTTATTAAATTTTATATCATTGTAAAGCTTATCATTTAACCTTTAAAAATATACATCAACCATATCTGTACGACACCTAAAAAAAAAGTAACAATTTTTTTAAAGACACCATGTCAAAATTTAAAACTGAGCTTACGGTACTTCCGTCATTGGCCTTGATTCAGTCCCCATGCCAAGGCCCGCGATAATATCTATGCAATAGCTTAAAATAAGAACTTCTATGTGGCAACCCTGTTTTAAAGAAAAAAAATTGCCATATAAATTAATTTATCATACTATATAAATAAATGTTTAAAAATGTTTAAACTATTAAGCCTAAACAAAAATTAAGAAAATAGTTTATGGAATGTATTTTAGTCTAGAAACATGGTTACTCTATTCAAATGAAAAAAAATCTACATACAAAAAATTTGTTGAACCAAAAAATATGATTTTTTATACAATTAAAGGTTAAAATATACAATAAAAAAAAATAGTTTTTGATTAATTACAGAATTGTTCCTAATTTATTAACCAATATGTTTGTAAAAAATGTATCATAACTTAGTAATTTTTTAAGATTTTATAAAGACCGCATTTGCGTTTTGTTTTTCTGCTGGTTATAAATTTTGCAATAATTTTGTGTACGGCGCCATCTAGAGGCAAATACAACAAACTATCTAGGGATGGGTTCTTACTTAACCAACTTTTTTGTAAAAATTATTTAAAAGTTTTATTTCGATAATATATTTGCAGATCTAATGCACATTGAAAATACAATTAGTATTTCAAAACTTTTAACTCAAGGTGGTGACATATTAGTAAATTTTCTACAAATAATATATCCAGCGGACAAACAAGACGCGCTTCCAACGATGCCTTTTTTGACAAACTGTAATGAGTGGTTTAGAAGTTATGAGGGAATATAGATGCTCACATTCATAAAAACCAGTTAATCACGTAAAAAAAATCTTTGGATGAAAATATCTCAGGAAGCAGACCTACAAGAAACTTTTGGGTTTCAATTATGAATAGAACTTAATGAGACCTTTCTTTTGATATCTCACTCGATGAATTCGGAGGAAATTTTTTGAAATGCATTTTTTGTTCTGCAAGGGGTTAACCCCTTGTAGCCCCATGTGACATTTTTGTAACAAACCGAAAAAGATCGCCAAAAAGCTGTAAAAAAACATATTTTTATTCTTTTAAAGCTTCTTACATAATCTTTAAGAATCAAGGGGCACGGTAGTGCCCAGCCAAGCTCTCTAGCAACTTTGGCACTACACCCTTATTTACAGGAAACAACTCAGGCCATATTCGACCCCCCTCTAACTTCCACACCAAAGATGCTAGAAATTTCAAACTCACTACATTTGTTGAGCTCGTAAAAACCAAACTTTTCACAAAATTTCAGCCTCCTACGATGAGTAGTTTCTGAGATATAGGGCTTCAAAAATCGCAAAAACCGTAACTGACTCACTGACTCACTGACAGATCATCAAAATTATGGAGAACTTCCCGATATCGTAGAAACTTGAAATTTTACACGGTGATAGGACTTGTGGTGTATACAAAGGAAAAAATCGAAAATTTGAGATTTTCAATTCAGGGGGCGTGGCATCCGCCCATTTCCGCTTAATTTTCATCATATATTATAGAGCACTTCTGATTATCGTAGAATCTTGAAATTTGGTAGAATAGTAGAGCTGGTAGTTAATACAAAGGAAAAAATTTAAAACTTGAGAATTTCAGCCAGGGGGCGTGGCAACCGCCCATTTCCGCTGAATTTTCATAAATTATTATAGAGCACTTCTGAATGTCGTAGAATCTTGAAATTTGGTAGAATAGTAGAGCTGGTAGTTAATACAAAGGAAAAAATTTAAAACTTGAGAATTTCAGCCAGGGGGCGTGGCAACCGCCCATTTCCGCTGAATTTTCATAAATTATTATAGAGCACTTCTGATTGTCGTAGAATCTTGAAATTTGGTAGAATGGTAGAGCTGATAGTTTTTACAAAGGAAAAAATTTAAAATTTGAGAATTTCAGCCAGGGGGCGTGGCAACCGCCCATTTCCGCTGAATTTTCATAAATTATTATAGAGCACTTCTGATTGTCGTAGAATCTTGAAATTTGGTAGAGTAGTAGAGCTAATAGTTTATACAAAGGAATAAATTTAAAATTTTAGAATTTCAGCCAGGGGGCGTGGCAACCGCCCATTTCCGCTGAATTTTCATAAATTATTATATAGCACTTCTGATTGTCGTAGAATCTTGAAATTTGGTAGAATGGTGGAGCTGGTAGTTTACACAAAGGAAAAAATTTAAAGTTTGAGAATTTCAGGCAGGGGGCGTGGCAACCACCCATTTTCACTGAATTTTCATCAAATATAGAGATTTTATATTCTACAGCCATACCTTGCAAAAAGTAGTGAAATCACAACAAAAACATTACTGTTAAAAAAAGAGCCAAGTTCTCCTATGTTGAAATTATGCTGGCACAAAAAGTACTGAGATGTAAAAGTGTACCAAGTTCTAAAGTTTGGGTTCAAATTCGTATCAATAAAATTTTGATTGTTTACTTGGCAATTTTTGAAATATCTTTAAAAATCGATAATTAAGAAAAATTGTCAAGAGAACAATCAAAATTTTATTGATACGAATTTGAACCCAAACTTTAGAACTTGGTACACTTTTACATCTCAGTACTTTTTGTGCCAGCATAATTTCAACATAGGAGAACTTGGCTCTTTTTTTAACAGTATTGCTTTATCGAAATAATGCGCCATATTTCAAATAAATAGCACCAATAGTTTTTAATTGGCAGTTAATGTTGAAAGTTCGGCTTTTTTGGAAAACAAGCAAATTTATGTAAAAACTACGAAATTCAGAAAAAATATTTTTCGTGCATAAACTAACGGGGTTTTATTTTTGGATTTTAGGAATGCGCCTAAAAATAAATATTAGATAACTTTTTGTTTGAGTTTTTGCATTTATATACAAAAATAAATTATTTAAACTTTTTTTTTACTGCGTAAATTTCGAAATAACTAAGCAAATAATGAATTTATTGAATTTTTAAAAAATACGTGTTTTATTATAGCTAAAGCCCTTTCGATTTACAGTATTAATTTTAAAATTTACGATGTTGGGTTACAACAAGTTAACCTTGATTTTTTCTCGAAAATCAAAAAAAAATATATATATTTATCAACTTATATTTGTAAACAAAAACTTGTTGCGAGACTTAAATCCCCAGATATCGGCCTCCGAAAGTAAGAACAAAAAATGTTTGGATGCAAATAACTCAGCAATGAGAAACATAAATAGAGCTTAAAAAGACCTTTATTTCTATGTTTCTTTTTCAAAAAAAATATTATTTTACTCCGACAATTCCTTTGCAGGACAGCCAAAAGTTGTCAAGTGAAGACCAAATTTAAGTGGTATCCTTCAAAAAACAATTCAATTTCTTTGTTCTAAAAATACAAACTTCCTTTCTTTCAACATCTTCAAAATTTATCTTGACTTCGAAACCATAACAGAGCCGATTAAAGGAAGAAGACAACGTTTGAGGGTCACTGTGGTGTATGTGTAACTTTTTTTATCAAACAAATTTATTCGTCAATTGTTCTATTGCAACTTGACGAACTTGATGATTTACAAACCTTGTATGAAAATAATTACAAAGATAAATAGCTTAAAAAAAGTTATTAGAAAAAAAAAACTTAAAAAACTTTGGAAAATATGAAAGGAATCAAATTTGAAATTAAATGGTTTAGTTCCTAAAAACGCAGACCTTTGATGATAGGTATGTGTTTTCATTTTACATCCCAAATCTAATTTTTTGGAAAGAGATTGATTCCAAATTTATCTTCACCTTCGAAATATTTCAGTATGGTCAACCTCTGCACTCTGAGGTATTAAGTTTTAAAATATAACCACATATGTGAACTTGAAGTTAGGATAACCCGGATTAAACCACATCTGACAAAAGTTGTTGTTGTTTTTTTTTTTTTTCAAACCTGACATGAAATATGATAAGTTTTAATTTTTTTGTTTTCGAAGGTCATCATTAAGAGCCCTTAATTCAAAAGGGTATTATTTGATTGTTTTGTTTTTACGTTTGCTTTAACGTGTTAACCCTTTTTTTTCAAACGAGTGTTTAAAAAAAGAGAAAAACACAATTGTAACCTTTTACCCGAGAAAGATCCCAAAAATTTGCTAACATTCCACGCGCAATTTGCTCACCCAGATAGAATGGTTTATGAATATTTTGGGTGTAAAATTTTCAAATCCCCACATTGGCGTTGTTTGGTGGTCCGAAAAAAATAACCCCCCAAAAGTATACAAATAGTTTCACAGTTAAAAAAGGCAAAACATAGAAACCTAGAAATTTACCACACAAGAATTTCGCCCAGAATCAACCAAAAAATATGCTCCCAGATGTTAGGTAATTTTACAGGATTACATTATCCAACCTACATACTTATAAAAGGAAAGCCAAGCGCATAGCGCTTCTGGGCCTTGTTTATTTCCATCCGAATCATTAGCACCATTGTGGCTAACACCAATTATAGTAGTGTTGGAAATTATTTTAAAACAAAACCATTTTTTCGTTCTTTTGTTTCTACTGAAGAAATAAGCTAGACATTGAAATGCGAGACCGAAAAAAAATGGTTGGTTGAACTTGTGTGTTGCCTTTTTGCGCAAAAGTTAAATGGAAACCTCAAACTTTGTCAGATTGAACCTCTTCATACCTTAAAAAAAAAAAACAAAAACAAAAACCCTTAGTCTTTATATCCATATTGAATGTCCATTTTCTCACTTTTATTTTTTGAAAGATGTGGTTTTCTCGTAAATTTAGATTCAGGTCACGTTCAGGGATAAATTCAAAGAGGACGACGGAATAGTTATGATTATAAGTAGATTCTTTATGCGGCTTTTATATAGGTATATCCAAGCTTCGAGGGTATCTATAACCTAGAGGTCGTTACCAAAGATAAAATTCTAAATGCAAACAACAAAACATATTTTTGCTATTTTCCAAAATCCAAGAGTCTACGACGAGACACAAAACAGCACAATCTTTCTCATTCCCTCTTAGTAGACCCCAGCCGATGAATGAAATGAATACGATGAATAAAATTATCTAAAGTATCGCATAATTTAAGATGGTATAGGTGGGATGTATAGGACTATTTTACCAACCGGTGCGGTTTGGTGTGTTGGCTTGTCGGAGTTGAATAGATTAATGTAGGTATAGGTGGCATCTTAAGAGAATGACAAATTGAAGTTGCCTAAGTATATTAAACTTGGTAATGCGACAAAAAAGAAACGTTAATTTAAAGCTTTCACAGTTTTAAAAGCTTTGTATTTTATGGGCAATGGTCACTCATGTTGCAATTAATAATAACACGGTGTTACAAAAATGAGGTTTTAACATATACTTGGGTGGAGACCTATCACGTTTTGTAGAGCTAGTCGCACTGATTACGAAACGGTATTTAAAAAGTCCCTAACACCCCAAAAATCTAGCTTCGTCAAATTTGTACCCATTGTACAAAGGCAAAATTGTACATTTAAAAATTAGAATTAAATGTACAATTTTGCCTTTCGGAAATGGTATCATTTAATACTGTAAGTGTTGCCGTTGTTTTTTAATAATTTTTTTTTTTACTTTGATAATTTTTTTTTAGAAAACGCCCCTCCCACCTAAACGGGGGGAGATACACCCCCCTCCCAAAAAAAAAATTTTTTGTATTGAACCCCTCTACAAAAATCCGTTATCAAATCCTGGCGCCCAAGTTATCCTACTACGTGCCAAAACAAAATTTTTGTTCTATACCTAAAAGTTCGAATTTCTGTATCTGGGTTGAAATCGTAAATTTTTTTTTCTAAGCCAATTTTAAACTGATTTTCATAAAAAATACCTCGTTTGATTTGGAGATAAATATTATTTTAGAATATATTTTTAAAACAGCATGTTGTTGTGAAAATATATACTTTAATTTGATGTCGAAGTTGGGTAAATGACGAAAGAAATGGAATTTTTGAACTTTGACAGCTTATAAATTCTAGGTGGTTTAACCGAGTTACATGTTTTATACATTGTTGAAAAGGTATATTTATCTCCTATCAGAAACTGTTAAAAAATCGAAAATGGGTCAAAATTTGACGAAGCTAGATTTTTTTCATGGGTGAAGGTCAAAAAAACCGTTTTTTGCCCCTAACTCCAGATTTTGGGGGTGTAAGGGACTTTTTAAATACCGTTTCGTAATCAGTGCGCCTAGCTCTACAAAACGTGATAGGTCTCCGCCCGCGTATATTTTGAGTGTTACGCCGTGTAATTTTCTATGGAGTTCAAAAGTTTTGAAGTTTAAATCAAAAATCTATGGAATTAATATCCTCATATTCAATGCGGCAACCGTCAAGTTACTTAGCTCATAAGTTAAAAGGTTAAAATTGGTGTCAAATGAAAGATAAGTTCAAAAAGTTGGTTTGCCACTTTAAAAATGGGAACATCTATTTGGCAACCCTATTTTAAATGAAAATTGTTTGTCGTTTCATCTTATTGAAAATATCACAACAAAAACATTACTGTTCAAATTCGTATCAATAAAATTTTGATTGTTTACTTGACAATTTTTGTTTTAAATACGGATTTTTAAAGTTATTTCAAAAATTTGCCAAGTAAACAATCAAAATTTTATTGATACGAATTTGAACCCAAGCTTTAGAACTTGGTACACTTTTATATCTCAATACTTTTTGTGCCAGCATAATTTCAACATAGGATAACTTGGCTCTTTTTTTAACAGTAATGTTTTTGTTGTGATTTCACTACTTTTTGCAAGGTATGGCTGTAGAATTGAAAATCTCTATATTTGATGAAAATTCAGTGAAAATGGGCGGTTGCCACGCCCCCTGGCTGAAATTCTCAAACTTTAATTTTTTTCCTTTGTATAAACTACCATCCATCTACCAAATTTCAAGATTCTACGATATTCAGAAGTGCTCTATAATAATTGATGAAAATTCGGCGAAAATGGGCGGTTACCACACCCCCTGAATTGAAAATCTCAAATTTTCGATTTTTTCCTTTGTATACACCACAATTCCTATCACCATGTAAAATTTCAAGTTTCTACGATAGCGGGAAGGTCTCCATAATTTTGATGATCTGTCAGTGAGTCAGTGAGTCAGTTACGGTTTTCGCGATTTTTGAAGTCCTTTATCTCAGAAACTACTCATCGTAAGAAGCTAAAATTTTGTGAGGAATTTGGGTTTGGCGAGCTCAACAAATGTAGCGAGTTTGAAATTTCTGGCATCTTTGGTGTGGAAGTTAGAGGGGGGTCGAAAATGGCCTGAGTTGTTTCCTGTAAATAAGGGTGAAGTGCCAAAGGTGCTAGAGAACTTGGCTGGGCACTACCGTGCCCCTTGATATTTTAGAACTTTTTTTGTTCATTCGAATAGGGTTACCATGTTTAAATTTTTCACAATTTTGGCGTTTGTTTGGCATTTTAAATATTTTCGTATTTGATCAAACTACAATAAGTCATGACAAAATTAGTAACGTATCAATTTTTCTTTTTGAAATAGGGTTTCAATTTTAAATAAGGCAACCCTATTCTTTCATTTTTGGTATCATTTAATCTCTCATTTGAAAAAAAAAACTTAACCTCTTTTTTATTTTTTGTTTTTCTTCAAGTTTATGAAATATTTATACAAAAAATTTTAAGATCCTGAACTTTCCAGACAATTTGACAGCTAAGCTTTGGAAAGCCACCAACATCGTAAAAATGAACCGATATTTCAAAAAATGTAGGTACGGCGATCAATTTCTACTGACAAGATCTCGATACGCTAACGGAGTTTCATCGAAAAGAGTTACAAATTTCCTTAAAAATTGTCGTCCGAAACTTTGTACTTGTGATTTTTGAAAACTAATTTATTTTTAATAATTTTTTGAAAAAAAAAAAAATTAAATAAAGTTGTTAGGTTAAAATAAAGTTGTCGAGTGAACATTATTAAATCATAATTATTACCTTTTTTTTTACTTCGAAAATTAACCGATTGAATTCTTGTCAATCCGAAATGTTCAATCAGAACAATGCCCCGATTTCAACACAGATCTTTTCACATACAAATACCATCCATCATTTTGCAATTACTAAATCCTCATCAAATTTATAATTTCTCTCTTATACTATATATGTATATTATTGTCGAATGTCGATGCAATCAACTAATTAGTTTGTTTTCAAATCAAAAACAAACCAGAGTTACCAATGGCGTAGGAATACTGTTTACAATTTTTACTCCTATAATCATTGTATAAAGATTCTTAATTTTGTACTTAACAACTCCTTAACTAACCAAAAAAAGTTTAATTTCAAAAATTGAACACATTACATTTTTAATATTCAATTCATTATTCCTAAACCAAAGTTAAATTTTTCCAAAAAAAGTAAGTTATTATCTCCAAAGTTATAACTTATCTATAAATCCATTAAACGACAGCCCTGTCAATGCACAATACATCCGGTATTCTAATCGTACATTGGTATGTGTTTGTACTAAGTTTGTCCCGTCCTGACTTCGACCTTTTAATTGGGTAAGTTTAAATGTTGAAGGTGGAGGTGGGAAGCAGAAATGTTCATGCAATTGGAAAATCACAAGGTATATAGAGAAATTTATATTAGGGTGGCTTTTATATGTATAAGAATTTTCAAAAATTGTAAAGTTTTTTTCAAAAATCATCTTAGCACGTTCCAAAATTCAATAAAAAATTCATTTAATAGTCTTATTGGCCTAAAAACTAAGAACATTCATACAATTTTACACTTTGTGTCTCATAGTTCACACTCATTTTTAACATGAAATTTTAAAATTTTTTCTTCTTGTTATTGTTCATCATTGTAGTTTTATTGGATTGGAAAATCACAACCCATATATAGAAATTCATATTAGGGTAGCCTTTATATTTGAATGGTATAGTTTTTATTCCCAAATTTTATTTTATTCCCAAGTATGATTTAAACTTTGCTTCACATAGTTCACACTCACTTTTAACATTAAAGTTCAATTTAATATCAGTCGAATCCTTCGTTAAGGAAGCTGTACTGGCAAATAAAATATTAAAACTATCTGCGATATAAGATCCACCCTAATACTTAATGCACATTCATTAGATTCAATTCGATTTGCTTGCGGATTTGCTCAGGTGGTGCAATTAGTGATTTCCATCATCGCACAAACCCCCACCAATAGTTCAACAAGCTTGTTCAATTGTTCTACACATAATTATCCATGAATGAGAATGAGGCAGCAAATTGCTGCTAAAGTTAAATAGGCCAACTTCGCACAGGAAGTTATTCAGGATGATTTAATTCTCAAACACACACATGACAATAACCATCCAGGCTTCGTGAAATAACATCTCTCTCTCTCTCTCGTTTACTCTTCAATTGGCTGCAAATGTTTAGTCGCGCTTGAATAGACGAAGCAACATAACAATGAACTAAATACCAGTTTAGCATGTTTCTGATGCATTATGTATAAGTAATGAAGGTGGTGGCGGCGATGGCCGTCGATGGACTCGACGGACGTAACGCAACATTCATTCCTCATTACGCGGATGTGTCCATAATATTGTTTCCAATTGATATAATGCTTTTATAGGTATTCAATAAGAGTATATTGTTGTATAGTTTTTATACAGACACATTTGAATTTATATAACAATTTCAGTCATTAGGCCAGGTCAAGGATTAAGATTCAATTCAAAACTAAATAATATGCATTAACACAAACTATGTTGTGCATTGCGTTAAATTAAAATATATTTTTTTTTTTTTATGTTTTTGTGTTTGCTGTCAATAAAATTGTGTTGATTAATTAATGGCTTTAGTCGATTCGATACATTTAAAACAATTTTTTTTTTTGTACAAAAAAAAACTGGTTAATTAGATTACTGAACGGCACGTTCTAATTATCATTTTGTTTAAACAAAGTTTGAGTCTTAAATTTAATGTTCTGTTATGGAAATTTCTAAACACCCGTCGTTTCTTTAATAAAGAAAGTTTTTTTTTTTAAATCAATGTTAATTACAAGTTAGTGGTACCCCATATACCTACCTCCTTTATTTTATGCCCCAACCCAACGAATTCGGCAAATCCTGGTTAACCTACATTCGGATTCGAACATAGGAAATAGAAAAAAGTCTTCATAACGAATCAGGCCTTCAAATAGCAAAAAGTATCACCTTAAGACCTCTTTTAAGATGCGAATTTATGAAAGAAAAAAGCCTTCATGACGAATGAGGCCTTCAAATAGCAAAAAGGATGATCTAAGACCTCTTTTAAGATGCACATTTATGAAAGAAAAAAGTCTTCATGACGAATCAGACCTTCAAGTAGCAAAAAGTATCACCTTAAGACCTCTTTTAAGATGCGAATTTATAAAAGAAAAAAGCCTTCATGAATCAGGCCTTCAAATAGCAAAAAGGATGATCTAAGGCCTCTTTTAAGATGCAAATTTATGAAAGGAAAAAGTCTTCATGACGAATCAGGCCTTCAAGTAGAAAAAAGGATCACCTTAAGACCTCTTCTTAGATGCGAATTTATGAAAGAAAAAAGTCTTCATGACGAATCAGGCTTTCAAAAAGCAAAAATTATGACCTTAAAACCTCTTTTAAGATGCGAATTTATGAAAGAAAAAAGCCTTCATGCCGAATCAGGCTTTCAAACAGCAAAAAGGATGATCTAAGACCTCTTAAGATGCACATTTATGATTATCTAAGGCCTCTATTAAGATGCAAATTTATTGAAGGAAAAAGTCTTCATGACGAATCAGGCTTTCAAAAAGCAAAAATTATGACCTTAAAACCTCTTTTAAGATGCGAATTTATGAAAGAAAAAAGCCTTCATGCCGAATCAGGCTTTCAAATAGCAAAAAGTATGATTTAAATCCTCTTTTAAAATGGGAATTTATGAAAGAAAAAAGTCTTCATGACGAATCAGGCCTTCAAATAGCAAAAAGTATCACCTTAAGACCTCTTTTAAGATGCAAATTTATGAAAGAAAAAAGCCTTCATGACGAATCAGGACTTCAAGTTGCAAAATAAATGGCCTAAAGACCTCTTTTAAGATGCGAATTTATGAAATAAGAAATTCTTCATGACTAATCAGGCTTTCAAAAAGCAAAAATTATGACCTTAAGACCTCTTTTAAGATGCGAATTTATGAAAGAAAAAAGCCTTCATGACGAATCAGGCCTTCAAATAGCAAAAAGGATGATCTAAGACCTCTTAAGATGCACATTTATGAAAGAAAAAAGTCTTCATGACGAATCAGGCCTTCAAATAGCAAAAAGTATCACCTTAAGACCTCTTTTAAGATGCGAATTTATGAAAGAAAAAAGCCTTCATGAATCAGGCCTTCAAATAGCAAAAAGGATGATCTAAGGCCTCTTTTAAGATGCAAATTTATTAAAGGAAAAAGTCTTCATGACGAATCAGGCTTTCAAAAAGCAAAAATTATGACCTTAAAACCTCTTTTAAGATGCGAATTTATGAAAGAAAAAAGCCTTCATGCCGAATCAGGCTTTCAAAAAGCAAAAAGTATGATTTAAACCCTCTTTTAAAATGGGAATTTATGAAAGAAAAAAGTCTTCATGACGAATCAGGCCTTCAAATAGCAAAAAGTATCACCTTAAGACCTCTTTTAAGATGCAAATTTATGAAAGAAAAAAGCCTTCATGACGAATCAGGACTTCAAGTTGCAAAATAAATGGCCTAAAGACCTCTTTTAAGATGCGAATTTATGAAAGAAGAAATTCTTCATGACTAATCAGACTTTCATAAAGCAAAAATTATGACCTTAAGACCTCTTTTAAGATGCGAATTTATGAAAGAAAAAAGCCTTCATGACGAATCAGGCCTTCAAATAGCAAAAAGGATGATCTAAGACCTCTTAAGATGCACATTTATGAAAGAAAAAAGTCTTCATGACGAATCAGGCCTTCAAATATCAAAAAGTATCACCTTAAGACCTCTTTTAACCCTTAACTATAGTGGTGAAAATTTGTGGTGTTTTGAAATGATAAAATAAAATACAAAATTGAATTTTTTTATAAATTTTGTTTTTAAGCATCAAAAGATAACAATTTAAAAAAAAATAAAAAAATAAAAAAAAAAAAGAGAAAATTCATTTTCAACGGTTTTTATTAACTTTTTAAAAGTTGATGTGGGTCCCCTGGACCCACCACTATAGTTAAGGGTTAAGATGCAAATTTATGAAAGAAAAAAGCCTTCATGACGAATCAGGACTTCAAGTTACAAAATAAATATCCTAAAGACCTCTTTTAAGATGCGAATTTATGAAAGAAGAAATTCTTCATGACTAATCAGGCTTTCAAAAAGCAAAAATTATGACCTTAAAACCTCTTTTAAGATGCGAATTTATGAAAGAAAAAAGCCTTCATGCCGAATAAGGCTTTTAAACGGCAAAAAGTATGATTTAAACCCTCTTTTAAGATGCAAATTTATGAAAGAAAAAAGCCTACATGACGAATCAGGCCTTCAAATAGCACACTGAAAAAAGTATTATTCTTAAAAACTATGAATCTCGTTCATAAACCAAAATTCATACATTTTTAAGAAAAATTCATTAAATTTAAGCACAAATTCTTAAAAAAAAAGTTTAGTTTTAAGAAAGATTCATAAAATTTAAGAATCAGTTTTCATAAAAATTTTCCTATGGAAAATATTTTTATGAATTTTTTTTAAGAACGAATACGAAAGTTTATGAATAAATTCATAAACTTCTAGCTCCAATTTGAAAGAATATTTTGCTGAATCATAGAATCTGGACATACTTTTATGAATGAAATTTACTATTATTTTCCAATCAGTTGTATTTTGAGCTAAAATAATTTTTAAAATTGACTTTTTCCCTTCTAAAATTGAAAAAAATCTATTTTCAAAATTACATTTGTAAGAAGTTCATAAATTTTGTGTTTTTAAGTAATTTTTCTTAAAATGAATGTATGTTTTCTTAAAATGAATTTATTTTTTCATTGATCGAAAAACAAGGAATATTTTACCGTTATCCTGTATTCGGTATTAAGAACTTATTCTTAAAATTTAAGAATCTGTTCATACTTTTTATGTTCGAAATTCATATTTTTCCAAAATTTAAGAATTAATTCATTAAATATTATGAAAGTATACATATAATTAATGAACAAATTCTTACGTTTTGAGTGTTTAAGTATATTTTCTTAAAGTCTATGTACTTTTTCATCAATCTAGAAAATAATAACTGTTGTTCTGAATCTATGCCTTAGAAAGATTTCTTTGAGGATTTAATTTAAAATCTGATATTCAAAGTGGACGGTCGTTGCCGAAACAAGTTATAAAAGTTTGTGAATAAAAGACAATATTTATTATAGTGTTAAGCATTTTAATCACATAGACAATTTTGAAGAGTATAAGTACATTTCAACAGTGTAAAATGTTGTTGGTTCCTGTTGCTCTTTCCCATATACTCAGATAAGTATAAAAACATATAATGTTAAAAATTGCTTTCTTTTATTTATTAAATATATTTTATTTTTTTTTGTTATAGGTTCATATTTTAAAATTGAAAATCGTAATTTGATATTTTTGTGAAATATGGAGGCACGTACGTAATCTTCAACTTCGGACTGGCAATGAGAAAAAATCAACACAAAATAAAAACCATATTAAAGGCGATCCTCAACAAATCCTGTACACTTGAAATTGTCATTGTCACAAACTAAAGCAAAACATTGAATTTAGTAAGTGTTGCATTTTATTTTATTTCTCTAAATATTTAAATTTTGTTTTAACCTAATATTATCAACATTTCTCATAGGAACCTAAATTCTTTATATTTTTATCTTTCTCCAACTTATTCAATTTTGTATTGTTTTTTTTTCAGCTCCTGACTCTAATGCTGCCGATTAAAATAAGGTAAGAATAAGATAATACCTTCTAGTTATTTCGATTTTTTAAACAAAAAGTATATATTCATTTTACTAATGCAAACTTTTTTCTATCTTTCCAGATGATGCATCCATTAAAAAAGTAAAATTAGATTAAAAATTTAATTTATAGTGAAATTTATAGTGATAGTGATCAATAAAACATTTTTATAACGTTAATAATTTCTTTTATTTTTAGAAACAATTTTCATTTTTTTGTTTTGGATTTTGGGTTGTTTTCATTTGCTGTTTGTTTGTTTGGAATACAATTTTTTAGGAACAAGCTAAAGGCTGGAAATGGTAATGTATTATATGCATTTATATAAATAACTGCATAAATTTTAATGAAAAGTGTATTATATTTTATGAAAACAATCATACAACTTTATGAAAATTCATAGTTTTTATGATTTTTTTCATAAAATTCAAGCAAAATTTCATTTAAATTATTACGAAATTTATGAAAAAAATCATAAAATTTAAGAAATAATCTTAAAATGTAAGAAAATTTTCTTAAAATGTAAGAAACTTTTCTTAAAATCTAAGAAACTTTTCTTAAAATCTAAGAAACTTTTCTAAAAATCTAAGAAACTTTTCTTAAAATCTAAGAAACTTTTCTTAAAATCTAAGAAACTTTTCTTAAACATATTCAAAAATTTTCGAATTCGTTTATGAACAGAATTCTTAAAATTTAAGAACTTATTCTTAATTTTTAAGAACTTATTCTTAATTTTTAAGAAAGATTCATTCCCGTATGATTTTGTTCATAAAAAGATTCTTAAATTTAATGAATTTGTACATTGGCTCATTTGCCATGAATTTTTACATTAATTTAATGTACAAATTCATTAATTTTATGTACCTTTTTGGTTCAGTGCAAAAAGGATGATCTAAGACCTCTTTTAAGATGCGACTTTATGAAAGAAAAAAGTCTTCATGACGAATCAAGCTTTCAAGTTACAACATGTATGACCTTAACACCTCTTTTAAGATGCGAATTTATGAAAGAATACAGCTTTCATGACGAATCAGGCCTTCAAAAAGCGTCACATAGCCCGCTGTCATTTATGAGTAAAAACTTACCTATTATATGTCATTAAGCAATATAAAATCATTTGTATTTGTGTATACTTATTAATTAACAAACCATCATGTTGCAATATTTTCAACACCAAATTCAAAACTTGATTGTTTATTTGACATAATTTTAATGAAAACCCCCAACATCAAATATTCAATGCAATAAACCTCAGATATATCCATCAATCAAACACCATAAATACCAATTTTATCAGATTATTCCGAATCTGAAAGTGAGAATTATTATGAAACAAATAATGTTTCAGGGCAATGTATAAGTAAAATAATCGGATATCAACTTGTTTCTCTACTTGGCACACGTTTAATCCCCTTATAATAGCTTATGAATCCCAATCTCAAAGGTTTCAATTTACACATACATACATGATACATTCTATATACACAATCTATATGTATATAAAGTTCGTCCACTCTTGACAAAGTGAATTTAACATTAATTGCAAGCTGCTGATTTCGTCGGAAACCATTCAAGACATATATCAAAGTAAGAGCGAGGGTGTAGATTTATACCAATCAACCAGGAAGGATAAATCATATCCTTTATCATTTGAAACGATGTGGATTGATATGTGATGTGATGGTGGTGGATATTGATGAAGTAGTTAACCAACAACGGTGTTAAAGTACAAAATTGATTTTTTTTTTCGGTTGAAAGGAACACTAACTTACTGTGCAATATTTATGGAAATTATAGTACCCACGAAATGTATTCGAACAGGTGGAAAGAACTAACTTCATGGGAATTTCCTTCACATGGAAGAAAAATTTAACTTCTAATAAATATAATTTCACTTTTTCCTGATTAATTGAATTGAATTTTTGAAAAAAATTGTAGTAGAGTTTCGAATTTTTTTTTTTTTAAGGGCCAATTTTTCAATAGTCAGTTAAACAGTCAGTTAGCACTAATTCCTCAAATAGAGAATAAATCTATCTGCTTCTTTCTCAATCTCAACAAAAATAGTGTGTCAATTGTCAAAGCTGTTTTAAAGAAAATATTGATGAAATGAGATTATAAATTATTAAGATGCTTTTTTCACAAATTTAAAGACCACTAAATTAAAGACCACGTTTAAAAAATATAAGGGAACACAAGAAAACAAAATTAATTATGAACAAAAATGACGTTTAATTTTGAATATTTTTGAATTTGACATTTTTTTTTTGTTATTCTGTAGAATAGAGTTTTTTTAATTGAAAAATTCAATTTTGTTATCTGATTGTTTATGAGCCTAATAACTTTATTCGTCGAACAATTAACTGACTGTTTATTAGAAGATTGAAAAATCGGCTCTAAGATATAAAATTTTAAAGTGGAAATTTTGAATCTTGAATGTTTTTTTCATAAAATTCTTAAGTAACATATTTATATAGGGCTCCGTAAATCTCCAGGTGAATTTTGTATCCCTCGCATTATTGCCCCGGAACCTAATTTGCGATCATGGACACATCTCTCGCAATTTATTTCTAGGGAACAGATTATCTTACATGTTACTATGCGCGAAATATCTTTTCCTTATCATTTTCGTTTTCATATTTGAAATTAGGGGACACATCCCTGGGGAAATTTGTGTTCACGACTGTATTAATAACTCTGATCAGATTTGCATTCCATTATAAATTAGAACAAAAATATTTATTGCAAATAAAATGAAATTAAATTGGGGAAGAGCCGACATTTAGGCCAAAATTTTGTTATTTAAATGAAAAAAAATTGTATTTGATTTTTTTTTGAAAAAAAAATAAAAATGCAGTTTTATTGCAATTGCTTTTAATAATACGTTTGCAAAGTTTAATCAAAATCGTTAGAGCCGTTTTCGAGTTATTTGGTATAAATTGAAAAATTTGTATTGGAGGTACACTTTCTAAGAGATAAAAAAAAAAACAACTTTCAGAATTCCATAAAAATTATCTGTACCAAATTTGAAGAAAATCCATCCACCCGTTTGGGCTGTGGAAATGTGTACACTGAGGGAAAAGCCACCATAAAACAACGTAAAATCAACGAAAACCACATTGATTTGTTGCAACTAAATATATTTTGCATTAAAAAAAAAAAAACTGTTTTTCTTCATTAAAAAAAAAATCAATGCAAAATGTGTGCAAAAATATTAGGCGTGTTTTTTTGGCATCGCTATCTGCAGCCAAATTCGATTTCCCAAAAAAAAACGTATCCGCAGTTGCCCATCCGCAGCTGTCTAGCTGTCAGATAAAAATACAAAAACAAAAATAACGAATTTTTTTAAGATTATTTTTGAGTAGTTTTTATGCATAATTAATTTATTTTTGAAACGTTAGAAATAAAACAGACCAAATTAAATTGCTTAAAATGGATCACAACAAAAACATTACTGTTAAAAAAAGAGCCAAGTTCTCTTATATTGAAATTATGCTGGCACAAAAAGTACTGAGATGTAAAAGTGTACCAAGTTCTAAAGTTTGGGTTCAAATTCGTATCAATAAAATTTTGATTGTTCTCTTGACAATTTTTCTTAATTATCGATTTTTAAAGTTATTTCAAAAATTGCCAAGTAAACAATCAAAATTTTATTGATACGAATTTGAACCCAAACTTTAGAACTTGGTACACTTTTACATCTCAGTACTTTTTGTGCCAGCATAATTTCAATATAAGAGAACTTGGCTCTTTTTTTAACAGTAATGTTTTTGTTGTGATTTCACTACTTTTTGCAAGGTATGGCTGTAGAATATAAAATCTCTATATTTGATGAAAATTCAGTGAAAATGGGTGGTTGCCACGCCCCCTGCCTGAAATTCTCAAACTTTAAATTTTTTCCTTTGTGTAAACTACCAGCTCCACCATTCTACCAAATTTCAAGATTCTACGACAATCAGAAGTGCTCTATGATATTTGATGAAAATTCAGCGGGAATGCCGGTTGCCACGCCCCCTGGCTGAAATTCTCAAATTTAAAATTTTTTCCTTTGTATAAACTACCAGCTCTACCATTCTACCAAATTTCAAGATTCTACGATAATTAGAAGTGCTCTATTATATTTAATGAAAATTCAGCGGAAATGGGCGGTTGCCACGCCCCCTGGCTGAAATTCTCAAGTTTTAAATTTTTTCCTTTGTATAAACTACTAGCTCTACTATTCTACCAAATTTCAAGATTCTACGACATTCAGAAGTGCTCTATAATAATTTATGAAAATTCAGCGGAAATGGGCGGTTGCCACGCCCCCTGGCTGAAATTCTCAAGTTTTAAATTTTTTCCTTTGTATTAACTACCAGCTCTACTATTCTACCAAATTTCAAGATTCTACGATAATCAGAAGTGCTCTATAATATATGATGAAAATTCAGCGGAAATGGGCGGATGCCACGCCCCCTGAATTGAAAATCTCAAATTTTCGATTTTTTCCTTTGCATACACCACAAGTCCTATCACCGTGTAAAATTTCAAGTTTCTACGATATCGGGAAGTTCTCCATAATTTTGATGATCTGTCAGTGAGTCAGTGAGTCAGTGAGTCAGTGAGTCAGTGAGTCAGTTACGGTTTTTGCGATTTTTGAAGCCCTATATCTCAGAAACTACTCATCGTAGGAGGCTGAAATTTTGTGAGGAGTTTGGTTTTTACGAGTTCAACAAATGTAGTGAGTTTGAAATTTCTAGCATCTTTGGTGTGGAAGTTAGAGGGGGGTCGAAAATGGCCTGAGTTGTTTCCTGTAAATAAGGGTGTAGTGCCAAAGTTGCTAGAGAACTTGGCTGGGCACTACCGTGCCCCTTGATTTTCCTGATTTTCCATTTGTACATCCATCTGCATTTCTTCAAAGTTTGATTTTTTATTTTAGTTTTGCTTTCGGATAAGTTTTTGACATATTGGGGTATGTTCGTAGATTTGGGGTCAGTCGTCGTTCATGAAATTGAAGTTTTTATAGGTGGCCCGTTTATATGCAGGGTCGAAAGATCGAAATTGAAATTCGTATGTGAAATGTGGAAGACTTGTTTTAATTTTAACAATATTTATATAACGGCCATATTATTCACTAGTTTAAAAAATACATCTGGATGTAAAGAAATTGAAATGTCAAAAATAAATCCAAATCCATTATATTCAATATCACACAGAGAAAAAAATAGTAATTTTTAACTATTTTTAAACTATTTTCATAGTTAAAATCGGGATAACTACTATTTTGGATTTGAATTTATTTTTGACATTTGACAATTTTACATGCAGATGTATTTTTTAAACTAGTGAATAATATGGCCGTAAATAACTTTTACTTAACTACAATGGCCTTATTTTGCAAAAAGTGGGAAATTTACAAAAGTAAATTAAATTTCTTTCTAGCGCCATTTATATGTGAAAAAAAAAACTAAAAAAAATTTTTTGACATAAAGAAATAAGTTTTCTGAATCATTGTTTTTATTTTAATATATAGGTAAATATTTAACTTATGTCGTTTTTTAATTATTGCTTTTGAAATTTGTGTGAAAAATCTCAGATTTTTTCTGGTAAATAGTAGATGAAATCTAGTTTTGTATCAATTGTTTGCGAAACGCGTTCATAAAAACTTAACTTTTTAAAATAAAACAATAACAGATGTTCAGCAAATGTCAAACAGAGAAGTGTGTTTTAAATGTGTTTGTACCTATGTGTGAATCTTGATAAAAATCGAGATTCAGATTTTTGAGCCTCAAATACATATTTTTGAATCTCAAGCCTCACTTTATCACCTCTTTTAGCTGTCAGATTCACAAGTTTGAAAAAAGTGAACATTTTTAAGCTCATTTTGTGCCAGTTTCTGCACACCAAAATTAAAAGCAATGATGCAGACAACTTATTTCTTGATGTCAAAAACAATTTTTTTAGTTTTTTTTTTTTTTTTGAAATATAAATGGCGCTAGAAAGAAAAAAAAAATACTTTTGTATGTCCCACTTTTTGCAAAAAGTGGCCGTTGTAGTTATACCTTAAATCTCGCAAATAGAAAACGACATTACAGAATAAAAATATTAAACACCGTACAACAATTATGTGCGACTTGTTCCTTGATTTTATTTCACTAAAAAGCATTTAAAGATTAGAGTAGGTTAAGTTTCCATCAACGGTAAATATGTATATAAATGAAATGTAGAAATAATTTTATGTATGCGTTCCAATATTAATTCAAAATAAACTTAAATAAAAGAACGCACTTTAAGTGCGTTGCAGATTGCACTCTGCGAACATAGCTTCGAGACTCTTGATTTATCCGATTATCCGAAATTTTCTCCGATCGAGTATCGATACTCGAAAAAATCTCAATTTGTTATCCGCAGCCAGATTTAAGTTTTAGTTTTATCCGCAGCTGGGTGTTGTATTTGTAATACATGGAAGCTCCCACTGCAGATACGGATAGTTGTGCCAAAAAACACGCCTATTTTTTTTTTAAATAGGTATTCATAGAATTTCTTACAATTTTGACTATTTGGCCTTACATTAGGTTCAATATTATAGGTGAAATAGCTAATTTATGGTCAAATAGTCAAATGGTCAAGGAACTTTTGGTTAAAAGAGCTCAAAGAGACCTTTTTTTGAAGTCTCATTCGATAGGCTTGGAGCGATAAAATGTTGTAAAGTTGTTTTCGAAATTTAATGAGTGAACTTATTTTCTAGCCGTAATATTGCTTTTGTGTCTCTCTGTCGGAACTCAAACATTTCTCCAAATGTTTAAAACGAATTTCAATAAAAAGCCAGGATCTCAATCGTATGCAATGAATAAGGGCTTTGATTAATCATTAAAAAAAAACTTAACCTTAATAAATAATGTGATCCCTTTGATAAGACATCAAATACCTGTTCATTTATAAAATTCGCTTATTTTCATTCGAATTGGGATTTCACTCACGATTATGGTACCTCTGACCTTGTTAAAGCAAGGTTGTTTTATATCTAAACTCAGTTATTAAAGTGAATTAAATTTTCTACATAAAATATTTTCTTGACTAACTTTGAAATGTGTTTAGAAGACCTTAGGGTTATGAGTACTTGTTATCGTTAGGAGTGGAAAAAAAAAGGATTTTCACGACGTCGTCGTCGCTTTGCACTTGAACTCTTAGTCTTTCATTAAAGTTGTTGTTGTTGACGGTGTTGTTCTTTAATTTACTTCAAGGTGATGATTACTCCTTGATGCGTACAAAAATATTATAGAGAGCTTACAGTTCTCAAAAGATTTAATTACACACTTTTGACTTTCCCAAAGGCTTTTTTTTTGTTCTTAATCCTCAGAAGACAAAGTAGTGTGTTTTTGCAAAAGCATTTTTTTCCTTCTTGTGACGTAAGATTAATAAAGAACCAAGTTCACAATTTCAGTTAAGGTATTTAGGTTATTAGGTTAGATATCATTGCAGAGAGAAAAAAAAACCCCAATCGACATCTGAAATTTCAAAGTCTTCGTCATAAGCACTCAAGATTTCTACAAAATCTTTCATCTTCATAAAAATAAAACAATATAACACACATTTCCTTAGACCTAAAATTCTTGCAAAACGTGTCACCTATAACAGAAAATTTAATTAAGACTTCTTGTATTGTACCTTTTATGACATTTTGGACTGAATTGCATTCAATATTAGTTTTTTTTTTTATTCAGACTTGGTATCAAGATATTGCAAATTCCAAAGGAAAAACTATTCAAATTGCTAAGGGTTTTCACAGTATTGAAGTAACAGATTTTAGACAAAGAGTATCATCACTCAAACGCATATGACTTTTTATTGAAATGCAAAAAAATTTACGATCAACACTTTTGTAACAAAGAAAATAGAAATGCAAATTTTGTACATTCAAAAAGGTACATGTCTTGGTCGAATGAAAGTACTTTAAACAAGATATTGAAAAAAAAAATATCAAATAAAACCTAAATCACTGCTGAACTGGAAAATCGCAGCTGATATATGTGAAATCATAGCTTAAATGAGTGAATCACAGCTAAAATGAGTGAATCGCAGCTGGGACTGGTAAATTACAGCTGAAATGGGCAAAACAGGTAAATCACAGCCAAAAGTTTCAATCACAGGGAAATAATAAATTACTTTTAAAACTCGGAATTTACATTCGAAATTATTAAATTGGTAAATAACAGTCCACATTGGTTAATCACAGTTGAAAATGTTATTCACAGTTGAAACTGGTAAATTTCATCCGGAAAAGGCAAACCTGGTTAATCACTGCTGAAACTTTTAATTCACAGCCGAAAGTGCTTAATGACAGGGGGAACTGAAAAGTCACTTGAGTGAAACTTGCAAAAAACAACCAAAAGTAATTAATCACAGCTGAAATTTGAAAATCACAGTTAACCCTCTGTTATCAGTAACAAAGGTTCTCCTGAAACTGAGAAATTACAGCTGAAACAGGTAAATTACAACCGAAATTGAAAAACTGTTAAATCACAGCTAAGAGTTGAAAATCACAGCTGAAAGTGCTTAATCACAGGTGAAATTGGCAAATCTAGACTGAAAGTAAGAAATCAAATTCAAAAATCTAAAATCACATCTGAAACTGGGAAATCACAAATTGAACTCGAACATAACACACAGCGCAGAATCTGGTAAAATCACAGCTGAAACTGGTAAATCACACCCAAAAGTGACAAAACTGAAAAATCACAGCTGAACCTAGTAATTTGCAGCTGTTAGTAGCAAAACTGGTAAATCACTGCTGAAACTTTTTAGTCACAGCTTAAAGTACCTACTAAATCACTAGGGAACGGGTAAATCGCTGCTGAAACTAACAAATCACATTCGTAGATTTTAAATCACATCTGAACCTGGGAAATCACTAGAGATAAGCAAAAAATTAAGACCTGTGATTTTCAACCTGTGAATAACAAATAACCTCCCAAGTAACAATTTGGCTTGTATAAGGTCAATTTATTTTTCGACTCGAAAAGCTATTATGCATAGTTGGTAAAGGTTTATTTTAAGAAGTGTTTAGAGGTAGCCTTGTAAAAACACCTTTTTAAGACCTGTTTGAACCGTTCTAAGGAGCATGGCCTCCTTTTCAAGTGACAAGCAACAGTTCTAGTGTAAATGTGAATTATTTTACCGGAAATACTTAAACATAAAAATACGTTGGAATTTATTTTTAACCTGTGATTTTCACCAAAACTACTTTTTGAAATTTTATGATTTCTTTTGGTCACTATGCTTGTTCAAAAAACCGACAGGTGGCACTCCTATCTACTGAAGATAATTCGAGTATGATGAACGCGATAGCGTCCTTAGTTTTTTAAAGTTGGCTCAAAGATTTTGGCTTTTTTTGGTTTTAAACCAGAAATCAACAAAAAGTTTTATATCGATGTTTATTATAGCATACTCGAATTATCTAAAGTAGATAGGAGCGTCATCTGTCTCCATTTGCATTTTCAAGCAAAGTGTAATTGGTCAAAACAAAATCCCAAAAAAAAAAAAACAATTTTAGCAAAAGATCTATTGTAAACGTGAGTTGTTTTGACCGGAAATCACACAAATGCCCTTTTTAACTTCTGTTTTTCTCAGAAAAAAATATGGGTTACGCAATGAAATCACGAGTTGTTTCAGTTGATCTTATGGTTTTAAAAATTGTTCTATAAAACAATCATACTCGACTGAAACTGTTTATATGATGAAACTTGAACTAAACGCATAAGGCATATTGCAATTGCATATTGTATAAGAAGGTACAATATGCAATTGTTGCCTTTGCCCTTGCAGTTTGAAAAATTCGATTCCCACTTGAAGAAAAGTCCTATAAACGTGAATTTTGAAAAATATGAACGTTAAAAACTAGTGTGTTATACCTACTTGTAATAATTTTTATTTTGTAGGTATATTATTTTTTTAGAAGTAGGGAAAAGTGGCCTAAAATGGCACCCCAAGGTAAAATGGCCCCCTTGCTAGAAATCGTAGAATCGAAAATAATTAGAAAGTTTTATGAACGCGATTCTTTAGTTTATCTGGCAAAACCAACATACGAAATTTCAGGAACTTCAAGCCATTATTTAAAATTTGACAGGTCAAACTGTCTCTATCCACATCAAAAAGTACACTCGTTAAAATTTTGTGAAATTTTTTTTGCAAAAAAAAAGTATAAAAAACATTGTATTTTGGAAAAAGAAGTTAATGTGTGTACGCATGAAGTATTTCTTATTAATTTACTGAAATAAGTTGGTGTAAAACGATTTTAAATTTGTTGGTGTAAAAATTAAATTGAAAAGTCTCAAAATGGGCAAAATGGCCTACTTAGTGCTCGGGTAAAATGGCATACCTATTTCACAAGTCATTTTCATTTTTTTTTCACATTTTCATTTTTTTAAAGTGAAAATAGTTGCTATTTATGAACGATGTACAGAGAGGAAGTCCTGGACTGAGGAAAGCCCTTGAATCCGTCAAAACCTGGAAAAAAGCATCCAAAACACTCAAAGTTGCAAAAACTACAAAAACGAGACGAGCAACCAACATGAACATGGTTTTGAATGACTCGATGAAAGATCTGGGGGGATTAAGCACCACTTGTTCCAAGAAAATGGAAAAGAAGCCCTTTGACTTAATTTTGCATTTAAAATCACGTATGTTTGGACTTTGTGCCATTTTACCCGGGTAAATTTGATCAGTGAAATTTGTAGACGTCTTGAAAATTTAAAAAATTAAATACTTTTTGGAACTTTTTCAACTCTCAAATGAAAAAAATGTGAGAGTAATATATTAAACTTTGAAAAGTATATAGCATTTAAGTTTGAATGCTACTGTTTTTCGAGATATAGGACATTTTCCTTAGGGGGGCCATTTTAGGCCACCTTCCCCTATATAAAATTTGTTTGAAATCACGATTAAAAATCACAGTTTAAAATCACAGTGAAATACCTGTAATTGAAAAATCACGACTTAGCTCATCTCTAGAAATCGAAAGAGAAATTCGTACACCATAACCGAACAGCAGAAACTGGTAAATCATAGAAAAATCTGTTAATTCACAGCTGAAACTTGTAAATCACAGTTGAAATTTGTAAATCACAGCCAAAAGTACATATTTAATCACAGGAAAAATTAAAAAAATCACTGCTAAAAGTAAGAAATCACATTCAGAAATTAAAATCACATCTGAAACTGGATAAACTCGAACGTAACACACAGAATAATCTAGGAAATCACAGCTGAAACTGTTAAAATTCCGGTGAAACTCGTAATTCACAACTAAAATTGAGAAATCACAGTTGAAACTTGTATATCACAGCTAAAACTGGGAAATACCAGTTGAAACTGAAAAATCACAACCAAAAATGGTTTTTCACAATCTTTAGAGACAAAACTGATTTATCGCAGCTGAAACTGAAAAATTAGAATTGAAAGTGGTATATCACAGACGCAACTTGCATGTGCAAATTTCATTTGTTCTTCTTAATTTGAAACTTGTTTTAAATTGCAATGATCACAAGAAACAATTTTCGAAAGTCATAATCCAGTTCTAAATTACTTATATTTTTATTTCTGACTTTAATGACTGTGACCTAAAACGATTGCAAAATATTTTCTTTATAATTCGTAATAATGTCGATATTCTTACGAATACAAAACCTACCCCATAGTCATCCTCTGTACCAACATGCAATAGCAACACTAATAAAAACGGAAAACAAAATCTCAACACTACTGAAGCATCTCTGGATATATCCTTACCAGTGACAAAATAGCCCCAAACTGTTACCTACATAGAGAAACAAGGTACAAATGCATTTAATAAAAAAAAAAAAGAAAAAAACAGGATTCTCCTTACTGAATTGCCCGGTACGGTATCATAGTGAAAAAGGTGCTGAGTTGTATTATTATAGTTTGTTTTAGAAGAAAAACAAAACTAAAAGCAAAAGCAAGTTACAGTTAAAAGGATTAAAGTGACAAGGACAACATGAAAAATAAAATTTTTCTATTTTATGTGTTTTGTGATTTTGTGCTGTAGAAAAACACATCCCACAAGGATGCTTTCTACTCGGTCAGATTAAAGCTCCTTTTTAGAAAATGTTTTTTTTTTTTATAATATCTTTCATTTTTGTTTAACCTTCCCTCCTCCCTCTGGGGTATGAGATACCCCAGAAAAATTTGTAAAATCGAATTTTTTCTCTAAGTATATTTTTTAAATATTTTTTTTGTGTAGAAAGTATTTACTTTTTAATTGTTTGAGTTTAAAATATTATTTGAAATCGGTGTACTAAAAATATAAATGATGAATAAAAAATAAATTTTATGAAAACAATATAGTTTTTAAATATTTATGATTGGGGTATGTCATACCCCAGTTGGAGGAACGTGTAAGAAAAAATAAGATGGAGGAGGGAAGGTTAAGTATCATGACCATATCTAAAACTATTATACCTACACTGGGAGTCAAATGGTTTAGTATTTAAATGTTTTATTATATTTTTCTTTTGTTTTTTACATAATATAAGAAATGGTATTTTATTTTTCTTTGCAACTTGGCGTTAAGGATAATCCAAGGATAATCTTGAATTTGTACCTTAGCAACTATGTATCTTTTTTTTATTCCTGAGAAATTCATAAAATTTTCCTTTGTTGGTTCTAAAATTAGCGTTCCCGGAATAATGTTTAGTCAAAGTATGCTTTTTATTACAGTCATTTCATTACTATTAAACTAAAAGTCATATATTTCTTAGATTAGAAATTTTCTGGATAAAACCGTGCACAGTTTTAAGAGAACAAATTAAAGTCAACTAAATTCAGTGGATCCAAAAGTTAATTTAAAAAACATGAATTTGATCTTTTGAGTTATGAAAGCGTTCCCGGAATGCTTAAAAAAAATGTATGACTTTAATCAATTGTTGCTGAGTGTACATGTCTTAGTAGTTAATACTGGCTTTCATTTTAGTAGAAAGACGACACCTCATTTTCGGTTTAACACACAACTTAATAAATTTTCAGGATTAAATGTGGACACTATTATAGTAGTGGTTTGTTTAGATTCAACCGAAAAAAAAAGTAACAGGGAAAACATTAATTAAATTAATCCTGTGGTAAGAAACGACGATGTACATAATAAGTCTGGTATACTTACATAATGGTTCACAGAGAGGCTAAAATATGCGAAACACACCACAACTAGTGTCTTTAAGTAGTGTTCATACTTGTAATTTTCTCTGCTAACCGAGTTTGGAAAAATTAATGTTCGAGTAGATAAGTTCTGCCAAGATTATTTAGTACCTACTTTCAATAGATAAGGTACACATGAGGTGTTATTAAAAAAATTATAAGTTTTTTTTTTTTAATTAACTTTTTTTAAGAGAAATCTAGTAAACATTATGTTGAAAGATATGGAATAAAAAGTGCTTTATTATTATTAACGAATATTTTTGTAAATTCTTTTTTTTTTTATTTATAATTGGAGTATACCTACAGTGACCATATTTTTAAATTTCAAATAATGAGTAACAGAGTTTTTAACTAGGTATTGTTTTTTTTTATTTCAAAATGTAACACAAAAAAAAATGTTGAAATTTTTGTCTGAAGCTACCCGTCCAACTTGCTACTGTTTTCCTCTGACTTTTTTCCCATAGGTAGTGCAATTTTAACAAAAAAAAAAACAACAGTTTCGAATGCTCGAATATTTTTCAAAAGCCTCAGGGTCACAAGGGTTAAAATCGCATGTAATTACATTACGATTTTTGCACATTCAGAAAACTGGGACACGTATGCATTAGCATTTTGTTCCAAAAATTCGTTTTTGTTTCAACAAAATTATAAATACTGAACAAAAAAAGAAACACCTTTTGAAAAAATTAACATTTTTATGTTTTTTAACACAAAATAATTCATAATGAACATGTCCTTCAAATAATGAACAGTTCATTATTATAATGAACGGATGGTCACCGTAAGTATACCTAATTAAACTTTTTTGGTGATAAAGAAAAAAGAAACAATAAACAAAAAAAAAACAGAATTTCCGCTAAAATCTTACCATTTTCCCCACTTTCACACTTAACTTACAGAACAACTTTGTAAAAATAGTGAAATTTCACTGACAACACCTTCTATAAGGCATCCATAAAGACTTTTTCAGAAGCACCCTTCTTTTAGAAGATAAAATTGCAAAATTTGCTTGGTTTATAATATATTTTATGTATATGAAGTAGAGACTTCCGAAATACTTCTTTAAAAGATTCTTTAAATTCCCAACATTGCATTCGTAATACTTCGTTAGGGCCTTACAAGAACATTGTAATTAGGACTGCAAATATTGTCTAGTATTTTTCTTTTAATAGAAAAAAACCCTTAGTGAAGCTTTAAAGAAGTTAGAATGTATGTAGATTCTGCAATACCTTACAAAAGTAACGAAGTAACACAAAGTAACTACTCGCCAAATAGAAAAGAGCAGAAAATAATGAAGATATAAAGGATTTGGTTCTTTTACATCAAAAGAAATTATTAACAGGACTTTCTTTACATTTTATTTTATATAGACCTGAATACAAAGAAAAGCCTGTGTACAATGAATTCATGACTTAAAACGTAACATAAAATCTTAACGGAGCTTTAAAGAAGTTTAAATAGAGATTCTGCAGTTTGGTTTAATTTTTGTGCATCAAACTAATGCAATGTTGGAGTTAAAGATGCGCCTCCTCATTACACATTTTAATCATTTTTATTATTTTCGATATGATTTCAGTTTTTGTCTATAGCAGAGTGAAGGTTTCTGTGTAACAACAACTGTCTTGAGGAATTAATTTAAACGAGACAGTACGTGACGGCAAATTTATTGGTACGTGACCTTATGACTTTATAACTTATGTACCTACTCATTTTCAAAAATGACTTTATTTTATCTTACGATTCTAAATTCAACAATTATTGAGAGGAACGATATGAAATTAGAAAAAAAATAAACAAGAGATTTTAATTTCTGATTGCTTAAAACGAAAATGGTAGTGGTTTAAATAAATAACGAAAAATAACCACCAATTTTTGTTTTTATAGATTTTCCTAATTTATTTTGAAATCAACTTTTCATATAAAAATAATTCTAATTTTTATTTTCAAACTACAATAATTATTTTGTATTATAAAAATAATTTCTTTTTTCGTTAATTAACATTTTTGTCAATTGAAATATATTTCAAAATGAACAATGTTATCAATAATCTAAATTATGATTTTAACATACTTTTGCATCAATTTGAAAATTCACTACATGATCGACTAAATAATTCAGATAAACGTCTTGCAATCGCCTGGATTAATAAACTTAAATCTGAATCAAGTTCTATTGAAGAAGCTTATTTACGGAATGATTTTCTATACTATTTGGTACAATCAGTTGAAGTTGGTTGCTTAAAACCACCTTTCGATCAAAAACCACCAAATGGGCGAATTCTTAGTTTGAAGAATGTTCTAGTAAAAAATTGCTTTTGTTTTGTTTAATATTTTTTATTTTTATTCACTTCAAATTCTTTTAGCCTGTAAATATCAAGGCAAAATTGGAAAATGCACCAAAACCATCACAACCGAGACCAGAAATATTTGAACGTTCACCCGATAAAGGTGCATTCTTAGCAGCTCAACCAGTACCAAGAAGTGGAGCTTTTTGTTATTTAGCAATTGTCAGCAAAGAGAAAAATTAATAAAATTCAATAAGTTTAAAAAAGCCTAATTTATTTATTGGTAGAAGTAATTCTTTGGCCTAAAAAAAGGGCCTACTTCAGGCTTGTAAAAAATCATTTTTTAATGCATTTGTTTTCCATTACAAAGTTAAATCAGAAATATTTACTGTCCCCAAAAATATTGCTTTAAAAACAAATATTTATTGCAAGTAAAACAATTTTGCATACAAAAAAATGTTAATCCAACTGAAAAATATTTGCATTGAAAATAAAATTTTTTTGCGAATAAAAATGTTTCGCATTAAAAAAAAATTTTATTGCAAATAAAAAAATTTCTGCATTTAAAAAAAATATTTATTGCAAGTAAAAAAAAAATTGCATACAAAAAAATGCTATTCCCTTCTTCTTCTTCTTCTTCCTTTTTCTCGGCGCTGTTATGATCTCGATGTCGAGGGGATCATAACTATCCCACGTAACTGCTTCACACTAGTGATCCGCCTGTGAGGTTCGCCGGGTTGACCTCAGAAATCGGCGGCAAGCCTCCCGGTTTTGTATTGTTCCATTTCTAAGGCCAACTGAATGCTGGTGGTTTTGCATTTGCTTGTACCAGGAGTTTTTAGGCCTACCTTTCTTTCTATTTCGTGTTGGAACGTTGTATGATATTGCTTTTTTGACGGGGTTCTCAGGATCTCTCCTTTGAACATGGCAATACCAACAAAAAAATGCTATTCCCACTGAAAAAAATTGCATTGAAAATAAAATTTGTATTGCAAATATAAATGTTTTGCATTAAAAAAATTTAATTGCAAATAAAAAAATTTCTGCATTTAAAAACAAGAAATCAATGCAAAATGAGTGTGTATTAAATATACCTACTTTATACACATACAGCAATTGAAAAAAATATTAATTGCAACTGAAAAAAATTTATTGCGATTAAAAAAAATTGAATTAAAAAAATATAATTGCAACCGAAAAATATTTGCAAATAAAACATTTTCTGCATTGAAAAAAAAAATATTTAATGCACACATTTTGCATTAATTTTTGTTTGTCAATGCAGAAATTTTTTTTATTTGCAATAAATTTTTTTTTAATCAAAAATATTTTTATTTGAAAATACAAATTTAACTTTCAATGCAATAAATATTTTTTTTTAATGCAGACCCATTATGTACTTTTAGATGAAAAACCAATTCTTTCTTTTAAGTTAGAAAGTCGTTTTATTTTCCTATTTTTTATTGGTTGTATAAAGTATCTTCCTTTTCATCCAACACAATAAACACAGACCACAAAAGAGTCTGAAAATTTAATTAAATCCAAAGCAAGCTACAAGCTCACTGAGTAGATAGATATGTGAGTAAAACAGGAAGTGTCCTTTTGTTTTCAATTTGACCATAGTTTTGCTGGTGATTTGCACTGATTAAAGTCCAGAGGTGATTTCATCCCATATAGCAAACCAGCTAACATGCATACTTACTTATATTTGTCTGACAAAGGAGCAGTGTAATAAATTTAAGGCAAAAAGTCCTTGTTTACTATTGTTTTACTTTTATCATAGTTCTGCTCCCCTATTTTATTTGTTCTTTCGTTTTATTAGACTTACCGGATACACTGAACTCGGGATATTAGTGTTGAATGGGTATTTTATATCCTTAAATACCTACAACCTGTGACCTGTCTTGGAGTCATTTCAAAGTGGTTTTATTATCAGCAGAATAAGAGGCTTAAAATTTAATAAAAACTCAATTCATGCAGAGGTGCTGGTAGGATTACAAATTTTGACATCTTTTATTTCCGGTTTATCCAAAATATTTGCATATTCGCATTTTAATATCATTTTGACATGAACTTAACACATAAATGTCCCTCAATATAAAATTTTAATTAAAATTGACAAATTTAACCATTTTTAGTAATTAATTGTGTCAATCAAAACATTATGAAAGTTAATTAATTCAAAAGAAAAATTCAATTAAAATACTAGCATTTTGATTGATATATTTATTATCACAACAACAAAATTTCATGTTTTACTTTTTTATACTTATCTACTTTACATACTTTCCTATACAAAAAGTTTCACTTAGCTAAATCAACCAACATCTAAAGACTTTTTTTTGCATTTAAAGCTTTATCCTTAAATCCTTTAGTTGATCCCTTCAATCCTAGATGGCTGCAAAATAATATACCTACTTCCAAAAAATGTTAAATTAAATGAATGACATCATGAAGGTCTTTAATCCAGCCAACCAACAACTAGGTACTAATGAAAGCCTTTCTTTTCCTTAACATAGCTATTAATTGAAAAAGGACAATCAGAGGTGGTTTAACAACAGACTGCTGTAATAAAAAAAAATACCCTTGGGAGTGTTATTTTTTTTTTTTTTTTTTTCTAATCGATGCAAGGTCAGAATTTACCAACATGTGAATGCTTTACGAAATTTGACTCGGTTTTTGTTATTTCTCTATAGGTACATATTATCACTGGTCCATTTGTGAGTTTCACTGAGAAAACTACTCCCGGTATTTGCAAGTTCCACCAGTTTGAAATTTACATTTTTCAAAAGGCTGTTGAATTGCTTTGCTGATAAAAAAAAATTCTTCAAAATAAGGGAGATTTTATGAACATGAACAAATTTTTGCTCATTATTAACAATACGTTTGGTTTGGAAATAATCAGTTTTTTTATTAGTTAGCTCAAAAAAAACGCCGAACCCCAACCGCACGTTATGAAAAATTACCTACTTTTCGTCGAACGCATGGTTTTGCGGCATTTTTCTGCCAAGCGGCTGTGGTTCGTCATTCGATAGACATTTTCCCTAGACAAAACTCGCATAGAAAAAAAAGTTGTTCACGTTCGGAAATTTCCTTGTATTTTCACCTTTTTTTCAGGTAATTTGCGAGGTATTCGACAGCTCTTCTCTCACTAAAATTTTGGAGGCGAACAAGAAACTAGTTTAGCGGAAAAAGTAAATTCCCTTCGGGTGAAACTTATAATATCTTTTTAAATTCCGGACATACAAAAATATTTTGGGTGGAAAACATTTCACGTCAAACTCACTATAGGGCTGACTGTTTTTGCGTATTTAACATCCGTGAGAGCTATCGAAATGTAGTTTGAGACATTTGAAAAGTTTCACATACGGTACCTTTGGCAATTCATTGTAAACAAATTTTGTACAAATTTACAGCTCTATACGAATTTTTCAAAAATGCACAAACTAAGATTTCACTTCATAGGAATCGTACACCAAGAACAAAATCTCCAATTTCGCATTATAATGATCTTCATTTTGAATCAAAGTTAAAAGACTTAAATCGGTGCATAAATCTTTTAACCCCGCATGTGGTTAAATATAAGTCTTTTAACCCCGCACAACTCGATTGGTTTTTAGTTTCAGGTTAATGTACAATTAGCTACAAACGCCCATTATTCATTTATTCAACTGTGGCATGTTGTGAACGCGGGTACCAATCGCAAGCTTCGATTTCTTATTTTACTTATATAATTCAGTTTACTCTCATTTTGAATAGGTAGTGCTTTGTCTCCAAAATTCTTTTGTGTACAGAAATTCAATCAAAAATTTAGCATCCACCAGACCTGAACTAATAAAGATTATGATTTCGGTTAAATACAAATTTTTCAATTGTGTTATGATAGATTCTCGAAACTTTCGGACATTTTATGCAGGACATCTTCGCCAGGTCAAGCGGGTAAACGGCACCTACTACTGCCCGGCTGATGGGAACATTCACATTTATGAGCGCTTTCAAACGTACAAGCCCTAGGCTAACCTTGCCAGTTTGCCGGCTATTTGTGAAATAGGCGTTTGCAATAACCAGAATGCTACTAAAAAAAAAAAAAAAACAATCAAGTTTCACATTTCAATACATAAATAGAATTCTTTATTTCTTTTTTATTTTAAATCATTGTTTATACATTCAAACAGATACATAGATACTTTGTCAATTAATTATCATTGTGTTTTTCATTATTTTTATATTTTGTTCGAAGCATTTTTACCTTCAAAATTTATTACTAATTTTAACATCCATAGATTATAAGATAAAGTTTATATTTACATTAATAGTTTTATAATAATATATTCTTTATTATAAAAAAAAAATGTTTGTATAAGAATTTATTTTTATTTTACAAAATTTAAACACTCTTAGGCCCAATTTATTCACTCTCCATTATTTTTAAAGGCTCCATTAAAAATTATAAAACTGTCAAATCGCATACAAATTGTAAAATTTCCCTTTTTTAATGGCGACTTTAAATTTAATGGAGTGTGAATAAATTAGACCTTAAAGCTTAGCTTACATAAATCCATTTTTATTAAGAAAAATACTTTTTAATGTAGATTAAAATTTTAAAGATTTTTTTATTCTGTACACATGCATACATTTATGTTATTGTATTATAAGTTATATAAATGTAATTAAAATTTTAATATAATAATATATCTCTTGATTTAAAAATGTATTTGAAATTGATTTCTTTTTTTTTATGATACATTCACACAAAGTAGTTTTTAGCAAAATATTATCTAATTCTAAGAATATTTTATAATTGTGCATGTGCAATGCATACCCACACATAAACGACAAAGAGTGTAAATATAAATTACAACCCAGACGTTTTGAAAGAATATTCAATATTTATGTAATATCTCTATGATCGGCTCAAATATCTTCCAATGAATTTTAAGTATTGTTAATATTTTTTTACAATTAATAGTCAATAATATTGACTCAATATATTATTTCACAAACATGTATTTAAATTAAGATACAAGCAAGATTTAAAATGTGCAGATTACACTACAATTATCATTAATTAAGAATTTATTCTTTTTAAGAATATTTATACCTATCTTATTGAATAATTTTTATGTAATTCCATTTAATCAAATTTTATTTCAATTTTTATTTATTATTTCTTCTTCTTAAATTATTTAAGGTCTATAAAATTTTAGATTGTGTTGAGCTTTTCTTATCAAATTATTTGTGGTGGTAAGTTTATGAATTGTACTTTTTAAAATGATATATATTTCCATTTAGTTCACCTTTAACTCAAGGATTACATTTTACTGGTTTTTATTTAATAGAAAATCGAATGTAAAAATATTGTCTTGTCAAATCTAGATCTTTCTCAAGTGAAAATTAGTCACTTGAGCTGCTCGTAACTCAAAGAAAACGTAAGCGTTTGCTTAAATTTTAGCATTTCCTCATAAAGTACAAGTACAAGTACAGACATGTACTTGGAAAACACTTTGACTCGAGTGACGGCTATGAATGAACTAAATCCTAAATGTTGTAGATACGATTTGTAATGAATTGGTTCAAAGTGCGTTCCATTGAAAATCGCTAGTAGACTACTAGTAGTACTTTGCCACCTCCCAAAGGAACAGGGCTAATATAAAAAAAAACTAATCTGCTTACTAAGTGAATAAAAAAAGAAAAAGGATGTCACGTCCAGGCAAAGAAAATCAACCAAGAAATTGTATGGATATTGAACAGAAAATATTACATGTTTTATAAAGTCTACACTGATGGTATATTTTCTGAATTAAAAAAAAAATTAACCTCACAGAAAAAAAATTTCGTATCTATCTCAAGTCATTTTTTTTATTTTCAAATAAACTTCTCAAAAAAAAAAAAAAAATAGGGCCCACCCAAGATTTATTTTGAAATTTTTTTGACGATGTTAACCAATTAAGTCATTTTAAGGCCAATTTCGAAATAAATCTTGGGAAGGCCGTATTTTGTTTTGAGTAGTTTACATACATAAGTAAAGAATTTTCCAACTGGGAAATGAAAATTTTGTAATTTCATTGTGGAATGATCCAATTGTCAATTCGATAAAAAACTATATTTTCATCATTGATCTTGGTAAATTTTACGATCAAAGAACGATTATTTCCAAAATTTCGAGTCGGTGACGGATATTTGAAGAGTGTTAAATCTAATTTATGGTCTTAATTTTTGTTCTAGTAGATAAGTCTAGTAAACAATTATAAGTTTTGTTTTTAGCTAGTCCTTCGCGCAGAATATTTTATGATTTTTAAAAACTGTCGAATAAATGAAAATTTACCGACTATCGAATAGGTCGATATTTTTTTTTCGTAAGTTCCCATCACAAATTGAAGGCTTTACATTAATTTAACTTCAATTGACTTTAGCACAGCGAAGTGTTCAATATCGTAATGTGTTTTTTTTATTTTTGGCTTACAAAAAAAGTACTATCGTCAAAATCTTTGGAGTCAGTTTTAAGAAATTTTAAACTTTTTCAAAACTGCTATATAGGATGAAGTCTCCAAAAAACGATACATCCCAATTTCGAAGTTTATCTATCCATCCGTTTAAACTGTAGATCCTTTTACAGACTGATTGATAGACAAACTGACTGTTGTGACAGACTGACAGAGAGACTTTTTTGTCCATTATCTATCATCGTAATGTGTGCGTTTCGTAACACATTTAACTGAGTGTTTTAGTCAATAGAAATTCATGAAACATACAATTTTATCCCAAATCAGACACATACTTGTAGCCTGTACAACGCTTTATTCAACTACAGATTTTCATCTTAATAGTTCATTGCACTACGCCAAGGGTAATCATTATTTTTCCTATTTTCTTAGATTGCAAAAAAATTTAGCTAAACCCGCTCACACACATGGTTGAACATCAGTATCTAACTTTAAAAAAAAGATCCCAATAGATTCCGATTCCGAGAATAGTAATTCCATGTGCGTTAAATTTATTTAAAGAAAATATTAAACTGATTTCGAAGAACGAACCAACAATTTATTAAAGACAAATTTTCTACTCTTCAGCTTCCTTTGATTTTCACCAAAATTGAGCTGGATTTTTGATAATATCTTCTGCATTAACATGTGCCGGATTCCAAGGTTGCCATGTTTTAACTTTAGCATTTTTATCAATCAATTGATCATTTTTAATGATACTCAAAGAACCCACAGTTTTGTCAAGTTCACTAAATTTATTAACATATTTTACACGAGGTCTTTTCACAGCAGAAGATGATGATGACGATGAAGCAATTGTATCATCTGATATTTGTGAATTGTGTTTGCGTTCCGAATCACTGTGTTGTCTTTTCAAATTATATTGAGAATGATGATGATCATTCTCAAAAGGTTTTCGTTCGGAATGTGATTTAAGAATTTGTTTTTCATGTTCTCGTTGTTTTCTCTTTAATTCATGTATTCTTTTTTGTTCATTGTGGGCTTCTTTTTTCAATTCATTTAATTCTTTTTCTTTATTTGATAATTGTTCAAGCAAAGCTTTGCGATGTCTATGAGCACGATAATTTGAACTTCCTTCTGGTAATTTACTGATTTCATTTTGTATGTGTTTTAATTCTGTTGTTACTTTTGATAGTTTCATAGTTAAAGATGAATTCAAAGATGACAACGAGGACGAAGCAAAGTGTGATGTACTAGAAATAGTTGCTGTTGATGATCTTGATACATTACTACATCTCGAAGTTCCAGTTGAACTTGAAATTCCAAAAGGTGTTGAATTTGATAATTTTGGTGTTGGAATTGAATTTGATTTGTTCGAACAATGTGGTGGTGGTTTGCGAATTGAACTTGCTACCTTATCAGTAATGTGCTGTTGTTCATGAACAACTCTATAATTCTTTGGACTCTGAGATAATTTTAATGTAGAATCGATAGATTTTTGACCAATTGGCGAATGAGAAGGTGTTGAAGTTGAACTTGGTGTTCCAAAAGGTGTTGTGCCAGTTGATCTTGGTTTCGGTGTCGAACAAATTGGTTTACGAATTGAACTTGTACTGCTGTGGTGATCAGAGTCAATTCTTATATTCTTTGGACTCTGAGAAGATAGTTTAATAAATGTAGATTCTGAAAGTTTTTGACTTGGCGAATGAGTTGGTGTTGAAGTTGAAGTTGGAGTTCCAAAATGAGTTATTGGTGATATTGGTGGTTTTTTGGAATTTGAAACTGTCTTTTTAGTCATGTGCTCTGAGACAATAGGATGTTTTTGATTTATCAAAGGTAAACTTGTTATTGGTTTTGTTGAAGAAATATTTGAAATATTCGGACTATGAACGGGTTTTGTTGAAGAAATATTTGGAATATTCGGACTATGAACGGGTTTTATTAAAATTGTTTTTTGATTTAGTGCAGGGGAAATTGGTTTTACTAACTGATTCGTTGATGTTGGTATTGGCTGAGACTGATGTGAAGTTTTCTGAATTCCAACTAATGATTCAGTCTTTGTTGATGTAACATTTGGTTTCAAATTGAAAACATTAGACTCTACTTTGTTTGTTATGGTTGAAGAGGGGGAGACGGATAATTTAGAGCATAGCATTTTTGATGGAGGTTCTTGTATGTTGTTATCTTCGTTAATGAAACGCTTCAATGAGATTTTTTGTGGAGTTTCATGAATTTCTTTGACTTTTTCTAATGAGACGGATGGTGTTTTCACGACTGGAATTGCTGTTGTTGTTAAGTTGGGTTTTTTAGGACTTAAATTTTTCTGTTCACACAATTCTTTTGGTGAACCTAACAATGATTTAGTAGATACACCAGAGATTTTAGGTGAAGAATTAAGCGAAGTTTCGTTTTGTCCGATTATGAGTTTTTTTGGTTTTTGTCCCGGTCCCGATTCAACAATTTCTTCTAATGAATCTCTTGTTCTAGGCATACGAGATCGTCTTGGAGGTTTCTGTAAAGACGATTTACCATCATCTTCGGGTAAAACTATAATTTTAAACGGAATAGCAGTTTCATTATTAGTTTGAATCAATAAATCGTTTGATGGTTTGGTCGATTCAAAAATAGGTTTTTTTATAATTTCATCAGTTGTTGTTGTTTTCGAAGGCTGTTGCTGCTGCTGAGTAAGAACATTTTGATCATTAATGATAGTTGATGAAATTGTGATTTTAGGTTCATCTTTTGTTTTCAATATCTCCACTATTTGAGGAGAATGCGATGGTGTAGAAATTGAAGGCATAGAAGTAACTATTGATACAGTTTCAACTGATTCTTCGTTAGTTTTTGTTGATGAAACTTGTTTCAAAGGAGATTTAGCAGCAATTTTCAGACAAGTATTAATAGGAGTTTCATTTTTAAGTCGATCAAAAAGATCATCTGTTTGTGAATTGCTAATCAAAAGTGTTGGCTTCTTGGGAAGATCATCAATTTCATTTGACTTAATTTGATCTTCATTAATTTCATTTTTACTTAAAGTCGTCTGTTTGCCTTCGAAAATTTCATCAATTTCAGATAATGACTTAACATCATCAATTTGTAAACCACTTATCGAAGTCGAATTATCTGATTTCTTATTACTTTGTTTCCAAAATAATTTCGAACGACATGTTAGCTTACTTTCAGAATTGTCTTTGTCTGGTGTTTTATCTAATTTTTTAGTATTTTCAATTAGATTAGCGGCAATTTTTGAACGTATTTTGTCGGTAAGAGGTGACTTTTCGGTATTATAGATAACCCCTTTAGATTCGTCGTTAAGTACATGTTCAGAAGTTGTTAGTTTGTCTTCATTAACAAGTATTTCTGGAAGGCATGTACCAGACGGTTCAATCGAAACATTTTTAATCGATGGATCTTTGTCTGTAGACAATGTCAATTGAGGTTTAACTACTACCGAACTATTTCCAACTATTTTCTCAGCAGAATTGATTATTGTATCAACTGTTACTACACTTGAATTAAATTCAGCAACATTATTTTTACAATACATTTTGGGATTATCGCTAGCATCAGTTCCATTGCCATTTGGTACATTTTCAGATCCATTAATTAACCATGGATAGCCACCAAATAATTGATCACAAAATAATTGATTATTATCATCAGGACTATCAAAAGTTGCTGGTCCCCATGTTAAATTACACGAAGCTAAATAATATTCATCTTCTTGTCCACGATTACCAGCCAACATACAATCAGATGTTTTAACTGATGCCTTTTGATTTTCAAATTCAAATTGTTCAGATTTTTTATCACTATCGATTGATTGTCGTGGTTTAATTACTTTATTGGTGGAAGAATTAATTGCAACTACTTGATTTGTAGCAGCATTCAATTCAAAACCTATTTGATCTGTTTCAAATTCATATTCAAGATTTGATAATGAAAGTTGTTGGGCATTTTTGTTATCTTCATTTTCTGATTTATTATTTGCTAATGATGATGATGGTTGTTGCAAAATTTCTGAATCAGTTTCATTAATTGTTTCAGATTCATCTATTGTATCATTTGTAAAGGTATTAGTTAAATCTGAAGTACTATTACTTCGTCTGCGTTGGAAAACTGACACTGAAAAATTCTGTTGACTTTGATCGCCATCTAGAGATGGGCGTTTACGTTTTGGAGGAGTTCGAACATCTGACAATTTGGATCCCATAATATTTTCGATAAATTGTTCGAGAACTCTATTGACTTCATCTTCCTTTTTGGTAGGAGTATTGAGTATTGAATTTCGTTTTGAAGAAACATCGGACGATGAATTAGAAGATGAGTGCTGCTTTGCTTCTTCTGGGATCTTTGCAGAACTTTTCATTTCAGCAGCATCAAGAGTTGCTTCTTTTTCATTGATTTTTGTTATAGATTTAGAGGTAATGATTAATTTCGATTTGTCAACTTGTTCTTCAATGGTTGATGATAATGGTTGATCCAAAGATTTATCAGCATTCTCAATTTCTGCATTTTTTGGAGTTGGTTGAACTCCTTTTTCGTCTTCTGTTAAATTAGGTATATTCACCAAAGTATTAGGGATTATCGAAGAGGATATTATTGATACAGTAGCTTCGTCTTTGTCTACGGAAGACTTTTTATCACTGACTTTTTCAACAATTGCTGTTGTTTTATCAACTTCTTTGTCTACAGAAGTGTTTTTATTTTTGATTTCTTCAACTATCGGTGTTTTTTCTTCTACTTTTTGATCAATTTTAACGCAATCAATTTGGTAAGATGTTATTTTGTTTGAATCTTCCAATTCCTTGACAGATTGGATCGATTCAAGATGAGTTTTGGGCGTTGTTTCTAAAAAGTTGATAGGAGCTGCTTTATCAACTACAGTTGTTAATATTATGGGTGCCTTCTTTGGAACTTCTACGAGTGCAGGTTGGTTTTTGGTTTTAGTCAGTTTTTTCTTAGTTTGTTTCGGTTGGTTTGCTGCTGTCTCAAGCTTGTCAGTTTCTTTGTTTTGTTTTATGGAATTGTTTATGCCGATATTGAGTTTATCATTCTTAATCTCTTTCTGACTACTTGATTTTTCCATTTTTTGTTCATCAATGTTAAACAATGATACTTTAAGACTTGAAATTTTTTCAACAGGTTTTTGCTCTTCTTCATGAAACTCAAAAATGGACTTAGACTTGATTTCCTTAGAATTTAGTGTTTCCATTTTTTGTTCATCATTACTTTTCAATAATGATACCTTTAAAGTTGGAGTTTGTCCTCCAGCAGGTTTCTGCTCTTTTTCATGTATGCCAAACTTAGATTTAGACTTGAAAATTTTCGGAGAATGTAATTTTTCCATATTTTTTCCATCTCCACCACCTATCAACAATGATACTTTAAGACTTGGAATCTGATCAGCAGGTATCTCCTTTTCTTTTTCATGCAATTCAATATTGGGTTTAGCTTTGATTTGGTCATCTTTTAATATTTCTTCAGTTTTAGAGATGATTTTGTTTGGCAACTCATCGGTTATCAATTTACGCTTACGACGAGGATCACGACAAGAAACGCTAAGAGATTTTAATTTCTTTTTAGATTCAGCGATTGAAGAAAATTGGCCATTTAGTGACGACGACGACAAATTCGGCTCAGACTGTACTCTTTTTGAAAGATTCGCTGCAGAAAATTCTTTAGGTTGTGTATCAAGTGATTTGCTAGTTTTTCTCAAAGATAAATTATTAAGCCATATTTCCTTCTTATTCATCGATTTTGATACTTCAATGTTAGAAGATCTCGATAGTTTAATCTTTTTCTTTGCAGGTGCAGCAACATCTTCTTGTTTATCAAGTGCAACATCATCTACAATGCTTAATGGCTGCGGTGTTAATTTTTCTTTGTTCAAATGATGTTCTATGGATTCTTCGAAAGATTGATTATTATTTTTCAATGATTTTTCATTCTTTTTTGTAGTTTCTTTCTTAGGTTTTATATCTTCGACAACAGTTTCGGATGTTTCTGTTTCTGTGTCTTCTTCTTCTGATTTATTTCTTCTTCGTCTACCTCTGCCTTTGCCTTTACCCTTACTCTTACCTTTTGTTTTTCTTTTTTTAGATATTGATTTAGATTTTGGTTTTTTGTTTGCCTTGGATTTAGTTACAGATTTCTCATCTTCATCTACAATAACCAATTTGCATGTACTATCGCTATCTGTATAAATATTTGATTGTTGTGTTAATTCCTCATTAAGTGGATTGATTGAAGATGCTGGAAATATTGTCAATTGATTTTCCAATTCAGAAGGAGGAGGAGGTTTTTGATGATCCAACACAACAACATTTTGACTTTTTGTATTTCTTGTACTTCTTGTTATCCTAGTCTTATTTTCTGTACTCACTATGGCATTGGCTTTAAATGACGTTAATATGGCTGCAACATTTAACTCTTGTGAATTAAAATATCTTTGATCTTCCAATTTCTTATCTACTTCATATTCTGATTGTGACTGATCTTCCGAACTTAGATCTTTGGGTTCCAACATAAATTTGACTTTTCGTGGATTTGTTTGTTTTCTATTTTTTGGATTAATAATACAACTCTTTTTGGTGAAATTTGTTGTTGAAGAAGAAGTTTGAAGCTGTGGTGCATCTTCATTCGTCGTCGTCGGCTGTATTTTAATTATTTCTTTATTTGGGGAGCAGTTTTTCGATATGCCTAATTTCTTTTTCCAAAGTTCTTTATTTTTATCATCTTCAGTCGAAAATGGTGTAATTGTTGTTTCTTTACATTCTTCATCAACCAATACTGGTTTAAATATTGTTGTTCCGTCTAATTTATTAGATGGTGAATTCCAAACAGATTCTGGTCGTCTCTTAAAAAGTACATTATTTAATGGTGATTCTATAGAATTGGGTATTGGTGTTGTTATTGGTGCAATTAATTGCGATGATTCATCAACTGTTGGAACTTTTATTGCACGCAAACAAATAATTGTACTTTCACTATGTTGTGAAGATTCATCTTCTGTTTTTTCATCCATTACAGGTGTACCATTATCATTGTTATAAGATACAATATTTGTATTATTATTACTTTGAGTAATATTTCTAATTTCATCATCATCAATACTATCCCTTGATGGATAATAAACAATATCACGATCTGATTCTAATGTTATTGATAATTTGTTGGCAATTTCAATTTCTGAATCAGATATAACAGATGGTTCTTCAAGATCTTCAACTTGAACTCTAGTTGATAGATTTGATTCATCTTCTAATAAATTATCTTCAGTTTTTTGCAATTCTTTTGCAACTTGTGATGTTGAATCGGGTATAATTGTATTTTCTTGTATTTTATCGGTTATTTGTGAAAAAACTTCTTGATTACGATTTCTTATTAATTCTTGTTTACATTCAACAATATTTTGTAAAATTATTGATTTTTCATCAGAAGATTTTGTAGAATCTTGTTTTGGTGATTTTTTATAGACAATAGTTTGTTTTGGTTCAGTTTGACATTCGACAGATTTTGCTGATTTCTTGCCGGTATTGGGGCCGGAATCTTTGACGATTATTTCTTTTGATGTTTGTTTTGTAATTTTAAAGCTACAATCTGCTGCTTGTTTTGGTCTAGTTTGAATTGAATCTTTTAATGGTTTTAAAATTGATAATGTACATTTTTGATATGATTCTTCTGTTTCGTTGGAAGATTTATTGTTGTTCTTGTTCTTCTTCAATGATGATGTCAAATCTTCTACTGATTTTTTAGTAGCAGTTCGTTTTTTGCTGTCTGCTGGTTTTTCTACTGGATGGAAAGAAATTTCTGACAAAATTGAAGGTTGTAGAACAATTGTAGTTGTTGTTTTACACTTTTTCGGATTATCAATTTTCCTTTTGTGTGATGATTTTGTTGTGGTTGTTATTGTTTTGTCATTCTTCTTAACTTCATTGTTATCAGAACATTCTTTAAATATTTCTTCAGAAAGAAGCTCTTTAACATTATTTGGTTTGATAGAAACTTGTTCACCGGGAAGTTGAAAAGTTACTTTAAGTTTGGGTTTTTCTGATTTAAGTTTATCATTTATTAAAGTTTCTTTTATGTCTGGTTTTATGACTTTCTCATTCACTGATAGTATTAATGGTTTAAGTTCTTCTTCTTCTTCATCATCTTCTTCCAAAATAATATTTTGTTGTTTTTGTTTGTTACCCTTTCGTTTTCTTGATTTAGTTGGTTTTTGAGGTTTTGGATCGACTTTAGCTATACGAACTCTCAGATTCTTTAAATTGCTTTCTGATTGCTGTGGCTCTTGTTTTATAACTTTTTCTGAATCTAAGATTAAGACTGTCGAAGATAAAGATGATTTTTTTGTTAATTTTTTATTTGATACATTTACAATATTCAATTCTTTGTTCTTTTGTATATTTTGAGTATTTTTGATAATTTTTGGAATTATTATTTTCAGAGGATCCTTTTTGTCATATTCTGAAGATATTTCATCTTGTTCTGTATGAGATTGATTTTCATCAACAATTATCTTTAAATCAGGACTTATTTCTTCAATGGCTTCTATATTTTCTGTACAATCAATTAGGTCTGAATTTTCTTTAAGCTTATAATCAATAGATGAATCTTTTTCTATTTCAATTGGACCACTTGTTAATGTGGTAACATTTTCTCCAGTAATATCCAATGGATCCAAATCAATATTTTGATATTTTTTAACTTTTTTATCTTCTTTTTGTATTTCTTTACGTTTTGTTTCTTTAGAAGATTTTTTCTTTTTTAACATATTTTTAGATTTTTCCTGTATTATTTGATATTCAATTGATTGTTTACCCTTTTTAGGTTGTTCGAGTATTTGTTTTTTAATACGAATTCTAAGCTTTCGTATTGGTTCAATATCAGATAATTTTGCAGGCATTGATGAGACGATGTCATTCTCCAAGTGTTCACTCATATTTTTGGTTAAATAAGATGTTTCAATTATGTTGTTTTGCGTATCTTTTTCATTTTCAATGATTTCTGGTGTTATGGTCAAAATATCTGGTTGTTTGCTTACTTCTGTATTTTGTTCGATATCAGATGTTATTTTTTCAGCTTGATCCAAATCAATTTCTTTAATATCAATAGTTTCTTCTTTAAATAGTTCATCGTTTTCATTGTTTTCAATTTTAGAATCTATTGAGGTTTTAGCATTTTCAGTGATTTCTTTTTCGTCAGTAGTTTGTTTTTCAATTGATGCATCGATTTTGTTAGTTGGTGAACTATCTTCATTGTTTTCGATTACTACATCATTGTCGTCAAAAGGTATAGTATCAATAGAAGCATCGTTAATTGATTGTTCTTCATTATCCTTTATATCTTTTTCGATTGTTTCATTATTTTGATAAAATTCTTTATTTGTTTCGTCTTCATTAACAACAGATTTAATATTTTTTTCATTTAATTTAGTATCAACTAAAGTTAGACTTTCATCTGTAGATGTAGTTTTCACTGCTTTATCCTTGCAGTCATTTGATGAAGGCATATTACCTAAATCTTTGTTTTCTCTTATCTCTGTAGTTTCTTCATTATTGATAGGTACTACATTTTCATCACTTAATTCAGTACCAATTGATACTAAACTATCATCAAAAGATTGTTCACTAGTACTTGATTGACATTCATTAGTTTCTTCAATATCAACTTTCTGTGTTTCAAATGAATCATCTTTTTCAATTTGAAGTTTCATTGCTTCGTCTTCGCTGTAAGCATTTGAAACACTATCAGCGTTTTCAACATTTTTCTCAGCAGTAATGGATTGGCAGTCATTAGATTTTTTAACTTCAAATGCTTTGTCGTTTTTATTGTCAGTTGGTATGTTCTTATTTAATGGATCTTTGTTTTCCTCAATTTGTGTATCTTCTTGACTATTAATAGGTTTTACTATTTCATTACTTAAACTTTCGCCATGAGACTTTTCCATCGTAGTTGATTCGCAATCATCAGTTTCTTTAAATCCAATAGTTTGTTTTTCGATTATTTCTTCATTTCGGTCCGATACTTGAGTTGTTTCTGGTAGTTTCATCTTTTCAATGTTTTCCGTTTCAACTCCCTCACTATTATTTTCAGTACCAACAAGATTTTTCTCAATAGCAACGGATTGGGATTCAATATCTTCTTCAACACCAAATGTTGGTTTCTTGATTTCTTCATCGCTTCGGTCAATTGTAAATGACGGTTCTTCATTGTCTTCAGTGTCTCCTAGTATTTCCTTAGAAACAGTAAGTTTATTTTCAACATTTAATTTAATATCAGTTTGGTCTTTGAGTTCTTTGTCATCTTCGCTATTAGCGATCAATCCAATTTCACCAATAAATTCAGTGACAGTTGCACTTTCTTCCAAAGATGTTTCTTTTTCAGTAAAAACAGATTGACTAATATCATTTTCTGTTTGTTCTTCAATTGTTTCATTCTTTTGTTCAATTGCTGGACACATGTCTTCATTGTTTTGTATGTTTTCAGCAGCATCGCTTACAGTAAATATATTTTCAATTTCATTTTCATCAAAAGATTTTTCTCTGGTAGTCGATTTAATTTCATCAATTTCTTGATCAAATGTTTGTTTTTCAAAAATTGTTCCTTCATTTTTGTTAATTGGTTCTTCATTGACCATTTCAAATGGAACCTCTTCATCGTTAATCTTATCATCATTAGATTGATCTATAAGATCTTGGCTATTAATGTCTATATCAATACTTTCAGAATGATTTCCATTTTTCAAAATATCATCTTCAATTAATTGATTGTTATGTTCTTCTTGTGTGACTTTCATGTCATGAAGATCTAATTTGCAACCATCATCATCATAATTATTATCAAAGTAACATTCAGTGGGAATTGTATCATAAATAACGTCCTCAATCCATTGATCTTCGTCAGAATCACATTCTTCTTCAAGACTACATGATTTATTATTTATTTCTTGGTCATTTGATTTTATTTCTTGAGTGATAGCTTCATTACCAATTATATTTTCTAAAATTTGATTTGGAGATATTTGATCCATTGAGATTTCTGAAGTGAAATGAACATTGTCCACATTGTTGTCATAAGTTCCTTCAATAAAATCAATTCTTGCTGTAACATAATCATGATCAGAATTAATGATATCTTCAAATTTTAAATTATCATCTTCAATGTCTGTTGCAGCAGATTTCATTTCTATTTGTTGATTTGTTGTAACAATTTCTTTTGCTTTTTCACAATTTGATGAATTTTCATCTACTTGTTTGTTTTCTTCTATTTCAATAGTTGGTTTTTGAAGATTTGGAAGATTATTTAATTCGCCTTCATTTTCAGCAGAAATATTTTCATCCAATTCAATAAAAGCATTTGAATTATCAACAACAACTGAGTCAACTGTTTTCTTAGAATCATCTTCATTTGCTAATAATTTTTCTTTATCATTGGATTTTGTATCAATTATGTCAGGGACATTCGATGCAGATTGCTGATTTTTATCTAGATTTTCATCAACTTTTTCAGCAGTTGTTTCCATCATCTCATTGATTTTTTCTTCATTTTGTTGGCATTTAATTGGACAAATAGGTTCATAAGTTGGTGATTCGATTTCGTCATCAGTTGATGACATAGATTGATTTATATTCTCATCTTCAACAAATGGTTTTCTTTTCTTTTCAAGATTTTCTAAAGCATTTAATGAATCTTCATTGTTTGTAGTGTTAATACTTGCTGATTTATCATCTTTAAATTCATCAGAATTATTGACATCGTCATCTTTTAAGGTCGAAGACTCATTAACTTTCATCTTATCTTCAATGAATTTATCTTCTTTTGGAATATTTGAAGATTCATCCATCGAATCAACTTTGTTGGTGATATTTTTGTTAGTTTCAGCTTCTTTTAACTTATTTAGCTTTTTTTCATGTTCAATTACTTTTTCTAATCCATTGTCGGTCTTTGTCTTTGATTCTCTCATACCAATGTTAATCAATTTTTCAGTGAATTTTTCAAATGTTGCAACAACAATACCATCTTTATTAATAACCTGTTTCCTTTGTTTTAAAACTTCATATTCTGACGATCCTCTAACCACTGTTTCAGTAGACTCATATATAGTTTTAATCTTGTCAAAAGATTCCTTTCCTTTATCAGTTGAAGCTCCATCTTGAGTTTTTGACTTTCCACCTTTTGCTTTAGTTTTGGTCTTTTCAGATCCTCTTAGCACTTTGTCAGTAGAAACTTTATCTTGAGTTTTGAGTTTTTTAGAAGATCCTTTAGCTTGTGTTGTAGTAGCAGCTTTGCTTTGAGTTTTGGGCTTTTCAGAAGATTTCTTAACCACGGTATTAGTGGAGGCCTTACCTTGTGCTGTGGGCTTTACACAAGATGTTTTAACTACTTTTTCGGTAGAAGGCTTTTCAGAAGATCTACTAACCACTATTTCAGGATCAGCCTTATGTTGAGTTTTGGTTTGCTCCGTTTCATTTTTGGGCTCTCCACCAAGTTTTCTAAACATGAATCTAGTAAGTGTAGGTCTTAATTTTTCATCAACACCATAAAATTCAAAAGATTCTCTAAGCATTCTTTCAAATTCAATAAAATCTTGATTGATGGCCATTTCAGAAGATCCTTTACCCACATTTTCCGAAGCAGCCTCAGTTTGAGTTTTGGCCTTTCCAGAAGATCCACTAGCCACTGTTTCAGTAGCAGCCTTATCTTGAGTTTTGGATTTTATAAAATTTTCTATAGCTTTATCATGAGCCTTTAGAATTAAATCAATACTCTGTTGTTCTTTCAAACCTGATTCATGTTTCGGGTTCTTGAAAATTGAAAATGTGTTTGTTTGTGACTTATTTTGTTCATCATCAAGTGGTTCATTTAAACTATAACCTTGTCTTGGAACAGAAAACTTTTGTCTTTGCTTTTGGATTTTAGTAAAAATATCATCCAAATAAGCATCTGCCAACATTTGAGCTATATCACTTGGTGATTTATCAGGGGCGGATTTGTCTTTGGGACTTTCTAAGCCATATTCATCTAGTAAACCAGATATATTGTTAAGAAGATCATTTATCTCAGAAGAATTGCTTTCATCAACAATTGGAACAGTTGCTTTATCAGCGTTATTTATTGGCATTTCTAATCTTGATGTTGTTGCATGATCAGATGCTACCTGAGCATATCGAGAACATGTTGGTAGTCTACTACTATCCGACATCTCATTTGCACTACTCTCTACAATCTTATCTGATCTAATAGCATCTTTCTTTATTTGCTTACGGGTTGTCACATTTGATATATCATTACGTTTGGGTATGCTGGGTTTTGGCAAAGTTTCTGAAATGAATCGGGAGCAAGTTGGTCTTTCTGCATCCCTTGAATGAGAGACATTTGAAACACCATCATCTGGGATGGGAGATGAGTTTCTTGTCGAACAGGGACTGTTTGAAATTGATCTTCGCGCATGACTATTGACATGTGCAGAAAATACAACATTTGGTTGTGTTCGTTTTGGAATTTCATTTGTTGAAGAAGTTGCTTCTTCAACTACTTTCGAAGAGGAGCGTTGTAAAATAGGGAAACTATTAGGGGCTATAAAACCACCATCGTCATCTGAGATGGGAGTGTTTGCATCTCGTGTTGTTTCCGGTAACTCTGGATTTGCAACACCATCGGGTGTGCCAGAGTAATCAAACGATGTGGTACTTGACACAATGCCATGTTCACAACGTCGTTTTTGAATAGGTTTTTCAATAATTGGAGGATTAACAACAGCTGGTGCTGCTGGTGCTGCTGGTGCTGCTGGTGGTGGTGGTTGAACATTATTATTATTAATTGCTGCTTCCTGATCAACAGGTACTGCAGCAACAACAGCAGCAGCATTAGATGGGGCTTCGTTGACACGATTTTCAACATTGACTGCGCCTGTTCTAAACCTACCAGGGGCATTTGTGGAATTTCTATCAAACCTATTCGTAGGATTTTCTGGTCTAGAGTTTTCGTTACTGTCCTCTTCGTCGTCATCGTCTTCACTATCATCTAGCTCAATTACATCATCATTTCTTAATCTTAATTCTACATTATTATTTCTACTATTTTGTGGTTGATTACTATTATTAGACCTATGACTTAGATTTTCAACATTATTATGACTATTATTTAAACTTAAATTTAAATTATTACAATTATCACAGCCTTTTGATAAATGCTGATTTACAGCCTTATTAGTACCTTGTTTTCCATTGTTTTTATTATTTAAAATTTGAGAATTTGCTTGACTTGAAGTCGAGGGTCCTGGTAAAATTTGTTCTGATGATCTTGTTAAATCTTCAATTAATACTGGTTGGAGTTCCTATACAAAAAATAAGAAAAAAAAAAATTAATTTACTTTGAAGAAAATAATAAATTTTAAATTTCAAAAGTTACTTTGATTTGTAAATGGTATCAAAGTTATGCGTATGTGAAAAAACAAATAAAAATAACTTTCATTTATTTTTAAGGAATGTTAAGCATATTTTTAATTTTGTTTTTTTTTTTTTTGTAAGAGTTTACTTTTTTTTCATAATTAAAAATAATATTTACATATTTATTTATATTTTATTAAGGGCTAATTTTTCAATAGTCAGATAAACCTCAGTTAGAGCTTATTCCTAGGAATAAAAGTTTTTTTATATTGACATTTATTCTTCTGAAAGTCTAACTGACGACTGAAAAAGCAGGACTAACTTTTTTAGAATAATTTAATATTTTATTTTGTTAATTAAAAAAATTATGTTGATTGAAGAAAATGTTGATTGAAGAAACTGTTGATTGATTTCAGTTGATTGGTGATTGTTGATTGATGATTGTTGATTGATGATTGTTAATTCAAAATGAGATCCTTTGAATTTCTCTGCAATTGGATACTGTGTCGGAATCCATGAATCGACTTAATTTTTAGTGCATAGTCAGGCTAAGTATTATCGAGTGTGACAAGTGATATGCGGAAGTTGAAATATCTGGCGTGTGGAGATCCATTTTTCATCTCCCAGGCTCCCATCCCAGAATGAGGCAACAAAAAAGGCTATCTTTTATGCTTGGAAAGCAACAATTCAAAAGGAAAATCAGTATGTATAACGTTTCTCTGTTAGGTCTAAGGTCTTTTTGCAATACGGCTTCAAAGTTCCCGAAAATTATGGTTATTCGTCACATAACTTGATATATTAACGAGAAATATTTCAATTATGTTGTTACTATATGTGAACATTTTAACATCGTTTGTTAAAATGCGCGTGGAAACTTATTTTAAACTCAGTCAAGATGCAATATATGACTATCATATCGGTGATCGATTGATCTTAATAATTGTAATTATATTTAGTATTCATTAAATTAAAGGAATATTGATTCCATTTATTAATCTCCGAATATTTTTTCGTATTAAGAATCTGTTTTACAGCTTTAGCTTGATCCTGACTTTTTCGGCTGTTCTCTTACGCACAAAAATCTGTTTGTATAAATCCCTCCTGGCATTGCATCTATCTTTTTCACGGTTTAAGATTGTTGATTGTTGACTATTGATTGTTGAATGTTGATTGTTGAATGTTGACTGTTGATTGTTGATTGTTGACTTTGTTGATTGATGTTTTTTTATGCAACAAAATAATGCTTCTTTAACTTGCAATATACATCGGAATACATTTTTCTGTTCGTTGAATTTGTTCATAAATTGAATGTTACTTAAAAACAATTCTTTTTGAATTTTGTTTAGCAAATATTACAATATTTGTTTCAAAAAATTTTACTCAATTTAATTTGTTTTCATAAATTTTATAATAAAAAAAATTAAATATTTTTCAATCTAAAGAATCATGAATTAAGTAAATTTTAATAAAAATATTGTTATAGAAAAACAGGATAATATAAATGGATGTTGAGTGGTTATAATAAGCCTGAAATAATTTTCAATAAATTAAGTATAAATAGTTTCTTTTCCTAATGTTAAAAAAAATTATGTAATTATAAATATATTCTAATCTACCAAGTATTTATTCTAAAATTTTGTTTATTGTTATATTATTTTTCAAAAGTTTTTTTTCTCGAATGGTTAGATAATGACAAAAATTTGGACTGAGATAAAGGAAACATAAAATCTCTTATGGCAGCGTATTCCTACCGATCGCTACACAGGGACCAAATAAGAAAAAGATCAAACACAAAACCGGAGCAAGAAATGAAAAAAAAAAAAAGAAATATTATTTCGCAAGATTAATCTTAACTAGTGGAAGTACTCGCTTAAAGATACATACATACATATGTCAACACCCTGCACTACTGTTTTTACACACGTTACTTAAACTGGACTGGGTAGAAATGCTCCGGTCACAAAAAGAGGGATTTTTACAAGCAACTTAAGGGCATTCCAAAGAAATATTTGTTGTTTGTTGGCTAAGATTTGAAAGGACACGTGGGGAAGGCAATGATTATGAAGATTCCTATAGAGGTTTCAGATACGTCAGAAATATTATATCTTCTGGTGAAGATAACTTGAGAGTGTGCGCTTTTGTAATTATCGAAACGGAAGGGGCAAAAATTGGTTTAACGAACAATAAGGGCAGAACCAAGTTAAAAAAAGGGCACCCAACATCAACGTATTGGACAAAACGTCACCATGACCTTTTAGGTAGTAAGGGATTCGTGTACCTATTCTTCCCTCTAAACACAGACAACAATACCACCGCTGAGAGGTGAATTATTCTTGCCAACCGCTGCTAATTCGGTTTTTTGCCATTATCATGTTTATACCAAACACCACAGACGAGTAAAGTAACAACAAAATAGTAAGAAATGAAGAGATTACAACTTTATATGTGGGATCAAATGATGAAGCTTAAATAATACGCCACTAAGAGGTATACAAAAACTACAAACACGAATTAAAGAAGAAATGCACCCAATTTCAAACAAAGAATAAGTGTCTACTCCACTACTGGTTTTATAAAAAGCTACGACAAAATATGAATAAAAGCAGAACCAATTTAAAATAGAAGGTCAATCAAGGAACGAATAAAGTTAACAATGCTTAATAACGAAGGAATCCGTTAACCACAATAATTTTAACTAATAGTTAAAATTTTGTGACGGACTTATAAATGAACAATTTTTCTGGCTACACTTTCCAATAGCATTGAGTTCAGATGTCTAATGGTTCGTGTCTCCAAACAACGGAGTAGTAAGATGTACAGTTGGAGTCACTGAAGAATTTGAAATCACATTATGGATACACTAGGAAATAAAGATGAGTTATTCTTTGCTGTAAGAGAATATCCATGTTAAAAGCATATCACCAATGGGTGAATGTTTTAGAAGGAAATGGATACCGCATAAGTGCGCTTCAAACGTATGTAGAAGAATGAATGTTTTTTTTTATTTTCAGGGTCTGCACAAAATAATAATTATATTGTTAATGTCTACTTTGAAATACATCCTCAACGACAATCGCTGACTTTTCTAGATTAGGTTTTTTGCCTATTCATTTAGAAACTCCATAGTATAATGCATCAAAGTTTTTTTTATAAAGATATAAACTCTTATGTAGAATAGCTTAAATTAATACATAGGTACATAATATAAATGTTTAAGAAACCTTTAAATACTTTTTTGAAAAATAAATAAACATCACATTAAAATAAGTTTTACAACATAATAACCCTGCTAAAACAAAAAGTTTGTATGATAAATTACAGTTGTACGTATGAATACAAATTTTAACCTGCTTATACCAATAACTCACCACTCTTGAACATTCCATTAATTTTGGATTCTCTCTAAATATATGTTGTTTATATTGTTTGAAAAATTCTTCAATTGTATCTTCGAGTTCCAATGATTTATTGATAAGAAGTATCCTAATAAATATAAAAAAAAAATAATAATAAATAATTTCGATATACGAAAAACAATATTAAATTTCTCTTGAGTCAAACCTAGTTCCAAACTGGTTATTCGCAGCAGCATGTTCAATAAGCGAACTGATTTTGATAAAAGACCGAGTTCTTTCCATGAGTATAGGAACGGTCTTCGGCAAAATAGGATCAACCTCTGCCGATGCTGTTAAATCAACAACATTAGATCTAAGAGCTTTCACTGATTTTCCCACAGCTATTTCATTTATTAATTCCTTATCCTCTTTTAAATGGGTTAATATTTTCCATTTTCTAAAGCAAAGTATAAGCCTCAGATAAGCGATCATATCGTAAGGTCCACATGCAGATTGTTTGTTGCTGAGATATTTTCTGAAAAATGATTTTTAAAAATATTTTATTAAAAATAAAATTCTATATAAAACATTAGAACTAATTAATTTACCTAAATATTGGATACAAAATCAATCGATAATCATCGATAACGTTTATCTTCAAAAGTGTCATCAAAATACCCGGTATCCATCCGCTAAATACCAAACTCAAAGTAACCATAATCTCATCGATTATAAGACGCACTTCAGTCTCATCGGTTACTAAAGAATGCAATTGGCACTTGTAATTCACATATTGAGCCATAAAGTCTGTCAGGATAAGATTGTAGTAGTTGTCACCAATTAACTAAAAAAAAAAAGAATTATAATTAATATAAAGTTTCACATGCATTCGAATTTTTCAAACTTACATCTGTAACACTTTCAAAACAAAGCTTCATTGATACAAGCCATCGGATCAAATTTTTCCATATAAATGCTTGGGTTGATTCCACATTAACAAGTTTAAGAGTTTTTTTAAGTTCTTTTTCAAATTCTTCCAATCTTGCATATGGGAAATTATCAGAATCTTTGTATCCAGGTTGAATTTGATAATACAAAATTGGCTTGATTTTTTCAAACAAATGCTGATATTGTTGGTTTACACCTGCAAAAGAAAATAAAGAATTTTTTGATTAAAATACCGTATAGTTATTTATAAGGAAATGTTGGTGTTGAGTCTTATAGAGAACAAAAAAATACAATATTTGACTAACATAGAATTAAGAAGATCTTATCTATAACCTATCTTAAACTTTATTTATCACTAATGTTACTAGTTTTAGTTAAGTTGAATGAATTGGTGAACACCTCGAATGGACTAGAGGCTATAGCATAGAGAGCCTATAAGAAGTTGTTAAACTGAATTCTTTATTTCATGAAATTCTAGGTTGGAAATCCCGCAGCTGACTGAAGTAAATGCCCAAGGAAGAAGTAATGTATTATAAATATGAACCAATAACAAGCCTCGAATATTGACCATCCCAGGAAACAAATTTTGGATAGGTAAATAAATTTTTTGGCACGACACTTCACCAAAAAGCATGCCTTAGTGACTAACAACTCTCAACTATTCTTGTGAATGGTTGTGAATTTACTGCCGAGTGCGAACGGCTAACCCAAGATGCACTTTTTCAGGGCAATGATACTGTTGGAAACTTTGTCAATTCATCGCAAGAGGCAGTAGAGATGAAAAAATGTTTTAGGTAGTGGAGGCTAGGGTACGAACCCAGACCTCTGGCGTTGTAGAGCATTACTCTTGACTCTTGTCAATCGCTGTTTCTTCGGGCTAACAAGGCATTCAAGCAGTAAAGCTCTCTCTCTCTCAAAGAACGACGGAGGCCCTGTACAAGACCTTGACAAGACCGGATGAAAATTCAGCGGTTAAGATGGCTGGTCGCGTAAATCATATAAACATCGTCCCAACAGCCCGTCGAGTTTTGTATCCAACCCCGATGGATAACGTGGAAGAGGAAGACCTCATCTTAGGTGGTGCGTCCAATAAGGGAACAACCTCAAAAAACTATATACCTACATATGCGCAACTGGAAACAGCTAACTATGCATATTATGTAGCCCTGGCTAAAAAAAGCTTGTTGTTTGAGGTCGAGATCGATACTGGACTGTGAACACCCCTTTAAGTAAATAACTATGCACCGTTTATGGAAGTGTAACGGGAACACTTGTTTTGCTATATTAGATCGAGTCCAATGGAACTGAACACTTTTCTATGCATAGGGCTCACCTTCGAGCGATAAAAGCAAACACATTTCAGTAAAAAGTGAGTCTACGAAGAAAACTAAAATCAAGCCCCTTGACGTTTTATTGCCGAATAGGCAAATAAACTTTTTAAAACACCACCAACCACCTCAATCTGCTGATGAGAACGATGGCCACCCACAAACCAAACTGCCACCAAAGCACTTTAGTTTAATACAGCCTTGGTTTCCAACCCACAGAATGTAGATCATCGGTTGCAAGCACAAGTGTAAAACGACATCAAAGAACTCGGTGTCTGCAACTGGAGACAAGTAGACGGAAACCGAATTTACTGGCTTGTTGATCGACAACGAATTCACTTTCGATCTTCCTAAATACATGCTTTAAACTTATCATGGAAATTAATAAAGTAAGTCCTTGAAAACAGCTTTGAAGAAGTTGTTTGTACTAATTAGATATCAATCATATCATTAGTATCAAAAATAGCAAGGCGGGAGAATGTTGATAAGATGACGTGAAACTAAACAGGTGTTGTTTTAAATTCACCTAATTAAAATTCACATCTACCCAAGTATTTTATAAGAGATTTTAGTTTATAAGAGATTTTAGTTTATTTTTCATGGCAAAGCATAGAATAAGGGTGAATTGAAGATAGTGATCTGTTTTATTTTTAATTAATAAAAGCTTTATTACCCTGTAGCTGAAATAAAATTTAATTTCATGCAAACTGAGACTTTTATTATATTCCCACCCAAGAATGGTTTAATAATTTATTTCAACATTCTATGAAAGGAAGCACCCACCTATCATACCAATAGAACTGCATACATATGTAGTAGATTGTAGATACATAACAACGCAAATCCTTGTTTTTTGCTCTTCTTCTATATATTTTCAAAAGAACGTAATAACTGCCTGCAATTTTGTATGCAAATGCGTCATGCGCTTTCAGAGCATTCAACAAAAAACAAAAAAAAACCGCAAAACCGGAACTGAAAAAGAAGTCTTTAAACTACTTTGTTGCATAGTGACATTTACCCATAAATACCATAAATAGCTCTAATATTGAAAGATAATTTTGATGATAACGCAAATGCCGTAAAATTTAATTTCTCTATCTATGGTCAATATATAATGTATATATGAATGCATCTTTTAAGGTCTTTTTTTATGCTGATATTGTTTTTTTGTTTTTTGTCTAGGTTATCAATGAATACCATAGCTATCTAGACAGATGATAAGCAAAGCACACTTGAAGCTTTGCAAAATATATACCTACATAAGCAAAAGTATCATACTGAAACATTTAAAACAACAAGAAGCTATGCGCATAATCACAGCTCTATACAGCAAAAACAGAATAACGAAAGATTAACTTTTCGTACATTATGGATGTTGAAAAAAAAAATGCATAAGGCATCAATAATGAATTCCCTTTCCTCAAAAACACGCATAATAAACATAAGAAAGCTATTCGATAGCAAAAAAAAAAATAATAAATATGCTTGTGCATAATTACAATAAAACAAGAAAAAATCTATATGTTGAGTTATTGTGTATTATGATATCAAACTTTCCCCATGTCTATGGTTTCGTAAGCAAAAGAAGAGAATATTCTGCATTTGACAGTCGAAATTGCATATGTGAAATGTCCGGGATTTTTAGACAAAAAAAAATGCATCTACATTTTAAGCACATGTTAAATAACGTAAGAAGAAGAATTTGGATTATTTGAATACATAATTATGAAGTTATAGGTACTTATTCTTGTAATCGGATCTTAACATCTTTTCTGTTTGGAAGTCTAAATCGCTATATTGGATTGGTTTCACATTTTATAGAATCCGATTGTGTGGTAAATTGATACAAAAAAAAAATCATTTCATGAGAATAGGGTACATATTTACATGACAACTTACAAACGACAACTTACAGTGGTATGGAAATAACACAGTTTATGTTGAAATTGAATGTTTAGAGAAGCCAATTCTGCATGAGACATAATAATTACGGTGATAGAGAATAAATTGGCTCCTGCATTCCCGGTGCGTTTTGTTTTAGAATTAAGAAATTTTGAAACTTAGAGACTTTAAATGCAATATGTACTATAGGCGAGTTTTTAATCATCTGACTTAAGATCTACAAAAATGTGTTCGTTAACAAAATTTCAAATCCGACTAACGCAGGCCACGAAAGATAAAACAATCTCCAAAATAAACTACATATCTCAGAAAAAATCACAATAGATTAAAATCTGTATGATGGGTCTAAGGAAGAAATCGAGAAGAAATTTATTTCACTGAGGATAAGACAGTGCCATGTAAAAGAGTCAGTGGTTAAAAATAAACTTGGGTTTTTGAAAGATAGAAACTATTTTTTTAACGATAAAACGGGGCATGTTCATTAAACTAAGAAAATCATAAAAATTTTGTTTCAATAGAAACAAAAAATTTGTTTTGAGAAAAAAACGATTGGTGCTTGCTTTGCTCAGTAAACTAAAGTACCTAATTTTTGGTTTGGAATTTTAAAAAGAAAGCGATAGCAAACAATTTCCAAATCAAAGTGTGAAAAGTGCAGAAGTGTTATTGATCAAATGACATGGTCATTGAGAAAGAAAAATACCCAGAATGATAGCGTAATCGAAAAGCTAACGGAACACCGTTTTCTTGAAACTGACGAACTTTTTAATCACTTACTTTGGTTGCGTGTGAACAAAGTGAAAGTGAATTTTCAATCGCTTTTGTCACAACCAAAATTTTTTTTTGGGGGCGGAGTGTATTTTTTTTTTTTTTTTTTTTTAATTTATATTTTTATGGAATTTTAATTACATACTATTTTATGTATTTTTTTTTTTTGTTTTATTAGTGTCCCTTTATGATTTCAAATATTTTGTTTTGTTAACGTTCAAACAAATATAACAATTAAAATTAAAACACCAAAATTAAAATTTACAAAATTGTTACATTTATGCATAGGTATTTATACGACAGTAAAAAGTTGTTAAAATTAATAAATTATTGTGGTCATCAGCTTCACGCTTTAAAAAATAAACTAAGTTAACAATAAAGTTAATTTTTTAAAGCGTGAAAAGTTTTTTGTCGTATAAATAATTGTAATTTTTTAATTCAACTACAAATAAATTAAAAAATAATCAATATTTAGTGACAAAAGGTTCGTTTTCTATCACGTCCTTTACCCATGAGCCATTGCATTGGTTCAATTAAATTTATGTTTAACGTTATTTTATTCCAAGCCTTTTCATAATAATCTTCTGCAATTCTAACTTCTTCTCGATTAATTTTGCGTTTGACCATCTTGCATAGATTTTCGTTTGGATAAAAATCGAGTGACGGCAGTGGCAATACATAACTGTAATATTGACATAATTAGCCGTGTTTTTGGTCATTGTCGTGCTGACACCAAATCGCTACTAAGAGAGTATTTGTACTCCCCATGCATACACCGTGCTCCCATACTCCTCACTCTTCAATTTTACTCCTCTCAAAAATATTTCAATATTGGATTAATATTATTTAAATTTTAATTTTTGTATCTAAATTCTATACTTCCATTAGGTACCTATGTATGTGGTCTAAATTATTTTGCACGTTTTCATAAAAATTGCTATAAATACATCCATTTCTTTTATACTGACCTATGCCATTGTCGATGTGGTTGGTATCTGGGTAACAGTATCTGTCAAACTTTAAATTTCAAATGTATAAACTTGTAGCAAGCTAAATTAAGACACTATAAAATATAATGTAAAATAAGTTTTTACTTTTTTTTTTCATATTATGTAAATTCCAAAATAAATGACAACCTTCAAAATAACTTTTGAAATTTTTTTTTTAAAGAATATCATAACTTTTATCTTTTGTAAAGTATTTTGTTTTTCACATTAATGAATTTATTATTTATTTCAACTTTTGAATTATTTATATTTATAGTACGGTACCTATTGTTTTTTTTTTTATTTTTAACATTAAAATTTAATTGAAAAATAATATTAAAAACATTTAAGTTTTCCCATAAATGAAAATTATTCCTATTTTCGTGACCCACTTAGAGGATCATAATGTTGAGTTTTTACTAATTTTTTAAAAATTAAATTATATGTGTTTAAAGTTTAAAAAAGGCGAATGGAATAATGTATTTTTATTAAATGGATTTCTACATGGTTTTTTTATTGGCGTTTTCGATTGGCAGTCCGGAAGCGTCCGGAATCATTCTGAAAAAATTTTATTCATACAAAACTGTCAGTTTTGTGCGAATAAAACGCTTTCAGAATGATTCCGGACTGCCAATCGAAATTACTATAAGAAAACTTCCGTCTTCAAAAAAAAGTGACGAATCTTCTGAAGTATTAATTTAATAGAATTTAGTTTAGTTTAATAAGGAAATCATTTTATTTTTATACGGCAAAACAGGATACTTATGTAAATCGCATTAATTAGATGTGGGATCCTATAAAAATAAAATGTTCAAAACTTAAAAATTACTCGTCTAGGAACATATACCTACCTGGAAATCGTTTCCTTTTCAGATTTCTGAAGGAAAAATTATATAGGAGATAATTCTATAAAAATTAAGCTGATCATTAAGGATCCGAATTATTGATTTTATGAGAACATCTTGTTAACTTGTTTGTTTTGAGAAATTTATAAACATGAGACTCACATAAGCACATCCACATAGAATGATCAAGAAATCTTTTTATGTTAATTCGAGTTTTTTAAGAATAAATCTTTTATTAAAATTATTTTTTATGTAATTAGGTCTGTTTAATGAATCTGATCCACTCAGAAAAGATCCGAAAAGTACAAGTTTGTATGTTCCATGAAGGAAAACCTTGCCCTAAACTGTTCTACAAACTGTCATTTTGTGTTTCATGAAGTTGTTCAGAACAGTTTAGTTCAAGTTTTTCTACTCCTACTTTTGAGGTAGAGCAAATGAGTGAAAAGTGTCAAACAGCAGCTGATTTGTTTTATTCTGACAAAAATATTATAAAATTAATTCAAAATAATGGAAATTTCTTTAGAATCTTCTTAATATGAAGAAAAATTCAAAATGAGATCAAATATTCTAATTAATTATGATTTATTTGAATGAAAAGTCATAACAAATGAATTTATTTTTGCTTTAGTTTCAAAACTGTCAACCCCATAAAAACGGATGTTGTACTTTTCTGATCTTTTTTGTTTTGACAGTTTTCACGAATTTGTGCTGTTCTAATCTTTTCTGTTCTAGTTTTTCTTCATTAAACAGACCTAATAATAAAAAATCAAATTTTTTTACTTTGCATACTCCTCTTGAGCGTGAAATACTCCCCTCAAAACATTTAAAGTACTCCTCAACGCAAATTCGAAACGGCAGCCCTGCTGACACCCCCACCCAACGTAATCTAATGACTCTTCCATTTCTCAAAGTGCAACAATTTTACCTACATATATTAATATTAATAAACTCTGGGTGACTTCACCTGCATAATGTATAAAACAAAAATTCAGTTTTATATAATGATTAAATTTTTAATATAATTTAGGTATGTATGTAAATAAAATGTTGGAAATAATCATGAAAACATATACGAGATTTTCACTGTTCCACGTTTGAACCAAGTACAAAGGGAATATGATGAATTTTTTTTTTACTTACTCTTTCTCGTCCATACATTTTCCTCATCCTCCTCGGAGTCAGAACAACTCACAACGACATCATCATCATTCTCCCTCGCCATGGTTTTTTGAATATATATTTTTTATAGCGTCGTCGCTATCAATAGTTTTGTTTTATTTTTATTTGAAAATAATTTCAAGTTTATTTTGTTTGTTTTTTTTTGTTTTTGTTTCACAAAAATCCACACCAATCTACTTCATAACGAAACACAATACAATTCGCTCTATGAAAGATATTTATAAATTTTCCACCCAATGCCGCTTGGATAGAAAAAAAAAGCGCACTTCAACACCTTGGAAATTTGATTCCCAGCTAAAAATTGTTTTTTCTTTCTTTTATTTATTTCAATTTTTGTTGTAAATATAAACACAATTTGTAAACAATAATAAAAATTACACAATTTTACACCTGTTTTTTTTTTTTTTTGTTTTATAAAAAAAAAAGAGAATACAAAAATATAAAAAGACAAAATATATGTAACCAAGTGACGAAGCTTCGTTTTTTTCTTCCAAATAAAGGAATAAAATTTGTTTTTTTTTTTGTTTCCTTGGTTTTTGTTCTCTTCTTCTTGTTCTGCTGGTTCTACACTGGGCGAGAATAGAAGTATTCAATTTTTTTTTTTGCTTTCAAATGGGCTGAGTTGGTTCTTGGTTGGCCTGGGTTTAATGAGAAAGTTCTCCTGTGGTATATCAGATTTTTTTTTTCACGGGAGCACAGCAGAAAACACCCACTAAACGCGGATTTGACAAATTCTGAATTCTACGCAGTTTTTTGCAAAGTAAATTTTCTACTTTATTCCGACTCAAATTCAATTCAATTTTATTCACAAAATATTGTACAAGATTTGTTTAATATATTTTTATGCTTTTTTTAATAAATCTCATAAAATTTATGGGGAAATTTTTAATTTTTCTTCAGACACTTTTTTCAGTCACATTTAACATTTTTTGCTTGAAAAATTTTTATATGTAGATTGTAGATGCTAGCTTCTTTTGGATTGTATTTGAGTAGTGTAGTAGTAGTAGGTATAGCTTGGACTCTTTTCTTTGTTCATGATTTTATATGTTTTGTTATAGAATGTTGTCTCTTTGTAACACATGCACTTCCTTATTAAATAAGAATGAGATAGAATTTTTGAAAGAAAAAGAATGCGGTAATTATGGAATGTGGAATGTAAAAAAAAATTTAGTCATTTAAGGGAATGTTTACACTTGTTAAGTGGTTATACTGGGCAATAATTTCAAAAAGTGCAAAAGCTAACACTTTTAACGTAGGTATTTTTTTTTATAATTTTCTGGGTGGAAAACTTAAAAAAATGATTAGGTAGTTTTTCAACTGAAAAATAATTTGTAATTTTTTTTTTCAAAAACTAACTGTACTACTGGAAACAAATTAGATAGTATTTAATTTTTTGAAAAAGTGGCCAATGTAGTTACCTAATAGTTTTTTCACACCAAGCCTAAAACGAGGTTTAACGCAAAATGTTTTCGAAAACTCGAAAAGTGTTCAAACCTGATGTTTTCAGGTTTTCTTTTGACACTATAATTAGTTTGCTTCTGCTACCTCACACACATCTCCAAAATAATAACAAAATAGTTAAACAAAAAAACATACCCATTTCAATGATATTAAATTGCTTATTTTTTAAAAGTACAAAAGCGACAACCAATAAAGCCTTAACTATATTGGCTCAAAAAGTGAAAAAGTACAAAAGTGAAAATTTTCAAACTTATTTTTGTATAGTTTCTCGTGATGAAAAATTAAAACAAATGATGCAGAAAGCTTATTTTTTGGCCTAAAAAACACTTTGTATACTCTTTATCACAAAACAATTGCGATAGATAGAAAAAAATCTTTTCACTTTTGTACTTTTTGAAAAAGTGGTGTATGTAGTTAAGCCTTAACGCTTAAAAATTAAATAAAATTTTTTGAATTACATTATTTCTTTCTTTTAATTTCAAGGGCTTTTCTTCCATACGTCAAAGTTCTTCTACTCCGTCTGTAAATCTATTTTGTTTCTTTGTCTTCTTGAAGAAAGAGAAGGACAAAGAAAGTTTTAGTACACTTACGGCTATATTATTCACTAGTTTAAAAAATACATCTATAAGTAAAGAAATTGAAATGTCAAAAATAAATCCAAGCTTAAGCAGAGGATTGAAGGTACAGTTCAATGCAAAACTAATTTTGGCTTGTGTAAGAAGAAGAATAGGCGTCTTATACAAATCAATTTGGTGCATATTACCGAAATTCCTCAACACCTTCCATCACAGGCAATCCAGGAGCTAAAAGCTTGTGAAGAACAGCGTAAAACGATCTTATGGAGGCCAACAACACTATGAAACATTTTAGCGAGGCTAACTATCACTTGCATTGGATGTTATCCCAACTAACATTTCAGCTTGGGTTAAGGTATTACAAAAGCTACATTTCAGCTTCTTTTAAACTTTAGTAAGGTTGTTGGGCATGGAAAAAGGAGGATCTTAAAGTGTCCGAGCTAGATTATTTAATATCAAAACCAAAAATCAAATACAAATCTTGGTAATTTCTGTAAGGTTTCTATAAATTCATTAAACAGGCTTATCCGAAAAACAGGCTTTCTTCGTTTAAGTCTCTTTAACAGTATTTAAACAACTTATTAGAAGTTGTTAAACAAGTCCGAACTTCTATAAGCAGATAAATTCTGAAGCAAGCTAAATACAAGCTGTATAAAAAGTAGAACCTGCGAGATTTAAATTTACAGAAGCTGTTGTGCTAGTTGGGATAATAAGGCCTTATAGAGGTTGTTATAAGATGTTGAATTCATGAATATAAAAGGTTTTATTGAATTTTACTTAAATGTTTTTTTTTTTAATTTTTTTCTATTTTTCTTTTAATTTTTTTGTTATTCCAATGCTTTTTCTGTTGTTCTGAAATGGAAAGAATTTTATTTTAATTGATAAAGAACACAAAAAACACAAAACAAAATGGACCTAATGCAAGCCAAATTGTTAGCCTGGTACTCAGCTCGCGCTAAATTTTAGCTCCCATACAAATTATCGAAAAATTTTATCTGAGCTAAAATGCATCCCATACAAATTATCGATAACTTGTATGGGAATTTTATCTTGGCTAAAATTTTGCTCGAACAGCGTACCAATCTTAACAAAACAAATAAAAAAAAGTTTCTCAACAAAAGCACGCTACGCAAGCACATTTCAACTTTATCAAATCCAAATAAAAAAGTATAAACAGTCCCTTAGGCATATAATACATTTTGTGGATCATAAAATGGCCAAAATACAAACAACTTCCACTTCCAAATGTCACTATCAGCTGACACTGGAAAACCCAAAATCAAAAGATAAAAGAAACGTCATCATCATCACTTAAAAATACACGCCGCTCTTTTTTTATACAAAAAATTATTTTATTTAATTAAATTTTCTCAAAAATGTTTACTCTCTGGACCTTAATCGAATCATCATTACTCTGTCTAAATGCAATTTGTGTCCTTCACGATGAACGATTTCTTGCTAAAAGTAAATTACAATTCATCCTCTATTACTTTCCAATATTTGACATCATGTTTTTTTTGTCTCTTTTTTGTTTATCGAACACAGTTGGTTGGGGCCCAAATGCACAACATCAAGAATTTGGACAACCCAGTGTCAAGTCACAAATGTTGAATTTGATTCGTTCCATAAGAACTGTTGCTAAAAGTAAGATTTTTCTTTAAACGAGTGTCTCATCTCTTAACTTATTTTTTTGTCTTTAATTTAGTTCCTTTGATATTCCTAAATATTGCGGCAATTGTCATAAAACTTATACTTGGATGAAAGAGGGAGAGAGAGAGAGAACTACCAAACAAAAAAATATGTAATAAATAATAAAGAAATGATTTTGTTTTATTAATTTTATTGAGTTTTCCTTTGAAGCACAGATTTGACACGATTTTCTAGCGCAACGCTGTAAGCATCTAGTTTATAAGCAGCTGCTTCCAATTTATCGACAGTATCGGATATTTCATGAATTTGTTGCATTAATGGAATCTAAGAAAAGATAAATACTCTTTAGTAAATTTTCATGTAATAAAAGGTTTATTTCTTACAAGTTGTTGGAATTTATCATTTAATTCATTTGTTGATGAATTAAGACCCTCAGCAACATGTCTCATTTCAGAGTATTTTGATATTGTTGCTTTATTCATGTCTTCTAAAAGTTTATAATCCTCGAGAGGAGCATTTAATTCATTTGTTATGTATTCTTCGGTTTTTCTAAACATTTTTGTAGCTAATTTACTAAGATTTGGGTCATGTGGATCTAAAGCTTCAAAACTGGATGTACTTGTGGATAGAGTTGGGCCACGAATTGGTGAGTCGAGGAGATCATTGTGCTGCAAGTCACTTTGATTCATTTTTTTGTTATAAATTGTAAAAAGTCGTATAGAAATTTATTTTTTAATTTGCATGAAATTTTCTTTTTTGTACTGTTTTTTTTTTTTTTGTTTTTTTGACAGATCGACCAAATGACATTTGTTTTTTTTTTTTTTTTTTTTTGACAGATTAAAACATCGTGGATCCTATCGTGTGGAATGAATGAGTATAGGGTGACTTGAACCTTTTTGTAACTGAATTTATTTATTTTATTTTTTTACTTGCTCTATAGGGCAAGTATTGGTTTCGTGTCAAACAAAAAAATTGAGGTTTGAATCAAAACTAAGATTACGATGATGGAGAAGTCCAAAAAGTGGGTTTCGTCATGACGTCCGTCGGTCTGTGCGTCCGTGCGTCCATCTGTACAAGTAGCTACAGCCTAAACGGGTTTTTTTCGTAATTTCCAAGGTTTTTTTTTTGTTTTTTAATATCTCGTTTAGAACGTATACCTCCCATACAAAATTTTCGAGTTATTGCAATTTTCTCGAAAACGGCTCTAACGATTTTGATTAAATTTAACACACGTAATGCTGTACATAGTTCTAACAACTGCGTTTTTAGTTTTTCTCAAAAAATACGGATAGTGGAAATATGGTCTTTACATTTTTTTAAATCGCGGATGTCGGCTCTTCCCGTACATCATTATGGAGTTATTGCGATTTTCTGAAAAATGGCTCTAATGATTTTGATAAAATTTTGCATACGTAAGTAATTGCAGTAAAACTGCATTTTTAGTTTTTCTCAAAAAAATCAAGTCAAATAAAATAAAATTGTATTTAACTAACATTTGGCCTCCATGCTCCATGGCTCTTCCCCTACATCAACCAAATTTCTTAAAAATGTATATAGAGGCAGCTCTTATAAGCCGTGTTTCGGTGGTACTCAGTATTTTACTGAGTAAACATTTTCTGCTGTTAACAACAATAAACGATTACTTTATTTTATTATTAACAATCCTTTATTGTTAAAGGGTTACAAATGTATAATTTTATAAGAAAAAATTCTCTGTAAAAGCCCAGTACGCAGATCGCGCTAAACTAAATTTTATCTCGACAATTTTTATCTCTACACGCGTTCGCTAAAAGCCAAGATAAATTTAAATTTAAAAATAACGGCTGAATCACAGTTTCATTTACTTATACCAGCTTACATTCAATATTACATTACATATTTTTTTTACCTGCAGAATACCTTTTTTACGCTCTCATTTTGTTTTATTCCTCTTCTTTTATATATTCCAAGGTTTTTTTTTGCCTCTTACTCCTTGCAGCAACAACAACAACCACAAAAATGTCTAAATTTATCTGTGAAAAAATGCGCTGAGCATTATTTCGCGAGCTAAATTGAGTGGAGACTTTTTGCAAAAGTAGTAGATGAGAATTCGAATTTAGCGCGTGAACTGCGTACTACCTGGCTAAAAATCCTCGCTAAAATTTATCTTTGGAAGAAATTTGTATGAAAGATAAATTTTATCGCGATCTGCGTACTAGGCTTTAGTAATCATTTGTTGTTGTTTCCCGTGCTAAATTTTACTGAGCTAAGTACTGAGTTACCAATAAAACACGGCTATAATCTACAAGTAAGCTAACATAAAAGTTTTCTTGACTTATTTTTCGTTTGGTAAATTGTAATAGATGAAAAATGTATAGTTGGAAACGAATGTCTGATCTAGGTAAATCTGCGCGCTACTCTGCTGAAATTCTTAAATTTTAACTCGGCTTAATTTTTGAATCAATTTTGTATGGGAGCTATAATTATTTAAAAAAAAATGGAGAGGTCTCCATTAAAGCCCAGTACGCAGATCGCGCTAAACTAAATTTTATCTCGGCAATTTTTATCTCTACACGCGTTCGCTAAAAGCCAAGATAAATTTAAATTTAAAAATAACGGCTGAATCACAGTTTCATTTACTCATACCAGCTTACATTCAATATTACATTACATATTTTTTTTACCTGCAGAATACCTTTTTTACGCTCTCATTTTGTTTTATTCCTCTTCTTTTATATATTCCAAGTTTTTTTTTGCCTCTTATTCCTTGCAGCAACAACCACAACCACAAAAATGTCTAAATTTATCTGTGAAAAAATGCGCTGAGCATTATTTCGCGAGCTAAATTGAGTGGAGACTTTTTGCAAAAGTAGTAGATGAGAATTCGAATTTAGCGCGTGAACTGCGTACTACCTGGCTAAAAATCCTCGCTAAAATTTATCTTTGGAGGAAATTTGTATGAAAGATAAATTTTAGCGCGATCTGCGTACTAGGCTTAAGAGAGGAAAAATGAAATTTTAGTTTTGTTTTGTTTTTGTTCCTTTTGCTATTGTATCCATATCGGTGTTTTATTCCTTCAATTTGAAAAACTCTACACAAATATATTTCCTAGTCTCCAAATAAAAATGACCTATAAAATTAAATGTGAGTGACAAACGATTGAAAACTCTGTAAATATTCTAGCACATGTCGGAATTTCGTTGCATAAAAATCATAACAGAATATTCGTTAACGATTTCGTTGTACTATTTTGATATGAAAAATTTTGTTTCGCTTCAGGTGCGTACTAGGTTTAAAGTTAAATTTATATTATTTTTTTTATTTTGACTGAACACACGATTATATTTTTTCGTAAGAAGCGTTCCTTTGGAGGCGGTAGTCTACTCATGAGTACAAATCTAGTACTTACAACCACATATATATTCTATCTACTCGAACAGAAGATCACGTGTTAATTTTAGTACTAGATCTACTCATGAATAAACTATAACTTCTAATGGAATAGGGCTGTTAGCGTTTTAGCTACCGACTAGGTATATGTCAGGATATGTGCATTATTTGATAGTACTAGATTTCTATTCATAAATAAACGGGGTTTTTTGAAGAAAGTATAGACAAATCATGAGGAGATGACTAGTAGATCTTTTACTACTACAAACAACAGATCATGGTCTTCTATTCTATTAGATAGTTACTGACTAAATTTCGAAGTTTTAGAAAAATTTATATCAAATTTTTTATTAATTTTTTATTATTATGTAATTCGAGTCATATAATTTTATTTGTTTTTTAAATGGATTTCGGTACATTCATGCCGAATAATTTGAGACGTCAATACAAATTTCCCAGTAATTTTTGATGGATCGAATTTGTCGAAAATGACGATAAGATGAAGCCGCCGACCGACAGCGCTTTTGTCGGAACGTCGTCGATGTTAACGTGTAGAATATTTTTCATGCAAAAACGCTGTCAGTCGTCGTTGGTCTAGAACAGCCTTAAATCTTGAATACCTATATGTACTTGTACTCCCCAATAAAGGAAAACGACACCCAGTAATAAGCCCGAATTTAACGAAAACTCGATTTTAACAAAAAAAAAAAAAAAAATTAGTAGTAATCAAACATACCTACCTGCCTCACTTCCAAACTAAAAAATTCTTTTATATTAAAATCGACTTAGCTATAGGTGATTTCCTTCTAAGCCATTTCTTATGGTGTTTTCGTTTGGTAAAAAAATCAATTTATTTTTTGATCTAAATCTGTCACCGCATTAGTTTGGAAGCGAGATGTATGTATTTATGTGTTATTACTACTGGTTTTTTGTTAAGACCGAGTTTTGCTTTTTTCGACTCTATAACTAAGGGCCATTTGCTGAATCGGAACTTAAACAATTTATGTTGAACATAACCCGACAAACAATTTTGGTTCTATAAAGCTTTACAGATGCAATTGTTGCTTCTGTAAAGCATTATAGAAGCAAAATTTTTAGTACGGAAACTCTTATTCCCTTCTTTTTCCTCTGCGTTAACTGTCACATAAGGATTTATGTAGAACTTAAATGCTTAAGTTTCGAGTCAGCAAACGGGTCTAAGAGTCTTAGAATTAAGGTTTAATGACTACACTGCGGTAGTGAAAAAAAAGTATTATTGCTTTTGTACTTTTTTTTTAACAGTGACCAATGTAGTTAATTAAGCTTAGATTCGAAAATTTTAAATACGTTTTGTAAATAAATTTATTTTTTTATTTGGTAACAAGTACGATTTTTGCAAGTGTATCTATGCGTTAACAAAATTAAAAAGTATATAGTTAAACTATAAATGCATCAAATCACAAATTCAAATACTCTTTCAATGCATTGCAAATTCGTCTCACAGAACTTTGTATAACTTCTTTTTGATGAAAAGCTATCGAAATACGAAAACAATTTTTAAAATTATTATCAAGTGAAAACCGATTGCCAGGAATAAAAAATAATTTATGCCTTTTTATGCATATTTGAAGAAATGCATTTGCATCAGTATCTTCAGGCATTTGAATCCACACAAAGTATCCTCCTTGGGGTTCAATGAATTGGCAGGATTTTGGTAGATTATTTCTCAAGATATCACAAGTTGCCAACATTCGTTCTTCATAGAGTTCTTTTACCATTTTAGCATGTGCTTGTCCTAAGCCTAAGTCCAACAAGCTGGCCATTATACCGGAAGTGTAGTTATTTAAACAACCACCACTATTTAAAAGACCACTGTGAATGCAAAAAAAATATACATAGATATTAAAAAAAAATCGCATATAAATCATGAAATTAAATAGTACCAAGTCTCCAATATAGATTTGCATCTTGGAGGCACCTCAAGCCATCCAAAACGCAATCCAGGTCCAATGATTTTCGAAAAACTTCCATTTGAAATAACATTTCCCTTAAAATCGTCATCATTTGGATCGTCGTATGCATAAAGGCGTTTCTGAGCAACATTCTCTCCATAATATAGAGTATTGTAAACATCATCACATGCAATCAAAATGTCGAATTCTCGAGCAAGGGTTATAAGGTTTTTTAAAACATCTAAGATTAAATCTCTTAATTATTCACAAATTATAATATTAAGTTTAGTTTAGAAACGCACCTTTCGAAAATGTTATTCCTGTTGGATTGTGATAAGTTGGAATGGCATAATAAAGTCCCCAGAAACTTTTCGTTTCTGACTTAAATTGTTTTTGCTCTAAGAAAGCTCGTAAAGCCTTGATACCAACTCCATCACTGTTTAATTTAACTATAGAATATAATTTTTTTTATGTAGTTAAAATAATTTTATAATTTTTTTATTGATGCAAATTACCAGGTACAATTTTTAAAGTGCTAAATTGTCGAAATACATCCAGTGCAATCATGTAGGTAACCTCATCGACAAAAATATAGCCATTTAAATCTATGAGAGTTGATAGAATTATATGCAATCCTTGCGTAGCTCCAGTTGTAACAATTATGTCCTCACTGAAAATTTCAACAAACATCACATAATCCTATTATTTGTATAGAAAAAATTTCACGCATTTGCTAGTTTAATGCATCAATTTAAGACTAATTTTACAGTTTTGCAAATCAAATTCACCTTCTGAAAATCAAACCGTTCTTAATTCTTTTAATTTGATAAAAGAACTGAGACTCTATCATTTTCATTAAGCCTCCATTAAACTTTTTAATCAGCTTTGTTTTTGAGACATTGTTTATTTTCTTTTTTATTTATGGGTAATTTCACGCAAGCTGACCACTTATAGGCAAAAAATGAGAGTGAACGTAAAAGATGGAAAAATTAACACTCTAAAAGTTTTCAACGCAAGCATTTTTCAAAAACCCTAGATTAAACTTTATATACAAAATTTAAATTTTCTCAAAAAAAAAAACCCAAGTCAATTATTTTGATGCGTAGATGTACCTGCTCAGATTCTAACCCTAATAAATAATTTTTTGTTTGAACAGTGCTTAAATATTTTAAATATTGAGTTATTGTTTTTTTTTTCTAAAATACTAATTATTGTAAAAATCGTTTTTTCGCACAAAGTCACACCCGTTACAAAAATATGTCACACCCATTAAATATTTGAAGTATTATAAAAACAAAATTTATTATAAATATCGTTCAAATACTCGTACAATGGGAAACTTAATAAAATGTATTTTCATATTCTTTTTCATATTCCACGACTTTTCATTCAAAACTCTACAAAATGGCGTCTAAAAGTCACCGAAGCAGACTTAATCCATTTTCTAACGTCACACCCGTTGAATTTGAGTTTGTGACGTTGAAAGACAAGTTAACTTAATGTTATTTTAAAAATATATTAACAGTTAAATAGATGAAATCGGAACTAATTAATACTTTATTAAGTGAATAGTACACAAACCAGGAACAAAAAATTAAGTATACTTAACTTTGTAAAGGCTTCAATGCAATGACCACTTTTTGGAAAAAAGTGGGAAATTTACAAAAGTAAAAAAACTTTTTGAAGTGAAAACTTCTTTAGTATCGTAGTGATTTGAAACAAGATGAAACGAAAAAGAAACATGAAAAATCAATTGATCATAACTTTTTTTTTTAAATAGATAGATGAATGAAATTTATATAGTAGATAGGTTATTAAATAAATTATAATTGTGCAAAATTTCAATTAATTTCATATTCAAAATTCTGAGATAACGGTGAAAAGATGTTCTTTTTCTATACACGTTATATCTTTTGATCTAGAGCACATAACAAATTTATTTAACTTTAATACGCATGTAGATATTACATTACATTACATTACATATTAATCTAATCCGAAGATAAATCTACGGACTAGACACACACTACAGCTTCGGAAACTTAGTCCATTTTGCTGATACAGCACAAGACATTAATACAACAAAGAGAAAGACAAAGAAAGAAAGAACAACAGAAACACATATAACACATAACTACGTGGCACAGAGGGGGAGACATCGTTGACAATTGTCTCATGTTATCGCACAGGTGGCTTCAGTTAAGCTGGCGATTTAGAAAAAACTTCTGAGTCGACCGTTGGGTTCGCATGTAGATAACATAACCTTTTATTTGATATATCACAATTAACTGTACAAGTTGAAAAACTTGAAAAATACCTCAAAACACCTGTAGAGATCTGTTGACGATGACCATTGTAGGAAGTAGCGTAATCTCAGCTTGAAATTTCGACATACATAGTTGGCTTTAAAAAATTCTTATTTTTTTCTATGCATGGTAGAAATATGATTCATACGTCATATAAAAGCTGAAATAACTTTTCAGATGATATAAAATTTACTATAGGTTGTCATTTAAAAAAATATATTTAATGGTGTTAAAAGAGAAAAAAGATTGATTTTTTTGCTTTTTTGATGAAAAGTGATTTGGTTTGAAAAAAATAAGCTCTTTTTGTAGATGTTGTAAAGATATGGACGATATAAATATTTTGAGCTGAAACAATAAGCTTTCAGGTGATATAAAATTAATATAGGTTGTCATATAAAAAACATGTATTTAAAGGAGATAGAATAAAAAATAGGTAGATTTTTTCTTTTTTTTTGCAAGAAATTTTTTTTTAAGGTTTCACTTCTACCACGTGTGAATTGCACACATGACTTTTTTACTTGCGATATAGGTACTATAGGGCAAGTTTAGGATTCGTAAAAAAAAATCGAACTCGAGATAACAATTTTACATGACATTACGATGATGGAGAATGCCAAAAAAGTGGGTCCGGCAATTCTGTCTGTCTGTCTGTCTCTATCTGGAGCTGCAGCCTAAACGAGTGAAGTGATTTTCTTCAAACTTGGTAGTTAGCAGTTTTTGGTGATTCCCTAGAGGGGAAATTGAAATTTTTTTTTTATGACCAAAACTAACGGTACCTGCCATATAACAGAAATAGAAAAGTTAATTTTTTTCAAAAACGGCTCTAACGATTTCGATTAAAATTTTTGTGTGTAGTACTACACATAAGGGCCAACTTTTTAAATAAAAAAAAATATTTTTTGTACCGTTATTAACGGTACCTGTCATAGAACGGTTTTTTTCGTTTCTGAATATCTCGTACAACATTAACCCGATTTCAATGAAAATTTTTATACAAAAGTGTGTAAGTAAAGATAATATTAAAATTTTAGAAAATTTTCAAAAAACGCATTTTTGGTTTTTTAAAAAATATTTCAAAATTTTTTTTTGAAAAATCAATTTTTTGAAAACGGATCAATGAAAAATTTTGAAATTTAATTTTTATGTGTAAATTAATTATTTCTTCACAATGGCATACCAACTTTTTTTTTGAAAAATGTTAAAAAATTTTTATATACAAAAAATTATTTTTTTAAAAAACGGCTCCTACAATTTTCGAAATTTTTTTTCTAAAAATACCTTTTTATACGAGAAATAAAATGGCATATTTGTTTTTTATTTTAAGATAATTTAAAACGGAGTTTAATTTATTATAAAAACAGATTTAATTTTTTTATACTACTTATGAAATTTCTTCAAAATATCAAATTTTAAATTTCTTGAATTCTTCTTCTTCCTTTTTCTCGGCGCTGTTATGATCTCGATGTCGAGGGGATCATAACTATCCCACGTAACTGCTTCACACTAGTGATCCGCCTGTGGGGTTCGCCGGGTTGACCTCAGAAATCGGCGGCAAGCCTCCCGGTTTTGTATTGTTCCATTTCTAAGGCCAACTGAATGCTGGTGGTTTTGCATTTGCTTGTACCAGGAGTTTTTAGGCCTACCTTTCTTTCTATTTCGTTTAAAATTTCTTGAATAAAAAGCTTTAACATTATAGTTACTTTAAGCATAAGAGCAAGTACGTGCGACCCCAGTCGTGCAATTTCTTTCTTTCTAGTGCAATTTGTTTTTGGAATAGAACTGCAAAAATTGTTTTTAAAATTAAAAAAACAAGCTTTCTGCATAATTGTTTTAAACTTTGCGGTGAGAAAAAATGTCACAAAATGAGTTTAAAATTTTTCATTTTTTGCAAAAAGTGGCCGTTGTAGTTATACTTTAATGGAAATACCTATGAGCTAATTTATTTCTCTTTTTTTACATCAATTATGCAAATAATTATTTATTACGAAATAATAACCCAAAAAATAATTAAAATAAAAAATATCCGACTTCTAAAAAACGCTCCAAAAAGTATGAAATACGAAAATATTCTCATCTGAACTTTAAAGCCGTGGTCATATAGCTATCCACATCCCACAATCCCCACATACGAAAAAACATTCTAACAGAAATAAAACGCATATGAGGATATGACCACGGATATCCTGCTTTCATGAGCGTGATTTTTCGATATTTGTTTTTTTTTTTTTTTTTTTTAATTTTTGAACATATTTTTAATTAAAATCGATAAAGATTAAAATTTTTCGCTTACTCACCTTTTCACTTCAGATTTGTAAGCCTTTGTCAAAAATTTAGCTATTCCCGAACGGACTTCTACCACTCCGGCAGGTGGCCCATATTGAAATAACAATCCCTGACTGGCAGTTTCTAATTTCTACATAATGCAAATATATTTACAAGCATTCATATGATTGAAAAAGTAGTTTTTTTTTTACCATTCGATGAATTGAAGCCTTTTCAAAAATATCACAACATTTAACTAATATGTCAGGACCTGGAGCACCTACACCTAAATTGGTAACATTTTCATCGAAACCACTCCAATCCGAACAATCAAACAATTGTTTTAACATTTTGACTTCATTTTTTGTTGGAAAATTTTGTTCCATGTTAAATGATTTAAAAAAAAAGTTTATTACTCAAGAAATAAAAGCAGTCGACAACACACGATAGTTGATAGCACTAAACTGATTTGGTAGTTACCATTTGAAACTAAAGATGAATAAAAATGATAACAAAAGGTTTGTTTGAATTCCCCAAATCAACCTAATTTAAGTTTTTTTATCACAAATCTTGTTTGTTTACGAAAATATAAAAAAATGCATAACTAGGTCGCACGTATCTACTCTTAAAGTTCAGGTTGCTTAAATTTTTAAAATTTTCTTAAATAAAAGTTCAAAACTTGATTTATTTTATTAAATTTAAGAAATTAAAAAAATATAAATTTGATTTTTAAATAACACGGTGTAACACTCAAAAAATACGCGGGAGGAGACCTATCACGTTTTGTAGAGCTAGTCGCACTGATTACGAAACGGTATTTAAAAAGTCCCTAACACCCCCAAAATCTGGAGTTAGGGGCAGAAAACGGTTTTTTTGACCGTCAAGCTTCGTCAAATTTGTACCCATTTTCGATAGGAGATAAATATACCTTTTCTACAATGTATAAAACATGTAACTCGGTTAAACCACCTAGAATTTATAAGTTGTCAAAGTTCAAAAATTCCATTTTTATCGTCATTTATCCAACTTCTAAAATAATATTTATTTCCAAATCAAACGAGGTATTTTTTATGAAAATCAGTTTAAAATTGGCTTAGAAAAAAAAATTTTTCGATTTCAACCCAGATACAGAAATTCGAACTTTTAGGTATAGAACAAAAATGTTGTTTTGGCACGTAGTAGGATAACTTGGGCGCCAGGATTTGATAACGGATTTTTGTAGAGGAGCTCATTACAAACTTTTTTTTCTTTGGGAGGTGGGTCTATCTCCCCCCGTTTAGGTGTAAGGGGCAGTTTTCTAAAAAACATTATCAAAATAAAAAAATTTTTTACAAACAACGGCAACACTTACAGTAATAAATGATACCATTTCCAAAAGGGAAAATTGTACATTTAATTCTAATTTTTAAATCAATATATTATAACCAATAGTTTTTAAAATAATCGATTTGAAAGTTAAAAATAGGGGAAACAAAATTTTTTAAAACTCATTTTTTACTATTTTTGTCCAGACTGTGAATTTTAGTAAAAAAATTACTCACACAGAAAACTGCCTTAATTGATTCCTTATCGAACAGTGAAAACTATATGTTTCTATGTTTTCTAGTTTTTGAGAAAATTCCTGTTAGAAACTTTAAAAAAATCGAAAATGGGTAAAAATTTGACGAAGCTAGATTTTTTTCAATGGGTGAAGGTCAAAAAAACCTTTTTTTGCCCCTAACTCCAGATTTTGGGGGTGTTAGGGACTTTTTAAATACCGTTTCGTAATCAGTGCGACTAGCTCTACAAAACGTGATAGGTCTCCGCCCGCGTATATTTTAAAACCTCATTTTTGTAACACCGTGTAATTTTTTGAATACAAAATTAAATTAAGTTGGGAACCAATTTTCTACCAATTTGATATTATTAATCAACACAAAAAAAAATCACTTTTTTATTTAATCCAAAAAAAAAAATTTGTTCGAAAATAATATGTTAATAATAGTTTCTGAAAAAATAAGAATAACGTCCTAAATAAAATAAAATATTTTTGGAAAAGAAATTTTCATCAAAAGATAGAAGTTGTTCATTTGATTTTTTTTTTACCAAACCGATACCTACTTGCCCTATAAAGTAATTAAAAACTCATTAAAATACATAGATGTTTTCAAGAATTATCAAAATAAACAAAAAATCCTTTATAATTTAATTTTTGCATATATTTTTCGGCTAATCATTGTTGGTGCTGTTGACAACTGGCAATAATTTTTTTGTTTTAAAACGTTTACTCAAAGATCAGGCCATATGTCAACTTTCCCTAATCAAGTGCTATGGTTAAACTTTTTGTGAGCAACATATGGTCGGATATATGTATTTAAAATGTGATGGAATTGCTATGTCTGGATCATAATATCGTCGCCGTAAAGCAAAATTGTTCTAAGTCACAAAAAGCAAATTTTACAGGGCACTATTTTAAAGTTTCAAATTGGTTTAAAGCGACAATTTTCTGCTCGTTTGCCATTCAAGTTATATTTTTTATAAAGTTTGTTCTTTTGTCCTGAATAAAATATACAAGTTTACCTCATTAGTGGGTGCATACTATTTTTAAATATTTTTTAAAATTAAAAACCCAAAATTTGACATAGAACAATTATTCCTATACAAGTACGTTTTTTAATTAAATAAAAAGTGGATTTAAAACAAAATATGATTGGACTTAGAACAATCAAGAATACTCGGGCTCATTTTCAAAAGGCTACTTCCCTGTTTTTATTGTTCTATGTCCCATTAAATTATATTATCTACGGAATGAAATTTTTTTTGACAAAAACGGTTTTCAAATTCGGAAAGAGCACCCTCAAATTAGTAAAACTGCATCATTAACTCATTTTCGGTAAAAAGTGGATTTACAACAATTTTGCTTTACGCCGACGACGATATGTTGCCCACAAAATAGTTTTAGCGTGGCACTCAATTAGGGACTAGGTACTAGTTTTACAAAATTATAAATTTATCAAAAACTGCTTTTACTTATATATTTTTTTAATTCAAGTGTTAGTTTTTAAAAAAGGTCTATCTTTTAATAATTTTTTTTTTTTTGTGAAAATCATTATTAACGGTACCTGGCCAAAAAAAAACGATTTTTCACTTGTGAATTTCTCCCAAACCACTACTTCAATTTCAGCAAACTTTAGATTAAATTAAAAACAAAATTGGAATAAAAAAATTTTCGAAAATGGATTTAATTTTTTGAAATTTTTATTTTAGATGTTTGTTAATAATAAATTACTTCAAAATGGCATACCTGGCAATTATTCAGCCAGAAACATGTCTTCTACAATACTTTTATGAATTTTTAGCTTTCAAAAAATGAGCTTAATTGGCCAGTTTTTTTTTAAATAATACACTTTTAACTTGCGGTATACATATGTAGGTAGGTACTATACTCTCAAGTTATGCATTCGTAAAAAAAAAGTTGAAATAACAATTTTCCATGATGTTACGATGATAGAGATTGCGAAAAAAGTGGGTCTCAAAAGTCCGTCTGCCTGTCTGTCTGTCAGAATGAGAGCCTTAATGGATGGGCCGCTCTACTTCAAACTTAGTATGTAGTAGAATTTGGGTCCTGTACAAGGTTTTTGGAATTAATTTTTATGGACGAAAAATAACGGTACCTGTCATCTACTGATTTTGGAAACGTTCAAATTTCTCAATAAGGGCGCCTACGATTTTGATAAAAATCAATATTAGTTCTTAGACAAGGTCTTTTTTTTAAAGAAAAAAAAATTTTTTTTTCAAAAAACGTTTATTAACGGTACCTCCCAGAGAACCGGTTTTTCTAAATCCGATTTTCTCCCAAACGATTTGCTTAATTTAATTTAATTTTAAACAAAAGCATTTTTATAATTTTTATATAATGTAAATCAAAAATTAAATTTTGAAAAAAAAAAAAAATAATTTTTGGATTGAGGAAAAAATAATTTTTTTTTTTTAAATATCGAATTTTCGAAAACGAGACATTGAAAAAATTTTGTTTTAGTTGTTGATTAATAGTTTCTACGAAATGTCATACCAACTTTATCTTAAACCATTTTTTTCACAAAAATATTTATAGAAAATTAGTTTTTTTTTTTTTTAAACATCTCAAACGATTTTGAATTTTTTTTTTTTTAAAATGCATTTTCTAAAACTGCATACTTTTTTGGAGGTCGATTTCATTTTAAAGAGTTGTTTTTTTATCATTTGAAGAACGAATTTTATGTTTTTTTTTTATTTTCATATAAATTAAGGCAAAATTTGTATAAATAGGTTAATCTCAAAAATTTTTTTATTTTCGGAAAATTATTTTCTTGGCATTTTTTTGATTTTTTCCCAGATGACGATAACTCTTGATCAAATTTCTTCATTTTTTTCCAATATTTTGGAAAAAATGCATTTATTAAAAAAAAAAATTTCAAAAATGCATATCAATGGAAAATATGAATTTATAGTAAAATATGCTAAATATGCTTTAACGACTGAAAACCATTTAAATGGAAATTTAATGATTCGTAAAGATAACAAATTCCCATGCTTTAATCACCTATCAAAAAAAATGTTAGATGTTCAGGGTTTGAACCCCAAGATAGTCCAATAAACTGACTTTACGGACAACCAATTTTTTTTATAGAAATTGGACCCTGTTGTCAATCATATTTCATTCCAAGAAAATCTTTAAATCTTTTATGCTCTTATGTTTTATGTACTATGACACAAAAATATTGTATTTTAATCCCAAATTAACTACTATTAGTTAATTAATTTTTAGGCGAGGGAAAAAATACTCAAATTTTTCGCCTTTTGCATTTAACAAGATTTTACTGTATTATACTCACCTCTTCACCTCAGATTTATAAGCATCTGTCAAAAATTTAGCTATTCCCGAACGCACCTCTATCACTCCAACAGTTGGTCCATATTGAAATAACATTCCTTGATTGGTAGTTTCTAGTTTCTATAAATTATGCAAATTATACAAACAAAACAATCTTACGAGTGATATAATTTTAATCTTATCAATATCAGTAGTGTTTTTTTTACCATTCTATGACTTGTAGCCTTTTCAAATATATCACAGCATTTAACTAATATATCAGGACCTGGTGCACCCACACCCAAGTTTGTAATATTTTTATCGTAAACATTCCAGTCGGAACCATCGAAGAGATGTTTTAACATTCTGTCTTCATTTTTCTTTGGATAATTTTGGTCCATATTTATTGATTTAAAAAATTGTTTATTCACTCTACAAATAAACGTAGTCGACAATACACGACGTTGTATAGCACTAAACTTATTTGTTATCATTTGATACTCAAACTCAAGATGAAAAAAAAAGAAAACAAAATGATAAGAAGAACTACTTCACCGCTCACACAAATAGATGAAAGTATATTTTCAACTCAAAAATATTCACCAGTCACCACTTGAATTCAGAGTTACCGAGAACTTTTACTTAATACAATATTTTAGTGCTTTGTATCAGCTCTTGCGAAATAGATTTTTGGTATTATTTATGTACTAGGATTAGTGATCCTAGGGTGTTCCCGTGAAAAGAACCAAATGCAAACAATGGTGGTCACTGTGGTGTATGTGTAACAATTTTTAAACTCATTTTTGTTGGTTTAGTTTAGTGCTTTTCGACCGTTAACATTATTAGGCAGCTAGTCGAATTTAATGCAAACGAAGTCCTGGCATGTTCGACTTTTTAGGGTTAGATGAGCACCAAATTGCAATTAAATAGCTTTAGACAATGTTTACCTGATTTTCTGTGAGTGAGAATATTTAATTGATGATGGCTGACGTTATGCCTGCATTTTGTCTTAGAGAAAAAAAAACAAATCGAAATCATATACATATTTATTTATTTATATATATTCTTTTTTTGAACATTAATGAAATAACAGGCCTTTGGCAATTTATATTTTTAATATCTTTTTTCTTCAACAATTTCAGTCTAACAAAATATTTCTTTTTTCACATTTTGTATACAAAAAACCTTTCAATTTCATTCAAATGTTGTTACAATATTATAATTCGAATTATTGTATGTATCTTGTGAGTTTTGCTTTTTTTTTTTTTATAAAATTGAAGTTGTTTAGTTTACATTTTTGAAACACTTAAAGCCAAACATTTTTAAAAGTTTATCTACAATGGTGTTTTTGTTTTTTAAAATATTAATATCTACTTTTAAACATTTTTTTTACATTTTTGATATTTTTGATTTTATGCCGAAAAACTTATAGCAATCCACATCGGTAAATCGGTTTTTGAAAAAAAAAATAAAATCGACACTTGAATTTTGCATCAATTTATTGCTTGGCAATTTTTATTTGATAACGATCAATAGTACATTGATATATTTTTTTTATTCACTTTTGTAGAATCGCAATTTTTTTTTTTTTTGAACACTATTTTTCATTTGATATTTCAGATTTGTGGAATCAGGTTCCGTATCGACTACTTTAAGACAATTGATTTGGGAACGGTTCGTTATTCTGTATTCTATGAATTCAGAATTCTGCATTTGGAAAGCCTGTAAATCTTAAACTCTGCATTTCAAAATTCTATTAATCCCTAATTTTGCTTTTCATATTCTGCAAGGACTATTCGTTTTCAAAATTCTGTAAATAGAATTAAAAAATACTGTGTTGATAATGCAAAAAAAAAAACTATGCAGAATTTTGAAATTTTGAATTAAAGGAATTTTAAAATCCAGAATTAAGGTAGGGGAGAGTGGGGCTAAATGTAACAGGGGTAAGAATTAACAGCTAAAAAAAGCGATGTTCCTTTCAATATTAAGAAACGCGTAAAGGAGAAAAATGCTCAATTTTTGCATATCTACCGGCACATTTTCTTCAGATGAAGATTAGACGACAGGGTGAGAAGTTACACTAGTGGTGCCCAAAAAATGCATGTTTGTAACTTTTTTTTTAAATTTTATTTTTGGTCTACCTCTTTACCCGAAAAAGATAGAGTGCTAAGTGTTTTTTTGTTATATGCAACTGTGTTTTGGCTCAAATTGCGTGTATATGTTATGTCTATATCAGTTTCGCTTTTTTTTTAAATTGATTTTATGTGCCAAATTTCATGCTGGGGCTAGTTGTAACATTTTTCCGGGGCAAGTTGTACCATGTAAAAACCTACCTATACTGAAAAATTGTTTACCTAATATAATTAACAACCCTGAATATGAATGCTTGTAATTGAATTTGTATTTATTTTGAAATTGGAAACACATTTTTAAACCACCACTTGAATTCATAACGCTTATAAAACAATTTATGAATTCGAATAACTTTTATTTAAGACTACTGTCAAATTTTTTCTGGAAATCTTGGATTTGCTACACTTTTTACAAAATTGCACCAAAATTTCATGACTGAGGTTTGTTTTTATTGTTATTAATTAAAAATAAATAAATATAAACAAATAAAGGTATTTTTCTCCTATTTTTAGTTCTTGGTACAACCTACCCCGGTATGTGTTACACTTTGCCCCGTATGTGGGGTAAGTTGAAACAACACGATTTTTTTTTGGAAGCTTTATTTTGCAACTTTACCGTTATGTTTTGCTAAATTTTTATGATGGATCTTGGAGCTAAAACATGGGTCTTTAATTTAAAAAAGGTCTGGTTGACCCACTTTCAAATTTGTAGGAGAACCATCGATTTTAGAAAAAAGTGTTACATTTGGCCCCACTCTCTCCTATATAGAATTATGGAAAGCGAGTTTTGGACCTAATAGAATTATGACCCCAACTGCTACTCATTTCAAAAAAAAAAAATTATTTTTTTTAATTAAAATGAATATTTAAAAAAATTTTATTTCGAGATTTTGGATTTTAATTTTTCGAAATATGACCTTTCAAATTTTTCAATACCTGAAATCAATGCCATTGGCACTAGAAATTTTTTTGAAGTTATACTTCTTATGGGACGGTGGGTATGAAAATTTGTTTTTTTGACAAGAATGTCAAAGGGATTATGACGCGATCGCCATCTCCAAGACAATTGGGCAGCAGGGCTGTCGTTTCACCTTTAGTGTTGGTACTACTTTAGTATTTAAAAATGCAGTACGTTAAAAAAAAAAAAACACACAACTCATTTAATATACTGAGTGAGAAGTATAACTTCATTCGCGTGTACATGTGTACACACACTCGTTTTTTTTGTTTTTTTCGGAACCAAACTCAAAAATTTCGTTTATTTAGGTCTCTTAAAATATGAGCCCTTGATATTATAATAAAAGTTGTACGCATCACACTTTTTCATTTCCTATAAGATTTTTTTTTGTTTTGCTTCTGATTTTTATAACTAATGAAGGTTGAAATCCGCTGCCATGCGGATCAAAGGAAAAAATATTTTTGTTGTTTAAGATAATTTAAATTTAAAATGTAACTCTGATTTTGTATGCTTATAAATTTTATAATATTGTAAAGAAAACGAATTAATAATAAATTTATCTTTGACTTCAAATAACTTCTGACTGAGTTGAGCGTTCAAATTTTTTCCTGTGTATAAAAAGTGCGATGATGCGGGCAAACTTAATATTAATATTGAGGGCTCATATTTTCAGGGACTGTTTAAGCATCTAAACGAAACTTTTGTTAAAATGCCCTAATTGCCATAAGATATAAAATGTTTTTATAACGAAGTCAGAGATTCGCATCTAGCATCCACCAATAGTAGTTTTCGTGCCACAGTTCGTTTTGAAAGGAGCTCGGTTTACATTTCTTGTAAATATTATTATTGTAATTATTCAATGCATAATGCTTATTATGTCTACCTATTTTAATTGAAAAAGTCAATTTGTTTTGTTATACTGAGGTATGTTTATAAATTGGCGTTTGTACTTTTTTGTTTCGTTTTTATTTTTAAAATAGGTGTTTCTATTTCGTCCTTATGTTCTAGAATATTTATATGAAATAAATATATGTATTTATTTGTTTGTAATAATTAGTAATTGAGGTATCTGTTGTTGTACTTATTTAATATTTCTGTATTTTTGTTGTTGTTGTTGTTTTTGAAACAAAAAGTTTCTAATGGTCGGATTTGTTTTCCTGATGGTAACTTAGGCACCTATTGTTTTCTTTAGATTATATACTATTTATGTTTTGTTTAGTAAAAGACACTTTCAAATGTGTTCGAGTAACGTGAACACAACTAACGTGAATGTAATTTTATTAAAACAAACGATTTTTATACTTTTTGTAAAGCAACATTTTTTTTTTTATGAGAAATGCTGTTTCTTAGGCTTGATGAAAATATACTTTTTATAACTCTCATATTTAATTGCTAAAAAGAAGGTAGGTATAAAAAAGTAAAACAAAAATAAAATAAATAAACAAAATTAATTAATTGTTTTTTATTTTTTTATTGTTCTTTGTAAAAACAAAATTGGGTAAAATTATGTTTCTTTTTTTTTTTTTTTTAATTTATAAAATAGTTGCAAGAGTATATAATGTTTCTATGAAATAAAGTTGCACAATAATAGTAATAATAATATATAATTAATGATTACTAAAATTATTTAACATAAATTAAAAAACAAATAAAAAATTATAAACAAAATAAAAAAAACAAACAATTATATTCTACTTCTTACTATACTTTTATATTAAACAAAAACAAAAAAATAATAATAAAACAAAACAATAAAAAAAAAATTAAACAAAATTATAATGTAAAATAACAAAAAAAAAACTAAATTAAATATTATATAACAAAATCAAATAAAAAAAAAACTTTTGATAAATGTTTTTCTACAAAGTTCTTCAGATGCAAATGAGAGAATTTTTTTTATTTATTAGTCTTAGCTTTAGGTCAAATATTTAAAAAAAAGAAACAAAGGTTTTTTTCTTGGTTAAAAAATAACTTTTGTTTTTTTTTTCTATAACAAAAGTAAAAGATTGTTGGTAGGTCTCTTGTGTCATGTATCTTCTAGTTTACATTTTGTTTCCAGAACTTTTATTTAATGAACTGAGGGAAATGTCAAAGGATAAAGACCAGCATTGTCCAGAAATAGGAAATGGTAAAACAATTTATAGTCATTTTTTGGACCTCAACCAATATCATGATTATTTTGGGTTGGAAAAAAGGAACAGTTTCCCTGATTTTATTAATATTTCAGTCCTTTTTTTGAAAATGTATGGTAAACTGTGTTGTATATCTTATAGTGTTGCCAACATCTATTTTTTTTTTTTTTTAATAATTCTGTAATTTGTTTAGTTTTTTTTTAGTTTAAAATCTAATCTTTGGGATGCGATATAAAATAAAATATTTTGTTCATTGTGATGTTCATACTTAATTGAATAAAATTTACATATAAATTGGTGTTTTCTGTCAGTTTTAACTTAAAAAAAAAAAATAGTGATCTACACTCGTATTACAAAAAAAGAAGGAACACTTAGCTCCTTCAATTTAACCTGCATACTTTTAGGCTTTCAGGATATTTTTTTCTTTTTATAAATAACAGAAATACATAATTATATACAAAAAAGAAGAGATTTTTTCTAATAGAATCCACACCAAGTTTCTCCAGCAGCTGGACTCAATATGGCACCTTCATTACCATTATGATGTGGTGTTGAGTCAGGTAACCCAACTGATGAGTTCTGAGATGCAGCAGATAGGTTAGTTTGAGATGTCGATGGCAAACATTGGAAACAATAATTAGCTCCGAAATTATTATCCCAAAACTGTTGTCCTTTACATTGAAAGCGTACTGCAAATTCAAGACGTTGTCCGACTTGCATTGAATTGCCATATAAAACAAATGTAAATTTGTCTGAAAAACCATCGCAAGAATTATCCACATAAGTTCCCTGAAGATCAGCATAAGTACGCCAGTTATCAATGGTATATCGAATATGTACTGACTTGTGGAAATCTAGATTTCTCACTCTCACTGAACCGTTTATTGTATGATTGATATGATCTGAGACAGCAGCATTTTCTAGAGAAACTTGCTTTTCACGCACCAGATCGAGGAATGTTGGCAGACCGCCAGGTTGTTGGAATAATGGCATCAGTAGTTTGTCAGATTTTGGCCCTAATTGTATTGGTGGCTCTGATTCCATTATTTCCAAATCCTCGAATGCTGATTTCGGTATGTTTGGTATTTCATCTAAAAAGGTTTTAACATCGGCCAAGTCGAGACCCAAGACATCGGCAAAGCGGACAATTTTCTTTCGTCCTGGAGTTCCTGGGGGAGTTTTTCCAGTTTTAAGTGATGAACAACGTCTAACACGCTGGGGTCTACAGTCATCTTCATCGTCGGTGTCTAAGACGGATGTTATTTTACCACGGTCGGTGGTTTTTGTTTGTGTTTCTTCTTCAGGTTCTTCAGATTCATCAGGTTCGGTGATGCTAATTGTAATTTCTGATTCACCATGGAGATTCTTAATTTCTGCAAGTGAAATCTTGATATTGCTTTCATCATTTTGCTGTATTTTTTCGGTTATTTTGTTACTTTGTCCATTGTGCGTTGGTGTTGAGGAAATAATTTGACTTTTCTTTTGCAATTCATTCAGAATTTCCTCTTGTTTTTTTATGGCATCTTCAATAATTGACTCATTTTTACAACAACTGTCTTGGAATTCCGGCGGCAGTGAGTTACTATCATCGCTGCTATCTTTTGGAAGATTATTCTGTTTTTCTAGTCCATTATAATTTTCTGAATCACCATGTCCATTTGTTAAACTAATTTCGAGTGATTCTCTGATATTGTCAAGTTCTATCGTTGATTCATTATCAGCAGTACTACTTAATCGTGGCTGTTGAAATTGAATTTGTTGTGGAACTGTATATTCTGTTTCAGGATCAAAGAAAGTACAATCGGAAGAGGAACTATGGCTACTAGCTACTGAAGTGCAGGCATATCCTGATTCAGTCGCTGAATTGTGTGGAGTATTTGATGCAGACTCAATTAATCTTAGGTATTCACATTCATCAACGGGGCTGCCAGGACTTTCAAGCTCACAATCGAAATCGAAAAATGAGTCAGATTCATGTCGTAATGGTTGTAAATTGGTAACAGTTTGTTCGGAATCGTGTGTGGATGGAACCCATGTGTTTGATGATGGTCCGCCATTGATAATTGGCTCTTCTTCTTGTGATAAGTTATCTTCATTCTGTTGATTAGAAATAATAAAATAAGTATTCAAAGTAGAGTTAGTTTGGGGTAAAAAAATAACTTACTTGTGATCCAAGTGTTCTAAGTTTTGATTGTAACGTTCGTGCAAATGCTTCGGCACGCCCACGACATGATGACATACCTAATGTTGGTATAACTGCAACTAGGCCACAAGGACCTTCAGGAGTTACACTTTGTGTCAATGGTATATCACCCGGTCCGTTCATTTACGTCAGACTTTAAATTTTCAAAATATGTATGTACAAGGTCTGCAAAGAAAAATTTAAAGTTTTGTTAAATTCGTCTGCATGTGATCTAGAAAATTAATCTTAATAATGTTTAAAATTAGTAGGGCAAGTCAACTTTTTTTGAAAATCTATCACTAGTTAACCCAAGAATCAGTATGGGATCCATTCAAAGCCTATGACTACACTGGGCAGCAAGGTTTTGCTTTACTAAGTTTGATCCACTTTTCCGACGATTTTTGGGGTGCCAAAGTCAAATTTTATCAGTACTCGTTTTCGAGATATTCACGTTACAAAACCTCAGTAATAGATTTTTTGCTACTTTGTAAGCATTTCCCTAGCTAACAGTTATTTCGTTTCAGGAATAAAATAGTACTTTTTATTAAGGTTTTAGGTGTGTTGAACTCGAATCCGAAACCAGAATTTTTCTATCAGCTCGTGTGTTCGAGATATTCCAGTTATAAAATCACGATAATCAATTTTTTGCTATGTACTTTTTAAGCCTTTTCCAAGCTTACAGCGGTTCGGTTTCAGGAACAAAACAATATTTTTCTAAATTTTTTGGGTGTGCTGAACTTTAATCCGAAATCATAAATTGTTCAATCAAATCGAGTTTTCGTAATACTTCCGTTATAAAATCTCAATAATGAATTTTTGGCAAGGTACTTTTTAAAAATTCCCCTAGCTTACAGTGTTTTTTTTTTCAAATTAATGGGTTAGGTATGATAAACTCGAATCTGAAATCACAATTTTTCTATCAGCTTGTGTTTTCGAGATTTTCCCTTCATAAAATCTCAATAATCGATTTTTTTCTACATTTTAAGTATCTGTATCATTCAAACTAGAGCTGCTAGAAAAAAACTTGAGCTCAGATTTGAATTCAGCGATGCCAAATTAATTACAATAGTTATAAAATTTCATAAATTATAAAAAATCAATTTTGGTGACCAGAATGCTATTATGGAAGTATACTAGGCAGCTTATGTTTGTGTTGCTTCTTAATAGTAAAAAAACTCCGTTATATTGAGCAAATATGTATGTATGTCGAAAAAACAGCCTATATTCATCCTCGAGTTTCAAAACAAATTTCCACCAATTTGTTGTATTTAAATAAGGTAAGTATTGTTGGCTAAAAGCTGGAACAAACAGGCAAAAACAAATTTACACACCATTCTTTAAAAAAAAACCAAAAATTTAGTTTTTCAAAATTTTATTTTGGATTTACATTATATTCAATTCAATTTCAATATAATGTAAATGAAGTCGCTTCAGATTATATGACAGGTGCCGTTAGTAAATGGTTTTTGAAAAAAAAAATAAAAATACCTTTTCTGAAAACTAACATTTGAATTTTTTTAACAAAATCGTAAACATCGTTTTCGAAAAATTGATCTTTTCCAAAGCAAAAAATTTCGGAGATTTGGTTTTAAATTTTCTTGAGAAGATTTCAACAGATTAAAAAAAAAATGGTCACTACACTATATAACTTTTATATCTCAGTGCTTTTTTTGCGATATTTAATTCCAACAGAGGAGAAATTGGCTCCTTTGAAATCCTTATTACAAAACCTCATACAAATATTTAGTTCCTGAATTTCTGTTTTGCTTTCCCACACAATAAACTTATAAGAATTCTTTTTGTATTAACTAAAAAAATTGCAAATTTTGATCTTGTGTATTTTCATGAATCTATTTTCCTTTTCATACAAATAAGAACAGTCTAGAAAAGAAAACTTCACATTGAACAGCAATTTGTTGTAATTTCGAGCTCCGAACAGTCTAGAAAATAACAACCTTGAACAGATTGTACAGTTTAAAAATATATAAGGCTGAAAATATTCACTCAACTGTAGCAAATTTTCAAGTGAAAGTTCAACTTAATGCATCCGTCATCACACGTGTTAAGGTTAATTTCCTTAACCAGATTAATATAGCAAACTTTATTAGCAGATGTTGATATTCAAAGAATTTCCCACGTTTAAATAAAAAATTAAAAAAAAAAAAAAAAAAACATTCGAAGGATTTTTACATCGCAATTAATGTATATCTAACTAACATCTTAAGTCAAGTGAGAATTAATGTTTTTTTTTTTTTTTTAAATTCGAAATTTTTGGCACAAATTTTGCAATCGAATTCTTTTTGTCAATGCCATTTGTTGTATTGAAGATAACAAGCGTTGATGAGCTTCCATGAACTTTCTCTACCTATAAGTCAAATAGTATGTTGCCAAAAAATTTACTTTGGCAACACTTGGGGATGGAAGTAAATGTAGGTAATTAAATGAAATAACTTAAATGAGAGGTATTCTAGCGGAAGTAAAATGTCTAAGTACTTTTTTGCAAACTCAACTTAAAAACTTTTAATTTCAACGTCATCTAATGTTTTTAAAATAGCAACTAACCGAAGATATTTTGTTTTTTAATTTAACAAAAATACAAGCATAATTATATTTGTAGTTTGTCAAACTAAAGAACTACCTATAATCTCCGTCATCGTGTCGCGTCGTCGTCAGCTTAAAAATGTGTTGGCTATGATCAAGAAGTGGTCTATTTTATTTGAAACATTTTTTTTCTGTAAGATTTGTGGTAAAACATTTGTTTGGTAGTATTTTTTTGGGCATTAAAATACAAACTTGTAAAGTTTGAAATGAAATTTAAAAGATTTCCTGGGTGTACACGTGCATTGGGCAAACCTTGGAAAAATGTTTGTATTTTGTGTTTTTTTTTTTAAGGATATATAAAAAAATCTGCTTAAACTTGCGACTAAAATTGGGGCAGCGCAAGGGTGGAAAATATAATCGTTTGTTTTTTTAATTTTTTTGAAATTTGCTTAGAAAAGCAAAATATAAGGTGGATTATTCTGGGGTAACTTTGGGGAAACAAACCACGGTCAGTCATGGTGATGATGTCAACACAAAAAAGATAGTTTGCCTGATGTATTTTCTTGTTGTAGAGAAAAATTGCATCAAAATTACTATTTGATTTTGAAATGGTAACCAAATCACTTAAAATTAATTGAATTTTGACACTCCCTGATTGCAAAAGATCCATGAAAAACATTTTACCCGCACCCAAATACCTGACAGACGAGCTCAAAAACTCGTTTTGTTTCGCCAGCACAACGCTTAAGGTATCAACTGGAAATCAATATCATAATGTTCCCCTTGAGTCCCTAATTGCAAAAATATCAATGACAACCGTTTTATCCGTGCCTAAAAATTTGACAGACGAGCCCAAAAGCGCTTTTTATAGATCGTCGTTTATTTTTATTGCTTCCAGTAAAAATAACATAACAAACAACAACAACAACATTTGTTGTTTTCAACCTCTTCGAAGTAGAATTTTACAAAGGAGAACTGTCAAATCCCCGTGTCACAACAACAGTGTTGAAAAATTAAAGTTTTCCATTTCTTAAAAAAAATATTAAATTGTTAAATTTAAATTCAATCCTAAGTGGGCTTGAGGTCTTGTTTAATCTTTTGACTATCTTTTACTCCGACGTTTCGACTGTGTTAACAATCTTCTTCAGGGAGAATATTTTGTCTTTTAATCTTAAGAGTTCAATCTTAACCCTTAACTATAGTGGTGGGTCCAGGGGACCCACATCTACTTTTAAAAAGTTAATAAAAACCGTTGAAAATGAATTTTCTCTTTTTTTCTTTTTTTTCTTTACTTCTTCTAAAATTGTTATCTTTTAATGCTTAAAAAAAAAATTTATAAAAAAATTCAATTTTGTATTTTATTTTATCATTTCAAAACACCACAAATTTTCACCACTATAGTTAAGGGTTAAGAGCTTTGGTGGGATTTTCCTTGTTTTTATTGGTTATAGTTTTAAATATTTCAAAAATTCAAAAAATTCGAAGTCTTGAAAAAGACGTTTCAAATTATCGAAATTTCAAAATAAACAAGACCTCAAGCTCACTTAGGATTGAATTTAAATTCTCTAAAAAAAAGGTCACGAAGATAGGAATAATTTTTGAATTGTTAAAGTTTACTTTTTTCTTAAAGGGCATTTCGTCCCGTTTCTGCTTGAACCTCGTAAGTACATTTTTTTTAAAGATTTATTTTTCTGTTAAAAATTACTCTATAACTTAAAAAAAGTATAGATACAAAGTTTTTAGTTTAGAAACAACTCAATTAGTATGTCTTAAACATAACTTGATTTCCTTTTGTTCAATTCATATTTTTAATTTTGCGAAAAATATATATGTATATCTTTTAAGAACAAAACAAAATTTGCTATATAGATACGTGGTTCAGGCAGAAACGGGACGATTTGTATAAATAATTTTTTTTTCTCTAGATAAAATAAAAGACAAGAACTTTCTATGATAAAACTCGAAAAATTATTTTTTTTTTATGATTCATATGATTTTGACATCCTTAATACCAGAAATAGATAGATACATAAATAATGAAAGACTTTTTAATAGCTCAAAACATTATACTATACAAGTCATAAAGGAAGAAAAAAGATAACGTTTTGGAAAGGCAGCATAGTCCTGATGCTCCTTTTTTTAGAAATTTAAAATTTTTAGAAATTAAAAACGAAAATTTTCTTGTCATTTTTTTGTTGATATTTTGTATCTATCTAGAATATATGTGCATATTCGTAGAAAATAAAAAAAATGTTTTTTTTTTTTTAATTCTATCACAAAGTGTGTTACCCACGCAAATTTTATTTATTTTGGAAAATTAAAAAAAAACGAAAACAAACGAAGTGATAAAAATATATTTCTTGCATCATGCCGCTGATCATTAACGCCACGTGATAAGTCATAAAATAATTTATGAATGAATTGAATTTATAGACAAATAAATGAGTGGCTTTTTTAAACTTTTGTATAGATATATAAAAAATCATTCGAGAAATAAGATACATTAAAATGTTTGATTTGACTTCTATTTTGTGTAGGAGTGTTTTTTTATATAAATTAAAATTATATTTAAAACAAAAACTCATCACCTGACTTATTTGGAACAGGATTTCATCAAGTAATGTTTTTTTTTATAAGATTTTAATAAAAACGCATAAAAGCCAACTCTTCTTTTGAAATACGTCATAACTCATAACTATAAAACATATTTAAAAAAACATTTTATCCTACAAACCTTAGCCCTAAAAGCCACTAATGACAATTGGGTAAACCTTAGTATTCTTTCTTCCTATTTTAAGTGTGGCTGTTTTTCTAAAGCACCAATTTTCACTTTAAAAGCGAGTCTTTTTGTTGTTTATTGCGGAAAAATGATTAATAATTATTTTTTCCAAACGGATCTTAAGATCTTGAATTTGTTTCCTCTAAAACTACATCTTAATATAACAAATCTAACTGCTCAATTTGACATAATTTTTTTGAAGAACGAATTTCATTTTTTTTTTTAAATTTTGGTTTCATTTACATTTACGAAATTTGTTTATAAAAAGCAACTTGAATTATAAGATCAAGTTCGTTCGACGAATCACTGTGCAACATTTCAAGTATACCTGGAAGTTAGTCAGTAAGTCAGCAACGGTTTTTGTGATTTTTGAAGCTACATTATGTATTTTAGAAATTTAGTTCAATAAACTAACACATTTAAAATGTATGGCTCTATTGGTATAGGAATAAGTGGAAGTCGAAAATTGCTTGAGTTAGATCCTGTAAATAAGGCCCAAATTTGCTAGACACTACTAATATTTTATTTTTGCTCTCTGATAACATCAACATTATTTCAAATACCTTTCGTGCTGATTTTTGGTGAATTATTTCTCAAACATCGAATTTCTCGGTTTTGACGTTGAAACGTCCATATCTTGAGTTTCAGATTTTTAAATTTTTTGTATATAAACAATGGGCAGGTTCAGAAACGTTAGGGACTAAATATTTAGGTAATTTCTCGGCCTCTGATTGGTCAACTGTCAAAAAAAATCCTTCCAATTTAGGTAATTTTATTGGAAAGCTGACTGGAAAGTTAGGCAAGAAATTTTTCCCTAAAAAATTAGGAAAGTTTTTTTTGTCAACATGTCAGCTGATTGTTTTTAATTACAGAATTACGATAACAAAATTAAATTTATTTGTGTGAAAAACGAGTAAAAATTGCAATATCGGTTATAATTAATACTATTTATTTATTAAAGTGATGTGAAATTTGTTGTCTGCCCCATGAGATCTCGAAAATTCTCAAGTAAATTTCGAAATTTGACATCCAAACTAATTTAGTCAATTTACTCAAATTTCCGTTCAGAAAATGACGTTAACTAAATATCTAGTCCCTAATATTTCCTGAACATGCCCAATATCTATCGTTTCCAGTATCAATCTTTTTTCTATCACTTTTTATTTAGGAAATAGCTTTTTGGCCTTTTTCTAAATTCATCCCAGTTTACCCTACGAAAATTTCAAATTTCTAAATATCCTCAATATATGTATACATTTTTAAATTTAATTTTCGTTGACATAATATTTTGTTTACACCTCTAACACAAACATATAAGCAGGTTGGCGAAAACCCTATACCAGCGGCTTGTCACTGATGACACTGGTCTGGTCTGCAAAATTTATCTTTTTTTTTCTCCTTCAAATAATTTCTTGAATCTAAATCTGGTTTCAGAAAAATTATAGCACGTACCATTTTTTTTTTAAATGATTTTTTTAAAAATATGAGTAGTTTGTAGAAAATAACCCTTTTAGATTAGTACAAAAATAAAACTAATATTCGTATTGAGCTTAAATTTGGAGGACTTATTTCTCATAATATGATCATCATATGACACCAAATTTGTATTTATTCATTAAAGTTTTCACACATTTTAAGATACTAATTGACAAAAATTGGAAAAATATTGAAATCCTGCAGTTTTTAGTAAATCCAACATGAACAAAAACACCTTAATTAAGGAAAATGTAAAATCTCAACGCGTCAATCTAACACGTCAAGATTTTGAGATATACTCGTTAGAGTATCACAAAATCAAGTTTTTGGGTAGAAAATCTCAAAAAAACTACTATATATCAAAAACAGGAGCTGATCGAAATGTTTTGAATTCAAATTCATAATCATCATACTAAAATCTAAAGAAAAGTATACTTTTGTTCTTAGGAGAAATAAATATGAATTTTTAATGATCAGTTTCTTTATGGTAAGATATGCCAAACCTATTTTACTTACTTAGATTTAGATATAAGAAAAGAGATATTGAAGAGATTGAAACTGAATTTGAAATAAAAAAATAAGTTCTTTTATAAACCGTGACTAGTTTAGTTGAAAAAGTTTTCATTACGCCAAAATATTGCTTCGAAAACAGCAAAAAAAATGGGTTTTCGAGATTTTCTAACGAAGATATCCTAAAAACGTGACGTGCTAGGCTAATTTTGACTTCGGATTCGGAATCAGCACATAAAAATCATTTAGAAAAGTATATAGTTTCAGGATTTCCTTGCAGACCAGTGTAATTTCACAATTTTAGGGCATGATGCATTGTTGCCAAAACTGTCCACCGATACAATTTTTTTTTAAAATATTTTTTCCAAGTTAAACCCTATTTGAAAAGAGAAATAAACTTCTTTTAAGAACACTGTGTTCGAAAATGGAACTTTTTTTTTCCGACAGAGGGCTAATAATACTTCCAAAAAATAGATTTTCCATCATTTTACATAGATAAAAAATCAAAAATTAGAAAATATATGGTGTTTTATAGCCTTATTTTTGGCTTGTGCAAACAAAATTTCAAACGCAAAAATCTTTCTTATTTGACCTTATCCAGAAAAACTAAGTACGCCATCGTGTTCAGCATACTCGAATTATCTTTAGTAGACATGAGAGCCCTCTGTCGGTTTTTTGAACTATCACAGTGGAATTGTCTATAAAACTTTAAATATGTATTTTGAAAAATATATTATTCTCAAAGAGAATCCATAGAATCTGTTAAACCCTTATTGTGCAGAACTTAAACCTGGTTGTTGTCAACTACTGATAGCATATTAACCGTATTTTCCATATGAAAATAAATAAGTAAATTCCACATAATATAATACAATCTAACTTAAGTATTATCCTGTACCTTTTAAAAAGCAATCCGAATCATTACTGGATAGTGGATGAGGAAGTATTATAATCTGTAAGAAAAGAGAAAAAAAAATCATATTTAGTCAAAAATTGAGTAAATTAAAATTAAAAATGGAGGACTGTTTACAACAGGGTCAGAGAAAAGAGAAATTACGTCTTAAAATCTTAAATTTTCATGAATAAAGTATATACCTACGAAATTGGTGTAATTTGTTACCTACTGCAAAAAATTATCTAAAATGCCAAGCCTCCAATTTTAACGTACACGTACATATACATTTATAAATGTGCATACTTATTCAATTACAAAGACAAATAATGATTCATTTAAAAAAAAAATATACAACACAACATGTAACTCATGACGAGTATTCGCGAATAAGTACCTACCTTTACATTGAACAACAAATGCATTAAACAATTGAATCTCAAGCACAATCAAAAGTAACAACAGTTATAAAAAAAAAATGTATTGCAATTACTAAGCAATAAACGTACGATGACCGGCCCCCAATGTGTCGTCGTTATTGTAAAGTACTCTAAGAGCAGACTTTAATAATAATAAGTGGCATGCCGCATCCAGGAGTGCAAAATGTAAATAAATGTCATCCCAATCCACGCTACATACATATTATGTTATAGCTGACTGCCTATAAAAAAGGTGTCCCCTCATACACTAGCTGACAGAATTAAAGATACACATAAAATGTAAGAAAAGTTTATCTGTACTTAAATGTAAAATGTTTTACTTTGTGTGTCAAACAGAAAAACATAAGAAGAACGCAACAAAAACATGTAAGCATTTCTAAAACTTAACTTGTTAAATAACACTGGTCTTTCAAATAATTTTTTGATATTATGAAAGATTAGACTTTCTTGAATCCAAATCTGGTTTCAGAAAAATTCTATCAGGTACCATTTTTGTAAAAATTATTTTTTTAAAATGTGGGTAATTTCTAAAAAATCACCCTTTTAGATTCATTTGAACTTGTATAAAATTAAAACTATTTGTCGCATTGAGGTCAAATTTGGACGAAATATGTCCTTTTACATTAATTTTTACTCATTTTTTAAAATACTGATTGACAAAAAAAGCAGACATTTCGAAATCCTTCACCTTTTAGTAAATCCTACATGAACAAAAGCACCTTAATTAAGGAAAATGTAAAATATCAATGCCTATTATATTTAAAAAGTCAAATATGTATGTAAATAAAACCATAATAAAATACATTAAACACAATTTTTACGTGTTTTGTAATTTTATATACTATTTTTCTATTTAGAAATATCTTATTTGTAATAAACCATTCGATAAACTGCCTTGTAAAGCTTCAGATTTGTTTCTCCTAGAAACAAAAGTTACTTTTCTTATAGTTTTTGATGTTCTGAGTTAGAATCCGAAGTCAAAAAAATTCTATCACGTCAGGATTTTAAGGTATTCGCATATCACAAAATCAAGTGAGTGAGTTTTTTTTTTAAGAAAATCTCAAAAAACTACTATATCTCAAAAACCATTTTTTGAGTTCGGATTCAAAATCAGCACACTAAAGTCCACTAGAAAAGTATACTTTTGTTCTAGGGAGAAAGATATATTAATTTTTAGAGATCAGTTTCTTTATGGTAAGATATGCCAAACCTACTAAACTTACTTAAATTTAGATATCTCGGAGAAGAAAAGAGATATTGAGATGATTGAAACTGAATTTGAAAGAAAAAAAATTGTTTTTTCATAAACCGTAACAATTTTAATTGAAAAAGATTACATTATGCCAAAATATTTCTTCGAAAACAGCATAATAATGGGTTTTTGAGATTTTCTAACGGGAATATCTAAAAAACGTGACGTGCTAGGCCAATTCTGACTTCGAATTCAATACAAAAATCCTTTAAAGTATAGTTTTATTTAAAGGACGATTTTCTTGCCGATCAGTGTAATTTAAAGATTAAGAACAATGGTATGCATCCTTGCCAAGAATCAACTTTATAGTACGCATCGTTTAATAAAGATAACGCAAAATATTGATAGAAGAGACACAAAATACTTTTAATCTTGTCCTAATTAAAAAAAAAAAATCAATATTAACAAAGCAAAATAAATTGTTGATTGTTCCATTTATTTTATCTTCTAGTGTAAATATATTCCGAATGCATTAAATAGCCCAAACTCAATCTTAACATACTTTTTTGCAGGGAGTTTACTGAACTCATCATATGCATACAGATGGAAATTTTCCAAATGATGCATTCAATTTTGTGAAAATCATTGTATTCTTAGCACACATTGGCTATTTTTATGGTAGATGACATTAATTTTGTATTGTTCGTCCATTAAAAATTGCTTATTTCTTATTGTATAACTGTTCTTTCACAATGTTATATTTTTTTTAATTACTGTGTTCGTAACTTTTTGAATCAAGGTTTTTGTAAATAATGGAAAATAATGGGTAAACTTTAAAATTATTAATTTTATACTGTAGTGTAATTTGAACTATAACAATACAATATTCATGGAGTCAGAAGATCGTTTTCAACACCTCTTTAATCTTGATGTATCCATATATGGCTAAACAAATCTCATAGTCTTGAGATCAGTTTCGAAAACAGCACATAAAACATAAAGAAAAGTAGTACATGGTTCTGGCAGAAACATTTTTTGGATTTTCTTTAAGGGTGCTACCAATCTTTCGTACTTTTTACAAGTCACTGTGGCGTATGAGTAACATTTTTTTGTTTGAATTTTTAAATACATGCCTTGAATGGAAAAAGTCCCTAAATTGTGTGTCTTTGCAACAAATTAAATATTTAGTTTATGCTCCAGTAAATTTTTTGCAGTAGAAATTAAAAATATGGCAACTATGCAACTTGGGAAGTTATTATAATAGAAGAAAATAACCTCTGCTTTGGAGAAATTTTTCCTCTTTATTGCATTGGTTTAAAAACTTGCCCAAAACTAGAGTTCAATGTTGAGAATGTTTACATCATGAGTTGTTAAGATTCAAAGATTTTCATGGTTTAGAAGTTTAACGACTTAAGATATAGGTAAGTTTTTTTTTTATGTTAAAATAAATTATGAAACAAAAACATCGGGTCAATCACAAAATATTATGTTATTATTTTCATATACTTTTTATGAAATTTATTTAACGTTTAGCTTAGATGATTAGAGAATGTACTAGATTTCTGTATATCTGACATAAAGACATTGTAATGAGTGCTCAGTGAATACTATTATGTATTTCGATTGCAACCCGAACTATTACAAACTTTTGGTTTTCAGTTATGAATAGAGTCAAAAGAGTACTTTCTTCTGATATCTCATTTGATAGATTTGGAGAAAATCTTTAAAAATTCCATTTTTTACGACATGATAATTTCGAAAATCTTAAAAAACTAAATTTGTAATTTTTTTTTAACTGAATGCATAGGCATATTCACTGTTGTCTCATATCTGTATATATCTGAAAATATCTGCCTCTGAATAAAGAAAAAAAAAACAGCTTTTTCTATTTTTCTGCTACATCACTTGTCAAGAAAATCAAGGGGCACGGTAGTGCCCAGCCAAGTTCTCTAGCAACTTTGGCACTACACCCTTATTTACAGGAAACAACTCAGGCCATTTTCGCCCCTTCTCTAACTTCCACACCAAAGATGCCAGAAATTTCAAACTCGCTACATTTGTTGAGCTCGCCGAACCCAAATTCCTCAGCTTCTTACGATGAGTAGTTTCTGAGATAAAGGACTTCAAAAATCGCGAAAACCGTAACTGACTCACTGACAGATCATCAAAATTATGGAGACCTTCCCGCTATCGTAGAAACTTGAAATTTTACATGGTGATAGGACTTGTGGTGTATACAAAGGAAAAAATCGAAAATTTGAGATTTTCAATTCAGGGGGCGTGGTAACCGCCCATTTTCGCCGAATTTTCATCAATTATTATAGAGCACTTCTGATTATCGTAGAATCTTGAAATTTGGTAGAATGGTAGAGCTGATAGTTTATACAAAGGAAACAATTTAAAATTTGAGAATTTTAGCCAGGGGGCGTGGCAACCGCCCATTTCCGCTGAATTTTCATCAAATATTATAGAGCACTTCTGATTATCGGAGTATCTTGAAATTTGGTAGAATGGTAGAGCTGGTAGTTTATACAAAGGAAAAAAATTTAAATCTGAGAATTTCAACCAGGGGGCGTGGCGACCGCCCATTTCCGCTAAATTTTCATCAAATATTATAGAGCACTTCTGATTATCGTAGAATCTTGAAATTTGGTAGAATGGTAGAGCAAGTAGCTTATACAAAGGAAAAAATTTATAATTTGAGAATTTTAGCCAGGGGGCGTGGCAACCGCCCATTTCCGCTGAATTTTCATCAAATATTATAGAGCACTTCTGATTATCGTAGAATCTTGAAATTTGGTAGAATGGTAGAGCTGGTAATTTATACAAAGGAAAAAATTTAAAATTTCAGAATTTTAGCCAGGGGGCGTGGCAACCGCCCATTTCCGCTGAATTTTCAATAAATATTTAAGAGCCCTTCTGATTATCGGAGTATCTTGAAATTTGGTAGAATGGTAAAGCTGGTAGTTTATACAAAGGAAAAAAATTTAAATCTGGGAATTTCAACCAGGGGGCGTGGCGACCGCCCATTTCCGCTGAATTTTCATCAAATATTATAGAGCACTTCTGATTATCGTAGAATCTTGAAATTTGGTAGAATGGATGGTAGTTTATACAAAGGAAAAAAATTAAAGTTTGAGAATTTCAGCCAGGGGGCGTGGCAACCGCCCATTTTCACTGAATTTTCATCAAATATAGAGATTTTCAATTCTACAGCCATACCTTGCAAAAAGTAGTGAAATCACAACAAAAACATTACTGTTAAAAAAAGAGCCAAGTTATCCTATGTTGAAATTATGCTGGCACAAAAAGTATTGAGATATAAAAGTGTACCAAGTTCTAAAGCTTGGGTTCAGTTTCGTATCAATAAAATTTTGATTGTTTACTTGGCAAATTTTTGAAATAACTTTAAAAATCGGTATTTAAAACAAAAATTGTCAAGTAAGCAATCAAAATTTTATTGATACGAATTTGAACCCAAGCTTTAGAACTTGGTACACTTTTATATCTCAATACTTTTTGTGCCAGCATAATTTCAACATAGGATAACTTGGCTCTTTTTTTAACGGTAATGTTTTTGTTGTGATAGATATAACTTTAACCGTAACAGTATTTACCTGGTCCAAGCAATTACAAAAAAAAAAAACATTCTTCAATAAGTCTAAAAAAAGACTCAATTGAAACAAAATTTCCTGTCAACTTTGTTATCAGTTATTTTTTTTTTTTTTTCATGCACTGAGTAAGTGCTAACTTACGTACATAACATAAATATTTCTTGTGCGATTATCAAAAAGAAGATTATTATAAATTTTTATTATTTTTCTTACACCAGATGCGATTCATAAAATTTTACCTTAAATTATTTTGGCCATTGCCCTCAAGATAATCATAGAAAAATTAACAACAAAATAAGACAATGTCAAGGTTATTTTTTTGGAAATAAATAAAAAATATAAACAAATAATTTATTTGTTAGTAAAAGATTGAAATGTATATTAATTACACTTATTTAGTTTTAGAAATTTAAACCGTCTTAGCTATAATTTGTCTATGCCAATTTATTATTACGTACCGTATGAACTATTGGAGACCTCATTAATTCTATTCAATCGTATCCATTAAGCGCCTTATTACGAATAATAAATCTTAAAAATTTGTTACGTATTGCCATTGATATCGCTAACAATAATTTATTCTTAACAGAAGAAAAGTGTCAATTATTTAGTTTCGCTCTTTTAAATTCAAAGGGATCCCATTAAACAGCAGCAGATTCATATCATGTAACTTTCAGTTACATACATAATAAGCCTTAAGCTTAAAAACTTTGTTGCACCTCACATTTTTTTGTTTTTTTTAAAACAAATTCGAAATCAAATTTAAAGCAAAACCTTTAAATAGACAAGAGAAATTTGATAGTTTAAACAAAAACAAAAAAATATTGATATACAAAAAAAAGCCATAACAATCATCGGTTGTTGTTGTTGGCCAAGTACACAATCTTCATGCTTAAGTTATTATTATAAGTTCACTAAAAAATAGATACGAGAGAATTTACTTGGATTAATTTTATTTGTCACTCACTCAATTCACATATGAACGTAAGGACATAAGTAATTAGTTAATTAGCTGAACTCATTATAGTTCTGCAGTAAGTCGTACGTCCGGATTCGTATTAGTTCTGATGATTGTTTTGCTTATGAAATATTTTTTATATATTATTAGTATTTTTATTCTTTAAGCGTGTTTATTTTTTTTTGTCACCAAAAATAAATTTTTCGTTTGCTAAATTGGTCCCAATTGATTGAAATTAATTCAATGACTTACTCTTGGTGGGGCATAGTGATAAGATATGAACAAAAAAAAACATAACGTACACATGCTTTAATATTGTTTTTATTAATATACATCAAATTGTCTCAATCATTAATAAATTTACATTGAAGATGAAATTTGAGGGTAGTTAAATGAACTGGAATTTTGTTTCTTTAATATTTGTTTTCGTATGATTGCGTTGATCATAAATTGTAAACACTTTTGTTTTTACCCTTGTCCATATGCTCTTGTTCTTTTGTAAAATTACCTACAGTAAGAATTTACAAAATTTTTATTTAGGTAATAAATGTTTTTAATGCTGACTTACAAAATACAAAAATAATGCATCTGAGCCTGTTTGATTTTTTGATATTTCTTCCTCCCAATGAAAGAGAAGGTATGAAGATGAAAAGATCTTTTTCGAGTTCAACAAATTCTAACTTTTTCAAAGCCCTTTTTATAACTTTAATACGATGCACTTAATTAAATCAAAATTTCTGACGTAGGTACATATAATTTGAATTGAAATAGGTTATGAAATAAAATTCTATTTTTGTTTTGCTAATTGATAAGATGATAGTATTTTTGTTTACCTATTGTGATAATAAACTCAGATTTATCAGTGTACCAACCTAGTGATTAGTGATGATGGGTTTACAAACAAATAAATTTAATATGGACCTTTTTTTTGTAGGTATGCATACTATACGTGATAGGTGTTTTTAATATTCGTGAAAAAAAAAATATTTAAAAATAAAAATGATATGTATTAGTTTCCATTTTCATTGGCGCCATAATATTTTCGTGATTTTTGAACTTTGGCTTAGAATTCTTATCAGAAAATTTTAATTAAGGTGAAGAAAAGGTAATTTTTGTTTGTTATTGTTATTGTTTTTTTTTTTTTTTTTTTTTTTGAGAAACATCAAAGGATAGGAAAACATTTCAAAGGTCCATTTTTTACAGATGATGCCGTGTGAGAGTAACAAAATACTCCAAAAAAGTTAATGAACGTTTAGAAATCCATTTTGGTAATACATAAAATATTCAAGATTGTAGGAAATTCGACGAATATTAAAAAAAAAATATTTAATGCATACATTTTGCATTGAATTTTTTTTTCAATACAGAAATTTTTTTATTTCCAATAAAATTTTCTTTTCAATGCAAAATATTTTTATTTGAAATAAAAATTTTATTTTCAATGCAAATATTTTTTATTTTCAATAAATTTTTAATGCAAAATATTTTAAGTTGCAATAAATATTTTTTTTTTCAATGCAAAATATTTTTCAGTTGCAAAAAAAATTGTTTTTCAAGCAAATATTTTATATACATACATATATTTTTTTTTAATGCAATTTTTTTTTATTTGCAATAAACATATTTTTTTTTAAATTTCAAATGCATTTTTTTTTTAAATTGATATTTTTAAAACAATGCATTCTTAAAAAAGACATACAAAAATTCAAGAAAACTTTTCAAAAAATTGATTTTCAACAATAAAAAATTAATATGCATTTTAATAACCAAAATATAGGTGTTTTGAAAATTAAAAAAAAAAAATAATTTGGTACTGCTTCTGTATAACAACACTCATTGAAATCGTTTTTATCATTTGACTGTACAAATTTTTTTTTATTCAAAAAGAATCTATCAATCGTTAAAACTCATAGATTTTTGTAAAAACAAAATCGTTTAAACCGTTTTTGAGAAAATCAGGCTGTCTTGTGTCGTTAAATTTGGTCGAAAAAATAAAATTTCAAATTCCCTTCATGGAAATCTCCCAAAAATCATAACTAGCAAGTTGAAATCTCTTATCAAAAAACCTAAAAAAAATTGAGGAAATAGTAAGTAAGTTATTTCTAAAGATATGATAGAGTTTCAAGTCTTAAACGTATACACCTGAATATTGGTGTGCTACAGGGTCACCAACACTCTTTTGAATTTTTATAATGGTCTGCTATCTGAAAATTCACTAATTCACTATCTTTGTAAAAGCAATCTAAGCTGTTCACTTTCGTTTGTAGATTAGCATGTTTTTCGAATAAGTATCTCTGATGGTTGAATAAGATAAACTCAAAATGTTTAATTTCAGCATCATTGTCAAATACACGGAGCAAAAAGTGTCACCTTAATTTAAAGTGACAGTCATCTTAGCAAAAAACCATGCAGAAATCCGCTTAAATTAAGGTGCGATCTGCTTAATTCTATGTGGTCTGTTTTCTTCGTACATTAAATTTAACTGAGTTTAAGTGGAATCACCTTATTTTAAGCGGATATCACCTTAATTTAAAGTGGTGAAATTTAATGTGCGCATCATCTTATTTTAAGGTGACACTTTTTTCTCCGTGTAGGAAAAAGGAAGCCACGTAGAATTAAATGCTTCAAAAATAAATGCTATATCTTCTATCATTTATTCTGGAATCTACAATGAGTAATGCATTGAGGAACTAGTATTACTAGCGAGCTTCTGTAAAATGATCACATACTTGAAGTTCCCAAGAGTTCTTAGAGTGTCTCCCACACTCTACAAAAGAGTCCTATAAATGTACAGGTATTCCTTTAACTCATTTTTTATGGTTTTTTTTTTTATATTTAAAGTTTCTTTTACTTTGATACTTTCATGTTTGGTACTATCTCACTTTTTAAAAGCTATGTTTAAGGTCAGTTTTCCTATTCTCTGTTGAAATAAGGAAGTGCATTCTCCCGCAAAACAATTCAAATGTTCACCGCATGAACCCCAGTTACAGAATTAGGCTTTATTGTTTTCTTTCTTTTTTATATTATTCAGTAATCCAACTCTAATGCTTATGGGCATCTGTTTCAAGATTTATAATAATCTCACTTTTACCTAAAGTTAGCACTGTGCTAATATACTAGTCATGATAACGTCAAACTATTATCTTGCAGTACCAATTCAAGAGATTATATTCATTATATATGCCAAAAATCCATCAGAAGCATTACAATTAAGCAATAAACTCATTAACAATCATATTTTATCAAAATTATCCGGAAAGTTAATAAAAAGGTCTTTTACCTTATACGTTCTCCGTTAAATTAATCAAACATTATCAAATCAATTATGACACAAAAAGATAACAATATGCATTTTTACAACTTGAACAATTTTCCACCTAAATACACTGAATGATGATAAATAAAAAAATTATATGATACATGTTGCTGGGTACAAACATTTTGCTTGTAGGTACATACCGATCTGATCTGTTGGCTATAATGATGTTAAGTTATAAATAAATTTTTTTTATAGATATTAATCTTTTGATTGATGTGTTCATCAATTTTTAATGAGAGATTGCAATTTTTCAATAAAATTAAATTATTTTAGCATAAGTTTAATCAATTTAAAAATTATTTTTTTTAAATCATTAAAAATTTTCCACTTAAAAAATAATTTTTTCTCTTATCACATTAAAAAAAAAAAATCACAACCGTCACCACGAACAGAGACAGATCGGATACCGTGAATCAATGCATCTGTTTAAAGGCCGAAAATACACTACTTAAATATTCTTTTGCTACACAAGTGCAAGTCCAAAAAGATGATGATGAAAAAAAAAAAATAAAATAAATAAAAGTACAACGACAACGTTTGCCAAGATCGTCGCCGAAGCATTATAATTATGTAGGTACGCGCGAGTGTGGTAAACAGAGGGACAACGATTGTCAACCGTTGCTCTTTGATTACAAAAAAAAATTTTTTTAAAACAAACAAAATTTACGTAAACCCAATTTGAGTTGAAATAGCAAGATACGAGTACTCGTACTTTTTGAATTTGCCCACAAGTAAACTCTGATGTATCTTAATTCTCTTAATCACTATAAAGAAAATCATACAAAACCAAAATGGAATATTGGTATTTGACAAAAAAAAAAGAAAAAAAAAAAAAAAAACAACATGTGACCGGCTTCGCCAAATATCTGGCAAAACGCGACAGAAATAGTCGATAAGTCAGATTCATTCAGCCGATCGAGTTTGTTATTTTTGCCGACAGCAGCAGCAGATAGCAAAGATATACCATAACAACTTATGCGGTGACCGTATGTCCTGTTTTTAAAGAAGGATCTTTTGATGATGTGAAATAATGCCCAACAAAATTAACCCGGAATTAACGAAATAAGATATATAGCATATAGTGACCTATGTATGTCATCCAAAGTTCTCTAAGTGAACTATTTTTTTTCTTATGGGCTTAAATTTGATGCTTATGGAGGAAAAGTGCATTTGTAGTGCATTTTACAAGGACGAAAATCTCAAAAAAATTAAATTTGAAAATGATTAACAAAAAACATTAAAGACATAAATTTTGAAAAATAGTCCAAATATTAATAACACACTTTTTTATATAGGTAATTCATAAATTCGTAATCATAAACACACTTAAGAAGTTATAGGGTAGAGTTGCCTATTTGCTGACGTCTCCAGTTTCTGGCCACCTTTCGGAAAATCACTATAACAAGTGATTTCGTAGGTTTTATTCCAAATGTTTGCTCTTATGCTGTTCTCTTATTATGTAAGAACAGCATAAAATTTGAAATAAAACCTACGAAATCACTAGTTATAACGATTTTCCGAAAGGTGGCCGGAAACTGGAGACGGCCGCAAATAGGCAACTCTACCCTACTCATTTATAGTGTATAAGCAAACACTGGAAATAAGACTTTTTCAAGTTTCAAAAAAAAATTTATGGAACGCCATCATTCTTTCTTTGCTTTAATTGAATCAGTTCTATTTTATTTTTTTTTTAACTCTAAAAATCTGCTTCCCATTCTTACTAAGTTCTTAAAATCTGCTTCGCTCTAAATATTCCAATAACCATATTGGATTTTTTTAGACGCTCTAGTTTTTGAAATATGTATATTTATTTTTCACATTTTCGTATACCTATAGGGGAGGTGGGTACAAGAACGTTTTTGTACTATTTTGTATGAAAAAAATTAAATTAAAATATTGCATACGTTTGTGATTATTGCAAAAAGATTCCATATTTTAAAATAGAAATGGCTTTATTATAAACAGCAGTTGATAGGGCGGTCTTGCCCTCAAGTGGGGGCAATACCGTTTTTTATTAAATATTGTTGATGAGATTTTCTACAAAAAACATTAAAATTAATGAATAAATACTTTATTTTAATTAAAAGATGTTTTTTATTTTTTTTAAGACGGTTAAACACTAAAGGGGTGGTCTTGCCCCCACTTCCCCTACTAATTTTTGAGTTTTGCTTATTTAAAGCGTTTATTAAAATCTTCCAGAAAAAATACATATATCAAACATTATTTATTGAGCTCAAGTAAGCTTAAAAATCACATTTGTTCCTATTCATTTAAAAAACTCTATTTTTTGAGATATTTTTGTGTTTTATCTTTGTATATCAATTCAAAATTGATATACAAAGGTTTTATATTTTTGAGTTAGGTTTTCATACTTATTGGAAGTGTTTATTAACATTTTCCAAAAAAAAATGTATATCAAACTCAATGTATTTGGGCCTATAATCCTAAAAATCACATTGATTCTTTTCTAGGAGCTCTAATTTTTTTTCATTTATAACGCTTTACTAAAAATACATTTCTGTTCATTAAATAAAATTTAAAAAAAATTATCAATTTGTATGTATTTTTATGTGGTTATAATTTAAAAAGTAGAACTACTAGAGGATAAATAATGATATTTTCGGAATACACACCCTGCATTTTTGTAGTTTGAAATGATTACAGCGGTCTGGAAAATTTGTAAGTGTTGGGAAATGGGCAGTAATGCTTTAAAAAAATATCAAAGTTAAGAAAATGTGGAAAAACAGTCCTTTCGAAATTCTTGGGCTTATAAAGCCTAGGTTTTTTTACACTTTTTAAATGCTTTATACATCATTACATGGAAAATAGGTAGAAATTCGAAAATCGGTTGAAAATTGGCAATGCTGACATTTTTTTTTATAACTAAATATGCGTTTTTTGCCCCTTAATACAAATTTTGAGAGTAAAAACAATTTTATTTTGTAATATGCAGATAATTGAAAAAAAAAAATTATTTTTGAAAACTAAATTTTCAAGATCACTAGGGCGTATGTGTATCTTTTTTTATTTTTTTTTTTCTTATTTGAGAAAGAATTTAAAGAACAATATTTAAAAACTCCATGTAGGTACATAAAACTAAACACTAAGGTGGTTTCAATACACTTACTTCTCACAAAAAAAAGTTATGAAAATTTAAAACTTTCATCGAATATTTAAAAAAATAATCATTTTTATCAAAAAAACAAAACCGAATTCCATGGATCAAAACTGGGTTTCTAGTTTCTATAGCCATAACTGGACGAAATTGAAATGGAACCACACTGCAGACATCAGGTTTCTAATACAAAAAAAATTATCAAAATTGGTTCACTTTAGTCCAAAGTTATGAGGTAACAAACATAAAAAAAAAAAAACGAAAATAAAAAAATACAGACGAATTGGAAGTCCGTAAAAAATGTCAACACTCCAGGATATACATAAAAACGAGTCCTCCTAATATTAAGAGTGTTATTTGGTGCAATTTCAGGCTAAAGGGAAGAGGAAAAACATCATATTTTATAACTCGTTAAAATATCAGAGCCAGTAACTAAGAAGAAACGTACTTAAGTTTTAAACAAAATCATTAAAATAAATCAATTAATCAGTTAAGATTTTTAAACATCAAAACATACGTATGGTCACCTTAACCATATCGCTATATGTGCAAATGTATAATTACACTTTTCTTATTCGTATCTACATTGCAATATTTAAAAAAAATGCATCTATTTTTAGAAGATTTATTTTGTATTTTTCTTTCGTTGAGATAATTTTTTGTATATTTTTTTTTTTCTTCTTATATGCATTTTCTCTTTTATTTCTTTTAATTTTTGCCACCGCATGGTGTGTATGATAGAGAACGAGAGCAAAAAATTTTGTGGTGAAGAATGAGGATTGACGATTGATCTACTACTTTAGCATATGTATGGTTTCATTTGAAAATTTTATCGAAATCACATCAAAGCTATATGGCAACACTGAATCTATCTTTCTTTTGCGGTGATGCCTCCTCCTCTTTATTGATGTTAATTTTTTTTTTTTTATTTTTTGGCTCTTTGACATTTCTAAGTTAGAATGTGTAACATATTGTAGGATTGTGGGCGTGGGTTAAATAACCATAACACGTGTGATTGTTTTCAAAACAATACAAGCAAATAAACGTCAGAATGGGTGTTGTTCATGTTCATACCCAAATTTTATATAATATTAATTTAAAAATAATATGAAAGCGAAAGCCGAATCTTTTTGACTCAATACTTTGTCATCAATTTAATCGTTAAGTATGAATTCAAATAAGAATTTTGTTTTGCTTTGTTTACTTATGTAGGTACTCTGCCTATATACAATTTAAAAATTAGAACGGAATGGAAAATGTAATTTTTTTTGTATAAACAATTTTTATTATTTTTATTTGGACCAAAACATCAATAATACAGATGAGATTACCTACATTTATTCACAATAGCTAAAGCCTATCACTCTAGAAAGTTAACCATGGCAAAGTGTTGGACATTTTAATCATATGACACACTGATCAAATTAATTTGTAAACTCCATTGATGGCTCATTATGTCATTCATTATAATGAAAAAATGATTTCAGTTAACCTTAGGGATACTTTGGTAGGGATACTTTGGTCTAAGATAAGAAAGTTGACAAAGTTCAAAAAAAAGGTATGTAGGTAGCTAGCTTGTACTTGGGAAATAAAATAGCTAAATATAGAAGATGTTAAAATCAATATTTTGAAACATGTGTGCTGCTTGTTTATGTATACCTACAGTAGCGAGCAAAAAAAATGCAAACAATAAAAACATTTGCATTTTTTTGCTCGTCTAAAAACACATACTAAGGTAGACTTTTGACCAAATAATGTTTTTGGGGTAAAATATTGAACAAATTGACTCTGTTTAATGAAAATAAAACAGTTTCAATATGCCAAATTTGGTAACTTAGTTCTTGTTCAAAACTCTTTAAAACTTTTTCGTTTGCATTTTTTTTGCTCGCTACTGTACATACATACTTATTTAATTTGCAAAACTATACATACATAAAAGTCCTACATACTCTTACAGTGTAGTTGAGTGAAAACAATTTTTGTCACGTGTTAGGAAGGAAGTGCAAATATAAGTTAATAAATATTTGATTATTTCTTATATTCCAATTTATTTCATACTAAGGATACTAATCATATAAAGAAGTCCTATTTCAAGGGATCGTGAAGCCTAACTTTGTAAGTGAATTTCCTTTTCTTTCGAATTTTGATTAATAGGTACATATTCAGTTTAAGAACATCTACTTTTTATCCAACTTGATGTTAAAATGTTTTTACTTTCAATATGAGGAGCTGCTTTAAAGCAGTTTTTGGAGTGCTTAAAAAACAGAGAGAAAAAAACAAAACGGAAAGCAGCATAACTTAATCAGTGTTCAATATTTACAATTTAAACAATTAAATATTTACAAATAAAATTAACTAGAATATAATTTATAAGTAATTATTGTTGTTTTTTGGCTTAGAAATCGTATAGTACCTTTAAATGCGTGACAAATACTAATAATACTAATATTTTATAAATCCCTTACGTGTTTCTGTGTGAAATATTATTTTAAAAATGTATACTAAATTTCAAGATAAAATATTCAAAAATGCTTGAGCTATGTTGGGTGCCGTTAAGCTTCATTTTTACAAGATGCGTACAGAGATTCACTTTAAAAAAGCAATATTTTTATTTGAGAAAAACTTCAAAAAATGCGGTTCTGCAATTTTATCTGTTTGTGTGAATGTGGGTCTTATGTGGGTATCTGTATCTATCCTGTACTACAGCCTACCATTATTGTAAGAAATGTAGGAAAATCGGTAAAATTTACTGTTTTTTTTTCGTGAGAGTAGAATACAAAACGTAAAAACCGTATAATACAGTCAAATAAGGTGAAAAAAGAAGGGGTAAACCTCGGAATGAATGGTAATAGAAATTTTTTTTGCTCAATACCTTCGTTTTGGCATACCATAACATATCTCAAAAGTCTAGAAAAATCTCATGTCCGCAAGTCGCGATTTTGAACGTCAAAGCGCGAAATGGAGATTTTCAAAATTATCAAAAATAGACGATGGTATTATATACACATATGATACATGACTTTGAGGTATTTTTTAATGCTGATGCCAAAAAATCTAAAATCAAGACAATTTGACGTCTCTGAAAGTTATACCTGTTTTTCATCTGCCAACCCATATTATTATAACAGTTGTAAAGTTACTATCGAAAAACCCTTTAAAGTTATGGTAGAGAAACCAAATTTTGCATGAAGGTTTTTATGTCCATTATCATTAAGAATCAAAACAATGGAATGCAAAAAACATTCATATATATGACAAAATGGTAATTTTTGAAAAAATGGGAAATTTTGGGATATGCACTAAAAAACATCCTGGTACAATCTTGGAATTAGTTTTATTTCAAATAAAAGACCTTTTAAATTTTAACGATTGTCTTAGCTTTAAACTAAAATTCTTCAAAGACCCTAAACAATCCATAAACTTGAAGTCGAAATAACCTGATGCTGAAGTAAAAAACAAAGCGAAATGAACATAAGCGAAAGGAACCTAAGCGAAATAACTTATATTGGACTTTTGATGAAAATGCGAAATAAATAAATAACAAGAAAACATAAGGCAAAGTTATAGTTGGGCGAAGCGATCGAAATACAAAGTAAATGAAACACCATATAAAGGATAGGGAACTTATGAAAAATTATTGTATGAAAAAGAATTCGAAGTAAAAAAAAAAACGAAACAATACATAAGTATACATTAGGGCGTTCGTTATTTTTGAATCAAGTTCCTAAGTGGAAAAACTGTAATAAAAAGAAAATCCCCTAATTTTTTCAGATTTTTATTTTGACGCTAGATGGCGCCCCAAGAGGGTTAAACTTTGTTCTCATTTGAAATAGGTATATGTTGACTTATTAGGCTATTTTTAGATATAGTCTAAATTTTTTTGATAAGGTTCTTTTCAATATTAAACACACTTTTCAAAAAGGTATAAAACATTTTTCTAAGACTTAGGGTTTAGTCAGGACATGCATGTCCTGAAGATCTTAAAAACGCCATACAAGTATAAAGTCACTCTGGCGTATGCGTAACATTTTTTTCATATAGATAAACTTAAAGATAATTCCTATCTTCGTGACCTTTTTTGAATTTAAATTCAATCCAAAGTGGATTGAATTTTATGAACTTAAAGAGTTAAATTTGTTATCAAACAAATCAAAAATGAATTTATTTGGTAATTTTAAATGGATTTTTTTTTGCTCTAAATAGGAATTGGTTGCGTTGCAACCAACAAAAAAAAAATAGAGGCATTAATTGAAACCAACGTTGTGTTGATAAAAAAATGATTTTCGGCATAATTTCCTTGCAAGTGTACCTGTACGATCCTCTTCCTTAACCCGACAAACTATTTTGGTTCTATAAAGGCTTACAGATGCAATTGTTGCTTCTGTAAAGCATTATAGATTGTTAGTAGGGAAGGTTTGCAAGAACAGAACAAGAAATTAAACTTCGTTTGCATGCAATGGAACTACATATATATTTCAAAGGCTCATGTTTAAATGTGCCACTTAAACATTGAATAGTGGCTAGAAACACTTTAAATTTGAAATAATTTTTGTTTCAAAGAAATTGAAACTGCTTCCCACAACTAACCTTTCGTGACTTAACCTCATAAGTAGAACACCTTCAAAAAAAAAAAAAAAATAACCTATTGCCAGTTCATTCAAAGGATGTCACGTCATATTTTTGCTAGTTACCTTTATAGGTCAACACCGGAATGACTTCCCGCTTTTTTTTTTATTACATTCTTTAAATAATTTTTTTTTTTTTAATAAACTTATGTAACTTTTACTCATATTTTTTTTAAATAACTATTTAACTAATTAAATTGACCTTTAATATATTTGAAGGCAGATTTCTAAGACGAAATAAGAAAAGCAATTAAAAATTATGTCCCATTTCGTGTTAAGAGAATTATAATGGCGAATGGTTAATATCAATTTCGATGTGTCAAATATATGCGGGGTGCATGGTAAAAATAGATTTCTTGACAAAAAAAAAAAAAAAACAATTTGTGGGAGAGTCTCTTATAGTCTATAATAATAGAATTTAAAAAGAAAAAAAAAACAATTAACTTACCTATATATTTAATTTAGCCCCAAAAATGTTTTTTTTTTTTTTTTTAATCCTTATGCAATTTATAATAAAAATATTTGTTTTATTTAACACAAATTTGCACAAAAAAACACTTAAACACGTTTCACAAAGTAACCACCAGGGTTTAATTTTTTTTTAATTAATTTTAATTAATTTCAGTTAGATACAACAAATTCTTATTTTCAAGAAAATGAATCAATTTAACTAAATAAATACAAATTAAAAAAAGGCCAAAAAGAAAAAAACACCGCAAAAATTTATTAAAGGAGTGTTTTTTAGGAGACGAATGTTTTCAGATAAATTCAGAACCAACGGTTGAGCGTTCTTCTCTTTTCCATCGGTCGTCGTCGTTGTCGTCGCGTAGTAAGAATGTCATTCAAGGGCGTTGCAAGGTCGTTGGCACAAGTTTTATTTTCAAACACACGAGGGGCAAGAAAACATTTTTTTATATCGAAATTAAGTTCACTTCGTAGCGAAGATTGAAGAATATAAACAAAATGATGATTTTTTTTGTTTTTTTATTAATAAAAAAATTTATATTTCTTTAGTCATAACAAAATAGAACAAAAATAAAAAAAACATTAAACAAAAACAATGTGTTTTTTTTTTTTCTTCTTCTCGTCACACACGTCCAGCCAGCTGAATTTTAGATTGATAAATCAGTGGTGTTTTGAGAGAAATGGACGGACAGCGCGGACACTGCACTAAAAATGACACTAGATGGGGCGACAGCAATTAATTAAATCTTGACTCTTTAGTGTACTATACCTAAGGGTTCTTCTTGATATTCGATTGAGAGAGAGAACGGAGAAAAGATTTACATTGGTATAAAAGGAAAAATAAAATATAAACAAAATGTTGTAAACCGCTCGCAAACTTGAACAGTTCAAAACAAACTGAGATACAGTATTCGAGTAATAGCTTAATATTTTTTTTTTTTGAAAATTCGGCGGAGAAAGCACTTTCCATTCCACTCCACCTTCATCTACCAACCACCACCATTCACCACCCACCAAGTATGTGATTATGCTTTGAAAAAAAAGCTTTTCTCTAGATAACCAACCATATCATAGTCGATAGGCATTCGCAAAATGTTAACTTAAAATTGAGAGAATAAGCTTATTAACAATACTCTTCAAATTTGAAGCTTTATTTCTCTCTCTCTCTCTCTCTCTCTCTCGGTTATAGTTTTTGTTTTATATTCTTAATATTTTCTCGCAAGCGAGAGACCGGCTTTTTATTACTTTGCACGTTTTAGCTATAACTGAGTTAAAAAACTATCAAGTAAACATTCAAACTCTCACGTAATGTGAGCAATTTAAAAGATGATATTATGAGTTGCCATTTCAGACTGATAAAAAAGTATTATTAATCGCATTGACATGGTCTTATACCAACAGGTGTTCCGAAATGTAGTTTCTTTTATATCTTTTAAAAATGTTTTAAAGACGTTTTTTGAGACTGATGGCTCTGTTTCCTCCTTTTTGTATAAAAACTAATAATAAAAATAATAATTTATTTTATGTTTAGGTATTAAAAATTCATAAAAAAATATTTTTAATTAAAAGTTCTAAATAGTAAAATAAAAACAAAAAAAAAATATACATAAATTTATTTAAAAGTCTTTTCTTTTTAAAATACAAGAATTTTCAAAACTTAAAATTTTCAAAACTTTGAAAAAAAAACGAAAAATTGAAATCTCATTAGAAAAAAATATGAATCAAGACATGAAAACAAAGTTTCCAAAAAAAAAAAAAATTCATTAATTCGTTTTCAAAAAATGATTTTTCAAATATAAAATTTAATTTTTTTTTTTACAAATTTTCGTTAAAATCAAGAAAATGGTTTTATGGACGGTAACGTTAATAACGCTCAAAGAATATTCTTTTTTTATTTATAAAGTAGGAACTTGTTTGCCACAGTACCTACACACATTTTTGTTCCAAATTGTACATTTGTATGTGTTACAAATTAAATGGACGAAAAATGCCAGCTCTGCGAGATCTGCGTACTAAGATTGTTCAATAAACAAAAAAAAGTTACGTATACGCCACAGTGACCTACTCATTTTTAATCTAACTTTGTCACAAGTGGATCAAAATGAGCAGCAATCGTTTTAAAAATTATAGCAGGTGTTTTTTAGATGTTCCGTAAATGATTGCCGGGTTTACCACCGTTTCACGCAAGAATATTTTATTCTTGTGAAAGTTAATATGTATAATATAAAAAAGCACGAAAATTCATTAAAAATAAAAAAAAATCATGCATCAAATTGCCCAATGGTGACAACGGAAACGGACCATAAGCATGCTCACACTATCACACACTTCAAAAATGTGAGAGCAATCGTGTCTGTTCTGTACATGTAACAGAAAGCAGAGTCTAGACAGAAAGTGGAAAGAAAACTCATTCCACAAAGAATTTCCATTAAATTCTGAAATTTGGCGTCTGTGTTTTTCCGAACATTCTAACTGAAATCATTTTCTAACACACAAATTTGACAGTAGAATGGAATCACACATAACTTTTATTTGTAGATACTTTAAGGATTTTATTTTTCATTCGGTATTTTCACGTGACCTTGATATGCCCTTCAAAAAATTAATTATATTATAAGTCATTGGACCAATGACCTGGGACAATATCATTATATCATAGACTTTGTTCTTCCATTATGTATCTATACCTATACTACAAATCTATAAATATTCCCCGAGACATAAAAAAAAAAAACTATAGTATCCCCAATGCGCAAAATCTTCCTTTAAGGAAAAGTTCTCAAGGGTATTGAATACTTGTTTTGTTTTATCATAGAGATGACCTATACCAAAATATTTATTTTCTTTTGATGAGCTTTTTTTCTCTCCGAAAATTGCCTTGTAATAAATGTATGTAAATACGTGTGTATGTATATGTAAAAGTAATTTTGTGTGTTTCTCGTGAAAGGAAAACCTACGTATGTATGATGTGTGTATAAAAGTATGTACAGTACCCACAAGTTAACCGCCATTCCAATAGTAGTAGGCTGTCGTGATGGGGTGATGGGTAACCCCACTTGCCTTCGGAAGGTTAAATTCTATAAGTTCATTACCCGAAGCTTATATGAAAAACAAGTTTTCTTCGGTTAAGTTTCTTTAACAGTATTTAAACAACTTATTAGAGTTTGTTAAACAATTTCGAACTTCTAAAAACAACTTGTTTCAATTTACAGAAAGAATCTGTTGTTTAAGTTGGGTTGACAGTTCGTTTACCACATTTATCATTTTACTAGGTTCACAAAGAGTTTACACCATTTTATGAATATTTCTTATATTTTATACTAAGCCTTAACTGCATTGACCCAAAAAGTTTGCTTGAGGTGCCATCATATTTTACACAATAACATTATTTTCTTATAATTTTGATTGTAAATAAAAAGATTTTCGCTAATCCAGTGAGACATTTGTTTTTTTTTTTTTGAGTTACTACAGTCTTGTAATAATTGTGCGACATTATCAAACTGATTTTGTGGTGATTTTTCAAAATGGAAAAATTACAAAAAGTATGCATAAAGCTTATTTTTTTTTGGTCTAAAAAACAATTTGTATACTCTGTTTAAAAAACAAATTGTGTTAGCGAGAAAGAAAATATTTGTACTTTTGTACTTATGCAAAAATTGGCCAATCGTCGCCTCAATAAAATAATGTCGTATGTTACATTCGGCTACTTTTGGGAAAACGCAATTTAAGTTCAGATTTTTTTTCTCGAAAACTGTACGGTGAATTTTTTTAAAAATATCATGACATAATACAGAAAATATTTGTCTATTGAATTATGTTAGAATTATTTCAATATTCCAATCCAGAAACAAATAATAGTCAATTTTCTCCAATATGCCGATGTCGTATGTTACGTTTTCACAGAAACTATTTGTTAGCCAAACACATACGAAAAATTGATGACACATACGACAAAAATAAGCAAAGTTTTATTCGAAACTTGTTTACGACAAACGACAAATAGATGTCAAATTCAATGCGAAAAACAAATATCTAACGTTAATTTATTAACTTTTTAAAATCACATTGGCTCCTGGCAATAACCCGAGTTTAGCAAAACTCGATTTTAACAAAAAACATCAATGGTAAAATAACATACCTACATCTAACTTCTAAACAATTGGTTTAGATAGAAGCAGTTTACCTATAAAATGATAGAACTTTTTTAATTTGGAAGTGAGATTTATGTTTTATTTTTTGTTAAAATCGAGGTTTCGCTTAATTCGGGTAGGTATATTACTATGGGTTATAGACTTCACAGTAAAATTCTTTCCTAAAGATAAAATCACATAAATAGAAAAAAAAAAATAATAGGTACATTATTTTTAAAGCAATTTTAGAATTAATGGGATCACAGTTTACTAAAATTAAGTTATGGGGACTTTTCACGAGTAGATTTTTGCGTTGCGGCGAAGCTTTTCGACCCGTGTGAACGTAAGTCGCAGGCGACTAAAGTGACAATCCCCATAGAAAAATCCTAGTCTACCCACATATCGTGCGGCTAAAATCGACTCGTGAAAAGTGGGCATTACTATTCAAGGTGAATTAAAATTATTAAGGTTTTAAGATAGCACGATAAAAGCTTCATACAAATTTCGTAGGGCCAAGTTTTCATTGTCACTGGATTTGAAACATTGGGGGAACCTAAAGGATCGGCATCAAAGAATTCATCTTCCAATATTTCGTTACGTATGCTAAATTAATAAAATCATAAAACCACTATTTTATGCATTTTGTATGCATAAAATAGAGCATATGCTCCTCGGATAAACTTGGCGCAGGTCGACTCGTCCGACCTGCTCGACATCTTGATTGCAACTGAAATTACACTCGTCAGTGTATTTCCTTATGGGACAAACGACAAACGTTTACTGAAATTCCAGTAAAATATTGTTGTATGTGTTGCAAAAACAGCACATACGACAATAATTTACCGAACGAAGAAAAACACAGATTTGTATGAAAAAATTGTAGTATGTGATATTTTTTGTCGTATGTGCACGTTTTCTGTGCACTTACGACAAAAAGCAACTGAAAATGTTTGTAAACCTACACATACGACAAAATGCATAGCGATTATCTCGGAAACGGATACAGATATCGAAAAACGGATTTCACAGAATGAAGGAGAAAAAATCAATTAGCAAAACTGCATTCAAATCTCAAAACCTCAATTTTGCACATACGACAATATTTTATTGAGGCGACGCAATGTAGTTAAGGCCTTAATACCTCTTTTCTTGTTTATAAACGTGCCATTAAAAAAATCAATAAAATGTCTATTCATGGGACACGTCTATTGGGACTATTTAAAATGAACACACCTATTCAGACAGTTTTAAAAACGAACACGCCCTATCAATTTACTATCTTGTCAAAGTGACAGCAAATGTCACTTTTGCTTCACTTCAACCACAACCATTTTCGTGCATAGTTCGTAGTCAAGGTAAATAAATCTTTATTTTTATTTAAAATAAATCACTATTAACATCTCGATAAATAGCTAGACAATTTAATGCATTTAAAATCTTTTGTATGTTATTTCAATCTCCTAAAAAAAAAAACACATCTAAACAATACCTTGCAAAAAAAATATAAAAATGAAACTTGATTAAACTTCTTGTTTGTTTAAATAAAAGTAAACTAAACGTAATATTTTCTTATCAGCACGTTCCACCAAGTGGCATGTAAATGAGTAATAAACAAACAAATGAATGCAACAAAGTGTTGTCAATTAGTCATTCATTCTATAAATAGCTTACAAGATTATCGGCATCGGAATAGAAAGTTTACTTTTTTTCAATGTTCGTTTGTGAATCTTGCTAAAGGCTAACAAAAACACACAAGATTCTCTGCAAAAGGTGAATACCTTCACCGACTACTAAACCTTGATACCATTAACTTTCGAGGTGTCTGCTTTCAAGAGTCAATAGCAATATAAATGTATTGTTATCTTTTTAACAAATTAGCTTCCTTATTGTTTGATTGAATTGCATTTATCTTATCTGGTTATTCTCTTTATTTAAATTGTCTTTTGTTGCAAGTTCAAAAGAATATAAGAATTATTTGAATATAATTTACAGATGGAGCTCACGGATGTTGTTCATGGAACTATAATTATTCCAAAGCATATTCTTAATATCATTCAAACTCCACATTTTCAAAGGCTTAAAAAAATTAAACAACTTGGTGTAACGTACAAAACTTTGCCACAAGCAAATAGTAATCGTCATGATCATTGTATTGGGTTTGTATGAATAAATTTGTTTATTAAATTTCAATTTATTTAATTAATCTACCTCATTTTATTACAGGACATATTATTTAGCTGATAAAACATTAGATGCACTTGAAAAGAATACCAAAGATCTTAAAATACCTGATTTTTATAGAAAAGTTGTTACAGTAAGTATATAAAGTTTAATGATGTGACACTTAAAAAAATAATTTTTTTTATGTAAAATGAATACATTTAAAACAATTCTAAAAGAGCCTTTGATAAAATAACGTGGTGCATTTCTCTGCTGAAACTCTATTTAAGTAGTTAAACTGAAAAACTTTAGATTTAATAACAGTCATATCTTTTGAAATAAAAGTTGTATAATGAAAAACAAACGTAGGCTCTCTGCGTAACCTTAGGCAAATTTACCACTAGTTTTGTTTAAAAAATATTTACATTTGAATAAGATTTAAATAAATTAAAAAAACAAAAATTTTTGTAATAGGTAACGATAAATTTGTTGATAAATTTTCTTATAAGATATTAAAATTAAATGCAATTTGTTGATTCACATAACACAGAAGTAGCAAGGGATATAATTATACCAATTGATAAATAAAACTAAGCGAACAAGACATTAATGGGGTTAAAAGCTTGAACTTTGGCAAGATCTTCAAAAATATCTTCGTAGGCTTTTTAAAATAATAATAACAGGGTTTTTATTAGAGATGCCGCGAACATTCGGCCACTATTCGGTATTCGGCCTATTCTGCCTATTTTTCTGGTATTCGGTATTCGGCCGAATAGTTTAACTATTCGGCCGAATACCGAATACCAAATGGAGAAGAAAAAAGACATAAATTATTATACCAAAATGTGTGTTTTATTAAAAAATTTTAATTTTAGCACTTAAAATCTACTAAGGGCAAGTTGTGGTGTTGTGAAAACTATTTGTTCCGCATTTGTTGGTAGTAAACGATTACGTTTATCTTTGTAGACTCTTCCTGCTTCGAAAAATAGTCTTTCACTGTAAACACTTGTCCCAGGAGAAGAAAGGTAGACTTTAGCAAATGAGGAGGTGATTTCTGAAACCAGCTATCTGACCTGAAGGTAGTTTTGAGTAAAATGCCAAAAACCTTTACTTCGTAATACAGAAGATATAGAGCAAAATAATCTTCTAGTAGAGTAACAAAAGCAAATTATTAGGGAACCCGGCCGAACAGCTCTGATTGTGACGATTTTTTTTTTTCAAACGTAGGTAATTAAAGTCTATAGATTAAAAATTGCCGGTGTTGCCGTATTGTTTTTTAAAATTAAAATTAATTTTTTTTTTAACAAAACCTTTTTTTTGCTTAAATTTCATAAAACAAATGATAGCAAAAGATTCTCTAGGTAATTTAAGGAAAATATATATGAGGCAGTAAGGGACAATCTTCCATCGTTTAAGCGATAAATGCAATTTTCTAACATTCTGACCTCAAACACAAAAAAAATATTTTGAAAATAACGGCAACACCTACAATATTTTAAAATACATTTTTAAAAAGCCAGAAGCTCATTCTTATCGCTTAAATTTAAATCCACTAAATTTAATCAAGACTTTTTGAAAAAATGGTCCTCAAACTCAGAATTTAAAAAAAAAATGTTATTAGAAAAATTTAAAATGACTTTTTTCCAAACTTTTTCTAATAAAATATGAATTTATTTAAAAAAAATTTTTGGCCATAAATATTATCAGTTGAATTTGGAAGCAAAAAAGGTAAAATATATCACACTTTTGAAAAAAAAAAAATGAAAAATTACTTCAATTTCAATGGTTTTTTTTATTAAAACTGAATTTTTGAAATGAAATAATTAATTTTCTCAAAGACTGTGGTAAATAGGAACTTTAAATTTTTGCTATTTAACTTTCAACAGTAAGGGTTATTAAATGAATAAAAAATAATTTTATGTTCAGATGTTGAACTTAAAAAAAAAAATAAGTTACATTTTTTTTCAAAACTTTTATTAAAAAAAGTTCTTCGAAAATGAAATACTTTTTAATTTTTTTCATAAACCGTAATACATATTGACATTTCCTTTTATAATTTGAAATCATAATAAATCCGGCCAAAAAAATTTGAAAATAAATGCATTTTATATTACGACCAAGTTTAAAAAACGACATGTTAAAATTTTTTCAATAATTTTTTTTTTTTCAAAAATCTGAGTTCAATTACCATTCTTTCAAAAGTCATTCATTCAATTAACTTAATTTTAATTTTACATATATGACTAAGCTTCTAGCTTTAAAAAAATGTATATTTGAATATTGTAGGTGTTGCCGTTGTGTTCAAATATTTTTACTTGCGATATAGGTACTATAGGGCAAGTTTAGGATTCGTAAAAAAAATCGAACTCGAGATAACAATTTTACATGACATTACGATGATGGAGAATGCCAAAAAAGTGGGTCCGGCAATTCTGTCTGTCTGTCTGTCTGTCTGTCTGTCTGTCTGTGTGTCTGTCTCTATCTGGAGCTGCAGCCTAAACGAGTGAAGTGATTTTTTTCAAACTTGGTAGTTAGCAGTTTTTGGTGATTCCCTAGAGGGGAAATTGAAATTTTTTTTTTATGACCAAAACTAACGGTACCTGCCATATAACGGAAATAGAAAAGTTAATTTTTTTCAAAAACGGCTCTAACGATTTTGATTAAAATTTTTGTGTGTAGTACTACACATAAGAGCCAACTTTTTAAATAAAAAAAATATTTTTTGTACCGCTATTAACGGTACCTGTCATAGAACGGTTTTTTTCGTTTCTGAATATCTCGTACAACATTAACCCGATTTAAATAAAAATTTTTATACAAAAGTGTGTAAGTAAAGACAATATTAAAATTTTAGAAAATTTTCAAAAAACGCATTTTTGGTTTTTTAAAAAATATTTCAAAATTTTTTTTTGAAAAATCAATTTTTTGAAAACGGATCAATGAAAAATTTTGAAATTTAGTTTTTATGTGTAAATTAATTATTTCTTCAATATGGCATACCAACTTTTTTTTTGAAAAATGTTAAAAAATTTTTATATATAAAAAACTATTTTTTTAAAAAACGGCTCCTACAATTTTCGAAAATTTTTTTCTAAAAATACCTTTTTATACGAGAAATAAAATGGCATATTTGTTTTTTTTTTTAAGATAATTTAAAACGGAGTTTAATTAATTATAAAACCAGATTTAATTTTTTTTATACTACTTATGAAATTTCTTCAAAATATCAAATTTTAAATTTTTTGAATAAAAAGCTTTAACATTATAGTTACATTAAGCATAAGAGCAAGTACGTGCGACCCCAGTCGTGCAATTTATTTTTTTTGTGTTTGAAGTCAATTAATAAGAAAATTGCATCTATCGCTTGAACTATGGAAGATTGTCCCTCACTCCCGTATATTTTTTTTCCTTGAATTTCCTAGACAATCTTTTGGCATCAATTGATTTATGAAATTTAAGAAAAATTTTTGAAAAAAATTTGTTTTTGTTCACAAAAATCTTCAATTAAATCTAAAAAATCAAAACGGCAACACCGGCAATTTTTAATCTATAGACTTTAAAGTATTTTTAATTACCGACGTTTGAAAAAAAAGATCATCAAAATCTAAGCTGTTCGGCCGGGTTCCCTAATATTGCCAATTTTTGAGCTTTAGTTACTCCACTATTCTACAAATTTATTCTTTACGAAATTTTAATAAAATTAAAGTTTTCAAAATAAATATATCTCAAGTCTTAATATTGAAAATTCCTTATTAAAAAGTCGGTATATCTGCTTTTGAAAGTGCGAGTATAATTGCGTTATGTCTTCTTTTGGAAGTAAAACTATTAAAAAATCTTCTTTTGCAGGTAAAATCACGATTTTTTTAAAAAATTTTTGTAAATAAACATTTATCAATATCAGTGTTTTAGTTTATAACAAGAAACAAAAATACATTTTTATAAATGAAATTGAATTAAAATGCGTTTCTGGATCGAACGTACTTGCTCTTGTAATTTAGAGTGTCTATTTTGGTTATTTGAATAGCTCTATATTTCATTTTTTTTTTAATGATAAGAAATAACAGTCTGTAAATTTTGAAAAAAATTGGTACGAAATAAGCTAAAAAATAAGTCAATTTTCGCAAAAAATCACAAGCATTATCCAAATTTTTGAGAAAAACTAAAAACACAGATTCTTAATATTATTTACTAAAACCCTTAAGTACAAAAATTTTAATTAAAATCGTTAGACCGTTTAGGTCCTAGCACGCTGTACAGATGGACGAACGGAACTAAGTGATGACGAAAACTACTTTTGTAACTCCTCCATCATCGTAATGAGGCATTTTATCATACGTCAAATTGATATTTTTTTTTACTGAAGAGACCTTATTGGAAAGAACATTTTGCGTAGGCCATTTTGGAAAAAATATTTGGTGTTCAATAGGCTGTTTTGGAAATAAAGTCGTTTTTTGACATTGAATAACTATCTCTGTGTGCTGTTAAGAAAATTATTTTTGATTGAATCAGACGCGCGTTGAAAAGACCTAAAAAATGACATGCATATGTATCTCATTTTCCAATTTTTTTCCGATAGCTGGAAATCAGCTCCTCAAATTTTGTCAAAATATGAAATTTTGTAGTATGTGTTGACCACCACTTGTATGGGTCCGCCGTTCGATCTTGGCGAACAGTCCTCATATATAATTCGATTTTAGATGTCTACCTTTGCAGTACTAGGTAGTGTGTTCAGACATTTATCTTAAAAGTAGTTCAGTTATTCATCGTTACAATACGATGTTGTTGGGAATTTTTTAAGCTACATACATCTATTCTTGAAACAAATTATAAAATTTTTGAAATTACCAACGTTTTTTTCTGAGTGTCCTTGGCCGAATATTCGGTATTCGGCCAAACCAGTGTTCGCGGCATCTCTAGTTTTTATGTACATATTTCCATTTTTATAACAGTTTTTACAAATTTTGTGTAACATATTTTCTTAAAAGTTTCTGAAGCTGTAAAACAGTGTTTTTTTAATTTTAATATCATTAGGCAGAGAATTAGATCGATGTCTATCAAACTAAATTTTTGTGTGTATTTTTGTTCAATTCAACAATGCTATTAATGAAAAAGCTGTTGAATTGATTCGTGATTTCTAAGTGATCCTCGATATCAACATTGTTATTTTTTTTTTTTTTTTTTTGATAATTTCATTGGTTTCATTTCCGGCAGCTTTGTCGTTTTTTTCTGCACGCAATTCAACATAAGTTGCCAATGGTAGAATTCATACTCCTTAATTAGGTTAATTTTTGTATACTCGTTCTTGTACTTTCTATTTACTTGGCAATTTAGAGTTAAACCGATATCGTTTATTGAAAATTGTGTTCTTTTGTTCAAATGATTTTTCTAACGGCGCAATACTTTAAGCTCATCATTGAAAAAGTCTTGATTCGTGGCAATAACTTTAGTTTAATGAACTAGGTCACCAGCCCTATCAAACCTATTATTAACATACATAGTTCACCTTTTGAACTAACATAAATAGAAGACATTTTTTTTCCTCTGAAAGTAAATAACTTCACATTGTTTTGAGTTCTTGTTTTAAGAATGCTACCTTCCGAAATTCACTCCACTTCACTCAACTAATTACTTACATATGTGTGCCCTTAATTATGAAAGTGGACTCCTGGAAAGTCACTCCTAAAAATGGCATCAAATCTAGCCTAAAAATAATTATTGTTTAAGGGGTAAAGTTCGTTTGAAAGCGAAATCGCAGTAAATAATCTTCTTTATTGCTCCTCTAGTGATTTCATAAAATAAATATAATTAAATCGTTATAAAAAAATTATTATGTAAGTTTTACTTCAAACAATGCAAAAAGTGACTTAGTCCACTTTCATAATCATGGGCACATGTATACATTAGGCTGGGTAAAAAAAAAATTGAATATTTTTTTGATTTTAAACTCCGAAAAATCGATTTCTAGACACCTCTAGAATATACTGACCGAATATAGGCTCTTAATATTAATAGGAAGATCCTCATTTTTTTATCAATCGAATTTATAGCAATTTTTTTTTACATATTCTTGTAGGAAATTGAACGCTCTTCAAAAAAAAGCCTTAAAGACTTTTTACCGACTTCCAACAAGGAGGAGGTATTCAATTCGTATGTATTTTCTTTTTTTTTATGTTTGTTACATATTTCATAACTATGGACTGAGTGAACCAATTTTGATAATTCTTTTTGTATTGGAAAGCTATGGTGTCTGCAGTGTTCTGGCTATATAAACCATACAAACCAGTTTTGATCCATGGAAGTCAGTTTTTGTTTATTTTTTTTTAATGATCATTTCGTTTTTCTAACCGTCAAAAGTTTGACAAAATCATTAAAAAAATATTTTGTTTTCTTAATTTTTTAACATTTTGAACAATAATAACAATCAAACGGACAAGACATAATGCTTGTAGGAAACAGATTGTTCTACAAAAGTCATTATTATCATATTAACAAGATGCCTTCTTTTAGGGGTTCAAACGTTCTTTGGTATTAAATCGATTGCTTTTACCATTTAGAAGATATTCGTATCCATACTCTAATGCCCACTGATTTTAATACTTTTTTTATGACCAGAATGCATTAGGATTTGGATACGAATATCTTTTAAACGGTTAAAGCAATCGATGTCGTATGCTCTCCAATCATCCAGTACCTGTCTAAAACTTGAGAGTTACTCATTTTTTCTAAGCAAATCAGATTTTTCTGAATATACCACATTTATTCAAGGTACATATTCCACTACGATTAGAATTGACAAGATATTGCTTTCCATAATTTATTTTTTTCTGGTCAGCAAATATGCTTGGTCAAAAATTTAGGAAAAAATAAAGAAGTCCGGAAAATGTTGAAATGTTATGTTCATAAAAGACACTAACACATAATGTTAAACATTTAACTGAGGTAGAGTAAAAGAGACTCTGCCAAATTGATTGTCTCTAAGACTCCTAACCTCATATATCTTTATGTCAGTTCGTAGTTTTTTTTTTTTTTTAATTGGGAATCGAGCTCTGAATTGATTTAAAAAAACATTAGTTAGTTAAGTAAATAATAACGTAGTAGACATAAAAACCTTCTTAAAGCAGTTTTATGAACTCGTCACGTGAGTTCTTATTTGTCCTATAGACCATTTTTGACGAAAATGAGTTATAGATGCCATCTTATATTTTCGACCACGCTCTTTCGATTGCTGCAATCAGAATCGTCCTATCTCTTTTAGTTTTCGAGATAAAAAAAATGATTTTGTCCTATAGACCAAATTTTTTCGATGAATTTTATGCTTATTTGTCCTATATACGTTTTTGTATGCAGTAGGACAAATACTGGCTTTATAATTATGCAAAATTTGGGCTTAAATGTCCTATATCCAATGAAGTTATATTATTCACACAAAATGACTTACGTCCCCATAATAGCTCCTCCAAGGAAGGATGAAATACTGAAATTTTGAAGTCATTACATTGCTAAAAGTATCGTTGCTTAATGCTAAGGTAACCATCTCTAATGAAAAAAAGAAGGACATCATCCATATCGTCCCGTTTCTGCGTGAACCACGTATCTACACAGCAAAATTTGTTCAGTTTTGAAAAGAAATATACATTTTTCTTGATTAAAAGTACTTATGAATTGAACAAAAGGAAATCAAGTTATGTTTAAGACATATTGAATGAGTTGTCTCTAAGCTAAAACCCTTGTATAATATTTTCGTTTATTTTTTTAAACTCAAATAAAGAATGTATTGAGTTTCGATTTAAATAAAAATTTTTGGGTTCCTATTTTTTCTGTTTTTGTAACCTATATCCAATACAAATTCCAATGGAGAATAAATTTTTAGCTTTTGTTTTTCATGTGTCTGTAACTGTATGAACAGGTGTCCTATGTCCATTTTACTACTTTTTTTAAAACTCAATTAAATCAATATTGAAAAAATCTAACATGCAGATTGCTTTATGTTTGGTTGGGAAAATATCTAATCTTTCAAAAAACATACAAATCACTGTGATTAGGCTAAAAAAAAAATATAAGCAAACCACCACTTTAAAGTTTAAAAACGCTCTCCTGAAAAGTTAAGTTTTTGGTTTATAGGACAAATAAGAACTCACGTGACGAGCTGCTACTAAAATGTTTTTCTTTGTATCGATTTTAGATAGCTGCTCTATTACACGATATAGGCCATGGTCCATTTTCTCATACGTGGGAATTCATTTGCTGTGGACAGTATCATGTATGTATTTAAATAATATTATGTAATTCTATTAAATATTAAAATTTCAAGCATGAAGTGAACGCTAGTACCTGTATAGATGAAATTTTCAAAGTTTGTCTCTTAGATTGGGACGTGGATAGACCTTATGCCATAGAACTTATCAAAGCATTTATCGTAGGCGATCGCAATTGTCTTCGAGATGAAAATTATCTTTTTCTATTTGATGTGAGTATTTTTTTTTTATTTTTTTTTTTAATAAAATATTATTAATTTTTAAGATTGTGAATAACAAAATATGCGAAGTAGATGTGGATAAATGGGACTATTTGCAACGTGATTATCTTTTAAAAAATGATATAAAAACACCTGAAGTTAATCTGGATGTCGAAGATGTTTTTTTAAGTATTTTTTTTTCTTTTTAAAAGAAAATCAAAAGATGTTAACCATTTAATATTTTAGAGGCTCGTGCAAGTAACGATAGAGCTCGTATTGAATATCGTTATTGTGATTATCGTAAAATATATAATATTTTTGAAGCCAGATCTCTCTTTCATATACACATCTATCAGAGACCAATCAATACCTGCATGGAAAATATTTTAAAATATGTTATAACAAAATGTGAGAATGATTTGGAACGAATAAATGGGTAAAAGTTGATAGTAATTTTTGTATTTATTACTAAAAAATTTTTTTTTTTGTTTATTTCTTTTAGATTTAAATTAAAAGAAATTCGAAGTCAACATGTTGATGCTTTTCTTAAATTACATGACGATGAAGTATGGAGAATTCTACAAGCACTTAAAAAGACAGGAGATATTCTTCAACTTTACAATTGTTTAGAAAATCCAAGTCTCTCTGAAATATATCCTCAATCTGATGATGAGAAGGTAAATAAATATCATATAAGACCGTATTTATTTTAAGTTTTATTTTTATATTCTTTCAGCTTTCAATCGCAGATTATATGAGAGCTGAAATTCGAATAGCATATGCTGGTGAAAAATTACAAAGCGATAATATTCCATTTTACGGAAATGCAGAGTAAGTTTATATAAAGTTATACAAAGAAATCTTATAAAAAATTTGTCTCTTATTTTTTTTAGAGAAAAACCTTCATTCGAACAAAAGAAAGGATTCTACCAAAGTGTTTCTTATTTTCAAGTAACTCCATCCCCAACATGAATTCCATAAATATTTGAATGATTAAGAAAAATGATTTCATTCTCATAAAAAAATCACTGTGAAGCCTCAAAAAGAGATATTATGTAATTACATACAAAGATTTAGTTTTATCCATGTCATATATAGATATTTTTCTTTCGAATATTCAAATTTTTGTTGTTAATAATTTTCTAATGTAGTTTTATGTAATGAATTTTTAATAATATTAATATTTTAATTTAATCTGTTCACTTAAAATAATTTATTGGTGTTTTATTTTTTTGTAAATTTTGTTGTTTTTAAAGTTTATTTATTTTAATTCATAATTTACATATTATATTGTTTTTATCATTTAGAAGTAAATGAATTTACTATTTTTTTTTTTTGTTTGAAGATAATACAAAAGTATTATGAGGCTAATGAAATAAAAAAACACACATTTGTCACTAAAATTTTCAAAATGCAAAGTTGTTTTTTTTTTCCTTATAATTTGTCCCACTTTCTAGCTAAAATCATCTCTAAATGTTTCAAAGAGAGTAGGTTCCTAGAAAACTACAAAATTTTCGTTGAGAACTTGTAGCCAAAATCTAATGACGAATGCTCCAAGATGATGTTACTCCTAGGAGATTTAAGGATTGGAAAGATGACGTCTTCACCTGACAGAGCCTACCAAATTAGTAACCGGATAAAGGCTCATTGAATTTGTACTAGTACTAGAATAGTTTACCCCTCTTCCACAAATCTTTTTCGTTATCTCCTGATTCAATGAAAACACATCCAGCATACTGATTGTTCGTTCCAACAGGTCAGCTATTTGGACAAATATTTTAGCTGGCTCTTAACTACTCTAGTGCAGAATTCAAAAGGAGGCTTTTGGACAATGAAAAACTGCAAAATATTCCTATGCGAGAAATTCTATAAATGGCTACTTAAGTTTGAGCTCAAATTTTCTCAAAAGAACCAAGGCTACAGAAAACTAGGAAACTCCAAGTGGAGTAAAAAAGACCACTTTTTATTAAAAAAAGAAGAATACAAATTTGGGTCAAAAAGTTCGCGAAATGTAGGTGTTATAGAAGCCATGAAGGAAATTTTGTTACCTCAAATTGTTTCGGGTATTCATTCGGGAAAATTATAACAAGTTTGTTAAAAAACGGGTCAATAATTGAGCTTTAGTTGAGTTAGCAAGTGAGTCCGACAGACAAAATTAATTTATGGATTAAATTTATTTTTTAGGTCTTGACTCGGACAAAATTGCGCAGATTATTTTGAAGGGATGTCAATTGCTTAGGACTCTTGGCTTGGAATAACAATGATTTATAAGTGGAATTGTAGGTTTAAATAAGCCAGTTGAAGATGATTCTCTGCGGAATAATCATGGCTTCAAAATTTTGGAATACGGAATAGATTTCGCTAATCGATTATAAAAAATGGGGTTTCAAAATAACAGGTGGATACTACACAAACATTGCTGCATAAGTAGAAAAGCGGTCATTAGAGAAAAAAGAAGAGAAAAGTGGATCAAAGGGGATTCTGCTTTTGCATGACAAGGCTTTAATTCTTAAGTGCCCTCTGGCGAATACTACCTCACAGGAATGTGGTGGGTATATTGAATGTACCACCTTAAAACACAGATTTGGCCCTTCTGATTATATTTTATTCCCAAAACTGAAGAAAGAACTTCATAACCACTCCATTTTGAAGAGCTTGACAAAACAAAATTTGTGTAAAAAAAAACATTTTTACCAATAATAAAAATGCATTAGTCTTAAGAAAAAATATTATTAAGGAAAAATAAAAACATGTCAAATTTTCTCCCCTTTCCCTGCCATTCCGCGAACTTTTTGGTCGTTTGGGGGCTAGCCCAATTTTTTTAATGATATAATCATTTAACATGAAACAAGAGTGTCGTTTTTGACTATCAACAGTCGATTATCACCTTTGCCGACTCCACCCCTATTTGTTATCTTTACAAAAATTAAAAAAAAAAAATAAAACGATTTATTTAAATTGATTACTAAAGTTATATATTTAGCTAATAACAATGTTTTAGTTTGATATTTTAACAAGTCTACAAAATAAAATATAATAAAATAATACGTAAATTCTATTGTTTTGTGAGAGTGTGAAATACATTAACAACAAATAAATCTAAATAAATGAAATATAAATTAATATTAGACGTTGAGAAAAAAGAAAAAAAAATATATTTAATAATTTAGTGATCACAATTTTGTTGTTTTTAATGTTAAGTACCTCGAATATAGTATAAAATAATATAATTAGTGATTATTTTAAAAATACTCATGAAATTAATATAAATACTTTACAAACTTTATGTAAAAGTTTTGCATATTTTTTATGAAGTCACCAAAAATGATTAAATTTAAATTTCTTATTATAATAAAAAAGTATAAAATTACACAATTACAATAATTATTTTTTTTTTTATGTTTTATTATGTTTATGTATTAAAATTACATAAATGCCTTAAAATCTATATAGATTTTAGAAAATAAATACAATATCTGAAGGGATTTTTTTTTTAAATTAAAACTTAAAATGTAATAAAATAAAAAAACAATGTACAAGATCAACAAGAGAAAATTTAATACAGTCTTTTGAGTGTGTGTTGTCAATATTATGGGGTCCCTATTATTTTTTGTGGCAAGTGTGCTGCTAAATATTGTTTATGAAGTCTCTGGCGACAAAATTGATAGAATTCAATTTCATTTGTGAAATTTTTTCTTACAATATCCTTGACCTTCTCGCTAACTGGTGGTTTGAAGTTGTTTTTGTTGATTTTTGTTAAGTATTCTGCACTACCTGAAATTTAAAAAATAAAAAAATTGTAAATAGAAAGTTAAAAAAATTTAATAAAAAAATAATTTTTTAAGTTTTTAAAATTTTTTGTGTTTGGAACAAATTTTTGTTACATTACAATTTTCCCTTATTTAAACATTTCAATTAAATAAATTGAATTGAAATTGAATTGAAATTGAATTGAAATTGAATTGAAATTGAATTGAAATTGAATTGAAATTGAATTAAAATTGAATTGAAATTGAATTGAATTTGAATTGAAATTGAATTGAAATTGAATTGAAATTGAATTGAAATTGAATTGAAATTGAATTGAAGTGAATTGAAATTGAATTGAAATTGAATTGAAATTGAATTGAGATTGAATTGAAATTGAATTGATATTAAATTAAAAAAGGACCTTAGTACGTAAATTGAAATACTTGTAGGACTTACTTTCATAAATATCACGAACTCCTTGAAAAAATCGTGGAATGTATTTTTCAAACACTGACAAAGTAGTATTCATGTCTTCCAAGACTCCAACAACCGAATATTGGCTTTCAACTGCATATTTAGCTCTTTCAAGTGCTCCAACTGTGTTAAAAGGTCTGTGAAACAAAAATAATTTTTTAAAAAAATATTTCTTTTATCTGAAGTGTTTATTACAACTCACGTGCACTCATAATCATGTCCACAAAAGAACAAACTCTGTCTTCTATGATCACCAATACCTTCCACAGTGACTCCTTGTGTATAAGTACATTCTTGATCACCCGACAAAACACAACTTTCAAAATCTTTCTTCAACCACGATGGATGTGGCAATGGTAGATCTGGGAATGCAGCTTTTCTTTCAACAAAATACCAAGGTGCTCTAACATAATAAAACCAACTGATAACTCTTTCCACCGGATCTCGTACAACATTTATATAAATCGGTGTTGGTAAACTGAATTTGGTGAAATTTGTATAGCAAACGTGTTTAATGAAAACTGATGGTTCTGGCAAATCACTTATCACTTCGGCTAATTCTTGTTGTTGATCATCAGCTAAACGAATTGTTTCGACTTTTTGTACTGCATCTCGATGAAATTGGAAATTATTTCGTTCGGATAGACGACGCATAAGTTCCATGAAAGTTTGACTACCAACTTTGGGTACACGATTGAAGAAAACAAGATCGAGTTGGGCTTTGCGGGTGTTGTTGAGATCTTTGACGTTAAGAGATTGCATCTGGTATGGGGGAATGACAAATTAAATATTAATTTTTGAAACAAAAAAATTTAAGAAAATTTTAATATAAAAAAATAATTTTTAATACATTTTGTGGTTTACCTGAGTTAAAACCGAAGATAAGTCGCTGTGATTGATATTTCTAAAATAAATTCTAATTATTAAAAAATTTGCTTAATTTTTGTGTTTATTTGAAAACTAATAATACCATTTTACCAACATTTTTAAAAATTTATTGCGACAAAATATTAATTCTCCCAACATATTCTCATAAATTTCTTAAACCAATTTCATTTTCAGTCCCGTAAAAAATAAAAAGCCTAAATTTTGCAAATTGAGCTGCGACATTTTTGAGATCTCTATAACACAACCCTTGCGATAGGTAAATTTGTCATAATTTGCTACTCCGAAAACTGTCTGATGTCTTTTTTTTTGCAACTTTTTACAAATGGCCCCAAATTATTTACGTGAAATTTATAGGGCACACTTCGCATTTTGATTTGAGACTATTGCGAGACTTCCTGATATTAATTTGTTAATTTAAGAAAACCCTGTTCGCAAATTGATTTGCTATGTTTGCAAGAATTCTGTTTAAACTCGTTCAAGAATTTCCTGATCATACTTTTGGATAGTTTAAAAAGCGAAGAGTTCCAAATTATATTTGCGAAGTTTGCAAAATTTGCAAAACTGCGATTAAGGGAAATATGAAGCATAACACTTTTTGGCATATTTTGGACTTTTCGAAATTCTTCCTTAATAATTGCGCACAATTTGTTTATGTTTGCAAAACTTACAAAAGGCGACTATCTTGGTTTTATAAGATCATGTTCACTAATTGATTACTAAGCAAAGACAATTTTCCGTTCAAGAATTTCTTGAGCAAATTATATCTGCGAAGATTGCAAAATTTGCAACATTATAAGCACAGAATGCATATGCGATCAAATCAAATTTGACAATAAATGGGTCTTGAAAATAGCCTTTTAGACAGTAAGGAGATTCTCCTTGAAAATTGCGTAATTTTAGAAAGAAAAAACAAGTTCGCAAATTTATTTTATATGAATATCAATGCTCTCTTGGGACACTTTTATGCCTGATGTCTGGTCTGCTCATAGAAATTACAGGCATTTGCAAGTTTGCGAACATTTATTACAAAGATTAAAATAGGTTGCAGATATTGCGAACATATCATATGCGAGTATCATTTATTGCTTTAATATTTTTAAATGTTAGAGCAAAAGATGCAAACCATTAAGTGTGATACCCATTCCGCTTCTAATATAGTTTCAACTATTCGCAAGCTTGCAATAATTAATTTCATATAATGATTTTAAAGTGTTGCAAACTTTGCGAAGACATCATTTGCGAGTATCTTTATAGTTTAAATATTTTTAAGTTCTAGAAAAGTAAATTGTGGAGCGTGTATTTGTAATTTGCGAGGTATATTCAACACAAATATTGCAGTTCATTCGCAAGTTAATTGATTCCACCATAATGGTGGCACCATTGCTAGCACATAATTCCAAGTATTACAAACTTTTTGTTTATAGTTAAGAGGAAAATATTAAGCTGCAACGTACCAAAAGTTTGCGAATCCGATCTATAAATTTTTTTCCCAAGATGCTCAAATGAGTTTGCAAATGAAATGCTTGCTCAGGCGATGCGAAATCCAATCTTAATCCAGTTACTGTATCATTTGCAAGTTTGCGAACATTACAATGGCTTTTCGCAAAATATATATCGAAAATTTTTTAAAAATCATTAAAAAAATTTATTTTTGCAAATGTGAAGTTATGCAATATAATTTTCTACCATCGCAAATGCACACAAACTGCTGATATATACAATTATTGCAAGTTTATGTGAAATTTTGATGCTGCAAATATTTCGCATGCTTTTTGCGACTTTGTGAATTGTCCCAAAAGGGTTTATAAATCCTGCGCGATTAAAAAACTGAATAATTTTAATTAAAAATTATACAAATAAAATAAAAAAAACTCTGATTTTGTAAATTTTGTATTTAATTCATAATATTATTAAACGGAGTCAAGTTCTTTTAATTTAAGAGAAATATATTGCTTATAAAGTCTCTGTTTGCAAAAATGATAAAAATCATATTCCTGTGTGAAATTCTTCTTGATCATTTCTCTAACATCATCATCGACTTTGGGTTTACGAGTATTCTTATTCCGCTTTCTAATTTTGTCTTGATTCACTAAAATATAATTAAAATTAAATAAATTTAAAACAAAAGAAGTTTTTTTTTTTTAAATTTTGAATTTACATGCATACAACAGCTTCGCTCCATGGAAATAGCGTGGTATGAATTTTTCAAGAACTGTCAAAGTGACATTTGTATCTTCCCAGGTTCCAACTACAGCATAGTATTTTTCGACATTATGCTTAGCAATTTGTATTGCCGTTGGTGAGTTGAAAGGTCTGTAGGGATAGATCTTATTTTTAGTAGAAATTCTTTATAAATTCAAAAAAAAAAAAAAAAAAAAATCCTTACAAACAATCCCTTGAATGTCCACAAAAAAACAACGATTGTCGTCTATAATCTCCAACTCCATCCTTTATCGCATATTGCTTGTAATTACATTCATGATCTCCACTTCGAACGCATTGATTAAAATCTTTCTTCCACCAGTCGAGACTCTGGACTTCAGCATTTTTTACTTTTTGAAAATAAATTGCATTTTTATAAGCACTTCGGGTATAGTAAAACCAACTTATAACCCGTTCCACTGGATCTCGCACCAAATTCATGTAAATCGGTTGTTGAAGATCGAATTGTGTAAAATTTATAAAACCAATATGTTTCATATAAATAGATTCTTCGTTAAGTTGTGTCATAGTTTCAACATGTTCTTGAATTGCAGGTAATTTTAAATTCATACTCGTTCCGGAAGCGGGGTGAAATTCAAAATCATTAAATTTTTTGAGAATTTGTATCAATTCCATCATTGCTTCACTGCCAACTTTAGCAACACGATTGAAAAACACAATACCAGGATGGGAGTTTTTTGTATTGTTAAGCTTGTCCGAGCTTAAAGATTGTAGCTATAAAATTTTAAAATCCAAATCGTAAATTTTTTTATTTTTTTTAAATGACTATGAACGAGAGCCAAGCAAGGAAATTCGAAAATTCAGATGGTCAAGGCTTTATCCAAATAAATTAAAAAAAAAGGCATAAAACAAAATTTTAAGCCATTAGAAACATAGATATGTTAATCAAATAAATGCATAGTAAAAATAAAAAAAAAATAAAGAACCTGTAACCAGCGGACAAGCAAGAGGCTTCCAACGTTACTTCATTTGCTTAATGATTTGAAGTAGTTTAGAAGATATGAGGGAACAAACATTCCCACGTTCATACAAACCGGTCAAATACATAATAAGTAGTCTTTTCTTACGTCGCGACGAGCGATTGATGCTCCCAAATGATTTGCGACATCTTTAAGACCTCTTTCGAGCACCACGCAAAAGCTTTTCATTTTGCAAAATAACTTGCGCAGTTTGCGATTTTTGCTTTGAAAACTCGATTCAAATTTACGGATCTATTTTTGGGTATCTTGGTGAGAATCATATAAACCAAAATACCGAATTACCGAATGCTCAAAAAATCCAGAATCTAAAAAGTACTTAAATCCCTAAAATTCAAAATCCTGAAAACTTTAAATCCTGAAAAGTTATAAATAGGTAAATGAAAAATTATTACAGATTATGGGTTTTTCGAGACTTTGCATATTCGAGGTGTTGGGTTTTTAGGATTTAGGATTTTTGGGATTCTGGATTTTCTGCATTCAAAATTCCTGGATTGTGTTCGTCTCTCTCCAGAGTAAGTTCAACAAATCTCATTAGTTAGTTCTTAAAGAATTCGGTATCAAATTTAAATAATCTAGAATGGGTTGAAGTCAGAGTTCCAAAAACACGAAATTCCGAATGCAAAAAATCCTGAAAACCCAGAATATCAAAAATCGAAATCCCAAAATAATATATAAAACGTAAAATTGTCACAGATTTTAGATTTTCGAGATTGTATTTTTAGAATTTTTGGGATTTTGGATTTTCTGGATTCAAAATTTCGGGATTATGTTCGTCTCCCTCGAGAGTTAGTCCAGCAATTTTTATAAGTCAATTCTTAGTTAATTGGATATCTAATTAAAATCAACGAGCACAGTCGAAATCTCGAAAACCGAAATCCCGAATACCCAAAAAAAAAAATTCAAAAATTCTGAATCCCAAAAAAAAATCCCGTAATTCCAAAATCAAAATCCCATTTTGGGATTTTCAGATTAACGGTTTTCGGTATTTTAGGTTTTTGTCTTCATTCAAAATTTTAGTAATTGTGTCCGTCTCCCTCCGGAGTTAGTTCAACAAATTGTATTAGTCAATTATTTGTGAAATGGGTATATAAAATAGGTAATAATCGAGATTGGGTTGAAGTCAGAGTACCCAAAACCAAAATTCCAAACACAATCCCGAAAATCCAAAATCCCAAAAACCGAAACCAAATACCCAAGATCTCGAAAATCCAGGATATCAAAAACAAAAAACTCCAAAATCATAGAATCCCTAAAACCAAAAATTCAGAAAACTCAAAATCCCGAAAAAATTAAAAAATAAAGTCTGGGCTTTTGGCATTCTGTATTTTCGGAATTCTGAGTTTTCGAAATTATGGGTTATCTAGATTCAAAATTTCTTGATTGTGTCCGACTATTTCGAGAGTAAAACAAATTTCATAAGTCAATTTCTTAGTGAACTGGGTATCAAATAAAAAAAAAATAAAACGAAATTGGATCCAAGTCAGAGTCCCGAAAACTGAAATTCCGAATACAAGAAATCCCGAAAATCCATAATATGAAAGAAAAAGCACAAAAAAAAACCAAAACATTTATAGTTTCCGCAAATTTTGGGTGTTGAGATTTTGCATTTCAGGATTTTGGGTTTTCGAGATTCTGGGTTTTCCGTATTCTGTATTCTAAATGTAGGGATTGTGTTAGTCTCCTTAAAAAATAAGTTTAATTAATCTCATTACTCAGTTCTTAAATTATAGTAGTTAATTGGGTATCAAAGTCGAGATAAACTCAAAATACAATTCTAAGAATAAGTTCCTAGCGAACTTGCAATTTTCTTCCAAAAGAAAAACAAAAATTATTTAATTTTAATTGCCTTTAATAATTTTCATTCAATAATCTCACAGCTGTATATTGTTTGTAAAGTCTTTGTTTGCAAAACCAATAAAAATCATACTCGTGGGTAAAGTTTTTCCTAAGCATATCCTTAACATCATCATGGATTTTCGCTTTCCTTTCATTCTTCGTCTTTTTAGTTATTTCATCCTTGCGCACTATAAAAAAAAAATATGCAAAAATTCTATTAATGACCATTATTAAACAAAATTATTTTATGTTCATACAGTTAAAAAGAAACTTAGCGCCATTGAAAAATCGAGGAATGTATTCTTCAAGTACTGTCAAAGTAACATTGGTATCTTCCCATGATCCAACAACAGCATAGTATTTTTCAACATTTTGTTTGGCTATTTGAACAGCCGTTGGTGAGTTAAATGGTCTAAAAATTATAAATCATCAGAAAACAAAAAAAAAAAAAAAATAATGAAACAAAAAATATTTACATGCAATGTTGTGTATGTCCACAAAAGAACAACGACTGTCTACGATAATCCACCGAAGAATCATCAACTGAAAATGGCACAAACTGACATTCAGGATCACCACTTCGAACGCAATGATTAAAGTCCTTTTTATACCAACTTATTGGCTTCATCTCGATCTCAGGAGACTCTTTAAAAATCTTAGCATTCTTATAGCCTCCTCGTTGATAGTAAAACCAACTGATAACACGTTCCACAGGATCTCTCACAAGATTAATATAAATTGGTTGTTGTAGATCGTATTTGGTAAAATTAATATAATTAGCATGTTCGGCATAAACATTGTTTGGACCAAGTTCCATAATTGCATCGGTAATTTCTATTTGTTTTTTTAATGTTTGGACACGAGGTCTTGGTGTCTCATCAGAACTTTTAGCAAGACCAAATCCATTGAAATTGGCCAAATAATTTAATAGTTGCATAAGTGCTTCACTGCCAGTTTTAGACACCCGATTGAAGAAAACTATGTCAATTTCAGCTTTTCGAGTATTATTTAGATCATGAGGGTTTAAGGTTTTCAGCTAAAGAATAAAAAAATATCCAGATTGTTTTTGTTTTAGAAAAACAAAGCTATTAATTGTTAAGATGCAAACAAGCGAGAGTTCCCGAGTCCAAATTTGAAAAAAAAAAAGTTTGAAATATATTTATATAAAATGAAAAATTAATAAAAGCCATTTTAATATTTTTGTTCTTTTTTTTTTTTAATTTATTTTTTTATCTTTTAAAAGACTCTTATCAAAATCCATTAATTCATCAAGTTTAACAGCCAAATATTGTTTATGTAAACGTTGTCTGCAAAATTGGTAAAATTCAATTTCACGTGTGAAATTTTTTCGAAGCATTTCCTTGAGCTCTTCACTTACGTGCGGTTTCATTGGGTTGTCATTGTGTAAATTTTTGCTCAGGCCCACTAAATATTAAAAGAATCAATAAAAAGTTAATACCAGTTCAGAATAATAGTTTTATTTTTCTACTCGATTTTTTTGAATAAAAAAATTTAAATAGTAATAATCGTGAGGAATATCTTCTACGCAAAAAGAAAAAAAGAAAATTGTTTCCAGGACCTTAATAATTAAAAGTCTAGCTAAGTGTTCAGTGTTACATATGTCATGGATTTGAGAGATTCAATCGCTATTGAAAATAAATATATCCCAGAAACACTTTTTCTGTACTCTTTTTGATACCCATATTCCAATTCGTTAAATTGATCTTAAACCAAGTAAAAAAAGCTGCTAAATTCATTCGAGATCACAACACACAAAAATCATGTTTCAAGTGTCAATTTATAGCATTTAGATTAACTTTATAGTTTTAAGTATCTTGACAAAAAAACACTTTGGAATTCGTGAGTAATTCAACAAGTGAATTGAGTTACTAAGTAAATTCACAACAGTAACAAAGGGATTTAATGGGCTCACAAACTGTATAATTCCAATTTCGAAAGTACCTACTGCAGAAAACGTTAAATTTACAAATACTATACATTATAAACAAAACAAATATAAATAAAAAATATATAGGATTTGAGACTACAGTATTTAATTCAAATTTCTGTTGTGAGTTAAAACGTAATACTCTGTACGTGGCGTAAAATTCGTTTATTACAATTTCGTTTTTACTTTTGTTTTTGCCGATTTCAATATTTGTAGTCCAAACTATCTCAATATACGTTATATTTGTATAAACAATGCCTTTCAAAATCATATAAATTTCATCATATAGAATGCATACTGAAAAAAAAGAATAATTGGCAGTAAATTAGTTAAGGGAAAATTTAGGATTAATGTTAAAAAAAATAGGGGCGGGATAGGGAACAATTTCTGGCAAAAGTATCCTCTAATAGAAAAAGTCAGGTGTATCCATTTTATTTTAAAAAGAAACTAAAATAAAAAATTGAGAAAAATGCCTTTTTTTTTTTAATTTTTATATATTTAACCAGAAATAGTTGGATTTTGATAACATTTTTTGAAGATGAAAGTTTTTATGTACCTTAGCTTGAGTTTGGGACATTATTTTTATGATTAAAAAATATTTTTTTTTTTTTGAAAAAATTACCTATTTAATAAAAAAAGTTGATGAAATTCTTTTTGAGTGCCCCTGTCTCACCCCATTTCCGGACATCTGCTGCAATCTAATTTATTTTTCCCATTATCTATACCTACCACTGTTTTTTCTTTATCACTAATTTTTTGCTTGTAACTTTTTCAACTTCTGGCCTCCTAAAACTGATTTGGCTCTGTTAATTAATTTTGTTCCATTATTTTTCAAAAAAAAATTTGGTTTGCCGTTATTAAAAAATTACTTTATATTTGAAAAAAAAAAAAAAAAATCTTTCGACCCATTTTCATAAACTTGATTTTTTAAAATAAAAAAAAAATAAAACATTTTCGAAAAAATAAAAAAAATAGGTATATATTTTTTTAAAATTTGAACACACAAACTTAACCGTTTGTGCATTAAATGTTTTCATTGAAATCAGTTAAGTTAGCAAGGAGAAAGTTAGAAATTATGAAAACGGTTCTAAGGCAGGTACCGTTAATTATGGTTCCGAAAATATTTTTTATTTCAAAAGTAAGAACTTATTTGCTAAATTCTAAAATTTTTTTGTTGAATAAAAATTGTTACATCCGTTTTTGAGAAAAACAACTTTTAAATATTGGTCATATGACAGGTACTATTTGTTTTGGTCCTAAAAATAGAATTTGATCCTAAAAACAAAAAGAATTTCAAAAAAGATCTCTTCAAAACATCCCAAAACTTATAACTACCAATACCAAATCAGATCATTGGTTTGAGCTGTAACTCGGGACAGTAATTTTGTAGACATATTTTTAGGTCAAAATTTAAAAAAAAATCAGGGGTCGAACTACGGCATACGTTCGTTAACGTTTTGACTATTGCTCTCTCTATTTAATCAGAAGAAAATGATAGAGATATAAAGCGTCAATACGTTAACGAACGTATGCCGTAGTTCGACCCCAGGGGTCGAATTACGGGATGACGCACAGTGGATCGAAACTATGAAAAAGTGGTCATATGACTGTAACTTCTGATCTAATGAACGGATCCTAAAACGGTTTTCGCTATATTGCTTCTTGAAAATCACAGAATTGAATCCAATAAAAAATCACAAAAAATGTTTAATTCTTTAATTTTTTTTTACTTAAAATAGCTGTTAACATACAAAAACTACCAATCCTTATTTTACTACACATAAAATTAATACTTTACGTTATTGTCTTATTTATTAAGTAAAAAAAAGCGTTTACACATTTTGTTAACAGTCTTTTAAAATACCGATTATTTGCAAAAAAAAATTATTATGAATAAAAAATAGCTTAAAAAGGATTATCTTATGTAAATATGTGTTATTTTAAAATGAATTGGTATTATTATGAAAATACCAACATAAACATAAAAAATATGATAAAATATAAATATTGTCAACTTAATAATGAAATTAATTTAAAAGAAAATGATGGATTCATAAAAAAAAAAGCAAACAAAATACGATATACCTACTTATCAAAAAATCATAAAGCTATGTACAGCTTAATATGAAAGACAAGTAACTAAAATTGCAAATTAAAATGTACAATGTACATAAGAGCGACCAACGAATGATCAAATGAACGAACAAATGAAATTGTACATATTTTTAGAACAAATTTCTTAACAAAAAACTGGAGTTTAAATTTTTCAAAAAACCAAAAAAAAAATACATTTTATTTTCTTAAATAAGAAACAATTCAGAGAACAAATTGTTTGCAAGACAAATTTTATTTCGAAGCCATGACATTATTTTAAGCTAACCTAGTACGCTGCTGAAGCGAAACGAAAATGTTTCTAAGCCTCCAAAGTCAGCAACGAAAGTCAAAATTAAATAATGTCAATAAATTAAAACTTGAAAATAATTTTGAAGAAATTAAAATTCACAAGGTGCAAAATTCTTTTGGACTAAGGAATTTTACCTGAAAAAACATTAGTGAAACATTATTAAAAACTTTCCAAGTATTCAAGTACAGGTAATAATATCGTTTGTCAATCTCGTGTGCTGTGAAACGAAAAGCATAACAAAATTTTTCGTTCTGCTGTTTTTTTATACAAATTTCCGTTTCGCTTTAGAAATTGAAATATATATTTTTTTTTTAATTTAAACTTTAGTTAGATTCTTACTTTATTATCCAGATTTTGTTAGAAAATACATAAGCATAAAAAATTACATAAGTTCGTTCATTCGTTGATCGCTCTGACAGTGCTTTACTCTTAAAAAAACCTTAAAAATTAATTGTTTTTACTCACTCTTTCTTTATTTTTTTGGTCAATCTTACGTTATGTATTCAGTAGTTATATTCTTGGTTTAAACTACCCCATGACACTTTAAGCTAGCCAAATAACACCAACCCTCCCCTTTACAGATAGGAAAAAATAAAAAAAATAAATAAAAAAATACTACATAAAGGGTTAAATTTATAAAGATGGTGCTCTAAAAAACGGGGTCGGATTCGGTCGGATCCAAATGTTTTAAAATATTACACACAAACTATTAAGCTTTCATTCTAGACTACTAAGAGAGCGGGCATATGTAAGCATTTTTTTAAAAGCATTTTCAAAGTTGAAGAGAAATTTTCAAAAAGGGTTATAGAAAAACGTGTTTTAGAATTATTTAGAAATATAATTTAAGGATTTTTTTCTTAAATATATATTTTAGATATCAGTATCTTATGAACAAAACTTATTTCAAGAAGATATCTTAAAAAATGAGCCAGATATAAGAGTATGAAAATTTCTAAAAAAAAACATCTTTTTTTTCTTGTGAAATAGTCCGCACTTGAGACTCTGTATCTTGGAAACCAAAACATTTTGATAAAAATAACTTGTGGATTATGAAAGAAGGGACAATTTTCTATGATTAACAAACAAAAAATATTTACAAGAATGAAAAAAAAATTTTCACCCAATGCCAGGAATTTTGTACTAGGCGTTCCACTGTGTGACGGCTAACGATTACGATCATACCATAACTTTTTGACTATTGATGCCTCTATTTATAAATCAGAAAAAAAAAAAAAAGACATACATAACTAATCTAAAGGGTAACGTATGTATCATTGTAATCGTATGACGTCATACGGCGCAATTCCTAAACTGTACCGTTAGTAATTATTTTCGAAAATAGAAAAATTGTTTTCATCAAGATATTGACTTTGTGGAAAAAGCAAATAACAAATCAATTATACGTAAAAACTACGCACTGGAATTGTAGTTTGCCTTTTATAATTAATTTTAAGCAAATAACACTTGAATTCTTTTTTATCCTTAATCTTGTAATACTTCGTTCCAGATATTAATACCTTTTGAAAAAGGTAAAAAAAACAAACAAAAAAAATATTCACAATTCCATAAAATCATTTGTACAAAATTTGAAGAAAATCTGTCTGTCGTCGAAATGTGTCTTGTTTTTAGGATATGTCCCTCCATTATCGAAATGTTGTTTTTGATTTACACCTCGGATTTTTTTTTGACGCGAAACAAATACTTGCTCTACTCTATAGGGGAGAAGGGGGTACATTTGAAACTTAGTTTTTAAAGGTCTGTATTTTCGAAAACTGTTAATGTTTTCCAATGTTTTGTTTTGTATTTGATTTATTGACTATTCAAGATTATACTAACAGTAATTTTTTTTGTTTTACAACATTACAACATTTAAAAAATTATGTTTTCTAAAAATAGTCATTTTGTCAAAAGTGCCCCGATCACGGGGCACTTTTGACTTTAAAAGGGGTACATTTGACAATGGTGGATTAAACCCCACATCGTGTGCATTAAATTTTTAAAACTATCAGGTGGATCTTACTCGTCTATTATTTAATTAGAAAAAAAAATACTTTTTTGGTTTTAAACAATATACTAAACAATATAACGAAAAAAATAAATCAAAAAATTTATTTTCTAAAAAGAAGAAGAAAAAACAAAAAACCATAAAATATTTCAAAAAATCTCTCCATTTAAATCTTAATCAAAATTAATCGATGTCGATTTACTTTTAAATAATTTATTAAATAAATAATTTCCCAAATTCAACCTAAAAATGTGCCCAAATTGCAAAAGTCAAAGGTGCCCCGGAGGAGCTTCATAACAGTTTTTCTTTTTTTTCAATAACTAATACTATTTTTTTACAAAGCTGGTTTTAATTTACTTAACTTTAAGCATAGTGCTATCAAAATATTGATTCAGCATTGAAAAAACTTTTTATTAGGTTCAGAAATCGCTTACATACCGGTGGTCAAAAATAAGATCAGAAATACAGAAAACACGAAAACACGTGGTACTCCGCGAAAAGTTAATGAAAGACTGCGAAATTTCGCAAAATTTCTTTAAATCAAACTAAGCTTCTTTCTTCATCCAAACTATTGTTAATTAAGGGCACGATCATACCAAAAAACGCAAAGTCAAATGTGCCCCGGTGTCAAATGTACCCCCGCTTACCATACAGCAAGTAATAATTTCTTAAGTGAATTTCAATGGTTTGCAAATTAAAGATAAAAACTTCTATAAATTAATTCCACACATATTAACATAATGAATACAAAGTAGTATGTTAAATAAAATCGAGTAGAAAAAAAATTAACCTATAAAAACTTGTAAAATGAACGCTTACTGTAGTACAAATCTTTAGCACCCTTAAAATATTTTGGAATATATTTTTCCAACACAGTGAGTGTAATATTTGTATCTTCCCAAGTTCCAACAACTGCATATTCCCTTTCGACATTCCTCTTGGCTAATTCTAATGGAAGTCTCGTATTGAATGGCCTTTAAAACAGTTTTTAGTTAAAAATCCATTTAACGGTTTCAATGAAAGATTATGAAAATCAACTCACGTGCACTTTTTTTTATTATGACCACAAAAGAACATAGTTTGCCTCCTATGATCTATAACATCATTAGTCAAACCTTGACCTTCGATATAAGAACAATATTTATGTTTCGAATTCACACATTCATCCAAATCTGTATTCATCCATTTGGGATCGGGCATTCTAGCATTATTTCGTTTTCGTTGTGGCACAAATACCCATGGCGAGCGAATGAAATAGAACCAACTTATAATCCTTTCCACTGGATCACGAACCATGTTTATATAAATAGGTCGTGGTTGTTCGTATTTTGTAAAATTCATGTAATTAACGTGGCTAATGAAAATATTGGGTTCATCTAAATTGGCAATATTGTCAACCCATTCTTCTTCTTCTTTTTGGTTAAGAATTTGTTTAATTCCTTTACTTTGTGGATCCAATTCGACCTCAAAGTTATGAACTTTACCAAGCTTTTTTAATAAATTTATCATTTGAACACTGCCAGTTTTTGGAACTCGATTGAATACAATAATGTCCATTTCAGCTTTTTTGGTGTTGTTTAGATGGTCAGCATTGAGTTTAAATATCTGTTCGGATGAGGGGAAAACGCAATATGTATTTATTTTGAGCTTGTTTTTTTGGTGCCAAAGTCACATGCGAAAATTCCAGGACCAAATATGAAAAATGAGCGAATAAAGCAAAATTAAGAACTGTTTGAGTTTTGGAAAATTTTAGTAGAAAAGAAAAACCTTAAATTATGATAATCTGCTACTAAAAATAACACCTTCCATTACATTTTTATGAGATCAATAGAGAACATGTTTATTATTTGGTAATAAAAACATTCGTGCAATGAACCAAGAGTAAAACATTTTTGGTTTTATTTTTAACTTATTTTTTTTATTTTGCTTCCTCTCGCAGCCATCATAACAAGCTTTTACTTTCTTGCGAGTCACTTAACTTCACCTTCTTGTCATAAAGTTAGGTTAACTCTCTAAAAATACGCAATTGATGGCTTGTTAACCTGCATTTTAAAACAGGTCTGTTTTGGCCAAAACACATCGCATATACCACTTAGGCTTTTTTCTGCAGCGTGAATTTTGTGGAATGTGGAATTTACAAGTTCTGTTTTATGTTTCTGTTGATCAATCAGTTTTTGCCAAGTTTATTTTTTTATTTTGGTATGATAAAGATACTTGTAAGTTATGATGTCTAAAACAAGCTTGATTTTTGATCAATATCACAAAGGTTGTGTTATATAATATGTCTGTTTGAATTTGCCAATGCTTAATTTGATGCAACTTGTCCTGTATCCGACAAATTAAAAAATAACTCCTAAAATACATTGAAGGAATATGTTTGTTATTTACCAAATATTACACTGGTCAACAAGGTTTTTGTTACAGACACCAAGATATACTTTTCTATAGGTTTTTTGGGTGCTGAGCTCGAATCTGAAGTCAGAAAAATTCTACCACATCACGTTTTTGAGATAAATTTGAAAGCGATTGGCAAAGAACTTTTAGAGATTCGCTATTAAAAGTAAATAAACATGAGATATACCAAACACGTTGATTTCAATTTCAGATTTCTCAAAGAAGATAAGAGATTTTTAAAAGATTTAAACGGATTTAGGCCCAATTTATTCACTCTCCATTATTTTTAAAGGCTCCATTAAAAATTATAAAACTGTCAAATCGCATACAAATTTTAAAATTTCCCTTTTTTAATGGCGACTTTAAATTTAATGGAGTGTGAATAAATTGGACCTTAGACAGACAACATTTAGTTCTATTAGAAACAAATTTATTTAAAACAAATAACCAAAAGCTAAGAATTAATCTCGAAAACTGGTAAAAAGCGGCATTTTCGATTTTTTAACGGGATTATCTCAAAAACGTGATGTGATAGAATTTTTTTGACTTTGGATTTGAGCTCAGCACACCAAAATCCTATAGAAAAGTATACCTTGGTTTCTGTAACAAAAAAAAGTTTAGTTTTGTTGACCAGTGTTATCAGACTATGTGTTTGTTACTTGACTTTCAAGATAATTCTAAGTCGATAATATAATGAAGTATTTTTTTTTAGTTTTTGTGTTTTAAATGCGTTTACGAATGCGAGAGTGCACTTGATTCTGAAATCAGTTTGACCTATGGTTCAACGAATTTTCTGCAATTTGAAATGAAAAATTTAAAGTTTTTCACTTTAAAAGTTGTCTTTTACATTGAAAACATTTTATTAATAAAATACAAATTTGAAATATTTGAAAATAAATAAAAATGTGTTTTTTTTTAATTGTATAAAATTTTAATAAGGAATAAAAAAAAGAACAGTTTAAATACAGGTATCGTTCATAACAGTTCAAAAAATATTTATTCTATTAATTACCTATTGTGCAATTTTAGAAAAATGTATGGGTCCTAATTTTTGAAATAAAAAAATTTTTGGGCTTATTTTCTCGTAAACGACTAAGCCAATTGCATCAAAAAATTTATACAGAAAAGTCAAAATATTTGCAAAAAAGCAGATTTTTTTTTTTTAAATATTTCAATTTTTTTGTCGAAAAATCAATTTCTTTAAAACAGATTGATGAATTTTTTTCGAAATTTCGTTTTTAAATCTAGATTAATATTTTCTAAAAAATGGTAGGTACATCATTTTTTTTTTTGAAAAACGTCGGAAAATGTTGACATACAAATATTTTTTCTAAACCGTTTTAACGATACTAAATTTTTTTCTTAAAATGTTTCGTTTTGAGAAAAAACCATTTGAAACCGTGTTCAAGTATGTAATTTTAAAAAAAGGTTTTATGTTATTTTACCAGAGGCGTACGTTAAGTTGCCGGGGCTTAAATTTTTGGGAATTCTTTGATACTTGGGGCCCCTTTAATATAGAAAATAAGAACAAATAAAAAAGAACGTATACTTTTTCAAGTATAAATTTTTGGGGCCCTAAAATAATATATGTACATATAATTTTTCTTTAAAAAAATCGATTTATTTTTTTTGGGCCCCTGAGGTAGGTTCTATTTTTTTTTTTTGGATGAAATAGTATGTGGCTAGCTACCAATTCATTATGGGCGCATTCACGAATGAAGTGACTACGTAGTCGAATTTCAACTAGCTTTAGGAATGTAAATTTGCACAACAAAGCTAGTTGACAGATAAAATTAAAAAAAATTGTGTTTTGAGTGGTTTTAAAAGCTTTTTCCTTGTAATTCCTCAATTTCATAATTTATATTTACATACTGCACTATTAATTTTATTTTATCATCAATTCCACCAAAAAATTCAAATTCAAATAGAATTGTTTCCATCAAACAGCTGACTGAGAAATGTCACCTGGCTTTGAAGCCCTATGCTTTATTAATTTTAGAGATTTTAGAATTTTGGTGTTCGAGATCTAAGGCTACCTGAAATTTGGGTTTGTTGTGATTGTTTTTTTTTTGGAAATTTGTTTTTTTTTTTTTTTTTTAATTTTTTATATTCTAAACTCTTGTGTAATTGGGTTTTCTCAACTCTAAGATTTATTTAAGATAAACCCAATGAATTTCAAATTTTGGGTCTGTGCGTTTTCGGTATTTTGAACTTTCGAGGCTAGAGTGTATGAGGATTTTGTACTTTAAGGAATCTTCAGCCTCTTGAATTTTGGGTTTTTCAAAATTTGAACTTTCAGGGTTGACTCTTTATTGGATATAAAATTTTTGGGTCTTTTGTCTTGGAAATATAAACTACTCTAGACTCTATGGATAAACACATGACCCCAGGGTAGGGTCAAATAGTTAAATTGAAGGTTTTGCGTAGTGTGTGCTTTTTTATTTTCAATTTTGGGCAATTAGTTTTCAAATCTTTGATTTCATCTATTTGATTTCCAGATTTTTTCTTCAACCTGTCAAAGTTAAATGGAAATAAAATTTTTTATGGGTTTTTAAGGACTTCCTGTATTTTTTTTTTTATGTTTGTTGCTTCATAACTTTGGACTGAGTGAACCAATTTTAATAATTCTTTTTGTATTGGAAAGCTGGTGGCTGCAATGTGGTCCCATTTCAATTTCGTCCAGTTAAAGCTTAAAGGAACTATTGGAAAAACCATAAAAAACAGTTTTGATCCATGGAAGTCGGGTTTGTTTTTTGATAAAAAAGATTATTTGTGGTAATCTCCGATAAAATTGGTTACTTTTTGTGTTATTTTTTTGTATCATCAAATAAAATGTACGGTCCCCTATTTCGTATTATTAACTGTATAGTTATGCTAAACTAGATCAATGAAAAAGCATTCTAATGGGCGTGGTACATTGCTAGTCAGTATTTCATTGAGAAAATCTAAGACTGAACATTAAACAAAGCTTATTGAATAATGATTTCCTATACCTTGAGTGTTAAGTCCTTTTATAAATAGTAAATTAAGTTAAAAATATACAAAGTCCATATCGGAAATGTCATCTACACGACCATTTCTAAAGCAACTCCGCCAACTTGCAATGGGATTAATGTATTTAGTTTGTTTTTGAACGTGACTTCAATGGTGTTTTTTTTTTAAATGGGGCAAGACCAATTGTCTCTATGAAAATGTTGTTGTATAAAATGAAATTCAATACTATTGGTACCTGACCTGTTAAGAAAACAAAAAAATAATAAAACAAAATCTCGTTCACGTTAACATATTTAAGCCATTAAAGGTAGTTTCATCTATAAGACTCTTTTCTTTGGTGTCATTTTCAATTCAATTTGTGTTAATCCAGCAAAAATAGTAGCCTAAACATTATAGACAGACAGGTTAAGACTAAATAAAAAACCCACCCGTGAGAAATTTTTATATTTTTTCCATCAACAACAACAACTTAGCTAGGTAGGTATATGAGATTTAGTTTTGTCCGAAAGTAGTCATATGATTTTATTTAGACTTATTTTTTGTATTATTTGTGGTCCATTAATTTTTGTTGCGAGATATAATACGTTTAACTTATCTAACTAGTATCTGGTTTCCTCTTGGGTGAAGTTGCAAGTTGATGTATCCAAATGCATTACTGAATCTTGACAAGCGGAATAAATGGTATAAAAACAAAATATCTATTAAATATAAAATCTAAAGTCAGAGTCAATCAGTGTTATAAAAATATCAATGGACAAAAAAAAAAAAAATGCATTTGAAATTAAAAAAAAAACATTTGTTGCAACTGAAAAAAAATTTTATAAAAAAAAAATGTTATTGGAACTGAAAAATATTTGCATTGAAAATAAAATTTTTATTGCAAATAAAAATATTTGGCATTACAAAAAAAAACTTAGCACAAACAAAATTTTCTGCATTGAAAAAAAAAAACAATGCAAAATTTCTGCATTAAATTATTGTTTTTAATATTCGTCGAATTTCTTACAATTTTGACTATTTGGCCTTAGATAAGGTTCAATATTATAGTTGAAATATGTTATGTTTGATCAAATAGCCAAAATTGTAAAAATTTCGACGAATATTAAAAAAAAATATTTAATACACACATTTTGCATTGATTTTTTTTCAATGCAGTAAATTTTTTATTTTTTAGTTGCAATAACATTTTTTTATTTGCCAAAAATAACTTTTTTTTTTTAAATGCAAATATTTTTCAGTTGCAAACATTTTTTTGAATGCAAATTTTTTTCAGTTGCAATAAATATTTTTTTTTCAAATTTGGAATGGGAAAGGAATGCATTAAAAAAATGATAGTTTCAAGTTAAAAATCACATTTTTTTTTTAAATTAATTTTTTTTTGTTCATTTATTAATTTCACATAACAATTTAAGGTCTAATTTTCTGGAAGTATCATATAATCATCTTCGTCACCCAATTGATGACTTATTGCAGCATATTGTCGATATAATCTTTGCCTGCAGAATTCATAAAATTCAATTTCTCTGGTCATATTTTTTTTCAGTATTTCTCTAACTTCTGAGCTAACGGGTTTTTTGATTTTATTCTTATTTACAGTTGAAAGTCTTTCTTTTGAAACTAAAAATAGGAAAAAAAAAATAATTTGTTTTTGTTTTTTTTTTTCTTTCTCCAAAACCAGAAGACTTACGATGATATGCTACCTTAGCATTTTTAAAGAACTTCGGAATATACGCCTCGAGAACTGCAAGTGTTATATTAGTATCTTCCCAACTTCCCACAACTGCGTATTCCTTCTCAACGTGTCTTTTTGCCAATTGAAGAGCATATTTAGAATTAAATGGCCTAAAGAACGAAAATCCTTTATATTTCAATTTGGTCTAAATAAGTTTTTTTTTTATACAACTTACAAGCATCTTTTTCTATTTTGACCACAAAAGAACAACATTTGCCGAGAATGATCACCCATCGGATTACTCCTACGATCTTGTATAAATTGACAATGCGGGTCATTAGTTTTGACACAAGTATCAAAATCCAAATCCATAAATGCTTTATCGGGCATAGGTGGAGCCAAATCGCCTAATTTTTTTTTCATATCCTCATAATACCAAGGTGCTCGAATATAATAATGCCAACTAATAACTCTTTCAATTGGATCACGTACCAAATTTATATAAATTGGTCGGGGTAAATCGAATTTTGTAAAATTAAAATAAGCAAAATGTTGACTATAGACAAATGGTGGAGACATAAAGCTGATAACATCGAGAGCAAGTTTTTCTGCATCAGTTTTGTTATATAAAACTGTTTCATGTCCTTTTCCCATATCACGGGTTGTCAGGTAATTGTTTATTCGTCCAAGTTGATTCATAAGTGTCATTAGAGATTGACTTCCAACTTTTGGTACTCGATTAAATACAACAATGTCAATTTCAGCTCGTTTTGTATTATTTAAATTGTCGATATCGTGATTTTGGGTTTTTATTAGCATATTCTGTGGATGGAAGTTGAATAATTTTAGAGTTTTTTATAGTCAAGTTGCAACTTTATTTAGTTATCCCAAAGCTCCAGGTTTCGATTTTATGACGATGAATTTTAAAGATGTGAAGTTGCAAGAAAGATTAGCAGCAGGAAGAATATTGTATTAGAGTTAAATTTAAAATTTGTTAAAATTCTTTGATTTACGAAAAATTGTGCAAACACTTTTAAACCTATAGTGAAAGAGGGAACTTAGCCTACAAGGTTATTAAAGGTCGAAATTCTTTTCAAACGAATGATATAGGGTTCTCACTTTTATAATGGGAAGTTGTATTTTTCCGGTATAGGCTCTTCAGCTTGCTTTATAGAAGGATATTTCCCTCAAAGAATATTTAACCCTAACTAACGAATTATTAGTACATCTAGCAATGAAACTCTGGAAAGACCACAAGTGCTTCAAACCTTATAAGTTCAATTTTGACTTCATTGCGTAAATAATCAAAAACGGTTCACAATGATACAAACAAAAATAATAACATCAAAAATTTAGTTAAGGAAAATGTTACACATACACCACAGTGACCGTTGAAATTTAAACATTGAAAATTAATTAAACATTAATTTGATACAAGTAGGTACAAATGTTGAAAGGGTACACAAACATTTAAATGGACATAATAATAATTTTACTTTAATAATAACGTTCAAAGAAGGCTCATCAGCTTATTTTTTACCTCATTTACTTATGCTGACTGCATTATCATTTTTTGTGAGAGCATTTCTTACTAGACAGAAATTTCTAAAATGGTTTCAAGCTTAGATTGATAAAAATAAAACGCATGACTGATTCGCAAGTTCTTGCTTTTATGTTAAAAGTTAATTTTAAAAACAAATGATTTAAACAAATAAATTGTTAGAATATTTTTGATTTAATTTTATTTAAAATTTAATTTAAACTCGAAAATAATATAAAATTTGTATTTAAAAATACGAAAACATCTCTCTAAGAAGTTTTGTTTAGAATTTTTTTTTTTTTTTTGAAAAACGTTAGAAAATCATTTAAAAATTTTTTTAAATATAAAAATTTTATCAACACATAAAAACAAAGTTAAAAAAAAAATTGGAATTAAAAAAAGTGAAATCAATTTTTTTTTATTTTTCTTAATTTTAAAATATCTAATATTTGTTAGTCAACAAAATTTCTTGGTTGAAATCCTTAACTGAAAAATCAATTTTAAATAAGAGTTGTTTTGTTTTTCCCGTTTAATTCTTCAATTGCAGCTCAACTTGTAACCAAAAACATGCCGTATTGAAATTTTCAAAATTTAGAAAATTTTTTTTTTTTTAATTTAATTGATAAATTGAAATTGTTCGTACAAAAAGAAGAAGAAATTTTGTGAACTAACAAAATATTAATTCAACCAACGAATAGGTCGTGGTTTTGGATGAAATTCCCAATTTTTGTGTTGGATTGAAATCGTTTAAAATAGTTTTTCAGTAAAAAAAAGTCAACTATTTTTTCATCAACTTTTTGATTGAAAATCAGGTCATTTTATGAATTTTAAATTTAAAAAGCTATGTTTTTTTAGTGAAAACTGGGCGTTAGTAAATTGGAGTTTTAAAATCTCATGACGGACTTTGAGATATTTTAACTTATTGTAGCTGATTGAATACTAAATGGAATAATATTAAAACGTTGAATTATATTTGAAAAAGAAATATTTCGAAAACCATATACCAACAAAAATTTCATATTCTACGAACTACAAAGTGATGGTCAATCACCGAATAATTTGAGTATTTTTGTTTTTTCATTTCTTACATCCATACAAATTTCTGTCAAAAATCAGAATTACAGAATGTTCTCTTGTGTAAAAACTATTGAAATTTCCTCATTTTTGAAGTACTATAAAAATGTATGTATGTTTGAAATATTCAGTCCTATGCCGAAGGAAAAAGAATAATAAAATAAATATTGTGTATATTATGGATTTTTTCCCCCTCCAAAAAATATAACAACAACAAAGAATAACTTATTTAACACTGCTCATCACTTTACAAAAATATATAGCTTTGTATTGAAAAAAAGAAATCAAGACATTTATGGTGCACACAAATTTTGATTGTAAATTTTCAGCAAGTTCTGCGTTCATGTTTTTCATGTCCGTAAGCAGATTTTTGTAACTTTCTTTTGCTTTCCAACTACCCTTATCAGTTATTGTGTTGTTTATCGAGTTCAATTCAACATGGGACATCTCATCATGGGACACCTCAACACCATGTTATTTTTTCGTACTCGAAATTTACTCCAAACCACAGACGGTATCTTTTACAAATTTCGCAAATTAACATCTTATAACATTTCCTTAAGCATTTGGCACTGTTTTAACTGTTTTGCTATTTCGTGACTTATCTCTTATAAGCGCACAAGATGTTTTTTTTTATCCACTCCCCTCATCTTCTTTTTCAAAGAATCGGCCTTTCATAATTCCAACATTTTAACTAACCACCGCACCGCGTTGAAGATAGCGTCTTTTTTGTTGAAATAATTTTCAAGTCTGGTCCTGAATAGTAGGATTCATGCCATTTGCACTGCCTGGCTCGGTATTGTCTTTTGTAAAATTGAGTTTTTCATTATTGCTTGAAATTGTTTGATCGAAACATTTTCGCAAGTTGTCGACAGTCACAAATCTCTTATTTTTGTTGTTTGATCTTCTTTTACGAGACCAACTGTTGTTATAAGCCAACGGATTTCGGGTTTTTCTTACATAAAGGTTCTAGGTGTTTCTGTGAAAAAACTCTTTGTTTTGGTAAACCATTAAAAAAAAATTAACTTAAACCACTTTTCTTTGATGTTTTAATAAACGTTCCCGAAATGACTTTTTTCACACATTATCTGTTTTTTGTTTTTTTTGCACTGATAAATGAGAACTCATGCTCAACGGATCATTTGAGCTTGAAATATCAATTTATCAAACAGATTTGAAGTTTTTTTTTTAAGTATTAGGAAAAGGAACGCATGTTTTCTTAGTTGTTTGAGTAGTGGAGTAACTAAAGCTCAAAAATTGGCAATATTAGGGAACCCGGCCGAACAGCTTAGATTTTGATGATATTTTTTTTCAAACGTCGGTAATTAAAAATACTTTAAAGTCTATAAATTAAAAATTGCCGGTGTTGCCGTTTTGATTTTTTAAATTTAATTGAAGATTTTTATGAACAAAAACAAATTTTTTTCAAAATTTTTTCTTAAATTTCATAAATTAATTGATGCCAAAAGAATGTCTAGGAAATTCAAGGAAAAAAAATATATGGGAGTGAGGGACAATCTTCCATAGTTCAAGCGATAGATGCAATTTTCTTATTAATTGACTTCAAACACAAAAAAAAAATATTTGAACACAACGGCAACACCTACAATATTCAAATATACGTTTTTTAAAAGCTAGAAGCTTAGTCATGTATGTAAAATTAAAATTAAGTTAATTGAATGAACGGCTATTGAAAGAATGGTAATTGAACTCAGATTTTTGAAAAAAAAAATTATTGAAAAAATTTTAACATGTCGTTTTTTAAACTTGGTCGTAATATAAAATGCATTTATTTTCAAATTTTTTTGGCCGCATTTATTATGATTTCAAATTATAAAAGGAAATGTCAATATGTATTACAGTTTATGAAAAAAATTAAAAAATATTTCATTTTCGAAGAACTTTTTTTAATAAAAGTTTTGAAAAAAAAATGTAACTTATTTTTTTTTTAAAGTTCAACATCTAAACATAAAATTATTTTTTATTCATTTAATAACCCTTACTGTTGAAAGTTAAATAGCAAAAATTTAAAGTTCCTATTTACCACAGTCTTTGAGAAAATTAATTATTTCAATGCAAAAATTCAGTTTTAATAAAAAAAAACCATTGAAATTGAAGTAATTTTTCATTTTTTTTTTCAAAAGTGTGATATATTTTACCTTTTTTGCTTCGAAATTCAACTGATATTTTTTTTAAATAAATTCATATTTTATTAGAAATAGTTTGGAAAAAAGTCATTTTAAATTTTTCTAATATAATTTTTTTTTTTTAATTCTGAGTTTGAGGACCATTTTTTCAAAAAGTCTTGATCAAATTTAGTGGATTTAAATTTAAGAGATAAGAATGAGCTTCTGGCTTTTTAAAAATGTATTTTAAAATATTGTAGGTGTTGCCGTTGTTTTCAAAATATTTTTTTTGTGTTTGAGGTCAGAATGTTAGAAAATTGCATTTATCGCTTAAACGATGGAAGATTGTCCCTTACTGCCTTTTATATATTTTCCTTAAATTACCTAGAGAATCTTTTGCTATCATTTGTTTTATGAAATTTAAGCAAAAAAAAATGGTTTTGTTAAAAAAAAAATTTTAATTTTAATTTTAAAAACAATACGGCAACACCGGCAATTTTTAATCTATAGACTTTAACGTATTTTTAATTACCTACGTTTGAAAAAAAAAAATTGTCAAAATCAGAGCTGTTCGGCCGGGTTCCCTAATAATTTGCTTTAGTTACTCTACTAGAGGCCCTGAATATATTTATTAACCCATGAAGATTTTATTTTAAAACTTGAAATCCAATGTACCTTTATAAATAGGAAACCCCAGTTGTTTCCATCCCATTTTTAACTATTTTTTCTCTAAGTGTAGTCTACTAAAATCATAAAAGGCACTCTATTCAAAAACAGAAACCAATTTTTGTTTTAAATAAAATGTAAATATATTATGAAAAAATAAATATCAGCAAATAAATAATGGCATTAAATCACTGGGCATTAGTTATACAACAAAAGCTCCAAAAATTAAAATAAAAAAAAAAAAAATGATTTATAGTAAATTAGTTCAAAGTAACAGCAAGATATTGCCGATACAATCGTTGTTTACAAAATTGATAAAATTCAATTTCATGTGTCATATTACGACTGAGTAAATCTCTAACTTCTTGAGTTACTGGTGGTCTAGATGTGTTCTTATTAACTTTCCCCAACAAATGTTGACTCTCTGTAAAGAGAATTTTAAAGAAACTAACGTATTCAAAACCTTAGACACTTACTTTGATAAACATCAAGAGCTTTATTGAAAAATTTTGGTATATATTTTTCAAGAACGCTTAGTGTGATATTAGTGTCTTCCCATGAACCAACAACAGCATACTCTTTTTCTACAGTCCTTTTAGCAATTTGCATAGCATGGTAAGAATTGAATGGTCTACGACATAGTATGGATATGTTTGAAGACTTGTGAAGATAGAAAAATATCAGTTCGTATACTCACAAACAAACTGAATCATCTTGTCCACAAAAGAACAACATTTGACGTCTATGATCTCCAAGATTCTTGATACTATTTTGCTCAAAAACACATTCCGGGTCACTTTCTCGCAAGCAAGTGGCAAAATCTTTCTCCAACCATTCAGCAGCTGGCAGCACTGTTTTCGGAAAGTGCTTCCTTCGATCAGCTATGTACCATGGAGCTCTGATATAATAAAACCAACTTGCTAACCTTTCAATTGGGTCTCTTACAAGATTGATATAAATTGGTTTTGGAAAATCCAACTGGGTAAAGTTCAAATAAGCAATATGCTTTGAATATGCTGCAGGTTCTTTCAATTCCATGATTTCATCAGCTATTTGATAAGCTCTACCTTCTGTGACAAGAATTGTTTCCATTTCTCTAGGTTTATCTCGAACTGTTATATATCCGTTGATTTTTGTCAGCCTTTTCATCAATTCCATAAGACTTTGGCTGCCAACTTTTGGAACTCGATTGAAGAATAAAATATCTATTTCCGCTTTGGCAGTGTTGTTTAAATTTGCAGCATTTAGCTCTTCAATCTGTTATTAAAGTTTCGATTGCTTTTATCAGTTTTGTTGTTGAATTCAATATTGTTTCAATTTGTTGTGTATTTGTATATATTGGCTTGAAGCTCAGTTGGATATGTTGGACTAGTAACCATTTTTTGAAGAATATTTTACAAAAAAATTGTTTTTTTTTTTAACATAAACAAGTTTTTAAGATTAACATGCTTACAAGAGGTTACAGTTTTCAAACGATTTTACAAATTAGTTAGTAACAAAACCGTAAACTTATTCAAAACTAGGTACCCTGAATTTTTTTTTTACAATTTTCTGACCTCAGACATAAAATTTTATTTTTATCTTAAAGATTCTCTAAGCAAGTATTTTAGCTCTTCTAATTTTTAAGGTTCTTTTTAGTCTGATTCCGTTTACTTTTTACAATACTTACCAGCAAAATCATTATTCAGCTGCAATATGTTGCACAAACACAAAAACTCAAAAACCAACACTCAAAATCTCTCAAAACACACGAAATTATTGAAGAATTTTATATTCTCAAAACACAAAAAATCCGATTTCCTTACATGAAGAAGTTTATAGAGAAAAAAAAAATTTTGTTAAAAGAATTTGTAAAGTTGAAGAATAGGTTTAGCATAGACAAGCTCTTATAAATATTTTATAATGGTTCAATCGATTTGGTATGGCAAAAATGTATGAGGAGAAACTTAATGCTAAGTATAAAAATGAAAATGATTAAGGACGGTAGCCGAGTAGCATTTCAAATAATTTTATTGTTTTTTTTTTTTTTTAAGTATAGTCTAAGTTTTCACGCAAGAGAAGATTATAGATATTAAGCAATAGAAAAAAAAATTAAAAAAATATAATTATGAAATATCAATCACCAGCGAAGAATTCGGCTACCAGTGCAACATTTCCTCGTAATGCTTAAGACCAATGTATCAAATGAAATTCGATGAATTTTCACAAAATGAAAATGTAGTAAAAATGTTGTAATGTATTATAAAAAATATAAGTAACATACCTGGCCAGTGCTTTTTAAATATTGATATGTTCCATGAAGTGTGTTGATGTCATTTCCAGATCCTGAAATTAAATACAAAAAGTTGGTTATTTTTCAGTTGATGTAAGAATACAATTGAAACAAAAATCCAATTTTACTTTTACAAAAACATTTACTCGAAATTTGAGTAAAGTTTGAGTTTTTTTTTTTGCAAAAAAAGTTTTTTAACACATCCAGGGTTATAAATTTTTTTTAAATGCTTTGTTTTCCTTTACAAATAAAAAATTTGCATTAAAAAAATATTTCTTGCAATTGAAAATTTGCATTAAAAAAAATTATTGCACAGCAAAATATTTGTATTACCTAAAAAAAAAAATTTGTTGCAAGTAAAAATATTTTGCATTAAAAAAATACAATGTAATAATTGAAAGAAATTCTAAGAATATTAAAAATAAAAATTTAAATGCAGACATTTTGCATTGATTTGATTGATTTTTTGTTTGGAATAAAATTTGTTTTTAGTGCAAAATATTTTTATTTGTAAAACCTAATTATTTTTATTTTTGAATATATTTTTTTTTTTTAATTTCAAATGCATTTTTTTTATAGAAGCTTTCAAGTAGCCGTTATATTAGAATTAGAACCTATAATATGAACATATTTTCCAATAAAGCGTTTTTAAAACATTTATAATAACACTGGTTTACAGCCAAAATGGACACTCAATCCCAATATTTTTTTCTTACGTACTTTGACCTCAAGGACTCGGAAATCACTTTAAAAAAAAATTACAATGTATAGGTTTTCGAGATATGATACGAGTTGTTTTTTCCAGCCTACTTAATATTCAGGCTATATCTTGATTAATAAACGACTAACCTGAACATTTCATTTTTTCTTTACATTTTCAATATCTATAAATGCTCAAATGATAAAAATAGACCATTTAGTTTCTAAAGTTTTTTTACAATATTTAAATTTTAAATTTTTTTAAAAGGATACACATCGATAGGAAATTTTATTATCTACAAAAAATTACTTAATAAAAATTTTCAAATTCGGCTTGCTTTTCAAGTTATAGACAAAAACTCAAAAAGTAACAGAAAAAGTCGAAAATATTGATCGTTACAAAAATGGGCATATATTTACAATTTATCCATAGATTTTGAAGAAAATCATCTTTTTAAAAAATTTAAAATTATGAAGATTCAAAAGATTTTGATTTTTTATTTCAGTAATAAAGTTTTTTTTTCAAAAATTTTCTTTAAAACAACGACAAAAAACTTTGAAAAATCATGTCTCGAAAACCTATAAATATAAATATTTTTTAAGATAAGATTTTCGAGTTTTCTAGACTCAAATCTATACGAAAAGTATAACGGAACTTAGTGTCCAAAATTTTTTTATTTTTTTGTAAACTAGTGTAATGAGAGGAAAATGCACCTTTTATCTAATATTTTTTTTTTGATAAATATACAAATTAATTATATTTTTTTGTTTTTGTGATTAAAAAAAAAAAATTTCATTTTTCTTTCTTTTGTATTTTTTAATATTCTTTACAAAATCAAATAAATTTTATTTTTTTTTTTGCATGGGTATAAACATTTGTGTAGAACGTAAAAATGTTAACTTACATATTTATTTTGTTTAAATAAATATTTTTATGAATATTTAGAGGATTAAATAAAAATTAATTAATTAAAGTTAAATTTCAAATCAATTCACTACCCACTCTGACCAGACCGATAAGAATTACCTATCATCGTGATGCAATGATCGATTGTAAAGTCTTGAGATTGATTTATATTTTACTGGTCTTAAGCTCCACGCTTTAATATCTACATTTCACGAATAATAAAAAAAAAATAAATGAAGTATCTACTCGTATAATAGGTACATACACTTTTCCACGCGCAATAAATTCAAAAGAATTCGGAATGTTTAAGTAATTGAAATTGAAAATATAAAAAAACTTTTTCCATCAATGGCACAAGGATATATAATAAATTTCTGCTTTAACGTCCTCTTCTTCTCCAACCACAATAAATGCTGCAATTGCTTTCTGATGCATTTTCAATGACTGCCAATTGAAATTAAACAGTTGTAAAAATTGAAAAAAATTCGACATAATGTATATTAACGTACATACTTTTATATGTATGTATCCTAGGTAGGTACATTGATCCTTATGGGGAAACTTTGTATAAATATAATGGTTGATTGCAATTTTACAATAAAGCAAATACTGGAAATTTTTTAAGTAAACACTCAAATAGTAATCATTCGTAAATAATTTAAATTTATTTCCCCATACCTTTTTATGGTATAGTGCGGTTTATATAATGTATATATGATTTGAGTACTACATTATTTATTTTTGGAGTTTAGAGAGGGAAATCAATAGAATTTACAATACGAAACTTTTGTACTTTTTTGAATCATTGATATCTTCACTTTGGGTAAGGGAAAATTTTTGAAAAGAAAATTTTGTTAAATTTTTCACAAAGAGATAATCACATTAAATACTCAATTTTTTTATATCCTTTTTATGCCTTTGTCTTCCCCTTCATAAATAAATACTGTACATCATGCAGAAAAAAAAAATATCAAAGGGTATTTTTTCGTAAGGTTCATAATATTTACAGAAAGCTGTTAAAAGACTTAATTTTGTTATTATAATCATACAGGTATAAATGAAGATTTTTTTTTTTCTTTCGTTAGATTCCAAGAGTTCCTATGGATATTTCATAAGTTCTTAAAATCATTTCCTTCAGACTTCTTGAAAAAAGAAAGTTCAAAGAGTTTTCAAACAGTTGCGTTGGTAGATATGTAGAAGGTATAGGTACAGTTTTTTTTTTTTTGTTGATGTGCAAATAAAAATAAACATATTATACACAATATAGACATATGCTTTGTGTGAATTTTTATCTTTTGATGATGAATAATTTTGAACCTTAATTTTAAATACAAAACTGGGTAATCTTCAAAGTAAAATCTTTTCAATCATATCAAATCTCTCACTTTCATTCTGGAAAGATGAAAGTTCTTCCATAAAGATAAGAAGTACCTTTAGAACCTTAATATCTTAACGATTGGCAAAATGTTCGAGAAAAATATGTTAAGTGGCTTAACTAAGTAGGTACTCATTTATATGAAAAAAGCTGTCAATATTCATTTGGATCTTAAGTAGTAACAAAGATGTGTTGTTAATTTTATGAATTAATTTTTGTACTGTACCGTGTACTGAAAAATTATTGAATAAACCAAATTACAGTACCTTACAAGTTCTAAATCAATCTCTATGTTTTATAATTTTTTGGGCCGGTTTCTCATGTAATTATATCAATTGCATATATCAGTAACAGTGACATAATCAAAATAGTTGAGAAGTTAATGTTAGACATTCCTGTTGTTGTTGAAGAGTTCAAGTAGTTCCATAAGAAAAAGGCCCCTGAAATTTTTGAAGTGAAAACTTCTTTAGTATCGTAGTGATTTGAAACAAGATGAAACGAAAACGCGACACGACTTCAACTTGTTATAACTTTTTTGTTTTAATAGATATATGAATGAAATTTGTACTGTAGAGAGGTAATTAAATAAATTATAATTGTACAAAATTTCAATTAATTTCATATTCAAAATTCGAAGATAACGGTAAAAAGATGTTCTTTTCCAACACACGTTATATCTTTTGATCTAGTGCACATACAAATTTGATTTAACTTTAATACGCATGCTGATAACATAACCTTTTATTTGATATATCACACATAACGTTACGTGCTCTACAAGTTACACAATCTTAAATTTAAAAATAACTCAAAACACTTGTGGAGATCTGTTGGCGATGACCAGCTACCAGTGTAGGAAGTACCGTAATCTCAGTCTGGAAATTCGACATGGTTGACTTTAAAAAATTCTAACTTCTCTTGTAGACATCTTTGAAATAAGATTTATACATCATTATACAAGGTGAAACAATAAGCTTTCACATGGTATACATTTTTTTTTTATAGGTTGTCAAACAAAAAAATTGATTTAATAGCATGAGAACATAAAAATAAATGTTTTTTTTGCTTTTTGGATGAAATTTCATCAAGTTTAAAAAATTCTAGTTCTTTTTGTAGATGTCTTATAGACTTAATCGATATATATATTTTGAGCTAAGACAATAAACTTTCAGATGGTGTAAAAAATTTTATAGGTTGTTGGGTAAAAAATGCATTTAATAGCGTGAGAAGATAAAAATACGTGTTTTTTCGCTTTTTTTGATGGAAAGTGATCGAGTTCAAAAAATGTTAGCTCTTTTTGTAGATGTCTCATAGACCTGATCGATATATTTATTTTGAGCTAAGACAACAAGCTTTCAGATGATATAAAATTTATATAGGTTGTCATATAAAAAACATGGATTTGAAAGTGATAGAATAAAAATAGGTAGATTTTTTCTATTTAATTTTTTTTTTGCAAGAAAAATGATTTTTTAAGGTTTCACTTCTACCACGTGTTAATTGCACACATGATAGAGTTCGTGTTTCTTTTTTACCGACTTCCAAAAAGGAGGAGGTATTCAATTCGTCTGTATTTTGTTTTTTTTTTTTTTTTTATGTTTGTTACCGCATAACTTTGGACTGAGTGAACCAATTTTGATATTTCTTTTTGTATTGGAAAGCTGGTGGCTGCAGTGTGGTCCCATTTCAATTTCGTTCGTTTTAAAAACCATGAAACCCAGTTTTGATCCATGGAAGTCGGTTTTGTTTTTTTTTGCTAAAAATGATTATTTTCAATTATTATTTTCGAAAAAGTAACACAGTTCCTTCTTCTATATTGTAATACTTAATAAAAGTTTTTTTTTCGGAAATCATTTTTAGTCATAAATTGTACCTACCTGCCATGGAATTGGAACGTTTTTTTTTTTTAATTTTTGAATTTTACCCAAAACAAATTATTCAAATTAAACGAAATTTCTTATACGAAACCATTAAGGTACATAGGTTCAATAAGCATCAAAAATAAATTCATGGATTTTGATTTTTTCTTTTTTAAGTTTTGGTGTAGGGTTCGCCTGAACTATTAAAGTGATTTTTTTTTTTAAACTTGTACTTGTACCTAGTAAACTTTTTTGTGTAATGTAATTCACAAGAGGGAAATTGAATTTTTTTAGGACTATAATTAACGGTACCTTCTTGCCATAGGGCCTTAATGGAAAAAGGTTGTCTTTAAAAAATATATAAATTTTTTGGATCGTTACGATACTTCCCATAAAACCGTTTTATGATTTTCTCCTACATGACCGATCCCAATTAAAATTATTATTTAAAAAGATTTTATTATTTCTAATATTAAACTTAAAAAAAAATAAAATGAACGACTGGGGTCACATGTACTTGATCTTATGGTAAAAGTAACTCTAATGTTAAAGCTTTTTACAGAACAAAATTAGGGAAAATTTAAAATTTGATATTTTTAACTTAAAATTTTTGCATAAGGAGTACAGCTATTCATTTTAGATTTATTTTGTTGAAAAATATCTATATTTAATATTTGGTAAGTATAAGCTTCCTACATATAAAAGCCAAGGTTCTGGAGCCAGTCAAAAACCATGAAAAATCAGCAAAATTACCAGTTTTTCAAAAATTATTTTTAATCCATTAATTATTACGTATTTTTTTAATATACATATATTCAAAAATTACTATTCTTAAGCTTTAAAATGGCGTTTCAAACAAAAAGATATCTTTAGTAGACCCAAAGCTATAATAAAATAAAAATGACCTTCTGAAAAAGTTCGAATGCGGGTAGCGGGGAAACCACGCAACTTAAAATTAAATCATCATGGATTTGCTTCCTTACAGTCCTAGAGAACATCCCTACAAAGTTTGAGCAAAATCTAAAATGAGACAGCAATTCCGATTGACGCTTGCATACGGAATGACAGTAAACGGTCCATAAAAACTGTTGTAATCGAGAGCGGTCAAATTTTTTTTTTTAACTTTCTTATTTGACCTTTTAGTAATGTAGCCCTATACTCACTTTACAGATGCATCGACTTTCCCTGGATTCCGAGGTATAATTTGACTCCACTATATAGAGCAAGTAAAAATAAAAAAAAATATGTATATTTTTTTCTAAAATCATTTTTTTGAAAATTTGACAGTGAATTTTATTGACATTTTATTTTAATGTGTCTTTTCATATTACCTTTTTAATAGCATACCAATTTATTTTTGGAATCTTTTGTGAAATTTTAATGTAAAAAATCTATTTTTTTTTTAAACGGCTCTAAAAATTATTTTTGTAAGATTTTCAGTTTTATAGGAAATTAAAAGGCATTTAAAAGGCATACTTCGTTTGGAAATAAAATCCATTTAAAGGGTTTGGTTATTTCAAACCAAATGTTATAGGTATTGATTTTTAAGTTTTTTTTATTTTGAAATTCATTAAAGAATTTGTTTTATGCATTTTTAGCGAGTTTCAATATTCCAAACAACTTTTTAAATAAAAGCTAGTACTTGCAATTTGTACATGCATTTTTTTTTTTAATTTTTTGTTTTTTTTTTGAAAAACGAATTTTCAAAAACGGGAACGGAACATTGCACATTGAATGTTGAAATTTTTTGTTTAATAAAAGGTTATACACAAATTACTTATCTCAAAATATTTAAAAAAAGAACGAGCTTTATGTTTTTCACCAAATTGGTGTATGAAAAGTTTTAAAAATCTTAGGTACTTGATCTCTTAAATTTTGTTCATGCAACCTAGTCACTAGTCATGCATTTTATTTGGTAAGGTAGAAAAATTAAAATTTTTGGTAGGACTCGTGACATTTTAACGTTTTGACTTTTTAATCAGGTTTTGCAATCTGATATAAATGCCGCACTAAATAAAACTAAGCAATTTCGAAATTGTTTCTACAAATAAGTACCTAAGCAAATTTAGAAATCATGTGGTATTCAATTTTGGTATTTAAATTTTTTTTTTGTAATAAAATAAAAGTTTGAATAAGTAATAAATTACTTTCTGGGAAACTATATGAGTTCTTAAATAAAAGATAAAGAATATTTTCTTGTACTCATATAAATGTGGTTTTAGAGAATTCTTCTCATCTTTAAACCTGAAGATGAGAAGAATTCTTGTAAACACTACTTAAATACTCAGTTAATATTTGAGCTATCTGAGTTTTTTGATATACATACTATCTTTTTTGATATACATATCATCTGATTTGTGACAACAAAAATAAAATGTAGGTATTGACATTTTTTCTAACCCTCGCACCAGAGTTATTACGGTTACTTTCATAACAACAAAGTTGCTCCTTTATTTTAGATAAATAATATATTTTACTTATCAAGTGAATAAAAAGCGTTTGTTCGTACCGCTGATAGCGATTGTGCATTAGTTATGGTCTTGATTCCCAACTGTTATTTATTGAAAACCCCAAGATTATAATCTCCTAGCATGATTCCATGTTCTTAACTTTATTTCATCACAACTAAAAAAGCCGGCCTCATTCCAACATAGTAATCAAAGTGCTACATTGTTTAAGCAAAAGAAAGTGCAAATTGTTTATGGAAGAACAACGCAAGCGATTACTAGCCGAAGGCTGACTTCATTTTAAATTGGTTTCTTCGCAAGAACGTTTACAGTTTTTGAATTAACTTTATTCATTTATTAGTTGCAAATAACAGTACCGACTTTATTCAATGGTATACATGATAGATGAAGGAAAAAGTTCTTTTTCCTAAGGAACAAAATATACCTACATTATTCACCTTCACGCTAAAATCGATTTCAAGTATAAATCTGACGAAGCGTGAAATTCAATCGGATGACTCGTCCAAGCGAAAAGCTGTTACACTATTACCCCTCCGGGCTACTCTAAATATTTATTCCAATCTGTGAAACTAATATTTGTGGTTTATAACAAAAGATTCTTTTAAAAGCCATCAGCATTGTACAAAGAAATTGTCTTTAACACCTTCTTTAAGTTCGAATAAGACATTAATTAGCGCAATTTGGTGCAAAAAAAGTAAATAATAATGAATTCCATTATATTGTCATTTTCACATTGGCCAAGATCATGTCACTCGCAGTGGTAAGTGATCTTGACAATGCACGTACTACAATAAGATTCCTTTGTTAGAAAACTCAAACTCCATCACAGTCACACTTTGTAAATATCTCGCACATCTTGAGGTGGCATGGCATTACGATGGCATGTTTTCTTCATTTTAAAACAAAAAATTTCCATTCAATTCCATCATGGGACACAACACCACACAGCAAGATCATCGATGCTACCATTACAATCTAAAGAAGAGACAACATCAAAAGGCGCATCTTTGCGGATTCATTCATCCAAAGCCAATGAGTTTAGCGGCATAAAGTGGCTGTCTTGGTCTTGGTATAATAGCTTGATGTTGTCTTACCAAGTTTAGAGTAAATTCGTTTCAGTATTATAACTATTACCCATCTGCTTTTGCGCTCGTGACCTGGATGGATCGTCTTTTCTTCGTGTCGATGTAAGGCTTGGGGGGAAAAATGGCTTCTTTTGGTTGATGTAAAACACATTTTTTTTTTGTAACCATGAGTATGGATGGAATTATCTAACATTGAACTTGGACTTGAGAATGATGAGCATAATAATATAATATAAGGAGTGTCATTGGTTGCATTCAAGGCTTTTAAAGATTAAGTGACTTTTTGTAGAGCTTATTTATGGACTTATAGTTTTGTTTGTATGTTGAGAATGGATTTTTTTGACGTGATTACGTCTTATAAATCGATAAACCATGGCAGCCACTACAAATAAATTGCACGACTGGGGTCGCACGTACTTGCTCTTATGCTTAAAGTAACTATAATGTTAAAGCTTTTTATTCAAGAAATTTAAAATTTGATATTTTGAAGAAATTTCATAAGTAGTATAAAAAAATTAAATCTGTTTTAAAATATCTTAAAAAAAAAAACAAATATGCCATTTTATTTCTCGTATAAAAACGTATTTTTAGAAAAAAAAAAATTTGAAAATTGTAGGAGCCGTTTTTTAAAAAAATAATTTTTTATATATAAATTTTTTTTTAACATTTTTCAAAAAAAAAGTTGGTATGCCATTTTGAAGAAATAATTAATTTACACATAAAAACTAAATTTCAAAATTTTTCATTGATCCGTTTTCAAAAAATTGATTTTTCAAAAAAAAATTTTGAAATATTTTTTAAAAAACCAAAAATGCGTTTTTTGAAAATTTTCTAAAATTTTAATATTATCTTTACTTACACACTTTTGTACAAAAATTTTCATTTAAATCGGGTTAATTTTGTACGAGATATTCAGAAACGAAAAAAACCGTTCTATGACAGGTACCGTTAATAACGGTACAAAAAATATTTTTTTTATTTAAAAAGTTGGCCCTTATGTGTAGTACTACACACAAAAATTTTAATCAAAATCGCTAGAGCCGTTTTTGAAAAAAATTACCTTTTCTATTTCCGTTATATGGCAGGTACCGTTAGTTTTGGTCATATAAAAAAAATTTTAATTTCCCCTCTAGGGAATCACCAAAAACTGCTAACTACCAAGTTTGAAGAAAATCACTTCACTCGTTTAGGCTGCAGCTCCAGATAGAGACAGACAGACAGACAGACAGACAGACAGACAGACAGACAGACAGACAGACAGACAGACAGACAGACAGACAGACAGACAGACAGACAGACAAACAGAATTGCCGGACCCACTTTTTTGGCATTCTCCATCATCGTAATGTCATGTAAAATTGTTATCTCGAGTTCGATTTTTTTTACGAATCCTAAACTTGCCCTATAGTACCTATATCGCAAGTAAAAAAGTGACGCCATTTTCTCCCGTTCCACTCTCGCACTTTCGCAGTGCGGCAAAAATTTAAATTCAAAATTAAAATAAAAAAAAAAAACTATTAGATATACAAAAATCTTCTATAGCTTATTTGAAAGATAATAACCTAAAGCTTAATGCAAATGAAGGATTTTAAAAAATTCCGGCATTTAATAGGGTAAACAGGGGTAAAACGGAAAGATCAAGTTTGGGCTAAAATCTAATCGCGAAGTCGCAATTTTTACAATTCTAAAGATGCCAGGTGAAAGATGAGGGGAAAAAAATTATACGTCTGATACGAATTTTTTCCAACACTCTGCATTTCGAAATATGAATTTTTGAAAAACACCTTGTTTTTTATTGGTATTTTTGGATAGTTTTTGATTTTTAGATTTTGTTGGAATAACGGAAGAAACAAGTTTAAAAAAACACGTTTTTTGATCGTTTTTAACCGATTTTCATCGTTTTTTATTTTTAGACCATGACTACGACTATATGTGTGCGAGGTTTCAATCATTTTCGTAAACACAATTTTGAGATAATGGTAAAATAAAATTTTAAAATTCAACAGCTTATAACTTTTGACCAAGAGCAGATAGAAATTTTATTAAACTTTTATGAGCATCCTCATACAATTACCTTTCATTTGGTGGTATCACACATAACTGTAGACTAACTACAAGCTATACAACGTTAAATCAAGAAACTTGCGAAAAACCTCAAAACACCAGTGAAGATCTGTTGCCCCCCGAACAGCCACCAGTGTGGGAAGTACCGTAATTTCAGTCTGGAAATTCGACATGGTTGACTTTAAAAAATTCTAACTTCCCTAGTAGGCATCTTTGAAATGAGATTGATACGCGTCATATGAAAGGTGAAATAATAAGCTTTCACATTGTATAAAATTTTTTATAGGTTGTCAAAAAAAAAATGGATTCCATAGCGTGAGAACATAAAAATAAATGTTTTTTTGCTTTTTTTTTAATGAAACTTGATCGAGTTCAAAAAATTCTAGCTCTTTTTGTAGATATCTCATAGACCTGATCGATATACATATTTTGAGCTAAGACTTAGACAATAAGCTTTCAGATGGTATAAAATTTCTTATAGGTTGTTAGGGAAAAAAAATGAATTAATGACGTGAGAAGATAAAAATTCATGTTTTTTTTGCTTTTTTTGATGAAAATGATTGTTTTCAATAAATTATTTTTATACTTTTTGTGCATTATAAAAATTTAAGTATGGCTTTATTCTTCAGGAAATTTTATAAACTTAATGGTGTAATTTTTTTTTATAGCTTTGCATATCAAAAAATCGATATATTGATACCCAAAGGAATATAAGAAACGTAGTTTTTTCGGCTTTTTTTGTAAAATTTGATTGACTTCAAAAATGTATTACTAATTTATTAGGCTGTCACATAAAAGATATTGATTTAAAGGTGATGGAATAAAAAAAGGTACATTTTTTCGATTTTTATTTTTTGCAAGAAAAATAATTTTTAAGGTTTCACATGTACAAAACGACATAACAATTTATTTTTACTTTTTTGTTTAAAAAAAAATTATTTAATAGAATAATTCTTTTATAAGGCTCTATCTTATGATTTTGAATTTTATTTTTTGATCGATTTTTTCATTGTTCTAATTATAATTTTTAGTCTTCGTGAACTTTTCTATATTCTTACGTAAAACTTCATCTTCTTCTTCTTCTTCCTTTTTCTCGGCGCTGTTATGATCTTGATGTCGAGGGGATCATAACCTTCCCACGTTACTGCTTCACACTAGTGATCCGCCTGTGGGATAAAACTTCATCAAAAACACAAAATCGTACAATGTTTCGATACGACCGCGAAGTTAAAATAAATTTATACCATATAAAAACAAAAATGCACGTAAAGCTTGCTTTGAAAAAATTCATAAAATACCTAATAATTTTAAATAAGAAAAGAAATGTAAAACAAATAAACCTAGTTTTAAAATTGAAAAAAAAAAAACATCATTTTTTGTAATTGTTTATACCTCCAAACGTAGTATGCCATTTTTATTTTATTGTATACCAAAATGTGTTTATAATTTTTTAAAACTTCTAAATCTTTAATTTTCAAAAATCTTTCAAAAAAAAAAATTGAATGTTATTCTAATGAAATTATTATAATATGACACACTTAAACAAATTTTCAAACAAAAAAAATTAATGGCCCGTTTTCAAGAACTAGATTTTTCAAATAAAAAGTTTTAAATAATATTGAAAACAAGAATATTTCCTTTTTTTTTTAACTTTAAGAAAAAATTATAATAAAGCTACTCAAACGTTTCTGCATACCTAAATTTTTTCATTGAAATCAGTTTAGTGGTTTCGGGGAGAGTCAAAAATCAAGAAAACGGTTCCAAAAAATAAAATTTTTAATTTAAACGTATTTGCTAAAGTCTAAATGTTAAAGATAAAAGCACTTCTTAAATAAACAGATGTTGTGGGGCAATTCCACGGTAACTCACGTTACATTCACAAAAATTTCCAACACATAAATATTTTTTTTTTTTTCAATTTTAATGTAAATTGATACGAAATTACTATCCATGAAGGGAGCATAACTATTACTTTCAAAATTAACTAAAAAAATTGTCTTTATTTTTAACATTTGCTTGGGAAAAATAAAAGTTTGATGGTAACTCACGTTACAAAAATCGGACACCAATTTTAAGAGTCCGACAGTATGAAGTTTTTATGTGAAACTAGCTGACCCGGCGGACTTCGTTACGCCTCTTCTGATATTTACTTCCAATTTTGGAGTGTGTTAATCTTTTCCAAAAAAAAATCGGGTCACAATATCAAATACAGGTCTTTATAAAAAATAAAAGAATGTGTTTTTTGAGTTCTATTGATAGCATTATCAAGATTGGTGTTTGTAGGCCTAAAGTTCCTGTATTTAGAATATGAAGTATTACGAATTTAGGCTATTCGTATGAGTTGGAAAACTAACTTTTTTGAACCCCTTGAAAACAATATAAATCCAGGACTTGAAAAAATCGTTAAAAAAATTTTGAGTGGACCACGCTAACCATTTATGGTATGAAAATAGATTTTTGCCGATTTTTAGACTAGCCCGATGCATCCACAAAATTTCATAAAAATCGTTAAAAAAATACATAAAAAAGTTTTTGGTTGGAACACCCTAACTATTTAGTGGTATAAAAATAGATGTTGGCCGATTTTAGACGTACCCGATATACCTACAAAATTTCATAAAAATCATTTCAATAAAATAAGAAAATTTTTTTGGTTGGACCACAATAACCATTTTATCATATGAAAACTCATGTTGGTCGAATGGCCGATTCTCAGACTTCCCGACATACACAAAAAATTTCGAAAAGATAGTATAGATAGAGGTATATAAAATAGATGTTGGCCGATTCTCAGACCTACCCGATATGTGTATAAAATTTCATAAAAATCAGTCCAGCCGTTTCGGAGGAGTTTGATAACAAACACTGCGACATGAGATTTTTATATACATATTAGATATTTATATGTATTTCATTTCATTTCAATTTTTTTTTTTAATTATAGGGACCTAGGGCATTATTAATTAAACTTCACTTCACTTCAATCCACTTGTTAATTATTTATTTAATAGAAATAGTTTTAATATTGATTTCTTACAAATATCAAATATCAAAAATCAAAAATATCAAAACGTCATTACATAGCTGTCATTTTACGTCAATTACATAGCTGTAATTTGCGTTTTGTTATTCCAAGTCTGATTAGGGGGGTTCACATTGACCAACTTACCGGACACACCGATTGTCATTTGGCCTGATGGCGGAATTATGTTTTTCTTGTTTGTCACACGGGAACGCTGTCGAACGGGATAAAAAGTATCCTATGTCCGTCTCCTGGCTCTAAGCTACCTCCCTACCAATTTTCAGCCAAATCTGTTCTGCCGTTCTTGAGTTATAAATGGTGTAACTAACACGACTTTCTTTTATATATATAGATTAAGAATCTTAATTTGTTTTCAATGAAGATTCCATACATACAAAATTACAAGCTTTTAATATAAGTGACAAAACCAAAAATTTTTTCAATATTTCGAGGAAAAATTTTAAAATATTTAGGTAACTCACGTTACATTATTTTGGTAACTCATGTTACCTGCGATTTGTAGTTCCAAAAGTAAAGAAAAGATGCATTTTCACTCAAGTTTTTTTTTAATCGAGTAGTGTGCAACGAAGCTTGCTTTAATGATAACTTATTTTAGCACTCACGAGGGGATATTTTCATCGTCACTATTAGACTCATCATATTTTCAGTTTGCTTGTTTTTCCGTCATTTTCATGTGAAATTCTTCTGTTGTTGGCAAGTTTATGCTATAAAAATGCTTTAAGATTATTAAACTCCCTGAATTTTATGTCTATCCATAAGGGAATACAACAAAGAATCTTTTCTTGCAACTTGCATAAAGAGTTCCCGTTTTTAAATAGTAATTTGCTAATAAAAAAAGTAAAAAAGACTGCATAATTTGTTCAAAATTCTTGTCCACTTTTTCATGGAATTACCCTGTGTAGAAATGTCTTAATGTTAAGCAGATCAAAACTTAACATCTTCTTTCTAAAGGTTTTTTTTTTTTAGTTTTGGTGAATACACAAATCTAGTCAGCAAAAATTATGACACAATGTACCTACTTCAAGGCAAAATAACTCCCAGTAAGTCTTTATGTTTGCACTAAATTTTTGATTATCTCACTAAAATACAATTAATACATATGTATGAGTAAATGAGTAGATACTTTTCTGAGTAACCAGTATTAATTACACAAACTTTCCATGCTGAATTGCTAATGCACCAATAAACTATATCAATTTGTATTCCATCTTATCCAGACATCTATACAAGCTTTTTATTTTAATAAACTCTATACGACCGTTTTGAAAGTCATTTCCATGTAAGACATTGATCAAGAATCAACATTTCAACTTGCTAACAAGTTAGATTGTCACTACAAAAAAAATGATGATTTCGTGTTATTCAAAACTATCCACTAATGTGTAACTCCTGTTAAAATCCACTTCTTACACAAAAATGTCCCACATCAAAACCCCGACCCAGATAAATTATATTCATTAATTTGATACTTCACTTCAATCATTAATATCAACACAAAAACTCCTTATAATTGAGGAACGAAAGTGCGGACACCATAAATTGTAGATGTCTTCAAATTTAGCTTCACTCTAACTACATACAAACCAATAATATGGACACTTTTGGTCAGCAATAGTGCTGCCGGAATAGCAACTATATGTCATAGAAGAATGGTCTCCTTATAGACATGTTGAGTCTCAACTAGATGACGACCATTTGATATAGCAATTGCAATTGCAGAGAGATCTGGTTTTGTCACGCTGCGGTCGCATCGGTTGTGGCAGCACACCGGCCGCGAAAGAAAGTTACTGCACTGGTTGTAGGGTGGACTATCATTTTTTTTAAGCTTACAACACAATCTCTTTTTGAATTTTTTTTTCTTTTTTGTTTTGTTTGCTTTTTTTTTTGTAATTTTTTGTTCCACTATATACGCTTGCACCATGGCAGCAAGCAAGCAAAACTTTCATCGTTAACAGGCGTTTCCGGGTTGCATGCGTATAGTTTTTTTTTTTTCTATATTGTATTCCTTCGCGTATCCCTTCTCATGTTCCTACTTGTTGTATGTATTTGACTCTAAAAAAAAAAAAAAAACAAAAACTTTTGCTTCTTCAGTTTTGCAAAAATTTAATTGAAAATTTTCGTTTATTTTGTGTGCCTTTTAATGAGAAAAATTATACTGTTTGGCCGGATTAATGCATCTTGATTAATTATTTCTGCAGGAGATTCTGAGAAATTATGTTTCTATTTTAATTGCAGAAAGTGAAAGGAAGTTTTGATTGTTAGTAGGTATCTATATTGGACGAATATATGAATGTAGTTAGAAGCCATTGAGTTTAAATTTGTTTGAGCCTTGTGTTTAATCTAATGGTTATGAACGAACCACATAGAAGGTTAGGTAGGAAAAGACGTACTATTTGAATGTTTAGTTAAGAGAGGTTATAGACACACAACTACCATCTTTTTGACTAAACTAACGAAACGATTGGAAGAAGTAGGTATCTTATCTATCTCTTTCAAAGTGCGTAGCATAACAAATGGGAAGGATTGGGAATAATAATAAGAGTTATTATTAATGATCGCCGGCGGTAACAACTTTCGGTTCGGATGCAACTTTTAAAGCCTAAATGGATCTGAAATGTTAGTTAGATTCAAGGATTTCAACTTTATCTGTATGAATGAAATGAATAAGATATTGCATAACGATGTGTAAAGATTGCATCGGCTTGAGTACTTGTATGTTGAGAAAAAATAAGGAGGTTGGTAGTTGTAATTATAAAATATATAGGTGGTGATTTAGTTGTTGATTTCTATGGTGTGCGTTTTATTATTTTAATGGGAGTTTTGGCAAACTTTTATTGGTCCTCCGTGAAGAACTCAACTTTATTATAAATTCATTAAATCAGCACGTAATTGTCAACAAACTGTATTGTTTGTGAAAAAAAAAAAAATGTTACTCATACGCCACAGTGACCATTTAATTTTACATAAACATCATGTATCGATGACCAAAAAGTCAAACCAATTTATTTTTGTTGACCATTCTTTAATGATTTAGCACTCCATGCATATTTCGTAGGTTATTTTAAAATACTGTTCAACGTGTGAATGAAGTGGAAGTTGCGAAAATTGGCTCTTAGAATGAACTAAAGAGAACCGTTTATTTTGCGTTATAAGACATCGTTTTTCTTCTTCTTCTCCTTTATGATCTCGGATGGGATAACATCTCTCCCACTCTACTATAAGACTTCGTTTAAGCAAATTTAGCATCGTATACCAGAGGGCTTTGTCAGTAAAACTCATAATGGTTATCAGCTAAAATGTAAATCTAATATTTTACAAGCATTTGCATAGAAAAATTCCTAATTTTGAGCAAATGAGTTATCTATTTGTGAACAATTTTGTTTTCCTACTATAATAAAATTAGGAAATTGAGGAATAAAAAGACATAAAAGCATCGAAATATTTTGGGTAAAAGGGTGTTTTGTTTTAAGAGAGAAAGAACGTTGAGTATGAAGTAGCAAATCACCCTGTTAAAATAATGGTAGATTTGAAAAAATTGGTTAGAATATTTCGGTGGTCATAGGCAATATGTATCAAGAATAAAAAAAGACCATAATCGAATCTTGGATGAAAGGGTGTTTTTTTTTACGTGATAACGTCTTATAAATCGATGAACCATGGCAGCCACCACAAAAAAGTGACTCCATTTTCTAACGTTAAACTTGAAATTTTTAGCAGTGCGGCAAAAATTTCAATTAAAAATAAACTATTAGAGAATCTTCTATAACTTATTTGAAAGATAATAACCTAAAGTTAAATACATTTGAAGAATTTTAAAAAATTTCATCTTTTAATAGGGTAAAACAAAATTTCTAAAAATTGCCTATTTTCTAAACGCGACAATGTAAAGAGTTGAATTTTATTTTAATCAATAGATAAATTCATTGCAAGACTGACAATGGTATTGAAAAAATTTCAAAACCAAGCTATTAATGGTTTTCTAAAACTAAAACATGGGAGCAGGGGAATTTTTTTTTTACAGTTTGAAAAACGTCATTCGAAAGATAATAAAAAAAAGTTAGGGTTCTGATACGGATTTTTTTTTTTAAGTCTCTGAGTTTCGAAATATGAATTTTTGAAAAACACGTACTTATTTTGGGGTATTTTTGGGTGAGTTTTTATTTTTTTTTAATTTTTTGTAGCATTTAAAAAATCTCAAGCTTATAGAACATGTAGTCTATGACTGTGCGCATACATGTGCAAAAAATTGGTATTTCAAAATGGTTTTTGACCGAATAACGGGGAAAACAAGTTTTTTTGTCACAAGTTTTTTGACCTTTTTTAACCGTTTTTTATTTTTATCTTTTTTTCTTCAACAGATAAATAAATAAAATTTATAAAGTGGATAGATAATCGACAGGACTATATTTGTGCAAAATTTCAATCAATTTTGTAGTCACAATTTTGAGATAATGTTAAAATAAAGTTTTGTTATTCAACAGGTTCTATCTTCTGATTTAAAGCAAATACAAATTTGATTTAACTTTATTGAGCATCCTGATGATGTAACCTTTCATTTGGTATATCACACATAACTGTACATTCACTACAAGCTACACAATGTTTGATTAAAAAACTTGCGAAATACCTCAAAACACCTGTGGAGATCTGTTGATCTTGGGAAGTACCGTAATCTTAGTTTGGAATTTCGACATGGTTGGCTTTAAAAAATTCTTACTTTTTTTCTAGGCATCGCAGAAATAATATTGAAAAAGAAATTATAAGCTTTTACATGATATAAAATTTTTAATAGGTTGTCTAAAAAAAATTGATTCAATAGCGTGAGAACATAAAATTATATGTTTTTTTTTTTTTGCTTTTTTGGTGAAAATTGATCGAGTTCAAAAATTCTAGGTCTTTTTGGAGATGCCTAATAGACATGATCAATATATATATATTTTGAGCTGAAGCAATAAGCTTTCAGGTGGTATAAAATTTATTATAGGTTGTTATATCAAAAAAATGAATTTTTGGGTGATGGAAATGATTTTTTCACTTTTTTCATATGAAATGATTGTTTTTAATAAATTATTTTAATACTTTTTGCGCATTTAAAAAATTTGAAAATGGTTTTATTATTTAGAAGAAACATTTGGCTTTTTAATGGTATAATTTTTTTTGTAAGCTTTTAAAATAAAAAAATTAATATAATGAGAAACGAAAAAAGGTAATTTTTGTTTAGCTTTTTCTTGTAAATTATGATTGTTTGAAATAAATAAACGCTTCAATTGACTCATTTTAAAAGCACACGTAAAATCATCGTCCGTAAACCGGCTTTACAGACAACCTCTTTTTTTTCTATTAAACTGATTAGATTTGATAACGGTGCTAAAATTCAAAACTTTATATGTATCATTATCTAGGTTCTTATAAGGACACTATACAAAAAAATTTTTTTTATCAAAATCGTATTTTTAAAGAAAATAATTTTTTTTCTATTAATAAAATAATTTTTTTTCTATTTTGGTTAAATGGTTTTGGTCCAGAAAAAAATTTCAATTTTGATGTCAGGGAATCAAAAACTTTTAACTATAAAGTTTGAAGAAAAACTACTTCAACGGTCTTATCAATAACTCCAGGGCTCTATTTCATAAAAATCGGCAGTTTGCAACTCTGCAAATTTGTCTCAATTTTCTTTCAAATATACATTTCACAAAATAATAACACAAAAATTATGTCGTGACAATTTTATCATTGTCATATATTTAGACAAATTTTTCACTGTCATATTTTCTAAGGACAGTTTTTTTTTTTTGAATACTATAGTTGACTTTTTTTTTAATTATGTCCTATGTTTTACGCTGAACTTTCGCTGACGCCAAATTTGTCATTAAACTTTTATTTTAAGTACTTTTACACAGAAGAATTTACGTACAGCATCGCAAATTTTGTATCAATTCCCAATGTTTGAATATAAAAGGTCACTACGGTGTATGTGTAATATTTTTTTTCTTTTTTTGTTTGTAAAGACAATTTTGTTTATGATGAAACGAGTTTACCAGTTTTAAGATCATTTTCTGACCACCAACAATGCATGATCTGTTGCTGGTTTTTGTGAACTTTTAAGAATAAGGTCCATATAAGCTATCGTTTTATTTGTATACTATTCTGACCGCATTGTTACAAAATTTCTTTAACCAATCATATCTGTCACTATAGCAAAGTTTACAATGCTGAATGAGCTTTAAAAATGGTTTCTTTAATTAATTTATTAATTTAAAACCGTAGATTTTTCATTTTTCTAAAATTTTTCAACAACTCGATAAGAAAAACTTAGCTATACTGAATTTTATTTACGGCCTGTAACAAATTCCTAATATAATTTATTAATTAAATACATATTAAATGCTCCTGATTATGATTAAAGTTAAACAATAATAATAATTTAAAAAAACAGTCTTGCTCTAAAAATGAAATAAATCATAATTTTCATTTTCATATGAGTGAACGTTACATTACCTTAAGCCCTCATTGCAATAAAAAAAAAACTTCAAACAATACAACATAATTGCAATCAAGAAAAATGTAAATAAATATTCCAATGGAACTTAACCTGACCTTTAAATTATTAAATCATCAGCCAAGATGTGAATTGCACGCCATAATAACTGAGAGTAATTCGTCAAATAAAAAGTGAAGGTGAAGAAAATAAGTTGAAAAATGTAATGAATCAAAATAAAAAAAAAACACCTGTACCGAACTTTCATTCCCATCAGCGCATTCACTTTGAATTGAAGCCTGTCGGATTTTGAAAGGCTGCAACATCATCTGACTAAAATATACAAGAGTGCAACTAAAAAAAAACTCTTGGCTTTTTTTTCACGTCTCATTTAATTGGTCTACAAACTATTATTGCAAAGGCACTGCTCTACTTTATAACATCAAAAGAAACAACTGCATATTTGTTTCGGAGGCTTAATGTTAGATAGAAGGTACATAAATATCCCGATGGTTGTTGTAGACAAAACCTCGACCTTAATACAGCCACCGGGTAAATTATTCTAATGACAGAGAGGTCAGGCTCATATCTGAAGGCTGATTAATGAAAACAACGTCAATTTCAGACCTAAAACAAAATAACATGCAACTTTAAGACAAAGGCTGTGCCTACTTCATGCAACAACACAACAAAAACAACGTCAATCAATTTAATCTCAAGCACCAACCCCATCAATATGATGGTTTTGGATACTTTTTTTTTCTGCATTCTTCCATCCCAGCTGAGCGACAAGCTCTTCCGCGGTAAAGCACAAAAACAACGATAGAAATGGGTGAGGTACGGGTACCAACAATATCTACTTCTTGAGAAGCTATTATTACTCAGCAGAAAAAAGAAATCGTTTAATCGTGCGGAAATCCATTTCATTCGTAAAACGCCACCCTCCATATCCAACTCTTTGTAATTTTGGCACGGTGCGGTAAATTCAGGAGGTTGCCATTCCCCATATCGAACCTTCAAAACCTTATTGTTGTTAATTCATCAGCATATAAAGCACCACACCTGTCTATCATATTTCCTATTGTTTCGATTGATTTGAATTTGCCCCGCATCACTATAATATATACATATTCGTATAGCTATGTTTTGTTTATGTTGTGTTTGCTCAGATTTTTGAGTTGAGGTGAATTTCACCAGCAGAGTTGTGAAGGCATGAAATCGCCAAAATCTGAGTCTTTATGGGAAGCATTGCTCGGAAATCGCTTTGTGGAAATATCGTTAACAAATATAGCAGACTTGTTATAGAAATAGTAAATAAATGTAGGTATGCCGAAACTTGTTAATCGGAGGTGGAACTGATAAATTGCGGTTGGAACAGGTAAATCGTTACTGGTAGCTCGCATTCAAAACGGTTGATCTAAACCGAAACTGATAAATCCTAACCTAATAAGTAATTCGCCTAAGAAACTGGTAGAGTGCTGCTGAAAAGTGCGGAGTGCAGAAGAAATTGGTAAATCGCAGTTCAATCTGACAAATATTAATGGAACATCAATGATGACTTGTTAATTCCTAAGGTAAATCGCCAAATCGTGGACCCTGATAAACTCTAGCTTACTCTTACTTAAAAATCGCAGACGAAATTGGCAGATCTCAGCCGAAACTTTTATTGCTGCTGAATCTAGTAAATCGCTACGGAAAGTGGTAAAATTACAGTCTGCCACTGAAAAATCTGACACGAAACTGCTTAATTGCATTAAAAGAAATGAAATCGCAGCCGAAACTTGTAAATCGCAGTCGAAAGTGCTAAGTGCGACGTATCGGTCGCTGGAAAATCTCAGTTGGAAGAGATACACCTACCGTGCCCGAAACTTGGACATGGTTGTAAAAGCTGATAAATCACTGTTAAAGGTAATTTATCAGCAGTTGAAAGTGGTAAATCGCAGGCAAAACTAGAAAATTAAAGTTGGGTTTAATCGCATGTCCAAACTGGTAAATCGCATTTGGGAGGTCTGGGTCAAAAGTGTTGAATTGCTGCCGAAACTGATAAATTTCAACTGTTCTGCTAGAAAAGCTGTATTCTGAATTCTCATTTCTAACATGGATTACATGTTAAAAAGTTTTTTCTGTGCCTTGAATTAACGCCGAACTGAAAATGGCCTTATTTCACTTTACGAAAGTTAAATAACACCAAGTTTCGACGTTTGGTCTTATTTCACCACGACAAAGTGAAATAACACCGATTCAGCATTATTTCACTTTTTCAGTTTTATTTTAAATGTCCACTTTCCGATTAAATTCACATTAAAATTTTATCTTATAATGCTGTGAGTTACAGAGGAGATTGCAGGGGGAAGCATGGCGTTCCATACTAGATTCACCGTAAATCTCAAATACCTTGTTTAAGGCCTAGAGACAGTACATCAAAATTTTACCTTTTTGGATTTTATGTCCGATGTGAGTCATGAGACCCAAACTTTTTGTACTATCAAATTGATTCATATGTGATTTTTTTTTGTAAATGGGGCTTAAATTCCAAATATTTTGAAATATGACATAATTTAAAGAAATGTTTATGGCTAACTTAATTTGTTAGAAAAATATTAATGAGCACTAGGGCGGGTCAAAAAAATCGAAATTCTTTTTTTTTTTTTGATTTTCTAGAATATACACACCAAATATCAGCTCTTAATATTAATGGCAAGGTCCTCCGCTTTGCAATTTTCCATTTTTACATCAAGCTTTAACTAAAAAAAAAATTATTTTTTTTTAAATCGACTTTTAAGCAAATTTTTTTACATATTCTTTTAGGAAAAAAGTACTTCTATACTTTTTTCGTTTATCTAACCGTTTAATAGATATTTGAGGTCCAAAAATCAAGAAAATCTTTAAGAGTTCGTTTTTTGTTCTTAATTTTGTAGAAAATTGGAAAATTATAATAATCAAACGCGCAAGACATATTCTTGTAGAAAATAGATTGTTCCACAAAAAAGGTCTTATTAACTTTTTTCATTAATCTAACCATTCTAAAGATACTCGAGGTCAAATTTAAAAAAAAATTTTAAAACCATTTTTTGCTTTTAAAAATTTTCTAATTCGCTGAAAATTCAATATTTTCAAATTAGCAAGATATATTCTTGTAGGGGCTTAAACGTTCTACAAAAAATTCTTTGGAATCAAATTGATTGCTTTAACCGTTAAAAAGATAATCGTATCCTACAAGAATATGTAAAAAAATTTGCTAAAAAGTCGATTTAAAAAAAAAATGATTTTTTTTTTACTAAAAGCTTGATTTAAAAATGGAAAATTGCAAAGCGGAGGACCTTCCCATTAATATTAAGAGCTGATATTTGGTGTGTATATTCTAGAAGTATCCAGCAATCAATTTTTCGGAGTACCAAATCAAAAAAAAAATTTTGATTTTTTTGACCCACCCTAATGAGCACAGTCCCTCCAAGTGATTTCATGAAAAGGAATCAAAAACCTCTGATTACAGTATTACATCCCAGGTAACAATTTATCTTGTATAAGGTTCAATGCAAACTATTTTTTGACTTGTGTGTAAGAAGAAGGACAGGTGTTATGCAAATCATTTTGGGGCACATTACCGAATTTCCTCAAGACCTTCCTTCACAGGCAATCCACAACCTAAACGAACAGCATAAAACGACTTTATAGATTCCTATTTACAAAACAACAAAAAATTTTAGCCAGGCTATAGCTTCGCTAAGGAAACTATCACTTACATTGGATTTTATAATAAGGCCTTATAGAGGTTGTTATAAAGTGTTGAATTTATGAATAGAAAAAAAACAAATTTTATTGAATTTTATTAGTCTTTGGCTCCAAAACGGTAGTATAAGAAGCCCTACGATAATTTAAATAAACTAAGAGAGTTTGATAACAAAAAAATCGCCCGATTTTTGGGTTTTGGTAAATTTTCGATTTGGAGGAAAAGCTTTATTAGTGGAGCTAAAGGAAAAATTTCAATGTAATCTGCTTCAGTCAGCTTGGTATTGAAAAATGCCCTAATTTTATCACTTCTTGTAATACATCTAAATAGGTTAATGAATTCTTGTGAGGAACATAAGACCCAAACTTTTTGTTGGAACTTATACCTCGATGGAATCTATTATATTTATTAAAGTTTGGTTTTGTGTACGTTCGCTAACCGGCCACACGGGCTGACTTATTTTCTTAGTCTTTTTTTTTTTTTTTAATCAAAGAGTCATAAGAGGAGAAGGTTTAAGGCAACACAAATTTAAGATTTTATAGGGTAAATAGGGGTAACACGACATTGATTGATTTTCTAAACGGTAAGTCGTAAAGAGTTGACTTTTTTTTAAATGATAGACAAATTTATTCAATAGTTAAAAAAAGGTGAAAAAATTCAAAAAAATTTCAGAACCAAGTTGTGAAGGTTTTTTTGCAGTCACAGACCTTCTACAAAAGACTAATTACAGGTACGCAAAATTTTACACAGAAATTTGAGTTTCATCATTAGAAAGATATTAAAAAAAAAAAATTAGGGGTCAAATACGGATTTTTTTCATAGGCCCTGTATTTTGAAATACAAATTTTTGAAAAACAACTAATTTTTAGGGACATTTTTGAGTAGTCTTTTATTTTTTGAATTTTTAAAAGTCTGCAAAAAATCTCAAACTTATAGGAAATATAGGTATTTTGCATAGGCCACTTTTGCTAAAAGTTTAAAAGTGAATATTTTTAAACTCATTTTATGAACTTTTCAAGTTTAGATTCTCTTTTTCATTTGAAAATTAACTAATTACAGAGTCGAAAAGTAGAAATAAATACAAGAAATGGCGGAACGAAGTCCGCCGGGTCAGCTAGTAGATATATAAAACAATTGTTCTTCAATTAATTTGGCCTTTTATCTCTCTCAATTTAACAAAAAGCCAATTTACCTGGGTGTTATGTCCCTACGTTTGCTTCTATTCTTACTTTTCGGACTTATTTCACAGTTGGGACTTGGGACCCGAAAGCCCTCAAAAATCTTAAAAATTTGAAAACTATGAAATTGAAAGGCTATTAAGTTAGTTTCCAGTACCTTCTTTATTTAAGCACTGTCGAAATTCACCATAACCAAAAGTCATGTTTTTTTTTTGCCCCCCTACATTCAAACAAGGAGAACAGCAATAACAAACACGATAGAAAGATAGATAGACAGAAAAAGATAAATAAAAAGATGGATTGAAGTTTACAGCTTCTATGTGTAGTACCTATACTCTGATGAATGCTTGATGTGATGTGATGTGCCTGTGCCATGTGATTAGATCGAGAATGTTGTAACCCGAATTTTTTGTATCGGTTTTTCATTTAATTTGAGTTAATTTTAATGGATGTAATGGATGTTATATTGTGTGGCTTATACAGAGAGTACTTCTACACACAACATAACGATGCTTGTTTTGTGTGTTTGTTTGTATATTAAAGGGTGTCAAGTACGGGAATAAATCACAATTTCCTTTGTTTGATAGAAATGATAGCATTTTAGTCGATATAGAAGGTGAGGGTGTATGTAATACTGCTGCTGCTTAGTGTTCTATAATATAATGAGTTGTTGACCTGGATTATTGTCTGTGCTTAACAGATACATTATTGAACGCCAAAGGAACATTATGCAAATGACATTTCAGACTACAAAGGAGCAATATTTGAGTCTTTTTTTTTTTTGAATTTTTTTCTGATGATACTTTAAAGGATATTGTTTAAAAAAAATTAAAAAAAAAAAAAATATTACACCGGATGCGATTTAAGATTACATAGTTTGGAAACTGATTTTCTATTGAATTCTTTTTTGTCTTAAAAAGGGTTGAAATTGACGGCTAATTTTGAAGAAAAGACGTTTAGTTATAGTTTTACAATAAAGTTAGAAAAAAAAAAACAATAAATGTCAGATGCAGAGTATAACAAAATGCAAAACTAATATATTTAAGGAAGTAAAATTTTAATTAAAGTTTTCATTGAAGACAAGTTTTTGGCATAGCATAATAGGGTTCTTAACCTTTTGCTACTATCAAATATCCAAATTTACATAAAATCAAAGACAAAGTATCTTTGTGTTTCATATTTTTTGTTATTTCTGAAGCAAAAACGGATATGTCAAGATACTTAGGGTTGATTAGATATTAAGAACGAAACGAAATCTATGTTAAATATGTAATTCGACCGAATTCGAAAAAAGTCATGTTAATAGATGAATGGCTTTTCTTTTCAAAATTAAATGCTAAGCTTAGATATAAATCCAAGAATGAAACCCAATCATTCCAGAGGCTAATCTGGGAACCTTTGAGTGATGGATGGTAATTGTGATTTTGTAATTTTCAAGTGATGATGTAAAATGTCAAAAATATACCAAACTCTTTTAGCCGTGTAAGGTTAGTACCGTTTTGATAATACGATACACTAACTACAATCTAATGAAAATATAGTTTCTAATGACTTAAACTGTTTCTGTAAGCTCAAAAATTTGCATAATATTGTAGAACAGTTAAATAAGGCGAAAAAAGAGTAAAATAAATGCTAACAGATAAAATGTTTTGCTCAAAATCTTCGTTTTGTCATTCAATAACTTACCTCAAAAGCTTAGAAAAAATTTATGTGGGGAAAGGTCTGAATGTATATCAAAAACTAGAAGAGATCAAAGCATCTAGTCTTGAGAGATTAACTACCTAATCAAACAAAAATGATCAACACCAAGCAATTTTAAATGAAAATTATATCTTTGCTTTTATTTGATATGTCAAATATTTGAATTTCAAATAGGGTTAGGCCATCATCTTGAAAAAAAAAACTACAGTCTCCTTAGAATTTTAGGGTGTGTAGTGTGTACCTACAGTGCTGCTAAAAACATTCCGGATTTTTTTTGTCATTTTCATCAATGGAAATTTTATAACTCAAAACTGGAACCAAATATTGTTTTAATATTTTTTCTAGGTCGTTTATATATCATTTACGCAATTTCAACAAAAAATAATGATCTTTAATACATACAAAAATTTAAAAAATTGAAAAATGAAGTAGAGTCAGAATTTCGGCTGTGAAAAACTAACCGGATTTTTTAAGGATTTCGATTCTCAGTACTGAGATAACGGTTTTAAGTATCACTTCATTAAAATTTTGGTTTGCAAAGACAAACAAAGGTGTTAGCTTTGTGAATTGTATACAATTTTAAATGTAATACGAAAAATATCGCGTTATAGACATCCAATTCGTTACGAACTCTTAAAACTTTTTCAAGTGGAAATAAAACAAAATGTTATCCATTTGGGATGTTGCAAATTGCAACGTCAAGTGAGTTTTATATCAACAAACAGTAAAAAAGGAAAAAAAAAGTTGAATCAGATCACTTTTGTGGGTCCCATCACAAAATAGCCCTATAAACTGATAGGCGAATAAAGAGCTTTTTGATTAAAGATCCTAGTGCGACTTCTTAAACGATTGGTAAGGAGCTTAATCTGCCTTAATCTGTACTTGAACATCAATTACATTAAGAAAGGGTGTGAGAAATTTTGATCTTTATGTCTTTCGGTTCGGAAAAACACCATTCCATAATAGTAAGCATTGCCTAAAAAGGGAGGTAATGAAAGGATCTTAAGAAACACTTTAAATATTAAAATAAAAATACTTAATCTGGTTGTATTTACAATAAATCATCTGAATTGCTCGATAACAAAACGGAAAAATATCCTTTTCAGTGATAAAAGCAATTTTTAATTGTTTTATTCCGAGTGTAGTGTGAAATGGAAGCCAGGCGCTCAAACGTGCACATGTTTCAAACCAAAAAAATACTACCTACCATGAACACAGCGGAGGATCAGTGATGGTTTGGGTTTTTTTTTTCAACTGCAGGCTCTGGCCGTACACCAAATCAAGGGAATAATGGATCATTTAAAGAATAGAGAGATGTTGGAGTCGATAATGACTCCATAAAAGCAGGTAGAAACGTCTTTACATTGGCTGTTCCTGCAAGTTATGATGCCAAAAATTATTAAAAGCTCGAAAAACAGTAGTTTGGGGCAGACAATACTCCTGGCTTAGAATAGCAGTAACAATTATCCGACTCGAACCCGATTGAAAATTTGTGGGCTATCTTTAAGTGACGAGTATAGTGAAAAGAAAACACACCTCAGAAACTAACGTACTTGTGGCTTTGAAAAATTACTGGGTGCATATTCCTTGCCAATTTTATTTAATTTGGTCGACTCCAAGTCTCGTTGGTGCCGAGCAGTCTTCAAAAACAAAGGTTACTGAACAAAATATTAATTTTTAACACTAACATTAAAAAATCCGGTTAGTTTTTCACAGCCGAAATTCTGACTCTCATTAATTTTCCAATTTTTAAAATTTTTCTATGTATTTAAGATCATTATTTTCTGTTGGAATTCCTTAACTGATATATTTATGACCTAGAAAAAATATTAAAACAATATTCGGTTCCAGTTTTAAGTTTTAAAATTTCAATTGATGAAAATGACAAAAAAATCCGGAATGTTTTTAGCAGCACTGTATATATTTTGCTTTGTTGAACTTAAAGACTGTGGTTTTTTTAAAATGGCAGACATATATGTATTATCTGACTTATCATAGATAAGTAATGATATATAAATAAATAGGGTATTTATATAATCGCTGGTAGAGGCCTAAAAGTTATCTCAAAATTAAAAATTAAGTACATATATTCTCAGAGTCTTCTCTTTTTACGCAAATTTTAAGACCTCTAATTGATTTTTGGGCTTTTCTATTCAAAAAGGGTATAAAAAGTTCTGCTTTAAAGTTTGAACTCTATAAATAAATTTAATTTACGGGTCTATTTAATCGTAAGAGGTCTCAAAAGTTGCGTATTGAAGAGGAGAGAAGAAGGAAGAGAAGAGGGTATACTTCGTTTTTAATTTTGAGATAACTTTTGGGCCTCTACCAGCGATTATATAAATATCCTATTTTTATCCTTTAAAGACTTTTAAACTCTAATGCACATATATCATATATTTACAAAAAGTAGCTCAATTATTGCCCTTTTATACTATAAGTTGACGGAAGATATGTTTGCAAGAATATCGGCTGAGAAAAAAATAATATTTAATGAAGAAAAATATGCAGATAGTGACTTATGAACTGTATTAAACTAAAAATCCGAAGAACTAAAAATATGGCTATAAGAGCATTTCACCAGCAAGATAGCACTATTCAAGATTTTAATCATCCAAGACTTGCTGTATTTGACTAAAGTGTGAATAAAAGTCACATACATTACATATTTTTAATTAATTAATTTGATTAAATTTGAATTTGAAAGTAAGTATACGCCCGAGTGAACCAATTTATATTTTAATATTTACAACTAATAACTCTTTAATTTTTGGATTTTATTTTCTTGGCTTCTATTATTTAAATTTATATTTTATCATTGCACAGTAAAGCTCACTTATGTTTATTAACAAATTATCTTTCATTTATCACCCATATTGAGTATTTTAACGTATTTAAAAAGGTGTTTTTGGCTACCATCTTAAATGTCTCTCAGCTACTCACTTGGACTCATTAGTTCGACCTCATTAGCTAATTTAATGGTAGAATTAAGTTAGATTTTTTTTCAAAAATTTCAGATTTTTTGTTTACTCGAACAGGAGAGATAACGTATAAATTACTTTTTTATTGACCAAATCTATTATATATATTAAAGTTTGGTTTTGTGTACGTTCGCTAACCGGCCACACAGACTGACTCATTTTCTTAATTTTTTTTTTAAATCAAAGAGGCATAAGAGGAGAAGGTTTAAGGCAAAAAAAATTCTAGATTTTATAGGGTAAATAGGGGTAACACGACATTGAAAAAAGAGGCTATTTTCTAAACGGTAAGTCGTAAAGAGTTGACTTTTTGAAGTGAAAACTTCTTTAGTATCGTTGTGATTTGAAACAAGATGAAACGAAAACGCGACACGACTTCAACTTGTTATAACTTTTTTTCTTTAATAGATAGATGAATGAAATTTGTACTGTAGATAGGTAATAAAATAAATTTATAATTGTACAAAATTTCAATTAATTTTATATTCAAAATTCGGAGATCACGGTAAAAAGATGTTCTTTTCCAACACACGTTATATCTTTTGATCTAGTGCACATACAAATTTGATTTAGCTTTAATACGCATGCTGATAACATAACCTTTTATTTGATATATCACACATAACGGTACGTGCTCTACAAGTTACACAATCTTAAATTGAAAAAATTGACAAATACGTCAAAACACCTGTGGATATCTGTTGGCGATGACCAGCTACCAGTGTAGGAAGTACCGTAATCTCAGTCTGGAAATTCGACATGGTTGACTTTAAAAAATTCTAACTTCTCTTGTAGACATCATTGAAATAAGATTTATACATCATTATACAAGGTGAAACAATAAGCTTTCACATGGTATAAAATTTTTTATAGGTTGTCAAACAAAAAAATTGAATTAATAGCATGAGAACATAAAAATAAATGTTTTTTTGCTTTTTTTGATGAAATTTCATCGAGTTTAAAAAATTCTAGCTCTTTTTGTAGATGTCTCATAGACTTGATCGATATATATATTTTGAGCTAAGACAATAAGCTTTCAGATGATATAAAGGTTATATAGGTTGTCATATAAAAACATGGATTTGAAGGTGATAGAATAAAAATAGGTTGATTTTTTCTATTTTTTTTTTTTGCCAGAAAAATGATTTTTTAAGGTTTCACTTCTACCACACATGATTTTTTTTTTTTTAAATGATAGACAAATTTATTTAATAGTTAAAAAAGGTATTGAAAAAAGTCAAAAAAATTTCAAAACCAAGTTGTGAGGGTTTTTTTGCAGTCATAGACCTTCGACAAAAGACTAATTAGAACTACGCAAAATTTTGCACAGAAATTTGAGTTACACCATAAGAAAGATATTTAAAAAAAAAATTAGGGGTCTAAAACGGATTTTTTTCATAGGCCCTGTATTTTGAAATAAAAATTTTTGAAAAAAAACCTAATTTTTAGGGACATTTTTGAGTAGTCTTTTATTTTTTTTGGAATTTTTAAAAGTCTGCAAAAAATCTCAAATTTATACTAAATATAGGTTTTAATTATGCGCATGCATGTACAAACTTTTGAATTTTTAAATCGATTTTTGACCGAATAACGGGAAAAACAATTTTTTTTTGTCCCAAGTTTTTTGGCCGTTTTTAACAGTTTTTTATTTTTATCTTTTTTTCTTCAATAGATAAATAAATGCAATTTACAGTGTAGATAGAAAATAGGCAAGACTATATTTGTACATAGTTTCAATTAATTTTGTAATGACAAATTTGAAATATCGGTAAAATAAAACTCTATTTTTCAACACGTTACATCTTTTGATCTGGAGCTTACAAAAATTTGATTTATCTTTATTGAGCATCCTGATAATATTACCTTTCATTTGATGTATCACACATAACGCTACATTCACTACAAGCTTCACAATGGTAAATTAAAAAACTTAAAAAACGTTTTTAACATAGGCCACTTTTTTTTAAATTTTAAAAGTGAATATTTTTAAATTAATTGGACGAACTTTTCAAGTTTTGATTTCCTTTTTGTATTGGGAATTATGACAAATTACAAAGTCGAAAATAGAAATAAATACAAGAAATGGCGGAACGAAGTCCGCCGGGTCAGCTAGTAACATTATAAAAACCAATCAAAAAAGAACTAATCATGTTTTCTACAAAATATCCCAGGCAAATTAAGGCAAATCACATTTTTTTTGTGGGACAAAATTTTTTTCATGGAATGTGTTTGGGTGAATGTCCTTATCATAAAAGTCTTTTTTTAGGTTTTTTAGGATGATATAATGTCGGGAGCGGCCGCCATCTTGAAAAAAGAGTTTGGCACAGTTTTTATTTAATACATATCTCCATTTTTACTCATTTTAACCAAAAATGACCAACAACAGACTTATTCAAAATAAAATTATATAAAATATGATATACAATATACAAACAAATTATGTGAGTTAATTGAATTCATTTTTATAGTATTTGGTCAAAGTCCGGGTTTGTCTAGCAAGATAAGGGAAAAATGACATTTTTTCAAATATTCGACAAACTTTTATTTTGAATATGCCCATATTAAGTTTTATGGTTTTATAAAACACACCAGACAAACACAAAGGGGGGCTCTTTATTTCGTAATATCTAATGTATGTAATTTTATAGCTACTATTTCCAAAAAAAACCTAACATATACAATTGCATTCTCAATTTTTTTCTTTATCTTCTGCGTTTTAAATTGCTTGTTTTCTTGTCATAATTATCTTAATTATGACTTCTCTCACTCTCAGTTTAAAAAAAAAAAAAAACACCATAACAAATGAATTACAAAGTTTGTATGCAAGAGATGTTAAAAACAAAAAAAAAACATCTAATTTCTGCAAAAAAAAAAAAAAAAACAAACAAACAAACACACAACTATTTGTATAAAAGATGTGATTCCTTTCTTCTTCATATTTTTCCTCCCCAAAAAAAGCTTCTCCAGCATCATCATCAACAACATTACCATCATCAGTTTCTTAGAAACAAACAACATGTGCTGCTAGCTGCTGTGCTGTTCCTTTGCAGAGCAGGTGACTCTTTATTATTATTATTATTTCAAAAAACTGCTCTTCAAGTGTATACATATGTTTGTGAGTGAGTTGAAGTATATAAATTTTCTAACTAACTACTGTATAGAGGTGATATACATTTTTATGTACATATATTTCAACACACAGTAGAAGTAAGGTAAGGTACCTTCTTGTTCTTCTTAAGAATGCTAATTAAGTCTCTATAGTAACATCTCTATTCGCTTTCTCATTAACGAAACGACATGATGGAGGTATAATAGTGTACATATATATACTATATATGGCAACCCTTACCTATGGTGTACATAAGAGTAAAATAATTTATAATACTTACTAGAGCCATCACCTCCCCCACTTATATGGTGTTCTCCTGTGAGGCCAAGTGCTGAAAATTCTGAGGGCTGCAATTTCACCTCCATCTCACGGAGACGTGTATTCAAATTTTTTGTATGCATAAACAGAAAGAATGTACACGAGATTGCAATTAAAGCGATGAGTTCAACGGACCTGTTATATAAAATAAAAATAAAATAAAATTTAGAAGCTTTAAAAAAAAAAAATATAATAAATTTAATTCATCAGTAAAAAGATATACATGATACAAGAAGACGCACGCAAGCACAAGCGACTGATAGCTTAGCTCCAAAGGGACGACACATAACATCTCCTTGAGTCTAACAGCATCATTACATTAGCAAATAGAGTCTTCTTGGCTGTGGTAGGTACAATACCGAAAATGGACTCTGTTATGTGATACCATATCTCTCTCTCTCTCTCTCAGTCGCATCTTGAAATTGAAATCTTAAATTAAATTCCAGTTGAAAGTGAAAAACCAACACATTTGTTTAATTCCGCATGAATATTAACCAAAGCAGTAGAGCACTAGAGGAAGATCTACCCAGAGTAGAGAGTATTCCAGGTGGGAAAAACGACTGAAGGCGAATGACCTAGTGGGCAGGGATATCAACTGGATGGTGTAAAGGAAAATGTCAGGGATGTCGCAAAAATAAATGCAAAAAAAAAAAAAATGAAGAAAGAAACAAGTTTGTACTTTTAGTACTAAATTTAGTACTAAATTGAAAAGTCAACCCAAAAACAGAGTACAACAGCATTAAAATCGGTAAAGAAGTCTACTTTATAGTTTGGTGAAATTATAGGTACAGTTACAGGAAAATTATAAAAGGTGGATTATTGAAAATTTTTAGTACTGATATTTATAAAAAAAAAAGAATAACTAAAAAAAGGAAGATTTATATACAGAAAAGACTTATTATTGAGTGAACCAGACGGTAGCGACAGTTGAAATAAGTAGTTCTAAATATCAGTGCCGTCGAAAAATATGTAATTCAGTTGTTTGAGTACTAAATTTAATTAAAAGGTAGATAATATTCTAGATGGTTAAATGACTGAGGGGTGAATAGTAAACTAAAGTGTTTACTAAAGGTTACATAATTGGACATATTTAGTACTGACGTTTATTTTTAGAATATAATAACCCAGAGAGGAAAATTTTTGGGTAAAACCTAACGAAGGCTGTTGCAATAATTGAAATAAGTAGTAGTTAATATCAATGTTGTCTAATTAGATGCAATTTAGGTGCTTGAGTACTAAATTGTATTGAAAGCCAAAATAGGGAATATTCCAGATGTGAAAATGAGAGAAAAAGACCGTACTAAAGGTAAAGAAAACATCTAAATATGGCAGAAGAAAATACCTGTGCTATCAAAAAAGTTAATAAATTGTACTAAAAATCGTAAATTATATTGGAAATTCAACCCATATGATAGCAGTAAAAAACATAAGTGAAGCTTAAAACATTATCAACATACCTACTCGTAAAATTGAGTAAAATTGAGTATTGCCTAATGAGCTATTACCAAAATTAGCTGAATCTAATTGAATGAAATATTTGTGAAGCCAAAAAAATTGCAATTTAATGCTTTTAGTACTTTGTAGGAAACCACGTAAAAGAAACTAGGTATTCCAACTTTACTTCAAGTTTAAAAGTTTTAAAATGACAAAGTAAAAAATAAGTGAAGTACACTCAATAATATTGATGTAATTATACTTTAATACAATTGGTAACATTAAGTACTAAATTTTATTGAAAATATATTTGAAACTGAAACACATACAAACAAATAATTTTAGTACTAAATTAAATTGAAGAAAAAAAAAACAGAAAGGAAAGAAGTGTTTTAGTCCAAAAAACCCTGGCCAGAAAAAGTTAGAGTTTAGAAGTAAAAAATATCTTTAACGTTACGAAAGCTTCAGTTTCTTTTTTAGTACTTAATTTGTTTAAAATAAGATATTATTAAAATTACTCTAGGGTCTAGGAAACAGAAAAGCTACGGACGTGAGATCTAGTGCCAATAATTATTTTAGGGAAGAAGTACAAAAAAAACTGTCTTATAAAAAAAAAAAAGTTTAGTAGGTACTCCTTCACTGAATTAAATTAAATATAAAAAAAACAACTTAGACAGGGAATACTAGGTCTCAGGATGAATCAAATAAGAGTGCACTGGTCGTGAAATCTGAATATATTTAGTACTTTTTGTACTTATTGAATTAGGATAACACACTACCCAATATAGAATGTTTCGCATTCTGAGATTTGATTGAACGACAACGGACGATCTAGTACTAAATATCAAAGCTGCTAAAAAAAATATAAAATTTTAGCACATTTAGTTCTAAATTTGTGTACTAAATTTATAAAAATTAGTAAGAACAAATAACCAATAGGTAGGGAATGCATTTATCAGTACGAAGTTATCAATTCTGTTGAAAATGGTATAATAAATTAATTTTAGTACTAAATACTATTGAAAGTACCTATATAATTCAACAATTTTGAATGAACTTGACGTAGAAAGTGATTTATGGACAAAAAATCTAACTTCAAACAGAGTCGGACATAGAAAAGAAACTATATTTTTGAAAAATTATGAAGTAACAATTTAGTACCTACTTTGAGAGGTAAGTTCTATTCAAAGTCAAAAATCATTAAACAAATAAAACGAATTGTATAATAGTCAAGAGAGCTTAGATAACGTGCCTTGACTCAAATATAATAAATAAACTATTTTGTATAGGTTTTTATAAGTTTAAGTTGACATCATATTTCCACTAAAATTAGGAAGAGTTAAAAGATACTCATACGAATAAAATTTTTTTTTTCTATCTAGAACGACAACACTGGAAAAATAAAACTTTAATGTTTCAACTAAGATTTTAGATTGTAACACTTCTTAAAAAAATTACCTAACAAGCCAACACAACCAACCAAAAAACAACCCACTTCTGTACACAAACAAAAAAAAAAAAATGCAAATGAGTTGCAAACAAAAAATGATTCAACAAATTTCACTCTCAACTCAACTCTCTGCTACCTATACCAACATTTACAAATTTTAAAGGATCTTCTCATGTTTTCCCTTGAAAATAATTTAACTTGACTGACGGCCAGCATATAGAAATAAATAACAGTAATTATTAAGAACTTTTTGGTAGTAATAGGCCTTCTTCTCAAAGTAAATATAAATAGCTTTGGATAAGGTAAGGTACGTAAGGTAGGTATGTTGTTGTAGGATCTGTGGTCTTTTATAGCTTAAAGTGTTTTCCTCGTTTTAATATTATAAATTAAGCATGTTACTTTTTGAGATTAGTTTCTTTTAATGATATCGTTTGTGTTTTGACATTTTGAATAAGATTTTTTAGAAAAAAAAATAAGATAACACCAGGAATAATATCTTCATTGTAATGCAAATGTAAATGAGGTTTGGTGGTAAGGGGTTTTAATTTTGCAATGATTGTTGACTTGTTGTCAGAATAATTTCTTATCTGGGATGAAAATTAATACAAATTAGCAGGGAGAAACTAATAAATTGTTGTCTGTATTTTTAATAGTTTAAATATTTAAGACCTTTAACTTTTCAATTTCACTGGTCTGCAAAATTTATCTTTTTTTCTCCTTCAAATAATTTTTTGAAATTATGAAAGATTTGGCTTTCTTGAATTTAATTCTATCACGTTCCATTTTTTTAAAAATGATTTTTGAAAAATATAAGTAGTTTGTAGAAAATAATCCTTTTAGATTCGGTTGCCCTTTTACAAAAATAAAAGTATGATTCGTATTCAGCTCAAATTTGGAGGACTTATTTCTCATAACATGATGTATCATAATGACACCAAATTTGTATTTATTAAAACAGCAAAAATATTGAAAATGTAAAATCTCAACGCCCGCCCATTATATTTAAAAAGTCAAACAGTAAAGAAAAGTATAATAAAAAATACATTAAAACAAATTCATACGTGTTTTGTAGTTTTATATGCTATTTTTCTATTTTGAAATATCTTATTTGTGATAAACCAATCGATAAACTGCCTTGTAAAGCTTCAGATTTGTTTCTCCTAGGAACAATCCGAAGTCAAAAAAATTCTATCACGTCAAGATTTTGAGATACATATATGCATTAAAGAATGACAAAATCAAGTTTTTTTTTTTAGAACATCTAAAAAAAAAAAACTACTACATATATCTCGAAAACGAGAGCTGACCGAAATTTTTTGAATTCGAATTAAAAATCAGCACACTAAGGCAAAATTTATTGACACTCCATTAAACTTAAATCGCCATTAAAAAAGAGAATTTTAAAATTAAAAACCAAATTCGTTTAATTCAGTCTCTTTTAAGGACTTTTTTGAAGTTTGGCATCATTAACTAATTGATCATTAAATTTAAAAGTCGTTTTAGTTAAAACACCAAATTCGACCTTTTAAGAGGGATTTTTAGAGCAAATGGAGGTTTTAGACAGGGTTTCTATTTATTCACTCTCCATTAGCGTCAAATGCCATTTCATTTATTATTGTATTAAAAAAAGTTTCAGTGTCAATTGACAATTAAAAATACATAAATAAAATATGCATAAATATGGTAAAATGGTAAAAAAGTGTTCAATCAATATCACCAACGTTTGGTAATTGTAATTGGTAAAAGTACCTACCTCAAATTATTCTAAAACTTTATTTTAAATTTTGTGATGTGATTATTATAACACTGGTCGGCAAAAAAACAAAAAAAGGCGGGAGCAAGAACTCTGTAAGGTGATTTTAATAAACTTGAGTGTGCTGAATTCAAAACAGTTTACAGATTTTTTCCATCACGTCTAGTTTTTGAGCTCTGCTCATCACAATTTTAGCTACATATAAAGTCCCAAAAACTAATTTTAAATTAAAAGTTTTTTGACATTGATCTAAAAATATTATTTTTTCGAAATATTTTGCTATTTTTTCAACGGAATCTGTAGTCGAAAACTGAAATATACTTTAAATCTGCTTCAAAAACCATAAGTTACCTTAACCACCAAGATTTTGAGATATCATACATTTCTATACCAAATATCTTTAAGAAAAAAATAATTTTGAAAATAAAAATAAACGTATTTAAAACGATAAAATATAGCTTTTAAACATTGCATATGTAGTTTTGCGAAAAAATATTTAACGGTGATGAAATTCAACTCCAAAAGTACCACAAAAACGCGTTTTTGACCTGTTAATATTTAAATATTTCGAAAACTTGACGTGCCAGTGAAATTTTGACTTCAGATTCGGAATCAGCACACAAAAATCCTTTAGAAAAGTATGGTTTGGTTCAAGCTCCATTTTCGTTGCCGACCAGTGTAATTAGTGAATTTTCGTTAACATGCACGTGGGCAATTGTCACATATACAGATATACTATATCAACTGCTTCACCTCCAAAAAACACGGTTGTCGTGCTGCAAAATACATATTTTCAGTTAATGCTCAGCCTTGTCATAAGTTCTATTCGTGATATTGTATATCATAACACCGTCTGTGGGTTTTTGCCTGGCGTTTTAGCTGCAAAATACTTAAGGGCCATCATTTTTGAGTTTTTATATTGTTTATCCTTCAAATCTTCAAATTTAAATATATTTTATTTGACAAAAATGTAGCTTTTGACAGTTTAATTTTTTCAAAAAATAAAAAAATCCCTGGGATATTTTTAATGGAGTTTTAAATTTAAAGTTTCCATTAAAAGTGAAGACTTTAACTAAAACAGAGTGAACTAAATGAATTTTTAATGATGGAAACTTAAAGGCGTCAATAGATTAACAAAGCTTTTAACTAAAACGACAAATTTTAAAATTTAATGGAGGCTCAATAAATTGGCCCTAAAATCCATTTGAAAAGTATACTTTTGTTGTTGGGAGAAAGGAACATGAATTTTTTAAAATCAGTTTCTTTATGGTAAGATAAGCCAAACCTACTAAACTTACTTAAATTTAGATATATTTTGGAGAAAAAAAGAGATATTTAGAAGTTTAAAAATGAATTTGAAAAAAAAACAAGACCTTTTATAAACCGTAACAAATTTAGTTGAAAAAGATTACCTTATTGCTTCGAAAACAGCAAACAAAAAATGGGGTTTCGAGATTTTCTCACGGAAATATCCTAAAAACGTGACGTGCTAGGCCAATTTTGACTTCAGATTCGGAATCAGTTCACAAAAATCCTTTAGAAAATTATAGTTTCATTAAAAGGAGGATTCCCTTGCAGACCAGTGAAATTAATAAAAATTAGCAGGAATAAAACAAATGTTAGCCTTAGTATCCTAGTCCTTTTACCTTTCAAATTTCAATTCAAAATTTCAATTCAAAATTTCAATTAAAATAAATTTGCTTTAAATTACACAATTTTTTTTTTTTTTTGTACATAAAATACAGATGATACCTTCAATGAAATACATATAAAGAAAGTAGCAAATGATGCCACTTGATATAAATTATATTTGTACATCTTAACCGATGCTTCTGCTGAGCTGCGATGTGCAGAAATCCAGGCGACCGTGACAGATTGGTTACATTGTGTGTTGCAAATCAAAAAGTGTATATGCAGCAGAAATATATTCAACAACCAAACAAGTGTAATCTTTTTGTATTTTCTAACTTTTTTTTTCAATCATTTTGTTCGTTCAGTTGTTTGTTCATATCCCCACTCCCTTCAAAACCAACACCCGACGAAAGATATGGTTTTCTATCTTTTACTCGTATCTGCGATAGTAAACGCTTTGGCTGCTTCAAAACGTTCAAAGTTTTCATCAGGTGCGCAAAAGAAATCATCCGGTTGGATCGTTTCTTATTTTCCTCTGTTCTCAAATGCACTTTTTATTTTTTGACTTTAATTTTTTTTTTACTATTTTTCTTCTTAAACAAATGTTATCATAAAACTACATTTTTTTTTGTAAATCTCTCGATGTCACAAGTAGAAATTTAAAAATAAAATAAAAAAGCAAAAAAATACAAAGAACTCCTCCGGAAGGAAGGATGTAACTTTGGAAGAGTTCAAAAGAGTTTGTATATATAGAGGTACCTCTTCCTACCCGGAGTTATACGACTTAGTTCTTGTTTTTTTTTTCTTTGCCCTGTCCTCTCTTTCTTTATAAAGATTAGTGCAGTGGTCATATATAATATTCAGAGACATTTAACATAAAGAAGTAAGTTTGAATTTGTAGAAGGATTCATATTTCATAATAATAAGTCTCTGGTTGCTCATTTCTGCTTAAAAAAAAATAGCAAAAACTTCTGCCAATTTAATTTCTTGTTCTTGGCAGAATTTCAATTGATGTTGAAAAGCTTGTTAGAGAAGAAAAGTCCTTTTTCATAAGAAAAAAACTTTTTTAAAAATCACTCATTGCCTGTTTAAATTTTCTGAATAGTCAAATTGGCACCTCAAACTTAATCATAACCTTTTTATTTGAACCTTAAAATAATGATAAAGTTCATTCAAGTTCAAAGTTCAAACAAGTTAACATGGGCTTGAGTTCAATTACAGGACACTTCTAACAAACCTGGGCTAAAATACTCACCTTTCAATAATAATTACATATATTCTCTCAACAAGTGAAATGATTTGACACCGAGATTTCTCTAACTTTGACATTTCTCACATTCGACATTGGCTTGTAGTTGTACTTTGTGCAATAATAATTAATTAATTGTGGTAAACAAGACAATTTTGCGTACATTTCTAACTTAATTAAAAGCCCATACGTTATATTAATGCATCATCAACAGCTTTATCATATCGAAATGGCTTGAGAATTGTTTCTCTCTGTACGAGTACCTACTTTGTATCTACATACGTTTCTACGTACGAGTCTAAATCTCCAACACACAAACTAACAATATATTAAATCTAATTGCAGATCCATCTTCGAATGGCGCTATATCTCATCGTACACCTATACAAAACATTATGCGAAAATACACACACTTACACTCGTATAGCATAGCTTTTGGGAATAAGTTTATATGTTTTCGGATAGCCAAGCACGTATTTGCTTTAATTATTATTGGCCTAATTTACGGGGGAAGAAATTGAAGGCAAGGGATGATGGTGAAATAAGTAGGCTTGGAATATAGTAGGCATATGGAAAGGAATAGATATTTATATGGATAAAATGGAATGACTACCTATTCGTTTTTATCGTGTGTTGCTAAACGTGTGTTATGTTTACAACGAACGTCCAGGCTTTAGACTTTTTTTGGTATAGCAAAAATGAATTGAATTAAAGGTTGCCATGGTAATTTTTGCAAATTTCTTCATTTATTTTTCGTATTGCCATAATTTCCAATCAAAAAAATTTTTTTTTTAACAAAGTCCAACATTTTAATGTTACTATCAATAACAAAATGTTAATGATGGTGCCTTCTAGAAAAACCGATTTTTTTTTTACATATTTTAAACATTTAAGACTATTAAAAAAAAATGCACATTTATTGTAATTGTTGATATTTCAGTTTAGTTTTGTATGTTAAAATCCTTAAAACAATAATTTTAATTATATTTGCATATAAATTAAAAATTTTCCATAAAAAAGTAACCAACAAAAAATTGTGCAAAAATTCCAATTTTGGATATAGTAACCACAAAAAAAAAAATCATGTGGGCAATTAACTTTGAAACTTTTTTGAAACTTTTTGAACATTTCCAATGATTTAGCTACAAATAAAATAATTGGTTCTAAAATTTCAAAACTAAAAGATTGTAGCGGTTAATATGCTTTTTGTTTTGTCATGATACGATCATTTTTTACTGAGATGCAGCCTATCGAAAATCACAAAAAATCACGAATTTTTTGTGTTGATTTAATTTTTTTGGGCTAGTGTATTACTTGATTTCTGATTTTTTTGTTAATCATTTAATTCATTTTAACGAACATTCTTCTGCGAAAAAGATTAAGTACCTAAATCTAGTTTAAAAATTAAAAAAAAAAATAAAAATAATTCAATTTTGGTTTAAAAAATCAATACTCTTTTTGAAAAATTTATCAAAACGGATACGTAAATTTTCTTCAAATTTTGTTTGAAAGTCTGGATAGATAATTTCTTCCAATGTTTGTAGTTTGCAAATGTTAAAAAACGGCTGCTAGAATAAAAAAAAAACAAAAGTTCTTTTATACTCTAAGCAACTTTTTATTTTTTATTAATTTTGAAAACCGAAAAAAATAAATTGCACGACTGGGGTCGCACGTACCTTAGAGTTAAAGTTGCTTAAATTTTTAAGACTTTTTATATAGAAATTTGGAAAAAAAAAAAATAAAATTCGTTTAAAAAAAAAAATAAAATAAAATCTGAAATTAAATTGCCCTCCAAAACAAGTATGCAGTTTTGATTGATATATTAACATGCATTCTTAGAAAAAAAATTTTCAAAATCGTTAGATCCGTTTTTTAAAAAACTATTTTTTTTTATAAATAATTTTTTGGAAAAAAAGTTTTAAAATAAAATTGGTATGCCATTTTGTAGAAATCACTAATCAACATTTAAAAAAAAAATTTCAAAAAAATTCAAAATTCAATTCGAAAATTTGATTTTTCAAAAAAAAAAAATTTCTAAATTTTTTTTAAAAATTCAAAAACTATTTTTTGCAATATTTTGTTTTTGGTTTATATTTTAATTATGTAAATGCTTCATCACAAAAAGTTTCGTTGAAATCGAATAAGCAGTTTCGGAGATAATCGGATTTGAAAAAAAAAAAAACGGTTCTATGGCAAGTACCGATAATAATAATGTTCAAAAAAAATTTTTTTCATTGAATGATAGACCTTCGCTCAAAACTAACATTTGAATTTTTTAAACAAAATCGTTCTAGCCGTTTTCGAGATATTTCAATTTTACTGAAATCGCTATATGACAAGTACCGTTATTTTTGGTCCAAAAAAATTAATTCCAAAAACCCCTCTGGAGAGTCGCCAAATAACGCTATATACCAAGTTTGACATTAATCGGTCCATCCGTTTAGGCTGTAGCTCCTTCAACAGACAGATAGACGGACTTCCGGGACCCACTTTTTTGGCATTGTCTACCATCGTAATGTCATGGAAAAATGTTATCTCTTTTTTTTTTTTGTACGAATGCATAACTTGATATAGTACCTATATCGCAAGTAAAAACGAAAAATATGCTATTTATTTTTTCATTTTTGGAAAAATATGTTAAGACAAAAAAAATACATGACTTTTATTTTCATTTTTATTACATTATTACATTGTGTTGCCTACTTAGTGATAGTGTAGATAAATATATCGAAAAATTAAATAGCTCCTATTAATAAATTAATTGCAAGTATATCAACAAGTAGTGTACATTTCTGTACGTATTGTAAACTATTGATGTAAATTTAATTTTTTTCTGTTTACATGCTAATACCTATACAAATTTTCCAAATTTCTAAACAAATCCGTGGCAACCTTGCACATCCATTTAACACACATTTCGTTCGACCAAATATATACATAATTCTGTCTGTAATACCTGTTCCTGTGTAAATCCATATCAATAAATGTGATTTATCTTTTACGATCTCGAACATATTTTCAGAGTGCAAGATTTATACCAAAAACACCGCCAACATAACCTCATGTTTCTATACGAGTATGTATATGTGTTCACTTTTGCTAGCTCCAAAACGCTTATCACGTCATTATATTTGATATATTCCAATCAAATTGGACTTATGCTCATTTTGCAAACAAAACTTATAAATTCTGCACTCTGCATCGCATAGATTTGAGTTTTCTTTTTCAGAACAAGAAAAAAAAAAAAAAAAAAAAAAACATTCAAAAAAAGAAAAACGAACGAAGATAAGAAAAGAAAGAATAAAGAAAAATTAAATAATAATAATTTTGCAATAAAAGCAAATTCCAGCTGATAAAGCGAAAAATGTTTCCCTAATGTTCTGTCTATTGAGCGAATTACCGTGAAGTTGAAAATTTAGCCTCTTCTTTTTTTTTTTACATCCTTTTTATCCCACGAACAGAAAAAAAAAAAAAATAAGAAAATACGTGATTCATCACAATTGGGTGAAATTTAATGCGAAGGAAGGGATTTCCTTCCCGGAAATCCTCTTGTGTTTTCTTTTATACGTCAAAAAAAAGGATTTAGGCGACGCGATGATGTTGGCCTGGCTACTGTTAGCATGATTTGATGTTGATGGTAAATCAGTTTTCTTATCCTACACACATGGAAAAATAATGATATATCATGTGTATGTTATATTCTGTATTAAGGAAGAATTCTCCGTTAAGTTAAAAAAAGATTATCAAAATATCAATTAATTTTTTTTTTCTCTTATGTTCCTTGAGTTTGATTTGCTCTCTGGTTTCGGTTTGGTCTGAGCTATTTTTTTTTTTTTTTTTTTTTTGAGATAGTTTCCAGTTAACATTGCCGGATTTACAAAAGGGGAAAGAATTAAAAATTAATTTAAAATGGTGAATTTAATCAAACTAAGCTCATTTAAGAATGAATTTGAAAATTTAACTTAAAGTTTTTCATATGTTCTATTAGAACTTCTAAACTACTCATCGTATTTGGACAAATACGGTATCGCTGGAAGCAAATTGCTAATACGCCGGTTATGTGACACGCCCCATTAAATTGAATACAATGCGATCTAGTGGCCAAATTTTTGGAAATTTTTTTTTTAATATTCCTTAAAACAAAAACTAAAAATCTCTTTCTATTCTAAAAAGTATGAAACAAGAAAATATACATACTTGTATAAAATTGTTATTAATTTTTTGCATAGCCAACATTTTGAAAACGGGCTCATTTTTTTGTCGAAATTTTGTTTGTTAGGTAGAGTTGACTCAGTTGACTAATATTTTCTTAAAACTGACATGCCCGTTTTTTATATTTCATGTGAAAAATGTTAGAAAATACAAATTTTAATTTTATAATAATTCTTTTTAATACAAGAAATCAAAGGGCATACTTCGTTTTGTTTTCAAAATAATTTTATTTGCAGAGATACAAATTTTTTGTTAGTTTTCCAACGAACTTAATGGTAAAGATTATGCTTTGTAGATTAAAGTTTTGATTAAGGCATTTAGAAAAAATATTTGGTTTCTATAAAAATTTTCAAAATTTAGCCAAATAAAAAAAAAAAATTGTATGAACTTCTTAAGAATGTATTAATCCACACATAAAAACAAAAATTAAAAAAAAGTCATAATTTTAAAAACAATGATTTTTCACAAAATTTAAATCCAAAAAGTTATTTGTTTTTATAATTTTTCTTTTTATTAAAGTTTTAAAACTATAGAGATATTAAATCTTTTTCTAACAAAAAATATTGTTGAAATTGGTTGAATCTTTATGAGAATGTCATAAATCAAGAAAACGAAAGAAAAGATCAATTGTTTTTATTTTAAAAGTAGGAACTTATTTATTATCGTTCACCTATGTAGAAAGAACGCAATAAAGTAATTTAATTAAAAAAATTTAATTTGAAAGGTCACTGTGGCGTATATGTACCATTTTTTTTAAAACATATTTTAATCTTTTTTTCAGTTTTTATCCCATAACTGATTATTCATTCCATAGAAAAATGGGAACATGTAGACAGACTTTCTATAGTTTCAGTGTAATCGCATCTCTGATTTAAATGATTTTTAATGCTTGACGACTAAAACTTCAAATTAATTATTTTTAAATCAACTTTCCAAGTTTTACGCTTCCATTTTTTTGGATCAAACGATCTTTAATTACTTTAAAATTATAGCAAATTTTGTCTTCTTTGCCTGTTGACCGATCAATTTTTTCATAGGAGGTATTTTTTTTTTTAAAGTTTGAAACTTAAAAATGGAGGAAATTGAGCTAGAAAATTATAATTATATGTATATTATATTTTCTTGTCTAAAAATGTATTGAATTGAGCACAATCGCAAAATCACACAAAATTAATCCTTTCTACTTTTTGGATTAGATAATAGGATTATTCTGTCATCTCTTTATTCTCAAAAAGATATTCCGATTTCAAAAACAAATCTCTAAAACGTTATGTTGGTAAACAAAAAACTTTAAAAAAAACTCTTTACAAGAGGAAAAAGTGTAATAAAATTAAGACATAATATATCCTCAATCCGGCACTGTCTACACGACCGGTCGGCATATTTCGGCCCCTCCTAATGGTTATAAAGTTATAATACTAACTTAAGTTGTGACATTTTTTCGCCAAAAAAAAGAAAGAAACTGAAATTGTTAATTGAATTATTTGCAATAATACCATGGGGGTTATAATAGAGAGAAATGGACGACCGACATGGGAACGATGTGAACATACCAAAAGACTTTGAACGGAGTTACCCCCAGAAAATGTATGTGTGCCAATGCTCACCCAGAATACAGAAGAAAAAGAGCAAGCAATTAATTATGAGATTGTTGAAATTATTGTCGAATTTTTTTTTGTACGTTCCATATAAAAGCAAGAGCTTTAAGGATGTGTCTACTTAACAAAGTGATTGATTTATGTTTGCGGTTAATAGTGTGAACTGTCATGTTAACTGGCAAAGTATACCTAAATTGAATGAAAGTTTGGTTTTTTTTTTTTTTTTGTAAAAAAAGTTGTTAATGGAATGAAGAGTGAATATGAATATGTAACGAATTCTTCCGATTAATTTTTTGAATAGTTTTTACCTTTTTTTTGGAAAAATATGTAGAAAAAAAAAATATTTTATATTTTCAGTCGGAAATCAGTAGAACTTTCACTTTTTTTTTGAAAATTGGTCTAAGTGAATTGATTTGTTTAGTAAAAAAAAAACAATAATTCAAGACTTCTATTTAAATATAAAAGGCTTGATGCTTACATTTCTCAACCAGCCATGATATCGTACAAAAACTTTTACAACAAACACAAAATTTTTCGTTCAATTTAACAATTTTATTGTCACATAAAAAAGAGAAAAAATATGAAAATAAAAGAAATATTCATGTTCATTGACAAAGTGCCCGTGATTTCTTTCTTTTCCATCATTTATCCACAACTTTAACGAGCTCCAAAATAAAACAACAACAAAAAAAAGTCAAATAAAAATAATAAAAAAAAACAAGACGCGCGTCTGCCTCCTACCAACCTATACCTACTGTATTACAGGTATTTTTTCTCAGTATTCCTCAAATTGCGCCAACATTAACATTGTGTCATGCTTACTGAATAAAAGTGTCACATGACTTGAGGTGAATGTATTTCCCTGACAGTGACAACAACGTCACTTTACATGGTGCAATGTGCATTGTTTTGTATATGAAACTATAAAATAAAAAAAAGCTTCAAAAATAGATAAAATAAGTTGAAATGAAAAATCAACTTTATACACAAAAAAAAAATTGGCTCTGAAGAGACAATTTTCTCGCAACAAATATTGGTTCAATTAGGTTTAAAATGTTTGCCTTGTTAAGCCTTGAAATAGCTTACAATTGCATCTCTTTATAATAATTTGATATTGTTTTTTATTTTTCTTAAGTTTATTTTGAAAAATGAATATTTCCAAATCTTTAATAAAAATACGTTGGAATTTGGCTTAAGACTATTATCTTAGCGCCTTGTCAATCTTTCTGCCAATTGGCAATAGGCAAGACATTGACATTCATGTCAATAATTATGAAGAGCAAATTTACATACAAAGTTTTATGATTTTGGCAACAACATTTATTTTTGTTTTCAATGCCAATTACTGTAAATTTATAATTAAATTTATTTGCACAAATTTATTACACAAATAAACTGGTGAGACAGACACCTTCGTTTATAATCTGAAGTAAAAAATTTAATTTTTTCACAACGGATAAATGAGTTTTCTTCAAATTTGGGTGGTGGTCTGAATATGTGGATGTTTAATCTGTTCAAAATGGCATTTCAAATTTATTTTTTGATAATATTTTTAAAAGTTTTATATAAAAAAATATTTAAAATTAAAAACGGCTCCAACAATTTTCTAAAAATAAAATTACAACAATTCTTCGTTATACAAGAAATCAAACGACAAACTTTTTATGGAGATCAAAACCATTTAAAGGGTAATTTTCGTAATTTTAAAAAGCAACATTAATAGCAAGTAGGTACGTGCCACCCAGTCGTGCGTTTTATTTCAAAATGTATTAATGAAATTTCTGGAAATTTCTTTAAAATTGTTATTAACCTCAATCTTAAAATTTAAGAAAAAAAAATCGAAAAAAAAGTTTTAGGTTTTTAAAAAATATTCAAGTTATTTTCTTGAGAATAAAAAACCTTTAAAAAAGTTAATAACAAGTTTAGTGTTAGTTTTTTAAAGTTTTTACCAAATTTCTTATAATATTTTGATCTTATACATTTTTTAATCAACCTTTTCCATAAGATAAAATACGTGCGACCCAGTCATGAATTTTATTTTTTTTAGCACCAATTTTCTTTAAAGATTTTTACAATGAAATTGAATAATATCTGTAAAGGTTTTAATTTTTTGAAAAATTCATTTTTAAACTCAAAGTAATTTTTTTTTTTAAATTAGTTTGGATTGATTTTTTTTTACAAAACTTCATGTCATTAGGTATAGACGTAGATTTCTCTTTTGAATTTTTAGCCAATTGCTTAAATATATTATATTTAAATAATATAAGTCCGAACAAATATGATTAATGTAGTAAATTCTATTTATTTTATTTTATTTTATTTTATTTTATTTTATTTTATTTTATTTTATTTTATTTTATTTTATTTTATTTTATTTTATTTTATTTTATTTTATTTTATTTTATTTTATTTTATTTTATTTTATTTTATTTTATTTTATTTTATTTTATTTTATTTTATTTTATTTTATTTTATTTTATTTTATTTTATTTTATTTTATTTTATTTTATTTTATTTTATTTTATTTTATTTTATTTTATTTTATTTTATTTTATTTTATTTTTAATTGGAGAACTTTTTTTTGGCGTTGAATAGTCTTTAGATTGCACATATATTTTTAATTTGCAATGATATATTTAGTTAATATTTATAAATGAGTTTTTGTTTCATTTATAATTTCCGAATAAACTTGAAGCGTCATTGAAAACTGTAAAAAAGTATTAAAAGCTGTTTTTATAGTTACAAAAACACCTTTCTGAATGGTTTTATTCTCCAAATAAAGTATGCCATCTTTTCTGTTTTTTGAATGATTTTTAAATATTTTTTTGTAAAAAAAAATCTTCAAAACAAAAAAAAAAAAAAAAATTGATTAACCATTCGAAAGAAATTATTATTATCCCACATACTAAAACAAAGTTTCAAGAAAATTAATTAATCTGTTTTGAAATAAAAAAGATATATTTTGAAATAAAAATTTTGTACAGGTATTTGAAAATTTTTCTTAGTTTTTTTAATTTAAACTATTAAAATGTTTTCGTACAAAAATGTTAGTTGTAGGTAATTGTTCTTTTGTTTCAAAAAAAATTGATGGCGATCCACATTAGTTTGCAGTTAGCACCTATCAAGTATCCTTAAGCGGATATTGGGAAAAATATTTGAGAAGAATTAACAGGAACTTGTAGTAAAATTTCTTTTCTCCATATTCTTTATTCATAAAACCAAATGAACCTGTTTGGAAGTGAATGTTAAATTAATCATGCTAACGAATCTCCCAATTTAGCTGCCGCACCTTGCCGTAAACTCATTCCTACAAAAGGTATACAATTTCTTGGCATGCTTTCCTATATCCTATACACGAGTTTCCTATATACTTAACCTCAACCTTCCTCTTATCATATTTGAAGTTCATTTTCCAAATTGGTCAATTTACCCGACCGGTATTTAACAAACTCATAAATATTCCTTTTACCTTCTCCACCCTGTATAAAATATACATAACGCACAAAGATTATTTAATGACGATAATAGCCTAATAATTTTCCAACTTCCCAACCGGCGAGGTTCCGAATCCAAACGCAGACACCAAAATTGAACTTCTATATGATTGTAGAGCTACAACAAATTTGCACATAATTACCATAAGAGTTTCATGCTTCCTAAATCGATATCTTCTCTTCTTCTTGCAAAAACGCATACATGTGTGACCACATAATCCGTAAACCATAAAACTGCACAATATGTAGGTAAGATAGTTAGATATATTTATGTTGCGCTTTGTTAGACAATTTAAAGTACTTCCAGGTCGCTATCGAAAAAGAGCTAAAACATACCTCAACTTCATCAAAAGTCTTATCTAAAATACAAAAAGAAAAATAGATTTAATGGTTCAAACGATATTATATTAAAACTTTTCAGCACCATTATTTCGAATTTATTATTGTGGAACGGGTTTACGGCAAATTAACATATAAAAAAAAGATGTAATTATCGTACCGTTTATATAAATTAATTGTGTTCACGTACTTTTGTTTATATGTACATCTTTAACTTTGAAGCACATCAATTAAAAAAGTTATGCAATTTTATCTGAAGAAGATTTAATAACATACATTTATTGTTTTTGTTTCCTTAACTTACATTAAATCGTAGGTTTTACCTTATTACATCATAATAAGCTAATAGGTATAACAGTTTAATGTTCTTTTTGTGAACTTTCAAACTTGAAGATTTGCTCGAAAAAAATTCGAACTCATTCCTAAAAATCTACTTTTGGGGATAAGAACACAATTTGTAACACCTGTTCGTCTCTTCCAGCATTGTAAAAAATAATTTTTTGTTTAATGTTTAATGTTTTTTTTCCATTAAAAATTAAAAAAAAAAAATATTTATTGCAAAAAAAAAATGTTTGCTTGAAAAAAAGTACTTAATAAAAAATACTGAAAAAATGCAAACAAAAAAATTTTGCATTAAAAAAAAATTGTAAGAAATTCAACGAATATTAAAAAAAAAAAATATTTAATGCGCACATTTTGCATTGATTTTTTTTTATTGCAGAAAATTTTTTATTTGCAATAAATTTTTTTTAAATGCAATTTTATTATTCTCAATTTTTCTTAATACCTATTTATTTTCTTAATGCAAATATTTTATTTAAAACTTTTCAGTAGTAATAACATTTTTTTTAAATGAAAATATTTTTCAATTAAAAAGTTAAAGTGACCTCAACTTTTTAATTGAATTATATTCAATCACTCCGCTTAAAAATAAAAATAATTTTCATTATTTTTTCACTTTGTTTGAAAATATTTTTCAGTTGAAATAAATATTTTTTTTTTATTTCAAATGCATTTTTGACGTCTTATAAATCGATGAACCATGGCAGTCACTACGAAAGAGTGACGCCATTTTCTCCCGTTCCACTTGAAATTTTTAGCAGTGCGGCAAAAATTTAAATTCAAAATTAAAAAAAAACTATTAGTGATACAAAAATCTTTTATAGCTTAGTTGAAAGATAATAACCTAAAATTAAATGCATTTGGAGGATTTTAAAAATTCCATCTTTTAATAGGGTAAATAGGGGTAAAACAAAATTTCAAAAAAATTTCTATTTTCTAAACGCGACAATGTAAAGAGTTGATTTTTTTGAATCAATAGATAAATTTATTTCAAGACTGACAATGGTATTGAAAAAATTCTAAAAAATTTAATAACCAAGTTATTAATGGTTTGCTAAAACTAAAACATGAGTTAGAACTTTGACAAATTAGTGATTATAGGTAGGGGAATTTTTTTTTGACAATTTGAAAAACGTCATTCAAAAGATAATAAAAAAAAGTAAGGGGTCTGATTTTTTTTAAGTCTCTGCGTTTCAAAATATGAATTTTTGAAAAAAACCTACTTATTTTGGGGTATTTTTTAAAATTTTTTGTAGCATTCAAAAAATCTCAAGCTTATAGAACACGTTGTTTATGACTCTGCGCATACAAGTGCAAAAAATTGGTATTTCATAATGGTTTTTGACCGAATAACGGGAAAAACATGTTATTTTGTCCCAAGTTTTTTTTTACCTTTTTTAACCGTTTGTTATTTTTATCTTTTTTTCTTCAACAGATAAATAAATGAAATTTATATTGTAGATAGAAAATAGACAGGACGATTTTGAATTGAATTTCAATCAATTTTATAGACACAATTTTGAGATAACGGAAAAATGAAATTTTATTATTCAATAGGTTCTATCTTTTAATCTAAAGCAAATACAAATTTGACTTTATTGAGCATCCTGATGATGTTAGCTTTCATTGGGTATATCACACATAACTGTACATTCACTACAAGCTACACAATGTTAAATTAAAAAACTTACGAAATACCTGAAAATACCTGTGGAGATCTGTTGATCAGCCACCAGTGTGGTAACTACCGTTATCTCAGTTTGGAATTTCGACATGGTTGGCTTTAAAAAATTCTAACTTTTTTTCTATGCATCGCAGAAATAAGATTGAAAGGTCATATGAAAGGTGAAATTATAAGCTTTTACATGATATACAATTTTTTATAGGTTGCCTAAAAAAAAAGATTATTCAATAGCGTGAGAATATAAAATTATAAAAGCAAAAACTTTTTTTGATGAAAATTGATCGAGTTCAAAAAATTCTAGCTCTTTTTGGAGATGCCTAATAGACATGATCGATATATATATTTTGAGCTGAAGCAAAAAGCTTTCAGGTGGTATAAAATTTATTATTGCTTTTGCGCGTCCCTGTGCAGGGACGGGTTAGAATATTCCTGCAGCGCCTCCCCGCTTGTCGTAAAAGGCGACTAAAGGAGCAAATTTATCTAGGTCACAAACACCAAGGTGAACCTAGCGACACTTAACACCTGTAAACTTTCCCAAAAGTGTGCATGCCAGTCCCTGGGTTGGCACGACTGGAGATCACCGGTGCTGTTAAAGAGAGATCAAATACAAAACTGGAGTATGCACGCGTCGAAAAAACAACAACAACAACAACGTTTCGCAAGATTTTGTGAACTGAAGCATTATGGAAGTACTCGTCCAAAGAAATGACACTACCCCGCCAGGCACTACCATTACTAATGGTACTGATCCTGGACCGAGTAGCAATGCTCGGGTCAGAGCTAGACGGATTCCGGGGGCTAGCAAAGTAATGCCACAGATTATACAAAATCTGAGAGTTGCGAGTTGGAACGTTGGGAGTATGACAGGTCGAAGCTTCGAGCTGGAAGAGATGATGATAAGAAGGCGAGTAGACATCTTGTGTGTCCAAGAAACGAAATGGCGTAACACGGGAAATAGGGCCCGTTTCTTGGATACAAGGACAAAAAATTACAAGATGTTCTACTATGGAACGGAAAAGGGTAAGAACGGAATCGGAATCATCCTTGCAAAAGACCTCTTAGGCAGCATATTGTCCATTTCGAAATTCAGTGACCGTTTGATGTCCCTTAAATTGGTGATTAAAGGAAAGTTGTGGAATATTGTCACTGCATATGCTCCCCAAATTGGATGTGAGCAGGTGGAAAAAGATGCATTTTGGCTAGATTTTCACAACCTACTTAAGGACATCCCAAAGGAAGAGTTTTTGTTCGTGGGCGGAGATTTAAATGGACATGTCGGGAAAACAAACGAAGACTATGAAGATTGCCATGGAGGCCTCGGATACGGCATCAGGAACTCTCCTGGTGAAGACATCCTGAGCTCGTGCAAAACATATGGTCTTATCGTACTTAATACCATGTTCATCAAACAAAGCCGACACCTGGTCACTTACAGCAGTGGTGGAAATGAGACTCAGATTGATTACCATTTGGTATCTAGTTTCATGAAACCTCGGGTCAAGGATTGTAAAGTGATACTGGGAGAAGCGATCGCCCACCAACACCGTCTCCTACTGACAGAATTTTTTATGGAGACAGTGAACGACAACAAAAAGACAAAGACTTTTGGGAAGATCAAATGGTATGATCTGGATAAGGAAAAAGGCGAAGCTTTTATTTCGAATATGCAAAACTATCTGTATAACAACACCAATATATTTCGAAATGAAGAGAGTACAGCACAAAGTATGTGGGACCTCCTACAGCGAACTTGCATAGAAAAAGCCAAAACACTGTTAGGGGTTTCAAAAGGACACAACCAACAAGGCAAAGAAACATGGTGGTGGAATGATGAAGCTAAAGCAGTTGTAAGTAAAAAGAAAATGGCTTTCAAAGCTTGGTCGAAGTGCCCCTCTAATAATACAGAGCAAAAGTCACGCCTCGAAGTGGAATACAGAAACTGCAAGAAAGAAGCGAAGAAGATATGTGCCCAAATTCAAGCCAAGAATACGGAAGACCTGTATCGGGAGCTAGATGAAATTTCTTCCCCGACTGCTGGTGCTATTCAAGAGCTACGACAAAACGTGAATAAGGGCGCAACCATCTTCAAAATAGCCGCTCAAAGAAGAAGAAATGCTCAGGAGATCTGTTCGCCAAAGTTTATTAACAATGCTCAAGGCCAACTACTTGTGGAAAACGAAGAAATCCTCCACAGGTGGCGACAGTATTGTGACGAACTTCTAAATGAACAATTTCCAAGGCTACACTTTCCAATAGCTTCACCTAACTTAAGCGAAGTATCCGATGTCACAGTCGAAGAAGTTAGTGAGGCTGTAAAATACTCCAAAAAGGGAAAAGCTGTTGGGCCAGACGAAATACCCTCAGAGTTTTGGAAAAAGATGGGAGACATCGGGTCTAGATGGCTCATGGTTCTTGTTTCCAAGCTTATACGAGGTGATCGAATGCCTAATCAATGGAGGGAAAGTTATCTTCTTCCAATATACAAAGGGAAGGGTGATACTCGAAGCTGTGATAATTACCGTTCGATTAAGCTGATGTCACACACCATGAAGATCGTTGAGCGAGTCTTGGGTAGCCGACTGCGAAAAATAATAAGGCTATCTGATGACCAGTGCGGGTTTGTTGCGGGTAAATCAACCACAGATGCAATCCAGAGTATCAGAATCATTATGGAAAAACATCGAGATTCCTTGGAGGATTTGCATGTGGTATTGGTTGATTTTGAAAAAGCATTCGATCGACAACCACGAGATCTGATATGGGTGGCCCTCAGACAACGAGGAGTTCCGGAAACCTATGTGCGGATAATTATGGACATGTATGATGGAGCAGTTACTAAAGTAAGATGTGCAGCTGGAGTCACCGAAGAATTCGAAATCACAGTAGGTGTACACCAGGGAAGCGTCTTGAGTCCTCTGCTCTTTATTACCGTTCTTGATTACCTGCTTCAAGGCAAAGTGACGGACCCAAAAGTGCATCAGTTATTCTTTGCTGACGATGGAGCCATCATAAGTGAAGACCCGATATCCCTGCAACGAGCACTTGATGTATGGGTGGATGTTCTAGAAGGTAGTGGGTACCGCATAAGCGCGAAAAAGACAGAATACCTATGCTGCCCATTTTCTGATCCACACAGGCCTATTCCTGACATTTATTTGAATGGTGTAGTGCTTCCCAAGTGTGAAAAGTTTAAATATCTGGGGTCTATGATAAATAACGAAGGTACTTGTGATGACGATATCAATCATCGCGTAAGCGTAGGGTGGATGAAGTGGCGGGAAAATTCTGCTATCTTCTGTGATCGAAAAATGCCCCCTAAGCTGAAAGGAAGGCTCTACACCGCAGTTGTGCGTCCAGCACTCACATACGGTTCACAATGTTGGACAATGTACAAAAAGTATGAGAGTAAGTTAACGGCAGCTGAGATGAAGATGCTTCGCATGACAGCAGGAGTAACAAAGCTTGATAGAATTAGAAGTACGAAGATCCGAGGAAGCCTTCATGTTAAAAATACCATCTCCCAAAAAATTGAACACGACCGACTCAGTTGGTATTGCCATGTTCAAAGGAGAGATCCTGAGAACCCCGTCAAAAAAGCAATATCATATAACGTTCCAACACGAAATAAAAAGAAAGGTAGGCCTAAAAACTCCTGGTACAAGCAAATGCAAAAACACCAGCATTCAGTTGGCCTCAGAAACGGAACAATACAAAACCGGGAGGCTTGCCGCCGATTTCTGAGGTCAACCCGGCGAACCCCACAGGCGGATCACTAGTGTGAAGCAGTAACGTGGGAAGGTTATGATCCCCTCGACATCGAGATCATAACAGCGCCGAGAAAAAAAAAAAAAAGGAAGAAGAAGATAAAATTTATTATTGCTTTTGCGCATTGTAAACATTTAAAAATGGTTTTATTATTCAGAAGAAATATTTGGATTTTTAATGGTATAATTTTTTTTGTAAGCTTTTAAAATAAAAATAAAAAAATTAATATAATGAGAAAAGAAAAAAGGTAGTTTTGTTTAGCTTTTTCTTGTAAATTATGATTGTTTGAAATAAATAAACGTTTCATTTGACTCATTTTAAAAGCACACAACCTGTTTTCTTACGACGTTATCACGTAAAATCATCGTCCGTAAACCGGCTTTACAGACAACCTCTTTTCTTTTTCAATTGATATTTTTATTTTTTACAATCCTGTCAGTTGCAACTTATTGAAAAACTGCATTCATTTTAGTTCAAAAAATATGTTTAAACTGCCCCACTGTGTGGATGTGATGAAATTAATATCGTTACTATAATTGCTTATGTGGAGTATGTTAAATAGACTTTTGTTCAATTTATCATCTTAAATAATATTTTGTTAACAAAGTTTATGTAATGTTTTGTTATTTCGAAAAAAGTCGTCGAACATCTTAAAAATACTAGCATCTATCAAAGTCCATCGACCTCTTCGATACAAATTGTAAATTAAATTCATCTCTTATGAATATGATTATGAGTTTTTGACCTCTTCCATGGTCGTCACCTCATTATCTTTGCCATTAGTCATAAAGAAATATATTATTTTTTGTGTTTTTTTTTTTTTTTTTTTTAAGAAAGAGGCACTACAAGGTATTGGTTCTGAAAATAAACTCAAGAATTCTTGTTTTTTCGATAAATATTTAACATTAGTTTTCTTGTGTCAACTGCCTTAAGGCATACATAGTAGATGTATACCTAAAACTATTCCAAAAGGTGAAGAACTTTTATAAATAATAGAAAATAAATAAAATAAGCAACCGCCATAGATACAAGATGACATAAGAAAATACCTATACATATTTTGTTTGACTTTTTTTTTGTTTGGATTAGAAATTTCGAAGGTATAAGAAGAAGTGTTAGAGATATATTGCCTCGAGATATTTTTGAAATGTTTGGTTCGTTTAATGTTTTATTGCTATGCGCTGTTTCCGTGAAGAGAGATAAATTATTACTTTTAATGAGAGAATATTTAATACGTTTTTAATAAGAAAATAGAAGATAACATAAATTCTTGAATGATGTGCATAAAAGAAGAATTGATCATAATTTTCTTTTGGCAAGTAGAAATATTTATTATGAGAGTTTTATTTTATCTTAATTGTTGCATAACTGAATTTAAGAGTAATTTTTCTTCAAAAATTTAAATTTAAAAAAAGTACCAATAATGTTAACAGTTGCATTGCTTCAAACTGAATTTAGTAGCCATAGATGCATTCACTTACCTGAAATGATAAGAAATAAAAATACTTTTTTAAAAAAATCATAACAGAATATTATTAATTTATTTTTATACAAAATTTTATAAAGCTTGAAAATAGGTAATGTACTTTTTTGAAATTTCAAAAACATCTTTTAATGAATTTATGACATCCAAACAAAATAATTCCATTACATTTTTTGTTTGAAAATCGTTGAATCCATTTAAAAAAAAAAAGTTTTTTTTTTTAATATAAAATTTCTCACTTTTTTGGCCTAAAACATCATAATTTTACAAGTTTTTTTAAAAGTCTAAAAGTAATTTTTTGCTTGAGTAGTACTTTTTGCTTCACTTTGTTTTAATAATTCACTTCGTTTAACAATTTTTAAGCAAAAAAAAAAAAAAAAACAACAAAAAACTAACTAAAACTTTAAAAAAATTTAATTTTTGATTAATAACTAGTTTTTAAAGTTTAAAGTTTCAACGGTAGGAAAATTTCTTTAACTATTTTGAAAATATATAAATAACTATAGCTCAGTCGAACTGTTTTATCGAATTTTATTGAAAATTTCTATTTATTTTTTAATGGAGTAACTAAAGAAAATTATTAGGGAACCCGGTCGACCAGTCTGATTTTGTTGATCTTTTTTTTTAAACGTCGCGTCGGTAATTAAAAATACTTTACTGTATTGTTTTTTTTTTTTACTTTTAAAATTAAATTTTTATTTTAAACAACACCATTTGTTTTGCTTAAATTTCATAAAATAAATGATACCAAAAGATTCTCTAGGTAATTAAAGGAAAAAAATATATGGAAGTAACAGACAATCTTCCATCGTTTAAGATAAATGCAATTTTCTAACAAACTGACTTTAAACACAAAAAAAAATATTTTGAACACAACGGCAAAACTTACAATATTAAAAAACACATTTTTAAAAAGCCAGTAGATCATTCCTATCTATAAAATTTTAATCCACAAAATTTAATGAATAGTTTTTGAAAAAATGGTCCTTAACCTCAGAATTTTGAAAAAAAATTGTTATTAAAAAAATTTAAATTACTTTTTTTCAAACATTTTCGTAATAAAATATGAATTTAATTTTAAATATATTTTGGCCATAGATATGATTAGTTAAATACCGAAGAAGAAAAGATATTACCTTTACCTATGATAGTTTTGAAAAAAAAAATTAAAAATTGGATTTTTCGATAAAAACTTACATGTTACGAAAAAGTTTTAAAAAGGACATGTTGAAATTTTTTCAATAATTTTTTTTTTTTTATAAAATCTGAGTTTAATTACCATTTTTGCAAAAAACCCTCTCTCAATATACTTAATTTTAATTTTACAAATATGAATAAGCTTCTAGCTTTTTAAAAATGTATATTTAAATATTGTAGGTGTTGCCTTTGTTTTTTTTTTTGTGTTTGAAGTCATTTTGTGAGAAAATTGCATTTATCACCTAAACTCTGGAAGATTTTCCTTCACTCCCATATAGTTGTTTTCCTTCAATTGCCTAGACAATTTTTTGGCATTAGTAAATTTATGAAATTTAGTAAAAATTTTGAAAAACATTTTTTCTGTTCACAAAAAATTTTCAATTAAATTTAAAAAACCAAAACAGCAACAGCGGCAAATTTTAATCTAAAGACTTTAAAGTATTTTTAATTACCAACGTTTGAAAAAAAATTTTTATCAAAATCAGAGCTGTTCGGCCTGGTTCTCTAATATTGCTATTTTTTGAGCTTTAGTTACTCTACTATTTAGTTAAACTTAATTTGTTGTTTTTTTGTATAAAAATTGAAATATTTCTATTTTGTATGAAAAAAACTAAAGAAGCTTTAAGATAATAATAAAATAGTCTTTAATAAAATCAAAAGAAAAATATTTTACTCAATAACGCATTTTTCTGAATTTAATGATATCAAGGTTAATAAATTGCACGTCTAGGCCACACGCACTTGCTCTTAAGGTGAAAGTTGCTTAGAATATTAAAGATTTTCATTTAAAAATGAGAAGATATTGGCTATAAAAATTTTTTCAACATTCACAAAAAAATTACACTGTGTGAACAAAACCAACTTAAGAAAACAAATTTTTTCTCAAGATTACGTTTTGTAGAGCTTGTTGAACATGGTAAAAAGGAAAATTTTGTTCCTTAAATATACCCTCAAAATCTAAATTTAAGGAAAAAAAAGGAATTCTACAGTCGGCAATTTTAAACTGGCTTAAAACATTTCCTTGTTGCATATTATACAAAAAAACTACCCCTAAATCAAGCCAAGATTAATTTTTTTTAATTCTATAAATAAAATATCTATCTAGATATTTTGTAAACTTCAATTATGAAACAGTAATCAAAACGAGTTAAAACTCCAAATATTATACTAAACCGATTAAAAAGTACCTAGGTACCTATTTATCAATCAAAAACTTTGTCTTTTGATTGTGTCCAAGTTTCAATAACCTACACAACAACATGAACAACTTTCAATTTCAGCTTTATTGTCAAGATTATGATATCAAAGTCATTAGTTTTCTTTTTTAAACAAAATTATAATTTCAATACAAAAGCTATACCTACTCCTATTTGGATCTTTTACACAATACTTGGATAAAACTCATAGAAAATCAATATCAATTAGAAATTTCCGGAAGTATATAGACTCTCTCAATGACCATTAGACCAAGCCATCAATTGATAATCAATCCTTTGGTTACATTTTAATTGGTTTCCGCAATTAGAAATATAGTCCGTGGTTTATATTTTGTGTTTGTTTGTATGCAATACCAAAGAGTGCTCTGGTCACTAATTATTATGTAGATTTATTGGAAAGCTGTATACACATTTATAGGATATATAGATTAATGGAAAAGAGTATACCTAATATAGCTTTGCTATTGCATCTGGAAAATTAATTTTAATCAACAAATATAGGCTAGCCCTTATAATATGTGTAAATAAACATCATGTTTTTTTTTAGATACACGGAAACATAATTTTCCAACTCGCAATAGAAAACATATATGACTGGTATAGTTGCCACAATTTTAAATGAACTGTAAATATTGAACTTATATGACAGGACTATTTTTGTTGTGTATACGTAGTAGTTAATATTTGGAGGAAGGTAATTGAAAGGATATAAAAACTATGTGTAAATAAAGATGATATTTTGTACTGGCATTGGAATTATGAAACATTTTCGTCTAAAATGTGAAGTAAATAATTTTTAAGATTTTAAAAATTTAAATCACTCCACCCTCCCCCCCCCCCCCCCCTTAGTTAATGACTAAATGTTCGATTTTTTGCACTCTAAAATGAATGTTAAAATATAATACTTTTCCAAATGTTTTCTGTATTTTGAAAGACTAAAAAAGGTTTCAAGGTTAAAAACTCAGTTTAAGTAAAAGCAAAATTTGAAGCTTTTAGAATCTTTCTTCTAGGAACAGTTCGAAACTTAATTCATTTTGAAGAAGTGATATCGTTGAACTTGAAAATCCCAGAAGAGATAGCGAAAATTAAGAAATCCGCTCGAACGAATGGAAAATTAAACTTGGTCCCAAAGATGAATTTCTGAAGATGCTTCCGGACAAAATAGAAAATTTGTCAATTTTCGAAAAGAAAACTAATATAAAAGCAAAATAAAAATTCGGTTCAAAACGATTGAAGCCAACATGTGATTCTATGACATGCATGAAAGAATTTGTCCGAAAATTATTGCAACTTCTAAAAACGGTACTAGGATCATGATTTCAAAATACAGGCCTTTTTGTAAAAATTAATAAGCTTATTAAAAAACAAAATATCGTATTGGCATCAACCTCAACTAGCTGTTAGATCCAACCTGTACTCAAGGGATTTGGTAGATTTTATTAGGGGTTGGGGTCAAAATTCTGCCGGGTCAAAATTCTTTTGTCAAAATTCTGCTTTCAAAATTCTGCTTTACAAAATTCTGCTTTCAAAATTCTGCTTTTCAAAATTCTGTTTTTCAAAATTCTGTTTTTCAAAATTCTGCTTTTCATAATTCTGTTTTTCAAAATTCTGCAAAAAATTAATTTTTTGCAAAATTCTGTAAAATCATCTTCTTGAAAAATTATCTGCTTATTTGATTACTTACCTACATAATTTGCATTCTTTGAATGCATATTAATTTTTGTTATATAAATGAATAAATTTGAAAATATTAAGAAAAGGTTTTTAATACTAAACATTTTCGAAAATAATTCAAAATTTTTTAATTTGTCAAATAAAGATGAATATTCAAAAATTTGAAAAGAAAAGGAATATTTTGTATCAAACAACATCGGTTCCAATAAGTTATAGATTTTATTTGAAAGAAAGTCAGTGTATGCATTTTAAAAAATGTTTGCGACACTTAAACAAAAAAAAAATTAGGAAAGTACCAATGTTGAATTACATTAATGAGGTGTATTTTTCTTTAGTCAGCGCATATGCTATAAAAAAAAAACAGAATTGGCAGAATTTTTTTTGTTCAATTATAATGCTAGCAGAATTTTGGAAAGCAGAATTTTAAAAAGCAGAATAGAAAAAAAGCAGAATTTTGAAAAACAGAATTTTCGTTAAAAAAGCAGAATTTTGAAATGCAGAATTTTGAAGCCAGAATTTTGACCCGATCCCTTTTATTAGATCAGCCATAAGCTGCAGATTTATTTTTTTATTTTTTTTTGTTTAGGTACAGTTTTTTCTTAATAAGAAAACTTAACAAAAAAAAACATAGGTGCACTAGCGGACAAAATTGAGGGATTAAACAAAATTAAAAATTTGTTGAAATTTTTCAAAAAACTGTGTTTCCTGTAAAAATAAACTCGAATTTGGTTTATGAAATTGTTAAAAAAAAATGCCAACTTAATAGATCGGATAACTTGGTTTTTGTTGTTGTTGTTTTTTTTTTTTTTTTAAGTTCGATACGAAAGAATGTTTTTATTTTTTGCTTGATATTATTTATTTCAAGATAGCAAATTTTGGTTGCAGTATTGAAAAAGGGGGTTTATTTTGAGTATAAATCTCAGTTTGACTATTGATTGTTCTTGTGGAGCGTTCACTATTTTGAAAAACGCGTAGGCCTCAGTATCTCGAGAACGACTTGTCGAACAGAAAAACTGCAAATGCCTTTCTGATTGGAAATATAATAATTATATTTTTTCTCAAGTACCTATACATCATTTTCTTAAACTTAGGTGACGTCACAACTTTTTTCAGATTTTTTCCCCCAAAAAAACCATATAAACATCAAAATTAACGTTGTCAAACTTTTGAATTCAATACATGGAAGCATTTAACTATAAAAATGCAAAAAATGCAATTTCATTTATTTCAAGTTCAAATACGAATTTTTTTTAAAAGGAAATACAGTCACTTGAAAACCCTCAAAAAAATTTGTAGTTTTTTTTCATCCCTTTATTCCTTTAGTTAAGTTGTTTAAAAAAATCCCTTAGATAATCAAATTTATCCAAAAAATAACCTACAAGGTGCAACTTCTTAACTCTATCTTCTAAAGAACGAAGAATTATGATGAAAAAAGTTTTATATTTTGTACCTATTCAAAAATATTAAGTTCTCTTCAGGTTAGTTTATTGATTTTTTTTGTATACATTTCAAGTCATATCAGGGTAGGGTAGGATGTCAACATACAGATAATACATACCTATTCATAGTTTATGATGCAAGTAAATATTTTCTTACATAGGTCGTTGACCAATCTATCGACTTGCTGCAAGTTTAAGATGTTCTTCAAAATTATACAAACCAACTTTAATTATGAAAATCTATATCTTTTCCCTATATAAACAAAAGCACAATAACCAAGTATAATCATTGTAATGAAACAATAAATATTAAACTTTTCCCCACAAGTCCCTTTAATTTTTGGTTCTTCTTCCTGATGTGATTCACAGTGAAACCACAAAAAAACATACATCCTTTATACACGCAAGTTTTGGTTATCCTTCTTCAAAACTATTTACCTTCACATAATATACATCAAAGTACGTTTTATATATATTTATATGTAATATTTATGTTTCAGCCATTTTTGGCCCATTTAAAGTAAATAAATATAAACACTTTCGCATCCATATTACCCAGCTAAAAGAGAGTATTGGTACCTTGCCTACGTTTTATACTTTAACAACAACATCCTACGCCCATTGCACGTCATGACCCAGACACATCAAATATTTATGGACCTGTGTTTATCCCTGATGTGATGTTGTGTATATCTTTAAGATACACTCTCATAGCTCATATCTGGCATGCTCATCATGCACAGAGCATATCATCAGGCAAATACACACGTTTACTGGCAAAGGCAAAGGCAATTCCCCAACAACTCTCACTGCTGGCTCTGGCTTATATGATGACCACTTTCGGCCCAAAGTGAGGCACATCTTTTTTTGGCCATTCAAGCCAAAAAGACCAAAAAAGATGAAGGTGCGTGGTCTGTATAGCTGTTGTCTTTTTTGTATACTCGTATAGTTTTTTGTTTTTTTTTTTTGGTTTGTTCTGCTTTTATGCCTTTGAGTAGTTGATGATGACGATGATGATTATGATGATGGTTGTGCAGTTTGTGCGAGATTCAGTTTAAAAAAAAAGCGAAAATGTGACCAAGAAAACCAAATGTGAAATGTGAAATCATAAACAACACTTTCGCTCCAGCTCTACTTTTAAGGCACTTGTATACCTTGTATAAGTTTTGTATGTATATAGATATTGTATCTGCAAAATGTATACAATTTTACTGTTTTAGGTCCCCACATACAAAAAGATACTGGACTTTGAATGAAAGATTAATCTGTTACGAATTTGAGTTTCCGCATGCAGACAGTCAGTGGACCGTCAACTTTATCATCATCATCAACATCATCATGATCTCATGTTACACTCCTACCCTTTCCTTTCACTGTTTTATATGTATATTTTTTTATTTTTATTAAAAAAAAAAATATTTATTTTGAGGAAATTCAACCAAATCAACAACAACAAAAAATGTTTATCGTTACACTTTTCCCATACAAATTTGTGGGGATCGAATTTTATCAAAAACAAACAGCTTGAGGTGGTCTTAATTTTTGAATATTTACATGGAATCCTATATTTGGTTAAAATGTAGTGAAAGTAAAATTATAATTTTCTCACTCTGACTTTGCCACTATCACAATTTCTGTGTTATTTATATTTGCTAGTGCAGGTGCATACATTGATACCTACTTTATAAAAAATGATTAAGTAGTTGTAATTGGTAGTCAGGGATTTGCACCTGATAACATAATTACATATTGTTTGTGGCCAATGGTTTTTTAATTTCTGTTTTCTGTTTATGGAAGATCTTTATTTCATTATGCAAAATGGCAACACTTTTCTTAGAAAAATAATAATTTTAAAAATAATAATAATCTTTATCATGCAAAATCGCTAACATTTTGTTTAGATGAAATGTTTTTTTTTTTGGCTCAAAAATGTGTTACAAAAATGGTTCCTGGGCCAAAATACTATTTAGTGCCTAAAAAAATGTCTCTGTTTTTAATTTCATTTTTCTTGAAAAAAAAGTACAAATTAGTAGAAAAACTATATTAAGTTATAAAATTAACATTATTTACTTTTACAAGTTTGAAACCCAAATTTGGATCGAATTGTTTACAAATCACGATAACATTGTGGTTTTTCTTGGTAACGCAGTCGTATTTAAAGTTTTAAAACTGATTTTTGGTAATAAACTATTAAGAATAATTAATTTCTTTCAGTTTTTTGATGCTTCCATATCCCTAACTCATAAAATAAATTAGTTTTGGATTTTAAACACAGGCAAAGTATGAATGTCGCAACGGTTTTTAAGGTTATGGTGACCTGTTCATAATTGCTCCAGGGTTGTACAAAATCATATTTGAAATTAAAAATTAAAAAAAAAAAGTGTTAATGCAAGTAAAAACTGTTCTTCATTGAAAAAAAAAAATAAAATGCACGACTGGGGTCGCACGTACTTGCTCTTATGCTTAAAGTTACTCTAATGTTAAAGCTTTTTATTCAAGAAAATTTAAAATTTGATATTTTCAAGAAATTAAAAAAAAATCTGTTTTTATAATTAATTAAATCTTTCACTAAAAACCAAGTATGCCAGTTTACTTCTCATATAAAAAGGAATTTTTAGAAAAATTTTTTCGAAAATCGTTAGAGCCGTTTTTTAAAAAAAATATTTTTTATATATACCTAAAATTTTTCAAAAAAAAAGTTGGTATGCCATTTCGAAGAAATAATTTATCTACGCATAAAAACAAAATTTCAAAATTTTTCATAAACCTATTTTCAAAAAATTGATTTTTCAAAAAAAAATTTTGAAAAATTTTTTAAAAATCCAAAAATGAGTATTTTGAAAACTTTCTAAAATTTTAATATCAACTTTACCTAAACGCTTTTGTATAAAAATTTTCGTTGAAATCGGGATGGTCTTGAACGAGATATTCATAAATCAAAAAAACCGTTCTATGACAGGTACCGTTAATAACGGTAAACAAATTTTTTTTATTTCGAAAGTTGGATCTTATGTGTAATACTACACTCAAAAATTTTAATCAGAATCGTTAGAGCCGTTTTTGAAAAAATTAACTTTTCTATTTCCGTTATATGACAGGTACCGTTAGTTTTGGTCCTAAAAAAAAAATTTGAATTTGTCCTCTAGGGAATCACCCAAAACTGTTAACTACCAAGTTTGAACAAAATCACTCCAATAGTTTAGGCTGTAGCTCGAGGTACATACAGACAGACAGACAGACAGACAGACAGACAGACAGACAGACAGACAGACAGACAGACAGACAGACAGACAGACAGACAGACAGACAGACAGACAGACAGACAGACAGACAGACAGACAGACAGACAGACAGACAGACAGACAGACAGACAGACAGACAGACAGACAGACAGACAGACAGACAGACAGACAGACAGACAGACAGACAGACAGACAGACAGACAGACAGACAGACAGACAGACAGACAGACAGACAGACAGACAGACAGACAGACAGACAGACAGACAGACAGACAGACAGACAGACAGACAGACAGACAGACAGACAGACAGACAGACAGACAGACAGACAGACAGACAGACAGACAGACAGACAGACAGACAGACAGACAGACAGACAGACAGACAGACAGACAGACAGACAGACAGACAGACAGACAGACAGACAGACAGACAGACAGACAGACAGACAGACAGACAGACAGACAGACAGACAGACAGACAGACAGACAGACGGACAGACAGACAGAATTGCCGGACCCACTTTTTTGGCATTCTCCATCATCGTAATGTCATGTAAAATTGTTATCTCGAGTTCGATTTTTTTTACGAATCCTAAACTTTCCCTATAGTACCTATATCGCAAGTAAAAAACTTTAATGCAAAAGTGTGCATTAAATATTTATTTTTATTTTTTTAATTTTCTTCGATTTTTTTTTTAATTTTTAATATTAAATGCTCACATTCCATGCAGAAAAATGTTTATTTGAAGCAACATTTGTTTTAATGAAAAGTATACTTATTTCCAATAACATTTTTTCAATGCTAAAATTTTTGTATTGCAAATTATTTTTTGTAAGAATTTTTTTTTATTTCAATTGCACTTTTTTCATATGCTTTCAAAAGCCTGGTTTCAAGCTAGGTCGTTTTGCATTATCTTCTTCCAACATTCCCCCTGATTTTGAGGGCTTGGGCCCTTTCTCTGAATTAGCCCATCAGAATTTAACCGAATTTGACAAAAATTTAATTACAAAAATTAGAATTATGAATTATAAAAATTTGAATAGAACTTTAACTTGGTAAACAGAAAGATGGAAAAAATAAGATAGAATTAATTTCAAGTAAACATCTAAACTCTCATAAAAAAAACGTTTGCCAAGTTTTTTTTTTTTAAAGTTACACACTTTAAATGATAATACAAATTGTTGAGACAGGTATTTTCTTATTACCTAAACAAATTAGTTTTTTTTTTTATATTTTGTAAAAGATGATATTACCCTGAACAAAATGAGCCTTGATGCATAACACGCATATGTTTAAGAACCTTTCATACGCAGAATTCTTCAGCATCTTATATAATTATTCGCATCACTTAATTTTTGTTTTGTTTTTTTTTTTTTTTTTTTTTTTTATGCTAACCTCATATATTTTCTAATCATTTCAAAGTTCTTAGAAGGAACTTGTTTCATCTTAGCTGTTCTATAAGAAAAAGTCTTCAAATTCAGCTCATTAAAACTTGGTCTCTCTCTCTCCTTCTATCCAGGTTTTAGGTATACCGTTGAGAAATCTAAAACCGTAAGTCTTACATCACGTATAGTTTACGAATATATATCCAACAACAAAGAAGATGATAAAATAAAACAAAACACAAAAAAAAACACCTAAAACGCATAGAATACCTCAAAGCTTCATCAGCAGAATCGCTTGCTGCTGTAATGCATCAACAACATCATTGTGCTATCTCATCCTCGCTTCTCCTTTATCACGACGCAATCATCACCGAATAAACTAAACCTAATGAGATCAATCTCTGTGCCCACAACCTCCGCCAAGGTCTGACTACTGGAAGGTGGCTTTTGTCATCCTATAAAGTCTTATAGAGGTGTTCTGATACTATACCGCAATAGTAGAAATAAAACCGTATCTACATGACGTCGCTTCTGCTGACGCCATCAGCCACCTCCGCTGCTGCACCGAAAAGGTAAAAACTATAGAAAAAGTAGAAAAGTATCTATGTGAACAGTTTTGTTCTGCCAGAAGAGTAGCAACAGCAGCACAACAAGAATATAGAAAAAGAAGGTAGTTATACCGTTCTTGGAAGCTGCTTCGTTGCACCAAGCCAGCACCAAGCCATGAATACATTAAACCCACATATATACACTTTGAATGCAAATTCAAACCCAACTACGACAACATGCTTTAAACAAAACGCTTTTCGTCTCAAGACTCACTCACTTACTCACTCATCTTACCCAATTCACGTCGTCGTCTTCGTCGTCGTTGTCGTCTTGTGATGTATCTTCTTCAGAAAGTGGGCCAAACACAAAGAACGGGTTCTGTAAATATTCCTTCGGGATTAGTTACTAGAGTGCATCGTGAAGCTACCACTTTTTCTATCTCTCTCAGAATTCTCCTACTTCCCCTTTTGCTCAAATTTCTGTGTGGTTGCTATGATATGTTTGTTGCCAGTGTCAACCAGTATGAAACTCCATGCCAAAGATTAGAGATTCACCAGCGTCTCATTTTATATAGGTACTGTCTGTGAGAGAGTTTCCAAAAATGAAATTTTGTTGAACGGGAAAGCTGGCGCATATCGTCTTCTTCTATTTTTATATAAATTTTAAGACGTACAGTGGACCAAAAAAAGACAAAATATAAAATTTTGCAGCAAAATGTTGAAGAGAGGTCCGAAAAAGTTCTTGTCTGAAAATTTTGGCACAACACTTCACGAATGTGGAATTATTGCCCGGCATTTAAAAGTCAACTTTAAAACTTTTATCTCTCCGTTTTCTTAGATTTTCTTATAAGTTACGTATGAAGAATATACACTCTAAATCAGAGTTAAACTAAAGTTAAGACATAGTTTTATCAAAGTTAAATCATACTATTTTCTTATCTTTCTTATAAAGTTGCATTCTAATTTACGTATCAAGAAAAAAAAAAAACACTAAATCAGAGTTGAACCGGAGTTAAGACAAAGTCATATCAGAGTTAAATCAAAGAAATATGAATATTTTCATATAAAAACGCATTATAAGTTACGTATCAAGAATATTAACTCTAAATCAGAGTTAAACCAGAGTAAAGACAGAGTCATATCAGAATAAAATGAGAGTCAAATCAGAGTATTTTCTTATCCTTTTATATGAAACCGCGTTATATGTCACCTATCAAGACTAATACACTTAATCAAAGTTGAACCGAAGTTAAGACAGAGTTAAATCAGGGTATTTCTTATCTTTTCTTATAAAGTCGTATTTTAAGTTACCTATCAAGAAGGTACACTCTAAATCTGAGTTGAACCGGAGTTAAGATAGAGTTATATCAGAGTCAAACCGGAGTTAATTAAGAGTTATATCCGAGTTAAATAAGAGTATTTTCTTATCTTTTGTTATAAATAAGCATAGCACTAAATTATCACGAATAACACACTAACACAGAGTAGAATCACAGAATATACACTCTAAATCAGAGTTAAACCGGAGTTCAGACAGATTAATTTCAGCGTTAAATCAGAACCAAATCAGAGTATTTTCTTATCTTTATTTCATTAGCTCGCTTGCATATCCAGAATAACACAGTAAATCAGAGTTGAACCGGAGTTATGATAGAGTCATATCAGAGTTAATTAAGAGCCAGATAAGAGTATTAGTTTATCTTTTCTTATAAAGTCGCATTATAACTTACGTATCAAAAATAACTATAAACCAGAGTTAAAACAGAGTTACATCAGAGTTAAAACAGGGTCTAAATTGATTTTTTTCTAGTTTTTGTTTAATATTCGTTCATTTGGCCCCACAGTGTAATATTGCGTACGGCATTTTTCCGCCATCATTATACTTTTGATAAAAGTTCTAAATGAAAAGAGAGTGTATTTGATGTTTGAGTTTCTAAAGTATCAACTCCACGCTTCCAATTCCTCTAAAACCTGAATCAAAAATGGTAAGAGTGATGATGCGCGATAACGGTCAGACGACCGAAACCGACGACGACTAAAATCGGATAGCTTGGTTTACTAACTCCAGGCTTGTCGCACACAAAGTTGCACAACAATTCTTTAATTATTAGTTTTCGTGCCATGCATGCTGAAGGCGTTTATTTATCAGTTCAGTGAGTAAAAAGTTTGTTGTTGTTGTTGTTGTCAAAGATAAATTACAACGACACAAAAGAGAGGGGGTTTTTCAATAAAATCTTTGTAAAACTCTCCTCCATTTCGTCTTTTTGTGTGTGTTTACACGCTTTTAATTAGCCAAAGAAAATAAGCAGGTAACTCTTGAAGTTGAACCGAAGTAAATTGCTTCTTTGTTAAATTTTTGTTTTATTATTTTTGTTAGAGGAAAAAGAGCTATGTATAAGGTTAAGGACTTAAAATATATTTTTGAGAATATTTTTCATTTGAAATTTGTTTTTAGAATACTTATGAGGTATAAAAGTGAAGTAAGCAAAATTTTAAAAAGAAAAAAAAAAAATATGAAAAATTATGTTGGCAAGGACTTGAAAAATATTTTTTTAGAAATAACGTAAAGAGCCAATTATACTACTTTAAAAAAGTCTGAGAAGATTTCAAGGACATGGATTTAACAAAAATAAATTTTATCCTTAACCTTGTTTAAAAAGAATTATTTATTTTAATTGGAATCTGTTGGTATAAATATTATAATTGATTATATTTCTGTTAATCTTTGATTCATAATATTTTTTTTATCAATTTTTTTTTAAGATGTATTGATGTTTGCGATATAAGATGAATTTTAAAATTTTCACTTCAGGTTTACAAAAAAAAAAAACACCAAGTTGTGTTAATTAAACTTGTTAGCTTTAATTATGAATAAAACGAAAAGAGTTCTGCGAAATTTTACATAAATTGTAACAAAAAATCCATGGATTTTCAGAAAATGAGAAAAAAAAGTTACGTATACGCCACCATATACCATACTAAAACATCCAATTGTCTAGTTGGTTCATGGCAGACATTAATATCATGACAATGACAATAAATTACACGATAAACTAGAAACTGATTTAATTTGAGGATTTTGACGTGATAACGTCTTATAAATCGATGAACCATGGCAGCCACCACAAAAAAGTGACGCCATTTTCTCCTGTTCCACTCTCGCAGCAAAAATTTCAATTAAAAATTAAAAATAAACTATTAGAGATACAAAAATCTTCTATAGCTAATTTGAAAGATAATAACCTAAAGTTAAATACATTTGAAGGATTTTACAAAATTCCATCTTTTAATAGGGTAAATAGGGGTAAAACAAAATTTCAAAAAATTGGCTATTTTCTAAACGCGACAATGTAAAGAGTTGAATTTTTTTTTATCAAAGATAAATTTATAGTATACGATTGACAATGGCATTAAAAAAATTTTTAAAAATTTCAAAACCAAGCTATTAATGGTTTTCTAAAACTAAAACATGAGGTAGACCTTTGACAAAGTAGTGATTATAGATAGGGAAATTTTTTTTGACAATTTGAAAAACGTCATTCGAAAGATAATAAAAAAATTTAATAAAAAAAATACGGATTTTTTTTGGAGTCTCTGCGTTTCGAAATATGAATTTTTGAAAAGCACCTACTTTTTTGTAGCATTCATGTGCAGTCTATGACTGTGCGCATACATATGCAAAAAATTGGTATTTCAAAATGGTTTTTGGCCGAATAACGTCAAAAAACAATTTTTTTGTCCCATGTTTTTTGACCTTTTTTAACCGTTTTTATTTTTATCTTTTTTTCTTCAATAGATAATTAAATGAAATTTATATTGTAGATAGATAATAGACAGCACTATATCAATTAATTTTGTAGTCATAATTTTCAGATAACGTTAAAATAAAGTTTTATTATTCAACAGGTTCTATCTTTTGATCTAAAACAAATACAAATTTGATTTAAATTTATTGAGCATCCTGATTATGTTACCTTTCATTTGGTATATCACACATAACTGTACATTCACTACAAGCTACACAATGTTAAATTAAAAAACTTGCGGGAAGTACCATAATCTCAGTTTGGAATTTCGACATGGTTGGGTTTAAAAAATTCTAACTTTTTTTCTAGGCATCGCAGAAATAAGATTGAAACGTCATATGAAAGGTGAAATTATAAGCTTTTACATGATATAAAATTTTTTATGAGTTGTCTAAAAAAAATTGATTCAATAGCGTGAGAACATAAAATTATATGTTGTTTTTTTTGCTTTTTTGATGAAAATTGATCGAGTTCATGCCTAATAGACATGATCGATATATATTTTTTGAGCTGAAGCAATAAGCTTTCTGGTGGTATAAAATTTATTATAGGTTGTTATATCAAAAAAATGAATTTTTGGATGATGGAAATGATTTTTTCACTTTTTTCATAAGAAATTATTGTTTTTTAATAAATTATTTTAATACTTTTTGCACATTGTAAAAATTTAAAAATGGTTTTATTATTTAAAAGAAATATTTGGCTTTTTAATGGTATAATTTTTTTTGTAAGCTTTTAAAATAAAAAAATTTATATAATGAGAAAAGAAAAAAGGTAATTTTTTTAATTATTTTAACTTGATTTTAAAGATGTTTTATAACGGCAAATCACTTTAAACTAACTATGTTCTACTTTGTTCGTCTTCAACGCAAAATCATTCCGAGAAATAGTTTAATCAACGTGGTTTTTGTTGATTTTAAGTTGATTTTGCCCTCTTTGATAATAAAGGAGAACATACAGAAAAAGGTTTATTTTTATTTCGATTTTATTACTTAACTTATTACTATTATTATATTGTATAATTATTTTGCCTAGTACCGTTTTGGTATTTTTTTTTTTTATAAAATTGTTAGGAAGCAACAAATTATGACATGGACCTGATTATCTTTTTTTTGAACTGAAGCTTCTTTTAATTTTTTTTTTGGTGATCATCTTTCGTGTTCTGAAAATCAAACAAATTAAACTTAATTCTTTTCTTTTCACTTATCGATAAAGTTTTGATTTTTTTCTCTTCCGGGATCTGGTAGTCCAAAATCTGGGTCATGCATGTTTGTGTGTTTTCTAAGATTGCTTATAATACTCGATATGGCAATATACCATTCGTTACTCCAAATTTGGTCATATTTGTTCGGAGAGAAATTGCCCATCAAGATTTGAGAGGTGTGTTCCACATATAGTTTGCACATTTATATTTTTTGTATCATCTATTACCTACACAAGTTAAAAAAAAACTAAAACGATAACTAGCTTGCTAATGATCTTATAAATCAGTTTCTGTTATTAAAGTCAAACAACCAAATTTTATTTAATTTTTTTTTTTGTATCTTCTATACTCGAGGTGCTAATTATATTAAATGATGATGCTTTCACTTTTTTTGTGTGAACAATTTGTATCATCTAACTGCAACCTATATGGCGGCGGCACAGTTCCGTTAACATGTTTTCTGTGTGGTTCTTTATAAAGTTAACCAAGCATCTGGAGCAGAAAGAAAATTAAATGTGTACAACAATTGGATAGCATGTTCTTGAAGTTGAAACAAAACAAAATCTTTGAGCCAACTTAATAAAAAATTAAATTAATTATCTTCAAAAGCAATAAGAAAAAAAAACTTTGTTTTATAATCACAAGTTTTGTTTTTGATGGCTAATTCCAGAAGAAAAAAAGTCTGAAGACTTGCAATCAAATTGAGGTGTAAAATTTATGAAGCATACTAAAGACTATAGCTTGATTTTTGTATACAAATTCACAACTTGGCCTAAGGTTTCATGACGGATTGTATAAAAAAAAAAATCTATTGTGTTAGCCGATACTCTTTGTGCTTCATTCAAATTAAAAAATTCACATGCATATTGTTGACAAATTAATGCAGATTCATTTGTTTTTTTTTTTTTTTCTTTCTTGTGGTGATTAATTAAATGGGCTTGGTAAGCTAATTGTTTGGAATGGAAAAAAATATCTTTAGTGATAAATTAAAGTGTTAATTAGCTTTAAATTATGATATTAATCCAATTTAACTCTTTTTTTCCTTTGATTTGAGTTTTTGTTTCAATTTGTGTTATGAGAGAGTGAACTTTTTATTGTTTCACATTCATGTTGTGAATTAAATAATTTTGTTTGTTTGTTTTTTTTTGTAGTATTTTTGTTTTTCCACGTTTGTTCATACAACAAATTAATTTTTGAAAAATTAAATTGTATTTTTCTAATTAATATTGTTTGCTACATTGCTGCTGTAGTGTCAATAAAAATATTTACTTGCAACTGTTTTTTTTTTTTTTTTTTGATAAATTTCTTGTGGATTTATAATAACCAAAAGGGGCAGGCATGTAGTTAGGCATTTTAACTATCGGCATCAAAATTAATTTATTTGCAATTTTGTTTTTATTTTTCCAAAGCATCATTCAACAATAAAAAGTTGAATGTGGTGATAAGTTTAATTATTTATTTTTAATACAGCTGCATTTTATTGCCATTAAGTAGTTTAATATTAACCCTCGAAAGATATAATTAACACAATAATTTTATTTATACATATTTCTGTATGTATTTGTACAACTGTAGTATTTTTATATGGAAACAAAAATTCCAAATGTGTTTTACATTTTAAAATTTAATCATTTGGAACTTTAAAAACTATTTTAAAATATTTGGTGTTTTGGCATCTAGACTTAAACAAAAATAAATAAAATGCACGACTTGATCATACATACTTGCTCTTATGGTAAGATTAAAAAATTAAATTATGATTTTTTATTTTGGTGACAAAATTTTGCACGATTTAAAAATAAATATAATTTTGCAAGTTAAAATTAGAAAAAAGTTTGCCATTCTGAAAAGCATATTGTTCTTAATATAAAATAAAATTGCAACCAAACTGATCGATCTATTTTCAAAGTATTGATTTTTCAAAAAAACAAAATTGTTGTATCTGCTGTCAAAGTAAATTCTGTTAAGAATAATAAAGTTTTTATGTAAAGTTTTTTTTCAAAAAAAAAAAAAAAATGTGAAAACTAACTAAAATGGTTTTGGATTCCAAACGAAGTGTGCAATAGAATTTGTTTGTATAAAAATATAAAATCCAATCGTTACATCGATTTTTTTCAAATAGGTGTTTATAAATAACCGTTTTCACAAAAATAAAAAAAGTCGAATGCCACTAAAAAAAAAAATATTAATCGACAAATAAAAACAAAGGGATCGGGTCAAAATTCGGCTTCAAAATTTTGCTTTTTTAACGAAAATTCTGTTTTTCAAAATTCTGCTTTTTTCTATTCTGCTTTTTAAAATTCTGCTTTTCGAAATTCTGCTAGCATTATACTTGAACAAAAAAGTTCTGCTAATTCTGTTTTTTTCTTTAAAGCTGACTAAAGAAAAATACACCTCATTAATGTAATTCAACATTGGTGCTTTACTAAATTTTTTTGTTTAAGTGTCACAAATATTTTTTAAAATGCATAGACTGACTTCCTTTCAAATAAAATCTATAACTTATTGGAACCGATGTTGTTTGATACAAAATATTCCTTTTCTTTTTCAAATTTTTGAATATTCATCTTTATTTGATAAATTAAAAAATTTTGAATTATTTTCGGAAATGTTTAGCATTTAAAACCTTTTCTTAATATTTTCAAATGTATTCATTTATAAAACAAAAATTAATATGCATTCAAAGTACATAATTTTTCAAGAAGATGATTTTACAGAATTTTGCAAAAAATTAAAAAAGGGTTTGGAAAATGTTAAAAAGCGCGCGCTTTTTAACAATTTTGAAAAACAGAATTTTGAAAAGCAGAATTTTGAAAGTAGAATTTTGTAAAGCAGAATTTTGAAAGCAGAATTTTGACAAAAGAATTTTGACCCTGGCAGAATTTTGACCCCAACCCAAAAACAAACTTTCGAAATAATCATTTATCAAAAGTAAATTTTGAATTCAAAATGATTTATTTGAAGAATATTACATAACTGTTATGAAATTGTTTTCTTACAAAAAAACTTCTATCAAATCGGTAAAGTCGTAATGAGAAAGTCAGAAATCAACAAAAGGTTTTATGTGGGCACCGTTTATAACAGTTTCAAAAATATTTATTTTATTAAAAAAAAAATCTATATCAGTAGAACCTAATTTATTCAGGTTCCATTGTATTTAAAGTCGCCATTAAAAATGTCCAAACGCATACAAATTTTAAAATTTCCCGTTTCAAATGAGGACTTTAAATTAAATGGAGTGTGAATAAATTGACAGTTCTTTTTTTAAATATTTTTTGAAAATAATTTTTGAAAAAAAAAAAAAATTAATAAAAACTGTATATATGTATGATACACCGCAAATCAAAATTTAATAATTAATGTCCAATTTTCAAATATATGATTTTTTAATAAAAAATCTAATATTTTGGTTTTAATTATTTTTTCAGATTTTTATTTTCATTTATTAAATATAAATGGTTTTTTTATAAAAAAAATTCGGTCACGGAGAAAAAAGACCACCTAAAAACAAGCGGATTCCATGTTAAATTAAGGCGATTTCTGCGTGGTTTTTTGCCAAGATGACATGACGTTGGAAATTTGTATGATAAACTGCAACCTGCTATAATTTTCTTCTCAGTGTAAATATCTTTACCTTTGAATACAGAATAAGCATTTTAAAAAAAAAATAAATATAATGTACTCACTATGCAGTAATAACTAAAAATTTTGCAATTAGGTACTTTTAAACCCAAACAGATCCAACAACACACCAGTTTTAAACCAAATCTCCCCTATGGCCAATATGGTAACTCCTCTCTAACAAAAACAATACGAACTCTATATCGTCTATATCGAACTCTATATCGTCTCTCTAACCTGAACAACCAAACAGAATTAGAGAGATAGTTTCTTTTGTTCAATGAAGTGTCTTTTGCAGCTCGCATAGTTAATCGAAGAACTTACGAGTATATTTCTATAAGAGCTGATCTAATTGGAAACCGAAATCTTCTGGTGAATTGGATTTTCATTTTTCAGGGAGGGCTTTGGATAGTCATAGACACTTTTATTTGAAAAAAAAAAAAAAAAAAAAATCACTAAAAAAATTCCCATAGGACGCGCCACAGAATTGCAAGTACCTACCTTTTACATATAATTGAAAACCTGACTCAAAAGAAGAACGAGATGATAATGGTTTATCCACCGCATGAATAATAATATGGATTACAAAGCTCAGAGAAGAGGTATAGTTAGATAGTTGTTATAGCCATTATAGCCTATATCTATCTAAACTATACTCTCATAGAAGCAAAAGGCATAGGTAACTTATGGATCGCTGAAGGCTTGAGAGTCGTCATCGTCACAAACAATTTTTAGTGGAGATTCTCTCAGGGACTTTGTGCGGAGATTGTTGTGCAAGTGGTCAGGCTTTGATCTAGTTTTCTTGTTTAATAGGTTTATGTATTAATTGGTTAGCGTGCGATGTGTGTTTTTGCTTTCAGCTGCTACCTACTCTATACGTTGCGTATAAGTTCTTTAGTTTGTTATTTTTGTTTTCTGTTTTTAATGGAGGCACATAAATGGACGACAACAACCATTACGACCACGACGATGATGATGGAGCTGATTTGTGAGAGATATTGCTATTTTTTGCGGCATGTTTTCGATGCAATTTTGAGGCTGATGACTAGCTTGGGGTTATATTATGCATTCAGTGCAATTTCAATTGATATGTAGTAGCTCTCTCAAGCTCCTATTGCTGGACTATAGCCATTCAAGCCTTAGCCAAAGTCATGTTTAACAGGGTGGAATCCAGCTTGAAAAATGATTTCGTAATTTTTGTAAGTAATTTGAAAGAAAATGTTTGGACTTTTTCATTGGACAACACTTGTTATGGTGTTGTTGCGGTTGTTGTTCAAAAACTTGACCGTAAATATACTTGCATAGAAGTGGTATTGAGTCTATAATTATAATTTGATTTTTTTTTCTTTGCTTCTGGTTACTTATTTGTAGTGGCTATCTATGTACCACCTAATTCCAAATCCGAGATATACGAAGGACTATGCAATTGCTTGGATAGCATTTCAGAGAAAACTGAATCAAATGATGAAATTATAGTAATTGGAGACTTTAACTTAGGAAGTTTACATTGGTCTTGGATAGATGAATTCCAAGAGCTACTTCCTGTCAATGCTTCGACTGCAAACGAATTCAGCATAATGGATAATATGGCATCATTAGGTTTAAAACAATTGAATGGAGTCAGCAATCAATTTAATAAAATTCTGGACCTTGTTTACTTTTCTGGATGTTTAACATCGGACAGCTATGTTGAACTTTGTGGCTCAAAACTTATTGAAGAGGACCGACACCACCCCGCATTATCAATTTCCCTGAGCTTGAGTGTTTATAATCTACCTAGTAATTGTAATGATAAATTAGAATTTAACTTTAAAGAATGTAATTTCAATCAACTTTTTAACTTACTTGATAGTATAAATTGGAATACCATATTTTTAAACTCAAACTTAGACGACATGACTATAAAATTTTATAATGTTTTATTTGATTGTTTTATCGAAGCTATTCCTTTACGAAAAATAAGAGAAAAACAAACTAATCCGCCATGGTTCGATAAGCATGTAAAAACTTTAAAAAACAAGAGAAACAAAGCCTGGGTAAAGTTTAGTAAGTCTAGGACTGATGAAGATTACAATGTATATTTGGAGCATAAAAATGAATTTGAAAACTACACTAATTTTATCTATTCAGAATTTATTGCAAAAACTCAAAGTGAACTTAAATCAAGTCCAAAAAATTTCTGGAAATATGTTGATACTAAAAGAAAATTCGACGGTTATCCATTAAATATGAGCTATGAAAATGCAAACAGTCATATTCCAGAAGTTATATCTAAAATGTTTGCCAACTATTTTAAAAGTGCCTTCGCCGATACTTTGTCGTCTGATGCAACAGATAATTATTCTTCAACGGAAGAGTATTCTCATCTGGCGTTTATTAATTTTTCAATCTCTGAAGACTCAATCATAAATAAAATATTAAAACTAGAAGATAATATAAGTCCTGGTCCAGATGGCTTACCTGCTTTTATGTTAAAAAAATGTTCATCTTATTTGTCTTACCCATTATATCTCTTGTTCAATGAATCCTTAAAGTGTTCAAAATTTCCTACTCTATGGAAATATGCTTACCTCAGACCGGTTCATAAAAAGGGCCCTAAGAATTTGGTCACTAATTATCGTCCCATAGCCAAATTGTCCGTTATTCCAAAACTTTTTGAATCCTTAGTATGTGACACTCTTTCCTTTAATTGTTCCTCTGTTTTATGTGAAAATCAACATGGATTTGTGAAGAAAAAATCGACGATAACAAACTTACTAGAGTTTACAACATTTTGCATTGATGCTTTTGAGAAAAAGCAACAAGTTGATTGCATATTTACTGATTTCAGTAAGGCATTCGACAAACTAAGCCATGAAGTACTTTTGAAAAAGCTAACAAGAATTGGACTAAATGAGAACTTTCTTTCATGGATATCTTCATACCTTGTAGACAGGTATTACTGCGTACTGTTTAAAAATGACTGTTCTGAGAACTTTAGAGTAAATTCTGGTGTACCTCAAGGAAGTCACCTAGGCCCATTGCTCTTTGTGTTATTTATAAATGACCTTCCTTCTGTTTTCCAAAACTCAAAAACTTTATTTTATGCTGACGACGTGAAAATATTTCGAACAATAAATTCCTTATCCGATTGTAAGCTCTTGCAAGAAGATTTAAAAAGATTTTGGGAATGGTGTTGCACAAATCGCCTTATATTAAATATTGACAAGTGCTTTACACGAAAGCAAAATTTAATTGCTTATAACTATGAGATAAATTCGTCGCAATTATGTAAATTATCAAATTTTTCTGACCTAGGAATCAATTTAGATCCGAAACTAACTTTTACTGATCACTATAACCACATTATTAAAAGAGCCAATGTAACACTTGGCTTCATCAAAAGATTTGCGCGGGAGTTCGAGGATCCATATGTTTTGAAGGTTCTATATATTTCATTTGTAAGGCCAATTCTTGAATACGGATGTATAGTGTGGGCACCTTACTATATGATTCATATAAACAGAATTGAAAGTGTTCAGAGAAGGTTCATGAGATTTTCGTTGCGTTTTCTTTCATGGTCCGATAGAATTGTCCTACCTCCATACTCGGATAGACTTAAACTTATTAATTTACCATCACTTTCAGTTCACAGAGAGTATTTGCAATTATGTTTTATAATTGGGATAATAAGAGGCTCAATATCTTCTTCAGTGTTGGATCGACTGAATTTTAATGTTGGGCGTGCTGGTTTAAGAAATAGGTTACCAATTTGTGTAGTTTTTAGTAGATCTAACTATGGCGTCAATAGCTCTATGAATCAACTAATTAATATTTTTAACAAAAACTTTCATATAATCGATTCTATTAATGATAATGTTAAATCCCATAAATTTAAAAATAGCTTCTTTAATCAATTTAATTAATTTACCAGAATGTTGTTTTTTCTGTTGTTATTTATATTAGTTTATTTAGTTTCAATGTTAATATATGTATATTTTATTGTGATTAATTGACAATTATTACTCTTATATTGAGTTTAAGTTAAATGATTCCATTGTTAGTATTTAAGCTTATTTCTAATGTTAGCATTTAACATATTAAATAAATAAATTTTCATGTTTTTAACTATTTTATGAATTAGTTACGAATTTATAACTTTTACTATCTTCTATTACCGTGAGTGTTTAGTTTTTTTTTTTTTTTAAATTAAATGTGGAAGAAGGAATTTTAATAATTAATTGAATGCGTGTATTGGAACTATTTAAACAATATTTTGTAAAGTATGTGTATTGTATAGGTACCTACAAAGGTACCAAATGGTCAAGACATGTTTCTATGGCGTGTTGTTAATTTGTTACGTAAAAAGCCTTTTTAAAATTTATGAAACGATTGAGTTGAAAACATCTCATTCAACAATTAAAATTCTTTCAGAAAGAGCTAAAGGGTCTATCCCTTTTATAAGAATTTTGCTGAATATTTTTCATATTGTCTGTAATTTTGTTTGGTAGGAAACTTATGGGTTTGGTAATAGTTTTTGAAATACACATGAGTGAAATGATATAAAAAAAAATCTCTTGAAAACTGGAAAAAGTCACTCTTTGAATGTATTCAATATTTCTTAAATGGGCTTTTGGAGAAAACATTTTAATTATGACCCAAAGCTTATTTTTTCGATTTGCCTAAACTTGGAAAAAAATTTTACAGGCGACTATGACAATAACTCAACTTTGCTGACCTCTATCTTTTCTGGTTGTCACTTTATGACCTAAGACATGAAATGTTTCAAATTTTCCGATGACATTTTTTTATTGGAAGCCTTCACTGAGGGAAAAGCCACCATAAAACAACGTAAAATCAATGAAAACCACATTGATTAAACTATTATTCGGAATGATTTTGCGTTAAAGATGAACATTTTAAAATCAACATAAAAAAAGGTTAATTTTTGATGGTTTCGTATTTTAAAGTCACATAAATCAACATAAATCTTTGAAACAAAGACGTTTCAACTTCAATTTATTTTTTCCCTCAGTGTTATCACTTACATTAAGAGGAAAATATTTTCTTTTCCACATACCACAAAAATTAAAAAATGTTAGTACCTACATCGTTTGTGGTTAAAATTTTATATACGAACATTTAAAATTTTTTGTAAGAACTCAAATTTATTTTAAATTTACTTTTTTACTTTCGATGTAAGGCCAAATTAAGGCCCAGTTATGGTTTTTTAAAACATACTAAAATTTTTTTGTAAATTCAATTTTTTGAAAATGGATCAATAAAATTGTCTTCAAATTTTGTTATTTTCAATGGCATACCAATATATTTTTTGAATCATTTTTGGAAATTTGTATATAAAATTTTTTTTATATAAAAAAGTTTTTTTTTGATACTTAAAAACCAAATTGCAAACTTGGTTTTGTGGTATAAAATTAAATTAAAAAACAAAGCTTTAAAACTCTTAGCATAAGGTCAAATACGTGCGACCAAGTAGTTAACTTTTTTTAACTTAAATTGATTAAAGAACCAACGCTTATTAGAGGTCAAAGTTTTGAAATTTTTTTTGGCAGAAAATAAAATTAACAAAAATAATTTAATTTTGAAAAAAAAAACTTACGAAAATGTACTTTTTTATATTTCAATACTTAAGCTTTAATTTTATTTAAAAGCAAAATAATAATTTCAAATTTTTTTCGGATTTTTTTTTCGAAAAAATGATCCAAATTTCAAATAAAAAAGTTAGGAAATTTTTTTTAGTTTTGAAAATTTCAATATTTCATTTTTACTTGAGATATAGGTACCTACTATAATTCAATATAAGTTCAAGTGACCTCAACTCCAAAAATTTATAAAGCGTTTATATAGTGTCGGTAAACATCGACCAAAATAAGGCGTCTTAGTAAGGGTACGACAGATCTAACTGATGAGCCCACTGTCGTACCTGAGCGAAACACTTTATAAATTTTTGGAGTTGAGGTCACTTGAACTTATATTGAATTATATTCAATCACTCCACTTAAAATAAAAATAATTTTAATAATTTTTTATTATTTTTGATATGTTTCTTCGTTATTATAGGTACTATACTATATCAAGTTATGCATTCGTACAAAACAAAAAAAGTTGAGATAACATTTTTCCATGACATTACGATGGTAGACAATGCCAAAAAAGTGGGTCCCGGAAGTCCGTCAGTCTGTCTGTCTGTATAAGGAGCTACAGCCTAAACGGATGGACCGATTAATGTCAAACTTGGTATGTAGCGTTATTTGGCGACTCTACAGAGGGAATTATTTTTTTTGGACCAAAAATAACGGTACTTGTCATATACCGATTTTAGTAAAATTGAAATATCTCGAAAACTGCTCTAACGAATTTGTTTAAAAAATTCAAATGTTAGTTTTAAGCTAAGGTCTATCTTTCAATAGAAAATTTTTTTTTGGAAAATCATTATTAACGGTACCTGCCATAGAACCGTTTTTTTTTTTCAAATCCGATTATCTCCGAAACTGCTTATTCGATTTCAATGAAACTTTTTGTGAAGAAGCATTTATATAATTTAAATATAAATTTCCAAAAAAATTAATTTTTGGATTAAAAAAATTTTTTTTTTTTGAAAAATCAAATTTTCGAAAATGGGACGTTGAATTTTTTTTGAAATTTTGTTTGATTAGCGATTTCTACAAAATGGCATACCAATTTTATTTTAAAACTTTTTTTCCAAAAAATTATTTATAATTTTTTTTTTTTTTCTAAAAATGCATGTTATATATCGATTTTGGAGGTCAATTTAATTTCAGATTTTATTTTTTTTTTTTTTAAACGAATTTTATTTATTTTTTCCAAATTTCTATATAAAAAGTCTTAAAAATTTAAGCAACTTTAACTCTAAGAGCAAGTTCGTGCGACCCAGTCGTGCATTTTATTTTTATTAAAATAGTTAGATAAAAAAGATGGTCTAGAAAAACTTTGCTTTTATTGCTGAAAAATAGTGTCAAAAAAAAAATTAGATTTTGGGATCGATTTTTCAGTAAATTCTAGTCAAGAGTGTTTTCTAATGGAACTTTTGCTTGTTTATTTTTCTGTTAGCAGAATAAATTCTTATTTTGTCCTAAAATTGTCACATCAACAACAGACTAGTTTAACTAAATATGTTCCAAATTTTTTGTTTGAAAAATGGGAAAAAATACAGAAATGCACATTTCGTTTCAAATTAATTTAATCTTATTTGAAAAATAAGAACGTACATTATCACAAAACTTTGTTTTTTAAATAAAATAAAAAACAAAAAAAATAGTTTTCGGTATCTTTTCAATATTATTGTACTAATGTAAGAAAAAATGTTGTAGACTTTTAATTATTTATCTTAAACTTTTTATACACAATTTTTTTCGATAAGAGGTCTAATTTTTAAAGAAATCGTTACATCCCCATTTTAAAACCGCCTCCTTTTTCTTATACCTACTTTATTTTTTAGTAAAACAAAAATTTGTTTGTGTAGTGCAATGTCAGACTTTAGAAACTTTCATTATTACGTTTTGCCTCATATCAGTTCCTGCTTTCAAGGATCTTATCATATTCTTTCAAAAAATTTTATTAATTTTTATTCATGCTCCTTTTCGTTTACCTTTCCCCTATTTAATCAAACTTGTTATGGTACCGCAATTTTATTTAAGTGACCCATATAAATCACACAAGAAATTGAATTCAAATCAACTTTGTACTCATAGAGTCATCTCATAATAAATTAAGTCTTGCAAACACACTCTCTTACCTTTTTGGATAAGGTATCCGTCTATAACGAAATGCGTTCTCAACATCACGAATTTTCATCTTCATACAATTCTTGTCAACTATAACACTCATATCAAAATTCACTGCACCACTCGTCAGCAGCACTCGATTGACACAAATCTAAATTTGATTGACAATCACGGATTAGGCCCGAATCAAAAATTCAATAGAACCGACCAAAGAAAAAAAAAATAATAAAGATACAAAAGTATCTATCAATCTATTAAACGTTTTTCGCGATTTGATTGATGCTCAAGGTAGAAGTTACTACCAATTTTTATACTTGGTTTAGTTATTGTACGTCTTAAGCGATTGAGTATCGCGAACCAACTGATTGTTTCGAATAGAGTTTGACCGCCTTTTGGAGCTACTCCGCAGCGGCTTCAACAGCTTCGGCTTTAACTTCGGCTTCTCTGATGGCTTTGAAAATCTGACTCCGGTCGAAATGGCTCTTTACCTAGTGCTTTACAATTTTTTTTTTTTTTAACAATACGGATGACAAGGTAGCAAGAAAACAGCCGCTTACGAACGTCAGACAGACGTTGTTGGGGCCACGGTATAGATACAATAGTCAGTACAAGAACTACAAAAAACAACAATAAGGCTTGCAGAAAAGTGAACGAACTTAATATTTATTCGTGGCGCACCACCTGGTTAGATGTGTGTTTCGTCTTTCGTCGAAGCTGGCTAAGAGAAGAAAGGTAGTAAAAGAAATAGCCTTACCGGCACATAGAGCATCTCGGCGGCTTCGCCACTTAGTTCGGCCTGGAAGAAATGAAGAACTATACGATGCCGGTTTTGGTTGAAAAAAATGGTGCAGACTTTTTTTTTTTGAAAAAGTATAAATTAAAGCCAAAAGCGTAGGATCGTTCGTATCGGTGGTATAATGTTGGTGATGATGGTGAAATGTGAAATTGCGCTACAAAAGAACCCCACATTCAAACCAGGTTTGATTCGAACACGGAAGATACTTATCTTTTTGAATCTTGTGTGTGTCGTCGTCGTTTGGTTTTTTTGCTTTAAGCCTGAAGTGCCAAATTTGCTATAAGATTAGCATCAGTCTTGAAAGCTTTTTGATTTGGAAGTAACTATTATAACGGGTAAAAGGGAAATTGTTTTGTATGCCGTTTTTGTTTTGTTTATTTTATTAAGAGAAAACCAATTGAGATTTGATTGTACACAAAATTGTATAATAATTCATTTTTGGTCTACATTTGAGTTTTTTTTCTTATTTTTTTTTTTAAAGTTTTTCTTGTGAGTTTTTGTTTGTTTTTAAGTTGGAATAACGATTACGAGTCTATTATCCAATAGATACATTTTTGCTGCATTAGTGCATGAAGCGGATAGAAGAGCTTATAAATGGTACCTAGCTCATTTTAATGAGAGGTGGGCTGCTTTATTGAACCGTTACAAATAGGTTTATATTCAATTGACGAAAAAGATATAAAACCTGTTCGATGATATTGTTTGAAGGTTTGTTATGGGCAAGGTCGTAAAAAAGAATTAACGGGAAAATTAGAAAATCGAATTAGAGATTCAAAAAAAAAGTTTGATCTTTTTTTAGGTAAATAGGTGCTATAAATACCTTTTTCTTTTTTTTATTTAAAAGTACATTAAATTTAAAATTTCTTATCAACAAATGAAAATTTTAGCTTCTTGTGAGCTCAAAAAAAAAAAAGTTTGCATTTTTACCATAAATTTCCCAGAAACATAATAATTATTTCTTGGATAGCTACAAACGTATGTAACTCATATTTATTTGCCAACAATAACCCGAATGGACCTTGGTAAAATTCTCATTGTTTTCTTTTGGATAAACTGGCAATTATTTAAATTTGCCTACATACGTGACAATTCTTATTATTTATTTGTTTATTACTGATCTCCCGCAAGTTTTGCAATTGAAATGACAATTCTGTTGTTTTTTTTTTGCAATTGATTGTTTTCTGAAATATTAACAAGAACAATACAAACATTTGTTGCTTGTAACTTTTTTGATGGTTGAAATTATGAGATGCAGGTTTATTGAAAACTTGAGTCAACGATTCAAAATAATGTATGTTAAAACATTTTTGGATGGAATCTGCATAAAACAAAAAGAATTGTACAAGAACTTGAAAAAAAAAAACCATATAAAAATGTGGTTTTGATACAAAATTTCGACTATTTTTGATACTCTTCGAGTTTTTATCTATAACTTGAAAAACAAGCCGAATTTTAAAATTTTTCTTAAATAAGTTTTTTTGGATAATTAAATTTCCTATCGGTCTGAATCCTTTTAAAAATTAAAATATTTTAAAAAGCTTTATAAAAACTTTTTCAAAAAACTGAGAGAAAAAACGAAATTTTTTATATTTTTACTAAATAACTAGTTTATTTTTTTTGATTTGAGCATTTAAAAGATGTTGAACCTGTGAAAGAGAAAATACATCATCTTTTAACATAATGTTCGCGGAAATATGGATTTTCAAAATCTATTATTTTTTTGGTCTTTTTCAACTATTTTTTTTTTTAATAGAAATATTAGTCGACTAAGGATGCAAAATAACTTAAAACAATTTAGTAAAGTGTTCAGGGCAGTGATTAATAAAATTAAATTAACCACCAGATCTATATATTTTACATGTGTGTATTCGAGTTGTAAAAATATAATTTAAAAAAAAAATATATATTTGAATTTAAAAAAAACCTAACATTTATAATGAAAAAAAAAAAATTGAATTGAAAAAAAAAAAAAATATTTAGGTATTTCAAATAAAAATTTTTTGCATTGAAAAAAAAAAAAAAAAATGCACGACTGGGTCGCACGTACTTGCTCTTGTAGTTCAAAGCATCTTTATCTTAAATATCTATTGGAAATTTAAGATTTTGTGGAGTAAAAAAAATAAAAACAAAAAAAAAAAAATCGAAAGTTAAAAAAATTCAATTTTTTAAATAGTTTTTGAAAAACTTTTTTTTTTTTAATTTTTTTTTACATTTTACACTTTAATACCTATGATGTCTGTAAATTTTGAAAAAATTGACTAATGCTTTGATGAAATATATGAACTTAAAAAACATGTCAATTTTTGAAAAACGGCAACGCCATATTTCCGCTCTCGGCATTTTTTGAGAAAAACTAAAAATGCAGTTTTGTTAGAATCAATAAGAGTACTGCGCACACTAAATTTAAACGAAATCGTTAGAGCCGTTTTCGAGAAATTTGAAATACCTCGAAAACGTTATATGGGAGATATGCGTTAAATTGGAGATATTAAAAAACTAAAAAAAACAGTCCTAGGGAATTACGTAAAAATCATCTGTACCAACTTTCAAGCAAATCAATCCATCCGTTTAGGCCCTGATCTTCTCCATCATCGTAATTTTGGTTTTGATTAAAACCTCGATTTTTTTTTTTCTACACGAAACCAATACTTGCCCTATAGAGCAAGTAAAAATCAATGCAAAATATATATGTGTATTAGATATTTTTTTTATGATCGTCGAATATCTTACCATATTAATTTAATGTAGAAAATGTGCACTTCACAATTAAATAAAATTCACGACTGGGGCCGCACCTCGCACGTACTTGCTCTTGCAGTTCAAAGCACTTTTATGTTAGTTTACTTGTAGATTTTAAAAGCTGGATCTAAATTAAAAAAAAAAAATTGATATTGGGGAAGAGCCGACATTTAGGGCAAAATTTTGTTAAATGAAAAAATTTTTTTTTGTTATTTTACTTTTTTGAGAAAAAATAAAAATGCAGTTTTATTGCCACTGCTTTAAATATTACGTATACAAAGTTTAATCAAAATCGTTAGAGCCGTTTTCGCGAAATTCGTAATATCGTATTTTTTTGTATGGGAGGTATACGTTCTAAACGAGATATAAAAAAACAAAAAAAAAACAACTTTCAGAATTCCATAAAAATCATTTGTACCAAATTTGAAGAAAATCCATCCACCCGTTTAGGCTGTGGAAATGTGTACAGATGGATGCACAGACGCAAGGACGGAATTGCGGGACCCACTTTTTCGGAATTCTCCATCATCGTAATGTTGGTTTTGATTAAAGCCTCAAATTTTTTTTTTTTTGAACCCGAAACCAATACTTGCCTAATAGAGCAAGTAAAAATTAAAATATTTTGTAACTAAAAAAAAATTGCATTGAAAAAAAAACTTTTAAATGGAAATAAAGAAATAAAAATATTTTGGCTAAAAAAATATATTATCGCAAACATAAAAGTATTTTTTTTCTCTAATATTCTTCGAATTTCTTACAATTTTGACTATTTAGCTATTTCAACTATAATATTACTAGCTTGATATTTTTGTTAAAGTTGCTAAAAAATATTAAGGTTTCTTAAAGAATTCATAAAAAAATAATTTTGTTTTAATTTTACCATTAATTTTTTTAAGAAATCTAAAAAAAGTATTAAAAAGTGTTTTTAAAATTACAAAAATACCCTTTCAAATAATTTTAGTCTTCAAGTAAAGTATGCCATTGATAGTTTTTTAGGTGTTAGAAAAATAATTTCTATGTGGAAAATAATGTCTTCAAAACGGCATATCATTTTTTTTTTTTTGAAAAATTTTCGGAAGTACCTAAATATGTAGGTACGTTCGACACAGTCATGTATTTTTTTTGAAAATGATCGATAATCTAGTAACAAGCATATCGAGCTCTTTCCTCCAAATTATAGTAAATGACATGGTTCATACTATAGTTAGGTTTATAAAAAATTCTTTTAGAGCCTAATTGGAGACGATATGTTTTTACTTTTTTTTTTTAAACCTTTAACGATCAACAAAAAATGTTTTACTAGTAGAAATCAAACAAGGTACCTATGTACTTCGTTTGTAGTTTAAAACCGTCTTAAAATTTAAGTCATTTAGGCCCAATTTATTCACTCTCTATTATGTTTAAAATAAATTCAAAATTTGTCAAATCTCATACGCTTTTTAAAATAAATTGGGCCTTAAATACAAAATTTTCCAATATCTATTCAATTACTAATTTACAAATTTTTTAACACAGCTAACACTACAAAAATTTTAGCTGATACTCAAAGTGCAATCAAGTTATAGTTTTTATTATATATCAAATTCTTTTTGGCATTCTAAGATGTAGAGTCCTCGCACAAATAGACTAATGAGTTATTAACACTCATTCCTTAACATCTTATTAAAAAATTCAAATGCATATCATCTTTACTTAGTTTAAATTGATGTATTGCAATTTTGTATTTGTCAAAATCTGCCATAACCATGTATTTTTTTTTTTACCTTATTACTGCCTACAAATCCATATTAAGTACCCAAAGATCCAAGGTGTTGTCTACTTGTTGTGTACAATTTCATAATGTGCACATCAAAATGTCAAACAAAGCACGCCTACGAACTTTCAAGCCGTTCATTATGAGTAGGTACTTGTTAATAACACTTTTCAATAATGACCACTTAATTTTTGTCATCTTTGCAAAAACTTAATCTTGAACAAACGATCATTGCTTTAAATAAATGTTTAAAAATATGGTTAAGCTTAATCTTCAAGACTTAGTAAAATTAGTCATTTCTAATGACCAGCTTATGTCTACCGCATTTCCGCCCTTAGCAAGAGTGAATGTGTCTTAAATAATAGCAACATAATTAATTTAAAAAGAAAGGAGCTTAGTGAAAATGGAAATCGACTCCCCAGGTGATTCCATTCTAATCAGAAAGATTGAATATCATCTCATCACTAAGTAATCAATCAATCAACAAGAGTCTTTCCGTAACTTTTTTAAATTGGTTACGAATATAGCACATCGATCATCTGCAATCTTATTCAAGAGTCTTACATAAACTTTGAGCAAGATTTGAGGTAGTTGCAGATACTACCAACAATATAACAACAATTTCACACCTTTCTTCAATCACTTTTACTAATTTTCACAAAAATACAAATGAAAGTATTAAATGAACATAATGTATCCATTCGTTTATTTTGTTTTCCAAACACCTGTCGATCTTGTGAGTGCTTATGGCTTACATGTGTTGCTATTAGGATTGAAACGTATTAATTTTTTTTAGTTAATATTTATATTCACGCCCCCCAGCATGATTGAAATCCAATCTTTAGGTATACAGTAGGAGATTGTAAAAAATAATAATAATGAATTATTGATCACAAACATACCTCCTTGTTATACGTTTGGTAGCTAGGTAAGCATGCATGTTATTAAGTTTTTTTTTTTGTTAATCTGCACTACTAGTTGAGTTAAACTGTTTTAATATTGAAAATAAAATTTGAAAGTTATTTTGAATAGATTAATGGTAACAATTTTGGCAAAATATTGATAAATTAGTGTTCCAACACATACTAATGGAATTTGGACTTTCTTCAAAGAATGAAAAAGGTTAACATAGAAGACTCACTGATGGCAAACAGAAAGTTAATTGTATACTAGAAATACATATTTCTTTAAATTAAACTCTAAACTCATTTGTTTATACATAAACATTTGCAGAATCATCGTTTTTAGAACTTCAAACAATTTGCTGTGGGTAATATGGACCACTAAATGGGAGCGCAATATTGACCATTAATATCATGAGAAAGTCAAAGATATTCAGGAATGTATACTTAAATAATTAAACCTAGAAAAAAAAATTACTTTCTCTTGAAGAAGGTGGATCAAATCAGTTCAAAAGTTTTTAAAATACTAACAAAATTTTACATTAAAAAAATATCCAAATAACGAAATTGCTACCCATTTTTAACAAAAAATAATTTCATGAACTAAAATCATTAGCAGGCTAGGGAATTTAGTCATAAAAGTTGTCTGATCCGGACAAAATTATATACAGCATATTTACATTCTCAAAGTTCCAAAGAATCCCATTTTGGAGTTTGACCACCATCGTTCAAAAAATTGGATCAATAATGCAATGATAAACAAGAACCAAAAGAGTGCATCGATATATTTTGGGTGAAAGGTGTTTTGTGAACTGTTTGTGAATTTGCAACAAGTACCAAAACAGATTGCTAAAATAATGGCAGATTTAAAAAGAATGGTTAAAATATTAAGATGATCAGTGACATCAAGAAAAATATTAAATGCACAACTGGGTCGCACGTTCTTGCATTAATGGTAAAATAAAAATTTTAATTTAATTGTTTTATTAATTTTATAAGAAATGTAAAAAAGGATCAAAAATAGTTTTTAAAATAACTAAAATAAATGGTTTCAATCTCAAAAATAAATACATATTTCATTTCATTTAATTTTTTTTTTTTGAAAATTGTAGGAACCTAAAAAATAGGTTTGATAACACTGGTTAAAAATTAAACTTTTTTTTTGTTGCCGAAACAAAAATATACTTTTCTGAAGGTTTTCGGTGTGCTGAAGTCGAATCCGAAGTCAAAAAAAAATTAATCAGCTCCCGTTTTTGAAATATTACCGTTAGAACATGCAGCACTTCGGACCTTATTCTTTTATAGAAGAAAAATTGTTTGAGCATATTTAATATCAGTTTTTATAAGAACTATTTATCACCTTTTTAAATCTGTTTGAATCTTTCCGATATCTTTTTTACTGCCCGAGATATCCTCAGTTGTTTGGGCTATGTGAAGTTGGCACCCCCAAATGCAAATTTTTTTTTCAAACCTATATGGTTCGATTGCCCAAGGTTAGCCCAGGATAGCCCAAGATTTTTTTTCGGTAGCCCACCCTTAGTTTTAAAATTATAACGGAATTATTTTTTTTCACCTCAAAAATCACAAAAAAAAAACTTTTTTTTATTCTGTGAAAAAATTGTTGGTTTTGCACTGTGGTTCGACTGCCCAACGTTAGCCCAGGATAGCCCAATTTTTTTTTTCTTGATTGCACTGTTTTTTTCAGAAGATACAACAAAAAACTTTTTTTCATATCAGAAACCGAAAAAATTTAAATTTTTTTTTCCTGTGAAAAAATCCTTAGTTTAAAACCGTGGTTTGTTTTCCCAAGGTTAGCCCAACTTTTATTTTTGCTATCGTAAGCTTAGTTTAAAAATTATAGAAGAATTAGTTTTTATTCACCACACAAAAAAAAAAGTACGTATACACCTCAGTGACCCTTTTTTTTTCAGTGTAAAATTTATCCTTTTTTCGTTTTTCCTCAATTAACCATTCTAATTCCAACTAATTACATCACTTTTTTTCGTTAGCCCACCCTCAGTTTAAAAGTTATAACAAAAAACTTTTTTCAAAGTACCAACTTCTTAAAAATCAAACATTTTTTTTTCAGTGTAAAATTTATCCTTTTTTCATTTTTCCTCAATTAACCATTCTAATTCCAACTAATTACATCACTTTTTTTCGTTAGCCCACCCTCAGTTTAAAAGTTATAACAAAAAACTTTTTTCAAAGTACCAACTTCTTAAAAATCAAACATTTTTTTTTTCAGTGTAAAATTTATCCTTTTTTCATTTTTCCTCAATTAACCATTCTAATTCCAACTAATTACATCACTTTTTTCGTTAGACCACCCTCAGTTTAAAAGTTATAACAAAAAACTTTTTTCAAAGTAATTAATTGGAATTAGAATGGTTAATTGAGGAAAAATGAGAAAAGGATAAATTTTACACTGAAAAAAAAAAAATTTTTTGATTTTTAAGAAGTTGGTACTTTGAAAAAAGTTTTTTGTTATAACTTTTAAACTGAGGGTGGGCTAACGAAAAAAAGTGATGTAATTAGTTGGAATTAGAATGGTTAATTGAGGAAAAACGAAAAAAGGATAAATTTTACACTGAAAAAAAAGGGTCACTGAGGTGTATACGTACTTTTTTTTTTGGTGTGGTGAATAAAAACTAATTCTTCTACAATTTTTAAACTAAGCCTACGATAGCAAAATAAAAGTTGGGCTATCCTGGGCTAACCTTGGGCAAACAAACCACGGTTTTAAACTAAGTATTTTTTCACAGGAAAAAAAATTTAAATTTTTTCGGTTTCTGATATGAAAAAAAGTTTTTTGTTGTATCTTCTGAAAAAAACAGTGCAATCAAGAAAAAAAAAATTGGGCTATCCTGGGCTAACGTTGGGCAATCGAACCACAGTGCAAAACCAACAATTTTTTCACAGAATAAAAAAAAGTTTTTTTTTGTGATTTTTGAGGTGAAAAAAAATAATTCCGTTATAATTTTAAAACTAAGGGTGGGCTAACGAAAAAAAATCTTGGGCTATCCTGGGCTAACCTTGGGCAATCGAACCATATAGGTTTGAAAAAAAAATTTGCATTTGGGGGTGCCAACTTCACATAGCCGCAGTTGTTTGGTATTTTTATAAATTTTATAACGTCATTATCTTCTTTATGATATATGAAGCCAAACCCACTGACTTCAGTTTAAGATATCTCGGGCAATACAAAAGATATTGAAAAGATTTAAACTGGTATCGAAAGATGGAAAACAGTTCTTATAGAAACCGTTACTATTATATGCTCAAACAATTTTCCTTATACAAAAGAATAATTTCCGAAGAACTCAAAAAAAACGTTTTTTTGCATTTTCTAACGTTAATATCTCAAAAATGGGAGTTGATTAGATATTTTTGACTTCGGATTCGAGTTCAGCACACCGAAAACCTTCAGAAAAGTATATTTTTGTTTCGGCAACAAAACCCTTGTAAAACAGTGTAATAGTTTTGATAAAAGAAAATTTTGATTTTGCTATCTAACAAAATTATTATTCAACATATAATAACAGAATTGCAAAAAAAATGTATCATTCCGTTTTCAAAAAATTTATTTTTAAAAAATTATTTTGAACCTTTTTAAAAAAAAAAAAACAAACACTTTTTTTTTTTTTAATTTTTCTTACTTTTAATAAAAAACTTTTTTTGTTCAAAAATCGGTTTAGGCGTTTATGAGCAAGTCATAAATATATTTTTTATTTAAAAAATAAAACAGTATTCTCCAAAGTACACATGTTCGTTTTAATCAAAATCTTTAGATTCGTTTGTGAGAAAAGCAAAATTTTCCATTTTGGTCATATGGCAAGTATCTACCATTTATTTTGGTTCTTAACAAAAATTCAATCCACTTCATAAGTTTAGGCTGTAGCTCGAGATAGAGACAGTATTGTGAGACCCATTTTTTTTAGCAATCACTAACATCATAATGTCATGTTTGATTGTTATCTTGAATTCTATTTTCTTACGAATCTTAAACTTGATAGGGTGTTTTTTTTTTATTAATTTAATTTTTATTGCATTTTCAATGTGATAGCTATAATTAGTATCCTGGGAACTAATTGCACTCTAAGACCTCACCCTTAAAGCTATCACCCTTAAAATCCAATATTCAGTTTTATAGAAAAACAAAAAACACCCTTTCACCCATGATAATCTTATGTTTTTTTTATTCTTTTTGTTTTATTTATATACATGTCACTATGCAACACTAATTCGCTGACTATATACAAGTAATTTTTATGATTACCTGTAAAACATTATGTTGACAATAATAAAAAAAAAAAAACTGATTTTATTGATATAAACGAAATTTGTTCAGCAATCATAAACACACGTAAACGTGTTGTCAAAACATTCCAGTTACAATTAAATTGAACCCTATATTAGTACAAAAGAATTTTTGTAGAACAAAAATTGCTAAGTCGTCTTTTTTATTATTTGTTTTTATTTATATATATTTTTTTTGTTAAAATGTTTACACGTTACCAAGGTGTTTCTTTTTTTTTCGAAGAAAATGCATACTAAAGCATAAACTGGAAGCTAATAACAATGCAATAGACGCGTGCATGTTAAATTTTTTATTTATAACTTTGTTACAATGCTTTATCAACAAAATAATAATTCAAATTATTTATATATATTTTTTTTGTCAGGTACAAAAAAAAAAAACCTAAAACCTAATGTAAAAGACATGAAATTGCGTGATTATAAGTTGTTATAATGTCAACTCCAAAAGAAATGGGTAAAAGCGGTTATAAATACTTCTTGTTGCTTTATGCTTAGTTGAATGATGTGGTCTATCAATATTGTGTTTAGGTAGGTATGTAGGTTTCTGGTTTGAAGGAAATAAATGTATGTCACTGACATTTTACGAGCACGATTTTAAGATAATAGAGGAAGGAAATTTTGTCAATTTTTGGTTAATTTTTTTTTTCAAAAAAACACTCAAATGACCAAGATAAAAATTTAAAACCAATTAAAAAACATGGTAACACTTTTCTCCCCATAAACTTGGTCCAAAAAAAATCAAACGCATTTTTCATCGTAATTCGTAACATGCACAAAAAAATGTTACCTGTTAGCTTTTACTTTTATTTTTTTTTTTTTGCATTAGTAACCTACCTATTTTATGACGGGCTTATCTTTTTTAAGCCATAACAGCATCCGTATAATAAAAATACAAAAAAAATAATTATCATTAAACGGGATCGGTAACTTTAATTATGGGAAGGCACAAGCTATTTAAACTTGTTACACATACACAAAATAGGTATAAGCCATCAAACGATGCGCAGAGATTGGCTTTGAACCGTTTCATTGAATGAATTCCATGGAAATTCATCAGAGATTGTATAATCGATTTGTTTTACTTTCGTTCATTGATTGTAAATTGATGATTAGCGAGGAGAATCCAATCATGAATGGCTTCAAGTTGGTTGATGGTTGGTGATCATGCACCTCGCAATTGCTCTAGTGTACATTTTCGTTACCTCTCATGGTACTTTTTTATTATTCACAAAAAAAAAAGAAAAAAATCGACATCAGTTGGTGGTCGTAACTGCGCTGCGCTGCGGTTAAAATTAACTAATAGATCGCCGCATGTCACGGGTTGCACGAGATAGATGCCTCAATTGCCGACACCACCGCGAAGACCGAAGAAGAATAGCCAATCGACGACCATTCTCCGGCCTGAGGCCATAAACAATTTTATATTTACCTTCTCTTATTGTTGTTAGCTGAATTACTCTTATAAGCTTTAAGCCAGGCTATATGCATAAAGCGTGGGTTTTTTGTTGTTGTAAGATGGTTTTTTTTTTTTTTAATGAATTGTTATTGAGGATAGCAGAAGAGGCTTTTGTGATTTATTTTTCAATTTTTTTTTTGTATAGCGGGTTAAATGTTCATTAAACTGGTTTTCCATCAGATAGAGTTCAATAACTTTTTGAATATTATCTAAGAGCGAATGTAAGATTAATTTTATTTGATATGAGTATGACATAAATCTATTCAAAATTATCATAAAGAAAAAAAATAAAAAAATTATTTATATTATGTATAAACATCATTTATTGGATGTTATGTTTTTTTTTTTTAAGAATTCTTTTTAAAATCAACATAAAATTGAATTAGAAATTGCTTCAGGCATAGTTTAGAAGAATTTTTGCTTAGAAATTCTATAACATTTAACTACTCATGTGCAAAAAAAAAATCTTGTACCTATCTGTTTTCGAATTAATGAACTTAAAACAATGATTTGTCTTTTCTTAAATTAAGGTAAATTTTCAATTCCAGCACGGAGTTTTTTTTTTTTTCTTGTTCATGATGATGGAAAAGGGGAAACAGAGTTGTGTCTACAAATTCTATTTACAAACAAACGGAAATATGGCGTTGCCGTTTTTCAAAAATTGACATATTTATTAAGTTCATATATTTCATCAAAGCATAATAGTAGAGTAACTAAAGCAAATAATTAGGGAACCCGGCCGAACAGCTCTGATTTTGACGATTTTTTTTTCAAACGTAGGTTATTAAAAATACTTTTAAGTCTATAGATTAAAAATTGCCGATGTTGCCGTATTGTTTTTTAAAATTAAAATTAATTTTTTTTTTTAACAAAACCATTTTTTTTTGCTTAAATTTCATAAAACAAATGACATTCTCTAGGTAATTTAAGGAAAAAAAGTATAAAGGAGTAAGGGGCAATCTTCCATCGTTTAAGCAATAAATGCAATTTTCTCACAATCTGACTTCAAACACAAAAAAAAAAAATATTTTTAAAACAACAATATTTTAAAATACATTTTTAAAAAGGCAGAAGAGTTCATTCTTATCTCTTAAATTTAAATCCACTAAATTTAATGAAGAGTTTTTGAAGAAATGGTCCTCAAACTCAGAATTTAAAAAAAAAAAATGTTTAAAAAAAAATTTTAAATGACTTTTGTCCAAACTTTTTCTTATAAAATATGAATTTATTTTTAAACAAATTTTGGCCATAAATATTATCAGTTGAATTCCGAAAAGGAAAAGGTAATATATATTACAGTTTAAAAAAAAAATTAAAAATTACTTCAATTTCAATGGGTTTTTTTGATAAAAACTGAATTTTTGCATTGAAATAATTGATTTTCTGAAAGACTTTGGTGAATAAAAACTTTAAATTTTTGCTATTTAGCTTTCAACAGTAAGGGTTATTAAATTAATAAAAAATAATTTTATATTTAGAAGTTGAACTTTAAAAAAAAATAAGTTAAATTTTTTTCCAAAACTTCTATTCAAAAAAGTTCTTTGAAAATGAAATACTTTTTAATTTTTTTCATAAACCGTAATACATATTGACATTTCCTTTTATAATTTCAAATCATAATAAATGTGGCCAAAAAAAATTGAAAAAAAAAAATGCATTTTATATTAAGAAAAAGTTTTAAAAACCACATGTTAAAATTTTTTCAATAATTTTTTTTTTTTTCAAAAATCTGAGTTGAGTTACCATTCTTTCAAAAGCCCTTAATTCAATTAACTTAATTTTAATTTTACAAATAGGACTAAGCTTCTAGCTTTTTTAAAAATGAACATTTAAATAATGTAGGTGTTGCCGTTGTGTTCAAATATTTTTTTTTGTGTTTGAAGTCAATTGATAAGAAAATTGCATCTATCGCTTGAACGATGAAAGATTGTCCCTCACTCCGATATATTTTTTTTCCTTGAATTTCCTAGACAATCTTTTGGCATCAATTAATTTATGAAATTTAAGAAAAATTTTTGAAAAAAAATCTTCAATAAAATTTAAAAAATCAAAACGGCAACACCGGCAATTTTTAATCTATAGACTTTAAAGTATTTTTAATTACCTACGTTTGAAAAAAAAAGATCATCAAAATCTAAGCTGTTCGGCCGGGTTCCCTAATATAGCCAATTTTGGAGCTGTAATTACTCCACTATAAGCAAAATCTTAAATTTGCAATAGTTATTTAAAATAAAGATACTGTGAACTACAAGAGCAAGAACGTGGACCCAGTCGTGCATTTTATTTAGATAAAAATAATCAAAATTGACAAAAATAACGCCTAAATATTAACCATTCAAAATTTCAACAATCTCTAACTTAAAGGTAACAACAAAGTGGCAACCCTATAGCTTGTATCCTTAATATCAAGTTGACATTTATTTACACCCCATAGCAATTATAATTATTAATTTAACAAACTGTGAATTTTGAAAATTTTTATTTCCAAATTTCCAAAACATGTACTTTTCAAGGTTTGCAATTTAATAAAATTAATGTTGTGACAGCAATGCAAAAATTTCTGAGAAAATAAGCTGACGAACTTTTGAAATTATGCAAAGGTACATCACTAAAACTGAATTTTTGGGTTACAATTTCACTTTCACTGCCTGTGGAATATTGTTCATATTAAAGCCTTATACATGTAAGCCCTGACTGTAATGTCAAAAAAAAAAACAGCTGTTGTATTTAATTAATCATATTTTTTTCTTACAAGAAAAATTATATGACAAAAATATTAATTGCTGTTTTTACGAACCTTTGTGATTGTTTGAAATTTCTAATATCTCGTAAACGGTTCAAAAAATTTTGGTTAAAAAAATCATTTTTTAAATATTTATTTCTAAATAAACTTGGTAAATTTAAAAGAGCTTAAACCTTACAATGCTGTATTTTAAAAAAATGTATTAAAATTTTGTACACGTTTAAAATTTCTGTCGTTGTTTTTAAGACAACATTTGGAATAATGCCTTTTCCAATATAAACAAAAGTAGTTTCTATTATTACGATTTTATTACACAGCTTTAAAAATATTTTTTTTTTATTAATTTTAAATTAAATATTTTTGTATTAAAAACAATATTTTAAATATCAAAAAAAAGAGGTTGTCTGTAAAGCCGGTTTACGAACGATGATTTTACGTGATAATGTCGTCAAAAAACAGGTTGTGTTCTTTTGTTTAAAATGAGTCAATTGAAGCGTTTACTTATTTCAAACAATCATAATTTACACGAAAAAGCTAAAAAAAAGACCTTTTTTATTTTCTCATTATATTAATTTTTTTATTTTAAAAGCTTACAAAAAAAATTCTTCTTAAGAATAAAACCATTTTTAAATTTTTACAATGAGCAAAATGTATAAAAATAATTTATTAAAAACAATCATTTTCACCAAAAAAAGCAAAAAAAACATGAATTTTTATCTTCTCACCTCATTAATTCAATTTTTTCCCCTAACAACCTATAAAAAATTGTATACCATCTGAAAGCTTATTGTCAAAATATATATATCGATCAGGTCTATGAGACATCTACAAAAAGAGCTAGAATTTTTTGAACTCGATCAAATTTCATTAAAGAAATTAAAAAAAAACATTTATTTTTATGTTCTCACGCTATGGAATCAAGTTTTTTGTTTGACAACCTATACAAAATTTTATACAATGTGAAAGCTTATTATTTCACCTTTCATAATGACGTATCAATCTCATTTCAAAGATGCCTACAAGAGGAGTTAGAATTTTTTAAAGTCAACCATGTCGAATTTCCAGACTGAGATTACGTTACTTCCCACACTGGTGGCTGTTCGGGGGGCAACAGATCTCCACTGGTGTTTTGAGGTTTTTCGCAAGTTTCTTGATTTAACATTGTGTAGCTTGTAGTTAGTCTACCGTTGTGTGTGATATACCAAATGAAAGATAATTGTATCAGGATGCTCATTAAAGTTTAATAAAATTTCTATCTGCTCTTGGTCGAAAGTTATAACCTGTTGAATTCTAAAATTTTATTTTACCGTTATCTCAAAATTGCGTTTACGAAAATTGAAACTTCGCTTAAATATAGTCGTGGTCATGGCTATCATTACTCCATATACTTTATTCCTTTATATATTAAATAAAAAAGGATAAAAATAAAAAACCATGAAAATTGGTTAAAAACGGTAAAAAAAACGTGTTTTTTATAAACTTGTTTCTTCCGTTATTCAGTCAAAACTCAATAAACGATTCCAATTTTTTGCACATGTATTCATAAGGCCAAACATGGCCTACATGTCCTATAAGTTTACGATTTTTTGAACGCTCCAAAAAAAGCTTAAAATCAAAAACTACCCAAAAATACCATTTAAAAACAAGGTGTTTTTCAAAAATTCATATTTCAATACGCAGAGTGTTGGAAAAAAATCCGTATGAGATGCCTTATATTTTTTCCCTCATCTTTCACGTGGCTTCTTAAGAGTTGTCAAAAAAAATGTTCCCTAGCCAAAATCATCATTTTGTCATGGCCCCAACACGTGTACAACGTTCAAACAAAACGTTATAGCTTAGTTTCAATTTTTTTTAGAATTTTTTCTTAAATGCAGTTATTCTTAAATTAGTCTCATCTATCTTAAGCAAAAAAAAATCATTTCTCTGTAACTTCGCGTTTAGATTTTAGCCCAAACTTCATATTTCCGTTTTATCCCTGTTTACCCCATTAAATGATGGAATTTAAAAAAATCCTTCATTTGGATTAAGCTTTATGTTATTATCTTTCAAATAAGCTATAGAAGATTTTTGTATCTCTAATAGTTTATTTTTAATTTTGAATTGAAATTTTTGCCGCACTTCGAAAGTGCGAAAGTGGAACGGGAGAAAATGGCGTCACTTTTTTGAGATGGCGGCCATGGTTCATCGATTTATAAGACGTTATCACGTCAAATAAAAAAAAAAAAAAATACATTAAAATGTAATCTAAAGTTATAAAATATAAAGAAAATTAATTAAAAACTAATTTCTAGCCACCTAAATTATAACTTTATCTTGTTAAGGGCTAGACTCAAGTATCACACTTGTGTATAAATTGATGTAAGTTCATTAATTTTGGTGTAAAATTGATAAAATTGAACAAAATATGGTGTATTTGTCAAATTAAATGGTATAAAAATTATACCACTGTCTTTTTTGTACAAAATTTCAACATATTTTTAAGATTCCGTGCAAAAAATACACCGATATTCAGTTGTTCTTACCGACTTCCAAAAAGGAGGAGGTATTCAATTCCCCTGTATTTTTTTTTTTTTTAATGTTTGTTACCTCATAACTTTTGACTGAATGAACCAATTTTGATAATTCTTTTTGTATTAGAAAGCTGGTGGCTGCAATGTGGTCCCATTTCAATTTCGTTCAGTTATATCCATAGGAATTATTAGAAAAACCATAAAACCCAGTTTTGATCCATGGAAGTCGTTTTTGTTTTTTTTTTTTTTTTTTTGATAAAAAAGATTATTATAATATACCATTAATAGTGCATAAAATTAATCGCTTCTGAAATCAACCAAAACGGTATATTTTGTACACTCTCTTTTGTGTAGGAAAAACACCCTGTGGACATAAAATACACCAGACTGCATAAGTGGGGGACGCCATATTTTTCAATTGTCGCCATTTAAAAAATGAAGACAGCGACTAATTATTTTACTATAATAGATCTAATTATCCTGCATTCTTAGTTTTTTCGATTCGTTTACATTATATTATAAGAGAACGCTTCAAAAAAAAAAAAAAAAAAAATGTAAAAACAACAGAAAAAATTATAATTTTTAAAAAACTCATTTTTAAAATCGATACAAAAAATCCTTTTTTTTAAACGGGATAGTTTCTAAAATCAGTAGACAGAATGTGTTTCGTTCTTAAATTAGGCACTCAAATTCATATTTAATCATTAGTTTCTTATATTTGTGATATATTGAATAAAAATTCATTTTCATTTCAATATGTTTGAGGTAAAAAAATAAACTTTGGTACAAATTATAAATCAGAATAATTTAAATGGTGTATTTTATCCATATATTTATTGTGTATTTTTCAATTTCAAAGGAATCATATTTTACCAAAAACTAATTCATTTTGTAACGACAGCAGCAGCTATTTTGACAAAGGAATACTAATACAGTAAAATAAGGAGAAAAAAGGGGTAAATCTCGGAATGAATGTTAGTAGAAATTTTTTTTGCTCAATATCTTCCTTTTGCCATTCTACAACATATCTCAAAAGTCTAGAAAAATCTCATGTCCGCTTGTCACGATTTCAAGGTCAAATCGCGAAATGGAGATTTTCAAAATTAGCAAAAATAGGCTATGGTATTATATACACATATGATACATGATTTCAAGGTATTTTTTAATGCTGATTCCAGAAAATCTAAAATTAAGACAATCTGACGTCTCTGGAAAAAGTTATACCTGTTTTTCATCTGTCAACTCATATTATTATAACAGTTGCAAACTTACTGCCGAAAAACCCTTAAAAGTTATGGTAGATGAACCAAATTTTGCATGAAGATTTTAGAATCCATCATTATTAAAAATCAAAACAATCCCTTACAAAAAATATATATACTTACGAAATAATGGTATTTTTTGATGGAGGGGCAAATTTTAGGATATGCACTAAAGAAGATTCTTGTTCATCTTAGGAATAAGTGCAAATAGACTAATTTTTTCATTTTAATCTTTGTTTGGATATTCTTTAACTACCCACAAAAATCCAAAAAAATCTCATGTCCGCAAGTCCTAATTTTCTTGGTTTGAAAATAAGGTGCAGATTTTAAAAAATTAATAAGAAAAGTTTAAATTTTTATATGTATACCAACATAATCGACATGATTTAAAGGTATTTTTTAACACTAATTCCAACAAAACTCACAAACAAGTCAACCTGACCATCCCTGAAAAGTAATGCACCTTATTCATGTTGATCTGACACAAATATATGAAGTGTAGTTTTCCAATTTTTTAAAATCTGCACCTTATTTTCAAACCAAGAAAATTAGGACTTGCGGACATGAGATTTTTTTAGATTTTTAAGGGTAGTTAAAGAATATCCAAACAAAGATTAAAATGAAAAAATTAGCCTATTTGCACTTATTCCTAAGATGAACAAGAATCTTCTTTAGTGCATATCCTAAAATTTGCCCCTCCATCAAAAAATACCATTATTTCGTAAGTATATATATTTTTTGTAAGAGATTGTTTTGATTTTTAATAATGATGGATTCTAAAATCTTCATGCAAAATTTGGTTCATCTACCATAACTTTTAAGGGTTTTTCGGCAGTAAGTTTGCAACTGTTATAATAATATGAGTTGACAGATGAAAAACAGGTATAACTTTTTCCAGAGACGTCAGATTGTCTTAATTTTAGATTTTTTGGAATCAGCATTAAAAAATACCTTGAAATCATGTATCATATGTGTATATAATACCATAGCCTATTTTTGCTAATTTTGAAAATCTCCATTTCGCGATTTGACCTTGAAATCGCGACAAGCGGACATGAGATTTTTCTAGACTTTTGAGATATGTTATAGAATGGCAAAAGGAAGATATTGAGCAAAAAAAATTTCTACTAACATTCATTCCGAGGTTTAACCCTTATTTAACTGGATTATACAATTTCTTTCAGGGTTACCCTATAGAAAGTACCTGGTCTGTACGGCAACTGTACAAATTTCCACCGACACATTTTATTCATATATGGAACAGATGATTTTTATAAAATTCTAAAAGTTTTTAAAATTTTGTGCTTACCCCTACGTAGGTAATGATTTTCTGCGGAAAACAGCTCCAATGCTTTTGGTAAAATTTCTTATAAATTTCAATTCAACTACATTTTTAGTTTTTCCAAAAATGTTCGAATACCTAACGGAAATATGGTGTTTCCAATATTTGCTCTAATGTCATATATTTTGGTTTCTTTCGTAACTATATATAAAAAATAAGTCAAAATTTGTGGTCAGAAACTTTGTTGTCATTTCTGCTGTTATTTTCTTGATCATTTTTAGCTTCATCCTTTTTCCATTACATATTTTAATTTTTATCTAACAAAATTAAACAACATCACATGAAACTAAATCTGAATGTCAAATAAAGTCTAAAGCCTTTATGTGTGTTTAGTCACCTGAAAACTAATTGCTCAAGGCTTCTTTAAATGCAAACCTTGAACAAAAGGTTTTCTATACATCAAAGGACACAAATTATGAATTTTCAATGTTACGTTTCACATTACCAACACTGCCATATACAGCTAGAAAAAAGAGCTATTTTTTTCTATTACAAAAAAAAAAAAAAAAAAAAAACTAAAAATATATAACAGCCAACCAACAAGTTTTTCTGGCTAACCAACCTCAACCCCCGTTAAAAAAAAAAAATAAAAAAAAAAACGGAAAATGTTAAAACTCTAACAACGCAAGCCCTAAGGCTAACTTGTCACATGCAAAACCCCAACACAATCCAGGTACACTACATAATTCAATCTCCATTTTTCCTTCTGAAATTGAAACAAAACTAAAAAAAAAAAATGGAATAAAAAAATAACAACAACAAAAACAACGAGAAAAAAACAAAACCTTCAAATGAAAAGTTCATTTCCTGCAGCAACCCTTTATCGCCTACTCCTACATCCTAGCCCCTGCTTCAGGCATAAGCATCATAGTTCTGTTGTGGAATTTTTCATTTTACCTATAAAACTATACACAATTGTTACTCAACAATTCTGACGGTTTGTTCTCAGCAAAACTTTGCAAAACTATTCACCCTTAATACACTTTGTCCTCTGATGTAAATCAAACAAGTGCCTCATAGTCGTAGCGATCCGTGGCAATTCCTAGTTGGATGAGAATGGGGAAGGGTGTTGTTTTTTGAACTCCAGCATTGCATTGTATAACCATTTTCGTGGGAAATTTATATGAAGCTGAGGAAGAGGGATTGCATACAATTAAAAACGAAAAACGTCACAAGAACGGTCAAGTTATAATTGATACGATGAAGGTGAGAAACCCCATATCGGTACCAGAATTTACAGTGACCTTAATTTACTCAGGTAGTTGCAAAAATCAAAAAATTGAAAACTGACAGTTTTTATAGTAGTCTTATTTGAAAGTGAAGTCGAAATTGAATTTTCGCTCGAAATTCTGCGAATTCGACCCAATGTACGCTATTTCTGCCCATTCTTCACTTTTCCTCTATTTGACCCCATATTTTCATATTTTTGTATTTAAAAAAATTTTTTTTGCGTCTGTTCAATTTTGTTTATTATATTTGTTTTGCAAAAAAATTTCATATTAATACAAGCTAACAATCATTGACCACGATAGTAGATTTTTATGAGTGGCCCGCGTTGACTGTTTTATGTTGTGTCACTCAACAAAAAACACGGAGCTACATGTGTTAATTTATCAATTTGCACAAACAATGATGTTTACAGGTATTTTTTTTTTTTTTTTTTTTGTTAAGTTTTTGTTTATAAATCAATTTTTTTGTTAAAAAAATAAAAACATATTTGCTGAAGTGGCTTTTAGTAGTAAAAATTCAAGTCCTCTAGAAGTAGTACATTGCATTGGTACATACATACATGCATATAATTAAATTGGTAATTACTCATCAGAATGCTTGAGTTCGCCAATATTTGTAAATGAAAAGAGCACTTAAAAATTCGTTTGTATTTTATGTGATATTAGTGAAAAAAACTAAGTACATAATGTACCTACAAAATGATGTATTTTTCATTAGATGGCTTGCAAATACAAATAGTAGGGATATAGTCTTTTTTTTGAAAACGTATTGAAAATTTTTGAAGTTATACTTCTTATGGGAGGGTGAGTATGAAAATTTACTTTTCGACAAGAATGTCAAAGGGATTATGACGCGATCACCCTGGGTAGCAGGGCTGTCGTTTCACCTTTAGAGTAGGCAGTACTTTAGTATTTAAAAATGCAGTACGCCGCAGTACGGCAAACATAAAACACACAACACGTTGCAAGTTACATGTTTCATGTGGCAAGTTGCATGTGGCAAGTTGTATGTGGCAAGTTGCATGTGGCAAGTTGCATGTGGCAAGTTGCATGTGGCAAGTTGTATGTGGCAAGTTGCGTATGGCAAGTTGCATGTGGCAAGCTGCATGTGGCAAGTTGCGTGTGGTAAGTTGCATGTGGGAAGTTGCATGTGACAAGTTGTATGTGGTAATTTTCATATGGCAAGTTGCCAGGGTTGCAAAAAGCTCACATTTCAGCTCAGCTCACAGCTCAGCTCAAATTTGAGCTAGCTCACTTTTGAGCTAGGTACAATAGCTCAGCTAATTTGAGCTGAGCTGAAAGTGAGCGCCCCCAACTTCCAACGCCTATATCTCGGAATTTTGAAGAAAATGAAAAAAAAAATTTGATGCTAAAAGGTAGTGGGGACTCTAACCTACATTTGGGTACAACTCTCATCCCTGTAGGTCCACGCGTTCTCAAACCGGGAGAACTTAAAAGAAAAACAAAAAATTGGCACGATTCTGAAAAAATAGGCATGATGTGGCGGTTTAACATGGAAGGCGATTTTTTTAAAATCTGACAATGTGCAAAGCGTAGGCCCATGACACAAGCTATCATTTGGCATCATTCCCAAAAATTGCTCTCAAGCGGTTTAGCTTCTAGGAGTGTTCAAAGATTCGGGGATTTTTCGAAAAAAATTTTACCCCAACTTTCAAAGGCGATTTTTTCGGAATTTTGAAAAAAATCGAAAAACCGGATTATACCACTATCGGGTAGCTGAGAATATAAGCTTTCATATGGCACCACTCCCCTGTCTCTAGATCAAAGCGTTCAGCTCCCAGAAGTTTTTTCGCGCCCCCAACTTCCAACGCCTATATCGCGGAATTTTGAAGAAAATGAACCCTTCATTTGGGTACAACTCCCATAACTGTAGGTCTACGCGTTCTCAAACCGGGAGAACTTAAAAGTAAAAAAAATTAGGCACGATTCTGATAAAATAGGCATGATGTGGCGGTTTAACATGGAAGGCGATTTTTTTAAAAATCTGATAATGTGCAAAGCGTAGGCCCATGACACAAGCTATCATTTGGCATCACTCCCAAAAATTGCTCTCAAGCGGTTTAGCTTCTAGGAGCGTTCAAAGATTCGGGGATTTTTCGAAAAAAAATTTTACCCCAATTTTCAAAGGCGATTTTCTCGGAATTTTGAAAAAAGTCGAAAAACCGGATTGTACCGGAATTTTTTTTTATGATAAAAAAAGAAATATTTTACTAAAAAAATAGAAATATATTTACTATTAAAAAAACCAAGAAAAAAGATCACGAAAAATTATCTGTTATATTCTTATAAAATTACCATATCACACATTTTATGCGCAATTCATTTACTTTTGTTAACCATATATCGTACGTTCTGAACCACACAACATGAGTAAATTTCACAGAATAAATTGAAAACTACATGGACGCAAGGAGGATGAAAGAATTAATTTATTGTTCACTTGATAAAAATGTAAAAAAAACTAAGTGTGGATTAATTACTTCATAATAGAAATTAAAAATATCAAATGAAATTCATTTACATATATACTGAATGAGAAGTATAACTTCAGTCGCGTGTACTTGTGTACACACACTCTTTTTTTTATGTTTTGTGTTAAGTTTTCTTCAAGGAAAGTTCACCGTTTGAATGGTAAAGTCCCTCCTATGCAACCCTTCTGTAAAAGAAAAAAAAAATTGACATGACATTACGATGATGGAGAATGCCAAAAAAGTGGGTCCAACAATTCTGTCTATCTGTCCGTCTGTACTGTCCGCCTGTATGTACCTCGAGCTAGAGCCTAAACTACTAGAGCGATTCTCTTCAAACTTGGTAGTTATTAGTCTTGAGCTATTCCATACTAACGGTACCTGTCATATAACGGAAATAGAAAAACTTATTTTATTTGGGAAATGGCTCAAACGATTTTGATTAAAATGTTTGTGTATAATATTACATATAAGAGTCAACTTTTGAAATTAAAAAAAAAAATATTTTTTGTACCGTTATTAACGGTACCTGCCATAGAACGGTTTTTTTTAGTTTCTAAATATCTCTTACAGGACTAACCCGATTTCAACGAATTTTTTTTTTACAAAAGCGTTTAAGTAGATAATGTGATATTAAAATTTTAGAAAATTTTCAAAAAAACACATTTTTTTGAAAAATCAATTATTTGAAAACGGGTTTGTGAAAAACTTTGAAATTTCAGTTTTATGTGTAAATTAATTATTTCTTCAAAATGGCATACCATTTTTTTTTATACCTACATAATATAAAAAAACGGCTCTAACCTTTTTATACAAGAAATAAAATGGCATATTTAGTTTTTTTTTTTTGTAAAAGATCATTTAAAAAGGTGAAATTTCTTGAAAATATCAAATTTTAATTTGTCCTTAATTTTCTTTAATAAAAAAATTTAACATTAGAGATACTTTAAGCATAACAGCAATAACAATGGGAATTGGTTCTTGATTATTTTTAAAAAGCATTTTTGCGATTATTATTATTTTTGCTACATTTTTCCTTTATGAATTTAAGATTTTAAATGAGATAACTTTCGCCTTCATTTTAATGAAATGGGCTGGAAAATGAAGTGACCTATACATAATGAAGTATATTAAACTTGGGTGCGTTCGCAGACTTATATCCTTGCCCATTTTGTCGGAATAAGAAGGAAATCATATATGTTTTCAAAATTTAAATTTGATGAAGTTACATAATATTCCTTAGTCGAAATAGAGCAATGTGAAGTTAGCACCGCCAAATGTAAATTTTTTTTTGTTCAAACCTGCCTGGTTCTTTTTTTTTCTATTTTTTTCAAAAAATACAATAAACTTTTTTCTATCAGAAACTGAAAAAATTATGATTTTTTTTCCTGTGAAAAAATCGTTAGTTTAAAACCGTGGTTTGTTTGCCCAAGGTTAGCCAGTCCAGGGTAGTCCAACTTTAATTTTCGCTATTCTACCCTTAGTTGAAAAATTATAGAAGCTTTATTTTTTATTCACCAAAACAAAAAATAGTACGCAAAAAGTAATTTCTTTTTTTCCGATAAACACCGCAATTCCAAAATTCATGACAAAAAAACTTTTTTTCAAATTACAAAGAACAATTTTTACACTGCAAAAAAAAAAAAAAAACAAATTTCGATTTTTAAGAGGTTGGTAGTTTAAAAAGAGTTTTTGTCTCAGAATTTTTGTTTTTAATTTTTGGGTTTAATTTTTGTTTTGGTTCGTTATTCGGAATTTGAAAATGTGGTCACCGTAAGCATAACTCAAGCACTTTTGAATATTTTTTCTTGAAATCTGGTATAAATCTCTAAATACATACCATGCCACACAGAAATACATAAACTAAGAGCATGTGGCATAGTGCATTTTATTATTAATTGAATATGCAAAGCAATAAAAATACAAGTCAAAATTCTTTGGCATAGCTTTTCATCCAAAAAATTCAATTCAAAATAAAATTTAGACCATTAATCTTTTAAGTGTACCAAATTTAATTACTTTTGGGTAAGAAATGATTTGTAATGCTAAAATTCATTAAAAGTATGACTATTACACGCTTTGAAACATTCAAAGTGCTTATTCCATTTATGCAGGATGTCAATGAAGAAGTCTTGTTGCTAGACCAAAAATATCTCCGAAAAGCTTCTGATGTCGAAAAAGATAAGATAAGGATACTTCCTAAGATTAGGCTACTTAAACATATGTATTTTATGTAATTTTTCCTTGAGTGTACGCAATACGCATTGGTGGAGAATATTGAAGGAGTTTCAAGATTTTAGAAGCATAAGAGAGAAATCACCAAAAATCAATCCCAAGCCAAGATTTCAGTTCTTGCAGATTTGATGTTTTAGTTCATAGTCACAAAATAAATTCTTGTCGGTACGAAATTAGTTTTAATAAGTTTGAAAACATCATTCTTGTCCTTTATACACATTTATGTAAATTGTTTTCTAGATATTCCCAAAGATCCTATAGAGTGATTGTTTTTTATTACACATTCAAGTTAAAATAGAAAGAATAATTACCTTTTGGATAGTTCTTCATGTAACACAGTTTACAAAAACATTCTGAACAGAAAAACTATTCCAATTAAAAATAATACAACAAAGATAACAACACTTCGAAAGATTTCTAGTGCGTCCATTAGTCTTTCACTTTTGAAATATCAAATTTTTCGAAAAAGTAATTTGAAAAATTTGGCACATTTTAATTTATTTGATACATTTTTCTACTGATGAAAATCAAATAAAATACTTTAGTAGAAATACTTAACTAGTCCAAATTTCAAATTCAAATTAATGATGTGTATTTTAAGTGCAAGCCTAAAAGTATGCAAAATTTCATTTCATACTTACAATTTGAATGCTTATTCCAATCTAGTACAATTTTTGTTTGTTTGTTGATCGGATTGTATCAAAGGAAAAATAACGCATGTTTCTTTTTAATTTTTATATAATTTATTAATTTTTGTTTTTGTTGTTTTTTTTTCTATTTGATTCAGTGCATCATTTCATAAAATAATAAATATAGTTTTTTTTTTCTCTTCTTCTTGTTTTTGTCTCATTCATAAATACATTTCATGTAAGTATAAATTTAATTCATTTTTTTCAGTTTTTTTTTTCTTTTTTTTTTTTTTAATTTGAAATACCCTCATTTTAAATCAATACAAAAAGTCTACATTATAATATTTACAATACAAATATAGTATTTAAGTAATAACTATAGTTAAACTTAATTTAAATTATTTTTATCATAAAAATAATATTATGAACAAATAAATAAAAAAAAACAATATTTAAGCAAAAAAAAAAACAAAATTCATATTTTGGTATTATAGACTAGTTTTTTTTAAGTTTAGGTATAATATTTTTTTTATTTTTTAAAATAATATTATTCTTAACTTTTTGCCTTGTCGATGGTTTGAGTGTGTTTTTGTGGCAGTTATTGCCTTATTGAATTTGAAGTCAACAAAATTTATTTCAATTTTGAAATTTGGTGGATTTATACATTCAAATCAGTTCACACATTGTGTTTTTCAATACATTTACATCGCTTTTCAGAATGGCAGTGAATTTTGTTAACAAATAGAATTTTTTCTTTTGGAATAAATAATATTTTTTTATTAAATACAATATGCCAACAAAAAAAAAAAAAAAATAATAAATAAAAATTAGACCATCAACTGGGCAGTGTGTGATTGTTTTTATCGTCTTAAATTAAATTCATTTCGTTTTCATTTTTACTTGGCACCATTTGGCATGTTTCACATTGACCAATTTTCTTATAACTTTTGTTTATTTTAATTTTTTTTTTATAATAAGAAATAATTATAATAAAAATTTTAATTAAAAAAAAAAAAACTTATAAATGTGACTTATTATAGCCATGATGTTCAATTGAAGAGAATAACTTTCAATATTTTGTTTAGATCAAAAATTGAAAAATTTTCTTAAAACTAAATAATAAATTAAATAAATAGAAAAATAAAATTATAAAACTAACCAACATCACCTGTTTCTCACTTATATTATAAGTATCTATAATGTATGTATATAATAATTGTATAAAGTGCGTTTCTAAAACCGATTAAATTTACAATCCTTATCTATTAAATGTATTTTTTGTTTTTTTGTATTTATAATTTACTTACGTGTGTGTATGTGTGAGTTAAGACTGTGTATGATTCTCATAACAGTGATCACTTCTTCTTAATTTTTTTTTTTTATAATTTCACCCTTACGCCAATAAAGTCATCTAAATTGTAGTAATTTAATATTCCTAATTTTACATATATATATACTGTATATATATAAATTTATATATAATTTTGTTTCATTTTTTTCTTCATTAATTTTTAAACGAATTTACACATGAAATTCATCACCTAGTTGTAGGAATTGTTTGTTTTATACTTTTAATTTTTTTTTATTTCCTTTTTAAAGTTTTTTTTCTTGTTTTAATTAGTTTCCTACAAGTAATTAAATTAAATAGTTTTTTCTTAATCTAAAGGGTTTCTTTTAAGTTTTTTGTTGTTGTCTTGTTTATGGGTTTTGAAAATTAATTTGTTTTCCGAAAAACAGTGACTTGTCTTATTTCATTCCAAAACTACTTTTTTTTCTTATTTTTTTTTTGTTTGTTTTTTTAAATTTAATTTTAATGAATTTGTATAACAAGTGATTTTTTTTTTTTGTTTAATTTTATTTTTACCTAAAATATATTTTAATTAATTTGGTTTTTCTTCGAAATAAGTTGTATGTATTTATTTACATTGTGCGATTAATTTTTTGTTTTTTTTTTTTTTTGTTATGGAATTTCACAGGTCATACAGCCGTAGTTTTTAAAAAGCGAGAATTTAATTTAACAACAAAAAAAAAAAATTGTAGTGCGTACAGAAACAGGAAACATTTTTTTGGGGTTTGTTTCTTGACCAGTTTAATAGTTTTATTTAAAAAAAATATCTTACTGCCATAATAACTCTTTTGGTTTCTCAAAAACCAAGGGTCGATTCTTAAAAACTTTGGATTTTGATGGATTATTTTTAAGAAATTTATCGCGTGAAATATCAAAAGAAAGGTAATTTTAAGCTCTATTGATAAATGAAAACCAAAAGCTTCTTGAAGGTCTGGTTCCTGAGATATTTTCAAGCAAACATATTTTTTAATTTCTTTTTTTTACATTCCAAAGCTGATATCTTTTAATCAAAGTCTCAAAATTGGTTTTAAATTAAAGATATGAGTCATAATTAAAAAGACTATGAGCAAAAAAAAAAATAAATAAAAAAATGTGTTTTTTTTTTTGATTTTCTAAAAAAATCCAAGGGGTACCCCTTGCCAAAAAAAATTAATTTTTTAAAAATTTCCTCCAAAGCCATCGAGTGAGACATCAAAAGAAAGGTCTCTTAAAGCTCTATTCACAACTGAAAACCAAAAGTTTTTTTTGGAGGTTTTGATGAGTGCGAACTAACAAAATTATAAATTTTTTTTTCGGATTTTCGATCTTTATTCATAAATGAAACCCAAGAGTTTGCTTGAGATATTGTTGCAAATTCAAATTCCTAAGTTTGTTCGATGTGCACTAAGGCAGAATGTTGAATATCGAACTAATCTATTTTTGACAACTTATGTCAACGGATCTGCCGGATTGAAAAGTCGGCTACTTTTTTCGTCGCGTCGGTCAGACTCCGTCTGATCCGTCGCTTATGGATCGGTTCCAATAAGATCGTGTGTATTTTATCGGGCTTTCAATGATCAAAGGAGAGATCCTGGGAATCAAGTCAAATATACGAAGCAAAATCCAATACAAAGGATTTCTGGCATGGATTTTTGCCAGGAAGACTGCCGTCTAAAAATAAGTGGACAAATTGTCTTAATTTATTGAACCTTAACAAAAAATATATGGTGCTTAATGCATGCACAAGATTATATCAAAAGAATCTTTTTAAATTAACGTGAACATCATTTTATTTTTTGTAATCTTTTAGCTTCAATAAGAATTTTTAGCCGATTCACTAAATATTTTTTAAAAGAAAATTCTTACTTAAAGAAAATAACTTTCATTTTGATTTTAACAATGGACTCCATTTTCTTGGTTTAAACTGCTTTATTTTTCTACGTGTACCTTTCCAAAAAGTTTGTTTGTAATCAATTCCAAAACAGGTTTTAAATTGATTGGAAAAATGTTTATCTGGAAATTGATTTTATTATAAACAAGTTAATTAGCAAATGTTGGTTAAATTGTAAAAAAAAAAACTATAATAAATTTTTAAATTTACTGAAAATCATTTCAAATTTATTTTTTTTTATTAAGAAGAATGATACTTTATCGATAATTAAACACTGAAAAATGATTAAAAAAAACTCCTACGCCTGCAGATCAATGTGAAGAATTAAAATTCTATATTTACCTAAGAAATAAAAATTTAGTAAAAAAAAACATAGTATCCTAAATGTATGTGTTTATTTTTTTGTTATTTTTTTTTTTTAACAATTTTATGTGAAATTTCATCACAACACTCTCGAGATTTCATAGAACTGTACTATCAATTACATGCGCTTAGTTTTTTACTTTTATTTTAATATATACAATTGCATAAAATTATCATTTTCTTTTGTTTTTTTGTATAATTATAATTAATTTTTTTTTTAATTTAAATTTTTAATATTTAATTCGAAGGTACCTAATTTACAATAGTTTTTTCATCTCTGAATTCTTTTTTTTTTTTTCTATATGTCTCCATCATTCAATGTTCTTATCTATCTTACTAACTATTTTTCTTTAAATAATTTAAAAAAATAAAAAAAAAATATGGAAGGATTAATATATTTAATAAAAAGATTTTAAAGTTAAAAAAAAACTCATTAAATTTGTATCAAAATAAATTATGTATACGTAAATCACTTTTGGAAATGTGTTTTTTTTTTTTTTTTGTAATTTAAGGCAGTGATTGTGTCGTTTAAATAAACTTAAAAATGAAAAAATAACAAACATTTTTTTTCATTTTATCCTTTGAATTCAATTTTTCTTCGACTCCTTCATATACAGGAAAAAAAAATTAATTAAATGAACAAATTAATAAAAAAACAAAAAACAATATTAAATACGTATATGTACTTTTTTAAATGTAATAATTGATGTATTAAGTATTTTTTTTTTTTTTTTAATTTTATGTTACACACATTTATACAACATATCACACAGTGGTCTCCCGGTCGACATGTATATATTCGACCGGCTGAAGCCCGTGTCAGGAAGCCGGATCGATAAATAACGAATCCTTTTTGATGTCCTTTTTCAGTGTTCCATTGAGTATCGTTTTTTGAACGACAGATTTTTTACGCTTTCTCACTAAACCAAATATGCAGAATATTAAACAGGCAGTTATAGCCGCCGCTATGCAGCCCAAGGCTGCAAACACACCACCAGGTAATTCTAGGAGCTTACGTGCTGTTCCGCATTCCTCTTCCGATTCATCAAAACCCGATGGGCAATTTGTGTGACCTGGAAATAAAAACAAAAAATAGAAGAAAAATGAATATACAACGATGAATATGTATGTGGAAAAGGAAATAGACAAAGTTCAAATAGAAAATGATGATATGGGGAATGCAAAAAAAAAACTGTCAATATTAATAGACCATGAAAATTTAATTTAATGTGGACATTTTTAATTGATAGAAAAGATGACTGTTTTTAATGTTTCACCTTAAGAGTAGACTTTCAGATCAAAATAGACATTTTCCTTGGAAAAAAAACTCTGTTGTGTTATAATACTGTGAATCACAAAATTGTCCATCCTTACTTCTGGTATATTTAACTATATTTCTTGTATATTTAACTATTTTCTGGTATTTTTAACTAAATTTCTTGTATATTTAAGTAGTTTCTTGTATATTAAACTGTATTTCTTCTATATTTAACTAGTTTCTGGTATTTTCAACTAAATTTCTTGTATATTTAACTAGTTTCTGGTATATTTAACTATATTTCTTGTATATTTAACTATTTTCTGGTATTTTCAACTAAATTTCTTTTATATTTTACTAGTTTTTGGTATGTTCAACTAAATTTCTTGTATATTTAACTATTTTCTGGTATTTTTAACTAAATTTCTTGTATATTTAACGAGCTTCTGGTATTTTCAACTATATTTCTTCTTTATTAAACTAGTTTTTGGTATTTTTAGCTAAGTTTCTTGTATGTTCAACTAATTTCTGGTATTTTTATCTAAATTTCTTGTATATCTAACTAGTTTCTGGTATTTTTAACTATATTTCTTGTATATTTAACTAGTTTCAGGTATTTTTAACTAAATTTCTTGTATATTTAATTAGTTTCTGGTATATTTAACTATATTTCTTGTATATTTAACTAGTTTCTGGTATTTTTAACTAAATTTCTTGTATATTCAACAAGTTTCTGGTATTTTTTAGCTAAATTTCTTGTATATTCAATTAGTTTCTGGTATATTTAACTAAATGTCTTCCATATTCAACAAGTTTCTGGTATTTTTTAGCTAAATTTCTTGTATATTTAATTAGTTTCTGGTACATTTAACTATATTTCTTGTATATTTAATTAGTTTCTGGTATATTTAACTATATTTCATGTACATTTAACTAGTTTCTGGTAAATTTAACTATATTTCTTGTATATTTAACTATTTTCTGGTACAAAATTTCTTGTATATTTAACTAGTTTCTGTTATTTTTAAAAAAATTTCTTTTATATTTAATTAGTTTCTGGTATATTTAACTATATTCGTGTATATTTTACTAGTTTCTGGTATTTTTAACTATTATTATGATTAAATATACCAGAAATCACTGGCGTTATTTTTTCTCCCTGTATATTTCAAGTTATCAAATATTTAAAAAAAACTTTTACAACAGACTAAAATAATTGTCCTTTTAAATAAATGAACACCAAAAAAAAAAAACAAAACAAAACTGCTAATAGACATCAGCGTTGCCACTTGTAGAAAAAAAGTCGAAGTAGATTTGAAGAAAAAATGGAAGTAGATTGAAAAAAATCGAAGTAGATTTCAAAATATCCTTTTCTTCATCAAAAATCTATATTAAAACAAAAAAATTCTATAATTTAATTAGTAAAAACAACTAAAACCAAAAGATTGTATTCCTTCAAACTACATAATTTCGTCATAAATGTATTTTTATACATTGTTTATAACAATTTTTAGTCAAATATTTGGTTTTCTGAAAAAAAGAAGTAGATTTGGCTTATATTTTGATAACTTGAAGTAGATTGAAACAGAGATTTTTAAATGAAGTAGATTTCGATATTTTTGTGATGGTGCGAAGTAGGAAGTAGATTTTATTTTTTTTTGAAAAAAAGAAGTAGATCTACTTCAATTGAAGTAAAGTGGTACCACTGATAGACATCCCCACAGGAAGTCAACCATATCCGCCTTGGTGGTCGTTTGCCTTTTCTTAAATTTCCTGCCAAAAGAGAAATCTAATTACAATTAGTTTAGTGGGCCTCCTCATTCAAGTCGATTTGTAATTCACCCAACGATTAAGTTGAAAAAAAAAAAAAAACAAATTGTAGGACAAAATATAGACAAAATGATGCACCACCCTCTTATCTTTATAAGGACTCATCTGCAATGGAGTTTAAAAAAAAAAATGTATTCATTCCTTTTTCAATTCAAGTAAAGGCACAAAAGTGACGAGGAAGAAGATTCTTAAAAAAAAAAAAAATAAAAAAGAACGCGGTTTTCCACACACAAACTGGCATACTGAAGAAGAAGAAGAACTTTTACCATCGCTTAGAGCTGGAGATTGGCGTCTATTTCATCTTCATAGACCGACTTTGCACGTAATAGCTCTGATAAACCGCATCTCGTCGTCTACGTCGTCATCAGACGAAAGAGACGCTTTACCGCAACACCCCACTGACTAACCATAACCACACTAAAGCAAAGATTCCTTCCTCATCCTTAAAAAAAATACCCTACACCCGATCAAAAAAGCCCGGGAAATTGCAATAAAAATTAGGGAATTTTTTTTCACACTCTTTTTTTTTTCATTTGAAAAAAGGGCATTCATAGGGGACGGGGTAGGAAGACGAAACATTCCGCAAATGGTGATAGCTCTGGTGCAGTCTTTTGGTTATAAAAAGAAATAAAAATTCATCTTCATCTAGAAGACAAATTTACTTGTTCGTTGTTCGTCTTGGGTCCTTTCTGTGCATTAAAGAAGATATCCACAGCTCAGCTCAATTTAGTGTTACCATTAAACATTTTTGAAGAGCCCAAAACTGTTGAGAGTAACCAAAAAAATAAATCAATGGAAAATAAGGAGCAAATTGAAAAAAAAAGCATTCATCTCGAAGTAGTTATTTCTGTGATGGCTCTGTGGTTCGCTATACAATTTTTCAATAACTATTGAAAAAAATCCGGTTTAAGTATTTGTAGGTACTTGTAGGCCTTTTTCATCTAAATCGATTGGGTGAATTTGCGGAATCGGTATTGGCCACTTTTGGTGATGTAAATTTTTTTTTGAATACATTTTTTGGCAGGCATAGTTTCGCAATAAGATTCAAAAATGAAGTAATATTTCCACCTTTAGGCTAACCACCAGCCAAATTTGACAATTTAATATTGACGTAAAATACTTGTCTCAAATCTGGAGTGAACCCATTTTTTTAGGGGTAACATCGATCCTGATTTTGCCAAACTGAATTCAGACTCCGACTGTCTAAAAAAAAGGAATAGCAAATTTTAAAGATCCAGAAAGAATTTGACTTTGGGAGCCTTCCCTTAACCCACCTAAACTAGTAAGTCAATGTAAGACGAATGATTGAAAAAATTCGTAGCCATCCATTTTCCTAGAAGATTCTTTAAAGTACTGGACCCAATGTCTTCAATATTACGATATCTTCAAGGCCGTAGTGAAAACTTACTTAAGCCAGTTTACCAGCTAACTCAGAAAAAGAATCAAATCAGTACACAGAGAGAAAATAACGCAGGGATAACTTTACTTCTGGTATATTTAACTATATTTCTGGTATGTTTAACTAATTTCTGGTATATTTAACAATATTATGATAAAGCATTGAATACTTATAAAAATATTCGGACAGTATTTTTAGCACCATGAAGACAGTGAATTCATTTTGTTTTCCCGGAGGAGGTATAGAAGAGACTGAAGAAGACCAGAAATAACAGTCAATTTTTATTTTCAATCGGTTTCTCTCTGAGAATTACCACATTACTTTAAATAGTTTCGGTTAAGGTTTGAGATTTATTTTTTATTTTTTTTAAATATCTCTCAATGGTTGAGATTTTTACAAAAAAAAAAAAAAAAAATAAATGGAAACGGTCAACCTTTAACCGTTTTCGCTGAAAATAAATCAAAAATGGTCAATTCAAAAGAAAATGTCAAATATGTCAAGAATGTCTTAATATTGCAAAGATAAATATGAAAAGGATGTTTTTTCTAAGTTTATGAATTAAATAATGTATGAACTAAATAGACTCTCAAAGTTCTTTAGACCCAAGATTATATCTCTTTTCGTTTAAAGTAAAATCTAAAGACGAAAATGTGTTTTCCACTGTGATTTGAGTCGCTGGGACGACAAGCACAACCAATGCAATTTCGAATATTTTGATGCCAAAAGGTAGCGGGGACTCTAACCTACATTTGGGTACAATTCCCATCCCTGTAGATGCACGCGTTCTCAAACCGGGCAAACTTAAAAGTCAACAAAAAGTTAAGCCCGATTCTGACAAAATAGGCATGATGTGGCGGTTTAACATGGAAGATGATTTTTTAAAAATCTGATAATGTGCAAAGCGTACCTACCCCCATGACACAAGCTATCATTTGGCATCACTCCCAAAAATTGCTCTCAATCGGTTTAGCTTCCAAGAGCGTTCAAAGATTCGGGGATTTTTCGAAAAAAAATTTTACCCCAACTTTCAAACCCGATTTTCTCGGAATTTTGAAACGGCCACAACGATTTTGTTTACAAAAATTCAAATATAAGTTTTAAGACAAGGTCTATCTTTGAACAAAAAAAAATTATTTTGAAAATCATTATTAACAGTACCTGCCATTGAACCGTTTTTTTTTTTAAATCCGATTTACTCCGAAACTACTTAGGTATTCGATTTCAACAAAACTTTTTGTGAAGAATTTTAATATAAACCAAAAATAAAATTTTGAAAAAAAATAATTTTTGGATCTTTAAAAAAATTTTGAAAATTTTTTTTTGAAAAATCAAATTTTCGAAAACCGGACATTGATTTTTTTTTTGAAATTTCGTTTTTAGATGTTGATTAATGATTTCTACAAAATGGCATACCAATTTTATTTTAAAACTTTTTTTCCAAAAAATTATTTATAAAAAATTAGTTTTTTAAAAAACGACGCTAAAGATTTTGAAATTTTTTTTCTAAAAATGCACATTAATATATCAAATAAAACTGCATACTTTTTTTGGAGAATAATTTGATTTCAGATTTTGTTTTAATTTTTTTAAAAACCCAATTTTATGTTTTTTTTTTTTATACATTTACACCTATGCCTTTATACCTATGTTTCCTAAATTTCTATATAAAAAGTATAAAAAATTTAAGCAACTTGAACTCTAAGAGCAAGTTCGTGCGACCCCAGTCGTGGAATTTTTTTTGGTAATGGAAGCTAGTGGGGAAGTTTCATTCTTCAAGAAGTAGTACTTGTTGGCCTTGAGAAATATTTTGTCAGGAATTTCGAGGAATCTGTGAAGTTCATTATTATGAAATTAAATTTCAGCTCCAAGATAGAGGATCGGAAGAAGAATTATCCTAGAAAACCGCTGATATTTCGGCAAAGTTCCTGCTCTTAAAATACTGAAAGGTGAGCAGAAATGACATTTTTCGAAATGGATGTTGTATGTTCTTGATTGGAATATCGCTTTTCTGTGTGGCTTAAACAAATATAGAAAATGCCAGAGCAGTAAACTTTATGAGAAAACATGTGAATGTAGGTCCCATTTTCAAGATAATAAAAGTTGATAATAGTGAAAAAATCTACAGTTCAATGACAAATAGAAGCAGCGTGAAAGGGTTTCTGAGTGACGAATTCATCCAATTTTTTAGCCATTAAGTTATTTCTGCGTTTGACTTACTATTTGAAAGTGTTAAATGGATAAAGCGATTTTAATAAAACTCAATTCAAATGTCCCTTTTTGCTTTAAGGGTAAAAAATAATGGAATTTCTATAACATCACTGAACTGGAAATACTTTCTTTTTTCCTTTTTTTTTTATTTTATTCTCCTTTTGTATTCTTTTCCATCTCAAATCCTTCAACTACTACTGAATGGTTGATATGGTTTTTGGTTTGAATACAAAAATGCTTTTTCTTATAAATTATGTAATCGAGTGAACTGAATGAAAAATTACACTAAAACATCGACAGAAAAAAAAAGAAAAGAAAAAACCGTTTAAAGAATTTATGTATAAATAAAAAATGAATATAATAATAAAAAAAAAATAATGGTTTATAACAACAATGCACTTACCATCACACCACAAGTTTGCAGCAATGCATGCATCAATTTCAGGACATTTGTATTCGCAATCCGATTCTCTTGGATATAGTCCAAATTCACCGAGCGTATCATTCCCCGTTGTCGAAGTGTTGCCTTGCAGGTCCAGTTGTTGTAAAAGTGCTATTCTTGTACGATGTATCTCTAACCATGTGAATGCAATGTCACCGGGTTCTTTAAGTATTGGTTCCAATACAAGACTTACAGGTCTGATGGTGGTTATTTAGAAAGGAACACAGAAAAAAGGGAAAGAAAAGAAAGTCGTAAGAAATGTGTTTTTGTTTTTTTAAAGATTGTGCAAAAAATTTGTCTTTAGAACAAATTTGACAAATTTTATGATGTTGTGCATTTATTCAATAGTAACAACCCTTACGATTTTAAAATACTTCAGTTTTACTTTTAGAATAAAAATCTTTTAATTTTTTTTTTGAAACAATTTTTATAGGAGACGGACACAATCCCGAAATTTTGAATCCAGAAAACCCAGAATCCCAACAATCCAGAATCTTGACTCTTGATTGTAGATTTTCGGGATTTTGGGTTTTCGGGATTTTGGGTTTTCCGGGTTGTGGATTTTCAAGATTCTGGGTTTTCGAGATTTTGGATTTTCGCGATTTTTTGTTTCCGGGATTTTGGTTTTCAGAATTTTGACCGCATCCCAATTTTTTAAAATTTAAAACTTATTTTAAAAATTTTATTAAGCAACTTTGTCGAAAAAATTGACTTTTAGCCTTTTAGTTTTGCCACCTTGAAAAAAAATCCGGAAAAAAAATATAAACAGGATTTGAACTCAGAACCTATGGCATGACAGTCCATCGAACTTAACATCAGAGACAGTGTGATATTATACAAATAAATCTGAGATTTCCATCAAATGATGAATACCCTCAAAATCATTTGTTTTTTTTTTCTCATCACCCTCTTTCCTCAATTTTCTCATTTTTCTTGTATATACCCTTAACATAAATGTTAAAAAAATGTAATTAAATCAGGAATACATTAAGATTCAAAACAAAAACAAAAAGCCAACAAAAAAACACTTCTATGGGCACAGAAATAAAAGCTTAAATATTTAAAATGTTGGTAGTTGGTACCTACTCTCACAAAAACCAGTCGTAATGTAATGATACCCTCAAGCCCTATACGAATAAAAAAAAAAAATATATTCTCTTGCTTGTTGTTTTATATAGGAATAGGTAGGTACTTACTCCTTTTTTTTGCGCTCTTTCACAAAAGAGCTTCCTGCTCGAAATAATTTTTCATATCCGGTGACGGAATTAGGCAATTGTAAAAGTGTATTTACCTAAAGGCCCATACAAAAATTTTAAATTTTCAAGTACAGTTCTAAATTTTCATTTAGAAATTCGGTAAGATTTGTAATTTCTACACGGAGAAAAAAAAACCACCTAAAAACAAGTGGGTTACGTATTAAACTAAGCGGATTTCTGCATGTTTTTTTTTTTTGACAGGATGATTTCCGTCTCAAATCAAATGGAAAAATCTTCTTAATTTCTGGAATATGTAAATAAAAAATAAAATCCACTAAATTTAAGCGGAAAATCATCTTTTTTTTATTTGGAAAAATTTTATTTAAAAACAAAAAAAAAAAACTGACAGCGACTGGGGATTGAACCACTACCGAAAAAAAACAGAAGAGAAAAAACACCACTCAAAAACAGGCGGATTCCGTATAAACTAAACGGATATCTGCATGTTTTTTTTTTTTTTTTGTCAAGATGACTTCCATCTAGAATTAAGCGGGCAAATCTTCTTAATTTTTTGAATGCGCAAATTTAAAATGATTCCACTAAATTTAAGCGGAAAACCATATTTTTATGTGGAGACATTTAAATTAAAAAAAAAAAAAAAAAAAATGGCAGCCTTCGGGGACCGAACTTCTAGGTACTTAAAAAAAGAAGAGAAAAAATACCACCTAAAAACAAGCGGATTTCGTAGTACATTAAGCGGATTTCTGCATGGATTTTTACCAAGATGACTTCCGTCTTAAATTAGGCGGTAAATCTTCTTAATTTCTTGAATGTGCAAATTAAAAAAAAAATCACTTAATTTAAGCGGAAAATTCTCTTATTTTATGTGTAAATATTTTAACTAAAATAAAAAACTGACAGCCACTATACTAGGAATCGAACTTCGATTTAAAAAAATGAGTGAAAAAAGACCACCTAAAAGCAAGCGGATTTCGCAATAAATAAAGCGGATTTCTGCATGTTTTCTTGCCAAAACAACTTCCGTCTTAAATCAATCGGACAAATCTTCTAATTTTTTGAATGTGCAAATAAAAAAAAAATCGACTTAATTTACGCTGAAAAATTATCTTATTTTTATGTGGAAACATTTAAACTAAAAAAAATTGGCAACCACTGGGGATCGATCCTACAACTTTTGGGTCATCAGCCTATCTCATAGTTGGCAATAAGAATGATAAACTTTATTAAATCTGAAGTCTGACGACATACTAAGATATTTACTAAGATTCCACTTATTTTAAGCGGAAATCATATTGATTTAAGAAGGTAGGATTTGATTGGAACCTCATCTTATTTTGAGATGCCCAGTTTTTCTCCGTGTAACCATTAAATGGTACCAAAGGCCCTTAGATGATGCCATCAAGATTTTCAAACCTGTAAAGTTTCACTATAGAGCCCGATTCTTATTTGTAGAGTATCACTTACTTCCAAGTCCGGACCTGATTAGAAGCTACTTTAGCATAACAACGTGATTTTTCTCTAAGGGGGTTCATTTTTTTAACATTTCGCTGTAAAATCTACAAGTTTCGTTATTTTTTTCACCAGCTAAACAGAAAAAAAAAATAAGGCGGAAAAAAGAACTATAAAGATGGCTATAGAGTAACTATAACAAAAACCCACCCATTTCTCGTGTAGTAGAACGAATTTAAATTAAAAAATCATGAACATTGGACTTGTGTGTAAAATACACAATTGTGTCGTTTGCAAATGTAAAAGGAAACTTCTCATTTTAATATAATCAAAAAAAAAAAAATACCCCAAACCACGTGACGTTATTTTTTTTTTTCTTGAATTTTGTTTTTGTGTTGTAATTTTCAACCCCTCAGGGCTCAGACTAATTTAAAATACAATTTTCTAAAAGTCGAATTTATACATTTTTTTTTCTCTTTAAACATGTTTTTCCAAAAATTTCGCCCCAGGTCAGTCAGCAGGTAAATTTGGCTTTTACCAGCCAGTCTCGACTCGAGTCATGTTCTTCAATTAATTGTATGCTGATACCCTTGACGTGATTTTATACCTGACAATTTTTCACTTTTTTTTTTTGCATTTTTATTTCTCTGTTGTATACTTTTAGGGGGTTTTTGGGGAAATTAATGTAACTGCATTGGAGTTAGAAATGAGCTTTATTAATTGTTTGGTCGACGTGAATCTACAAAGCTGAATTATTTTGAGTAGGTACACGTCAAAGCTACCCCTTTTAAGTACTCACACTTTAACCCTTTTTAAGATTGAAAATAGAAAAAAAAAACACAAAATTGTCTGCTAAAATTGTGTTAAATTCATAATTCAGTAGACAGAAGGATTCCATCAACCATAAAGTATCTAAAATCTTAACCTTGACCTTATTTTAGAGAGGGTGGTTTTCCCAACAACCACTCATTATAACTTGTTAATATTTTAAAGCATTCACGGATTTACACAAAATCGTTATACATATTTTTAATATATGTTACATTACTGTCAGGTTTATGCACTAAAAACTTGAGAGGTTTTTCTTCAAGGACACATCATCTTAATATAATTTTTTTTTTTATTTGAATAACGTGAACGTCTTGGTTGGCGTTGGTTGGTTGGTGGAAGATGGCATTTTATTACTATTCTTGTCACATCATAACTCTGATGGGAATATGAAATGATTAGATCTGAGATTTGACAAGGATATCAAGAATTACTCAGCTGCTGAAGTGTCTTGTTTTCGCGCTGATGTGATGTAATTTTAAGTATATCCTTCGTCAGACAAAAAAAAATACATTTTCTCATTCCTCAATGTTGTTGGAATGGAAGACTATTTCGCAATTTCATAAAAAATAAATATTAATATCTCTTTTCTACTATCTTTTTTGTATCTTTACAAAAAAAAAAAAAAAATTCAAGGAATGTCGCGATATAATCTGATTTTTATGTGGTGGATAGTTTTATTATTATACTCAGAGACAAATTAGACAAACAACCTTCTGATGATAGTAAAATCATCAAGTTTGCTTATATGGTTGTTTATTTAAAATATTATCGTCTTCTGACTTTTTTTTAAATTTTTTAATTTGATCGATTGAGGAAATATTAAGGAAAAGATTTCTGGTTTGAACACAAAATATATTGCAAGGACTTACATTGTTATTTTTGAGCATTTTTTTAAATTTGAAATCATATTTTTTTTGTCAGTTGTTTTTGCCCACTTTATACACTTCAAACACAGATTTTACAAAAAGTTATAATATGTATCTGTTGTTAAAGTAAAGTTTTTTATATAAATAAAAAACACGATTGGGTTGCCCATATCCATAAAAAAAAATATAAAAGAAAATTAGATGTTGAAAAAATAAGTTTAAATTTTTTTCAAAAACTTTTTTTCAAAAACAAGAAGTTCTTTGAAAATGAAATTCTTTTTAATTTTTTTTATGAACTTCTTCTTTGTTCAAATAACAATGAGTATGCACAAAAATGTTTGAAATATTAATTTATATTTTACTACCTAAAAACTTCGGAAAATTTTTGTTCATTCAATTTATTTTTTCAAAATTTTTCATTAATATAAATTACTTTATTTTTATTTTACAGACAAGAATAACTATCTATATTTTAAACTGTAGGGGAAGTGGGGGCAAGACCGCCCCTTTAGTGTTTGATTGTCTTAAAAATTTAATTAATTTAAAATATAGTTTTTATTTATTTAGTTAATTGTTTACTGTAGGAACTCTCATCATTATAAAAAAAAAAAGTAAAACCTTAAAAATCATTTTTCTTGCAAAAAAAAAAAATGGAAAAAATATAACTTTTTTTTTATTCCATTAAAGACAACCTACAATAAATCGTATACCATCTGAAAGCTTATTGTTTCAACTCAAAATATTTATATGGACCATGTCTATACAACATCTACCTACAAAAAGAGCTAGAATTTTTTTAACCCAATTAGTTTTCATAAAAAAAGCAAAACAATCAATCTCTTTTCTCTTCTAACGCCATTAAATCCATTTTTTTAAATGACAACCTATAATACATTTTATATCATTTTATTATTTCACCTTTTATATATGACGCTTCAATCATATTTCTACCATGCCTACAAAAAAAAGTAAGAATTTTTTAAATCCAACCATGTCGATATTTCAAACTGAGATAACGATACTTCCTACACTGGTGGCTGGTCATCGGCAACAGATCTCCGCAGGTGTTTTGAGGTATTTTTTAATTCAATTTAAGATTGTGTACTTTGTGAAGCATGTACCGTTATGTGTGATATATCAAATAAAAGGTTATATTATCAGCATGCGTATTAAAGTTAAATCAAATTTGTATGTGCACTAGATCAAAAGATATAACGTGTTTAGAAAAAGAACATCTTTTTACCGTTATCTCAGAATTTTGAATATGAAATTAATTGAAATTTTGTACAATTATAGTTTATTTAATTATCTACCTATCTACAAATGTACAAATTTCATTCATCTATCTATTAAAACAAAAAAGTTATAACAAGTTGAATGTTCGTGTTGCGTTTTCGTTTCATCTTGTTTCAAATCACTACGATACTAAAGAAGTTTTCACTTCAAAAAGATTCAATTATGTTTACCATGGAATATTTAATTTTAATGACAAACTCAAAAAGCTTGCTTTTAATTTTTCATTGAATTTTCATTAAAATTTTGAAGGAGTGAGGTGCATTATGTAAAAGCTTTCATACAACATATTTAGTACAAAAACGGTCTTTTCCCATAGGCGGTATTGCCCCCACTGCCCCTATATCTTAATATTGAAGGCTTTGTCGTTCTGTTCAATTCTGAACGGAACATCACATGAAATCACTTTTTTCAGTCCAAGCTTATTTCTTTGTTAAGATAAAGATTGAGCAGGTAAGTTTGCACCAAATCTGAGGACTAGTTTTTATAAATATCAACAACTTTTTTTAGATCAACGACCTCAAAAATCAATAGTTAAGTAGAATTGAATTTTGTCCAATATTGATTGTGTTCGAATGAGATCAGAAATGCTAGTATTTTTTTAAAGTAAAGTATTTGCTGGTAGTTCTGTTTTTTTTTGGCATAATTGTTTAAAGTGCATCCTAAATTTTCGGATTTTCGGACAATACCAAAAATGTCGAAGTAAACCTAATTTTTTTTTAAGTATTTGTTGATTTAAGCTTCAAGGAATAATTTTGGGTTGGGGTCAAAATTCTGCTTTCAAAATTCTGCTTTTCAAAATTCTGTTTTTCAAAATTCTGTTTTTAAAAATTCTGCAAAAAATTAAAAAATTGGGAAATGTTAAAAAGCGCGTGCTTGCAAATCAAGGGTTCTTTTCGAATCCACATAAAAAAAAAACAATTTATTGAAAAACTGAATATGAGAAAATTAAAAGGAATATCAACGCTTTCTTTAAATCAACTGAAAAACCACTACGATTGTTTTGTCAAAGACAATCATACCTCAATCCTACTATGTTCCCATTCCATTTCTCTTCTTTCAAAATATTTTTTTTTTCAAAAACCTTTCTTTCCTACTAACATCAGTCCCGGCTTAACTTCATTATGATTCACAAGAGTATATATAAGGAAATATTTCCGATTGAGAATGCAAACATTTGGCCTTCCCAATTTTAACTCAATAAACAATGCCACATGCATCCAACAACATTGCACACAGGCACAACATACCTATATCTGACCGCATCCACTCGATGCTCGGTACCAAAAACTCAAACCCCTTCCCTTCCATAACACTATATTCACACATTGCCCATAGTTAATACTTCTCTTTCTTGCCCAGAAGTACCAATAAAGTTGGCACACACATTTTGCCAAATTGCCACCAACATGACAAGCAAAATCGAATCTCATTTATTAGGACACCACCATCGACCATCGACCAACCAACGACGACGACACTCAGGCACCAAAAACACCGACCAACCGTCACAGCACCTGAAGGATTGCAACAACTTTAAGACTGCACCAAAATATACACAAAACAAACTCTACCTAAAATTCAAGCTAGATAATAGGGCAAAGGGGGATAACAGGGGGTAACGATAACCAAAAAGGATCTCCTCTCTCTCTAAAGTATCATGAAATTTTATTGTGATATAAGCCCCCCCCCCCACAACGACATCACACAGGCACTTACTTATTTGTGAATAGCGGTTGACCATTGGCCCAATCCTCCGAGAATATGTGCAACGACGTCGGCCGAGGCCCACTCTGTGCCGGACATATAACTCGCATAACTTTTAACGGTCGACCGGAGTAAATCATCAATCGATTCTTCGTATGGCATCGCATTGCATCCTCCGATGTCGGATCCACTGGCAGATACGAGCCCCACGTCTGCACAAATAGGCTCCGTTCTAATTGTTGTCCCTCGATGTACCACGACAAGCCCTCACAACTTGTATCCTGTGACTTGAGTGGATATTTGATTTCGTCCTCCCCTCCCGATCCTTTCAATTTCAAACGTTTACGGCATTCCGGCACACGTTTGAACTCGTACGACGCAAAGAAATACACATCGGCAAAGTCCTCCGATATATTTAGCCGGGTAACTGTGAACGACAATTCCATAATTCTCGAATTCGATATAAATGTTAGCGGTGCATTGTACAGGGCACTGGTGTTATCACAGAAACACCCCAACGGTATTTTTACGTCCCGGAATGGTACATCGTAGAGCTTGAGTTCGGTGATGCGACCGTCCGGGTCGATTTGATTGCATTTCGGTCGGCCAGTGTGTAGGTCGGAGTCGGTGGTGCAAGCGTTGCCCTCACCAAAGGACACATTGTGAAGTACGAGCTTAACACGCTCCGACACACCGGCCTCAAATCTGTACAAACATGTTAGGTTCTTGGCACCGCCACGGCCGTACAGAAAGACGTTGCGAGGCACTTGTACGTTGCCCTTGCGTTTGCGGAATATCCTTGAGCAGAGTTGGGGGACGGGGTCTTCGCCTCGTCGTCCTGGCCATAGTTCGCCGCCTTGTTCGGTGTCGACAAACTCGTAGTTGAGAGAAAAGGTCGCTGGGAAAAGTGCGGTTCCGGTATGGGTGTGGAATTCAATTTTCTGCAAAGAAGAAAAAAAAAGTGTACATCAGAGAAAAATTAGAGAGGGCGTTATAAAAATTGAAGGAGACTCTTGCACACACAACAACAACACACATACATATGAAGAAAAATGGTAAAGAAAATTTATTTACTTCGAGGTGGAACATCATCCAAAAGGACAGAGACAGAGAGAAGGGAGGATATAAAGGATGATGTATAAAGCAAAAAGGATATATGAGAATATTTACAGGTACAAGTACAACATCTCGTGATGCCTGCGGTAAGTGGCACATCCAGTAGCTAAAGTTGGCGCTTGGCGCTTGCTTTGGCGCTGGCAATGGTGCTAAAGCTGGGAAGCTGGGGGAGGATAGGACAAGGACCCAAAGAGGGAACGTAAACATTAATTTCCCTAAGGAGCGAATATTTGTCGGTTGACTGCAGTTTTCAAGGATGGGGGGAGTTTTTAATTAAATTATTTTTTCTGCCGTTTTTCCAGTCTTTTTTTTCGTTTCGTTATTTTTGTTTTTTTGCTCGCATATACGAGCTTGTGCCGGTCGGTCGAGAGATGAAGCCATCACCATCATTCGTTGTGTTGGATTGCATTGCCAGAATCAAGTGTTTAAATTTGACATTAGCACGTCGCAGGACGATTTTTTTTTTGTATATTTTTTTTTTGTATTATTATTTCTGTGTGAGTTGTGTGGACTGTGTGTTGGCACAAGCGAGGGAATATAGAGAAAATGGCCCTTTTCTGAAATGTCCACAAGAGCTGGGGATGTATAGAGGACCAACCGACACGATGACTTCCGAAGAAGCAAAAAAATAATAAATAGAAAAAATATACAAACGACATGGTAGGTAGTGTGTGTTATAGTGTACCTAGAGCTTCTATACTTCTGTAGCCTTTGTGAATTTATACCGGAAAAATAAATTGGATGGGCTTGTGCAAATATACCAAAGGTACCTACGTTACGTACATAACTTACGTTAGGTACCTTACCTGTACCAATGTTTTTTTTTTTTTTTTTTTCAATTTTTTGTGTGTAGTATGTTGTTGTTGTCAAGGGTCAAGAAGTAAAACATTTTTTTTTTAATTTTTTTTTTAGCTTGAAAGGATATGAATTTCGTTCATAGGCTAAAATTTATATTCTATTTCAGGGCAATTTTGATGGATTAATGGACTTTATTTTTAAAGCTTCATAACACAACAACCACATTAAGATGTTTTTTTGTTTTTATTAAATTTTTTTTTAGAGAAAGCAACAGCAATTTTCAGCCTCTTTCTTTTTGAGTTTTTTTTTTTTAATTTGAAATGTGTGTTCACTTTTAAATTCTTTTAGAATGTTTATTCATTTATAACATGAGCTTAAAAAATATGGAAGGACCTTGAAGCCAATTACCTACTCATTTAGAAAAAAATAAAAACAAAATGTGTATGTGGTTATGAGCTAAGAATTTTTGGAATTGAATTAACAAAATTAATTTGGCATTTTAGAAAAAAAGGTAATAGGTCAGTTTTTTCTTATTTTGGATAATTCGAGGTATAGAAGATTTATTATGTAGAAATGGCAAATACTTTGTTTTATGGAAAATTATTCAGGGTTAAATGTCAAGATAATAAAAGTTTTCTTGACTATAATTTATAAAAGGTCAAAGTTATCAAGAACTGTGGACTATTTAAAAGTTGTAGTGGTAATAGACTTCGACTGCTGTTTTTTTGACTTTTTGAATTTTGTATTTGTATGGGATTTCATAGGAGGGAATGTTTGTCGGAATGTTGTTAGAAAACAAGCCATCAAGTTATTTGATCCAATTAGAACAAATTGCAAATTTTGGGTTTATTATTATAACATTATTTTTATAACTTAAACAACAACTAATAAAAAAATACATAAGTTTAAAAAATATTGAAGGAAGCTTTTCGTTTATTGATAAAAACAGAAGTCATACTTACTTTTGAATTTTTGAACCGATATTTACAGTAAATGTCATATAGAACCGTTTTCTTGATTTTTAACTTTCTCATAAACCAATTAATCGATTTCAATGAATATTTTTGTAGAAAAAAAACCAATTGTAGCCCTTCTGTTACAATTTGGATTTAAAAAAAAAAAATTTTTTTTGAAAACGGACCAAAAAATTTCTTGTTGCGATAAGTTTTTCCTTTAGTCCATACAAAACATTTTGTGTTCCTTCCTCACTTGGTCTCATCAGTTGACTTATCGTGAGACAGCTTAACTTACATAGTTTTTGACAAAAATTTAATGTGAACTATATCAAGCAAGCCAAATTTTTTGTATGTACTTAAGGCTGTAAAAAGCTTTATTAAATCGATTAATATTTCCTTTCATTCATTACGAAGATTAGCTAAACAAAATATTAAATACAATGGTCTGCAAAATTTAACTTTTTTTTCTCCTTAAAATAATTTTTTGATATTATGAAAGATTAGACTTTCCTGAATCTAAACCTGGTTTCAGAAAAATTCTATCAGGTACCATTTTTGTAAAAATGATTTTTGAAAAATGTGAGTAGTTTCTTAAAAATCACCCTTTTAGATTAATTTGAACTTGTATAAAATTAAAACTATCTGGCGCATTGAGCTCAAATTTGGAGGACTTATTCTTCATAATATGACCTATCGATTGACACCAAATATGTTCATTTACATTCATGTTTACTCATTTTTTTAAAATACTGATTAACAAAAAAAGCAGACATTTCGAAATCCTTCACTTTTTAGTAAATCCTACATGAACAAAAACACCTTAATTAAGGAAAATGTAAAATAATAATGCCTATTATATTTAAAAAGTGAAATATGTAAAGAAAACCAAAATAAAATACATTAAACAAAATTTTTACGTGTTTTGTAATTTTATATACTATTTTTCTATTTAGAAATATCTTATTTGTAATAAACCATTCCATAAACTGCTTTGTAAAGCTTCAGATTTGTTTCTCCTAGAAACAATAGTACACTTTTTTTTATAGTTTTTGATGTGCTGAGTTAGAATCCGAAGTCAGAAAAATTCTATCACATCAGGATTTTAAGATATTTGCATTAAAGTATTACAAAATCAACTTTTTGTTTAGAAAATCTCAAAAAAACTACTATATCTCAAAAACCAGAGCTGACCGAAATTTTTTGAGTTCGGATTCAAAATCAGCACACTAAATTCCATTAGAAAAATATGCTTTTGTTCTAGGGAGAAAGATATATTAATTTTTAGAGATCAGTTTCTTTATGGTAAGATATTTCAAACCTACTAAACTTACTTAATTTAAGATATCTCGGAGTAGAAAAGAGATATTGAGAAGATTGAAACTGAATTTGAAAGAAAAAAATAAGTTCTTTCATAAACCCTAACAATTTAATTGAAAAAGATTACATTATGCCAAAATATTTCTTCGAAAACAGCAAAAAAATGGGTTTTTAAGAGTTTCTAACGAGAATATCTAAGAAACGTGAGGTGCTAGGTCAATTCTGACAGATTCGGAATCAGAATACAAAAATCCTTTAGAAAAGTATAGTTTTATTTAAAGGAGGATTTCCTTGCAGACCAGTGATATTACTCATTTTTAATTTCAAACCTAAACCAAAAACATACTTCACAATTAAATATTGGTTTGGTTTTTGTTTTGCTGGTAAAATTAAAAAAAAAAAAAAATCAACTTTCACTATTTTTTCACCAATCAAAATGATAATTTGTTTAAAATTTATCGTTTATTTTGAATTTTTTGTTTTTGTTTTTAATTCTGATGGAACTAGGTATTTGTATAGGACTTAATAAAATGAGTGGTTGATCTTTATTCTAGACGATAATTTATGTGACATAGTTACGTCATTCGTATGTTATCATTACCGTAACTTTCGTAAATTTTTAAAAATAACAATACGAAAAATTAGCAAATTAAGAAAAACTACAATACTTCAATACTCTGAAAGTGCATCCATCGTACTCAAAAATGTAACATCAAAAGAGTTCCTAACTCAGTTTTTTTTATTCAATTCCTAGAACTAATGCTTTTCAATGTTTCATTTTTCAGAACTTCATTTGTTTAAGAATAAATTCAACTTATTGAAAGCACCATTGACACTGCAAGAGTATTTATTTCAAAATGGTTTCGGAGAAAGAAAGTTAATTTGTTTTCAGTTGATATTCTCAAAACATATCACTTTGTTTTTTTTTTCTCTCTATTTTTCAATTAGTTAACAAGCTTAGATTTCAAATAAAGGTTACTTTCATTTAATGTGTAGTACTCAAAAGATGCAACTCAAAGAAAAGTAATTATCCGCTACATAAGACAAACATAATAGTGAAATCGCAGAAAAATCTCTTTGATGCACAAAGAAAATTGAGAATAGAAAAAGAAAGGGTTAAAGTTACATGTGGCTTTGAAATGAAGGCCATTGAATTACTTTGACATAAGAATACACATTAAGGAATTGTTTCAAGAGCTAAAAAACATATCGAAAACAAAGCTTTGCTTCAAAAAGTAGTGCAAAAAAAAAAAAACACATTTTGGAACGAAAGTATTGATTTAAAGTTGTTCTACCTTCAAAAAATTGAGTATTACTGAATTTGCATCTGTTAATATTTCAAACGAACTGATGTGTTCTTTTAACTTAAACTTTCTTTAAAAAAATACTGTTTTAGTTAATATTTTAACATTTACGTTTCTTCTTATAGAAAAAAAAGGATACACGAATCCTTTTACTGTTCTGAAGTTAATACCCTTGAGCCAAAAAAATAAAATTTTATTGTTTTTTAACGTCAATAAAGTTCCTCATCGCTAAAGGTCAGCACTTACACCTACCTACACATAATCGTTTTGAAGGAATTCGAAAAAAGGTCACATCGTTCCGTCAGTGCGCACCTTATACAACAAACAGTTCATTAAAAGTATATATATTCCAGTTTCCAGTTATAAAATTGAATTATCCAAAAGGCCAAGATGCGATGTTTTTCGACTTTAAATAAAATTCCTTAGAGTTTTTCGAATTTATAGCGCAAATTCAACACAAAAATCGCTTAAATAAAAAATATAAAATAAAAAAAAAAATTAAAGATCCTCCAGAAAACTCACAAACTTCATCTTCTTCTTTCTTCGTTTTCATTTATATACATCCGTCCGGTGCAGCAATAAACTTTTGCTGGATTATAAATATAAAGTAAGTTGTGTAAAAATAAAAAAATAAACGAAACGAATGGAACATAATTCGTATAAATTCAACTTGTGCGTGTGAGTGTTTTTTGTTGTTGTTGTATTTGTGTGAGTAATACGATGTATACAAATGCATAGTTAAAATCGTAAATAATTTATTTTCTTTCACTTGGACAAAGTGTTACTTAATCAGATAATTCTTGAGCAATATAAATACAAAACAAGGATAATGAAAAGGAAACAAAAAAACAAAAGTGAAAAAAAAAAAATGAAGACAAAAAAAAAACATCAACAATTAAATTGCCATAAACAACATTAAATTACAATTTTACAAGCATTTATTTTTCAATTAATTTTCTGCAGAAAAGAGAAAAATGGATGTTCAGTATCTTTGTGCTGAGATGGCCGGTTTTGTGTTAAAATGCCTTTACTATACCGCTTTCAGAGGTGGATTTGAAGCGAAAAGGCCGGTCAGAGTGTAGAAAAATTATTAATAATTTGTTTTATTTAGAGAGAGAGATAAGAAAACAGAGATGATACGAGTTCTTGTTATTTCGACATTTTGTGAACTTTTCAAAAAATCGAATAAGCTTTGAACAATTTTTCGAATTTGTCATTGGGCAAATGTAACGCTTTCCTCAAATAACAAATTATTATGGCAGTCAATAGTTAAAGTATGATTGATTCTATTATTATTATTATTATTATTATTATTATTATTATTATTATTATTAAAAAAAGTTACGCATACGCCCCAGTGACCCGATCCAATTATGTATACAAATTGTTGAATAAATTTTTGTAACTGACACCCAAATGAAAATATTACCTTTTTGACTTTTGAATTATTTTCAAAGTAAAACACATAATCACAGGGATTTGTTACATCCGTATGGTATAAATATAAAATTGCAAAATATACGTTCACAACTTTTGAGTATTTTACTTTTTACTTAAAAAACGAAATTGAAAAACAAATAATTTGTTTATTTTCCGAGTTGTCAAATGAATTTACAATTTTGTACAGAAATTTTGTTTAATACGGTTTTTAAACAAAACATTAATTTTACATGAAATTATGGGCCTTTTACTGAAGCAAATTTTTTTTTAATATTTCAGTTGAACATAAATTATTTTTCTCTTTTTTTTTTTACTCTGCATAGACGAACGCTTCTAAATACTTAGCATACAAAAAATCTAATTTAAAAACAAAGTTTCTCGAAAATCCTGTTAACAGTCTTCATGTTTATTTATCTTGCAATAAAATGTGACAATTGAAATGGATAGATAAATTTATTTTAAAGTTGGTTTCTATGTTCAAAAGGTTCAAAAATGTTGATAAAATGTGTGTTTTATCAGGTTTATCTTTTAATGTTTAGTGTTTACATATATGTTTTAATGACTGTTTCAAAAATTCCTTTGAATTTTTTGACGTGATAACGTCTTATAAATCGATAGACCATGGCAGTCACCACAAAAAAGTGACGCCATTTTCTCATGTTCCACTCTCACGGCAAAAATTTCGCGGCAAAAATTTCAATTAAAAATTTAAAATAAACTATTAGAGATCAAAAAATCTTCTATAGCTTATTTGAAAGATAATAATAACCTAAAGCTTAATCTGAATGAAGGATTTTTAAAAAATGAGACTAATTTTAGAATAACTGCATTTAAGAAAAAATTCTAAAACTAAGCTATAACGTTTTGTTTGAACGTTGTACACGTGTTGGGGCTATGACAAAATGATGATTTTGGGTAGGAAAAATTTTTTTTGACAATTCTAAAGGTGCCAGGTATACGGATTTTTTTCCAACACCCTGTGTTTCGAAATGTGAATTTTTGAAAAACACCTTGTTTTTAACGGGTATTTTTGGGTAATTTTTGATTTTTAGCTTTTTTTGGAGCGTTCAACGTGTAGATTTTGGCCTTATGCACACATGTGCAAAAACTTGGAATAGTTAAGTGAGTTTTGACTGAATAACGGAGGAAACAAATTTTAAAAAAAACAGGTTTTTTGACCGTTTTTAACCGATTTTTATCTTTTTTTTTAATGATAGACCATGACTACGACTATATGTGTGCGAAGTTTCAATCATTTTCGTAAACACAATTTTGAGATAACGGTAAAATAAAATTTTAGAATTCAACAGGTTATAACTTTTGACCAAGAGCAGATAGAAATTTTATTAAACTTTTATGAGCATCCTGATACAATTACCTTTCATTTGGTATATCACACATAACGGTAGACTTACTACAAGCTACACAATGTTAAATCAAGAAACTTGCGAAAAACCTCAAAACACCAGTGTGGGAAGTATCGTAATCTCAGGTTGGAAATTCGACATGGTTGACTTTAAAATATTCTAACTTCTTTTGTAGGCATCTTTGAAATGAGATTGATACGTCATATAAAAGGTGAAATAATAAGCTTTCACATGGTATAAAATTTCGTATAGGTTGTCAAACAAAAAAAATTAATCCATAGCGTGAGAACATAAAAATAAATGCTTTTTTTTGCTTTTGATCGAGTTCAAAAAATTCTAGCTCTTTTTTGTAGATGTCTCATAGACCTGAACGATATATATATTTTGAGCTAAGACAATAAAATTTGTTATAGTTTGTTAGGGAAAAAATTTAATTAATGACGTGAGAAGATAAAAATTCATTTTTTTTTTTGCTTTTTTGATGAAAATGATTGTTTTTAATACATAATTTTTATACTTTCTGCGAATTGTAAAAATTTAAAAATGGTTTTATTCTTAAGAAAAATGCTTTGCTTTTAAATTGCATAATTTTTTTTGTAAGCTTTTAAAATAAAAAAATTAATATAATGAGAAAATTAAAAAGGTATTTTTTGTTTTAGCTTTTTCTTGTAAATTATGATTGTTTGAAAAAAGTCAACTCTTCAATTGACTCATTTTAAACAAAAGCACACAACCTGTTTTCTGACGACGTTATCACGTAAAATCATGGTCCGTAAACCGGCTTTAAAGACAACCTCTTTTTTTTAACTTTTTCCAAATTGAACATTTTCCTAATACTGTTTTTATCACAAGTAGGCTTGTAAAAAAACATTATATAGGCCCCCTTATTTGACGATTTCCCAGTCCGACTCTGGCTGATTCCATAAATAAATGAATACTAGTACCATCAGCCCTTACAATGGTTTTCTATAATAACAGATTAAGTTATTTGCCAGTTTAGGTATACGAGTATGTTTGAATGTAGGTAGATACTCTGAAACGTTCGTTGCGCGCCGTACCATTTTGTCGAAGAAAATAGCATCACAGAGTAGCAGCGAACCACCACCCCACCAACCAACAGTAGCAGCAGTAGCAGACAACATTTTTTTAATTATTTGTTTTTCCTGCATTATCATTTTTGCCGAACAGTGAATTTGTGGATTCAAGATATTAGAATGAGTAAATATAAGTAATTTCTTCTTGATATTTTTTCTTTATTTTTATTATTTTTGCTTTATGCTCCACAAGCCGTTGCGTTTTTGTTCCTTGTTATCTCTATCTCTCTTCGTTTCCGTATTATTTAAGCTCCTCTGTGTGTTTGTGTTTTGTGTGTTTGCTAGAAATGCAAAAAGGATCTAAAGCTTTGGAGATTTTCCATTGTTGGTTTTACAAGAAAACTTTCTCTTCACGAAGCAGATTATGCGTGGACTTTTTCTTAAGAACCATCCAGATTACTTGATGGTAAGAAAATTTAAATCAAGAGGGAGTTAGGTAAGGTGTGCACAAGAAAGTAGTACCTAATTGAAATCAACAATTTTCAGAGGGAGATCAAAACAAAAACATATGGCTAGATTAAATTTGAAAAATTCAGTGCACTGCAATTTAAGGAAGGGAGCATTTATGAAAATAATTCAACTGTTTTTGTTGAATTTTCATTTTGTGACACTTTTGCCATACCATGCATAGTCGTTTTAATTTAATTTATATTATATAAAATTAGAAGCTTAAAGCGGAACCAGGAACTATACTTCCAGTGGATGTAAGTAATTGCCATCTCAATTTTTTTTTTAGGATTTTACGGTGTATCACTGCACAGTGATGCTTTTCATGAACGTCGAAGTCAGAAATTATTTCCATGGCCTTTTCTTGACGAAAAGTCATACAATTTTCTACACTAAAGGATATAAGAACGGAAAATAGAAAATTCTTGAAAAAAGTATAAACTATTATAAATTTTCATGTCAAATTAGGACCTCACGTTACAAAAAGTAGTACTTTAAGGCCTTTTTAAAGATGCGAATTTATGAAAGAAAAAGGTCTTCATATCGAATTAGGACTTCACGTAGTAAAAATTATGACCTTAAGACCTATTTAAAGATGCGAATTTAGAAAGAAAAAGGTCTTCATATCGAATTAGGACCTCACGTTCAAAAAGTATTACTTTAAGGCCTATTTAAAGATGCAAATTTATGAAAGAAAAAAGTCTTCATATCGAATCAGGACCTCACGTAGCAAAATCATAACTTAAAGACCTTTTAAATACACAAAGTATTACTTTAAGGCCTATTTAAAGATGCGAATTTATGAAAGAAAAAGGTCTTCATATCGAATTAGGACCTCACGTTTCAAAAAGTATTACTTTAAGACCTATTTAAAGATGCGAATTTATGAAAGAAAAAAGTCTTCATATCGAATTAGGACCTCACGTTACAAAAAGTATTACTTTAAGGCCTATTTAAAGATGCGAATTTATGAAAGAAAAAGGTCTTCATATCGAATTAGGACCTCACGTTACAAAAAGTATTACTTTAAGACCTATTTAAAGATGCGAATTTATGAAAAGAAAAAAGTCTTCATATCGAATTAGGACCTCACGTTACAAAAAGTAATACTTTAAGACCTACTTAAAGATGCGAATTAATGAAAGAAAAAAGTCTTCATATCAAATCAGGACCTCACGTTGCAAAAAGTAGTACTTTAAGGCCTTTTTAAAGATGCGAATTTATGAAAGAAAAAGGTCTTCATATCGAATTAGGACCTCACGTTACAAAAAGTATTACTTTAAGGCCTATTTAAAGATGCGAATTTATGAAAGAAAACAGTCTTCATATCGAATCAGGACCTCACGTTACAAAAAGTATTACTTTAAGGCCTATTTAAAGATGCGAATTTATGAAAGAAAAAGGTCTTCATATCGAATTAGGACCTTACGTAACAAAAAGTATTACTTTAAGGCCTATTTAAAGATGCGAATTTATGAAAGAAAACATTCTTCATATCGAATTAGGACCTTACGTAACAAAAAGTGTTACTTTAAGGCCTACTTAAAGATGCGAATTAATGAAAGAAAAAAGTCTTCATATCAAATCAGGACCTCACGTAACAAAAAGTAGTACTTTAAGGCCTATTTAAAGATGCAAATTTATGAAAAAAAAGGTCTTCATATCGAATTAGGACCTCACGTTACAAAAAGTATTACTTTAAGGCCTATTTAAAGATGCGAATTTATGAAAGAAAAAGGTCTTCATATCGAATTAGGACTTCACATTACAAAAAGTATTACTTTAAGGCCTATTTAAAGATGCGAATTTATGAAAGAAAACAGTCTTCATATCGAATCAGGACCTCACGTTACAAAAAGTATTACTTTGAGGCCTATTTAAAGATGCGAATTTATGAAAGAAAAAAGTCTTCATATCGAATTAGGACTTCAAGTAGTAAAAATTATGACCTTAAGACCTATTTAAAGATGCGAATTTATGAAAGAAAAAGGTCTTCATATCGAATTAGGACCTCACTTAACAAAAAATATTGCTTTTAGACCTATTTAAAGATGCGAATTTATGAAAGAAAAAGGTCTTCATATCGAATTAGGACCTCACGTTACAAAAAGTATTACTTTAAGACCTATTTAAAGATGCGAATTTATGAAAGAAAAAGGTCTTCATATCGAATTAGGACTTCACGTTACAAAAAGTATTACTTTAAGGCCTATTTAAAGATGCGAATTTATGAAAGAAAAAGGTCTTCGTATCGAATTAGGACCTCAAGTTACAAAAATACTTTTTCGAATTCTTCATATCGAATTAGGACCTCACGTTACAAAAAGTATTACTTTAAGGCCTATTTAAAGATGCAAATTTATGAAAGAAAACAGTCTGTCTTCATATCGAATCAGGACCTCACGTTACAAAAAGTATTACTTTAAGGCCTATTTAAAGATGCGAATTTATAAAAGAAAAAGGTCTTCATATCAAATTAGGACCTCACGTTACAAAAAGTATTACTTTAAGGCCTATTTAAAGATGCGAATTTATGAAAGAAAACAGTCTTCATATCGAATCAGGACCTCACGTTACAAAAAGTATTACTTTGAGGCCTATTTAAAGATGCGAATTTATGAAAGAAAAAGGTCTTCATATCGAATTAGGACCTCACGTTACAAAAAGTATTACTTTAAGGACTATTTAAAGATGCGAATTTATGAAAGAAAGAGGTCTTCATATCGAATTAGGACCTCACGTTACAAAAAGTATTACTTTAAGGCCTATTTAAAGATGCGAATTTATGAAAGAAAAAGGTCTTCATATCGAATTAGGACCTCACGTTACAAAAAGTATTACTTTAAGGACTATTTAAAGATGCGAATTTATGAAAGAAAGAGGTCTTCATATCGAATTAGGACCTCACGTTACAAAAAGTATTACTTTAAGGCCTATTTAAAGATGCGAATTTATGAAAGAAAGAGGTCTTCATATCGAATTAGGACCTCACGTTACAAAAAGTATTACTTAAAGGCCTATTTAAAGATGCGAATTTATGAAAGAAAGAGGTCTTCATATCGAATTAGGACCTCACGTTACAAAAAGTATTACTTTAAGGACTATTTAAAGATGCGAATTTAGAAAGAAAAAGGTCTTCATATCGAATTAGGACCTCACGTTCAAAAAGTATTACTTTAAGGCCTATTTAAAGATGCGAATTTATGAAAGAAAGAGGTCTTCATATCGAATTAGGACCTCACGTTACAAAAAGTATTACTTAAAGGCCTATTTAAAGATGCGAATTTATGAAAGAAAGAGGTCTTCATATCGAATTAGGACCTCACGTTACAAAAAGTATTACTTTAAGGACTATTTAAAGATGCGAATTTAGAAAGAAAAAGGTCTTCATATCGAATTAGGACCTCACGTTCAAAAAGTATTACTTTAAGGCCTATTTAAAGATGCAAATTTATGAAAGAAAAAAGTCTTCATATCGAATCAGGACCTCACGTAGCAAAATCATAACTTTAAGACCTTTTAAATACACAAAGTATTACTTTAAGGCCTACTTAAAGATGCGAATTAATGAAAGAAAAAAGTCTTCATATCAAATCAGGACCTCACGTAACAAAAAGTAGTACTTTAAGGCCTATTTAAAGATGCAAATTTATGAAAAAAAAGGTCTTCATATCGAATTAGGACCTCACGTTACAAAAAGTATTACTTTAAGGCCTATTTAAAGATGCGAATTTATGAAAGAAAAAGGTCTTCATATCGAATTAGGACCTCACGTTACAAAAAGTATTACTTTAAGGACTATTTAAAGATGCGAATTTATGAAAGAAAGAGGTCTTCATATCGAATTAGGACCTCACGTTACAAAAAGTATTACTTTAAGGCCTATTTAAAGATGCGAATTTATGAAAGAAAAAAGTCTTAGTATCGAATTAGGACTTCACCTAGTAAAAAGTATAATAAAATTTGTATTTTTACTTCCACATAATTTTTGCTCAACATGATTTTTATGATCAAACTACGTTTGTTTTTTGCAATAAAAATTCATTCAATATACTCAAACAGTTAGGTAAGAAACTATACCAATATCAATTATTGTACATATAACTAAACATTCAATTCTTCGAATCATCAATTTTCTTACTTTAATCAAAGTATATTTTCTTGCGTATAATAATATCTTTGCTGAATAAACATCAAATACACATCTGAAGTAATAAAAAATTTGATTACCCCCAAAAAAACAAAAAAAAAAACAAAATACGTTTAAGTACGTTTACAATTCCATTAGCCACAAAAAAAAATCCAAACCTCTTTGATTTTACAACAACTATCAAAAAATTCCCCTCCTAGCCCTATTATACCAAAATACGTTTATACCCTCTTTTCAAAATAACGCATATCAAGTATCGACTAAACCAATCAAACAAACATCTTTCTTAAAAGCTATACTATCCCACCAAAAAAAAAAAAAACACCAAACTAAAACAACAACAAAAAACCATCAAGTAGAAAAAAAGGGTTTCCACGCATCGAATATCCATCGTAAAAACTAACTTTCCGTCAAATGAATATAGGCTTTTACCCAAAAATATCAAAACCAAAAAAAAAAAAAAAAATCCTTTCCCTCTCTATTTTAGTTGTTGAAAATGGTCGAACTTAATACCGAAAAATGCATATAAAACTCGGTGTAACGGTAGTAGAGCATAAAAGCAATCCAATCATCAAGCAATTTTAGAGGCATTTTTGGAGAGAGAGCCAATCCATTGATTTTTGGGTATAAGTTTACTCTATAGTTTTTTTTTTTTTTCATTTATTTTTGTTTTAGCCTTTTGTTTGTTGTTTTTTTTTTCGAAAATAGGGTACTTTTCGTAAATTCGCACAAATAAGTTGATTCCGCAAAATCAAAACACACATTTTCATATACTCTACTCGAAACAACAAAAACATTTAAAATAAAAGCCAATCGAGCAAGGGATTTTGCCGATTATTTGAGGTCCATTGCTTTTTTGGGTTTTTGTTGTCGTCATTCCCGCATATCACAGAGGTCAGCCAAAAGTTGTAAAAATCTGGGCCAACCGAAGGACTCGGTTTTTTACTTTACTACATACTCGCATCGCATCAGCAACACATGAGCGATGTCCGCATACCACAAAATTGTACCTCTATTCTCTCTCTCGAAGAGTATAATACAGGCAAATGGTCAATTATTAAATGGAGTAGCGGTAGATTGTTGTTTTATTGGAACTCGAAAAAGGACCATGTTTTTGTTTCGGAAAACTCTGTCAACCATGAAGAACAACGCAACCACGCAGATGATGATGGCCAACGCTGATGGCCGCCAACGGGAACAGAGCCGCCATTTTCCCTCCGAAATCATCGGCCGCGGCGGCCGGCGGTGGGAAAAAGCCTTCAGTCAAAGGCGAAACCAAAAGCGATATAAATCAAAGGATTTGCGTTATTAAGTGGTTAGATGCCAACAAATACTATTTCATTTACACACACACACACACAAATAAACACTCATCATTCATTTTGACGTAGTGATGGGAACTATCGAATAAAAACTATCAAACTATCGATAGTTGTAAAATATTCAATCATTCGATAGTTTTAAATCATTCATTCATTTAGTTACTATTTTCATTCGGATAGTTTTTTATTCGATAGTTGTTTTCATTCAAATAGTTTTTTATCCGATAGTCTATTCGATAGTTTATTCGATAGTTTATTCGATAGTTCACTCGATAGTTTTTATTCGAATGAATGAATTAATGAATGAATTAACTATTCGATAGTTCAAATCATTCAGTTTAGTGATGGGAACTATCGAATAAAAACTATCAAACTATCGATAGTTGTAAAATATTCATTCATTCGATAGTTTTAAATCATTCATTCATTTAGTTACTATTTTCATTTGGATAGTTTTTTCATTCGTTAGTTTTTTATTCGATAGTATTTTCATTCGAATTGTTTTTTTATTCGATAGTTTTTTCATTCGAATAGTTTTTTTTCTTCGATAGTTTTTAAATTCGAATAGTTTTTTGTATTCGTTAGTTTTTTATTCGATACTATTTTCATTCGATAGTTTTTTATTCGATAGCTTTTTTCATTCTAATAGTTTTTTTTATTCGATAGTTTTTGAATTCGAATAGTTTTTTTTATTCGATAGTTTTTTAATTCGCATAGTTTTTTTATCCGATAGTTTATTCGATAGTTTATCCGATAGTTTGTTCGATAGTTTTCATTCGATAGTTTTATTCGATAGTTTTTATTCGAATGAATAAATGAATGAACTATTCGATAGTTCAAATCATTCAGTTACCAACTATCGATAGTTCAAATCACTCGATAGTTCCCATCACTAATTCAGTTACTAACTATCGATAGTTCAAATCACTCGATAGTTCCCATCACTAATTTTGAGAAAATACGCGAAATTTAGTTAGGACAAGAAATGGCAAGAGAGAGGGAAGAGAAAATAAATAAAATTGGCTCACCAAGTCCCTTCCGGCACTGACGTAACTCTCGAGTGGGCTGCACGGTCGCAGTTTATGTCCTCCGATGCTTGTTATGGCAGTGTGATCGCATAATTTTGGTGTTTCGTAGTCATAAATTTCCAACATAAGCCGTCGTTTATTTTTGCCAATGCCACTGCCGCCGCCGCCACCATTTCCCAAAGTGCCAAGACCAGAAGTTGCTGCTGCACCACCGCCACCCTTTAAATCTACCCCCATTGCAGCAGCATCTTTAGAATTCTTATCGAATCGGGTGTTGGCGATATAGTTGAGACTCTCCTTGACGCTTGTCAGGCCATTGCCAGACGATGCGCCACCTCCTCCCCCCGGGAACTTCTGTTGCTGTTGCTGCAAATAGCCACCGTATTTGTTTTCTTGGTTAAATATACTGGACTGAGTTGGGCCGTAAATGTATGTGTCGACTGGATTCCAGGCATTGTCTATGTTCACGCGAATGTTCTTACCAAACTTTGGATTTTGTGGGCTGTAGTAATAGTTTCCGTAATTATTTGTTTGGTTAACGACATTGTTATTGTTGTTACTGTTTGTGTTGGTATTGTATTTATTTTGTTGTAATGTCGAAGAAGAATGAGGCGGTACAGTGGTTGTAGTGGTTGTCATTTTTATTGGTACATATGTCCCATAACTGTCCCACATTCGTAGTCTTGTTATCCAGGGTGGCAAGTCGGCCTATATAAAAGCGCACAAAAAAAAAAAAAGGAAGAGACAAAGAGAAGTTATTTATATATGAAAAAAAGTAACAATCAAAAGAAGAAAAAAAAAACACTTTTATGTGTTATTGTTGGAAATATATTATTTTTGTTTTTGCTGTGTGCCATTGTTGGATATTGTACTTTATATATTATATTTTGTTTTGTTTTGTGTGTTTTTTTTGTTTGTTTGTTTTGTGTGTTTCATTTTACAATTTACACATTTGAATCACACCATGCAGATGTAGCATAGATAAATAAACAACAGACCCTGCACCTATCTGCTTTACAGTCGGTGTTAAAAGGATGCTTACAGTAATTAGGAATTGCGATCAAGGTGCTTCGAGAGTTTTCGTGGAAGAAATGTACTAACTTTTTCAGTGAGGAATTTTAATGATGACACGACAAAAATGCGCCACAATTCAGGAAGAAATACGACAAATCGAACTTTTCAAAATTTTTATAAAGCTCTGGTAATATTTGATTTTTTATTATTTTTTTTTTTTTTTTTTTTTGTTATCATTTTGTTTTCTACCAAAATTTCCCAATATTTTTTACTTCTTTTCGAAAAACTTCAGCTTTTTGTAAAATTTTTAGAAATTTAGTAATTTTTGTGATCTCAGAAAATAGAAATTTTCTGATTTGAATAACTTCTGATAACAATAAAAAAATTTTTTTTAATTAGATATGCTTGATTTTCAACATTATTAAAAGTGCAGTAATCTTGTTTTCAAAAGACGATTTCGGAATACTTGGGCAGTTCCGATTATTTGATGAATTGTTCATAATACTGGCCACATCCAAATAAAAGTTAAAAAAAAATGAGCTTTAAGACCTTTAGAGTTTGATCATTTTTACCCTTAGAAAATACTTTAAAATTGTGAAGACTCAAAGCTTTTTCAAAGCCATACTTTTTTGGCAGCCATACAAATTTTAAAAATTAAGTCTTTCAAAGTTTTTACATTTTTAGAAACTCGGACATTTTTAATTATATTCGAGGTGTACTCGAGAAATTATTTTGAAAACGTTTTATTTCGCAAACTTGACAAAACTTAATTTTTATTTCGCAAATTTGGATTGGGGACAAAATCCCGAAAACCGAAATCCCGAAAACCCAAAATCCCGAAAACCCTAAATCCCGAAAACCCAAAATCCCGAAAACCCAAAATCCCGAAAACCCAGAATCCCGAAAACCCAAAATCCTGAAAACCCAGAATCCCGAAAACCCAGAATCACGAAAACCCAAAATCCCAAAAACCCAGAATCCCGAAAACCCAAAATCCCGAATGGGATCCCGAAATCCCGAAAAATTATATAAAATGAAAAATTTGCGCAAATTTTTCATTTTATATAATTTTTCGGGATTTCGGTTTCGAAAGCAATCCTAAGTGTAAAATTAAGGTGTTAACATGTAAAAAACAATAGAAGTGTATGATTCCGTCAATATCTCTTTTTTACATGATTTCAAGTTCTTATTGTGCTTTCAGCAGTGTTTTGTTGTGATTGAGTTAAGTTGGAAAAGTCGTTGAACTAAAATCAAAAGAATTATGAATTTTAATATTTAACTCATAATAATGTATGTTTAAATTGTTTTTTAATTGGTTTTAATTTTATGTTTCATTTAAAATTTCAGTGAAACACAATTTTGAAGGGTTTTTTATTTTTTCTCTTTTATTTTCGGAATTTTGGCCTTTCTGGATTTTGGGTTTTCGGGATTTTGGTTTTTAGGGATTCTGGGTTTTCGGGATTTTGGGTTTTCGGAATTCTGGGTTTTCGGGATTTTGGGTTTTCGGGATTTTGGGTTTTCGGGATTTTGAGTTTTCGGGATTTTGGGTTTTCTGGATTTAGGGTTTTCTGGATTTTGGTCTTTCTGGATTTTGGATTTCGGGATTCTGTCCGTCTCCCCGCAAATTTCCATTAGCCCATTTGTTACAGTATCTCGCAACATTGAGATTTCGCAAAATTTGTGTTGCATTTTTTTCTTTGGCACATTTTTAAATAGCAGTTGGTTTTCTTTTTAAAATATATTGCACTAACTGCAAAAAAGCACTTCGGAAAGTTACATTTCGCAAACTTAATTTTTTGCTTAGCTATTATCGCTATTACAATATTAAAATATTCGGATCATATGCAGGCAAAAAGTTAGTTAAAAACCCAGATAAATACAAAATGGATATCACAGAAAAAGAACAAAATATTTTAATAAAGAAAGGTCACGAAATAAGGAAGAATTTATAGAACCGTAGATCTAAAATTTACAATAAAGACGCGAAAAGCACCTTAAGGAATAGAAGTACAGACTTTTTTGGCGTAGGTTTATGATTAAAGAAAAAGAGTTAGGAACAAATATGCACTTTTAAAGCGAAAACGATCTAAACCAGATCAAAATTGAGGAACATTTCATGCCACAAGATTATTGGAAATAAGATGGGCAGTGAGAGAGCCTGCCTCAAAATGAAATGTCATCATGCCAATAAATCCTTCAAACTTGAAGTGTTTCCTTCTGCTAACAGAGCAGACCGTAAATTTCAGTGATTTTAAATATTACTTGGTTACAAGGAGACATCAGTTTAGGAAGCAATTTATTTAGCAACTCTCGTTTTTAATGATGTATTAAGTATGAATGGGTTGAGGACCTTGAACGCGAATATTTAAAACGCAATTTAAATATTTTCGTTTTATAATAACGCAGTTTTGTAAACTGCCATATTGAAAATATGAAGTGAAAAAAAGTTGGGCCTACCTACCTTTTTTCAATGTTGATATTTGAAACAGACATAAGTCCACTGGACATTTATAGTCCATAATAGGCAAATATGTCCCACCTTACTGCGAAATTACTCCACAACTTCAATAACATTTACAAGGCTCTTTAATTTGGTTGAAAAGTATAACATAATTGGATTTTATTTGTCCTTGTTTTTGAAACCATAATAAATCTGATTTTATGAATCCTTTGGCGTAAACTGTAGTATGTGAACACGGAGAAATATGATCGGATAAAAACAACGTAAAACTCGTGTAAAATTAACAGAAAAGATTGTTAATACATATAACACCTACAAACTAACCCCGATTAAAATTACACGAGTCAGTTTAATCTTACCCACTTCCTCGGTTAAATTTTAATAAAATTTCACATTTTAACCGAGTTTCTTGAATAATATAAACAAGTTTATCGGTTAAAATAACATTCTACAATGGTAATTTTAAACAATACAATACAACAAGCGACTAAGTTGATTTTAGCAATGAGAACTACGTAGTTTTTAACAAAGACTACGTTGTTTTTAACACATTTTATGTAACCCACTTCTCGGTAGGTCCATTATTTTTCTGCGTGAACTATAAGATGGCAAACAAAAATCGTATTTTTTTTTTTGCACCTAAGTGAAAATTGGATATAATTAGGGTTGCGTAGTAGAAGTGATGGAAGTCAAAAGTTTCATTTTTAATGTTCACTGTGGTGTATGTGCATTAGGGTGGGTAAAAAAAATTGAAATTCTTTTTTGTGATTTGGTACTCCGAAAAATCGATTGCTAGACACCTCTAGAATATACACACCAAATATGAGCTCTTAATATTGATGGGAAGGTCCTCCGCTTCTCAATTTTCCATTTTTAACATCAAGCTTCTACTAAAAAAAATCATTTTCTTTTAAATCGACTTTTTAGCAAATTTCTTTACATATTCTTGTAGGAAATTCAACGCTCTACAAAAAAGGCCCTAAACACTTTTTTCGTTTATCTAACCGTTTAATAGATATTTGAGGTCCAAAAATCGAGAAAATCTATAAAAATTCTTTTGTTGTTCTTAATTTTGTAACAAATTGAAAAATTATAATAATCAAACGTGCAAGACATATTCTTAAAGGAAACAGATTGTTCCACAAAAAAGGTCGTGTTAACTTTTTTCATTAATCTAACCATTCTAAAGATATTCGAGGTCAAAGTTAAAAAAAATTATAAAAACATTTTTTACTTTTAAAAATTTTCCAGATCACTAAAAATTTATTATTTTCAAATTAGCAAGATGTATTCTTGTAGGCGATTAAACGTCCTACAAAAACTTCCTTGGCATCAAATTGATTGCTTTAACCGTTTAAAAGATATTCGTATCCAAATCAAAATGCATACGGGTCATAAAAAAACTATTGGAATTAGTGAGCATTGGTTTGGATACGAATATCTTCTAAACGGTTAAAGCAATCAATTTGATTCTGAGGAATTTTTTATAGAACGTTTAAGCCCCTACAAGAATATATCTTGTTAATTTCAAAATAATGAATTTTCAGTGAATTAGAAAATTTTTAAAAGTAAAAAATATTTTTACATTTTTTTTTAAATTTGACTTCGAATATCTTTAGAATGGTTAGATTAATGAAAAAAGTTAATAAGACCTTTTTTGTGGAACAATCTATTTCCTACAAGAATAAATGTCTTGCGCGTTTGATGATTATAGTTTTTCAATTTGTTACAAAATTTAGAACAAAAAACGAATTTTTAAAGATTTTTTTGATTTTTGGACCTCAAATATCTATTAAACGGTTTGATAAACGAAAAATGTGTTTAAGGCATTTTTTTGTAGAGCGTTCAATTTCCTACAAGAATATGTAAAGAAATTTGCTAAAAAGTCGATTTAAAAGAAAATGATTTTTTTTTTAGTAGAAGCTTGTTGTAAAAATGGAAAATTGCGAAGCGGAGGACCTTCCCATTAATATTAAGAGCTTATATTTGGTGTGTATATTCTAGAAGTGTCTAGAAATCAATTTTTCGGAGTACCAAATCAAAAAAAAAAGAATTTCGATTTTTTTGACCCACCCTAATGAGCATCTTTTTTTTTTTTGGTTGAAACATTTTAACTAACTTATAGTGGAAGCCCAGATATGTGATGATATCCATTGCATGTTTATCTAATTAATAAACTTTTGCCAAAAATGTTTCGAAACTAATAGATAAACTGCTGTACAAAAATTGACAGTGCTTCCCAACTTGGTAACAGTTTGAAAAAAACACTAGATTTGTCAAGTACATATCTCGTTGCAATCCTTTCGATAGTGACTGTTAACCATGATTCAGCATCACCAACAGTACAGAGATACAAAGAAGTATGCGGAGTTGGCTCTTGCTCAAGTGACAGGCGATCACAATACACGGAACAGAACCAAACAACTTTTCACACAGTGAGTACAGTACAGAGCCAGGACACACAATGCCAAAGTTCTGCAACAAAGAAAAAAAAAAAAAAATACACCAACAACAACAAAAAAAAAAAAAACAAAACACAAAAAAAGAAATGAAATGAAAATGTTACACAGCAGAATATAAAAGCAGAAAATCTATGCAGTACAATTGCATGGCGCGGTTGTTATACTACAGAGTTGGAACGAGTTCCAGTTCCATATAGAATTATGTTCATATGTGTGAGAGGGGGGGGGGGGGGGGTGAAAAGTGGGGTATATATATAGTAACTTACCCTTCCTAGTGTATTATTATCGTGTATTGCTTGCTGGAGTATTTGCAGATTGTAGCTTGTAAAAGATAACCAAATCAGGTCGCCAGGATATCCATGGAAGTGGTAGGTGCATGTCGTATTCGGCGGAAGTGTATGACGGGGACTCACAATCCGACCCATCCTGCCGCGACGAGAAAATAGTACATCATCTGTGAAGCAAAACATACACACACACACAAAAAATGAGAGAAGAAAAAAAAATAATGAAAATAAAATAAGGGAAGAGCATGAATAGTAAATGAAAAGTCGAGATTTTACAGATCATACATAAGTGGAAAAGTTTTTCACAAATACTTTATTTTTGCCCCGTTCGTCGTCATCGTCGTTATACACGTTACTATTCTAGAGTTCAGTTTTTGTTTTTTTTTTTGTGTTTGGAACTTACAACCTCTTCGTCGTCGTCATCGCCGTCGTCCTCGTTATTGCATTTTCCATATTATAAACAACCCCCCTCCCCCTCATCCCTACACATACAATAGTGTGTAAGTTTTGTATATTTTTTGGGAGGGTGGCAGAGAGGGTTGGTTTTCAATTGGAGCTTTGTATTTTGCAATTAACATGGCGTATAATAAAGTACATATTCTAGAATATGGTGTGTTAGTGCGGTCCTTTGTTGCAACAGTTGTGTGTTGCATACTTTAAACTTATACCCGGTTTAATGAAATTAATGTGGTTTGTGTTATAAGGCGCATAATTATTGGGAAAATGTGTATTTGGGAAGATGCTTTTGCACAACAAAACCCATATAATGTAGATATACTCGGGTATGGATGTGTTTAACAACCATGTTTGTTGAGGATTTTGTATTACAAAAAAAAAAAAAAGATATGTGACTCTATGTCAGTATGGGATATTTTGTTGTGGAATAATATTTCCAAACATAAGAGTTATATGGAGTTATATAAATTTTGTAATATACTATGGATTAAAGTTTTTGTATTTCAGATGGAATTAAAAAGTTATTTAAGAAAATAAGAAACAAATTTCTTGCACCGATAATGTTGTCATCAGACTTTGTAACAAAATTTGAAAAAAAAAAAAAAAAAAATAGAAATCCTTTGTGCCGTATCAGAAACAGAACCTTATACAATTATGATATAATCTTGATTTGAAATATTAATTTTTTTTATACATAGTTTTTTTTTTTGTAAAAATGAAAGTCATTAGTGTCCTTAATTTTCCTAAAAAGAATGGATAAATGAGTCAGCTTATCATCCCATATGAAAGACAACAGGTTTTTATCAATTTGAAAATTCACTGTGGCGTATACGCAATTTTTTTTTTTCAAATGCAATACTTTACTTAATTTTACTGGCCTAATAATAATGTTACTTGGTTGTGCTTTTGCCTATACAAATACGGTACTTTATCACAATTATTCATTACTTATTTATATTTTAATTAAGAGAAATAGGGTTTAAGTTGCACAGTTAAATGTTGCATGAGATTGCTTTCATATTTTTTTTTTTTTTTTGTTTAATAAATTGAATATTTTTTTTTACAAGAAAATTTGGTATATATTTTTTTTTAATTTACTTATCTATAACCGTTTTCAAGGCATTAAATTCAGAAAAAAAAGTGTGTTTAATTTTGAGCTTGAGTTAAATAAAACTTGTTATGAAGTAAACATATCTTCCATGACGAGTGCAATGTGTTTAAATGTTTTTTTTTTTTTTTCAAAGATAATATTTTGGTGCCTTTTGTTAGATATAAATTAGTTAAGTATTTTTAATTATTTATAAGTGATTTGAAACATACCAAAAGTTTGAATGATTGTTAAGATTAACAACAGTAAAAATAATAACATAACTCTTGAATGTACAAAATGAAGGAGCATACTTAAATAATTTGCTGTTACTGCATTTTAAATAAAAAATTATCTTAAACATCAAAATAAATTTTTGTATTCTTACTATTTTAAGGTTAAAATAAGAACACATTTTTCAAGATTTAACCATGTGCAGGATCTTTCATAAGCAATGCCCTAAAGTGTAAGTGTTTTAAGCAAGCTTGTAGACAACTGTTTTGTTTATTATTGTTTTTTCCATATAGTACAGGTAAAATAGGCATTAAAAAAAAAAAAATTGTTACACTCATGAAACTTAGCAAAAAGTTTGCTTTTGGGATAACAACCAAGGACAAAAATAGTCTATAAAAAAAAGTTGGGTGGAAGGGTGTTTTTTCGCGGACAAGAGGGAGGGGGTGAAGGTCAAAAACATACTGAAAAAAATTGTTAGTCGAATATCATCATGTGACACATGTTTTCAAGGTATTTTTTGATGCTGAATCTAATGACATAAAAATAAAGTCAATACGATTGCTCTTAGAAAAGTTATTGCCGATTAAAAACAAGGGTGCTTGTTTTTTGACTTCAACAGGTAAAATATAAACAAAATCCATGTGAAAAACGGTGCAGGGAAATAATTCCACGGGAATCTGCTCCACATGGGAATTTATTCCACCTTATGTGGGAATCTGTTCCACTTTTTGAAGTGGAATAAATTCCCGCCCCGAGTGAGAATTTATTACACTTTTAATTGGGAAATAACTTCACCTTCAATTTTGGTGATTTATTTCTTATCATTTTGGAGAATGATTTTACTTTATGTTTGTATTGTATGTGTCATCTGGAAAAAAGCTGCGTTTTTGCGGAAATGGATAGTACCTTCAGTTTATAAACCATTTTTATGGCATACAAAATAGTAGAGTCCTTCCAATTCGATCTGGGAAAATATAATATATTTCTATTGTAAGTTTCAGAAACATAGCTATGTCTTGGTATATATTAACTACTTACATGCTCTTCATAGGAGGCGTGGGGATTTTTTTAAAAGATTTCTTTCAAGTCTCATAGTTTTTAGTTCGCGTGATTTGAAGAAATATCTTACAAACAAAGCGGACAAATAATGATAACTTAATGATCAAAAACATATCAACCCCTCTTGTAATAATTGGTTTAAAGCGAAGCGGAAAAAAATTTGTTGACATGAGAATCTACTCAAATTTCACAACCGAAACGCGAAGCGGAAAAAAATTTTGACCACGGGAGAATCAATTTTGAGGTGTGAAAATAAAAATTCGCGCGAATTTTTATTTTCACACCTCAAAATTGATTCTCCCGTGGTCAAAATTTTTTTCCGCTTCGCGTTTCGGTTGTGAAATTTGAGTAGATTCTCATGTCAACAAATTTTTTTCCGTTTCGCTTCTAATGTTGGCATTATTTTACTTGGCGTTATTTCATAGCATCATTGTCCATATAATTGCTTATATCGACAAGATGTAGTTACATAATTAAGAATTCCGTCCAAGCAACTTCAATTGAAGGAAAAACTCTATAATCGTTTGTTTTGAAAAAGAATACAACGTCGTTTTATAAAAATAAAATATTTTGGTAAAACTAAACCTTCTATTTCCATATACATAAAAATATTGCTTAATATGAATTCAAATGGTTCTTAAAATATTCAGAAATCAATATATTTTCTACAGTTTTGGTGGGTAATAATTCCACAAAAAAATTGGTGTAGTAAATTCCCTTCCACGGTGAGAATTTATTCCACTTCAAAAAGTGTAATAGATTCCCACTTGAAGTGGAATAAATTCCCATGTGGAGCAGATTCCCGTGGAATTATTTCCCTGCACCGTGAAAAACATGCTACACTAATAAAATTCGGAATGAAGGTTTTAGATAAAGCAGAGACAAAGGATTCATAAAGTTCTTACAATTATTTTTGGTGAAAGTGTGTTTTTTTGAAAGGTTAAGTTGTGTGTGAGAAAGCTTAGTTAAATTTTATTACTTTTTAAAACTTGGTGAAAAAGTTTTCGTTGGTATAAGAATTAAGAATCTATAAAAAGTACAAAATTATTTTGAGTGAAAGGGTGTTTTTTTTTTTCAAGAAATGATGAAATTCGGAATTATTACCACAAAAACTAGGAAAAAATTGTTACACCAATGAAAATTGGTAAAAATGTTTCATTTATAACAGAAACCAAGAACCCAAAAAGTCTATACAAATATTTTAGGTTAAAGGGAGTTTTTTTTTTTTTTAAATAGGGAAATAGAGAATATCGATTGACATTTTACGTAAATGTCCTTTTACATGAATGTTTGTTTACTAATATTTTAAAATACTGATTAAAAAAAAAAACAGAAATATCGAAATCCTTCACTTTTTAGTAAATCCTACATGAACAAAAACACCTTAATTAAGGATAATATAAAATATCAACGCCCATTATATTATAAAAAGTCAAATATGTAAAGAAAACCAAAATAAAATACATTAAACAAAATTTTTACGTGTTTTGTAATTTTATATACCTACTATTTTTCTATTTAGAAATATCTTGTTTGTAATAAACTATTTGATAAACTGCCTTGTAAAGCTTGAGATTTGTTTCTCCTAAAAACAAAAGTATACTTTTCTTATAGTTTTTGATGGGTTGAGTTAGAATTCGAAGTCAAAAAAATTCTATCACGTCATTATTTTGAGATATTCGCATTAAAGTATCACAAAATCAAGTTTTGTTTTGAAAATCTCAAAAAACTACTATATCTCAAAAACCAGAGCTGACCAAAATTTTTTGAGTTCGGATTCAAAATCAGCACACTAAAGTCCATTAGAAAAGTATACTTTTCTTCTAAGGAGAAAGATATATTAATTTTTAAAGATCAGTTTTTTATGGTTAGATATGCCAAACTTACTAAACTTACTTAATTTAAGATATCTCGGAGAAGAAAAGAGATATTGAGAAGATTAAAACTGAATTTGAAAGAAAAAAATAAGTTCTTTTATAAACCCTAACAATTTAATTGAAAAAGATTACATTATGCCAAAATATTTCTTCGAAAACAGCAAAAAAAAATTGGTTTTTAAGATTTTCTAACAGGAATATCATAAAAAAAACGTAAAGTGCAAAGTCAATTCTGAATTCGGATTCGGAATTTCGGTGTAACTTGTAAACCTACCAAAAAACAGCCTGCTAAATTTGTTTTCCTAAAAAATATTACTTATGTATTATGTCCCCGTTGTGTGCAAAAAATTGTTACTGATAACAAGATTTCGATAGTTCCCAATATTTCACAATGCGTGACTGTTCTCTTTGTTTTACATACATTCGTGCTTTGCCTGGGTAATATTTCCTTACCAATGTTCTTTTTGCTAGAATAGCTTTTTCATTTCTTTGTTTCATTTCTTTATAAATTTCAACATTTTTTTTTTAGTATTGACCTCTGCCAATCTCTTAAAACATTTTGGAAGTACCTTTAAACCTTCCAAAGATTCCAGACTTAGACGGCTTTGATACCTTGAACTTTTCAATAAAATTAATTAACTTTTCATCAAGAATTTTAACTTTGCTTTTTTCGAAAAAAATTTTAATTTTTTTTGCAGTACCTAGGTATTTTATTTTTGTATAAGGTAATTCATTGGTTTCGTTCAAAAACCAAATTGAAATAGGTTTGAGTTTGGTTTAAAAAAAAAATGTTAATTAATTTTAAACTTTAACCTGTAGACATAATTTAGTTTTTATGAAAGAGAACTGCAAAAACTTAAGAACACAAAACAAAAAATATACACAAAAAAAAAGTGTTATATGACACTTTAACGTTTTGTAGACTTTATAAGCTGATTCTCCCTATCCAACACATCGTTTATAGTCTTCTACCAAAAACCGTCTTAAGGTTACATTTAATACTAAAGTTAAAGTATTACAAGTGATTAGTGAATAAGGTGTAAGTGATGCGGTAGGATTTAAACAGAGAGCCATGTCGACATTGGCTCTAGAGTGTCAATTGATCCTTAAATTCTACTTAATTTAAAAAAAAACTTTTAAAAGGATTAGTTGAACTATCATATCGATTTAAATGTCTACCAATTCATTTACTATGTGTATATAACCACATGAAAGTTCTCCTCGTCATTTCTTTACCTTTTCATTTCAACTTTCTTTTTTGTTATTGTTTTTATTTCAATTATTCCTTGAGTTCGAATAATCTCATTAAAGTTTTAATATGTACACAGTCATGAAAGTTACAAAGTCATTCAATGTTGTCCATTGCCATATACAATATTCGTGTGTTTTCTTATTACTTTATATTGTTTTAACAAAAACCTTGGAGGTATAATATGTTCGTATATACTCTATTTTCATATTAATGGTATATTGCTTCAATTAAAATGCCATTAACCAGTCACAGACATGCACTCACCATCTCCATATATGACATGAAATGACCTTGAAAAGTTGCTTGTAATAAATAATAAATTTATTTATTTATTCAGGACAAAGTGCATCGTGGATAATGTGTGTATTGAGCACACACACACACACATAAAATATGCTATCCAAAGCATAAGGAGGTCATTTAATATATTGCAAATTCTCTAAAGGATTTGAATATAACGTTTGATTGATTGATTGGCTGAATGGGTTTTCAAGAAAAAGAATTCTAAATTCAAACGAATATCAATATTTTCAAATATATAGATAATGCAAAAATGAAAATAAAATGTAACTCATTTTCTTTCAAGGAGAAAAAAGATTCTGATATTTGTCATTTAAGACAGTTCTTTGACATTAACTATTATAAGCTTACATGATTTTTGTGCCATGAACCAAATTCCCAATACTTTTTATCAAACCCAAAATTAGTTCAAGAATACTTTTCGGGATTGGAAAAGCGCAAAAAAAACTTAAAAATTAAAACACTGGAGATTGAATAACGTTTTTTAAATATAGATTTTTTTTTACATAGGTAACGATTTCTTTTCAAATTTTCATTCGCCTCATTATTCTCAAAATAGTTTCCATCAAGTTATCCTCCATTTTGTATAAAATTTCATATAATTTTAGCTGAGTGAAATATTTTACTCCAATAGGTCCAACAACTTTAAACCAGCAAAGGCAAAAGTGAGCGATATTCACAGGTACCTTTTCCAACACATGGCTTTCTCACTGGGTTCTCAAATGAAAGATGTCAACTTTGCGTTACTGAATGGGAGTCGGCACCAAGTAAAATGACAGTTAGCGTTACATTTCGTTACGCATATGACTGTTGTACTTTTCAAGCATCCTTCCTGCCACTGAAGACATCACTATACCACCAAGCTTATATAGGTATCTGACCTGACCAGGGTTGGTTTAATTAGTAAGTGCGTTACTTTTGTCGTTATTTTTGGAGATATTTATTTTAGGAGCTGCTTATGAAAAAAACTGCAAACTAAATTTGTGGCGACATTATCGCTTTGAGTGCCAATGATTGGGTGGTTTACCCTGAAATTTTGTTGTGTTGCTTCTTTTGACTTTCTGAACAAATAATTCGAGTTTGAAATGTAGAGCAGCGTTATTATAGAATTGAAGCTGCTCGAATAAAGCCTGAATCAGTTCCTGTAGATAAGGGTGTAGTGTCAATGTTGATCGGGCACTGCTGTATCTATTGATACATCAGTGTGTTGGAAAAATGCAAAATAATAAGGCCTTCACAGTTTTTTTAGCCTCATAATGGTAGGTAGTAGAGATAAAATAGGGATTCAAAAAAAAAAAAATTGTAACCCTCATGAAACTTGCCAAAAAGTTTGCTTTTGTAATTAGAACCATGGATCAAAAAAGAGTATATAACAGGAAAATGGGTTTAAGGGTGTTTTCTTCGCGGAAAAGCGAGAGGGGAAGGTCGAAAATATAGTGAAAAAAATTGTTTGTGAAATAATAATGATATGATAAATGTTTTTAAGGTATTTTTTGATGCTGAATCTAATGACATAAAAATAAATTCATTAAGATTGTTTTAAGAAAAGTTAAAGCTGATTAAAAAACCAAAGTTAAGGCAAAGTTCCTAAAAATTCCATAAAGTACTTACAAATATTTTTGGTGAAAGGGTGTTTTTTTTTAAGGGTTTTAGTTATATATAAGAAAGGTACCATAACAGCTGACATAAATGTTGTAAATTTTTAAAACTTGGTGAAATTATTTTGTTTGTTACAAGAACTAAGAATCAACAGAGTCTACAAAATTATCTTGATTGAAAGGGTGTTTTTTTTTTCATTAAATAAGAAATGATGAAATTCGGAATAAATGAAAATTGTTCAAAATATTTCTTTTATAACAGAAACCAGGAATCTTAACAGACTATACGAATATTTAAGATGAAAGGGTGTTTTGTTTTTTGGGAAATAAGAAAAATCCGCCATAAATCCGATAAAAATAATGATATAATTTACGAAATTTGATAAAAATGTTGTCTATCCCATGGGAACTACGAATAAAATTAGTCTATACATTTTTTTTCATATGAAAGGGTGTTTTTTTTTTTTTTAAGGTGTAGAGAAAATGTGGGGTTTATTGATAAGGTAAGTAATAATAGTAGTAAGAACTCTATTGAAATTCAGCAATTATGTTATTTTTGTGATTAGAATCATGGTTAAAACTTAAAAGGGTGTTTTTTTTTTTTGAGTGAGAACAAAAATGATGGCCCACGCTAATGACATTTTGGAAAAACGTTGAATTTATGAAAGAAAGCAAGAATAAAGAGTTTTTCATCCGTAAAATCTGCAATTGGTCCCAAAAAGCTAATAATTCGATTTATTTCTTGTTTCGATAACAAATTGAACGTTTAAACCAAAGTACTTTGACGTTATACACGAATCATTGAACCATATTTACACCTTGATGATTTTTTTTTGTTGTGGTTTTGATAATAAATCCTTTGGTTCAAAAACTATGTCTAGTACTCAAAATTATGTTAAACATTTTCTCTTTGATATTTTTTTCCTATCGACTGAGATAAAAACAACATGCGTTACAAGATTGCGTTACTATTATGACGATAGAAATGCTTAATATTCTTTCAGATTAACAATCTTTTACAAAATCAGCCTCAAAGGAAAACATGGAATCCAATGATTACACTCAAAGTGGCTTCTAATGATTCCTTTTCCCTCAAAGTAACCTTTTCTAAAATTATATTTTTTTTGTAAATAAAGTTTTCCTAAAATAATTTCCATCATATAGAAATTTCCATCTTTTTATGCTCCCGTTTTCATATCTATATTTTTCTCATGTCGAAATGTCAGTTCCATGGGATTTCAAGTCAACTCTGTCACACGAAATAATTTTTAGCTGAGTGAAATATTTTCACTTTAATCAACCCCAAAGGATTTCAATTTGTCGATAGCCTGTCAATGATTTGAAATGTGATAAAATCAGCGAACTAAAACGTTGCTGTCAATTTTTTTTTTTTTTGCATTAGTCAAGTTTCTATAGCACCTGGTTTATTTTCTGACATAAATGGGTGTAGTGCATCATCATCCATTCACACCCGAGACCCGACCTGAACCGACACATATGAAAGGATGGATATATGAAATTTGCCTTCCCTTGGCACGTCGCGTCGTCGTCGTCGTTACGTTATAACACCTGAAATAATAGAAGCCAAGTCATATACGGTAACGGTTATGCGGGTAATCATGAATCGTGATCCGCTCGGGGTTGTCCTTTTTCCATCCGCTATATCCGCACCCTTTACTCTAAACCACCCGCCCACCACAGCAATGTAAATCTCTCGCACTTCTATCTAATAATGCAATACAAAATCAATACCACGCTACGTTAGTATCGTTACCTACTTACATACCAACACATCTAAAATTCTAACATATATATGTTTTTTTGAAAGTTTGAAAATGTGTGTGTGTGCGTAACTAATGACATATTGCGCTCGGGGGGGTGTTGGAGTGGTGGTATAACTAATCCAAAAACACCTTCGAATCTCGATCGCTTCGCATTGAGTTTCAACCGAGACTAATGTCATAATTCAATCGAAGATTTATCATCCTCATCCTGCGTCCTGGCCTGCGGTGGTGTTGGTGTTGGTATATTCTGTGCAAAGCTTTGCTTTTACTAAAAACATGGTTCTGCTTTCTGCACATTTGCCAAACAACATATACAACAACTTACACATCCTTTCATACATATTGCGGTGGTGTATGTATCTCTGGGTAAAAGGTATAGGTACCGTAAAGCAGCATCAGCGCATCCGGGATAGGTCCCCTAAAGCAATTTTTTTTTATTTTTTTATTTTTTCACGTGTGATATGAAGTATTTCCGGCTTCTATAGAACAGGGCTGAGTGTATAGTAGTTGAAGCGAAAAATAACGCGGTGGTGGTCGGTTGTGTTGAAATAAATACAAATTTATTGGAAGTTCGACCACAATATAACGGCCATTCATTGCTACACTCCAACACACTAATCAAGATAAGATTTCGCGTTATGGAGCGAATTCAAAGCGAATTAATTTGCTATATGTGAGAAAATTTATTGCTCTATACATTCGACAGCAGCTATACCAACCTACGGATAGGAATGTTAAAATTGGTATTGAGTTGTTTTTTTTTTTTTGGCTGACATCCGGTTGCCTTTGGTGTGTTATGTAGTAGTGCGATGGTGTGGTAGCTAGTTGATAGGTTAGTTCTATGGGGGATTATTATTATTTTTTTGAAAGGAGATGCTTGAGAGTAGTAGAGAGTGAGAATGATTTATATAGGATCTAGGTGTCTACAAAATTGACTGTTTGAGTATACTTATTACGCCTACATTTAATATGTTTTATTTATATTTTTTGTGGATATAAGACCTTGACCATATAATTTATAGTGACCATGTTTTAAGTTTTTTTCGGTCATATAACATAGATTTTAATTGTGAAATAGATTTTAATTTTAAAGAAAAGCTTAAGTTTCAATTACTATGGTAATCTAAATAGAAGTATATTTATATTTATTTTTCTTAATCAACAAAATTGAAAAAGAAAAATGTTACACATACACCACAGTGACCCCATCAAAGTTGAATCGGATTTGATATATTAATTGCCAATATAATTAGAAAATATTTATATTGCTAATGTACATATGCTTAACCAATTACCAAAAGGCTTGGAAAACCTCGATTTTGTAGCTGGTTTAGTTTTTTTTTTTAGTTCAATATTTCGCTAAAATAAGTTGAATGAACAATAATATTGAATAACAAAAAAACTAAATGAGCTGCAAAATCGAGGTTTTTGGATTTCGTCTTAGTCAAGACTTCAAATTTGTACAAAAAAAAATATTAATTTTCCTACTTTCGTCCGCTAACTTCAGTTTTATTTTAGCGGAATTTTGAATAACAAAAAACTGTTGAAGCTACAAAAACCAAGTTTATGTAATTGAGCAAAAGCATTTAAAAAGCTACAAATTTGGAGGTCAACTAAATTCAATAATTCCAATCATTTCAGATTTTGTCCGCTAACTTCAGACTTATTTTAGCGGAAAATTCAACAATTCCAATACTAATGCGAGCTACAAATTTTTGGTTTGCGCAACAAATTAGCATTTAATTAGCTACAATTAATTCTTTATTTTTAATATAGGCAAACGATAGGGGCTATGTCTACCAAAATGCTGCATTTTTTGTACTTTTTTCTCAAATATTTGACTTTTTTAAAAAGTATCAGCCTTATTTATTATATTTCAATAAACAGCTCTAAACGGCTGCATAGTTATACAATGCATAAAGTTTTATGTAGCCTCTATGCAACGTTACATAAATTTGTATTTATAAAACATTTTCTTAGACATTATAGTTATGCAAGGTTCGTGTCCAAATAAGTACTAAAAAAGGGAAAATTAGTACTTCTTATCATAACAAACAACTCCACCTGTCAATAAAATAACTCCATCTGGTTCGAAAAAAAAAACACGTCAGCAAAAGTTCTCGATATATTTGAGGAAGAAAACACGATGTAATATTTGTTTTTTGTTGACAGTAACATTAGACAGACATTAATCATTTTTGAAGTTATACTTCTTATGGGAGGGTGAGTATGAAATTTTACTTTTTGACAAGAATGTCAAAGGGATTATGACGCGATCACCCTGGGTAGCAGGGCTGTCGTTTTAACTTTAGAGTAGGCAGTACTTTAGTATTTAAAAATGCAGTACGCCGCAGTACGTCAAACATAAAACACACATCACGTTGCCAGTTACATGTTTCATGTGGCAAGTTGCATGTGGCAAGTTGTATGTGGCAAGTTGCATGTGGCAAGTTGCATGTGGCAAGTTGAATGTGGCAAGTTGAATGTGGCAAGTTGCGTGTGGCAAGTTGCATGTGGCAAGTTGCATGTGGTAATTTTCATGTGGCAAGTTGCGAGGGTTGCAAAAAGCTCGCATTTCAGCTCAGCTCAAATTTGAGCTAGCTCACTTTCAGCTCATTTGAGCTGAGCTGAAAGTGAGCGCCCCCAACTTCCAACGCCTATATCTCGGAATTTTGAAGAAAATGAAAAAAAAATTTTTTGATGCCAAAAGGTAGCGGGGACTCTAACCTACATTTGGGTACAACTCTCATCCCTGTAGGTCCACGCGTTCTCAAACCGGGAGAACTTAAAAGTAAAAAAAAAAATAGGCACGATTCTGAAAAAATAGGCATGATGTGTCGGTTTAACATGGAAGGCGATTTTTTTAAATTCTGACAATGTGCAAAGCGTAGGCCCATGACACAAGCTATCATTTGGCATCACTCCCAAAAATTGCTCTCAAGCGGTTTATCTTCCAGGAGCGTTCAAAGATTAGGGGATTTTTCGAAAAAAAAATTTACCCCAACTTTCAAACGTGATTTTCTCGGAATTTTGAAAAAAGTCGAAAAACCGGATTGTACCGGAATTTTTTTTGTATGATAAAAAAAGAAATATTTTACTAAAAAAATAGAAATATATTTACTATCAAAAACACCAAGAGAAAAGATCACGAAAAATTATCTGTCTTATTTATAAAAATATCTATGTGTTAAAATAATTCCATTAATAACTAGAACCAAACATCTTAAGCAATGATGTTTTATAAAAGTTTAAAATATCTTCATATTTCATTATACTTTCCAAATAAAAATCAATGTATCCTCTCACCCATCACAGCTTAGCTCAGCTCACTTTACCTTAGCTCATCCAACAGCTCAGCTCACCGACAGCTCAGCTTACCCAACAGCTCAGCTCAACCATCAGCTCAGTTCACTTTCAGCTCAGCTCAAATGAGCTGAGCTATGGTACATAGCTCAAAAGTGAGCTAGCTCAAAATTTGAGCTGGGCTGTGAACTGAGCTCAGCTAACTTTTGAGCTTTGTAGAAACCCTGCAAGTTCCATATTGCTACTACTAGTGCTGAAAAGCACACACAATTCTCAGTGGATGTAGTACTTGACTGCTAACCTAAAGGTTGTGGGTTCGAGCCCTACCTCAGGCAGCATTCTTTTCTTAATCCCCCAGCTTGGAAGCCACCCGTGGGACTATATGAGATATTAATCATCTTATTCTCAATTCACTGTACCAACAAAAATTCTTTCCTATCTTTCTATTCCTTCTAACTATGGCCGTGCAGTTGCATTTTAAAAAGACTTTAGGTCTTACAGGCATATAGTTAAATTATAAAAAAAAAAAAAAAAAAAAAAAAAAATTTTTTGTTAAATGGCATTATAAAGAATGCATAGTGCTATGCTCTGTCTATAATGCGTTTATAAATTAGCATGTATATGTTTCACCGCCCATTTATAAGATTTTCCATTTTTAAGAATGGTCGTTATTAAGGATATCGGTTTTTATCGGCTTCCTAAATATGATCATTCTTTGTTCTATAATGTTTGTAAGGTTTTTGGCGTACTCCAATGGTGTTTTATAATTTTCGAAACATAATTTCCAAAATTTTATTAATTACCTAAATTTTTTTTCAAAGTTTTGTACCCCCTGATTTTGATTGAATTCGATCCAAAAACTCCTTTATCAGGTCGCAGATCTTGAATCTGAGTTTTTCAACTCCTTTTTTTTACTTGACTTTACGGCAGTACGGTATGTTTTTGACCGGTATTTACAGTATACATAAATGTTAATTGAACAAATGAGGTATCGTTAAAAGCTTGTTTACTAGTTATAGGTTATGTGACGTTGCATGAAATTGATTATGATGCTCAGCAGAGGTAAAAGTTATGAACAATATTTATTAACTTTTGTACAAATTTCATTTAAATAACAATTTTTTTTTAAATTATAGCATAAATAAATTTGAACAAACTAAGTTTAAATAGAAAAAGTTCGATCTCATATGAAGTTGAATAACCCTTAACTCTGTTGTCCCCTATATTTTTTATAAATATTTTGTTACTGAAGAATAGAAAAAAAGGAAAAATATGAAACACTTAATTTTTATCGATTCAAAAACGTTCAACTGTTGAATAGCTGTTGCAAAAGTTTTTGCACCGTCGCGGTGTGTTCGAAAATTGATAAACAAAAGTTTTCAATGATTTGTGCTTTTGTTTTGTTTCATTTTTATTTATTCTATTTTTTTTTTTTTTGTGGATTTCTGTGCGGGAGGTAGAAAACATCTAAACAAGCGTTCTCATATTAATTCACACTGTGTTATGTCCCGGATGGCTCAACAACAGAGAGGAACAATAGTGTTTCGCACCTATTCCCCAGGGATGCAATGACAACGACCAACAACGAGGACGAAACGACTGTGAACTGGGCCAAGCTGATGACGATATATGGGAGAAATGGCAACGGAAGTCGATTCTCTATCGAATTGTGGGGGATTTCGCCCCGGATGAGCTGTGTGGAGCTCATAAATAAATCGTATCAATAAACATGTAAGGGATTATTCTGAATGTCAGTTATAGAATAGTTGGGAAATCGGTTTTACCATCCAATACATTCACAAAAGGATGTATAGAATATTTCATATATCTTTCAGTATTCGATACTGTGTGTTGTTGTTTATTTGTTTTGTTTTGTTTTCTATATTTATTGTTCCATTGCACAATGGAGTTGGTGGATTGTTTGCTGTGTTTTGTTTAAATTTAATAACAAAACATCAACAATTCAATGACACACACAACTCTAAATGAGAACTACTAACAGAAAGAGAAGGATATATAAAAAAAAAATCAAAAGCAAGATATTCAATAAATATCCAATAGATATTCCACACAGAATAGACACAGAGTAGATTCGAAATAGATGAGATAGTTTACTATTATATCTCTTTTTTTTGTGTGTGTGTGTAGATTTTCATCCTTTAAAACACATTAAAATGATGAAAATTGATTTAAAATTCAGTTTAAAAATTAAATACTAAATTGGAAACGATGAATAAATTACTTGGTAAAATAAATAATTGTTTACGCACGCACAGAGTAAACTCTGTTATCGGGGACAGTTTATTTAATTAAATAATGTAAATGTAATTTAGCATGCTGGAATAAAATACGCCTGATTGGTTTGCTTGCATTTATGTTAATTTATTGTTTGTAAGATAAACTATGGCAATTAAGTTAGCAATGAATTAAGGTAGGTCGGTTGGGCTCTCAGTGATGTGCACAAATATATACTCTCGGTATACATCACATAAACAAAAATAAAACAAAAAAAAAAAAAAAATAAATAAAATTAAAGCAGTAGTTAAAAAAATTTACATAATATCCTAAAATATCACAAGGGAATATTAAGTATTTAATTTATTTGTTGGTTTTACCTATACATATGGATTAAAATGATTGAATGGTTTTTATGTTATTATGCATTTGTGCGTATGTTATTTGTATGTTTGCATTAGAGGTTTTTGAGTTGCATGTTTGAGAAGTAATAGCTATAAATATTTGAGGATAAAATATTTGGGTATTTGATAATGACAAACTGATGTTAATTTTAGACGAAATTAAATGATATAATTGAAAGGGAGGAATGTTGTCTATTTTTTACTAGGTCAAACTATTTTGGTAGTTTAAAATGGTTTTTTTTTTATTCAATTAAAACGAACTTTTCCCTCCAATAAACTTAAGCAATTGTGGCTGAATTTTTGACTAACTTTAGCATTATATCATTTGCTTTATTTATCCAGTAATTCAGTTCCACAATAACGTCTTCAATCACAACAGCAAATCATCATAAGAAATCATTTTGATCATAGACAAAAAAATGTTACGCATACACCGCAGTGACTCATATTACTTTTCCAATTGTTGTCTCTCTCGATTTCTTAGAAATCGCATGTATAGAGGGATATTGTCATAACTCAAAAAGTGTTGATTTTAAATTATATCGTTTGGTATAAGAGCTCGTAAGGTCATGGTCTACATAAGTACAAAATGACATGCCAGAAAGGGAGGGAGAAAGGAAGCTAATTGTTTTCATCAAAATTGACAATATTATTATATTTCTTTTATGTTATGTATTATGATTTTTTATTAAACTATAATTTAATTTTTATGAAAATATACAGTACACCCAGAGAAAAAACGCATAGTAATTTTTAATCCGTTCTACATTGAATCAATGGTGAAAAATATATTCATTAATTTTCTAAAAAGTCGTCCTATGCTTAACTTACAGTTTGTCACATCAATTTTTATAAGTGAGATGGCACAGTGGTAAAGCACAAGCTTGTCAACCCAGGTATAGCAGGTTCGATCCCCAGCGGATGCCAGTTTTACTTTTTTTTATTTTTTTAATGTGTGAACAACTTTGATTTAATGTGTTAACAACTTTGATTTAATGTGTGAACAACTTTGATTTAAAGTGTGCTACTTTGATTCAATCATTTTCCACTTTAGGCTAAAAATGTAGTGATTTTCCATTGATTCAAAGTGGTTTTGATTGATTTTACGTTGTTTTTTGGCTCAGTGTAGCGAGCAAAAAAAAATTGCAAACAATAAAAACATTAGCAGTTTTTTGCTCATCTAAAAACGCATATTTAGATAGACTTTTGACCAAATATATTTCACAAATTTACTCTGTTTAATGAAATTAAAAGAGTTTCGAAATGCCAAATTAGGAAACTTAGTTCTTAGGCTAGGCGCACACATGCGATTTTGATCGCGCGATTATTCAGTCGCAAATTAGATGACAAGAATTTCAATGACTGTAGACACAATTTTCAAATTTTTAATCGCGGGAAGCATGTGTGTTCACAGGCATTGAAATCCATGTGATCCATTTTTGCGACTGAATAATCGCGCGACTAAAATCGCATGTGTGCTCCTAGCCTTAAGTATAAAAACACCTTCTTATAATGGTTTTGATCTCAAAACAAAGTATGTCATTTAATTTGTTGTATAACCCTCTGTAGGTACACCTCTTTTTTGCGAATTTGGGTTATACTTTTTCAAGTCGCTAGAACTTTTTTCGGTCTCACTATTTTATAGAGAATCATATATGAAATTGATGTAGAATATTCCGAGGAATTCGAATATTGTATTCACACAATTCAAAAAAATGTATTTTCAGCCTTATAAAGACACTTTTTTGTGAGCACTTTTCATTTTTGTCCTGCCAAATTCGCAACAGTGTGTCGACAGAGGGATAACAAAGAATTTGCACAAATTTATTTCTGAGCCGTTTTTTTAAATAGTTTTTTTTTTAGGTATATTAATATTCTCAAACTTTTTTTCCCAAAAAAATTTATTTTGCCAGTAAAAATTAAATATTATAGTGGAGTAACTAAAGCTCAAAAATTGGCAATATTAGGGAACCCGGCCGAACAGCTTAGACTTTGATGATCTTTTTTTCAAACGTCGGTAATTAAAAATACTTTAAAGTCTATAGATTAAAAATTGCCGGTGTTGCCGTTTTGATTTTTTAAATTTAATTGAAGATTTTTATGAACAAAAACTAATTTTTTTCAAAATTTTTTCTTAAATTTCATAAATTAATTGATGCCAAAAGATTGTCTAGGAAATTCAAGGAAAAAAAATATATGGGAGTGAGGGACAATCTTCCATAGTTCAAGCGATAGATGCAATTTTCTTATTAATTGACTTCAAATACAAAAAAAAATATTTGAACACAACGGCAACACCTACAATATTCAAATATACTTTTTTTTAAAAGCTAGAAGCTTAGTCATATATGTAAAATTAAAATTAAGTTAATTGAATGAACGGCTTTTGAAAGAATGGTAATTGAACTCAGATTTTTGAAAAAAAAATTATTGAAAAAATTTTAACATGTCGTTTTTTAAACTTGGTCGTAATAAAAAATGCATTTATTTTCAAATTTTTTTGGCCGCATTTATTATGATTTCAAATTATAAAAGGAAATGTCAATATGTATTACGGTTTATGAAAAAAATTAAAAAGTATTTCATTTTGGAAGAACTTTTTTTAATAAAAGTTTTGAAAAAAAATGTAACCTATTTTTTTTTTTAAGTTCAACATCTAAACATAAAATTATTTTTTATTCATTTAATAACCCTTACTGTTGAAAGTTAAATAGCAAAAATTTAAAGTTCCTATTTACAACAGTCTTTGAGAAAATTAATTATTTCAATGCAAAAATTCAGTTTTATTAAAAAAAACCATTGAAATTGAAGTAATTTTTCGTTTTTTTTTTTTAAAAGTGTGATATATTTTACCTTTTTTGCTTCGAAATTCAACTGATAATATTTATGGCCAAAAATTTTTTTTAAATAAATTCATATTTTATAAGAAAAAGTTTGGAAAAAAGTCATTTTAAATTTTTCTAATAACATTTTTTTTTTAAATTCTGAGTTTGAGGACCATTTTTTCAAAAAGTCTTGATTAAATTTAGTGGATTTAAATTTAAGAGATAAGAATGAGCTTCTGGCTTTTTAAAAATGTATTTTAAAATATTGTAGGTGTTGCCGTTGTTTTGAAAATATTTTTTTTGTGTTTGAGGTCAGAATGTTAGAAAATTGCATTTATCGCTTAAACGATGGAAGATTGTCCCTTACTGCCTTTTATATATTTTCCTTAAATTACCTAGAGAATCTTTTGCTATCATTTGTTTTATGAAATTTAAGCAAAAAAAATGGTTTTGTTAAAAAAAAATTAATTTTAATTTTAAAAAACAATACGGCAACACCGGCAATTTTTAATCTATAGACTTTAAAGTATTTTTAATTACCTACGTTTGAAAAAAAAAATCGTCAAAATCAGAGCTGTTCGGCCGGGTTCCCTAATAATTTGCTTTAGTTACTCTACTATTAGTTGACACATGAAAACAAAGTTTCAATGAAATTTATTAATCCAAATTGATTTTCCAAAAAAAAAATTTGAAACTTTTTTTACATCGAAAATTGAAAATTTGAAAATTTTTCGTTGAAATCAGTTAAGACGCTTATGAGAAAATTCGAAATAAAAAAAAAAGGTCCCATGGCATGGTAGGTGTGGTCCCGTCTAGCGAATCAAAAAAAAAAACAACTTATATTACGAAGTTTGAATTTAATCGCTTCAGTGGCTTAGGCTGCAGCTCGAGATATAGACAGATAGACAAACACAATTGTGAGATTTAGATACTTTTTTTTGCATTCTATACCTATCATCTCTCTATCATGTCTAATTGTTATCTCGAGTTCAATTTTTTTTTTACGAATCCTAAACTTGTTCATTAATACCTTATCTTAAGCAAAAAAATTTAAATTGAAAATTGCGTTATTGGAATTTGGGTTTAAAAAATTCATTCTCAAAAACTTTGTGAAGTTTCGCAGTAGCTTTTCGCGGAGTAATACGTGTTTTCATGTTTTCTGTATTTCTGATCAAATTTTTATTTAGATTTCTGAACCTAATAGAAAAGTTTTTTTTTTAATGGTGAATCAATATTTTGATAGCACCATGCTTAAAGTTTAGTAAATTAAAACCAGCTTTGTTAAAAAGTAGTATTAGTTATTGAAAAATAAAGAAAAACACTTATGAGGCTCCGTCGGGGCACCTTTGACTTTTGCAATATGGGCACAGTTTTACGTTGATTTACTTGAATTATATATTAAATAAATTATTAAAAAAATAAATCGACAATTTTGATGAAGATTTAAATGGAGGGATTTTTTGAAATAATTTATGGTTTTTTGATTTTTCTTCTTCTTTTTAGAAAATGAATTTTTTGATTTATTTTTTTCGTTATATTGTTTAGTAGATTGTTTAAAGCCAAAAATTTATTTTTTTTTCTCATTAAACAATAGATGAGCAAGATCCGCTAATAGCTAGTTTTAAAAATATAATGCACACGATGTGGGGCTTAATCCATTATTGTCAAATGTACCCCTTTTACCCCCGCCCAAGTAACAATTTAGCTTTCATAAGGGTCAATACAAGCTATTTTTTGACTTGTTTAAGAAGAAGGACAAGTCTTATGCAAATCATTTTGGCGCACATTACCGAATTTCCCCAAGACCTTCCTCCACAGGCAATCCACAAGCTAATAGCTTGTGACGAACAGCGTAAAACGACCTTATGCAATCCTTTTTACATAACAATGAAACATTTTAGGGAAACTATAGCTTCGCTAAGGAAACTATCATTTGCATTGGATGTTATAATAAGGCCTTATGGAGGTTGTTATAAGATGTTGAATTTATGAATAAAAAAAAAGGATTTTAATTAATTTTTTTTTCTTTTAATTTTTTTCTATTTTGTTTTTTCTTCTTTTTTGGCCATGTCAATGCTTTTCCTGTCGTTCTAAAATGGGAAGAATTTTATTTTAATTGAAAAAGAACACATTTTTTTTTATTTCACAAATGGCCCCGCCAGGAATCGATCCCACGTACCTCTGCATACCAAACCAGCACCTTACCAGTAGACCATACTCGAATATTAAAGATGAGTGGAAAAAAGGGAGCTAATTGAAACCCCACATAAAAATGCAATGTTTTTTTCTAAAGTGTTACAAACATTGCATATCTGCAGGATAAAAGCTTTGCATACTTATTGGTGAAAAACAGTGCATACTTGAGAGATGTAAACATTGCATACTTACAAGAACCTCTTGGAACAGGTCTTATGAAAGCCTTCTGTCACTTGAAAATAGAAACGGTTCAAACAGGTCTTATGAAGGTCTTCTTTAACTTATATTTACAAGGCTTCTTCTAAACACTTCCAGATGGCCTTAAGGAGACCTCCTTTGTTTTCAAAATGGATGATTTGCGTAAGTAAGCCTTAAACTAAACTTATACAAACTATTGCTTGCCGAATCGAAGAAAATGGACCTTATGCAAGTAAAATTGTTACTTGGGCGGTCCCGGGGCATTTCTGACAAAATGACTTTTTTTAGAAAACATTATTTTTTTAAATGTTGAAATGTTGTTAAACATAAAAATTTACTGTTAGTATAATCTTGAATAGTCAATAAATCAAATACAAAACAAAATATTGAAATACATTAACAGTTTTCGAAACTAAATGTCAAATGTACCCCCTTCTCCCCTCCCTACATAAAATAAAACTTAGTTAATATTGAAAGTGCTGCCCTGAACTATCTGTCACAAAATAGGTATACGTTTTGTTTTACAAATAATATCATTTATTAATACAATTTATAATGTAAGCACTAAAATTTATTTGATCAGTTAGTCATTTTTGATCAGCATAAATCCATAAAATAGGCTCCAAAGTGTTCACACTAAAATAAAACAAAAAAAAAATTAAAAAAAAAATGTGCTTGTTGCCCTTAAACCGCACAAATACCTCTACACTATACAATGCTGATTGAAATAAATTAAATGCTGAATTGAATACCATTTCCCATCAGATTCGGGATTACATTTGAGTTTTGGTCTTAAATGCTCTCCAACATCACAGAGAGGACAGGACACCCACCACAATATTGCACTATACCTTTTCCTGTACACTTATACAACATTACATGTATTTCGCATGTGGATTGTATATGCAGATAATACAACATGATAGCTGGGACTTCTCTGGATTTATATAAAGGATTTGCAATGTGCTATAATAGTGAACAGAAAAAGGATTATAGGCTCGATATACTCGTATATGTATAATGCACAATATTATCATATATGCAATACATACACACATTTAAATAACCTATAATAATAAAGTTAGTTCAGAGAAGTACGAGTACGAGTAGGTACTTTTACAGTGCAGAAGAGGGTTTAAAAGGAGGCAGAATTTAAACTATTTCATAGCCCAGAATCATCATTGTGTGATATTCAATTGTAGGTGAACATAATCCTTGTGAATACAACATAGGTACATTTATATAAATATATTATGTAAATATATGTACAGTCACACTAAACTTGATTTCAAAAGGATTGTTTTGGTCGAACATAACATTTATTTTGAATGCATAATTAAATATTTGAAGAATGGAATTTAATAGAAATGGCATTTTGAAGATGTTTGTTGGTATATACACACAAGAACAATAATAATAATAATAATAATGATATTTGGCTTTGAAGTGAAGTTATATGTATGTTGTTTTGATATCTTGGCCCCATGATTGTTGCATGAACTTGAACAGGAGTTAATTTAAGGCAAAACACACAAAAATATAAATGCAAACGAAGTTGCATAATAGAAAAGGAAAATGTATGATAGATTTCTAAGAAATGCTTTCTATATTTACTTCGAAGAACTATGCTACTATTTCAAGCAGGATCATTATTCCGAATATGATTGCAAACAAATACTGTGCGTATTGTTTTCGTTTCCAGCGGCTAAGGGTATAAGGACGTCAGAAGCTTCAGTTTGTGTTAACACTAAACTTAAATTGGAAATCAAAGTAAGTAGGTAAGAACTGCATAATTTTTGTTTGACAACAAAGTAAAAACTGTCATTATATTTTTTTTAAAAACAATTCTTAATTTTAAGTTTCAGTAAATAAATTACTGGAAAAAATATTTAAATAATATGCGTGCGGAATATTTGTATAAATATTAACATATTTGTACTTTATTAGTTTCTTGCTGTTTCTATACGATTTCATCATCCATAACCCATCTTCACCCAGCCCATTAATGGAAAAGTTCACTACGGTGTATGCGTAATTTTTTTTATATGATTTTTTTTCTTAGATAACATTTAGATACCTACATAAGAAAAATGTGTTGTTAATAAACATTAGTTTAATTTGATTTTAACAAATGCGTTTATTTTCTTAAAACATATTTCAATTTTTAATAAAAAACAAAAAAACAACAAATAAAATTAAACACAAAAAAGTTATATTTTTAAATAACAATGGATGAACTATTACAACTTAGCTATCAATATTCAAAAAACAGCTCTACAAGATTTAAAAATTTATGTTTTGAATTTCTTATTTTTTTTTTTTGTTAATTTATTGAAAATTTCTTATTTTGTAACAAAAAGTGGTTGCCTGTGAAGTCGGTTAACGGACGATGATTTTACGTGATAACGTTATAAGAAAACAGGTTGTGTGCTTTTGTTAAATAAAAAATGATCTAAAAATTATTTATTTGTCAAATTTCTTGTAAAAAAATTAAAACATAATAAATCTTATAGTAAAGTACTTAAGCTAAAAATTAAGACCTTACATTTTTATATCTGTATGATTTGTAGAAAACCGGAATAACTTTTTGAATCCTATCATAATTAACAAGAAAAAGCTAAAACAAATGCTCATTATATCAATTTTTTATATGAAAAGCTTAAAAAAAATTACGCCATTAAACAATTTAATATTTTTTCTAAAGAATAAAGCAATACTTAGACTTTTACAATGCGTAAAAGGTATACAAATAATTTATTTAAAACAATGATTTTTAATGGAAAAAAAGTGAAAAAAAACTATTTTCTTCTAACACCATAAAATCCATTTTTTTATATAAATTTTATACCATCTGAAAGCCTATTTCAGCTCAAAATATTAATATCGACAAAGAGAGCTAGAATTTCTTTAAATCAATCAACTTTCATCAATAAAAGCAAAAAATATCAATCTTTTTTATCTTCTCACGCCATTAAATCAATTTTTTTCAATGACAACCTATATTAAATTGTATATTATAAGAAAGCTTATTATTTCACCTTTCATATGACGCTTCAATCACATTTCTACGATGCCTACAAAATTAGAATTAGAATTTTTTTTAAAGCCAACCATGTCGAAATTTCAAACTGAGAATACGTTACTTCCCACACTGGTGGTACGACATGGGCAACAGATCTGCACAGGTTTTTAGAGGTATTTCTGAAGCTTTTTAATTTAACATTGTGAAGCTTTTAGTTAATGCGCCGTTATGTGTGATATATCAAATGATAGGTAATATTATCAGCATGCTCAATAAAGTTAAATTGAATTTTTATCTGCTTGTTGAGGATACCATTTGTACATGCATGCGCACAATCATAAACTATACATATGTTCTATAAGTTCGAGAGTTTTTGGACGTTACAAAAAATTTCTAAAAAAATAGGTGTTTTTCAAAAATTCAAATTTCGAAACACAGAGATTTAAATAAAAAATCCGTACTAGATTCACAATCTTTTTTTTTATTATCTTTTGAATGACGATTTTCAAATTGTCAAAAATAAAATCCCCTACTTAAAATCACTACTTTGTCAAAAGTCTACTTCATGTTTTAGTTTAAAAAAACCATTTATAACTTGGTTTTAAAATTTTTTTGAAATTTTTTCGATACCATTGTCAGTCTTACAATAAATTTATCTATCGATTAAAAAAAATTCAACTTTCCACAAAGTTGCGTTTAGAAAATAGCCACTTTTTTGGAATTAAGTTTTACCGAATTAAATGACACAATTTCTTAAAATCCTTCAAATATATTCAATTTTAGGTTATTATCTTGGAATTAATTTATAAGAGATTTTTGTATTTCTAATAGCTTGTTTATTTTTAATTGAAATTTTTGCCGCACTGCTAAAAATTTCAAGTGGAACGGGAGAAAATGACTTCACTTTTTCGTGGATGCTAGCCTGGTTCATCGATTTAAAAGACGTTATCACGTAAAAAAAACTTTCGTTATTGATTGTTTTTTTTTACTGAGATGAATTCACTTAAAACGGATTTTTGTAACAAAAAACGATTTTTTTTTTATTTGGAATTTCTAAAATAAACAGTTTTAATGTGCGAAACCATACATTAATTGTGACCATTATGCTTTTATTATGCTTTTTAAATGAGTAAATTTAACATAAATCAAAATAAAAAAAAAACAATATTGAATTTTTTCATTTTTCAAAATATTTAATTAAACATTCTTAACTTGAAAAATATAAAATTAACTATTTATCAATTAATTCAACAGAAAAATAAAATTTATTTTCTTTTTTTTTTTAATTTAATTTGAAACAATATTAACATAAAAACACTTAACAGTTTTTAATACATTAAATAGCAAAAAAAAAAAAAAAAAAATTCAAAGTGTAAATTTATTCCAATGAAAATACATAATTAAATAAATATTTTACTTATGTATATTATTTTTTAAGCCTTAAAACATACAAAAAGTAATCTGAAATAAAAAAAAAAAAATAATTTTCACCTGAAAAATAATAAAAAAAAAAAAATAAATTCTTCCCTCGAACTCCAAAAAAAAATAACATTTATTTTTTCAAAAAATTCAGCAGAATCAGTTATTAATTCGTGCATAATTACCAACAAACTGTTATTGTTTAGTTTATCCAAAATAATAATGAGATTAATCTTACAAATTGTGTCCTCGCAGCAATAATACAAAAACCCACCAATATACAATTACAGAGCATAGCTCAGCTCCCTCCAATTTCCAAAACTCTGGAAGGCTTATATTTAAATAGTTACACAAATACCAAAATGTACACAATAATCAAAATGCAAAGTAAACATCCCAGACAAAGAATAGTATAGTATTGCCTGACAGCAGCACTGAGAGCGGGCGGGCGGTTGGTTAGGGCCAAAATCAAAGCCATAACCAAAACCAAACGAAACCAGGCCAGGATGACGTTCCGGGCCCGGTGTCGTCGGGGTCATTTGCATACAGAAATTTTGTATTCCGGCTTATATATATGTATATAGCAATTGCAATTGTATAGTCCAAAATATACATTGTATTGGAAACGGTACAGCAACGTACTGTATACAGGATTCACAAATCTGGGGAACGAACTGATTTTGATTACGATTGCATGCAATCGCATTTAAATGAAGTCTTCATTAATAATTCACAATATGTATAGAATTGCAATGTATTCTGTGGAAATATTGATCAGGATGTCACAATGGATTCCCAGGCAGTGTCAAGCAGCGTGACAAGCGGGAAGGGGGGCTATTCGGTAGGGTACATATCTGATTTTGGTGCGGAGAATTGTTGTAGAACGTGGAAGCGGAAAGTTCCGTGCAATTATTACGTGTCCGTGAGTGCACTGCCACTGGTTCAATTAAGTTATTTTTTGTATTTTATTTGCTAGGCAAAAAAAAGGGGGGAAGGGGGATAAAAGTTCGTCCTGGATAGCGGATTTGTGTTCTTTTGTGAAGAGGCTTAAAAATTGTTGCTTTTTGTTTAAAATCTGGACAGCATTGGACACTTTGAAACATAACAGAACGCAACTATTGCAAAGCATATTGGACATGCCGCTTGCCATCACCGGACCGTCGCCGTTCGGTCTTCATCGTCAGACCACAGCAATCCGCTATTGGGCTTACGATATTGTGTTATTTTTAGACATTTTAATAGCTGATAAATTGTTATCGTGGAAATCATTATTTTTCAGGAACCTCGTCGAACCTTTATTATATCGAATATAATATCGTCATCATGCTGTGTCTTTTTTGACAGAGTTATTTAATGCTGGGCTTTGAGAGAGAGAGAGAATCGATTGGATTCATTAAATATCTCTTTATTGAATTATTTTTTGGTGTTGGTCATGCGGGGATAATGAGAATGAGATATTTTGTGAATATTATTTTATTTTTGTGATGTGGCGGCGGGTGCAATTCAGAATAAATTAATTATAATTATTGACAAAAAAAAAAATAAATATAAAACAACAGCATAAAAACCTTAAATGCGATTCGAATTTAAAGCCAGAAATAATTGAAATCAGGGGAGAATAAAGCATAAAAAGAATATTGAGATAAAATCAACAATTTCTATATTTGGTTGATTTTATACTGAAATTCAATTCCTTAAAAACTTATTCTTGCCCCCATTCACCCTAAATATCCGAACAATGTTACACAAATGTCTCAATATGTGTTTTCAAAAACCAATAACGTTATTTTAAATCTGCGGGAATTCGAATTTTACTTGATGAAGTTATTTTAAACAACTTTTTTTTCTTTTTTTCATTAAAATTAAAAACTGTTAGTAAAGAAAGACTTATAATTTTATGCAATGTGTTGAGGGTCATACTTTTTCAAGCTTAAAAATTGTATATATTCAATTGGATTTATGACACGTTTGATGAAAGGATGCAAAAGTTACCAAATGAAGATACTTTTAACTCTTAGCAAACAGAAACAGAAGCTCGAGGATGGGAAATACGTCAACTTGTGTGTTTTCAAATTTTCAAAAAGTTAAAAAAAAAATAAAATTATGAACGAATATTTGTTTTACCCTGGTGCTTTTCTTTATTTTTTCTATCTATCTTCTTTATTTAACCTGGGGAACCTCAGGATGTGGATCACTCGTATGAAGCAGATACGTGAGAGACTTATGATCCTTTGACATCCAAAATATTACAGCGCCCGATTTAAATAGAAGGTCTTTTTTGTTTGATAACCAAAAGCTTACATTTCTTATGGATACGTAGCTAATAATTCAGAAGCCTTGTCATTTCTGTAGATAATGACCGTATTCTTATAGTTTTCGCACTCGAGTGTCGAACGAAAAGTTTTCAAAAATGTGATTTTGTCGAATGTACTCGAATTTTTCAGTCTACGATAATTTAAGCTCTAGTAGAAAATTTTTGGATAAAAATTGTGTATCACAGCCTTTAACCTAATAAATTGTTTAAAAAATTGAGTCTGAAACCGAATCTGTAACCTTAATGGTTTCAAAAATATTGCTTCTCTGGCATACCTCTTTTTTGCGAATTTGGTTTATACTTTTTCATGGCGCTAGAACTTTTTTCGGTCTCACTATTTTATAGAGAATCATATATGAAATTGATGTGGAATATTCCGAGGAATTCGAATACTGTATTCATCATTCAAAAAAAATGTATTTTCACCCTTATAAAAACACTTTTCTGTGACCACTTTTCATTTTTGTCCTGCCAAATTCGCACCCGTGTGTGCTAGTTTTTCTATCTGTAATATCTATCGCAAAGATAATTTCATTTAAAAGAGTTCAAAATAGTTAAAAAATAAAATTTATGGGTTTAAGATTAGATACTGCCGGTTTTTTTTTCAAGAAAAATTGCGTTTCATAGGCAAATTAGTATCTAAATCAAATCGCATACGCGGGACAAAATTTTGTTCCTGGAATGTGTTCGGGTATATAGGATGTCCGAAAAGTAATGGCTGATAGGCCAAATTATGTGCTCTCAGAATTTGCTAACTTGTTCGCATCCCAAATCCTTACGACATTCGATTAAATGCAGTATTTGTGAAAATTCGAAAAATCCCTGCAAATTTGTTTAAAAATACAATTTCTTCCTTTTATTTCAGAGCAACACGCTTTTTTTTCTTCATTTTTGACATAAAAGCTACTAGAAAGATTTTGTAGAACATTTTTTTTGGAAATCAGTTATGTCGTTTACGAGAAAATCAGACATTAAGAAAACGGTTCTATATGGCAGGTTTACCTACACCGTTAATTAAGATTCAAAAATATTTTTTTTTATAGCAAAAGTAGGACCTTATTTGACACATTCCATGTAATTATTTTCATCAAAATAATTAGAGCCATTTTTGAGAAAAACAACAATCCTCCTCTTGGGAATTGCCAAAGTTAATTGCTTCAGTGGCTTAGGCTGCACCTTGAGATAGAGACTGACAGACAGACAGAAAAGCATGGCCCTCTTTTTTCGCATTTCCTATCATGCCTATATAACTTGTGGTTATTATAGCATTCGCACTTTTATTTAAACTAAACACAAATTAGTTTCACCTTTCACAAATATATTTCACCTTTTAGCAAATATATTTCACCTTTTAGCAAATATAATTAAACTAAAAGCAATCATAATTAAACTAAAGCAAACTATTTAAACTTTTCGCAAATCTATTAAACCTAAACGCAAAATGATTTAACCTTTTTTAGAAAAGGCTTTTGATATCGTGCTATGAAGAAGGGATAAGAATTTAGAAGGTGAAATAAGTTTGTGTTTTGGTTAAATAGAATTGCTAAAAGTTTAAATAGTTTGCTTTAGTTTAATTATAATTGCTTTTAGTTTAATTATATTTGCTAAAAGGTGAAATATATTTGCTAAAAGGTGAAATATATTTGTGAAAAGGTTAAATAATTTGTGTTTAGTTTAAATAAAAGTGCGAATGCTATATCTCAAATTCTATTTTCTTTTTACGAATCCTTAACGCAAGTAAAAACATTTGTCTGCGTGCTGAGTCAAAAACAGCTTTCCTAAAGTCTCCAAATTTTGCTATTGTTTTGTTCCAATACTTTTAAATTTTAAATGACAACGTAAAATAAAGTTTTTATCATCTGAAAGCTTATTATTTCAAACTTTTATATGACGCTTCAATCATATTTCTATCACGCCTACAAGAAAATTAAGAATTTTTTAAAGCCAACTATGTCGAAATTTCAAACTGAGATTACGCGGTACTTCGTATACTGCAACAGATCTCCACAGGTGTTTTGAGGTATTTTTCAAGTTTTTTTTAATTTAAGATTGTGTAACTTGTAGAGCACGTACAGTTATGTGTAATATATCAAATGAAAGGGAATATTATCAGCATGCGTATCAAAGTTAAATCTTTAGGTAATCTACATCAGAAGATATAACGTGTTCAGAAAAGATCTTTTCACCGTGATCTCAGAATTTTTTATATGAAATTAATTGAAATTTCTCACAATTATAGTTTATTAAATTACCTATCTACAGTATAAATTCCATCAATATATCTATTAAAATAAAAAAGTTATAATCAATTGATTTTTCCTGTCGCTTTTTCGTTTCATCGTGTTTCAAATCACTACGATACTAAAAAAGTTTTCACTTCAAAAAATATCTTTGAACCATGTTTTTTTTTCTTTCGATTTTTAAAATAAGACTACCTGATGTATCAGCCGAATCCGTGGACCGATTTAAAAATTTTGTTCGGTTTTTTAAGCTTCCAATATCCCCTTACACAGTATATTACTTAGTTTCGGATTTTAAGCAGGATTCTAGAAAATGTTTAGTTGACAGGTCTCAACATTGATATGAGTCATTCAATTCTTTCTCAAACTATTTAGTCAAGTACACACATTTTAACTCCTTTCACAAACACAAATTTTCAAACTTGACCTTATCTTTATTCAACTGTAACAAGAAAAATTGAATGAGACCTGAATTCAATTGCTCAAAACCAAGATATTCTATAACGAACCTGACATACCTTCTATAATTTTCAAGTACGAAGAAAGTTATTCCTTTGCCTTAAATTCCTAGAAAAAAAAAAAAACTGCTCAGATTTACTTTATTACTATACCTAGAAACCGACAACAACTCCAACATTTCCACAAAACATTCCAGCTACATATATCTAACCCATTCAACAGTCGACTCTCGAGTCAAACCACTGCACCTTCATCACATATAGTATATCAATAAATAACAAACATAACTCCGGGTTCCATGCTGCAATAAAAATGCTTTATTCTCCACTCTAGCCATTCGGAAATAAAACTAGAACCTTCTATATAATATATTATGAGCTATGAAAAAAAATAAAAAAAGTTCATCCCATTCACTCATTAAATAAAACTATATTCCCCATATGCCGTTACCATAGCCATGGTATAGTTGGTATAGTATATACTGAAATTGTAATGGACAATGTTTATTTAACTTTACCATTTGCGGTTTTCCACCAGTTGGGGTATACCTTTAGGTATGTTGCAATTCCATATAAATGAACCCAACAAAGGTATACATATAAAAACCAGCAAGCCTATATCCTGAATAACTGCGTAATTTACAAACCACCTCGACCTAGCATAGTGACTGGTTAATAATTTATTATATATGTACGTTATAACCAAAACCACCACACACACACACACACACTGAAAAAAAAAACGTGTGTTTGCAATAAATCTGACATTTAACCCTGACCCCGTTATCACTCCCATTACACTTACATATTGCCCATATACCTACTTGCTCCCCAAAAGGCTCTTAATAAAATACAGTATAAGGCTTAATACCCGCACCACATCACCGACCGCTTCGGCGAATTCATTTTAACATTAACCGCACTGTTATAACGAAATTATAACAGGCTGCCGAGCCGAGTGCCGAGGAAAATTTAAGAAAAATGTAATTAATATCAAATTACTGTTTTTACCTCGCTCTCATACCCATGTCCCTGGATGATGGCCTAGGTCTGGTCCTAGGCACAGCGACCGCACAATCTCAAAAAGAGGGTTGCCTCTATACGAACTTTAACGGTCTTTTGCTTTCTCTAGATCCATGATCGGGTTCCCAAAAGGATTGCTTCTTATACCAATTTTTTTTTTTCGTTTTTACTATTTCGTTTGCTGGTATACTGCACTGATGCTTCTGCTGTGTTCATATTTAATTACATTGGTGAGAAAATTTTGGGGTTAAAAAGGACGAAGATGACGATGCGAGAAGAAACAAGAAATTGGCAATTGCCCTTTCCCAGTGAAATCGGCCATTCAATTTGCACCCTCTCGCTCTGCAAATAGGCTTTAATATGGATATTAAAGCAGTTAGCTGGGGCATCACGACAGACCGCCTTAAAGAGCGATAATAGTTATGATGGTGAATATAGGAAGTGGGTTATCGAAATGGCCAGGCACGGTTAATAGAAGCTATTACCACAATTCTTCTGATTAAGAAGCGCGATTTGGGAAAGATTGCGTTGGAAAGATGATGGAGTCATCAGTCCGTCCGTCGTAGTCGTCGTTTTATAGGGCGTTTGGAAGCGCGTCATGTCCTAAGCAAACTCATCTTGTGAAACAATTAAAAGCAGCCGCACCGTTGAACCAAGATAATTCACCACAATTATATTAAATTCATGTATTTTTTCGTTCTTTTAGTGGGGTTTTTTTTTCGTGTGATGACGGCTCGATGGTATTTTCTTCTGCGAGAGAGAGAGAGAGAGATAGAAGAGATTTAATTAAAAACTCATTTCGCCTGAGCGCTGGAAGCAAACGAAAAATAATTTAAATGAGTTACGATACGATATAGCCGACCAAGTCAAATCAAGCCATGCAAAACCTTGTCCCGTTTATATTCTTTTAAGTCATTTCACGTATTTGGTTCCACCCAGAAATACTGGAGTTCCACAATACTGGGGCCAGAATAAAGAAGGTGCCTGATCTTTAGGGACTGATTTTAATGCGTTAGCATTGGTCGTTGTTGGTTGGCTATCTACCTCGGCGCTGATAATATTCAGAAGAACTTTATCATATTTGCCATTTCGAGCAGAAGAGAACGTTTAAGGTTTGAATTTTTTTTTTTAAGAAATAAAAATAAGATGATGCTCTCTGCTAGGCTCATTATGCGAATTAAGATGTGTGAGTGAGCAAACAAAATATGTCCAAAAGAGAGAGAGATGTACCATTAGGGTTTGTCAAAAAAATCGAAATTCATTTTTTTGATTTGGTACTCCGAAAAATCGATCGCTAGACACCTCTAGAATAGACACACCAAATATGAACTCTTTACACTAATGGGAAGGTCCTCCGCTTTGCAATTTTCTATTTTTACATCAAGCTTCTACTAAAAAAAAATCATTTTTTTTTTTAATTGACTTTTTAGCAAATTTCTTTACATCTTCTTGTAGGAAATTAAACGCTCTACAAAAAAGGCCTTCTATACACTTTTTTCGTTTATCTTACCGTTTAATAGATATAAATTTATTACATATTTTTCAAATTAGCAAGATGTATTCTTGTAGGAGCTTAAACGTTCTACAAACAATTCCTTATCATCAAATTGATTGCTTTAACCGTTTAGAAGATATTCGTAACCAAACCAATGCCCACTGATTTCAATAGTTTTCTTATGACCCGTATGCATTGCGATTTGGATACGAATATCTTCTAAACGATTAAAGCAATCAATTTGATGTCAAGGAATTTTTTGTAGAACGTTTAAGCTCCTATAAGAATACATCTTGTTAATTTGAAAATAATAAAGTTTCAGTGAACTGAAAAATTTTTTAAAGTAAAAAAATGTTTTTATAATTTTTTTTAACTTTGACCTCGAATATCTTTAGAATGGTTAGATTAATGAAAAAAAATAACAAGACCTTTTTTGTGGAACAATCTATTTCCTACAAGAATATGTCTTGCACGTTTGATTATTAAAAATTTTTAAATTTGTTACAAAATTAAGAACAAAAAAAGAATTTTTAAAGATTTTCTCGATTTTTGGACCTCAAATATCTATTAAACGGTAAGATAAACGAAAAAAGTGTAGAAGGCCTTTTTTGTAGAACGTTTAATTTCCTTCAAGAATATGTAAAGAAATTTGCTAAAAAGTCAATTAATAAAAAAATGATTTTTTTTAGTGGGGTTAACTTTATTTTTTTTTTCTTCGCACAATATTTTGTCAATGTTTTTACATAATAACCTACTTAAAATTTGATTTCATCTGAAAAGTTATTATTTTAACTAAAAATATTCACCACAATGATTTCTGTACAATACAAGAAATCTGGAAATTTTTGACTGCAATCAATTTTAGTTTAAAAAAAAAAAACAATAGAAAAACAAACTTTTTTCCTTCCAATAACCTTTTTTTCCATATTTTAATATGACAATCTAATATAAATTTTGTATCATCGAAAATCTTATTATTTCAGTTATAATTAAATGCTTTAATCATATATTTACAATGCAAACAAAACAAGATACAATTTTTAAAAGCTGACCATGTCGAAATTTAAAATTGCAATTACGGTACTAATTTTAATTTGGGTCAATCGATCCCCACAGCAGCTTGTGGAGCATGTTCTATTATGTTTGATTATACCAAATAAGAAGTTATACATAAAGCTTCTTGAAAACAAAGTTAAATCAAATTTTTAAATGCTCCATGCAAAAAGATATCACGTTTGAAAAAAAAACACCATCTTTTTACCGTTATCTCAGAAATGAATAAATAAGAACTATTGAAATTTTGCACAAATATAGTTTTACCTTTAATGTATCTTCAATATAAATTAACACATCTTTCTATTAAAATTTAAAATATATAAATAAAAAACGGTTGAAAGCGATACAAAAATTGGGGCAGAGAAAAAAGTTTTGCCGTTATTGGGTAACAAATCATTTTAGGAATCCAATTTTTCGCATAAGTACATACATAAATTAAATTGATTTCACAAATAAATCTTCTAAGTAAAGCTTTCAAAAAAAATACCCCAAAAAATAACTGTATTTTCAAAAATTAAAACCCCTAATTTTTACTTGCGATATAGGTACTATAGGGCAAGTTTAGGATTCGTAAAAAAAATCGAACTCGAGATAACAATTTTACATGACATTACGATGATGGAGAATGCCAAAAAAGTGGGTCCGGCAATTCTGTCTGTCTGTCTGTCCGTCTGTCTCTATCTGGAGCTGCAGCCTAAACGAGTGAAGTGATTTTCTTCAAACTTGGTAGTTAGCAGTTTTTGGTGATTCCCTAGAGGGGAAATTGAAATTTTTTTTTTATGACCAAAACTAACGGTACCTGCCATATAACGGAAATAGAAAAGTTAATTTTTTTCAAAAACGGCTCTAACGATTTTGATTAAAATTTTTGTGTGTAATACTACACATAAGGGCCAACTTTTTAAATAAAAAAAATATTTTTTGTACCGTTATTAACGGTACCTGTTATAGAACGGTTTTTTTCGTTTCTGAATATCTCTTACAAAATTAACCCGATTTAAATGAAAATTTTTATACAAAAGTGTGTAGGTAAAGATAATATTAAAATTTTAGAAAATTTTCAAAAAACGCATTTTTGGTTTTTTTAAAAAATATTTCAAAATTTTTTTTTGAAAAATCAATTTTTTGAAAACGGATCAATGAAAAATTTTGAAATTTAGTTTTTATGTGTAAATTAATTATTTCTTCAAAATGGCATACCAACTTTTTTTTTGAAAAATGTTAAAAAAATTTTATATATAAAAAATTATTTTTTTAAAAAACGGCTCCTACAATTTTCAAAATTTTTTTTCTAAAAATACCTTTTTATACGAGAAATAAAATGGCATATTTGTTTTTTTTTTAAGATATTTTAAAACGGAGTTTTATTAATTATAAAAACAGATTTAGTTTTTTTATACTACTTATGAAATTTCTTCAAAATATCGAATTTTAAATTTCTTGAATAAAAAGCTTTAACATTATAGTTACTTTAAGCATAAGAGCAAGTACGTGCGACCCCAGTCGTGCAATTTATTTTTGTTTTTGTTAGCACCTATAACTCAAGTTACTGTAAAAAAATTTCCCTTGCATATGTGTAATAATCACTTTGCCGAGGGTCTTACATTGTTAAAAAAAAAAAACATATTTAAATTTTTTAGTATTTTTTTAATACCTTTTGTCATTTTAAAAAATTTGTCTATCGAGTAAAAAAAAATTCAACTATCTACGACATACCGTTTGGAAAACAGATTTTTTTAACATTTATTTTTATCCCTATTTACCCTATTTAATGATTGATTTTAAAAAAAATCCTTTCTTAATATTCATGTTAAGGGTACCTATAGCCTTTTAAATAAGCTTAAGTTTAAGCTGTACGTTGATTTATGAATGAACCATGCTTTTTCGTGTATGTAGCCGGGATTCATGGACTTAAAACACGTTATCACGTCGAAAATGTCATTTAAAGTTTTCTTATATCACTCACCGTTTTGAAGTTATTACCAAAACTCTGCACATTGCACACCTTTATATTTTTACTTATGATGATCTTTGTTATATTCTATTTTTATTTCATTTTGTTTTTAAATGTATGCAATACACTGAAAAAAGTATGATGTAAAGTACTATGAATCTCGTTCATAAACCAAAATTCATACATTTTTAAGAAAAATTCATTAAATTTAAGCACAAATTCTTAAAAAAAATGTTTAGTTTTAAGAAAGATTCATAAAATTTAAGAATCAGTGTTCATAAAAATTTTCCTATGGAAAAAATTTTTATGAATTTTTTTTAAGAACAAATACGAAGGTTTATGAATAAATTCATAAACTTCTAGCTCCAATTTGAAGGATATTTTGCTGAATCTTAGAATCTGGACATACTTTTATGAATGAAATTCACTATTATTTTCCATTCAGTTGTATTTTGAGTTAAAATAATTTTTAAAATTGACTTTTTTCCCTTCTAAAATTAAAAAAATCTATGTTTAAAATTACATTTGTAAGGAGTTCATAAATTTTGTGTGTTTTAAGTATTTTTTCTTAAAATGAATGTATTTTTTCTTAAAATGAATGTATTTTGTCATTAATTGTAAAATAACGAACATTTTACCGTTATCCTGCATTCGGCAGTAAGAACTTATTCTTAAAATCTAAGAATCTGTTCATACTTTTTAAGTTCGAGATTCATATTTTTCCAAAATTTAAGAATTAATTCATTAAATTCTATGAAAGTATACATATAATTTATGAAAAAATTCTTACCTTTTGAGTTTTTAAGTATATTTTCTTAAAGTCTATGTATTTTTTCATCAATCTAGAAAATAATAACTGTTGTTTTGAATCTATGCCTTAGAAAGTTTTCTCTGCAGATTTAGTTTAAAATCTGATATTCAAAGTGAACAGTCGTTGCCGAAACAAGTTTGTGAATAAAAAACAATACAGTGTTAAGCATTTAAAACCACGTATACAATTTTGAAGAGTATAAGACTCTTGTTGGTTCCCGTTGCCTCTTTCCCATATACTCAGATAAGTATAAAAACATAATTAATTTGTTAAAAATTTCTTTCTTTTATATATATATTAAATATATTTAAAAATTTTTTTGTTATAGGTACATAATTTAGATACTTTTGTGAAACGAGTAGGCACGTGAGTAATCTTCAATTTTAGACAATGTTATTTTCGCAAAAAAGCGAAATATAATAGAACCGGCAAAAGGGCACTTAATACTGCACCGTAAAAACCATCCTAAAGTCTATTTGCAACAGATCCAGTACACCCAAAGTTGTCATTGCAAAATAAAGCAAACACATCATGTTTGGAAAACATAGAATTTAGTAAGTGTTGCATGTTATTTAATCCCTTTAAATATTTAAATTTTGTTTTAAAGTAATATTATCAACATTCCTCAAATTATTCTATTTAATTCTGTATCTACCTAAATTTTTTATATTGTGATTTTTCCCCAACTTATTCAATTTTGTATTGTTTTTTCTTTCAGCTGCTGAACCTAATGCTGCCGATTACAATAAGGTAAAAGATAATTCTACCTTCTATTTTGATTTTTTGAACCAAATAGTACATAGTCATTTTACTAATACAAACTTTTTTTTATCTTTCCAGATGATGCATCAATTAAAAAAGAAAAATTAAATTAAAAAATAAATTTATAGTGATATTTATATTTTATATTTTTAATTTAATTTATAGTGAAAGTGACCAATAAAACATTTCTTTTATTTTTAAAAACTGTTTCATTTCTTTGTCTTAGATTTTGGGTTGTTTTCTTTTGCTGTTTGTTTGATTGGAACACAATTTTTTTCAGGAACAAATTAAATGCTTTGAATGGTAATGTATATTATATGCATCTATATAAATAAATGCATACATTTTAATGAAAAGTGTACTACATTTTATGAAAACAATCATAGAAAAATTCATAGTTTTTATGATTTTTTTCATAAAATTTAAGCAACATTTCATTCAAATTTTTACGGAATTTATGAAAAAAATCATTAAATATAAGAAATAATCTTAAAATGTAAGAAACTTTTCTTAAACTTTGTTCTTAAATTATAAAAAATAATTCTTAGATTGTATGAATTTTTCTTAAAATCTAAGAAACTTTTCTTAAACATGTTCAAAAATTTTCGAATTCGTGTATGAACAGAATTCATAAAATTTAAGAACTTATTCTTAATTTTTAAGAAAGATTCATTCCCTTATGAATTTGTTCTTAAAAAGATTCTTAAATTTAATGAATTTTTACATTGGCTCATTTGCCATGAATTTTTACATTAATTTAATGTACAAATTCATTAATTTTATGTACCTTTTTGGTTCAGTGTATGACAACCACGTAAGTCAGCAAAAAGCCATTTAAAAAAAAATTTGTTTAATCATTTCTTTAAATAAAATTTAAAAAAAAAAAAACCAACAAACTTAAATTAAATTAAAAAGTATTTTGTCCCTACTTTTCCACTTACATAAAATTAAATTAAATCTCATTTCTTTTGCATTGTATTCATTCACAAAGAGGACTCTATAACTCAACAAAAACTTACCCGGGTTCGAGGCATTTATGTGAAATTCACAAATGTTCTTAGTTCCTTGGGCAAAATCATACGAATCGGAGTCGGTAAAAAGTATATCTACATCCAATTCGAATCCCCGATTAGGTATTCCCTGTTGCAATGGTGCAGAAAATGGACTTGAATGAAATGCCACAAGCATTTCCGATCCCCTGTAATTGATAGAAGAAGAATATGATAAGAAATTAAGTTTTTGAAGATATTAGGTATATAGTTTTTGTAAAGTATAAGTAAATTCATAGAGTCAATCAGTTAATATGCAAAATGTAGGTAAATTAAATAATGTCCCAGCCATATTGCTCTGCTTCTTAGTCACGGTTAACTTTGTCATCATCTCTCTATCGTCGTCGTATAACCACATTTTCAAAGTAGGGTTCTCATAAAGGCAATTTCCGAAGAAAGTACCTTTAGGCGATTTATCAAGTAGAGACGATGATGATGATGATGATGATGATGATGATGATGATAAAGATGACTAAGATATACTTAAATGAAAATGGGAAAAAGGAGTTATGATGGGTCTATAGGTAGTTTGAGAGTTAGTTGGATGGAAAATAAAAGTCAAAAGAGCTTATATAAGGTATCTGCAGGGTTATAGCTCAGTCTTTTTTTTATACCTATTTTATTTTTATTTTATTTTTCTCACAACTATCAATACGATAAGTCCCTGCAGTTTATTTAGAACGGAAAGAATAAGAACAACAAAAGAACAAATAACAATTGAAAAAGGAAGTTTTTCTTCTTCAGCACATTTTTGCTTTTTTCGCATTTTTTTTTTTTTGTTTTGTTTTTATCAACAAAAAAAAATAAAAATACAACAACAATAACTGAAAGAAAAAGTAAATTTTCCCTAAAGTAATTTTTGTGTTTGTATTTATGGTACTTATACACGGTAGAATGAGAAGTACAAGGTCTATGTTTGTATTTTTTTCAAACCTAGTCATGGTTATTGCTTATGATTGCCAAATTATTGAAAAGTTATCAAGTCAAATTAATTCAACAATTAAAAGTATTTTAAGTGTGTTAGTGAAAATCAGTTATTTTTATTTAATTTGAATTTATACTTGGATTTTGGGCTATATTTTTGTGATTAAGTATTAAAAAAAGAAAAAATAGAAAATAGTTTCAGATTTTTGCCTCCAGAGGGCATTACCTATAGTCAATTTCTTGCAAATTCATATAGCCTATAACCAGCAATCAAGCAAGACGTTTCCAGAGTTACCTCATTTGTCAAATTAAGATAAGTAGTTTTGAAGCTATGATTACACAGATGAACACATAACCTTCTTCTTGGCTCTGCTGTTGTCAGATAAAAAGTATTTGTAAAGTAAGTTCAGGGGAAAGGATTCACTAGAAAAGTCGAAAAAATTGAAATTTTAAATAAAGGCAATTCATACCATTTTAAAACGATTTCGACTTATAATTTTTTACCTATAAGTATGTTTGTTCATATTTTCCAAAATAATTTTCTAACTACTTATTGAAACTTGATATATGAGGTGTCTGAGAAAGCGCCTGGCTTTTTTGATGCTTTTGAGTTATCTTTTGTCATGTATGTATACGGCTCCCTTTCGAGGCTATGTGAAGTTGGCACCCCCAAATGCTAATTTTTTTCTCAAGCCTGTCTGGTTCGATTGCCCAAGGTTAGAATAGGATAGCCCAAGATTTTAGCTAGCCCTAAAATTATAACGGAATTATTTTTTTCACCTCAAAAATCACAAAAAATAATTTTTTTTATTCAGTGTAAAAATTGTTAGTTTTTCAGTGTGTTTTTTTTAATTTTTTTTTTTGTGAAAAACTCGTTAGTTTAAAACCGTGGTTTGTTTGCCCATGCTTAGCCCAGGATAGCCCAACTTTTATTTTCGCTATCCTACGCTTAGTTTAAAAATTATAAAAGAATTAGTTTTTATTCACCACACCAAAAAAAAAGTACGCATACACCACAGTGACCTTTTTTTTAAATTTATAATTAAGAACAATTAAATCCATTGGTATTTGCATGGCGTCTCAAATGTTATTTATTTGACTTAAAATTTGTACTTGATTGAATGTAGTCCACATAACATTTCTATTAAAAAGCTTAAGAGGGGAAATCCCTCTGGAAATTTTTAATTTTTGCTTAAATTTTTTTTTGCCTAATAAATTCATTTATCAACCGAAGAAACTATTTTCAGTGGTCTAAGCCTTAAATGAAGCCTCAAAAGCCCCTAGATAGTCCCGAAACCCATGCCCTACGAACCTACCACAGTACGAAAACGAAAACTTTTTTGATTTTAAATAGTTTTCTTGACCTCGTCATTGCACGGCGCAAACTCGAGGTGTCAACTTTAAAGAGCTGTAGAGCCGCCATTTTGTTTTTTTTTTTTTTGTACTTAAAAAAAATTGTATCAATTCTTCATAATGTCAATAATATCACATACTTTTCCAAATTTCAATAAATGCTTTCAGTTTTCCAAATAAAATTATTGAAAAAGCTGTCGTCCAGAGGGATTTCCCCCCTTTAGTTGACATTTCACCTTAAAAACCACAACATACAAATATTTTTTCAAGTGTAAAAACTATTGATTTTTTGTTTTTTTTTTTTTTTTTAACCTACATGTTTAGTAAATACATATATCCAAACATTTTTCAAAAGTAACAATAAATATAAAATGATGTGAAGTGATTTCTTTTTCAGTACACGAAAAAAAAAACTTTTTTCAAATAATCAACTTTTTAAAAATTGTTTTTTTTTTCAGTGTAAAAATTGTCCTTTTTCCACTTTTTCTCAATTAACCATGCTAACTCCAACAAATTACATCACTTTTTTTCGTTAGCCCACCCTAAGGGCAAAAGTTATAACAAAAAACAAAAAAAGTGGAAAAAAGAACAGTTTTTACACCGAAAAAAAAAAAAACAAATTTTGATTTTTTGAAGTTGGCAATTTTGAAGGCAGAAGAGCCGGAAGACCGAAAATCGTATGATACTAGTTGGGGCCCTTTGTCCCTCTAGGAATCATGAACGATAAAGGTCCGATTGGCTAAATAACTAAGAAGGTACCTTAACTTTAATTTTTCCAATTTTGAGTACAAAACACAATATTTCGGCCATATTTTTTAAAGAAAAAATTCTGGCGTTATTTTTTCCGGTAGCCTTTACGTTGGTATCATAACGATCGAAAGTTAAGGTAAGTTATCAACATTTTTTTGAGAAATTATAACGTGGTAATGGTTCAAAAGCTTATTTGCATAACAAAAGTTAATTATATTAATTTAAAAGAACATTCTCAACTCAAAATAGTCATAAAGCTCAAAAACCATTTATCTCAAAATTGTAATAAAAAAAAAAAATAAATTTAAATCTAAAGAACCCATGGAAACCCACAACATTTCAAATTATTTGAATAAAAACTTTTCGTTAAAAATGTTTCTTGAAAAATATATGTGCTTTCGCTTTTCTTGTCTTACTGTAATATTTTTGAGTACTTTCAAAAACTTTTTCGAAAAGTGTTATTAGTACTATTACGTACTTTTTTTTAGCTGTTTTCTTTATACTCAAGTGAATAAAATAAAATAAAATAAAATAAAATAAAATAAAATAAAATAAAATAAAATAAAATAAAATAAAATGAAATAAAATAAAATAAAATAAAATAAAATAAAATAAAATAAAATAAAATAAAATAAAATAAAATAAAATAAAATAAAATAAAATAAAATAAAATAAAATAAAATAAAATAAAATAAAATAAAATAAAATAAAATAAAATAAAATAAAATAAAATAAAATAAAATAAAATAAAATAAAATAAAATAAAATAAAATAAAATAAAATAAAATAAAATAAAATAAAATAAAATAAAAATAAAATCCAGCTAATCTGGCAACCATTTTTAATAATTTCGCGCACTTTCCTCAAAAACATGCCCGCCAGCCACAACAGCCAGTATTCCCAGCTGCTGTCGAAAGCTAAAGAAAACGAATATATTAATGCGATGAGCAGATTTGTCTTTTCCTTTTCGAAGCCAAAACATAAAGAAAACACACAAAGAAAACCTCTTCTTTTAGTAAATAAAATAAGAAAAAGGAATGAGAAAGTTTACTGTACCAGTATCTATCTACCTCTATTGTTGTTGTAAAAATGTAGATATAGAAAAGATAGCAATAATGAGCTCAAGCAAGTTGAAAACACACACTAACACACACCGACAAACAATGGAAAAACTTTCTTCTACCATAAAGTCTCTTTGAATTTGAATCCTGATGAATTCAAAATGGGAGAAAAATTTTCTTGTTTTCATCTTCTTTTTCGTCGTCGTTTTCTTTTTTCGCTCAGTAAATTTTTATTTAAATTTTTTTTGTGTTTTCCTTTCAATTTTTAGTCGTCTTTTGGATTTAATCTTGAGCGTCGAGCCATTTGATGGTAATTTCCTTAATTGCTTAACGCAATCCACTTAGCCATGAGAATTGTAAATTTCCGGTTTTTATATATATATTCTTTATCATTTATTGGTATATATCGTTCTTCTGTGCTGTTTGCATCCTTTCGATTCTTGATGTGGCTTTGCTGATGATGGTTGTCTCTTTGTCTGGTCGGTGAGATGCAAGCCCAGTAGCAAAACCAAAGTAAAAAATAAAAATGCATTCTTAAGAAGTTTTCTGAATTATCTTTATATCTCTGTACGTAAAGAATGAGAAAGTGTAGGTAAGTTTAAAAGAAAAAAAAATCAAAGGATAAGAATGAATTGTTTTCTTTTGCTTCAGATAACTTCATTAGAAAAAAAAATTTAAAAAAGTGTGTGTTCAGTTGTCAAATGACTGTTCAAATCTGCAATTACATCAGACAAGTTTGATTAAGTCGTTTATTCTAAAAAGAAAAACTGGAAATCAGTTCGTCTTTATAGACAAGTAATCTTTTAAATCAGATTGTGTCATGTGTTACAGCTGTAGGTGTGATGTTTGGTGGAGTTGTTAGTGATTTTGAATAGTGAAAAATTAAAATTTTTGAATTTTAAATATTGTAGAGTTTAGATAAAAACAAATTGATGTTAGTAGTATTTTCCCTGCAATTTTTTGATGTTGCAGTTGCCCCTGATGAAATCATTATGTTCAATAAGGTCCTTCAAAATTGGAAGGCAGATAAAAACTGTGAAAATATGCAATTTTTTTTAATAGCATATCATTTAAAACATTCGTGAAATAAATCAATTTTGCAAACAAAAAGTTAATTCATAGCCTGAGAATTGTGTTGTCGTAAACGCCAATTTTGGAATTCTTAGAAATCGTATTTTAAAGTTTGCAATACTAAAAAAAAACACAGCGATGAAGTTTTTTCAATTTTTAATAGAATATTTTGTAGTAAAAACTCTCTTTTTTGTTTTGGATTTCAAATTATCAAGGTTTTTACCAAAAATGAGTTTTCCGTAAATTCATTTTTTACGACAGATCAATACTAATGCCATGCTTATTTTGTAAATATACGACAAAATGGATATTAATTTATCTAAGTAACTATGGGGAAAAATTGATAACATAATTGAAAGGAGAATATTCTTAAGCCACATACTACATATCGTGGTGTGCTGAAATCGAATCCGATGTCAAAAACAACTAATCAGCTCCCGTTTTTGAGATATTACCGTTAGAAAATGCAAAAAAAAACGTTTTTTTGAATATTTCGGAACTTATTCTTTTGTATAAGAAAAATAGTTTGATATATATTTAATAACGGTTTCTATAAGAACTGTTTTCCATCTTTCGATATCTGTTTAAATCTTTTCAATATTTTTTGTATTGTCTGAGATATCTTAAATTGAAGTAAGTGGGTTTGGCTTCAAATATTATAAAGGAGATAATGATGTTATAAAATTTATATAACATGTCAAACAACTGAGGATATCTCAGGCAGTAATAAAGATATCGGAAAGATTTAAACAGGCTATGAAAGGTAGAAAATTATTCTTATAAAAACCGTTACCGTCGGATTCGAGTTCAGCACACCGAAAACCTTCAGAAAACTATATTTTTGTTTCGGCAACAAAAAAAAAAGTTTAATTTTGTTAAATAGTGTAATTTAAGGAATATAAGCCTACGAGTATGGTTACCCTACTCAAATGAAAAAAAAAATAATAAATTGCACGACTGGGGTCGCACGTACTTGCTCTTATGCTTAAAGTAACTATAATGTTAAAGCTTTTTATTCAAGAAATTTAAAATTTGATATTTTGAAAAAATTTCATAAGTAGTACCTATAAAAAAATTAAATCTGTTTTTATAATTAATTAAACTCCGTTTTAAATTATCTTAAAAAAAAAAAAACAAATATGCCATTTTATTTCTTGTATAAAAAGGTATTTTTAGAAAAAAAATTTCGAAAATTGTAGGAGCCGTTTTTTAAAGAAATAATTTTTTATATATAAAAATTTTTTAACATTTTTCAAAAAAAAAGTTGGTATGCCATTTTGAAGAAATAATTAATTTACACATTAAACTAAATTTCAAAATTTTCCATTGATCCGTTTTCAAATAATTGATTTTTCCAAAAAAAAAATTTTAAAAAACCAAAAATGCGTTTTTTGAAAATTTTCTAAAATTTTAATATTATCTTTACTTACACACTTTTGTATAAAAATTTTCATTTAAATCGGGTTAATGTTGTACGAGATATTCAGAAACGAAAAAAAACCGTTCTATGACAGGTACCGTTAATAACGGTACAAAAAATATTTTTTTAATTTCAAAAGTTGGCTCTTATGTGTAGTACTACACACAAAAATTTTAATCAAAATCGTTAGAGCCGTTTTTGAAAAAAAATAACTTTTCTATTTCCGTTATATGGCAGGTACCGTTAGTTTTGGTCATAAAAAAAATTTCAATTTCCCCTCTAGGGAATCACCAAAAACTGCTAACTACCAAGTTTGAAGAAAATCACTTCACTCGTTTAGGCTGCAGCTCCAGATAGAGACAGACACACAGACAGACAGACAGACAGACAGACAGACAGACAGACAGACAGACAGACAGACAGACAGACAGACAGACAGACAGAATTGCCAGACCCACTTTTTTGGCATTCTCCATCATCGTAATGTCATGTAAAATTGTTATCTCGAGTTCGATTTGTTTTACGAATCCTAAACTTGCCCTATAGTACCTATATCGCAAGTAAAAACATTACGATTGTTTATACAATAAAATGCTAAAATATATACATAACTTTAGCTGATACTTTCTTCTATCTAAAAATTATCGTTAGTCAACTTTCAATATATGCAAGTACTCGGCAATTCTACTCAAATCCAAAAAAGAAAAAAAAAAACACACCAAAAATACTTATTTTTCAGCTATAATGTATGATATTTGAGAGATTTAAGGGCTTAAACATTCATCTGATTTGTTTTATATAATAGAAGCCCTTTCATCTTTATGTATTTTTCCCCAGAACGATCTTCCTTTAACTTAACTTGTGTGCTTTTAATAATTCCCTAAACTTTAAAAACAAATTATTCCTTTTCAACAGCAAGTTGAAGAAATAAGGTCTTAAGAATGAGAATTCATCAGTGTTAAATCGTAGCAGTCAAGAATAACGCAAAGTAAATCAGTACCTAATTCATAAATTTTTGGGGATTTTGATTTCGAAAAAATGGGAGACGGACACAATCCCGAAATTTTGTATCCAGTCAGCCCAGAATCCCGGAAATCCAGAAAACCCAGAATTCTGAAAATTAAGAATCCCGAAAACCCAAAATCTCGAAAACCAAAAAAATAAACAAAACCCAATATCCCAAAATCCCGAAAGCACAGAAACCCTTAAACCCAGAATTTCGAGAAATTATATAATTTTTTTTGGGTTTTCGGGATTTAGACCCCAAGAAAAAACTATGTAAGGATATTTTTTCAAAAATCCATATTATCATTATTACAGCTGATATTGAAAACTCTTGGTTGGTCTAAAGTCCATGACTGTTTTCAATAAAAGATTAAACTTCTCACCATGATTGCTTTTCAGTTTAATTGCCAACTTTCTAATTTCCCATAAAAAATTTCCCTTTTTCTGATTTCATAAAAAAAAGATAAACCCTTCAATTTTTTTTCAAATCATTCTTAACTCAAGGCAAAACCCAGATAAATCACATGAAAATTCATCAAATACATTTAGCAGGTGTTATATTTTTCAACAAAAAAAAAAAAACAATATTTAATTTCCGAAAGAAAAAGTAAAAGAAAAAAACAAAACAAAGCTTACAAAAGAATCAAGTAATTTAAAACGATTTAAGATTCCATTCTGGCCTAAACCAACAGAGCACTGTATAACAAACTTTTTCTCACCCGCATTATTGAGTTAAACTTTCCACAAAAAAAAATGAAAAAAACAAAAAATAAAAAATAAATAAAGACTTGAAGCCCTCAATTTAAATTGCAAATTTGTTAAATAAGGATTTTAAGAATTTATAATTATTTAAGAAAGAGAAAGAGTGTAAGAGACAAACTGTGAAAGAGACAGAAAGAACTTTATTTATAAGAATGGAAAAGTTAAGTTTTTTCTTTTTTTTCTTATATCGTATTTAGTCTTTGCCTTCTTCTTTCTAAAATGCCTCACTCACCTCTTCACACACCAAACTCACTACTCTCTTCTACTCAAGTCCCCATATTTTCTTCTTCATTATTTCACAAACTGAAAATTTTTGTTAATTAAACAGAAGTTGCATTGTTGTTGGGTTCTTAAATTTTGAAGACTACCCCCATTCCCCCAGCAGCCCACACTCCCCTATTACGACTTGAGAGTTTGAGAGAGACTTTTCACAGACTCGAGAGTATAGTTTTCAATGATAATGGCGTTTCTCAAAAGTTCCAAGTTCTTTACGATAATCATCAATAAACTTTGAAGAATTAGTGCTACGGTATAACGGATACGAGTTTATAAAGAAGACGAAGGTGGCAGGGCATCAGGAAGAAAGTCAGAGAGACGAACTTTTGTGCGTTTGCACAGAGGGTAAAATGAATGAATCCTGTCAAATGGGAATGAAATCGCTGATAAGTTTTTTGAATGACAAATGAACTGTCGGTAAATGACGTAAGGATATTTTTTTTTTTTTTTTTTTTGCTTGCGAATACAAGAAAATCGTCTCATCTCTTGTAATGAAAGTAATCAGCAAGACAGCTGGGTTGAAGGCTTGAAGGGGAAGTCATTTAGATAAATCGAGCGTGAATTTATGTATTTTTGTCGATTTTTTTGAGAAAAGTTTTCGTTAAAGAGGTGCGATTTGGGATGAAAAATCAGAAAGTGATTAAATTAAATTTATAGAATTCATATTTTTTTTATTACGTTTGTGTGTTTAAGGATATTGGGAAAGTTTTCGATTGCCTTCTAAATTGTAATTTTCAATGCTGCAATTACTTTGTTTTTGTAAATAAAAAAACCAATCCTTTTTTGTGGAGAATTTCTAAGGATCTAATAAACTTAAGTAATTCTAACCCCAAAATTTAACCGATTTATTTGAAAGTTAAAAACCGCACACACAGACCAAAATAACCACAACCCATTACCTCAATCAGCAATTTTGAAAGGACAATACCACTTTTATACTATGTCTCAAAGCCTATAGAAAACTTCAATTAGACTATAGCTGCAATATTGCATAACACAGAGCTTGTGAATATATATGGCAACCAGTTTTCAAATAAACTTTCGAAAGTGTTCGTTTTCATGTTCGTCATCAAAATTGAAAAAAAAAAAACCAAAAAATACTTACTTTTGTTCAAATCCATTACAAAGTTTCAATGTAAACTGACCATAAATCAAATCGATAATTCAAATTTGAGTACACACATATCAGTCGTCTTCAACAAAAATTTTCAGAGATTCAGACTTTTACATGAAAGGATTTTTGAATATGTCCTTGATGGTAGAAGAAGAAAAGACAAAGCAAATAAAATCTAAAGGATTTCTCCAAAATGTGATTATTATGTTTCTTGAAATTGAATACTTTGCCATCAAAAGTGTGGTGATTTGTGCTTTTCGTATTTTATGAATTGTGTGTAAGTTGAAGGGCTAAGAAAGTATAGAAGGTTTTTGATAATGGTATGAGAAATGTGCAAGAACAGCAAATTGATTTTGTGGATTTGGCAATGAGGGAAAATTTAATTTGAAAATTGAATTGTTTAATTCTTTTAAATGATGAATTGAACATAAAATTAGTGTAATTTTTTTTTTTTTTTGAAGCTATTGTTTCTCTTAGTTTTCAGGCTGAATCAACTCCGACCAAATGCAGATTGTTGAGAAAAACTGTAGAAAATTCTGGTTTATAGGGTTGCTTATTTAAGTCCTTTTATTTAGTGGAGAACGCAAAGTTGGCATTTTTTAGCACAATCTTTGTGAAATTCAGATTGAATTTGGACAGTTCCTTGAAGCTGACTTATTCTGTGTTGTTTTTTGCTTTTAAAAAGAGCGATTTTTTAAAAACTTTTGGCCCTTCTAGCGGTCCTACAAAGCAGCACTATAGAGAAGAACCAAAGCTGTTTTTATAATTAATAAAGTACGGTTCTTAATGGTTTTGATCACAAAAAGAAATATGCCATTTGATTTTTTGTATGAAAAGGAATTTTAAGAAAAAAAAAAAAAATTGAAAATCTTTAGAGCCGTTTTTTTTTTAATAATTTCTTATATATAAAAATTTTCTAACATTTTTCAAAAAAAAAGTTGGTTCCTATGCCATTTTGAAGAAATAATTAATTTACACTTAAAAACTAAATAGCACGTTTTCAAAAAATAGATTTTTCAAAAAAAAAAAAATTGAAATTTTGTTATAAAAATCCAAAAATATGTTTTTTTATAAATTTCCTAAAAATCTAATATCACGGTTATTAAAATGTCTTTGAAAAAAAATATGGTTGAAATGGGATTGGTCTTGTAAGAGCTATTCAGATACCAAAAAACGGTTCTACGGCAGGTACCATTAGTAACGGTTCAAACATTTTTTTTTTATTTCAAAAGTTGGGTCTTAAATGTTAAATTACACACAATAGTTTTAATCAAAATCGTTAGAGCCGTTTTTGAAAGAAAATTACTTTTTTATTTTCGTTATATGGCAGGTACCGTTAATTAGATTGGACCATTCAAGGTTAACGATAAAAGTCAACATTTTTGTCCCCCTAAGTTGTCATATTCACTACCAAAAATGGTTATATTGACTTAAAAAGTTTTTAACGAATTTTCAGTAAGTTAAATTCTAAAAATGTATGCGCAATTTGATTTGTTTCACAAAAATGGTTAAAGTATTCTTCCTCAATCTATCATCGTTTGCAAATAGAAAACTTTCTTTTCCAATATTTCTTTCACCCATAAGTTTTTCTTCGTACACAAACACATAATCATGCATTTTATTACATTTATATCAAATCTAATAAATTGAATGAAAATACCCTTGTGACATTCCTAATGCCCATCAAAATACTCCCCCATCTTCTCACATTTCCATATAAATAGTATTTTACTTAAATCTTTTTTTTTGGGAGAAATGTTTGTATATGCTATTTATCCAAACCATACAAATACTCTTATAACAGTTAAATTTATTCTTTCATTATTCATTATAGATAATTCCCAAAAAAAAAAAAAAAAAAAATTCCATGAGAAATGTGAAAACATTATAAATATAAGTATAGTCTTGTTATTTACGAAAATCCAATGTAATTCCCTAGTTTTTCATCTGTTTTAATTAAATTAATCCCAATTCTTGTGAGTTGGCATTGTAGAAGCAAGAGTATGCGACGCAACGGATAGAAAAAAAAAAGATTCATAACTTCTTTTATCATTATTATTAATCCTCGTATATAGGAAAGAACAAACTTTTCCGATCGATAACTCATAATATCGTCCTCGTTCCGGTAATTTATTCCGGTCACCCTATAAGCATCACAAAACGGGGTTAGGGGGGGTTATAATCTATAATTCTGAACTGCCGGGAAAAAAAAAGGAAACCGAACGAGGAGACGCATCTGTTGAACTAATGAAAATGCTCTTTCCAGGAAAAACATAGAACAGAGATTCTTTTAATTTACACACGAGCCGGGCATTCTTTTCTCTTTTTAATGTTATAAGCTTAAGGATCAGAATGAACAACTTTTCTGTTAGATTCATATCTCTTGCCGCTTTCTGGCAAAGCAAACAAATTATAAGAAAATTGATTTTTCTATGCGTTGTTCTTGTTCACCTGGAAAGAAAGCAAACATTGTTATAGGTATGCTGGTATATCGGGTAAATATAAGACCTTTTAATGATATAACCTCTGAACTAGACATATAGCCACGAAGCTATCAAATGCCGTCAAGAATGGCAATTTACCAAGTGGTTTCTGCGGATATTATTATGTAAACTAAGTGAAAAGCAATTTTAAAGATTTTTTTATGTAGAAGCAATTTTTGTAAAAGTTTGATTAGTGAGGGTAATTTAAAACACCCGACTGCTGAAACCGAGGAAACCAACATTGATATAAAGGTGTGAGGAAACAAAATTATTTTTATTTCGAGATATTGATTAAAAATAAATTCAAAAGAAATGACTTTAGATAGGCTATAGATTGTGATTGTATTTAACTTGGAAGGTTGCTTGTTATTATGCTTCTGAACTTTTCAATTTTTGATTTCTTCGAATTTTTTATTTTTAAATGTTCACTGGCGTTATTAGTCTTTCAGTTTAGGGGTAGAGCATATAACTCATATAGGAAATCTAGGTGTTACGCGAACATTTTAATATTTTTTTGGCCTTTTGATTGACATTGGTTTTTTATAATTCTACGCTGAACTTGAATCCGAAGACAGAAATATTCGATCACATCTCGTTTTAAAAAATTTTTAATTTTAAAGTGAAGTACTTAGATCATGCCAAACAACTTGGATTTTAAAATTTTTATTTTTAAGTATTCCCGATTTAATTTAGAACTTAATTGATATAATAGAATAGGTATATCCATTTTTTCGCTACAAAATTTCAGTGCAAGAAAAATTTCATTTTTCAATGTTTTTATATATAAAATTGTAGGTACGAAATAATTTTTTGTATAAAGCCTAAAAATGGTTCAAATTTATTTCTTCAAAAAAATTTTCTTCCTCCCTCGCAATTTATATCAAACAACTTATCACTCTTTGTACCAATTTAAAATGCCGCCGAATATTCGGCCAGTTTATATTCAGTACATTTTTAAATTCTTCTACGGTAAGCAGAGCTATTTTAAACTTTTAACTAGGAATTTCTCTCCCTAAAAAATACTTAAAAAGAAAATTGGCAAGTTTTTTGCTTCGACACAGTTCTAATGACCATTTGCTTTAGCGGAATTAAGAATCGACCAGGGGCGTACACTCCCTTGGGTCAAGCGGGGCGTCACCCCTGGGCCCCACTGGAGACAATGCAGAGAAGGACACTGTTAGCATAAATTGAGTTACGAAGTAATTTAAAATGTATTTGAATTACTTCGGATACAAGGGAGACTAATTATGTCATTCAGTGTAATGTATAATGCATTGGTAGCCACACAATATATGTATATTAATTTAATAAAAAGGTTACCCCAGGGGTCTCAAAAAAAAAAACTGCTTTTTTAAAAGAAAAATTATAATTTTATCTTAGGGACCCAAAAAATATTACTTGAAAAATGTTTGCAACCTAAAATAATAAATTAGGGGCCCAAAAAAAGCAAAAAACAACTTCAGGCCAAGGGCCCCAAAAGCCTTTACTTCGGGGCGTCAAAAAAAAAGTTAAATTAAATTACATTTGTTGATGGATTACTAAATATAACTTTAGGAGCCCCAAAAACTATGACTTCGGGTCTCCAAAAATATTATATGAAGGGTCCTAAAAAAATGATTTTTCAGGAACCCCGTTAGTTGAGAGGCAATCAAATATTAATTTGGGTGTCCCAAAATCTATTACTAACGAGCCCAAAATATTCATCAAATTTTCTGATGGCATGACAAGTATTATAAGAGGATCCTCAGTGGTTCAAAACAATCAAATGGAAAATTATATATCAATTCAGGGGCCCTAACATTAATACATCAGGGATCAAAATAAAAACATTACGTTATTGGTGGCGTTCCGAATACTACTCTAGAACAGAGGCCCCAATACCTATTAATTCTTGGCACCAAAACAATTATATTATATTTTAGGTCCTCTAAGCACTTAATTTTTAGGCCCCAAAAATATTTTTTCAGGGGCCCCAAAAGAAATAAACTATGTTTGATGATGGAAAATCAAATGTGTACATATGTATTACTTCAGAACAGAGACCCCAAGAACTATCAATTCTAAGCTAAAAAAATTTTTATTTTTGGGGTCTCTAAATATGTAATTTTGGGGGCCCCTAGTACAAGTATTTACTACTTTTATGATAGAAATTTTAAGTAAGTATAATAAATTAGCCATACAAAAAAAAAATACGGTGTATACGTATTTTTTTTTATCTAAGGGGCCCCCAAATATCAAAGGGGCCCCAAAATTTAGTCTTGCCCCATGGCCCCGGCGCTGATAAAAAAGTTTTGTGATTCCAAAAAAAAATTTGTTCTGTATGAGGTAAAACTCACTGCTGTGAAAATAAAGAAACTTTGACTTCAAAAGAAATTCAATTTATTTCAATTTGTATCTTTCTTTAAAAAAAAAAAAGTATAATGTTTTGGGATAAGTGGTTAATGAATTTTATAAAGATTATTTCCCCAGATTATACAGGGTGTCTTAAAAGTTAACGTCGAAACGAAAACGGTAGATAGGGTAGGTGGTGACAGTTATCAGAAAAATATATTTTGTGAGTTATGGGCATTTGAAAAAAAAGTCTAAAAAATGGTCACCCTTTGACGCTTTTTCATGTGCCGTGACTACAAATCTTAATTTTTCTTTTGTTACGGAACCTTGAATAATCCTGCTACCAAATGCATTCAAAAATTTTAACTCAGCTGCATCAGTTTTAATGCAAATATTACTTTTTTGCCCAACTAAGTACTAAAATTTTTTACATGACTCTAATTCAATGTACCGTAGTGTAAAAAAAAATGCACTACCGTGTTTCGGCAAGTTACCTTAAAAGTTGGTGTATTCAATTCTCTTTTCAAAATGGTATAACATTGTTGAGAATATTCCATAAATAACCGAGATAAAATTTATTTTCTTAAGAAATTCGACTTTTTTATTAGGTAATTTTTCCATTATTATTTAAGTTTTGTATCCTTTCAGAACCTTTCAGAATACAAAAACTTAAATAATATAGTATATAAATTATAATTGTTGACATACCAATGCTGGAATTTGTGTCTATTAATGATGGCAACAAGGCAATAACTTTTTTTTTTAATGAATTAAAGACAACCGCATCGAAGCAATATAACTAATTGATAGGATGCTAATTTATAAATTTTTTATTAACATTGAGAGCAGGGGCACCCCACAAAAATAAATTGATTTTTTTAATACTATCCCCAAAAAATATTACTTAAATAATCTTAGCAACCAACAAATTAGTATAGGTACATCAGGGGCCCCCACAAAAAATGTAGGTCGTATACCTACGTACTTTTTTATTTGTTCTTATTTTCTACTTTCTATATCGAAGTGGCCCCAAATATCAAAGGGGCCCGATAATTTAGTCTTTCCCCAGAGGCCCGACAGCTCAAGGTACATCCCTGATTGGGAGGTTTAGGTTTCAGGGCTGCCTATGACCATTAACATAGATGAATTTTCTGTATTGGTAGCTGAGGTCCGAGAATTATAGCTGCAGCTTGAAAATTGGTATCAGTATATTTGCCAATAAATGTCCATAAGTTTCTAATTCATGGTCCCGATATTATTTCGCCTTTCGACATGTCAATAGCTCAGCTTAATAATTAAGAATAGCTTGTGTCACACTTGAAAATCATACCGTATGGACGAAACCGAAGAACTTCTGACTGGATACCTTAAAAGGTTTTAAACTCTTATTTCTAATTTTAGAAAAAAGGATCCTTAGTTTCCAAAAAATAAGATATCGGTCTTAAGGTACAGTCAGCCAAAAACGCAAACAGATGAGGTCGCTGAGCTGCCGAGACCCTAGACCAAAAAAAAAATGTTTTTCACTTAATCAAGTGAGACATTAAAAGGAAGGTCTCGAAAAAAAGTTTTGGTTTAAAGATATGCGTTCACAGTGAATAAAATAAGAAAATTACATATTTTTTTTCTCATATTTATAAAAAGAAATTCAAGGGGTACCCCTTGAGAAAAAAAAATTAAATTAGGTCGTTTTAATATTTTAAGTTGAAACAGTTTAAACAAAATTTTAAATTTTTTTTCTAAATTAGTTAAGGGGTAATAACACCTTGTAAACCATGAAATCGAGCGTCATTTTCATCGGCGTATGAAACAAAGAAGAAATATTATTTTCTTTTGGTGTTTGTTTAGTTTAATTAAGTATATTAATAGGTAACAGAATAGGCTAATGTTAAATTTTTTAATGATGTGAAATTTTTTAAATGGCGGTGTAGTTCAGGATGATAGTAAAATCCTGTGCTCCCATCGCACAATGGGGCAAAATGGCAAAAAGGTGGCATTAAATCAACCAATAGAGCTAGACACTTGAAATTTGGATCAAGTATTACTGATACAAATGTTAGTTCATAGCCAAAATATAGAATGGCCACGCCCATTTTTAGGGTTACCCATACACTTTTTTAAGATTTTCGAAATTTCTTGGAAAATCCTCAATCAGTTTCAATTAAACTTTGAATGCTATTTATAAAATAGTGATGCAATTGCAATTATATATAAAAAAAATTAAAATTAGGTTTGCCACTTTTGAAATTGTTTATGTTTATGTTTTTTTTTTTATTATTTTATTTTTATTTTGTTTAAATAAATTTATTCAATTAATTTTTCTTAGTAGGTACACATTTAATTAATGAACCAATTTAATAATTTAAATGTCTTTATTACTCTCAATTTCGACTAAAAAATGAGCATTTATGGAAAATGACGTCACCAACTAAAAATGAACAATTCTCACAGGGTAGCAAAAAGTAGCAAGAAAACTTTTCATATTCTAAAACTAGATAAAACGCAGAACAAAATGACATCTAAAACTTATTGGCGTTTTACGGCGATCACAACTAAAAGACTAAGGTTTTCAGAAGTATGCAGAAAACACATTATTTTTAGGTTATTTTTCATTTTTGACTAGGAATTAAAATATTTTGAATACATATTTTTCATAAAAGAAAATTTATTAGAACGTACTAGACCTCACTGATTCCATTTCAAAAAGATTCAACTTTGTACAAGTAATAAATAATAAACAGTACACAATTTATTGAAACAACCCAAAATGATAGAAAGTCGTAAAAATTCTACCCAGAAGTGATATTTCTCTTCCTTTGAGACAATCTCCTGAATTACACGTGGTTGAAATTAATTTTTTCTCTCTCATTTCTGATTCTCTATTATTTTTCAAAGAGAAATAGTTGGGTTATTCAAAACCAAGCTCAACTTTATGATTCGATTAAATGCCAGCTTTTTTGAATTTTGCCCCATTGTGCATCGGGCGACCAACTAACTCCTACAGTTTTTAACCGATTTAGCTGAAATTTTGTGTGGAGCTTAAAAATACTATTCTCTAGTGAAGTACGTAGGATTTTTTTGGAATATTAAAATTTAACGATTTTATAGTCTTTTTTTCAACGAATTTTGTTTTTGGAATGAAATAATTTTTTTAAACTAATGCCATTTCTTTAAAAACTAATATTTCAATAAAATCCTACGTACTTCACTAGAGAATAGTATTTTTAAGCTCCACACAAAATTTCAGCCCAATCGGTTAAAAACTGTAGGAGTTAGTTGGTCGCCCGATGGGAGCACAGGATTTTACTATCATCCTGAACTACACCGCCATTTAAAAAATTTCACATCATTAAAAAATTTAACATTAGCCTATTCTGTTACCTATTAATATACTTAATTAAACTAAACAAACACCAAAAGAAAATAATATTTCTTCTTTGTTTTATACGCTGAAGAAAATGACTCTCGATTTCGTGGTTTACAAGGTGTTATTACCCCTTAAGTGCAACATGTGGTTTATATATCTATCAAAGATCGCAAAATGCACTTTAAACTAAAAAAAAAAAAAAAAAATTATCTCAAAAGTTCATCAATGATAAAACTCATTTTTATTACTTTTTCCAAACATAACAAATACCTAAAAGTCGTGATTATCTGATATTGATTGCCACTATTTATATATTGTTTATATAATTCAATCAATTTTTAATAAACCTACCTTTGAGTTGACAAAAAAAAAAAAAAACAAACAAACCAAACCCATATCAAACCACCAATGAGTGGCTTATTTTTTGTGTTTGTGTATATTTTTTTTATATTATACGGAAGCAATTGAACGCTTTTTAATGCTCATAAATTAAGGTCACCAAAATGACAACCTTTATTCCTGTCAAACAAGCCCACACCAAACCAACAAAAGTTGCAAGGATATTTCCATTATGTGTGTGTGTGTTTGTATACATGACGGTTATCATTCGCACCACCCGCATCCGTAATAATATAAATGTAGATAGGTATAAAGTGAATGCCACAGCTTGATGTTGTGGCGAACGGAAGAGAAATTGATTTCCTGACTTTAAAAGAAACATCTGGAACAGTATGCTATTTATTGAATTAATTCTCCAAAACCCAGGACATCAAAAATGCGGGCGCTCAAATTGAGAGAGTTTACAGAAAATCCTTTCCCCCCCCCCCCCCCCTTTTTCTCTCTCAATTCAATATATTCTCTTATTGCAAATTTGCTTATATTTGTACACGAAAAGGTGTTTGGGATTTTAATTCATGTCCAACTCAGAGTGCTTCAATGTCTCATTCACTATTCCGAGTTAATGCGTAATAGCTTGTAGGATTTTATGAGGCAACTATTTGTTGTTTTTTTTTTTTTTTTTTTTATTTAAAATTCCTTACTGATTGCTGATTTACCACCACCACCAAATAGAGTAGAAAGCAATGTGCCGTTATTTTTAGCCTTAATTGCTTGCCCGCACTCTTTTTGGTTATCTATCTATCTATACAGTAGACAGAAAAGCACAAGTTTATATCGACTATAGTATAGAAATTCTAATTTTACACTGCAATTTGCACTAAAGCTGAAAAAGACTACTTTGCATTGTGTGAGCTTATTTTAGGAAATTAAATGAACCAAAGTGGAAGCTTTATCATCCATAAGCCTTAATGCACAAACACATATCGCTACTACCGCCGCCGCTTGGGGATTCTGGAAATATACCCACAAACTATACAAGGAGTTGTGGTTCCATTAGTTGGGAATAGGGAATGGAAAATTGCTTAGCGTTAAGCAGAGTTATTTGCTGGTAGTGTGACCATTTTATAAGAAAGATAACATTAAATTTAAAATCGGTTTTTATTTAACCTTAAAAGTTGTAAAATTTTTTTTTAATTAGTTGCAATTGAATTGCGACGTTACCTCAAATTTATTAAGGATAAATTCAACTTTTAAGGCAATTAAAATAAAGTTAAAAAAAGTTCTAAATCGGTTGGATATTAGTTTTAAACCGATTTCAAATTATATTAATATCAATATGAAATTTTTATCAAGTTTTAATTGAATTGCAAATTAATTACATATCGATAATAGAACAATTTATTGAAAATCAATAAAATCTCGATTGTTTATAAATTTCAAAATAAATGGTTGCAGGTTTTGAAATTATAGTTTCAAATAAGTTGAAAATAAGTTTCAGACTGATTGCAAGCATAGTTAAAATTTATATTAATACAAAATTGAATCGACTTGAAATAAGCATAAAATTAGTTGCGAAATAGTTTAAAATCAGTGCAAAAAGGTTCAGTTTGAAATGTTAATTGATTTAGTGCGTTTTTAGACTATTTGATTGAAATTAGGTATAGTTAATTTTGCAAAAAATTTCAAATTGATTTCATGATAGTTTCAAGTCGGTTTGAAATGAATTTATAAATATAATGATAGCAAATTAGCAAAATAAGTTTAAAATCAATTGCAGTTTAAATTGGTTGCAAATCAGTTATAAACCGTTTCGAACAACTATAGTTACAAATCAGTACAAAAAAATCAAGGACTGATTGCAAATTAGTTAAAAAATACATTCGAGTTGAATCGACTAGAAAGGGGCTTAAATTTGGTTGCATATTGGTTTGAAATCGGTTGCAATAAGCTAACAATTTACATGCGGATTGAATGCAAGTACATTAAGTAAATATTGTAGTTCTTAAGTAATTAAAATTATTATCAATTTTGAAAACATTTTAAAACTGGTTTAAAAGTTGTTTCAAATCGATTTCAAATGATTTTGTCACTATCTTAAAATTGGTTTCAAATTGATTGCCAATTTATTCAGAATTACAAATTTGATCGTTTATGAAGTTAAAAATAATTAAAAAAATGTAATTACATATTTTTAAAATATTTAAAAACTGGTTGCAATTTGGTTTCCAATAGTTTTCTATATAATTAATACTAAATCAATAAATTGCAACTCAGGTAAAATTCACTGATATTCCTGGCAATCGGTTTTTCAAATTAATTTGCAGTCGGTTTTAATTTTTTGTTAAATCGGTTTGAAATAACTTTACAGTTCTTTTGAAACTAATTTGCAATCAATTTTTTTCTCTGAGTTTAAAAAAAAATTTTGTCAATTTCAAATTATTTTAAAACTCATAGGTAAACAAACTGTTAAGTTGTTTCAAACCGATTTAACAAAAATTGAAAACTGATTGCAAATTGATTTAAAAAAAAAAAACAGATTGCCAGGAACAACAATTTAAAAGTGAAATCAATTTTGAAATAGTTTTAAATTGATTGCACTTGAGTTTCAAATCAATTGCAAATCAGTTTTAATTACAAATTTGTATAATTTGCAAGAATCCATCGCAAATAAGGTAATATCGAGCTGTTAAAATATTTCAAATCGATTGAAAATCAATTTTAGATTGGTTGCACTTTGGTTGTATGGTGGTTCAGGACTGGAAAATGATACATCTTAACGCAGTAATTTGTGTTGTTTTACGAGTTTCAATATAGAACATTATTCTCCTATAACTTTTTATGTACTAGTTTTGAAATTAAGAATTTTGAAAAAATAAAGCTATTTCTTCATTTTAAATTATTGAAATTATAAAGAAGCTTCTATTAGATTAAATTTTGTCTAAAATAACCATTCTAAACTTGACAATTACAAATATACTTTCACTTCTACTAGTATGAGTTTCGAATTGGTTGCAGACTGGTTTTAAATTGATTTGAAGTAAGGAATATGTATAATGTATATGCATTTTCATACCAGTTTCGTATATTTTTTGAGTTTCAAGACAAAAACTATTAATCCAATGACACAAGATCTGCTTCCAACTTTTTTTTATAAAATTTAAAATGAATATTTGAACCTAATTTAAGGGCTTCTATGAACATTTTTGTCCTGTCCAAATTCAAGCTTTTTATATCAATTGGTCACTCTACATACCCAACATATTCACATAATTTCAAACCAAATAGAGCAACTCTTGACTTGAAACACTCTGGCGTATACGCAACCTTCATTTTATTTGCAACTAAATTGATTTCGCTCGAGTAGGTAAAAGGCAGCAGTTTCAACATCGACATAATACATGACTTTATAATCGGTAATAACTCACTACAATAACATGAGCTATATGTGCCAATGGCAAAACCCCACAGCCACCACCTGCCTCTCTCCAAACATGACATTGAGAGATAGTACTCAATAATTTCCGCTAAACAAGCTACCGCGCGTTAGTTCATTTTTGGCATTTATTTTGTGCCTCATTTAAAATGAGCAAATGTGTGTGTGTGTGTATGTCTCGTTGTCGATGTGTCGCGTCTAGTGGTAAAATGTTCTCACAGGCGCCACATGAAAATCGTTACATTTTATATGGTTAAGCATTTCATCTGTGGTTTTTACTTGCTCTCACTCTCTTGCGAAAAAGACGACACCAACGTCAGGCAAGTTGAATAACTGATGTTCAGAGTCTGGATCTCCTTGGAAAAGTGTTGAAAAAAAAAAATGAAGAAAACCTCATACTTAGCATAATGTTTATGTCCTTAAATGAACTTTCTTCTCTCAATGGCGTAACGTACGTCGTAGACGATATGGCATGAAGCAGCTTCTACGATATATCCGAAGCAAAGGGTCGCACCAAAAAAAGAAGCTGTCAAATTTACATTTTTATGTCATACAAGGACCCATAAATTTGGCTGCTGTAGAGAGAACCAAGATGAAGAAAAAAAGGATGTATGTTTGTGGAAAATACATTTTATGAAAAGTCTCCAACATAGTTTTAAATGAGCTTGGATTTGCATAGGTAATGCCGAATTGGATGCGACACATGAAGAGTGTTTTCTACCCAGTCTGTAGATGGCGCTGGGGGATTTCCATACCCCATTTTTGGGCTAACGAAATATTTATATCACTTTTTATGGGGATATACCTTTTAGTTTTTGACGAAGAGGTGGGCTAAGGTATATGAAAAGTGTCAGGTATTACACATCGAGAGCATATTGTAAATTCACTTCTATAAACATTTTCTTTTGGATAAAGACCGAAAGACAGACGAAAGAGATAGAAAGAGTTTGTTTTTCTTGTATGACATGGATGTGTTCTTAAGCAGCTGTTTTTCCTTTTATTTTCTTGTTACTTTTGTTTTTGAAAAATTTGTAACTTTCCAAAAGAAGAAGAAGAATATTCGTTTTGTTTTATTGCTTTTTGGTGGTACAATGAATTATAAATATGTTGCAAAGTTTTTTCCTCCTCTCAAAATATAAAAGGATGACACAATTTGAAAACATGTTAGTCACTTTTTTAAGAGGTTTTTTTTTTTGCTGGCTGTTTAAGAATTCATTTGAAGAAATGTATCATACGAGTCGAATGTATATGTTTTTTAACTTTTATGGTGTAAAAAAGTTTATCAAAAGAACACAAAGTCGTAAAGATTTTTAGAGTTATCTTGACATATTTCATGAAAAGGATATACTCGTAGGTATAACAAGCAGCTCAAAATAATTGTTTGACTCTCTTTAGGTTTAAGTTACATATATGTCAACTTGTTTTACTTTTTTTTTGGCACAATATTCTTATGGGAAGTGTTTTATGACTTCAAATTAAAATATCTTACATTTTTTCTTAAGACTTGACAATATGGTGGCATTTAAATACTCTCCATAGGGATTTTGGAGATATTTTTGAACTTCACAGTAACATTAAAAATAAGTGACAAAAAAAAATCGAAACGAGTAACAAAAGTAAAAAGTTGAAACTTCATCAATTCTCTTAATACCTATAGCTTAAAGAATTAGAATCATAAACACTACCCATAATCGTTAAATCCTGATTCTACTACTTGTCCAATTTTTTATTTGTACTTTCATGAATATCATATTCTAAATTGGTGAATTTAACATTGAAAATGTCTATCTAGGAAAATTTTCTAAAATTTCCTAAATTATAAAAAAAACCTTAAAAGTCAGTTATACTTCTAGTTTTGTATTACCACAATTTTTTAGTCCTACCTACAATTTTTCGTAGAAGTTTTCGTACGTTTGTTTCTTTTTTTCGCTCTAACCTGAGTTCCTATTAAAATTACCTCTAGGTACATGAATTTTCAAAAATATTATGCAAAGTTTGCCCTTGGTCATTTTTGGTTAAAAAATGTTGTCCATAGGTTTTATGGTTTTTCTAATAGTTGCTATGGCCAGAAATTTAAATGGGACCACATTGCAGCCACCAGCTATCCAATACAAAAAGAATTATCAAAATTGGTTCACTCAGTCGTAAGTTATGAGGTAACAAACACAAAACAATACAGACGAATTGAATACCTCCTCCTTTTTGGAAGTCGGTAAAACTATTTACAATTGACTTAAAAAAACTTAATTCTTAAGACTTAAAAATATTCCAATTTTTGTATGAACCTACTTGCACTTTGGTTGCTACATTCTACAATTGTATTATTGTAATCTAAAAAAAAAAAAAAAAACAATTTGAAAGTAATAAATTCAAGTTGTTTTTTTTATTTAAAGATTACGATTTTTTTTAAATTTTAGGATTTTGTCCCAGCTATAAAATAAAAAAATGCGAAATTGAAAAAAAAAAATTGTTTTTCAGTTCAGATATGTTTTAGTCATTAAAACCAAGATGAATCTCTGAAAAGCGGAAAAGCATAAAATCCGATTTTGTTAGTCTATTAGTGGGTTTATTATACGCCTCAAATTAGACAAAATCCCATATGACACTGTCAAAATTTTCCAAATATGTGATTTTTTTCTTTTTAAGAAATTAACATATTGGTCAGTTTTTATTTCAATTTGAAGTTTCAAAATTATACTTCTGATTCTCTGTACCCACCTAAAAATTTTGAAATTTTTTGACGTGATAACGTCTCATAAATCGATGAACCATGGCAGCCACCACAAAAAAGTGACGCCATTTTCTCCCGTTCCACTCTCGCACTTTCGCAGTGCGGCAAAAATTTCAATTAAAAATAAACTATTAGAGATACAAAAATCTTCTATAGCTTATTTGAAAGATAATAACCTAAAGTTAAATACATTTGAAGGATTTTAAAAAATTCCATCTTTTAATAGGGTAAATAGGGGTAAAACGGAAAGATGAAATTTGGGCTAAAATCTAAACGCGAATTGGTAGAGAGTTGATTTTTTTGTTTAAGAATAACTGCATTTAAGAAAAAATACATGTGCGAAAAATTGGAACCGTTTAGTGAGTTTTGACTGAATAACGGAAGAAACATGTTTTTAAAAAACACGTTTTTTGACCGATTTTAACCGATTTTCATCGTTTTTTAATTTTATCTTTTTTCTTTAATAGATACAGGAATAAGGTATATGGAGTAATGATACATGACCACGACTAAATGTTTCAATCATTTTCGTAAACACAATTTTGAGATAACGGTAAAATAAAATTTTAGAATTCAACAGGTTATAACTTTTGACCAAGAGCAGATAGAAATGTTATTAAACTTTTATGAGCATCCTGATACAATTACCTTTCATTTGGTATATCACACATAACAGTAGACTAACAAGCTACACAATGTTAAATCAAGAAACTTGCGAAAAACCTCAAAACACCAGTGCAGATCTGTTGCCCAGTGTGGGAAGTACCGTAATCTCAGTCTGGAAATTCGACATGGTTGACTTTAAAAAATTCTAACTTCTCTTGTAGGCATCTTTGAAATGAGATTGATACTTCATTATGAAAGGTGAAATAATAAGCTTTCACATGGTATATATTTTGTATAGGTTGTCAAACAAAAAAATTGATTCCATAGCCTGAGAACATAAAAATAAATGTTTTTTTGCTTTTTTTAATGCAATTTTATCGAGTTCAAAAAATTCTAGCTCTTTTTGTAGATGTCTCATAGACCTGATCGATATGGAAATGATTGTTTTTAATACTTTTTGCGCATTGTAAAAATGGTTTTATTATTTAGTAGAAATATTTGGCTTTTTAATGGTATAATTTTTTTTGTAAGCTTTTAAAATAAAAAAAATTAATACCTATAATGAAAAAAGAAAAAAGTTAATTTTTTTTAGTTTTTTTCTTGTAAATTATGATTGTTTAAAATAAATAAACGCTTCAATTGACTCATTTTAAAAGCACACAATTTGTTTTCTTACGACGTTATCACGTAAAATCATCGTCCGTAAACCGGCTTTACAGACAACCTCTTTTTTTTTCTTTTTAATCTTTTCATATTTTTCAGTGATAAAATTTGGCCTTAATTCTTCTGAGTTGTCAAATCACAACAAAAAGTCATTTAAGGCTCTATCTAAAAGTACATTCATACTAACATACATATTTGACAGTGTACAGTAATTTGAAAACATTATACAAAATTCTAAAGATTTTAAAAGGTAAATCATACAATAATGAAATCAATTACAACCTTGCATCATTATGTTCACTTATTTTCAAAATACTATACTCGTACACATACAAAAACTAACAATATCAAAAGGATCCCGCACACAAATCACTGTTGGATTTAATTTACTAAAATTATTATTATTTCCCTCTTTTATGTTGTGTTGTTGTACATATATAAAATCTATTCTGAATGGATGTCATGCACTAGTCATTATTTCATTCAAAAACTGCACCGATATTATATACACTCATGTAATAGTTACAAACACACTAACACACACATAAAATCTATACAATATAGATAGATAGATTTATATAAAATGAATGCTTACACCCGATGAATTTATGAAGTCAGGAAGACATTTTTAATTACACTGTATCATGCAATCCATTATCCTGTATCGTTTACTCTGACAAGAACGTGAGCATCCGCAATTAATATCTTTTACATTATTAAATGCACCTGGAGTCAGTAGTGTATCGGTGTATAACTTTGTATAGGTAGTAGATACCTATAGATAGTTGTAGTAGATCTATCTTTCACCATAGTCGACTAGAGCAAACCTAATTGATTTTCCTTTGAAATTTTCATTGCCCGTAAATCGCTAGAAAACCCTTCCTTATTTGTTTTATTTGTTAGCCAGGTGGGGTTAGTTTACTTCCTTTTCGTTCCGAACTATTTTTAGTCAGCTTAAGAAAGCAAAAAAGGAAGAAAATTTATCCACAAACTACAACAATGTACTACAGAGTGGTACACCTGGGATAACATTCAAGGATATACTTTTTTTTTTTTTCATTTTAGTCCTGTGAAAAGTCCATGCTTCTACTAAAACTCAACACAGAACAACTAATCCGAAATTCAGGTGAAGTAAGCTTTTACCGCATTCAAACATCGGTGATGCAACTTTTGGAAAGGTACCTTACGACGAGAAATACACAAGGAAACCCCACTTTCGGGACTCCTCTCGTCCAAAAGTGATATCCACTATAATATACGTAGTGAATCGTGAGTGAGTGTTTCTGCACTCCTGCTCTTGCCTTTAAGTTACTTTGAATTTCGAGGTTAAGGGTCGTTCAGTATCATAGTTATTACGACCGAAAACTCGCATAGAATTCAAACCACCCAAATCTGAACTATACCAACTAAATACTGGCAACTGGAAGACGTAGAAGAAACGGAACGTTTCGACATTGTGTTGGGAAAGTATAAGGAACTTCTCTTCTCTCTATATGAAGAAAGGTATAAAGATGCATGGTTGGCAAATATCGATGCATTTAAGTTCGCCGCATTATTTTTATGGATAAAAGCTATAAGACTCCATTTCCACACACAAGAGTCGGATGAGGAAAAAGGTAACTGTTGTGCTACCTTTGGGCCAAAAACGTGAGCCCCCTATCTACATATATAAATTACTTACTCACGTGTGGAGAGAGGGAATATAGGAAATGAAATTGGTTGGCACTTTGGTGCGCTACTGTTCTAGTGATGAGAATAAAAACTATCAAACTATCGGTAGTTCTAAAATATTCATTCATTCGATAGTTTTAAATCAATTATTTAGTAACTATTTTCATTCGAATAGTTTTTTCATTCGAATAGTTTTTTCATTCGATAGTTTTTCCATTCTAATAGTTTTTTTTTCATAGTTTTCTCATTCGATTAGTTTTCTTAAACGATAGTTTTTTCATTCAAATATTTTTTTTATGCGATAGTTTTCTCATTCGATTAGTTTTTTTTTATTCGAAAGTTTAAGTATTTGACAGTTTTTATTCGATAGTTTATTCGATAGTTATATTCGATAGTTTAAGTATTCGACAGTTTTTATTCGATAGTTCATTCGATAGTCTTTATACGATAGTTTATTCGATAGTTTTATTCGATAGTTTAAGTATTCGACAGTTTTTAGTCGATAGTTTATTCGATAGTCTTTATCCGATAGTTTATTCGATAGTTTTATTCGATAGTTTTTATTCGAATGAATAAATGAAAGAACGAATGAATGAATAAATGAATGAATGAATGAACGAACTATTCGATAGTTCAAATCATTCAGTTACTAACTATCGATAGTTCAAATCATTCGATAGTTCCCATCACTAGCTGTTACTGACTTTGAGCTGATATTTGGAGCGGGACAGGTATGAGGTTTATTGAAACATTATAGAGTATGTGAGTATAAGAGTACTACATATTTATACATACCGTGATACGACTTTAGGTAACCAATCACCGCCGCAGTATTTTGCCAAGACTGGATCATTAGTTGAACTTCCGTCGTAGAATATCAAGTGGTCCCGTTCACCAGTGCAATCCGACCAGGCACGTATGGACCTAGATGTTTTGTTGAAACTTGCTATTGACCTAAAATGAAATGAATGTTTTAAAGTTTTTAAAATTACATACCTACACGATAAAGTTTATAGAGAGAGAGAGAGAGACTTTTAGTACTAGAATTTGTTAGATAAATTAAAAGTTCTTTTGTTATAGAGAAAAGTGCTTGAATGTTGCATTTATTATAAGAACAGATAGTAGATTATGTAGGTGGGATATAATAATTACACATGTTAGAATATTAACTACAAAAGTTGCTGAAACACGAATAATGGTGTAGAATAAGTTAATTAAATTGTGATCAAGGGCTTTATCAAGTTAAGTTCAGTTAACACGTTTATGTAGTTTTTGTACCAGATTTTCATTATATTCACTAAAAAAATTTTCATTTTTATTGTTTTTTAGCTTTGGGCAATGATTTCAATAATTTAAAGAACTAAATAAATTTGTAATTTCAACTAATTTTGCCATCTTTAAAATATGAATAAGTAACTACTCGGCAACCCTAATCGAACACATTCTCGTATTTTAGAGTTTTTTAGGGACTCAACTAAAATCCGATGTTTGATCAAGCCAATAAATTTATAAAATATCATACAATTTGTCTGAAAAATTGAAGTTTTTTAGGATTTTAGGCATTTTAGTAGGGTTACCGACGACTTGCTCACAGATTGTAGCCGAAATTTTTTTAAGATAGAAAAGATTGTCTGCGAAAGTTTGTATAAAAAATTATCTTTTTTTTTGTTCAAAGACAGTTATTGTTTGTAGTACTTTTTTTTTATTTGAATAGGGTTGCCATATATCCCTTACACTATTATACAATTTTGTTAACTATTTAAAAATTTGTTTTGCATTTAATAATTTTCCTTTTAGATATGTCAACAATACTCTTATGGGACAGATTTTCCTTTACTATAGGGTTGCCACATAGAAGCAAGTCCATTTTTTTTTTTTAATCAACTTATCTCTTATCTCGAAGTAACTCGACTGTTGCCACTTGGACTTGTATGTTAATTTTTAAAATCAGTGTTTTTTAGCTCATCAAAACTATAGATAGGTATAAGAGAGAAATATATTCACGTGTAGAGATATATTTCAGAAATAAATATCTGTTGTCGTCATTTTTGTTAATGATTCTTTTGTACACATTTTGTTTTTAAGAAATATAAAATATTAAATTAGTTGGAATTTTTAATTCAACTTTATGACATGAGAGTCACATTTCGCGGAACGAAAAACAAATATTCATTTTAATTATTGCTTATTAATTTTACTGTCAAACAAGGACATTGTTCATTTAATTGTGAATATCAAAAAGAACAATATCTGTTGTGTACCTAACTCATTTTTTGTTTTTTTTTTTTTTGTTTCACAATTAAGCTGCATTTCATGCGAAGCTTGAAAATGTAATAGATCACAAAGGAAAATAATTAAATTCTTAATAATACATTTAAAGTTAAAAAATATGTTTTTATAATTATTTTTCATTAAAAAAAAGTGACGGAAGTGTCATTTTTTTAAAGTTGCATATTTTTTTTTGTTATCAATTAATAAAATTAATTTTATGAAAAAAACAATTTTATAATAATTTATACCTAAAATAGAAATAAATGTAGCAGTAATTTCGTTTCTTGAAAATTTTAATTCAAAAATGTTTTGGTATGCCATTTAAACAAAAAGTATTTATAAAAACAACAAACCAAAATTTTAAAAATATATACATATTTAGAAATTAGCTTTAAAAAAATTATATTTTTTTAAATCAATAAGGAATTTTTTTTTTAATTATTTCAAAATTTAAGATAACAGTTATTTTGATAAAATTTTGTGAAAATGTACGTTTTAAGGAATAATATATTTTTCGATTTCAAAACTTTTTGGAAAAAAAATAATGTAATTTTTAATCAAAAAGTTCTGCATCATATGAAAAATTGAAAATGAAAAATTCAAATAACAAAATGGTACAGGTAAAATAGGCATTTAAAAAAAAATTGTTACACTCATGAAACTTAGCAAAAAGTTTGCTTTTGGGATTAGAACCGAGGACAAAAAAAAGTTTATAAAAAAATGTTGGGTGAAAGGGCGTTTTTTTCGCGGACAAGAGGGAGGGGGTGAAGGTCAAAAACATAGATACTGAAAAAAATTGTTTGTCGAATATCATCATATGACACATGTTTTCAAGGTATTTTTTGATGCTGAATCTAATGAAATAAAAATAAAGTGAATACGATTGCTCTAAGAAAAGTTATTGCCGATTAAAAACAAAGTTGCTTGTTTTTTGACTTCAGCAGGTAAAATATAAACAAAATCCATGTGAAAAACATGCTACACTGATGAAATTCGAGATGAAGGCTTAAGATAAACAAAGGATATAAAAAAGGATTCATAAAGTTCTTAAAATTATTTTTGGTGAAAAAGTTTTGGTTGGTATAAGAATTACGAATCTATAAAAAGTACAAAATTATCTTGAGTGAAAGGGTGTTTTTTTTTACAAGAAATGATGAAATTCGGAATTGTTACACCAATGCAAATTGGTAAAAATGTTTCATTTATAACAGAAACCAAGAACCCAAAAAGTCTATACAAATATTTTAGGTTAAAGGGTGTTTTTTTTGGGAAAATAGGTAAAAACCCGCGATAAGTCCAATAAAATCCATGGTATAAAAGGTACCCTCACGAAATTCAATAAACTTGTGGGGCTTACGAACAAAACAAATCTATAATTTTTTTTCATGTGAAATTGTGTTTTTTTTAGGTGTTGAGAAAATATGGGTATATTTGGAAAATTGTGCAATACTAGAGTAGTACCCTATTGAAATTCAGGAATTATGTTACTTTTAAGATAAGAAACAAGAATCTAAAGTGTCTATAAAAAATTCACGGTTAAAAGGGTGTTTTTTTTGAGTGAAAACAAAAATGAAGGATCACCCTAATGAAATTTGGTGAAAATGTTGAATCTGTAATTGGTCCCAAAAAGCCAATGATTCATTTTATTTTTGGTTTTGATGACAAATTAAAAGTTTATACTTATGTTCTTAGACGTTTTACACGAATCATTGGCTTTTTGGGACCAATTACAGATTTTACTGTCTCCTCGAAAAAAACACCCTTCAACCCAACTTTGTTTTATAGACTTTTTTTTTAATTGGTTCTTATCCCAAAAGCAAACTTTTTGCCAAGTTTCATGAGTGTAACAATTTTTTTTTTTTATTTCTTGATTTTATGTACCTACTATTTTACCTGTACCTACTATATATTGAAATTTTGTTCATAAACTTTTTGCAGTAAAATTGGATTGTTAAAAAAAATAAATGAAAAAATAGATATCATCTATTTAACTGTTAACCAAATTCAAGCTTACTTCAAACACAAGAACGTTTATTTTCAAAAAAAATTAATTGAAAATGTAACCATTTCTCTTAAAGATAAAAATAAAAACCATTTATGTAACTGGTTTTCGATATTTTTCTCAATATTTTTGTGGTTATGTAAAAAAAATTATTCAAATGTATAAATTGTATAACTCAATTAAATATCTTTACGATATAACATTATTCAATTAGAGTGGTAATTTTTCATAAACGGTTTAACACAGTTTTTTCCACCATTTCATTCAATAGCGCTCTTGACATTTCAAAAAAAAAAAATATATGTAGGTACTAGGTAAACCTTTAAATCAAGGAATCGAACCTTGGACACCTGTCGTCTAAAAAATACATTGTTCAACGAAGTGAAGAAAATTTCAAACAAAAAACATAACTGCTCAGCATTTTCCTCAAAAATAAAAAAAAAAACTTCCCTACAAAGAACAAAATAATCATCTAAATAATAATAACATGACCAAGCAATTCTTTCAAAACTTAAATCAATATATTCGTTTAGTAGAATTTTTTAAAACAATTCCAAAAAAAAAAAAAATAATAATAAAAACTAACCTTTTAACTAAAGCTTTATGTTGATTCTCTTGACTAACAGATATCATTGCATGTTTGCATGTAGGAACTTCTTTTTGGCGTATCGTCCAGTAACAAGTGACATTTCTTGGATACATTCCAGGATAATTTGGACTTTGCAAACGGCACTTTTTCCTATAACACTCATCAAATTGTCTTGTACAATATGTGCCTGGTGTAACACGTCCAAGTTCTAACAATTTATCCGGTAGTCCATACCTATATGAATTATAAAAAATAAATATACAAGAATAATAAATGTGAAATAAATTTTATCTCTCAAAAAAAGGATACAAAAAACTCCATCACACAATAAGCAATTTTCAATTCTGTTGGATTTTTCATTCTTCAAAAAAAAAATTGCAACTGAATATATTTTTGCAATAACATTGGGAAAAATGAGGACGAATGCAAAAATAAAAAAAAAGGACGAAAACAAAAAAAAAAATTGGATCACAAACCAAAAGTAGAAAAAAATATTTAAACAAGAAGAAACAACTCTGGCACTGTTCTAACCATGCCCCACTTACCGAACTACGGCGTCGGACTGACTTATAAATTTGTATCTTATATTAAATTCAAAAGGCTTCTCGTCCTGTATGTTCCTTGGCGGGTGGAATACCTGTTGTGAAAAAAAAAAAACAAAGAGAAAAAAATTATAAATTTATTTACCACTCGCACAGAAAACACCTTTGCATTGTGCATTATTTTAAATTGAAGGAAATGTCTTAGGCACACATCAGGCACAGAAGAAGATATAAGTGATATACCCCCTTTGGCCCCGGTATCAAATGTCTAAAACGAGAAACAACAACAACAACAACAAAAAAGTCACAAACGATGTCAGCATTTTAAAGGACTCTCAATGAAAGACCCCGTATATCTTCTATCCCCTATCTTTCCATCTTTTCTGTGATGCATCTTAAAATGCGAAAAAAAAAAATGTGTACCTATTGGGGCACAACACCACTGTGCACTATGCACACCTTTGCTGGCATTTAGAGAGATAGAGAAAGAATCGGTGTGTGTTGTGGAGATGTGTCCCACTTTTTTGAGGCTAAGGAGCTGAAGCATGAATGAATAGGGAACAACGACACAATGTGTCAAATGTCTTTAGAAAATAATAATAACAACAACAAAAAACACATTTTTTTTTTTTTGTTATTTACCCTATGTGCATATATGGGAAAAGGATAATTGTTAGCAGCAAAATCAACAACAATAAGACAAAACACTGGAAACACAACAAAAAAAACAATGAAGAGACAATTAACAAAATGCATATGAGGGGGTGGTAAAGGCGGTAGGCGGTAGGCGGTTTTCTAAGGGTTGAATGTCCTGGCGCATTCTTCCTTCACTGTGTTGTGTTTTGTGTGCAGTGCGGATTTGCATTGCTCTAAATTTACTATACGTTGTTGTATACACACATGCTTTGCTTATGCACCCTGGAGCGGGCTAGCGCGTGGCGCTTCTCTGAATTGGAAATGAATGACTTTGTGGTTATGGAATTTTATTGAATAATATTCTATACATTCTATATATCTTTCAAAACTGGGTCACGTTCAAAAAGGATATACCTACTCCTACATTCACATAACATGTGGCTTCGGAATATATAAAAAAAAAAATCATTTCAAAAAAGTTCTTTACTTTACTTTAATTGATTTGATTTGGAATCGTTTGAATGCATTTTGCTTTTGAATATGGAAAAAAAAAAAATTATGTTTTTATTTCTTAGGGTTGCGATATGAGGGGATTATGTATATGAATTTCAAGGACTTTCTTACTAATTGATCAAATAGAAAAGAAAATGTTTTGAATGTTATACGTTTTTTGAGAATAGAAAAAAAAGTAAGTGAATCAGCAGTCAAGGCTGTGAGTTGATTTAGCACACATTGCATATGCATTAATATAAGAGTTTTGATTTGGATTCGAAAAAAAATTGTTCTACTTTTTTTTTTAAGTTTGATTGATATGTAGATACAAGTTATTAGATTTTTGTCAAAGACCAAAAACAAAAGGAAAATTTGGGAAATTTTTTAACGAGAATGTTAGTTAACTGTTTCACAAATTCAACGTTCTAACTTGGAATTAAAAAAAGCCTGAAGGTTTGGCAAATATTTCTACGTGAGTTTATAATAAAGCAATGAATTTTTATGTAATGTTTGTCATTGTTTGCTAAACAAAATGACCGGTACCTTTGAATCTTTCAGTCAAAATGAAGTACCGGGAAATACTCTCTCACTGTCGAAAAATTACAGATTTTATCAAATCAAATATTGATACAACTGGAAAATAAAATTGAAACAGATTCAATTTTTGTAGGATAAAATTTACCACTAATTAAACTAACAATAAAAAAAAAATCATGTGTGCAATTCACACGTGGTAGAAGTGAAACCTTAAAATATCATTTTTTTGCAAAAAAAAATCGAAAAAAGTCTACCTTTTTTTATTCTATCACCTTTAAAAATCCACCCACCTATAATAAATTTTATATAACCCGAAAGCTGGTGGCTGTTCATCGGCAATAGATCTTCACAGGTGTTTTGAGGTATTTTTCAATTTAAGATTGTGTAACTTGTAGAGCACGTACCGTTATGTGTGATATATCAAATAAAAGGTTATGTTATCAGCATGCGTATTAAAGTTAAATCAAATTTGTATGTGCTGCACATTAAAAGATATAACGTGTGTACCGTTTATCTCAGAATTTTGCATATGAATTTAATTGAAATTTTTTACAATTATACCTAGTTTATTTAATTACCTATCTGCAGTACAAATTTCATTCATCTATCTGTTAAAACAAAAGTTATAACAAGTTAAATGTTCGTGTTGCGTTTTCGTTTCATCTTGTTTCAAAGCACTACGATACTAAAGAAGTTTTCACTTCAAAAGTAAAAAAAAAGCAATATTTGAAAAAAAAAAAACTTTTATAACAGAGAAGATTTTAAACCTGAATTAAAGTTTTTTTGTTCAGAGCTTCAAGCGCCTCGTAGTCAAGTTTCAAAAAAAACTTATTTTTAAAATTATATAATTAGTTTTTAAATTTATATAATTTTTGAAGTTTTGGAAAAATTCTTTGATTTAAGTAAAAAAACAGAATACCCAAAAAAAACCGGCATCAAATTAAAAGACATACATCATGAAGTCCTTGTTTAAAAAAATATCAATCGTAAAACATAAAATATATGTGCTATACGATTTTTGACGTGATAACGTCTTATAAATCGATGAATAATGGCAGCCACCACAAAAAAGTGACGTCATTTTCTAACGTTACACTATCGCACTTGCGCAGTGCGGGAAAAAATTTCAATTAAAAATTAAAAATAAACTATTAGAGATACAAAAATCTTCTATAGCTTATTTGAAAAATATTAACCTAAAGCTTAATCCAAATGAAGGATTTTTAAAAATTCCGTTATTTAATAGGGTGAACAGGGGTAAAACGGAAGATGAAATTTGGGCTAAAATCTAAACACGAAGTCGTAGAGAATTGATGAGATTAATTTAAGAATAACTGCATTTAAGAAAAAATTCTAAAAAATTTTGAAACTAAGCTGTAACGTTTTGTTTGAACATTGTACACGTGTTGGGGCTATGACAAAATGATGATTTAGGGTAAAGGAATTTTTTTTGTGACAATTCTAAAGATGCCAGGTGAAAGATGAGGGAAAAAAATTAGGCGCCTGATACGGATTTTTTTCCAACACTCTGCGTTTCGAAATATGAATTTTTGAAAAACACCTTGTTTTTTAAGGGTATTTTTGGGTAATTTTTTTAGCTTTTTTTCGGAGCTTTAAAAAAATCTCAAACTTATAAAACATGTATGCATACATGTGCAAAAACTTGCAATCGTTTAGTGAGTTTTGACTGAATAACGGAAGAAACAAGTTTTTAAAAAACACGTTTTTTGACCGTTTTTAACCGATTTTCATCGTTTTTTATTTTTATCTTTTTTTCTTTAATACAGGAATAAATTAAAGAGTAATGATAGACAATTACAACGACTAAATGTGTGCGAAGTTTTAATCATTTTCGTTAACACAATTTTGAGATAACGGTAAAATAAAATTTTAGAATTCAACAGGTTATAACTTTTGACCAAGAGCAGATAGAATTGTTATTAAACTTTTATGAGCATCCTGATACAATTACCTTTCATTTGGTATATCACACATAACGGTAAACTTACTAAAAGCTACACAATGTTAAACCTCAAAACACCAGTAGAGATATGTTGCCCCCCGAACAGCCACCAGTGTGGGAAGTACCGTAATCTCAGTCTGGAAATTCGACATGGTTGACTTTAAAAAATTCTTACTTCTCTTGTAGGCATCTATGAAATAAGATTAATACGTCATATGAAAGGTGAAATAATAAGCTTTCATAAGGTGTAAAATTTTTTATAGGTTGTCATTGAAAAAAAAATAGCTTGAGGACATAAAAATAAATGTTTTTTTTTTTTGCTTTTTTCAATGAAATTTGATCGAGTTCAAAAAATTCTAGCTCTTTTTGTAGATGTCTCATAGAACTGATCGATATATATATTTTGAGCTAAGACAATAAGATTTCAGATGGTTTTTTTTTGATGAAAATGATTGTTTTCAATAAATTATTGTTATACTTGTTGCGCATTGTAAAAATTTTAAAATGGTTTTATTCTTAAGAAGAAATACTTGGCTTTTAAATTGCATAATTTTTTTTGTAAGCTTTCAAAGGAATAAATTAATTTAATGAGAAAATAAAAAAGGTATTTTTTTAGCTTTTTCTTGTAAATTATGATTGTTTGAAATAAATAGACGCTTCAATTGACTTATTTTTAATGCACACAACCTGTTTTCTTACGACGTTATCACGTAAAATCATCGTCCGTAAACCGGCTTTACAGACAACCTTTTTTTGTTCAAATTATCACCTGAACTTGCTATGATTTAAATTCATAATGTAAGATGGATAGAATTTAGACTTTCCAACACCTTTCGCGATGCTTTATAAAGATTTCAACATCAAAAACCATTTACAAGACCAGTTTTTTGACAAAAAGTTATAAAATTTTACATAAGATGTACAAAATTTTGCAAATTTTTATATTTACTAATTGCATTTTCAAAATAGCGGTGTCGATGCTCTGCTCATTGAAATAACTGTGTTCGGTTTGTTTCTGCGTGAAAGGCACACGGGTGCGAATTTGGTTTGTACTTTTTCATGGCGCTAAATTACTTTCTTCGGTTTCAATATTTTATAGGGAATATACAAATGAAATTGAAGTAAAATTTTCCTTAGAATTCGTATATTGTATTCACAATTATTCTTAAAATATAATACTGTCACCATTATAATGAGAGTGTTTTGCGAACACGTTTTTTAATTTTAAAATTTTGTCCAGCCAAATTTGCTACCCAGGTCCAAAAATTATGGAATGTGGATGTTAAAAAAAAAATTAATGGGTGATCAAAAGTGGTCAGCACTTTATCTTTAAGGAAAAGTTTCGAAAAATTCGATACTTTTGTGTGAGTTAAGACAGCTTATTGAAACCGTCATTCTAGACAAAGTAAAATTTAATTTTTAAATAAATCATTATTTATGTTCAATTTCAAGCATTTTTCCGACGAAAAAGTATTTAATAAATTGCACGACTGAGGTCGCACGTACTTGCTGTAATGCTTAAAATAACTCTAATGTTAAAGCGTTTTATGCAAGAAATTTAAAATTTGATATTTTGAAGAAATTTCATAAGTAGTGTAAAAAAATAAAATCTGTTTTTATAATTAATAAAACACCGTTTTTAATGATCTTATACAAAAAACGAAGTATGCCATTTTATTTTTTGTATAAAAAGGTATTTTTAGAAAAAAAAATTCGAAAATTGTTGGAGTCATTTTAAAAGAAAATAATTTTTTATATTTGTAGAAATAATTAATTTACACAAAACAACGAAATTTCAAAATTTTTCATGAACCCATTTTCAAAAAATTGATTTTTCGAAAAAAAAATTTTGAAATATTTTTTAAAAATCCAAAAATGTGTTTATTGAAAATTTTTTTTAATTTTAATATTATTTGTATTTTAACGCTTTTGTATAAAAAATTTCGTTGAAATGAGTCATGTACGAGATATTTAGAAACCAAAAAAACCGTTCTATGGCAGGTACCGTTTATAACGGTACAAAAAATATTTTTTTTTATTTCAAAAGTTGGCTTTTATGTGTAATACTACATACAAAAATTTTAATCAATATCGTTAGAGCCGTTTTTGAAAAAAATTAACTTTTGTATTTCCGTTATATGGCAGGTACCGTTAGTTTTGGTCATAAAAATAAAATTTCAATTTCCCCTCTAGGGAATCCCCAAAAACTGCTAACTACCAAGTTTGAAGAAAATCACTTCACTCGTTTCTATCTGGAGCTGCAGCCTAGCTCCAGATAGAGACAGACAGACAGACAGACAGAATTGCCGGACCCACTTTTTTGGCATTCATCATCATCGTAATGTCATGTAAAATTGTTATCTCGAGTTCGATTTTTTTTACGAATCCTAAACTTGCCCTATAGTGCTATAGTACCTATATCGCAAGTAAAAATCGAACTCGAGATAACAATCAGACATGCCACAAAGATTTGTTTGAACCGTTTTTAACGGTACGGTAAATTTTAACTGAAAAATTTTAGAAAACCACATACATATTTCGATTTAAAAAAATACTTCAAATTTGTGTTTTAAAAAATCAATTTTTTGAAAAAAGTTTCAGGAATGTTTTTGAAATTTCGTTTTTAAGTGATGATTTACATTTTCTTAAAAACGACATACCTAGATAGAGATACCTACCTACCAATTTTTTTTTTTTTTTTTGAAAAGTGTTAGAAAATGTTTTAGGTATCTACATATAATGTAAATTTATATTTAATAATACTACTCAAAAATATATATTCTTTATAGTTGTGTATTTAAGTACTTGTCAACACTTGTTATATCTTTGTGAAATCATTCAAATACTGGATGCCTTTTATAGTTAGATGACTTATCTGATGGTTAAGTGAGAAAATAAAGAAGTAAAGTTCAATTTTTCTCTTCGTCGGCGCCGGATTTTTTAAAACCCCAAATTTTAATTTTTATTGAAAACTTTACACTTATTTAAGTAGATAATTTAAGTACCTACAAAATTGATCGATCTTTTCCTTTACATTGGAAAATCCATTAACATAAAATCGAATTCAGGTCAATATACAAGAGTAACTGACCTAAGCCAATCAAACTGGCAATTAAATTCTAACTAACTTTTTGCCTGTAAGCTTTACCACTAAAATCCCCTGTAGAAACAGAAAAAAAAAGAAGGAGATACCTGAAACATCATGAAAACATTGAAATGACAACGATAATCCGCACCAACTCAATTCGCACCTATACAAATCTCTCTAGTGTCCAATCATACACACATCACAACCACAGAGTCCATTTGTGAAAGGAGCACACAATAACTTCAAAGAGTGTGTCCTCGCCTATACAAAAACAGCCTACTATACACCTGATGAATTTGCAAAATGTTACGTATACGCCGTGGTGACTGACTAGTGATATAGTGAAACAACAATGCTGAGATGGTGAGGTTAACACACCCTGTATTCACAAAAAAAAACACTGCTTCAATCCATGTCCTGCCCATTTAACGATTATATCTTTGCATCCAGCCAAAGGATTTTCTCAGAATTTTCAATGAACACAAACACACACTAAAATTTTCTATAAGTGATATGAGTATTGTTTAGGTACGTGTGTCCTCGCAGATGGAGTGCCAAATGATTGAAGTCCAGCTGTAAAGCTTCCCAAAGGCTGTTCAACATATAAAACGTGTATAGAGGAAGTGTAGAAAGGATAGCTATATAAGATACACTCACAATAAACACAAATAGAAAAAAAAAAAAAATCATGCTCCTTATCCAAAACAGCTCATACATAATAACATACTTGTTAGTAAGGATGTCCTCTCTCTCTCTGGACTGTTGAACAGCCTTGCATATACACAACAAATGACAGGATGCAAAAAAAAAAAAACTTCTGAACAAACATGTTATCCCCTCTTTCATCGCTCGATGGCGGGCGTCTGTCTGTCTGTCCGTTCGTCCATTCGAAATATTGCTCTCCACCTCCTCCTTTTTTTTTTTTTACTTATTCCCAGTGAAGTGCTGCAGCAATGAATCTGAAAATTATTGTGCGGTCCAAAGCACCCACACAAATCCTCACAAAGTGGGATGAATGGCTAAAACGTAAAAGTCATACACATTACGATACGCAAAAACTAGTAGCAGCTCTATGACTTCCATATATAGAATCATTTATGCTTAGATGCATTCTGCATCTTCTCTCTTTCTCTAAATTGTATATTGCTGTATTTTATGTTGCATGTCCAAACCTTTCTATCCCCCTCAATTCGAATCCTCTGGCACAGAGAATCCTTTAAAGCTTCACTTCTGCATGTTCGCCAGGCCAGACAAAAGCCTTCCCAACCTTCTCCAGTGTACCCCCCCCCCGAGATCGCATCGCATCATCGTTGTTTCGTTCGTTATGTGTGTTGTGTGTGTGATAGCCGTTTGCTACTGCCGCCGACATTTTTGAGTGCCTATATCATTGCTGTGTGATGCAACACACGCCCCCTCAGTCCATCCTCCATCTCTCTCAACAAACAATACACCTCATAATCTTTCCTTGAAAATCTCACAAACGTGCCGACACAACTGGAAATCCCGACACATTTATATGTGTTGTGTAGAGTGCAGGCCTCCATCTCGTTTTTTCTCCATAGATAGACCCCCTCTTAAATCTGTGACTTATATTTTCTTTTTCTATAACAAAAATATAACGAAAAACGACCAACACGACACGAGAACGATGACGACGACGACGATGTGTCGAAAACAAGCGCTTGTTTTAGTGTTTAACATGGTTGCCGTTCTATATGTATGGAATCATTTCGATGTACTTTTTAAAGAGGTTCTTTTTTGTTTAAAAAATACCTACTGCTATAGCTGGTAGAACAACACATTCAAAAACGGCGTTTTCAACTATCATCTAATTTAAAAAACGGCACGTAAATTAATATTTTCGCAACTAATCAAAACTTCTAAAATGTGTTGAAGAAAAATGGTTCAAAAAGACCAAAAACATTAAATTTTGAAAATACATATTTTATCCAATTTTCGCCGTATTCAATTTTATTGACCATTATTTTGAAAGATAAAATATCTTCTTTTTTCTTTACATGATCAATATCTATAAATGCTTAAAGGATAAAAATAGACTATTTAGTAAAAACATAAAAAATTTGTTTTTTCCCCCTTTTTTGAATAGTTTTTCTTAAGTTTTTTACAATATTTTTTTGTTTAAAGGATACATATCGATAGGAAATCTAATTATCTACAAAAAATTACCTAATACAAATTTTCAAATTCGGCTTGCTTTTCAAGTTATAGACAAAAACTCAAAAAGTAACAAAAAAAAAGTCGAAAATATTAAGCGTTACAAAAATGGTCATATCATTATAATAATTTATCGATAGATTTTGAAGAAAATTATGTTTTTGTCTCAGCCAAAAAGTGTACTACACATGAAAAATTTAAACTTTGAGGATTCAAACGATTTTGGTTTTTCTTTCAGTAATACATTTTTTTTTGCAAAATTTTCCTTTAAAAGAATCGATTTTTTTAAAATGTTTCAATACATTGCACTTAAACATCTCGAGTGACCCAGAAAAGTTGTTCTAGTGTTTCTTGTTTATTTACTCAGCTTTCAGGCGCCCGGCTTTTTTGTTCGGATTAGTCGTTTATTACTCAAGATATAACCCGAATACTAAGTATGCTGGGAAGAACAACTACAAAAAACTTTGAAAAATCATATCTCGAAAACCTATCTATAAATATTTTCTAAGATAAGATTTTCGATTTTTCTGGGCTCAAATCTATACGAAAAGTATAACGGCAGTTGGTGTCCAAAAAAATTTTATTTTTTTTGAAAACTTGTGTAATCAGTTGGCTGAAGGTTCTTTTTAGAATTCGACTTTCATTTATTGGTACAAGTTTCAAGAGCAACATAAAACATAATGCTGGTATTCAAATCAATAACACTTTTTAGTGTAACAATATTTTCGTATACGTGTTTTATCCTCTGCTTCCATGAACTTTAAAATTTCATGATGAAGATATTTTGAGAAAATGAATTCTAAGAAAGTATGCTGGTGCAGTTTTATAAACTATGTATAACGTATACGTTCAAAACTTGTAAAATAAGGAAATAACAAATTACTTTAAATTATTAAACAACTTGCCTGTTTCGTTCTTAGAATTTCAGTCACTTAAAGTGCACACAAAATTTTTCATTCAACAAACTTGGATCAAGAAAATTTCGAAAAAAGCAACAGAATTTTAAAATTATTATAGAAAAGTTTGAAAATCTTTTTCTTGCCATTTCGAAGAACTTGGAAGAAATCCCTACTCAGGTTAAATAAAAATGTAATGCACTTGCATCATTTCTTCACAAGCTAAAGCTACCTTTCCAAAAAGGAATTTGATGCAAAATGTTTGATACAAATTTTGCTGAATAATAATACGTTACACAACTTATTATCACTATTTTTGAAAATGTTCATCTGGTCCGAAAATAACTGATGTTATATTGTTTTTTTTAAGAAAAGAACATCAAAAAATCATCATTCATTAAAATCTCTCAAAGTCCATTTTTTTTTTTTTGAGACATTGCAAATATCAATAATAAAATATTTAAAATCAAAAAATGGATTAAGATGCGTGTATTTCAACTCATTGGTAATTTTGTTTTTTTTATTAGGTACATTTAAAAAATAGAACTTTTAGTCCGGTCAATTTAGACATAAAAATTGTGGTCAAATAAAAAAAACTGCCGGAAAGTCAAATTTTGGTGGAGAGCTAGGGTTCACCATTACAAACAAAGTGTATAAAATCACCATCGATCCTATGTGTGCAACAAAAGTTATTCGAGGTCAAACGTCAAAATTTGAGGTTTTTTGGATTTTTTTTTCGAAAACGGTAAGGTTTATCAACAAAAAAAACTTTAGCCAAAGATGTAGATCATAAGATTTTCCACAAAAATAGTCTGTACACTGAGGGAAAAAACAACTTAAAATCAACGAAAACCACGTTGATTCAACTATTTTTTTGAATGATTTTGCGTTTAAGACGAAAATTTTAAAATCAAGGTAGAACTTCGTTAATTTAAAAGTGGTTTATAGTTACAAAACATACTTAAATCAAAGTTGTTTCAAACATCAATTTAAATAAAATAAAATGCACGACTGGGGTCGCACGTACTTGCTCTAATGTTTAAAGTAACTCTAATGTTAAAGCTTTTTATTCAAGAAAATTAGGAAAAATTTGATATTTTCAAGAAATTTCATAGGTAGTGTAAAAAAATAAAATCTGTTTTTACAATTAATTAAACACCGTTTAAAATGATGTTTTAAAAAAAACCAAGTATGCCATTTTATTACTTGTATAAAAATGTATTTTTAGAAAAAAAATTTCGAAAATCGTTGGAGCCATTTTTTAAAAAAATTATTTTATATATAGGTATAAAAAATTTCTCACATTTTTCAAAAAAAAAAAGTTGGTATGTCATTTTTAAGAAATAATTAATTTACCTACACATAAAAACTAAATTTCAAAATTTTTCATAGATCCGTTTTCAAAAAATTGATTTTTCAAAAAAAATTTTGAAATACTTTTTAAAAATCCAAAAATGCGTTTTTTGAAAATTTAAATATTACCTTTACTTAAACACTTTTGTATAAAAATTTTCATTGAAATCGGGTTAATTTTGTACGAGATATTCAGAATCGAAAAAAAAACCGTTCTATGACAGGTACCGCTAATAACGGTGCAAAAAATAATACATAATATATTTAATCAAAATCGTTAGAGCCGTTTTTGAAAAAAATTAACTTTTCTATTTCCGTTATATGGCAGGTACCGTTAGTTTTGATCATACAAAAAAATTTCAATTTCCCCTCTAGGGAATCCCCAAAAACTGCTAACTACCAAGTTTGAAGAAAATCACTTCACTCGTTTAGGCTGCAGCTCCAGATAGAGACAGACACACAGACAGACAGACAGAATTGCCGGACCCACTCTTTTTGGCATTATCCATCATCGTAATGTCATGTAAAATTGTTATCTCGAGTTCGTTTTTTTTTTACGAATCCTAAACTTACCCTATAGTACCTATATCGCAAGTAAAAAAGAAAAAAATTGGCAGCCACTGGAGATTGAACCTACAACTCTTGGGTCTCTAGGCGAATGCTTTACCAACGTCCTATCTAAATTAGGGTGATAAAATGCAACAATAGCTAAAGTGCGACAAAAATTGAAAATTTTTTTACGTTGTTTCAAATTTAATTTAAAGATGTTTCATGTTACTTTTTTCAACGTTAAATCAACGTTGACTATACTGCATTTCGCTTTGCGTTTTTTTCCCTCAGTGTATGATTTTTTTCCTAAGAGTTACCATTCGTGAGATATCGCGATTCTAAGAATTGTATTATACAGCTGCGAACAAAAAATAGCAGCTTATCGCAAAAAATGACAATTTCAAAACTGACTCGTTATCGGAGCTCTTCAAACTTGGCATCTGTGATTTTTTAAAGCTTTGAGAATGTTTTCATAAGTAGCATGAAAAAGATTATACCTCATTATATATTTTTCAAATGAATTCTTCTAAATTCTTTCAACAATTCCATATTTTTTTCTTTTTTCTTTGAACCGATTATTTGTATAGTGTTTAACTTTCTCATGAATTGCTTTTTTCTCGGAAAGAGTTGGAAAAGACTTGTGCTGTTTCTTATCTGGACCTTTCAATTGTTTAACCTTAAGGATCCAATCGGTTTATTGCTGAGATTTCTTAATCTGGCTTAGGGCAGCAAAACAATTTCAAGCCACGGCGAAGTGCTTGCCTTACCTACCTCCTCGTGGTGATTAATGGGCAATTATTTGTTTATAAACAACATAGAAAGTGCAAATTCGAAATTCCTATATTTCTCTATGATATACAACACGGGTAAGCGTTTTCTATTAATAGATACTGACAAAATCTTGCCAACAAAACGCAAAAAAGAAGCATTACTAAATGGTGAAACTTTACCAGGTTTTAATTAATTAAAAATAATTTCTTATACTATTTTTTTTTTTTTTTAAACCAAAATTTCGAAGAAATGATTGATAATTGCATTTTTAATAGAACGTAATTTTTACGTGAAATTAATTTTTTAGATTTTAAAATTCAAAAAATTATTTTTTTTTTTAATTCGTTGAAATTTAACTAGTTTTTTAGAAGAAAATCATAAAAAAAAAATGTTGCTCATACACCCCAGTGACCGATTTAGTTTAAACTTCTGGATTGATAAATATAATGTAACCGCCGCCGGCACTGTGACAAAAATTATAAAATAATACTTAAAATGCATTCTTAGAGTTATAAATTATAAGAAATAATAAGAAGAAAATATGGCAGGCAAAATTTTAAGCTGGCAACCACAAAATATTTGTATGGTCCGATAGGAGTAAAATCATATTGCGAGCTCTAACGAGTATAAATGAACCTACCTCTATTTATATTCTATATCATGTCGAATCTCGATACTCTGCAGATAGCACGTATACAAGCTAGATAGCCACGCAAATCCAAGTGTGTTTATTTCGATCTCTTCAATTTAAATGGAATGTGCACGTCAGAAACATTTTCGTTTGGTATTACCTACACTCTCATATTTCTGTACTCAAAGTGAAGGTGTCCTTTTTTGAATTCCAGCATTTTGTATGTTCACACAAAACGCACAAGGTGGAGGTTTATATGCGTGTGTGCCTACTAAGTTCGACTATTGTTCGTGCCAACATAAAAAGTTTTTTGTGTTGTTTTTTATTTCTTAGCTTTGGTTTACATCAGCAGAATATTTAACAAACTTTTGGATTGGATATATGATGGTGATTCAGCATGCAACTGACGTTAAGCTTTATGAGAGAGGAGAGGAAAATACAAAAAAAGGGAGTTATAGGGAATCATCGCTCTATAATCGAGGGAGGTTGTTTTTTTTTTTTGTATGAATGAAAGAAGCCAAAAGGGCTCTAACGATGGGTTTATACAAACAAATCAATTCCTGTGTTATCAATCAACACGTCATCATTGTTAGCCCATAGAGTCAGTTTTTGGATTTTACGAATTTACTTCTCTCTCTTTGAATTTCCATGAGGAGTTTTTAGATTTTAACTGACGGACGTGTCAATGTTGATTGCCTTAGCCTTGAGAGTGAATGGGATTTCCTTTTGAGTATTTTTTTTTTTTCTTTTTTCAAACAAGTAGGATTTGTTTAGAGTTTTTATTTTGGACAATTTGTTTGACTTTAGCAAACGTTTGGTTTTTTTTTTTTTTAATAACTATTTTGTAACTGTGTGGATTTTTGTTGCTGATACAATGTTCCTGCGTATTTATGTAAGAAAAAAATTTAACAAAAAAAAACGACTAATAAGATTCATTTTGAAAAAATAAGAAGAATTAGATTTTTCAAAGGAAAAAATTTTTACACGCTAATTTTTGGTATGCAAGCTGGTATTAGGGTGGTTAACAAACAGTTGAAATTTCTGAAGTAATCCTCCTTCCACTAGATCCATTATAATGGGATAACGCAACGGCATAGGACATGAATTAGTGATATTCACAAAATCTCTTTTGAGTTTGAAACTTGCATAATTGATGTGTATTCTACTGAACGAACTTGCCTCAGACCCTACGGTATTATTTAGGAACCAAATCTTAAGACGACAGTAGCATATTAAATAGATGGCTGCAAAAGATATAATTCAGACCAACAGTCTTTTATGACCAAACCAATCAGTGATAACAGTTTTTGTCTTTCTTGGCCAGAGCCACACTTAACCATTCCAGTAAAAATTAAGGTAAAAAAATTATGGTACCAATTATGGTAAATCAGAGCTAATTGGAATTTTCGGATTAGGTGCTCCAGAGCCGTCATTTGAATTTGAAGTTGTAAGGCACCCACTAGAACAAAATGTCTTGCAGATGCTTAATAAGTAAGAGTTTAAAGGAAATACAAAATCACCTATTATTATTGTTCTAAGAAGTAAATTTAGAACTATAAGAAAATACAATCCGAAGAAACTTCCAAAAACTTTTGACGGAAAGCTATTTTTGAATCTTTTGAGACATAAAAATGAAAATCTAAGTTTGACAAGGTTGGCACTTTTTGACGCGATAACGTCTTATAAATCGATGAACCATGGCAGCCACCACATAAAAGTGAAGCCATTTACTCCCGTTCCACTCTCGCACTTTCGCAGTGCGGTAATAATTTCAATTCAAAATTAAAAATAAACTATTAGAGATACAAAAATCTTCAATAGCTTATTAAAAAGATAATAACCTAAAATTAAATACATTTGAAGAATTTTAAAAAATTCTATCTTTTAATAGGGTAAATAGGGGTAAAACAAAATTGCAAAAAATTGGCTATTTTCTAAACGCGACAATGTAAAGAGTTGAATTTTTTTTTAATTAATAGACAAATTTAATATTAGACTCACAATGGTATTGAAAAAAATTTTAAAATATTTCAAAACCGAGTAATAAATGGTTTTCAAAAACTAAAACATGAAGTAGACCTTTGACGAAGTAGTGATTATAGGTAGGGAAAATTTTTTTTGACAATTTGAAAAACGCCATTCGAAAGATAATAACAAAAAATTAGGATTCTCATACGGATTTTTTTTTAAGTCTCTGCGTTTTGAAATATGAATTTTTGAAAACATCTGCTTATTTTGGGGCATTTTTGGGTGAGTTTTTATTTTTTTTTAATTTTTCGTAGCCCTAAAAAAATCTCAAACTTATAGAATATGCAGTTTATGATTGTGCGCATAAATGTGCAAAATTGGTATTTTAAAATGATTTTTGACCGAATAACGAGAGAGACAAGTTTTTTGTCCCAAGTTTTTTTTACCGTTTTTAATGGTTTTTTATTTGTATCTTTTTTTCTTCAACAGATAAATAAATGAAGTTTATATTGTTTATAGATAATAGACAGGACTATATTTGTAAATTTCAATCAATTTCGTAGTCACAATTTTAAAATAAAGTTCTATTTTTAAACAGATAATATCTTTTGATCTAGAGCAGATACGAATTTGATTTAACTTTATTGAGTGATGATATAACCTTTCATTTGATTTATCACACATAACTAAACATTCACTACAAGCTACACAATGTTAAATTAAAAAACTTCAGAAATACCTCAATCAATTGATGAAAATTGATAGAGTTCAAAAAATTCTAGCTCTTTTTGTAGATGTCTAATAGACATGATCGATATATGTATTTTGAGCTGATAGTAGAGTAACTAAAGCAAATTATTAGGGAACCCGGCCGAACAGCTCTGATTTTGACGATTTTTTTTTTTCTAACGTAGGTAATTAAAAATACTTTAAAGTCTATAGATTAAAAATTGCCGGTGTTGCCGTATTGTTTTTTAAAATTAAAATTAAATTTTTTTTTAACAAAACCATTTTTTTTGCTTAAATTTCATAAAACAAATGATAGCAAAAGATTCTCTAGGTAATTTAAGGAAAATATATATAAGGCAGTAAGGGACAATCTTCCATCGTTTAAGCGATAAATGCAATTTTCTAACATTCTGACCTCAAACACAAAAAAAATATTTTGAAAACAACGGCAACACCTACAATATTTTAAAATACATTTTTAAAAAGCCAGAAGCTCATTCTTATCTCTTAAATTTAAATCCACTAAATTTAATCAAGACTTTTTGAAAAAATGGTCCTCAAACTCCGAATTCAAAAAAAAATGTTATTAGAAAAATTTAAAATGACTTTTTTCAAACTTTTTCTAATAAAATATGAATTTATTTAAAAAAAATTTTTGGCCATAAATATTATCAGTTGAATTTCAAAGCAAAAAAGGTAAAATATATCACACTTTTGAAAAAAAAAAAAAATGAAAAATTACTTCAATTTCAATGGTTTTTTTTTATTAAAATTGAATTTTTGCATTGAAATAATTAATTTTCTCAAAGACTGTGGTAAATAGGAACTTTAAATTTTTGCTATTTAACTTTCAACAGTTAGGGTTATTAAATGAATAAAAAATAATTTTTTGTTTAGATGTTGAACTTTAAAAAAAAAATAAGTTACATTTTTTTTCAAAACTTTTATTAAAAAAAGTTCTTAGAAAATGAAATACTTTTTAATTTTTTTCATAAACCGTAATACATATTGACATTTCCTTTTATAATTTGAAATCATAATAAATGCGGCCAGAAAAATTTGAAAATAAATGCATTTTATATTACTGCCAAGTTTGAAAAACGACATGTTAAAATTTTTTCAATAATTTTTTTTTTTTCAAAAATCTGAGTTCAATTACCATTCTTTCAAAAGCCGTTCATTCAATTAACTTAATTTTAATTTTACATACATGACTATGCTTCTAGCTTTTAAAAATGTATATTTGAATATTGTAGGTGTTGCCGTTGTGTTCAAATATTTTTTTTTGTGTTTGAAGTCAATTAATAAGAAAATTGCATCTAGCGCTTGAACTATGGAAGATGGTCCCTCACTTCCATATATTTTTTTTCCTTGAATTTCCTAGACAATCTTTTGGCATCAATTAATTTATGAAATTTAAGAAAAATTTTCGAAAAAAATTTGTTTTTATTCACAAAAATCTTCAATTAAATTTAAAAAAATCAAAACGGCAACACCGGCAATTTTTAATCTATAGACTTTAAAGTATTTTTAATTACCGACGTTTGAAAAAAAAGATCATCAAAATCTAAGCTGTTCGGGCGGGTTCCCTAATATAGCCAATTTTTGAGCTTTAGTTACTCCACTATGAAGCAATAAGCTTTCAGGTGGTATAAAATTTATTATAGGTTGTTATATCAAAAAATAGATTTTTGGGTGATGGAAGTGATTTTTTCACTTTTTCATAAGAAGTTATTTGAAAAATGGTTTTATTCTTTAGAAGAAATATTTGGCTTTTTAATGGTATAATTTTTTTTGTAATTTTTAAAATAAAAAAAATTAATATATAAATGAGAAAAGAAAATTATGTAATTTTTTTTAGCTTCTTCTTGTAAATTATGATTGTTTGAAATAAATAAACGGTTCAACTGACTCATTTTATTCAAAAGCACGCAACCTGTTTTCTTACGACGTTATCACGTAAAATCATCGTCTGCAAACCGGCTTTACAGACAACCTCTTTTCCTGATTTTTTAAACCAATTTGAACTAAAAATAAGCGTTTTTAATTTACAAAAAACGAGTCACCACTTTAATTCTATGTTTTATTTGCATAGCACAGATATGTAATATAAAGGTACCTACAGGAGGTACCTGTATCCCATATAAACTCACAAATTGGAAGTGTGTAAAAAAAAATAAAGTTTAAATTTCATTTGCTATAGGAACCTACCTTCAATTGGTAGAAATATAAAACTTTCAATATGTCATCAGCAATATTTTACAAATGGAATTTTTTTTGTTATTTTTGAAAATAGTTTATATTCTAGAAAAAAAAAAATACATATATCCAATCAGAGACAGTGACCACAATTTTTGCAGACTCTCTGTTAGCCTCTCTGTTTTTGTACAATATATTTTCCATACCAACACCAATCATGGTTTAAAAATATGTTATACCAGTTAGGTTGGCTATATTGTATATGTAACGATAACTTGGTCAAACAGAAAACAGACCCTCTGTGTGTGGTTACACAAAATACCTTGCCAATGACGTAACGAACCCAGTTATTCCCCCAAAAAAAAAAAACCTTTATAATAAAAACCAAACATAACATGACACAAAAAAAAAACGAAAAAGGGAAAGAAAAAAAAAATTTATTTAACAAGACCCACCACAACATAGTACTACAAACAACACACACACACACCCCCTCTACTAACTCACACCTGCTTCTGTTTCTGCTGCTGTTTGATATGGAAAACAACACATCCTGATCCTAGTGTATAACATTGACCAGAATACAAATAAAATGGCTGTTAATGCCCCTTGCCAATAAAAACGTTTGTTCCAAACAACAACGGAAACGGATAACGGACGAGCAGCATGAACTTTCATTCTCTCTCGTCCGAAATTGCTGTGTTCAAATTAAAGAAAAAGGATCTATTTGAATTTCTATGTGTGTGTGTGTGTGTAGAAAGTGTGTTGATAGGAATGGTGTTTTATATACGCAGACAAGAAGATTACATAGATGACCACTTTATTCTCGAATTGGGGTACCCTACTCCCCCTTTGAAAGCCATAATATTGATGATACTCCTCTCTGCCACTAGGGTGCTTCATTACTCAGTCATGAATGGGGTGATAGTTTTTGGGGTTATTATTTACCCAAAAAAAAGTGTAGGCGATGATTAATTTTGAATGAAGTGGGAAAGGGATGTTGTTGCTGTAGGAGCAACAAAATCCAACCCAAAATTGGTATTGCCCATAATAATAAAGAAGCCAGGTAGTAGCATATTTTTTACTTCCGGTACTTTCATTATTATTATTTTGCCAGATGAATTTACGAGCGTATATACATTCAAATTGGTTTTAAGTTGGACTCTGTAAACGGGGCACGCAAACTGGCAGTATATTTCATTGTTCTTTCGAAATTTATGGGGTATTTTTTTTTGTTTGATAATAAATTTTATACCCTTTCCCATTTTTTTTTTCTCTAGAGAATTTACCCCCCATTGAGAGAGCTTTATACAATAACCAACCAACATCACAGCAAGGACATTATTCCCGGTTAAATATTTAACCGAGATGAGTTACATTTTTTGTTGCTGGAGTTTCATTCTGTTTCAAAACAATTGTTTATCTCTTTTCAGTTAAAAAAAAAAATACCCAAAAAAAAAGATAAATATTATTATGTTTTGTCTCACCTTAACGGATGCTGTCACAGTTGATGTTTCGCTAAAATACAGCTGTGGTCCGGTTGCTTTGCCACACCATGAACCGCCTGTAAAAGGTCGCCCCAACTCGCTAAGCTGTAAATTGAGAAAAAAATACCGAAAAAAAAGGACAACATTAATACACAGAAAAAATAAAAAATCAAAAAAATTTTAGGTTAAATTGTTTGGCTATTTTGTGTTTTTTTATTTTTTCCTCTCTCTCTCTTTTTCTTGGTTTTTCATTGTCTTCTTCCGGACCAATAAAAATAATAATAAAAAAAAAAAGAAATATTTATACATGGGTATCAGACAAAAAGGAAGGACTCTTTTACATCAAACTAAAAATCACATTATTACACACACAAACATAATAAAGAAAAATTAATGAAGTGGCAACTCATGAAAAAAAAAGAGAACTGTGATTTAATTCCAGTGAATTTAATTTTATTTTTATGAACTTCGTGTAGAAGTAGCGGAAGGAAGATTATATTTTTTTTTTGGGGTTTTTTCTATGGTACAAAAATAATGTCTATTTTTTTTTTTTTTTTGTATTTTATGAGGTTCAAGAAATTTTTAAGAAAATAATTTACTCAAATAAATGTTTTAAGAAATTTTAATAAAATTTAAATTTTTGTACTATGTTAATATACATTTTTTTTTTAGCTTCTTAGAATATGAAAAAATGTTAAATGACAAACCGTCAAACAATTATTCTTACTGTGAATTTAGTTGTCAAAAACTTTATTATTATTTGCTATTCAGATTTCTTAAAATGGAGAATTTCAATAAGTCGAGTAGAGTAGTGTGACAAACAGTTTATTTTTAGCAGAAGGTAAAATGGAAAATGGCGACAGAGTAAGCAAAAAAAAATGAAAAATAAAAAAAAAACTTAAGTAAGAAACTAAACCAAATGGGTGTTGTATTCAGGTTATTACTTCAATTAACTTTTCATTTTTAAAGAATTTAAACAAAATTCCAAAGTAGAAAAAGGAGTCCAAATGTTGCAAAATTTTATAAAACTCATTCATTTTTGGGCGTGGTGAAAAAAAAAAAACAAATTCAATTTCAATTTATTTCATACATTAATTTATACAATATTTTATAAGATACCACAAAAAATAAACTAAACGAAAAAAAGCTTATATTTTACGAACTATTTGCAAGTGAATTTCTTTCCTTTGTTTTTTGCAGTCTTTAAGAAACTATCATCAGGCATATTGAAAAGAAATATATTAAAGATAAAAAAGAGAGTTAAAGTTGCTTAAATTTTTAAGACTTTTTATATAGAAATTTTGAAAAAAATAAAATTCATTTAAAAAAAAAAATAAAATCTGAAATTAAATCGCCCTCCAAAACAAGTATGCAGTTTTGATTGATATAATAACATGCATTTTTAATTTTTTAAATTTCAAAATCGTTAGAGCCGTTTTTTAAAAAACTAATTTTTTATAAATACATAATTTTTTGGAAAAAAAGTTTTAAAATAAAATTGGTATGCCATTTTGTAGAAATCATTAATCAGCATCTTAAAATGAAATTTAAAAAAATTCAATGTCCTGTTTTCGAAAATTTGATTTTTCAAAAGAAAAATTTCAAATTTTTTTTAAAAATTAACAAATTATTTTTTTGGAAATTTTATTTTATTTAAATTATATAAATGCTTCTTCACAAAAAGTTTCGTTATTTAAATCGAATAAGCAGTTTCGGAGATAATCGGATTTAAAAAAAAAAAACGGTTCTATGGCAGGTACCGTTAATAATGATTTTCAAAAAAAAATTTTTTTCATTTAAAGATAGAGCTTAGCTTAAAATTAACATTTGAATTTTTTAAACAAAATCGTTGGAGCCGTTTTCGAGATATTTTAATTTTACTAAAATCGGTATATGACAAGTACCGTTATTTTTGTTCCAAAAAAATTAATTCCAAAAAAAACCTCTGGAGAGTCACCAAATAACGCTACATACCAAGTTTGACATTAATCGGTTAATCCGTTTAGGCTGTAGCTCCTTATACAGACAGACTGACAGACAGACAGACAGACGGACTTCCGGGATCCACTTTTTTGGCATTCTCTACCATCGTAATGTCATGGAAATATGTTATCTCAACTTTTTTTTTTGTACGAATGCATAACTTGATATATAGTACCTATATCGCAAGTAAAAATATTTTATGCAATGCTGAAAATTTTTTATTTGCAATAAAATTTTTTAATTCAAAATATTTTTATTTGAAATAAAAAAAATTATTTTCATTGCAAATATTTTTCAGTGGCAGTACATTTTTTTTGTATTTGTAATAAATATTTTTTTTTTTCAATTGATATTTTGTCAACACAAATTTTTTTTAAGCTACTCTGAGGGAAAAAACAATAATTTAAAATCAACAAAAACCACGTTGATTCAACTATTTTTCGGAATGATTTTGCGTTGAAGACGAAAATTTTAAAATCAAAGTAGAACATCGTTAGTTTAAAGTGGTTTACCGTTATAAAACATCTTTAAATCAAAGTTGTTTCAACTTTAAAAAAAAGCATCAATTTATTAAAAAAAAAAAAGAAAAAATGGGCGCTGCTGAGGATCGAACCTACAACTCTTTGGTTACAGTGCTATCTCACTGTTGAAAATACGAGTGGTAAAATGCAACAAAAGCTGAAGTCCGAAAAAAATAAAAAAAATTCTTACGTTGTTGTTTCAATTTTAATTTAAAGATGTTTCATGCTAGTTTTTTCAACATTAAATCAACGTTGAACATATTTCATTTTACGTTGGGTTTTTTCCCTCAGTGTACCATTTATTATTATTATTATTTTTATTATATACATAGTACTTCGTACATGAATGTACGAACTACTGACACTTATCAGCGCGGCAACTGAGGCCATTTGGCTGAGACAACACCAGACAATGACAAAGAGAAGGACAGATAGACACAAAGAAAGAACATATAACATAGAACTACGTGGCACAGAGGAGGAGACATAGTTGAAAATTGTCTCATATTATCGCACAGGTGGCTTCAGTTAAGCTGGCGATTTAGAAAAAACTTCTGAGCCGACCGTTGGGCTCGAACCCACGATGTCTGGCTCTGAAGTCATCTACTTATTCCTCTGTGCCATGGCCACCTGCGGTTAAAGCAATTAATTTGCTCCCAAGGAACTTTTTATAGAACGTTTAATTCCCTACAAGAAAACATCTTGCTAATTTGAAAATATTGAATTTTCAGTGAATTAGAATATTTTGAAATTGAAAATTGATTTTTTAATTTTTTTCTCGATTTAAATCGTGAATAACTTCTTCAAAACTCAATTTAGGGAAAATTACTACAAGACCTTTTTTGTAGAAAATTAAATTTCCTATAAGAATCTGTCGTGGTTTTATTTTTCTATTCACTTATTTGCTCATCACAAAATTCCAAAGTGAAACAGGCAAATTGAAAAAACACTTCGATTTAAAAAGCTTAATTACTCGAATACGGCTCGTCTGACGAAAATTTTCAATTAGATCTTTTTTGTAGGAAATTTAATTTTATATAAGAAACAATGAACAGAAATTTTTTTTACTTTGATCGTCTAGCAGTTCTGTTGTAAAACATCATATCATGTATAAAAAAAAAAAAAACACCGATGATAGACCTCTTAAAATTTTTTTTAACGGCTCAAATTTTCACCAAATTTTTTTTTCATCATCCTGAACAAGATTTTCGAAGTAACTTTCAAAAAAAAAAATATTTTAGTTTTTTGGCCCAGTCTAATGGAAATATGAGTAGTATAATATTTGCAAATAACAATAATCCTTATTACAAATTTTGTCAAATATTTAAATATTCTGAAGTAACTTAGCACGAAAAAAAAAATTTTAAATACGTCTTAGACAAAAATTAATACTTATTTTATATCTTTAATACTTGCCACTAATCGACAATCAATATGCACTTTATTGAAAAAAAAACACGTTTTTGACTGAGTTTTAAAGACAAGTAAAACACTTTTCCTATATGATTATTATTAAGTCGTTTCGCAGGCTATCATCAATTCTCAAAAATCATCTGAAATCTTTAATTTGAGATCACCAACTTCAAGGTTTAATATATTAGTATTCCTATGGACGATTTTAAAAATACTTCACACATACAACTAGCACTTGAATTTTTGAAAACTCTCAAAGAGTATTTAAAAAAAAGTTCATCCATCCAGGCTTTTATTATTTTGGAAAAATTTCCATGTAGGTAGATAACCTAGAGAGAAATCAGCCTAACTGAATTGGTTGTAAAAAAAGCAATTATATCTATTGGTATTTAATTAAACTCAAACCCTTTTTTTTTTGGGTAATATTTATTTAACTTGGCTCTAAAGGGCATTTTCGAAAATCTACCTAATTCAACTTTTTTTTTTTTAATTTTACTATTACAAGGTGTTATGAATCCCAACAAAATTCCCACCTACCTAATCAAAAATACCTAGAACAAAAAAAAAAAAAACAACAACTCATAAAATAATGGATATAACTTAAAAGCTTATTCGTTTTAACATCCAATATCTATGGCTAGAAAAAAAAGACCTCATCCTCATCTACCTACTCAACATAGTCAACCCTTTGTTTTATATTTCCTTCTATTTGTTTTGCATGCCAATATAAAAAGTATATTTTGATAAGGGTTTTTTTTTCATCCACTCCCCAAAGGTACATTTTAAGTCGATCAAATAATGCTCTTATATATGTACATAAATAAAAAAAATATATAAAATATAAAAACAAAAATATAAAAAAAATCCACTCTCGGATTCGATATAGAAAAACCCGGGTGCCATTGATAAATAAAATTACGAACCAATCATATCACAAGTGTCCACTTGAATTACGTATTCATTTTTCAGTCGAGATAAAATCCTAAATTGAATATGCCCCTTATAAGAAGGATAATGCTCCATTAATGCTCTGCCGGGCTTAGTCCTTTACAAAAGGATATCATCATTTTTCTACCAGTGGCTCTGTAAATAGCCCGTATTTTGTGTTTTTTTTTTTTTTTGCAGATATCCTTTTCTTTTTTTTTTTTTTTTAGTCAGTTTTTTCCACTATTCTAGGTCCTTTATATCCCCACAAGAAGAGATTCTGTATATACCACCGTGGTTATACCTTTGGCAAGACGTCCGACTTTTATGGAGGGTATCTTCCATAAAAAAAAATAGAAGAAGTAGTAACTATGGCTACTATACTATGATGACCGTAATAACAATTGGTTAATACCTATACATCCATGACTGAATATAGTGGGGTTTGGCTGTAGTTCTGGTGCTCTCGTAGAATAGTGGATGGTGTCATGGTCGAATTTGTAGGGCAAAATACTGTCATTAAAGAAGTGTGATGTGCAGCGCCAGTGACTATTTTGTTTTATTACTGATGAATGAATTTTTAAATTTCGAAAAAAAAAAAAAAATGATGACCTATTTTAGTGTGAAATAAAGGGTTTCAAAGTCGGCAATAACAGTGGAATTGTTATAGTTTTCAAAATATCACAACAATATAATGCTGCTAGCCTTAACATGGATTTTAGATGGTGTTATTGGGATAGAAGTTCAAAGGAGTGACTGATGCTTTTTGCTAGATTTTGATTACCTGATCGAATTAGAATGCACAAATTAAGTAGAATAGAGCCCTTCAAGTTTCAAATTAGTATCAAGACTTAACTGATCATTAATTTTAGTGGTATGATTAGCTTGTGAATTGGGAGGAAGGAAATAAAAACTAAATAAGCTGACAGAATAGTCAACTGATTGTCAAATCAAAAAAAAAAAAAAAACATAGCTCTTTGCGAGTATTTCAAACATATTTTCTACCGACAATAAAATAATGTTGATGGTACAGAAATGGTTAAAAATTGTTTACACTATTTTGTGTGCAAAATAAGAAAAGGTTACTCATACACCACACTGACTAGATTTGTTTTCATTTTTAGTTGGTTTTACCGATGTAGTAAAAATGAGAGCGATTGAGTTTTGTTGAATAGATTCCAATTTTAAATAATGGCTGTGTTGCAATATCGAAAAGTCAAACCAATATGCGTTAAACCTACTTCCAATATTGGTAGATCCAGAGTTTTGAAATTTGTTTTTAGTACAGGTGGACCAATTGCAGATTTTACAATCTCTTCGAAAAAAAACACCCTTTCACCAAAAATGTTTTTATAAAAACTCTTTATTCTTGCTTTCTATCCCCAAATCAATGTTTTTACCAAATTTCATTAGGGTGACCCATCATTTTTGTTTTCACTTTAAAAAAAACACCCTTTTAACCATGATATTTTTATAGACACTTTAGATTCTTGTTTTGTATCTTAATAGTAACATAATTGCTAAATTTCAGTAGGGTACCACTAATATTACTCTAGTATTACACACTTTTTCATATATACCCATATTTTCTTTACTTCTAAAAAAAAAACACCCTTTCACATAAAAAAAAATTATAGACTTACATTATTCCTAATTCTCATGTAAAAGAGAACATATTTAATGAATTTCGTAAGGGTACCATTTATACCATTGATTTTATCCGACTTACTGGGGATTTTGTATTATTTCCCAAAAAAACACCCTTTTACCTAAAATAACTGTTTGGGTTCTTGGTTTCTGTTACAAATGAAGCATTTTTACCAATTTTCATTGGTGTAACAATTTTTTCCTAGTTTTTGTGGTACTAATTCCGAATTTCATCATTTCTTAAAAACAAAAAAACACCCTTTCACTCAAGATAATTTTGTACACTTTATAGATTCTTAATTCTTATACCAACCAAAACATTTACACCAAGTTTTAAAAATTAATAAAATTTAAGTCAGCTGTTATGATACCTCCCTCACACACAACATAACACATCAAAAATACACCCTTTCGATAAAAATAATTTTAAGAACTTTATGAATCCTTTGTCCCTGCTTTATCTAAAACCTTCATCCCGAATTTTATCAGTGTAGCATGTTTTTCACATGGATTTCGGTTATAATTTACTTGTAGAAGTCAATAAACAAGCACCCTTGTTTTTAATCGGCAATAACTTTTCTTAGAGCAATTGTTAGATTCAGCATCAAAAATTTCTTGAAAACATGTGTCATATGATGATATTCGACAAACAATTTTTTTCAGTATGTTTTTGACCTTCACCCCCTCCTTCTTGTGAACGAAAAAACACCCTTCCACCCATCCTTTTTTTATAGACATTTTTTGTCCTTGGTTCTTATCCCAAAAGCAAACTTTTTGCCAAGTTTCATGAGTGTAACATTTAGTATTTATTTAAGTAGCAAACCAATTTTTTTTTTTGTAAAACTTTTGAAGATATCACTGGTCAACAAGGTTTTTGCCACAAGAACCAAAATATACTTTTTCAGTAGTTTTTGATGTGCTGAACTCGAATCTGAAGTCAGAAAATTGTTATTGGCCTCCGTTTTTGAAATATTACTGTTATAAAATGCTAAAAAACGTCATTTTGGCTGTTTTCGAGGTTCTGTTTTAATGTGGGGGTAATTCATTACAAACAAATTTGTAAAGGTGATTATAAGAACAGATATTCTTCTTTCAAAAACTGTTTAAATCTTTCCGATATCTCTTTTAATGTACGAGATATTTAAAATTTAAGTAGCGGTCTTTGAATCAGAAATAATACTGGCCAACCAAATCAAAATTTGTTTGCCACAAGAACCAAAATATACTTTTCTAGTAGTTTTTGGGGTGCTAAACTCGAATCCGCAATCAGAAAAATTCTATTAGCCTTCGTTTTTGAAATATTACCGTTATAAAATGCAAAAAAAAAGTTTTTTTTTATTACGGTTATATTTCAAGAATGATATGAGGCGTTCAGAAATGGGTCAAGTCCACTTCCCTTAAAATTACGGGTTTCGTTTTATATCAAATAGAATGAAAGAAAGAAATTCTGGAGCTATTGATCTGTGAAACAATATTATATCCAAAGTTTTTTTAGTTCCTGAGCAAAAGCTTCTCAAAGTTCAAAATAATGCAGAAATTACAAATGTACTTGACCCATTATAAAGATTCGCTGAAATATGTAAAAATAATAATAAAAAAAAAAAAAAAAATGGTTGATTTTACCCATCTGTACGTGCGGGACTTTTGGAAATGGCGAAACGAATTTATTAACCAATTACAAAACATAACGAGAAAATGCACTTCACTTATGGTAAATAGTCTACTAATCAAGGGTCAGCGAAGAATTTTGTATTCTTTTCGCCATTTTTGGTTATCAACTAGAATATACCGATTATGTACTTGAATCCTATCACTTCTTAAATTCGATTAACTATCCATAAAAGAGTTTTTGAACTAATTCAGGAAAATATCAGCTTACAGAAAGATTTATTTCAAAAATTTCAGGATAGACTTGATCTGAGTTACGGATGTACGGAAATAAAATTGTGGTAAAGTTAAAGTTTTTAACATTGATTGGAAGTTCCACCTTCTCATCAAATTATCAACAACATCAGTTACAACAACCACCTAAAAAATAGAAATATTTTCTAGCATCTAAACAGTGCAGATGTTCCTATACCACCTTGAGATTTTATTAGTGGTACTGTGATACCAAAAACCTTCTTTTTTCAAGATTTTTTAAAACCGTTTTCGAAGAAAAAGTGCAATAACACTGCAGTTTTTCAAACTAATATTGAATCACTTAAGTAGGATCATTTCCAATCCTTATTAATTTCAAACACATTTCCTAAGATTCATTTTAATTAGCACGAAAAGAATCTCCTAATTAAATATCAAATTAAAGAAAACATTGCAAACAATTATCGAAAATCAATTTGTTTTTCTTTTTTCTCTTCCATTTTTTTTTTTTATTAAGCTTCCGTATTCAAATAATATCACGGTTCACTCTCAAATCATTTGGGGTTAACTCCAGCATAGTCTCTCGTTCGTTCTCGGTATACCACTCTCCACTCTTGTACTATTTTAACTCTCAAACAAGCATAAAAATAAAAACGTTCCTTTTGGCAAACTAAACGAAACAACTCGAAGAGTTCCAATTGATTAAGTTTTGGTTAATGGAATGTTTGCATGGAATTCCTTTCGAAAAGTGGAATCGGTATGAGGGTGGTAGTAGGTAAAGAACTAGGGTAGAACAACTTGGCTGGACTGACTGACTGGCTGGACGAAGGATTACGAATCGATTCATATTAAATGTTCAGAGTTGCTCATGGCCTGGATACTTTTTCTCATTCCATTGCCTCCATTAACCAAAGAGTGGAAACTCCTTGCGAGTTTTCAGATCAGCCCCAGTGCAGGCCAACTACTATAATATCCCTTATTCAATGCTTCTCTGTGTGTGATTCGTATATTTTCGGATACATTGATTTGGGTCGATGCCGATGTAAGTTTCTCCTCAAACAGGTATCGCTGCTACCACTTTACTATACCGACCGATTTCTACCTTTCAACCCATCACCATTTCTGTGGAAATGAAAAGACTTTACGGAATTAGACGATGTCGGACTTGCAATCGGCCGGCCGAGAGAGAGGGAATGAAAATAGACCTAAATAACTTTTACCTACTTCAGATTCCTCCCAAAATACTTGATGGTATTTGTCTACGAACAAGTTGTTGCCAGTTGAGTACAGCGAATTCGACATTTATAAACGAGATAGTGTGGGCTGACTGGAGTTTATCCAAAGATTTCATAAGTCAGAGTTTTGATAATGTGCATTCGAAAGGTGCATGCATGATGGCGAAGGAGCAGGATTTAACTGTAAATGACGAAAAGTTATGCAATGCTTGCATATCAGCAAGCTAAAGCAAAGGCATATTTTGGCCAAATCCAAAGCTTATAAGCGGAAGAGATTTCAGCCAGCCAGCCAGGAGGTTTAATTCCTTTCGTATAGTTTAATGTGTGTATGCTTGAGTTGTTTTATCTGTGTGTTTGTACAAAATACATCTGTCTGGGTTTAGACTACTTATCTAGAGTGTGTGTATAGATTTGAAAAATATCTACTCTCTCCCAAAACCAATATATAAGTTGTTTGTACGACTTCTTCGGAAAATTCAGCAAATTTAGTAAATTCTTTGCATTTTTGCTATTACCTACTGAATGGTTGTTTGGCAGGTTTGAATTCGGTTTTTGGAGGCACTCTTTCTAGCTACGACTTGTCTGCAGTTGAGTTCTTAGAATGGTGGTGGTTAGAGTGGGGTTTTTGAGTTTGCATTAACCAAAAGTTATGTATGTGTATGAAATTTTGAAAATGCCAAACTTTTTGAAAGAGATAAGATATATATGAGTTTTCATTTGTTATTTATAGTGTGTGAAATGGGAAGTGAATGTGAATTAGGTTATTTCAATAGCAGTTTGTTCTTAAAAAGAGGTTGAATGTTTATCAATAGATAATAATTTATTCCTACAACCAACACTTTTATTGTTGTTAAATGAAATATTTATGAATTGTTTTGTCGATAGGTACCTATATGGAACATTATTATTTTCTCATGCTAAGTACTTGGCTTTGCTCTATACTCGCATCATGGTCTTGTCATTATAAACCTGGTACTTGCCAGAGAAGTGATTTTTTGAAATCTGAATTCCTCAGTCGATTTCAACAAATTATTTTTAAAAACATCAAAGTATTCGTAATATTAAAGTTATACAAAATTTTCAATAAGAAAGCACATTTTTGGATAAAAAAAAATTTAATTTATGTTTGCAAAATCGATTTTTTGAAAATGGGTTCATGAATTTTTTAAAATTTATTAATATTTTCTATTAAAATGCAAGCCAACATTTTTTGTCATAAATTAATGTTAGAAAATTTGTATAAGTTAACACGATCTCCTAGGTCGTCAGCGGAAGCGACGGTCGTGTATGTCGTCGTCGTCACGTCGTCAATATCATCGCCGACATACAACATTATATGCTGACACGACGACTTCTATGAACGAAGTCGTTCACACCGTCGTCAGCCACAAAAAAGATAGAAAGCAATATGATATTTTGCACACGCTGCAAAATATTATAATTGCTGCACCAGCAGCAGGGTAGAATAGAATTAGCTTAGAACTTAAGTCTTCAGTCTTTTAAGAGATTCGATTGAATAAATATATCATACAAAATAACATAAACGTGTTATCATTACTTATACACAAAAAATAAAAAACACTGTGCTACAAAATAAAAAAAAAAAAAATACACCCTAGAAATAACATAGTGTAGGCTGTTCGTATGGTCGAATAATGCATACAAATATTTTTGTTATATTTTTGGAACCCTCCATTTTTTTTTTATTTACAAAAACCATTTTTACAGACCTTACGATGTAATCTATCAATATTTCAGTCATTTTTCTAACAACTCTCAATATGTTATATGTTTTTGGAAAGAGGATTTCCAGGCCTTTTGAATGATGTATAGAAGTCTATTGTTTAAACAAATTAGTAAGTGTAGGTTTTTATCCCACAAATCTTGAAAAAGTGATTTTTTTCACAATTTTTTTTGCAAAATAAAACAAACAAAAAAATAAAGTAAGGTTATATTCTGAAAGAATATACATTTAGGCACAAATTGGCTATGCTTATTTGTGAATAAAAATTTATGTTTTTTAATTTTTTGACATTAAACGGGTAAAAAGCGATTTTTGAAAAAGTCTGAAAAAAAGAATTTTTATTTGGTATAAATCTAAATCTCTTAAATTATAACAATTAAAAATCTGAAAAATTTTCACGTGATAGCTACACTTATTAAATTTGAGTCTGTAAAGTTTTAAATTTTTTGAACGAATGGTTTGGCTGGAATTTAAAATTGATGGAACAAGGTCCAAGAAACCCCATGTTATTCCCATAAGAAACTTCAACCGCTTGGCGGCGCAGGTTAGAATTAAGTTAGAGACTTGAAACTTGGGGAATATTTTTTTTAGTTTATTTTCAACCATATAAGATCCTAGGAGCATAGAAATTGTTATTATTTTAAAATAACGAATACCCTATTGTGCACCTTGCAATTCACATCATGAAAAGCCACATTTTCTATTTACGAAAAAATAGCATAGATTCCGCAGTTTTGGTCAAATTCAATAAAAAAATAAGCCAATTTGTGCCTAAATGTATATTCTTTCAGAATATAACCTTACTTTATTTTTTTTGTTTGTTTTATTTCGCAAAAAAAACTGGGTAAAGTTGAAAAAATTGTGAAAAAAATCACTTTTTCAAGATTTGTGGGATAAAAACCTACACTTACTAATTTGTTTAAACAATAGATTTCTATACATCATTCAAAAGGTCTGGAAATCTTCTTTCCAAAAACATATAACATATTGAGAGTTGTTAGAAAAATGACTGAAATATTGATAGATTACATCGTAAGGTCTGTAAAAATGGTTTTTTTGTAAATAAAAAAAAAATGGAGGGTTCCAAAAATATAACAAAAATATTTTTATGCATTATTCGACCATACGAACAGCCTACACTATGTTATTTCTCGGGTGTATTTTCAGTGTCGCACCGTGAAATTAAAGCCATTCTAACGATTATCATTTTTTTAAATAAATTCCTTTTTTGTATACAAAAAAATGAAAAGGAAAACTTCAGTTTTTGGCAAAATCTTCAAAAAAAAAAAAAAAATGGAAGGTTTAACAAGAATTTGAGTCCTTAGGCAATATGCATTAAAATAAAATACACGTACATATTTTCTCTTGCTTAAAATATAAAATAGTTTTAAAAATTCATAAAAGAATAATTTAAATATAATTTTATAAGAAAATTAATTAAAACTTTAAAAATATTTAAAACTTATATTTAAAATTATAGAAACACTAGCTGACCCGGCGGACTTCGTTCCGCCATTTCTTGTATTTATTTCTCATTTTCGATTCTGTAATTAGTTAATTTTCAAATAAAAAAGATGATAAAAACTTGAAAAGTTCATAAAATGAGTTTAAAAATGTTAACTTTTAAACTTTTAGCAAAAGTGGCCTATGCACAATATATATTTCCTATAAATTTGAGATTTTTTGCAGACTTTTAAAAACTCCAAAAAAATAAAAGACTATACTCAAAAATGTCCCTAAAAATTAGTTGTTTTTCAAAAATTTGTATTTCAAAATACAGGGCCTATAAAACAAATCCGTATTAGACCTCTAATTTTTTTTATCAATATCTTTCTAATAGTGTAAGTCAAATTTTTGTGCAAAATTTTGCGTACCTGTAATTAGTCTTTTGTCGAAAGTCTGTGACTGCAAAAAAACCTTCACAACTTGGTTCCGAAATTTTTTTGAGTTTTTTCAATACCGTTTTTAACTATTGAATAAATTTGTCTATCATTAAAAAAAAAAGTCAACTCTTTACGATTTACCGTTTAGAAAATAGCCTCTTTTTAAGTGTCGTATTACCCTCTTTGATTTAAAAAAAAAATTAAGAAAATAAGTCAGTCTGTGTGGCCGGTTAGCGAACGTACACAAAACCAAACTTTAATATATATAAATAGATTTGTAGAAGAAGTTTTAACTTCTAAACGAAGTGTGCCATACATTTTTTAAAACGAAAAGTTTTGAAATATTTTTTGTTTCTTTTTTTTTCAAAATTAAAAAATAAATGCTATGCCATTTGGTATGGTAAAAAGGAAATATTAGTCGACGTGAAAGAAAAGAGTTACAAAGAAAAAGCATCGATCCATTTTCACAAAACCAATATTTCCTCTATACAACAAGTAAAAATTCAAAATTTCAAAAAAATGTAAGAAAAATTGAAAAAAATTGTTGGTATGCAAAACTTCGAATATATTCAATACTTTGTTTTCAAAAAATGTATTAAAAACTAAATTAAATTTTTGTTTTCCAATCAATTTAAAACCACGTAATATTTGTACCTATATAATTATTTTTTATTGAAATTAGTTTTAAGTTGTGCAATAAAAGTTCAAATTAGTAAAAACGGTTTTATGGGAGGATTTTTGAAAAAAATTGTTATCAAACAAATATTTTTATCAAAATCGTAGCAGTCTTTTTTGAGACAAGTAATTTTTCACAAAATTGATGGAAATTCTTCCTCTTATTAGAACTTTAATAGATTTGAATTTAGGAGGGCTTTAAAATGCTTGATTTAATTTTTAGTTGCATGAAATGTTCTGCAGTTCAGCACTGAAGCAATAGTAGCTACCTATGATTTTTTTTTTACAGAAAAAAGTTTTTTTCAAAAATTGTCAGAAGCCAGAATATTGTACCTCCAATTTTGTTGTATGATAAATTTTAATTGAATAAATTAAATTAAATTAAATTATCCCACGCCTCTTTCCCCCCCAGATACCGCACGCGCTGGGGTCCATTTACACCGAGTATGATGGCACTTGCGGTGGCTAGTCATATCGGCACTAAAATTAGAGTTTTTTGAAGAAAAAAATAAACACGAGATAAGAGCGGGGCTGCTTATTACAAGCAGATACAAAATGTAAAAATAAATATGTAACTATATGGGAGCATGGGGAAACATACAACCATATAGAAAAAAAATTAAAATAAAGTATTAAATAAAGTTAAAATTTAAAAATAAGTAAAAAAATTAAAAAAGTGTAGAAAAAAAACAATAATTAAAATAAAAAAGCATGCTTAAGCACTTGTTAGATCAGTAAAAAAAATAAAAAGTCCAGTTTCAGTTTCTCTTTTACTATTTCACTATTTACTAATCTTTACTAATCTTTAGGTCCAAGAGGGCTATGAAATACAATATAGTAGGTTTTTTTGTGTGATCTTGCTGTTATTACAATCAAAAATATTACAATTTTTATTAACATTCCTTAACATTCTCGTAATCGGTTCATTTTTGCCATAATCAGTTCTATGAAGAGCTTGATGAAATTGCGGGGTCGTTCTGAGAGAATAGGAACTTACGTTAAAACTAATTTGCTCAAGGAGGGTGGAGTTTTCAATTACATTAGGGTAAAAGCGGGTGAGATGGCATACATTTTTTGTTTCTGTCATATTTTACAAAGTAAACCACATTCCATATTTCTAACAATGCAAAAATGTTCTATATTCAATATCCAACGTATTATTTGGTTTACAGAATTTTATATTTTAAATTTATATTTTTAAATTAATATAGAAAAAAAGTTTAAAAAAAACCATCTCCCCCTATAGGGTGGGTGAGATGGCGCATGAGTTTGTTTTAGGTTTCTATTGCCAAATTCATTGCACAAATGGTTGAACGATGTCAAAGAGTCAAGCAATGCATGCCATATAATAGACTGCAACTAGTCGTCTTTTTTATAAAATGTGAGCTTGGCTGAATTACTTTAAAAAAAATATTTCGAGGGTGATATGGCACATGCTAACACTATACTCAATTGAAAAATTCTTGTACGGAATGCGCCATTTCACCCGCAAAAAAACTGCGCCATCTCACCTTTTTTCGGATAATTCCTATTCGTAAGCACCCATAAAAAGCAGATAGAACTAGAGCTCAGATTTCATGCGCAATCCGTAACTTATACTCTCTTGTTTGTATTGGTGTATCAAGGGCATCTAAGATCCCAACGACTCACAAAATATCGGAACAAAAAAAAAGAGCGAAAAAAAAAATTCGAAAAAAATCATCACATGATTTACTTTGAATTTTTTTTTATTTTTTGTATCAAAGACAAAGAAACGAATACTGGCTACTTCGATTTAAAATATTTAAAGAAAGCTAAAAATATTTTTCATAAATTTTAAGAGCAATAAATGTAAAAGATATTTAAAGTGCGCCATCTCCCCCGCCGCGCCATCTCACCCGCTTTTACCCTACATAAAATTTGGTGTATGAAAATAACATCGGCAACTTCGCGACGAAAAAACATAAATCAGAAATTTTCTTAAGTCCATTCAAAAAATGTCTTTATTTTTTTTACTATGAAACTAAATTTTTAGAAAGCTATTTGAAATGTATTCTTTAAGCAGCTTGCAAACTCAGGAAGTACGATTTTTGCACTTAGATTAAAAATACCTACATTCTTTGAAACTTTATTAATTACATTTACTGTTTTCGAAATATGTATGTATTTGTCTGTTTAACCCTTTTCGTTAATAACAATTCATTAAACATAACAAAAACTAATTTTATCACTTTTATCACATCGAGACCTCATAATAATTTTCTTCTTTTGTGAATCAATGTGAATCCCTATACAACAATAATCCTTTGCAATATATTTACGATACTTTATTATGATGTGACTATTTTTGTATTTGGTTCGGAGGTAAAACTTTTATTTGTGTCTTTATGTTATAGCATATAGAAGCAAATATAACACGAATATAGATAGTTTGTCCCTTCAAACGAAACTCATCTACTTAAGCCCAATAGAATGGAAAATAACTATTTCACTATAAATACATATATCTATATTCTATATTCATAGTATAAAGGATAGAGGGGACGAGAGGAGTGAGGATAGAGATAATCCTTTGTCCTTAATGAGCTTTTATTGATGAAATTACTTTCTTTTCAGTAGTAGCATGGTCCGGGCAGATATCGGTTCTTTGCTCTCTTGTCGGTTAACTTTTATATGCCAAACAGAAAAGATATAGATATATTATTTTCTGTAAGTACTTTATTTCTAAGAGAATGTTTCTTTTTTTTTTTTTTTGCTATTCAATTCCTTAAGGATCAATGTTATTAAGTAAGTGGAAAATACATATTGTTTTACATGAAAGAAGGAAGAAAAAAATAACACAAATTCTCTATAATACTTCGAATGTTGTCGCGTGTAATCGGCTACAAGCTAAATAATACACACATTTCAATATGGGAATTGGAAAAGCCGACGACGACGAATGAACGAAAGGAAGAAAAATGAGAAAGTTTGAAGAGGTCTTTTTCTTTATCTTTAAATTTATAGTTTACTTATTTTATAGGAGAAGTATTTGTTACGCAAAAAAATATCTTGAATGCAAACAAAAATACATTGAGACTTGTGTAATTTTTGAAAAAGTAAAGAAATTAAAGACTGAAATAATGTACCTTTAAAAACCTTTTAAAAACATTCGTATCGAAAAACAAAAAAATTGTTTTTCAAATACATAAGGTGATTGTTTGTTCTTTACGTGTTAATCATAGATGCTTTTCTGTGGTTTCGGCAATTTTTTTACGATATTGATCGTTTTCATCACCTTTAAGGAATAGGTAGAAGTCAAGAAATGGCTTTAAACAAAATATCAGCAAGATTTGTTGTCCTTTATTTGTTAAGACTTTGTGAAATCATCAATCAATGGCTGATAAAAAAATTTAAAGTGTTGATAGGCTCAAAATATTAGGACAAAAAAATAATCAAGTCCCAGCGTTCTGGAAATTTGACAGTTTTCTAATTTTTAATGGAGCCTTTAAATATAATGGACAGTGAGTAAATTAGGCCTTAACGCTATTATAATCGACAAATAACAGTAGTTTGCAAAAATTAAATTTCTACATAGGTACATACAAATTTTTACATAGGTACCAAGTGTCGTTATAGAACCCAAAAAAAAAGCTCATGGATAGTTTTTTTTTTTTAAAGCTTCTTATTAGCACACATACGGGCTTTATCTTGAGTAATAAATTACCCATCTTTTTTTTTAAGGTTACCTCAGCAGTTTAAATCAAATAAGTCAAAAAGTTTTTAAAAATGTTTTTTTTTTCAAGAAAATTTTGACAAAAAAAAAAATTCAAAATTTCTAGAATCCTCGAATATTTTTTAAACATTTAAAACGCACAGACTTTAAAAAAACAGTGGCACTAAACAACAATATATAGTTTTTAATTAAAACGCCATCTAGGTTACTGTATATAACTCGCTTCTTTTGCAAGGATCGTCATTTTGATACCTCGTCTAGTTTCCACATCAGGAGGTTTTTTTTTTTTTAAGTGAAAACTTCTTTAGTATCGTAGTGATTTGAAACAAGATGAAACAAAAACGCGACACGAACATACAACTTTTTATAACTTTTTTGTTTTAATAGATGGATGAATAAAATTTGTACTGTAGATAGGTAATTAAATAAATTATAATTGTACACATTTGTATACATTTCAATTAATTTCATATTCAAAATTCTGAGATAACGGTAAAAAGATGTTCTTTTGCTACACACGTTATATCTTTTGATCTAGTGCACATACAAATTTGATTTAACTTTAATACGCATGCTGATAACATAACCTTTTATTTGATATATTACACATAACGGTACGTGCTCTACAAGTTACACAATCTTAAATTGAAAAAATTGAATACCTCAAAACACCTGTGGAGATCTGTTGCTGATGACCAACCACCAGTGTAGGAAGTACCGTAATCTCAGTTTGAAATTTCGACATGGTTGGCTTTAAAAAATTCTTACTTTTTCTGTAGGCATTATAGAAATATGATTAAAGCGTCATATAAAAGGTGAAATAATAATGATATAAAATTAATTATAGGTTGTCATTTAAATAAAATGCACGACTGGGGCCGCACGTACTTGCTCTTGCAGTTCAAAGCACTTTTATGTTAGCTTACTTGTAGGTTATTAGAGCTGCCTCTATATACATTTTTAAGAAATTTGGTTGATGTAGGGGAAGAGCCGGCATGGAGGCCAAATGTTAGTTAAATAAAAATTTTTTTTATTTTACTTGACTTTTTTGAGAAAAACTAAAAACGCAGTTATGTTAGAACTATATACAGCATTACTTGTGTTAAATTTAATCGAAATCGTTAGAGCCGTTTTCGAGAAAATTGCAATAACTCGAAAATTTTGTATGGGAGGTATACGTTCTAAGCGAGATATTAAAAACAAAAAAATAAATCAACCTTGGAAATTACGAAAAAAACATCCATACCAAATTTCAAGAAAATCCGTCCACTCGTTTAGGCTGTAGCTACTTGTACAGATGGACGCACGGACGCACTGACGCACAGACCGACGGACGTCATGACGAAACCCACTTTTTTGGGCTTCTCCATCATCGTAATGTTAGTTTTGATTAAAACCTCGAATTTTTTTTTTTACACGAAACCAATACTTGCTCTATTGAGCAAGTAAAAATGGATTTAATGGCGTTAGAAGAGAAAAGAGATTGATTGTTTTGCTTTTTTATGAAAACTAGATGTGGTATAGACATGGTCGATATAAATATTTTGAGTTGAAACAATAAGCTTTCAGATGGAATAAAATTTATTGTAGGTTGTCATATAAAAAAAGTGATGGAATAAAAAAAGTTATATTTTTTGATTTTTTTTTTTTTTGCTACCACGTGTGAATTGCACACATGATTTTTTTTTTTTGTTCAGTTTTTTGTTTAGTGCCCCTCTTATTCTCAACGTTCGATATGTGCAGTGTACACAAAATTTAAAACTTTGAGGATTTAAAAGATTTAGAATTTTTCTTTGAAACTTTTTTTTCGCAAGAAAAAGTCTTTAAAAGAACCTTTTTTTTTTTAATGTTTTGATTCATTAAACTTGAATTTCTGATATTACCAAAAAACAAAAAGATATTTTAGTACCTATTTTTTTTCTTATTTATTCAGGTAGTGATTTTTCTGCTCAGATTGATCATTTATTACTCAAGATATAGTCCTAATACTAAAAATGCTTGAAAAAAAAACGAAAAAAAATCATATCTCGAAAACCTATCGATTAAATTTTTTGTTATGTAATTTCCGATTCACTGAAAACAAAGAACATTACATAAAAATGTTGGTTTTGTCCACTTTCATGTACCTTAATAAGTATTTTCTGTGTAATTTCATGTTTATAAGTTGGTTTGGAATTTCATAAATTTTGAACTTTGTTGATTTTAAAAAATGTTAACACAATCTTAAAAAATACTTTGTATTATACTCATTTTTATGAAACCCCATATAATAATATCTTTTTGACTATATTGTATAAAAAAAAGTCTCTATACGCATTCTAAATTTACAGTTTCTCAAAACAAACATATTACTCCCTTATTGAAACTAGGCTTTTTATAGCTTTTTCTTAATTAATTTTATTTTTTTTTTTTCTAAATTGTTACTTATCTCGCATAGAAAATTAAACCATTTGAAAGTTCAGAGAATATTTATCATTCCAAATAAATTAATAAAAAAAAAAAAAAACAATTTGTAGGTATTATAGGACAAGTTTTTTCTTTAAAGGCTAAAAAAAATGTTCCACATACGCCGTAGTGACTCTTTTTTACTTAAACGCAATAATAAGAAAAACAATGAACCAAGTTGACAACTTTTTTGATAATTTACTGACTTTAAAATTAGGATCAATTGTTTATTCAAAAATTTACGTAGAGTGTCGGAGCAGTTAACTACATAGTTATACTGAAAAACGAAAATTTTTTAGCTCGTGCTAAAAATCTACATGCAAAATAAATCAGAAAAAACTTAACTTCGGAATTTCATTGGATCTTGTAATTTCTTATCTAACGAGGGAAAATAATGCAAAATTTTTATATCTTAAATAAGTGAAGAACACAAAAATATTAAAAAAATATTTTTTTGGACCAAAAATAGCGGTACTTGTCATAAATCGATTAAATAATAAAATTGAAATATCTCAAAACGGCTCTAACGATTTTGTTTAAAAAATTCAAATGTTTAGTTTTAAGCTAAGGTCTATCTTTCAATGAAAAATTTTTTTTTTGAAAATCATTACACCGGCACACAAAAAAAAAAAGGTGTCATGAACCAGAAACCAGACCTATCTTTCTATATGTTTTTGGGACCGCTGAATCCGAATTTCAAGTCCGTTTGGCCCTGTCACCCTCCAGTTTTGAGCTGTGAGTGCATTTTGTTTGAATTTTTATGACTTTGTTGGAGTTTTTTGCATTTTTCTCAAAACTGGAGGGTGACCGGGCAAAACGGACTTGAAATTCGGATTCAGCGGTCCCAAAAACATATAGAAAGATAGGTCTGGTTTCTGGTTCATACAACTTTTTTTTTTGTGTGCTAGCACTGTCGCGACATGTCGCTGTCATACCCGGCACACAAAAAAAAAAGTTTCATGTACCAGGAAGCAGACCTATCTTTCTATAAACTTTTTTTCCAAAAAATTATTTATAAAAAAATAGTTTTTTAAAAAACGGCTCTAACGATTTTGAAAATTTTTTTTCTAAAAATGAATCTTAATATATCAATCAAAACTGCATATACTTGTTTTGGACGGCAATTTAATTTTAGATTTTATTTTATTAAAAAAAAAAAAAAAACGAATTTAATTTTTTTTCCAAATTTCTATATAAAAAGTCTTAAAAATTTAAGCAACTTTAACTCTAAGAGCAAGTTCGTGCGACCCAGTCGTGCATTTTATTTATCAAAGATCAAGTTCATGCAACCCATGTAGTGCATATTTTGTGAACACATGATAAACCTTTGGGATTTCACAAAAGTTACAAACTCGATGCAAAAATAATAATACCACATAAGATCTTCATCTTCATGTCTTCAAGCCTTGAAGCTTTAACGTTATACCCCATGGTAGGTATTTTCTAAAGAAAACTCATATAACAATTATTATTACTTTTTTGTGGCCCAAATGCATTAAGCCAAGATGTAATCGTACCTTTGTAATATTTTAGCAATATATTCCTTTTATGCACTACTTTAAAGAAGAATAAGAAAAAACAAATGCCATACACATGTGAAGTGAGTATGTTTAAAGTTTTTTTTTAATTTTTATTTTTAAAGATATCTTATGCCTTTTGGTTTTGGTATTAAAAAAAAAAAAGAGTACTTCAGCACAGATAACACGCAGAAATAATGTGCACAAACGACTATAAGGATAATGCTTTTATACGGCCTTATACATATTATCCTAGAGTCGTTTGAGAAGCACATATCCTGCTTCAGTGTCCTCACATCAAGAATATAGGCGGGACGAACCAAGCAAATATCCTTTCTTTTTTTTTCCTATCCAAAACTATCTTAGAAGTTTAGAAAATAAATTTTTTTTTTTGTTTTTAAGTTCGCTTTGGCTTAAAACGGAATGATTTTTTTTTCTACCACTCCCCCATCAGCAATCGATAAAATACACTATGAAGGGGGTGGATGGGGAATAATAATATATCCTTGAATTTCGAAGCTGAAAAGATTGTTTTTTTTCTATTTTATTTTTTTATTTTTGCCTCCGATTCCATCTTGTGGAAGACACACAATCAGTTTGTCGAGGCCAAAGGATGTGAGAAGTTCGATGGCAAACACAAAACATCAAGAAACTTCCACAACGCTTAATAATATGTGTGTGAGTTTTATTTTTATATGTATTTTGGTGGAGAAAGGGGTTTTTTTTCTGCTGCCAGGATCTTTCTAACATCTTCTTTACTTGACACGATTTCCGCAATTTATTTGGGGTCGAGATTTTCGACGATTCGGCTCTATATCTATCTATCTTTCTATATCTTAAAAAAAGGACGAAATATAGAAGTGTGATGTCTATAGTCATAGACGCACACACACACACAGAGTGTTGCTGTTTGGTCGAGCTGTGGTGATATAAATATAAAAAATGAATAATTTATTTGTATAAAAAAATGCTCACATAAATGTCAATGGCAAACTTTTGGCTTGGACATCATATAGAATAAAGAATATTTTTGTGTTTGGATTTTTTTTTTTTCGTCCTGTTGGTCGTTTTGTGGTAGCAACACACACAATATAGGATTTAACATTTTTTTTATTTAAGCTGTATATAAATTTTTTTTATTGTAATTTTTTTTTCTTCATAGAATAGAAACAAATATTGGTGACATTTGAAACTATTATTTTATTTTTTTTTTTATTTTTTGTTAAAAGGTTAGGGTTTTTTTAATATATTCTCATCGTCAACCGTGAAATTCGTGGTGGTCCATTTCGAATCATTGCAAATTGTATCGCATTTAATTGAGATTTAAAAGAGAGAATCGTGCCTTGCATGAGATTGTTGTTAAATTATAATTGAGCTTGATTTTTTAGTTTAACATTTTTGGGGATTTTTTGGTAAAATAGCATCAAATTAAGGAGAAAGTTTAATAAAAAGTTTTTATGTTGAATAATATTTTACAATGTTAATTTAATTTCTACTGATGATGAAAGAAATAGCAAAAATAATTTTTTTTTTAATTAAAAAATTCATTCGAATTTTGATTAGAGATCAGATTTTAAGGAATTAAGAAGCAACTGAGGATTTGGAGAACAATATCTACTCAAAATAACTTAGGGTAAAACTATACAATACGCCCCAGTTTACAAAACGCCCCACCAGTCTCGTACGCGCACAGGTGTTGTTAGGCAAACAAAACGAAAACTGTTCAAACTAATTTAAGTTGCTCGTCAATTGTATTACTGAGCTGTAGTATTCTGTGTGCCCTGAAAGGAAAAAAAACTGCAAAACCAAAATTTCGCACCAAAACATATTGCGGAGAGCGCAGACAAAATTTCATTTTTTCAGAAAGTATAAAGACCATATCAAATTGATATATATATTTAGAAAGTTAAAAAAATGGGCTTCTTAGTTCATTTTTGTTAATTCCTTGAAATCAGTTTGGGTTGCTATATTTTTGCATGCGCGTATTGCACTTCGAAATTTACAAAACGCCCCAGTACAGTGAATGTAATACGCCCCAGTAAATTATGAAGTAAAATACTCATCAACATTTTTTTTAATTGCTATATGCTTAAGAATTGCATTAAATAACAAAAGGACGACACTGCGGCCATTATGGTCAAAAACGAAAATTATTACAGGACCGTTTTTAAAAAAGTTTTGAATTCAGCGCATATCTTGCCATACAGCGTTGCACGAGCTTTTTTTTACCATGTATACATACAAGATTGCAACATTTGCGGCCGCAAAGCATTTCAAAATTCTATATTCCAAAATCAAATAATTTAATTTTTCTAATTTAATACATTTGTACCTACTTTTTCCTTAGGGGCGTTTTGTCACTGGTGTGGGGCGTTTTACCCAGCAAATGAGTTACAAAACGCCCCACTTGAACTTTTTTTAAACGATTTATATATTATATATGCTAACATATTTTAGTACATATGAATATGCCAAAACTAAGAAAAAAGACCATACTTTCTATATTTAACACAAAAACTATTATTTTCCTTTATTTTTTTGGTTTTAATTGAAGATTCAAAAAAAGTGGGGCGTATTGTATAGTTTTACCCTAATGGTAATAATACCCCAGCCATTTGAATTAAAAAAAAATATTAATTGCAAATACAAAATTTTGCAGTAAAAAAAAAAATATTTCTTGCAACTGAAAATAAATTTGCAATAACAAAAAATGTATTGCTACTGAAAAATATATGCATTAAAAAGTAATTATTTATTGCAAAGAAAAAAATTCCCATTAAAAAAAAAAACTGAAAAATATTTGGATTGAAAATAAAAATTTTTTTGAAAATAATAATATTTTGCATTAAAAAAAATGTATTGCAAATAAAAATTATCTGCATTGAACAAAAAATCAGTGTGTATACATTAAATACTTTTTTTTTAATATTCGCAGAATTTCTTAAAATTTTGGAGATGTCAGTCCATAAGCTATTTCAACTAAAATATTAACATTTCAAAGCAGACATTTTTTTATTTGTAATACAAATTTTTTTTAACGCAATTTTTTTATATTTGCAAGAAATATTTTTTTTTTAATGCAAATTTTTTTTATTGCAATAAATATTTTTTTTTAATGCAATTTTTTTTTATACCTATGCAATATTTTTTTTTTTTTATCCAAATGCATTTTTTTATTCAATTGATATTTTAACAACCCTATAATACATACTTCACTTTTTACTGTTTGAATATATTTCTTTGTAAGGGTAGGTGGCCTATGACCACGGACATTCAATAACATATGTATCAAATCCAAATGAGACTACAACTTTCTTGTTTAATGCTTTTTAGATCTTAATTTTGGAGAGTTCGATATGTTGAATACCTATTTTATAATATTTTTAATTTAAAAAAATGAATTGACATTTTAAACGATTTTTTTTTAATAATCGAAAAAGTTTTTACAGTAAGGGCCTGTCATCTAACTAAACACATTTTTAATTTAAAAGTTAATATGATTTTAAGATTTCACTTGATTTTATTAAATATATTTAAAATTTGTATTTCGAAAAAAGAGAGTCAATATAGAGATTTAACAACAGTGTTAGCAATAACTTTTTTGAGAAGATTCAAAATAATTTTCAAAATGCTGCTATCACATTAAAATGAAAAATCGCAACGCTTTGTGATCAATATTTATTCCACATTGTTTTTATAACTTGTGATGATAAAATATTCCTGATTTCAATTTCGAAATCAAATCATCAAAATTCTTTGGAAAAATAAAGTTTATCTTTCTGTTCAATGCAAAAAAAAAATCATCACTCTTGGTCTTAAGGTGAAATTTGCTTTAAAAGATTTGTATGCAAAAACCATAACAGATTAATTTTAATTTAATTTAATAATAATTTAAAAAAAAGTTTAAATTTAGTTTTTAAAAACATGGTTTAAAATCTAATGAAATAGGTGATTTCAAAGATTACACTGGTCGGCAAAAAAAAAAAAAATTCGGGAGCAAGAACTTTGTAAGGTGATTTTAATTGACTTTAGTGTGTTGAATTCAAAACTGTTTACAGTTTTGTTCTATCACGTCTGGTTTTTGAGCTATACTCATCTCTATTTTCACTATTAAGTCTCAAAAACTAATTTTCACTGAAGTTCTTTTTGATGTTTAATCGAAAATACATTTTTCTTTAAAATGTTGCTTTTTAAAATCCAAATCAGAAGTAGCAAACTGGAATTTGGATCAAAAACCATTCATTGTGATATGTACCTTACCTACTAAGGTTTTGAGATATCATAAATTTCTTTTTGCAATATCTTTGAGATAAAAATTAATTTTGAAAAAATGTAAGAAGATTTTTGCAAAAAAAATATTTTACAGTGGAGTAACGTGACAGTGAAATTTTGCATCCGGACTCAGCATAAAAAAGTGCTTTAGAAAAGAATGGTTTGGTTCTAGCTCTATTTTCGTTGCCGACCAGTGTTGTTCTACAAAGAATTTTTAGGAAAAACATTTCAAAAACTGTTGTAGCCGTTTTACAAATACAAATTTTCAAACATTTTTTCAAAAAAAGAAACATAGAAAAATACTAGAAAAAATTATCGATTTCTTTTCAAAAAATTAATTTAAAAAAAAAAATATATTGGTATTCAAATCAAAAAATGGTGTTTTCGGAAATATTTCAAAGATTTTGAAACGTTTCTGTATGCAAAATTTTAGTTAAAAATAGTTAAGTAATTTAGGAGAAAGTCAGGAATTAGAAAAAACCGCTCTATAACACATGTACCGTTAATAAGAATATAAAAAAAAATTTGGTTTTGTGTGTGCTGTGCATCAGTTTATCAATCGAAAACTGGATTTTACGTCTTGAGTTATGTTGCAAAAGGTTTATTGGATTATATTAACTTTTACATGCTGTGTCTTGAAATTTCTTTAGGTATTCTGAGTTATTCTAAAAAAAAATAATTTTTTTTTTTTGAGAATATACTCAATTTCCGATTGTGTTTACCTACCTCGATTTCTCGATATCGATACTATTTTTAGGCAATATTTATTCAATTGCTCATCCCTATTTTAGAAAGTACCTACTTGAATAGAAATTTTCAAGAATTCTGAGAAATCTGTTGATATATCAACATTAATCGATTCCACTTTGAACACGTATCAAATCAACAACTTATTTTCCATTCAAAAGCTAAAAATTTTTTTTACTTAAATCCTAAATCTTAATTTTTATATAGCATTTTCCCAATAATACACTCAAATCATTCTGAAAAAAAAACAAGCTTAAGGTTAATCTTCTAACAACCCATTCACACATAAAAAAAAAAAAATCAGCTTAATCTTAAAAAAAAATACCTTTAAGAGAATGTGTCTGATCTGATCCATATAAAGGTGTACCCCTTATTTCATATCTTGATGATTCTATTCACACAAAACATGTCAATATAGAGATGTACCCTATTCAGTATTATACAAAAAAGAAACAACTTTATGCCTCCAACTTCCTGCTTCAGATTTTAGCAACTTCCAAAAGCAAATTATTGAACGACACGAAATGTGTCTCTCTCTCTTAAAAAAAAAATATTTTTTTTTATCTTCTTTTCATTTTCACTGGAAATAAAAATTTCATACAAATTGAAGATGAAAATAACACGTAAGCCACGAACCAGAGAAAAAACAAACATAAAATTACAAAAAAAACGTGTATGTGTATATTTTTCGTATAGGAAAAAATATACATTTCCTTTTCTATGCCACACAACAACATGGTCTGTCAAAATATCCATGGAAAATCATCCATTACCTCGATAGCACAGGTACAAAAAAAAAATCCTTTAGTTAGACAAAGAGAGAGGAAAAAAAATATACAAAATTTATGTACATACCTGCATAAATCCTTCGGGACATCCTGGGAGCTCGCCCGATGGACTAAAATTTGAATCGAATCCATCAATATCCGAATCGACCAAACCCTCATCGAAACGTCCCACTGTAAATCCATCGAATATAATCTGCGAACAAAAAAAAAGAAAAGATACAAAATAAAATACACAGAATATAAAATGTGTGTGGTAGGGTAAAATAGGGTAAGGTAAGGCATAATGGGATATGGTATTAAAAAGAGAGAGAAAGAGATGGGGGGAAAGAAGGTATTTTAGAATATTTATCCAAAAAGAGGATAAAGCTTTTGCGTATGGTTGCTGGTGGTTGTTAGGTGGTTGATTGGTTCTTTTTAGTGGTGAAATGGACTAAATACCAGATGATACATATATAGTATAGGGATGCTCCAGGATCCTATTGCCATTCTGTACTCATATAATTCGTTTGCTGTGATGTGTACTTTTTTTTTTTTTGCTCCTCTTAATAGGATAATACTTATATCTATGGTTAAAGTGGGTACATATACAAGCTACCGACTTAATTTCATGGAAATAAATATATATGTAGCAAAAACGTGCCGGGGGCGTAATTCCAGGTCTATACGGAAAGTTCCACTTGCATTAGGATATATAAATTTCTAACTGTTGTTGGTTTCTATTTTCTATAAAATATGCCGAGGATATCAGGAAAAAAGCCAATGATTTTTATTCCACCACTGGCATTGGTAATGGATATTTCATTTTATTTTGCCAAAGTATTGACCTAGCACACACAAAGTACATTTTCTAACCACTACAGCGGAAAGGGGCTAAATCATCATATAGCCACGATGGCTACTATGATACCTATACTCTGTGCCTGTGCCGTGACATTGCAACAATATAAAAGCAATTCAATGAAATTAATCCGCTTCAGAGTATCTAAATTGTTGCATTGTGTAGATAGATACCTATACCCTCTATCTACACGGAGAAAAAAAACACCTAAAAACAAGCGGATTCCATATTAAATTAAGCAAATATCTGCATGGTTTTTTTTATCAAGATAACTTCCGTCTTAAATTAACCGGACAAATCTTCTTGATTTCTTGAATGCGCAAATTTTAAATAATTCCACTTAATTTAAGCGGAAAATCATCTTATTTTTATGTGCAGGCATTTTCACTAAAACAAAAAAACTGGCAATCAATGTGGACCTTAAAAAATGAAGATAAAAATACCTACCTAAAAACAAGTGGATTCCACACTAATTGAAGCGGATTCCTGCATGGTTTTTTGCAAAGATGACTTCCGTCTTAAACTAACCTGAAAAATCTTCTTAATTTCTTGGCATGGAACCTTAAAAAAAAGACTAACTAAAAACAAGCGGATTCCACACTCAATTATGCGGATTTCTGCATGGTTTTGTTTGCCAAGTTGACTTAAATTAACCGAAAAAATCTTCATTTTTTTGTATGCGCTAATTTAAAATAAATCCACTTAATTTAAGCGGAAAATCAATTTATTTTTATGTGGAAACATGTTAATTAAAACAAAAAAAAATTGGCAGCCTGGGGATCGATCCTCTACCTAAAAAACGAAAAGAAAGAATCCACTTAGTTTTAGCTGAAAGCTGAATATAATATTAAAATTTTTATTTTTTGTCATTTTTTATTTTTCAAAATTCACATTATGAAGTGAAGATCACCTTAAAATTAACAGAATTTAAGTGAATTCTACTTATTTTAAGCGGAAATAGTATTGAAATGAAAATCACCTTTAAATTAACAGAATGTAGGCGAATTCCACTTATTTTAAGTGGAAATCGTACTGAAATGAAAATCACCTTAAAATTAACAGAATGTAGGCGAATTCCACTTATTTTAAGTGGAAATCGTACTGAAATGAAAATCACCTTAAAATTAAAAGAATTTAAGCGAGTTTCACTTATTTTAAGTGGAAATCGTATTGAAATGAAGATAACCTTAAAATTAACAGAATTTAAGAGTATTCCACTTATTTTATGCGGAAATCGTATTGAAATTAAAATCATTTTAAAATTAACAGAATTTGAGCGAATATCATATTGAAATGAAAATCACCTTAAAGTTAGCAAAATCACTTATTTTAAGCGGAAATTGTATTTTTTATGAAAATCACCTTAAAGTTAACCGAATATGAGCGAATTCTACTTATTTTAATTGTAAATCGTATTGAAATGACAATCACTTTAAAATTTAAAGAATTTAAGCGAATTCCACTTATTTTAAGTGGAAGTCTTGTTCAACTGATCACCTTAAAATTAACAGAATTTAAGTGAATTCCACTTATTTTAAGCGAAAATCGTATTGAAATGAAAATCACCTAAAAATTAAAAGAATTTAAGCGAATTCCACTTATTTTGAGTGGAAATCGTATTGAAATGAAGATAACCTTAAAAATAACAGAATTTAAGCGGATCCCACTTATTTTAAGCGGAAATCGTATTGAAATGAAAATTACTGTAAAATTAAAAGAATTTAAGCCAATTCAACTTATTTTAAGTGGAAGTCTTATTCAACTGATCACCTTCAAATTAACAGAATTTAAGTGAATTCCACTTCTTTTAAGCGAAAATCGTATTGAAATGAAGGCCACCTTAGAATTAACAGAATTTAATTTTTCCCACTTATTTTATGCGGAAATTTATTAAAATGTAAATCACCTCAAAATTAACAGAATTTAAGCGAATTCTACTTATTTTAAGCGGAAATTGTATTTTTTATGAAAATCACCTTAAATATTTCCTAATTTGAGCGAATTCTACTTATTTTAATTGGAAATCGTATTGAAATTAAAATCACTTTAAAATTTAAGGAATTTAAGCGAATTCCACTTATTTTAAGTGGAAGTCTTATTCAACTGATCACCTTGAAATTAACAGAATTTAAGTGAATTCCACTTATTTTAAGCGAAAATCGTATTGAAATGAAAATCACCTTAAAATTAAAAGAATTTAAGCGAATTCCACTTATTTTGAGTGGAAATCGTATTGAAATGAAGATAACCTTAAAAATAACAGAATTTAAGCGGATCCCACTTATTTTAAGCGGAAATCGTATTGAAATGAAAATTACTGTAAAATTAAAAGAATTTAAGCCAATTCAACTTATTTTAAGTGGAAGTCTTATTCAACTGATCACCTTAAAATTAACAGAATTTAAGTGAATTCCACTTCTTTTAAGCGAAAATCGTATTGAAATGAAGATCATCTTAAAATTAACAGAATTCAAGTCAATTCCACTTATTTTAAGCGGAAGTCGAATTGAAATGAAGATCACCTTAAGACCTTAAAATTAACAGAATTTCATCGAATTCCACTTATTTTAAGCGGAAATCATATTGTTTTAAGAGGGATGGATTTAAAGTTGGCATCGTCTTATTTTAAGGTTTCCTTTTTTTCTCCGTGTATTTCATATACCCATATATAGCTAGAGTATCTGATGATAAAGAGGGGCTATATGAGATGAATTCCAAACCATCAAGAATTTGCATGGCTTATTGAAGTATAATAATTGAAACTGATTGCGATTACTAGGGTGGTTGTCATTGTCAGATTGGCATGCGAATTGGTATGACATTTGCATATCTTTTTATCTCTCTCTCCCAGAATAAAGCAAGTTAACCACTTTTGTTCACCGCCCAATGGTCGATTTTGAAGATATATCTTTATGCTCGGGTTGAAATGCGAATGACATCATTAAATTGAAACATTCTCAAGAACTCTTTAAAGTGCCACACACAATGTTTCTTCGGAATAACCATCACCTTACCTCTACACTCACGACGACGACGACGACGACCGCACCGCATTATACCGTGTTGTTGGTCGTTGCAATGATTGCCGTCTCGAAAACCATACCATTACACTAGGAGCGAACCGAATGAACCCTCTTAAAACCAAGCAACCACTTAGGGGTATTCCACCTTTAAAAGGTTTCGTTCGTAGTCGTCGGTCGTAATACCTCTTCCATAGTTATTGCTAGCAAAGAGTCTTGGGTGTTGATATGTTGTCGTCGTCTGTCGTCAGAGACGAGAGAAAGAGAAAGATCGAGGTCCACAACCCTTCGACAAGGTAAACATCATTATGAGGGTAAACATCCTTGATGTTTAGCATTTTATAGAAAAATGCTTTCAATAAAAACTTAAACTCGTATGCATGCATGTGTGTTTGTGTGTTTTTGTGTATGTTGACATATTGTGCCTCTTTGCTTAAGAAATCTTCATCTATATGAGCTAGCGAACGAGCGGACCAGTACTGCAGCACCTCCTTCAAGGTTATAGCATAAGCAACATGTTCCTTGCTTTCTTCCAGAAGGTTTTTCTTGCTTCTTGTTCGTATATTCCTTGATGGTGGCTGATATTGCTAAAGAAATGACTTTGTATGTAAACGATTTTGTACCATACATTGTACATAATTCACACAAATACCAAAGTAAAATTTGAAAGAAAGAGTGTGATATCTCGAAATGGGTGCCATAAGTAGTTGATGGATTCGTTTATCAAAAGGAATAAGAAATTGTGATTTTGGAGGAGTATGGAAGGCAAGGATTTACTCCCAAGATGGTTTTGTTTTGTAGAATTTTTCAAATGAAATATGACATTTTGTTGAGAATATACCTATTTTATGAATAAAATCTGCAACATTGCAACTCTAATTGGCCACAAGTGAATACGAATTCTGGATGCGTCTCTACTTGAATATTGTTTTATTACATCTTGTCTTGTCTCTTGAAAAAAAAAAACACTTTTTTCTTGAAACATTTTTACATAAAAGGAGAAATGATGAACTTGAAATTCGTTTACCAGACGAAACATAATAACCCTTAACTAATATTTTTTTACTGGAAATATGGTGTCACAGCAGGATTTCGTTCATTACTTTTCATTAACTCAAGAACAAGAACTTGAAAGTTAATGAAAGTATGACATTTTTCTTTACAAGAATTGAAGATAAATTTGTTTGAAAATTAAATAAGTCGCACTTAAGTAATCAAAAGATATAGACAGAGAGGCAGGATAGCTTTGTTTAAAATGAATTTTCACGTGCTGTACTGTGGCAATCGAATGCAAGTAGTTAGTTACTTAGGTATTTTTAAGCCTTCAGTGTCGTGGTTAAAATTTTATTGTCAGCTAATTTGAAAGATTAATTTTAATAAATAATAATAATATAAGGAAATTTGGTTTTGAAATTTTTAAACATAATGTTTTTGGGAAGCTGAACAAGATTTTTATACAATGAATACCGAAAGAGGCGGTAAATGTATATTTTTTTAGGTACCTACATGAAAAAGTACTTTTTTGTAAAATCAATTATTTGCAGTAAAAAAAAAAGAATCTGAAACAGATATCTGAAGTTTCCGAACAAAATTTCTCACTTGAGATTTTAGTGATAGAACCACACAAAATTTTGAAATAAAAAAAAAATAGCTGTTTTCATAAAATATTCAATAACCAAACAACATGTAAATAAACTAGAACCTTCAATAAGAACGAATTTACCTTTTAAAAGTTAACATTTCTCACAAACTGCACTACTTGTACTAAAAATATTACCTATTGAAAAAAGTATTCGATATCGAAAAAGTTGTTGTCGTTATTTGAAAAGCAATATCTTGGAAACTATTTGCTTCAAAAAAATGTTTCTAAGTTTAAAAAAATTGGCCTTCAAAGGCTTAATTATCAAATACCAGAAAATTCTAGCTCTTTTTTAATGTTTTTTTTTTCTCATTTTGGGATTTGGCAAACATCTTAAAAAATAAAATGAAAAGTTATTGCATTTTTTAGCTTTATCAAAGAAATTAGACTGGTGTGTATTTTGAATGTAATGAAAATTATACTTAAACAAAGCTTCTTTCTACTTTTAAGTGAAGTTCTTTTTGACTAAAAGTGTTTTTGAAAATACATTTCATGATAGAATACTACAATTATATTTTGAATTTCTCTACTTTAACGTTTTTTTTAGTAAAAAATCCAACTTTGCAAGTCACTGTGGCGTATGCGTAACTATTTTTTTTAATATATGTAATTACATATTTAAAATTATCAATTCGTTGTCAATGTTAAGTTCTTGATCTTTTTAAAGGTGTTTATAATTTTTGAATCAATGACTTTTCAAAAGAGCATCACTTTTTCTCAAATTCTAAAAAAAAAAAAAATTGTAGTTTTTTCCACACGAGTATACTTTATCATCCAATTTCTTGGGTCCATTTTTTTTTATTTTTTTTTTTTTTAATATGGTAACTTGGATCATAAAATTGAATAGGAACTCTGTTTAAAATATATTAATTTGATCGGTTTGTTATACTATCAAACTTTTGAAAAAAAACTCTTCCGATTTTTATTTTTCAAAGAAAAAAGGTAGTTTTTGCCAGGTTTCATGAAAATAATATGTAGTTGTAAGTATTTTAAAAAGAAAAGCAAGAAAATCAAAACCAAGAAATTAAAATTAAAAATTTTAAAAAACTGATGTGTTTCAAAAATTTAGATTTTTGATGTTATAATTGATTTGCCAAAAAAAAGTAAAATAAAAAAAATTGTAAGAAAGAACCGAGCGCAGTACCAAATAAAAAATTTCATTTTCCTCTTCAACTACACATTTTTATTTAAAGCTGTGCTTTAGTAAACGTAAAAAAATCTGAAATACATTTTTGAAGAACACATTTTTTAATTTGAAAAAATCATTTTTTTTTTTGTAAAGTCAATTTTTGAAAATGAGTTTTTTTTGTACTATGTACTAAAAAGGCTTGAAAGATTTTTAATTTTTTCTCTCCTAATTTCTTGCTATACAAAAAACGAATCAAAATTTTTTTTGAAGTACAAAACTAAAAATTGTATTTTTACAATAAAATTATAGCAAATTATATGTTTTTTTAAAGATTCAATAACGCTCTTTTTAACCTAACGAAGGCAAAGCGAAGAGATATGTTGAGTAATGGATATGGATGTATCCTAATAATTTATACCAATTTGACAAATAATGTAGATATAATTAGAAGACTCTTGTTTGTCCACTGGTTTTAGACACTATGGAACTTAACAAATTAATACTTACTTAAAGTAAAAAGTGATCGTAAGCTTTAGTGGCTATTTTGTTTATTTATTTAGAATTTTACTGATTGTATATATGAAGCAATTAGTATGGTATCTTTCTATTTTAGAGATCAACACAAAGTGTTTATTATTGAGTCCTTAAAACAGATATTTCTAATACATCTTCTTATTAGACAACAAGGACTTAATTCATTTAATTGTTGGTATCTGAAGAATTTATCACAATGAAAAGAAATTCTAATTAAGTACATTCCAACCATTATTTAATGCTTAAATTTTCCTCATTTATAGGAGCTCAAAGTACCTACTTATTTATAAGCAAGGAATGTTAATAATATTGAGTTATGTTAAGACAAATTTATTCAAATATGTTCTGTTTATGTTTCAAAATAAACATAAAAAAAAAAAAAAACAATTCTTCCATATATGCACAAGCACATTTAAACTGTCACAAAAATGTCAACTTAAAACAACAACAAAAAAGACTCTTATCCCATAAATTCCATGCCAATAAAATTAGAAGACCAATAAACAACTACGCACTCGAATAATGAAAATCTTTTCTTCCTTCCTCATCATCAACCGTGTTCCATTATTCTCGTTACAAAAAGGAAGAAGAAAACTTTCGCAATTTTCCACATGGTTAGATAAAAACTAAAGCCCCCAGCCATATATTGACTCAACGAACCCAAAATTCCAACAGAGTTTATGTGAAATTTTAATTCTCCTTTGTATTAATTGAGGCCTATAAGCCTATAACATATAATCTAATTTTTTCTTTCTTTCTCCTCAAACCTTTGCAATGTTTAACAATTTACAAATTGTTTCCTTTTCACCAAATCAACCAGTAAATGGATGAGAAGACATAAAAACAAAAAAAAGGGCTATGAATTAATTTACTACACAACAATTAAAAGGGGCTGAAGCAAGCTATTTCTCATCTCATTAAAATATCAAAAAATAAAACAACGAACAAAAAAAAAAAACAGGCAAACATTTATAAGCTTCAGGGGTCTAGAGCCACTTTGCCAGGATCACACATTTATGAAAAATTCAATTATTATAAAAACAAAACAAAAATTTCCCAAAAATGTTGTCTTTAAATGCAAACAGTTCCCTCTTTTTTGTTTTTGGGTTTTTTTTTTTGTTGAGAGAGAGAATTGACGCCAGAGTGCGATGTGAAAAATGGTGTAGGTATACCATCACCCTGCCATATGTTTCTTAAAAAGTGCTTCAAGCTACTTTCTAAAACGAAAAAAAAAAAACGACGTAGAAGAAAAAAAAAAAAAAAAACAATTTGTTTTAAAGAAACATCTGAAGTTCAACTCCCTTCTCATTAATTTTGTACGATGAACTCTGTCTTTAATAAGATAAATAGACTGTGGGCGCCCTAAGGAGTTGACTTAAAATTGATTTTAGAACAACAAGAAATATCTACACACAAGAACAAGCTACCGACATGAAGAAAAACACACACACACACAAAGTTAAACAAGCAAAAGCAAAAAAAAAAACAAAAAAAAACATCCTTGTTTACAGTGTTGTTATAGAACTTTTCTTTTTTGTTGGAAATTTCCAAACACGAACTTTGAAAAGTAAACTTATCAAGAAATAAGTTGGGCATTAATAAGATTTACAACTATAAGCCTTCAAAGAGGGTTTTACTTTTTTTTTTTATTAGAAATTTCGTATTCAAATACCTTTACCTACTTACCTGGATAAAGTAGGTTGTTAAGTAGGTATTTCTTTTAAAAAAAGAATCTTTAATGTTATTTGAAAAAGGTTTTTTGCTTTTGACAAAATCATGTTTGAATAGTGCATACAAAGATTGAAAATGGGTTACTTGGTTATTAAAAAAAAACTTTTATCGATGTATAACCCTCTGTCGGCACACGGGTGCGAATTTGGCAGGACAAAAATAAAAAAATTAGGTACAATTTTTCAAAAAAGTGGTCATAAAAAAGTCTCTTTATAAGGGTAAAAATATTTTCTTTTTGAATTGCGAATACAATATTCGATTTCCTTGGAAAATTCTACATTAATTTCATGTAAGAATCTCTATAAAATATTGAGACCGAAAAAAGTTCTAGCAACATGGAAAAGTATAAACCAAATTCGCACCCATGTGCCTATCACGTGACAAAAAAGAGGTGTGCCTAAGTATCAATTCAAGATTTGTAATTAATTTCAGCAAAAAATTTGTATTGTGTAATAAAAATTTGGTTTGTTGAATGAAAAGAAAATCATAAAATAGAAATAAAGGGTAATTATATCTTGTAGGCACGAAATCGAGTGTCATTTTCAGCATTGTCTAAAACAAAGGAGAAACATTATATTCTTTTGAGTTTTTTTTACCTTCGTATGTCGACAGGAAGCACAATAAGCTTGTACTATTTTTGTTTTCAATAAAATGACGGAGTAATCCTTTATGATCCCAAACTCCTCTTTTTTCTTCCTGTGCAGTGTTGCCATAAAATATTTTTTGAAATCGGGAGATTACCACATGATGACCAATTACTCTATAAGCCCATATAAACACTTTTGCTAAATGTTTGCCTAAAATATTTTTAATGAAATTTTGAACATCAAAAAACCGTTTTTTTTAAAGAAAGTGCTTTTTTGATTTTATTAAAATAAATTACAAAATCATTCTTTTTTGACAATCATGCACTGATTACTTATAAACAATGTTTTTTTTTCTTTTTAAAAGTTGTTTTTTGTTTTTTATTTTATTATAAGAAGTTTCGTGAAACAGGGCGATTTGTTACATATATAAAGTTAGTGCTTTTGTTTTTTACTTTTTTTTTTATTAAAATATTTTTTAATTTAACTTATTATTAATTTTTTCGAATTAAAATTGATGCGGCTATAAGGTTTTAAAAAAAAAATAACTTGAACATCAAATTTGACAATTTTTTCAAAGTTTTGACTTTGAAATTTTATTTCAAAAAAAGTATTCGCGAAAACTACTTAAATCGAAAAGCATTTGAAAGAATACAAAATAAGCTTTCAAAAAAGCTATTGCACAGTATTCTATGTCTTTTTTTTTGATTTTATGTATTTTTTTTTATTTAAGGTTCAATTTTCAGAAAATTTCCCCTCCCACCGGAACGAGGGGTGATACAGCCCCCTTATAATACAATTTTTTTCTAAGGGTAAACTGAAGAACTATTTCTTAAAATAAAGTTCACTTTAAAAAAAAAAAAACATAATTCAAAATTACAGGTTTTCTCAAATGTATTAATATTTTGTCCCCTTACTTAATTTCCTGGAGAAAAATAAAAATGTCAATATAAAAAAGTTCATAAAATTCAAGAAGTCTGTTAACTTTAGTTACAAAACCAAATAAAGTGACAAATAGTAAAAGTAATTAATATCACAAATCGACCTATTCTGCCCCACTGTGCGTCGTTCCGTAATTTTTGAATTGATAATCGTTAACGTGGTTGTCCGTTTTTTGCTTCACATAAAGTTTTTTGCCACATCACAGTTTCAGAACCTTCAAAAATATTTGAAATCTTTAAAACTTCAAAGTTCTTTAATACCCAAACAGGAAATGGTATAAAAATGTTGTACAAAGTAGAAATATTTCTGTTTTAGACAGTAATAATGTACATATGTGTAAAAAATTTTCTAAATTAAATAGTCGTTGAAAAAGAGAATTTTCTTGTTTACATTAGTAGAACAAAAGTAAATTAAATTTGTCTAAGACATCGCGTATTTTGAATTGTCTAACGATTTTAAAACGTTTCTTTTTGAAGAAAAATCTTGGGAAAAGTCCAACGCTGTCATTTCGTCCCTCAATATTTAGAATCAGGTATAGAATACCTAATATTCGTATTTACTAATTTGTTCGTATTTAGCTATTCACCAAAATTTTCAGAAATTGAGTATCTTCAATTTTTTTAAAAATGTACCTGGATGAGTAAAAAAATCAATACGAAAATATATTTTGCATTAATTTTGTTTAAATTAATTAACATTTTTTGAACGCAATTTTATTTCATTTGCAAAAAAAATTATTTTCAATTCAATTTTTTATAATAGAAGGCAAATGCATTTATAAAAAAATATTTTTATGAGCCCGCTTTCGGTTAAATCGAATATAAAATATCCATGAAACATCCAAAAACAAATAAATGAAAACGAGACCTTTACCCATCGTCTCTAAGTGCTGCCGTTTTGAAGACATTTTTTAAAAGACTATTGGTTACAAGTGAAGAAAGATTTCGTCATAACGATTTTTTTTTTAAATTGACTACATATTTTGGAGTTAAAATTGATGTTAACTATCTTTTGAAACATGAAATAATTTAAAATTACTATATTCAACAAAACTTAATACTTTAAAAAAAATCTTTTTCGTCACATTTAGAAGACAAAAAATTATATTTAACTTCTTATATCTCAAAAACGTGCCATCAGTTTTTTTTTAGACTCTGGATTTGAGTTTTTAATACAGTTTTTTTAGAAAAAGCTCATGGCTGTTTGTATTTACTAAAATAAACATCAATATCTCTGCTTTTTAACAATCATGCAATATCCATCTAATACATTTTGTTTTTCTTTTTAAAGAGTCTGACACCCTGGAATTTTGTTTTCGCTTTCTTTCTCATTCGATTATCTCAAAACAAAAATATTTTTAACTGGTACCATCAAGATCTCGGAAAATGTCCAAGTCCATCCGATTGCTTTCAAGTTCTTTGATAACTCGACAAGTTTTTGAAAAAAATCGGTAAAAAGTGAGAAATTTTTTTTTTTGAAAATCAAATTTTCGAAAACGGGATATATTGAATTTTTTTGGAAAATTTAGTTTTGATGTTGATTAATAAACTAATACCAACTTTATTTAAAACATAAAAATGAAATGTTTATTAGAAATTAGTTTTTTTTTTTAAAAACAATTTTGATTTTTTTTTTAATGCATCTTCATAAAAGAAATAGAAATGTTTACTATTTTTGTTGGCTCTTATTTCCTTTTAAAAAGTTGTTTTTTGTTTATTAGAAAAAGTATTTTATAATTTTTTTTAACTTAATTTTTATTTTCACATTAATTTTTACTTGCTCTATAGGACAAGTATTGGTTTCGTGTCGAAAAAAAAAATTGAGGTTTTAATCAAAACCAACATTACGATGATGGAGAATTCCGAAAAAGTGGGTCCCGCAATTCCGTCCGTGCGTCTGTGCGTCTGTGCGTCCATCTGTACACATTTCCACAGCCTAAACGGGTCGATGGATTTTCTTCAAATTTGGTACAGATGATTTTTATGGAATTCTGAAAGTTGGTTTTTTTTGTTTTTTTATATCTCGTTTAGAACGTATACCTCCCATACAAAAAAATACGATATTACGAATATCTCGAAAACGGCTGTAACGATTTTGATTAAACTTTGTATACATAATATTTAAAGCAGTGGCAATAAAACTGCATTTTTATTTTTTCTCAAAAAAGTCAAATAACAAAAAAAAATTTTTTTCATTTAACAAAATTTTGCCTTAAATGTCGGCTCTTCCCTAATATCAATTTTTTTTAAATTTAGATCCAGCTTTTAAAATCTACAAGTAGACTAACATAAAAGTGCTTTGAACTGCAAGAGCAAGTACGTGCGACCGCAGTCGTGCATTTTATTTATTTTGTTTTTCTTAGTTTCGGAGCTCGGAGGCAGATAACCTAAAACCAAAGTCACAAAACGAGTCATGGTATACAGATATGAGTCCGGTCACAAATAATAAAATTTATTTTTTTTTCAGATTTTCGAAATAAAATCAAGGTTGACCCCTTGCCAAAAAAAAAAATAATTTTTAAAAATTTATTCCAAATTCATTGAGGGATATATTAAAAGAAAGTTCTCTTTAAGCTCTATTCATAAAACCGAAGAGTTTATTTGAGGTCTGATTGCTGAGTTATATTTTATTTGTATAAACTGGTTTCTTCACTACATAATTTTTAGTGAGGCCCCAGGAACCATTGTGGGCCCCGGGGCACTGCCTCGGCTGTCCCAATAGTATGTACGCCCCTGATCGTAATAAATTTGAAAAGAATAAAACTACTTATTAAATGAGCTTTTAACCGCAGTTCTTTGAGTTGATTCAATTTAAAGTTATTCTGGGTCAAAGTTAAAATATTTTTCGTGTATTGATGGTAAAATGATGTTTAGTGAAAGTTTTCATATGTTTGCAATTCTTTTTAAACATTTGATACATAATTCTCATTAAATTCGAAGGATTATTTTTTTAATGGCTATGTATGACCATCAAAAAAAGAAATAGAAAAATTTTGTTATTTGATTTCCTAATTTGACCGTATTATTGGCAAATTTTTCATATTCGTAAAAATAAAAAGCAAAGACGTTTGACTAATTTCTGTGGCATCTAAAGTCCACTATTTTATTTAATACAAATATACAAATTTATTTGTGAAAATTATGGTGAAATTTTTATTTCATTGTCATTAAAAAACTTTTTAAAGAAAAACCACATCAAATCCAAACAATTTAGAGTTTTTTTTTTGCAATTTTTGTAGCTAATTTGACTGAACTAATAAATCAATGTCAAATATGCTCTCATTTGATGAAAATAACAAAAAAAATTAAATTGATGATAAAAAAAAAATATCATCACTGGGTGTATAGCTCGAGAGAGACTCCAAAAGAGTCCTCTTGAAGTCCATTGCTGTAGACTGTATGTAGTGTAGAGTGCAGACTATGTTGGCTATGTTGTTATTGTCATGTCGGTCGTGTGTTGGTGTGTATCTTTTTATGAATGCATTTATGACGGAATGGGTAATCGTATTTTGGCAGGCTAAAGGAGCGTTGAAATATCAAACAAAAAAATATAAAGAAAAAATCCTGTGCCAAAGCGACCAAACGATATGACGACAACGAAGACGAAGACGAGAAAAGCAAAGCGAAAGCAACTTTTAGCTTTCCATTAATCATGTACGAAACAATATTATCTTCCCACTTGGTCTTGCTTGGTGCTTCTTTGAAAATTATGGCTTAAGCTTTAAGAAAAGTATTCCTTGTATGACGGCAAGGAAGACCTTTTTTTTAACAGAATTTTTGTTTAGTCCTTTTTTCGTTTTTTTTTTTTTGTATTATTTTGCTCATCTTTCTTCTACAGAACTGATTTATAAATCATTATGCTTGTATTTCTTCGCATTCTTTGTGTGCTGTATACTGGTGGTCCCCTTGATAGCTGCTGCTACTGCTAGCTGCTGTGTGGATTCGGAAGAAGTTTTTATCAAAGAGGCTTCAGGCGATAATAAGCCACATTTAAGGGTAAAACCCAGCATAACGTTAATTAGAGTATAAGGAAGTTTTTATATTTTTTTGTGGAATTTTTGTCTGCCCGGTTTGTGAATCTTTATTTTTTATAATTTTTTGCAACCACGATTGTCAAAGAATTCTTTTTCCGCTTGCTGCTGTTGGCACAGGAAGAAAAAAAAAAACAAGGGATCCGAGTGGGTATAGAGTGAGCTAGTTTTACTCTCTCTCTCTGAGTTGTGTCCATCCCAGGCAGCCAGTAGTTATGCCTTTTCTACTCGTTTTACGTTTAAAATAATAAAAAAAAAGTAATTTTGCTACAATTAAAACATTTTTCTTATTCAAACTTAAAAAATTTTTATTTAATTTTTTTTTTGTTATACCCACTACATAGATGTAGCTAATATTTATGTATCTTTTTTTTTTTTTTTTGTCTTGTTGAATTGCCTTTTAAGGGTGGCTTTTAGAGGAAAAATATTTATTTAAGTCCTTAATTAAATTTCTAAAGAAAATATGTTGGCATGGAAATTGGTAAGTGGAATTTTCTAAGAAGTTTTTGTTTTCAGTTTGGATTTTTTTTTTTTTATTTTCATATAACAGTACTTACAACTAAACGCACGTAACTATACAAAGGTAAGGATTTTGTGTCTTTTTGTAAGGAATTTGAAGAATTTTAAATAAGAACAAATATTGAAGTAATTTAAAAATCATTTTTAATATGAATTTATTCTTTTAATTGACATCAATATGGATCATACACTACATAGAATATGGATATACTTATGGTTAAGGGTGATGTTTTTGAAAATATTTAAGAATCTGCAAAAGAACCTCGTAGAAAATTAGGCTTCTAATTTTTGTTTTAACAGTTTATCATTTTGTTGAAGTTTTTTTTTCAAAATTGGACGTTTTTGAAAAAAAAAATACCTTCATTTTTTCCAAAATGTGCATATGGTTTTATAATAACACTGGTCAACAAAATTTAACTTTTTTTTTGCCACAAGAACCAAAATATACTTTTCTAGTAGTTTTTGGGGTGCTGAACCCGAATCTGAAGTCAGAAAAATTTGATTAGCCTCCGTTTTTGAAATATTTCCGTTATAAAATGCTAAAAAACGTCATTTTGGCTGTTTTCGAGGTTCTGTTTTTATGTGGGGTAATTCATTACAAACAAATTTGTAACGGTTATTATAAGAACAGATATTCTTCTTTCAAAAACTGTTTAAATTTTCCCGATATCTCTTTTATTGCTCGAGATATCTTAAGTTTCATTTAATAAGCCAAAGAGAAACTAAACTTAATCTAAAGTTCAAGTCACTGGTCACAGAATTTTTGCCACAAGAACCAAAATATACTTTTCTCAAGGTTTTCGAGCTGCTAAACTCAAATCTGCAATCGGAAAAATTCTATTAGCCTCCGTTCTAGAAATATAACCGTTATAAAAAAAACCCTTTTTTTGCATTTTATAACGGTAATATTTCAAGAACGAAGGCTAATAGAATTTTTCTGATTGTGGATTCGAGTTCAGCAACCCAAAAACCTTCAGAAAAGTATATTTTGATTCTTGTGGCAAAAAAAGTTTAATTTGGTTGGCCAGTGTTGTTTCTGAATGAAAGACCACTACTTAAATTTTAAATATCTCGGGCAATAAAAGAGATATCGGGAAAATTTAAACAGTTTTTGAAAGAAGAATATCTGTTCTTATAATAACCGTTACAAATTTGTTTGTAATGAATTACCGCATATAAAAACAGAACCTCGAAAACAGCCAAAATTACGTTTTTTGACATTTTCTAACGGTAATATTTTAAAAACGAAGGCCAATCAAAGTTTTCTGACTTCAGATTCGGATTCAGCACCCCAAAAAATACTAGAAAAGTATATTTTGGTTCTTGTGGCAAAAACCTTGTTGACCAGTGTAATTGGTTCTTAGAAACTATTTCAAAAAGTTCACCAACTAGTCTTCAAAAAATAATTCATAACCAGTTTGAAGAAATATAACTTCATTCGTAAAGGTGGTAGCTCCTAATGGTCCAGTACAAATATGCAATATGCAAATATGAAAAATTAAAAGATTTTCGAATGCAATTATATTTATTTCACCATAAGGAATACTCACTCGAAAGTCCATCGTGACAGTATATGAACTATTCACTGTTAAATGATGAAAAAATTCAATGCTTCCATTTAACTTTCAAACATTGAATTCTATAAGAAAATATTTGTAGGTATTCAGAACTATAATAATTCTGTGTAAGAAATAAAAATTTTTGACACCTTTCTTCCCCCGAATAATTCGTTATTTCAAAAAACGTAAACTGTCGAAAACTGTAACTACTGTCGTCATTGTTACTGAAATTTTTTTTTAAGCAAAGTTATTAGCGTTACCTGAAATTGAAACGTTATTAACGGTAGGTACTTGACACATAGAACAATTTCGATTATTTTTATACAAAAGTAATCGTAATACAAAAATTTTATAATATTAAAAAAAAACTCATTTTTCGATTAGGTAAACATTTTTTTTTTAGTCAAATTTTTGGAAAACGGTCGGATAGTTTCGTTACAAAGTGTTGATAAATTATTTCTTAAGAAACTCAGACCAACTTTTATTTTTAAAAATATTTTAAAATATATAAGTATTCAAATTTTTTCTTATTTTTTGACTTAAAAGGTTTTCAAAACTTCGTGTTGTAATTAAAATTTTTTATAACGGATTTAAATATTAAAATAATTCTAAAAAATGAAAATTTATTTATGATTTTACTTGTCTTTAACATTTCTTATCTCAAAATCTTTGCTAACTGACTGAAGAGGTTTGTTGTTTCAGATTTTTTATATTGCTCAAATATTTCAAAAATTCTATTAAGATGTTTGTTAATCATAGAATTTTCATAATATAAAAACTTTTTATTATTTGGTAATAAATTCAAAAATTTTATTACCAAATTTAAGTGAAATTAAGTTAATAAAAAAATCAACTTAAAAAATATTATTTATCAAAAAAAAACCTTCATTAAAAAACACATTAGGTATTTAAAGGTATTTTAATTATTATTGAAAAAAAAAATGTTTTTTATTTTTTTAATTATATTATAATTTTTCCTAATACGCATATAAAAATTTAACTTAAGAGCTACTTTTACGAAAAACACAAGTATTTGCGACCGAGTCGTTCATTTTATTTCTAATAGCTTTCATTTCAAACACACAATTATATTTTCAAATTTTTGAAAAATACAACAAATGCTATTTTGCTATTAAATAAGTAACGTTTTGTAGAAAAAAATTATTTGAGTGGGAACCATTTTGGAACAACATGCCCCTATTAGGAGGTCACTAGGCCTAAATTACTGGGTATGTGAATCAGATATGTCTACCCTAATATGTTATTTAATCGATTTTTATTTCATGAAAAAGTTTTTACATTTCTGTCTTAAAATTGTATTAAAAATTAAAACATAGAGTTGCAACTTTTAACCACTCGCTGGCGCTGTAGTAAGCACTTTTTTATGTATTTATATACATTAGGGCGTTCGTTATTTAGGTTTTTTTTTCGGGAATGTTCACTATGGTGTATACGTACTTTTTCGGACTTTTATTTAAATTTAATTTGAATGCACTTTAATAACGAAGTCTTACCTTATTTAAACGCAGTATATGTATATTAGGGCGTTCGTTATTTTTGAATCAAGCTCCTAAGTAGAAAAATGTTTTTAAATTCAGATTTTTATTTTTACGCTAAATGGCGCCCCAAGGGGGTTAAAGTTTTTTTTCATTTAAAATAGGTATATGTTGACTTATGAGTCCATTTTTTTAGGAGTAGTTTTATTGTACAAATTTTTGATGAGGTTCTTTTCTATTGTAAACACCCTTTTTAAAAAGGTATAAACCATTTTTCTAGGACCAGGGGTTTAGTCAGGACATGCATGTCCGTATACCTTTTTGAAAAGGGTGTTTAATATAGAAAAGAACCTCATCAAAAATTTGTAAAATAAGGCTATATCTAAAAAAATGGCCTCATAAGTCAATCAACATATACCTATTTCAAATGAGAAAAAACTTAAACCCTCTTGGGGCGCTATCTAGAGTCAAAATAAAAATCGGAAAAAATTAGTTGATTTTTTTTTTATTATTTAGAAACTGTTTTTCCACTAATATACATATACTGCGTTTAAATAAGGTAAGACTTCGTTATTAAAATGCATTCAAATTTAATTTAAATAAAAGTCCGAAAAAGTACGTATACACCATAGTGAACATTTCTTACTATTTTATTAATTTTGTTTTACTACTGAACTACAACAAAAACAGAACGAGTGTTATCTAAATGAACAAAAGGTACATTTTTTTTATATGCTGCTAATCATATTTTAACAAATGACAAATGTTCGCTAGTTTTAGCTTATGAGACCTTACATATGATAGAATGTGGCACCTTTTGTATGCAAATGCATGAATTATTTGCTTTTTTTGGATTTTTTAAATACATATATTCGGTAAACAAAGCGTATTATGAATAAAATATTTTCTAAGAAGTAAAAGCTCATTAAATTTCCAACCAAAAATTTTAACATAATTTTTCATTTACTAGAAGCAATATCCTGGGGGATATACGAGAGATAGATATATCTACCAATTTAAAAATAAAGAACAGACAGTAAAAAGATTTTTTTTTTTGTCAAACTAAATTTAACATCAAAAAGTGTACATAATCAGGCCTTAATTTAAAATACTAAACCGGATTACATATTTCGCAAAAAATACAAGCCGAGATGTTTTGTGAAGCATATTTAAAAGTTTGATGTAGAATGTAGATGATGTAGGTGTAAGACGACAAATAAGATTTAGGAATTCTTCATTTTTCATATTCTTCAGTATTCAAAGAATAATTTTCCTTTTTTATGTTTTTCTTTAATATATATTTCTTCTATTTAGCCGCACAACTTTATTTCATTGTTTCATTTTCAAATAAAAAATGTATTTCTTGTCAGAATCAAAACGAAAATCCCTAAAGAAAAATTAGATATTGACCTTGGCCATGGTTTCTACAAGTCAATTTAGAACACATGATACCAAAAAAACACATTTTCCATTCCAAAAGATACCTATAAACCTTCTCGAAGGCTTTTGACCTTTATATTTATTTAGTCCTCATGAAGCCTTCTAATCATATTAAAGTCTAATCCCACTTATTTATTTCAACAAGTCAAACTAACTGTGAAAAGATTAGCTACCAATACCTATCGAAGAAGAAAGAAATACAAAATAACCATCCACCAAAGAAGCTTATAAATGATTGAGAATGAAAAAAAAAAATTTCCAATTTTAACGAAACCACTTGATCCATAATTCAAATTGATCGAAACAAGGTTAAACATAGAATTTATATAACTTTTGGCCTAAACGATTTTTATTCCAAGAAAAATCATCAGTATAAAACCGGCAGCAAAAAAATGATGGCAACAATAAAACTAATGAAAACATCCTTTTTTTTTTATTCCGTTGATTCGTCTTAACAATTTTCAAAAAAAAAAAAAAAAAAAACCACCACCCGATTTGAGTATCTCAATGACGCATCCAACAACCCAATTTGCAATTCAAATATACTCGACTCACATGTCCCCTATTCCCATTCCTAATACAAAATTTGTGTTCTTTGGCCAATATATACAAATGAATGGTCAGGCATTTGAATTTGCTACCCCTCAACCCTCTTACCAACTTTTGTTCATTGGTTTGTCAAGGGTTTTGACCTATCCGGAAAATAAAAAAAATAACAAAAAAAAAAAAAAAAAATCTCCCCAACATATACAATTCCATTAGTTTGAGAGGAAACCAAAAGCAAGAAAAATAAATCCAACCAAGAGAAGAGACGAAGAAGACGGAGGTTAACCTCGAACAGGGCATTTTTACGGGTTCCACTCGCTTGAAAGAATTTTCAACATTTGGTATTCGATTACTAGTCAAGAGATCTGTATCCTGCGGTGGACTTGCCCCAAATCTCCAACAAATGTAATTAGGACCACACATGTGGTAACCGCATACATAATCTTACCGTACCGTAGAGATGTATGTGTATCTACTTGAAAACTCTAAGAGTAGTTCGTCTCAAATGCGAATTTGCCTTTGGAATTCACCTCACCGAAGCGTGAACAAATGTGCATGAGGAGCATTAGAAGAGGCAGAAGAAGATTTTACCATCCAAATGCCTGGCCCGCCACCACCAGCAGCGTCACCATCACCATCGTTGTCGGTTGTCCTTGCCATTTCTATACATATGAGCTACATTCAAGCCAAGGACCTTCTCTGATATCAATGAGCTCACATCGCATCGTCAGGAACAGAGAAAGAGACGAGAGAATCTCCAGTACCGCACATATCTTTCTTTTGCTTGCTTGGAAATTTTAGCACCCTCAGGAAGTCGCACACAATCGTTCGCACCCTATTCACCTTAGGCGTTTTCCATGCTTGCTTGCTTGCATGCACGCCTTCAGATTGAAATGCACGTCTGTCTTCTCATGAGCGATGGAGTATATATCGCACACGGGTGGATGGCTGAGTGAATGGTGTGTGGCAGGCTGGATGGAGAAGACAAAATATATTTCAAAGGACCAAATTTGGCCACCAGCATTATTCAAATAAAAAAAAAAAAGTTTTTTTTTTCTACTTTTTTTTTGTTGGTTCGTTGTGTTTTCTATGTTAAACTCCTTGGGGATTGAACAAAAGTAGAAGCCTTTGCCCTAAGAGGAATGATATACAAGCATCATCTTCTAACGCAGACACTACTTTATAAAGATGAGAGAGAAAAACTATAGTCTTCTTTCTATATGATTCATTCGAAGTAGGACTATAAAAATACAAAATAAAAGGAAATCTAGCTAAGTTAGGGTGACCATCGGTGAAGATCATGACAAGAAATACAGTTGTGTTGACAGCTTAGAAATATCTGAAAATTTACTTCTCATTCAAATACAGCATATGTATACTAACTGGTACTTAAATCTTCTAAAAATTTTAATTTTATTTAAAGAATATGGTCACCATAATCATAGTGGAGTATGTTAAATAGACTAACTAAGCGGGCTGCTGTCAATATGATTTTATTGACAGACTTAGGAGACATAAGAAGCCTCCGGACAAAATTTTGAAAAAAACGAAAAATTTGAAAAATGTCTTCACAGTTTGTGAGGTCCGCACAACACCAATTGCAAAAAAACTAATTTGCTAATGAAAGATTGACATTTAATCTAGAACATGGTCAAGCCACATCTTTATTTTTTTTTATTTTTTCATAATTTATTTTGATAATTCAGTAACGGTTTTTTTTTTTTTGAAATAGTCCAAAACTACTTTTTTCTTACATAGTTTGTGAGAAATTTAATTGGAAAATACAAATTATATTTATGTCAATTCACAGGTAATAAATAAAATTAGAACATGGCCCAGGCGGAACATACATTTTGGGCCTTATTTTTGAATAATCATTTCTTAAAAAACATCAAAATTGATAATTTGTTGATGCATTTTTGAATGTGTAGTTATAAGAAATGAGTAAAATATATAATATAAAGTCAAGACGGTATGAGCTGAATCTGAACTCACAATCTCCAGGATGACAGTTCATTACACAAATCAAATTAAAATTAATTAAGCTAAATTTTTTACATCCCATTCCATTTTGAATATCAGTGAAAAAACAAACTTATATTTTTGGTCTTCGATTGAAATTTTTTTCTACCGAAGAATTAATTTAGTTCATAAATTACACTGGTTAACAAAATTAAACTTTTTTTTTGTTGCCGAAACAAAAATATACTTTTCTGAAGGTTTTCGGTGTGCTGAACTCGAATCTGAAGTCAAAAAAAATTAATCAGCTCCCGTTTTTGATATATTACCGCTAGAAAATGCAGCACTTCGGAACTTATTCTTTTATATAAGGAAAATTTTTTAAGCATATTTAGTAATGGTTTTCATAAGTACTATTTACCACCTTTTTGAAATCTGTTTAAATCTTTCCGATATCTTTTTTACTGCCCGAGATATCCTAAGTTGTTTGGTATTTTTATAAATTTTATAACGTCCTTATCTTCTTTATGATATATGAAGCCAAACCCACTTACTTCAGTTTGAGATATCTCGGACAATATAAAATATATTGAAAAGATTTAAACAGGTGGATTTAAAAGATGGAAAACAGTTCTTATAGAAACCGTTACTAAATATTCTCAAACAATTTTCTTTATACAAAAGAATAAGGTCCGAAGAATTCAAAAAAACGTATTTTTGCCTTTTCTAGCGGTAATATCTCAAAAAACGGGAGGTGATTAGTTGTTTCTGACTTCGGATTCGAGTTCAGCACACCAAAAACCTTTAGAAAAGTATATTTTTGTTTCGTCAACAAAACCCTTGTAAACCAGTGTTATGTTTAACAACTAAATGATTAATAATATGGGCCAAAATACTTTTTGATGAATAATTAGGGCAGTGAATGTTGAAAAAAAAAAAATATGGAAATTTGTATCAATGCCTATATTTTCATATATTTTAGTTGATATAGAATGGTTATACTTTAAGTTATTATAAAATAACACTTGCACCGATATGTTTGGAATGATATTTCTATATTTATGACAGTTTAAACAGAAAGTGATCAAAACCAAACAACTGCGTTACCTTACTACTCTCTGATATTCCTATTTGAAACTATAGGAACAACGTAAGTCTCCTATGAAGTTCAATCACAGAAAAATTGACTTCAATTAAATATTCTTAGTAGGTTATTACCAAAAATTATCTTTAAGACTTTAAATACCACTGCGTTACCAAGATAAACCACAATATTACCGTGATTTGTAAGCAATTCGATCCAAATTTGGGTTTCAAACTTGTAAAAGTAAATAATGTTAATTTTAAATCTCAATATAGTTTTTCTACTAATTTGTACTTTTACTTCAAGAAAAATGAAATTAGAAAAAAGGGACATTTTTTAGGTACTAAATAGTATTTTTTTCCAAGTAATAAGTATTTTTTTATTACAACTGTTTTTTAAAAAATCAACTTTTTCATTCTGTGCAAATGGCAAGTACATAACGTTAATTTTCTTTTTTTCTACCAACCAAGCAAATATTTAAGTTTAACCCCATATTAATAAAATATCATTTTGTGGTGACCAACAATGTTACACATACGCCACAGTGACCGCTTAGATTTAGCTTTATGATAGTTTTAAATTAAAAAGTATACAATTTTTTTAATCACAAAAAAATTAATTGACAGTTGTACTTGATGTGATAAAGTCTCGAGTCAAAGTCTCGAGTAAAGTTAAATTTTTTTTTTTTATATATTTAACGAAAAATGTTGCAGTTTCGATGTCTTTAGTGAGTTTTCTGTATTTTATTATGTTATGTTGCTATGAAAGCGTTGTTATAAGCTCATTTAAATTGAAATCTTTGTTTGGAAAGATTTGTTGCAGTAAAATTTATATCTCGAAAAAGAAAATATCGTCTACGGTATTTAATAAAATTTGTGTACAACATAAAATGGTTATCTGGAACATTATTTCCTTTTAAGCATGGGTTGGGGTCAAAAAAAACCGAAAACCGAAATATCGAAAACCCAAAATCACAAAAATCCAGAGTCCCGAAAACCCAAAATCCCGAAAACACAGAATCCCGACAACCCAAAATGCAGAATGAGATCCCCGAAAAATTTGCGCAAATTTTTCATTTAATAATATAATTTTCGGGGTTTTGAACAATGATACTAAGTGGAGTAAGTAAAATCAATGAAATTGTGAGTTTTAAAATTAAAGATATACCTAGCTGTAAGTTTAAATTGTAATTTAATTTGTGTATTATTTTATGTTTATTTTAAAATTTTAAGTGTACAATCTATTTTGAAGGGTTTTTAACCTTTTCTATTTTATTTTCGGGATTTTAGCCTTTCTAGAATTTGGTTTTTCGGGATTGTGTTCGTCTCCCAAAAAAATAATAAAGACATAAACAAACCCCTCATAAACATTAATTGTTGTTCCTTTCACTCTGATTGTAAATATTTATCTAGTAGAAATTATTCTTCAAATTCGATTAAATACAACTCAAATCCAGCAAAAAATATGTCATTGATAATAATTTTCTAAGATCAATCAACTCAAGTGTAATAAAGACACGAAATTTTAAATGTCAAATTGGATAATCCCATGTGTCACATGGGAGAAAAAGAATAACAAACTCTGATGTATACGTGTTACATTATTTCAAAAGCAATTTTTTATATATTTTGTCAAAACCTATACAAATCTTCACACGCTACTATACTCCACACACACTCAAATAAATTGTTATAAGAAGTATTGTCAACGAAACGTCATCTTAATAACCTTATGCCACATTATTATCTATTCATCAAAATATAAAACATGAAACAAATTCCGCTTGACATGAATGTCTTCGTTTTTGCTCATAACCATCAACTATATTAAGCCCCTCAAGCTCTTGTATAGGTACCTCCCTCTACCACCGAAAAACAGTTTGTTCTTGTGTTTCTTTTTTTTTTCTTCAGTTTTGTTGTCCTCACAGTGTTTTTGCTGCCGCCGTCGCTTTTCATCAAATCAATTATCTTCAAATATAAATTGACATTTCAGAGCAACCCAACCAAATACCGCTTCTTATGCCTCTCAGCAGCCTTCTCGTCCTTTTTCCTTAAAAAACAATAATCTGTTTTATATACCTAAACAAAGCGTTGAAATATGAAACATAAACTTCTGTTGTTGTTGTCTTATAATATTTTTTTTTGTATGTCCTTTTTTTTTGGTGGAACGTCAACACCATAACCATCGTGATCCTGTGAGGTAGTACCTACGCGTATAAGGATATATGCCTCAAAGTTGTTGTTAGTCTTTTTCTTATCCCACACACAGTTTTTTTTTGTTTTTGTTTTACAGCGCTTGATGCGTGATCCCCGGGAAAGAAGGATATTATAAAACTTACATTTGGCGATGGGATGAGACGCGCGTATGTTTATCGCAGGATATGATATAAAAAAAGAGTGTGTGTACACATGTACACGCGACTGAAGTTATACTTCTCATTCAGTATATATAAATGAATTTCATTTGATATTTTTAATTTCTATTATTAAATTAATTAATCCACACTTCGTTTTTTTACATTTTTATCAAGTGAACAATAAATTAATTCTTTCATCCTCCTTGCGTCAATGTAGTTTTCAATTAAATCTGTGAAATTTACTCATGTTGTGCGGTTCAGAACGTAAGGTATATGCTTAACGAAAGTAAACAAATTGCGCATAAAATATGCTATATGGTAATTTTATGAGGATTGTGTGTGCTTCAGCACTAGTAGTAGCAATATGCAACTTGCAGGGTTGCTACAAAGCTCAAAAGTGAGCTGAGCTCAGCTCGCAGCTCAGCTCAAATTTTGAGCTAGCTCACTTTTGAGCTATGTACCATAGCTCAGCTCATTTGAGCTAGGCTGAAAGTGAGCTGAGCTGATGGTTGAGCTGAGCTGTTGGGTGAGCTGAGCTGTCGGTGAGCTGAGCTGAGCTGTTGGGTGAGCTAAGGTAAAGTGAGCTGAGCTGAGCTGTGATGGGTGAGAGGATACATTGATTTTTATTTGGAAAGTATAATGAAATATGAAGATATTTTAAACTTTTATAAAACACCATAGCTTAAGTTGTTTGTTTATAGTTATTAATGGAATTATTTCAACACATAGATATTTTTATAAATAAGACAGATAATTTTTCGTGATCTTTTCTCTTGGTGCTTTTGATAGTAAATATATTTCTATTTTTTTAGTAAAATATTTCTTTTTTTATCATAAAAAAAAAAATTCCGGTACAATCCGGTTTTTCGACTTTTTTAAAATTCCCAGAAAATCGGTTTTAAAAGTTGGGGTAAATTTTTTTTTTTTCAAAAATCCCCGAATCTTTAAACGCTCCTGGAAGCTAAACCGCTTGAGAGTAATTTTTGGGAGTGATGCCAAATGATAGCTTGTGTCATGGGCCTACGCTTTGCACATTGTCAGATTTTTAAAAAATCGCCTTCCATGTTAAACCGCCACATCATGCCTATTTTTTCAGAATCGTGCCTATTTTTTGTTACTTTTAAGCTCTCCCGGTTTGAGAACGCGTGGACCTACAGGGATGAGAGTTGTACCCAAATGTAGGTTAGAGTCCCCGCTACCTTTTGGCATCAAACAAATTTTTTTCATTTTTTTCAAAATTCCGAGATATAGGCGTTGGAACGCTTTGACCTAGAGACAGGGGAGTGGTGCCATATGAAAGCTTATATTCTCAGCTACCCGATAGTGGTATAATCCGGTTTTTCGACTTTTTTTTAAATTCCGAGAAAATCAGTTTTGAAAGTTGGGGTAAATTTTTTTTTCGAAAAATCCCCGAATCTTTAAACGCTCCTGGAAGCTAAACCGCTTGAGAGTAATTTTTGGGAGTGATGCCAAATGATAGCTTGTGTCATGGGCCTACGCTTTGCACATTGTCAGATTTTTAAAAAATCGCCTTCCATGTTAAACCGCCACATCATGCCTATTTTTTCAGAATCGTGCCTATTTTTTGTTACTTTTAAGCTCTCCCGGTTTGAGAACGCGTGGACCTACAGGGATGAGAGTTGTACCCAAATGTAGGTTAGAGTCCCCGCTACCTTTTGGCATCAAACAAATTTTTTTCATTTTTTTCAAAATTCCGAGATATAGGCGTTGGAACGCTTTGACCTAGAGACAGGGGAGTGGTGCCATATGAAAGCTTATATTCTCAGCTACCCGATAGTGGTATAATCCGGTTTTTCGACTTTTTTTAAAATTCCGAGAAAATCAGTTTTGAAAGTTGGGGTAAATTTTTTTTTCGAAAAATCCCCGAATCTTTAAACGCTCCTGGAAGCTAAACCGCTTGAGAGTAATTTTTGGGAGTGATGCCAAATGATAGCTTGTGTCATGGGCCTACGCTTTGCACATTGTCAGATTTTTAAAAAATCGCCTTCCATGTTAAACCGCCACATCATGCCTATTTTTTCAGAATCGTGCCTATTTTTTTTTTACTTTTAAGTTCTCCCGGTTTGAGAACGCGTGGACCTACAGGGATGAGAGTTGTACCCAAATGTAGGTTAGAGTCCCCGCTACCTTTTGGCATCAAAAAAAATTTTTTTCATTTTCTTCAAAATTCCGAGATATAGGCGTTGGAAGTTGGGGCGCTCACTTTCAGCTCAGCTCACTTTCAACTCAGCTCAAATAAGCTAAGCTATGGTACCTAGCTCAAATTTGAGCTGAGCTGTGAGCTGAGCTGAAATGTGAGCTTTTTGCAACCCTGGCAACTTGCCACATGGAAATTACCACATGCAACTTGCCACATGCAACTTGCCACATGTAACTTGCCACATGCAACTTGCCACACGCAACTTGCCACATGCAACTTGCCACATTCAACTTGCCACATACGACTTGCCACATGCAACTTGCCACATGAAACATGTAACTTGCAACGTGTTGTGTGTTTTATGTTTGCCGTACTGCGGCGTACTGCATTTTTAAATACTAAAGTACTGCCTACTCTAAAGGTGAAACGACAGCCCTGCTACCCAGGGTGATCGCGTCATAATCCCTTTGACATTCTTGTCAAAAAGTAAATTTTCATACCCACCCTCCCATAAGAAGTATAACTTCAAAAAAGTTCCTCTTGAATTTTACTTTTACGTGGCCTGAGCCTCTCGTCTCTTCTACCTCTTCGATGATGTTCGTCTGCTGCACAAAGTGCTCCCTGAAGACAATAACTCTCGGCGACTCGGGGGTGGAGTAGGAGTATGTGTGTACTCCTGACTACTCCCAATTCTCATCATACTCTTCGTCCTGACTTGCTTTCTCGGGGTATTAGTATGCTCTTTTCGCATCTCAACTCAATCTCTGTTCCTGCGGCCTCAATTTTTCTACGTCATTTATATCTGCTGTTCCCCATCAAACATCACTCGTTATCCCCTAAATCTAGATCCTGTCTATTCTATCTCGTGTGTGAGTGAGCGTGGGTTGTGTGACAGGGCCGCTGGGGCTTGGGGTGGCCATGTCAAGAGTGTCTACGTGACATGGTGACGAAAGAGCCACCGAGACTGACACGAAGCCTTAAGTTTTTTTTTTTTTTTATTTATATCTTCTTTTTTTTTTTTTTGTTGAGATCCTTGTTCTGTATATTCATCCTACTTTTAAATATATGCGATTTCAGGAGGCAGGACTTTCGCCCATTGGGAATTATATAGCTGGAGCATGATGGTTTTATGCTTTCGGCCAGAGAGCAATGTGAGTAACATTTTTAACGTCGAATATGTAGAATGTGTGGAGGACACACGTCTCCACTTAAACGCCATTTTTCTAGCAATGAAACACACAAAGATTGCACACAAAAGTTGCGCGACTGTGTCAACATACACGAAACACAACTCCCGCGATATATGGTTGGGTGTATAAAGGCTCTCCCTTTGAGAGTGTTATGTAACTGTTAGGAGGAATGAAACAAATTGCAAATATAGAAAAGATATCTAGCGGCAATAAAAAGAAACAACACGAAGAGTGAACAAAACTCTTGAACACAAACACGAAGAATATTCATTTACTTCAGGTGGTTTTCAACATTGAAACAAGTGGCTCTTTTAGTAAAAAAGTTGAACGTTGAATGTTATATCTGCATTATACACATCATGTGCTTTCGCTTTTCTAAGGTATCAAAATTTTTTAGCAAAAGAGCCACTCAAAAAGTGTCTGAGAAGGCAAAATCTTATCAGTCAGCTAGAGATATATTTCAGCTTGAAGAATTTTTATAATGTTACAACCACGGACTAACTTATCTGTCTAGAGGTAAAAGTTAATTTGTTTTGTTTGTGTGACATTGTACAAAAAAAAAAAAAGTCCCAGAAGAATTTTTTGTCGTTAGAAAAAATAGGGGATCTAGAGAGGATATAAATGGTTGTTTTAAGGTATTATTTGATGTTTGACTAAAACGTCATTTTAACTTTTTGGTTTGCTGGTACCAAACTGTTTTATATATTTACTAGCTGACCCGGCGGACTTTGTTCCGCCATTTCTTGTATTTATTTCTAATTTTGGACTCTGTAATTAGTTAATTTTCAAATGAAAAAGAGGATCAAAACTTGAAAAGTTCATAAAATGAGTTTAAAAATATTCACTTTTAAACTTTTAGCAAAAGTGGTCTATGCAAAATACTCTTCTATTAGTTTGAGATTTTTTCCAAAAAAATAAAATACTACTCAAAAATGTCCCTAAACATTAGTTGTTTTTCAAACATTTGTATTTCAAAATACAGGACTTATGAAAAAAATCCGTATTGGACCCCTAATTTTTTTTTTTTTTTATTTTAATATCTTTCTAATGGTGTAACTCAAATTTCTGTGCAAAATTTTGCGTACCTGTAATAAATCTTTTGTCGATGGTTTATGACTGCAAAAAAAACCTTCACAACTTAGTTTTGAAATTGTTTTGAATTTTTTCAATACCTTTTTTATTATCTCATTTAAAAAAAAGTCAACTCTTTACGACTTAACGTTTAGAAAATAGTCTCTTTTTTCCTATTTGCCCTAAAAAATCTTAAATTTTTTTTGCCTTAAATCTTCTACTCTTATGCCTCTTTGATTTAAAAAAAAATTTAAGAAAATAAGTCAGCCGGTGTGGCCGGTTAGAAAACGTACTGCGTACACAAAACCTAACTTTAATATATATAATAGATATATATTTTTTATTTTTTGCAACTTTTCGCAAATTGTGAGTAATATTTGAAAGAACTAATGGAAAGTTCTTAATAAACTTGTATTGATTAATGAACAATGTCGTAAAAAAAAAAGAAAAGAGAGGTCTTGTGGTAAAATTCTGAAAAATCTGAAAAATTGTTGAACAAGTTAACCTTTCGTGTGATATAATTTTAGACCAATAATAGAATTTTGTAACTCTTTGTTATTATAGCTCTCTTTAAAATTTACAAAAACTAACAGTTCTTTTCTCAAAATTTCAATATTATTTTTAATCCATGATACTTGCGAAAAAGTCAAGGTTGACCCCTTGTCGAAAAAAATGCATTTTAAAAAAAGTTAAACATAAAAAGAAAGATCTCTTTAAACTCTATTCATAAATAAAACTCAAAAGTTTCTTTGAGGTCTGGTTGCTGAATTATTTGCAATCAAAGTTATTTTTTTGGGTTGGGGTAAAAATTCTGCTTTCAAAATCCTGCTTTTAAAATTCTGTTTTTCAAAGTTTTGCTTTTCAAAATTTTGCTTGTCATAATTCTGTTTTACAAAATTCTGAAAAAAATTAAAAAATTAAATATTTTTCTGAATTTTTGTAAAATCATCGCCTCGCAAAATTTGCTGCTTATTTGAGATTACTTAGGTACTTACGAGTACTATGTCAATTTTTGTATATTATTTTTGTTTTGATAAATCAAAAAAATTTAAAAATATTGAGAATAATCTTCGCAAATTGATTATTTAATTTTTTTTTAATTAATCAAATAAAACTTAATATTCAAAAAATTGAATTAGAAAAGGAATATTCTTTATCGTTTCTAATTAGTTCTCAACGGTATAAAGATGTGAGTTATAAAAAAAAATCAGTCTTCTAGGCAGTAAGGAAATAAAAAAAAAACTTTAATTACATATTTTTTTTAACGATTTAACGATATTTTTATTGAACAGTTATTATATATACAATTTGCTTAAAGCTAGTAATCTAAAAATGTACATTGATTATATTAGTAATATGTTGGCACAAAAGGGGCCTAACGTTTTTACATTGTTTTTTTTTTAAGCTAAATTTACAGTTAATTGTCATTGTGTTTGTTTTAAATATTAATTCTGTTGGCAGCTTCTTAACTCGGGTTGTTCAGGTCCGGTTGTCATTGTAAAGGTTGGATTAGGGAGAGGTGAGGCTTTCAGCCACGATAGTGAGCTGATCCAGGATCAGCGTAGAAGGGGATATTCTTTTCGTCGTTGGTTGATATAAGATCCTCATCCAAAAGTTCCTTAGCTTCTAGGTACCGCTGGTTAGGATGTCTTGGCTGGTTTATTACTCTTCCTATTATTGGGTTTGGATGATTGCTCAGGTTCTGTAGGCATCTTCTGCTTGATTGGATAAGATATTTGTCGAGTTTTATAATTTTGGCTTCTTCATACAGTCTCTTGTTGCTGACGTGTTTCCTGCGTATCCTGTCAGTGCATGCCTGTACAGATCCTTTATAATTATATGTAAATTACATATTAAAGAGGTGTATTTTAGCATTATTAGCAGAATTTTTTTCTTCAAAAAAATGCTGGCAGAGTTTTGAAAAGCAGAATTTTGAAAGACAATATTCAAAAAGCAGAATTTTGTAAAACTGAATTTTAAAAAAGCAGAATTTTGAAAACCAGAATTTTGAAGCCAGAATTCACACCCGCTCTCTATTTTTTTCTTACTTTCGAAAGCGCATATTTTTTAAACAAAATTTCAACAAAAGTTTTAGTTTAAAGACAAGAGTTCTTGGTGAAAAAGCTTATGCATTAAGGTACAAAAATTAAAAGCCTTTTTTTTTTTGGGTTTTCGAAAACCTTCTCCGAAAAAAAAATGCATTTTAAAAAAATTCTTTCAAATTCATCAAGTGAGACATCAAAAGAAAGGTCTCTTAATCTGTATTCATGAATGACATCCCACAACTTTTGTGAAGTCTTATTGCATAATTATTTGCAATCAAAGTTATTTTTTTCCCTTGCCGAAAGAAAAAGCATTTTCAAAAACTTTCTCAAATTAAAAAAAAAAAGAGGTCTCTTTAAGCTGTTTTAATGAATGAAACCCAAAACTTTCTTTGAGAATTGGTACAACTTACATTACATTTTTGAACTTACATTAAATTTGTACCACTGTTTATTATTCCGTGTCATTTTCACAATAGGAAAGTGTTTTTCTCATAAAAACTCTTTACGAAAATGTCTTTTAATTATAGTGTTAATTAAGTACTATTGCTTCTTGTTTAATCACCTAAGTGAAAACTTAGTTGTTTTATCTAGCCCATATGATAAAGATTTTTTACAAATAGGAAAAAAAAAAACTAACAAAAGGCAGAAAAGGACTTTGGAAGAATGCTGAACGTTGTCTAATATCTATCGAAGAGAAAAATAGTATACTTTCCTCCATCTCCGGAGAAAAGCTGTCGTAAAGATTTATCGAAACATCATTATTTGTATGTTGGATAATGTTTATATGTACCTATCTCTGCCTCTCAATATTGACTAAACCTTCTTTTCTAACACAAAGCAAAAATTCAAGTACATTTGACCATCATACCTATATGTACTGAACAGAATAGTACACATCTGTGTTGCAAAGAGACTTTTACCTACCGTATAGAATAGAAGTCTGATGATTCAGGATTCTCTCTCTAATACTTGACCATCATCCAGGGACTTTTATTATATCGAAAGAACTGAACAATGTTTTTTTTTTGTCCAATATATCACATTAAGCTATAAATTACTTTTGGTCAAGCACTTTCACCGAGATCAACCTTAAATAAATTTTATTGACTTTTAGACATTTTTTTTTTTTTTTTTTTTTTTTTGTAGACAGGACAGGACGTCCAAGACCGTCTTTTCGATGGACAGGGGAAAATGAGACATTGAACAATAAATTAATGTCGTCTATATAATTTTTGTGTCTTTTAGCGTAAAAGTATAGACTCTGTGCCTTGAGAATTAGATTTTTGATCAGTACAACTATAAGATTTATGTTTATTGGTAGAAAAATAATGCTTTATCATTGGTTTTTATGTCCTTTTTAAACCATATAAACGGGAATATAGTTTACCAAGGATTTTTGTTTTATGTACAAATTGGTAGTTCTTTGAACTCAATTTATGGTAGCTTTTATGTCTCTAATAATGTGGATTGTGATGAATATTTGGTAGAAGAAAAGATTTGGAAAACAATAATTTTTTAAGACAACTTCTGAAAACATTGAATTTTTTATTACATGAACAAGATTTTAAATGCAATTTTTCTTCATAGGTACACTAGCCACAAAATAAGGCTAGGGATTACTTTAATTCAGGTATTTTTTTATAATAACATAGTTAAATATAACAGAAATATTGTTAAATATACCAGAAATGTAGTTAAATAAACAAGAAATATAGTTAAATTTACCAGAAATCAGTTAAATTTACAAGAAAAACAGTTAAATGTACCAGAAGTAAAGTTATCCCTGCGTTGTATGCGTTATGTCACGCAAAACAGGACAAGCGATGTTCTTACAACTTTAAAATCACTTATTCGCTATAAGAAACCCTGTAACCCGGAACAAGACACAACCAAAGAACAAACGACTCGAAAACGACATAAAAATGTTGCGGTACAAGAATTCTTCTTCCTTCTGGGCGCGATAAAAGTTATGTTACGAGCATAATATGCACCACAAAATGTCCTTTGGTAAGAAATAAGATGCGATGATACAATCAGCATCATACAAACAATATATTTTCATCTGCAACCACCCTTTCCCATTTTTGTTAAGGAAAAAAGGTCCTTGGTGCGACTCAATGTTCTTTGAAGTTCTTCAACACAGCCAAAGAGAGAGAGTTCGGACACGCTTGGAACGTACTTCAATTGAATGATTTATAAGTCGCTGCGGGTTGCTATTGTATTATAGTTTTTGTGGGTGCGAGTTGAGTAGGATAGATATACGCGCGCACAAGGTGAAGACAAAGAAAATATTCTGCTGTTGTGCTGCTATCTGATGCAGAAATTCAAAATTTTCCTTATACCCATGGCAGGTACACTAGCACAGAGAAATGATGCAAGGGAATATACAAAAAGGACAAAGAGGGATTTTGGGAAGAAGAAGTCTATTGCATAAAAACAGTGAAGAGAGTGCTTTTGTGCATTGTGGTTCAGCAGCACGTTGCGAAGCATCCTTAAAACAATGTACAGCTTATTACCTGAACAATGTCTCCTTGATCATGTCCGGATGCTGTGAATGTCAAGTGGCACAGAAAAGGCAGCTTATTCCATTGTGGTGTCGGCACTTTTATGGAATATGTCCTCCCCACGTCTCCGTAGTATGTTCGATTACAAACTGAAATGAGAAAAAAAATATATGAATGAGAGGGAGAGAAAAAAGAAAACACGTAATGGATGTCAGAGTGTTATTATTATGATTTCAATTGCAGAATTGAGTTAAAATTTATTTGTAAGAAGAAAAAAAAAAAAAAACAGAGTTATTTTAATTTTTTGATTAAAGAATTGAATTAATTTTTAAATGATTTTTTTTTTTGTATTATGTTCCCTCATAACTTCTAATGTACTTATCGTAATTTGATAAATGTGGTATTGTTAAAAGCCTTATTCTTATCTTATGGTTATAGGTTATATTGTACCATGTGGAATTGAATATGGTGCCCTCTAGTGGCAAAAGTCAAGAAGTATTTTTTTTTTATGTACGTTTTTTTACGAAATAAAAACCCTTTAATAATTTAAATGAAAAATAAACTATTAAAAAAGGGTATAAGGATTTTTATTATTAGAATTGAATTAATTTGCAAATGCATCTGATTTTTCTTATATGTTCCCTCATAACTTTTAAAATACTCATCGTAATTTGAAAAATGTAGTATTTTTTGAAGCGCATTGTTTATCTGCTGGTTATAGGTTATATGATGTCATATGGGATTGAATTTTTTTGCCCTCTGGAGGCAAATTATAGAAGTGTTTATTTTTCATGTATTTCATGTGTTTTATCACGAAAAGGAAAACCCTTAAATTATTTAAATAAAAATAAATAACTCTAGAAAAGGGACATTAGAAATTTTACTATAACAATTGAATTTGTTTTTAAATGCATGTTTTTTTTATGTGTATGTTCCATTGTTTCCTCATAACTTTTTAACTAATTATCTTAATTCAACAAATAGGATGGGAAACCGACGAAGTTATGAATACCAGAGTTATGCGCGACGGAGTTACGCGCGTCAAAGTTACGAAAAACCGAAGTTATGAAAGACCGAAGTTATGAAAGACCGAAGTTACGAAAAACCGAAGTTACGAAAAACCAGAGTTACGAATACCAAAGCTATGAAACGATGTTTTTGGGTTGGCAACCATTGAGATGAACGATATACTGGAGGAACGTACCAAAAAGCTAGAGCGTATAGGTTGAGTCAAGGCAAGAAAAAAATTGTATGGGACGGGGGTGTCTATTCACCTCCGTTTAGAAAGGAGGGGGGATTTTCCAAAAAAATGACTTAATTTGGAAAAAATTATTTAAGATCAACGGTTACACCAAAAGTAACGTACTTAACGGTTTTGTAAAGCCAAAACCTGTATTTTTTAATTTGTTTTTAAATATAGCTGTTTAGTTGACTAGTTTTTGAAAAAATAGTTTTCAAAATCAAAATTTTGAAAAAAAAGTGAAAAAATAAATTTCGAACTTATTTCTTTCAAAATTTTATGTAATTAAGTGCTAATTTAAATTAGATAATTTAATGTTCTTATTTGTTTTTAAACTAAAACTGAAAACTGGATCTAAACCCGTCTTGTCGTTTTCGATAAATTAAAAAAAAAAAACAAAACTATTTTTTTTCAAAAAAGCCATATTTTTTTTTTTTTTTTTGAAAATTAATTTTTCAAAAACTGTTCCATTAAACAGATTTATTTAAAAACAATATACAGGAACAAGTCTTTTGCCCTCGTAACTTCGGTCTTTCATAACTTCGGTTTCTCGTAACTTCGGTTTTTCGTAACTTCGGTTTTTCGTAACTTTGACGCGCGTAACTCTGTCGCTTATAACTCTAGTTTTCGTAACTCCGTTACCATTTCAAATAGGATATATTTTGAAGCATATTGCTTGTCTGCTGGTTATAGGCTATATTTTGCCATGTTAGTTGGAATATGCAGTCTTAAAGTATTTCTTTTCCTTGTACGATTTTATCACGTAATTAAAACACTTTAATAAATTTCAGTACAAAGATATCTCTAATAATTGAATATTATGATTTTTATTATAAGAATTAAATTTTAAAATGCATACATTTTATATATATTCTCTCATAACTTCTTAACTACTTATTGTATTTTGACAAATTTGGTGTTCCTTGAAGCCTTTGGCTTGTCTGCTGGTTATAGGTTATATGACATTTACTTGAATATAGCGCCCTCTAGAGACAGAAGTAATTTTTTTTTTCATCTACTATTTAACACGAAGTGAAAACCCTTTAATAATTTGAATACAAAATTAGGACTTTTTTTTATAATTTTAAACGAGCAATATTCAACATCAAAAACATCCATTATCTACCTTAACGAAAATCTTTGATGTAACCTTTTAACCTTTATTTTACAAAATCTCAAAATATACACACGTTTACCATCATCAAAAAAAAAAGTTAATCCTATATTAAGACAAAAAAGAAAAAACCTATCAAAGTTATGACAACATATTTAATAGATACTAATCTTAAGCTCAAAGCAATTGCCAAAAAAAAGTACCATAAGAAAACCTCTGCTCTATTATACCTTAACATATATTAATTAAAATGTTTATTACCATTAAACGTTTTTTTTTGCTTAAAACTAGACAACCACAAATTTCCTTGAGCCAATTTTTTGTGTACGTTGTCGTATAATACGCACTCAATAATCTCATCTCTCTGTTCTTTAACGTATTTATATGCCTTTGCCAGCTTCTTTGTGAGACGTTAATTCCCCTCAAAGCACTTACATTTAAGCTAATATATTGAATGCCACAGTGTGCTAGAGCCAAAACAACAACTAAGCGCAAAACAGCTTTTTACCTATTATCATAATCCCATAATGTACCTACCGTTTGACTAAAATTACTTCAATTTGCATTTTTTATGTCTCAAGTTCAAAGGCAAAAAAAAAAAGAATAAAGCGAAAAAAAAAATGTTAAAACATTAGGTAATGTCTCAACATTATTTTTATAAGCGTGAACAAGCCCGCAATCATCTACTAAATACCTTTATATATTTCGCGATTATACCATAATTTTTTTTTGAAAATCGTGTATGAGAAGGTAGACAAAAAAGATGATAATATATAGAAAAAGAGGAAGAAGGAGAGAAAATAAGTCTTAGCCACAAGCCTTAAATCTGCTTAATTTGAATTTATATAATGATATTTTTTGTATTGATAAGAACGTGTATGAAAAATGAAAAAAAAATAATACATTTATAGAGTCTTAAAAACCAACGGCTTTTTAAAAAAAATCGACAAAATTTGAATATCGAATATAAATTATTACAAGCTCATTAGAAGAAAAAATTAAAAAAAAAAATACAGCAGAGAAAGGAATGACAAGCTTAAGAAATCTATAGGTATTTCATTATAGACAACCGACGCCAAAAGACGTCTTAAAATTGAGTCCTTTTTTGCTTCCTTTAGAGTATTCCTTCTATCATCTCCAACCTCTGAGTAACCGCAATCTTTTAAAAACAATCGTGCAATGAAAGACGATGCTGACAGTGCGGGTGAAGTGACAAACTTCAACCCTCTTTTTCAAAATGTTTCGTCTTAAGAAAGTAATTTGTGCTTTGTCACACAGAACAAAAAAAATATACCCTTGCACGGTGGATCTGAGAAGTGTACAATTGAGTCTTTTTAAAAATGAATTTTTACCAAGTAGTATATTTTCAATTTTTTCTGTTCTTCTTTCTATGCTCATTGTTCTATTTTCTATGTTCTTAATTCTCTGTTCTATATTCGATGTTTTTTGTTGTAAGTTCTACGTTTTTTGTGCTTTGTTTTATGCTCTTTGTTCTATTTTCTTTTTTCTATATTCTATGTTTAATATTCGATGTTATATGTTCTATGTTTTCTGTTCTATGTTCTATGTTCTTTATTCTATGTTCTTTGTTCTATCTTGGATATTCGATGTTGTATGTTAACTGTTCTATTTTCCATATTCTATGTTTTGTGTTCTATGTTCTGTGTTCTATGTTTTATGTTTTATGTTCAATGTTCATTGTTCAATGTTCAACGTTCAATGTTCAATGTTCAATGTTTAATGTTCAATGTTCAATGTTCAATGTTCAATTTTCAATGTTCAATGTTCTACGTTCTATATTCTATATTCTATGTTCTATGTTCTATCGTTTTTGCAATGTGTTCTATGTTCTATAGTCTTTGTTATATTTTCTATGTTCTATGTTCTATGATACTACATATATTCCATATTCGATGTTCTTTGTTCTATTGTCTTTTTTTTTTTTTTGTTAAATTTTCTATATTTTATGTTCTACGTTCTATGTTGTATGTCCTTTCTTCTTTTTTTTTTTTTGTTCTTTTTTCTATGTTCTTTGTTCTAGTTTTTTGTGTTCTATGTTCCATTTTATAGGTTCTTAAAAATTACTGTGTTTTGATTTTCTGTAAAATACTCTTACATTTTGTCCCACTGTATCCTATCGTTGTCCCCACAAAACCAACTTATTCATAGATTGTTGGGCTCGTCCTTGTGTATCTTTCTATATCTTTTTCTTTCATGAAATTTAAATTGGTTCAATCAACCGTTTAATTTGGTAATTCTTTGTGTCGTGTGTACCTGTGGCACGTCGTTGTCGACATCGTATTCATCGACATTGTCGCCAACGTGCGTAACCACCAAAAACGCACCTTCAGCTTATTTCTATACCCACCACAAAAAAAAGAACCTCGAACAACAAATATCTTTCAATTCTTTAAATTCTCCATCGCAAAATGGAAACCTCTTTTTTTTTCTGACAAAAAAAAAGTAAAAAAAAAAAAATAAAATCATATATATTCTTACCAGTACAATATTTTGGCTCGTCACTAGCATCTCCGCAATCGTCCTTTCCGTCGCAATACTTATCCAAGGGCACACAAACACTGCTGCCACGACAGGGGAACTCCGAAACTCTGCAAGCGTTTCCGATTTTGATTGCCAGCAATACCAAAACCAGGGTTGAGCAAGTAATTTTCACAAAAGAAATCATCTGGAAACGAGAAAGAGAGAGAGAGAAAATTCCACATGTAGGTACACACATTTATATAAAGAAAAATTATGTAGGTAAAAAGTTAGGGGAGGCGGGGGTTGTGGGGGGTAAAGTGGGAGGATTTAGTGAATGAAATGTCAAGCGATGGTAATGAAAAGAAAATTTTTGTATGTAATTTCTCGTATATCTTCTTTCTGTACGTGTACAAGAGGATGTTCAAGGAATGAGTTCTTTCTTCTTCTTTTTTTCCTTCTCGACAATGAGCAGATAAAATAACTTTGAAGCTTTTGTAGAGATAGATGGAGGCATACATATATATTCGTATTTTTCTTCTTCTTACCTTTTGCCAATAAAAGAAAATACAAAAATTTAAAAATGCACCTGAAGTTCAAGAGAGTTACATACAAAGGATCAGACATGCTGAGACGAAGATGGTATTGGAGGAATAATGATATATTTTATAGTGATGAGGACGAAGAGATGTTTGGCAGATAATAACAAAAATGCACCCCTGATTCTTACTTTAGAAAGACGACAGAAAAGTATGAGATATTTCTGAATAGCTTGCTCATATAATTTTTTTCTTCTTCTTCTTCTTCTTCTGGAGATGAACACAATAGACTTTAAAAGGAAGATATATTTGACAGATAAGCTTATACACATTTGTACATATAAGTAACTATATTCTTTACAGGGTGATACAAACAGGGCGAAATTAATTATGAAAAATGAAGTTGAACAAATTCTATTGTATAAACCTTGTTTGTTAAAGAATGGCGCCCAATACGAGGCCCCTCTATCTAGGAAGTTGAAAGAGTATGGTTCAACCATGCAGGCATAATTTAATCATCTTTACTTCGATTGTATAGATCTTGCTTTATCCAAGAAAGCTTTATTATAATTATGGCGCCCAACGTGAGTCCCATCTAGCTGCTAAGCTAGACACCTTGAAAAATGTAAGAGTAATTCTATGCAGTTATGGAAAATTTAATTTTGCGAAAATGGCGCCCAACGCGAAGCTCATCTATGTAGCTATTAAATTATTTAAAACGATTTTTTTTTTTTTCATAATCGTGTCTTGTTTTGTTCCAACCACACTTCTGAATATAGAAATTTGAAGAAACCTTCTATGAAGATCTAGAATTTAGAGATGTTGACAAAAAAGACAAAAAACAACCCAGCAATAAACATAACTTCTTGAAATGGCGCCCAACGTGAAATTCGTAAGGCAATAAATGCATAGCATTGTTATGATTGACCTACACTTTTATAACTTCGTTAAAAAAGAACAAATTTCATTATAATTTCCTTCAGATAAAAGATGTTTTCAAACAGATATAGTTCATAACAAAAAAATACAAGATCTTTTCCACATCGGTTGATTACATATTTCTTATTTTTGTTGTAATTTTTTATTGGGCGCCATTTTTTGTTAAAAAGACAACAACCTTTTAGGATTCCCTCTTTGGGTCAAATTTTAAAATTTCAAGTAAAAGAATCTTTAGCATAGCAATTATATAGCAACGTTGATTGAACTTAACTCAAATCTAATAATAATTTTTTGTCATAATTTCTTTGGAGTACAATTTTTAGAGAAAAAGTGTAATTGATCCACCCGGATTCACGGAAATTAGCGGCTGAAGTGAAGTAACTTTGCATTAAAACGATCCGCTTTGGGCGCCAATTTTTTTAAGGACTTGGGCATAGTTGGTGTCACTATTGAAACCTCAATTTTTACCAGAAATGCATTTGTCATAAGTGGAAAAAATTGTCTGTTTGCAAGGCAACAATTTTGTAGCTATTAGACTTGGTACAACACACGTTGGGCGCCATTTAAATAAATTTGATATCGTTAAAAATATCTTTGAAAACCGTGAGGAATATTAACAAGCTCATGAATGAAAAGAAATATAATTTTTTTCAGAATCGTAAATGTGCCCTCCAAGTTGGGTGATATTTTTAAGGCCCTGGTACTTGAAAGCCTATCTAAAAGCCTATCCAAGATAGTCTAAGTGTTGGCAGAGTATATAATAAGTAAATCCCACGTTGGAAGCCTTTTTAGAATTTTGATATCATGGACAATAGTTTTATCTGTTAATTTCAGAATCATAAAATTGCATCTCACGTTGGGCGCCATTCCTTATTAGAAGACACCACACACTAAGTTTCGATTGAAGCAACTGACTTTGTACAAGAAGTCTATTTGAAAAGGCTCGAAATAACAATTTTAATCATTTTAACCTTCTATAAAAATAAAAACAGTCCTGGTATATCCTACGTTGGGCGCCATTTCTACAATTTTATTTCTACGTACAATTTTTTTTTGAAAAAATACAAAGTTATAACATTCTCACGAAGCACATTAATTTGTTACAGTATTTTAAAAATCATGAATATACGCCTCTCGTTGGGCGCCATTTTCAAGTAAGTATCTAATTTTATTTTCCAAAATTTTGTATGATTTTCTTCAAATAAAACAAAAAATTTGAATCACCCTGTACACCATCTTCACCATTCTCAGATTTGTAATTTTTTTTTATTTTTTTATATATGTTACTGAATTTTATGAGAGTTTATTTTTGAAAAGCGAATAAAAATTGAATTGCTGACATTATTCGAAACCATTAATCGAGGACATTGTTATCTTTGTGGAAATGAGAACTGTGAAAGAAATCAATGTGCTCATCTGTTCAAGATGTTTTGCTTTAAAAAGATATATCAATAGCAAATTGATATAAGTATACTTAAGAGCAAAATAAAAATATTTGTATTTGTTTGATAAAAGTATATACACAAATCGGATGAAGATTGAATAAATATAGGTAAATATTTTTTTTTTTTTTTTTTACCCAGCTAATTGATTTATTGAACAAAAAAAAAATTGAATGGGATGATTGAAGACGAATGAAGAGCAATCAAACAAACAATTTATTGTTTTTTTTTTTTTTTTTTGTTCCACAATGAAGAGTTTTTTGTTGAAAAGAGATGAAGCAATTTGTTTTATTTTTCGAAACTCCCACGACCTGAATTCAAACGATATTGAAATTGCTTTTGTAATGAAAAAAAAAGGAAATAAGAAATTTGGTGTTTTCAATGGAAAAAGTATCCATCGACTGGATACTTCTCATGACAAAACGATTTTATACTTGTAATATTGAACCTTGGACCAAAAATAAAATCTTCCTTTAAAAATATCCTGTTTGCAGTTTATTTTTATTTTAATTAGTTGAAAATCTCGTAAGTTACGATGTGAGGGTCAATTTTTCAATCGATTAACAATGTTTATAACCCATTTTGAAAAGTAGTTTTCTTATTTTTTTTAAAATAAAATCAAAAATGAATTTTAAACAACAATTTTATTTAAAAATCAATATTTAAAAACCTCTGTGTTATTTCAATCACCGTCACTGTTTTAAAGTCATAATTTATTATAAATTCTCTAGAGAAAAATCTCTTAGGGGACTGAGTGTGCTCTTTTTGCCACCACATTAAAATCATTTCTTTTAAAGTCTTTCGGAAGAAAATCACTAATTTAAGCATAGACTTTTTGTTTCCATTTTTGTTGTCATTTTATTTCACCCAAAATCGATTATTTCTTTATTTTGTTTTTCTCTTTTTAATGGCTCATCAAAATTTGTAAGCAGATGTTTATAATGTTGAGCCTGGAGGGTATACCAACTTGTGATTATAGAAAAAGAAAATAAGAAATCAATTTTTAAACACTTTTGAGATACCATAACCTCACATTTTCCATCCAAAAACCACTTAATGGCCTTAAAATATGTTTTAAGAGCAAACACGTCCAATCCAATGGAGAATTTTATGTGTGTTTCGGACATGTTAATAAAATGTATTCGTTATGTAAGAGATACAAATCAATAGAAACAAAAAAATGTTACTCATTCGCCATAGTGATCGTTTCGATTTAAGTTAGTGACTTTAATTTTAAGTGGCTAGTAACTACTCATTTTTTTGAAATTACACAATTAAGTAACCATTCGTTTTTTTTCGCGAATAAAATCATAAAATGAGTAGCTACTGAGTTGTAGAAAAAAAACTGGGTTGATATTAGGTTTATAGACATAATTAAACCAAACAAAGTTTTCGAGTTTTAAATTCTTGGTTCCAATATCAAATGCATAAATAATTTGGATTTCCATAGGATACCATCAATACCATAACTCTATGTTATTTTTTTTTTTCATCTTAAAAGAAACACCCTTTCACTTAAAAAATTTATGTGACTATTTAATAAATAATCTCTATGAAAATGATTAAATTTTAAATAAAACTCGTAAGAGTAAAATGTATACCATTGATTTTTTGGAACTTATTATGGATTTTTTTATTTCCCAAAAAAACACCCTTTCGCCCTTAATATTTGTATAGACTAATAAGGTTCTTCCTTCTGTTGTACATATATGTAATATTTGTATAGGTTAACATTAGAGTATTATTTATTTTCGCAGGTTTTTTGGTAGGTACTAATTCTGAATTTCTACTAATTGTGAATCAATTACTGCAGAAAATTTTTAAGATTAGTTAGTTCTTATAGCAAACAAAACTTTTTCACCAAGGTTTAAAAAAAAATAAACAAAAGTTATGTCAGATGTTATGAAATCTTTCTCACACATACCTAACTCAGCCTCTCAAAAAAGAGGTTGTCTGTAAAGCCGGTTTACGGACGATGATTTTACGTGATAACGTCGTAAGAAAACAGGTTGTGTGCTTTTGTTTAAAATGAGTCAATTGAAGCGTTAACTTATTTCAACCAATCATAATTTACAAGAAAAAGCTAAAAAAAAATTGCCTTTTTTTCTTTTCTCATTATATTAATTTTTTTGTTTTATAAGCTTACAAAAAAATTATGCATTTTAAAAGCCAAGTATTTCTTTTTAAGAATAAAACCATTTTTAAATTTTTATAATGCGTAAAAAGTATAAAAATAATTTATTGAAAAAAATCATATTCATCAAAAAAAGCAAAGAAAACATGAATTTTTATCTTCTCACGTCATTAATTAAATTTTTTTCCCTAACAACCTATAAACATTTTTATACCATCTGAAAGCTTAATGTCTTAGCTCAAAATATATGTATCGATCACGTCTATGAGAAATCTACAAAAAGAGCTAAAATATTTTGAACTCGATCAAATTTCATTAAATAAAAGCAAAAAAAAACATTTATTTTTATGTTCTCAGGCTATGGAATCAATTTTTTTGTTTGACAACCTATAAAAAAAAAGGTTGATCTCCATGGTATTGAGGTATTTTGAGGTTTTTCGCAAGTTTCTTGATTAAACATTGTGTAGCTTGTAGTTAGTCTACCGTTATGTGTGATCTACCAAATGAAAGGTATCAGGATGCTCTTAAAAGTTTAATAAAATATCTATCTGCTCTTGGTCAAAAATTATAACTTGTTGAATTCTAAAATTTTATTTTACCGTTATCTCAAAATTGTGTTTACGAACACATATAGTCGTAGTCATGGTCTATCATTACTCCATATACTTTATTCCTGTATCTATTAAAGAAAAAAAGATAAAAATATAAAACGATGAAAATCGGTTAAAAACGGTCAAAAACGTGTTTTTTAAAAACTTGTTTCTTCCGTTATTCAGTCCAAACTCACTTAACGATTCCAAGTTTTTGCACATATGTATGCATACCTAAGACAAAAACCTACATGTCCTATAAGTTTGAGATTTTTTGAACGCTCCTAAAAAAAAATGCTAAAAATCAAAAATTACCCAAAAATACCCCTAAAAAACAACGTGTTCTTCAAAAATTCATATTTCGAAACGCAGAGTGTTGGAAAAAAATCCGCATCAGGCGCCTAATTTTTTGCCCTCATCTTTCACCTGGCATCTTTAGAATTGTCAAAAAAAATTTCCTTTTACCCAAAATCATCATTTTGTTAGTTATAGCTTAGTTTCAAAATTTTTAAGAATTTTTTCTTAAAAGCAGTTATTCTTAAATTAATCTCATCAATTCTCTACGACTTCGTGTTTAGATTTTAGCCCAAATTTCATCTTTCCGTTTTACCCCTGTTCACCCTATTAAATAACGCAATTTTTAAAAATCCTTCATTTGGATTAAGCTTTAGGTTAATATTTTTCAAATAAGCTATAGAAGATTTTTGTATCTCTAATAGTTTATTTTTAATTTTGAATTGAAATTTTTTGCCGCACTGCGAAAGTGCGAGAGTGTAACGTTAGAAAATGGCGTCAATTTTTTGTGGTGGCTGCCATGGTTCATCGATTTATAAGACGTTCTCACGTCAAAACACCCTTTTACTAAAAATATTTTTAAAAACTTTATGGAGTCTTTTTACTTGCATCACCTTAAACCTCCTTCTCGAATTTCATCAATGTATCACGTTTTCCGCATGAGATTCGGTTATATTTTATATGTAAGCGTCAAAAAAAACAAGCACCTTTGCCCTTAATCAGCAATAACTTTTTCTAAAGTAGCTATATAAAAAAAAAAAAAATTTTCTCTCACGAGAAAAAAAACACCCTTTCCCTAAAATTTGTTGTACATAGAGTCTTTTCATTCTTGATTCTTGTTCCACAAACATAATTCTTGCCAAGTTTCATGAGGAAACAATTTTGTTTTTTAAATTCATATTTTAACTGTTTAACTGTTTTGTGGGTAAAAAAAATAGTTTCACATTAGTTTCACAATTTTTATCACAGATTATTCAATAAGTGCTTTCACTCAAGAAATATGATCCTTTGATTTTTGAAATATTTATAATTTTCTGAACGTAAATGAGGTTTTCAAATAAAAAAAAAAAAATAACTCTGGGTTTTCAAGATTCTACGGTTTGAAATTGTATTGTGTTTGATATCCGGGTTTACTTGATTTCGATTGATTCTTACATTGACGTTGAAAGCAGTGCTTCATAGTGCTAAATTTTTTTAAGCAAAAAAAAAAAACAAAAGAAAGCAAGAAAAATAAAAAAAAAAAAAAAAACAAAAAGCCTTGATTGTCGCCGCGAGCTGCCTCTACAATAATCCCAAAATTTAAGGCTTCTACCGACAACGGCAGCGTATGTGGAAATCTTTTTGTGTGGTAAACTTTGATGTGAAGTTAGCTAACACTTTGCTTTTCACCAAAAATGTTTATTTTCCGCATACACCGACACACTCACACGTCATCTTTTGATAGACACACTCATATGCGGTTGACGATGTGGCATACAGGAATGATGGAAAGGTTTTATTCCGCGAGCTGTGGAAAATCATTGTTTCTTTATGGACTTACGCTCAGTGGATGGCACGGATGTGATGTTAAGTTATATTGTGTATACGTTGTTTCCTTTCAGAGTGAGACGAATTTTCGAATTGTTGTCAATAAATCAGTAAAGGATTTGAATTCCAAACAATTTATTTCCAATTGCCTTAGGGTAAAAAATCTTCTCTCGTTGTTTCTTTCTCTTTTTTTTTATTTTTTCTCTCCCACACTCTTGATTGAAAAAATAAGATTAAATCCATCAAATGTCAAACACTCAAAAATTCGGCCTACAGGGTCGCTTCTATATTTTTTTTTTAAAACAAAAGGGTTTTAATATTTTTGAGAATTTAATGGAAAGTCTTAAAATTTGATTTTTTTATAAAATTAATTTAATATAAGTATCCAAAAATTTGTTTTATTTTTTTTTAAGAGTCCTTATGATGTGGTATTTGTTCCAGAAGGCCTTATTTGATCCTCATGTTTTAAACAATTTTATAATGAATTAATAACAACAGTAGGTAGCTTTTTTTACCTTATTTTTTTTTTTTCTTTTAAGGATAAAACTTTAGTAAAAAGAGAGATGCATAAGCCACACCACTTCTGAGAATATTACTATTTAATTACATTCCCTTCGTTCTCTTTTTCAAAATGCGCCCTTCAACGAAGGTTAAAATTAATAAAATAGAAAATTGCAAATCAGAATGCAAAATTTTCATATAAAAAAAAACCCGAAAAAGAAGAAACAAATTTTGAAAGTTTTGACATCAAAAGTTCCTAATTGTGAAACCAACCCGGTGACTAATTAAATTTACGATAACCTTCTTCATTATATCCAAAGTAATAAACGACTTGAGTACACAAACACACACATACTTAAATGCATGCATACTCAAAAGGATAACTCCTATATCTTGCCATAACTTTTTTGTACCACCCCAAGAGCACCAAGCAAGAGCAAATAATAAAATCTCTCCCCATTTTAATACTTTGCATCCACATTCAAAAATTATGCAAACTCTGGCAATAAGGAGAAAAATAAAAATCCATTTATCCTAACCTCAAAGTTGGAGAATTTCAGTTCGTTATAAATTTGCATTTGATATTTTGTTTTTCTTATATAAAAAAAAAGAAACAAAAAAAAATAAAGAAAAAACTAATAATAATAAAAAAGAAACTCTTGAATTACAACATTTGCAGTGCCATGAATAAAGTATGGCCCTTTTTTTGCTTTTACTCTGAAAAAAAGGTACTTCTTCCCGGGCGCCACTTTAAATTTCAATAACACCTTTCTTGGTGACAACGAAATAACTTTTTTTTTTATTATTTTCTCTCTTTTTGTATTGTCATTAAGGTTTTTAGAAAAAGTCCACACCTTTAATTCCTTAATCTAGTTTATCTTCACGATGACCCTGAAGAAAGACAAAATAAAATTTTATCTCTACTTCAATCTCTCACCATTTGTTTTCTATTAGGTATTTAGAATAATTTCTTTCTCTCTTATCGCATCGAGAGCTAGTTTCTTTTTTATTATCCTGTGAAATGTAGGACAAGGTAGAAGAAGGTTTATATTCCATTCAGTCAAAAGATCGATGAGACTACGACGACGACGACGACTGGAAATAGCTTGATCACAGAGCTGGCAATAGTACTATAGAAGAGTGTACTTTAAAAGTTGTACTATACAACCAGCACAGGGAACATGTTTTTGTGAAAAAATTACGAAGTTATGTTTGTGAAACATTGTTGGAAAAGAAGAGAGAACAAATTTTCTGTACATACAAAAACATGTAGTTACATCTGAGTTGTGATCAAATAAAAAAATATTTTTTAATAAGAGAGACAGCACTGGTTGATTTTTTTTAAAGAACAAATCGCGACCCTGATAATGGCTGTATTTTAAAGTTTAGCAAATTTTTTCAATATGAACTTAATTTAATTTTCTTATAGTGAGTGAAGCATCCGAAAGGATTAATTTTACTTCTCATCATCAAACATCATAACATTGTTAAATCACTTTCTCTAAATAAAAGGTGTAAGCAAATTAAAATAGGTTTTTCGACATAAAAAATCAATTTTATTTAGATTAGTCAAAATAAAATTCACGACTGGGTCGCACGAACTTGCTCTTAGAGTTAAAGTTGCTTAAATTTTTAAGACTTTTTATATAGAAATTCGGAAAATGTAGGCACCTACTATATAGGTACAAAACAAACAAAAAAAAATGAAAAATAAATAAAATTTTTTTTTTTTTAAATAAAATAAAATCTGAAATCAAATTGCCCTCCAAAACAAGAACGCAGTTTCAATTGATATATTAACATGCATTTTTAGAAAAAAAAAAATTTCAAAATCTTTAGAGCAGTTTTTTAAAAAACTAATTTTTTATAAATAATTTTTTGGAAAAAAAGTTTTAAAATAAAATTGGTGTGCCATTTTGTTGAAATCACTGATCAACATCAAAAACCAAGATTTCAAAAAAATTCAATGTCCCGTTTTCGAAAATTTGATTTTTCAAAAAAAAATTTTAAAATCCAAAAATTATTTTTTTCGAAATTTTATTTTTGGCTTATATTAAAATTATATAAATGCTTCTTCGCAAAAAGTTTCGTTGAAATCGAATAAGCAGTTTCAAAGATAATCGGATTTAAAAAAAAACGGTTCTATGGCAGGTACCGTTAATAATGATTTTCAAAAAAAAATTTCATTAAAAGATAGACCTTGTTTTAAAACTTATATTTGAATTTTTTAAACAAAATCGTTAAAGCAGTTTTTGAGCAATTTCAACTTTACTAAAATCGGTATATGACAAGTACCAAAAAAAATTAATTCCAAAAACCCCTCTAGAGAGTCTCCAAAAAATGCTACGTACCATGTTTTAAGTCAATCGGTCCATCCGTTTAAGCTGTAGCTCCTTATACAGACAGATGGACTTCCGGGACCCACTTTTTTGGCATTATCTACCATCGTAATGTCATGGAAAAATGTTATCTCAACTTTTTTTTTTTTTTGTACGAATGCATAACCTATATCGCAAGTAAAAATTGTATAACCCCTACAAAATTTACTGGATAGCTTTACTCGTCTGTACGTGACATTGCATTGCCTTTTTTTTTAATAAAATGTTCACTGAAAAAAAAATGATTATTTCGTGAGTATTTACACATTTTGACTTCGAAAACCACATCATCAAAATGGAAACGTTTTCATGTTATGACTTTTTAAAATTTTTTGTCGTTTTTTTTTTCAAGCATACTTTTATTTTATTTTTCTTACATTCCGAATCCGATATATTTTGAACAAAGTCAAGAAACTGGGTTTAATACAGTAAAATAAGGAGAAAAAAGGGGTAAATCTCGGAATGAATGTTAGTAGAAATTTTTTTTGCTCAATATCTTCCTTTTACCATTCTATAACATATCTCAAAAGTCTAGAAAAATCTCATGTCCGCTTGTCGCGATTTCAAGGTCAAATCGCGAAATGGAGATTTTCAAAATTAGCAAAAATAGGCTATGGTATTATATACACATATGATACATGATTTCAAGGTATTTTTTAATGCTGATTCCAAAAAATCTAAAATCAAGACAATCTGACGTCTCTGGAAAAAGTTATACCTGTTTTTCATCTGTCAACTCATATTATTATAACAGTTGCAAACTTACTGTCGAAAAACCCTTAAAAGTTATGGTAGATGAACCAAATTTTGCATGAAGATTTTAGAATCCATCATTATTAAAAATCAAAACAATCCATTACAAAAAATATATATACCTACGAAATAATGGTATTTTTTGATGGAGGGGCAAATTTTAGGATATGCACTAAAGAAGATTCTTGTTCATCTTAGGAATAAGTGCTAATAGGCTAATTTTTTCATTTTAATCTTTGTTTGGATATTCTTTAACTACCCTCAAAAATCTAAAAAAATCTGATGTCCGCAAGTCCTAATTTTCTTGGTTTCAAGATAAGTTGCAGATTTTAAAAAATTGAAAAACAACACTTCAGATATTTGTGTCAGATCAACATGAATAAGGTGCATTACTTTTCAGGGATGGTCAGGTTGACTTATTGTGATTTTTTTTTGGAATAAGTGTTAAAAAATACCCTTAAATCATGTCGCTTATGTCGGTATACATATACAAATTTGAACTTTTCTTGCAAATTTTTTTAAATCTTAGTTTAACCTCCAAAATTAGGACTTGCGGACATGAGATTTTTTTTAGATATTTTTTACATAAGATATAGAATATCCAAACAAAGATAGAAACAAAACAATTAGCCTATTAGCACTAATTGCAAGATTGTACCAGGATGTTTTTTAGTGCACATCCCAAAATTTCCCCTTTTCTCAAAAAATACCATTTTGTCATAGATATAAATGTTTTTTTGCATTGCATTGTTTTGATTCTTAATGATAATGGATATATAAACCCTCATGCAAAATATGATTCCGCTACCATTACTTCTAAGGGTTTTTCGGTAGTAAGTTAGCAACTGTTATAATAATATGGGTTGAAAGATGAAAAACAGGTATAACTTTTTCAGAGACGTCAGATTGCCTTGATTTTAGATTTTTTGGAATCAGCATTAAAAAATACCTTGAAATCATGTATCATGTGTGTATATAATACCATAGCCTATTTTTGATAATTTTGAAAATCTCCATTTCGCGATTTGACCTTGAAATCGCGACAAGCGGACATGAGATTTTTCTAGACTTTTGAATTATGTAATAGAATGGCAAAAGGAAGATATTGAGCAAAAAAAAATTCTACTAACATTCATTCCGAGGTTAAATCCTTATTTGACTGGATTAGTTCGAATTGATGATATCAGTTCTTTACACAGGCATTTAGGTAAGAAAAATTAGAAATCTATCTTTTTTGTATTGTAAATCTACTTATTTTTGATTTTCGTTTGACGAATTATTGACGAATAATTCATAACTTAAACCAAGAATTTCGTTGAGACCTGGCAGCTGGTATATATTTTTTTTACTTTCTCGTGCAGCCCTGGCATCGGTTGAGGGTCCCGGTGGTATGTAGGCCCATGCGAATGAGTCAAAACGTATTCAAAACATCGATTTTTTTAAAGAAAATTTTTGACAAAAAAATTTCTTACTAAAGAAGTTAGTGCAATTTTTCTCAAAAACGGCTCTAACGAACAAAACTGCGTTTTTCGTTACAATATTTATTTACTAAATATTTTCGAGATTTTCCATTAAAACGGATAAAGAAATAGGGGTTTCGGCGGCAAATTATTTCTGCCAAAGGTGTTTTAATTATAAAAGCTGACTCTCATTCTAGCAGGTACACACTCCTTTTAATGATAAGTCTTTGGTATTCGTCGAAAAAATTAAATAGAATCATTTCTTCCCCATAGAAGCACCCTCGTTCCACGAAATCAATATTAATTTTAATACTAATTTTTCTACATCATTTTTGTTCCCTCTTTTTTTTTAAATATCCCCCATTTTCTTTTATAAATAGTCCCCCCATTTATCCGTTAAAAATTTTTTAGAAGGAATTTCACTAAGAAACGTGTCTTTTTACATCATTGGAATCTTATATTTTAATATTGAAAACCAATTGAACGAAAATATGCCCTAAAGTGCTTTACAAGAGTCGTGAGCGTTTTTTTTTTCTTTTTTAAAAAGGGACTTTTTTTGTTGTATGCTAGGATGTTTTACACTTTCCAAATAGCTTAGTTTGTTTATTTATTATTTTTTACACTTTTTGTTTCCGGTATTTTTTTTTTAAACGAATATTTAAAATGGACCTTCGATATTCTTTAAGAGGAATGGGAAAATTATTTTTTCTCATTCCATTTAGGTAGTAATTTTTTTTTTTTTTTTTTATTAAAAGAAAAATGTTTATTCACAATTTACTTCATCAACATAAAATAATAAAAGGTTGTTTATCTTTTAAAAGCCTCATGGATTTATTTTTAAAGGTTTTGTTGATAAACAAAAATGAAGTTGTAGTAATGGAAAATACAAGTTTCATGTTGATAGAATAATCAGTCCATTTACGCGATTGACAAATCTTTTTCACGGCTATCAAAATATTAAAAACAAAAAATAGCCAACAAGGCCAGTAGGTAATGAAATTAAATGTTAAAAATAAAAAAAATAACAAAAATTACCCAAACTAATTTTTATTTTTTAATTAAAAAATGATTGTTTGTAAAATAAATAACTGGTATCTTTTTTTCTCCAAAGTAGCACTAAAAAGTGTAATTTATTGATAAGTTCAAGAATTTGATTTTCAGAAGGTGAATTTGATTTGCAAAAGGTTGAATTTTTTTTCTAAAAAGGTGAATTTGGTTTGCAAAAGGGTAAATTTGGTTCGCAAAAGCGTGAATTTGGTTTGCAAAAGTGTGAATTTGGTTTGCAAAAGAGTGAATTTAAATTGCAAAAGTTTAAATTGGGTTTGCAAAAAGGTGAGTTTGGTTTGCAAATGGAGAATTAAGTCTGCAAAAGTGTGCATTCGGTTTTCAAAAAGTTGAAAATGGTTTAAAAAAAATGAATTTGCTTTGCAAAAGGCTGAATTTGGTTTGCAAAAGGGTGAATTTGGTTTGCAAATGGAGAATTATATCTGCAAAAGTGTGCATTTGGTTTTCAAAAAGTTGAAAAAGGTTTAAAAAAAGTGAGTTTGCTTTGCAAAAGGCTGAATTTGGTTTGCAAAAGGGTAAAATTGGTTTGCAAAGGGTGAATTTGGTTTACAAAAGGTTCGCAAGAGGATATAATCAATTTGCAAAAGGGCAACTTTGGTAAGGGAAATAGTGAATTTGTTTTTCAAAGGGTAAATTGTGTTTGCAAAAAGTTGAATTCAATTTTAAAAATAAAATTAAAATTAATTTTAAACTTTTTTGTCCAAATTTGGTTCTAATTTACTGTAAATGTTAGTTTAAATAGTTTTTCCTTCCTTTCAGCAGTAAAACATAGATTGTGGCTTCAAAGATAAAAGTGATTGATTACTTTAACACTATCCATAGGCCAAATAAGCCCTACAAATTTTATTTTCCAGACTGGAAATTAATTTGTTTTCTAAAAAGAAATAAAAACAACAATCCTTTTCACTGTTTTTCTGCTCGTATTTTTTGTTTGATTGTTACCAATAAAAATAATATCAATTGCAATAAATAAAATTTACGACACTCAAAAGATATCAAACGTTTTTCTCTCTCTCAGTGATGAAGGGTAGATAGAAGATATACCTACTATATTCTCAAGCTCTCTCTATGCCTTCAATTTAGTTCCGGGTAAATAAGTATGCTTTTAGAGATGTGCGGACCTGCGGAAAACCCATGTTATTTATAGGAACTTAAAATGCCCATTTGCACGTTGCTTCGAAAAATGTTTATATAGTATAGGGTGGTTGGTATTGGAGGATGGGGTTTGGGGATGGTGGGTTGAGTGAAATAGTCGATTTCAAGAGAATCACTTTGCCTTTGTTAAAAAGAACGTGTGTTTTTATTTTTATTATTATTTTTTCATGTTTGTACCTATACAACACGGTGGCAGAGGAGCTAGAAAAAGCTTTGAAGAAGCAAAGCAATATACTTAAGAGGATACTGCAAAAAACATTAACACGCAACCATAGAAGAAGAAGCAGAAGAACTAAAGGGGCTAAAAAGTGTTCAAAGATTCATAAGACTATATAGAATGTTTGTCGATAAAATAAAAAGGACGGCAACACACGACACAGGAAGTAAAAAGGAACTTTTTCAACACTCTATCTTTCTTGTATATAGAAACAAAAATGTGTGTGTGTTGGAAAGCATTGTCATTTGCGTTTATGGGTCCCTTGTCAGCGAAACATGCTTCCCCAAATCCGCTTTTCTGTTTAGCCTACATATGCTGCACACGTGTAAATGGATCGATTTTGCATCGTTGACGTGTTAGAGATTATTATGTTTTTTTTCCTCTTTTTCGTTTATTTTTCTTCTATCAAATGAAAGCAACTACGACAACGTCGTCGTCGTCCTGATCGTCCTCGTCAGTTCTCGTCGTCGTCCACAGAGAACACTGCATTTGTGTTCTTTATTATGTGGCAAAGACAATCGCGCGGCACTTGACAACGAAACACGCCTTTCGTTTCCGTTTTTGTTTGCTTTCTGGTAACTATTCCCTGAAGACTCTTTAATCTTGATTGGTTTTACCTTCATTTATTTTTTTTTTTTTTTGTTTTTTGCTTTTGTTTTCTGTTTTTGTTTCATGTTTTTTTTTTTGCTTTTTTGTATTAAAAAGATAAAGTTCATGGTATGTAATTTCGAATAAAAAAGGATGAGATGATTTTTAGATGCCAAGTACGTGTTTAATGAGGTGTTGATAAGGAAATTAATTTTCACAACGCCTTTCGGATTAAGACAAAAAAAAGAACAGAAAAATCGTACAAAAAATTTCAATTCACTTTAAATTTTAGGAGTTTTTTCTGTTTTATAATAGCTTTTATCTTTTTCACCTTTTGTTGTTCTTATCTAAAAAAAAAAAAAAAAAAACAAATTAAAAAAACAAATTCCGAAAGGAATCAAATTCTGTAACAATTTGTCAAATTATACGAAAAGGTTAAGGAGTTACGTCATTCAGCAAGAAGACTTTTAATTTCACGTAGATCTATCAGCAATGAGGCCTTCTTTCACATTTTTTCTAGTCATGAAGACCTCATTAAGTGTGAAAACTTTTAATTCAATGAAGTCTCATGTCCTAAGGCCTTCCTTTACACACTTTCTACGTCATGAAGACCTCATTCTTAAGCTTAAGCTCATTCAGCATCAAAAGTTCTAATTTTATGAAGTCTCATCTGAAAGTAGGCCTTTCTGCACATAGTTTATATGTCATGAAGATCTTATTCAGCTCATTCAGCATGAAGAATTTTAATTTCATGAAGTCTGCTATATGAAATCTCATCTGAAAGAAGGCCTATCTTTACACACTTTTTGCGTCATAAAAACCTAATTCAGCATGACCATTTTTAATTTCATGAAGTCTCATCCGAAAAAAAGACCTACCTCCACACACTTTCTTCGAAATAAAGACCTAATTCAGCTCATTCGGCATAAATGGCAGTTGTATTTCATGAGACCGTTGTTTACACACTTTCTACGTCATGAAAACCTAATTCAGCTCATTCAGCATGAAGAATTTTAATTCCATGAAGTCTCATCTGCAATGAGGCCTAATTTCACAAACATTCTTTTTCATGAAGACCTCATTCAGCTCATTCAGCATGATAACTCTTAATTTAACGAAGTCTTATCAGCAATGAGGCCTTGCTTCACACGCTTTCTATGTCATGAAGATCTCATTCAGCTCATTCAGCATGAAGAATTTTAATTTCATAAAGTCTGCTCCGTCGAGGCCTTGCTTCATTAACTTTTTTACGTCTTGAAGACCTCATTCAGCTCATTGAGCATGAAGAATTTTAATCTCATGAAATCTCATCTGAAAGGAGGAATATCTTCACACATTTTTTACGTCATGAAGACCTCATTCAGATCATTCAACATGAAGAATTTTTATTTCTGAAATCTTCATAAAGTACCTGTACTAAATGAAGAAATATTTACTTTATGAAGTCCTCTTAAATCATGAAAAGTTCTTATTTTTGAAAACTTCATAGAGTACCTGTACTGATTAAATAAATTTTTACTCTGCATTTAGTCCTTTTTTATCATGAATAATTATTATTTATCATCATTCTTCAAAAAGTACATGTACTAAATGAAGAATAAAGAATTTAAGTACCTGAAAAATGTTCATAAGGTTCTTGTACTGTATAAAGTTACTTTCTTCATTAAGTCCTTTTCCTTAAATCCGAATAAACTTTAAAGGATCTTTAAATGACTACCATCATAAAAAAGGCCACTTTAAGATTCAAAGCATATCAATGATAATTTCTCACCCTAAAGTGGTCATTATAATCGCTTCCTTATTACCACACACAACACACATTATACAAATTTCTTATAGGATACTTTAAATTAGATTTAAAACTTCTTTGGAAAGTTTTACTAAAAAAGACCCTTAAAAACCTACTCTAAACTATTTACTTCCAGACATAACTATAAGGATACGTTATAAGAATTAGGACAATATATCTTCTAATTTACATTCATCTTAAACTTTAAGGGTTTTCACTTTTGTCTAGAGGTTCGGTATACCCTCATTAGACCAAACAAAACGAAGTCTTAAATTAGTTTTTGTCGAAAAATTAATCAACCTTACTTTAAGATTTCTCTCAAAAAAACTCCATATAATCATTTTTCAATTTTTCACTCAGTCAAACACAAATTCGTCAAAAATAATTCCAAAATACCAAAAAACTAGGGGATGAACGCCCTTGTTTATGGATTTTTTTTTTTTTTTTAAGGGTATATGGTTTATGGTTCCTAAAAAAGGTCAGGTGCCTTTAATTCATTTAAAAAGAGGCAGATGAAAATAATATACGAGTATCTTTATACCAAAAGAGAGCTCTACCAAAAACCATTCACAAACAGCCTTTATGTCGTCGTCGTCGTCTCTATAAAACTAATGGCAGCCATAGGTACAAGTGTAAAAGGACAAATATAAATCATCCAATTGAGGAGAATTCTGAGAGGGAAATTTGCCAACTTTACAAAAGAGTCAGGAGAAGAGAGTTGGTGGTAGAAGGTAGTAGGTCGTTAGTTTGGTTTTTTGGGCTTGGGTTTAGTTTTTTTTTGGATTGCCTTTCGTGTTGAAGGTTGTTGAAGTTATCAATCATCTCGTGTGAAAATAGTTGTACGAATTTGTTTTCATTTTTTTTTTTTTGTCAATTTCAAGAGTTTTTTTTTGAAAAAAAGAGTCCATATTTGCTCGAATTGAATTAAGGACAAATTTTATTGCTTCAAATTGAACTGCTTTTTCAACTTGGAACATATGTAGGTCAAACACGAACGAATCCTTCTATACCACACCTTCATACAAAAAAAAAGACAGAAAAAAAGATGTACACAATTGCTCTGTAGGCTAAATACGTTATAGGGTTTGTTCAAAAAAAAGTGCCTGGAAACTTTCCATCTTCAAAAAAAAAAAAAATGGAAAGAAATAAAATAAAACCAGACGGAATGGAGCACTCGAACTGAAATCAAATAAGAGGAAAAGTCGTCAATTTAAAATCGATACGTGCCTCCAAGTAATCAATTGTTATACATCTTCATCTTAGAAATGGGATGAGTTGGGCCGGGTCAGGCTGTCCATTCAAACATTTAACAATCTATTTTTTTTTTTTTTTTTTTTTGTATTTGATCCCATTTTTCTCTATATATTTGGGTCGTTTCATTCGCAAACAAATCCAAAATTTACATCAAGACGTATGCAAATTTTCAAATCATGCGATCTCCCAACTTTTGACCTTTGAAAGAAGAGAGGCCAAAGAAAAAAGACTTGCCCCACCTTTGGAATTTCTTCCAGTGTGTACAGTCGGTATATATCTTTTTTGCCAAAGATTGCTGAACGATAAACTAGAGAGTGGACTGTAATATTAAAATGTATCTATATGAAATAAATAAATAAATGAAACACGAATTGTCTTGTTTGTGACTGCGCGCAGCACGTCCTTTTAATTTAAAGGTCTTTTTATGACTGACATTTTTGACTGAGGAAAATGAGAGGAGGAAAAAGAAGGATGCAACACACACACAATCGTTGGCTGGTGTTGTTGGTTTCTAAGTAAAAAGAAGGTACACACAGCTTGTTCGCTGATCGCCTGTTCCTTTGAGATGTTGTATGTGTTGAGAGGCTTCTCCTGCGAGTAGGCGCGGATTATTTAACATCCTGCCCACTTTAAACCTTCGGTTTAATATTTGATGATTGTTGATCTTCTATGCGTTGGGTGGGGGCGTCTTCCGAATAGCATTTGCTCAAGGACATTGGGAAAACCATTGGCGCCCCTGTTGTAAATGCCAATGGAAAAAACCAAGTCGATTCGGGTAATATGTAGTGAATTGACTGAGGGGATCTTTGCTCGTATAGACCTTCTCAAGTAGCACACTGGTGTATAAATTGGTGTAAATTCATTAATTTTGGTGTAAAATTGAGAAATTTGAATAAAATGGTGTATTTATAAAAAAAGATGGTATAAAAATTATACCATCATCTTTTCTGTGCAAAATTTCAACATTTCTTTTAAGATTCCGTGCAAAAAATACGCCGATATTCAATTGTTTTTAAAATACACCATTATTGGTGCATAAAATTATTCGATTCTCAAATGAACCGAAACGGTATATTTTGTACACTCTCTTCGATGTAGGAAGTACACCCTGTGGACATAAAATTCACAAGACTACATAAGTGGGAGACGTCATATTTTTCCATGGCTGCCATTTAAATAATGAAGACAGCAATTAATTATTTTACTATAATAGTACTATATCGGCCTAATTATCCCGCATTCTTACTTTATTCGATTCGTTAAGAGAACGCTTCTAAAAAAATGTAAAAACAACAAAAAAATTATTGTTTTTGAAAAACTGATTTTTAAAATCGAAAAAAAAAATCATTAATTCATTGAAATTTTTGAGGCGTTCGATTTTTAGACGGGGTAGTATCTAAAATCAGTAGATGGAATTGGTTTCGTTCTTAAATTAGGCACTCAAATTCATATTTAATCATTAGTTAATTGTATTGTGATAGAGAATAATTTATTTTCATTTATTTCATAAGAAATAGTGTACATTTTAATTCATCAAACTATTTAAGGTTAAAAAATAAACTTTGGTTGAAATTATAAATCAGAATAATTTAAATGGTGTATTTTATCCATAGATTTATTGTGTATTTTTCTATTTCAAAGGAATAATTTTTCACCAAAAACCAGTTCATTTTTTATACCACTAGCTCTATTTATATACCAAAATCGGTTTAATTTTTTAACCAGCGGAGTTTATTATATACGAGAAAATGGTATATTTTTTATATTCAAAATGCATATCACGAAAGTGCAAAAAATACTCCAAATATTTTGGTGTATTTTAGACTTTTGTGCTACTTGAGTTATAGTTGACTGTTTTGCAGACTAATGATCTGTTGAATCTCTTGGGGATTTTGAAGTGGCCCACCATTTGTATTAGACGTTGTAAAAGCTGTTTATGCATTCGCATTCTACTGCTGTTGTTGTGAAACAGATGGCTTGTTAAGAATGTCTGCTCTGCTTAACTTGATGAAGAATTAAAATATTTGAATTTGAGGGTGGAAAACTTGTTCCGTTTATTTGCAAAATTTTTTAATTGATGGCTGTATTAGGACTTTTAGATACTGATGTATTTTTAAAATTGAAGAGGTATTGAAGCCTAGGCGCATTACAACATTCCCAGATGAATGCCGTTGAATGATGACAAATAATTGTTGAAGAGCTGCCGATAAAGGAATTTCTGTTGATAGTTTTGATGAAGAACAGGCCGATATCGAGCCATCACTCTGATATCAATGTTTCTTCTGTTGCCGCTACTGTTGTAACACAAACCTGCTTGCTTGTGAATGGATCACTTGCTGCCATTGATGGACTATATCATTTTTCTTGAGCTTGAACGCATAAGAGATGTCCCTGCCCACTTTGATTCGGCAGAATCAAGAGAATTATTAACGATCTTTCATGTGTCGCTCGGAAAGAAAAGAAAATAAAGAAGAAAATATTTAATTATGCTTCCTATTTGGAGGAATATTACAAATGTATGTATGTTTTTGAAATGAGTGTGTTTTGAAATTTAATATTTATATGTATGTATGTTAGAAGTGTTTTTCATTGGTAAATATTTACTGTAAAATGATAATTTTTGGAATGCATTTTGTCTCTTGAACAAAAGATTCATCCTTGTTTCTTGTAAGAATGTACGCAAGGATGAATTTTGTCTGTTGAACAAATGATTCATCCTGCGAACGCATACTCAAAATGGGAAAAGGATACCCTATGTGGGTAGTCTGCTTTTCTGGAAGAATGTACGCTGGAATGAAATTTGTCTTTTGAACAAATGATTCATCCTACGAACGCACAATCAAATTCGTATTGTGAAAAGGATGCCCTTCGAAGGCGATCTGCTTTTCTTCTCTTCTCTTTTTTTTTTTTTTTTTTGGAAGAATGCACGCTGGGATGAATTTTGTCTCATGAACCAATGATTCATCCTGCGAACGTACACTCAAAATTGAATTGTGAAAAGGATGCCCTTCGAAGGCAGTCTGATGCTTTTCTTTTTTGGAAGAATATACGGCGGGATGAATTTTCTCTCATGAACAAATGATTCACCCTGCGAACGTACACTCAGAATTGAATTCTGAAAAGGATGCCCTTCGAAGGCAATCTGCTTTTCTTTTTGGAAGAATGTACGCTGGGATGAATTTTGTCTCATGAACAAATGATTCACCCTGCGAACGTACACTCAGAATTGAATTCTGAAAAGGATGCCCTTCGAAGGCAATCTGCTTTTCTTTTTGGAAGAATGTACGCTGGGATGAATTTTGTCTCATGAACAAATGATCCATCCTGCGAACGTACACTCAAATTTGAATTGTGAAAAGGATGCCCTTCGAAGGCAGTCTGCTTTTCTTTTTTGGAAGAATGTACGCCGGGATGAATTTTGTCTCATGAACAAATGATCTATCTTGCAAACGTACACTCAAATTTGAATTGAGAAAAGGACACCCTATGTAGGCGATCTGCTTTCCTGCAAGAATGTACGCTCGGATGAATTTTGTCTCATGAACAAATGATTCATCTTGCAAACGCACACTCAAAATGGATTTGAGAAAAGGACACCCTATGTAGGCGATCTGCTTTCCTGCAAGAATGTACGTTTTGTAAGAACGTGCACTCAAAATGGAATTGAGAAAAGGACACCCTATGTAGGCGATCTGCTTTCCTGCAAGAATGTACGCTCGGATGAACTTTGTCTCATGAACAAATGATTCATCTTGCAAACGCACACTCAAATTTGAATTGAGAAAAGGACACCTTATGTAGGCGATCTGCTTTCCTGCAAGAATGTACGTTTTGTAAGAACGTGCACTCAAAATGGAATTGAGAAAAGGACACCCTATGTAGGCGATCTGCTTTCCTGCAAGAATGTACGCTCGGATGAACTTTGTCTCATGAACAAATGATTCATCTTGCAAACGCACATTAAAAATGGATTTGAGAAAAGGACACCCTATGTAGGCGATCTGCTTTCCTGCAAGAATGTACGCTCGGATGAACTTTGTCTCATGAACAAATGATTCATCTTGCAAACGCACACTCAAAATGGATTTGAGAAAAGGACACCCTATGTAGGCGATCTGCTTTCCTGCAAGAATGTACGCTCGGATGAACTTTGTCTCATGAACAAATGATTCATCTTGCAAACGCACACTCAAATTTGAATTGAGAAAAGGACACCTTATGTAGGCGATCTGCTTTCCTGCAAGAATGTACGTTTTGTAAGAACGTGCACTCAAAATGGAATTGAGAAAAGGACACCCTATGTAGGCGATCTGCTTTCCTGCAAGAATGTACGCTCGGATGAACTTTGTCTCATGAACAAATGATTCATCTTGCAAACGCACACTCAAATTTGAATTGAGAAAAGGACACCTTATGTAGGCGATCTGCTTTCCTGCAAGAATGTACGTTTTGTAAGAACGTGCACTCAAAATGGAATTGAGAAAAGGACACCCTATGTAGGCGATCTGCTTTCCTGCAAGAATGTACGCTCGGATGAACTTTGTCTCATGAACAAATGATTCATCTTGCAAACGCACATTAAAAATGGATTTGAGAAAAGGACACCCTATGTAGGCGATCTGCTTTCCTGCAAGAATGTACGCTCGGATGAACTTTGTCTCATGAACAAATGATTCATCTTGCAAACGCACACTCAAAATGGATTTGAGAAAAGGACACCCTATGTAGGCGATCTGCTTTCCTGCAAGAATGTACGCTCGGATGAACTTTGTCTCATGAACAAATGATTCATCTTGCAAACGCACACTCAAAATGGATTTGAGAAAAGGACACCCTATGTAGGCGATCTGCTTTCCTGCAAGAATGTACGCTCGGATGAACTTTGTCTCATGAACAAATGATTCATCTTGCAAACGCACACTCAAATTTGAATTGAGAAAAGGACACCTTATGTAGGCGATCTGCTTTCCTGCAAGAATGTACGTTTTGTAAGAACGTGCACTCAAAATGGATTTGAGAAAAGGACACCCTATGTAGGCGATCTGCTTTCCTGCAAGAATGTACGCTCGGATGAACTTTGTCTCATGAACAAATGATTCATCTTGCAAACGCACACTCAAATTTGAATTGAGAAAAGGACACCTTATGTAGGCGATCTGCTTTCCTGCAAGAATGTACGTTTTGTAAGAACGTGCACTCAAAATGGAATTGAGAAAAGGACACCCTATGTAGGCGATCTGCTTTCCTGCAAGAATGTACGCTCGGATGAACTTTGTCTCATGAACAAATGATTCATCTTGCAAACGCACATTAAAAATGGATTTGAGAAAAGGACACCCTATGTAGGCGATCTGCTTTCCTGCAAGAATGTACGCTCGGATGAACTTTGTCTCATGAACAAATGATTCATCTTGCAAACGCACACTCAAATTTGAATTGAGAAAAGGACACCTTATGTAGGCGATCTGCTTTCCTGCAAGAATGTACGTTTTGTAAGAACGTGCACTCAAAATGGAATTGAGAAAAGGACACCCTATGTAGGCGATCTGCTTTCCTGCAAGAATGTACGCTCGGATGAACTTTGTCTCATGAACAAATGATTCATCTTGCAAACGCACATTAAAAATGGATTTGAGAAAAGGACACCCTATGTAGGCGATCTGCTTTCCTGCAAGAATGTACGCTCGGATGAACTTTGTCTCATGAACAAATGATTCATCTTGCAAACGCACACTCAAATTTGAATTGAGAAAAGGACACCTTATGTAGGCGATCTGCTTTCCTGCAAGAATGTACGTTTTGTAAGAACGTGCACTCAAAATGGAATTGAGAAAAGGACACCCTATGTAGGCGATCTGCTTTCCTGCAAGAATGTACGCTCGGATGAACTTTGTCTCATGAACAAATGATTCATCTTGCAAACGCACATTAAAAATGGATTTGAGAAAAGGACACCCTATGTAGGCGATCTGCTTTCCTGCAAGAATGTACGCTCGGATGAACTTTGTCTCATGAACAAATGATTCATCTTGCAAACGCACACTCAAATTTGAATTGAGAAAAGGACACCTTATGTAGGCGATCTGCTTTCCTGCAAGAATGTACGTTTTGTAAGAACGTGCACTCAAAATGGAATTGAGAAAAGGACACCCTATGTAGGCGATCTGCTTTCCTGCAAGAATGTACGCTCGGATGAACTTTGTCTCATGAACAAATGATTCATCTTGCAAACGCACACTCAAATTTGAATTGAGAAAAGGACACCTTATGTAGGCGATCTGCTTTCCTGCAAGAATGTACGTTTTGTAAGAACGTGCACTCAAAATGGAATTGAGAAAAGGACACCCTATGTAGGCGATCTGCTTTCCTGCAAGAATGTACGCTCGGATGAACTTTGTCTCATGAACAAATGATTCATCTTGCAAACGCACACTCAAATTTGAATTGAGAAAAGGACACCTTATGTAGGCGATCTGCTTTCCTGCAAGAATGTACGTTTTGTAAGAACGTGCACTCAAAATGGAATTGAGAAAAGGACACCCTATGTAGGCGATCTGCTTTCCTGCAAGAATGTACGCTCGGATGAACTTTGTCTCATGAACAAATGATTCATCTTGCAAACGCACATGAAAGAATTAGAATTCTGAAGAATTTCGAAAGATAACAAGAAAATTGGGATTGGGGAACCTCTCTACTTTATTGTTAATCCGAAAAAGGTTTCTCCAACGCATCTTTTTTTGGGAGGCGTGTTAAATTTGTCCAAACGTACGAATATTTTATTTGTACAACAAAATAGTGACGTCAAAAACGTAATTTTTTTGTTTCTTCTTTGGCCTGAGGGGGATTTGGGGGAAGGATATTTAGAGAAAAGTTTCACCCCCTCTACACACGTTCGTATATATATATATATATGAGTTTGATTTTCGTAGTTGTAATCAAAAATGCAAATGGAGCCATGAATTTAGAATTAGAGTGAAATTTTGTTCGTTTTTTTTCCCAGGGTTTCGTTCGTTTTCGGTTCGTTTCGTTTCATTTTGGTTTGGTTTCGGTTCCTGGAACCTGACCAAACTGAAAATGAAAAAGCAATATATATCTATTTTCTGGTGTAGTTTATTTATGCTGAATTGGTATATATTTTTTTTATTCGTTCTGTTTGTTTGTGAGGACATACTACATACAATTCCAGATATGTTTGTAAAAAAAAATAAATAAAAAGGAAGTAATGTCTTGGCCAAAAGGACGTGCTTTGAGTATCGAAATAATTTACTTTCATTTTGTTTTGTTGTTGTTAGAGAAATCTATGTCTGGAAAAGCTGTTTGTGAAAATTACAACACAACAAAAGAAAGATATCAAAGCGAAATGCTGTTGCTGAGGCTCTCTAATCTCAGGGAACAGGAATAAAGTTAATTCTATCTGGCCACACAACAAAAACAACAACAACAAAAAACACACATAAAAGCGTTAAAAAAAACCTTATGGAGTGATGCGGTGTGTCCTTAAAAATTTGTAAGAGGCCGATAAAATTGAGATAATAGATAGGTATATAGTAGGGAGATATTTTATACCTTTAGTGTGTTTTATATTGTATTTTATACCGACACAAAGGAATATAATTTCTTGGTGATGTTTTGGTTCATTAGGTGAGTTTATTGTGTAAATTTTAAACTTTTATCGGATGGTTTATCCAGACATTTTTCGTTGATTAAAGATTTGTTTTTTGTTGTTGTTGTTGACAGTAAAAGTGGATTTTATTTTGGGGTGAAAATTAAATAAAAGATGGAGAAATTTTAGGCTTTGATGGAATTTGTACAGAGTTTAGAGAACAAGTATAAAATTATAATGATGTCAATTTGATATCCTATTATTTTAAGTTAGTACCTGTAAATCCTTAAAAAAATGCTAGAATTGACTTCATTGATATTGAAAGTCCAACGGAGGTAGACTTTTTAAACATTTTATTGAAATATATACAGGTATTTAAGAAGGAGAAGATTTTCAGAAACGCTTTTTAAAATTTTTTTTTTCTGTCTGGTTCAAAATTTTAGATTGAAAAAAAAAAAAATAACACAAAACTACAATATTACAAGGTGGGACATAAGACCCAAAACTTTTATTAGGGGTTTACATATGTCTAGATGAGAGAAACATTAGTCCAAATTTGAATTTTAATATTTCAACCCCATTCAAGTTGAAAAAAAAAAACAGAGTATTGTATCCCTGGGCGTAATGTCCTTAGGTTTGCAAGTATTCATTTTAATTCCAAATGCGTTATTGGCTGTCATCGATTGCAAAAAAGCGGAATTTTTAAATATGGAGTTATTTCCCTCACTTTCTGCAAAATTTTTTGGCTTTACAAGACTCATATCCCATAGATACATTGCTTTTATCAAAAGCTTAAGTCTTTAAAAACTCAAATCTCCAAAGATCGATAAATTAGGGTTTTTTGGAAATTTTTTTTTCTTGATTAAGGGGGGAAATCCCTCTGGAAGACAGCTTTTTCAATAATTTGCATGAACCTAAATTTAGTAAAAAAAAAAGTGTAAAATAAAAATTAGAGACCAAAAAAACGAAAAAACACAATGTTTTTTTTATAAAAAAATTGTTAAAAAAAATATTTATTGTAAAAATTATATTGAACTTTTAGGTTCATGCTATGGCCAATAAGTTAACGAGTAATTTGCATTTTATTTCACGTCGATAGCTTCATTTGTTTTTGAGTTACGTTGCACGGCGCGGAAAAAAACGCGTTTCGAGAAAAATGTGTTTAAAGTTTTTGTTTTCGTACTGTGGTAGGTTCGGATCGCGTAGGTTTCGGGACTATATAGGGACTTTTGAGGCTTCATTTAAGGCTAAGGCCACTGAAATTAATTTATTACGCAAAACAAAAATAATGCAAAAATAAAAAATTCCAGAGGGATTTCCCCCCTTAAGAAAACCGCTGGTATTGAAATTTTTTTGTATGGTGAAACTCTTATCAATATGAAGTGGGATATACGAGTAAGAACCAAAAATTTTTATTTGGGACTTATGTCTCGATGGCGGCAAAATAAGTAACAATTTGAATTTGGAAATTATTTCCCTTATTGAATTATGGCTTTATATTTCATTCAAATAAAAAAAATTGAGCACTATACCATTGGGTGTTATGTTCTTACGTCTGTTTTTATTCTTACTTTTCTTTATTTACTTATATTCGACCTGGTTTCTCAAAGTGCAATAACGCCCAATTCAGCGTTATGTGACTGCTATAAAGCTTAGTTTTGAAATTTGACGTTATTTTACTCAATTTTATTTGCTGGCACTTCTTGCAATATAGTTTTGGTATAATAAGATAAAGGTCTCATAGCGGATAGGACTTTATGGAATGCTGAATGAGTTGAATTAGGTCTTCATCACGTAAAAAGTGTGTGAAAGTACGCCTCATGGCTGATAAAACTTCATGAAATTTAATGGCTTCATGCAACAGTCACTCATGCTATAAGAGCTGAATTAAGTCTTCATGAAGTAGAAAGTGTGTGAAGTAAGGCATTCAGTACAGGTACTCTATGGATACTTCAGTACACGTTCCTTATAAATATTTCAGATATAAAAACTCTTGATGATTTAAAATGACTTAATGAAGTAAAAATCACTTTATTCAGATTCAGTACACTTGCATGTAAAAATTCCTCATGATGTGAAAAAAAAAATTTTTCATACAGTACACCTGCACTGATTTTTCAGAAATAAAAATTCTTCATGATGTAAAAAGTACTTTGTTCAGTACAAGTACATAGTGAAAATTTCAGAAATGTAAATTCTTTAAAAAGAACAAGGAATTAATGAAGTAAAAATTACTTCATTCAGTACAGGTACACTATGTTCTTCAGGAATAAAAATGTTTAATGAAGAAAGTAAAATAATGTTCATACAGTACTGATACCTTCTAAAGATTTAAGGACTAAAAATTGTTTTTTTTTTTTTAATGATTTTGTATTAATCCACAAATATTACTCTTAAAAAAATTCGGTTCCTAATCGGGAAAAATCTAACAAAATATATTTTTTTCTTGAATTCATTTTTTAATTCTATTTGCTTCAAAAATAATAACCCATTTTTAAGAACCCTCTCACACAATTTCATTATTAAATTATTAATAACATCAACAAGAGTTTCCATTACAAAAAAAAAAAACCCATCCAAATCCTCAGATAGTCCATTACAGTTAATAATAATAATTTCTGGCAACCTACTCACTCAGAAAAACAAAATTAATAAATAACCGCCATTTGTACTTATCTGAATACATATTGGTATTTTATTTTTTAATTTAGCAATTAATTTAAGAGTTTTTTTTTTTTTTATTCAGATTTAAAATTTTTTAATTACAAACATGATGAATATGAGTTGAGTATGTTTGTGTATAATTACGGAAATAACCCCAAAAAATTGGAATAGCGATGATAACACAAAACACAACAAAATGGGAAATATAAAAATGAAATGAAAAAAAAAAAAAAAACATAACCTCAAACAAACAGTTCATCAGTTTTAAGCTGATGAAATTAATCTCCGTGGTTAAGTCCACTCGACCTTTTGACACCAAAAAAAAAAAAAAATAAAATAACACGAATGCGCTTACGCTTACCTCTTTTTCCAGATGAATCCTTAACGCTCCAGTAATTAAGCCCTTCGTGCCCCACTGCTCCTCTGAATGCGCACTCTATATCAACAGCAATCGAGTTGAAAAACCTCCTTCTCGTCGTCGTTCTACCGTCGTTCGTCGTTGTAGTTGTGTGTCGTAACGCTCGCTTACCCTACTACTACTTCCCACCCTCTCGTCCTCGTCGACTTCAACTCTTTTTTTTTTTATTTTTTTTTTTATTTTTATTTTTTCCTGTAATCCTCTGCCCCACCACTAGGTAACCGCATTTTTGTCATTAAAAAGTTACACGGCCACTCCACAATACCGTTCGCTGAATATACGTCCTATACAGAAGCGTTCACTATGGCGTATGTGCATCCTATGAATCGTATTATTATCCCGACGGCAATCCGATCTTTTTCGTCCTCTTCTTTTGCAGGCAGAAGAGCGAGAGTTCTTTGGTGCTTTTGGTCTTCCGTGTATAGGGTAATTCTGGAAGGGGGTGAAAGTCGTCCTCGTTGATGTCGTATCGTGGGTCTAAGCCTGGAGCCCGAATGCGAATAAGGAACTGCAAGAAAAGAAGCACAGAAAAAATACGCTGAATTAAAAAAAAATAGTGAATCCTTTTTCTGCAGAGCAGAACTAGAAAATAGTGGCAAGTGCAGAACAGTAAAAATAGATAATATCCCGGCAGTTTGGATCTTTTTTTATATTTTTTTTTTTTGTATCTTGTTGTTGGTATTGTTCAAGTGCATGCGAATGAAAGAGAGAGATAGAGTATGTCACATATCTCGGATATCCCTGTGGCAAATGTGAGTGGAACGTTATAACTTGCACCACATCTAAAATGTGGACATCAGTTATCATAAGTCTCACGGTTTTTTGCAGAGAGGAGATGAAGCTAGAAGAAGAAGCGACAACGACAACGACGACGACTAGGGTTTTGTCTTTCCGCTTTGTGCCGGGTTAGTTGGCTTGGGTAAATAACAACTTGCCTCGGCAATGAATCTGACAAAGGATTCTGCCTTTGCTAACCCTTGTAGCGTTTCCAAAGTCCATGGGATGTGTACACAGTACACAAAATAGAAAGAGAAAGAGTATAGAAAAGTGAAGGGTACTGTTGAAAAAACGGAATGAAGGTAAGGGTTTAGGCAGTTGCTTGCAACCAACAACTCTCTCTCTCAACCAATTGTGTACTCAAATCCTTTTCTATTTGCATGGTGGCGCAACAAATATTTGAAAGTTTTTTCACCTTCCCGTTTCGTATAGTTTGCCTTAATCCCTACTGAGATGCTAATTTGTATTTCGTGTATTGTTTTACTTTTTTTTCTCGTTTTCTTTTATTTTTTGATCTTTTTTTTTTTTGTTTTCTGTTGCGAATATGAAACAAGGAAAGAGACGAAATTCCTTAATTAAGATTTTTTTTTTGTTGCACGGGAAACAGCATGTTACTTTGGGACAAGATGAAGGCAAACGGAATAAACGTGGTTATTATTATTTTTTTTTTTGTTTTTTTTTTTTTTGTGTTTTGCTATTTACCTGCGGATTTTTTTTTTCAGTTTCCCAAGCTTAAACATTTATTAAAGTTCCAGGAAATAATATAAAATGAAAAAAAAGAAGAGCGCTCTTTTTGAAGGGTGGATGGGGGATATCCTTTTGTTTTTTTGCATTTTTTATCGTTATCTTTGTAATAAAAATTTACAATCAGACCGCAGATTATTTAGGATGCTTTTGAAGAGAACAAAACAAAAATGAAAAAAAAAAAAAAAAAAAAATCCTTATTTAGATTTGTATAGAGATTGGTGTGGTTTTTTATTATTGCAATGTGCAATGAAGTTTTATGAAAATTATTTAGGTTATAAGAATATTTGAGGCTATATTATCATCAAGTTAGTGTGTTTGTGTAAATGTGAATGTATGAAGAAATTCAATACAAATTTTTGCTGACCATTTTAACTGTGAGTTTTTAAGCTTTAAGATTGATACCGATAATTTTTTTACTTAAACAATTTCGATAAAATGACACCTAGCGTAGGTATTCCATTTACACAACAGGACCTAAAAGTCCAGTAAGCATTAAAAGTAAAAAAAATTGGGTCCAACATAGGTATTGCCCGATTCCGTTGAGTAACAGCCAAAACGAATGGGCTGATTTATTTCAAACTTAGTATAAAGCAGTTTTTGGAAGTTGTACAGAGATTTTTGGATTTAGTTTTTTGGGACGAAAAATTAAGGTATCTGTGATATACCAATTTTGGAAAAGTTTAATTTTCTTAAAAACGGCTTTTCCAATTTATTAAAAAAATCAAACACTACAAGTATTTTTTGACGAAGATCTACACTACAACATACCTCTTGAAGAAAAAGGTTTTATTATCATTAATAACGGTACATCACATGAAACCTTTTTTTTCTGAATTTTAAACAGACTTCCAAAAAGGAGGAGGTTATTGGCCTTTATGTTTTTTTTTTCATGTTTACTACCTCATAACTTTGGACTGGGTGAACCAATTTTATTAATTCTTTTTGTAATCGAAAGCTGGTACCTTAAATGTGGTCCCATTTCGTTTATTTCTAACTATATAGAATCCATGAGAAAACCATAAATCCAAGTTTCGATCCATATAAGTCGGATTTGTGTTTTTTTATAAGAATGAAAATATAATCATTACATTTTTTGAATATGTATAGTAGGTAGGAGACATTATTTGAAAAAATTAATTTTTGTATAAAAAGGTTATTCAATAAAATATTTGATTCCGTTAACACAAATAAAATCTCAAAAAATATCATTAAAAAAAATTGAAAATTTTGAAAAAAAAAATTGAAATTTTGTGTAAAAATCCAAAATTGATATTTTCGAATTTTGTTTTTGTTTTTATTTTAAATAAGGATTAATTAATTGTTTTCGTACTAAAAATTAAGTATAAATGGCTTCCTAAAAAAATTATAAATCAAAAAATATCCTGGACGTTCTTGGAACAAATGAATGATAGCTTTTCTAATTAACGCATATTTTTTCAATTTTATGTTATAAAAGCATATTTTGGCATATTTAAAAAAAAAAAAATATATAGACCATAAACTGATTTTACTGAAGAGTAAACGCACCTTAAAAATTTTGCCTGCATCTGGAAAAAATAGATACTATTGATAACTTGGCTGCACTTAACACAATTTCATCAATATAGAAGAAATTTCGTTCAAAATCATATATTTTCAGTTCATAAAGGACAATGGTAATTTTTGTATGGGAGCTGTCCCTGAGACCAAAAATAATGAGTGATATGTCATTGGAAAGGTATTTTTGCGTAGATCAGTTGTTTATATGGTGTCAAGACTCAATTGGCTGTGGGAAAAAAGTTGTAGCCATAAATGTAGAACAGGGTATAAATAGATAATAGTCGAAGTGGCGACCGTCGAGTTCATAAGGATAGAGGTTAAAACTAGTGTCAAATGAAAGATAATTTGATAACAAAAATAAAAAAATTACATTGCCACTTTTAAAATAGGTGGCAACCCTATTTCAAAGAAAAAATTGACACATAAACTAATACTGTTATATCTTTGCAGTATTATCAAATAATAACATTTTTGAAATGCCAAACAAAAGCTTTAATATTGAAATAAATTAATATGAGGCCTATAAATATGGCAACCCTATTCAAATAATAAAAAAAAAATACATAAAAAAATCTTCTTTGAACAAAAGAGTACATTTTTGTATGCACTAAAAGGCTAATACACCAAAGACTTGCTCACCAGATTCTTAAAATCGTCAGGCAGCACTCGGCAACCCTACGTTAATGCTATGAAACACTAAAAATGTATGATGTTATATGATATGTTATGGCCTTTGGCTCTATTAATTTGATCATACATTTCGATTGAAATAAATAGTATTTTAAGTGTTTCTTAGCATTTAGGTAGGGTTGCCGAGTACTTGTCAGTATACACATTTAAGAATGTATTAGCCTTTTAGTGCATACAAAATTGTATTCTTTTGAAATGTTTTTTTTTTTTTTTGTTATTTATTCAACTAGGGTTGCCATATTTGTAGGCCTACATTCCTCATATTATTTTATTTATTTGTTTCACTATTTAGTCTTTTGTATGGCATTTCAAAAATGTTCTGATTTGATATGTCCCTAAAAAATACCATTGTCCTTTGGAAATGATTTTGCTTTATTTATGAAAGAGAATGGTTTTTATATAAATTCAAAAATGTTTACCGCCAGCGATAAACAGGGGGTACAAATCGCCAAGGTTTTAGGTTTGAAAAATTTCATGATACATTCTAACAAAACCTCCTTACGAAACTTATATTTTTTTGGAGCTCAAATTCTTTTAAGGTGTTATGTTTTTACATTTTTTTATACCTAATAATTTATTAAAATTTTAACAACTTAAACTCTAAACACAAATTCTTGTGAAACAGTTGTCAATAATATTTTTCTTACATTTGGAAGCAGATAAATCAAGACCAAAATCTCGAATGCAGTTTTTTTTTGTGGGATTTTTTTTTTTTTTTTTTGTTACAGAAATGTCTCAGGATAATATTAAGGGTTAAATTAAATTTTTTGGTACCCGAAGTACGTTCACGAGAAAAATATAATATATCAAGGGGCACGGTAGTGCCTAGCCAAGTTCTCTAGCAACTTTGGCACTACACCCTTATTTACAGGAAACAACTCAGGCCATTTTTGACCCCCCTCTAACTTCCACACCAAAGATGCTAGAAATTTCAAACTCGCTACATTTATTGAGCTTGTCAAAACCAAACTCCTCACAAAATTTCAGCCTTTTACGATGAGTAGTTTCTGAGATATAGGGCTTCAAAAATCGCAAAAACCGTAACTGACTGACTGACTGACTCACTCACTCACTCACTGACAGATCATCAAAATTATGGAGAACTTCCCGTTAACGTAGAAACTTAAAATTTTACACGGTGATAGGACTTGTGGTGTATACAAAATACGAAAATTTATGATTTTCAATTCAGGGGGCGTGGCAACCGCCCATTTCCGCTGAATTTTCATCAAATATTATAGAGCACTTCTGATTATCGTAGAATCTTGAAATTTGGTAGAATGGTAGAGCTGGAAGTTTATACAAAGGAAACAATTTAAAATTTGAGAATTTTAGCCAGTGGGCGTGGCAACCGCCCATTTTCACTGAATTTTCATCAAATATAGGGATTTTCAATTCTACAGCCATACCTTGCAAAAAGTAGTGAAATCACAACAAAAACATTACTGTTAAAAAAGGAGCCAAGTTCTCCTATGTTGAAGTTAGGCTGGCACAAAAAGTACTGCGATGTAAAAGTGTACCAAGTTCTAAAGTTTGGGTTCAAATTCGTACCAATCAAATTTTGATTGTTTACTTGGCAATTTTTGAAATAACTTTAAAAATCGGTAATTAAAAGAAAAATTTTCAAGATAACAATCAAATTTTTTTATTTTATTGGCTCCTTTTTTAACAGTAATGTTTTTGTTGTGATAATAATATCATTTAATAATAGGTACCACTTAAAAATCAAAATTTCAAATGTCACTGCTTTGAAAAAATGCAATTCTAAACATTCGCTAAAAAAGCTAGCTTTGATATTTCTTATAACATGGTCTTAAAAGTTTTACATAGATAGACTATTACTTAAAAACATTTATTTAAAAAAATTTATATGGAAGCTACTGACTCTTGTTTGATATTAAATTAATTACGTTAACTCTTATAATATACCTAATACAAATTAAATACATACATCCCAAATGATGTCAATCCTAATTTCTACTTAAACCAAACAAAGCCGTAGTAAGAAATTTGAGTCAAGTTATTTATGGATACGCAGTCTGCTACAAGTTATAATACGTGTTCTTGACAATTTTAACTAGAATATAAAAGTCAAAGTGAAACCTAGTCACGAGTTAATTTCTTCTTCTAAAGGACACACACACACACACACATACAAAAACCTACTTTCGTACATGTGTGTCCATATCAAATTACATTGTTATATAAAAAAAAATCAGGTTTATCTACTCGACATAATTCCTCTTCCTTGTGATCGCATAATATACTTCCAACCACGAGACATTAAATGACCCTCATTCACTTAGTTTAGGCCATGTTCTCAATATAGATCCTGTCTATGCATAATAATAATGCTACTACCATATGCTTGACACAAAAAAAAAAAAAAAAAATATCCACATACTTTGAAGTTTATTCTCAAAATATATACCGTAGAGGAATATAATACTACTATGAATATTGTCAGCCATTGACCTAAAGCTGCTCGACGTTTGACAAGTTGTTGAATCCTTGCCAACAAAAAAATTGGATCGATAGGTACGACGAGGATATACATATTTATAAAATGGTGAATTGTTTGAGACAGTTGAAGTTAATCAATCATTGATGTCCTGATTGTTTAAGTGTGAACCTTTTTTTTTCTTTGCTTTTGCTTTTGGATTTTTTTTTTTTTTTTGACCAGTACAAATGATGGTACTTAAATATTTGCGGCATGTTTTGGAATAAAAAACAAGGCATTTAGCGGTTTCGAGAAGTAAAAATAGCAGTTTGATAAAGGAAGAAGCAACTGTCTGTCATTTGGAAATGGGAAAAGAGAAATTGTAACTAGAAAATTATGTAAAGGACATGACAAAGTGGGAAACGTTGTTGAAAATTGAAATAGTGGCGCAGTTTGTTAGGGAAGGGATGGATGTGATTTAATATATTAAATTGCCTTCATTTTACCTCCAAGATTCTATTATTCATTATAATTTCGAAAGACTAATACTTATTTCTCGGAAATGGAAATAAAATATTCATGGAAAATGGTTTCCTTAAAATTTACAGCTCTATTTTCTTCGAGTTAAAGGTGATTCATTGGTAATATTAGTTGTAGGATGTTATGAAACGTTTTCATTTTTAATTTTGGCTTTAATAGTTGTTTTTTGTTGGAAAAGTGATTAGTCTTTTAAAAAGACGTTGATACCGGAATTGTCACCAATAACAAAACGTCGCGTTAGAGTGAAAATCTGCTAACAGCCACCAGTTAACACCACACAAAATTATTTTTTTTTAAATTTATAAAAATTTTAAATAGTACTTAAATGTAAAAGAGGAAAAAAATCTAATAAATAGCTTTATATTAGGTTTTTTTTATTACGACCGGGTTAAACGCAATCGGGACTAAGAAATTTACATGTTAAATACAACAACAACTTAGCACCTCGGCTTAGTTAATCCGTAACACGGAAATTTCTTAGCCCAGACTGCATATTTTTTGTCCAGTTTTGCCAGGTCGTAACAAAAAACACACCCATCGTTTTTCAAAAGTGAAATTAAGTGTTTTATTGAATTTTGTCCTATTTCAATTGCAGTTTAGAAATATGGGCCCAATCAAGATGGAAATACTCGTAAGGCCAAATTAAATAGAGGTTCATAATGGATGGGGCGTACATACCATTGGGGCAAGCGGGGAGGTGCACTATGGGACCAAACGATGTAAATCATCTCAAAATTCCATAACTTTTTTGTTTCTCAATATTTGTTAATTTGGCACAAATATACTACAATGTATATGCTTCAACATGTAATAAAAATCAGAGCTAAAAAAATTAGGTGTGTATTTATTATTTTTATTATAAAACAGAAATTATGAAAAATTGCTCAAATTCATCAATTAATGGCTAAATTCATATACAAAATTATATTTAAGTCTTTTTTGATTTTAAATATAAGTGAAGTTATCCTGGATATAATATCTTGATAAGAAAGCAAAAATTAAAAGACTATAAATTAAAAAAAAGCATACGAACGAAAGAGAATATAAAATTCATTGTATGTAGGTAGAATTTATTTTATAAGTAAGAAAAGAAAGAAAAATGTTAAAGAGATAAGTATTCATAAACGTAGAAACTAAATTAACCACTTTCTTAATTAAATCATTAAAAATCAAACAAGAAAAAGGGTTTAAAGAGGAAAAAAGTATAAAAACGAAATAGAAAATGAAAATAATTTATGTTTTATAGACTTTTTTAAAATAAAACAAATGCTTGAGATAAGAATTAAGATAGCGTAAACAAATAAATGTTTAAAAAAATGGATTGAAATTAAATAAAATCAAATCTGCAGATTTTGATTTTCGGCACTTGATGGGACGGATTTTGATGGGACTTAAAAATCCGTTCCGAATGTGAAGCTTGTTGGGAATTTTCTATATACATAGGGCGTCCCAAAAGTAATAATTTAAACAACATATCCCAAGTTCTTACCATTTTCGATTAAATGCACATCTTGTGAAATTTCGAAAAATTCCAACTTTGAAACAATTTTGCTTCCCCTGTTCATAATTGATTTTTGTTTTTACGAATCGTTCACTAAAACATTGGTAAATAAGAAACAATAAATTATTTAATCCAAACACTTTTTTATTTCGTGCGCCATATCGCTACAAATTAGTTAGCAGTTTTAAGTCTAAATGAAACTCAATTTCTTGAAAATATAAATTGTAAATTTTGAAACTGGTTTATAATTTTTTAAAACCCACCTAGTTATCACAGTTTTCAAAAAAAAAAAGTATTAAAGTTTCGGAAATTGAAGTTATAACGAAAGATACTATAATTTGAATTCAACGAAACAAGGGTTTTCAGAGTAAGAAAAAACAATAAAAAACATAGGTTTTTGTTTAAACTAATTTGTGGCGAAATGGCAAGCGAAATAATTTTTTTTTTGTTTGTTAATTGTTCTTTATTATCAATTATTGTTTTAGGGACACATCTGTAAAAAAAACAAAAATAAATTATGAACAGGGGAAGCAAAATACTGTTTTAAAGTAGGAATTTTTCGAAATTTCACAAGAAGTGCATTTAATTGAAAACCGTAAATATTTGGGATAAACAAGTTACCAAATTTTAAGAGCCCTTCAAAAAGCTAATGAGAATATTTCATTTGAATCATTAATTTTGAGACACTCTGTAGATGACAGTAAAAAAAGATTTGCAAACATTTTTGGAAAATTTTTATTTTATACATTTTTGACCGTAAATCAAAATGGCGCAAATATGTAGTATGTATGCGCAAAATTTTATTTTTGTTCCTTAATTTTGAGTAATATGAGATTCTAAATTCATTCATAACTCGACATCGGCAGTCGTCGGCAAAGGAGAAATCTACAATTGAAAATTAAAGTTGGCCAAATTACTTCCCATTAATTGTTATTTTTTTCAAGGAATCAATTTAAAGTACATTCAAAAACAAATGATGGATTTATAAAGTAGAGATTCTAACCTTTTTATTGATATACAACACTTATAAGGTTTCTTCACAAACTTCTGAGAAAACTAAGTTTAAACTGTTATATAAAATAGGACGAAAAACAATAAAAATTGAAATGTAAGGTTCGAGACTCACTTTAAGTACTTTAATCCAAAATATATTAAAAACAATGTATGCTATCATAATTGCGCACATTACTATTATGTTAAACAATCATTACATTTTTGAAATTATCAAATTTGTTAAAACCAATTTTGAGATGGTTTTGGACGTTTGGTCCCATTGTGCGGTGCCCCGGGGCCCCCAACCAACGGCAGAGCCCCGACTGGAGACAATAAAGAGAAGGAAACTTATTATAAAAATGGAACTAAGCAAAAAGATAAGTTATTTGATATGAATCACTTCTTTAGTATAATGCAATAGTAGCCAGTCACATAATACATATTCATCTAAAAAACAAAAATTATCTCGGGAGCCATACAAAAAAATTACTTTTTTGAAAGAAGAAATAAAATTTATCCTAGGGCCCAAAAAAATATTACTTGCATTTAGCGACCATCAAATAATACATTATTAGCCCCCTCTCAAAAAAAAAAAAAAATGTATGGCGTATAACTACGTACCTACTTTTTTATTTTTTCTTATTTGATATTTATATCAAAGTTGCCCCAAACATGAAAGGGGCCCAAAAATTTAGTCTTTCCCCTGGTCAACAGCAACTCAACGTACGCCTCGGCACCGCAGCGAGCTTGGTGTATTTTTATTAGCTTTAAATTTAAAAGTTGCTTTGAAATCAAAAACAAAGAAATGGACGCCTGATTCGCAAGTATACTTGCTTTCATGGTAAAAGCTAGTTGAAAGACAACATGCATTTAAGAAGTTTTGGCCTGCAAGAAAAGTATGTCATAAAATTTCTTGTTTACAGTAGGTATACCTCACAAAAAAATAATAAAATCATAGACCCGTTTTAAAAAAAAACTGTTTTTACATTTTTTTTTTTTGTAATTTTTCAAAAATAAACTTGGCATTTCAAAAAATTGATTTTTCAATGAACTCGAGGTAAAAATTTTACATGACATTACGATAATGGAGAATACCAAAAAAGTGGGTCCGGCAGTTGTTTTTGTAAATACCTGGAGCTACAGCATAAAATAGTAGACCAATTTTCTTCAAACTTGGTAGTAATATGTTTTGGGTGATTCCCTTGAGTACAAATTTTAATTTTTTTAAGGAGCAAAACTTACGGTACCTGTCATATATAACGCGTTATAACGGAAAGAAAAAAGTTAATTTTTTTTTATTTTTTTCAAAAACGGCATTTTGATCAAAAATTTTATGTGATGTGTTGTATTACACCAACTTTGAAATAAAAAATATTTTTTGAATTGTTATTAACGGTACATGCCATAAAACCAGTTTTTTGGTTTCTGAATAACTCTTAGACAACTAACCCGATTTAAACGATAACTTGTATGCAAAAGCGCTTACGTAGTCGTATAATATTAAAATTTTAGAAAAATTTTCAAAAAAAACAAATTTTTGGTTTTAAAAAAAAATAATATTTCAACATTTTGTTTTGAAAAATCAATTTTTTGAAAACGAGCAAAATTTTGAAATTTCGTTTTTAAGGTTTAACTTATTTATTCTTTAAAATGGCATACCAACCTTTTTTTTTTGAAAAATGTAAGAATGTTTTTATACATACCTACATTAGGGTGTATCAAAATGCTAAACTATGGAATTGCTCAAAATATAGGAAGAAATCGAAGAAATTTGGAGTTTGGATACAAAAAAATATACATATAATATAATATTTTTAGGCTTTCACGTGAAAGATAATTGTACACAGAAGAAAATATGACCACCTAAAAACTTATTATAAAAAAACCTTATTAATCGTTGCTTTTAATAAGATTTCCTTATAAAACATATTGGCAGTAAAACAATATGGCAATCTGTTAGTTTTTAGGTGGTCATATTTTTCTGTGTGTATCACATTTTTTGTACCAAATGCTGGGCAAAGTTTATAATGAAAATTGACATGGGCGCTATAAGACTCGAAAGTAGACATATTATGCCCATACAGAAAAAGTTATTATAACTTGACTCACGGAAAATAATAATTTTTTGAAGTGAACACTTCTTTAGTATCGTAGTGATTTGAAACAAGATGAAACGAAAAAGCGACACGACAAATCAATTGATCATAACTTTTTTGTTTTAATAGATACATGAATGAAATTTATACAGTAGATAGGTAATTATATAAATTATGATTGTGCAAAATTTCAATTAATTTCATATTCAAAATTCTGAGATAACGGTGAAAAGATGTTCTTTTTCTAAACACGTTATATCTTTTGATCTAGAGCACATAACAAATTTATTGAACTTTAATACGCGTGCTGATAATATTACCTTTCATTTGATATATCACAGATTTGTTGCCGATGACCAGCCAGCAGTAGAGGAAGTACCGTAATCTCAGTTTGAAATTTCGACTTTAAAAAATTCTTACTTTTTTTTGTAAAAAATTCTTACTTTTTTTGTAGGCATGGTAGAAATATGATTGAAGCGTCATATAAAAGGTGAAATAATAATGATATAAAATTTGTTATAGGTTGTCTTTTAAAAAATGGATTTAATGGCGTTAGAAGAGAAGGAAATTGATTGTTTTGCTTTTTTTATGAAAACTAATTGGGTTAAAAAAATTCTAGCTCTTTTTGTAGATGTTGTATAGACATGGACGATATAAATATTTTGAGCTGAAACAATAAGCTTTCAGATGGTATAAAATTTGTTGTAGGTTGTCATATAAAAAAAGTGATGGAATAAAAAAAAGTTATATTTTTTCGATTTTTTTAAAATGATTTTTAAGGTTTCACTTCAACCACGTGTGAATTGCACACATGATTTTTTTCTCATTATTATTCACATTTTGTAATGATTTGATTCTTTTTCATCATTTTCAATGAAATATGTCAATGCCTTCCAAGTTCAAATTTAAGCCACTTAATTGTATTGAACCACAAAAGCAAGTTCGTTTACGTACATCGAAAACATATGCTACCCATCTGTCATCCATTTTTGCTTTTAATTGAAACAAAACCCTTGCAATTATCTGTGACAACAACTTTATCAATAAAGCTCCAAACACAAATGACACACTGTCAATTGGGGTTTTGCGGAACTTTTTCAATTTAATTTCACCTGTCGCAAGGATATCTCTAATAACGTCATTTTCCTTCTTTTTTTTTTCTTCTTTCTTCATTTTCAACAAAAGTAGTAGTTCTTCCGACTTCCGAATAACATTTCTCTCTCTGTCGGTTAGAGTTCTGCATATAAGTAGAATGAGAGTAGGTGTATCTAAAAAAGGAGTATGTTTTTGTGTGAGTTCTACACATGTTGTATATATAGTCTATTTTGTACCAAAAACAAGCAAAAACACAAAACGAACTAAATCGACCCTTCTGGCCAAAAAGATAGAGGCAACATTTTGATTACACTAAAACTAGAAGAAATAAAAATAAATTCTACCTACTTTTGGGGAAACTACCAAACCCAACTATACTCGACTCGACATGGAAAAGAGGATAAATCTTGCAATTTTCTCGGGCGTCATACGAGAGAGAGATTGCTAACTTTTCGGAAGAAAATGAAACAAATTTCAAGTTTCAACACGGAACCGTGACTGCACACAGAGAACAACTATTATACACACACATGTGTGTATTTTGTGGCGGTATAAGAGTGAAGGCGGTATAGAACTTCAACTCCATCACGCCAACCAACAATTTCAAAACGACTACGACACATGGGTTGAGGCTGCAAAACATTTCTAATTCTAAATTCTCTTCTATAGGGTGTTTTTTTTTTTTTTTACTCTATTTTGTTTTGTTTTTGTAGTTGTTTATATTTTTGGGAAATACTAGGAAAAGCCCAGTGAAAGATATTTTATCCTTCTCAACTGTGTGCACTGGAAACGGAATGAAGTGTTTTCTAGAATTTGCATAAAAACCATTTTGAAGTGAAAAACAAAAAAAAAAAAACGATGACAGTGAAGTGAAATAACAATAAACGAACGTTGAAAGAAAGGCGAAGGGCTGAGGAACTATGCCACCACATAGATAAATTCTAATTGAAGTGAGTTCGTTCGCACAGAAACAAGCTAGCAACAACAACGATTCGTTATATAGTTTTGACTTTGAGTCGTTTCGTCAAGCTATGTGCCATAAATTTCGCGGCTAACTGGCAGTCTACCATAGCAGCAGACGGATATAATTTTTGGAAGCTGTTGTGCTGCTATATTTTTTGGTAAAAACGTTTTATACTTTTAATTGATGCAAAATCCAATTTCATACAAAAACTAGCTATATGCAGTGGTTGTTGTTTCTTTTTCTTTGGATTTTTTCTTTTTCTTTTAATCGAGTTTTTTTCCAAAAAAAATATAATGGGGGGATGTGGTGCTGAGCCTATAGGATTTCACTTCGACACGGCAATTTTCCAACAAAATTAAAGTTTTAGGCTGATGCGGATTATGAATAAGCTTTTCAATTTTTGTATAATGTTCACCAGAAATTAAAATTAATTCAATACCTAAAGTATTGAAACAAATCACATGGTTTCCATAAGGAGGTTACGAACTTATTTAACTTGGTTTTCACTTAAAAATTGCTGTAAAAGATCAATATTTCACAATTACGCATAAATAAGAGTTTATTATAAAATAAATACTTAAATTGCAGTTTTACATTTATTCCTTTTAAGATTAAAAAATAAATTCCCCAAAGTGTAAACGTAAAATAACTCCACGGGGTTTTAATTTTTGAACACTCAGAAAAAAAGAGTTCTGACCTGGGGATGAGACTATGTTAATAGTATGTTTGTTTGGTCGCTGAAATTGAATCCGAAGTCCGTTTCACTCGATAACGATAATGTCAGGATAACAAGATAACCTGAGCCTATAGGATTTCTACCAGAATTAAAGTTTTTAGAGGCTGTGTTAGGGATTTATAAGAAAAAAGAAGTACCTATTTGAAAAACAAAATTTAAAAAAAACCAAGCCATATTTAGGTTATTTTGGTATGTACCGAATAAAGATTTTTAGGGCCATTTTTTTCACTCGGAGTTGAACATAACTTGAGAATTTTTATATTAAAAATTAAAAAGGCCCTTAGTTGTTTTACTAATTTACCAAAATTAAATCAATTCAATACTTAAAGATGATACCAGAGATAAGAACTTTGCTGACTTGCTTCGTTTTTCAGACAATGTCAATTTCATCATCATGATATGCATCACCCTGGCGTAACTTTTCTTGACATTTAGAGAATAGATGTGTTCAAAATATACAAATTCCTGAAAATCAGTTCAGTCATTACGGAGAAAGTCATACCGTTATTAAAACAAAAAATTGTATCCGACTTAATTTTCGGACCTCGTTCATAAGTTCGCCTTAACCTAGACTGTTGATAAAAAAAAAGTGTACAAAACAGCCAGATAACGAAACAAAAAAGAAGACATAACTTACAAAGTGACTTTAAAACCAGATTATGAAACGAGTAGGATGGGCAGTACGAAAAGGACCTTCAAGAACAATTTTGTCCACTGGTTACTTTAAATAAATGCAGATTTACCTTTTATTGCGAAGTAGTAATTGCTCCCGCACAATAAAAAAATCTTTTGCACTGTCTTCAAAGCGACCCAATTTTATACTCTTTACCGACTTGCTTGCTCTTTAACCGATTTTCAAAAAGGAAGAGGTTCTCAATTCGACTTTTTTTTTTTTTTTTTATTTTTGTTATCTCTGAACTTTGAAGTTCAGATTTTTAAACATTCCGTCATTTAATAGGGTAAACAGGGGTAAAACGGAAACATGAAATTTGGGCTAAAATCTAAACGCGAAGTCGTAGAGAATTGATTTTTTTTTTGCCATACATAGAAAAGAAAGAATAACTGCATTTCAGAAAAAATTCTAAAAAATTTTGAAACCAAGCTATAACGTTTTGTTTGAACGTTGTACACGTGTTGGGGCTATGACAAAATGATGATTTTGGGTAAAGGAATTTTTTTTTGACAATTCTAAAGATGCCAGAACAAAGATGAGGGAAAAAAAATTAGGCGTCTGATATGGATTTTTTTCCAACACTCTGTGTTTCGAAATATGAATTTTTGAAAAACACCTTTGTTTTTTAGGGGTATTTTTGATTTTTAGCTTTTTTTGGAGCGTTCAAAAAATCTCAAACTTATAGGACATGTAGGTTTTGGCCTTATGCATACATCTGCAAAAACTTGGAATCGTATAGTGAGTTTTGACTGAATAACGGAAGAAACAAGTTTTTAAAAAACACGTTTTTTGACGGTTTTTAACCGATTTTCATCGTTTTTTATTTTTATCTTTTTTTCTTTAATAGATACAAGAATAAAATATATCAAGTAATGATAGACCATGACTACGACTATATGTGTGCGAAGTTTCAATCATTTTCGTGAACACAATTTTGAGATAACGGTAAAATAAAATTTTAGAATTTTTTGACCAAGAGCTGATAGAAATTTTATTAAACTTTTATGAGCATCCTGATACAATTTCCTTTCATTTGGTATATCACACATAATGGTAGACTAACTACAAGCTACACAATGTTAAATCAAGAAACTTGCGAAAAACCTCAAAACACCAGTGGAGATCTGTTGCCCCAAGAACAGCCACCAGTGTGGGAAGTACCGTAATCTCAGTCTGGAAATTCGACATGGTTGACTTTAAAAAATTCTAACTTCTCTTGTAGGCATCTTTGAAATGAGATTGATACGTCATATGAAAGGTGAAATAATAAGCTTTCACATGGTATATTTTTTTATAGGTTGTCAAACAAAAATATTGATTCCATAGCCTGAGAACATAAAAATAAATGTTTTTTTTTTTGCTTATTTAATGAAATCCGATCGAGTTCAAAAAATTCTAGCTCTTTTTGTAGATGTCTCATAGACCTGATCGATATATATATTTTGAGCTAAGTCAATAAGCTTTCAGATGGTATACAATTTTTTATAAGTTGTTAGGAAAAAAAATTAAATTAATGACGTTAGAAGATAAAAATTCATGTTTTCTTTGCTTTTTTTTATGAAAATATTTGTTTTCTAGCTCTTTTTGTATTTGTCAAATAGACATGATCTATTGTCAAATAGACATGATAATTTTTGGTTGATGGAAATGATTTTTTCACTTTTTTCATATGAAATGATTGTTTTTAATAAATTATTTTAATACTTTTTGCGCATTGTAAAAATTTAAAAATGGTTTTATTATTTAGAAGAAATATATCGCTTTTTAATCGTATAATTTTTTTTGTAAGCTTTTAAAATAAAAAAAATTAATATAATGAGAAAAGAAAAAAGGTAATTTTTGTTTTAGCTTTTTCTTGTAAATTATGATTGTTTGAAATAAATAATACGTTATCACGTAAAATCATCGTCCTTAAACCGGCTTTACAGACACCCTCTTTTTTTTAAGATGCTTTTAAGATGCCCATCAGTTAGAAATACATATACCTAGAATCTAAATCTTCATTCAATCTGAAAACACAAAATTTAATTCGTGCTTTGAAAATTTTCACTTCATGGGACTATAAATGCAATAAAACATTCAGACTTTTATAAATAAAGAAAATAAAAAAGGACCAAGAATAAGATCCTGTGTAATTTCAGTTTTAAGATGTAAGAAAACGGGAGTCACTGAGACTTGGGTGAATACTTTGGGTTATTCCTGTTAAATAACTTCTTATAAAAGTTTAACATAAAGCTTTTTTTGACTTTGCTTCCTTCATTGTTAAATAAATCGCCAATCTCGTTGATAAATAACTAAAAACTTGTCAAACGTCTAGCCAGAATTACATATTAATGTTTCTATTAGGTAAATAATGTTCAATTCGGTCTTCTCAAGTTTTCAAATATTTAATACTTTTGGCCAGAAGGGGGTGTGGTAAAAACAATCTTATTTTTTTTTATATAGGTTCATGGTCTAATTTAATTGCTGTTGCTACCGCTGGCACTGCTAAATGTCAAATTATACCCAACTCAACACAATCAACATTACAACTGGCCATCAAACATATCTTTTGGCTCCTTTTACTTCTCGAACAACATTTTAAAATATTCCGGTTAGTTTAACTTACTAACGTAAAAAAAATCGATCTCGTATTTTGATCATTCCATGTATTGTATTTAATAACCACGGAATTTGTGAGTCAACAATTTTAAAACTTTACAAATGAATATCATAATTAAATACTTTAATAACTAAAGACTCAAAAAGTTCAACTTTTAAATCAAGATTTGATATGTTCAAACATGGTTTTCAAGGAAAAGATGCACTATCAAGAAAAATTAATCACATAGCCTTAAAAAAAAAAATTGGCTGCCTCTGGGGTGTAATATGAAGGAATTTCAATCAAACTTGTTTGGTTTTCAATTTTTGTTACTTTCGTCAATATCAACCATTTGTTGTTTTTTTTTTCAATTCAGTTTTTAGTACAAGTAGTCACTGATTTCGAATAAAAAAAAAATCAAAGATCATAAATTACGTTTCCTTGGTTCCGATTATTACCAAAATTGAGAATTCGGTAATCGTTTTGCAATCAAAACAAATCATTCGTAATAGTCAAAATTTTAAAGTTAAATAGGTACCTACATCAAAAGTAACCTTCAAAACGCACCCCATTGAGCAGATAAAGCACAATTAATATGACACATAGACGGAAATAATTTACGATTTAGATACCTAGTATAAGAAAGTTTCGACTAGAAATCGTGGATAAACATTTTGACCTGTAAATTAGATTCGGTTCAAAATTATTTATTGAATACAAAAAAAACCGTGATGCCACGGTATTGACAACTTGAGAATACAAATTTCGTTGTTTGAAAAAAAAAAAATCAAACTTCAGCATCAGTAAAGTACAAAATCTTGTAGCATCCTACGTCCTAGCAATAAACATACACACATCACTTTAAAAAAGTTCAATGACTTAATAATGACACTGAATACAGTTAAAAGGAACACAGCTGATTCAATGCCAAAAATATGTCCAACTCTGTAAATTTATTATCCAACAAAAATAATAATGCGACAAAAAAGGTCTGAGAACTTTTTTTTGTAACAAGAAATGTAATACACTTGAATTAATACATGACTTTTTTCATTACATTAAAAATTTTCAATTAAACATTATTCCTTCAAGATGCAGCCGGATGTAGGTTGACTTTTTTTTTTCAATTTGCATAAACAGAAGGACATTACAAGTTCTCTCTCTGTCGTCGTCGAAACCAAAAGATTATTCATTTAAATCTGCTTTAATTGCTCACTTAAGGCTGATATTACATCTACTTTTTTGCTGCCTTGTCTCCTCTTCAGTAGTGCTCACATTTTCACATGTTGTTGGTTCAATTATTATTATTATTATTTTGTCTTGTCGTCGTATTGTGGAACGACCTACAAATTGAACACACAAATACATTTGCACACAAAATCACCCACACACACACACACACATACAAATACCCTCTCTCTCAATTGAAGCATAATGAAAACCAATTATTTTGGCGAATAAAAACAAAAACAAAGAATAAAAACGGAACGGATACATGAAAGCTTCGTTGTCGACATCGTCGTCGTCCTTTCCAGTGTCTGACAATTTATTCGTGTTTACACCACCACTATCTTGTTTTTTTTTTACTTTATTCTCCTTTTTTGACAGGAGCAAAAGCAAATTAACTGAATTTCTCATCAACTCGATGAACAATATTCAAAAAAAAAAAAAAAGAAGCAAAATTGTATTTTTCGCACCAAAAATTCTACCAAAAAAGGATAATAAAAAAGAAAAAAACAAAAACTCATCCTTACGTCATTCCAATTCCAATTTTTTGTGTTCCTTCCTGACGTTTACAACATTATTTTGGTATCCAAAAAGAACACGAACAATAATCAAAGTTGAAGGAAGATCCTTATTCAGCGGAGAGTAGAGTATCCTTTGGCACACAAAAATCACAAAAATCGTTCCCGATTTTTTTTTTATTTTTAATTTTTTTCTCTTCACTCGATTAAATTACCTACTATCAGGATGAAATTTAATTTTTTTCCTCCTTAATTTTTCACACTAAAATTCACATAACACAATCACGTACGTACCCGCATCGATTTTACGATTTTAGATTTTTAGAACACGAAACGAAGTAAAAAAAAACTCATTTAATTTTTTTATTTTTTTGTGTATAGAAGAAGAAGATGATGATTATGATGATAATGATGATGTACCTCTCCTGGAAACTGGAGCTATAAATTTTTTTGCACTACTCCAGCTTTTACAAAACAACACACAGGATATAAAAAAGTTATAAAGGATAATTTCTGTGTGCTTATTTCTGGCAGAATTTTGAATAGCTTTTTTTTTGGTATGTTTCAATAATTAATGAAATCCTGATTTATATAACGTCGATAAAAGGATATAACCGAGAAACGATAAATACGCGCGATGGGTATCCCGTTAACCGAACCGTATTGTATTTTTTTTTTTTATTTTTTTTTTGATGAAAAATTGAATTCAGATTTCTGTCAAAGTTCTGTCAAAATGAATTTCCATTTGACATACAAAAAAGGACATTAGGTACACACAGCTTCCAAGTGTGTTTCTTCTACCAACAACAAATAAAATTTCAGTTTCAAAAATTTTCAATTATATATTTCGCGAGCGAGCGAGGAATTCCGTCCGAACTACTTCACAGTTCACGGCCTTGTTCGAACTAAAAGAGAAAAACTCTTCCAGAATCGAGGTCCTGGGAATGAGCTTGTACACAACGTTTTTGATGATTAAAGCTTCTATAAAAGGCTTTTCTGCGCAAATTCCTTTTTTGGATGATGAAAAATGAACTCAGCCATATGACATTTCCTTCATCCAAAAAAAGAAGCTTTTTTTCTTCCATTACATTCAGCTGATAGCTGGGAATTAAATGATATCCTTACGAATGTTTTTTTCTGTTGTTTTTTGTTGAGAAGTAACAGAGACGAAGAGGGGCTTGAAAAAGCTTTATAAATGTCACGTGGAAATTCCGATGGTTAAGCAAATAATTTCTTACACAAAAGCACATAACGGTGGTTGGTTGTATACCTTAAAGTTATACACGATTTGTATCTGTGTTTTTTTTTTGTATTTTGTATTTTTTTTTTTTTACTGTGTAACTTGTATACTATAGAGAGAAAAACACCATAATGTTGAATCGTAAAAGCCCTCTCGTAGGAATAAAACGGTTATCTACTCCAGTCGAGTGCTGCGAGGATTGGCATACTTTTTCGGTGCCATCTCTAAAGAAAAATACGAAGCAACAAAAAAATGAATAAACAAAAACGAAAAAAGAAGGATCTGAACATCCAAGTTATGATTTCTATAACGGAGAATGGGAGGGCTTTGAGGGAGGATAGGATGAGGACGATAGTCGAGTCGGCACAAGTTGAAAAGACCCTGTCATTGTGTAGGTGGCACTTGACTTGATTAGACGTCTGTATGATTAACTGGAGCACGATAAGAAACAAGGGAATAGTAGAGAGTGGAGGTAGAGGTTTTGAAGTCTTCTTCGTCGTCGTCGGTATAGGTATTTGGTATTCTGTTATATCCCATAGTACCTTACCTTACCTAATGCTTGTACCAGATATGTATAAGAATTTTTAAGCTGGATTTTCCCTGTGTCAATAGATTAAACCAACTTTTGTGAAAAAAAAAAAAATGAAAAAAAAAAAGGTAGGTTGAAAAATTTTGTGTGTGTAATTTCTGGGTTGAAAATGTTGAATCCTGGCTGGAATTGTGAATAATAGCTATCTCTGTTATTTTTGCTTGCTTGTAAAACTCCTATGGGATATCCTTCTTAATAGAGCGGAATTGAATTCAGTTTTCGCTTTCTCTTTCTTTTATCTCTATTTTCATCTCGCTTCGACCTCGCTGCTGTCGCTCTCTGGGGGGAAGAAAAAAAAGAAGAAAAGTCACTAATTTAAACGAGATGTCTGTTACCTATTTAGAAAAAAGGGAGCTTGAGCTATAGCAGCTTGTGCCACCATTTTTTCTTTTTTTTTTTAACTAAACTATATAGGGAATTGAAAAGTTGGAAATTATGTCTGATTTTTGAAAAAGAATAACAAATGTGGGTATTTTTTTTTTCTTAGTATAAGTTGAAAATTGAAAGTGCGCTGCGCTGTGGCATTAACAGGGTCGTTCTTTAGGGATTATAAGAGTTTGAGAATATTTGGTTTTTGTGAAACAGGATATGTTTTAATATTTTATTTATAAATAACCTTATCTACATGAATAGGAATTTATATGAGTTCTATATATGAATTTTTAGGCCAATTTTCTAATTAAGTGATTTTAATTTTGGATTTGAAAATTATGTTGTTAGCAATTTTCATGGGAAAAGGATGGGGGAGATAAGTCCAAGGTCTAACCGGAATTATTTGGGACACATAGGTTTTTATCGTTTGGGTAGTCTCTGTGAAATGTAGAGGTAGGTTTGTAGTTGAAATTCACAAGAGACGTTATTTGTTTGAGAAGATTCCGACTTTTAATTTATTCCTTTTTTGTTTCATTCCATTCAAATTTGACACATTATTAAAAGTTAAATATAAAACAGTAAGGAGCTATTTTTTAAGAAAGATCAAAATCAAAAGATAATTTCTCTGGAAAGTGATCAAAAGTTCAAATTAAGGGTTTAATAAAAGTAGGGACACAGGGCTTAGTAAAAAATTAAAAAGTTTCCTATTCTTCAATGAACTGAAGTGAACTGAGATATATAAAAATTTTAAATCAAACGGTCACTATGGCGTATGTGTATTATTTATTTTTAACATAATTGGTTCGTTACATTTTGAAGTGCTGGTTCTTCATGGACTTTTAAAGACTTAAAAGTTGAGGCAAAGAACTTCTTAATTAAACATAATTGCATAGTATGAAACCATTTTTTAGGGTATGAACTTTCAAAATTGATCACGAAATTCATAGAAAATATTTTACAGTGAATCATTCTGCCAACGTAGATACGGCTTTAAAAGCGAAAAATGACATGTAACAAATCGAAGGTGGAAAACATTTTTCTAATTGCTATTTCTAAATTTATTGATAAATGAACCCTTATTGCAAAGAGCAAGTAGACATTTCAAAAAAACACTGGGCAATTGTCTGAAATCAACCTCTTGGCAAATTTATACTTTCACCCTTATTGCGATTTACAACTATCAATTGATAGTTGAAAAAAATAATAAATAGATTATTGCTTTATTTACAAAAGCTTTCAGAAGAGAGAAAGATGCTATCCGATATTAATTAAAATGTAATTAAAACACTAAATTTCAGTATTAAAACTGAAAAATTGTAAGTTGACAATCGCAATACACAAAACAAAATGGAGGAGCCAAGGACTATGATCTTCCAAAAAATAATTGTGGGGGAGGGTAATAAGGGAATACCAGGGGCGAACGCAGAAAAAAATTTCGACGGGGGGGGGGTTCCAAAAAATTAAATAAACATTTTTTTTTGTATAATTTATCAGCCCTGTTGTGAGTTTTACATGGACAATTTTTCGCCTGCAATATTTTTGTTGGTCCGGAATTTAAAAAGCTATTGCCAGTTGCATCGGAATGAAATTATAATTTCCGCTTAGCTGTTTTTTTGTTTTTCACCAAAGTTAAGTGAGCTGCTAACCTCGCATTTTAATTAAAAAAAAGTTCAAAATACAAGAAGTTTTCGGGACGCGAACAACTTGTCGTTCTCAACTTACAATGGAGGAAATGTGAAATTTACACTGAGGGAAAAAATAAATTGAAGTTGAAACGTCGTTGTTTCAAATTTGAACTCCTTTGAATTATGTGACTTTAAGATACGAAACCATCAAAAATTAACTTTTTTTCCACATTGATTTTAAAATGTATATCTGGAACGCAAAATCATTCCGAATAATTGTTAAATCAATGTAGTTTTCGTTAATTTTACGTTGTTTTATGGTGGTGTTTCCCTCAGTGTAATTTTTCCGGGTGGAATCTTATTCACGTGAAACTCACAATAGGACTGATAATGTCTTTTGGGGAACATATCGTGGGCACAAAGAAAAAACCACGAATCTGCAAAATGGTAGTATTGAGAAAAACTTCTTCAACGTTTTGGAAACTCATGCAATTTTATGGAAACTCGTGCAACGGAAATTAATAGTTTAGGCTTCAAGGCAACCGTTGGAGGATTGGGATCGATGCAGTGAATAGAGCAACCGATAACAAGCGATGATATATCGTCGGTCGTTTGCTCGATTCGGAACTCAGATTCTTCATAAAGCAAAAAATTGGTTGATCCCTGTTAGTGAAACAATAAACATAAACAAACATTTTTATTTTGTTAATAAAAAATGGCTTGGAAACATCAGTTTTCAATTTGTTTTCATCCAGGGCCCACCAATCAATCCATATTCACAAAGCGAAATTATAACATAATACCTACTTTTTAAGTCCTAAAATTTAGGAATTTCAGCAGGAAATTAATGTTTTTTTTTTTTAAACAAACAATTTGGGGGGGGGGGGGGGTTTAACACCCAAAACCCCCCCTGCGTTCGCCCCTGGGGAACACAAATGAGAACACATCAAATTTAGGTAATGTTAAGCTTTAATTCAAATAATAAGGTAATATAAAAAGGTATTTTCCATCAAAAATAAGTTATTAGTATAAGTATAATTTTAATAGAATTCACGTTTTATTCGAATCTAAGTTTAAGTTTTATATCACATTTAATAATATTAAAGTTTTATTAATATTCAACTTTATTTTATTATTTTAAGAAAAAAAAAAAAGACAGATCAGTATAAGGCTCGACACTGTAGCGTACTCGTTGCGGTTTCAAGCTTCGTATGTCTCGTTTCTTATTTTTTCGTGAGAGTGTATTGAGAAGACGCATTTAGGGACACATTATACAGGGTGGCTGATATATATTGCTACATTGAAAAACTCAAATAACTTTTTTTTCAGTGTATGGAATTCATTTTTCTTTTATTCATGTTAAAGCTTATTCAATTTTATTAAATAATGCTTAATAATTAGTTTAAAAAAAAAATTTATTTTAAATGCCTCCCCTGCTCGTTGATGCATGTGAGTCGCCTGAAAAAAAGTTGTTCATTGGAGATTTAACACAGGAATAACCGCAAATGCTTTGCGGACCAGGCAATATGTTTTGAAAATCGTTAAAGTCGAATTTTTTTAAAATATTTTTTATATACAAATTTTTAAACATTTTTCAAAAAATAGGAATGCCATTTAAAACTAAATACTAATCGACACATACAAACAAAATTTCAATAAAATTCAAAGGTCAATATAAAAAAATGAATATATTTTTTTTTTTTGAAAACTGTTCGAAAATTCCATGTTCGCAATACTAAAACTTTTTTTAAAACAACTCTTTTCATTCTTTGTTAATACATTACAGGTATTATTTTAAATCTAAATTGTTTGAGTCGTTTTTGAGAAAAATAACCTTTTCTATTTTGATCATATGGCAAGTACCGTACAAAAAATGCCATAGGGAATCACCATAAACCCTTAACTACCAGATTTTAAGTAAATCGTTACAGTGGTATAAAGTCCAGATATAGAGTCCACTTCTCGGTTTTTTCATCATTTAATGAACCTCCCGTGTATGAATTTCAAATTAAAATTACAGTTTTAAGAAGATTCCACAAAATGCAATGCTTGAACTAAAGTGGTCAAATTTTTGAAAATTTTAAAACTTAATCAAAGCCGTTGTTAAAACTCAACTAGACAAGTCATTGGCATCCATGTATTTAAGGAACATACATTTATATATGAAGGTGCGGGTAATAAGGCCTATCGGTTTATATGGCCAATCTTACAGTAGTGGCCTAAAATCAAAACAATTCTTTTCGAAATTGCTGTGAGCATTATTTTTTCTTATTTTTTTCACATGGTGAAAAATTCATAATCATTCTAACGCTATTCCTCAAGTAGCACACTTGTGTATAAATTGGTGTAAATTCATTAATTTTGGTGTAAAATTGAGAAAATTGAAAAAATATGGTGTATTTCTCAAAATGAGTGGTATAAAAATTATACCACTGTCTTTTCTGTACAAAATTTCAACAATTTTTTAAGATTCCGTGCAAAAAATACATCGATATTCAGTTGTTTTTATAATATACCATTAATGGTGCATAAAATTATTTGATTCTGAAATCAACCAAAACGGTTTATTTTGTACACTCTGTTTGGTGTAGGAAGCACACCCTGTGGACATAAAATTCACCAAAATGCATATGTGGGAGACGCCATATTTTTCAATGGACGCCATTTAAAAATAGAAGACAGCGATTAATTATTTTATTAAAATAGTATATTTATCGACCTAATAGTCCCGCATTCTTAGTTTTTTCGATTCATTATAAAATAACTTTTCTTAAAAAAATGTAAAACAACACAAAAATTATAATTTTTGAAAAATGGATTCTTAAAATCGAAAAAAAATCATTAATTCACTGACATTTTTGAGGCGCTCGATTTTTAGAGGGGGTAGCATCTAAAATTAGTAGATAGAATGTGTTTCTTTTTAAAATTTGGCAAACAAAATCATATTTAACCATTGGTTTCTTATGGCAATATTATGAAAGTGAATAAAAATTCATTTTCATTTATTTCATAAGAAATGGTGTGAATTAGAATTCATCAAACTGTTTGAGATAAAAAATAAACTTTGGTTCAAATTCTAAATCAGAATAATTTGAATGGTGTATTTTATCCATAGATTTATTGTGTATTTTTCAATTTCAAAGGGATAATTTTCACCAAAAACAGATCATTTAATATACCACTAGTGCCATTTATACACCAAAATCGGTATATTTTTTTAACCACCGGAGTTTATTTTATACGAGAAAATGGTGTATTTTCAAAATGCATATCACGAAAGTGCAAAAAATACACCAAATATTTTGGTGTATCTTAGACTTTTGTGCTACTTGAGATCAGCTAATTTGTATTAAGTTTATGTTATACACAAAAAGTTTATTTAACAATTTTTACTTCTGTCAGTTTTTACTTAGTAATTTTTCGTGTCAATCATGCATTCCAATTTACTGTGTTATCTGATTTTTACTTTAAAAAACTCAACTTAAATTTCAGTAAAAATAGAATTTTATGTGTCTGATGTAGATATCCCATCCTGATGGTAAACAATAGTGTCCCCCCTCATGAAAGTATATTTTTGTATCTACCTCAACTTTACTACTAGGTTAAAAGCTATACCCATCAGGTACAAAAAATAAATCTTACATCATGTTGCTTGTCAATCATTATTCATGTCCATGTAAACCATGGAAGAAGATAAAACAATGGCACCGATGTTCCATACAGAAAACTTGAGCTTCCCATTTTATCTATATATGCCTTTGTCATATCCCAGATACCTTTCTCTAGTCTTTATATGTTTATCCCTACACGTACCTTTACTCTGATGGCTTACCTAAAAACTGGAAATCTTTAAAAAGGATGTTTCCATATCCGACTGACATAAAACTGGAGGTTAATGATCTCTCTAGATTGATTTCTCCTGAAGTCCACGGAAGTTAATGGCACAAAAGAAAACAAAAGCACCGAAACCACACAAAGACCATATAGAAACTATATGCAACTCTGCTTCACTCTCTTTTCACAGTTTCTTGATGCCATTATACATAAAACTGAATGGAATTCTACTGACTGACGACGAGACTCCTGCCTGGCCTGATGATGATGGTTATGTTTTTTTTTTTTTTTTGTGTCAGTCAACAAGCCAAGGTATATGCACACGCGGCGGCGGCAGCAGCGGTGAAAGTCGAAAGTCCTTTAACCTTAGCAAAGAAAGTTGAATGCCACTACTGTAAATAAAATATAGTAAAAATTGATGCCTTCCTTTGGCAACTTATCCATTTACTGTTATGTGTTCGGTTTGGTTTTAAGTCTTTTCTCTGTCACTAGAGGAGCATTTTGAAGTCCTTACAAGAGAGTAGGGATGTTGGCCTATTGTTTACCTGCAAGCTATTATGCAGACATTAAATATCCCCATGCTGCAGTTTGAATTAAGGTCGTCATTAAGCATCCTGTTCTTTCATCGCGCGCGATGTGCCTATAGTTTGCTTGCCTTCGTTCCGTTCCGTTCCGTGCAATATGGCAGCGTCAAAAGCAAAAAAGCTTTAAGGAGAAAGATCTTGACTGGTTGAAATAGTTGTTGTTGTAATGTGAATACCAAGCAACTTCTTGTCTAGGGTTTTCTCTGCGAAAAATAAGTTGTCTGCCACTTTGATCTACGATAAACGGATGCCTGCGAGCACGGGCGATTTAAAATGTTAAACACGAGACGTTAGTGCTTCGCTGTGAGCGATAGGTAACATGGATAAAGGAGTTTAGTACTACTCTCGGCATCGCAGTCGACACCGGCACCGAGAGTGGAGATCCCAGATATCTCTCTCTCGCTATGGGTGGAAGGAATGACGCGCGAGGACGACATCGACTCGACTCGACGACGATATGGCGACGCCAGGGATATACTCTATAACTCTTTTGCGAGCATCCAGTGACGACGACGAGCAGCAGCAGTGGCAGCAGAGTTTAAATATGTTGGATGACATTCTATCATTTTGTGCACTTCTTGTTGCACACGGTTGTAGGAAGTTGTTTGTATATATATATGGCTGTGTGGGTGTGTTTCTGTGTGTGTGTGTATGTGTATTTTAAAAGGACACTTTGCCAGTTATATGTTTCATATTTTGCATTGCTTTTCTGTTAACTCACTTATCTTCCTGCAGGGACTTCCGAATGCGTGTTGAATAAAATTATGTAGACACATACTTTTCAAGTTGTTGGTTGTACAATGTAGGTAGGCAGGGTATGCAAAATATTGAAGTTAAATTCATGTAATTTGCCCACTCAGAGGACTATGTCTATGGGTTTTTTTTTTACAAAAAAGGACACTAAGTCTAATTTTTTAATATTTTTTTAAAGTTATAATTTCATATGTTTAGAGGAATACGAAATCTTTCTACTAACTACAGTTACAGAACAAACAGAAACATTGTCATTTTTTCTTATGAGGTGTACTTACGAACGTTTTTCAAACCCTCATAAAATAAAGTTGCCTTTTTTTTTTAATTCCAGAGACATAATATTTTAAGTTCTTTATATAATTTTCAAGATTTATCAACAATTACTATAGCTCAGGGAAATTAGTCAAAATATGGGCATGAAATCGCATTTTTCGCGGGACAAAATTTTTTTCATGGAATATGTTCGGATGGTTGTCCTTGTCATAAAAGTCAATTTGTTGGGATGATTGGAGGTTGGGAACAGCCGCCATCTTGGAAAAGAGATTGGTATCGTTTTTATTGAATAGCTCCATTGTTATTCATTTTAACAAAAAATGTCAAAGGTAAGACTTATTAACAATAAAATTACCAAAAAAATGATATACAAAACAATTTCGTGAGTCGATTAAATAAAATTTTATAGTTGGTCAAAGTGCGGGTTTGTATCGCAAGGTTGGGGTAAAATGGCATTTGTTCATATATCTGACGAACTTTTGATTTGTTTGGATAATTCTTCGAGAGTGAATTATAGTACTTATAATTATCTATAAAATGAGCCCACAATCGTTATTGTAACCATCGTATTGTAGAAGTAATCTAACTCCGAAACTCTTCATGTACTAGGCAAAAGTGAGAAAAAAGCTAGTTTTTTGCTAGTAGGCCGAGCTAATTTTGGGAGTAGAGGTATAACCAAAATATAAGTAAGCAGTTTTGCAGCCATACGCGTCTTAATATCGATTTTAAAGGTCTGACAATTCTAATTTTGTGCTTTATACGGTTTTCGGGGGGTTTAATAACGTAAGTTTTCCAGTTAATGTGAATGGGATAAATGTATACTATTTCAAATCATAAATATAAAAGCTGATGCTCTAACATTTTTCCTAAATCTAGACACCCCAATCTTGAGGATGTGACCAATAGAACTCAAGATATAAGCCGTTTACGCGATTATGTATTAGAGACTTTTTTGTTTAGATTTTTGTTTGTTTATTTGAATTGAATTGAAAAGCCTGATATGGTTAGTTAAAAAAGCTTATATCATGAGTTCTATTAACTTCATCGCCGAGATTGAAGAATAACACCGAAACAGTCAATTGAATTGTAAAAATCTGTAATTCTTCAAAAATACACAGGAACCAAAAACTAAGTCAAATAAAAAATTTGGCAGATAGGTAGGTATAACATTATTGAAGATTAAACAAAAAATGCCTGAATCCTTCAAGTTCTACTAGACTGATTTCGATGAGAACTCGATTACGTGGTATAAAAATTAAAGTCAAGCTGCCAGAGGCGTACGTTGAGTTGATATAGAAAAAGAACAAATTATATAGAAAATAAGAACAAATAAAAAAGTACGTAGGTATACAGCCTACTTTTTTTTATGGGACCCCTGATGTATCATTTGTTGGTCGCTAAGATTATTTACGCAACACTTTTTGTGGCAAATAATATATAGGTAATTTTTTTTCAAAAAACTGATTTATTTTTTTGCGATCCCTGAGGTATGTGACTGGCTACCAATATAATTTGTCTCTCTTGTATCCGAAGTAATTCATGTCAAATAACTTATCTTTAAGTTGCCAACTCTGCATTGTTTCCAGTCGAGGCCCTGGCATGGCACCGCCCCGCTTGCCCCAAAGGTGTGTACGCCCCTGCAAGCTGCCTACACCAATTAACGCTCCTGGTATATGAAGAACATCCGCTTTGTTAACATTTGCATTTAATGTCTAGAAAAATAGGTTGATCACAAAATAAATCTATTTTACTCTTGGAAGCATAAAAGGTATGAATATGAATATCATTTTTCGAAGTTATGTTTTAAATTAATTTTTCTTGTTTTTCTTTTCAACTAATAAATGTGAAATAACTATATTTTAAATTTTAAGGTTATTTTTTTCTGAGTTTTTATTATTTTTTGGTTTCTTGAATATGATATAATAATCAATTTTGAGTATGTGTAGTGTATGTTCTTAGTAAAAAATTAATAAAAAGCTATGTTTTATCTATTCATTACAACGAAAGTAATACTTCTGTGCAAAAGTGCACCTTCCATGTTCAAACCTGCCCCACTTTTGAACATAAGAGTTATATTGGTTAAACATCAAAATTTTACATATATCAATATTTCGTCTAACTATCCAAATGTTATTTGAAATCGAAGTTCAATGTTAATGTTTATTAATAGTAAACTTTATAGATCAAGAAAACGAACATATTTCGTTCAAGAAGTTGCGAAAGCAAAAATTCTTCAAATGTGTCCCACTCTCCCCTATAATTCTAAGTCGGCTAAAATTGATTTGGCAAGTTTTGACCCTCCAATGCCCCTCCCCAGGGTCCGGACAACTAAAATATTGTGTAGTCATCTGCGATACATATGTGCCCATGATTATGAAAGTGGACTAAGTCACTTTTTGCATTGTTTAAAGAAAAACTTAAAAAACAATTTTCTTATAACGATTTAATTATATTTCTTTTATGAAATCACTAGAGGAGAAATAAAGAAATTTATTAACTGCAATTTCGCTTTCAAATTAACTTTACCCCTTAAATTAGAATTATTTTAAGGCTAGATTTGAGGGCATTTTTAGGAGTGACTTAGTCCACTTTTAAATTAAGGGCACATATATGTACAAATTTTCATTTCGATACGATAATTGGAAGTAGGCTAAAATTGATTTGGAGTCTTTCGACCCCTCAATGCACCTCCCCAGGGTCCGGACCAATAAAATATTGTGTAGTCATCTGCGATACATATAAGTACAAAGTTTCATTTCGATACTGTAACTAGAAGTAGGCTAAAATTGATTTGGGTCTTTCGACCCCTCAATGCACCTCCCCTGGGTCCGGACCAATAAAATATTGTGTAGTCATCTGCGATACATATAAGTACAAAGTTTCATTTCGATACTGTAACTAGAAGTAGGCTAAAATTGATTTGGCGTCTTTCGACCCTTCAATGCACCTCCCCAGGGTCCGGACAGCTAAAATATTGTGAAGTCATCTGAGCTACATATTTGAACAAATTTTCATTTCGATACGATTATTCGAAGTAGGCTAAAATTGATTTGGAGTCTTTCGACCCCTCAATGCACCTCCCCAGGGTCCGGACCAATAAAATATTGTGTTGTCATCTGCGATACATATATGTACAAATTTTCATTTCGATACGATAATTGGAAGTAGGCTAAAATTGATTTGGAGTCTTTCGACCCCTCAATGCACCTCCCCAGGGTCCGGACCAGTAAAATATTGTGTAGTCATCTGCGATACATATATGTACAAATTTTCATTTCGATACGATAATTGGAAGTAGGCTAAAATTGATTTGGGTCTTTCGATCCCTCAATGCACCTCCCCAGGCTCCGGACCAATAAAATATTGTGTAGTCACCTGCGATACATATAAGTACAAAATTTCTTTTCGATACTGTAACTAGAAGTAGGCTAAAATTGATTTGGGTCTTTCGACCCCTCAATGCACCTCCCCAGGGTCCGGACCAATAAAATATTGTGTAGTCATCTGCGATACATATAAGTACAAAGTTTCATTTCGATACTGTAACTAGAAGTAGGCTAAAATTGATTTGGCGTCTTTCGACCCTTCAATGCACCTCCCCAGGGTCCGGACAGCTAAAATATTGTGAAGTCATCTGAGCTACATATTTGAACAAATTTTCATTTCGATACGATTATTCGAAGTAGGCTAAAATTCATTTGGGATGTTTCGACGTCACTTTTGCAAAGAGTGACGCACATCGCTTTTCAAAAAACTGACGCGCGTCACTTTTTCAAAAAACTGACGGGCGTCACTTTTTGAGAAATTGACGCGGGCGTCACTTTTTGAGAAATTGACGCGGGCGTCATTTTTTGAGAAAATGACGCTGGCGTCATTTTATGAGAAAATGACGCGGGCGTCATTTTATGAGAAAATGACGCTGGCGTCATTTTATGAGAAAATGAAGCGGGCGTCATTTTATGATAAATTGACGCGGGCGTCATTTTATGAGAAAATGACGCGAACGTCATTTTATGAGAAAATGACGCGAACGTCATTTTATGAGAAAATGACGCGGTTGTCAATTTATGAGAAAATGACGCAGGCGTCATTTTTTGAGCAAATGACGCGAACGTCATTTTATGAGAAAATGACGCGGGCGTCATTTTTTGGGCAAATGACACGGGCGTCATTTTATGAGAAAATGACGCAGGCGTCATTTTGTGATAAATTGACGCTGGCGTCATTTTATGAGAAAATGACGCGGGCGTCATTTTATAAGAAAATGACGCAGGCTTCATTTTTTGAGCAAATGACGCGGGCGTCATTTTATGAGAAAATGACGCAGGCGTCATTTTGTGATAAATTGACGCGGGCGTCATTTTATGAGAAAATGACGCGGGCGTCATTTTATAAGAAAATGACGCAGGCGTCATTTTTTGAGCAAATGACGCGGGCGTCATTTTATGAGAAAATGACGCAGGCGTCACTTTATGAGAAAATGACGCAGGCGTCACTTTATGAGAAAATGACGCAAGCGTAATTTTTTGAGCAAATGACGCGGGCGTCATTTTATGAGAAAATGACGCAGGCGTCATTTTTTGAGCAAATGACGCGGGCGTCATTTTATGAGAAAATGACGCGGGCGTCATTTTGTGATAAATTGACGCGGGCGTCATTTTATAAGAAAATGACGCAGGTGTCATTTTTTGAGCAAATGACGCGGGCATCATTTTATGATAAATTGACAAGAGCGTCATTTTATTAATTGAGAAGGGCGTCATTTTATGAGAAAATGACGCGAACGTCATTTTATGAGAAAATGACGCGGGCGTCATTTTTTGAACGTCATTTTCTTATAAAATGACGCTCGCGTCAATCTATCTTATAAAATCTTATAAAATGACGCCCGCGTCATTTTCTCATAAAATGACGCCCGCGTCATTTTCTTATAAAATGACGCCCGCGTCAATTTATCACAAAATGACGCCCGCGTCAATTTATCATAAAATGACGCCCGCGTCATTTGCACAAAAAATGACGCCTGCGTCATTTTCTTATAAAATGACGCCCGCGTCAATTTATCATAAAATGACGCCCGCGCCATTCGCTCAAAAAATGACGCCTGCGTCATTTTCTCATAAAATGACGCCCGCGTCAATTTATCACAAAATGACGCCCGCGTCAATTTATCATAAAATGACGCCCGCGTCATTTGCTCAAAAAATGACGCCTGCGTCATTTTCTCATAAAATGACCCCTGCGTCATTTTCTTATAAAATGACGCTCGCGTCAATTTATCATAAAATGACGCCCGCGTCATTTGCTCAAAAAATGACGCCCGCGTCATTTGCTCAAAAAATGACGCCCGCGTCATTTGCTCAAAAAATGACGCCTGCGTCATTTTCTTATAAAATGACGCCCGCGTCAATTTATCACAAAATGACGCCCGCGTCAATATATCATAAAATGACGCCCGCGTCATTTGCTCAAAAAATGACGCCTGCGTCATTTTCTCATAAAATGACGCCTGCGTCATTTTCTTATAAAATGACGCTCGCGTCAATTTATCATAAAATGACGCCCGCGTCATTTGCTCAAAAAATGACGCCCGCGTCATTTGCTCAAAAAATGACGCCCGCGTCATTTGCTCAAAAAATGACACCTGCGTCATTTTCTTATAAAATGACGCCCGCGTCATTTTCTCATCACAAAATGACGCCCGCGTCAATTTATCATAAAATGACGCCCGCTTCATTTTCTCATAAAATGACGCCCGCGTCATTTTCTCATAAAATGACGCCCGCGTCATTTTCTCATAAAATGACGCCATTTTCTCATAAAATGACGCCCGCGTCAATTTATCATAAAATGACGCCCGCGTCATTTGCTCAAAAAATGACGCCTGCGTCATTTTCTCATAAAATGACCCCTGCGTCATTTTCTTATAAAATGACGCTCGCGTCAATTTATCATAAAATGACGCCCGCGTCATTTGCTCAAAAAATGACGCCCGCGTCATTTGCTCAAAAAATGACGCCCGCGTCATTTGCTCAAAAAATGACGCCTGCGTCATTTTCTTATAAAATGACGCCCGCGTCAATTTATCACAAAATGACGCCCGCGTCATTTTCTCATAAAATGACGCCCGCGTCATTTTCTCATCACAAAATGACGCCCGCGTCAATTTATCATAAAATGACGCCCGCTTCATTTTCTCATAAAATGACGCCCGCGTCATTTTCTCATAAAATGACGCCCGCGTCATTTTCTCATCACAAAATGACGCCCGCGTCAATTTATCATAAAATGACGCCCGCTTCATTTTCTCATAAAATGACGCCCGCGTCATTTTCTCATAAAATGACGCCCGCGTCAATTTATCATAAAATGACGCCCGCGTCATTTGCTCAAAAAATGACGCCCGCGTCATTTGCTCAAAAAATGACGCCTGCGTCATTTTCTTATAAAATGACGCCCGCGTCAATTTATCACAAAATGACGCCCGCGTCATTTTCTCATAAAATGACGCCCGCGTCATTTTCTCATCACAAAATGACGCCCGCGTCAATTTATCATAAAATGACGCCCGCGTCATTTGCTCAAAAAATGACGCCTGCGTCATTTTCTCATAAAATGACGCCTGCGTCATTTTCTCATAAAATGACGCCTGCGTCATTTTCTTATAAAATGACGCCCGCGTCAATTTATCATAAAATGACGCCCGCGCCATTCGCTCAAAAAATGACGCCTGCGTCATTTTCTCATAAAATGACGCCCGCGTCAATTTATCACAAAATGACGCCCGCGTCAATTTATCATAAAATGACGCCCGCGTCATTTGCTCAAAAAATGACGCCTGCGTCATTTTCTCATAAAATGACCCCTGCGTCATTTTCTTATAAAATGACGCTCGCGTCAATTTATCATAAAATGACGCCCGCGTCATTTGCTCAAAAAATGACGCCCGCGTCATTTGCTCAAAAAATGACGCCCGCGTCATTTGCTCAAAAAATGACGCCTGCGTCATTTTCTTATAAAATGACGCCCGCGTCAATTTATCACAAAATGACGCCCGCGTCAATATATCATAAAATGACGCCCGCGTCATTTGCTCAAAAAATGACGCCTGCGTCATTTTCTCATAAAATGACGCCTGCGTCATTTTCTTATAAAATGACGCTCGCGTCAATTTATCATAAAATAACGCCCGCGTCATTTGCTCAAAAAATGACGCCCGCGTCATTTGCTCAAAAAATGACGCCCGCGTCATTTGCTCAAAAAATGACGCCTGCGTCATTTTCTTATAAAATGACGCCCGCGTCAATTTATCACAAAATGACGCCCGCGTCATTTTCTCATAAAATGACGCCCGCGTCATTTTCTCATCACAAAATGACGCCCGCGTCAATTTATCATAAAATGACGCCCGCTTCATTTTCTCATAAAATGACGCCCGCGTCATTTTCTCATAAAATGACGCCCGCGTCAATTTATCATAAAATGACGCCCGCGTCATTTTCTCAAAAAATGACGCCCGCGTCATTTTCTCAAAAAATGACGCCCGCGTCAATTTCTCAAAAAGTGACGCCCGTCAGTTTTTGAAAAGTGACGCGCGTCAGTTTTTTGAAAAGCGATGTACGTCACTCTTTGCAAAAGTGACGTCGAAACATCCCAAATGAATTTTAGCCTACTTCCAATTATCGTATCGAAATGAAACTTTGTACACATATCCAGCTCAGATGACTATACCATATTTTATTGGTCCGGACCCTGGGGAGGTGCATAGAGGGGTCAAAACACCCCAAATCAATCTTAGCCTTCTTCCAATTATCGTATCGAAATGAAAATTTGTTCAAATATGTAGCTCAGATGACTTCACAATATTTTAGCTGTCCGGACCCTGGGGAGGTGCATTGAAGGGTCGAAAGACGCCAAATCAATTTTAGCCTACTTCTAGTTACAGTATCGAAATGAAACTTTGTACTTATATGTATCGCAGATGACTACACAATATTTTATTGGTCCGGACCCTGGGGAGGTGCATTGAGGGGTCGAAAGACCCAGATCAATTTTAGCCTACTTCTAGTTACAGTATCGAAAAGAAATTTTGTACTTAAATGTATCACAGGTGACTACACAATATTTTAGCTGTCCGGAGCCTGGGGAGGTGCATTGAGGGGTCGAAAGACCCAAATCAATTTTAGCCTACTTCCAATTATCGTATCGAAATGAAAATTTGTACATATATGTATCGCAGATGACTACACAATATTTTACTGGTCCGGACCCTGGGGAGGTGCATTGAGGGGTCGAAAGACTCCAAATCAATTTTAGCCTACTTCCAATTATCGTATCGAAATGAAAATTTGTACATATATGTATCGCAGATGACAACACAATATTTTATTGGTCCGGACCCTGGGGAGGTGCATTGAGGGGTCGAAAGACTCCAAATCAATTTTAGCCTACTTCCAATTATCGTATCGAAATGAAACTTTGTACTAATATGTATCGCAGATGACTACACAATACTTTATTGGTCCGGACCCTGGGGAGGTGCATTGAGGGGTCGAAAGACTCCAAATCAATTTTAGCCTACTTCCAATTATCGTATCGAAATGAAAATTTGTACATATATGTATCGCAGATGACTACACAATATTTTACTGGTCCAGACCCTGGGGAGGTGCATTGAGGGGTCGAAAGACTCCAAATCAATTTTAGCCTACTTCCAATTATCGTATCGAAATGAAAATTTGTACATATATGTATCGCAGATGACTACACAATTTTTTATTGGTCCGGACCCTGGGGAGGTGCATTGAGGGGTCGAAAGACTCCAAATCAATTTTAGCCTACTTCCAATTATCGTATCGAAATGAAACTTTGTACTTATATGTATCGCAGATGACTACACAATACTTTATTGGTCCGGACCCTGGGGAGGTGCATTGAGGGGTCGAAAGACTCCAAATCAATTTTAGCCTACTTCCAATTATCGTATCGAAATGAAAATTTGTACATATATGTATCGCAGATGACTACACAATAGTTTACTTTTCCGGACCCTGGGGAGGTGCATTGAGGGGTCGAAAGACTCCAAATCAATTTTAGCCTACTTCCAATTATCGTATCGAAATGAAAATTTGTACATATATGTATCGCAGACGACTACACAATATTTTATTGGTCCGGACTCTGGGGAGGTGCATTGAGGGGTCGAAAGACTCCAAATCAATTTTAGCCTACTTCCAATTATCGTATCGAAATGAAAATTTGTACATATATGTATCGCAGATGACTACACAATATTTTACTGGTCCGGACCCTGGGGAGGTGCATTGAGGGGTCGAAAGACTCTAAATCAATTTTAGCCTACTTCCAATTATCGTATCGAAATGAAAATTTGTACATATATGTATCGCAGATGACTACACAATATTTTACTGGTCCGGACCCTGGGGAGGTGCATTGAGGGGTCGAAAGACTCCAAATCAATTTTAGCCTACTTCCAATTATCGTATCGAAATGAAAATTTGTACATATATGTATCGCAGATGACTACACAATATTTTATTGGTCCGGACTCTGGGGAGGTGCATTGAGGGGTCGAAAGACTCCAAATCAATTTTAGCCTACTTCCAATTATCGTATCGAAATGAAAATTTGTACATATATGTATCGCAGATGACTACACAATATTTTACTGGTCCGGACCCTGGGGATGTGCATTGAGGGGTCGAAAGACTCCAAATCAATTTTAGCCTACTTCTAGTTACAGTATCGAAATGAAACTTTGTACTTATATGTATCGCAGATGACTTCACAATACTTTATTGGTCCGGACCCTGGGGAGGTGCATTGAGGGGTCGAAAGACGCCAAATCAATTTTAGCCTACTTCTAGTTACAGTATCGAAATGAAACTTTGTACTTATATGTATCGCAGATGACTACACAATATTTTAGTTGTCCGGACCCTGGGGAGGGGCATTGGAGGGTCAAAACTTGCCAAATCAATTTTAGCCTACTTAGAATTATAGGGGAGAGTGGGACGCATTTGAAGAATTTTTGCTTTCGCAACTTCTTGAACGAAATATGTTCGTTTTCTTGATCTATAAAGTTTACTATTAATAAACATTAACATTGAACTTCGATTTCAAATAACATTTGGATAGTTAGACGAAATATTGATATATGTAAAATTTTGATGTTTAACCAATATAACTCTTATGTTCAAAAGTGGGGCAGGTTTGAACATGGAAGGTGCACTTTTGCACAGAAGTATTACTTTCGTTGTAATGAATAGATAAAACATAGCTTTTTATTAATTTTTTACTAAGAACATACACATACTCAAAATTGATTATTATATCATATTCAAGAAACCAAAAAATAATAAAAACTCAGAAAAAAATAACCTTAAAATTTAAAATATAGTTATTTCACATTTATTAGTTGAAAAGAAAAACAAGAAAAATTAATTTAAAACATAACTTCGAAAAATGATATTCATGTTCATTAGGGTGGTCCAATTTTTTGGTTTTTACATTTTCGTTGTTCCCCACTCAAAAATTGGGTGCATATGTGTTTTGTTTTACACACGTGAAATTGCAGCTTTTTAGGTGAAGTGTAAGTGGGCGCTCAACAGGCTCAAACTTTTTGCTCACATGCTGTTATAGCTGGGTCCTCATGCCTAGTAATTAACTCTTGTTTTGATTTATCAAGTGGATTAAGTTATGATGTGGTAAAGTTTTTCATAAAAAACCAATAGTTAAGTGATATTTTCACAGATAATAATTTTTGTTCATTTAAATTCGTCTGTAAGTATTTTTTGCTTAAAGTTAACAAAACAGAATTAATCAATGAAATACGAGCTAGTGACTCAAAACCAAAGAAACATGAAAATCATTTACGTGGTTGTCGGGAACATGCGTGCTTGTCATGTTTAAGCCAAATTCCAACCTCAAGCCAAGTCCTAATACAATATAATCAGATATTAAGGGTAAGGTAAGGGTAACAAAGTCTAATATTCCAAAGCTGATGAGCGCCCTCTTCCTTTTACTTTTGAGGGCTAAAACTTTCAGCATGTGTTGGTATTGATGTCTGTAGCAAAATAATGCGTGGGGAACTAATGAATTATATGGTTTATTTTTTTGCCTTATAACGTGGACCACACTAATGTTCATACCTTTTATGCTTCCAAGAGTAAAATAGATTTATTTTGTGATCAACCTATTTTTCTAGACATTAAATGCAAATGTTAACAAAGCGGATGTTCTTCATATACCAGGAGCGTTAATTGGTGTAGGCAGCTTGCAGGGGCGTACACACCTTTGGGGCAAGCGGGGCGGTGCCATGCCAGGGCCTCGACTGGAAACAATGCAGAGTTGGCAACTTACTTAACGCAGCAAAAAGATAAGTTATTTGACATGAATTACTTCGGATACAAGAGAGACAAATTATATTGGTAGCCAGTCACATACCTCAGGGATCGCAAAAAAATAAATCAGTTTTTTGAAAAAAAATTACCTATATATTATTTGCCACAAAAAGTGTTGCGTAAATAATCTTAGCGACCAACAAATGATACATCAGGGGTCCCATAAAAAAAAGTAGGCTGTATACCTACGTACTTTTTTATTTGTTCTTATTTTCTATATAAAGTATGTTCAACGAGGATTTTTCTAGATCAGAACAGGACAGGACAGCACAGTTTCGTGAGAAACGTCAGAACAAGTTAGAACAGTCATTTAAACGTCACTTGTCAAAATGAAAAAAAAAAAAAAAAAACAAATTGTAAATTTGAATTTTTTGTTTATCGTTTCTCGTTTATTTTTTCTATTTTTTTGTAATTTTACTGTGAAAAATATAATTAAAAATTATTTATTAGTTATAAAAACCACGAGCACCCGAGAAATATTCGCACAATTAAATCAAAACAATAAATGACAGCTTTGATTTTGACACTTCTCACGAATCTGTTCTAACCTGATCTGACTCAAAAGCAAGAACAGAAAATCCTGTTCTAAACTGCTCTAGATTTGTCAATGAACAGGTAATTAGAACAGTTCAGCACAGAAAAAACCTCTATATCAACTCAACGTACGCCTCTGGCAGCTTGACTTTAATTTTTATACCACGTAATCGAGTTCTCATCGAAATCAGTCTAGTAGAACTTGAAGGATTCAGGCATTTTTTGTTTAATCTTCAATAATGTTATACCTACATTTCCATTTTACTTTCTTTAATTTTTCCACAAATGCTAGTTTCATTATCCTTTTTATAAGAACATTCAAGTTTACCTACTTAAAATATCTGATTCAAACTGCTCGGGGGCGGTTTTGAACATGTTCGAAATTCCTCCAACACACTTGTTCAAACCAATAATACAAAATTTACAATCATTTAAACATTAAGCTAGCTAATATTTTTTTAATGTTAACTATTGTGTTGCAGTTTTGTCCTATGTTACAGGAAATACGTAGATTTACTAACTGCCTACTAACTTTTTTGTTTTATTAAAATGATATTGTTTAATTTAACATTAATTTCGCAAATTTATGCATCACTTTTTAATTATTTAGGTAGGTATAGGTATAATTTGTTATTTATTATATTCATATTTATACTTTAACATGTACATTTTGTATGTAGGTACGTGTCAAGTTATTTTATTTATGCTCTCTAATAACATAAACATTAATTCAAATACCTTTCGTGCTGATTTTTGGTGAATTATTTCTCAAACATCGAATTTCACGGTTTTGACTTTTAAACGTCCATATCTCGAGTAGCAGATTTTTACATTTTTGGTTTGTATGTGTGACTTATATAATTTAACAATATCTATCGATTCCTTTTTTCTACCACTCTTTGTTAAGGATATAGCTTTTTGATCTTTTTTTAAATTTACCTCAGTTTCCCCTTCTAAAATGTCAAATTTCTAAAAATCCTGAATATTCAAATTTTTAAATTTAATTTTCTCTGACATACATTTTTTTTACACCTCTAACACTTACCATATAAGCAGTTTGGTGTTGTCAAAAAAAATCAAATTATGAACTTTAAAGCGTGGCAACCCTATGCCTTGACAGGATGTCGCCAGGCAACCCATGTGCAAACTGTTTCTTTAGACACTAGCCTTAGAAAAATATAGCTTTCAACTGGTATAACGAGGTGGATAGGTCGTCCTATAACGGGATTTTTTTCTTTAACATATTGAAATACGAAAATAAGGACTTTTTCAAAAAATCCCCCCGCAAAATCGGTAAGTTAAATTAAAAATTTGACAGATACGTGTCAAGTTATTTTATTTTTTCTAACTTATCAAATAAAAAATATTAAAAAAAAAATTGAATACTGATTTTTGGTGAATTATTTCTCAAATATCGAATTGGAGTATCATGACTTAAAAAAGACCATATCTCGAGTTGTAGATTTTTTACATTTTTTATTTGTATGTGTGGCTTTTATATTTTTATAATATCTATCGAATCCAATTTCAATTTTATTTCTATTACGTTTTGTTTAGAAAATAGATTTTTGCCCATTTTCTAAATTCACCTTTGTTTACCCTACTCAGACTTCAAATATTAAAAAATCCTGAAAATTAAAATTTTCAAATTAAATTTCCTATGACATAATATTTTTTTTATAACTCTTTGGGTTGCCATATAAGCAGGGTGGCGTATTCTAAAATAGGAAAAAAATAAACTTAAAGGCCTGGCAACCCTATGCCTTGACAGGATATCGCTTGGCAACCCATGTGCAATTTATTTCCTTATATTGTCTTAAAAAACGGATTTGACAATTTTAAAATTTTTTTTATAAAACTTATTTGTTATGCAAGAAATTTAATATCATACTCCGTTAGAAAGTCATAACCATTTTGAGAGATTTTTTGTTGTACCTTTAAACCAAATTTTGCTTTATTTCATATAAATTTTTTTTTTGTTACTTCTTAAAACCATCTGTTATAAAAAGCTTTAATACTCCAACTTTAAACATAAGAGCAAGTACGTGGGATAAGTCGAGCATTTTATTATAATTGTTATTTAATCATTAATCAATAAGCCGATTTTGGTGAATGTTCAATCATTGAACTCATGACCAAAATTAAAATTTGCAAAAATGGATTAAAATAAATAAAATTGAAGCTATTTTTGAAAAAATATGTGAAAATATGGACAAGTCTATTAATTTTTTTTTTTTTTATATTACTCGGTTTTATTTTGAACCCATGTTTCGAGAATTCGTCAGAATCAGTCTCCTCTAATATTTAATAATTCGTAACTCGATTCCGTACGTCTCGACAAACAATTTAGTACATCACTTTTGAGTATTTTTCCACTCGATAAAAAAACCAAATGCGTAAAAAATTATTATGGTAGCTTTACTCTCTCTCTTACATAAAAATATTTCTCACATAGATTTTTATTCAATTGAAAGTCAGATACTGCAAAATAACTTTTTATTAGTATGTCTGTTCAATAAAAAAAAAAACCTTGAAACATAACCTATTTTCTACGTGTGTTTCTCCGAACTTTGATTTTATGTTCATCGCAATAAAAATTCAACAGCAAAAAAAAAAATTCAATTTACCTCGAGTATATTCCCTTACTCAAACCTAAAATAAAAACATATTCCAAGCTCTTGCCTTGTCATTTATGCTGATTTTATCAAAACGTGAAACATCTTTATGGCACCCAATTAGGAAACTCTTAACAACGCCAACAAGAGAATGAATATACCCTCCCTCAAATTGTTGACGATCTCTGCCTTATACCATAATATCGATTGGCAAGGGTTTTAGCCATTAGTGACTAGAATGCATATATACTTTATATTGTTATGTGTATTATGATACCCGAGAAGATAAACCATCATTCCAACATACAAGCTTGACGTATTATAAATCCTTTATAGGTATATACTCATAGATAGCATAGCCCGCTGTTTAAACGCGAATTGACGTTGAGGTTGTTCAAAGAAGGAGGAACACAAAAAAAAATCAAAAAATCAAAAAAAAAACAAGGACCTCGAAGGATATATATTTTCTCAGAGTGCGTCTTGATTGAAAATTTATTCCCTGAACCGAACCGAAGGCAATCATTTATTCAGCTTCACTGCACATAATCGAAATCTAAAATTCGATAGAATCTTTTGGCGTTTTTCACGAGACGAATAACAAAAAAAAAAAAAAATAACGTATATTTGGGTGAACATTGAACTTCCGGCGGAAATCATTGAGGTTGAACGAGCCGTTCTTAACCGCGCTCCTATATATCACAAAAAGTGAGAGAGAATTGTTGTGATGGGAATAATATGCGCGCAAAAGCTTCTATATCTTTTAAGCAGTGCTAAATAGCTGAGAAATCAAAATATCAAAATTGTATGCTTGTGAAAGGATATAATGATACAAATATAATAGATATAGCCTTGGAGTTTGACTTGCTTTTATATTGCTTTTGAATTGTGTCTTGATGTATGAGACTTGAAATTTTTATAGTTATTGCTGGTACTTGTGGGTCTTTTGAGATCGTAGATTTTATAAGATAGCGTTACGCGTTACATAAAAATTGAAAAAATAAAAAAATTCAATTGAAAGTTTATTTCTTAACAAGCCCTCAAGCCCTGAACTGATTTGGCTCATTGATGTTCCTTTTTCATGCAAGGATTCCCAAATGGCTATTAATAGCTACATAATGCGTTACTCATATGTAACACCGACTAAAACTCTATTAGCAGAGCACACAACCAAGCAAACAATTGAAATTTTGTAGTTATTTCCGGGATACTTGTGGGTCTTTTGAGATCGCAGAGATTTCATGAGATAGCGTTACGCGTTACATTAAAATTTAAAAAAAAATCAATTGTAAGTTTTATTTCTAAACAAGGCCCCAATTGATTGATGTTCTTTTTTGCAAGGATTCCAAATGGCTATTAGTAGCTACATAATGCGTTACTCACATGTAACACCGACTATAACTATTTCAGCAGAGCACACAACCAAGCAAACACTTGAAGTCTTATAGTTATTGCTGGTATAATTGTGGGTCTTTTGAGAACGCAGATTTTATAAGATAGCGTTACGCGTTACATAAAAATTGAAAAAAAAATTCAATTGAAAGCCCTCAAGCCCTGAACTGATTTGGCTCATTGATGTTCCTTTTTCATGCAAGGATCCCCAAATGGCTATTAGTAACTACATAATGCGTCACTCACATGTAACACCGAATACAACTATATCAGCAGAGCACACAACCAATTGAAATTTTATAGTTATTTCTGGGATACTTGTGGGTCTTTTGAGATCGCAGAAATTTCATGAGATAGCGTTACATAAAAATTGAAAAAACAAATTCAATTGTAAGTTTATTTTTAAACAAGGCCCCAATTGATTGATGTTCTTTTTTGCAAGGATCCCCAAATGGCTAATAGTAACTACATAATGCGTTACTCACATGTAACACCGACTATAACTATTTCAGCAGAGCACAACCAAGCAATCACTTAAAATTTTCTAGTTATTGCTGGTGTACTCGTAGGTCTTTTGATATTGCAGATTTCATGAGATAGCGTTACGCGTTACATAAAAATAATAAAAAAAAATTAATTGAAATTTTATTTTTTAAAAACCCCCCAATCTCGATCTGATTCAGCTCATTGATAATCCTTTTTGCTGCAGGATCCCCAAATGGCTATTAGTAACTACATAATGCGTCACTCACATGCAACACTAACTACAACTACATCAGAGCAGGCAAACGCACAACATCATTGTGACAGGAAAATGGTAAATGGGACACACACACAAAATCCTTCTACGATGCCAAACATCCTTGACAAAATCCCAAGAACCACGTGATTGATTACTCCACACAACCCAACTGAAGTGAAACCATTGACGGCTCTTTGAGATAAAACAAATCACTTTGATTGATGATTGCCTTGGTGCATCATACTCGTCGGCGGCGGCGGGGCGGGGCGGATAGCTGCTTCCGATTCAATGAAGAAATAATTAACTAATGTAGGTTCGAGTCTCGAGTCATTGTATTACGAGAGAGAGAGTACATAGGTAATTGAAACAAGATCCCCAGTCCCAGGATATGAATTAACAATCGATTAGGTTGTTCGAGTTGATGACAATGTTTGTCAAAGGACCTTTTACATTTACATGCGGGGGGAGAGGAATGTAAGTGAAGGTCGTTCGCAGACACACTGCGCCGTTGGCTGCAAATGTGCATTAAACTTCTGTAGAATACACACACCGTTTTCATAGTCGGAAATGCGTTCCAATTGCTCAGACTTGTGGCAATAGATACCAACTTACAGGTAGAAGATATAGCGGTATATAGACATCAAGATTGGTTCAGATTGAAAGTGGAAACAAACACAAACACAGACAGAGACACAAACAAACCAAACCAAACGATGTAGAACTATCGACTCTCTCGGTTTGGTCGGAAAGCTATGTAGATGGTATTAATGTCCTTTCAGGAACTCAGATTTCAATTGTAATCTTTTATCTGCTTTATAGGGAGAAATCAATATATTATGTCATGAAGTGAGCTTCCGCTTTTAACATCTTGAATCTTGAAATATATCACCGATTGCCGTGAAGATAAATTCGCAGATTTGTCATTGTCCCAGAAGTACTCTAGCTCTCCTTCAAATGGATTATCAATGGAGGGATGAAGAAGCAAACGTTTATAAGTTTGTTGTTCTAAAAGAAGAAGAAGAAAAAGGATCTCAAGCATATCGCTCTTCTATACGATATATAGACAATGGAGACAAAACCAAACGGATGACCTTCTCCACATGATATAATATTACCTACTTAAGTTTGAACCGGAAGATAAATTGTCCAAACCAAACTTATACAAACACACACAAAAGAGTTTATTTTTATAAAATGCGTTGTCCTTCGTTTATGTTGGGTTTGGAATTATCATTAAGAAGTGTGCGGTGATTATATATACACGAAATGTTTGTATATTTCTTATTTTTCTCTAAACTGGTTAACCCTAATTTAATAAATTAGGGTTGTTTTTGATTTTTTTTTTTTTTTCAATAAAAAAAATTCTTGTTGTGAGTTGTCAGTCTTTTTAATAACAAATCAAGACAAAGACACTTAATGGAAGAGATATTTTAAGGACAATTTATTACAACAATAAATGATTGAAATCAGGGACAATTACCACTTTATTTCATCTGTAAGCGAATTGTGTCCGAAATGTTATTTGATTTTCAAAATAAAGTAAATTGTTGATAAGAAATCTCTCTGCATGCTGGTGAGAAAAAAAAATAGTTGAAAATTAACAGATGAAATAAAACAGTTCTGTTATTCCCATATTATGTTCTTGTTCTGGTTGTGATTTTTGGCAGTTATGAGAAACCGGTCGGGAACCGGGTAAATGCTCCATTTAATCAAGTAATGTTAGAAATAAGTAAAATTTTCAGAAAATACATTTTTGACTTAAAAAATTCAAAGTTTGTGTTTGAATAAACTTTGATTTGAAACTTTGCCTATTAATTATTTCGACATACCTACTAAATTTTGTTTTTGAAAATATTTTGAAAATTTTTTCACAGAGGTCCCTAAAGTTAGTAACTGTCCAAACTAAGAATTTGGTAACCTGTTTACTCCAAATCTTTTTGGTTTTCAATTAAATCCAGTTTTTGTTAATTTTTTTTAAAGCCTCAGAAAAAAAATCGCATACTATAAGTCACCGGTTTATTATTTTAAAAAAATCCCTGCTATTGTGGTTTTCAAAAAAAGTATAAATGTTGAACTTTAAATACAATTGAAATTCACAATATTTTTCAGAACAAAAAATATGTAGGTATACAAAATTAGGGTTGGGTTCGATATCCCGCTTTTTATACACCGAAAAAAAAAATTGATAATAACAGCTATCAAATTAACATTTTTCAGTGACAAAAGTCGTCCAACAATTAAAATATCAATTTTGATATTTTATCATAATCATTTTGACATTTTTTAATTTCAGGTGGGATAGTGAAAATTTCACTTTGACAATTAAAATATCAATGTTGACTAGATTTTACGTTTTAGTTTATTATAATGGAACCTATTTCTTTCCTTTTCATTTTTATTATTTTTATTATTTTAATAATTTTCTTTCTTTTTTCAAAAAAAAAGTAATTTAAAGGAAATATTCTTTACAAAATAATGGTGATATTATTTTTTCTATTATAGGTGATATAATTGTTTTGTTATTTTCTCCCAAACTATGTGAAGTAAAATCTTAGTGCCGATCAAATTTTCTCAGTAAATCATACATTTTACTTCGAAAAAACACAAAGCGCCTTTAAATTAGTACACATTAAGAATTTTTTATTTAATATTTTTCAATAATTTGGAATGAGAAATTGATATGAAAAAATGATAATAAAATATCAAAAAAAATTTCCAAAATGTGACATATAAATATCATCCTGATAATAAAAATGTTGTTTTAACATTTTAAATATCATAAAACACATTTTATAGAGCATTTTTGGCTGATATTTAAAAAATGTTAATTTGATATTTAAAAAATGTTAAATTAATATTGGTTTTTTTTTTCGGTGTATTCCCGTTTTTGAAATCCCGCTTTTAAAATCCCGTTTTTATTATCATTCTTTTTATAATCCCGCTTTTTTAAATCCCGATTTCTATAATCCCGTTTTTAATTATCCCGATTTTGCAAGCAAAACTAGTTGTTTTATTTTAAAAAATCGCGCGATTTTTTAAAATAAAACAACTAGTTTTGCTTGCAAAATCGGGATACTAAAACAAATTAAAAAATGAGATATTGTTCTAAACGCATTTAATTAAAATCTTTAACAAAAATATAATATATAAAAAAAATAAGAAAAAGTAAGGAATGTGATACTAAAAATAAAAAGAAATCAATTAACGAACTAATATTTACTTTAAAGTTTCAGAAGAACAATCAAATCGTGATAATTCCATAGATTAATAATAACATAAAATGATCACAACACCTTAAATTAAGTACACACTACATAATCAAAAGAAATTTCATTTAAATATATTTCAACTTATATTTGGATGCATTTCAACAATTTTGATATTTAAATAAATGAAATTTCTTTTACTTGTGAACTCAATTTAAGACTTTAATCATTTTATGTTTTTACAAAAGAAATACCGTTTTCATAATGTGTTGAAGGTACATATTGTTTGGGCTTTACAACGCAAAAAATCAGTTTTACTAATTTTTTGTCTATTTCTCATGATTTTTTTATTTGTGAATTAAGCATGTATTTTGTAAAAAAAAATCGGGATTTTCGGGATTTGACGGGATTTTAAAATGCGGGATTTCAGAAAACGGGATTTACAAAAAACGGGATTTTAGTAAACGGGATTTTGAAACTTTTTTTTCTGGATTTTCGAAAAACGGGATTTTAAAAAGCGGGATTCCGATACGCTCCCACAAAATTATTTAAAAAAAAAAATCCAACAGTTTTTAAAGTTTTTTTTTTTTTTAAATTATTTGCAAGATTTGTTTTAAAAAAATAAGAACGATTTAAAAAAATGTTTTTGCTAATTTTAAAATGAATCTTTCATATTCACCTTAAAATGTTGTGCAAATTAAATGAACCTAAAAAATAAAATGCACGACTGGGTCAAACGAACTTGCTCTTAGAGTTCAAGTTGCTAAAAGTTTTAAGAATTTTTATTATATAGAAAAACTAATTTTTTATAAATATTTTTTTGGAAAAAAGTTTTAAAATAAAATTGGTATGCCATTTTGTAGAAATCACTAATCAACACCTTAAAACAAGTTTTAAAAAAAGTTCAATGTTCCGTTTTCGAAAATTTGATTTTTCAAAATTTTATTTTTGGCTTATATTGAGACTATATAAATGCTTCTTCAAAAAAAGTTTCGTTGAAATCGAATTAGCAGTTTCGGAGCAAATCCGATTTAAAAAAACCGGTTCTATGGCAGGTACCGTTAATAATGATTTTCAAAAAAAAAAATTTGCATTACACCCAGAGAAAAAACGCATAGTAATTTTTAATCCGTTCTACATTGAATCAATGGTGAAAAATATATTCATTAATTTTCTAAAAAGTCGTCCTATGCTTAACTTACAGTTTGTCACATCAATTTTTATAAGTGAGATGGCACAGTGGTAAAGCACAAGCTTGTCAACCCAGGTATAGCAGGTTCGATCCCCAGCGGATGCCAGTTTTACTTTTTTTATTTTTTTAATGTGTGAACAACTTTGATTTAATGTGTGAACAACTTTGATTTAAAGTGTGCTACTTTGATTCAATCATTTTCCACTTTAGGCTAAAAATGTAGTGATTTTCCATTGATTCAAAGTGGTTTAGATTGATTTTACGTTGTTTTTTGGCTCAGTGTAGAAGATAGATCTTGCTTTAAAATTTATATTTGAATTTTGTAAACAAAATCGTTGGAGCCGTTTTTGAGCAATTTCAACTTTACTAAAATCGGTACATGACAAGTACCGTTACTTTTGGTCCAAAAAAATTAATTCCAAAAACCCTCTGGAGAGTCGCCAAATAACGCTACATACCAAGTTTGACATTAATCGGTCCATCCGTTTAGGCTGTAGGTTCGTATACAGACACACAGACTGACAGACTGACAGACGGACAGACAGACGGACATCCGGGACCCACTTTTTTCTCATTCTCTTTCATCGTACTGTCATGGAAAAATGTTATCTCAACTTTTTTTTTTGTACGAATACATAACTTGATATAGAGGCGCTCAGCGCCAAAACGGCCTAACCCACAAAATTTCGTTTTGAGAAAAACGAGTTTAAAGAAAATCATATTTTCAGGGTTTCTTTTTTGTTGGCTTGTAAAAGTTATAAAAAAAATATTATTCAATACTTAGTTTGTAATTGTTTTTAGTTAGGAGTGTTGGCTATACTTTTGGGCTAAGGTCTGATATTTTTTTTATTCCGAAACTACATTTGCTATAAATGATTTAGGCAATTTTGTCGCCGAAGCCAAAATGGCGTCCACTAGAGTGACAAAAGTTTTTGGCTCTAATTTTAACTCTATTTAATGTAATTTAATGGGGATGTATTTTTATATTATAAATTGTTTTATTGCCGTTCGATCTGTGTACTCGCAGTTTGATTTTTTTGAAAATGTGGGTTAGGCCGTTTTAGTTCTGAGCTCTGTAGGTATAGTACATATATCGCAAGTAAAAATGATCATGAACTTTGCAGACAATTTATCTGCTGAGGTTTGGACAGCCACCAAAGTCGCAAAACTCGTCTGAATTTCAAAAATTATCGCCCCTAGATTTTGATTAATAGAAGCGATTGCCATTTTTTTTTTTTTTTGTATGAAAATCAGTCCATTTTTACAGTGGTGACGAAAGTCCAAAATTTTTAAAAATAATTTTTTTGATGTTTTTTGCGTTTTTTGGCCATACTTTTTTTTTGAAGACAAATAAAACTAAAAAATATCGCCCCTAGATTTTGATTGATCGAAGCGATTGGCATTTTTTTTTTTTCAAAATGGGTTCATTATTACAGTGGTGTTTTTTTTTTCGTTTTTTGGCTATAACTTTTTTTGTTAAGACAAATAAAAAAAAAAACTAAAAAATATCGCCCCTAGATTTTGATTCAATGAACCGATTGGCGTTTAATTTTTTTTAAATCAGACGAGTTTTGTGACTTCAAATGTGACAAATTGTCTGCAAACTTCAGGATCATAAAAAAAAAAAAACAAATTCTTTGGAGCCTTGTTTTAATAAGCGTTTTTCTTATGGGTATAAGTATTTTTTTTTTTAACAAAGGAATGCGATTTTGTATTAACTTTTTTTATCAGAACCTAAAAGAAAAATTTACAAAATAAAAATGAATGTCCAGTTTTCGAAAATTCGATTTTTCAAAAAATTAACTTCTTTTTTTAAATTCCAAAAAATGTACATTTTGAAAATGTAGGTTATTTATAACTTATTCTGAGGCAATATTATAATTTTGTGTGAAAAATCGAACGTTAAAATCGAACCTTTGTTTGTAAAACATTGAACTCTTTGCAGCCTATTGTTCCTCCAACTGTCAAACCAAACAAAACAAAAACTTTAAACTTGACATAAATATATATTTCGAACAATTGAAATTTTCCAAGTTCACAAAGTTACACCACACATAGCTTAATGAAAATCACTTGAAACTGCGTTTTCAATTAACTTCTTGAATAAAGTGCTACACAAGTACTTATCTACCTACAACTTCTACATACATTCCTGTTAACGAAGCGTATTTTAAAAGCAGATCAGCTTTATTCGACAAAAAAAGAACTTATCCGTTCATAATAAACACATTAAGTGGTGGTAAATGGAAGCCGAAGCAGAAGCAAAAGCATGCAAGCATCAGGACCAACCATCAAAGAACTTCCAATATATACTATTTTACTAGAATAACTTTGGTGCAGCTTCCGTTTGGTTTGCAATTTCTTTTTTTTTTCGTTTTCTTTTTTTTTGTAGCACAACTTCCTTCCCATCGCACTGCAAATCAGTCAGAAGGAAAATTTTTAATGGACTTAATTTAAAAATGCACTTTTAACCGAAGTGTGACCTGAGAACTTAATTGCAAATCTACGTTCGTTATCAGCTGATGGAAAGGGAAATCCGATTGATGAATGTGGAATGTGGATTGGATATATACCACCAAAGATGAAAAAACAAAAGTGAAAAAAAAAACTTAAATCACAGAACAAAATATATATATATAAAAAAAATGTAAAAAAAAGTTTGTGAAGCTCAAAAGTTGTACCAACTTTTGCAGTAAATAACAGAAGAAGTAAGTTATTTTTTGAATTGGGTGTATATTTTTTTTCTCTCTCTTTTGTATATATTTTATTTTTTTTTTTTTATTCGAATTTTAATTGAATTTCAAATAGAAAATTGGTTGCATCTGACTAGCCTTGCAGTGGTGTGTGTGTGTTTGTGTTTATTTTATAGTTATATGCCAGTTTAATTTTGGCAATTTAGCCAACTTTTTAATAAAGGAATTGTTTTGGAGAGAGTTTCGAAATAATTGAATGCTATAACGAAACAACAAACAACAATATACTGGAAAAAGTCAATAACGAAGACCTTTTATTGCTCTTAATTTGATTCAATATTTTAAGTGTAGAGAGAGTATGACGGAGGTCATTGGCAGGAATATTGTAAGTTAAAGGAGGATTAAAACTTATTAAAAAGTTTCATATTTTAATGGGTTGGTGTAACATATTTTCTTTTTATGTCGTTACTATACATTTCTGGATGTTTCGATCAAGAAGCTCAAACCTGATGTCAATATCCTATTTGTGCGTCAAAGTTTTAGAAGTTGAAAATAATTCAATATTAAAGCTTAAAATTTAAGAAAAAACAAAACCGACTTCTATGAATGGAAACTTGGATATATAGTTTTCACATGGATCCTATTTAAATGAGACCATAAACTGTAGGAACCAGCATTTGAATACTAAAAGAATTATCAAAAAAGTCAAAATCCAAAAAAAAAAACATAAAAAATAAAAAAAAAAAAAAACAACAATACAGACGAATAAATAACCTCCTCCTTTTTTGAAGTCGGCTAAGAAAATTAAACTTTCTCTAAGACCCTCTTTGCCGTATTATGTGAAGGGCTGAAGACAGTGTTGCCGTTGAGAAATTTGAAAAAGTCGTAAAATAGAAGGGTCACAATTTATCACACATTTATCCAAAAATATTTTTTCTCAAAATTTGTTCTCTTATTGTTAGTAGGTAATGAAATGATATGATGAATTCCGCCGGGATATTTCATTCATAATAAAACTGAGCTTATAACATTTTTTTTTATTTAAAAAAGAGGTTGGCTGTAAAGCCGGTTTATGGACGATGACTTTATGTGATAACGTCGTCAGAAAACAAGTTGTGTGCTTTTGTTTAAAATGAGTCAATTGAAGCGTTTACTTATTTCAAACATTCATAATTTACAAGAAAAAGCTAAAAAAAATACCTTTTTTATTTTCTCATGACAATAATTTTTTTTATTTTAAAAGCTTACAAAAAAAATTATGCCAAGTATTTCTTCTTAAGAATAAAACTATTTTAAAATTTTTACAATGCGCAAAAAGTATAAAATAATTTATTGAAAACAATCATTTTCATCAAAAAAAAGCAAAAATAACATGAATTTTTATCTTTTATCTTAATTCTATTTTTTTTCCTAACAACCTTTAAAAAAATTTTATACCATCTGAAAACTTAATGTCTTAGCTCAAAATATATATATTGATCAGGTCTATGAGACATCTACAAAAAGAGCTAGAATTTTTTGAACTCGATCAAATTTCATTAAAAAAAGCAGCAAAAAAAAACATTTATTTTTATGTTCTCAGGCTATGGAATCAATTTTTTTGTTTGACAATCTATAAACAAATTTACCATGTGAAAGCTTATTATTTCACCTTTCAAATGAGGTATCAATCTCATTTCAAAGATGCCTAAAAGCGAAGTTAGAATTTTTTAAAGTCAACCATGTTGAATTTCGAATGTGGCTGTTCATGATCAACAGATCTCCACTGGTGTTTTGAGGTTTGTCGCAAGAACTTGATTTAACATTGTGTAGCTTGTAGTTAGTCTACCGTTATGTGTAATATACCAAAGGAAAGGTAGTTGTATCAGGATGCTCAGAAAAGTTTAATAAAATTTCTATCTGCTCTTTGTCAAAAGTTATAACCTGTTGAATTCTAAAATTTTATTTTAACGTTATCTCAAAATTGTGTTTACGAAAATGATTGAAACTTCTCACACATATAGTCGTAGTCATGGTCTATCATTACTCCATATACTTTATTCCTGTATCTATTAAAGAAAAAAAGATAAAAATAAAAAAACAATGAAAATCGGTTAAAAACGGTAAAAAACGTGTTTTTTAAAAACTTGTTTCTTCCGTTATTCAATCAAAACTCACTAAACGTTATCAAGTTTTTGCACATGAATACATAAGGCCAAAACCTACATTTCCTATAAGTTTGAGTTAAAAATCAAAAATTACCCAAAAATACCCCTAAAAAACAAGGTGTTTTTCAAAAATTCATATTTCGAAACGCAGAGTGGTGGAAAAAAATCCGTATCAGACGCCTAATTTTTTTTCCCTCATCTTTCAACTGGCATCTTTAGAATTGTCAAAAAAAATTTCCTTTAAGCAAAATCATTATTTTGTCATAGCCCCAACAAGTGTACAACATTCAAATAAAACGTTATAGCTTAGTTTCAAAATTTTTTGGAATTTTTTCTTACATGCAGTTATTCTTAAATTAGTCTCCAACTCGTAGAATATCTGAATTTCTAGTAAGCGATAGAAGTGATTTCAATCAGAATTTTTATACAGAAATTTTAACGTAATCAGTATAGGTACAAATTTTTCAAAATTTTCAAAAAAAAAACATACATATTTTAATATTTTTATTTTTGTGAAAAATAAATTTTTTGAAAACCAGTTGATGAATTTTATCGAAATTTCATTTTTATATGTTGAATATTATTTTCTTAAAAATGGCAAACCAATTTTTTTTTTTTTTTATTTTGAAAAATTGAGTGGTATATAAAAAATTATTTAAAGAACAAAAAAAAAAAAAATAATCATGTGTGCAATTCACACGTGGTAGAAGTGAAACCTTAAAAAATCATTTAAAAAAAAAAAATAAAACATTAAAAAGCTTAAAAAAATGTCCTAAAGAATAAAGCGGCCATACTAAAATGTCTACAATGCCCAAAAAATATAAAAATAATTTATTGAAAACAATCATTTTCATCAAAAAAAAAAAACGATAAAAACACGTAATTTTATCTTCTCACGCTATTAAATCCATTTTTTTTCCTTAACAACCTGTAAAAATACAACAATATCTAAACAATATCTGAAAGCTTATTGTCCAAGCTCAAAATATATGTATTGATCAGGTCTATGAGACACCTACAAAAGAGCTAGAATTTTTTGAACTCGATCAATTTCCATAAAAAAAAGCAAAAAAACACGTATTTTTTTTTATCTTCTCACACTATTAAATCCATTTTTTTCCCTAACAACCTATACAATTTTTTACACCATCTGAAAGCTTATTGTCTTAGCTCAAAATATACAGGGTGTCCCAAAAGTTAACGTCGAAACGAAAACGGTAGATAGGATAGAAGATGACAGTTATCAGAAAAATAATAAAAAAATCGCAGCCATATATTTTGTGAGTTATGGGCATTTAAAAAATAGTCGAAAACATGGTCACCCTGTGACGGTTTTTCATGTGCCGTGACTACAAATCTTAATTTTTCTCAGTTTTTTCTTTTGTTACGGAACCTTGAATAGCCCTGCTACCAAATGCATTCAAAAAATTTTACTCAGCTGCATCAGTTTTAAAGCAAATATTACTTTTTTTCCCAACTAAGTACTAAAAAATTTTACATGACTCTAATTCAATGAACCGTTGTGTAAAAAAAATGCACTACGATATTTCGGCAAGTTACCTTAAAAGTTGGTGTGTTCAATTCTCTTTTCAAAATGGTATAACATTGTTGAGAATATTCCATAAATAACCGAGATAAAATTTATTTTCTTAAGAAATCCAACATTTTTATTAGGTTATTTTTCCATATTATTTAAGTTTTGTACCCTTTCAGAACCTTTCAGAATACAAAAACTTAAATAATATGGAAAAATAACCTAATAAAAATGTTGGATTTCTTAAGTCCAAATAAATTCAATTTGATGTTTTGTTTTTGACCTTTAGTCCAAAATAATGCGTTTCGCCCAGGCACAAGGGTAAAAAAGGGTACAACAGCATCTTACTGATGAGCCCTACTGTTGTGCCTAGGCGAAACGCATTATTTTGGACTAAAGGTCAAAAACAAAACATCAAATTGAATAAATCACTAATCATTAAGTGGCCCTCTGTGCCCCGTTTTACTCTACTAAAAAATTAGTTGTTTTTATTAATGGCTTTTACATAATAAAAAAAGTTGTATCTCTCTCAAAATGAGTCATGTCAAGTGAAATTTGGAGAATCGTTCTTAATATGCGATGTTCCACAGGAAAGCCATTTGGGACCTCTACTTTTTATTATAATATATAACAATGATTTAATTTAGTTTCAGAGTGAAACTCTTATTTTTGCAACTGATTTTAAAATTCAAAATGTAGTCTTTGAACGACGAATATTTTTGCAAAATGATATTTATAAATTTCCTATATGACGTCAAAAAGAATGGTTTGAATCTTAGATAGAAAATTCAAGATTGTCATAACTTTTTGTTCACTGTTCATGATAATGTGAGTAGATATATTTTTAAATTCAAACAAATGAAGAATTGAACATAAAGTTGACTCATAATCATCTGAAAGAAGATAGTCTTGCAATTTAACTTTTTAACAATTTCCAAATCGAGAACAGTAGATAATTTTTATTTTTAACAATTAAAGGGGAGCGGGTCATAATTCTGCTTGTCAAAATTCTGTACGACAAAATTCTGTGGGGTCAAAATACTGTAATACCATAATTCTGTACGTCATTATACTGTAAATACAAAATTCTGTACGTCAAAATACTGTATCAACAAAATACTGACATGCAAAATTCTGTTTTGTAAAATTCTGTACGGCAAAATACTGTATATCAAAATTCTGTAAAAATGATGTAAAAAAATATCGTTTTGATAATGTAAAAAAGTGCGCGCGCACTTTTTTACATTATCAAAACGATATTTTTTTACAGCATTTTTACAGAATTTTGATTTACAGAATTTTGATGTACAGAATTTTGAAATACAGTATTTTGACCAACCAGAATTTTGCTATACAGAATTTTGACTTTCAGAATTTTGTTCCTACAGCATTTTGCACCTACAGAATTTTTACATACAGTATTTTGGCATACAGTATTTTGAATACAGAATTTTGCAACATACAGAATTTCGACCCCAACCCCAATTAAAGTTGTATCTTATTGCAGAGACCCGCATTATTATTTTAAGATCTTTTAAGAAGTATTACCAACAAACTAAACAAACACAACAAAACAGAATCCAAAAAAAACTTAAAGAATTTTTAAAAACATTGGGTGTTTATATAAAATCTGAAAATCAGTAAAAAAAAAAAAAACAAGAAAACTTAACAAAGTTGCACTCAGTAAAAATAAAGTATGAACTCCATAGTGCCCTTCTTCTTTGTCGTCTTTTCTTAAAGTTTGTTTTACTATTTACTCCAAGTTAAATGGATAACAACTTAAACAAAAATGTCCTATTTCTGACTCTCTCAACTGCAATTGCTATGTTTATATAAAAATAAGAAAAAAAAAAGAAGATGAAGAATGAAAAAAAAAACCTCTTAAGCTTTTCAAACAAAATACAAAAAAATAAAAAAGAGAAAATAAGGAATTAAGTCCACTAAACCCGAAAGTAGAAAGAATGAAGTTTTCTATCTTTCTTCTTTTTTTTTTTTCTTAAATAAAAATGCAAAAACGAACTTCTCAGTAAATATTTGTGAAAATCGGACCTTTGGCACAAAAACCTTCACACTCACACACATTCATATAATATTCCCTACACAACTCCCAAGATGCTCGAAGAGCCGAGTCGAACAATAAAATTGTAAATTTGCCCTCAATTCCTTGTTGAAAAGTTTCATATTCTTCCTCTATTTTTTTCTATAGTTTGTGTTATGCTATTGTTTCCGCGTGCCTCTGACGCCGCTCCTGTCCCGCCATTTTCCGTCCTTAATATCTTTCTATTTAGTTTTTTTTTTTTTTTTTGTTCTTCCTCACATTATATATGCACACATGCTTGCATGCATGCATATCCTTGTATTTATAAATTTCAAGAAGAATATTTCCTTGCGGAGAAAGTTATAAACAAAAAAAAAAATCCCTCCTCCTCAGCAAGGATATCTACCTTTATCCGCTCTTGTAGTGTATAAGGCAACCGGCTTTACTCTTGTGTACCTATTTTAGATGGTTTTGATCTCTCTCAGACCCTTTGGAGCTGCTGCGTGCTGCCCGCCGCTTTATTGTATATCTACTCCCAAAGCTATACGAATATTTATATGCTTACTAAAAAAAAGGACGAACAGAAAAAAAAAATTCGTCCTGTGCAAATCGATTTGATCTTCTTCCAAAGCAAACATTCGATGCTGCGATAATATAATTTTCTTTTATGATATTTGACAGAATTTTAAGTGAATAGTTAGGTCCTTTCTCGCAGACGACCGGCATAAGAGAGGAAGCAGGATTTCCATAGTCATTCCTTTTAACCGCCTGTCACGGACCACGGCCAACAAACAATGTGAGCAAGCACATACACGTTCGAATGCTACCCAAAAGTAGCATGATGCTTCCAACCATGTTTCTGGTTCTTCTGAGCAAACACCTAAAAAGCTAAAATCCTTATTGAAATAGAAAATTGAGAACATCCGTGACGCCAATATGCCGGAGGACTCCGCCAATACCCAATCCACCATACTTTTTGGGTCTGGCTGGGCTAAGAGCTGATGGGAATGAGGTCTACCTACATTGTTTAGATGCGTCCGGATGGTTCTATTAGCGTGGGCTTTTTGCTCACAAAGAGAGAGCGAGGGGATTTTAACATACAAAAGGTAAGAGAGAGTCTCCTCTTGTTTGACTATATGGAAGCCGAAAAGAAGAAAAAAAATTCCGATTTCAGCCTCTCGTTCATATTACAGGAGACTTTTTTTTTTTTTTTTGAGGAATATTATTGTTTGTTCAGAGTCGTTTGTCGGTTTTATCTCGACAATGAAGTTTTAGGCTGATGCGGGAAGATAATCTGAAAACCACTTAGGTCATTTTTAAATTTTCTTTTTTAACCCTTAACTATAGTGGTGGGTCCAGGGGACCCACATCAACTTTTAAAAAGTTAATAAAAACCGTTGAAAATGAATTTTCTCTTTTTTTTTTTTATTTTTTTATTTTTTTTTAAATTGTTATCTTTTGATGCTTAAAAACAAAATTTATAAAAAAATTCAATTTTGTATTTTATTTTATCATTTCAAAACACCACAAATTTTCACCACTATAGTTAAGGGTTAACTTTGTTTTTTTTTTCTTTCTGAGTCCATTGTTGTTGGTGAAAAGTAGTCTCCTCTTGAGTGGACAAACGCGCTGATAAATGGATTTCAAGTTGTGTTTGCACACCTCATAGACCAAAAGACTTGGTTATAATTGAGTTTTAGTTCTTTTTTTTTTGTATTTTTCCTATGGACAAGAAGGACGAGAAAATGGAGATTTTGTTTGTTGTTGTTGTTGTTTTTTGTTGGGATGTTGTTTATTTTCATTTCATGAATTAGGTTTTGGGTCGAAAGTTACGCATAGGTGCTTTTAAAGAGGCTCTCTGGCTTCGATCCAAATTACTTTATACTACCAAAAATTTTGTGTAGTTTTATGCCAAATTCACTAAAAGCATTTAAACGTAAATCTTAACATTTTGTTTAGGTACTTACTCTATGCCTTTTGCTTTACTTACATTGATGAAGTTTATAATGAGAGAGATCTATAGATATTGTACTTGTGCCTATAGGCAAAATGTAAAACATTATACAATTTTGGCTATTATTTCCTTGACCAACAGATGGGATATATCTTATAAGATTGCATCACCACAAAATTGAGTGTATATCAAGGAATAATGATTTACATACAAAACAAACATAGTTATCGATTTAAATGTTGTCAATAATTTTCGAGAAAATCAAAACCCCATTAAGTTTAGAAATTCAATTATTACATAACAAATATTTATAGGGTTTTCTTGTTAATTTGGTTAGGTATGAATGCATAAAAGGGTCAAATAAAATGCATTATCAAATGCTATATAGAGCATAATAAAGGATCTGATGGATTGAAAAAAACACCCTTTAGCTTTTATTTAATTAAAATTTGAAGAATTATTGAATCGAAATATTGATTGGAAATTTGGTTTAGTTTTTGGAAATAATATTACCTAATATGTACATTATTTGGTTGTACATTTTGTGATAATTTTTTTAGATATTAACAGTTGTTTTTTTTTTTCAATTTTTTAATTTTTCAAATTCAAATTTTTAATATTTATAAAGGGGTAAGAAGTTCAAAGTTAAAATTGCACATTGAATTTCCCCATAAGATATTTAAAATGTCTATATTTTGAAAACTTTTCCTTTCAAATAAAAAAAATTAAAGATTTACGATGATTCCCGAAATAGACATTACATTGTTATATTAATTTCGGTAAAAAAAACCACCAAATTTATCAAATATACATTTTTGAATTAATAAAAAAATGTTTTTTATTGAATAACTCAAATAACTCAGCAACCAAACCTCCAAAAATCGTTTCGTTTTCGGTTATTAATACAGCTTAAAGAGACCTTTCCTATGATGCTTCAAACAATAAATTTTGAGGAAATTTTGAAAAATGCATTTTTCTTCGTCACTGTAAACTCAGATCTTTTAACCAAAGCTTGTTTCAAGACCTTTCTTTGAATGTATTACTTGAATAAGAGAGAAAAATTGTTTTCCTCCAAAATTTTATTGAACGTAAACACGAATTTATTTTTTGAAAAAAAAAATTAAGGTCACATCAAAAAAGTGAAATTTTTCAATTTAATTCTTTTATTTCAAAATATCGGCATTGATTAACATTAATTTAAATGTTTTAGAGATTTTATTTGTTTAACTTCCTTTAAAGTATATTTTTGATAACAAAATTTAAACCATTAATTAAATGATTTAATTTAAAGCAAATGTTATTTATTTATTTTTAAATATCATCAGTAGGAACTTTCACCGGATAGTTACCTACAGCACGTAACTTAACTTCGAGAAAGATAAATTGCTAGATAAGTTCCATCTGAACTTAGTTGCAATCGGGAGGAGGAGGTGGTTTTAGTGGTTAAGAGTCCCACATATCTATGAGAACGCGTTTTCCGGTATTTATAGAATCTTTTAAAGATTTCAACACGAGTTTGTGAAGTTAGCCCCCCTTTTTTCGAAATTGTTATTTTTGAAAGTTGTTCCAGGTTGTTCCCGATTTGTTCCGGATTGTTCCAAATTTCTTTGAAAAATTTTCAAAAATGGAGGTTTTAGAGCCAAAAAACCGTTTTTGACCTAGCCCCCCTTTTTTCGAAAATTGAAATTTTGAAATTTTGTTCCGAACATTGTTCCAAATTTTTGGACCTCCAAGTTCAAAAAAAATCTAGCCCCCCTTTTTTCAATTTGTTAAGTTTTTATATTTTGTTTAGCTTTAAAAAAGTGTCCTGCAGTGCACTTTCAAAATAAATCGTGATGTTTTCACATTTTCAAAAACTTCCATATGCCCTCCTTTTTCGAAAATAAAATTCCAAAATTTTTTCCCAGTTGAACATTAATATCTCTTAAGCCAAACCAAAAATCGTTAAAAAAAAAACAAACAACTAGGCATTTAAACTAAAAACAAAACGATTTTAGTAAACTCTTTCCCCAATTTTACCCCCCTTTTGAAAATTTTATGATCCAAAAATTAAAACAAATTAGTCTTCTGATTTTCTTTAACGTATTAAAATATAATATGTTTCAAAGATATATCAACCCCACAAAATTATAAAAAAAAACCCCCACCACCCCCCAAATTCGAAAACCGAAAATCCAAAAACGCACACACATGTATTATTATGAAAACCAAAATGTTCCCATTTTTTATAAAAACTAATGAAAACTATAGATTTTAGAGCAAAAAAAAACTATTTTTACGATATTAGAAAAAAGTTCTTATTGAACCCCAAAAATTTTCAAATATTAAAATTTAAAAAACAATATTGTGATAATAGGTATACATAATCCCTTCAAATTAATTCTAGAAATAATATGTATATAAGTTTTTTTCGAAAACGTGCGCCCCAGACCCCCTTTTGACCAAAACTGAGAATATCAAATTGAATACTTATAAAAAACCCCACGTTAAAAAACACTATACGAGTTTCATACCATAAAACTTAAAATTAAATACTTAAAAAATAAAAAAAAAATTTTACGATATAACAAAAAAACAAAATTCTGGCTCCCCCTTTTAGAATTTAAAAAATCCAAAACTTGTTCCAGGTTGTTCTAGGGTTCTTCTAAATTGTTCCAGACTTAATATTAATTTTTAGTATGAAAAATTTCAAAAAAATGCTCCATTATCGTCCCTTTTGACAAATCCAAAATCTAAAAGTTATTCCAAGTGCACAATCACTCAAATCCAATTGTTAACAAGAGTTTACTTAAATCGTTTTTTTTTTTTTTTTAGTTTAAATGCCTAGTTGTTTGTTTTTCTTAACGATTTTTGGTTTGGCTTAAGAGATATTAATGTTCAACTCCAAAAAACTTTTGGAATTTTATTTTCGAAAAAGGAGGGCCTATGGAAATTTTTGAAAATGTGTGATTTATTTTGAAAGTGCATTTTTCGGGTTGATACTCTTACTGTAGAACACTGAAACTCACTCCAAATATGTATGTATGGTTAAATATTCGATTTCAGAAAAAAAATTTGGAAAATAATAATTGGAAAAGTTGTTTTTTTAGTTTTTTGAAAGTTTCCAAAGCGATATCTTTAAAAATACAAATTTTAGGACCTCAATTTTTTGGAACAATGCTTAGAAAACTTTTTTAAAGCTAAACAAAATATAAAAACTTAAAAAATCGAAAAAGGGGGGCTAGAATTTTTTTTTGTTTTTGGCTCCTAACCTTCGAAATATTGAACTTAGAGGTCCAAAAATTTGGAACAATGTTCGGAACAATTTTTTAAACCTGGAACAACTTTCAAAATTTCAATTTTCGAAAAAAGGGGGGCTAGGTCAAAAACGGTTTTTTGGCTCTAAAACCTCCATTTTTGAAAATTGTTAAAAAAAAAATTGGAACACTCCGGAACAAATCGGGAACAACCTGGAACAACTTTCAAAAATAACAATTTCGAAAAAAGGGGGGCTAACTTCACACACTCTTTCAACACCTACCCACAGACAAAATAAAAAGTATGGAAAAAAAAAACATTAAGTTTTGAAATTGGCTGAAGCTTACCTTCAGATGGACGAACGATTAAAACCTTTATATTCGACCCATAGAGCAAATAAAAATACATGTAATGAAATGAACTATTTTTCTGATTTTTTTTTTTTCTAGCTCTACTTATAATTTTTTTTTTTTTTTTTTAATCCAAAAGTTTATTTTTTTTGAGAACAAACAACAATGTTAAAATTATTTTTTCTCGATTTCAATAATTCGAAGCCAGTAAAAACAATTTTCGAAATTTGAAAATCACCTTTTTTTATTCAAAATTGTTACTCAACCTAGAGTCTACTCATCTCATTTAATTATTCACAGTGTTTTCTTATTCCTTATAAAAAATTATCTTTCGGTTCTAAATATTTAAATAGACTTCAAGGTTGATTTATTACACAAATAAAGCTATATGCCTTGAAAAATGTTTAACCAATATTTTAACTGAACTCAGTTTGAATGAAATTTTTAACAAAAATAGCTAATTTCTGTCTTTCTATTAAGATACAAAAAAATGGAATCAAAAGTGGAGGAAGGTGTAACCCCTTTCTTTGAACTGAATTCTGTCTATTTATATTTAAAAAAAAATCCAATATTGCAAAAGAAAATTTCTTTATAACTGTTATTGAAAAAAAAAAAAAAATAGAACTGTACCCTAAAGTTTAATTGGATTTCTGTAAGCAATCTGAAAAAAAGGTGGATGTTGGGTAAATTTTTATTAAAAAAAAACAAAAAAATTATAAAAAAAAACAAGGCTATCCGTGTAGTCAAATAAAAAAAAATAAAATTATTGCAACAGATTTTTCATCATATTTCAATCCATAAACCTTATATACGTGAATATTATAACCCAAACTGATTATCAAGGTTTTGTTATTGATCCCTTAAAGGCATTATTTTTATAAAGCTTAAACGAAATATTATTGAAAAACTATAGATACAAAATTTACAAAAATTATCTAGGTTAATTGCTTTTAGCTGTATCACTCTGAAATGTACATATCTCTACTCCACTATCTCTTAAATAGTTTGTCTTTTTTGTTTTTTTTTAATCAGAAATAACAAAAAATGTTGTTTTTGTTAATAATAAAAAAATTTAGTTTTCAAAAATAGAAAAGGCTTTAATTTATTCCGCTTATGAAGTTTGAACGCAAGCTGAATAATACAAAAAAACAAAAAAAAAAAACAAAGAAATAAATTGTTTATGTTACAAATTTTCTTTATTCACCCCGCGTCCAGCTAAATAATAATGAATCTAAACCCATATGCATTGTATGTATCAGATCAATCGTCAAAGGCTGATTTCACTTCAAACTTATCATAGGCTTATTTTCCCTCAACAAAGAAGAACGGATATAATTCAAAGTCAAAATTGAGTTAACTCGGATTTAAGAACTATCGAAATCAAAACGCTTAAACTTAAAATGGCATTTCTTCCAATAATACTACAAAATTAAAAAAAAAAAATGAAATAATAAATACTTTTATCTCTAGAGAGTGCATCAATCCATTTCAAGCAGTGTTTCATAACTTATAACCTACTGACAAACAAGACGCTTCCAACGATACCTCATTTGTCAAACTGCGATAAGTAATTAGGAAGTTATGACTCCACAAATGAACAAAGATACAAAACTTTGACTTGACTTGAAGTCATTTCAAAGTTAATTCACAGTTAAAAACTCTTATAATCAAAATGCAACCCACGAAAATCGCCTAACTCGGAAATTGGTTTGCAGTTAAGCTGGTTTTAACCCAGAATTTACCAGATGTTAGGTTTGATTTAACCAGATATTTTGAGTGAAGAGGTATTACAGCAGTTAAAATCGGTAAGTATTCCCAAAACTTGACATCAAATCATCCTTTGACTAATACATAAATACATAAATCAGTTGGCTCTGAAGATTTCTTTTGAAATATTATTTAAATTACATTTGCATTCGCACCTGTATCTGCTGGCTCCTGCTCCTACTCCTACTCGCTGCTCCTGTTCTGATTGCCGATGCTCTGTGGGAATTTGCATTTTGTTAGCGGAGCACAATACAAATTGAATTCTTTTTTGTGTCACTTTTCGTTTTCGTTACACTAGAACGGAAACTATGAGTACAAAGCATGGCAGCAGGACACACGGATTCATACTGTTAACGTACCTAACCTACATGAAAATGCCACAAGTTTGTTCCTTGTTACTCTCTTGTGTGACGACTGACGACACGACCGACGACGACGGCAAACTATATATACAACGATGACGTTACACGAGTGTGTGCTGCGCTGCTGATGATGGCGTGCGGATGAGGCAGGTACAGGTACCACACATACGACAACGTATATAAATCTACCTCGACTCTAGCTCGGGTTGTGTAGGATGGAAATGGAAATAAGTTTTCAAATTGCAATTTCTAGTTTAATGAAAAAAAAAAAAAGGATGAACAAAAATAAAAAACAAAAAATATATAAAAAAAAATCAAAAACACATGCATATGAATGTATGCAACTAACATGAAATCAGAGAAAATGCAATTTGTGTTGCAAAGTTTTTTTGACTGCGGCGACTTTAGACATTTTTGCTAGATTGATGCCTTGTGCCTCTTGTAAGTTGGATGATGTGATGACAGAGCGGTGTGATGAGGGGGGTGGTGGCCCTATGGCGAATGTGGTGGTAGCGAAATGATATTCAAATCTTTTCAAGGAGGTAGAATATTCTATTTATTTTTTGTTTCAATTATAACAATTTGTAAAAAATGTTTTTGGGCAAATATACACTGCGGATCAGTTGATAAAGGTCACAATTTTTTTTTTTTTTTTTTTTTTTTTGTTAAATCATCCTTTTCGTTCAATTAATTTTTAAGAAACAATTAAAAGCAGTTTTAAATAAAAGCACTTAGAGTGCATTGCGTACCTACACGTTTATCAATTTGAATTAAAATATTCAGAGACATTTTTGATAATATTGAATAGCTCAAAATAATTATATGGGACCATACAAAAAGAATAAAACAAAAACTTAGTAAAATTTAATAAAAATCAAATATGTAATGTAATGCTATTTTTATTTTAAAAAATTGTGTCAAAAATACAATTTAAATTTTTCCTTGTATTATTTTAGCTTGCAGATGGAATTTTGGAAGTGAAAACTTCTTTAGTATCGTAGTAATTTGAAACAAGATGAAATGAAAATGCGACACGAACATTCAACTTGTTATAACTTTTTTGTTCTAGTAGATAGATGAATGAAAATTTTACTGTAGATAGGTAATTGAATAAACTATAAATGTACAAAATTTCAATTAACTTCATATGCAAAATTCTGAGATAACGGTAAAAAGATGTTCTTTTTCTACACACGTTATATCTTTTGATCTAGTGCACATACAAATTTGATTTAACTTTAATACGCATGCTATTAACATAACTTTTCATTTGATATATCACAATTAACTGTACGAGCTCTACAAGTTACACAATCTTAAATTGAAAAACTTGAAAAATACTTCAAAACACCTGTGGAGATCTGTTGACGGTAACTAGTGTAGGAAGTACCGTTATCTCAGCTTTAAATTTCGACAGCCTTTTTTTTCTAGGCATGGTAGAAAAATGATTCATACATCATATAAAAGGTAAAATATCCTTTCAGATGAAAATTTACTATAGGTTGTCATTTAAAAAAAATATATTTAATGGTGTTAAAAGAGAAAAAAGATTGATTTTTTTTTTTTTTGCTTTTTTGATGAAAAGTCATTTGGTTTGAAAAAAATAAGCTCCTTTTGTAGATCTAAACATGGACGATATAAATATTTTGAGCTGAAACAATAAGCTTTCAGATGATATAAAATTAATATAGGTTGTCGTATACAAAACATGTATTTAAAGGAGATAGAATAAAAAATAGGTAGATTTTTTCTTTTTTTTTTTGCAAGAAATTTGTTTTTTAAGGTTTCACTTCTACCACGTGTGAATTGCACACATGACTTTTTTTTATTCAGTGTAAAATATGTTGGTTTTGCACTGTGGTTTGTTTTTCCAACCTTAGCCCAGGATAGCCTAACTTTTACTATTATTATTTTTTATTCAAGTTACAAACAAAAATAGTACGCATACACCACAGTGACCTTTTTTAATTTATATTTTTTTTATAATTTTGAAAAAGGAAAACGACTGGTGCCTCAAATGTTATTTATTTGACTCAGAATTCTTACTTGATTGAATGTTATCCATATAACATTCCTGTTAAGAAGCTTGTGTTGTTTTGTTTCATTTCACATCAGAAACCACAAAATACCTACAAATATTTTTTCAAGAGTAAAAGCGTTGTTACTTTTTCAAAAGTAACAACAAATATAAAATGGTGTGTGAGGTGTTTTTTTTTTTCAGTACTTACACGAAGAGAACTTTTTATACCTTTCTTAACTAAGCTTGGTAATTCCAACAGATTACATCATTTTTTTTTTTTTTTGTTTCAAAGACTCAAAAACCGTTTCTCGGATTTCGATAAAACTTGGAAAAAAGCTAAACAAAATTTTATTTATAAACTTTATTAATTTAGTTAATTTCATTTATAAGAATTAATTTGTATAACAAAAATTGTAAGTAAAGTTGACTATGTAGTAATTATTAATCAATACCTAAAATTCAATTTTCACAAAAAATTGAGGTTTTATTTTTGAAAAAAACAAAAAATTGCAAAAAAAAAAGAAAAATATTTTTTTTTTTTTTTTGATAATTCAAAAAGATAATTTTCACTCGTCTTTTTTTGGAAATTGAAATATTTTTAGATCAAGGTTTGTTTTTCTCACCACAAAATGCACCAACCTGGGTTTGGTCAAATAAACTTCATAGAACTTTTCATTTCATGTACATATCTAATTGAAAACATGAGAACCTTAAGTGGTAAAAATATTCTCTGCTATAAAAAGACCAAAACACTACAAATAAATAAGTTAAAAAGGGTTTTTGTTTTCCATAACCCTAAGAAATGAATTGTGTAAAATTTTGCCAAAAAGAGTCATTATTTTTTCTAATTTTTATATAACCCAACCATTAATTTTAATGTTTTTTTTTTCCGAAAAAATAGTTTCAAAAATTTAAGGGGGCAAAAGAATAGGTACTGCGGCGGAAATTTATTTTCAAGTTTTATTAAATCATTTAACACCCTTTAATTTGTTTATAACACCTTCAAGAAATAATTTAATTTTTGATTTTCCAAATTTTATTTTTTTCAAATTCTTAGAGATGAATTTGAAATTGCCTCTTGTTCATTCAAAAATGTTTATTTTTACAATTTTCAAGATACTTTTGGATGAGTTAAGCAATTTTTAAGAAGCAAATAACTCAGCAACCAGACCTCAAAGAAACTTATGGTTTTCATTCATGAATAGAGCTTAAAGAGTCCTATCTTTTGATGTCTCACTCGATGCATTCCGAGATAATTTTTGAAAATTCATTTTTTTTAAGGCAAGGGGTACCCCTTGGATTTTTTTTTGAAAATCTCAAAAAAAAAAAAATAGAATCGTCATTTTTGTGGTCATTTTATATATGTAAGTGTGTTTTTTTTTTCAAAATTGAAAAAAAAATTCATATGAATAAAAAAATTACTTTTTTATGTTATAACGCTTTTGCATTGTTGCATTATGTTACTGTACAATTTTTTATCTATTTTTTTTATTTTTTTTCATTATTTCTTACAAGCTTTGTGGTACTATTTGGTACACATTTTGCACTCAGTTAAAAAATAGTGTAAAAACGGTCTTTACACCATCTTTGTTAAGTATTAGGTAATTCAACGGAAATTTTAAAAAATTAAATTCAGCCTCAATCAATAGATCCACACTGTATTGTTCTCTCCATTTAATGAGAACATTTTAAAGTATTTCAATTTTCCAAGAAGAACAAGAAGAAGACAAACACAAAACAAAACAAAAAAAAAAAAAAAACAAAAAAAAAATTATAATTAAAACTTTAGATTATTTTCGACCTACCTTAATATTGTACCTTATAAAGATACACCCCTATACCTTGTTAAAGCGATTAAGAATTGCTAATTGAATTTGATCCTTATCGAATATATATACCTACAAACAAAAGAGAAGCACCAACAAAAAAGAAAAGGTTTTAAGTTTGCGTCTATATAGAAAAAGGATTTCACACTAATTTGCTTGTTATAAGCTTTAGCAATAACTGCTCTGATATGGTACAAAGAAGAGTATTCTTGGGTAGGTTAGGTATAAGTTATACAAAAGGTGCGATAGAGTTGATAATATTATCATCTTTTTGTTGTGATCCGATTAAGAAGTTAAAACTTTATAGAATCTATATCATGAGAGATACAAATTTAAAGGAACATAACCTCTGTCTCTTATCACTCTTCAAATTTGTTCACCCTTTAAACTCATTAAAGGTACTTAATGGGATGTTGTTTTTAAAGGAGAAAATCAGTTCTTTTGTTGTTTTATATAGGTTTACAGGTTAAATAGCATGACCATGACCTGACCATGGTAATCTTTTCATATCTCCTTTTGATTTCCTTCCCAATAAAATATTTGATAATTAAGGACATTTAACAAAAACCAAAATTTCAATTAAAGCTTATTTGTAAATCATCGTTTAATTCCAACTAAATTAAGACAAGCCCATTTTCAAGGATCTGACATTTGTAATAGCAAAATGTCAACCATGAGCTTATTAATTGCACAAAAGTTAAGAAATTGTTTTTAAGCCACATTATTCATCATTGTGTAGATAAGCCAATTGAAATTCTTTCATCTCTCTGCCATCTTTATACCTCAGTTTTGCAAAACTTTCAGCAGGTACCCTCTCTATCGTATCGTTATCCTTTCAAAATTACAATCTTCTTCTGTGTGTTCACTTTCACATCATCGCATCAGCCAGCCCCCATTCATTTATGGTGTTTTTAACCGACGCAAACTAATTTAAAATTTAAATTGCTCACCTAATTATTTAGGATAACAATAATCTGCAGCTTACAACATTTGTTTTTTGCACCTCTTCCCTCCCCTCTCTCGTTTTTGCTATGATATCTCTCTCACTCTTCAGAAAGGAGATATCCAGGATACAATAAATGATATGAGGGATATAATATAAGGCCAGGGGTAAGGAAGAAGAGGCCGTATCTATCTCTCATCCGAACAAGTCTAGAGTATCTCAAGTTAGTTATCTATTCCTTTGAAATAAGCATGCTTCTAAGCTACTTTAATTAATGGAACTTTTAGTTTGGAATTTCTCGTATCATATTCATGTTTGAATCGTCCTCCTTCTTCTTACGTTTCCGTCACCATATCGCCACCATCATTTCGGTTGGTTTGTTAGATGGTTGTTTTCTCTCTCACAAAAAGAGTGCGGGGGAGAGAGAAAGGATGGTGCTCTAATTTATTTAACACATATGCTAAGCGACATTGCAAAGTTGAATCAAAATGTCAGGAAAGTAATCCCCTGTTCTGAATTCCATGCATAGAAATATGAAGTTAATGTTTCGCTGTCTCTATGTTCTCTCGTTTCTCTCTAAGGAAAGATTTCCGAAACAATGCAATTAGTTATTATAAATTCTGCAGGATATATGTTTTCAAAACACACACACGCAGGATAGAGAGCAAGGATATGTAAATATTGTTTTACACCTACTTCATTCCGATGGTGTATCTCTCTAACCTCAAAAACCTCAAGTTACTTTATTTATAACTATTGTTTATTTTAGTGATGGGAATTATCGAATAAAAATTATTAAACTATCGATAGTTGTAAAATATTCATCCATTCAATATTCAATTATTGAGTTACTATTTTCATTCGAATAGTTTTTTTGTTCGATAGTTTTTTCATTTGAATAGTTTTATTTATTCGATAGTTTTTTCATTCAAATAATTTTTTCTATCGATAGTTTATTAATTCGAATAGTTTTCTCAAACGATAGTTTTTTCATTCAAATAGTTTTTTTTATTCGATTGTTTTTATTCGATAGTTTTTATCCGATAGTTTATTCGATAGTTTGTTCGATAGTTTTTTATTTGATAGTTTTATTCGATCGTTTTTTCATTCAAATAGTTTTTTTTATTAGTGATGGGAAATATCGAATAAAAACTGTCAAACTATCGATAGTTGTAAAATATTTATCCATTCAATATTCAATTATTTAGTTCCTATTTTCATTCGAATAGTTTTTTCGTTCGATAGTTTTTTTCATTTGAATAGTTTTATTTATTCGATAGTTTTTTCATTCAAATAATTTTTTCTATCGATAGTTTATTCATTCGAATAGTTTTCTCAAACGATAGTTTTTTAATTCAAATAGTTTTTTTTTATTCGATTGTTTTTATTCGATAGTTTTTATCCGATAGTTTATTCGATAGTTTGTTCAATAGTTTTTATTTGATAGTTTTATTCGATAGTTTTTTCATTCAAATAGTAATTTTTATTAGTGATGGGAAATATCGAATAAAAACTATCAAACTATCGATAGTTGTAAAACATTCATTCATTCGATGGTTTTTAATCATTCATTTAGTTACTATTTTAATTCAAATAGGTTTTTCGTTCCATAGTTTTTTATTGGATAGTTTTTTCTATTTATTATTTATTCGATAGTTCTTTCATTCAAATAATTTTTTCTATCGATAGTTTATTCATTCGAATAGTTTTCTTAAACGATAGTTTTTTCATTCAAATAGTTTTTTGTACCATAGTTTTCTCATTCGAATAGTTTTTTTCATTCGATAGTTTTTTATTCGATAGTTTTTCCATTCGATAGTTTTTTATTCGATAGATTTCTTATTCGAATAGTTTTTTTTTATTCGATAGTTTTTATTCGAATGAATTAACTATTCGATAGTTCAAATCATTCGATAGTTCCCATAACTAGTTTATTTTTTATTCCTTTCTTTTTTTTCAATAGAAAACGAGAGAGACGACAACTAATAACAAAGAAGAAGTTCAGAGTTATTAAGGTACCAAAAGCGTTATAGCAATTCGATTGAAAATTCATAAAATCGAAAATACTCTGTGTCTAGTATGGAATTCGAAATGAAGCCAAAAAGCCTTTTTACTTTGAGACGACAGAGGGCCAGTAGTAGTAACTGCATTTTGATGCAAAGGATAAAAGAGAGAGACAGAAATAGAAAAAAAAACAAACCTTAAATTATGCCAGCTTTTGAAAACTTAGGATCTGAATTTGAAATAAAATTGACAGAAAGACTCTGTCTGTGTGTCTCTCTTCAAGCACATCACAGAGAGAAAGAAAATGCAATAAAATGCTAATAAAACTCTTTCATCAAAATAAGAGACAGTGATCGAATGGCAAAATGAATTTCGTCAAGGGTGGCCAACCCAAAAAGGATATCTCCCTTATTCACCCTTTTTTTAGTTGGCTTTGACACAATCTTCATCATCTATATATATATCCACTACCTACAGTTTAGAGAAGATAGTATCAAAAATCTTTATCTATATAGAAAGAAGAAAAAGGAGAACATTTTGACAAAAGGATTAATGAAAATTCGGTTCTGAATTCCGATGATTGTGCAGGCAGCAGAGAGGCTGTGTGTGAGACGTTTTTCGATGTGCATCATCATCATCATCTGAATCATCATCATAGAGTCGTCTTCTTTGGGTGTTATTGCGAAATTATTCACTCAAGGGTGTCAATCAGATAATAAAATGAATGCAAAAATAAATAAAAAAAAAAAGAAAAGAAGTTCGATTTATGTCAAAGGACGAAAATGATGCTCTTTATTTTTTTTTGTTTGAAGGAATAAGAAAAAAAAATGCTACCAATTGAATTAGAAAATTACATTTAATTGCTTTGTTTTAATTACTTGATGTATTTTGAAAACAAAAATAATTGAAAAAAAGCCTTTTATAGAAAGTATGTATAATTAAAAGAGCCAATTTAGGGAGCATTTAACAAGTCAACTGGAAAAATCTGTCTACTATTAAAATGTTTTCGAGAATATATATTTTTTTTTACAAATGAGAGACGAGTCAAAAATAAATAAATAAATACATAGGTATAATTGTAAAAAAAAAAATAAGGAAATCGATTAAAATGGAATCATTTAAGAGTACCTACTGAATTCTACCATTTTCCTTGAGATCCTTAACAAGAAAAATATAAAGACGGCCCTCTTTTTAGAAACAATTTGAAACAAAAACTCTTTTTTCAACCATATTTTTATTTAGGACGATTCAAATGTTTGTTTATTGATTCTTAATCAAGTCAATGGTGCTTGGGAATTGGGATACACCTGTAAGAGAACCTGGTAGAGTTCAGTTTTAGGTTAAAAAATCTGCTTGTTTCAAAATAATTTTTCAAAATGTTGCTATTCAAAATACTCAGGTATTGTTTTTCAAAATTCTGCATCAAATTAAAAAACGCCTTTTTAAATGGTAAAAAGCGCTCGTATTCTACCATTTTTCAAATCCTTTTTTAATATTTGCAGAATTTTGTAAAATCATCATAAAATTTGCTGCTTAATTTGTTGCTTTGTAAATTTTTTCAGTATTTATTGCCGAAATTTGTTTACGAAAATTAACAATCATTCTTTAAATAAAATGCACGACGCTTAAAGTGTTATAGTCTAAGAGCCCACAGCAAATTTTGGGAGTGAAGGTATAACCAAAATTTGAGTATGCAGTTTTATAGCCTTATGCGTTCTTATAACGAATTAAAAAGTCTGGCAGCTTTAAATCGCGGCTTTGTATTGTTTTCAAGGGGTTGAAAAATGTGAATTTTCCAATTCATATAAATAGTCAAAATTTACACTATTTCATATTCTTTATACAGCAACTGATGCTCTGTCATTTTCCCTAAGCCTGAAGACATCAATATTGACGATGCGATTAATAGATCTCAAGATATAAGCTTTTTAAGCGGCTTTGTTTTGGAGACTTTTCTGTTTAATTTTTTGTTTGTTATTTGGAACTCAAGACTCTCCAAGTAGAGAGTTGATATGGTTAGTTAAAAAAACTTATATCTTGATTTCTATTTGTCGTATCACCGAGATTGAGGTATTGAGGCTTAGGGGAAATGACAGAGCATCATTCCCTATATTCAGAATGTGAATTTTTGCTTACTTAGCCTACTCACATTAATTGGAAAACTCGCGTTGTTTAACCCCCCGAAAACCATATAAAGCCGTGATTTAAAGCTGCCAGACTTTCGAATACGTCATTAGAAGGCATTAGGCTATAAAACTGCATATTCACATTTTGGCTATACCTCCACTCCCAAAATTTGCTGTGGGCTCTCGGTCTATTATGTAATAATTCATAAAATGAAAATATTACAAGAAATTTAAAAAAAGCTTAAATTTTTTTTTTAATTATCTCCAAAAGTCAAAATGACCTAGTAGAGCCTTTTAAAATCAACGGTTTTTTTATAGATATAAAAATTTTCAAAAATAAAAATTTGGTACGACACATTAAAAACAATTATTCGAAAAATTGATTTTTTTTTACCCAAAATAATTCATTTTTTGATATTTTTTTATTGTAACGTTGAGGTCGCTTAAACGTTTTTATTACAAAACAAAATCGTAAAAATCATTTTAAGTTTTTTTTTTTTTTTTTTTTTTGTTTTTTTTTTTGTTTTTTTTTTTGTTTTTTTTTTTTTTTTTTAAATCATGCTACGTATTCTATCGATTCTATTTATCTTTAGTAATCAATTACCAATCTGAGTAGAAGTAGAGTAGATTTTACATGTAAAATTTAAAGCTTCTAAGATTCAAATATTTTTTATTTTTGAATATTTTTTATAGTACAGGTAAAATAGTACGTAAAATCAATAAATTAAAAAAAAAAATTGTTCCACTCATGAAACTTGGCAAAAAGTTTGCTTTTGGGATAAGAACCAAGTACAAAACAAGTCTATAAAAAAAGTTGGGTGGAAGGGTTTTTTTTTTCAATTAATTTGTCATCAAAACCATAAATAAAATGAATCATTCGCTTTTTGGGGCCAATTACAGATTTTACTGTCTCTTCGAAAAAAAACACCCTTTCACCAAAATTTTTTTTATGAAAACTCTTTATTTTTGCTTTGTATCCTTAAATCAATGTTTTTACCAAATTTTATTAGAGTGACCCATCATTTTTGTTTTCACTCAAAAAAACACCCTGTTAACCATGATATTGTTATAGACACTTTAGATTGTTGTTTCTTATCTTAAAAGTAACATAATTGCTAAATTTCAATAGGGTACCACTAATATTACTCTAGTAATACACACTTTTTCAAATATACGCATATTTTCTTTACTTCTAAAAAAAACACCCTTTCACATAAAAAAAAATTATAGACTTACATTATTCGTAATTCCCATGGAAAAGAGAACATATTTAATGAATTTCGTAAGGGTACCATTTATACCATTGATTTTATCGGACTTATCGCGGATTTTTCCCTATTTCCCAAAAAAACACCCTTTAACCTAAAATATTTTTATAGACTTTTTAAGTTCTTACTTTCTGTTATAAATGAAACATTTTTACCAATTTTCATTGGTGTAACAATTTTTTCCCACTTTTTGTGGTACTAATTCCGAATTTCATCATTTCTTGAAAAAAAAAACACCCTTTCACTCAAAATATTTAATTCTTATACCAACCAAAACTATTTCACCAAGTTTTAACAATTAATAAAATATAAGTTAGCTGTTATGATACCTTTCTCACACACAACTTAACCTATCAAAAAAAACACCCTTTCACCCAAAATATTTTTAAAAACTTTATGAATCCTTTGTCCCTGTTTTATCTTAAACCTTCATCCCAAATTTTGTCAGTGTAGCATGTTTTTCACATGGGTTTCGGTTATATTTTACCTGTTGAGATCAAAAAACAGGCACCCTGGTTTTTAATCGGAAATAACTTTTCTTAGAGCAATTGTATTGACTTTATTTTTATGTCATTAGATTCAGCATCAAAAAATACCTTGAAAACATGTGTCATATGATGATATTTAACAAACAATTTTATTCAGTATATTTTTGACCTTCACCCCCTCCCTCTTGTCCGCGAAAAAACACCCTTCCACCCAACTTTTTTTTTTATAAATGCCTATTTTACCTGTATTATTAGAATACAACTTTTTTTGTCAAAAATAGCAAATGTGGATAAACATAAAAATATAGGAACGCATATGTTCATTAATTTCTTGGCAAACAAAAAACAAGATCAACATCCTTATGTACTAATTTATGGATTAATTTATTTAACAATTTTTTTAGAGTTGCTTTTTTTTCATGGAATTGTTATAAATTTTACTAAATTCTTTATAGCAAATTGTAGAACTAAAAAAAAAAAACAAAAATTTAGTTGCATTTAAATCCACCTTTTTTGATTTATCCCTAATTCATCTGTCTCTTTAAAAAAATTAGAATAAGAGTAATGAGCAGTATATTTTGGACAAGAAAATCACAACGCATTATCTCTTCGCTTTTTTCCTCATTGTTCAATTTAAAATTTGTTTTGTCTTCATTTTTGAATTCCAACTTATAAAAATACAAAAATCCTCAATTTGCCGCCTGAACACTTTCATTCAAGAGTAATTTAATCACGAAGATGAAGAAAAAGAAGTTTTCCATTATAAAGAAAACTCCTAAAAAAAAAAACAAAAAAAAAATAGAAAATAGAAAATTATATCTTCCTTGAAAAACCCAGTTAGTAGTTCTACATTGCATTGTAATAGCCCATGTGTATAAATGTTCAACATAACCGCGAGCAAAAATTTTCCACCAAAAAAAAAAAAAAAAAACTAAATTTCTATAGGTACACACACACATATAAAAAAAATTAAAAAAAAAAACCAAAACTTCACTTTCAAGCGGATTACCCAATCCTGGAACACATCCTCCCACAGGAAACAAACCCTCACTTTACCATTAAAAGGATAGAAACGGTGCTTTTTCTCCACACTGTGTGTTTGTGTATTTGTATGTGTGGTAAGGGTTTTTTCATCCAAATATATTATAAATTTCGTACAAGAAAGGAGCTTTGTCGTTTTTAACGGAACAATGGATGGATATGTGTCTAACTGTACTAAGTGAATTTCTTTTTGATGATGGCTTTATTTCCCTCGACTTCCGCTTAAATCAGACAGTGATGAAATTAGCTTATACATGCCGAAGGATATTGGGCATATTATCGGCTTTATTGTATATAATATATATGAACACCCATCAACCTCATTTAAATGATGGTTGCTTTTTTTTTTTCTGCTGAAAATCCCTATAAGCTACTCTAAAAATAAGTTTCAATATTTGAGAGAAGGCAAATTAGCTGGTACAATATGCGAATAGGTACAGTAAAGGATCTTGCAATGGAACTTCTTAAAAATTACGTGTATCCTTCAATAAGTTCTTGTTTAATAAACAAATTAATGACTGTTAAGTTCAAGTGGGAGAAAAATGAAAAAAAAAAAAAATTGTGTATCTCCAAAACTCCAAGAATTTCGATGAAACTAGATTTTTTTGTGAATTGAGACATTTCATCCCACTTTCTTTTTTTGAACTTTTTTCTCGTATTTCTGGAGTTTAAAAACTTAAAGCGCATAGAAAATGAGAGTATGTATCAGCATGTCCGATTTATTAAGCATTTACTGTGTAGCCAAGGACTTACGAACATCTTACATCCTAAGAGTGGATTTATACTATACAACAAGGACAAGCTAAAAGAATAAAAAAAAAATCTTATACAAAGATACTTAAAAGCTCACAAAGCCAATTTGCATTGCAAAGAGAAACTCTTCCATAATTAATATCCTCCCGCAGGTATTTCTATCAAGTGAAGTGAAAAAGACCACTCTCAGTTTATATTGTCATATCCTTTTTTGGTAACAAAAATTGCAATGCACATGCAGCAATAATGACACCTGAAAGTCCCATATCTACTTGACAAACAAAACAAAATGAACAACAACAACAAAATACAAAAAAAAAAAGTTAAAGCTAAAAATCTCAACAATATTGTCGTGTTGCGACACACTTTTCGCAGTTTGAAGTAGATTTTGTTTAGTGTATAAGCAGCTAGCAAAGCACAAGGTATACAAAAAAACAGGACATTCGAATTTATTCTTTTCTAGGAGTTTGACCTAAATTTGTTTGCTGGTGTTTTCTATGAAATGTAAGCTAGTTTGTTGTTGTTGTTGTTATTCTTTTTGTATTTTCTATTCGTTCTTTTTATTTTTGAAGAGTTTTGAATTAAATATTCAGGAGAATTTCGCTGTCTTTTTACAGCGAAAAAAAAAATGGGGCAGTTTTAACGAGAAAAAGGGTAAGAAGAGAAAGAACAAAAGCCAAAGGATCAGAATAGAAATGAAGTGCAAAAATAATTCGAGTTCAAGTTTTTAAGGACAATATTGTCCTTCTCTATATATATTTTTTGAGATCCTCTTCTGTTGTAGCATTTTTTTTTTCGGGACAAAAAAAAAGATGTACGATTTTCGCTAGATTTATATTAAAAATATATTAAAAAACTCTTTTTTTTTTTATTTCTTGTTCTCTTATTTTTATTTTTTTTTTTTTACTATTTTTTTGGTTGACTGAATTCCTAGTATTTTTTTGTAATGTATGTGCAAAGCAATATCTATTTTTTGTGTTTTTATTGCTCAACACTTTTCTGTCTACAGCCGTTAAAAAAAAACAGCTGAGTATCAATTTTGTTTGGGAGTTTTTTTTTTAATTTGAAATCAATCTAAATACATAACTTCATTGTTTTGTCTACTTTGAAATTAAATTTAAAAATAAAGTATGCACTTTTAACTATTTACTTTGTGCTACAGTGCTGTCATTCTAGACAGTTGTTGGATACAAATATCATTTTGGGCCAGATAATGTAGGTACCTACGATTTAAATTTAACCTTATAAAAAAATTTTTAAACTTAAACTTAAAAAATAATTCAATATTTGTTTTTAATATTAAAAAAAAAAATATATTTTGATTTGGGTTTGTCCTTTAAACGAAGTTTACCATTTACTCTTTTGTATAACGTTAGAGCCAAAAAAAAATAGTTTTTATATAAATTTTCAAAAAAAAAAAAAAAAAATTAGTATGACATGGTTATTCGATAAATAAAAAAAAAACATATTTGTTCTTCAAAATCCCTAAATTTATAAAAAAAAATTTATTTATTTGTTCAAACGTTTTGGTAGAAAAATGTTGGTAAAAATCGGTTGAGTGGTTTCACGAAAAAGTCAGAAATTTAGGAAACGGTTATCTTTCAGATACCGTTTATAGAGTTTCAAAAAATATTTTTTTTTTCTTATTTCATAATTACGACCTGTGTTGAGCCAGCAAACATATTTTTCTTAAATAAAAATCAAAAGAGTCATTTTTAAGAAAAAAAAGCAATTCATTATAATATAAACATCGGAAAAGAAATATAACTTGCCACACGCAACTTGCCTTTTGACTGTAAAAGCTGAAATTCAAATCTATTAAAAGCTAATGTTTTAAAAACAACATGCTGTTCGAAAAAATATTTTATATAAAATATATTTTTAAAAACGAGCTATTATTATGAAAATCAGTTGAAAATTGACTAACTAATTTCTTTGAATTTTAATTTTATCAACAATTTAGACATTATTTCCACTACATTTTCACATTAATTGGAAGGTTAAATCCGAAGCTAGAAAAAAATTTTGACTGCACGTTTTTGAGATTAAATAATATTCAAAAAGCGTTTTTTTTTTGCTGCTGATTATATTTTTTCCATTAGTCTTAAAAATATTTTTTTTTTAAAGAAAATTTAAAAAAATCGATAAAACCTTTTTAAAAAAAAATTAAATTTCTAAAATATTTTTTTATTGTATCGATTTTATTTAGGATTTTGTTTTTGTCAAATAAGTTTATACATTTTCATTATTATTTTTTTCTTTAAATAAAATGCAGGACTTGCTCTCTTATGTAACTCTAACGTTAAAGCTTTTTACTGAACAAATTTTGGGAAAATTTGATTTTTTATAAAAGTAATGTAAAAAAATCTTTTTTTATAGCTAATTAAACTAAAAACCTTTTTAAATTATCTTTTAAACAAAACCAAGTATGCCATTTGATTTCTTATAAATAAGAAAGGAATTTTTAGAAAATATATTTTGAAAATCGTGAGAGACATTAAAAAAAAAAAAATATTTTTTTATATAAAACTTTTCTAAAATTAAAAAAAAAAAAGTTGGTATGTTATTTTTAAGCATTAGAAAAAATGAAAATTCGATAAAAATTCACCTACCCGTTTTCAAAAAATTGATTTTTCAAAAAAAAAAAAAAAAAAATATAATAAAAAAATATAATATCACATATATCACAAGTAAAAATCTAATCAAAGTAGGTTTAACAGAAAGTATATTATGACTTAATTATGCATTATATTTGTTAATTTAAGTTTTTAAAACACCTTTTTTTTTTGTTTTTAAAACTTTAATACTTCAAACACAATTGAATATCATCATATAAATAATTATTAAGTGAAAACAAGTTCGGTCACTGGGGCGTATGTGTAACAAAATTTTAAAATGTCTTCTTTTATTATACAGAATGACCCACAGTCACCTTCGCAGATGAAAACCATAGATTACTAAGGTTATTCTAAGTCAAAAAAACGTATTAGGTAGTTTTCTTGATTTCACTTCGTTCTCGAAATCAATTTTTGCCAAACTTCAACTGATGTCAAAATAGAAAAAATTTTTTTTTTAAAGCCAATTTTGTTAAAACCAGAAAATGCCTTTTTCGTAAGACAATGAAAAATAATTAAAATTAAACTTAAACAATGAAATACAATTTTTAAATTAGTCATGTCAATTCCACTAGTAAAATGAAAATACTAAAATTAATAACTACCTTCTTGGTATCTTGTTCATTTATTCATAATTCTGTTCCAGTATAACAGAGTTGACCAATTGAAGAAAGTAAAAAAAAAAAAAAACTTCTCTTATTTTACTTATTTTTTCTTCATCTCTAGTCCAGATCCATCTCCTTCTTTATCCACAGTATCGCCTCTCTTGGTAATGTAAATTAGTTTTTATTCAACAAAGTTCCACTTTCACAAATTAAATTCCCTACACATTTTCTTCTTCTAGAGGTATTTTCTGCAAATAAAGTATAAAATATATTTTTTTTTCTTCATTTCTTATTTTTTGTTCAAAAGTTCACACAGAAATAAAAAAAAAAAAACAAGTTAATACAATTCGAAATAATGAATGTCGAAGTTTAACAACTTCTCTGTGTATAATAACGAGAACATAATAACAACAACAACAATAACTTTATGTAGAAATTTTTCGGTCTTCTTAACTCAGAAATAAGTGAACCAAGTGCATTTCTGTCACTTGAAATTAATTTACGTACAAAAAAGATGTCCTGCCATTACAAGAGAGTATAGTGTATCTAACTTTTAGTGCTGCTGCTGCTCCAGTTGTTAACTTCACCATCATCATGAGGGACAAGAGACTAGAGTTTATAACGGATGATATCCCATTCATATAGTTATATCAATCCTCTGTACACATATAGAAGATGTACACAGAGCTTACCTTTTGTATAAAGCTGAAAGTCTCCAAGGATGGTAGAAAGTTGGATTCTTTTTTTTTTTTTGAATTTTTTTTTTTCCTAGCACCACATCTAACTAACTTCATGAATTTTCAAACTACATAGAAGTCCTGGGGGACTTTGAAAACTTTGGTAATTATTACGACGATTGAACTTTTTCAGTTGCTCTGGCTCTCGCTCGGATATGTTGGTGGACAAGTTCGGTATACTTTCGGTATATAATATATATATCTTACCTCTATTCGGCTACTGGTGTATAATGGTACTTGATCACCTGCATTGAAAACTCGATGTGGCATCTCAGCATCAGAATCAGAGAATCATTGGTGTGCTCTCAAAAAAGAGACAGGAAAGACGATTTTTAGTCCTTCATTTTTTTTTTTAAGTTTTTTTTCAGATAGAAAATTATATGAAAATAACAGAAAAAAAGAGAGATAGTAAAGTGAACTTTTGGTCAATTAAGCGTGTCAAAAGCGTGAATTTAAAACAAAAGAGACAGGAGGGGACAGAGTGGCAAAGATATGATGAGTTAAAAAACAAAAAAATTAGCTATAAAACTTTTGCAGTTGATATCCTTTTTGATGCATCAAGGTTAATAGGACGAATCGTTGTAGTTTGCATGAATGAATTTTTGTGACATTTGAAATTATCATCATAGACTGGATTTTTACTCAATATATTTACAGGCATGAAAGGTTAATAGGAAATTTGAATTTAGATCCTTGTTTTCATTTCACTTTTTTTCTTCAAATTTTCTTACAAAAAGTCAATAAGGACACATGTTTGTCATTATTTATTAAACCTTTTATAAAGAGGAAAGTGTTGAGAGATAAAAATTCAATTACCAATAATGATGAATGTTGCTGTGTGTCAACAAGTCAAATGATTTCCTTTTGAATATTCTACGAAAAGACTCAATTGAACACAAAATTTCTGGATTTTTGTTATCACCTTGGTACCAGACACCAACCAATGAATCAAAATAGGCTTTACACCATACATGTATCCAAATTTGTTGGTTCACTTATACATGTGTAACTTTTTGGGGTGTCAACAAGTAGATTTGCTTTAACGAAGTGTCAGAGCTATTAAACCTTAAAATATGCAATAGAAAAATGGGGTTTGCACCAAAAAGTAGGTAAAGCATTGAATATACTCTCTCGTAAAGAGTTTAATTGCATACTTTAAAGTCGAGATTTGAAAATTATTGTTTTTGTTTTTTTTTTTTACTTAAAGCTAAGTATACAGTTCATCCAAAAAAAATTAAGCATTTCTTAGGATTGGGGTCAATATTCCGAAAAACGAAATCCCGAAAACCCAAAATACCGAAAACCCAGAATCCCGCAAAAAATTTCCGAAATCGGAATTCTATCAAATGAAAAATTTTCTCAAATTTTCCATTTTACCTATAGAATTTTTTAGGATTCCGATTTCGGGAATTTTTTCGGGATTTTGGGTTTTTGCCCTCATAATCGTGTGTATTATGATGTGTTATGATGATTTTTTTTGTTAAATCTTTTTTCTTTGGGATTTTGGGCTTTCTGGATGTTGATAGAACTCAAGTAGCACAAAAGTCTAAGATACACCAAAATATTTGGTGTATTTTTTGCACTTTCGTGATATGCATTTTGAATATAAAAAATACACCATTTTCTCGTATAAAATAAACTCCGGTGGTTAAAAAAATATACCGATTTTGGTGTATAAATGGCACTAGTGGTATATTAAATGATCTGTTTTTGGTGAAAATTATCCCTTTGAAATTGAAAAATACACAATAAATCTATGGATAAAATACACCATTTAAATTATTCTGATTTAAAATTTGAACCAAAGTTTATTTTTTATCTCAAACAGTTTGATGAATTCTAATTCACACCATTTCTTATGAAATAAATGAAAATGAATTTTTATTCACTTTCATAATATTGCCATAAGAAACCAATGGTTAAATATGATTTTGTTTGCCAAATTTTAAAACGAAACACATTCTATCTACTAATTTTAGATGCTATCCCCTCTAAAAATCGAGCGCCTCAAAAATGTCAGTGAATTAATGATTTTTTTTTCGATTTTAAGAATCCATTTTTCAAAAATTATAATTTTTGTGTTGTTTTACATTTTTTTAAGAAAAGTTATTTTATAATGAATCGAAAAAACTAAGAATGCGGGACTATTAGGTCGATAAATATACTATTTTAATAAAATAATTAATCGCTGTCTTCTATTTTTAAATGGCGTCCATTGAAAAATATGGCGTCTCCCACATATGCATTTTGGTGAATTTTATGTCCACAGGGTGTGCTTCCTACACCAAACAGAGTGTACAAAATAAACCGTTTTGGTTGATTTCAGAATCAAATAATTTTATGCACCATTAATGGTATATTATAAAAACAACTGAATATCGGTGTATTTTTTGCACGGAATCTTAAAAAAATGTTGAAATTTTGTACAGAAAAGACAGTGGTATTATTTTTATACCACTAATTTTAAGAAATACACCATATTTTTTCAATTTTCTCAATTTTACACCAAAATTAATGAATTTACACCAATTTATACACAAGTGTGCTACTTGAGAAATTTTCTAAGATTTTTTCCGAATAAAAAAAATTTTATTCACCACAGCTACAAGTAAAAAACAAAATCGAAAAAATAATTTATACCTACTCACAACGATTTTTTTCTCGCAAAACAACGTGCATCCCTAGTACCGAAGAAATAGCATTTGAGGTCGAACTAATTCCGACAGAAATGATTTACGGCACAAAATGTTGGTGCGACTGCCCTTATGAACATATCCAAAATCGACATTCGTACTGTTGGTACAAATATGAATTTTTGACCATAATGATCAGAAAAACCACCAAATTTCAAAATAATCAAAATATAGCAATATGGATATCAAACGAAAGGTATTTTTGTACCCAATCTAGAAAGGTATTTTCTCATTGAGGAAGAATATGTACAAAAATTTCAATTCTTTTTCGAAAATTGGGAAGGTCGTGTTAAAAAAAAAACTTAATTTTAAAATTCTTAGCTATTTCCATTGAATAATTACAAATAGAAGTGACACCGCAGATTACTCATGCGACCACAACGTACCGGAAGATAGATGAACTACATGTTTGCGCCTCAACTATCATGTGTTTTCGAGTTGAGTCTTAACTAATAATTTTTTTTAAACCTTCATAAAAAAATTAATAATTATTATTATACATTTCAAAGAGCTTATATTGATATAAGTCTTCGTATATTGAAAAGTCATATTAGTCTAGAGAATAAGAACGATTCCTTTTACTCCTACTGGCCTAGGTTCGAATACCGGTATAAATTGAATTTTGTTTTTTTTTTATTTTTGCGGAGATTTTTTTTTTGACAAATTTAATTAATTTTTATTCTAGTAATGTAAAAAAAAAAACAATCTAAATTTCCCGTCAGTTTTGCTAACTGAGTTTGCTTGAATGTTATAAAATAACTCTAAAATCATTTCTTTTTCTAATTTTTTTCCTATTTCAATAGGAAATTATATTTTAATAAGATTGTTATGAGAAAAATTGCTTATTTGAAGTAGTGTCAAAACAATACGTCGTAGACTCTCTCTTGCTATGATCCCTTGATTTTCTTCCAGACTTCACCATTTTTGCTTGCGATTTATGTAGGTACTATATGTATATCAGGTTATGCAATCGTACAAAAAAAAAAGTTGAGATAGCATTTTTCCATGACATTACGATGATAGAGAATACCAAAAAAGTGGGTCCCTTAAGTCCGTCTGTCTGTCCGTCTGTCAATCTGTCTCTCTGTAAACGAAGCTACAGCTTTAACGGATAGACCGATTGATATCAAACTTGGTCTGTAGCATTATGTGGCGACTCTCCAGAGGGGTTTTTGGAATTAATTTTTTTGGACCAAAAATAACGGTACTTGTCATATACCGATTTTAGTAAAATTGAAATTTCTCAAAAACGGCTCCAACGATTTTGTTTAAAAAATTCAAATGTAAGTTTGAAAACAAGGTTTATCTTCTAATAAAAATTTTTTTTTGAAAATTAACGGTATACCTGCCGATTATCTCCGAAAATGCTTATTCCATTTCAACGAAACTTTTTTTAAAAAAGCATTTATATAATTTTAATATAAGCCAAAAACAAAATTTAAAAAAAAAATAATTTTTGGATTTTGTAAAAAATTTTGAAATTTTTTTTTTTTTTTAAATCAAATTTTCGAAAACGGGGCATTGAATTTTTTTTTATTATTATTTTTGTTATTAAATGTTGATTAGTGATTTCTACAAAATGGCATACCAATTTTATTTTAAAACTTTTTTCCAAAAAATTATTTATAAAAAATTAGTTAAAAAAAAAACGGCTCTTACGATTTTGAATTTTTTTTTTCTAAAAATGCATCTTAATATATCGATTAGAACTGCATACTTGTTTTGGAGGGCAATTCGATTTCAGATTTTGTTTTATTTTTTTTTTAAACGAATTTTACTTTTGTACCTACATATATTGTACCTAAATTTTCCAAATTTCTATATAAAAAGTATTAAAAATTTAAGCAACTTGAACTCTAAGAGCAAGTTCGTGCGACCCAGTCGTGCATTTTATTTGTTATCCTCCAGTACAACAAGTACCTAAGACTGTACTAATGTCGTGGTTTCAAGTATCTTGTAATACAAATACAACTTGACAAATCCTTCGCCAAAAACTGACATTTTATTTAATTGGTTTAATAGTCTTTAGTCGAATCAAATTTGAAACACATACGATTTCTCTGTACCTCAGATCAAAATAAATATCATAATTCCTAAACATCATCATCATTTGGATGATTGACAATCATGCATCTTTTAGTTATCAAAGATCCCATTTAATACCTCTTTATACCTCACCTGATAATAAATCATATCTTAAAAGCTCTATCCAATTATTTTATTATAACCTCTTTTATCAACAAAATAAAATAAATAAAAAAAACTTCCACAACTTTTCCCTAATTAGCCCCAATTATAAATCTCGAAAATCTCTCTTTTGAGCTCAAGTGTTTAATACGATTCTAATTGAATCACTTTGACTAGCAAAAAAGCTTGTATCTAGTATATATTTTGGGACATTTTCTCGAAAGAATGATAAAGCTACCAGCAGTCTTCAAAGGCAAATACAACAAACGAAAAAAAGCAAAACAAAAAACCACAAAATACAACTTGTTTCATTTATAACTGACTACCAATTTCAAGGATTATTTTCTATTCTCTCGAACTCTCGAAGAGGGCAAAGGAGCAATGGACAAATAAACAATACCTAAAAAAAACAAAAACACTTTGATATAGAAGCTTTTTTTTATTTGTTTCTCTACGCACTCAAATCCTCGAGCAACCATGTTTTTTTTTCTATTCTTTTTTTTTTTTCTAAAATTCTTTATAATCCACACACAATGTCGCTAAACCCGCACATTCCAATATACACAAAAAATACTTGCCATATTACAACACAACAGAGAAGAGGACTTTCCGAACAGCTGTTCGACGCCATTAGAAGATTTAATTCATCGTCAAATCCACGACCTTGTTCCAAGATATTATTATTGTGTGGTACCTTTTTCATTTGTATCCATCCCACTCCCACTCCGGCATTCCAGGCCCCGGGATTATATTCATACGCATGTCCTTTTTTTTAATCTTGAAAGCTGAATTACTCTCTCTCTGAATTAAACTGAATTCAGCAAAGCTTTTTAGAAGCATGTTGCACTTCTTTTTGGATTTTTCTTCCATTCAGCTATTCAGCATAACGTTTAATTCAATTCAGCACGCTGTTTTTACACTCTCACAGCTCACAAAACTTGGTGATATCATTCTTAAGCTCTTTCTAGGGGAAGCTGGATGCTGGAAAAGGCTTTTGTTGATGGCGGGTATTGGAATGGAACATCGTCATTGTGATGCACCAGCCACCAACGATGCGAGTTGGACTTTATTGTTGCACTTTAATATAATTTGCGTATGTGTGTGTGTGTGTAAGTGTGCGTCCTGTTTTTTAAAGCTGAAAAAACTCAGAATTTAATATGTGCTAAACTAAAGCAGCTAAAGCCTCCCCTATATCGCCAGCTGATATGATGGAGTCGTTATATGAAACAAGGGAAGGGACTGGGACAAATTCGTGCATGTTGATATGGTGCACGTTCAATTATTAGAGGTTAGTCGGCGGCAGTAGATTTCATTGCTCATTTATGTGGGCACAAGGACCCACACATTGCGATACCATTCCATTACTATATCCTTGCTGCCTGTGTGCTTATAGAGATATTGGTATCGTCATCATCATCGTCGTCGGTCGGTCCTGATGCTCTAGCTATAGGGTTGGAACGAAAAATCAAGCACATCATTATTTAGCCACCCCTTATAGCAAAGGACTGTGTTGGAGAGCAGTGATTGTTGAGATGGTTTTCGGTTTTATTGATTCATGTGTATTTTAGGGGGAGCGACGACGAGAGAGAGAGAGTTACAAAAGCTAGAAGGATGATGATGATGTGTTGCACTTGTAACGCTTAATTCTGTAAGTTCTCTCCAATATAATGTGGAAGGTTTGGTTTTTGGTTTTGGATTATGGGGGGTAGTATAGTAAAGTGAATTTTGTGCGTTCGTTGACATTCTGCCTTGGATCTATGTAGCTAGATTCTAATTATTACCCTCATATTAGGTCCTAGTTGAGTGTGTGTTGTGTAATTAAAAGGGGATACATAATTTGCTTGTAATGGAAGGTACAGATTACTGTGTTATACTATAGTTAAAGAGAAGGTGCTTAGCAGCAATATTATGCTGACTATGCTAACTCTTGCTGAGAGTTGGTATCAGATTTCCCTCATTGGCAAATTAATTTAACTTGTTGTAATGTAATCTTCTCTATATTTCATTTAACATTATTTCATTTATACATGTGTGTTATTTTGCTTGGACTTACTGGAATCTGGGAAATCACGTGTTATTTATGACCATATCATCAGAAAGGCTGTGATTTTGGCAATCAAGAAGTTTGCTATAGGATTGTTTTGTTGGTTGGTTATAATATGTAGGTCAAGGACGAAAAATTCATTTGTCACATAATGTCAAAGACATAGAGGAAAACATTATTGATTACAGAAAAGTGGGTGAGTTTGGATGGTTGATGGTGGTAGGTTATCTGAACTCAATATTTAGAGGAGGTGGTTATATATTTTTTTTTTTTTTTTTTTTTGAAAGTTTTGTGAAACTGTCAATTGTCAATACTTTTATCGTTAATATTCAAATAGAAGAATGAAACTAAGAGTGAAGAGGAAAATTAAACAGGAAATGATAAGAAGTTTTTTTGCTTTAATTTTTTTTTTCTTTTTTTTTTATAATAAAGTTGTTGTCAAAAATTCTTGGGGCTTGCAGATTTTAAGGACGAGGATTTATTTTTCTATATTATTTATAATGATTTTGGGTTGGGTTCCTTAGTTACACACATTGATTTCTTCATTTTGACTCCGGTTTTATTCACTTTTTTTTCCGTGCTCTATGCCAAATTTTCTCTAAATTTTTTTGCATCTTAATCCATCAAGCAATACCTACTCAATTTTCATTTTCCAAATATTTTGATGGGTCTAAAAATAAAAAATGCAAAAAATAAACGTTTCTTTTTCAAAAAAACTATTTTTGAAACGATTTTTTAAAATGAAATTACATATATCTATTACTTATATTAGTCAGAAAAAAATTTACAAAATAAATTGACTTTGACTTTGCTATCTGACTTTTATGAAAATTTCACCACTATTCATAATTTTTACTTGCTCTATAGGGCAAGTATTGGTTTCGTGTGGAAAAAAAAAATTTGAGGTTTTAATCAAAACCAACATTACGATGATGGAGAATTACGAAAAAGTGAGTCTCTTAATTCCGTCCGCGCGTCTGTGCGCGGACGTCCATCTGTACACATTTCCACAGCCTAAAAGCGTGGACGGATTTTCTTCAAATTTGGTACAGATGATTCTTATAGAATTCTGAAAGTTGGTTTTTTTCGTTTTTTTACATCTCACTTACAAAGCGTACCTCCCATACAAATTTTTCAAGTTATACCAAATAACTCGAAAACGGCTCTAACGATTTTGATCCAAAAATTTTTGTATATAATTTTACAAACAAGGCCCAACTTTTGATTAAAAAAAAATATTTTTTGGAAGGTTACTAACGGTACCTGCCATAGAACCGTTTTTTTTTTTTGGTTTCAAAATATCTTTACAAGACTAATCCGATTTCAACGCAAATTTTTATACAAAAGCGTTCAATTAGCCGTAATATTAAAATGTTAAAAAATTTTCAAAAAACGGTACCTGCCATAGAACCGTTTTTTTTTTTGGTTTCAAAATATCTTTACAAGACTAATCCGATTTCAACGCAAATCTTTACACAAAAGCGTTCAATTAGCCGTAATATTAAAATGTTAAAAAATTTTCAAAAAACACATTTTTGGATTTTTAAAAAATATTTCAAAATTTTTTTTTTGTTCTTGTGTTCTTCCATTTTTGTAGAGTCTTCTTTGCACGTTGATATCTGGACATCATACTCTTTGCATGCTGAACATGTGTCCGTGTCAGCGCCAGCTTACGCAGTGGCATTCTTTTGAACTAGGTTTGTATGTGTGCGTGATTAATGGAATTTTCAAAGTAAAAAAAGCTAAAATAGACACTTTTTCAAAAATTTATATTAAAAATATTGTGAGCAAAAATATATATATTTCTTTTGAAACTGATTTGAAATATAATGAAAATTGTGGATGCTTTGACTGCCCTTTCCTCAAAAAAAGAATGCAAATATTGGTTTATTAAAATCAAATTTTTAGTGTGTAAATAAAAAAAAAATATTTTTTTTTGGCAAACTGGCTGCATAAAAAACTTTATTAACTTCCCATTAAAAAATTCAAAAATATTTTAAAAAATAATCATGCTTTGCCCCACGACTAAAAATGCTAAAAAAGTGCATTTTGACACTTTTCCTTCAAATTAACCGTTCAAACTAACGTCAAATTAAATTTTATTAATTGTTTTGGATTCTCCTAATTCCACTTTATTATTTTCTTTTTGTTTCATCTAAAAACACTAATAAATGTTAAAGTTATTTTAAGAAGAGTGAGTAAAAAAACATGAAATTACAACACATTGACCAAGCTTTTTTTCTAATAAAAAAAAAAAAGAAAAAATCTGTTACACCTACTGCATGAAAACACATTTGATCATTATAAAACAAAAACAAAAATATAAAAAGTTTATAAACAACGGTGCCCCAACCAAAATTCTGATTCAATCTAAATTTGCAGGGAAAAAAAAATCAATTTCGACTCTTATAAAAATCGCAAAAGAAATGTTTCTAAAATTTGATGCAAAAATGTGCATACGTTCATTACCTTTTCAAAGAAGTACGTTTCATAAGATTATCTTATTAACTGCAAAAGTTATACAACAATAAGTTAACCATCTTCCATTAAAATGCTATGGAAAGCCCCCCTTAATGATCTCAATTTTTAACAATTAAACAGCTTAACCAAAACCGGAAATAAAATGAATTAATAAATTGATTTATTATAAAGACAAAAGAAAAAAGTCACAATTCTTAGATATTTATTGAATCTTATATACCTACTTTTGCTAAAGTTGTTAAAAAAAAAAAAAACACTTATAAAAATTTAATTTTTGAATCATTTAAATAGTTTGAACTCTTTTGCAAACTTTTCTATTTTTAACATTTTTTTTATCCACAACATACTTAAAAAAAAATCATGTGTGTAATTCACACGTGGTAGAAGTGAAACCTTAAAAAATCGTTTTTCTTGAAAAAAAAAAAAAAAAAAAATAGAAAAAATCTACCTATTTTCATTCTATCACCTTTAAATCCATGATTTTTATGTAACAACCTAGATAAATTTTATATAATGTGAAAGCTTATTGTCTTAGCTCAAAATATATATATCGATCAAGTCTATGAGACATCTACAAAAAGAGCTAGAATTTTTTAAACTCGATGAAATTTTATCCAAAAAGCAAAAAAAAACATTTATTTTTATGTTCTCATGCTATTAAATCAATTTTTTTGTTCAACAACATATAAAAAATGTTATACCATGTGAAAGCTTATTATTTCACCTTGTATAATTATGCATAAATCTTATTTCAAAGATGTCTACAAGAGAAGTTAGAAGTTTTTAAAGTCAACCATGTCGAATTTCCAGACTGAGATTACGGTACTTCCTACACTGGTAGCTGGTCATCGCCAACAGATCTCCACAGGTTTTTTGAGGTATTTTTAAATTTTTTTCAATTTAAGATTGTGTAACTTGTAGAGCACGTAACGTTATGTGTGATATATAAAATAAAAGGTTATGTTATCAGCATGCGTATTAAAGTAAAACCAAATTTGTATGTGCACTAGATCAAAAGATATAACGTGTGTTGGAAAAGAACATGTTTTTACCGTTATCTCCGAATTTTGAATATGAAATTAATTGAAATTTTGTACAATTATAACTTATTTAATTACCTATCTACTGTACAAATTTCATTCATCTGTCTGTTAAAACAAAGAAGTTATAACAAGTTGAAGTCGTGTCGCGTTTTCGTTTCATCTTGTTTCAAATCACTACGATACTAAAGAAGTTTTCACTTCAAAAATACATTCCTTTGTTACCTGTTAATATTTTTCCTTATTTCATACACTGTTAAATTTTTTCGATCAAAATGTTTAACTATCTTTTGTCTTAGTTTTTCAATATTACTCCCTTCAGACACCCATTCCCCCAAAAGACTCATATTTATATTCGCTTCTGTTACTCTTGAGTCCTGTTTCTCATTAAAATGGCTTATTAAATCATAAAAAAAAACTCTGCAGGCTTATAAAGTCATGCCTATAACTCAGATATATTCAAAGATTATGTTAGCTAGCTTCTATAAAAATGGAAATCCAAGTCATAAGGACGATAAGGAGAGGGCATATAGCAAGCACAAAGCACATTTTTTTTTTTATAATAAACACACACAAAATCTATTACTATAGAGAGAGTCCTGATGATAATGCTTAAGAAGAAGCTACACTACATACACACAAAGATATGATAAGCATTGAAAACATATAGAAAGCACGGACTAGAAAGGAGGCAATAAATTGTTCACTCGCCTTGTGTGACTCTTTTTGAGGACAATATATTTACTTGACTAGAAGATGACAACGACGACATCATCAACATGCCCAAACCCAATCGTTTCGCTGTTGTCACCGACACTATACTACCACCACCGTGTCGTCGTCGTCGTTGGTTGCTGACGACACTACCACGGCTCACAAAGGACCCACAGTCGTGTGATATGTGCACTGGGCATGAGAAAATATTTGCTCAAAGCCTGCTTTAGTGTGAAGGACATATACGACCGACGACGGTATAACAAGGACTGGGACAGGGACAATGTGAAGAACAAGGACTTACGACCAAGTCACAAGAAAATTTAAATTTTCACAAACATATTTTTTTAGCACTTTACTTTTTCTTTTCCACATATTCGTCTGCTGACTGCTTTTCTCATTTGAACACACATTCACTCCTTCCCAAACTCCACACACTCGGAAAAGGACACTGAAACTGAACAACTTTAGCACTCAACGGGCGTGATAAGGGCTTAGAGATACTCGAATTCGAACAAAACCCCAGCTGCCATCACAGCTAAGTGGGATTCGGGTTCGGGTTAAGGTTTGAAACGGGATATAAATTATTGCTCCCACTTAAATAAAGCGAACGTAAGTATTTATTAAACGGACTCATATTTTTCTCAGATGGTCCTGATGCTGTCTTCCTTCGTCGAACGATAGATATTGTCGTCGTCGGTCGTCGTCCAAAAATGTCGAATTCGAGGGCATCCCGCATACTCAGTGTCTGCAACATCCGCCTGTGGCAGTTAGAAGCGGAAAGTGTTATTTTGTAAAAACTCCTCAAAAAAAGGGGGGGGGGGACCAATGCATTTTGTCTTTAAATCGCTTCCTTTGAATGTGTGTCCTTTATACCGCTTTGCCGCCACCCTCTGTTCTGTGACAGATTTCGCATTGCGGTTTACCATAAACTACACTGGGGCTTGATTTCCTCTTTTTCATCTTATGGCAGTGATTTTTTTTCTCTATTTCTTTGTTTGTTTTTGTGCAAGTGAAAAAAAAAAAATGAAAACTATGCGTTCTCGCTCGCCTTAACAGCTAGCAAATAGCTTGCCAAAAAAAATCACAAAAAGAGAATATCATCCTGTTAGAATTGTGAAAGAGCGAAGTATATGAAATGGATATTGGCATTATAATGGCGTTTCGATATCCCATCAGCATCAGGACAGGACAGGACACACTGTGACTCTCTGGCATGGCAGTGCAATGAATTGCGCTGTCAGTGTTATTACGACAATGTTGCCGCCAAATGACATTATCCGTTTTCGTGTTAAATGAGCGAAGCTCTCTGGTGTGCAGAGCAGTGCTCCAGAGTGCATGATGTTGCACACGTTTGTATAAGTTGGACACGTTTATTTTTTTTTTTGAAAAGGACTCCCTGGAGAAGCTGTTAATGGATGCAGGCAGGCATTTTGTCGTAGTTTATTACATATTTCCTGCTCGTTTTAGAAATGGAAGTAGGTAAAGGATCTCAATTTTTATTTCGATATATGGATTTGGCAAGAATTTCTTTTGTGGTGATCTAAAATAGAATAGCTATTTTAGGTTATTTAAAGACTATTAGTTATCAGTTAAAAAAACAAATATGGACTCTAGTTTCCTGAGTTTTAATTTCTAAACGAACAATTGATAGCTCTGCAATTGTGTGACTAATTTTCCGGTAAAATGTTTGAACTTTTGAACCTATTTTTATAAAGTCCATGGAGTTTTTGAATCCGTAATCATTGTTCAAAACTCTGAAAGTAGGCAACGTCTATTAAACTACTGAACTCAATTTGGATCAAAATAGCACTGCATACTTTAAGGCAAACGCTGTGAAAGATTTTAGAATTTAACTGAGAAATCCAGCCTGGTCGGTCAATTGTAAAAGCCTTTAGTTACCCACGCAGGTTGTAGACTGTCTTTTGGTTTTTTGTGTTCTTGTCCATACACTTCTCTTGATCTAACTATTACAAACGCGTAATTAACAGTTTAGGCCCATATCAATGCTATAGCTTAAGATTCTATGTGTCCACATTTTCCAACTGCACACCATGCTCAGAGATTTTATATTAGCCGCGTTTTATTGGTAACTCAGTACTTAACTCAGTAAAATTTTACACGGGAAACAACAACAAAAGATTGCTAAGGATAAACAAAAGTTTTTTATTTGTTGGTTTATTGAGAAATTTTTTTTCTAAACTTATACACTTTTGATCCTTCAACAATCTTCTTCTTCCTTTTTCTCGGCGCTGTTATGATCTCGATGTCGAGGGGATCATAACCTTCCCACGTTACTGCTTCACACTAGTGATCCGCCTGTGGGGTTCGCCGGGTTGACCTCAGAAATCGGCGGCAAGCCTCCCGGTTTTGTATTGTTCCGTTTCTGAGGCCAACTGAATGCTGGTGTTTTTGCATTTGCTTGTACCAGGAGTTTTTAGGCCTACCTTTCTTTTTATTTCGATCCTTTTTATTTTGATCCTTCAACAATAAGGATCATTAATAAATGAGTAAAAGTAATAAATTGTTGGTTTTCACAGCATAAAATGTTTACTCAGTAAAATACTGAGTACCAATAAAACACGGCTATTGTATTAATTTTTAAGTTAAAACTTGATGAGTCACTGTGGCGTATGCGTAACTTTTTTTTCTTAAAAAAAAAAAACAAAATTATGGAATATTTTATCATCTCTAAAGCACTGACCTTTTTTGCATTGAGCACCAACAAATATAAGGAATTTTCAAATCTGTAGAGGAATACGTTGCGCAAATCAGGCTGTGTTTTTGAGTTGACTGAGTCTGCAAATAAATACACGGTGTAAGACTCAAAATATACGCGGGCGGAGACCTTTCACGTTTTGTAGAGCTAGTGGCACTGATTACGATACGGTATTTAAAAAGTCCCTAACACCCCCAAATCTGGAGTTAGGGGCAAAAAACGGTTTTTTTTTACCTTCACCCATTAAGTTTCTGATAGGAGATAAATATACCTTTTCAACAATGTATAAAACAGGTAACTCGGTTAAACCAAATAGAATTTATAAGCTGTCAAAGTTCAAAAATTCTATTTTTTCCGTCATTTACCCAACTTCGACATCAAATTAAAGTATATATTTTCACAACAACATGCTGTTTTAAAAATATATTCTAAAATAATATTTATTTCCAAATCAAACGAGGTATTTTTTATGAAAATCAGTTTAAAATTGGCTTAGAAAAAAAAATTTTACGATTTCAACCCAGATACAGAAATTCGAACTTTTAGGTATGGAACAAAAATGTTGTTTTGGCACGTAGTAGGATAACTTGGACGCCAGGATTTGATAGAGGAGTTCAATACAAACATTTTTTTCTTTGGGAGGGGGGTCTATCTCCCCCCGTTTGGGTGGGAGGGGCAGTTTTCTAAAAAAAAATTAACAACATATAAAAAAATTATTAAAAAACACTTACAGTAATAATTGATACCATTTACGAAAGGCAAAATTGTACATTTAACCAATAGTTTTTGAAATAATCGATTTCAAAGTTAAAAATAGGCGAAATTTTTTTTTTTTAAAACTCATTTTTTACTATTTTTGTCCGGGCTGTGAATTTTAATAAAAAAAATTACTCACACAGAGTATTCAATTGATTCTTTATCGAACAGTGAAAACTATATGATTCTATGTCTTCTAGTTTTTGAGAAAATTGAAAAATAAAAACAAATAAAAACAAAAAATATTTTGAAAAAAGAAAAATCTGATAAAATAATTTTTCAATTTTCTCAAAAACTAGAAGACATAGAATCATATAGTTTTCACTGTTCGATAAGGAATCAATTGAGGCAGTTTTCTAAGTGAGTAATTTTTTTTATTAAAATTCACAGTCTGAACAAAAAATAGTATAAAATGAGTTTTAAACAAATTTTTTTCCCCTATTCTTAACTTTGAAATCGATTATTTCAAAAACTATTGGTTATAATATATTGATTTAAAAATTAAAATTAAATGTACAATTTTTGATATATATCAATATACAGTAGCGAGAAAAAAAATTCCAACGAAAGAGGTTTAAAGAGTTTTGAACAAAAACTAAGTTACCAAATTTGGCATATTGAAATTGTTTTATTATCACTTAACAGAGTCAATTTGTGGAATATTTTACTCCAAAACCAATATTTGGTCAAAAGTCTACCTAAATATGCGTTTTTAGACGAGCAAAAAAATGCAAATGTTTTTATTGTTTGTAGTTTTTTAACCTCTTCAACGTTTTCTTGAATACAAGAAATGGATTTTTCGAATCCTTTAGAATACAAAAAAATCCCTCAAACTAACATTCTACTAAACAGAAACAACTTTATATTCAAGTTGTTGAATACATTTAGCTATATAAGTAAAATATGAAGCGTTTTCTAAAACTTAAAAAAGTATCCTATAAGAGGCATTTATATTTTTTTAATTCCAAGAATTAGTGATAATGATATTGGGATTTACTGTCGAATGAATACTTACATTTAACGACTCATTTCATAGGGACGGGTTTATACAGAGATACTCCATCGTAAGATAGGAAATTAAAAATAAAACTTATAATTTGGGAAATCCCCATACGTTTTCCTACCGAAATTTCTAAAAAAAAAATATTAATTTTTCATTAAAATTTAAGAAAAATGGAATAGTTAAATTTTGAAAATTTGATTTTCAACAAAAAAAAACTGAACTAAGTTACACGGCTCCTTCTATTTTGATTTTCTAACTTCTCCCAAATGATTAGTTAATTTGCAATGCTTTTTTTTAAAGGCATTTATAAACATAGTTTTAATATAAATCAAAAACTACATTTAAAAAAAAATACATTTTTTGATTTAAAAATTGGACTGAAATCATAAAATGTATTTTTTTTTAATTTACTTTTTGTTTTATATTAAAACTATTTATAAATGCCTTAAGAAAAATCGTTGCAATTTAGCAAGTCATCAAAAAGAAATTAAAAAATCAAAATTGCAGGTGTCGTGTTACTTAATTTTCAAAAGTGCTATAAGTCAGGTAACGTGTTTTTTATTTTTTACATTCTAAAAACCACTCTCGATAAACTCCAGAACAGGATTGTAAAAAATCATTTAATTATTTATTAATGCATTTGCTCTCCATTACAAATTTCTAAAAAAATATTTATTGCAAATAAAAAAAATTCCATTGAGAATAAAATATTTACTGTAACTACAAAATATTTGCATTATACAGAATTTTTATTTTATTGAAAAACAAAGTATTATTGCAACTAAAAATATTTTGCATTAAAAAAAATGCATTAAAAATAAAATTTTTATTACAAATAAAAATATTTTGCATTGAAAGAAAATTTTATTTTAAAATTATAAATCTTCTGCATTGAAAAAAAAGTCAATGCAAGGTGTATGCATTAATAATTCAAGCATAACATTGAACCTAATGTATGGTCAAATATTCAAAATTGTAGGAAATTTGACGAATATTAAAAAAAAATTATTTTGTGGTTGTATTTCTTCCCTTATAATTCAAATAAAAACGCCATTTTTTATTTTAAATTTGCCAATATATTTCGAGGTTCATACCTCATCTTCAGGGCTAAAAATATTTATTTAATAAGCGTTTTTAATATATAATTATATAAACATATATAATAAAAATAATTTACCTATTATAAAAACTATTTTAGTTATAATATACAAATTATTTCTTCGGCTACAACATTAATGTTTTATGATTATGATTATGATTGTGATTGATTTTATTTTATTTTTTATTTTTGATTTTTAAAATTTAAGAATCAAATCTAGCAAAAATTACTGAGTAAAAAATAAAGTGATTATTTAACAAATTAATATTAATCTAAATTTAAGAGCTAACAATTAAATTATGATAAGTATTGCTGTAGTCTTTTTTGTCTGTTTTGAAATTACAAACAATTTCTTCATGTTTAATAATTTGATTGACTTCATGCACTTGTAATTTAAATTTTTGTTTTTCAGATTTTAAAATTTTAGTTTCATCAAATTTAAATGAATGGCCATTTTGTTTTGTATGCTCAGCTAGAGCGGCAATATTTTTGTTTGATGAACCTTCGAGGACTTTTCTGCATTCATTTTTATGTTGATTTATACGAGAACCCAATTTCTGTATTGTTTCACCAATATATATTTTTGGGCAATCATTGCATGTAATAGAATAAACTACTCCACTTTTATTAGTTTTCTCAATTTTTGATTTAGTATTTGCGAAAAAATGAGATACTTTATGATTTGGTCTCATAGCAGTTTTTATTTCAATTACAAAGTATTCGCACTTTTTTGCTAAGGATTCACTCAATCCCGGAATATATGCTATAGATGAATAGATTTTTGGATCACGATTTTCTGTTTCATCTTGTGTTTCAGATAGGAATTGGTAGACTACAGCAATACTTATCATAATTTAATTGTTAGCTCTTAAATTTAGATTAATATTAATTTGTTAAATAATCACTTTATTTTTTACTCAGTAATTTTTGCTAGATTTGATTCTTAAATTTTAAAAATCAAAAATAAAAAATTAAAAATTAAAAATAAAATAAAATCAATCACAATCATAATCATAATCATAAAACATTAATGTTGTAGCCGAAGAAATAATTTGTATATTATAACTAAAATAGTTTTTATAATAGGTAAATTATTTTTATTGTATATGTTTATATAATTATATATAAAAAACGCTTATTAAATAAATATTTTTAGCCCTGAAGATGAGGTATGAACCTCGAAATATATTGGCAAATTTAAAATAAAAAATGGCGTTTTTATTTGAATTATAAGGGAAGAAATACAACCACAAAATAATAATATTATAATTTAGCAAAACAAAATATAAAATATAATTTAAAAAAAATATTTAATGCACGCACTTTCCATTGAATTTTTTTTTTTCAATGCAGAAAATTTTTATTTGCAATAAAAATTTTATTTTCAATGCAAATTTTTTCCATTTGCAAGAAAATTTTTTTTTAATGCAAAAAATTTTTAGTTCCAATAATTTTTTTTTTTTTCAGTGCAAACAATTTTCAGTTGCAATAAAAAAAAATTTTTCAATGCAAATATTTTTCAGTTGCAATAAATATTTTTTTTTTTTAATTTCAAATTATTTTTTTTAGTTGACATTTTTACAACTCTGTTCCAGAATGAATGCATAACTTGAAAAACAGGGTGTCTCAAAAGTAAGGGTCCAAATGGAAAATGCAGTTTGTGTTAAATTTCGAAAACACCTGTTTCTTACAATTTTTTCAGACAAACATTGGTTAATAGCTGAAAAAAATTAACTGACTAAAACATTTTTAATTTTTCACGCTATAATAAATTTATTTAACTGTTGCAGGTTTTAACAAAGTTAAATTATTATTTTTTATTTTAGAGTAACACGACGAGGGTATTTCACCTTAAAAATTCGTCTTGTTATTCCTATTTTTAAAAACTTACAAAAATTTCAAAATTTAAACTACAATGTATAGCAACATTATAATTTGTAGGGTTCTCCAGAGCAACAAAAAAATTGGGTTCCTCCTTAGAAAGGAAATAAATTTTTAAAGGAAAAAAATAAACGGAACGATAAAATGTCTGATAGCCAAATTGAATTAATTGAACTGAAAACAGCAAAAATGTTGATTAACAAATATTTTCTTACACATAGCGGATGTTCAGTTCACCAATATTTCTTTTAATTCAATATTTAATTTTTTGTATACTGTTTTTTTTTTTTATAATCTAAACTTTCGTTCGTAACATGCACGTAACTCATTGAGATTGCATTATTCCCATAGCTAAATGAGCTTTAGAATTCTAATTAAATTTCATTTATCTGTTTTTGTTCTTCTTTTGTAACAGCAAAAAAACAATTATTATCACTCTGAGTTGCTTCATCAACAACAACTGACCCTGAAATGAATTAACAACAAACTTCTGCAATTTAAGTAATACAAAAAAAAAAAACAAAAACAAAGCACAATCATAAACTTTTCTAATCGAAATGTTTTCCATTCATTGCTTACGTATTATTTACAAAAACAAAAAACTTTATAACAGCCCAAAGGAAATAATGCAGTTTTTGTGTAATATTTCATTAAATCTCCGATAGGGAGAAACTGTCAATTTTTTGTCAGTTATTTTACAAAAAAAGAATAAAAAAAAAAAAAAACTTTTCTTTACTTTGGCAAAAATAAAATACAGATACAAAACTGAAATTAGCAATAAATTTCAAAAATCCAAACAAAAGACAAAAACCTGCATCCTGGAGGACGATGTTGTTGATGGTGGAGGACCATCATCATCATCGAGGCTATATGAATAGATTCTCTGTGTGTATGGTCCTATTTATAGGATGGTTTACTTGTTTGCTTTTATATGCTCGCATAGTGAAATGCATCCCTTGAGTGTAATCCAATTATTACTGTCCAATGTGTGTGCTGTGAACTGGAAACGTTTTTCGTCATAGAAGGACAACGTAATACAAAAAATAGTATACATAGAGTACTGGCTCTAGCTCTGGGTCTAAAAAGTGTATCCTCCTAGACTATGGAGCTGTAGTAACAGCAGGTAACTCCATTGTGTTAGCTACTTCAACTGAAGCGAATTGCGAAAAGACTTCACTTTATTGATACAAACAAGAATTAGAGGAGAAGGACATACACATACACACACACACACACAGTTCTCTTGTTCAGCTTGGTTCCTTTTGAAAGGAACACTCTATAGGTTCAATGATGGTAGCTTTATATGTTTTTTTTTTCGTTCTTTTGTGTTCGAAAAAAGGTACCAGATAGGAATTAATGCAGTAAGTAATGAATTTGCTTGTGTACTTTTTTTGTGGCAAAATGAGGGTTTATATCGTTTATCGTTCAACCAAAATACTGAGAATGGAAGAAAAAAATATAGAAACTATGACACACTTTAAGGGTAAGCTATGGAATCGTACAGAGAAATAGGATAGAAGAATGGGTTGAAAGAACTTGCTTAAAAAATTTTCAATTTCCTATAGGAATGTGTTTTAGTTTTTGATTTCTTTTTTTTTTTTAACTTAACCGATTTTATCAAAAATTCAATTAAAAAAAAAAAAAATATTTTTTCATGGTCAAATTTTCAAAAATGTTTGTTTTTTTTTTCAAAAAATATGTAGTTAAATTGAAAAACTCATAGTGAAGTATAACTAAAGGAAATTATTAGGAAACAGCTCTGATTTTGGTGATTTTTTTTTTTTCAAACGTCGCGTCGGTGATTAACCCTCTGTAGGCACACCTCTTTTTTGTGACGTGATAGGCACACGGGTGCGAATTTGGTTTATACTTTTTCATGTCGCTAGAACTTTTTTCGGTCACAATATTTTATAGAGAATCAAGTATGAAATTGATGTAGAATATTCCGAGGAATTCGAATATTGTATTCACAATTCCGAAAAATAATATTTTCACATTTATAAAGAGACTTTTTTGTGACCACTTATTTGAAAAATCGTACTTTTTATTTTTGTCCTGCCAAATTCGCACCCGTGTGCCGACAGAGGGTATAAAATACCATAGGTTAAAAATTACCGATGTTGCCGTATTGTTTTTTAAAATTAAAATTAAATTTTTTTGAACAAAGCAATTTTTTTTTGTTTTGCTTAAATTTCATAAAATAAATGATACCAAAAGATTCTCTAGGTAATTTAAGGAAAAAAAAATATATATGGGAGTAAAAGACAATTTTCCATCATTTAAGCGATAAATGAAACTTTCTCACCAACTGACTTCAAACACAAAAAAAAAAAATATTTTGAACCGCAACACCTACAATGTTTGCATAAACGTTTTTTAAAAGCCAGAATCTCATTTTTATCTGCAAAATTTAAATCCACTACATTTAATCAAGAGTTTTTGAAAGAATGGTCCTCAACTTAGAATTTTGGAAAGAAAAGACGTTACTAAAAAAATTTTAAATGCCATTTTTTCAAACTTTTTCGTAGTAAAATTTAAATTTATTTTTCAAAAATTTTGCCCACAAATATTATCAGTTAACTGAATTCCGAAGAGGAAATGTATATTACGGTTTTGAAAAAAGGATTAAAAATTAGTTCAATTTTATTGCGGATATTTTTGATAAATACTGAATTTTTGCATTGAAATAATTCATTTTCATTCAAAAACTCTTTCTTCAATTTACTTAATTTAAATTTTACAAATATGAACAAGCTTCTAGCTTTTAAAAAATGTATATTTCAATATTTCACGTGTTGCCGTTGTGTTTTTGGACCCGCTGAATCCGAATTTCAAGTCCGTTTTGCCCGGTCACTCTCCAGTTTTGAGAAAAATGCAAAAAAGGCCTCAAAAAAGGCAAAAAAAACTTCCTTTTTTTTAGTTTTTTGCATTTTACTCAAAACTGGAGGGTGACCGGGCAAAACGGACTTGAAATTCGGATTTAGCGGGTCCAAAAACATACAGAAAGATAGGTCTGGTTGCTGGTACATGACGCTTTTTTTTTTTTTGTGTATACCGGTGTAATTATAGTATAAGACAATCAGCATAATCTAAATAAAAGCTTGCAAGTCATGAAGTTTATCTTAGTCTTTTTTCAAATTTCTTAAATTCTTAGTTATTACCATAATATATCAACAAAGTTTTTTTTTTTTTGAAAATGTCATCATAACAAAACAAAATTTGCAAACAAGAAAGATCCATAAAATTAATTTTGTATTTCTTTTTTTGCAAACATTTAATTCTTTGAACTTTATCAAAAAAAGAAAGAAAAAAAAACATACGAACATTACTAACACTATCACCTTTCACTTTTTCCAAAATACCATCTAGACTAGCTTTTTTTTTTTTGATAAATCAAATGTCTTAAAATTCGAATAGAACAGGTAAAAGCCGGTTATTAAATAATTTTATTTCTATCAAAGTTTATCCAAATTTATTATGCCAAAAAGAAATATAGATAGATACCTATTAAATATTCTAATTATCTCATGAAAGTTTAACATTGTCTTATCTTTGCAAAATTTATGTTAATTTAAACATCGATCAAATAAAAAAAATTCAAATTCATTTACATTATCATCCAGGTAAATCATGATCATTATAATGTACATATAGGTGGTCTTTGAATTAAACAGAAAAAAAAATTTTTTTAAATATCTAAGCACGTGTAGAGTGTGCACTTGTATAAACACAGGTTTTGCGTTATTTCTCAAATCAGCATGATAATAAATTGGAACAAAAAATTAAATTAATTTTTGTTGAATATTTTGAATGAACAAAAACAACTATCTTGTTATGCAGTTTATATTTGCTTTATGCGGCAAATATTGGTTTAAAAAAAATCGAATCAAGAAAGAAAATAATCCTTTGTACCGACTTTCAAAAAGGAGGAGGTTTTCAATTCGTCTGAATTATTTTTTTCTTGTTTTTTTTTGATAAAAATGATTATTATCAAAAAAAAAACAAAACCGACTCCCATGGAGGATACAAAAAGAATTATCAAAATTGGTTCACTCAGTCCAAAGTTATGAAGCAACAAACACAAAAAAAATAAAAATAAAAAAAGAAAATGAAGTGAAAGAAAAATTTAGAAAGATGATTTGGTATTAAAAAAAACAAATTTCGTATTTTGTTACATTTTTTACGAAATTAATTAAAAATATAATTTTATTTTTTTTTTTTGTTGTTTAATAAATACGTTAAATACTAACATTTGATTTTTTTTTTAATTTTTATTTTGAGAAACTTAATATAAACTTAAAAATTTTCAAAAATTCGAAAAAAAAAACTTAGCTATTCCATTTAAAAGGAGTTACTTATCTACAGTTAAATAAGAAAGTTTCAACAAAATTCAATTATCCGTTTTCGAAAAACTTATTTAAAAAAAACATTTAGGTATTTGAATTTTTGTTTTTTTTTTTAAATTAAAAAAAAATATTTCTTTGAATTTTATAATTGAAATCAAAAAAACACTTCTATGGTTATTTCATATAGAGATTAGATTAGATTAGATTATTTCATATATTGCCACAGTACACATTAGAGCTGTTTTTGAGAAAAAAATTTCTCCTTTATAGAATCATCAATCAGTGGCGTATCCAGAAAAAAATTTGGAGGGGGCTAGAAAATTTTTCAAACATTTTTTAGAGGGGTACGAAAAATTTTTCTCTCTAATATACTCACCTTTGATCGAGAGTGAAGCTCTGTGCTGCGGTACTGAAAGTGGTATAGTAGCATTTAACTGCTCTCGACGTCGACAGCTTCGTACTACTGTCTCCTGATTTTAAAGTTCTTGTGTGACAAACACCATTTTCGATATAAACGCCCATGTTCCGCAATTCGACCGAAAGTGAATTGAAATCACTTTTAAATTTCACGTGAAATAAAATATCATATTCTTCATTTGGATCAATTTCAAAAACTTCGAAATTGCTTTGAACTGTCATAGCTGAAGGATCATCCTTTTTAATTTTGTTTCTGAAGTTAAATTATTACTGCTGGATGCCATTTTATCGGCAAATTTAATGGAAAAAAAGAAGAATTCAAAAGAAAAAATAAGGAGACACAAATAAGTTATGATAATATTTTGTCCAAAAATTATAGATTCATTGAAAAAGGCACCAAATTTACAAACCGAAATAATGTGAATTGAATTCGATCAGAAAATCTAAATGAAAAATGCAGAAAGTCTAGAAACTAATTTTCCATTAAATTATTTTAGATGTTTAATTCGAAATATATATTTTTTCGTAATATGTTGCTTTTTTAATCTGAATTCGAAGTCCAAACTGGCATTTACTGAAAGAAACCATTAGTTACATATGATGACCACTAAGATTTTGAGATATCAAATATTTCTATTTCCAATAGCTTTGAGAAGTATATAATTTTTGAAAAAAAGTGTTTATTGAGATTGCATAAGAAGTTTTGCAAAATTAAACGGTGATGTTATTTGACGTACGTATTATACTAAAAAGTGATCTGAAGAATTTCGAATTGGACTTAAATCCGAAAAAACCACCCAACCCCCAGCTACAGCTAAAGCTCTTACTCAAACAAACACAAATAGCCGTTTCAGAATTTGGAGGGGGCTCGAGCATCTGAGCTGCCTCTAAATCTATAAGATTTACGAACAAGTTTCAGTCAAGCATATGTATTACAATGAAATTAGGTAAAAAATAACATGATCTGGAAGGCTTGGGGGAGGCTTGAGCCCCCTGAGCCCCACCCTCAATACGCCACTGTCATGAATGACCATGAAAACCAAAATCTGTCAATAAAATTGAAAAACAACATAATTGCAGTCTAATAAACTAAATTTATCTGAAAATTTAAAAAAAAAACATTAAAAATATCATACAAAAAAATTGTTTAGGTTTTTTGCAATATATTTGAAAGCAACTATTTTTGAATAAAAAATTTTTCAAATTCATCTCCTTGTCTGTAAAATATTTTGGCAACTTTGCAATGTCTATCTCTATTGACAACTTTTTTTTTCTCGAAAATCCTTTGGACTTTTTTTTTTTTGGAAAAATTAATTTTTTGATAAACAATTAGTTAAAGTAAGTAATTATATTAGTTTGAATAACTCTTAAAACTAATACAAAATTCGAAAATGATAGTTCAAAAAGTTGATGTATTAAATACTTTTTGTCAGATATTCAAAATAAAAGTCTTCATACTCAATGGAATTTCTTGAAATACACTATAGAAACGTCCATAGTAGGTACAATAAATAGCATTTAAAAATGTCCATAACTCTTTTATACTGATTTCCAATAAGCTTATGTTTCAGAAAAAAAGGCAAAAAATTTTAAGTGTTTCAGTGGAGACATAACTTTTCTAAAGGGGATAATAGTCTAAGATCGTAAATGTTGATGGTATATGGCGGTCCTATGCGGGATCTTCTATTATAAAATCACTATTTACTTTTTTCAAACTATTGTAATATTAATTTTGTGAAATAGTTTAAATAATATAACAAAAAACTTTAAAACCGAAGCTCGTTTTGAAGACTTTCCTATTTTGCATGTTTCCGCCTTATTACTGGCTCAATTTTTCAAAATCGATATATTTTATAGCAAATTTACTAACAAGTCACTTTGATCGATAAGCAAATACAATTCTCTCTTCAAATGAAATAGCTTATCAATTTCAATTACTAATCTAAAATCTCAAAAACCCACCTGTAAAAAACACAACAGTGTTAATTTAATAATTCATTTGAAAATTGATACGTTTTTACTTGCGATATAGGTACTATAGGGCAAGTTTAGGATTCGTAAAAAAAATCGAACTCGAGATAACAATTTTACATGACATTACGATGATGGAGAATGCCAAAAAAGTGGGTCCGGCAATTCTGTCTGTCTGTCTGTCTGTCTGTATATACCTCGAGCTACAGCCTAAACGAGTGAAGTGATTTTCTTCAAACTTGGTAGTTAGCAGTTTTTGGTGATTCCCTAGAGGGGAAATTGAAATTTTTTTTTATGACCAAAACTAACGGTACCTGCCATATAACGGAAATAGAAAAGTTAATTTTTTTCAAAAACGTCTGTAACGATTTTGATTAAAATTTTTATGTGTAGTATTAAACATAAGAGCCAACTTTTGAAATAAAAAAAATATTTTTTTTACCGTTATTAACGGTACCTGTCATAGAACGGCTTTTTTGGTTTCTGAATATCTCGTAAAAAATTAACCCGATTTCAACAAAAATTCTTATGCAAAAGCCTTAAGATAAAGGTAATATTAAAATTTTAGAAAATTTTCAAAAATGCATTTTTGGATTTTTAAAAAATATTTCAAATATTTTTTTTTGAAAAATCAATTTTTTTAAAAACGGGTAGGTGAAAAATTTTGAAATTTCGTTTTTATATGTAAATTAATTATTTCTTTAAAATGGCATACCAACTTTTTTTTTGAAAAATGTTAGAATTTTGTTTATATATAAAAAATTATTTTCTAAATAAACGGCTCTAACGATTTTGGAAATTTTTTTCTAAAAATATCTTTTTATGCAAGTAATAAAATGGCATACTTGGTTTTTTGTAAATCATAATTTAAAACGGTGTTTCTTGAATAAAAAGCTTTAACATTAGAGTTACTTTTAGCATAAGAGCAAGTACGTGCGACCCCAGTCGTGCATTTTATTTTTTTTTACGAAAGAATTAATATTCATCCATTTATCGTGAAGAAAAAAATCACACAAAATTGTGCTCGAATTAATATAAATATATCAATTCAATTAAAATTGTTGCAAATATTTAGTCCAAGGTTTGCAAAATTATGGATGCATTATTCAAATGGATTCACCTTTCCTAATCAGCAACGAGTTAAATATGAAAAAAAAAAAAAAACTCTTCTTTAATGGCATATCACACAAAATTCCATCGAAAAAAAAAAGAACATAAAATGCATCATAAAAACCAAAACCTATGTAAAAATGCAATAAAATTGTAGATTTTTTTATGGGGTAACCCCCCAAATCTCTAATATAATTTCCTAGATTAATCGCAACTAGATATACCGAATAGGTATATACCTACGTACTCTCTCGGTATCGCAAAAAAAGAAAAAAGCACAAAACCTTACGATAAGTTCGACATTAATTTTTGAAGTGAACTGACGTTGTCTCGTGTCGTCGTCGGCGGCAGCTTGCAAGCTATTGTAGGCGCAAAAAAGTGTAGGTACCTAAAAAAGCAACAAAAAAAAAAGTTCACATAGCTCCAGAGTAGTACACTCCTTAGATCAAAAATTCTTTTATTGACTCAGTTTGCTCTTTTATCTGGTTATCTGTTGCTGCTTGTATTTGCTTTAAAATTCTGAAATAAAAAATTTCAAAAAAAAAAAAAAAAAATACCTAAAAACTTTGTGCCCCTATCAGCTATAGCTCCACCGGGAACGGGATAGCTATACAAAAAAAAATAAAAAAAAAAAAAAAAACTCATAACCAAACGGTATAGATAATAATAAATTAACGGATTTTTTTTTATATATTCATAGAAACCGGTGTTAGATGATTATTTTTTGATATTAAACAAATACGTATAAAACAAAACAACGAATCAGAACATACCGCACGAATGAATGAGAGAGCCGCCCCAGACTGAAGCTTATAAATATAAATATTGAATTTGACATGCCACTATCGCACAACACAAAAAAGCATCGACTCGCAATGACGGGTGGTATGCTAGCAATTAGTCTTTTTGTCCTTTGTTTATTCGCCTTCGGCACCACTGTTTATTCTAGTTCGTTACGTGGCGCAGCCGAGGAGAGTCTGCATAACGCCTCTGTTAAAAGTGGCAATTCCTCTTCCTCCTCCTCGGAGTCAACATTAGAGCTGTTGCATGTGGTAAGACATCTTCCATCTCCAATTTCTTCTTCTTCATCATAAAACACGCATTTTTCTTTTAATTTTTGTTGTTGTTATCAATTTATCAATTAAATAGAGTACAATAGTGCTAAATGGAGGTACTTAAAGTAGTGAAAAAAAAAAAAAATTGTAAAGAATTTTTTGTATTAATCGCGAGACCTAAAAAAAAAATTAAATAATAATTCACTATAATTCAGTTTTATAATTGGGAAGAATAAAGTGTTTTCGTTGTCAACCGAGTGATGCGATGTAACAAAAGAGTGCGCGAGTTTAGTAGCGGTTACTTGTGTTACATAGTGCGTAAGCATTTTAGTTTCATTGCGACATTGAAAGGCAGTCAGGCCGCATGGCACCTAGACAAACTGTCTTAAAAGACTTATCTTCCCAGCTGACGCCAAACCTTTTAAGTGCATGTGGTCGTGTGTGATCATGATCATTTTTAAAGAAGTTGAGTGTTAATAGAAAAAAAAAATCACATAAAGAACCTTACATAAACAAGGTGTCCAATTAAATTCAAATCATTACAAATTAAGTGAGAACTGGAATTGCTATTTTTATAAAAAAAAAAAAAAGAAAACAATGTAATTTAACACAAAACCACTGCCACCGCTGATATTGCTGTTTAACGTTGTCTGCCATTGCAAGTCACTATCGTCGCCGTCTGTACTTTAATATAAGCACGCTTTTAATTATCTTATAATTGAGTTTTATTATTGTTTTTTTTTTTTTTTTATTATTATTAAACCACAGTGGATTACAGTGGATTATTTTCGTTAACAAATCCATTAGATATACATAGCTAAATCTGAAATTCATAACTGTGTTGGAAAATTCAAATGCTTTTTCAATTCCAAATGTACCTATCAAATAAATTAAAATTTTATTAGTGAACTCCAAACATCTTCAAATTTTTTTTTTTTTTGTATCAAAATTCTTAGTACATACATTTTTTTTAGAACACATTATTTCCTTAATTTTAATGAAATTTCATAAAATTTCATTTAATTCAAAAACCAAATTTTTAAACAACATATATCATCTCTGTTATATCAATGACCCTTTTAATTAAGATACAAAACAACATTTAAAAAAAAAAAACTTAATTTTGAGAACCTTGTTCCCTGTATTTATATTTCCAAGCTTTGCGATGTTTTTTTTTTTTTAATTTAATACTTATTAGTTGATTTTATACACTTACTTTTCGATTTACCAGAATCGAAATAGTTTTAAATGGGATAATTATAAGGAGGCAGTCGTTAATCAGGGTTCAACAAAATTATAAGTTAATCTGACCCAAAGCAATCAATCAAGAATCAAATACGATTTAAAAGATTGTTTAAAACTGCTAATATGTTTATCAAGTAAAATTTCTACACGTGCGTGCACTTTCAATCTTACATCAATAATTATAATCTTAAGTAAAATAAATGAACCGATATTGTTGCAGTTCACATAAAACATGTCTTTTTAATTTTCAAAATTAAAAACGAATATAATACATTCCAAAGGAATTTTCATGTCACATATTGCATATGTACAGTTAACCTTTATTTTTTTTTTTTTGTAGAAAAAGAGATATTTTAAGTTAATTCAGAATGCAACAGATAAAAAGACATTTCAAATTCAATACATTTCATGGTTGATTTCGGTCGTCTGTATTCTAAAGCATAAGTAGTTTGAACATAAATTAGAAATTATTTTTTTATAAGTAGGTATATTGCGTTCTTTACAGATGTTCGAAAATTTATATAGAATTTAAATTCACCATTTTCCGGTGATAACAAATTCAATAGTCTTACATCCATAATTATTTTTATATGATCAGAATATTAGGGTTTTTTTTAATGATCCCAATATTAAGAAAAATGCAAATATCTTATTTGAAATATGAAATATTTCATGTATTCATGTATTTTATATACACTGGAAAAAAATAGTTAGGTTTTTATGAACTTAGGTAAAAAAGGTGAATTTTGCATCTAAAATGTGCCTTAAGAACATTAAGCTTTTAAAATTTTGGGAATTTTATTAAAAAAAATAACTAACTTAGCTTAAAATCAATCATTTTTAAGTTCCATCCAGAAATCAGAGTTGTTAAATGAGTTATTTCTTAATTTTCATAACCATTTCCAAAAATAAAAACAAAACAAAAAAAAAAACTAAAAAAATTGGCTAGCTGGCTTAACTGATTGTTTAACAAGATGTCCCCCTCTCATCCTCACAGATGAAATCCATTAATTCCTGAGGTAATTCGATGTCGAAAATATTATGAGGACTTTTCTCGTTTTTACTTCGTTCTCCAGTTTATCATGGTTTTTATGTTTTTGGTTGTCATTTTTTTTTTTTTCTTTAAATAGTTCTAATTTTACAAAATTACAATTTTTTCTTCTTCTTACTAAAAATTGTTTAAAACACTTTAAAAAAAAATTAATATTAACCCTCTGTAGGCACACCTCTTTTTTGTGACGTGATAGGCACACGAGTGCGAATTTGGTTTATACTTTTTCATGTCGCTAGAACTTTTTTCGGTCACAATATTTTATAGAGAATCAAGTATGAAATTGATGTAGAATATTCCGAGGAATTCGAATATTGTATTTACAATTCCGAAAAAAAAATATTTTCACCCTTATAAAGAGACTTTATTGTGACCATTTTTTGAAAAATCGAAATTATTTTATTTTTGTCCTGCCAAATTAGCACCCGTGTGCCGACAGAGGGTTAAATCCTTACAACAACAACAAAAAAAACACATATGCGAACTCCGAAAAAGTTATTGTTTTGAATAAAATTTAATTTTTATAGTTTTTTGAGTATAAATAACTTCAGGTCAGTAATAGTATTTTATCGACTTTTATTCAAAAAATTTTTTTAAATTTAAATTATTCTTTTTTTTTTAATTTTGGTTGTTTAAAAAATTATTTTTCTTCTTATTTTGTTTTTTTTTTTTTTTAATTTAAAAATGAAAGTTTCTATTTTTATAAAATTATAGATTCTAAAAAATAATAATTATTATTTTTTGCAAAAAGACGAATCGATGATAATCGTTTTACAGTTTTTTGAATATTTAAAGCTATTTTAAGTGAATTCTGATTCAATATTTCCTAAATAGTTTATATAAATAAAAGTTTTCATATCCTTAGAAGTCGTGTTAGTTTATCTAGGTTATTTAAGTCTATTTTCTTCACTCGGAGTTGAACATAACTTGAGAATTTTTAATGTAAAAATTTTTTATGTATATAATTTTTGGAAAATTTTCATTTTCCAAAATTAGTGCGTTTAAGCGTCGAAAAATTTTGCTATAGCTGAACCAATATGAATTTTATTAATGACCCAAAAGTCAAAACTTACGTACATTGAATACAATTTTGGAAAATGCGTAAAGTGTTTTGTTACATATATTGAAATAATTTACTCTAACATTATGGTTATTTGTAGAAATTAATCATTAATATAAAAACAGTTTTTTTCTCAAAATTAAAAGTCTTTTGATATTTTTGCTTAAAAACGCGTAGGTACTAAGAAATAAAATCGAATTTGTTTACTGTTATAAATAAAACAATTTTTATTTTTTAATGTATAATATTTACCTTTGAAGATTTTATTTTCTATTTTTATTTTTTTATTTATTTATTTATTTATTTACTTATATCTTTTTACAAGTAAATTAATTAAAAGGTTAATATAATGAACTGAGCGACTGAGTTCTATGTACCAGGACTACCAGGTCGGTCATTTGAAGTTATTTTCTTCAACCATTTTACTTTAAGTTTTTACCATATTGCCCCTTATAATGAAAATTAAATTGCAGATCAGAGAAGTTGACTTCTACTTTTTGTCGAATTTTGAGTAAAAATACCCTTATGTGAGTAATGTTGTTTTAAAAATATAACCTATTAAGGTACTTGAACTTGTCTAGCTTTAGCAAGATTGATCTAGATTAATTCATTCTTCGCACATTCTGTGCCAAATTGATGTTACAAAAATAAAAACGTAAACAATTGTTGTGACGATAATTAAGAGTTTTTCCTCCTTAAAAAAAAATATTTGTACATTCATAACAAGTCCGTTCTGTTGATAATGGGAAATGTTTTTATTCTTAAAACTCAAATTCCAAAGGTTAAAAATTATTTATAATACTGATGATAGGAAGGAAGACAAAAATAAAAAAAAAAGTATAAAAATAATTTTTTTAATAAAAACAAATAAATGAAAATAGAATATTAATATTAAATGTTAAACAAATAAAAAAAAATATATTTTTGAAATTTTATAAATATAAAACATTTTTGCTACAAAGCATTTTAATTGAAAATATACAAAACTAAAAAAATTAAAACTGAAATTTCGATAATCAAAATATGACGCAACAATTTTAATCCTTTGGCAACCCTCTATCTGATTTTTAGATTTTGAAAAACTGCTAACTCTAGAATATCGCCATTGTTATTTTTGAATCTTTTACAAACAAAAATTTTAGTGAATATCAAAAAATCATAAAACAATCTCAAATCTTCGTTCGTAAAATTTGTTTGTGGACCTTTTTTCAATGCTTAAAAATGCCCTTGACAAAAATTTAGAACATAAAAAAAACTCATTTTTTATAATAAAAACTCATTTAATTGACGTACTTAACAAAGATAGATGAATAGGTATTTTTTTTTTTTTTTATTTTTCAAAAACCTCTTTATCTTTATGTGATTAAGTAATTTGCAGTAAAAACTGATAGTCTATCTGCCAAGCGATTAATATTTAAAATTCAATTGTTTACAAAGTATGTATTCTTTTATAGACGAGTTAAAACTTAAAAAATAATGATTCATAGGTATTTTTGATGCGCACACGCCAATAGTAAACTGTTTAAAGATCTTCCGATAGCGAAAAAACTGGCACGACGACGACGACATCGTCACAGGGTCGCATCAAATTGTTCCGAGTCATAACTGATAAGACAATTTATATAGTCACAGCGCAATTTTTATATCACCTTCCGTCATTCTTTCCTTATAAAAAAAAAGAAGAAGAAAAAATAAAATTATGTGAAAATTTCTCTTCCGGAAAATAATGAAATCAATTGTTTAATAAATTGCTTTTTCTTGTTTAAACGGAAATTTTAAACTTTGAAAGAAGCCTAATTAAAACTACGAATAATGAAAAATTTTTATATACTAAGATAGTTAATTTTTTTTAGCGATTTATACAATTTATAAAAGAAATATTTGTAAAATTTAACTCATCAAAGCAAAAATTTCAAAACACCATCTTGCATTACATTTCTTTTGTCCAATACAGAAATGGGTTGTTCTAAAAAAAAAAACACATGTTTAGGTACGTATTATTGAACTTGAGTACGGCAGTTCAAAAATTAGTTTTTGCATAAGACACATGGTTTGAGGGTTTGTTTTTTAACCTAATTACTCAGAAGTACGGGTTTATGAAAGTGGTTGTTTGTATAATTTTATGAACTTTTCATTTGTTCCATTATAAATTCTAAACTACTAATCACAATTTGACAAATGAGATATCATTGGAAGCGTCTTTATTGTTCACTGGTTATAGGTTATGTGCTGTTTCATAAACACGAATATGGACTCTTATTTAAAGACATAAACTGACAAACTAAATAAAATGTGTATTTCGTTTCTCGCCATTTTGTTTATACTTATGTGTAGGAGATATTATTATGAAACAAAAATTTATACAAAAATTAATAATATTAAACAAAACATGGCTCTAAAAATATTTTTATTATTTTTTCTTAAAACAGTTATTATATAAAAAAAATAAAATATTATACTTTATTTAAAACTTAAATATTTTTTTTGTGTTTACAAGGTTTTTCAGTTTTTTTTGTAACTTAAATTGTCTAATCAATTTTCTTCAAGGTCCGAAATTGAAAGCTTATCTTCACTCAATAAAACAACCTTCAATAAATAGAACAAGTGTGGGAGGAAGATAGTAATAAATCAGGGTCAATGTTTCGTATCAACACCTTGACGCTTCACCAGCTGTTAAGAATTGTAAAGAATACATTCACGCAACCTTGTTATATTGTTTAACATTAAAAGTCTTAAATGGCTATAACAACTATTTTTACAACTTTAGTTTGATAATCAGAATTGGAAATGTCTTTTTTATTGTTTAGAATTTTGCGAACAAAAATTACATGAGTAAGAATTTTGTGTTAAAATTGATAAAAATCTACACCGGCAATGTATTACTAAGCGAAATTAAAAGTCCATGGAACATATATTACGGAAATTACTCTGATTTTGTTCCGACTATATTTTTTATATTACCTATTATCAATGATGATTTTTTTGCAATACCATTTTGATTAGACGTAATAACTAATCTCTAATAATTTAATATGTATGACTGGCAATTTTTATAATTTGATATTTTTAGCAATAAATTAAAATTATATTTCTTTTTATTGCAAACATTCAAATGTTTTGATAATTATTTTTTGACAAACGAACGCTCTTGAACTAATTTGTATCAAGTTAATAATTTACTTTTGAAGCGCATTTAAAAAATAATAAAGTAATTAAAAAAAAAAAAAAAAAACAATTCCAAATCAAAACCAACTAAACAAGCGGAATAAGATAAGGGATTTGAATTAGACTAGACATGTCCTGCAATCGTGAAAGAGACATATACAGTGCTGTGACTTAATAGAAATTCGTTAAATTTGTAATAAATTCTATACAATTGTTTTACTATAGATACTATTAAAATAGTAATTTTCATTAGATGCGACAAAAAACTAGAACGATTACTTTGAATCGAAACAAAAACTAAAATTTTAGGGAAAAAATCGTCCTTTTTTAGCCCAATCCATTCAAAATGTTTCTTACTAAATCAAGTTGTTTTAGATAAAATTCATTTTTTAAATTATTATTTGACTAAATCTTTCACCTAAGTCAATTTGGTCAACAAACAGTCACCATATAGCATTTTTTGCTGGACAACATATTTTTCATGCAATTTGTATTAGTACCAGGGTTGTAAAAATATCAATAAAAAAAAAATGCATTTAAAATTAACAAAAAAATAAAAATTACAACTTAATAAAATAAGCATTAAAAAAAATATTTATTACAACTGAAAAATATTTGCATTGGAAAAAAAAGTTATTGCAACTAAAAATATTTTGCATTACAAAAACAAATGTAATGGAAAATATTTTTATTTGCAATATTTTTTTTTTTTTCAATGCAAATATTTTTAACTTGTAATAAAATAAAATGCACGACTGGGTCGCACGAACTTGCTCTTAGAGTAAAAACAAGTATGCAGTTTTGATTGATATGTTAAGATGCATTTTTAGAAAAAAATTTTTAAAATCGTTAGAGCCATTTTTTAAAAAAATAATTTTTTATAAATAATTTTTTGGAAAAAAAGTTTTGAAATAAAATTGGTATGCCATTTTGTAGATATCACTAATCAGCATCTAAAAACAAAATTTCAAAAAAATTCAAAAATTTGATTTTTCAAAAAAAAAATTTCAAAATGTTTTTAAAAATCCAAAAATTATTTTTTTTGAAAATTTTAATTTTGGTTTATATTTAAATTATATAAATGCTTCTTCACAAAAAGTTTCGTTGAAATCGAATAAGCAGTTTCAGAGATAATCGGATTGGAAAAAAACGGTTCTATGGCAGGTACCGTTAATAATGATTTTCAAAAAAAAAAATTTATATTAAAAGATAAACCTTAGCTTAAAACTAACATTTGAATTTTTTGAACAAAATCGTTATAGCCGTTTTCGATATATTTTAATTTTACTAAAATTGGTATATGACAAGTACCGTTATTTTTGGTCCAAAAAAATTAATTCCAAAAACCCCTCATACCAAGTTTGACATCAATCGGTCTATCCGTTTAGGCTGTAGCTTCGTTTACAGACAGACAGACAGACGGACTCCCGGGACCCACTTTTTTGGCATTCTCTACCATCGTAATGTCATGGAAAAATGTTATATCACCTTTTTTTTGTACGAATGCATAACTTGATGTATAGTAGGTACCTATATCGCAATATTTTTCAGTTATACCTAATAAATATTTTTTGTAATGGAATTTTTTTTTTTTCATTTGCAATAAATATTTTATTAAAACTCTTTAATGGTAAATACACAAGAAGTTGTCCTTGGTGTAACAAGTACTCCTTCAATTTTTGAAGGTATAAGGATCCAAGATTTGAGATTTGAATCAGAAGTCCGAAATAGTTAATGTGGCGCCCCTGTTGTCTGAGGCTGTTAGTTTTAAGTGACGTCTGTACTGTTTTCACTTTTCAGATGACCATTTAGTGGAACAAAATTTATCAAATGGCCAAAATCGAAAAAGTTTTTTTTTTCTCAAAAACGGCCCAAACGGTTTTTACTAAAAAAAAAACATGTATTTATCTACTAATAAAAAATAAAATACTACTTTTGAAAGAAAATAAATATTTTTTGGACCTTAAATTAAAATTTAAGAAAAATTTTACAAAAAAAAACTAGTTTTGGATGTAAAAAAAATATTTCAATTTTTTAAAATTATGTTTTCAAAACGAATTGATAAATTTACTTGAAATTTTGTTAAAACATGTAATACAAAATAATTTCTTTAAAACGGCATAGGGTAAGCGGGGGTACATTTGACACCTAGGCACATTTAACTTTGCGTTTTTCGGTATGATCGTGCCCTTAATTAACAATAGTTTGGATGAAGAAAGAAGCTTAGTTTGATTTAAAGAAATTTTGCGAAATTTCGCAGTCTTTCATTAACTTTTCGCGGAGTACCACGTGTTTTCTGTATTTCTGATCTAATTTTTGACCACCGGTATGTAAGCAATTTCTGAACCTAATAAAACAGTTTTTTTTAATGGTGAATCAATATTTTGATAGCACTAAGCTTAAAATTAAGTAAATTAAAACCAGCTTTGTAAAAAAATAGTATTAGTTATTGAAAAAAAAGAAAAACAGTTCTGTGGCTTCTTCGGAGCACCTTTGATTTTGCAATGTGGGCACAGTTTTACGTTGATTTTGGGGAATTATATATTAAATAAATTATTTAAAAATAAATCGACAGCGATTAATTTTGATTAAGATTTAAATGGGAAGATTAAATAGGTAATTGAAATAATTTATGGTTTTTTGTTTTTTCTTCTTCTTTTTAGAAAATAAATTTTTTAATTTTTTTTCGTTATATTGTTTAGTAGATTGTTTAAAACCAAAAATTTTTTTTTTTTCTAAATAAACAATAGACAAGCAAGATTCTCTGATAGTTTTAAAATTATAATGCACACGATGTGGGGTTTAATCCACCATTGTCAAATGTACCCTTTTTAAAGTCAAATGTGCCCCGGTCCCGGGGCACTTTTGACAAGATGACTTTTTTTAGAAAACATTATTTTTTTAAATGTTCTAATATGGTAAAACAAAAAAATTTACTGTTAGTATAATCTTGAATAGTCAATAAATCAAATACAAAACAAAACATTGGAAAAAATTAACAGTTTTCGAAAATACAGACCTTTAAAAACTAAGTGTCAAATGTACCCCCTTCTCCCCTAGCAAATTTTACTAAGAAACATTCGAAAATTTGTACAAAAAATATTTTTTCAAAAAATATTTATTTGAGTTTTCTTTTTAAGCCGGTTCACAGCACTGTTATTTAAAACAAAGAATTTCGCAGTTTTCTTATAAATGGTGAAATTTTCTATCTATTTCATTAAAGCAAGTAATAAATTCAAACATGACGTGTGCAGAAAAATGTGATTTTTTTTTACTTAGTCACGTGTTCAAAAATTGATGAACGATTCATACAAATAAAAATGAACAAAGTTCAAATATATTTTGCAAACCAAATTATTTCTTGCTACGACATTTTTTTGTTTTTCATATCTAGGTCATAAACCTATACTTATAAATATTAATTATTTTAATTAACTGTCTAATCTTTTTTTTTTTATATAAAATATTGTTTTGAAAGAAAAAAATCAAATAGACAATATAAAATTGTGATTTGAAAATGATTTATAATAAATATATTTTTCAAGGTTAATATTATTGATAAATCGAATTGCATTTTTGACCACACCCCCAATTTTATTGAATGGTTGCTGTGTAAATACGCACGTGTATATGATAACCTTTGTTTATATTTTTAATAACAAAAATATTGTGTGTAAACATTGGGGTATAGCATTATTAACAAGCCACTATCAAGAAGATCAGTTCATTTTATTTACAATTTTCATGCTGTTTTACCCCACTGTAATGTGTTCACGACATAAATCTAATCAAAACTAAAGATAACAATTATTTTGCTCTTGATCTTCATAATAAACATCTTTTGTTTTATAATACTATCAAGTATATATGTATTTTTAGATTCGGCGAGACTCTTTCCTAACCTATTTTATAAGTTTTCTACATGTGCAAACTGATAAGACCTCTTAGTTAATTTGATAATTAGCTTTTTTATTTAAATTTTTTTTATTAATGAGGTTATAATTATTATTTAATTACAGATTTTTAGACACGGTCCAAGAACACCAGCAGATACATATCCAAATGATCCTCATGTAGATGAAAAATTCTTCCCCTTCGGTTGGGGTCAACTTACTAATGTGAGTCTTAAAAACACCTAAAATTAAAAGTTGAAAATCTAATATTTAAATTTTTTTTTTTATTTTGTAGAATGGAAAACGAGAGCTCTTCAACGTTGGCTCGTGGCTGAAAAAACGATACAACAATTATTTGGGACCTTTCTATGTTCCCGACGTAAGAACTTTTCAAAAAAGTCTTCGAAATTTTTTATAAAATTTTGAAAAATTTGTGTTTTTTTAGTATGTTCATGCCCAAACAACAGGGGTCACAAGAACTATGATGTCAATGCAATTAGTTTTGGCCAGCTTGTTTCCACCAAAGAACACACCAATGGAATGGAATTCCAAGTACAATTGGCAGCCTATTCCTTATACGTCGCAACCTTTAGAAGAAGATAATGTAAGTACTTCAAGGGTCTTAAAATGTTCAGGTCTTTATTCTAATGTCTTATTACTTTATTTTTAATCATAGCTTCTATTGGTTCGTACCCCATGCCCACGTTACTATGAAGCCCTTAAGGAGGTATTCCAACTTCCTGAAGTCAAGGCCCAAATCGAACCCTATGAGAATCTTTTCAAAGAGCTCACAGAACTAACGGGCATGAATGTAACTACTCCTGAAGATGTGCAATCGATTTACACAACTCTCTTGGCAGAGGTAGAGAACCTTACTTTTTGAGCTTGTATCATAAAATATTAACAATTTCTTGATTTTTTAGTCAGAATTTGGTCTCACCCTTCCTGACTGGACAAAGAAATATTACCCAGAAGAAATGCAATATCTTGCAGAGCAAAGTTATATCTATTCCGTTTACACACCAGAAATGCAAAAAATTAAAGCAGGTCCATTTTTGAAAAAGATGTTCCGTGAAATGAAACAAAAACAAGCTTCAGAACTTAGTCCAAAAGATCGCAAGCTATTCATTTACACAGGACACGATACGTCCTTGGTGAATATTTTATCAGCTCTTGGTGTGTGGGAAAGGCAATTGCCAAGATATTCCATTATGGCACTTTTTGAGTTGCATAAAAATAAAAAGACTGGTGAATATCATGTTGAGGTGAGAATGGATTTAAAATTTTATTATTTTATAAAATATATTAATAATTTTATTTTTTTTTTAGATATTCATGAGAAATAATCCAAAAGCAGATGCTAAACCATTAACAATACCTGGCTGTGATAGAAAATGTCCATTGGACAAATTAATTGAATTAACTAAGAACGTAGTTCCTACGGAAGAATCTCTTAGTTTGTGTAGTGCGAAGGATTCGTCGTTTACCGAACCACCACCAAGTGGTCCATAGATAAATTGATTAGATATTATATTTTTTCTATGTTTTTTTTTTTTTGTGAAGTTTGTTATAATTTATTATTTTTGTGTATCATTTTTTTTTCTTTTTTTGTTTAATTTTTTGTGTAATTAAGAGAGAAAAAGATTTTGCTTTGTAGTATATTTCAACTAACAATTATTGCTGTATTAGAAGATTTTTGTTTTTTATTTTTAATAAAAGCAACGTTGTTGTCAATAGTCGATTTAAATTGTATTTAAAGTGAATTTTTTTTTGTGTGGTTATTTTGGTGATTAACTTCATTTATTTTTTATGCTGAACACGAATATAAAGTTATTCAACCATTTTCTTTCATCGTCAGCATAAGAAATTACCAAAAAAATAAGTAAAAATTTATGTTTTTCCTGGTTATTTACAAAGCTGTCATAAGAAATGAGAAAAAATTAGCAACAGTTTTCATCTTGTCTATATTTTCGTACGACTTATGAATAAATCAATAAATTTCTTTTTTTTTTTCAGAGATTTTTGCACTTTAAAAGTTATTCATTTATTTATTTTTTTTTAAATTTCCTTTGTTATTTGTGGTGAGAGTTTAGTGTATATTTCACTTTGAAGATCGATATTATATTGACAAGGACAATATTATGAAAATCTTGTGAATAATTCAACTAAGCTCCAATTTATTCAATCTCCATTAAAATATTTTGAATTACTGACGTTTGAAAAAAAAATCATCAAAATCGGAGCTATTCGACCAGGTTTCCTTATAATTGTTGCTTTAGTTACTCCACTAAATAGAAAACATAAATACATTAGGGTGTTCTTTATTTAAGAATCAAGCGGAAAATTTATATCAATATAATAAAAAAAAAATCCCCTAATTTTTGCAGATTTTTATTTGACACTAGATGGCGCCCCAAGAGGGTTAAAGATTTTTTTCATTTGACATAGGTATGTTTTGACTTAAATAAAATACCACAAAAAAAAAACATGCATGTCCTGACTAAACCCCGCTGGTCCTAGAAAAATGGTTTATACCTTTTTGACGTTGTTTAATGTAGACAAGAACCTCATAAAAAAATTTTGATTTAAGTCTATTTCTAAAAAAAAAATGGCCTCATAAGTCAACACATACCTATTTCAAATGAGAAAAAACTTTTACCTTTTTACTTTTACTCTGGGGGCACCATCACTTCAAGCGAAGTTTCAATCATTTTCGTAAACACAATTTTGAGATAACGGTAAAATAAAATTTTAGAATTCAACAGGTTATAACTTTTGACCAAGAGCAGATAGAAATTTTATTAAACTTTAATGAGCATCCTGATACAATTACCTTTCATTTGGTATATCACACATAACGCTAAACTAACTACAAGCCACACAATGTTAAATCAAGAAACTTGCGAAAAACATCAAACCACCAATGGAGATCTGTTGCGCCATGAACAGTCACCAGTGTGGGAAGTACCGTAACCTCAGTCTGGAAATTCGACATGGTTGACTTTAAAAAATTCTAACTTCTCTTGTAGGCATCTTTGAAATGATTTTGGTACGTCATATGAAAGGTGAAATAATAAGCTTTCACATGGTATATATTTTTATAGGTTGTCAAACAAAAAAATTGATTCCATAGCCTGAGAACATAAAAATAAATGTTTTTTGCTTTTTTTTAACGAAATTTGATCGAGTTCAAAAAATTCTAGCTCTTTTTGTAGATGTTTCATAGACCTGATCGATATATATATTTTGAGCTAAGACAATAAGCTTTCAGATGGTATAAAATTTTGTATAGGTTGTTAGGGAAAAAAATGGAATTAATGACGTGAGAAAATAAAAATTCATGTTTTCTTTGCTGAAAATGATTGTTTTTAATAAATTATTTTTATACTTTTTTCGAATTGTAAGAATTTAAAAATGGTTTTATTCTTAAGAAAAATACTTGGCTTTTAAATTGCATAATTTTTTTTGTAAGCTTTTAAAATAAAAAAAATTAATATAATGAGAAAATAAAAAAGGTATTTTTGTTTTAGCTTTTTCTTGTAAATTATGATTGTTTGAAAAAAAATAAACCCTTCAACTGACTCATTTTAAACAAAAGCGCACAACCTGTTTTCTGACGACGTTAACCTCTTTTTTAAAGCTTTTTTTTTAAATCACATGTAATGTCTTTTTTCTAAAGCAGGTAAAAACCCTAAAATCAGTTGCAATGCTTTAAGGTCGAAGAAAAATGTTTTTTTTGTCCTTAAATCCAAAACTTGGTGCTAAAAAGTTAATGCTCTTGATATCTATAAAAATTGGGAAACGTTTCGGAAACAGAAACGTTTGTATTCTTTAAGTCACATCAACTGGTGAACCTATATATATAAAATCTGTTATATATGTTGCTCGTAGTTGTATTTAATAAATTGCGGTGAATATTAATTTAAAATTCTAAGTTTTTTTTTTTTTTTTTTTTTAACTTTTAAATTATTTAGCTCCAAATATGTTGTTTTTTTTTCAACACAGATTTTATATTCGGAAACCAAAAAGGTATTACTTTTCATTAAAAATACATGTTTGCAAATGGTGTTTCATCACATTTTCTATTACTTAAATATAATTATCATCATTAAAAAGCTCCACTGTTTCGAAAAAAAATAATCTGAATTTTTTTTTGTTCTTCTGTTTATTTATTTCAACATTTTAAATTTAAACTACGTTTGGCATACTTATAACACAGAATTCATCATTAGTTCATCCATCTATAATTCATTTGCATTTTCTATTTAAAATACATTTTATCATCCCATATCCTCTCAAAGAGCTTCCATTTTCCATTTTATATAACACAGTCAATCAGGAAATTTTCAAACCGCAATATGTCCACACCGCACACACACCACACAGAGGAGAGGAGTATGATGAATCCTGGCTGCCTGCCTTATGCCACCCAAAAAACATCCCCTCTCTCAAACTGCCAACCCCAACATTTCTCATTCAAGTATATCATTACAGTTTGATGTATGTATATTTTATTTTGTTAAAATATTCATAGCTCCTCATTTTGGCCCACACCTTTTGCTTTGAAAGCATGGGTATATAACGAAATATGGCAAAATAGACCCCCCTCGTTCTGGAAAAGTGGTTGGGCGTGCTTTTTTGGATATTCAAAAACATAAATCTAAAATTTTTGGTACAGTTCGTCGTCATCAGTCGTTTTAGCGCTGAACACTTCTTCCTTTGCCTCCCTCTCAAATATGGATTCAAATGAGTGCGCCTATTGGATTTGAGAGGGGACATTCAACCTTTTTCAAGAAAGTAATAATAATAAGGAATATATTCGAATCGCTATAACCGCCTTCATCGTCGGCCACAGAATCCCTAGGATTCTTTTTTTTTTTGCTACAGTTTTTTTTTTGAAAACCATTTTATGGAAATGAATTGAAAAGGACACACGAGATACTCACTTAGAAAAAAAAAAGATGAGGTGCTCCTCTTTCCTGAAAAGTCCTTAAGATATTCATAATGTCATTGGTATTTTTTTTTGTTCTTCCTTTCTTTCTCTTCTCTTAGGCGTGCGTTAAAAAAAAAGTTATTATGTTTCGGTCAGGTCACTGGGAAATGATCGATATTCTATAAGAATTTTTGTGACTTTTTGATTTAGGGACTCACCCAAGAGGAAAATGAATTGCCATGTTCGAACACTTTATTTTTGCATATAACAACTTTATATAACAACTCTCTGAGAGACATTGAGATTGTATATTTTTATTTCAAGTTGTCTTTGGGATTTGTTGCGCGTTTGTGTTTAATATGGTTGGAGGATTATTGGAAGGAAAAAAAAAAATCCTGTCAACGTTTATTTCGTTTTTTTTTTGTGATATCCACACAATTGAAACATCCATTGTCTAAGGACCAGAAAATTTATCGCTTTGGTGATTATTGGAATGAATAAATAATTATTTGTATTGATTTATGGTAAATTTATGAAGGAAGATATTGATTGGTAAGATGTGAGGACTTTAATAGACAAAAATATAAACTTACGTTTAAAGTAACTTTCTTGAAAACCATAATAAGGATAAAAAGGAATAAAGAGTTGAATTAAACAGATCATTTTTTACCGAAGTAGCAAGTTAAGGGTTTTTGACAAATTTTTGCATCCTTCAACTTTGGGGAAAAATTACCAACCGATAAAGAAGAATCGGTCTTGAAAATAGTAGGTACAGAATGAGTATCATAGTTTACTTCATCACGGAGAAGAAAATATTCAAATTGCATGGAATTTCTAATTCAAAATACATATCCAACTCAAACGAAGTAAGTTTTATGACACCTTTATCTATGCATTGCTTGTTTTACAATTTGGTTACAAAGTGTATACAAATTTTGGTGCCTATATTTAGGCTTTCATAATATGTAAATAAAAAAAAAATTAAAACTTAAAATGTTGAATTTTAAATAAAAGCACTAGCCGCTTTGAAAAATGATTGTTTAAATACTGGACATTGCCAATAATCAAATTGGAATAAGTAAATTGACTCTTAATGCTTAATTATATACCCGAGTAAGAATAGAATCCCACCAAAGCACGAAAAGTTCCAAATTTGGTATTATTTAATGTCCATAAAAAATATAGATTTCTTGAAAATAGCTTTAAAACGGGGAAAGCTGGCGAAAAGTTTAAAAGTAAAAGGTGAAAGTAAATACTATAAATTCTAGTAAAAGGTAAAATTCATAATATTTACTTAATTTCGTATGCATAAAAAAAAGTACCTGCTAGCAAGCAAATACTTTAAGTAGATACTAAATTCATCCAAGTAAACACTAGAATTCACCCAAAAATGATAGTAAATACTTTTTTTTAGATGATTGGTAATTGTTTCAAATTTAAGCTTGGTAGGTACGTATGCTGCTGAAGCGATACGAAAATTTTCTTACAAAAAAAAAGCACAACTAAATTGAACGTAATTCTTAGCTATGCCCGCACATTTGGAAAAATTAAAATCATTTGTCACTAGTATTTAATTGTCCAGGTCATTTTACTTGCTAAAAAAGAGTTTTTTTTGACTTTGGAGACCTAGACAAATTTTCGTTTAGCTTTAGCAGCGTACTAGGGCTTACAAATAAATTGTTCTGAAATTTTTACTGTGTAATCCAATACAAATTTTTACTGTTTCTTAAATTTGAGTTTGTGATGTGAACATCTGTTCGTGATTTTTTTGTGATTCAGAAGTGAACTTAACAGCAGCATAAAAAAATTGAACTTGAGATAACAATCAGATATTACATGATGGCTCTAACGATTTTCTTTAAAAAAATTTAATATAGAAAATATATATTATATAAATATATTTCCCATAGAACCGTTTTCTAGTAAACGACACCACTAATTTCAATAAAAAAATATGAACAAAAACTTTTTAGTGGCCTTAATATTAAAATAAAACAAAATTTTCAATAAAATCATTTTTGGATTAAAAAAAGATCGAAATTTTGTATGAAAAATGTATTTTGAAAAGGACTCAATGATTTTATTGAAACTTTATTTTTATTTATCAATTAATATATCTTCTTTTTAATTAAATACCATTTTTATTTTTAAAAAATTTTGTAAACATTTTTATACGAAAAAAAAACTTCTTTTTAAAAAAGCGGCTCTAGATTTCCAATTCTTTGTGATGCATTTAAAAAAAAACGTTATTTAACTTTAAACCAAATTTTATATTATTTTAAAGTTTTTTTTTTTATATTTTTAAAAATAATCTTTTATGAATTTGTAAAAAGCTTTAATATTTCAAGCAACTTTTGACATAAGAGCAAGTACGTGCGACACAGTTTTGCATTTTTTTTTTTCATTGCGAATTCCTTAAAATATATTATTCATGGCTAGTAATGTTAGGTCCATTTTCTTCACTCGGAGTTGAACAAAACTTGAGAATTTTTATATTAAAAATTCTCAAGTTATGTTCAACTCCGAGTGAAGAAAATGGAACTTAATATACTAGTGGCAATTCAAATATGGTTCAGAGTTGAAATTATCTCAACAGTTTTGAAACTTGACATTACTTAAAATAAAAATTTATTGAAAAAAAATTACTATTCATTTACAATTTTTTACTTGATTTGAATAACTATTCATTTACTTGATTTTTATGCATATGAAAAATAGTATATACTTGGAAATTCTCTAGTAAAAGCATTTACTATTTTTTATGCATATCACCCATCATGTTAAATTTTTTTCTCCTATCAAAAACTTTGCGTATAATTCGTCGAAAACTGTCAACGTTACTCAAAGTATTCTTATAAAAGGTTCTTATATTTCTTTGGCCGCTAGCTAGAACTAGCTAATAGAATTGAAATTGCTAAAATATTTAAGACTTTTTACTTGCTCTATAGGGCAAGTATAGGTTTCGTGTAGAAAAAAAAATTCGAGGTTTTAATCAAAACCAACATTACGATAACGGAGAAGACCAAAAAGTGGTTTTCGTCATGCCGTCCATCGGTCTGTGCGTCTATGCGTCCATCTGTACATAAAGCTAGGGCCTAAACGGATGGATGGATTTGCTCTTGAAACTTTGTACAGATGATTTTTGGGTAATTTCCTATAGGTCATTTTTTTTTATATTTTTGAAGTTATACTTCTTATGGGAGGGTGGGTATGAAAATTTACTTTTTGACAAGAATGTCAAAGGGATTATGACGCGATCACCATGGGTAGCAGGGCTGTCGTTTCACCTTTAGAGTAGGCAGTACTTTAGTATTTAAAAATGCAGTACGCCGCAGTACGGCAAACATTAAACACACAACACGTTGCAAGTTACATGTTTCATGTGGCAAGTTGCATGTGGCAAGTCGTATGTGGCAAGTTGCATGTGGCAAATTGTATGTGGCAAGTTGCATGTGGCAAGTTGCGTGTGGTAAGTTGCATGTGGTAATTTCCATGTGGCAAGTTGCCAGGGTTGCAAAAAGCTCACATTTCAGCTCAGCTCAAATTTGAGCTAGGTACCATAGCTTAGCTCATTTGAGCTGAGCTGAAAGTGAGCTGAGCTGAAAGTGAGCGCCCCAACTTCCAACGCCTATATCTCGGAATTTTGAAAAAAATGAAAAAAAAAATTTTTGATGCCAAAAGGTATCGAGGACTCTAACCTACATTTGGGTACAACTCCCATCCCTGTAGGTGCACGCGTTCTCAAACCGGGAGAACTTAAAGGTAAAAAAAAAGTTAAGCCCGATTCTGAAAAAATATGTATGATGTGGCGGTTTAACATGGAAGATGATTTTTTAAAAATCTGAGAATGTGCAAAGCGTAGGCCCATGACACAAGCTATCATTGGGCATCACTCCCAAAAATTGCTCTCAAGCGGTTTAGCTTCCAGGAGCGTTCAAAGATTCAGGGATTTTTCGAAAAAAAATTTTACCCCAACTTTCAAACGCGATTTTCTCGGAATTTTGAATAAAATCGAAAAACCGGATTATACCACTATCGGCTAGCTGAGAATATAAGCTTTCATATGGCAGCACTCCCCTGTCTCTAGTTCAAAGCGTTCCAACGCCTATATCGCGGAATTTTGAAGAAAAAATATGAAATAAAAATCAATGTATCCTCTCACCCATCGCAGCTCAGCTCACTTTACCTTAGCTCACCCAACAGCTCAGCTCAACCATCAGCTCAGCTCACTTTCAGCTCAGCTCAAATGAGCTGAGCTATGGTACATATCTCAAAAGTGAGCGAGCTCAAAATTTGAGCTGAGCTCAGCTCACTTTTGAGCTTTGTAGCAACCCTGCAAGTTGCATATTGCTACTACTAGTGCTGAAGCACACACAATTCTCATAAAATTACCATATCGCACATTTTATGCGCAATCATTTACTTTCGTTAACCATATATAGTACGTTCTGAACCGCACAACATGAGTAAAGTTCATAGATTACATTGAAAACTACATGGACGCAAGGAGGATGAAAGAATTAATTTATTGTTCACTTGATAAAAATGTAAAAAACGAAGTGTGGATTAATTAATTTAATAATAGAAATTAAAAATATCAAATGAAATTCATTTATATATGTATACTGAATGAGAAGTATAACTTCAGTCGAGTGTACATGTGTACACACACTCTTTTTAATATCACCTTTTTAACGCATATTTCCCATATACCGTTTTCGAGGTATTGCAATTTTCTCGAAAACAGCTCTAACGTTTTTTTTTTTAATTAAGTGTACGTAATAGTCTAATTGATTCCAACAAAACGTTTTTAGTTTTTCTGAAAAAAATTCGGAGAACGGAAATATGACGTCGCCGTTTTTCAAAAATTGACATATTTTTTTAGGTTCATATATTTCATCAAATTATAAGATAATTTAACTCAAAATTTACATACATATATTTCGTATTATTTTGAAGTGTAAAATTAAAAAAAAAAATTTAACTTTTTGAAAAAAAAAAATTTCAAAAATTTAATTTTTTAATTTTCTTTTTTTTTTTTAATTTTTTTTTCTCAGGACCTAGCAAAATATCAAATTTCCAATAGATATTTAAGATAAAGATACTTTGAACTACAAGAGAAAGTTCGTGCGACCCAGTCCTGCATTTTATTTTATAAAAAATTGGTTCATGAATAAAAAAAAAAAAATGGAAAAAAACATAATTCGTTCTGCAAAAGAAAAAACCCCATTTTGAATGAAATTGAACTCCAAAAAAAGAACGCAGTTTAAGCCCTTTTATTAAGATATATTTAAAAAAAAAATGTCAAAATCATTATACCTACCCGTTTTTGATAGAAATCAAAAATAAAGGTGGCATGCTTAAAACGAAAATTAAAAAAAAAATTAAATGACACGTTTTCGAAACTTTGATTTTTCAAAAAAATAAAATTTTTTGTTCAAAATTTGATTTTTCACAAAAAAAAAATAATTTTTTTTTATTTAAACTTTTTTTTGTTTATATGTAAATTTAATTTTGTTTTATATTTTAACTATATAAACGTTTAAAAAAAATTCTTTGGTATTGAATGATTCGTTTGGGAAAAAATCGGCTCTATAACATAACAGGTACCGTTTCAAAAAAAAATGTTCATCATAAGAAAGAACTTATCTGAAATCTAACATTTGAACTTTTTAACAAGATCATTAGCAACGTTTTCGAGAAATTTAAACATTACTTAAATTGGTGACAGTTATTTTTGGTCGCAAAAAAGAACAGTTCTAAAAACCCCTCTGTAGAGTCTCAACAGAAATCCGAGTACAAAAGTCTTAAAAAATACAAATTCTTAAACGTATTTGGGCTGCAAAAAAAAAATCAAAAAAGAGGGACTATAATTTTTTGCCGCTAAATCTTGAAATATTGAACTTAAAGGTTAAAAAAATATTGAACATTATTGGGAACAACTTTAAACACCTGGAACAAAAAATTAATTTTGGCGGGGTTAGGTCAAAAACTGTTTTATATGTCGTAAACCCATATTTTTGAAAAGACAAAAATGAAGCAAATAGGAAATAACCTGGAACAACTTTCAATTAAAAAAAGGGGGCTAGATTTATATTCCGCTGAATTTAATTTTTTTTTTTTAAACTTTGACGAATTAACTCCATATTAAAGCTTTTTAAACAAAAAGTTTTACCCAGTTAATTGAACATTTTCCTTACAATACTCATTTTAAAATTACACATCCTTCTTTTAGTTTGCATTATAAACGCAGAAAATTTTATTTAATTGGAAAATTTTCTATTTTGACAATAGGTAGTAGTAGTTAAAGTACTAATGAAATAATGAAAATTAACAAACTAAAGTTTTTTTCTGACCCTCATAATAAATTATATATATAAAATTTTATATAAAAGATTCTCATTAAGTGTAGATATAGTGTACCTGTACTGTTGTTTATGCCTTTATTTTGCTATTATTGTTTTTGACGCCCGCCTCTCGCCATCATCATCGTCATCGTCCTCGTTGCCACCGGTAAATGTAAGAAAAGAAGATTAATTAGCTCCGCTTAGGATAAATAATTGCCATCCTTCCTTAAAGAGAATGAGAAAGATGATGGTATAAATGAATCCAAAACTGCAGCAGCAGCCAGCATCAGGTAGGTATAAACCTTTTCATCTTTTCTTTTCTTCGTCGGTCGTCCCCCAATTTTTAACCCTCTCTTTTTCTATACACAAACCCAATTTCTTTCAAGCTCGCTTGTCTATAATGTAGGCGTCGCGTCGGTCGTCGTCGTGTCGTGTCGTCGCCTGCAAGTCTACCTTTGTACACAGTTAACCTTTTTTTTTCTTAATCTTTTGTTTAATTCATTTTCAAAATAGAAAAAGGAATAACCTCATTTTCCAACTAGTATACTACTTACAACTTTTTTATATACACTCCCCCATACACCCTATACATCGCCGCACCGTCATAAACTTTCCCATCTAACGAGGACGGACATTTTCTGTGAATTGACATCCTTAGCTCAATGCCCTCAACTCGCTCACAGAAAGAGAGAGACTACGAGACTATATAAAAACTGGAACTGTGAAAATCTAAAGACGATGCTTCTTCTTTTTCTTTTTACAATCATTCAGAGCTCAGAGCCATTAAAGTTCGGTTCAATTTCAATTTCAATGAAAAGGCATGATGGAGGAGGGGAGTAGTACCCCAGTCCCAGTTTTTTTCTTACGGGAGAAGGGGGGTGGATTTTCTTTAATTAACGTGTAATAAATGCAGTCTCATTTCATATTTACTGCATATACTCTAGCGAATGGCGATGAAAAAACTGAATGAACGAAAAAATATTAAATTGAAATGCTGCTGAAACCCGCACCAAACCCCCAAACTCAACACACTCACAGACAGGACACACGACAAACAGAGACTACACGGAGAAAAATTAAGCGGATTTCTCCATGGTTTCTAGTCAAGATGAATTTCGTCTTAAATTAAGCGGAATCTTCTTGCTATCATTAAAATAGGAAGATTTTAATCTTAAATTAAGTAGATTTCCGCTTAATTTAAGACGAAAGTCATCTTGCCTGACATGCAGAAATCCGCTTAATTTTTTGTGGTATTTTTCTCTGTGTACACGGAGAATAAAAGGGCACCTTAAATTCTCCCACCTTAAAACAATAGGATGACCGCTTAAAATAAGTGGAATCCGCTAAAATTCTGTTAAATTTTAAGTTGAACTTCATTTCATTTTAATGTGAATTTTCATTTTAAATAAAAATGTTTTCACATTAAAATAAGATGATTTTCCGCTTAAATTAAGTGGATTTCTTTTAAATTTTCATATTCAAGAAATTAAGAAGATCTATCCGGTTAATTTAAGACGGAAGTAATATTGGCAAAAAACCATGAAGAAATCTGCTAATTTATTGTGGAACCCGCTTTATTTTTAAGTAGTCTTTTTTCTTTTATTTTTTTTACTACCAGTGGCTGCCAGTTTTTTTTTTTTTTTAATTAATATGTTTCCACATAAAAATAAGATGATTTTCCGTTTAAACTAAGTGGATTTATTTTAAAATGTGCGCATTAAAGTAATTAATATTTATTGGCTTAATGTAAGACGAAAGTAACCTTGGCAAAAAAAATCATGCAACAATCCGCTAAATTTAATGTTTTTATATGGTGTTTTTTCTCTTATTTTTTTAATTCAGAGGTTCGATCCTCAGTAGCTGCCAGTTTTTTTTTTATATTTAAATGTTTCCACATAAAAATAAGATAATTTTCCGCTTAAATTAAACGGATTTATTTTAAATTTGCGCATTTAAGTAATTAATATTTGTTCGCTTAATGTAAGACGAAAGTAACCTTGGCAAAAAAAAACATGCAGAAATCCGCTAAATTTAATGTGGAATCCGCTTGTTTTTAGGTGGTGTTTTTTCTCTTCTTTTTTTAATTCAGAGGTTCGATCCTCAGTGGCTGCCACTTTTTTTTTAATTAAAATGTTTCCGCATAAAAATAAGATGATTTTGCTCTTAAATTAAGTGGATTTATTTTAAATTTTCGCATTCAAGAAATTAAGAAGATTTGTCCGCTTAATGTAAGACGGAAGTAAAATTGGCAAAACAAATATTCAGAAATCCGCTTAATTTAATGAGGAATCCGATTGTTTTTAGATGTTTCTTTTCACTTCTTTTTTTTATGTAAAAGTTTAATCTCCAGTGGCTGCCACATTTTTTTTTTGTTTTTTTGTTTTAATTAAAATGTTTCCACATTAAAAATAAGATGATTTTCCGCTTAAATTAAGTGGATTTTTTTTAGACTTACGTATTCAAAAAATTATAAAAAATTTTTCCGTTTTTTTTAAGACGTAAGTAATCTTGGCAAAAAAGCATGTACAAATTCGCTTAATTTAATATGAAATCCGCTTGTTTTTAAATAGTAATTTTTTTCCGTGTGGGAAACAGCGAGTGGGTGTTGGATAAATGGTTGGAGGAACAAAAAAAAGGACATCATGACGACACGAACGACACGACGAGCAATGATGTGGGGCGGTGCGGTGATGGGCCAATGATGATGACGATGAAGGTGATGGTGAATGGTGATAGTATGATGATGGTAATGGTTGACGGTGGTGGTGGTGGCGGAATGCAATGGATTTCAGGAATAATTGTCCATTCATGGATTCGATTGAAATTTGAAATTGCTGTTCAGTGTAGCGTGCCTTGGTCGAAACCTCACTGGCCAATTTAATTAAACTCTTCAAAATAATCACCGCTGCCACGATTACACCCGCCATCATTTATAATTGAAAACATTAATTCGTATCTAGAATTGGTTGGAGAGAGCTCCTGCTGCTGGATGGGAAAACTGGAGAGCCGCCATGGATAGTAAAAGAGCCACCACCATTACCACCTTCACCCGCAAAACTAATTATTATGCTTAGCTGCCAAATAAATTATTGTTATTATTTAACTGGCTCTGATTAATCATTCGGACCCAATCAAGCAATCAAAATTTATTCCCCCGTCGCGCGTCTGTTCACGTCCGTCGCAGACACCGCTTCGATTAAAATGTATTCGATTAAATGTGTCGCTAGGTTTGTTTAATACTCTCGCGTATAATTCGCTAGTCATGCCTCTGTCGCATCCCTAAGCAGTATCCTAATTCGGGTTCGCAATATCGCAATAAGGAGAGAGGTAGATCCCCTTATTTGCAAACAGGACACACACAAAACCGGATAAAGGGGGTGCCATAGCACACAAAAGTGGTTTGGGTTGGCAAACATTTCGGTCAGAATGCGGGGGTGAAGGTGATGAGTGAGTGAGTGAGGGTGGTTTTGGTCATTCTGAAAATTCAATTACTGCCCCGGAATTATTTGGCTGAAAAACATGGATTCGAAATGGTCAACAGTTCAACGTGTAAACACCTAATAAAAACACAATAAGTCGAAGCGTCGACAGTGTAATTACTTCACAGTTCGTAAACCAAACTTTACATACACAAAATACAATACATGTCTGTCCACAACACAGCTATTTGCCTTTCCCGATACATGTCCACATGCAGAGCTACTTTATACAAATACTATTTCAAAATTTTACTATGAGGGTGAGGGATAACCCTCGAAACGAACGACAATCGAGTTTTTGGTTCGGCTTTCGGATGTGCCAACACAACGTTATTCATGCGGGATTGAACAGAGAAAGACAGAGAGGGTTTGAGGTAGGAAGAAGAAAAAAAAAAAAAAAAAAAAAAAGAGATCCGTTTTTAACATGCATGCAGGACATATGTATTTTCAAAGTTGAAGTTCGTTTCGGTAACATCCGTTCGCCATTACTTTTTTTTTTTCGTTTTTTTATGTAATTTCCATTTTCAAGAGGAGAAGGAGAAGAAGAGGAAGTAGAGCAATTTCAGTTTAAAGTACAACATGGACAAAGAGGACAATTATTATTAAATTCACAGGACATATAAATGGGAAAATTTCGGATCAGATAAAAGATTAAAATATCTTAATTGGATGAGCTTTATATTTTAATGATAATTATTCTGTCTTTTCTCATATATATAAATTGTGTAATTGAGAAATTTTGCGAAATTAAATCGTTTTTTTTTGTTTTTGTTTATATTTTTTTTTTTATTGTTTACCATCATATACATCTATAAATTATATATGCCTAGCAACCTTCAATTTTATGAGTGTTATTGTTTGCGTTCTGAATTACATTATCTGATTTTATCTTAAAGTTTACCTTGATCAAGGGGCACGGTAGTGCCCAGCCAAGTTCTCTAGCAACTTTGGCACTACACCCTTATTTACAGGAAACAACTCAGGTCATTTTCGACCCCCCTCTAACTTCCACACCAAAGATGCCAGAAATTTCAAACTCGCTACATTTGTTGAGCTCGCCGAACCCAAATTCCTCACAGCTTCTTACGATGAGTAGTTTCTGAGATAAAGGACTTCAAAAATCGTGAAAACCGTAACTGACTCACTGACTCACTGACAGATCATCAAAATTATGGAGACCTTCCCGCTATCGTAGAAACTTGAAATTTTACATGGTGATAGGACTTGTGGTGTATACAAAGGAAAAAATCGAAAATTTGAGATTTTCAATTCAGGGGGCGTGGTAACCGCCCATTTTCGCCGAATTTTCATCAATTATTATAGAGCACTTCTGATTATCGTAGAATCTTGAAATTTGGTAGAATGGTAGAGCTGATAGTTTATACAAAGGAAAAAATTTAAAATTTGAGAATTTTAGCCAGGGGGCGGGCGTGGCAACCGCCCATTTTCACTGAATTTTCATCAAATATTATAGAGCACTTCTGATTATCGTAGAATCTTGAAATTTGGTTGAATGGTAGAGCTGGTAATTTATACAAAGGAAAAAATTTAAAATTTGAGAATTTTAGCCAGGGGGCGTGGCAACCGCCCATTTCCGCTGAATTTTCATTAAATATTTTAGAGCCCTTTTGATTATCGGAGTATTTTGAAATTTGGTAGAATGGTAGAGCTGGTAGTTTATACAAAGGAAAAAAATTTAAATCTGAGAATTTCAACCAGGGGGCGTGGCGATCGCCCATTTCCGCTGAATTTTCATCAAATATTATAGAGCACTTCTGATTATCGTAGAATCTTGAAATTTGGTAGAATGGTAGAGATGGTAGTTTATACAAAGGAAAAAAATTAAAGTTTGAGAATTTCAGCCAGGGGGCGTGGCAACCGCCCATTTTCACTGAATTTTCATCAAATATAGAGATTTTCAATTCGACAGCCATACCTTGCAAAAAGTAGTGAAATCACAACAAAAACATTACTGTTAAAAAAAGAGCCAAGTTATCCTATGTTGAAATTATGCTGGCACAAAAAGTATTGAGATATAAAAGTGTACTAAGTTCTAAAGCTTGGGTTCAAATTCGTATCAATAAAATTTTGATTGTTTACTTTTCAAATTTTTGAAATAACTTTAAAAATCGGTATTTAAAACAAAAATTGTCAAGTAAGCAATCAAAATTTTATTGATACGAATTTGAACCCAAGCTTTAGAACTTAGTACACTTTTATATCTCAATACTTTTTGTGCCAGCATAATTTCAACATAGGATAGCTTGGCTCTTTTTTTAACAGTAATGTTTTTGTTGTGATTAATATTTCAATTTATGCATTTGACAGTCAAAGTCAATATACAAAAGCGTAACAAAGTTCAAGGTCCTTTTGATAACTTTAAAAATTAGTATTATTATTATTTTTTTTTTTTTTGTTCAAGGAAAAACGTCATTTGCGAAATGTCGCCATATCACCTTGTCGCTATGTCGCCTTGTCGCTATGTCGGCATGTCGCCATGTCGCCTTGTCGCCATATTGCTATGTCGTTTTGACACCATCTCGCAATTGAAGCATATTGTACTTTATTTCTTTAAGTCTACTTAGTGTTTTTAAGGTTCAAGGTTACAAAAACAATCTTTCGAGTTCCAAAATTCTTTGTTATCTTGCAATGACAGCTTTTCTTTTTGTATCTGCTTACTAGGGTAAACATTCATTAATAGAATAAATACATCATTTATAGTTTCAGCAAATTCCTATCAACATAATAACTTCCTTTTGAAATCTATCAACGGATTTCAAACTTAAACTTGAAATTCTATAGAAAAAAAAATCCTCACACATTATTAATGTTGTATGACGTATTTTAATTTATTGCTTTTTTTTATTTTATTTTTTTTTCTGTTCTGGAATTTTTTGGGTAAATCTCATCAGATCCATAAATCAACCAATTAAAGTTTCCTAGCATCGACTAACGAGCTCTCTGGTAATTCCAAAATGTAAGAGAAAATCCCATCAAGTCCATGAATCTTTGTCATTTGGATGAAAGGATTTTCATGTAAAATTCCGTTTCGCATTCTCTGCTGATGCTACTTCTTTCCATTCATGAAGCAGGCATATCAGGAATGAGAAGAGAAAGATACATCACATGTTTCGAGTTTCGTTATATGGGTGCTATAAATTTGCAATCATTTTATGTTTTTTTTTTTTTTTTTTTTTTGTTCTCTTTCTCTGTCTCTTGTTTGTTCTATCTTCTTTTCGGTGTAATAATTCTTGAAGGGTTCTTTTTGTAATAGGTGAGTAAGAGTTTTTTTTTTTTGTTGTTTCAATAAATGTAGGCTTAATGTGTTGTGGGTTTTTAACAAGTCTTGAAATAAAATCCGAAATTGGTCTATTAAAAAACAATGGTTGGACTTAAATCATCTTAACAAAAGGCTTTGCGAGCCTATAACACTTTTAATTTTTGTTTTCAGAACTGTGGATAAAATTCTTGCCAACTGCCCAAATGGGAGGTATTTTTGTGTATCATGAGCAGCGCATCATAAGAAAAATCATCGCTTTGTAGAAGGTTACGGTCATTGTCAGACTTTATTTCTTTGAAAATCTTCATGTCACCATCAAATATGAAAACCTTACTTGAATTTATGCATAATATTACGTCATTTATAGCTAAAATGACTAAAAGTGGCCCTAGGAGGCTTCCCTGATGGACTCCAGAGTTGGCAATGAAAGGATCTGAACGACAGTTTTTAATTTTGACCTGATCCAAAATATGCTTATAATTCTATACATTTGTCTTATATCACCCTTCTTGAAAACAGGAATGAGGAATGACTTTTCCCAGATGGAGGGAAATTTTCCTCATTCGATCGAAATTCAAATAAAAATTGAAAATTGGCTGAACTAGGAAATTTCTAAAGTTTTTTTTTTTATACTAATAGTGGCACACTATCTGATCCAGCTCAACAATCATCATCTAAGGATGTTTGTAGAACTTGTTTCGGAATATGAGTGTAAAATTTTTGCAAGTTATGAAAGTTATTCGCGAAAGCGTTGGTAATGTCAAATTTTGATGTAATGGAACATCTTCATGTGTACACGCAGAAAAATAATTTCTAACCCATAATTATTTCTCTTTTACACAAGCTTTACGTTGTTTTTAATTGATCGTTTTAGGTTCACACAAAAACGTACACTGAGAGACAAAATTACGAGTCCTAAATTGTTAACATCATATTTTCATGCCAAAGTCCTCTTCCTTCAAAGAATTCCAAAATACTCAGGCAACACCATGAGTTATCCATGGTCAGGGTTCAGGAAGAAAATTCAATATTTACCCAGGAAAATAAATAACCCACACAAAATTTTACTAATAACCTATTCCAACAGGTTACATCCCTCATAGCCTCACCCAAGACTGCTCCAAAGGCTATAGGTATATGGTGTAATGATAATGATAAGGCATAAAGATAATTCTTTGTTTTTTTTTTTTTTGTGTATTCTTCTTCCAAAATGTTAACTGCTGCCATGGCGTACTTATCCTTCACCCTCTAACACACGCTGACGCTGGCACACACTCTGGAACACACATAAAATATATATCAGTCATTAAAAATTGAACTTGAGTAGGAAAAGATTGGTTATAAAGCAACAACACCGAAAGAATAAACACACACAATCCATTACATTTTCGTCCTGAGCCCTCTGAAATCTCGCACATAAATGATATCACAAGGTATGATTAAGTATTTCAAAAAGACTCTGTGTGTGTCGCCCACCAGGACCAAAAAATATAACAAAATACTATACCATCAGGCCTCTGATGAGCGAGAATGTAGGTACACCAGCAGCAGCTAGCACTCGTTAAATGGCTGCTTTTACTTTAATATTCCATTATATCCTTTCATCTTTGTGCCGCACAAGAGTCATCTTGAGAGCTCGACCCAACGTCATATGGGGGTAATAGCCATCCTAAATTTTCAGCTTAACATCATGCCGAGCAAGAGTATAATATGACATTAGGTTTGGAGCTGGCTCTTTGGTGTCTATATAAGAGTACAACACCAACACTTTCCACCAGTGTGTTGTATACAATTCCGCATCCGCATATGGCGAAAGATAGTAATTAACCTAATTTAGTAAATATGTAATTTCATTTTGTTAATTAGGGCGTTCTTTTCGCCGTTGATGTTGTTGTTGTTGTTATTGTTTGGTGTTTTTTGTGTGTGTTTTTTTATGTGTTGTGTTGGTATTGTGTGATGCTGATTTTGTGTGTACTCCACAACACGCCTACATCATACATCCCTTACCTAGCATCTATTACCTCTGGAAAGTTCATAACATCAGGCTGATGTTTGTTAAGGATGCTTGTAATGTATTTAGGTTTATTTTGTTGCGATGGCGACTATAAGGACGTCGAGCTACATACGAAAAGACCGACATAAAGTCATCGGCTTTTGTGTCTGTATACATGCCTTTGAAAAGCGTTTTACATTGTTCGGACTTAACACTTGGTAACTTGAGGAAGAACTGCGTGATATACAATCACAAAGAGCCTTGTTTTCTGTGGCATCAGCAGAAGAGCATGTTGTAAAAGTAGCTGTGCTCTCTCAAAAGCTATAAAGGAAATGCATTCAAGTTAAAACATGGAAATTTACTTTTGAAAATATTTCAACACGAGTAATATTTTAAGCTACTACATCGAGAGAAAGAGGAGTAAGTACGAGAATATAAAGGCTTTTCGAAAACATGCACGCACATGATGCGTATAGTTAATTATTATTATAATAATAATGGTGACATTTTTGCTTTTGCAAAGTTATATAAGTGTTTGATGTAAAAAGGTAAGTGCGTTGTTGTAAAAAAACAGTTAATTGATATTTTTTATAGCTCGCTGTTTGTGTGTGTCAATTACATGTAATTGTCATTTTAGCATTATAAGATTTGGGGAAATTTTTAAATTATTTTGTTTATTCTTAAGAGAATGGTGGATTCTTTCTAAGACAGTTAGATATTTACAATAATGGTGGGTCTTAAATATTTTCCTATCAGTGAATCCTGAAATTAGTTATTGTTTAAAGGTAATAGATATGTGCAAAAATAGTAATACCAAATATGGATGAGAACTCTTTTAAAACCCATTGGAACAAAATGAAAACCGAAATATGCAAAATAAGAAAAACATGAGTCTCAGCTTGAGCTGCACAAGTTTTTGGGAATGTTCAAAAATGTGTTTGGATCATAATGTACAAACTAGTGCTAACGGCTACCACGAAACTTGAAAAAAACCCTTGAATAACTTTTTCCATGCTATCAAGAAAATTAAACTAGTAATGTATCATATATTGTAAATTCGGGTCACTACGGTGTATGCGCAACATTTTTTTTTTTTAATTGAAATAACTTAAGTTTTAATATAAAATTTTCTTTGCTGATTTATTAATCGAACCGATTGAACTTTATGATCTTCTAAAGAGTTTTCAAAATTTGGAATTTCCAATGTACCTGAATAGCTTGATTTGAACTGAGATGGTAAAAATGTATGTTTTCAAAAAAAAAAAAGAAAAAACAAATTTTGTACTCAATTTTTTTTTTTACTTTTTTCTGATAAGTTAACCTAAAAAAGCTTTAATTTAGTATGTTGAGCGAACATATAAGTTCTTTGAACTACAAGAGCGAAATTGTGCAACCCAGTTGTACATTTTATTTAATTTTAAATATTTTTTTTAAACGGGTCCATGGTTTTTGGTTAGGGTCATTATTTTAAATGATTCCAAAATTTGGTTAAAAAATTTCCGTTTTATATAAATTCTGTTTTTTTAATTCTAAATACTGTAAATGATAAAAAAAAAATAAATAATAAAATTGATTTTCCGAGTAAGAAATGTATAATTTGTTTTTATAATAACTCAATCACCGTTTTCAATGATTTTGAGAACAAACAAAGTACAAACAACATTTTTTTATTTCTTGCCTTAAAAAAAAACGATTTTTAGAACCAAAAATCGAAAATCATTAGAAACTTTAACAAAAATATTTATTTTATATATAAAAATTAAATCAACAATAAAAACGAAATTTCAATAAAAAAAATTTTACATAAAGGCGTTTTAAAAAAATGATTTTCAAAAAAAAAAATTGATTTGCTTAAATCCAAAAATGTGTTCTTGTAAATAATTTTGTAAGGTTTTAACATTTTGGCTATTTTAAAGCTTTTACAAAAATGTTGGTTAAAATCAGCTCAATTGTTTCCGAGAAATTCAGAAATAAAAAAAAAAAAAACACTTCAATTTCTCATTTAAGTGTTGTTTTTTTACCATTAATAACAGTTCAAAAAATATTTTTTTTTATTACAACAGAACCATCCTTTTTTTTCTAGATTATCCACATACCTACAAATTTTCAATTTATGAATTTTTTTCATGAATAACAAATTTATTTCATTTTAATTGTTAATTAGTTTATTTTTTTCCGGCCAGTTAAGAAACAACCTAAAAACAATTGAAACTAGAGAAAACGAACTTAAAAGTTAACGATTATTCCATTTAAATGTGTACATCATTAATTTTCTGTCTGTCCACATCATAAAATGCTTTTCTTAAACATTCTTTTGGAAATTTGTTCAACTAGGATTTGCAGCATTTGAGCGGTCCTAAAACCTAACTATAATTTCTCTTCCAGAGAACTGTTTCTCATCAAACTGAATAAACTTCATCTTAACGATTTCCAATATCATTGAGCTTAAGAAAATAATTTTTAGAACTTTCAAGAGGGTCATCCAAAATTATTGGAAAACATTAATTTAACGGTGAAGTGAAGTTAAACAGTTTATAAAACTGATTCGAACTGAATAAGCTTGCATCTTGTCGAGCGTTCAATTTTAACGTTCAACCAACTTATTTAAGCCTCTTGTTTTCGAAAAATTAACTCAAATTGGGTTAAATTAAACTGAGAAATTAAGATGTATTTCGAAAAATTATTCAAACCCGAAACCAGTAATCCCCTTAAAGTATGCTACTATCAATAAATTGCATTTTAAATAAATTAAGTAGTTTATTTTAATAAGCCCATACAATCGGTAGTATTCGAATTCCTATACCAACACCCACTTCCTAGAATTTCTACTAAAAACAATACCTCTTTTAATCATTTCAATTAAAGTTTAACTATATATGAACTTTCATCCCACTTGGGACATTTTCTTATAATAATACAAAAATTTCTAAAGAAATCAACTCATCCGTCGCACATAATAACTTTCTGCATGAAAACCTTTTTGTTTTGTCATATAAAAGGACCAATATGGCCATCTTTAAAACTGCTCCCAAATGTCCAATGAATGTCATCAATTTATTTTATATATAACTTTTCTCGATTATAATAACAAAAAAAAAGATAAAAAACAATCAAAACAATAAAACAAAAGAACATCAGCAACCAAAATAAAAACAAATGTGTCTCATAATAAACTTCCCAATAAAATACAATACAATTTTTTTTTTTTTTTTTTTAATTTTAAAAGTTTTCATTTCTATATTCTAACCCAAAATCAGAGAGAAAATTACAAAAATACCCTTCAAAAGGTTGCCATTATTACTGCAAGTGATTTATCTATTTGAAATTTTCCAAAAAAAAATTCCAAGAAGCCAAAAACAGGCAAAACAAAACTCAAAAAGTTAAAAGTTTTTCCAAAAAAACATCATCAGTAGAAGTAGGTAGTAGGTTGTTGGTTTGGTAGTAAAAGGACCAGCTGCCGGAAGCAAAAGGCTTAATACCAAAAATACCAATTCAAGTCTGACCTCTCTCTCTCTTTATACACAGTTCTGTATAGGTTCAACCCCTGCCTCTGTCACCCCCACAAAACAACAAACCGAAAACTTTTCCAATTTGGCAATAATAACAGAACAAATATTTTCACACCAGACAAAATGGCAATTGTCAAACAAAACATAATGTATCGAATTGCAAACATCCCAAAATGCACCCTTGTGCAATTACAAACACCGAAACACTGCCCCCTCCTCACAGAATAACCTAGCATCATCTGTGGCACATTGGCCCACCACGTCAGCAGCAATTCAACAACATCCAATTCTCACTCGCACCGAAATCAATTATGTTCCGTCATAAAACACAGCACACAACAAAATCATCATAAAGTTTTGCGCGATGCCAGTTGTCACCGCGAGCCTTGTTGTCTGGGCGTGTCAGCCTCCTCCGCCTCCGACCCCAATATGACATCAAGAGGGAGTAGCAGCAGCTCAATGCAAATGCCAGGTCCGATGGGTCCTTTTCGTTTAGATATCCAACTTGAACAACCAACGCGACGGACGGGACGTATATATGAAGTTCCTTCTGCATCACTTGCACGCCAAAACCGCAACGAAAATTTCATTTTTACTGGGTTCACTCCAACCTCATAAATAAGTCCTCTTCGCAGGATAGAATTTAAAATACTTTACCATCCCTCGCATCCTTTTATAAAATATATGATAGGAGAAGGAGTCACAGTCACACAATGTTACATCTCCTCCTGATGAAAGTTTTGTATTAAACTGGTGGAGAGAGGATATCAGACTGAAGGACGAGACCCAAACAACTTTGGTTCGGTTTGAGAGGAAGTGCCTCAATGGACCAACAACTAGATGCAGTTTACACAGGGAATGTGGCACGCGCAGCACTGCAGCGCGCACACATTATCCTTCCCTTGTTGCGACATTAAAAACTGGAGCGATAGTGTTGCAATTGTGTTTAACCGACTTCAAGTCCTGGCAATAAATTATACAAGAATTTTTTTGAAACAAAGCGAGCGCGGTGTTGTAGAAATGGGTTCACGTTTTGTTTTGTTGGGCAAAACGACGATATAAAATGAGAGAGTTTTGTTCAAAAAAAAAAAAATTTAAAAAGAAACAAAAACAAAACCGCGTTTCGCGTTCTTTGAACGCTATGGTGCATGTAATTGGACATCTGTAAAAGTTGAAACCAGAGATAACACGGTTTACGGAATGAATTATAAACACAAAAATATTTATATGTAATGGGAATGGCCTTCTTTGTTCCTGTGTATGAGTTTCTATGTTGTATGGGGCTTGAATGTTAATAGAGAGAGGATTGATGGGGAAGCCATTTTTGAGAGCGTTGGCTAAGACCGTTTTAGAGTAAGTTTTCTTGTTTGTATCTTATATAAATGGAAAATAATGCAATAGGAAATATTCATTTGTCAACATTAACCAGAAAGGACAGAATTAAAAAATAAAAAGTTGTATTATTATGTTTTGTTTCATAATAGCGATTTTTTTTTATAAAAATTGCATTTCTTTTTTACCTCTGACCATTTAGAGCTTCAAATTTGTGTTTCTTTTTTCGTTCTGAACGTATTCTGAGCTTGTTCAGAGCACGATCGATGTATTCAGAATAAAATAACTGAGCAGACTGAGTTGAATTCTGAGCTCAAGTATTTAGCAAGTGAAATTGAAAAAAAAATTTCAAACAAATAAAATAATGGCGCAAGAGTGCAGTAGTCGGTCTAGTTTTTTTTTACTTTATTTGAAGTTTTAAAATTTATTTCTTGTTTTTCTGAAAGAAATTTACAAGTAAATAGATAAATGTTCAGGTGTGCTTTAAAAATAATTCTAAGCGCTTTGAACAAGCTTTGTTCAGAGGCTATTCAGAGCGTGCTCAGAATGTTCTGGCTCTGTTCAGAGCTTTTTTCTGAGTTCAATAAATCGTTTTTATCAAAAAACAAAACCGACTTCCATGGCTAAAACTGGGTTTTATGGTTTTTCTAATAGTTCCTATGGCCAGAACTAAACGAAATTGAAATGGGACCACATGGCAGCCACCAATTATCAAAATTGGTTCACTCAGTCCAAAGTTATGAGGTAACAAAAAAAAAATGGTTTAACGACTTTTTTTGAAAGCGACTTTTTTAGCGACCTTTCAAAAATTTTCAACGATTACGCTGCTATGAACTCATATTTTTAATTCAAAACCAATTTCGAGACTTTAGTCAAAAGATATTTGCTTTGGATTGGAATGTAAGAAAAATACAAAAAAAAGTTTGGTAGGAAATACAATATCTCAGAAATTAGACTTCTAAAAAAACTCTTCGTTTTCAGTTATGATTAGAGCTAAAACAGACCTTTCTTTTTATTATGTCTCATTTTATGTATTTGGAGGAAATTTTTGAAAATGTATTTTTTCCAGACAAGGGATTTTTTGGATTTTTTTCGAAAATCTTAACAAAATAGTTTTGTAATTTTTGTATCTAAATGTATAGGCTTCATTGTGAACTCATATCTGCAAACCACAACTTGTTTTGAAACTTTGGTCCTCAGATATATGCTTCTATATATTTGTATGGAAAAGAAAACATATTTGGATTTTTGGATTTATTGCCATATATGTTCGGTTGTCTCTTTCAAAGTCTGTCCCCATGTCAAAAAACTAATTTTTGGATTTTGAAAATGTTTCCATTTTGGTTTTGAAAATTTAGGAAAACGGCAAAATATTTTTTTTTTTAATTTCGTTAGTATCATTTTTAAATTTGCAAACGAACTTTTTATTGAAAAATGTTTAAGACTTTATAAACAAAAATGTATTTTGTATTTCTTTTTTTTTTTTTAATCTTACAAGGAATTAAATGGTGTGCTTAGTTTTGTGGTAAAAATCATTTAAAATTGTATTAGAATTTATAAAAAAAAATTTAGTTTTTTTTTTACATATTTTTTGAAATTACTTAAAAAAAAAATCATGATATAGTTTAGTTATTCTATGAATTTTCTTATAAATCGCTTTAAAATAGGAGCTTAAAGATCAGTATGTGTGACCGAATAATTAGTACATTGAGACCTTAAATGGTAAAATACATTGAATTTTACATTCTGATAATATAGGGTTGATAGCCGTCCGGGTTTTCCCGGACATGTACTCTTTTTTGGCTGTGTGGGGGACGTCCGGGATAGTTTCTATCAATTGTCCGGGATTGTACTCTTTTCTAGCCTTTAAGTATCTCACTACTTGTATGCTACTCTTAATTCATTTAGCCCTAATTTTTCAATCGTCAGTTAGACTATCATAAGAATAAATGTCAATATAAAAAAAAAACTTTTATTCCTAGGAATAAGCTCTGAGGTTTATCTGACTATTGAAAAATTGGCCCTTATTATTCAAAAAACGAATCGAGTTCATTAAAAGCGAGGCGTTTTTATTTTGGTTTATTATCTGCTCAATTCTGTTTTGTATTCTGTTCCAATATAATCAAAATTCTTTACTTAGTAACTTACTAAAAATTTTATTTGCATTTAACTAAATAGTTTAAAATTTTGCGCAATTGGTTTTCAATGGAATTTTAAAATTTTTTTAACTGGAATTGCATTGCAACTTTTGTAGTATTATAGCTCAAATGTTTATTATAATACTATACCGAGAAGGCCAAACTTTGTCTCATAGTTTTTTATTTATTTTTTTATTTGTAAAAAAATAAAAAAAAAATGCTACGGGAACAAAGGTAAAAAATGTGATTTTTAGTTAAATTTTAATAGGATTGTTCGGTTATTTTTTTTATAAAATTATGCATTTTTGTTTGTCCTAGTTTTGTACTCTTTTTTTTGTCCTTATTTGTCCGGGAAAGTCCGGGATTTTGCATCTCGATTACTAGTTATTCCTTATTTCGTGACCTTTTTGAAAGTAAAGTGGCGTATCCAGAAAAAAATTTGGGAGGGGGCTGAAAAATTTTTGATAAGGTAAATTTACTACAAATTTGTCTCTTTTTTTATTCATCTTTGATCAAGAGAAAAGCGCTGTGCTGCGGTACTGAAAGTCGTATAGTAGCATTTTGCTGCTCCCGACAACTTCGTACTACTATCTCCTTTCATATTCAAAGTAGCTATTTTTCAAAGTTCTTGTATCCCAAACATTTTACACAAACAGCAAGGTGTTTAGTAATCTTAAAAAAAAAAAAACACTTTTTCGTTCGAACTTTTTCATGTGCTGAATTCAAAACTGTTAACAGATTTATTCCTATCACGTCTAGTTTTTGAGCTATACTCATCAGTCATCACTTTTTTCGGTATAAATGCCCATATTTCCGCAATTCGACCGAAAGTCAACTGGCATCACTTTTCAATTTCACGTGAAATTGATCTTCGAATGATTTCGAAAACTTCGAAAATGCTTCGAACTGTCAAAACTGAAGGATCATCCATTTTTATTTTGTTTCTAAAGTTAAATTACTGCTACTTTGAACATGGATGCAATTTTATTGGCAACTTTATTGGAAAAAAGCAGAATTTTAAAGAAAAAATAAGAAGTCACATTTTGCGAGACATATGAAATATGTAAGTGAAATGCAGAACAATGGCGATATTATTGCAAATTTTCAAACAAAAATGAATTAGATAAAGTGTAAAGCGAATGAGGTTGCAAACACAGAGGCATGATATTTCATGCCTCATGTGTTTTATGTAAGTATTTTGTATTAAATTAACAACAAATAAACATTACAAAACAATAAAAATATAAGTTTTGATAATATTTTGTCCAGAAATTGGAGATTCATTGAAAAAGATACCAAGTTCACGAGCAGAAACAAAGCGAATTTAATTCGATCAGAAAATCGAAATGAGCGAAAAAATGTAGAACACCTAATTTCACCATCGGTAACGCAAGTGATGAATGCTCAAAAAGTTAAATGCAGAACGTAAAAGTAATTTTCAATGAAATTCTTTTGATGTTTGATACGAAATATATATATTTTTTAATAATATGTTCCTTTTTTAATACAAATCAGAAGCACAAACTGGAATTTGCTTAAATAAACCATTAGTTATGTTTACCACTAAGATATTGAGATATAAAAAATTTTTATCTCCAATATTTTTGAGAAAAATATTATTTTTGAAAAAAAGTAATATACTCAGACAATAAAATACGACGTGATTGCATAAGAAGCTTTGCAAAATTTAACGGTGATGTAATTCGACGTCAAAACAACAAACAAATTATATGAAGAATTCTGAATTGGACTAAAATCCTGAAAATCCCAAACCTCAACGTCAACTAAGGCACTTACTCAAACAAACACAAACAACCATTTTAGAATTTGGAGGGGGCTCAATCATTTGAGCTGCCTCTAAATCTCTACGATTTACGAAGAAGTTTCAAATAATCATGTAGATTATGATGAAATCAGCTAAATAGTAACATGATTTTGGAGGCTTGGGGGGCTTGAGCCCCCTGGGCCCCCCCCCCCCCCCTCAATACGCCACTGATCACAAGGTATTTTATGGTAACCAGAAACAAAAAATTGGCATCAGGCAAAAAAGTAGGTATTCCTATTAGCAATTGCTTGATTTTGGCGTTAAAGTCATTTTTTGCCACTCAAAATTATAATTTTCGATATTCCGAAACTGAAAATAATATTGCAAAATTTTTTCACTGGGATGCAATTCGACTGGATGCGAAAAAAAAACACCTAAGAACAAATGACTACCACTAAACCAGATAGATATCTCTGTCAATCCGGTAAAAGATGTCTCTAAAACTACGAAAACTATCCAAATACACGAGTCCGTGAAGGGTCAAAGTGTGTGTTAGCGCTGCACTTTTAATTTCTAGGCTAAGTTCGTATATCCTTGTACAACTTGTACAGAACTTTTCTCTCGAAAAAGTTTAAGATGTTTTCATTCATATTCCTCCGACATTGTCATGCATAAAAGCGAAGAAAAATCTAGTACTCAATTCAAAATACAGTTAAATATCAATTTAAAACTATTCAATTGATTTATCAAAGAATTTTGATGATTGGAGGTTATCCTTTTCAATACATTTTTTTTTTTTATCAGTAAATAGTCAACTACTCCATAACCACGTATTTTATATACTTAAAAATTATAGGATAGTAATGCAAAAAAAACTTGCTTCTAGAATTTCTAAAGCAATTTTATCAATTTCTATTACGAGTATGAAAAAAAAATGAAAAAAAAACCTTAACCCAACTAAAATTCAACAAAAAAAAAACTCCTTTTCATACACTACTCAACTCGCATTATGTGAAATTACAAAATTGAAAGCACACACAAATATAAATCCAAAAATCATTGAACCACATATAAAGAGTATATATAAATCTTTTCAACATCGTCCAGCCATAATATCCCAACGAAAGAATTTTTCAAATCTTCTTGTTTTCGAGCTTGTAAAACGTATGTACTACCTTGAATTTTTTCTCTTTTTCCCGTCATCATCATCGTCCTCGTCGTCCTCATAACCAACAACGTTATACAAAATACTTAAGGTCGATATATATTTTTCAGCAAAAAAAAAAAAAAATATATGAGAAGAAAAAAGTCCTTTACCATGTCCTGGACAAAATATACAATATTCTACCTTGTGCATTATACTTTTGAGGCAAATTCGAATTTATTTGAATTTGAATGGCAAAACACTAAAACAAAACCAAAAAATGCACTCATTCGTTCTAAATGGATGAACCTCTAAAAATTCCTTCCCATAAGGACCCAAAGCCAACAACAAAAAATAAAGTAAGAATATATAAATTTAAGCTGCTTTATACTCGTTTTATATATGATGAGGAGGACATTGCCAAACGCAAGCATATTATTATTTGTATATGTTAATTCAAAGGAGCATTTTTACATATATAAATGCAGGATAAACAACATCTTTTATTTGTGACTTTGATTGCTGTTTCCCTTGGCATTTTCATTCACAGAGAAGAAGAGAGAAAGATGAATATCCGACTCGACAAAAAAAAAACGTTAAAAAGGATATATATATAAGCAAAAGGATATACCTTTTCTGTAGAAGTCATTGCAATGTGTAATGCAATTGGAATTCCAAAAAGAATCCAAAACGTGCTTACAGCAAATAATCGTGTGCACTTGCAACAATCTTCTTCTCTGCCAGTTAAAGTGAAAATCTCACTTTCCAACTCGGAAACGAAAATTTATGAGGTTACGTATACGCCACCGTGTCCCTTCTTTTCTACCATCTACCAACTCGTTTAAGAATCTTAGCTCTTTTTAGGTAAAGTTGCAATTGCTTGGCAAATTTCAACGCATATCTGAGGATGAAATATTTAAGCTTCATTTGTCCTTCAAAAAAGCGCCTGGGACCTCCTAAAGTGGGGGACGTCTGAAAGAGAAGAAGACGAAGAAATTCTTCTACATTTCTACTAACAACAAAATATACAAACTATACGATGATGATGAAGCACACAGAGAGAGAGTGTGTATAGGAGGAATTTTAGTTTATAAACGTTACGACTGCTGTTCTTTGGTGTAATTCACCCATCCAAGTGATGGAAGTCGACAGTTATGTGCTCAGAATTTTATGGAATGTCGCACTTAGTGAAATTTGTTTGTCTTGCTACGTAGTAATAACCCAACGGCAGTTGGTGTATCTACACGCTCTACAAGGAAACTTTTAGTGTTGGAATTCTTGTAAACATTGTCATTCCATATAAACCAAGTTATTTTAGCACCCTCCAGTTATTAAAAAGAGAGAGAGAGAGAGAGAGAGAGAAAGAGGGTGGTTAGTTGGTTTGACTTGGAATTTCATTTTATTTCATCAGTTTTTGTCGGACAAGCGATAACTTACTCCTAAAAGTATGTATACAATTCTTATATAAATAGTATAAGTGACTTCTCTAATGAGTGTCTTTTTGCCATCTTCAGAAGTCATGATTTTGTTTTATTGCCTGAAGCGGGTGATACAGGACTTGTGTTGGCCGATTGAGGGGGAAGATTATGATGGTTGTTTGTGATCAAAAGAAGAGTATTTATTTGAATGAATGTTGTGTTAATTTATTGGTCTACAATTATATTCTCTGAAAACTGATGATGTTGGTGAATGATGATGGAATGGTTGTTGAGCTATGGGATATTTTTAATGAGGTTCAATATGAAAGTTTTTAATAACACAAAGGCGTAAATCTGACTTGCAAAGTAGGGTGTTTTTCTTTGATTTGTTAATTTTAAGTTGATTTTTGCTAAGATGACAAAATCACCAAAACTTCTTGAAAAAATAAACAAGTTTTTGACTGTATTCTACAAAACTATATCTAATGAAATCAAGCTGATAAGGGCTGACGGCTGAGGGTTATATGTAATGACTAGGTGGGAAATCGACGTTGCTATAATTCTATTTGAGATATTCTTCTTTAGTGTCTTTATAGGCGCAGTAATTCTCTATAAATATACCAGAGTGATGTTAAGAAGTGTTTGCCGCTATAGAAATGTGGACAAAATTCCTAAAATCCAAACATTTTCATTTTTACATTCGGAGGCAGATATTTAAAGATATAGGTTCACACTGAACAGACCCTTGCAATTAGATAAAAAAAAAATAACAAATTTATTCTTTTCATATTTTCGAAAAAAATTCAAGGGGTACCCCTTGCCAAAAAAATATATTTTTTTTTTTTTAATTTCCTCCAAATTAATCGAGTAAGACATCATAAAAAAGGTCTCTTTAAACTCTATTCATAACTGAAAACTAAAAGTTTCTTGGAAGTCTGGTTCCTGAGATATTTCCAAACCAAGCATTTATTTTCTTTCTTTTGCTTACGTTCCGAAGGCGATATCTTTTAACCAAAGTTGCGCTTTTTTTACTCTTTGGAGTCTTATAGGAATTTTATACATATAAGTAAAATTTATAATGACAAGAAGCTTCCCTGGTTCATTACAGTATCAAAATTGATATTGGGTAGTTTCATACCTATAAGGGAAATGAAATGGGATCCCAAGGATAGGTACATGAAACATAAGATGGATTAATAGTGCCACCACTGGCTCTCTCCCAAAACTTGATCCCAAATAGTTAAATTCCGAAAAAAAAAAAAAAAAAAACAATTTGATAAATATTACCCATTGTATATATACTCTTATAGTACTCTCATGAAGTAGAATTTTCTATTTTGCGTCGCCACCGCTGGGATCGCTAGTTTATTTTATGTTTGAACCTTGTGCAGAAAATTGAAGTGCAGATCTACCAAAAGATGTCGCTTAAGTATTTTCATGGATTGATAGTACTATAGAAATATATATTAGGGTGGGTCAAAAAAATCGAAATTCTTTTTTTTGAATTGGTACTCCGAAAAATCGATTGCTAGACCCCTCTAGAATATACACACCAAAAAAGAGCTCTTTATATTAATGGGAAGGTCCTCCGCTTTGCAATTTTCCATTTTTACATCAAGCTTCTACTAAAAAAAAAATAATTTTTTTATTAATTGACTTTTTAGCAAATTTCTTTTCATATTCTTGTAGGAAATTGAACGCTCTACAAAAAAGGCCTTATACTCTTTTTTCGTTTATCTAACCGTTGAATAGATATTTGAGGTCCAAAAATTGAGAAAATCTTTAAAAATTCGTTTTTTGTTCTTAATTTTGTAACAAATTGAAAAATTATAATGATCAAACGCGCAAGACATATTCTTGCTGGAAATTCATTGTTCTACAAAAAAGGTTTTGTTAACTTTTTTCATTAATCTAACCATTCTAAAGATATTCGAGGTCAAAGTTAAAAAAAAATAATAAAAACATTTTATATTTTTAAAAATTTTCCAGCTAACTGAAAATTCATTATTTTCAATTTAGCAAGACGTATTCTTGTAGGGGCTTAAACGTTCTACAAAAAATCCCTTGGCATCAAATTGATTGCTTTAACCGTTTAGAAGATATTCGTATCCAAATCGCAATGCATACGGGTCATAAGAAAACTATTGAAATCAGTGAGCATTGGTTTGGATACGAATATTTTCTAAACGGTTAAAGCAATCAATTTGATTCCAAGGAATTTTTTGTAGAACGTTTAAGTCCCTACAAGAATATATCTTGCTAATTTAAAAATAATGAAGTTTCAGTGAATTAGAATTTTTTTAAAATATAAAATGTTTTTATATTTTTTTTTTAACTTTGACCTCGAATATCTTTAGAATGGTTAGATTAATGAAATAAGTTAACAAAACTTTTTTTGTAGAGCAATCAATTTCCAGCAAGAATATGTCTTGCGCGTTTGATCATTATAATTTTTCAATTTGTTACAAAATTAAGAACAAAAAACGAATTTTTAAAGATTTTCTCGATTTTTGGACCTCAAATATCTATTCAACGGTTAGATAAACGAAAAAAGTGTATAAGGCCTTTTTTGTAGAGCGTTCAATTTCCTACAAGAATATGAAAAGAAATTTGCTAAAAAGTCAATTAATAAAAAAAAATATTTTTTTTTAGGAGAAGCTTGATGTAAAAATGGAAAATTGCAAAGCGGAGGACCTTCCCATTAATATAAAGAGCTCATATTTGGTGTGTATATTCTAGAGGGGTCTAGCAATCGATTTTTCGGAGTACCAAATCAAAAAAAAAATTTTGATTTTTTTGACCCACCCTAATATATATACAATGTATTACCATTGAATAATTACAAATAGAAGTGGACACCCAGGGAAACGTCCGCTGTAAAATTGTAGTCGCTAGTATCGTGCGTTGAATTAAAAAAGCAAATCCAACAATCCAAAAGCAAAGCCAACAATCCAAAAGCAAATCCAGCAACCCAAAATCAAATCCTAAACAGTTTATACATATAGATAAAAGTTTTCCTATTTCAAAAAGTGGAGATAGCCTAGAGGATAAGGTGAATGTCTGTTAAGTTTACCTGCCCAGGTTCGAATCTGACGGGAAATTGAGATTTTTTTTTTTTGTTTTTACATTACTAGAATAAAAATTAATTAAATTTCTCAAAAAAAAATCTCCACAAAAAAAAAAAATCAAATTTTACCAGTATTCGAACCTAGGCCAGTAGGAGTAAAAGGCATCGTCTTTGTTCTCTAGACTAATATGACTTTTCAAAATACGAAAACTTATATCAATATAAGCTCTTTGAAATGTATAATAATAATTATTAATTTTTTTATGAAGGTTTCAAAAAAATATTAGTTAAGACTCAACTCGAAAATACATGATAGTTGAGGAGCAAACCTGTAGTTCATCTATCTTCCGGTACTCTTATAGTCGCATGAGTAATCTGCGGTGTCACTTCTATTTGTAATTATTCAATGATATTACTTAAAATTATCTCTGTCATAAAATAGCTTCAAATTGGTTATTTTGTAACTGCTGGTAATTTTTCGGTAAAAAACAAACCCTAAAATCAACCATAGGTTAATTTCTGGTTTTTTTGTGTCTAAGTCAGGCCGATTGGCTTTAAATATTCCTTTTTATAACCTAGGTGTGAAAATGGGTTTATTTTTACCTTTTTTTCTCGATTTTTTGGTTAATTTATTACCAATTTTAGAAATCAAGTTCCAAACTAGCTTTAAAATAACTGATTTCATGGTTATAAAAGGAACCAATTTTGGAATCGGTAATTAAATATCTTAATTTTTTGGCTAGTTTTGTTTACAAAATTTATAACTGGTTATAAGAAAGCTTATTTTATTGGTTGTAATGTAACCAATTTAAATTTGGATGTGAAATTGGTTAAGGAATTAGAATTAACTATCTTTGTAACTACATATGTACATATATTTGAATGAAACTCAATGGTATTGGTATTAATTACGGTATTTTTGTTCATTTGTTCCATCACAGCTTCTAAACTACCTATCGCAATTTGATAAATGAGGTATCGTTGGAAGCATCCTGCTTCTAAGAATGTCATAGGTTATATGGGATCAAAAAAAAAACTGATTAAAGTGCCCTTTGAGGCAAAAATCATAAATTGTTTTTCATTAACTTATCCAAAAATAACTAATGACGCCAAGGAAATAATTCAAGTGCAATAATCGTTGCAAATGCAACAAACAAAACGAGATTTAAATCATTTGTCTTACGTAAAAAAGGACAATAAAAGGACTAGGTACATATTAATAATGGCATTATGATTTGCTAAGACTTTTATTTAAAAGATGTTCATCTAAGTGTGAACAAATTGTTTATAGCCTTACAATAATTTCAATTATAATGTACATATACCAACAAATCTTCATTTACATGTTTTAAGGATAATATCACAGCTTCCACTCGAATAAATTACAAATTCCAGTTATTTTGTTTGTAATTCGTATATTTCGTAATCCCATCTAAGTTAATCGCAAATGCGAAATCTTTAAGCGAGTGAGTGTCTGTGTGTGTCTCTCTCTGGCTGGAGCTATGTAATAAAACAATCGATGAGAAACAAATCGCAAACAAAAAAGTTTAAATTGCTTTTAGCGAATTATCTGTAACTTTTGATTTTCTCCCTCCCCAAAAAAAAAAACACCCTCTCTTCCTTCCATTTTTCCTACTTTGCCTCCATCAGACTTTTCACATTAGCAATTCAGCAAATATGCTCCTGTGTTCTTCTTCCTTCACAAAGTTGATGTCTGTTTTCTTGTGAAGTCCATGCATTTTGGTATGTTGTTTGGTGATGGAGTTTCTTTGATAGGGTGCGGGTGTGAGTGCATAAGTTTACCGGAAAACTTTAATTAGAATTACGAAATTTAGATCCGCGTCGATGCACGTAGGTTTCCTTTACATATACAAAATCACATGTATATGTATTTTTTGGTGAATGAAGAGAATTTTCATATTTTTGTCCTGGCGAATTACACACACACACACACACACATAAAGACAGATATCTGTCTGGTAGTAATGCGAAGGGGACGCAGGAAATTTAAATAGAAATGAAGACATTTAATTTCCTGTTTTATAATTATGGTAAGTAGGTGAGAACGCGATGACTTTGTCGCCTGGGAGGAATTGGAATGCATTCATTCGTATGGATTCAATTAAATTTCAAGCATATCGCACCGATTTGGGGCTCTGTTATGAGATATTACAGAATACTCGATATTGGATGATGATAAATTAAAACACCATATAAATTCTTGGGCGGAGTGAAATATGATAATTATTTTCCTGTTGTAAAAATTGAAAATTAAGTTTTTGTTTTTTTTTTTCGAAGCATTTTTTTGTTTTTTGCCAAAGGAGGTAGAAGCCTTACAAACATATGGGATTGAAAGTTATTTCAAATCCAGACATTTTTTAAAATAATGACGCACAAACGCATATAAGAATGGAATGGATTCATAGCGCATAGATGCATAGATGCAAAAACCCAAAGACGTATAGACGCAAAGACACATGGTCACAAAGATGCACAGACGCAAAGACGGAAAAAAGTACAGATACATAAATGCAAAAACGCAAATACTAATAGTTGCAAAGACGTATAGATAGCGCATAGATGCATAAACGGGCATCCGGGTTTGCGAAGATATGTATGCGAAGATATGCAGATGCGGGTATGAGGACATGTGGAAATTGAGGACATCCGGACATTAGTCCATGCGGACATACGAAAGTCCGGATAGGCGAACAAGTGTTCATACGGACATGTGGAGATGCGAACATGAAAACATGCAGAGATGCGAAGATGCGAACATGCGGGAATGCGGGAATGCGAAAGTGTTTGCATGCGGACATCCGGATATTTGTCCATGAGGACATACGGACGTGCGAAAAGCAGTCATACGAACATGTGGAGATGCTAACATGAAGGCATGCAGTGATGCAAAGATGAGAAGATGCGGAGATGTGAGCATGTAGAGATGCGAACATGCGAGAATGCGAAAGTGTTTACATGCAGACATCCGAACATGCGGACATACGGACGTGCGAAAAAGCAGTCATACGAATATATGGAGATGCGAACAGTATGGCATGCAGAGATGCGAAGAAAGTGTTAACTTGCAGACATTTGTGCATGCTGACATGCGAAAAAGCGGTCATACTAATATGTGGAGATGCGGACATGAAGGCATGCAGAGGTGCGAAAATAGGAATCTTCCGGCATTCTTCCATGCGATCATGTGAAAATGCGGCCGTTGAGACATTCAAACATGCGGGAATGTAGACATAATAAACGTAACTGTTGGACATAATATTATGTAGGTATATTTCTAGTTTATCAATTCAACCAGCATAATTAACTCAGAACAATTGTAACCGATTCATGTTGTGATATTTAAAATTTGCAAAACATCCAATTCTCCACTTTTCCATGGCCGATGTAGGTTGGTACCTATATTAAATTCGAAACAGAATTGACATGTTTTCCATTGCAAAAACCTCTCTCTAAAAAAAAACCCTGTTAGAAAACTGTTTTTGAACCTGACATCCAGCCTATATGACTATCGACCTACCTTTTCTATAAAAAAAAAAAAAAAACAACCTACAAACAACACTAACCTGTCATAAATATTGAAATTGTAAAGAGCCTCTCACTTGCTTTGGTTTTGACACATTCATTGGCAGACATGACCTAACACGAGGGTTATTATGTTTTTAGTTTTTTTTTTTTTTGAAAACATCGCTTCTGCTTTCAAGTAACCACTCAAACGTGCTCCACACGTTATATACCAATTTTTTTTTTTTTTTTTATTTTTTTCAAAAACCCAAAAGTTTGGCTTTGACTTGTTTGTATGTTCAAACTATAAAGTGAAACCAAAAAGTTATCAATATCCCTATGCAATACATAGACACATGCATAAAACACTAAAAATTGATGTAGCACTAGCGTTAGATATATCCTGGGAAACCGGACCGGGTTTTTTTCCTTCCCATGTTCCGTTTTTATTATCAGCTCGAGTGCAAAATCCAACACTTGTCTATATGGCTTTTGAGGTGGTGTGTCGTTTCGTTCGGTCACCTAGTATACCACCAAAAATGTCAAAAAAATTTATTTTTTTTTATAAATAAAAGAACACAAAAAAAACATAGAAAGAAAGAGAAAGAAAAAAAAAATGGCGAAAAAACGAGGTCCTTTTGCCATTTAAAAAATAATAAACTGATTCCCTTGATTTACATTTTTTTTTCTTTTCATCCAGTCCCTTGATTCGTATAATATATTTTATTTGACTCTTCGAACATAAGAAAACATGCTGCAAACACTCCCAAAAAATAGCCACAGTACACAGAGTCCTTCGGGGTTTTGGAGAAAGGGAGAGAAATTATATCTTTTCGTGTAAGGCTCACCACTGAAGAACGGATGAAACAGACGGAGGACGTATGTATATGAACTAAAGAGAATCCAATAGAGAGGGAGAGACAGATGCTCCCAGATAGCCATTTTAATTTTTAAAAAATCAACTTTTTGAATTTTTTTTTTATGCCATTCGTTTGTGATTCGTTTGTGACTGTTTGTGACAGCAATAAAAAGTTTTGTGACTCGCTAGTTTTTTAGTTATTAACAAATTAAAAAAAAAGTACCAGTTAGCCATTTTTTTTTCAAAACTGAAATAGTATGGACTTTTTTATACTCATTCGATCAGAAATCGTTTGTGACTCCCGAATATATCAATAAAATCGTTTGTGACAACTTAGTTTTCGAGAAAAATAAGAAAAACTAATTAAATTTCACCACACTTTCATTTTGTTTATCAATATGGGAGGAGCTATGTATAGGATTCATGATGCTGAGGTGAGTTTTTATACTTTGAGGTGAGCAACATGTTGCAAATGTATACAAGTATAGGAGATTGATTGTAAGCAAAAACGACTGTTGTTTCTACTTCAATGAAGGGAAATGGAGTTTGAATTTTTAATTATTAATCAAAATAAGTCAGCGACTACCATTTTCATCTAAACTCTTATGGCTTAACCTTATCTAATGTTTAACTTCATTCTATTGAAAATTTTTAACATATTTCGAATTTACTAACAAAATCGTTTGTGGTTTAACAAATTGTTTGTGATAGCCTATTTTCCAAAATCTTTCTGTGGCTGGTCTAAATTTTTACTCATTCCATTTGAAATTGTTTAAACTAATAGAATTTTCTAAAGAAATCGTTTGTGACAACCTAGTTTGTTTGTGATAGCCTATTTTCCAAAATCTTTCTGTGGCTGGTCTAAATTTTTACTCATTCCCTTTGAAATTGTTTAAACTATTAGAATTTACCAAAGAAATCGTTTGTGACAACCTAGTTTGTTTGTGATAGCCTATTTTCCAAAATCTTTCTGTGGCTGGTCTAAATTTTTACTCATTCCCTTTGAAATTGTTTAAACTATTAGAATTTACCAAAGAAATCGTTTGTGACAACCTAGTTTGTTTGTGATAGCCTATTTTCCAAAATCTTTCTGTGGCTGGTCTAAATTTTTACTCATTCCCTTTGAAATTGTTTAAACTATTAGAATTTACCAAAGAAATCGTTTGTGACAACCTAGTTTGTTTGTGATAGCCTATTTTCCAAAATCTTTCTGTGGCTGGTCTAAATTTTTACTCATTCCCTTTGAAATTGTTTAAACTATTAGAATTTACCAAAGAAATCGTTTGTGACAACCTAGTTTGTTTGTGATAGCCTATTTTCCAAAATCTTTCTGTGGCTGGTCTAAATTTTTACTCATTCCCTTTGAAATTGTTTAAACTATTAGAATTTACCAAAGAAATCGTTTGTGACAACCTAGTTTGTTTGTGATAGCCTATTTTCCAAAATCTTTCTGTGGCTGGTCTAAATTTTTACTCATTCCCTTTGAAATTGTTTAAACTATTAGAATTTACCAAAGAAATCGTTTGTGACAACCTAGTTTGTTTGTGATAGCCTATTTTCCAAAATCTTTCTGTGGCTGGTCTAAATTTTTACTCATTCCCTTTGAAATTGTTTAAACTAATAGAATTTTCTAAAGAAATCGTTTGTGACAACCTAGTTTGTTTGTGATAGCCTATTTTCCAAAATCTTTCTGTGGCTGGTCTAAATTTTTACTCATTCCCTTTGAAATTGTTTAAACTATTAGAATTTACCAAAGAAATCGTTTGTGACAACCTAGTTTGTTTGTGATAGCCTATTTTCCAAAATCTTTCTGTGGCTGGTCTAAATTTTTACTCATTCCCTTTGAAATTGTTTAAACTATTAGAATTTACCAAAGAAATCGTTTGTGACAACCTAGTTTGTTTGTGATAGCCTATTTTCCAAAATCTTTCTGTGGCTGGTCTAAATTTTTACTCATTCCCTTTGAAATTGTTTAAACTATTAGAATTTACCAAAGAAATCGTTTGTGACAACCTAGTTTGTTTGTGATAGCCTATTTTCCAAAATCTTTCTGTGGCTGGTCTAAATTTTTACTCATTCCCTTTGAAATTGTTTAAACTATTAGAATTTACCAAAGAAATCGTTTGTGACAACCTAGTTTGTTTGTGATAGCCTATTTTCCAAAATCTTTCTGTGGCTGGTCTAAATTTTTACTCATTCCCTTTGAAATTGTTTAAACTATTAGAATTTACCAAAGAAATCGTTTGTGACAACCTAGTTTGTTTGTGATAGCCTATTTTCCAAAATCTTTCTGTGGCTGGTCTAAATTTTTACTCATTCCCTTTGAAATTGTTTAAACTAATAGAATTTTCTAAAGAAATCGTTTGTGACAACCTAGTTTGTTTGTGATAGCCTATTTTCCAAAATCTTTCTGTGGCTGGTCTAAATTTTTACTCATTCCCTTTGAAATTGTTTAAACTATTAGAATTTACCAAAGAAATCGTTTGTGACAACCTAGTTTGTTTGTGATAGCCTATTTTCCAAAATCTTTCTGTGGCTGGTCTAAATTTTTACTCATTCCCTTTGAAATTGTTTAAACTATTAGAATTTACCAAAGAAATCGTTTGTGACAACCTAGTTTGTTTGTGATAGCCTATTTTCCAAAATCTTTCTGTGGCTGGTCTAAATTTTTACTCATTCCCTTTGAAATTGTTTAAACTATTAGAATTTACCAAAGAAATCGTTTGTGACAACCTAGTTTGTCACAAATTGTTTAAACTATTAGAATTTACCAAAGAAATCGTTTGTGACAACCTAGTTTGTTTGTGATAGCCTATTTTCCAAAATCTTTCTGTGGCTGGTCTAAATTTTTACTCATTCCCTTTGAAATTGTTTAAACTATTAGAATTTACCAAAGAAATCGTTTGTGACAACCTTGTTTGTTTGTGATAGCCTATTTTCGAAAATCTTTCTGTGGCTGGTCTAAATTTTTACTCATTCCATTTGAAATTGTTTAAACTAATAGAATTTTCTAAAGAAATCGTTTGTGACAACCTAGTTTGTTTGTGATAGCCTATTTTCCAAAATCTTTCTGTGGCTGGTCTAAATTTTTACTCATTCCCTTTGAAATTGTTTAAACTATTAGAATTTACCAAAGAAATCGTTTGTGACAACCTAGTTTGTTTGTGATAGCCTATTTTCCAAAATCTTTCTGTGGCTGGTCTAAATTTTTACTCATTCCCTTTGAAATTGTTTAAACTATTAGAATTTACCAAAGAAATCGTTTGTGACAACCTAGTTTGTTTGTGATAGCCTATTTTCCAAAATCTTTCTGTGGCTGGTCTAAATTTTTACTCATTCCCTTTGAAATTGTTTAAACTATTAGAATTTACCAAAGAAATCGTTTGTGACAACCTAGTTTGTTTGTGATAGCCTATTTTCCAAAATCTTTCTGTGGCTGGTCTAAATTTTTACTCATTCCCTTTGAAATTGTTTAAACTAATAGAATTTTCTAAAGAAATCGTTTGTGACAACCTAGTTTGTTTGTGATAGCCTATTTTCCAAAATCTTTCTGTGGCTGGTCTAAATTTTTACTCATTCCCTTTGAAATTGTTTAAACTAATAGAATTTTCTAAAGAAATCGTTTGTGACAACCTAGTTTGTTTGTGATAGCCTATTTTCCAAAATCTTTCTGTGGCTGGTCTAAATTTTTACTCATTCCCTTTGAAATTGTTTAAACTATTAGAATTTACCAAAGAAATCGTTTGTGACAACCTAGTTTGTTTGTGATAGCCTATTTTCCAAAATCTTTCTGTGGCTGGTCTAAATTTTTACTCATTCCATTAGAAATTGTTTAAACTAATAGAATTTTCTAAAGAAATCGTTTGTGACAACCTAGTTTGTTTGTGATAGCCTATTTTCCAAAATCTTTCTGTGGCTGGTCTAAATTTTTACTCATTCCCTTTGAAATTGTTTAAACTAATAGAATTTTCTAAAGAAATCGTTTGTGACAACCTAGTTTGTTTGTGATAGCCTATTTTCCAAAATCTTTCTGTGGCTGGTCTAAATTTTTACTCATTCCCTTTGAAATTGTTTAAACTATTAGAATTTACCAAAGAAATCGTTTGTGACAACCTAGTTTGTTTGTGATAGCCTATTTTCCAAAATCTTTCTGTGGCTGGTCTAAATTTTTACTCATTCCCTTTGAAATTGTTTAAACTATTAGAATTTACCAAAGAAATCGTTTGTGACAACCTAGTTTGTTTGTGATAGCCTATTTTCCAAAATCTTTCTGTGGCTGGTCTAAATTTTTACTCATTCCCTTTGAAATTGTTTAAACTATTAGAATTTACCAAAGAAATCGTTTGTGACAACCTAGTTTGTTTGTGATAGCCTATTTTCCAAAATCTTTCTGTGGCTGGTCTAAATTTTTACTCATTCCCTTTGAAATTGTTTAAACTAATAGAATTTTCTAAAGAAATCGTTTGTGACAACCTAGTTTGTTTGTGATAGCCTATTTTCCAAAATCTTTCTGTGGCTGGTCTAAATTTTTACTCATTCCCTTTGAAATTGTTTAAACTAATAGAATTTTCTAAAGAAATCGTTTGTGACAACCTAGTTTGTTTGTGATAGCCTATTTTCCAAAATCTTTCTGTGGCTGGTCTAAATTTTTACTCATTCCCTTTGAAATTGTTTAAACTATTAGAATTTTCTAAAGAAATCGTTTGTGACAACCTAGTTTGTTTGTGATAGCCTATTTTCCAAAATCTTTCTGTGGCTGGTCTAAATTTTTACTCATTCCATTAGAAATTGTTTAAACTAATAGAATTTTCTAAAGAAATCGTTTGTGACAACCTAGTTTGTTTGTGATAGCCTATTTTCCAAAATCTTTCTGTGGCTGGTCTAAATTTTTACTCATTCCCTTTGAAATTGTTTAAACTATTAGAATTTACCAAAGAAATCGTTTGTGACAACCTAGTTTGTTTGTGATAGCCTATTTTCCAAAATCTTTCTGTGGCTGGTCTAAATTTTTACTCATTCCCTTTGAAATTGTTTAAACTATTAGAATTTACCAAAGAAATCGTTTGTGACAACCTAGTTTGTTTGTGATAGCCTATTTTCCAAAATCTTTCTGTGGCTGGTCTAAATTTTTACTCATTCCCTTTGAAATTGTTTAAACTATTAGAATTTACCAAAGAAATCGTTTGTGACAACCTAGTTTGTTTGTGATAGCCTATTTTCCAAAATCTTTCTGTGGCTGGTCTAAATTTTTACTCATTCCCTTTGAAATTGTTTAAACTAATAGAATTTTCTAAAGAAATCGTTTGTGACAACCTAGTTTGTTTGTGATAGCCTATTTTCCAAAATCTTTCTGTGGCTGGTCTAAATTTTTACTCATTCCCTTTGAAATTGTTTAAACTAATAGAATTTTCTAAAGAAATCGTTTGTGACAACCTAGTTTGTTTGTGATAGCCTATTTTCCAAAATCTTTCTGTGGCTGGTCTAAATTTTTACTCATTCCCTTTGAAATTGTTTAAACTATTAGAATTTACCAAAGAAATCGTTTGTGACAACCTAGTTTGTTTGTGATAGCCTATTTTCCAAAATCTTTCTGTGGCTGGTCTAAATTTTTACTCATTCCCTTTGAAATTGTTTAAACTAATAGAATTTTCTAAAGAAATCGTTTGTGACAACCTAGTTTGTTTGTGATAGCCTATTTTCCAAAATCTTTCTGTGGCTGGTCTAAATTTTTACTCATTCCCTTTGAAATTGTTTAAACTAATAGAATTTTCTAAAGAAATCGTTTGTGACAACCTAGTTTGTTTGTGATAGCCTATTTTCCAAAATCTTTCTGTGGCTGGTCTAAATTTTTACTCATTCCCTTTGAAATTGTTTAAACTATTAGAATTTTCTAAAGAAATCGTTTGTGACAACCTAGTTTGTTTGTGATAGCCTATTTTCCAAAATCTTTCTGTGGCTGGTCTAAATTTTTACTCATTCCATTAGAAATTGTTTAAACTAATAGAATTTTCTAAAGAAATCGTTTGTGACAACCTAGTTTGTTTGTGATAGCCTATTTTCCAAAATCTTTCTGTGGCTGGTCTAAATTTTTACTCATTCCCTTTGAAATTGTTTAAACTATTAGAATTTACCAAAGAAATCGTTTGTGACAACCTAGTTTGTTTGTGATAGCCTATTTTCCAAAATCTTTCTGTGGCTGGTCTAAATTTTTACTCATTCCCTTTGAAATTGTTTAAACTATTAGAATTTACCAAAGAAATCGTTTGTGACAACCTAGTTTGTTTGTGATAGCCTATTTTCCAAAATCTTTCTGTGGCTGGTCTAAATTTTTACTCATTCCCTTTGAAATTGTTTAAACTAATAGAATTTTCTAAAGAAATCGTTTGTGACAACCTAGTTTGTTTGTGATAGCCTATTTTCCAAAATCTTTCTGTGGCTGGTCTAAATTTTTACTCATTCCCTTTGAAATTGTTTAAACTATTAGAATTTACCAAAGAAATCGTTTGTGACAACCTAGTTTGTTTGTGATAGCCTATTTTCCAAAATCTTTCTGTGGCTGGTCTAAATTTTTACTCATTCCCTTTGAAATTGTTTAAACTAATAGAATTTTCTAAAGAAATCGTTTGTGACAACCTAGTTTGTTTGTGATAGCCTATTTTCCAAAATCTTTCTGTGGCTGGTCTAAATTTTTACTCATTCCCTTTGAAATTGTTTAAACTATTAGAATTTACCAAAGAAATCGTTTGTGACAACCTAGTTTGTTTGTGATAGCCTATTTTCCAAAATCTTGCTGTGGCTGGTCTAAATTTTTACTCATTCCATTAGAAATTGTTTAAACTAATAGAATTTTCTAAAGAAATCGTTTGTGACAACCTAGTTTGTTTGTGATAGCCTATTTTCCAAAATCTTTCTGTGGCTGGTCTAAATTTTTACTCATTCCCTTTGAAATTGTTTAAACTATTAGAATTTACCAAAGAAATCGTTTGTGACAACCTAGTTTGTTTGTGATAGCCTATTTTCCAAAATCTTTCTGTGGCTGGTCTAAATTTTTACTCATTCCCTTTGAAATTGTTTAAACTATTAGAATTTACCAAAGAAATCGTTTGTGACAACCTAGTTTGTTTGTGATAGCCTATTTTCCAAAATCTTTCTGTGGCTGGTCTAAATTTTTACTCATTCCATTAGAAATTGTTTAAACTAATAGAATTTTCTAAAGAAATCGTTTGTGACAACCTAGTTTGTTTGTGATAGCCTATTTTCCAAAATCTTTCTGTGGCTGGTCTAAATTTTTACTCATTCCCTTTGAAATTGTTTAAACTATTAGAATTTACCAAAGAAATCGTTTGTGACAACCTAGTTTGTTTGTGATAGCCTATTTTCCAAAATCTTTCTGTGGCTGGTCTAAATTTTTACTCATTCCCTTTGAAATTGTTTAAACTAATAGAATTTTCTAAAGAAATCGTTTGTGACAACCTAGTTTGTTTGTGATAGCCTATTTTCCAAAATCTTTCTGTGGCTGGTCTAAATTTTTACTCATTCCCTTTGAAATTGTTTAAACTATTAGAATTTACCAAAGAAATCGTTTGTGACAACCTAGTTTGTTTGTGATAGCCTATTTTCCAAAATCTTTCTGTGGCTGGTCTAAATTTTTACTCATTCCCTTTGAAATTGTTTAAACTAATAGAATTTTCTAAAGAAATCGTTTGTGACAACCTAGTTTGTTTGTGATAGCCTATTTTCCAAAATCTTTCTGTGGCTGGTCTAAATTTTTACTCATTCCCTTTGAAATTGTTTAAACTAATAGAATTTTCTAAAGAAATCGTTTGTGACAACCTAGTTTGTTTGTGATAGCCTATTTTCCAAAATCTTTCTGTGGCTGGTCTAAATTTTTACTCATTCCATTAGAAATTGTTTAAACTAATAGAATTTTCTAAAGAAATCGTTTGTGACAACCTAGTTTGTTTGTGATAGCCTATTTTCCAAAATCTTTCTGTGGCTGGTCTAAATTTTTACTCATTCCCTTTGAAATTGTTTAAACTATTAGAATTTACCAAAGAAATCGTTTGTGACAACCTAGTTTGTTTGTGATAGCCTATTTTCCAAAATCTTTCTGTGGCTGGTCTAAATTTTTACTCATTCCCTTTGAAATTGTTTAAACTAATAGAATTTTCTAAAGAAATCGTTTGTGACAACCTAGTTTTTTTGTGATAGCCTATTTTCCAAAATCTTTCTGTGGCTGGTCTAAATTTTTACTCATTCCCTTTGAAATTGTTTAAACTATTAGAATTTACCAAAGAAATCGTTTGTGACAACCTAGTTTGTTTGTGATAGCCTATTTTCCAAAATCTTTCTGTGGCTGGTCTAAATTTTTACTCATTCCATTAGAAATTGTTTAAACTAATAGAATTTTCTAAAGAAATCGTTTGTGACAACCTAGTTTGTTTGTGATAGCCTATTTTCCAAAATCTTTCTGTGGCTGGTCTAAATTTTTACTCATTCCCTTTGAAATTGTTTAAACTAATAGAATTTTCTAAAGAAATCGTTTGTGACAACCTAGTTTGTTTGTGATAGCCTATTTTCCAAAATCTTTCTGTGGCTGGTCTAAATTTTTACTCATTCCCTTTGAAATTGTTTAAACTATTAGAATTTACCAAAGAAATCGTTTGTGACAACCTAGTTTGTTTGTGATAGCCTATTTTCCAAAATCTTTCTGTGGCTGGTCTAAATTTTTACTCATTCCCTTTGAAATTGTTTAAACTATTAGAATTTACCAAAGAAATCGTTTGTGACAACCTAGTTTGTTTGTGATAGCCTATTTTCCAAAATCTTTCTGTGGCTGGTCTAAATTTTTACTCATTCCCTTTGAAATTGTTTTAAACTATTAGAATTTACCAAAGAAATCGTTTGTGACAACCTAGTTTGTTTGTGATAGCCTATTTTCCAAAATCTTTCTGTGGCTGGTCTAAATTTTTACTCATTCCCTTTGAAATTGTTTAAACTAATAGAATTTTCTAAAGAAATCGTTTGTGACAACCTAGTTTGTTTGTGATAGCCTATTTTCCAAAATCTTTCTGTGGCTGGTCTAAATTTTTACTCATTCCCTTTGAAATTGTTTAAACTAATAGAATTTTCTAAAGAAATCGTTTGTGACAACCTAGTTTGTTTGTGATAGCCTATTTTCCAAAATCTTTCTGTGGCTGGTCTAAATTTTTACTCATTCCCTTTGAAATTGTTTAAACTATTAGAATTTACCAAAGAAATCGTTTGTGACAACCTAGTTTGTTTGTGATAGCCTATTTTCCAAAATCTTTCTGTGGCTGGTCTAAATTTTTACTCATTCCCTTTGAAATTGTTTAAACTATTAGAATTTACCAAAGAAATCGTTTGTGACAACCTAGTTTGTTTGTGATAGCCTATTTTCCAAAATCTTTCTGTGGCTGGTCTAAATTTTTACTCATTCCCTTTGAAATTGTTTAAACTAATAGAATTTTCTAAAGAAATCGTTTGTGACAACCTAGTTTGTTTGTGATAGCCTATTTTCCAAAATCTTTCTGTGGCTGGTCTAAATTTTTACTCATTCCCTTTGAAATTGTTTAAACTATTAGAATTTACCAAAGAAATCGTTTGTGACAACCTAGTTTGTTTGTGATAGCCTATTTTCCAAAATCTTTCTGTGGCTGGTCTAAATTTTTACTCATTCCCTTTGAAATTGTTTAAACTAATAGAATTTTCTAAAGAAATCGTTTGTGACAACCTAGTTTGTTTGTGATAGCCTATTTTCCAAAATCTTTCTGTGGCTGGTCTAAATTTTTACTCATTCCCTTTGAAATTGTTTAAACTATTAGAATTTACCAAAGAAATCGTTTGTGACAACCTAGTTTGTTTGTGATAGCCTATTTTCCAAAATCTTTCTGTGGCTGGTCTAAATTTTTACTCATTCCCTTTGAAATTGTTTAAACTAATAGAATTTTCTAAAGAAATCGTTTGTGACAACCTAGTTTGTTTGTGATAGCCTATTTTCCAAAATCTTTCTGTGGCTGGTCTAAATTTTTACTCATTCCCTTTGAAATTGTTTAAACTATTAGAATTTACCAAAGAAATCGTTTGTGACAACCTAGTTTGTTTGTGATAGCCTATTTTCCAAAATCTTTCTGTGGCTGGTCTAAATTTTTACTCATTCCCTTTGAAATTGTTTAAACTAATAGAATTTTCTAAAGAAATCGTTTGTGACAACCTAGTTTGTTTGTGATAGCCTATTTTCCAAAATCTTTCTGTGGCTGGTCTAAATTTTTACTCATTCCCTTTGAAATTGTTTAAACTAATAGAATTTTCTAAAGAAATCGTTTGTGACAACCTAGTTTGTTTGTGATAGCCTATTTTCCAAAATCTTTCTGTGGCTGGTCTAAATTTTTACTCATTCCCTTTGAAATTGTTTAAACTATTAGAATTTTCTAAAGAAATCGTTTGTGACAACCTAGTTTGTTTGTGATAGCCTATTTTCCAAAATCTTTCTGTGGCTGGTCTAAATTTTTACTCATTCCATTAGAAATTGTTTAAACTAATAGAATTTTCTAAAGAAATCGTTTGTGACAACCTAGTTTGTTTGTGATAGCCTATTTTCCAAAATCTTTCTGTGGCTGGTCTAAATTTTTACTCATTCCCTTTGAAATTGTTTAAACTATTAGAATTTACCAAAGAAATCGTTTGTGACAACCTAGTTTGTTTGTGATAGCCTATTTTCCAAAATCTTTCTGTGGCTGGTCTAAATTTTTACTCATTCCCTTTGAAATTGTTTAAACTATTAGAATTTACCAAAGAAATCGTTTGTGACAACCTAGTTTGTTTGTGATAGCCTATTTTCCAAAATCTTTCTGTGGCTGGTCTAAATTTTTACTCATTCCCTTTGAAATTGTTTAAACTAATAGAATTTTCTAAAGAAATCGTTTGTGACAACCTAGTTTGTTTGTGATAGCCTATTTTCCAAAATCTTTCTGTGGCTGGTCTAAATTTTTACTCATTCCCTTTGAAATTGTTTAAACTATTAGAATTTTCTAAAGAAATCGTTTGTGACAACCTAGTTTGTTTGTGATAGCCTATTTTCCAAAATCTTTCTGTGGCTGGTCTAAATTTTTACTCATTCCATTAGAAATTGTTTAAACTAATAGAATTTTCTAAAGAAATCGTTTGTGACAACCTAGTTTGTTTGTGATAGCCTATTTTCCAAAATCTTTCTGTGGCTGGTCTAAATTTTTACTCATTCCCTTTGAAATTGTTTAAACTATTAGAATTTACCAAAGAAATCGTTTGTGACAACCTAGTTTGTTTGTGATAGCCTATTTTCCAAAATCTTTCTGTGGCTGGTCTAAATTTTTACTCATTCCCTTTGAAATTGTTTAAACTATTAGAATTTACCAAAGAAATCGTTTGTGACAACCTAGTTTGTTTGTGATAGCCTATTTTCCAAAATCTTTCTGTGGCTGGTCTAAATTTTTACTCATTCCATTAGAAATTGTTTAAACTAATAGAATTTTCTAAAGAAATCGTTTGTGACAACCTAGTTTGTTTGTGATAGCCTATTTTCCAAAATCTTTCTGTGGCTGGTCTAAATTTTTACTCATTCCCTTTGAAATTGTTTAAACTATTAGAATTTACCAAAGAAATCGTTTGTGACAACCTAGTTTGTTTGTGATAGCCTATTTTCCAAAATCTTTCTGTGGCTGGTCTAAATTTTTACTCATTCCCTTTGAAATTGTTTAAACTAATAGAATTTTCTAAAGAAATCGTTTGTGACAACCTAGTTTGTTTGTGATAGCCTATTTTCCAAAATCTTTCTGTGGCTGGTCTAAATTTTTACTCATTCCCTTTGAAATTGTTTAAACTATTAGAATTTACCAAAGAAATCGTTTGTGACAACCTAGTTTGTTTGTGATAGCCTATTTTCCAAAATCTTTCTGTGGCTGGTCTAAATTTTTACTCATTCCCTTTGAAATTGTTTAAACTAATAGAATTTTCTAAAGAAATCGTTTGTGACAACCTAGTTTGTTTGTGATAGCCTATTTTCCAAAATCTTTCTGTGGCTGGTCTAAATTTTTACTCATTCCCTTTGAAATTGTTTAAACTATTAGAATTTACCAAAGAAATCGTTTGTGACAACCTAGTTTGTTTGTGATAGCCTATTTTCCAAAATCTTTCTGTGGCTGGTCTAAATTTTTACTCATTCCATTAGAAATTGTTTAAACTAATAGAATTTTCTAAAGAAATCGTTTGTGACAACCTAGTTTGTTTGTGATAGCCTATTTTCCAAAATCTTTCTGTGGCTGGTCTAAATTTTTACTCATTCCCTTTGAAATTGTTTAAACTATTAGAATTTACCAAAGAAATCGTTTGTGACAACCTAGTTTGTTTGTGATAGCCTATTTTCCAAAATCTTTCTGTGGCTGGTCTAAATTTTTACTCATTCCCTTTGAAATTGTTTAAACTAATAGAATTTTCTAAAGAAATCGTTTGTGACAACCTAGTTTTTTTGTGATAGCCTATTTTCCAAAATCTTTCTGTGGCTGGTCTAAATTTTTACTCATTCCCTTTGAAATTGTTTAAACTATTAGAATTTACCAAAGAAATCGTTTGTGACAACCTAGTTTGTTTGTGATAGCCTATTTTCCAAAATCTTTCTGTGGCTGGTCTAAATTTTTACTCATTCCCTTTGAAATTGTTTAAACTAATAGAATTTTCTAAAGAAATCGTTTGTGACAACCTAGTTTGTTTGTGATAGCCTATTTTCCAAAATCTTTCTGTGGCTGGTCTAAATTTTTACTCATTCCCTTTGAAATTGTTTAAACTATTAGAATTTACCAAAGAAATCGTTTGTGACAACCTAGTTTGTTTGTGATAGCCTATTTTCCAAAATCTTTCTGTGGCTGGTCTAAATTTTTACTCATTCCATTAGAAATTGTTTAAACTAATAGAATTTTCTAAAGAAATCGTTTGTGACAACCTAGTTTGTTTGTGATAGCCTATTTTCCAAAATCTTTCTGTGGCTGGTCTAAATTTTTACTCATTCCCTTTGAAATTGTTTAAACTAATAGAATTTTCTAAAGAAATCGTTTGTGACAACCTAGTTTGTTTGTGATAGCCTATTTTCCAAAATCTTTCTGTGGCTGGTCTAAATTTTTACTCATTCCCTTTGAAATTGTTTAAACTATTAGAATCTACCAAAGAAATCGTGTGTGACAACCTAGTTTGTTTGTGATAGCCTATTTTCCAAAACTGCTTAGATAATGGCTGGTTCCATTGAAAATTGTTGATTTATTTTACAGTAAAATTTCTATGACAGATTTGTATACAAGAAGTATGACAGTAACTTAGCTGAATTATTTTATTTTTCTGTATTTTTGCATTTTTTATTATTATTTTTATTTTAATAAGAATAGTCTCTTCTTCACAATAATTTTTACAAATAAATTTCGCTTTACATTTCTCCAGATTTTGATCATGACTACACTTTTAGCAACATGTTTAGCAACTTCTTTGAAATAGCTATTAGAAAAGAGAGGGTTGATTTTTAGAGATGAAGAAACTAAATGGGAGAGAGCGAGATAGGTAATGAATGTTGATACAAACACCAACAAGGAAAAGAAAAAAACTTTTATTTTCTGCAAATGAATACCTACCAAGGATTTATATTTTTTTCTCAATTCTCAATAGCAACTAAAAATATAATTTAAGTTTAAATGCGATTTTTCTTGAACAAAATCGTGTGATAAACTATTTCAACCCTCAAATTATTGCAGAGATAATCACAACAGAGAAATCCTTCGCAACATTAAAAAGTGATCTTTCATGAGTGCGAAAGAGTGAGCGATATGTTATTCTATAAAACGGAATTCAAGAATAGTAAAAAAAAATGGGAGAAAAATAAGTTTTGTAATGGAATGGTGTGGGCGGTTACTTGAAGCAGGATAATGATGAAGTTTGTTTACCGTTTTGGTTATTTTTTTTTTTTTCATTATCTAGGGTAGGTAGATATAAAGCTATTCATATTTTTATAAAGTAGACACCTGTACAATTTCTTTTTTGTTGCATTTTATGTAAGATACTTTTTTTTTCTTTTATTCTATTTGCGAGATCATGTAAGGTGGACATTTAGGTAGTTAAATGGTAGATAAGTTCGTAACTATAGTAGATACATATACTTTGTATACTATAGGCACAGATAATATATCTAATCATAATTTATTATCTGTGCTATAGGTATATTGATTTCTTTTTTTCATAACCACCGATTGAGTGAACGATATGTTATTCTATAAAACGGAATTCAAGAATAGTAAAAAAAAAAATGGGAGAAAAATCAGTTTTGTAATGGAATGGTGTGGGCGGTTACTTGAAGCAGGATGATGATGAAGTTTATTTACCGTTTTGGTAATTTTTTTTTTCATTAGGGTAGGTAGATATAAAGCCATTCATATTTTTATAAAGTAGACGTCTGTACAATTTCTTTTTTGTTGCATTTTATGTAAGATACTTTTTTTTTTCTTTTATTCTATCTATTTGCGGCGAGATCATGTAAAGTGGACATTTAGGTAGTTAAATGGTAGATAAGTTCGTAACTATAGTAGATACATATACTTTGTATACTATAGGCACAGATAATATAATCAAAATCATAATTTATTATCTGTGCTATAGGTAACCACCGATTGAAAAGGAGGTGCATATCAAAAAGCCTTCGTATGCTTTGATCTTATTTGGATTGCTTTAGCCAAACAGGTGCTTAGTAAAAAAAAACTAGAAAAACGAACAAAATACATAAGTTTCATGTAAGAAGATGCTTTCTAGGTAGGTATATCGACTATAAAAAAAATACGAAATAATAAGAAATGCTTAAGCCTTTAAACAAGGAACTTGTAGCAAATTCAGACAATGTGAATCGTTATTGCAATACCTACAGAGATATCTAAAAGAAAATATTTACAAATTACCTGACACAAGTAAAAAAAATCGTATAGGTTTTTTTTCATCCTTAATGCTAACTACTATGGTTAGTATATTCCATATAAAATATAGGTAGGTAGGTATAACACATTATAATCTAATAGGTATAGGTATACTGTCTGCATTTACATGGGTGATAGGTACCTGCCTACCTATGTAAAAAAAACTTCTAGTCACTACTTATAGTTCTTTAACCTCAAATTAATATAAATAAATGCAGTTTTTTTTCATGCAGAAGGGTGACTGACATTAGGTAGGTATAGGTTTTGTTTTGTTTATTAAGATAGGTAAATACTTAAAACCATTGTTTTTGCTGACATAAAATTGCTAGAACAAGATTGATAATGACTAAGAAGGTAGGTAGGTAGGTACACCATTGCATAATATAGGTGGGTAATTTGTACCTACTTATCAATGAATAATTCGAGTAGTTTTTATATAATTTTGATTCATTTTTATTGTTCTTTTTTTCACCATAATAAATATAAACGTGAGGTGCTAGAATGATCAAAGTTTTTGTTTGCAGTACGTAGGTAGATAGGTATCTAACATATACTTACATAACATTTGAAGTATAATTTGTATTTTTTAATCCATTAGGTGTCTATTAACATTAAACTTTTTAATAAAGCTTTTTTTTTAATTTTTCGAATTTCTCGCAAACTGCGAAATTTATTTCAACAATTTTTTTTTATAGTACCTAGGTATAGGTAGGTATTGTAATTTTGAAAACGGATCAGTTAATTTTCTAATTTTAGTTTTTGCGGATGTTGACTTATCATTAATAATTTCATGAAAATGGCATCCCGATTTTAAACCTATACATAACTTACTTCGGATGGTAAATAATATTTAAGAAGCTGACAAACAAAATTGATTTGATCTATGAAAATGTTGTTTGCTTATGATCTCTAAGATCAAGCAGTGTGTTGAGAAGTTATAATGGTTAAGTGAAGTGGTGGTGTTAAGATAACATCATTTGTTTTTTTTTAATAATAGAAGGAAAAAATCAGATTTTCAACCAAAACACGACTTTGGAACTACAAATTTTATCAACGGTACGTAACCGTCCCGTTCTAAAATATCCAGAAGAGAATATAAAATCAGATCAATGAATACCTATAATCATATATGTTCATATCGAATGTTAAATTAGGTTTTTAAGAAAAAAGGATTGCAGGGGAATAAGCATATAACCAGCAAATAGATGAAATGCAGGATATAAATAGAGAAACAAAAATGTCTTGACCGATCGAGATACATACTACATGCACTTAGGTAGGTACCTACTACATTCATATTCCTTTTAGAAGACGAAAAAAAACCTGTTTCCTTCCTGACGCATATGCAAAAAAATAGATCAATCGCGATTTCCATAATCAAAAAAAAGTCATTTTTGACCGACCGACCTAAAGAAACTGTACATAATAGGTATACAACACAAGCAAGTAACCTGTTTTGAAACTCATGTAAATAAGATACATAGCCATGAAGAAACACATAAAGGCAAATAGACAAAAATCCCCACAAGAAAAAAGTAGGTAGGTAAAAAAACGCATGATGTATGAAATTTATATAAGATTGAAGGTTTTGAATGAACAACAACTTGTGTGTGTTACTTACCATACCAAGCCGAAAGTTGTATTTATAGGTAGGGTAAAGGCACCAGTATCCGGACAGTGTTAGTATCCGGACACTTTGTGATTTTTTTGCGATTAATAGGTAAATCATCCTAATAAGTTCGAATAAAAGCACAAATATACTTTCTCTGATGTATTTCACATATAAATGCAAAGTTTCAAGCAGATCCCCTGAATGGTTTAAGAGATATACTTCAGTTAAGTGTTCGACATCAGGGGTGAGGTTTTGAAAATGATTTTGTGTAAGAAAAAAATAGGGGAAGCATTTGCCAAAACTAAGAAAATTGAGACCTGTTTATTGATTTTATTATAAAAGGAAATTGTTAGTTTTGAGTAAATATGATACATTTTGATAATTTATTAATAAAATAGTGAAAAAGTTTTTTTTTAATTATATTTTTTAGTGTCCGGATACTAAAACTAAAATTTAAGACTTTTTTTAGTTCCCGGACACAGTGTCCGGATACTGAAAATATGAGGGAAAAGGAGAAATCGTTTTTTTAGGCTCTAAAATTGTAGTTTGGAACATATTTTGGGTTTTAATGCAAGAGAATTGCATTTTTCTCTCAATGTTTCAGTATTCGGACAGGGTTTCCTTAGTTAAAATATGTGTGTCCGGATACTGAAAAATTGGATTCAGTTTCCGGACACCCTTGTTTTTTATGTAATTTTTAGTGTTTTTGTACTTTTAAATTTGTTATCTTATAAGGAATGAATTAAAAAAAACATATCAAAGACCATAGAGGATACAAGGATTTATATAAATCCAATTCTAGCTTTGAGAGAAGCTGAAAACATTAGTAGGCAAGGAACAGCAGTTTTTAGACAAGAAAGCATTTTAAAATGGTTTGAATAGCTCTAAAATTATTTGAAAAGTGTTGGCCAGGAACATATTTCCATTTATGACTCGAGTATGATATTAAATGGCGATGAAACCAGGGGTCGAATCACGGCACACGATTACGATCATACCTACGTTAATGTTTTGACTATTTCTGTCTCTATTTAATTAGTAGAAAAAAAGAGGGACACATAGCTCCCATACGTTAACGAGCATGTGCCGTAATTCGACCCCAGCTTTTGTCTCTACCCAAATACTAGCAAAATTATATCACGGAAAAAAACATAACTTCTGGTATATTTAATCATAATATATTTAAATATATTAGAAATTAGTAAAATGTACCAGAAATAAAGTTAAATACCAGAAGTAAAGTTATCCCTTCGTTACTTTCTCTGTATAGCCTCCTTAGGCTACATAAATATTTATCAGACCACTACTGGATGAGGAGCGAAACCTTTTTTGATTATGTTGCAAACTGCGGACACAAACGCTTGCTTGATGACAAAGTGGAACATCCTGTGATGGACATAAGTCACATTTAACACTAAAGTTGAGTGAATTTTGTTCCAAAAATCTAGTTATTTTGTACGCATTGCTACCGAAGAAAAACCAACATCATCCTGTCGGCTACGTTTAGTGTCTTTAAATCCCCCTAATCTGATTGGGAGATAACAGTTCATGATTAGGGTGCAAAAAATGTAGGCCAAGCACTTCCAAACTGAATTTTTCACCACTTTTAAATGAAGCAAAATGAAAAATATGGATATGGTGGTAACAATGTGATGTTATTGAGAAATGAGGACCCCTTCAGTAATTATGAATTCTGGAAATATTCGTTCCGTGCTTCAATCTATCTCCAAGCCTACCAATTTTGACAATTCCTTCGATTCCGAATGAAGTTTCAATTTCATCCCAAGAACCTCGTTTTAACATAAACGTACCTAAGTCCTTATTTATAATAGTTTTAACGAAAAGTTTGCCAAGAAAAGTGGATTGTTGCCCTTATTATAAGAACAATTTTTCGTTTGTTTTGTAGGTACCTAATGAAAAAAGTACCTACCTATCTATAAGATTTTTTTAAACTGAAATGAATTATTATTAATTCTTTTAACAAATAGGTATATGCTGTTAGTGTGTCCTTTTTGTTAATTGATTAGTGATAACTTTTATTAAAAACAATTTTAACCTTAAAAAGTACCTACCAAACAGTTTTTTTTTCAACAATTAATTTTTTTAATAAACTTTTTTGTATATTAAAGTTATATGTTCATATTTTTTTCAAAAACAAAAGATGTTTTATTTCATAAAAACGAAAAAAGAACCATAAATTCATATAAAATTATCGTGTCCGGATACTAAAATAAATTTGTCCGGAAACTAAATTTTGCGTCCGGACACTAGTGCAAATCGAACTTTTTTTATTATTTTTATTTTTAAATACTAAAATGTTTTATTTAAAAATTATGTGAATGTAACATTATTACAAAAATGCCAAACTTTAAGAAACTACCAAAATATTTGCTAAAGCTTGAAAAACAATAAAACTATTCGACGTCAAAGTTCAAAAGTACCTTAACTGTCCGGATACTAGTGCCTTTACCCTATGTATGTATGTACTGTTGAAAGTAGGTAGTATGTACCTACATAGCTATATATGTAGATATACCTATGACTTGTCAGTAATGAATAAAGAAATTGAGATTTGGAAAGATCTAGAACTTTCTCGAAAACTGATACCTACACAAGAAACGAAAACCAGTCTAGTTACATGAATTCTTTTTTAGAATGTGTGGGTAGAGAATCTCGAGGATATGATTTTAGAAGAGAAAATAAATAAGAAAAGAATTGACCGCATATTTTGCAATTTCTTAGCGAATATTATATAATGAGGGGAAGGAATATAGAAAAGAGTTGACAAAAATGTATTTGTTTTAGGTACCTACTACAAAAGTCGATTCAGGACAAAAATGCAAATACGAGAACAAAGAAAGAAAGGGTTATTGATTTGTCTAATGTCTATGGTGTTAGTCCAGTTGATTTCTTGCTCAATAAATTCAAAAAATTTAATTTTGTGAATTATTAAGAGTGCTAAAACTGCATTTTTTAATGCAACCCATGCAAAAAAACAATTTTTAAAACATAACGTTGCCCAAGTTTGTGAATGTGATTTGTAAAATTTTCATCATTACAAAACTTTGCCCCAAACATCAAGTGAAATTAATTTTTTACCCTGGTGCGTGGTGTGTGCAGCTAAAACATACAATTCCAAAAACCCATCTAGTTTTTTTTAATATTTATTTTTCAGTTCAATTTGGTGATTTGTGATCCTTTTTACCATTTTCTGCCGTAATTTCTTATTTAATATACTATTCGATTAATTTTAAAATTAAAATAAAGTTTGGCCCTGTTAAATTTCTTTTTTAGTGTTCTTTTCTTACTACTTGTGTTATTTGGTTTAACCATAAAATTCTTTCTTATACGTAAGTTTCTGTTTTGCGATTTCCTTATTATATTTATATTTTTATATCTTTGAAATTCGTTTACCCATTCAGTAAATTTTAATTTTGTATTTAATTTAAATTCATATACACCTACTTTAGCTTCACTTTTTAGTATTTTTTTGAGCCATTCAGTACGTATAGGTATTACTATTTATGTGCCTTCCAATTTTTGTATTAAATTTAAATTCAGATACTTTTGCCATTCTTTGGATTTCTTTTAGCTACTCAGTAAATAAATTTAAATATCCGTATTTTTATAATTTTTAAAATGCCTCGAAAGTGTGAATTGTCGGTTAAAGAGGCTGTGGAAATAATTTTAAAGTTTTCTGATTATTTTAAAGAAAACATTCCGTCTTACTCCGATAAAGTGTGGGATGATCTAAGGTTGTCTTATGATGGATGGTCGAAAAAATCATGGTACACCAATATTAGAGAAAATAGAAGAAATATATTAGTAATAGCCCGACAGAAAATGGGTGTGGATATTTCAATTAATACCCAATCTTCGAAATATTTAGTTGTAGAACCAGAGAAATCAATTGAAGATATTAATTCCACAAAATCATCGGAGTCCAGTTGTACATCTGAAAATAGTTTTTTAATTACACAAGATGGAGAAGATATTTTTGATTTATATTTATCTCCAAACGAATGGAATAAAATAAAACCAAACACCGTCGATTCTGACAAGCAAAGAAGAACTTTAAAACCGTTTGTTTGGCCAAACATAATTGCTGACGCATTTTGGAAGCAACATAGGTTACCTTGTGCTTTTGCTTTTAAGAGTGCTCATGTGAATATATCACCAAATCGCAAATTTTTCTTTAAAATCAAGGGTGAATGTCGCAGTGAAAACTGTAAGAATGTTTTTTTGGGGCTGGGGTACCAAGAGCCCGAAGAAAACATGGAGTGTCTTATTCGTGTAAAAACACGAAACACAAGTTTTGCAGACCATGAAGACAAAAGACGTTTTTTGAACGGGGCTTTAAGAGAGGAAATAGGGGCACAATGTGTATCTGAGGGTTGCAGCAATGTTTTGAAAAAAATGGCTCGGAGTCATTTGAATCGAGGTGATTTAGGTCAACCCATTATACCTTCCCTTAAGGCCCTTCAACACTCAAAATGTGAAAAAATCAACCAAGAGCTAGGTATAAAAAAAGAGAATAATTTTGACCTTATTCGAACACTTTATGATATGCAGTATGAGAAGGACTATTTAGGAAGTATTCAGGATGTTTCATATTCCCCTTTTTTTATTTTCTATGGCACATCTGAACAAGTGTGCATTTACCAAAAATATTGTCGTGCTGCAGGTAAAATTTCAAAAATAAGTATCGATGCAACGGGAAGCTTAGTGCAAAAATTAACAAGACCCAAGGGAACAAAATCAGCCCATATTTTCTTGTATTGCATAGTTATTAATTTTGACAAATGCATTCAATCTGTTTATCAAATGCTTACAGAAGCGCAGGACACCCACACTATTACTCTGTGGCTAAGTAGGTTCTTGAAACTAACAAATAGTAAAAAACCAAAAGAGATCTCGGTTGATTATTCTCGTGCGCTCTTGCGAGCTTGTGCAATGGCATTTAATGGTATGTCTCTTGCTATGTACGTTGAGATCTGTTTCAAAACCATTATAGGACAAGTTTTTTTTTCTAATGCATCAAATTTATTCATTCAAACATATTTGCTAATTGATGTCGCACATTTAATGCATCTAGCATCTCGATGGAAATGTTGGAAATACGTTCAACAAAACTTGATTAAAAATTTTTTCCTGAGATGTCTAGCCCTTTTAGTAGATTGCCAATCAGTAGATGACTTCGAAGAAATTCTCGAACTGACATGTGTCATGGCCTTTCAGTCTTTTACTGATTCCACAATGAAACTAAAGTCATCAAAAAATAAAAGCAAAAACATGACAGTTCGAGAAGTTTATCAAAAACTTCAATCATATATAGCCTTTCGTCATATTGTTATAGATAGCCACCTCAACAATACCTTTCCTTCTGAGGATTTAGATAATAATGATTTTAGTGACAACGACACAGACGAGTTAGAAAATGAGGAAGGTATTTGTAGTTTTATAAAAAATTTTAGTGTTCAGACAGTGATTGCAGAAGGATGTGAAATTAATGCTTTTTACACTCCGGAGTTTGGCAATAATCTAATCCGCATTAGTAGGGAATTTCCGTTGTGGACAGGTGTAGTAATGCCTTATTTTAGTGAACACGCTTCTTCAAGCTGTTCAGAAACAAATTTTAAAGATATCAAGACATTAGTTTTAAAGAATTATAGCAAAAACCTACGAGTAGACAAATTCGTTCGCATTCATTTGCTTGATTTAATTGGGGGAACAAGAAGAATGGATTCCAATTTGAATAATTTCATTCAAAAGAGATGTGCTCCTCCATCACCCAAAGAAAAAAATGTAGGTAAAAGATTTAAAGAAAATGACCCTGAAGATATGTTAGATGTAAATGATCGGGAAAACTGGCGGAATAAATCCGATGTTCCAATGTTTCACGATATTAGTATTAGAGAGTTTTCAAATAGCATTGAAAAAGACAAAAATGATAAGAAAGAAAAGAAAATAATCATAGGAAAAGAGAAGCCAACCAACTGTTCGAAATTTTTTAGCAAGCACCCGGAAATTGTTTTTACAAATTTAGCATCGCCAAATAAAATTAAAGAAAAAAACATTTTTCTGCGTAATGGTGGACTTTGTCCACAAATCAGAATTAAGCCCAACCATTTCCCAACATTTATTAGTAATACATGCCCTTTCGACTCTATTGCTACCATCATTGCTACGGCTGCAATAGATAATCCCACATATTACCAAAAAATTAAAAATAACGTACAGGATGTAGGAATATTTAGATTTGTAAGAACGTTATTAGAAGTAGGAACTTCCTCCTCAACCCTTCAGGAACGGGGAAATGTACTGTACCCACTTTATGTACCTACATACTCTTAGTTGTAAAACCGTAAACACCAATATTATTTCTTCTCATATTGATTGTTGGGATTCGCCCCTGAATGTATGGAATCACTTCTTTTCCACTTCAAATCCGTCTGCACTAATAAAGAAATTTTGCAATGCTTGCCAAAGAAGAAGTGATTTTAAACGCCCTGCACTTACAACAAATCATAGGATCATTTTAAAAGAAACCTTCTCCGAACTTGCAAGTGCTATAAATTATAGCAAAGTTCAGCATAAAAGCTGTGAATGTGGTGAACTTGCAACTGAGACAACAGATTTAAGCGACGAAATATATGTTGAACTAGATATAAGAAATGTTGATGAATCCAATAAAATTTCCCAAGACCCCGAAAAGTGTAAGTTACGTGAAATTCCAAAAATAATACGGCTGGGTGATATAAGTTATCGGCTCGCTGGAGTTATTGATTATAAGGAAAATCATTTTACTGCTTTTTGCTGGCGATCGAAAAGCACTTGGGACTGGTACAATGATATGGCAAAAAAAAAAGATTCAGTAACTGAGTCACGGGTTATCAACCCAGTTGGAATAATGTATATTAAATTTGAATTAGATTTAAATTAAATTTATATATCTAGGTAACTTCATATCTCTCTTTCTAAAAATAAAAAATATTGAATACCTACCTATAAAAAATATTTTTTTTTTACTAAGAAATTTGAACTTCATTTCCTTCACGTTTAACAAATTAAATTTAACTATGTATCTAATTAACTTTAAAAATAATCAGTATAGGAACTTTCACCGGAAAGTTACCTACAACCCGTAACTTAACTTCGAGAAAGATAAAAGATTCTTAAATAAGTTCCATCTGAACTTAGTTGCCATCGGGAGGTGGAGGTGGTTTTGGTGCGGTCAGCCTGACTAACAGTTTTGCTTGTATAATGCTATACTTTCCGTAAAGCTTTGTGGGGGCGGAATTGTTAGTCTGGAGAGTCCCACATATCTATGAGCACGCGTTTTCCGGTCCTCATAGAATCTTTCGAAGATTTCAACACCTACCCACGGAAAAAAAAAAATAAAAAAAAAATTGCAGAAAGGTAGGTAGGTACCTACCTACCTATAGTTGATAAAAACTATTCTAGCACCTCACGTTTATATTTATTATCGTGAAAAAAAAACAATAAAAATGAATCAAAATCATATAAAACAAAAAACTACTCGAATTGTTCATTGATAAGTAGGTATAATTACCCACCTATTTTGCAATGGTGTACCTACCTACCTACCTTCTTAGTCATTATCAATCTTGTTCTAGCAATTTTATGTCAGCAAAAACAATGGTTTTAAGTATTTACCTATCTAAATAAACAAAACAAAACCTATACCTACCTAATGTCAGTCACCCTTCTGCATGAAAAAAAACTGCATTTATTTATATTAATTTGAGGTTAAAGAACTATAAGTAGTGACTAGAAGTTTTTTTTACATAGGTAGGCAGGTACCTATCACCCATGTAAATGCAGACAGTATACCTATACCTATTAGATTATAATGTGTTATACCTACCTACCTATATTTTATATGGAATATACTAACCATAGTAGTTAGCATTAAGGATGAAAAAAAACCTATACGATTTTTTTTACTTGTGTCAGGTAATTTGTAAATATTTTCTTTTAGATATCTCTGTAGGTATTGCAATAACGATTCACATTGTCTGAATTTGCTACAAGTTCCTTGTTTAAAGGCTTAAGCATTTCTTATTATTTCGTATTTTTTTTATAGTCGATATACCTACCTAGAAAGCATCTTCTTACATGAAACTTATGTATTTTGTTCGTTTTTCTAGTTTTTTTTTACTAAGCACCTGTTTGGCTAAAGCAATCCAAATAAGATCAAAGCATACGAAGGCTTTTTGATATGCACCTCCTTTTCAATCGGTGGTTACCTATAGCACAGATAATAAATTATGATTTTGATTATATTATCTGTGCCTATAGTATACAAAGTATATGTATCTACTATAGTTACGAACTTATCTACCATTTAACTACCTAAATGTCCACTTTACATGATCTCGCCGCAAATAGATAGAATAAAAGAAAAAAAAAAGTATCTTACATAAAATGCAACAAAAAAGAAATTGTACAGACGTCTACTTTATAAAAATATGAATGGCTTTATATCTACCTACCCTAATGAAAAAAAAAATTACCAAAACGGTAAATAAACTTCATCATCATCCTGCTTCAAGTAACCGCCCACACCATTCCATTACAAAACTGATTTTTCTCCCATTTTTTTTTTTACTATTCTTGAATTCCGTTTTATAGAATAACATATCGTTCACTCAATCGGTGGTTATGAAAAAAAGAAATCAATATACCTATAGCACAGATAATAAATTATGATTAGATATATTATCTGTGCCTATAGTATACAAAGTATATGTATCTACTATAGTTACGAACTTATCTACCATTTAACTACCTAAATGTCCACCTTACATGATCTCGCAAATAGAATAAAAGAAAAAAAAAGTATCTTACATAAAATGCAACAAAAAAGAAATTGTACAGGTGTCTACTTTATAAAAATATGAATAGCTTTATATCTACCTACCCTAGATAATGAAAAAAAAAAAAATAACCAAAACGGTAAACAAACTTCATCATTATCCTGCTTCAAGTAACCGCCCACACCATTCCATTACAAAACTTATTTTTCTCCCATTTTTTTTTACTATTCTTGAATTCCGTTTTATAGAATAACATATCGCTCACTCTTTCGCACTCATGAAAGATCACTTTTTAATGTTGCGAAGGATTTCTCTGTTGTGATTATCTCTGCAATAATTTGAGGGTTGAAATAGTTTATCACACGATTTTGTTCAAGAAAAATCGCATTTAAACTTAAATTATATTTTTAGTTGCTATTGAGAATTGAGAAAAAAATATAAATCCTTGGTAGGTATTCATTTGCAGAAAATAAAAGTTTTTTTCTTTTCCTTGTTGGTGTTTGTATCAACATTCATTACCTATCTCGCTCTCTCCCATTTAGTTTCTTCATCTCTAAAAATCAACCCTCTCTTTTCTAATAGCTATTTCAAAGAAGTTGCTAAACATGTTGCTAAAAGTGTAGTCATGATCAAAATCTGGAGAAATGTAAAGCGAAATTTATTTGTAAAAATTATTGTGAAGAAGAGACTATTCTTATTAAAATAAAAATAATAATAAAAAATGCAAAAATACAGAAAAATAAAATAATTCAGCTAAGTTACTGTCATACTTCTTGTATACAAATCTGTCATAGAAATTTTACTGTAAAATAAATCAACAATTTTCAATGGAACCAGCCATTATCTAAGCAGTTTTGGAAAATAGGCTATCACAAACAAACTAGGTTGTCACACACGATTTCTTTGGTAGATTCTAATAGTTTAAACAATTTCAAAGGGAATGAGTAAAAATTTAGACCAGCCACAGAAAGATTTTGGAAAATAGGCTATCACAAACAAACTAGGTTGTCACAAACGATTTCTTTAGAAAATTCTATTAGTTTAAACAATTTCAAAGGGAATGAGTAAAAATTTAGACCAGCCACAGAAAGATTTTGGAAAATAGGCTATCACAAACAAACTAGGTTGTCACAAACGATTTCTTTAGAAAATTCTATTAGTTTAAACAATTTCAAATGGAATGAGTAAAAATTTAGACCAGCCACAGAAAGATTTTGGAAAATAGGCTATCACAAACAAACTAGGTTGTCACAAACGATTTCTTTGGTAAATTCTAATAGTTTAAACAATTTCAAAGGGAATGAGTAAAAATTTAGACCAGCCACAGAAAGATTTTGGAAAATAGGCTATCACAAACAAACTAGGTTGTCACAAACGATTTCTTTAGAAAATTCTATTAGTTTAAACAATTTCTAATGGAATGAGTAAAAATTTAGACCAGCCACAGAAAGATTTTGGAAAATAGGCTATCACAAACAAACTAGGTTGTCACAAACGATTTCTTTAGAAAATTCTAATAGTTTAAACAATTTCAAAGGGAATGAGTAAAAATTTAGACCAGCCACAGAAAGATTTTGGAAAATAGGCTATCACAAACAAACTAGGTTGTCACAAACGATTTCTTTGGTAAATTCTAATAGTTTAAACAATTTCAAAGGGAATGAGTAAAAATTTAGACCAGCCACAGAAAGATTTTGGAAAATAGGCTATCACAAACAAACTAGGTTGTCACAAACGATTTCTTTAGAAAATTCTATTAGTTTAAACAATTTCAAAGGGAATGAGTAAAAATTTAGACCAGCCACAGAAAGATTTTGGAAAATAGGCTATCACAAACAAACTAGGTTGTCACAAACGATTTCTTTAGAAAATTCTATTAGTTTAAACAATTTCTAATGGAATGAGTAAAAATTTAGACCAGCCACAGAAAGATTTTGGAAAATAGGCTATCACAAACAAACTAGGTTGTCACAAACGATTTCTTTGGTAAATTCTAATAGTTTAAACAATTTCAAAGGGAATGAGTAAAAATTTAGACCAGCCACAGAAAGATTTTGGAAAATAGGCTATCACAAACAAACTAGGTTGTCACAAACGATTTCTTTGGTAAATTCTAATAGTTTAAACAATTTCAAAGGGAATGAGTAAAAATTTAGACCAGCCACAGAAAGATTTTGGAAAATAGGCTATCACAAACAAACTAGGTTGTCACAAACGATTTCTTTGGTAAATTCTAATAGTTTAAACAATTTCAAAGGGAATGAGTAAAAATTTAGACCAGCCACAGAAAGATTTTGGAAAATAGGCTATCACAAAAAAACTAGGTTGTCACAAACGATTTCTTTAGAAAATTCTATTAGTTTAAACAATTTCAAAGGGAATGAGTAAAAATTTAGACCAGCCACAGAAAGATTTTGGAAAATAGGCTATCACAAACAAACTAGGTTGTCACAAACGATTTCTTTGGTAAATTCTAATAGTTTAAACAATTTCAAAGGGAATGAGTAAAAATTTAGACCAGCCACAGAAAGATTTTGGAAAATAGGCTATCACAAACAAACTAGGTTGTCACAAACGATTTCTTTGGTAAATTCTAATAGTTTAAACAATTTCAAAGGGAATGAGTAAAAATTTAGACCAGCCACAGAAAGATTTTGGAAAATAGGCTATCACAAACAAACTAGGTTGTCACAAACGATTTCTTTAGAAAATTCTATTAGTTTAAACAATTTCAAAGGGAATGAGTAAAAATTTAGACCAGCCACAGAAAGATTTTGGAAAATAGGCTATCACAAACAAACTAGGTTGTCACAAACGATTTCTTTAGAAAATTCTATTAGTTTAAACAATTTCAAAGGGAATGAGTAAAAATTTAGACCAGCCACAGAAAGATTTTGGAAAATAGGCTATCACAAACAAACTAGGTTGTCACAAACGATTTCTTTGGTAAATTCTAATAGTTTAAACAATTTCAAAGGGAATGAGTAAAAATTTAGACCAGCCACAGAAAGATTTTGGAAAATAGGCTATCACAAACAAACTAGGTTGTCACAAACGATTTCTTTGGTAAATTCTAATAGTTTAAACAATTTCAAAGGGAATGAGTAAAAATTTAGACCAGCCACAGAAAGATTTTGGAAAATAGGCTATCACAAAAAAACTAGGTTGTCACAAACGATTTCTTTAGAAAATTCTATTAGTTTAAACAATTTCAAAGGGAATGAGTAAAAATTTAGACCAGCCACAGAAAGATTTTGGAAAATAGGCTATCACAAACAAACTAGGTTGTCACAAACGATTTCTTTGGTAAATTCTAATAGTTTAAACAATTTCAAAGGGAATGAGTAAAAATTTAGACCAGCCACAGAAAGATTTTGGAAAATAGGCTATCACAAACAAACTAGGTTGTCACAAACGATTTCTTTGGTAAATTCTAATAGTTTAAACAATTTCAAAGGGAATGAGTAAAAATTTAGACCAGCCACAGAAAGATTTTGGAAAATAGGCTATCACAAACAAACTAGGTTGTCACAAACGATTTCTTTAGAAAATTCTATTAGTTTAAACAATTTCAAAGGGAATGAGTAAAAATTTAGACCAGCCACAGAAAGATTTTGGAAAATAGGCTATCACAAACAAACTAGGTTGTCACAAACGATTTCTTTAGAAAATTCTATTAGTTTAAACAATTTCAAAGGGAATGAGTAAAAATTTAGACCAGCCACAGAAAGATTTTGGAAAATAGGCTATCACAAACAAACTAGGTTGTCACAAACGATTTCTTTAGAAAATTCTATTAGTTTAAACAATTTCTAATGGAATGAGTAAAAATTTAGACCAGCCACAGAAAGATTTTGGAAAATAGGCTATCACAAACAAACTAGGTTGTCACAAACGATTTCTTTGGTAAATTCTAATAGTTTAAACAATTTCAAAGGGAATGAGTAAAAATTTAGACCAGCCACAGAAAGATTTTGGAAAATAGGCTATCACAAACAAACTAGGTTGTCACAAACGATTTCTTTGGTAAATTCTAATAGTTTAAACAATTTCAAAGGGAATGAGTAAAAATTTAGACCAGCCACAGAAAGATTTTGGAAAATAGGCTATCACAAACAAACTAGGTTGTCACAAACGATTTCTTTAGAAAATTCTATTAGTTTAAACAATTTCAAAGGGAATGAGTAAAAATTTAGACCAGCCACAGAAAGATTTTGGAAAATAGGCTATCACAAACAAACTAGGTTGTCACAAACGATTTCTTTGGTAAATTCTAATAGTTTAAACAATTTCAAAGGGAATGAGTAAAAATTTAGACCAGCCACAGAAAGATTTTGGAAAATAGGCTATCACAAACAAACTAGGTTGTCACAAACGATTTCTTTAGAAAATTCTATTAGTTTAAACAATTTCAAAGGGAATGAGTAAAAATTTAGACCAGCCACAGAAAGATTTTGGAAAATAGGCTATCACAAACAAACTAGGTTGTCACAAACGATTTCTTTGGTAAATTCTAATAGTTTAAACAATTTCAAAGGGAATGAGTAAAAATTTAGACCAGCCACAGAAAGATTTTGGAAAATAGGCTATCACAAACAAACTAGGTTGTCACAAACGATTTCTTTAGAAAATTCTATTAGTTTAAACAATTTCAAAGGGAATGAGTAAAAATTTAGACCAGCCACAGAAAGATTTTGGAAAATAGGCTATCACAAACAAACTAGGTTGTCACAAACGATTTCTTTGGTAAATTCTAATAGTTTAAACAATTTCAAAGGGAATGAGTAAAAATTTAGACCAGCCACAGAAAGATTTTGGAAAATAGGCTATCACAAACAAACTAGGTTGTCACAAACGATTTCTTTAGAAAATTCTATTAGTTTAAACAATTTCAAAGGGAATGAGTAAAAATTTAGACCAGCCACAGAAAGATTTTGGAAAATAGGCTATCACAAACAAACTAGGTTGTCACAAACGATTTCTTTGGTAAATTCTAATAGTTTAAACAATTTCAAAGGGAATGAGTAAAAATTTAGACCAGCCACAGAAAGATTTTGGAAAATAGGCTATCACAAACAAACTAGGTTGTCACAAACGATTTCTTTGGTAAATTCTAATAGTTTAAACAATTTCAAAGGGAATGAGTAAAAATTTAGACCAGCCACAGAAAGATTTTGGAAAATAGGCTATCACAAACAAACTAGGTTGTCACAAACGATTTCTTTAGAAAATTCTATTAGTTTAAACAATTTCAAAGGGAATGAGTAAAAATTTAGACCAGCCACAGAAAGATTTTGGAAAATAGGCTATCACAAACAAACTAGGTTGTCACAAACGATTTCTTTAGAAAATTCTATTAGTTTAAACAATTTCAAAGGGAATGAGTAAAAATTTAGACCAGCCACAGAAAGATTTTGGAAAATAGGCTATCACAAACAAACTAGGTTGTCACAAACGATTTCTTTGGTAAATTCTAATAGTTTAAACAATTTCAAAGGGAATGAGTAAAAATTTAGACCAGCCACAGAAAGATTTTGGAAAATAGGCTATCACAAACAAACTAGGTTGTCACAAACGATTTCTTTGGTAAATTCTAATAGTTTAAACAATTTCAAAGGGAATGAGTAAAAATTTAGACCAGCCACAGAAAGATTTTGGAAAATAGGCTATCACAAACAAACTAGGTTGTCACAAACGATTTCTTTGGTAAATTCTAATAGTTTAAACAATTTCAAAGGGAATGAGTAAAAATTTAGACCAGCCACAGAAAGATTTTGGAAAATAGGCTATCACAAACAAACTAGGTTGTCACAAACGATTTCTTTAGAAAATTCTATTAGTTTAAACAATTTCAAAGGGAATGAGTAAAAATTTAGACCAGCCACAGAAAGATTTTGGAAAATAGGCTATCACAAACAAACTAGGTTGTCACAAACGATTTCTTTAGAAAATTCTATTAGTTTAAACAATTTCTAATGGAATGAGTAAAAATTTAGACCAGCCACAGAAAGATTTTGGAAAATAGGCTATCACAAACAAACTAGGTTGTCACAAACGATTTCTTTGGTAAATTCTAATAGTTTAAACAATTTCAAAGGGAATGAGTAAAAATTTAGACCAGCCACAGAAAGATTTTGGAAAATAGGCTATCACAAAAAAACTAGGTTGTCACAAACGATTTCTTTAGAAAATTCTATTAGTTTAAACAATTTCAAAGGGAATGAGTAAAAATTTAGACCAGCCACAGAAAGATTTTGGAAAATAGGCTATCACAAACAAACTAGGTTGTCACAAACGATTTCTTTGGTAAATTCTAATAGTTTAAACAATTTCAAAGGGAATGAGTAAAAATTTAGACCAGCCACAGAAAGATTTTGGAAAATAGGCTATCACAAACAAACTAGGTTGTCACAAACGATTTCTTTAGAAAATTCTATTAGTTTAAACAATTTCTAATGGAATGAGTAAAAATTTAGACCAGCCACAGAAAGATTTTGGAAAATAGGCTATCACAAACAAACTAGGTTGTCACAAACGATTTCTTTGGTAAATTCTAATAGTTTAAACAATTTCAAAGGGAATGAGTAAAAATTTAGACCAGCCACAGAAAGATTTTGGAAAATAGGCTATCACAAACAAACTAGGTTGTCACAAACGATTTCTTTAGAAAATTCTATTAGTTTAAACAATTTCAAAGGGAATGAGTAAAAATTTAGACCAGCCACAGAAAGATTTTGGAAAATAGGCTATCACAAACAAACTAGGTTGTCACAAACGATTTCTTTGGTAAATTCTAATAGTTTAAACAATTTCAAAGGGAATGAGTAAAAATTTAGACCAGCCACAGAAAGATTTTGGAAAATAGGCTATCACAAACAAACTAGGTTGTCACAAACGATTTCTTTAGAAAATTCTATTAGTTTAAACAATTTCAAAGGGAATGAGTAAAAATTTAGACCAGCCACAGAAAGATTTTGGAAAATAGGCTATCACAAACAAACTAGGTTGTCACAAACGATTTCTTTGGTAAATTCTAATAGTTTAAACAATTTCAAAGGGAATGAGTAAAAATTTAGACCAGCCACAGAAAGATTTTGGAAAATAGGCTATCACAAACAAACTAGGTTGTCACAAACGATTTCTTTGGTAAATTCTAATAGTTTAAACAATTTCAAAGGGAATGAGTAAAAATTTAGACCAGCCACAGAAAGATTTTGGAAAATAGGCTATCACAAACAAACTAGGTTGTCACAAACGATTTCTTTGGTAAATTCTAATAGTTTAAACAATTTCAAAGGGAATGAGTAAAAATTTAGACCAGCCACAGAAAGATTTTGGAAAATAGGCTATCACAAACAAACTAGGTTGTCACAAACGATTTCTTTGGTAAATTCTAATAGTTTAAACAATTTCAAAGGGAATGAGTAAAAATTTAGACCAGCCACAGAAAGATTTTGGAAAATAGGCTATCACAAACAAACTAGGTTGTCACAAACGATTTCTTTAGAAAATTCTATTAGTTTAAACAATTTCAAAGGGAATGAGTAAAAATTTAGACCAGCCACAGAAAGATTTTGGAAAATAGGCTATCACAAACAAACTAGGTTGTCACAAACGATTTCTTTGGTAAATTCTAATAGTTTAAACAATTTCAAAGGGAATGAGTAAAAATTTAGACCAGCCACAGAAAGATTTTGGAAAATAGGCTATCACAAACAAACTAGGTTGTCACAAACGATTTCTTTGGTAAATTCTAATAGTTTAAACAATTTCAAAGGGAATGAGTAAAAATTTAGACCAGCCACAGAAAGATTTTGGAAAATAGGCTATCACAAACAAACTAGGTTGTCACAAACGATTTCTTTAGAAAATTCTATTAGTTTAAACAATTTCAAAGGGAATGAGTAAAAATTTAGACCAGCCACAGAAAGATTTTGGAAAATAGGCTATCACAAACAAACTAGGTTGTCACAAACGATTTCTTTGGTAAATTCTAATAGTTTAAACAATTTCAAAGGGAATGAGTAAAAATTTAGACCAGCCACAGAAAGATTTTGGAAAATAGGCTATCACAAACAAACTAGGTTGTCACAAACGATTTCTTTGGTAAATTCTAATAGTTTAAACAATTTCAAAGGGAATGAGTAAAAATTTAGACCAGCCACAGAAAGATTTTGGAAAATAGGCTATCACAAACAAACTAGGTTGTCACAAACGATTTCTTTGGTAAATTCTAATAGTTTAAACAATTTCAAAGGGAATGAGTAAAAATTTAGACCAGCCACAGAAAGATTTTGGAAAATAGGCTATCACAAAAAAACTAGGTTGTCACAAACGATTTCTTTAGAAAATTCTATTAGTTTAAACAATTTCAAAGGGAATGAGTAAAAATTTAGACCAGCCACAGAAAGATTTTGGAAAATAGGCTATCACAAACAAACTAGGTTGTCACAAACGATTTCTTTGGTAAATTCTAATAGTTTAAACAATTTCAAAGGGAATGAGTAAAAATTTAGACCAGCCACAGAAAGATTTTGGAAAATAGGCTATCACAAACAAACTAGGTTGTCACAAACGATTTCTTTAGAAAATTCTATTAGTTTAAACAATTTCTAATGGAATGAGTAAAAATTTAGACCAGCCACAGAAAGATTTTGGAAAATAGGCTATCACAAACAAACTAGGTTGTCACAAACGATTTCTTTGGTAAATTCTAATAGTTTAAACAATTTCAAAGGGAATGAGTAAAAATTTAGACCAGCCACAGAAAGATTTTGGAAAATAGGCTATCACAAACAAACTAGGTTGTCACAAACGATTTCTTTAGAAAATTCTATTAGTTTAAACAATTTCAAAGGGAATGAGTAAAAATTTAGACCAGCCACAGAAAGATTTTGGAAAATAGGCTATCACAAACAAACTAGGTTGTCACAAACGATTTCTTTGGTAAATTCTAATAGTTTAAACAATTTCAAAGGGAATGAGTAAAAATTTAGACCAGCCACAGAAAGATTTTGGAAAATAGGCTATCACAAACAAACTAGGTTGTCACAAACGATTTCTTTAGAAAATTCTATTAGTTTAAACAATTTCAAAGGGAATGAGTAAAAATTTAGACCAGCCACAGAAAGATTTTGGAAAATAGGCTATCACAAACAAACTAGGTTGTCACAAACGATTTCTTTGGTAAATTCTAATAGTTTAAACAATTTCAAAGGGAATGAGTAAAAATTTAGACCAGCCACAGAAAGATTTTGGAAAATAGGCTATCACAAACAAACTAGGTTGTCACAAACGATTTCTTTGGTAAATTCTAATAGTTTAAACAATTTCAAAGGGAATGAGTAAAAATTTAGACCAGCCACAGAAAGATTTTGGAAAATAGGCTATCACAAACAAACTAGGTTGTCACAAACGATTTCTTTAGAAAATTCTATTAGTTTAAACAATTTCTAATGGAATGAGTAAAAATTTAGACCAGCCACAGAAAGATTTTGGAAAATAGGCTATCACAAACAAACTAGGTTGTCACAAACGATTTCTTTAGAAAATTCTAATAGTTTAAACAATTTCAAAGGGAATGAGTAAAAATTTAGACCAGCCACAGAAAGATTTTGGAAAATAGGCTATCACAAACAAACTAGGTTGTCACAAACGATTTCTTTAGAAAATTCTATTAGTTTAAACAATTTCAAAGGGAATGAGTAAAAATTTAGACCAGCCACAGAAAGATTTTGGAAAATAGGCTATCACAAACAAACTAGGTTGTCACAAACGATTTCTTTAGAAAATTCTATTAGTTTAAACAATTTCAAAGGGAATGAGTAAAAATTTAGACCAGCCACAGAAAGATTTTGGAAAATAGGCTATCACAAACAAACTAGGTTGTCACAAACGATTTCTTTGGTAAATTCTAATAGTTTAAACAATTTCAAAGGGAATGAGTAAAAATTTAGACCAGCCACAGAAAGATTTTGGAAAATAGGCTATCACAAACAAACTAGGTTGTCACAAACGATTTCTTTGGTAAATTCTAATAGTTTAAACAATTTCAAAGGGAATGAGTAAAAATTTAGACCAGCCACAGAAAGATTTTGGAAAATAGGCTATCACAAACAAACTAGGTTGTCACAAACGATTTCTTTGGTAAATTCTAATAGTTTAAACAATTTCAAAGGGAATGAGTAAAAATTTAGACCAGCCACAGAAAGATTTTGGAAAATAGGCTATCACAAACAAACTAGGTTGTCACAAACGATTTCTTTAGAAAATTCTATTAGTTTAAACAATTTCTAATGGAATGAGTAAAAATTTAGACCAGCCACAGAAAGATTTTGGAAAATAGGCTATCACAAACAAACTAGGTTGTCACAAACGATTTCTTTAGAAAATTCTAATAGTTTAAACAATTTCAAAGGGAATGAGTAAAAATTTAGACCAGCCACAGAAAGATTTTGGAAAATAGGCTATCACAAACAAACTAGGTTGTCACAAACGATTTCTTTAGAAAATTCTATTAGTTTAAACAATTTCAAAGGGAATGAGTAAAAATTTAGACCAGCCACAGAAAGATTTTGGAAAATAGGCTATCACAAACAAACTAGGTTGTCACAAACGATTTCTTTGGTAAATTCTAATAGTTTAAACAATTTCAAAGGGAATGAGTAAAAATTTAGACCAGCCACAGAAAGATTTTGGAAAATAGGCTATCACAAACAAACTAGGTTGTCACAAACGATTTCTTTGGTAAATTCTAATAGTTTAAACAATTTCAAAGGGAATGAGTAAAAATTTAGACCAGCCACAGAAAGATTTTGGAAAATAGGCTATCACAAACAAACTAGGTTGTCACAAACGATTTCTTTAGAAAATTCTATTAGTTTAAACAATTTCTAATGGAATGAGTAAAAATTTAGACCAGCCACAGAAAGATTTTGGAAAATAGGCTATCACAAACAAACTAGGTTGTCACAAACGATTTCTTTAGAAAATTCTAATAGTTTAAACAATTTCAAAGGGAATGAGTAAAAATTTAGACCAGCCACAGAAAGATTTTGGAAAATAGGCTATCACAAACAAACTAGGTTGTCACAAACGATTTCTTTAGAAAATTCTATTAGTTTAAACAATTTCAAAGGGAATGAGTAAAAATTTAGACCAGCCACAGAAAGATTTTGGAAAATAGGCTATCACAAACAAACTAGGTTGTCACAAACGATTTCTTTGGTAAATTCTAATAGTTTAAACAATTTCAAAGGGAATGAGTAAAAATTTAGACCAGCCACAGAAAGATTTTGGAAAATAGGCTATCACAAACAAACTAGGTTGTCACAAACGATTTCTTTAGAAAATTCTATTAGTTTAAACAATTTCAAAGGGAATGAGTAAAAATTTAGACCAGCCACAGAAAGATTTTGGAAAATAGGCTATCACAAACAAACTAGGTTGTCACAAACGATTTCTTTAGAAAATTCTATTAGTTTAAACAATTTCTAATGGAATGAGTAAAAATTTAGACCAGCCACAGAAAGATTTTGGAAAATAGGCTATCACAAACAAACTAGGTTGTCACAAACGATTTCTTTGGTAAATTCTAATAGTTTAAACAATTTCAAAGGGAATGAGTAAAAATTTAGACCAGCCACAGAAAGATTTTGGAAAATAGGCTATCACAAACAAACTAGGTTGTCACAAACGATTTCTTTGGTAAATTCTAATAGTTTAAACAATTTCAAAGGGAATGAGTAAAAATTTAGACCAGCCACAGAAAGATTTTGGAAAATAGGCTATCACAAACAAACTAGGTTGTCACAAACGATTTCTTTAGAAAATTCTATTAGTTTAAACAATTTCAAAGGGAATGAGTAAAAATTTAGACCAGCCACAGAAAGATTTTGGAAAATAGGCTATCACAAACAAACTAGGTTGTCACAAACGATTTCTTTGGTAAATTCTAATAGTTTAAACAATTTCAAAGGGAATGAGTAAAAATTTAGACCAGCCACAGAAAGATTTTGGAAAATAGGCTATCACAAACAAACTAGGTTGTCACAAACGATTTCTTTAGAAAATTCTATTAGTTTAAACAATTTCAAAGGGAATGAGTAAAAATTTAGACCAGCCACAGAAAGATTTTGGAAAATAGGCTATCACAAACAAACTAGGTTGTCACAAACGATTTCTTTGGTAAATTCTAATAGTTTAAACAATTTCAAAGGGAATGAGTAAAAATTTAGACCAGCCACAGAAAGATTTTGGAAAATAGGCTATCACAAACAAACTAGGTTGTCACAAACGATTTCTTTAGAAAATTCTATTAGTTTAAACAATTTCTAATGGAATGAGTAAAAATTTAGACCAGCCACAGAAAGATTTTGGAAAATAGGCTATCACAAACAAACTAGGTTGTCACAAACGATTTCTTTAGAAAATTCTAATAGTTTAAACAATTTCAAAGGGAATGAGTAAAAATTTAGACCAGCCACAGAAAGATTTTGGAAAATAGGCTATCACAAACAAACTAGGTTGTCACAAACGATTTCTTTGGTAAATTCTAATAGTTTAAACAATTTCAAAGGGAATGAGTAAAAATTTAGACCAGCCACAGAAAGATTTTGGAAAATAGGCTATCACAAACAAACTAGGTTGTCACAAACGATTTCTTTAGAAAATTCTATTAGTTTAAACAATTTCTAATGGAATGAGTAAAAATTTAGACCAGCCACAGAAAGATTTTGGAAAATAGGCTATCACAAACAAACTAGGTTGTCACAAACGATTTCTTTGGTAAATTCTAATAGTTTAAACAATTTCAAAGGGAATGAGTAAAAATTTAGACCAGCCACAGAAAGATTTTGGAAAATAGGCTATCACAAACAAACTAGGTTGTCACAAACGATTTCTTTGGTAAATTCTAATAGTTTAAACAATTTCAAAGGGAATGAGTAAAAATTTAGACCAGCCACAGAAAGATTTTGGAAAATAGGCTATCACAAACAAACTAGGTTGTCACAAACGATTTCTTTAGAAAATTCTATTAGTTTAAACAATTTCAAAGGGAATGAGTAAAAATTTAGACCAGCCACAGAAAGATTTTGGAAAATAGGCTATCACAAACAAACTAGGTTGTCACAAACGATTTCTTTGGTAAATTCTAATAGTTTAAACAATTTCAAAGGGAATGAGTAAAAATTTAGACCAGCCACAGAAAGATTTTGGAAAATAGGCTATCACAAACAAACTAGGTTGTCACAAACGATTTCTTTGGTAAATTCTAATAGTTTAAACAATTTCAAAGGGAATGAGTAAAAATTTAGACCAGCCACAGAAAGATTTTGGAAAATAGGCTATCACAAACAAACTAGGTTGTCACAAACGATTTCTTTAGAAAATTCTATTAGTTTAAACAATTTCAAAGGGAATGAGTAAAAATTTAGACCAGCCACAGAAAGATTTTGGAAAATAGGCTATCACAAACAAACTAGGTTGTCACAAACGATTTCTTTGGTAAATTCTAATAGTTTAAACAATTTCAAAGGGAATGAGTAAAAATTTAGACCAGCCACAGAAAGATTTTGGAAAATAGGCTATCACAAACAAACTAGGTTGTCACAAACGATTTCTTTGGTAAATTCTAATAGTTTAAACAATTTCAAAGGGAATGAGTAAAAATTTAGACCAGCCACAGAAAGATTTTGGAAAATAGGCTATCACAAACAAACTAGGTTGTCACAAACGATTTCTTTGGTAAATTCTAATAGTTTAAACAATTTCAAAGGGAATGAGTAAAAATTTAGACCAGCCACAGAAAGATTTTGGAAAATAGGCTATCACAAAAAAACTAGGTTGTCACAAACGATTTCTTTAGAAAATTCTATTAGTTTAAACAATTTCAAAGGGAATGAGTAAAAATTTAGACCAGCCACAGAAAGATTTTGGAAAATAGGCTATCACAAACAAACTAGGTTGTCACAAACGATTTCTTTGGTAAATTCTAATAGTTTAAACAATTTCAAAGGGAATGAGTAAAAATTTAGACCAGCCACAGAAAGATTTTGGAAAATAGGCTATCACAAACAAACTAGGTTGTCACAAACGATTTCTTTAGAAAATTCTATTAGTTTAAACAATTTCTAATGGAATGAGTAAAAATTTAGACCAGCCACAGAAAGATTTTGGAAAATAGGCTATCACAAACAAACTAGGTTGTCACAAACGATTTCTTTGGTAAATTCTAATAGTTTAAACAATTTCAAAGGGAATGAGTAAAAATTTAGACCAGCCACAGAAAGATTTTGGAAAATAGGCTATCACAAACAAACTAGGTTGTCACAAACGATTTCTTTAGAAAATTCTATTAGTTTAAACAATTTCAAAGGGAATGAGTAAAAATTTAGACCAGCCACAGAAAGATTTTGGAAAATAGGCTATCACAAACAAACTAGGTTGTCACAAACGATTTCTTTGGTAAATTCTAATAGTTTAAACAATTTCAAAGGGAATGAGTAAAAATTTAGACCAGCCACAGAAAGATTTTGGAAAATAGGCTATCACAAACAAACTAGGTTGTCACAAACGATTTCTTTGGTAAATTCTAATAGTTTAAACAATTTCAAAGGGAATGAGTAAAAATTTAGACCAGCCACAGAAAGATTTTGGAAAATAGGCTATCACAAAAAAACTAGGTTGTCACAAACGATTTCTTTAGAAAATTCTATTAGTTTAAACAATTTCAAAGGGAATGAGTAAAAATTTAGACCAGCCACAGAAAGATTTTGGAAAATAGGCTATCACAAACAAACTAGGTTGTCACAAACGATTTCTTTGGTAAATTCTAATAGTTTAAACAATTTCAAAGGGAATGAGTAAAAATTTAGACCAGCCACAGAAAGATTTTGGAAAATAGGCTATCACAAACAAACTAGGTTGTCACAAACGATTTCTTTAGAAAATTCTATTAGTTTAAACAATTTCTAATGGAATGAGTAAAAATTTAGACCAGCCACAGAAAGATTTTGGAAAATAGGCTATCACAAACAAACTAGGTTGTCACAAACGATTTCTTTAGAAAATTCTAATAGTTTAAACAATTTCAAAGGGAATGAGTAAAAATTTAGACCAGCCACAGAAAGATTTTGGAAAATAGGCTATCACAAACAAACTAGGTTGTCACAAACGATTTCTTTGGTAAATTCTAATAGTTTAAACAATTTCAAAGGGAATGAGTAAAAATTTAGACCAGCCACAGAAAGATTTTGGAAAATAGGCTATCACAAACAAACTAGGTTGTCACAAACGATTTCTTTAGAAAATTCTATTAGTTTAAACAATTTCTAATGGAATGAGTAAAAATTTAGACCAGCCACAGAAAGATTTTGGAAAATAGGCTATCACAAACAAACTAGGTTGTCACAAACGATTTCTTTAGAAAATTCTAATAGTTTAAACAATTTCAAAGGGAATGAGTAAAAATTTAGACCAGCCACAGAAAGATTTTGGAAAATAGGCTATCACAAACAAACTAGGTTGTCACAAACGATTTCTTTAGAAAATTCTATTAGTTTAAACAATTTCAAAGGGAATGAGTAAAAATTTAGACCAGCCACAGAAAGATTTTGGAAAATAGGCTATCACAAACAAACTAGGTTGTCACAAACGATTTCTTTAGAAAATTCTATTAGTTTAAACAATTTCAAAGGGAATGAGTAAAAATTTAGACCAGCCACAGAAAGATTTTGGAAAATAGGCTATCACAAACAAACTAGGTTGTCACAAACGATTTCTTTGGTAAATTCTAATAGTTTAAACAATTTCAAAGGGAATGAGTAAAAATTTAGACCAGCCACAGAAAGATTTTGGAAAATAGGCTATCACAAACAAACTAGGTTGTCACAAACGATTTCTTTGGTAAATTCTAATAGTTTAAACAATTTCAAAGGGAATGAGTAAAAATTTAGACCAGCCACAGAAAGATTTTGGAAAATAGGCTATCACAAACAAACTAGGTTGTCACAAACGATTTCTTTAGAAAATTCTATTAGTTTAAACAATTTCAAAGGGAATGAGTAAAAATTTAGACCAGCCACAGAAAGATTTTGGAAAATAGGCTATCACAAACAAACTAGGTTGTCACAAACGATTTCTTTAGAAAATTCTATTAGTTTAAACAATTTCTAATGGAATGAGTAAAAATTTAGACCAGCCACAGAAAGATTTTGGAAAATAGGCTATCACAAACAAACTAGGTTGTCATAAACGATTTCTTTGGTAAATTCTAATAGTTTAAACAATTTCAAAGGGAATGAGTAAAAATTTAGACCAGCCACAGAAAGATTTTGGAAAATAGGCTATCACAAACAAACTAGGTTGTCACAAACGATTTCTTTAGAAAATTCTATTAGTTTAAACAATTTCAAAGGGAATGAGTAAAAATTTAGACCAGCCACAGAAAGATTTTGGAAAATAGGCTATCACAAACAAACTAGGTTGTCACAAACGATTTCTTTGGTAAATTCTAATAGTTTAAACAATTTCAAAGGGAATGAGTAAAAATTTAGACCAGCCACAGAAAGATTTTGGAAAATAGGCTATCACAAACAAACTAGGTTGTCACAAACGATTTCTTTGGTAAATTCTAATAGTTTAAACAATTTCAAAGGGAATGAGTAAAAATTTAGACCAGCCACAGAAATATTTTGGAAAATTGGCTATCACAAACAATTTGTTAAACCACAAACGATTTTGTTAGTAAATTCGAAATATGTTAACAATTTTCAATAGAATGAAGTTAAACATTAGATAAGGTTAAGCCATAAGAGTTTAGATGAAAATGGTAGTCGCTGACTTATTTTGATTAATAATTAAAAATTCAAACTCCATTTCCCTTCATTGAAGTAGAAACAACAGTCGTTTTTGCTTACAATCAATCTCCTATACTTGTATACATTTGCAACATGTTGCTCACCTCAAAGTATAAAAACTCACCTCAGCATCATGAATCCTATACATAGCTCCGCCCATATTGATAAACAAAATGAAAGTGTGGTGAAATTTAATTAGTTTTTCTTATTTTTCTCGAAAACTAAGTTGTCACAAACGATTTTATTGATATATTCGGGAGTCACAAACGATTTCTGATCGAATGAGTATAAAAAAGTCTATACTATTTCAGTTTTGAAAAAAAAAAAATGGCTAACTGGTACTTTTTTTTAATTTGTTAATAACTAAAAAACTAGTCACAAAACTTTTTATTGCTGTCACAAACAGTCACAAACGAATCACAAACGAATGGCATAAAAAAAAATTCAAAAAGTTGATTTTTTAAAAATTAAAATGGCTATCTGGGAGCATCTGGGAGAGACACAAAGAAAGTAGAAGGAAAAAAATAAACAAAAAAAAAAAAGGAACAAAAAACCTCTCCTGGACATCCTTGCAAAAACTTTTGAAGAACTCTGTTCTTCCTGTTTGAATTTCCGGTCAAGCTTGTTCAGCATAAGGTTTGTTTTTCCAAAAGAGTTCCTATTCCGGTCTGTCCGATAGGATGTCGGGTCTGTGCTGTCTTGAATGGCGACCACTGTTACCAGTGTATATGGCTTAACCAACCGTTTTGTCCTTGTTTCAAAGCAAACGAATTGCATACAGCAAAAAAAAAATAAAGAAGAAAGGACGACCAACGACGACGATAGTGCAAAAGAAATAATAAACCAAAGCTGATGCACAGCTTTCTCTCTCCAAACAGTACCCAGTTCCAAGTACCTAGAGTTCAGAGTATCAGGGCTTCAAAAAAAAAAAAAAGTGAAGAACCCGTACCGTTCCCAACCGTCATGGTATAAAGTAAAATTGGTCAGTTCTTGCGGATTGAATGCAAGTGACGGTGGCGGTGGCGACGGTGGCAATGGAGGAAATGGAGGAACAGCGGCAAAATTAATTTTGAATATTGAAGGGCAGTTAAGGATTGGATGGAAGGCACTAATTACTGTTCCGTTGTTCTGGAGAGAGGGTGTGCCTGGGTGCATGTATTTGTATATGGTTTACAAATTCAGAAGACCTCTTTTGGCCAGCAGTCATCGCCAGCAGTATAGTGCCCATAGCGGATGGTGCTTTTAGTGTGGTCTTTAATGTTTTTTTTGTTTTTTTACTTTATATATATTCATCCAGTTGTTGTTAATAAGGAGAACACAGAAAACCATATTGGATGAGTTCACATGTTGTACAAGAGAGCACTCTCATGTGAACAAGCACTTTGAAGTTTAATGGGAACAAAGTCAAGGTAAATTCATATATACTTTGAGTTGAAGCCAACGGCGGACACACGACCGGATGATGATGATGAACACAAAAATTTAAAAAAAAAAGATGGAAGCTATTATTTTAGGAAGCAATTTATTATTATATCACAGGTTCGTCCTTGCATTAACTCTATTATTATGGCTTTTATTAAGATGGGTTGTTTTATTAAATTAAGATAAATTAGAATCAAAATAGTTTCAAAATATAAGATGGAGTTTTTGAGTGACTTTTAGTGTAGTTTTCTTATTACTTTATTAAAATAGAAATATTAGGTTCAAGGCTAGTTCCGTTCCTGTAAAATAAAATTGATCATTATCCCAAATCTGATTTGTAGCAGATCCAAAATTCTTGTTAGAACAGTAATAAAATCTTAAGATGTCGAAATTTTTTTGAGTTTGAAGCTTTAAATTCGTATATACTACAAGACCACGAATCTTTACTTGTTTTGTTGGGAGCAGTGTTGCCGAAAGTACTCCCATAGGAGTATTGTGCTACTTTCAGCACCTCCGTACTCCCGTACTCCTCCTTTCACATTCGTACTCCTATTTTTTTTAATGCCATAAAATATTTTACACTTGTAGCAAAGTGTAATGTCAACCTAAACAAATTTAATTTACTTTAAATTTAATGCAAATTTGGCAGCACTTTTACCTTCAAAGGGAATTTTTACTAGGTGGTTAGCTCTTGAACAGGTTGTGGCAAGAACGCTAGAACAGTGGCCTGCATTATTACATTAGTTTTTTTCATAATTCTTTTGAATCTTCTGACAAAAATCTAGATCTTGTTCACAAGATTCAAGAAGAACTAAATGATACCACAAAATTGTATTTATTATTTCTATCCTATGTTCTCCAGTTGACTAAGCAGCTTAACTTAGAATTTCAATCTCAGTCCGTCCGGATTCATAAATTTTTGCCATACGTAAAAACGTTCTATAAAACTATTTTACAAAATTTTATCAAATCGGATGTGTTAAGCGACGAGTTTCTCTCTAATCCGAATTCTTCTGACATTTATTTAAAAAATATTAACTCTGTATATGTTGGGGCTAAAGCTGAACTTTTTATTAAAATAAACAAAATTGTTATAAATGATATAATTGAGTTTAAAGGTGTTTGCCGAGAATATTATAACTTAATTAATTGACGTTTTTTCAATGCAAATTTAAATATTTTATTTCATTGAAAAATGCATAGAACATTGAACAAAGCACAATTGGTTTCAATATTTTACACGGTAACTAATTTTGCATCAATTCTAAAGTTAGAAAACACAAATGGTCACTGTGGCGTATGTGGAATATTATTTTTTTGCAAATTTTTGTTGGTTGAAAACAAATAAATTAATTTAAAAAAATACCCACCAAATAACCTTCGACACTCAATTGAAATTTTACAAAATATAAGAGTTAAAAAATAAAACCATTTTTAATTTCATCAGGTATGGAACTATCTGAATTCCAAAAATAATCAACAAAACTGCATTGGCAATGTGAACAAGATCAAAATACGAATGGCCTTAGCCCTCAAAATCAACGAATGACCCTACAAAAGAGAATCAAATTTGCGACTATGTTTTTGGCCATTAAAGAAGAAAATAAAAACACTTTCAACATTAATTTTAATTCTTATTTGGGAAACCGTGACACCTTGACGTCATAAAAATAATAAACCAAAATGGAAAAAAAATATTTTTCTCGAAAAAAGAGCTCCAAGGATTTTTAATAAAATTTTGTGTGTGTACTGTCTACTTTCGCAAACAAAATAGTAGGTACTAGTAAAGGTGAAAAAAGAATTGAACCGTTATCGATGAAAAATTTTTTTTATTTCGGACTCACTCGTATAAGACTCAACCGATTTCAATTAATTTTTTTTTTTTATTTTTTTTAGAAATCTTTTTTTGAAAACGGTTTGATGAATTTTTTCTGAAAGTCTATTTTTAAGTGTTGATTAATATTTTCTTAAAAATTGCTTTTTTTGAAAGGTGATTGAAAATTTTTCTATGAATTTATAAAAGAAAACATTTTAAAAAATTCACTTCTACGAATTTGAAAAAAAAAAAAACAAAATTTTTAATTCCTTGCATTATAGAATCACTATAATTTGTTTGCTGGTTCAAGTCATCAAGAAAGATGTTTTAGAGTTGTTTGTGAAATTCCTCAAAAAATATAAGTTTATAACTTAATTCTTTTTTTCATAGGCAGCTTGATCTTTTGCAATTTTCTCAAAAAAAAAAATCTTTTCTAAGAAAAAAGTTTTTTTTTCGAAAATCATAACTAACGGTAGATCCCGCTTTGACCTTAACATAAAAGAAGAGCTCAATTTAAAAAATGTTTTTAACAAAAGCTTTAATATAACTTAAAAATTTATTTAAAAAAAATTTTTATAAAATACTTTTCTTAACTTCAAAAAAATTTGAACTGATTTTTTTTAAACCAATTGCTCCAAAACGGTACATTTAATTTTTTTTTTATTTAAGGTATTGAAAATGTTACAAATTTAATGTCGACTTTTCTTAATTTTTTCAATTTTTATCATTAACAATTTTAAAATATTAAAAAATTCCGGAAAGCCAAAATTCCAAACACCAAAATCCAATATCTCGAAAATCTAGAATCCTTTCAGGATTTTAATTTCCACTGCTAAAACCGTTCACTTTATTATCGAAAACTTTCCGTATTATTGACCATCATAAGCTGTCCTCATAAACAATGCATTTTATAATAAATAATCATTTTTAGCAAAAAAAAAAAAACGACTTCCATGGATCAAAACTGGGTTTTATGGTTTTTAAAATAGTTCCTATGGCTAAAAGTGAAAGAAATTGAAATGGGACCACACTGCAGCCACCAGCTTTCCAATACAATACTTTCCAGCTTTATCAAAATTGGTTCACTCAGTCCAAAGTTATGCGGTAACAAACATAAAAAAAAAAAAAAAAATACAGACGAATTGAATACCTCCTCCTTTTTGGAATTCGGTAAAAAAAATAACTACAAAATATTTAGATATGTTCGTAGAAGATTCAAAGCCGTTTGCTAAAACAAAACTAAATGATTTATGTTCTTCATAAAACCTTATGTGACAGTTTACGCAGAGGAAGAGTTAGGAAATAAGAGTTTATGTTCTACATAAATATTTAAGTTTCGTTTGAGCAAATGGCACTTAGACATAAATTATAAGAAAATTCATCCTAAAATTAATTGAATAAGTTTACTTAAAATAAAATTATATACAATTAAATTTTGTTTGTTCATTGAATTTGGATGCAAGTTCAAAAGTTCGTAAAATTTTTGAGGAAATAGCAAACATTAACCCTCACGTTTAACGTTTTTTTTTTTGATTTTCACGTTTCTTTCTTTTTAGAAAATCAAATTTTTTTGACCATTTTGTTTTTATTTTTTTTTTGGACCCCTCTAAGAGAATTTTTTTTAATTATGAATATGACCCTGGGAAATTTCCTATTCCCAACAAAAAAAAAAAAAAAACAACCCACCAATGTCGTGGGACTAAAGATTGCTTTTCCACTTCCGTATATGAAAAACTTAGAATTCCTCAAAAATGTACTCGTATGCACTTAGCTTTTCCTACGCCATATCACTTGAAAGTCTTCTCATGCATAGATATTTTCAAAAACCACATCTCCCATCACAGAAAGAGAGTGAAATGTAGAAATGGTATGAAAACGTTAGAAAATTCATTATGTGCGTTATGATTGCGAGAGTAGTTTCTTTTTCCGTCAGCCCAGTATTAATTTTTTTTTTTTTTAAATTGAAATTTTTCATTTGCCAAATCAAGTGCCCGAAAGGAGAGCAACGCAAAGGCTGAATTGGCTGAGGGCAAACATAGTTTTTTTTTCTAATTTTTTTTTTTTTTTAATGTTAAGAAAGTTATGTTGAAACAAGCACTTGCGATTATAAATGCCAAAGACAAAAACAACTTCTTTATGGGCGTCCTTCCTGGGGGGGAAGAGTGAAGTGGTGAAGAACGCGAAGGGTGTGGGTGGTCAGGGTGGCTAAAAAGGGTGTTGTTAAGAGTTTTGCCCCATTTTTTGCATTTTTTCCTTAAATTTTTCTATTTTTTGTCTTTGTTATTATTAAACTGAGTTTTTGTTTTTTCTAAGTGTGAGAATGAGATGCTGCTGCTGTGGGTGTGACCCATATTCAGGCTTGAAAACTACTCAAATTAGCAAATTTTACATATGCATTGAAACCCAAGGGCGCATGATAGCGTGTAGAGGTATAGTATATAGCAGGGCGGCACATATCCGGCGGGCAAATGCTTTAGGAATTCTTACAGTTTTTCCTTGATATGCGTTGTATGTTGTGTTTTTTTGTTTTTATTGTTTTTCTCTTTATTGTTTGTTGGAAATTTTGTTTTTTGTGTTTTTTTTTTTTACAAAAAAGAAGGTTGAACTGAAAGAAAAAGTTTAACCCTTTAGATGCTTATTAAAAATGTAGTTTCACCCAGCCCAATTAAAAACATGAGCATTATGAGTTTTTTTGGAATTCATATTAATTTGAATTTTTGAAATTGTTGTGAAGCCTTCCGACCGACTATTGAATAGAAGTTTGAAGTTTTGAGGTTTTAAGCTTTGAATTTTGAAACAAAATTATCTTTCTTTTTTTTTTAATAGAAATTAGATCAAAAAAACTTCCAATTTTTCCTTGCAATCTTGAAGCTGAGAGAGAATTGTAAATATTTTCAGTATAATTTGTGTTATTTTAATAATGTGGTTCTTTTCGCACATTTAGCACATGTCGCATTTTAAGCACATTTTGCAATTACCACAATTGTTTATTTGTCGCACATAACGCATTTGTCACATACATATATCACACTTATAGAAATTTTCCTCTTGTCGCACGTAACGCACTTTTAATGCACGATATACTTAGCGCAATTCTCCATTTGTCGCAAGTAACTCACTTGTCGCACAAGTCACGCTTATCACAATTGTCCACTTGTCGTAACGCACTTGTCATACATGACACACTTATCGCAATCGTCCAATTGTCGCACGAAACGCACATGTTGTACATCACACACTTAACGTACTTGTCCACTTGTCACACATAACGCATTTGTCACACATGTCACACTTATTGCAATTGTCAACTTGTCACACGTAACGCACTTCCCATGCATGACAAACTTGTCGTACGTAACGCACTTGTCATACATGGCACACTTATCGCAATTATCCACTTGTCGCATGTAACGCACTTTTTGCATTTGATCCACATAACGCAATTTGTTCACATGCCGCACCCGACGCACTTCTCACACATGTAGCACTTGTCCACTTGTCACACATAACGCATTCGTCGTCTATTGCATTTTTCACACAATTCGCACACATCTTGTCACGACTTAACGCTTTATTGTACTATTTTTTGTATTTGAAAGACCTAGTTATGTGAAACACCATTCTTTAGTGTTGCACAAAGAAAAATCAAATAAAATCCCAGATTTCTTTGATTTTATTAGTTTTCCTTTGTATTTAAGCTTAAATGAATGCTCTCTTAAGCACATAGCTCAAAAATAACAAAAAACCATATAAAAACATAAAATATAAAGAAAATAAAACAAAACAACAACAAAAAAAAAAGGAAAACAATCAGGATTCGGTTGTGCAAATCCAAAAATCTCATCCTGAAATAAATTGATAAACCCACACACATGTGTTCAATTCAGATGTGGATTCTCTTTCTCTCTCTCTTTCCCTCCCTCTCTCTCTCTCTCTTTGATGCCTTTATATACACTTTCACTATACAAAATGGGTGCTGTTATGAATAAAGCATTTCTTAATTTACATTCAATTGGAGTCTTTACCACCCCCCCCCCCAATCTACATGTTGGGGGGGTTATAGCGCCCATCGATTCCTCGGCTCGATTCGACTCAGCCGACATTGCTACAATTTATTGCCGGGGCTGGGCAGGTAGCTATGCAAATAAATGTAGGCCCCCCTTTTCTCCGTGGTCATTAAAGCCTTCTACAAAATGTATAGTCCCCCCCCCCCCCACAAATTTTCCATGGTCAGTGTGTTTACTGGTGAATAATTTTTTTGTTTCTTCTTCTCTACCACATGGGGATAGGTTGGAAATACACATGGGATGAAGTTTTCAGTATCTCTGTGGTATCGAAAAAGATCAAGAGGATAACGTGTGCGCACACAAATAAGGGATTACGGTAGGTATTTTCAGTTTTCAATTTGCGACCAAAATGGTCAACAATTTATCTGGAGCAATTTAAATTTGTGTGACCCCAGGGAACATTAGCATCCAACAGCAACACATGTTTGTATATTTGCTACCCCCCGGCTTTATAGACGGGAGACGGTCCGATCCCGTCGGCCGGGTTCAGTCTATAAACATTATTGTGTTAAATGGAATTTGTGGAATACATTTAAATGCGGAAGCAGATCTCTGTTTCGGATGCTGCTGCAAAAAGAAGTTCTCTCTTCTCTAGTTTTGATGTCGGACTAATAAACTTATTTCTCCTTTGATCTGCAATTGAATTCTTCTTTTTGCATTTTTAGTAAAATGCAAGGATAGACGACGGACGACGTCCATTTTGGCTTCAAAGTGTTGGTGAATGAAAATATACCAGGGACATGAATTTTCGGAGAATGTATACACAAGATGGAAAAAAGGACTCTCAATTGAATTCAATTTATATCATTTTATTTATTTAACTTGTGCACTTGTGTTTTGTCGAAAGGAGCAGTTGGTACACCCGCTGCCCCGTCGACCCCTACACTATATCAAAATTGAAGTATAGAGTGTATCTTTTCGCTTGTAATTTCAATAGATTTTCTTATATTTCTTTGGCCTGACGAAAGAGAGAAGAACCTTTATCCGGTGAAAGGAGGACTATACTAATACTTTTTTGTGTGTGCGTCATTATCTATGTTCGATGAAGTGAAATGTTGCAGTTGCAGTTACAGTTGGGAAAATTGCTTTTTACTTGGTACTATGGCTGCTGCAAAAGGTAAGATAACGATTTATATAAATAAATGTTTTTTAGTTGGGAAAAACTCTAGAACTATCATGAACATATAAAAGTCTTTTCGAAAAACTTAATACAAAACTCGCAATAGTTATATACAATTGAAATGAAACGAATTGAAATTAGAGATATTCTATATAAGGTAAGAGGAGGTAAGATAATGCCATTTGGGAGACTATCATATTCATTGACACTCTTCAAAAGGAATATGTCTTTATATGTCTTTTTCTTTTGTGTGAAATAGTTTTGTGTATTTAAAATAATTTGTTTTTGTAGTTCGTGTCCTTTATGAAATAAATTCATTAATCAGGAATAAAATAGGATATTTAGAGGTTTTAGGTGGTAATTTTCTATAAAATAATAATTTATGACAGCGTTATTCTTCCTTTAGAGTTTTTTTAGAACTTTTTTTTTGGAAAGGGTACCCTTTGTTTTTTTTTCTAAAAAATTAGATTTGTAATTTTTTAACCCAAATGCATAGGCTTGTTCACTATGAACTCATATGAGTATGTGAACCAAAACTTGTTTCGAGACTTTGATACAGATATCTGCCTCCGAATTTAAGAAAAAAATGTTCGGATGCAAATTACTCAGCAACCAGACCTTCAAGAAACTTTTGGTTTATTGTAATGAATAGAGCTTAAAAAGACCTTTCTTTTGATGTCTCATTCGATGAATTTGGAGCAAATTTTTTAAAATGCAATATTTTTCGGCAAGGGGTTAACCTCGATTTCTTCTTGAAAATTACCTACATAGACCTGGGGTCGAATTACGGCATACGTTCGTTATCTTATGGTTGCTATGTGTCCCAATCTTTTTCTACTAATTAAATAGAGACACAAATATTAAAAACGTTAGCGAATGATCGTAATCGTATGCTGTAATTCGACCCCTGTTTACTGTTAACTTACATATATTTATAAACCAAAACATGATTGGAAACTTTGATCTGCAGATATCTGCCTTCGAATTTACGATCCCACCTGGTACAGGTAAAATAGTACCTACATAAAATCAAGAAATAAAAAAAAAATTGTTACTCTCATGAAACTTGGCAAAAAGTTTGCTTTTGAGATAAGAACCAAGTACAAAAAAAGTCTATAAAAAAAAGATGGGTGGAAGGGTGTTTTTTCGCGGACAAGAGGGAGGGGGTGAAGGTCAAAACGTACTGAAAAAAATTGTTTGTCAAATATCATCATACGACACATGTTTTCAAGGTATTTTTTGATGCTGAATCCAATGACATATAAATAAAGTCAATACGATTGCTCTAAAAAAAGTTATTGCCGATTAAAAACAAGGGTGCTTGTTTTTTTACTTCAACAAGTAAAATATAACCGAAACCCATGTGAAAAACATGCTACACTAATAAAATTCAGGATGAAGGTTTCAGATAAAGCAGGGACAAAGGATTTATAAAGTTCTTAAAATTATTTTTGGTGAAAGGGTGTTTTTTTAATGGGTTAAGTTGTGTGTGAGGAAGGTATCATATCAGCTGACTTAAATTTTATTAATTTTTAAAACTTGGTGTAAATGTTTTGGTTGGTATAAGAATTAAGAATCTAAAAAGTGTCCAAAATTATCTTCAGTGAAAGGGTGTTTTTTTTTTAAGAAATTATGAAATTTGGAATTAGTACCACAAAAACTAGGAAAAAATTATTACACCAATGAAAATAGGTAAAAATGTTTCATTTATAACAGAAACTAAGAACCCAAAAAGTCTATACAAATATTTTAGGTTAAAGGGTGTTTTTTTGGGAAATAGGGAAAAATCCCCGATAAGTCCGTTAAAATCAATGGTATAAATGCTACCCTTACGAAATTCATTAAATATGTTCTCTTTCCCATGGGAATTAGGAATAATGTAAGTCTATACATTTTTTTTATGTGAAAGGGTGTTTTTTTTTAGAAGTAAAGAAAATATGGGTATATTTGAAAAAGTGTGTATTACTAGAGTAATATTAGTGGTACCCTACTGAAATTTAGCAATTATGTTACTTTTAAGATAAGAAACAAGGATATAGAGTGTCTATAAAAATATCATGGTTATTAGGGTGTTTTTTTGAGTGAAAACAAAAATGATGGGCCACCCTAATGAAATTTGGTAAAAACATTGATTTTGGGATATAAAGCAAGAATAAAGAGTTTTCATAAAAAAATTTTGGTGAAAGGGTGTTTTTTCGAAGAGACAGTAAAATCTGCAATTGGTCCCAAAAAGCCAATGATTCGCGTAAAACGTGCAAGAACTTATCTATAAATGTTTAATTTGCCATAAAAATCATAAATAAAATGAATCATTGGCTTTTTGGGAACAATTGCAGATTTTACTGTCTCTTCGAAAAAAACACCCTTTCACAAAAATTTTTTTTATAGACTTTTTTGTACTTGGTTTTTATCCCAAAAGCAAACTTTTTGCCAAGTTTCATGAGTGTAACAATTTTTTTTTTAAATGTCTATTTTACCTGTACTAGTAGCTCAATGTACGCCTCTGTCAGCTAGCTTGATTTTGTTTTAGTCGATAGGTTTGAATTCTAGATCCAGTTAGAAATATTCTAATTGAGAGCTTGTGAAATGTTGACCTTTATGACTTCCACTCACTCTTATCTTAAAGGGTTATGTTGATTCTTCAATCTTCACAAAAAAAAATTGATCTTGATCAACGTTAAAGCAATTCACGGTAAACAATGTACATACACAGATTTTTTTGTTCAAAAAATATTAATATTAAAAATATTATTAAATTAAGTTATTTTTTTCATAGCAATATTTCAATTTTCTAGCATACAAAGAATGAACAAAAATCATAAAACTGCTGAAAAATGTTTAAAAATGTTTTTTTCATTCAAAAATTTAACATATTTTGAATTTTAGTTAATTTTGTTCTTTTTTTTTTTTGTAAAGTGGGGTCGATTTACAGCATACGTTCGTTAACGTATCTTTTTCTACTCATTTAATAGAGAAAGAAATAGTCAAAACGTTAACGTATGATCGTAATCGTGTGCCGTGTTTCGACCACTGGTTTCGTCCAACCGAACTTGATTAACTTAACTTATTAGTAGCTACCACTTTTTTTTTTTCATTTTCAGGCTTAGATGTTAGCTCCTAGCTATCCCAGGGGTCATAGAAAATTCTGCTGCTCCTAATTAATTAGGATTAGACTCTTGCTTGCTAAAAAAAACTGTTTAGAAATTTGATTTTATTAATAACCTTTAAATGACAAATCCTGCCGCTAAAGTATAAGTCGATGGATCTTCTATTTGTGCTACAAGCTATAGCTACAGATTAGTTGTTGTATGCCAACTGATAATATTGGTTCTATAAAGCTTTACAGATGCTACAGTTGCTTCTGTAAGACTTTATGGAGGCAAAATTGCTAGAACGACAATCAGGGGGGTTGAATGTAACAAATGTGTAATTTAAGTTATGTGATTTTAATTGACTTTGGCACAATTTACTCACATTCCATTAAATTTTAAGTCGTCATTTAAACCGGAAAATTTTTTAATTTTTTGATTTTTCAACTTTGAATTTAATGGAGTATGAATAAATTGTTTAACTAATTCAAAAGCATAATGTACCTACTGGTGAAATTTTGAATTTGCAATCAACTCATACAAATTCTTAAGAGAATTGTAGTTTGGTTCAAAGTCGATTTTCTTCGCAGTTTTAGCGAACTTTAATTTGGTTTCACTAGTCGAGGAACCCGTGATTTAACTGGGATAAACTCTTTTACAATAACGAAGAAAAAAATAACAAAAATAATAAAAAATTATTAAAATTATTTTTATTTTAAGTGGACTGATTGAATATTGATGAGCCCACTGTCGTACCTGGGCGAAACGCTTTATAAAATTTTTGGAGTTGAGGTCACTTGAACTTATATTGAATTAAACTCTTTTACTATTAAAAAACAAAAACAAACATTTTAACAATTAATTAAGATGAAAATTTTATTAATTTTATGATTATAAGATTTTCATCTTAAATTAAGTGGATTTCCGATAAATTTGAGACGGAAGTCATCTTGGCATGCTTGTTTCACTTCCTGTTAGCAGAGTGGTATAGATTGGAATTTTATCTTAAAGAATAAGTTATAATGAAGCCAAGCCCAGTCATATATATGTCAATAGAGTCAGCCGATCAGGTGATTAAAGCGATGAACGATTTGTCTTTTGCACCATAGGTCTGGGGTTCGAATCCCACTACAGCCCAATACTTCTTTTTTCTTATAATTATTTTTTTTTTAATTTTCTTATGATGTTTTCACGTAAAATTATAGTCTGTAAACCGATTTTACATACAACCAATTGTTTTTAAATTTTGGGCGTTATAATTTTTTTTTTTTCTTTTGGGCGTTATGATTTTGGGCGATATGAAAAACTTTGATATGATTATTTTTGAGAGTGATCATATAGGTACAGTTTAATTACCAGAAACATTATTAGGACTCAGAAAACAGAAATTTATCAATTCGTTAACAAGTCATTCATCATGATTTCATTTATTAAAGAACTTCCGAGTGGTTCATCTATTTTACACAAGGACTCTCACAAACATTAATATTATTAGTATTTCCAAAACAAACCGAACAAAAGTTGAAAACCTAAAAATGATAACAGTCCTTTTTGTCTATTATTCTTCTTTTCTGAGAGTTATATTCACACGATTAATCGTAAACAAAAAATAAACATTACCCACAAACAATTCCTTCAAATATCAATTTATCTTCTCTTTCTCTCTCACTCTTTTTCTAGAAACTCTTGTTTTGATACCGGCTGTGGTTCTATACGAGTACTACACCAGAGCTATTAATTAGACATAAGTTTCAAAAGGCAATCATAAATGACATACGGACTGAATCTGAGTCTGAGTCTTTCGTTCGATAACCAATAGTCTCTACTATACCACATCTCTCTCTCTCTCTCTTTCTCTCTCTGCGATGACACAATATGTACTCATACCATACCACCCTACAAAAATCATATGTGGAGTGTTGTATACGTTACAATGATAAATTCTTTCCACTTCTATACTGGAGGAGCTTATATATGGACAAAGTATAGGTACTTCGTTCCCAATCCGTACCACCGCCGCGCCGGTACCGGTACCAACCGAAATGAACGTTATAATACGACACCTCAAGAAAATTTATCGTTTTCATCCCTCAGTGAACAAACAAATTTAAGGGTTACCTCTTACCTTACTCGTATACTACACCTATCAAACGATGATGATGATGATGGAGCCAGAAAAAAAAAACAAGGAAGAAAAAGTAGAAAGAAGACTCAGAATAGCGTTGCAGTGAATACGGCACGGAGCACACATAACGAGTTGGTTAGCTTGAAGTTATATCCTTCCATAACCGATTTTCTTTTCCTGAAAAATTACCCAACCGTATTGAAGGATCAGGATATGTTGAAGATAAAAGTTTATTGAAGCAAAATGCATTCTTAAGGTGTGTGGGTGATTTCAACCCTCTTCCCCTCCCTACCCTACCTTTTTCCTTGAACTTCAACTATGTATTACGAACGACACGGACATGGATATAGACGGTTATGTTTTATTATTGTGCTGTTGTTGTATACAACTATATTACATCAATGTGTTTTTCTGTCATAGAAACGTCGAGGGGATACAAATACCCCCCTTCCCCTCCCTCATCAAAACTTATGAATTCCAAAAACTAAAAGAAATAATAAAAGAAAAAGCAAACAGAAGAAGAAGAAAGAAGAAATCAACTTGCCACAAGCACACAGACAAGAGACTTATTAATGAGTTATTGTGTAAGGATGTCCTTGCTCCTTCGAACTTTTTCTATCATCGAAGAGCGGGAGAGACGACACAAAAATAGCAACAGAGCTACTTAGAGCTGTTGCTGTTTATTTTTTGTCAGCGACTAAGACGACTTTCTATCTCTGGAAGAAAAACTTACATCAAGCGTCTAATTGTAGCACACACAAGAGTTATCCTTCACGGTTGACACGACTTAGCCGAAGTGAAAAAAAAGAAGAAGAAGAAGAAATAGTATCATCCACTAGTACCAGCATCCAGCAGTTCGCAATATTTGATTCCCATTTCACCTATCCAAGCTGGCTGGCTCTGATGCTGTGTGCAAAACTTAAACTTTCCATTAAAACGAACTTCAAAAAATTAACACAAAATTGAAGAAGTTGAAGGCATTAAAAGTTCGATTCCCTAATTCTTCAAGATTGTACTTGAAGTTTATGCTGCTGCTTATTTTTTTTTTTTTTTTACTTCTTATAGAATTCTACTTTTTTCTTCGTTTTGCGATTTGTACTTGTTCGTTTTGAGTTGTTGGTGGTGAAACTTTTTTGTCCATCTTTGTCCTCAGTTATGCCAGCTGGAGAGAAGGTGGAAGCAGCTTTCAACAAGCAAGCCCATAACACCGCACAGTGGGCCACATTTTCATTTTTCGCTGCAAAATTCATAACTTCACGTTTGTCTGTGAAAGAGAAAAATAGTATGATATCCACAATAAATCTCACTCTCTTAAAACAATACAATTTCCGCTTAAAATAAGTAGAATCCGCTTAAATTCTGTTATTTTCATTTCATTTAATTTTAATGTGAATTTATTTAAAAAAGTGGCTGTCAACTTTTTTTTTATAAAAATGTTTCCATATAAAAATTAGATGATTTTCCGCTTAAATTAAGTCGATATATTTTAAATTTGCGCATAAAAGAAATTCAGAAGATTTGTCAGCTTAATTTAAGACTAAAGTCATCTTGGCAAAAATCCATGCAGAAATCCGCTTAATTTATTATGGAATCCGCTTGTTTTCTTGGTTTAAGATACCAGTTTTAGAATTCAACCAAACTTAAACGATATTCAGAAGTGTTCTATAATATTTGATAATAATTCTGCGAAAATGTGGGTATACCACGCCAACTGGTGAGACAAATCTGAAGTTTTAAATTTGTTCTCCAGTACTACCAACCAATGCTACAATTCTGTCAAATTCCAAAATTCCAAAAAACATACACGGAGAAAAAAGACCACCTAAAACCAAGTGGATTCCATATTAAATTAAGCGGATTTCCGCATGATTTTTAGCCAAGATGACTACCGTCTCAAATTTAGCGGACAAATCTTTTTAATTTCTTGAATGTTCAAATTTAGATGAAATCCACTTTATTTAAGCGGAAAATAATCTTATTTTTACATGGAAACATTTTAATAAAAAAAAAACCTGGCCACTTGGGATCGATTCTACAACTGTTAGGTCACTAGGCGAGTGCTTAACCATCAGCTTACCTCACTGATAGAAATAAGTTAACGAAGAAAAACACCACCTAAAATTAAGCGGATTTCTTCATGGTTTTTTTTTGTCAAGGTGACTTCTTTCTTCTTTTTATTATCATAAAAATAAGAAGATTTTCATCATAAATTAAGTCGATTTCCGGTTAATTTAACACGGAACTCTTCTTGGCAAAAAACATGCGGAATTCCGCTTAATTTTAGGTGATCTTTTTCACTGTGTATGATAAACTTTTAGATAGTTATTTTTTGTCGGTTTTTATAATGAAAATTCATATTAAAATGAAATGAAGTTCAACTTAAAATTAACAGAATTTAAGCGGATTCCACTTATTTTAAGCGGAAATTTTTGTTTTAAGGTACCTACGCAAATGCAAAATATGAATATCGCAACGACTTTTGAAAATTTGACCCACTGTTCGCCGCACCGCAGCAGCCACCAACTAACCAACCAACACAGCGAAGGAAAATAATATTGAAGTGGGCGAGCCGAGAAATATATAAGGGAAAAAACTAAGTGAAGAGTATAATCTTCAAATGCTACTTGACTGTGTAGATTTTTCAAAGCTAATTTTACAGCTTTTAGATCGTAAAGTTAAGGATTAAAAAGCTTTATGGTCATGGCTGCTGTCGAAAGAAAATTAAAATGGCATGATGCATCCTACAACTACTGTAATGGTAGCTGGTACAAACCTAAAAGGGATGAAAAAAAAAACTACAAGATCTTCGAAGGGATGAAATTAAATTATAGTATTTTTAAGTGTAAAACCCCATAGCACAAGGGATTTGGCTATGTTGTGGATGATGGAAAAAGGCCAAAGAGTTGAATCGCACATAGGCCAAGTCAAACTCAAGTCAAACCAAAAACCAAGGCAAGCCAAGTCGAGTTGAGACTCGAGCTAAAGACGACGACGACGAAGGCCAATATACTTGTTGTCGAAACGAAGCGAAATAATATGGGCATTGGACAAGGACATGCGGCTGGAAAGTAAAGGGAAGGGTCTGGTAGAAGAAGAAGAAGACTTTTTTCCCATCAGTGGTCAGAGTGAATGTGAGTGAGAAATTCACATTCAAATCTAAGAGAATATAATTTTCATATAAACTGCAGTTGGGAATGGACAAGTTTAAAATATTTATGAATAAAAGTTGACCTCTTTTGAATAAATTGTTAGGGAGAATGAGAGATCTCTGGTCTTTCGAAAACGGGACAAGGCGGGACATACATAAAACTTGAAAGTTCCTTCCATAGCTTCTATACTCTTGGTTGTTGAATGATGTTGGCTTGGTGCTATGATGGTGTTTTTCTTTTCCTTAAGCAATGCTACTATACACTTTGTTGGTCCTTGTTTTTTTTTTTTGTAAGGAACAGTAGAGGTAGATATGTTGCATTGGTGTCGTTTTCTCCGTGTATTTTACTTAAGCCGGAGGTACTTTGCACTTACTTTTAGCATATTTAATGAAAAATCTGGGTGAAGTTTGTCGTTTCGTTACGTTTTTAGTTAAGAGTGGTTTTGTTCTTATTTATACATTTAGGTATAAGTGAAATATACACACATAAGGTTGTATTTACACATAGAATAGGCTTTGAAGTTCTTTCTTTTTATCCTTTTTTTGTCAAAAAAAGAGAGACAATTCCCTTAGAAACATTCGTGTTAAATAGTAATATTATGTGTGTAACCTTTTCTGTGTAAGACTGAGGTGTAAAAAGTCTAGGTTTTTTGTAATAAAGTAAAGCTGTTTGTGCATCCAAATGGATAAATTGACGATTTAACTTTCAAAAAGTGTCATCGGGCATGAAAGTGTATAGAAATTCTACAGTATAAGCTACTATGTTTTTCATATGGAAAATGGTTGTGTCTTTGAGGTTTTTCATACCAGTGACCAGCTTTAAAAGTTTTCTGTGGTGTGAAAAAATTAATAGAGAATTTCTTATTCAGAAAGAAGTTTGACAAAAAGAAGTAATTAGAATTTCTTGGAAAGATTACTTATACCTGCACAGAAAAATATTTTACTAAGTACTTGTTAGCTACACTGAGGAAAAAAAACGACGTAAGAAAAAAACCGTTGTTGATAGAAGTTTCGGCCCCATTTATTTGCTTTGCCCACATACCACGGCCAAGCGATAAGCCCAAACATGAACTTATTGTATTTAATTTAACAAAGCATCCCAAATAAAATGCACGAATGGGGTCGCACGTACTTGCTCTTATGATAAAAGTAGCTTTTATGTCAAAAATTTTTAGGAAAAATATTGTGAATTAGTTATAATTTGATTTTTTTCAGGAATTTCATAAGTAATAAAAGAAATACCGTTACCCGTATTTTTTGAGAAAAAACAGAAAATGCAGTTATGTTAGATTTACGTACAACATTACGTGTGTTAAATTTAATCAAAATCGTTAGAGCCGTTTTCGAGTAAATTGCAATACCTCGAACACTTTATATGGGAGGTATATGTTCTAAGCGAGATATTAAAAAACAAAAAAAATAACCTTGGAAATTACAAAAAAACCATCTGTACCAAATTTCAAGAAAATTATCAATTAAAAATTTCATGACGAACGTCATGACGAAAACCACTTTTTCGGACTTCTCCATCATCGTAATGTTAGTTTTGATTAAAACCTCGAATTTTTTTTCTGACACGAAACCAATACTTGCCCTATAGATACGGTGACCATATTTCTGGAAGTTAAACCCGGGACGGATAAAAAATTAAAATTTTTTTAAATGAGTTTTCATAATTTTTCCTTTTTTTGATATTAAGATTTCCTAAACGATTTTTAGGGAGCGTTTTTGTTGAAATCATTTAAGTCGTTTACGAAATCAGAAATCAAGAAAATGGTTTTTTTAATAATGTCTGTTTATAACTTCTAAAAAAATATATTTTTAATCAAAATCGGGAGAGCTGTTTTTAACATTTTTATTTAAATGGTTTTGAAATTGTATAAACCTTAACACAACTTTTAACATGTCCTTAAAAGTTTTGAAACTTATCTGGGTTCTTTACTCTTCCATATATTGTTCTTTATTTGAAAACATTTTTCCTGGTGTACCAACCTGACAAACAGAAGCTGGAACTAAATACGAGTGGACGAACATTTAAAAAAAACTAAAGCCTAGTCTAGAGGCAAAACGAAAATTTTCATACAAAACCATCACAACGAAATCGTAAACGAAAATTTTGCTTTTCGTTGCACAGTACGCAGCTTAGGCAACGAAATTCTTACCTGTGCTAGAATATATGGAGAGTTTTTTTATCGTTTTTTTGCTTTGGAGACTTAGAAAATTTTTCGTTTTGCTTCAGCAGCGTACTAGAAAAATTTTAATTTCCAATCACTGTTTTCTTGTTTTTTGTTCAAAGTCTTTAAAATATTGAATACAAAAATCAGAGAATGTGCAAATACGGGACGGACAAATTACAAAATACGGGACACTTATACGTCCCGGGTTTCTTAAATAAAAACCCGGGACAAGCTGTAGAAATACGGGACAGTCCCGGGTAAATCGGGACGGATGGTCACCGTACCTATAGAGCAAGTAAAAAACATATAAAACAATTTTCTACATATCCGGTTATTAGTGATGGAAGTGTAGGCTCTGTGTAAATACCACTTACACTATTATTAGGCCACGCATTTAGTATCCACAGGTATCTCTGAACATTTCCAAACATTTCTGAACATATCCAAACATTTCCGAATATCTCCAAACATTTTCGAACATATTCAAACTTTTCCGAACATCTCTGAAACTTTCCGAATATTTTCGAGCATTTCCGAACATCTCCACACATTTACGAACAACTCCGAACATATCCGAATTTTTCCGAACATTTCCGAATAATTCGAACATATCCGATCGAGATATGTCTCATGAGACATGTCCCATGAGACTCATGAGACATGTTCGATGAAACATGTCTCATGAGACTTGTCCGATGAGACATGTCCGATGAGACGGATATGTTCGGAAGTGTTAGAACATATTCGGAAATATGGGAAGATGTTCGGAATAGATCGGATATGTTCGCCAATGTTCGGATTTGTTCGAAAATATTCGGAAATGTTCGGAAATGTAAGTTGCGATTTGAATAAATAAGGCCTACGCTACACTTCCAACAACAAGCCATCATGTAGAAAATTTACAATGTTCCCATAAATTTTTAAATAAAATAAAAAACATTTACACAATTTAACATAATCCCCATTTTTTTTTTTTTTTTTTTGTTATCAAATCAAATCGTCTTGAAAATGTCAAAGCTTTTAAAAACATTCACATTCATCCGTTATTATCTACTTAAATAAGCTTCATAAATTATTGTATTAAAACGTATAAAACATTCATCAAACTAAATTATCATCCAAATATATACATATTTTTTTTTTCTTTGAATAAAATGAAGCATAACAAGTCAATTCATTTTCTGTTTTAACCTCAAAAACAAACCCATCAACATTACTCATCGTCCTAGTGTACAATAATAATAATAATAATAATACCAGGGAGCAATGAAAACACCCTTAATTTAAAAGTCAACCCCTCACAAATAAAAATAACCCACAAATTTATCAACCATTTATCAAAATATGTTTTCCCATAAAATTTGAAGCATAGAGAGAAAAATGCTTTATGACAAAAAACCTTAAGTCCGACATAAATACCCTATATTCACCCCATATGACTCCTCTTCCCCAAAAAAAATAGAGCGAGCCAAAACAAGATACACTCTCATAATAATTTCACACACTACTCATTTGAATTTCGGTTTATTTACCCGGCATAATTTTGTGTGTGGACCACACCCAAACGCCCGCACAATAAAAGGATCTTTATCGACTATGAATACGACAGTTAAGCCCATAAAATTATGGCAAAAGCATAATAGAACGCTTAAGTGTCAGCAATTTAAAAGGAGCAGCGAGCAGAACGGAGAAGCGCCACGAATGTGTGTGTCCCTAGTGTTCTGTGATGTGATTCCCCAAAAAGGAACAGCCATTCGTTGGAAAATTGTACTCAATTGCTGGACATAAATTACCTTATCGAAATCCTTCATTGTGTGTTTTTTTTTGGGAGGGGGGAAAGACGAAGGAGGCGGGAAAGTCTTTTATTGTTTGGGAACCTATAAATCGTAACCCTTATGTTACAAAAGTATATCTGCAACCCTCCATCAACCACTCTTACACCCTTTCAATTGGGGGATTTTTTGAATTCTTGTTATTGTTAATATAGGTAAAATTCCTTTGGGGGATCAAGTGTGTGGAGTTGAATTGAGCCTTCATAACTCTAGGGTACCCAGGCCAGGGTGATGGACTGACTCTTACCGTCATCACCGCTTTGTTCACTAATTGATTGATTTTCAGCAAAGTGCAATTTGCGAAATCTGTTCAGTTTCCTGTTGACCTGATTGATGTTTATTCATATTCAGAATTCAACAACACTGGGCTATGATGATGATGACGACACGCCGCTGACATGCCAACATGCCAACAACGACACATCATCATCCGCACTGATCCACTGTGCTAGGTACTATTGCGCCACCTCCAATTCAATCCACACTGTACAGCAGCATTCACGGTGAGAGAGAGAGATTCCAAAGCGAATGTTCTGCTTGGCTTGGTGAATCATCAGCCAGCCATCATCCTCACCCGAGAGATGGAATATGATGATGGTTGTGGGCATGAGATGAGGGTACAGGGTGAAGCAAGCATAAATGTTTACCTTCAGGTATTCGGAGGTAAACGGATTTAACGAGTGGAATCGATTGATTTCTGTTTGCTAAATTATGTACAATCATAAATATACGAACACATTGATTCAGAGAGATGCAAATACACAATTGTATGTATGTGTTTGTGTATGGCATACTGACACTATATAGAAAAAGCAGCCCTTCAAGCGGGACATCTTTTTGATCCAAGGATTTTAAAAGAGAGAGAGATATCAGAAAAGGGGGATTGGCGCCCAACGTGGAGACAGTGTAAAGGTAAATAGCATTTTGATTTTGTTTACGGCAGTAGCAGAAGCTAGTGGAGCGAGTTTTTGACTTTCTTCGGCGATAAATTATTTTGAAATTAGATTAACCAAAAAGAGACAAACATGAATTAGGAATGTGTCAGTGATTTTGAAATCACTTAAAATTGAATTAAATTGACAAAATCACAGGAACATTGTAACTGGAAGTCATATAATAAGCTAAAGACATTGGGTTTGTTGTTTTTTTTAGTCATCATGATGTCGTTGATCGTCGATAATGAAGCTATTTCTATGTTAGGGTGGGTTGTTTTTTTTTTTCTAACTTCTGTTTGAAGGAAAAGGATTTGTTGGGTTTTTGTTTGAAATGTTAATTGAGGTAGATGAAGATAAAGGAAATGAAATGAAAGGTTGTGTTGACACAAGTTCAAATTAAGCAGTGATAAAAGGTTTATGTGGTCTTATGTGATGAAAGCTAAGAGAGAAAATTTTACCTTTGTTGTTTTTTTCTTTATTGAAGGCAAAAGAAATTCTTTTTGAAGAAGACCATGTTGCTTGGGTAGATAATAATTGTTCGAAGAAATGTTACTTATTCAAAGATTTAATTTAAAAATGTTGAAAAATTCAAAAATGTAAATTCCAAATAAATTTGTTTTAAATTAAAGACCTTTTATATTTTGTGAATTAAATCAGGTGTTTTTACTTCGGAAGGATAAACTTTATGTTTTCTAAACTCACATTTTGATATGTCCGGGACATATACAGGACACATTCCAGACACGTCCGGTACTTGCCTGGGACATTTCCATGACTTGTTCCGAACATGTCCGAAATTTCCGAAAATTATCGAACTAACCCGATAATTTCCGAAAACTTGACAGAACATTTCCGAACATGTCCGAAAATATAAGATCATTATCAAACATATCTGAGCATTTCCGAACAAATCCGATCATGTCCCAACATTTCTGCACAATTCCAAACAGTTCCGAACAAGTCCAAAACTATCCAAACATGTCCAAAAATATTGAATCATGCCCTAACATATCCGAACTAAACATCTCCGAATAAGTGCGAACATTTACACACATCTCTGAACATATCCGAAAATTTTCGAAAATTTTCTAACATTTCCAAACATCTATGATCATTTCCGAACATTTCATTTCCAAAATTTTTTCGAACATGTCCCCAGCAGGTCCCGAAGATGTCCCGAAGTTATCCCGAAGATGTCCCGAGCATGTCCCGATCATGTCCCGAAGTTGTCCCGGAGATGTCTCGAGCATGTCCCAAAGATGTCCAAAAGATGTCCCGAAGTTGTTTCGAAGATGTCCTGAGCATGTCCCTAGCATGTCCGAGCAAGTCCCGAGCATGTCCCGAAGTTGTCCCGAATATGTCCCGAAAGTTGTCCCGAAGATGTCCCGAAGATGTCCCGAAGTTGTCCCGACGATGTCCCCAAGATGTCCCGAAGATGTCCCGAATATGTCCCGAGCATGTCCCGAGCATGTCCCAAAGATGTCCCGAAGATGTCCCGAGCATGTCCCGAGCGCTTCCCGAGCAATTCCCGAGCATGTCCCGAATATGTCCCGAGCATGTCCCGAAGATGTCCCGAAGATGTCCCGAAGGTGTCCCGAAGATGTCCCCAAGATGTCCCGAAGATGTCACGAAGATGTCCCGAAGATGTCCCGAAGATGTCCCGAGCATGTCCCGAAGATGTCCCGAAGATGTCCCGAAGATGTACCGAATATGTCCCGAAGGTGTCCCGAAGATGTCCCGAAGATGTCCCGAAGATGTCCCGAAGATGTCCCGAGCATGTCCCGAAGATGTCCCGAAGGTGTCCCGAAGATGTCCCGAAGGTGTCACGAAGATGTCCCGAAGATGTCACGAAGATGTCCCGAGCATGTCCCGAAGATGTCCCGAAGATGTCCCGAAGATGTCCCAAAGATGTCCCGAGAATGTCCCGAAGATGTCCCGAAGATGTCCCGAAGATGTCCCGAAGATGTCCCGAAGATGTCCCGAAGATGTCCCGAGCATGTCCCGAAGATGACCCGAAGATGTCCCGAGCATGTCCCGAAGATGTCCCGAGCATGTCCCGAAGATGTCCCGAAGGTGTCCCGAAGATGTCCCGAAGATGTCCCGAAGATGTCCCGAAGATGTCCCGAAGATGTCCCGAAGATGTCCCAAAGATGTCCCGAGAATGTCCCGAAGATGTCCCGAACATGTCCCGAAGATGTCCCGAAGATGTCCCGAGCATGTCCCGAAGATGTCCCGAGCATGTCCCGAAGATGTCCCGAAGGTGTCCCGAAGCTGTCCCGAAGATGTCCCGAAGATGTCCCGAAGATGTCCCGAAGATGTCCCGAAGATGTCCCGAAGATGTCCCGAAGATGTCCCGAAGATGTCCCGAAGATGTCCCGAAGATGTCCCGAGCATGTCCCGAAGAAGTCCCGAAGATGTCCCGAAGATGTCCCGAAGATGTCCCGAAGTTGTCCCGAAGATGTCTCGAAGATGTCCAGACGATGTCCCCAAGATGTCCCGAGCATGTCCCGAAGATGTCCCGAAGATGTCCCGAGCATGTCCCGAAGATGTCCCGAGCATGTCCCGAGCGCTTCCCGAGCAATGACCGAGCATGTCCCGAAGATGTCCCGAATATGTCCCGAAGATGTCCAGACGATGTCCCCAAGATGTCCCGAGCATGTCCCGAAGATGTCCTGAAGATGTCCCGAAGATGTCCCGAGCACGTCCCGAGCGCTTCCCGAGCAATGCCCGAGCATGTCCCGAAGATGTCCCGAATAAGTCAAGAGCATGTCCCGAAGATGTCCCTAAGATGTCCCGAAGATGTCCCGAAGATGTCCCGAACATGTCTCGAAGATGTCCCGAGCATGTCCCGAAGATGTCCCGAATATGTCCCGAAGATGTCCCGAAGATGTCCCGAAGATGTCCCGAAGATGCCCCGAATATGTCCCGAGCATGTCCCGAAGATGTCCCGAAGATGTCCCGAAGATGTCCCGAAGATGTCCCGAGCATGTCCCGAAGATGTCCCGAAGATGTCCCGAAGATGTCCCGAAGATGTCCCGAAGATGTCCCGAAGATGTCCCGAGCATGTCCCGAAGATGTCCCGAAGATGTCCCGAAGATGTCCCGAAGATGTCCCGAAGATGTCCCGAAGATGTCCCGAGCATGTCCCGAAGATGTCCCGAGTATGTCCCGAAGATGTCCCGAAGCTGTCCCGAAGATGTCCCGAAGATGTCCCGAAGATGTCCCGAGCATGTCCCGAAGATGACCCGAAGATGTCCTGAAGATGTCCCGAGCATGTCCCGAAGATGTCCCGAAGATGTCCCGAGCATGTCCCGAAGATATCCCGAAGATGTCCCGAAGTTGTCCCGAAGATTTCCCGAGCATGTCTTTGGGATATCTTCGGGACGTCTTCGGGACATGCTCAGGACATCTTCGGGACATGCTCGGGACATCTTCGTGACATCTTCGGGACATCTTCGGGACATCTTCGGGACATCTTCGGGACATCATCAGGACATCTTCGGGACATCTTCGGGACATGCTCGGGACATCTTCGGGACATCTTCGGGACATCTTCGGGACATCTTCGGGACATCTTCGGGACATGTTCGGGACATGTTCGGGACATGTTCGGGACATCTTCGGGACATCTTCGGGACATCTTCGGGACATGCTCGGGACATCTTCGGGACATCTTCGGGACATCTTCGGGACATGCTCGGGACATCTTCGGGACATCTTCGGGACATCTTCGGGACATCTTCGGGACATGCTCGGGACATCTTCGGGACATCTTCGGGACATCTTCGGGACATCTTCGGGACATCTTCGGGATATGCTCGGGACATCTTCGGGACATCTTCGGGACATCTTCGGGACATCTTCGGGACATCTTCGGGACATCTTCGGGACATGCTCGGGACATCTTCCGGACATCTTCGGGACATGCTCGGGACATCTTCGGGACATCTTCGGGTCATCTTCGGGACATGCTCGGGACATCTTCGGGACATCTTCGGGACATCTTCGGGACATCTTCGGGACATCTTCGGGACATCTTCGGGACATCTTCGGGACATGCTCGGGACATCTTCGGGAAATGCTCGGGACATCTTCGGGACATCTTCGGGACATCTTTGGGACATCTTCGGGACATCTTCGGGACATCTTCGGGACATCTTCGGGACATGCTCGGGACATCTTCGGGACATCTTCGGGACATCTTCGGGACATCTTCGGGACATGCTCGGGACATCTTCGGGACATCTTCGGGACATGATCGGGACATCTTCGGGACATCTTCGGGACATCTTCGGGACATCTTCGGGACATCTTCGGGACATGCTCGGGACATCTTCGGGACATCTTCGGGACATCTTCGGGACATCTTCGGGACATCTTCGGGACATCTTCGGGACATCTTCGGGACATGCTCGGGACATCTTCGGGACATCTTCGGGACATCTTCGGGACATCTTCGGGACATCTTCGGGACATCTTCGGGACATGCTCGGGACATCTTCGGGACATCTTCGGGACATACTCGGGACATCTTCGGGACATGCTCGGGACATCTTCGGGACATCTTCGGGACAAATTCGGGACATCTTCGGGACATCTTCGGGACATCTTCGGGACATCTTCGGGACATCTTCGGGACATCTTAGGGACATCTTCGGGACATGCTCGGGACATCTTCGGGACATCTTCGGGACATCTTCGGGACATCTTCGGGACATGCTCGGGACATCTTCGGGACATCTTCGGGACATCTTCGGGACATCTTCGGGACATGCTCGGGACATCTTCGGGACATCTTCGGGACATCTTCGGGACATCTTCGGGACATCTTCGGGACATCTTCGGGACATGCTCGGGACATCTTCGGGACATCTTCGGGACATGCTCGGGACATCTTCGGGACATCTTCGGGACATCTTCGGGACATCTTCGGGACATCTTCGGGACATCTTCGGGACATGCTCGGGACATCTTCGGGACATCTTCGGGACATCTTCGGGACATCTTCGGGACATGTTCGGGACATCTTCGGGACATCTTCGGGACATCTTCGGGACATCTTCGGGACATGCTCGGGACATCTTCGGGACATCTTCGGGACATGCTCGGGACATCTTCGGGACATCTTCGGGACATCTTCGGGACATCTTCGGGACATCTTCGGGACATCTTCGGGACATCTTCGGGACATCTTCGGGACATGCTCGGGACATCTTCGGGACATGCTCGGGACATCTTCTGGGAGCTGAACGCTTTGACCTAGAGACATGGGAGTGGTGCCATATGAAAGCTTATATTCTCAGCTACCCAGTAGTGGTATAATGGGGTTTTTGGATTTTTTCAAAATTCCGAGAAAATCCAGTTTGAAAGTTCGGTTAAATTGTTTTTTTCGAAAAATCCCCGAACTTTTGAACGCTCCTGGAAGCTAAACTGCTTGAGAGAAATTTCTGGCAGTCATGCCAAATGGTAGCTTATGTCATGGGCTTACGCATTGCACATTGTCAGATTTTTAAAAAGCTCATCTTCCATGTTAAACCATCAAATCATGCCTATTTTTTCAGCATCGGGCTTAACTTTTTTTTTAACCTTTAAGTTCTCCTAGTTTGAGAACCCGTGGACCTACAGTGATGGGAGTTGTACCCAAATGTAGGTTAGAGTCCCCGTTACCTTTGGGTATCAAAAAAATTTTTTTACCCGTTTTCAAAATCCCAAAATATAGGCGTTGGTGTTATCCTGAGACGGGCTATACCCTTCCCCTTCGGGACATCTTCGGGACATGCTGGGGACATCTTCGGGACATCTGTGGGACATCTTCGGGACATACTCGGGACATCTTCGGGACATCTTTGGTACATCTTCGGGACATCTTCGGTACATGCTCGGGACATCTTCGGGACATCTTCCGGACATGCTCGGGACATCTTCGGGACATGCTCGGGACATTTTCGGGACATCTTCGGGACATGCTCGGGACATCTTCGGGACATCTTCGGGACATGCTCGGGACATCTTCGGGATATCTTCGGAACATCTGCGGGATATCTTCGGGACATCTAGGGGACATCTTCGGGACATCTTCGGGACATCTTCGGGACATCTTCGGGACATCTTCGGGGCATCTTCGGGACATCTTCGGGACATCTTCGGGACATCTTCGGGACATCTTCGGGACATCTTCGGGACATCTTCGGGACATCTTCGGGACATCTTCGGGACATGCTCGGGACATCTTCGGGACATCTTCGGGACATCTTCGGGACATCTTCGGGACATCTTCGGGACATCTTCGGGACATCTTCGGGACATCTTCGGGACATCTTCGGGACATCTTCGGGACATGCTCGGGACATCTTCGGGACATCTTCGGGACATCTTCGAGACATGCTCGGGACATCTTCAGGACATCTTCGGGACATCTTCGGGACATCTTCGGGACATCTTCGGGACATGCTCGGGACATCTTCGGGACATGCTCGGGACATCTTCTGGGAGCTGAACGCTTTGACCTAGAGACATGGGAGTGGTGCCATATGAAAGCTTATATTCTCAGCTACCCAATAGTGGTATAATCGGGTTTTTGGATTTTTTCAAAATTCCGAGAAAATCCAGTTTGAAAGTTCGGGTAAATTGTTTTTTTCGAAAAATCCCCGAACCTTTGAACGCTCCTGGAAGCTAAACCGCTTGAGAGAAATTTTTGGCAGTCATGCCAAATGGTAGCTTATGTCATGGGCTTACGCATTGCACATTGTCACATTTTTAAAAAGCTCATCTTCCATGTTAAACCATCAAATCATGCCTATTTTTTCAGCATCGGGCTTAACTTTTTTTTTAACCTTTAAGTTCTCCTAGTTTGAGAACCCGTGGACCTACAGTGATGGGAGTTGTACCCAAATGTAGGTTAGAGTCCCCGTTACCTTTGGGTATCAAAAAAAATTTTTACCCGTTTTCAAAATCCCGAAATATAGGCGTTGGTGTTGTCCTGAGACGGGCTATACCCTTCCCCTTCGGGACATCTTCGGGACATGCTCGGGACATCTTCGGGACATCGGTGGGACATCTTCGGGACATGCTCGGGACATCTTCGGGACATCGGTGGGACATCTTCGGGACATGCTCGGGACATCTTTGGGACATGCTCGGGACATCTTCGGGACATCTTCGGGACATCTTCGGGACATCTTCGGGACATCTTCGGGACATACTCGGGACATCTTCGGGACATGCTCGGGACATCTTCGGGACATCTTCGGGACATCTTCGGGACATCTTCGGGACATCTTCGGGACATCTTCGGGACATGCTCGGGACATCTTCGGGACATCTTCGGGACATCTTCGGGACATGCTTGGGACATCTTCGGGACATCATCGGGACATCTTCGGGACATGCTCGGGACATCTTCGGGACATCTTCGGAACATCTTCGGGACATCTTCGGGACATCTTCGGGACATCTTCGGGACATCTTCGGGACATGCTCGGGACATCTTCGGGACATCTTCGGGACATCTTCGGGACATCTTCGGGACATCTTCGGGACATGCTCGGGACATCTTCGGGACATCTTCGGGACATGATCGGGACATCTTCGGGACATCTTCGGGACATCTTCGGGACATCTTCGGGACATCTTCGGGACATCTTCGGGACATGCTCGGGACATCTTCGGGACATCTTCGGGACATCTTCGGGACATCTTCAGGACATCTTCGGGACATCTTCGGGACATCTTCGGGACATCTTCGGGACATCTTCGGGACATGCTCGGGACATCTTCGGGACATCTTCGGGACATCTTCGGGACATCTTCGGGACATCTTCGGGACATCTTCGGGACATCTTCGGGACATACTCGGGACATCTTCGGGACATGCTCGGGACATCTTCGGGACATCTTCGGGACAAATTCGGGACATCTTCGGGACATCTTCGGGACATCTTCGGGACATCTTCGGGACATCTTAGGGACATCTTCGGGACATGCTCGGGACATCTTCGGGACATCTTCAGGACATCTTCGGGACATCTTCGGGACATGCTCGGGACATCTTCGGGACATCTTCGGGACATCTTCGGGACATCTTCGGGACATGCTCGGGACATCTTCGGGACATCTTCGGGACATCTTCGGGACATCTTCGGGACATCTTCGGGACATCTTCGGGACATGCTCGGGACATCTTCGGGACATGCTCGGGACAGCTTCGGGACATCTTCGGGACATCTTCGGGACATCTTCGGGACATCTTCGGGACATCTTCGGGACATCTTCGGGACATCTTCGGGACATGCTCGGGACATCTTCGGGACATCTTCGGGACATCTTCGGGACATCTTCGGGACATCTTAGGGACATCTTCGGGACATCTTCGGGACATCTTCAGGACATCTTCGGGACATGCTCGGGACATCTTCGGGACATCTTCGGGACATCTTCGGGACATCTTCGGGACATCTTCGGGACATGTTCGGGACATCTTCGGGACATCTTCGGGACATCTTCGGGACATGCTCGGGACATCTTCGGGACATCTTCGGGACATGCTCGGGACATCTTCGGGACATCTTCGGGACATCTTCGGGACATCTTCGGGACATCTTCGGGACATCTTCGGGACATCTTCGGGACATCTTCGGGACATGCTCGGGACATCTTCGGGACATGCTCGGGACATCTTCTGGGAGCTGAACGCTTTGACCTAGAGACATGGGAGTGGTGCCATATGAAAGCTTATATTCTCAGCTACCCAATAGTGGTATAATGGGGTTTTTGGATTTTTTCAAAATTCCGAGAAAATCCAGTTTGAAAGTTCGGGTAAATTGTTTTTTTCGAAAAATCCCCGAACTTTTGAACGCTCCTGGAAGCTAAACTGCTTGAGAGAAATTTCTGGCAGTCATGCCAAATGGTAGCTTATGTCATGGGCTTACGCATTGCACATTGTCAGATTTTTAAAAAGCTCATCTTCCATGTTAAACCATCAAATCATGCCTATTTTTTCAGCATCGGGCTTAACTTTTTTTTTTAACCTTTAAGTTATCCCAGTTTGAGAACCCGTGGACCTACAGTGATGGGAGTTGTACCCAAATGTAGGTTAGAGTCCCCGTTACCTTTGGGTATCAAAAAATTTTTTTTACCCGTTTTCAAAATCCCAAAATATAGGCGTTGGTGTTATCCTGAGACGGGCTATACCCTTCCCCTTCGGGACATCTTCGGGACATGCTGGGGACATCTTCGGGACATCTGTGGGACATCTTCGGGACATACTCGGGACATCTTCGGGACATCTTTGGGACATCTTCGGGACATCTTCGGTACATGCTCGGGACATCTTCGGGACATCTTCCGGACATGCTCGGGACATCTTCGGGACATGCTCGGGACATTTTCGGGACATCTTCGGGACATCTTCGAGACATGCTCGGGACATCTTCAGGACATCTTCGGGACATCTTCGGGACATCTTCGGGACATCTTCGGGACATCTTCGGGACATCTTCGGGACATCTTCGGGACATCTTCGGGACATCTTCGGGACATCTTCGGGACATGCTCGGGACATCTTCGGGACATCTTCGGGACATCTTCGAGACATGCTCGGGACATCTTCAGGACATCTTCGGGACATCTTCGGGACATCTTCGGGACATCTTCGGGACATGCTCGGGACATCTTCGGGACATGCTCGGGACATCTTCTGGGAGCTGAACGCTTTGACCTAGAGACATGGGAGTGGTGCCATATGAAAGCTTATATTCTCAGCTACCCAATAGTGGTATAATCGGGTTTTTGGATTTTTTCAAAATTCCGAGAAAATCCAGTTTGAAAGTTCGGGTAAATTGTTTTTTTCGAAAAATCCCCGAACCTTTGAACGCTCCTGGAAGCTAAACCGCTTGAGAGAAATTTTTGGCAGTCATGCCAAATGGTAGCTTATGTCATGGGCTTACGCATTGCACATTGTCACATTTTTAAAAAGCTCATCTTCCATGTTAAACCATCAAATCATGCCTATTTTTTCAGCATCGGGCTTAACTTTTTTTTTAACCTTTAAGTTCTCCTAGTTTGAGAACCCGTGGACCTACAGTGATGGGAGTTGTACCCAAATGTAGGTTAGAGTCCCCGTTACCTTTGGGTATCAAAAAAAATTTTTACCCGTTTTCAAAATCCCGAAATATAGGCGTTGGTGTTGTCCTGAGACGGGCTATACCCTTCCCCTTCGGGACATCTTCGGGACATGCTCGGGACATCTTCGGGACATCGGTGGGACATCTTCGGGACATGCTCGGGACATCTTCGGGACATCGGTGGGACATCTTCGGGACATACTCGGGACATCTTTGGGACATGCTCGGGACATCTTCGGGACATCTTCGGGACATCTTCGGGACATCTTCGGGACATCTTCGGGACATACTCGGGACATCTTCGGGACATGCTCGGGACATCTTCGGGACATCTTCGGGACATCTTCGGGACATCTTCGGGACATCTTCGGGACATCTTCGGGACATGCTCGGGACATCTTCGGGACATCTTCGGGACATCTTCGGGACATGCTTGGGACATCTTCGGGACATCATCGGGACATCTTCGGGACATGCTCGGGACATCTTCGGGACATCTTCGGAACATCTTCGGGACATCTTCGGGACATCTTCGGGACATCTTCGGGACATCTTCGGGACATGCTCGGGACATCTTCGGGACATCTTCGGGACATCTTCGGGACATCTTCGGGACATCTTCGGGACATGCTCGGGACATCTTCGGGACATCTTCGGGACATGATCGGGACATCTTCGGGACATCTTCGGGACATCTTCGGGACATCTTCGGGACATCTTCGGGACATGCTCGGGACATCTTCGGGACATCTTCGGGACATCTTCGGGACATCTTCAGGACATCTTCGGGACATCTTCGGGACATCTTCGGGACATCTTCGGGACATCTTCGGGACATGCTCGGGACATCTTCGGGACATCTTCGGGACATCTTCGGGACATCTTCGGGACATCTTCGGGACATCTTCGGGACATCTTCGGGACATACTCGGGACATCTTCGGGACATGCTCGGGACATCTTCGGGACATCTTCGGGACAAATTCGGGACATCTTCGGGACATCTTCGGGACATCTTCGGGACATCTTCGGGACATCTTAGGGACATCTTCGGGACATGCTCGGGACATCTTCGGGACATCTTCAGGACATCTTCGGGACATCTTCGGGACATGCTCGGGACATCTTCGGGACATCTTCGGGACATCTTCGGGACATCTTCGGGACATGCTCGGGACATCTTCGGGACATCTTCGGGACATCTTCGGGACATCTTCGGGACATCTTCGGGACATCTTCGGGACATGCTCGGGACATCTTCGGGACATGCTCGGGACAGCTTCGGGACATCTTCGGGACATCTTCGGGACATCTTCGGGACATCTTCGGGACATCTTCGGGACATCTTCGGGACATCTTCGGGACATGCTCGGGACATCTTCGGGACATCTTCGGGACATCTTCGGGACATCTTCGGGACATCTTAGGGACATCTTCGGGACATCTTCGGGACATCTTCAGGACATCTTCGGGACATGCTCGGGACATCTTCGGGACATCTTCGGGACATCTTCGGGACATCTTCGGGACATCTTCGGGACATGTTCGGGACATCTTCGGGACATCTTCGGGACATCTTCGGGACATGCTCGGGACATCTTCGGGACATCTTCGGGACATGCTCGGGACATCTTCGGGACATCTTCGGGACATCTTCGGGACATCTTCGGGACATCTTCGGGACATCTTCGGGACATCTTCGGGACATCTTCGGGACATGCTCGGGACATCTTCGGGACATGCTCGGGACATCTTCTGGGAGCTGAACGCTTTGACCTAGAGACATGGGAGTGGTGCCATATGAAAGCTTATATTCTCAGCTACCCAATAGTGGTATAATGGGGTTTTTGGATTTTTTCAAAATTCCGAGAAAATCCAGTTTGAAAGTTCGGGTAAATTGTTTTTTTCGAAAAATCCCCGAACTTTTGAACGCTCCTGGAAGCTAAACTGCTTGAGAGAAATTTCTGGCAGTCATGCCAAATGGTAGCTTATGTCATGGGCTTACGCATTGCACATTGTCAGATTTTTAAAAAGCTCATCTTCCATGTTAAACCATCAAATCATGCCTATTTTTTCAGCATCGGGCTTAACTTTTTTTTTTAACCTTTAAGTTATCCCAGTTTGAGAACCCGTGGACCTACAGTGATGGGAGTTGTACCCAAATGTAGGTTAGAGTCCCCGTTACCTTTGGGTATCAAAAAATTTTTTTTACCCGTTTTCAAAATCCCAAAATATAGGCGTTGGTGTTATCCTGAGACGGGCTATACCCTTCCCCTTCGGGACATCTTCGGGACATGCTGGGGACATCTTCGGGACATCTGTGGGACATCTTCGGGACATACTCGGGACATCTTCGGGACATCTTTGGGACATCTTCGGGACATCTTCGGTACATGCTCGGGACATCTTCGGGACATCTTCCGGACATGCTCGGGACATCTTCGGGACATGCTCGGGACATTTTCGGGACATCTTCGGGACATCTTCGGGACATGCTCGGGACATCTTCGGGACATGCTCGGGACATCTTCGGGACATCTTCGGAACATCTGCGGGATATCTTCGGGACATCTAGGGGACATCTTCGGGACATCTTCGGGACATCTTCGGGACATCTTCGGGACATCTTCGGGACATCTTCGGGACATCTTCGGGACATCTTCGGGACATCTTCGGGACATCTTCGGGACATCTTCGGGACATCTTCGGGACATGCTCGGGACATCTTCGGGACATCTTCGGGACATCTTCGGGACATCTTCGGGACATCTTCGGGACATCTTCGGGACATCTTCGGGACATCTTCGGGACATCTTCGGGACATGCTCGGGACATCTTCGGGACATCTTCGGGACATCTTCGAGACATGCTCGGGACATCTTCAGGACATCTTCGGGACATCTTCGGGACATCTTCGGGACATCTTCGGGACATGCTCGGGACATCTTCGGGACATGCTCGGGACATCTTCTGGGAGCTGAACGCTTTGACCTAGAGACATGGGAGTGGTGCCATATGAAAGCTTATATTCTCAGCTACCCAATAGTGGTATAATCGGGTTTTTGGATTTTTTCAAAATTCCGAGAAAATCCAGTTTGAAAGTTCGGGTAAATTGTTTTTTTCGAAAAATCCCCGAACCTTTGAACGCTCCTGGAAGCTAAACCGCTTGAGAGAAATTTTTGGCAGTCATGCCAAATGGTAGCTTATGTCATGGGCTTACGCATTGCACATTGTCACATTTTTAAAAAGCTCATCTTCCATGTTAAACCATCAAATCATGCCTATTTTTTCAGCATCGGGCTTAACTTTTTTTTTAACCTTTAAGTTCTCCCAGTTTGAGAACCCGTGGACCAACAGTGATGGGAGTTGTACCCAAATGTAGGTTAGAGTCCCCGTTACCTTTGGGTATCAAAAAAAATTTTTACCCGTTTTCAAAATCCCGAAATATAGGCGTTGGTGTTGTCCTGAGACGGGCTATACCCTTCCCCTTCAGGACATCTTCGGGACATGCTCGGGACATCTTCGGGACATCGGTGGGACATCTTCGGGACATGCTCGGGACATCTTCGGGACATCGGTGGGACATCTTCGGGACATACTCGGGACATCTTTGGGACATGCTCGGGACATCTTCGGGACATCTTCGGGACATCTTCGGGACATCTTCGGGACATCTTCGGGACATACTCGGGACATCTTCGGGACATGCTCGGGACATCTTCGGGACATCTTCGGGACATCTTCGGGACATCTTCGGGACATCTTCGGGACATCTTCGGGACATGCTCGGGACATCTTCGGGACATCTTCGGGACATGCTTGGGACATCTTCGGGACATCTTCGGGACATCTTCGGGACATGCTCGGGACATCTTCGGGACATCTTCGGAACATCTTCGGGACATCTTCGGGACATCTTCGGGACATCTTCGGGACATCTTCGGGACATCTTCGGGACCTAGAGACATGGGAGTGGTGCCATATGAAAGCTTATATTCTCAGCTACCCAATAGTGGTATAATGGGGTTTTTGGATTTTTTCAAAATTCCGAGAAAATCCAGTTTGAAAGTTCGGGTAAATTATTTTTTTCGAAAAATCCCCGAACCTTTGAACGCTCCTGGAAGCTAAACCGCTTGAGAGAAATTTTTGGCAGTCATGCCAAATGGTAGCTTATGTCATGGGCTTACGCATTGCACATTGTCAGATTTTTAAACAGCTCATCTTCCATGTTAAACCATCAAATCATGCCTATTTTTTCAGCATCGGGCTTAACTTTTTTTTAACCTTTAAGTTCTCTCAGTTTGAGAACCCGTGGACCTACAGTGATGGGAATTGTACCCAAATGTAGGTTAGAGTCCCCGTTACCTTTGGGTATCAAAAAAATTTGTTTACCCGTTTTCAAAATCCCGAGATATAGGCGTTGGTGTTGTCCTGAGTCGGGCTATACCCTTCCCCTTCGGGACATCTTCGGGACATGCTCGGGACATCTTTGGGACATCTGTGGGACATCTTCGGGACATACTCGGGACATCTTCGGGACATCTTCTGGACATGCTCGGGACATCTTCGGGACATCTTCGTGACATCTTTGGGACATCTTCGGGACATGCTCGGGACATCTTCGGAACATCTTCAGGACATCTTCGGGACATCTTCGGGACATCTTCGGGACATCTTCGGGACATCTTCGGGACATCTTCGGGACATCTTCGGGACATGCTCGGGACATCTTCGGGACATCTTCGGGACATCTTCGGGACATCTTCGGGACACCTTGGGGACATCTTCGGGACATCTTCGGGACATGCTCGGGACACCTTCGGGACATCTTCGGGGCATCTTCGGGACTTCTTTGGGACACCTTCGGGACATCTTCGGGACATCTTCGGGACATCTTCGGGACATCTTCGGGACATCTTCGGGACATCTTCGGGACATGCTCGGGACATCTTCGGGACATCTTCGGGACACCTTCGGGTCATCTTCGGCACATCTTGGGACATGCTCGGGACATCTTCGGGACATCTTCGGGACATCTTCGGGACACCTTCGGGACATCTTTGGGACATCTTCGGGACATCTTCGGGACACCTTCGGGACATCTTCGGGACACCTTCGGAACATCTTCGGGACATCTTCGGGACATCTTCGGGACAACTTCGGGACATGCTCGGGACACCTTCGGGACATCTTCGGGACATGCTCGGGACATCTTCGGGACATCTTCGGGACACCTTCGGGACATCTTCGGGACATCTTGGGACATGCTCGGGACACCTTCGGGACATCTTCGGGTTATCTTCGGGACATCTTCGGGACACCTTCGGGACATCTTTGGGACATCTTCGGGACATCTTCGGGACATCTTCGGGACACCTTCGGGACATCTTCGGGACACCTTCGGGACATCTTCGGGACATCTTCGGGACATCTTCGGGACATCTTCGGGACATGCTCGGGACATCTTCGGGACATTTACGGGACATCTTCGGGACATCTTCGGGACATCTTCGGGACATCTTCGGGACATCTTCGGGACATGCTCGGGACATCTTCGGGACATGCTCGGGACATCTTCTGGGAGCTGAACGCTTTGACCTAGAGACATGGGAGTGGTGCCATATGAAAGCTTATATTCTCAGCTACCCAATAGTGGTATAATCGGGTTTTTGGATTTTTTCAAAATTCCGAGAAAATCCAGTTTGAAAGTTCGGGTAAATTGTTTTTTTCGAAAAATCCCCGAACCTTTGAACGCTCCTGGAAGCTAAACCGCTTGAGAGAAATTTTTGGCAGTCATGCCAAATGGTAGCTTATGTCATGGGCTTACGCATTGGACATTGTCATATTTTTAAACAGCTCATCTTCCATGTTAAACCATCAAATCATGCCTATTTTTTCAGCATCGGGCTTAACTTTTTTTTAACCTTTAAGTTCTCCCAGTTTGAGAACCCGTGGACCTACAGTGATGGGAGTTGTACCCAAATGTAGGTTAGAGTCCCCGTTACCTTTGGGTATCAAAAAAATTTGTTTACCCGTTTTCAAAATCCCGAGATATAGGCGTTTGTGTTGTCCTGAGTCGGGCTATACCCTTCCCCTTCGGGACATCTTCGGGACATGCTCGGGACATCTTTGGGACATCTGTGGGACATCTTCGGGACATACTCGGGACATCTTCGGGACATCTTCTGGACATGCTCGGGACATCTTCGGGACATCTTCGTGACATCTTCGGGACATCTTCAAACATCTTCGGGACATCTTCGGGACATCTTCGGGACATCGTCGGGACATCTTCGGGACATGCTCGGGACATCTTCGGGACATCTTCGGGACATGCTCGGGACATCTTCGGGACATCTTCGGGACATCTTCGGGACATCTTCGGGACACCTTCGGGACATCTTCGGGACATCTTCGGGACATCTTCGGGACATCTTCGGGAAATCTTCGGGACATGCTCGGGACATCTTCGGGACATCCCGATTATACTATTGGGTAGCTGAGAATATAAGCTTTAATATGGCACCACTCCCATGTCTCTAGGTCAAAGCGTTCAGCTCCCAGAAGATGTCCCGAAGATGTCCCGAAGATGTCCCGAAGATGTCCCGATCATGTCCCGAAGATGTCCCGAAGATGTCCCGAAGATGTCCCGAGCATGTCCCGAAGATGTCCCGATCATGTCCCGAAGATGTCCCGAAGATGTCCCGAAGATGTCCCGAGCATGTCCCGAAGATGTCCCGAAGATGTCCCGAAGATGTCCCGAGCATGTCCCGAAGATGTCCCGAAGATGTCCCGAAGATGTCCCAACGCCTATATATCGGGATTTTGAAAACGGGTAAACAAATTTTTTTGATACCCAAAGGTAACGGGGACTCTAACCTACATTTGGGTACAACTCCCATCACTGTAGGTCCACGGGTTCTCAAACTGGGAGAACTTAAAGGTTAAAAAAAAGTTAAGCCCGATGCTGAAAAAATAGGCATGATTTGATGGTTTAACATGGAAGATGAGCTGTTTAAAAATATGACAATGTCCAATGCGTAAGCCCATGACATAAGCTACCATTTGGCATGACTGCCAAAAATTTCTCTCAAGCGGTTTAGCTTCCAGGAGCGTTCAAAGGTTCGGGGATTTTTCGAAAAAAACAATTTACCCGAATTTTCAAACTGGATTTTCTCGGAATTTTGAAAAAATCCAAAAACCCCATTATACCACTATTGGGTAGCTGAGAATATAAGCTTTCATATGGCACCACTCCCATGTCTCTAGGTCAAAGCGTTCAGCTCCCAGAAGATGTCCCGAGCATGTCCCGAAGATGTCCCGAAGATGTCCCGAGCATGTCCTGAAGATGTCCCGAAGATGTCCCGAAGATGTCCCGAGCATGTCCCGAAGATGTCCCGAAGATGTCACGAAGATGTCCCGAAGATGTCCCGAGCATGTCCAGAAGATGTCCCGAAGATGTCCCGAAGATGTCCCGAAGATGTCCCTAAGATGTCCCGAGCATGTCCCGAAGATGTCAAGAAGATGTCACGAAGATGTCCCGAAGATGTCCCGAGCATGTCCAGAAGATGTCCCGAAGATGTCCCGAAGATGTCCCGAAGATGTCCCGAAGGTGTCCCGAAGAAGTCCCGAAGATGCCCCGAAGATGTCCCGAAGGTGTCCCAAGCATGTCCCGAAGATGTCCCGAAGATGTCCCGAAGGTGTCCCGAAGATGTCCCGAAGATGTCCCGAAGATGTCCCGAGCATGTCCCGAAGATGTCCCGAAGATGTCCCGAAGATGTCCCGAAGATGTCCCGAAGATGTCCCGAAGATGTCCTGAAGATGTTCCGAAGATGTCCCGAGCATGTCCCGAAGATGTCCCGAAGATGTCACGAAGATGTCCCGAAGATGTCCCGAGCATGTAAAGAAGATGTCCCGAAGATGTCCCGAGTATGTCCCGAAGATGTCCCACAGATGTCCCAAAGATGTCCCGAGCATGTCCCGAAGATGTCCCGAAGGGGAAGGGTATAGCCCGACTCAGGACAACACCAACGATTATATCTCGGGATTTTGAAAACCGGTAAACAAATTTTTTTGATACCCAAAGGTAACGGGGACTCTAACCTACATTTGGGTACAACTCCCATCACTGTAGGTCCACGGGTTCTCAAACTGGGAGAACTTAAAGGTTAAAAAAAAGTTAAGCCCGATGCTGAAAAAATAGGCATGATTTGATGGTTTAACATGGAAGATGAGCTGTTTAAAAATCTGACAATGTCCAATGCGTAAGCCCATGACATAAGCTACCATTTGGCATGACTGCCAAAAATTTCTCTCAAGCGGTTTAGCTTCCAGGAGCGTTCAAAGGTTCGGGGATTTTTCGAAAAAAACAATTTACCCGAACTTTCAAACTGGATTTTCTCGGAATTTTGAAAAAATCCAAAAACCCCATTATACCACTATTGGGTAGCTGAGAATATAAGCTTTCATATGGCACCACTCCCATGTCTCTAGGTCAAAGCGTTCAGCTCCCAGAAGATGTCCCGAGCAGGTCCCGAAGATGTCCCGAAGATGTCCCGAAGATGTCCCGAGCATGTCCCGAAGATGTCCCGAAGATGTCCCGAAGATGTCCCGAAGATGTCCCGAAGATGTACCGAGCATGTCCCAAAGATGTCCCGAAGATGTCCCGAAGATGTCCCGAAGATGTCCCGAAGATGTCCCGAAGATGTCCCGAGCATGTCCCGAAGATATCCCGAAGATGTCCCGAAGTTGTCCCGAAGATTTCCCGAGCATGTCTTTGGGATATCTTCGGGACGTCTTCGGGACATGCTCGGGACATCTTCGGGACATGCTCGGGACATCTTCGGGACATCTTCGGGACATCTTCGGGACATCTTCGGGAAATCTTCGGGACATGCTCGGGACATCTTCGGGACATCTTCGGGACATCTTCGGGACATGCTCGGGACATCTTCGGGACATCTTCGGGACATCTTCGGGACATCTTCGGGTCATCTTCGGGACATGCTCGGGACATCTTCGGGACATCTTCGGAACATCTTCGGGACATCTTCGGGAAATCTTCGGGACATGCTCGGGACATCGTCGGGACATCTTCGAGACATCCCGATTATACTATTGGGTAGCTGAGAATATAAGCTTTCATATGGCACCACTCCCATGTCTCTAGGTCAAAGCGTTCAGCTCCCAGAAGATGTCTCGAAGATGTCCCGAAGATGTCCCGAGCATGTCCCGAAGATGTCCCGAAGATGTCCCGAAGATGTCCTTAGCATGTCCCGAAGATGTCCCGAAGATGTCCCGAAGATGTCCCGAGCATGTCCCGAAGATGACCCGAAGATGTCCCGAAGATGTCCCGAAGATGTCCCGAAGATGTCCCGAAGATGTCCCGAAGATGTCCCGAGCATGTCCCGAAGATATCCCGAAGATGTCCCGAAGTTGTCCCGAAGATTTCCCGAGCATGTCTTTGGGATATCTTCGGGACGTCTTCGGGACATGCTCGGGACATCTTCGGGACATGCTCGGGACATCTTCGGGACATATTCGGGACATCTTCGGGACATCTTCGGGACATCTTCGGGACATCTTCGGGACATCTTCGGGACATGCTCGGGACATCTTCGGGTCATCTTCGGGACATCTTCGGGACATCTTCGGGACATCTTCGGGACATCTTCGGGACATGCTCGGGACATCTTCGGGACATCTTCGGGACATCTTCGGGACATCTTCGGGACATCTTCGGGACATGCTCGGGACATCATCGGGACATCTTCGGGACATCTTCGGGACATGCTCGGGACATCTTCGGGACATCTTCGGGTCATCTTCGGGACATGCTCGGGACATCTTCGGGACATCTACCCAATAGTGGTATAATCGGGTTTTTGGATTTTTTCAAAATTCCGAGAAAATCCAGTTTGAAAGTTCGGGTAAATTGTTTTTTTCGAAAAATCCCCGAACTTTTGAACGCTCCTGGAAGCTAAACCGCTTGAGAGAAATTTTTGGCAGTCATGCCAAATGGTAGCTTATGTCATGGGCTTACGCATTGCACATTGTCAGATTTTTAAAAAGCTCATCTTCCATGTTAAACCATCAAATCATGCCCATTTTTTCGGCATCGGGCTTAACTTTTTTTTTTAACCTTTAAGTTCTCCCAGTTTGAGAACCCGTGGGACATCTTCGGGACATCTTCGGGACATCTTCGGGACATCTTCGGGACATCTTCGGGACATCTTCGGGACATCTTCGGGACATGCTCGGGACATCTTCGGGACATCTTCGGGACATCTTAGGGACATCTTCGGGACATGCTCGGGACATCTTCGGGACATCTTCGGGACATCTTCGGGACATCTTCGGGACATCTTCGGGACATCTTCGGGACATCTTCGGGACATCTTCGAGACATCTTCGGGACATCTTCGGGACATCTTCGGGACATGCTCGGGACATCTTCGGGACATCTTCGGGACATGCTCGGGACATGCTCGGGACATCTTCGGGACATCTTCGGGACATCTTCGGGACATCTTCGGGACATCTTCGGGACATCTTCGGGACATCTTCGGGACATCTTCGGGACATCTTCGGGACATCTTCGGGACATCTTCGGGACATCTTCGGGACATCTTCGGGACATCTTCGGTACATGCTCGGGACATCTTCGGTACATCTTAGGGACATCTTCGGGACATCTTCGGGACATCTTCGGGACATCTTCGGGACATCTTCGAGACATCTTCGGCACATCTTCGGGACATCTTCGGGACATGCTTGGGACATGCTCGGGACATCTTCGGGACATCTTCGGGACATCTTCGGGATATGCCTGGGACATCTTCGGGACATGCTCGGGACATCTTCGGGACATCTTCGGGACATCTTCGGGACATCTTTGGGACATTTTCGGGACATCTTCAGGACATCTTCCGGACATGCTCGGGACATCCTCGGGACATGCTCGGGACATCTTCGGGACATCTTCGGGACATGCTCGGGACATCTTCGGGACATCTTCGGGACATGCTTGGGACATGCTCGGGACATCTTCGGGACATCTTCGGGACATTTTCGGGATATGCCTGGGACATCTTCGGGACATGCTCGGGACATCTTCGGGACATCTTCGGGACATCTTCGGGACATGCTCGGGACATCTTCGGGACATGCTCGGGACATCTTCGGGACATCTTCGGGACATGCTCGGGACATCTTCGGGACATGCTGGGGACATCTTCGGGACATGCTCGGGACATCTTCGGGACATGCTCGGGACATGCTCGGGACATGCTTGGGACATCTTCGGGACATCTTCGGGACATCTTCGGGACATCTTCGGGACATGCTCGGGACATCTTCGGGACATTCTCGGGACATCTTCGGGACATCTTCGGGACATGCTCGGGACATCTTCGGTACATCTTCGGGACATCTTCGGGACATCTTCGGGACATCTTCGGGACATGCTCGGGACATCTTCTGGACATCTTCGGGACATCTTCGGGACATGCTCGGGACATCTTCGGGACATGCTCGGGACATCTTCGGGACATGCTCGGGACATCTTCGGGACATGCTCGGGACATCTTCGGGACATCTTCGGGACATGCTGGGGACATCTTCGGGACATGCTCGGGACATCTTCGGGACATGCTCGGGACATGCTCGGGACATGCTTGGGACATCTTCGGGACATCTTCGGGACATCTTCGGGACATCTTCGGGACATCTTCGGGACATGCTCGGGACATCTTCGGGACATGCTCGGGACATCTTCGGGACATCTTCGGGACATGCTCGGGACATCTTCGGTACATCTTCGGGACATCTTCGGGACATCTTCGGGACATCTTCGGGACATGCTCGGGACATCTTCGGGACATCTTCGGGACATGCTCGGGACATCTTCGGTACATCTTCGGGACATCTTCGGGACATCTTCGGGACATCTTCGGGACATCTTCGGGACATGCTCGGGACATCTTCTGGACATCTTCGGGACATCTTCGGGACATGCTCGGGACATCTTCGGTACATCTTCGGGACATCTTCGGGACATCTTCGGGACATCTTCGGGACATGCACGGGACATCTTCTGGACATCTTCGGGACATCTTCGGGACATGCTTGGGACATCTTCGGGACATCTTCGGGACATCTTCGGGACATCTTCGGGACATGCTCGGGACATCTTCGGGACATGCTCGGGACATCTTCGGGACATCTTCGGGACATGTTGGGGCATCTTCGGTACATCTTCGGGACATCTTCGAGACATCTTCGGGACATCTTCGGGACATGCTCGGGACATCTTCTGGACATCTTCGGGACATGCTCGGGACATCTTCGGGACATCTTCGGGACATGCTCGGGACATCTTCAATCATCGGTTTCTAGTTTTTTATACTTTCTAATAAGACAATGTTAATTGATTCATAATAAAACTTATATTACATAACTGTTGACGCTTTTTACCGTATTAAAAATGATAAGAAGGCTCAGCACTAGACAAAAAAGGGGGATATCAAAAAAATATTGGGTATTGGGCCTAGCTACGACACTGCTTAAAACTAGAAAGTTTCTAAGAGACCTGAATGCTGAGTTATTTGCATCCAAACATATGTTTTTTTTTCATTAGGAGGCAAATATCAGCGGCAATGTACAAAATTTGGTTGATTATCAATGATTTAGTGCTTTTTCTTCTGGATCTTACTTTATAACCCTTCTACTTTTGAAGGATTTTATTGTTTGTCTCTTAACTTTGAAACGTTATTAAAACTGTAAGCCATTGCTTTAAAATTGATTTTAAATTATTTTGCTTAATAAAATCAATTTTTCCAGAACTGAAAAAGAAAATTTGAGATAATCAAAACGCTATACACAATGTTCAATTACATGATATCCTACCAATGAAAATTACAAAACAAAAATTAAACCACAACAAATTTAAATATAAACCTAACCTAATTACTAAATCAGTGACAACATACCCACAAAAACAAAGTGTGACCTTTTTAATCGATCCTTAGTACAGGGTATTCAAATTAATTCTTAATTCAAAAACACACCCAGAACACAACAGTTTCAGTTAATCATTAATGAACGTTAATAAAGAAATTTAAGGGTTTGGAGTCAAAATCCACATGACTGAAATGCCGGAAACCCGAAATGACAAATTTGCTCAAATTTTTCGGGATCCCATTTGGGATTTTGGGTTTTCAGGAATTTGGATTTTCTGTATTTTCTAGATTTCGTGTTTTCTGGAACCCGACAAATTTGCTCAAATTTGCTCAAATTATAAAAGATTTGAGCAAATTTGTCATTTCGGGATTCTACATTTTCGGTAATCTGTGTTTTCTAGATTTATAATTTTACAATTGTGCCCGTCTCCCGAAATTTTATTTAGAAAATTTTCCAGACATTGAGAAAAAGTCAAGATAAAAAGTTTTTGCCGGGTTAGGGTCGAAATCCCAAAAACCCAATCCAAAATCTGGTTTTCTGGATTTGGAAATTTAAGGATTTGGAGTCAAAATCCAGATAACTGAAATCCCGGAAACCGTAAAGTCTAAAATCCAGAAAACGCGAATTCCAGAAAATCCAAAATCCCAGAAGCCCATAATACAGAAAATCCAAATTTCTGAAAATCCAAAACCCAAATGGGATCCCGAAAAATTATAAAAAATTAAAAATTTCGGGATCCTGCATTTTCGTTATTCTGTGTTTTCTAGATTTATAATTTTGAATTTTCCACGTCTCCCGAAATTTAAATAAGAAAATTTTCGAGACACTAAGAATAAGATAAGATAAGAAGTTTTTGTCGGGTTGGAGTCAAAATTCCGAAACCCGAAAACCCAAAATCCCGAAAATCCAAAATCCAGAAAAACCGAAATCCAGAAATTCGGGATTATGAGTTTTCTGGATTAAAAATGTTTGGATTGTGTGAGTACGGTTTTGTCGAAGTAACGTTTGTCTCCCAAGAGTAACTACGGTAAATTTGTTTGATCTACAAATCTCTTAAGGGTATTTAGTTGCCGTATATTTAATTAAGTCACCCTGTATAATTTGTAATCAAAATAATTACAAAACAAAAAGAACAATCCCACATTACAAAGGAAAAAAAAGCCTCCCCTACAAGCGATTTTCATCACTCACTTAATTTGCACAGAGGCGAGGACTCTTTCACAGGGTTGAAACCACAAAATGTCTGCCGGATATGGGTTTAGTACTTAACACTTTAACACGAAATTGTTGCTACTGTTGCTGCTGTTGTTGACCCTTTAATTACATACATATTGAACATTTGACAGTCCATTTAATGACACAACTCGATGAAATGAGGAAAATGTATATCTTTTGATACGTATAAACCGGGACCACATTAAAAAAAAGAGAAGGGATGATAGGGAATGACGCTTAATTATTTTGTAATTGCTTATCTCTGGATAGCAATCAATCAGCAGCTTTTACACAAACTATCATCAAGTGGTGCAAGGAAATGCTTTCGTCGTTTTATATATATTTTTTTTTTTATTTTCTTCCTTTTTTCCATTTTGTTGGTTTCAAGTCCTTCATCGTCGTCGTCGTAGCTCGTAGTTCTCGTCGTCGTCAATCACTTTCTGTAATCGATAATTTTTCTTTGCGGTTGAGAGGTAAGTATCTTTGAAGAGAGTTTTAAATGGGGTTCTTTTTTGTGTGATGAATTGCAGAGTGAATTTTAATTCATCTTATATTTAATCTCATATTATATTGAATGGGTATTATGCAGAAAGATTAAAATGATTAAATTGAGAAAAAATCTATATAAATTTTTATTTATCGTTTTTTCCTTGCATCTTATAAGATGTCCATAAAAAGTAGGTCATGCCTTTTTTTGTATTTGAATTATGATGCAATTGAGTGCGGAGAGAAGGTTTTTACTTCAGCGACTCAAATCTGCGACTGAAACATGCGAATCAACTCTAAAACTAATTTCACTCAAATTTGTGACTCAAAATTTGTCACTCAAATCTAGTAATCATGCAAAATCTGCGATTTGAGCCACAGACTTATGTCATTTTCAATTGGTTTGGTTTGACATTTAAGTATATTTAGTGATTTTAGATTCAGTCGTTGATTTGAGACAAAGATTTGAATCGCAGATTTGATTGGAGTCTAAGATTTAATTCGTGGATTTGAGTGACAGATTTGAGTAACAGATTTGCGATTCATAGGTCTCAAGCTCATTTTTTTTACTACGTGAACGCCTGATTCGGCATGAGTACTTTTATCTTTCATAATTTTGCATCCTTAATGAGATTTTGGGGTCATACTTTCTCCTACTTGAAGTTCCAATTCGTCAAGAAACCTTTTTTATTTCATGAATTCGCATCTTTAAAGGCGTATTAAGGTCATATTATCTGCTTTATAAAATTCTAATTCGTCATGAAGCCTTTCTACTTTCATAAATGCGCATAAATTCGCATCATTTAAGAGGTCTTAAAGTCATACTTTGTGCTCCGTAAAGATCTTATTCGTCATGAAGGCTTTTTCTTATACAAATTCGCATCTTAAATTAGGTCTTAGGCTCATATTTTCTCCTTCGTGAAGGTCTGATTCGTCAAGGTCTGACTATTTCATAAAGTCGAATTTTAAAAGAGGTCTTAAACTCATATTTTTTACTACGAAAATATCTGATTCGTTATGAAGACATTTTTATTTCATAAATTAACATCTTTACACAGCTTTTAAAGTCATAATTTTTGCTACTTGAAAGCCTGATTCATAATGAAGACTTTTTTTCTTCTTTCTTTCATAAATTCGGATCTTAAAAGAGGTCTTACGTTTATACTTTTTGCTACGTGAATTTCTTGTGGGATCGGGTCAAAATTCTGCTTTTCAAAATACTGCCAGCATTATACTTGAACAAAAAAATTCTGCCAATTCTTTTTTTTATATATATAAGAAAGATACACCTCATCAATGTAATTCAACATTTGTACTTTCCTAAATTTTTTTGTTTAAGTGTCGCAAATATTTTTTCAAATGCATAGACTGACTTTCTTTCAAATAAAATCTATAACTTATTGGAACCGATGTTGTTTGATACAAGATATTCCTTTTCTTATTAAAATTTTTGAATAGCTATTCATCTTTATTTGACAAATTAAAAAATTTTAAATTATTTTCGGAAATGTTTAGTATTAAAAACCTTTTCTTAATATTTTCAAATTTATTCATTAATGAAACAAAAATTAATATGCATTCAAAGAATGACAAATTATTTAGGTAAGTAATCAAACAAGCAGATTATTTTTTCAAGAAGATAATTTTACAGAATTTTGTAAAAAATTAAAAAAGGATTTGGAAAACGACCCCACCATTTTCTTATTCATTATGAAGACTTTCTACTTTCATAAATTCGCATCATTTAGAAGGTCTTAAAGTCATACTTTCTGCTCCGTGAAGTCCTTATTCGTCATGAAGACTTTTTTCTTCCATAAAGTTGAATCTTAAAAGAGGTCTAAAGCTCATATTTTTTTCTACAAGAAGGCCTAATTCGTCATGAAGACTTTTTCCTTTTATATAATCACATCTTAAAAGTCTTAAGAACATGAATGCCTGATTGATCGAAACTTTTTTAAAAATTGTCTTTTTGATAGAAAAATAGTTTCCTAATAGTTTATTTATTTCTGTTCAAGTCCTGTTTTTTTACAATTCAGTAGCTACTATTTTTTTGATTGTGTTTGAAAAATACTTTTTGTAATTTGTTTTTATTTTGCGAATAAATTAAAAAATGAATAACTACTGAGTATTAGAATAAAACGCCTTCAGTTTCTTATTTTTCAAACTAGATTAGACCATTTTTACTTGCATTCGTAAAAAAAAAGTTGGGATAACATTTTTCCATGACTTTACGAAGATAGAGAATGTCAAAAAAGTGGGTCCCGGAAGTCCGTCTGTTTGTCTTTAAAAGAAGCTACAGCCTAAACGGATTATTGTCAAATTTTGGTATGTAGCGTTGTTTGGCGATTTTGGAGATTTTTGAAATCAATTTTTTTGGACCAAAACTAACTGTAAAGTTGAAATTTTTCGAAAACAGCTAAAACGATTTTGTAAAAAAAATTCAAATGTAAGTTTCAATACAAGGACCATCTATGAATGAACATTAGCATTAATATAATTTTAATATTAAACAAAAATAAAATTCTGAAAAAATTAATTTTTGGATTTAAGAAAAAAAAAATGGAAAATTTAATTTTGAAATATCAAATTTTCGAAATTTTGGTTTTAGATGTTGATTAGTGATTTCTACAAAATGGCATACCAATTTTATTTTACAACTTTTTTTTGCAAAAAAATCATTTATAAAAAATTATTTTTTTTTTAAACGGCTCTAACGATTTAAAATTTTTTTTTTTTTCTAAAAATACATCTTAATGTTTTATTAAGAAATGAATGAATTTGCATACTTAATTTGGAGGGCAATTTGATTTCAGATGTTGTTTTATTATTTTGAAAAAAGATAATTTACTAAATCTCTATATAAAAAGTATTAAAAATTCAAGCAACTTGAACCCTAAGAGCAAGGATTTTATTTGTTTTTGAGTTGCCGGTTTGAATCATTTTTTATTTGTTGCTTTCATTAGGTATTAACTAACAAAATAGTTTTTTATTTGTGGAAAGTCGCAGATTTTATTCCTGAATTTGAACCAAGAAAATAGTCTTTAATTTTGCAGAGCTTGCAAATAGCGTCTATAACAAAATTCAAGTCTTTTTTGACTTTAATGTATCTATTTGTTTAAATTTATTTTAAACACTTTTCAACACTAACTGCTTACACAAACTCAACACAATTTTACAATTCGAGTAGTAAACAATGTACGAAATTTAATCAATTAATCAAAAAACATAACAAAGATTAGTCAAATATTTTTTTAACTACCCATAAATCTTACACGCTACTAAAAGGCAAGACATTGAATGCAACACATCACATAACTTTGAAACTCCTCATTTAAATAAAATCACTGATGCATTTCTGATATTCAAACAAAGTTTGCATTAAAAATGTTACCAAATCTATCTTATAATTGTTTCTTCATAAGAAGAACCCAAAAAAAAGGTGGTATCTTGTCATGCTTCAGTTGTTTAATGAATTCTAAACTAAACAAAAAAAATAAATAGACTTTTGATTCTTTTGATAGACTTTGTATAAAGTCAATGATTGATTATCGAGGTAAGCTAATTTAGCCATTCAAATATTGGCTAATAGCTTTAACCATGCCTGAATAGCTAACAAAAGTTCAGTGTCTTGAGAATTTCTTAACATTTTTGGTATAAAACTTTGAGGAAAACACAAAGTTAGTATCAGTTGATTACATTTATTCAAACAAGTTAGCCAAAAAAATGACTTCCTCACTTAGTATTATCATTCTTTGTTTGGTTGGAGCTGTTAGAGCAGGATATCATCATGGAGGCACTAGTTATTCAGTTTTGACCAAACATGAAATTCCTCATCATCATCCAGTGCATCATTTACCACCTGTTTTGGCATTAGGACATGGACCAATCATCAAGCACGAACATCATGAACCATCACATTATCCAAAATATAGTTTTGATTATGGTGTAAAGGATGCTCATACCGGAGATCAAAAGAGTCAATGGGAACATCGTGATGGAGATCATGTTAAGGGTAGGTCTTTTAATTGAATAATAATGAGGTTTTACTTAAATTTGTATCGATTTTTAGGTGGATATACTCTTAAAGAAGCAGATGGTACTACTCGAGTTGTTGAATATACAGCTGATGATCATTCAGGATTTAATGCGATTGTTAAGAATATTGGGCATGCTCATCATCCTGTTGTGCATCATGATGTTAGTGGACATCATAGTGGAGGTTATGATCATGGACATGCTAGTAGTTATGTTAATGTTAAACAACACTCATAAGCTCATAAAGTTGGCAGTAATCATGGATCAATGGCTTTCTATTTAACCAAATATTTTAATTTTTAAGTTAAGTTTAAAAATAATATTTTTTATATGCATGATCAAATAAATGAGAAAATGATAAATTGTTGTGTTTTTTTTAATGGAAATTTACAAAGAGATGAGAACCATAGAGTTTGTGTTTCAGAAATGTGTTTAAATTCAAAATCAGAATTATTCAAAATTATAAAAAAAAAAAACATTTATATATTTTCAAAAACAAAGTTGAGAAAAAATAATTTTTGGATTTTTAAAAAAAATTTGAAAGTTTTTTTTTTTGAAAAATCAAATTTTCGAAAACGGGACATTGAATTTTTTTGAAACTTTGGTTTAAAATTTTGATTAGTTATTTCTACAATATGGCATACCAATTTTATTTTAAAACTTTTTTTCCAAAAAATCATTTATAAAAAAATTAATTTTTTAAAAAAACGGCTCTAACGATTTTGAAATTTTTTTTTCCGAAAATACATCTTAATAAAACTAATGAAATTGCATACTTGTTTTGAAGGGCAATTTGATTTCAGATGCTGTTTTATTATTTTGAAAAACGATTTTTATGTTTTTTTTTATTTGTGTTTTTATAAACCTACAATAATTACATTTACTAAATTTCTATATATAAAGTCCTAAAAATTCTATCAACTTCAACCCTAAGAGCAAGTTCGTGCGACCCAGTCGTGTATTTTATTTCTAAAGCTTCATATAATGTATGTATCAAAAATCAAACCTTTTTCGTCAAAATTATGTCATTTATTTCAAATAAAAATTGAAAAAAATGATAAAAAGTATTTAATATTTAATTTAAAAATAATAACAGAAAAATGTATTATGTGTATTTTCACCATGAAAATCGAACAATTTAAAAAAAACATAAAATTGGTTTTCAACATTTTCTTAATACAGTAGTCCCTCGATAATGTGAACTAATTAAAACAAGGCGTTTTCAGATTTTAGAGGGATTCACATTACTGGAACTTTTTCCAATTCTCATTAAACTGATTAAAACAATATTTATAAGCAATGAATGTAGCACAAAATATTTTTTTGAACCTAAGTTTAAGCATTTATTGAAAAAAATGTCAAAGATAAATGAAAAAAATGAAAAAAAAAATTAATTACGAAAGCACTCCATTTCAAAACTTCAAAAAAAAATCATCGCATTCAATATTTCTAAGGATTCATCTAGAATTCTAGACCAATAACAGTTGTCCATTATCCAGGATTATAAAAAATATTGCGAGCACGAACAAGAAAAAAACACACAAACTTTTACAAAAGAAATTCACATTACAGAGTCTAAAAATATTCATAGTTCACATTATAGAGATGACAATGAAAATTTTTGGCGATTCACATTTTAGAGAAATTCGCATTATCGGTAATTCACATTATCGAGGGACTACTGTATTTTGAAAAATTTCAGTTCAAAAACTGTTAAAATCATAAACAAAACATTTCCAATAGAGCAATCGCCACGACAAACCGAATATAAGTTGAACTAGAATTTTGCTCATATTTGAATACTCTCATTTCGCATTCAAATGGACTATACTGAATGGGACAATGTCTGGAGCCCATTACTACGAACTGTTATATCTTTAAATATTACCTTAACCTCTTAAAGAACACAAGAAGTCTGGCACTACTTAGGTTAAATTTCGATGGAACACTACAAAATGTTAAAAATAAAATTACCCATCCGCCACAGTGACCGTTTAAAAAATTCGTTACCACTGTAACAAAAAACTGAAACTGAATTGTTGAAATGTTTCCATTCATTATTTTACTGACACTTAGAAATATTTTTTTAATTGATAAGAGAAATTAAGTTTATCACATGACATGATGTGTCAAAATTTTCTTCTAAACCAGATTCAGAGTGCGAAGTTATTTTGTTCATAAAACAAGTAAAGACAATTAATAGTTACATTCCTTATTTCTTAACACTCTAAAGACTCTTTTAAACTTGATTTTTTTTTTTTAACAAAACAAAAAGTAAAATCTGTATCAGTAGGTTCCATTTCAATAACCAATGCCTTAATTAAAACTTTATGATGCTACAAACTTAAATTACTACGCCAACTTTACAACCTGAATATTGTAAAACTTTTCTTTTTTTTCCTTTCTTTTGTTACAGATAGGGTATGTTAACCACTCAATATTCACTTAAAATGCCACTAAATGATTGATTATTACTAAAACATGTCTCATATATCCAGTAATTATAAATCAAATTTGCTTTTTTAGCAAAAAAAAATCCAATTATAAATGTTTTGCGAATAATTTCCTTTTCTTTTCAATTAAACACCAAACCGCCAACATTACACAGGTATTTTGTGAAGAAGTTATAACTATGAAACACGAACAACACTTAAAGATGTCAATTTGTTAAAGAAAAAATAAAAAAATAGTATATTTATACAATGTTACATCCCCCCAATATCGTAAATCTCTCATCAAGGTAACTATCTACTTTCAATTTTTTGTAACATGCTCACTTTCAATGTCAAAGTTATTTAATGTTTTTTTTTTTATTTTGCTTTTCTTTGACTTGGTTTTAGTATAAGGTACCTCTTTAGTGTTATTGGCAAAGATACTCTTCCATTTGTATATTTTAAAAGTCTTGGTCGTCAATCTCCAGTATAGTTATAGAGTATTAAGAAACACGCAATGCAACCGCAATTATGCAGTTGGCAGTTGTTTGCAGTGACCAGTGGCGAATCATCCAAATGGGAAAATAGTTGAAAAACTTAAGGCGGCTTTTTGCGATCTAGTTTAGTAATTTTCCAAGTTAACAAAAGTTATAAATTTACCAAAACTTCAATTATGACAATCTATCGAAATTTCTTAAATCAGGATTGACCCTTTTTAAATCAAGATGATTTCGTACTAAATTATAAAACATTTGTATAAAAAAGCTATGAAGTTAAAGTTATTTTAAATTGCTAATCCGACCCTGGTAGTTCCCGTTGAAAATCTTCTTTCGAGTGCACTGATGTGATCGGTGTTGCGGAAAAACTTGTCTTTAAGCTTTTCATTTCACGCTGTTTTATCAGTTTAGTATCTATTCAACTTGGATACATGGGTGGAACTTCTATAGTACGGAAAAAGGCGCTAAGTTTTTTATTAAAAAATTTGTGTGTCAGTGATAAATAAAATGAAAGGTATGTACTTGACCAATTTACCAAATTAAGTGTATCAAAAAATAAAATTTGCAATTAGGTGACTTTGGTAAAAAGATTTTAAAATCTCGATTTAGAAAAATGCATTTGATATTAAAAATTACAAAAAAAAATTAATGCAAATTTAAAAATATGTATATTTAAAAAAACATCAATGCATTAAATTTCTGCATTAAAAAAATGCAAATAAAAAAATGTAGCAAAAATATTGCAAGGAAAAATACATACCTATTTAACAAAAAAAAAGTAATGTATCGTAATCGTTATTTTTATTAAATATCTACAAAAATTTCTGAAGTAAAAAAAATCAATGCAAGAAATTTGCCATTAAATATTTAAATCTTTAAATTACTTAAAATAAACAAAATTTTAAGAAATTCGACGAGTATTAGAAAATAAATTGCACGACTGGGGTCGCACGTACTTGCTCTTATGCTTAAAGTAACTATATAGTTAAAGCTTTTCATTCAAGAAATTTAAAATTTGATATTTTGAAGAAATTTCATAAGTAGTATAAAAAAATTAAATCTGTTTTTATAATTAATTAAACTCCGTTTTAAATTATCTTTAAAAAAAAATAAAAAATATGCCATTTTATTTCTTGTATAAAAAGGTATTTTTAGAAAAAAATTTTCGAAAATTGTAGGAGCCGTTTTTTAAAAAAATAATTTTTTATATATAAAAATTTTTTAACATTTTTCAAAAAAAAAAGTTGGTATGCCATTTTGAAGAAATAATTAATTTACACATAAAAACTAAATTTCAAAATTTTTCATTGATTCGTTTTCAAAAAATTGATTTTTCAAAAAAAAATTTTGAAATATTTTTAAAAAACCAAAAATGCGTTTTTTGAAAATTTTCTAAAATTTTAATATTATCTTTACTTACACTTTTTTGTATAAAAATTTTCATTTAAATCGGGTTAATGTTGTACGAGATATTCAGAAACGAAAAAAACCGTTCTATGACAGGTACCGTTAATAACGGTACAAAAAATATTTTTTTTATTTAAAAAGTTGGCTATTATGTGTAGTACTACACACAAAAATTTTAATCAAAATCGTTAGAGCCGTTTTTGAAAAAAAATTAACTTTTCTATTTCCGTTATATGGCAGGTACCGTTAGTTTTGGTCATAAAAAAAAAAATTTCAATTTTCCCTCTAGGGAATCACCAAAAACTGCTAACCACCAAGTTTGAAGAAAATCACTTCACTCGTTTAGGCTGCAGCTCCAGATAGAGACAGACAGACAGACAGACAGACAGACAGAATGGCCGGACCCACTTTTTTGGCATTCTCCATCATCGTAATGTCATGTAAAATTGTTATCTCGAGATCGATTTTTTTTTTACGAATCCTAAACTTGCCCTATAGTACCTATATCGCAAGTAAAAATATATTACATATACATTTGGCATTTTTTTTAACAGAATTGTTTTTATTTGCAATAACATTTTTTATGAATGCATACAAATGTTTATTTTATTTGCAACAAATATTTTTTTAAATTTGTAATGTAAAGTAAAAGCATTTAAGAAAAATAATTGTAAATGTTTTAAAAAAAGTTTATAAAAAAAATTAAAGTTAAAAAGAAATTATATTTAATTTTGTAAAATTCTTAACAAATTTTTAAAAATAAATTCTCTAACCTATTTTTTAACAAAATGCAGGATTGAATAACCTAAAGTGTTTCAAATTATAGGTTTTTTTATATTTAATAAAAAAAAAACACTCTTTAGAACTTGGCACCCTTTTCTTAATTTTTTTTTTTAATGATCAATTTCAACGTGTGCAAACTAAATTTTTTATAATCTTTTTTTTTCTAAAATCTTAAATGATTTTTTTTAAGCTTTGTTTTTTTTTTTGGTATTGGTTTATGATTTCTTAAGAAATTTTTACTTTTGAAAAATATTGGAAAATTTGTATTTGCTCAGAAACTGTAATAGCTATAATGTTAAAGTATTTGGTGATTTGAATTTATACTGTCACTTCTATATTTGTAAATGATATTCCGAGCGTTTGAGAACACCGATGATGTTAACAAAATTTAAGACTATTTCTAATAATATAATCTTAACTGATAAACTTCAAATTAAACTAAAATTTGCTCTCAGAAATTTAGGCTGACAGGACCATTTGAATGGACCTTCTTAGAAGTTTGTATTAGAAATTATTTTAATAGAAGATTTAAAATGCATTTAGCTGATTTATTTTTTGGCACCCAGTTTTTTTGCAAACTTTTCTCAAGTCGTTTTTGAAATATAATGAGTTTTACTGATAATTCAAATTCTAGCATTTATATCTTTCATAGAAATTGCTTGCTAGTTGTAACATTTTACTCTACAGAAAAAAAACAGATACAAAAAGCTTAAAAATTCTAGACAACTTTATATAATAAATATATAATAATTTATTTTATTGCTAACGTTTCATTTATTTTAGCGCCCTTAAACTCTTTTTTATAGTAAAACCGACTCTGGAACTATGTACAATGTACATGTTTGGTTGTTAAAAGTAAAAAGTGCAAGTTACACATTTTATCGTTTGAAAGAAATGCATCGTTGTTATGTTGTTGGTTCGCTTGAATCTCCGCAACACACACTCCTACCATCATCACCAAAAAAAAACAAAAAATAACCACCCAATGCCAGATTAACCGGATAAATAGAAAATATAGAAAACCGGCATTGCTGCTGCGGTGACCGCTCAATGGAAACTATATGATCATCTTAAATCCAAACCGACAGCACAGGAAAATCGTCTTTTAATATAAAGGAGCATCGGAATAAGACAATCCATTTACTATAAATAGAGGCGCTTTGGTCAGCGTCAAATCTAATTGCTAAGTTGTCCTTGAAATGTGAACATAGACCATAAGATATAGTGAATATTTGATAAACAACAAAGAGACAGTGACTTAAACGAAATTAAAAAAGATATCTTTTTGATATCGTTTTAAGACATACGACAGTGAAATTACATACGGAACCGAGAGAGAAAAAAATACATAAAGGACTACCTTTGCTTTGTTTTTATAAAATAGAGCAATCACAAAAGGACTACCTTTTCCAACAGAGATAATGTTATTTTTTGTAAGTTTCGTGTGCTTTCATTTGTGTTACTTGATGTTTATTAATAGTGAAAGAGAAAGCAACCAATATGAAAACTTTCTTTTCACTTTCCCAAGGATACTCTCACTTTTTTTTATACCACAAAAATGTTTACAAATATTGTAATGATTTTTTAAGTGACCATAAACTAAATTGTGTGCGTGAGGTTAAAGACATTAATAAGTATTAGGACAAATTGAGAAGAAAAAGTGAAGCTAAGAACCTATCTTACAAGCACAGTGCATATGGCTTATGTGATACTAATATTTTTAAGAATTGTGAAGACTATACAATAAAATTATTTTCTTAAGTTATTATTTGAAGGCTACAATTACGACCAATAAAAACGATTTTTTACATCTATCAAGAATCTGGAAATTTTCAAAAACTCTTAAAGTCTTTCTAAATCACAATATTAAAAAATTTCAAGTGAAACTTTTGAAATTGATTGGATCCCATAAAACAAGGGACGATAGGACAGAAACAGAAAGCCCATTTGTTTGATACCCTTTTGAAATTTTGAAAATTGGATGCTAATTTGCTCAAAAATAAAGACCAAGAAAGTTTACGAAAAAAAACAAATTCACAGAAAATTTTCCAAGCACTTTTATGTTTTTTGCCACAAAAATTATTAAAAAAAGCTGGGCCTTTTTGAGTTTTTTTTTTTTTGTTATTGGAAGAAGAGTTTCCAACATAAATTTATTCGTAAATTATTCGTATTCACAAAAAACAAAAATAGAATTATCAAAGCTAGGAAAAAAATCCTTCTTCAAGTAAATTTGGGACAAAAACACACTTCTAATACATTTTGGAACAATCCAAACCACACACGAGAAGCACATACGCTATAACGAAGGCAATTTTTACAATATGACAATACTTGTCATATTGAGCAAGTAAAAATTCAATAATTTAAAAATTTTTGACTGATGAATAAAACTCAATGAAGTTCCTGCTAGGGTATCATTTATTAAGACCTTTGACCTTTGATTTTTTTATAATATACCGATTAACATGAAACGCGTTTTTTGGAGATTCTCCAGAGCGATTTTTGCAATATATTTCTTGTGACAAAAAATAATTGTATAACAATTTTGGAAAAGATAAAGTTTCTCAAAAACGGCTCTAGCAGTTTTAATGATAAAATGACGGCGTCATTCTTGATAATTGCAAACTTTTTTTTATCGGAAAACCAACATACTCCTAAATTTTTTATCCGATCGGGATGAAATTTGGTGTGTAACTAAACAATGCTACTTTGCATTGCAGAAAGTAGGATTTTTTCGTTAAAACAGAATTTAATGAATAAATGCCCCTTTTTTTATACGAATTTTTTTTCGAAAACTTTCAAACGAATGCCATTTCTATAAAAATCAACAAATCAAAAAAGTCCTACGTTCTTCACTGGTTTTGGGTGTCTACCTAAAGCAAAATGTTGGTTTTTTGTTCTAATTAAGAATTGCGATCTGCTGATCGCTAGTGGGAAAAAGGAGTTTGATATGATCTAGATACGGGTAATTTTGTCATCAAACAATTTTAAATTAGTCTCTTCTGTAACCTGTTCACTAGGCTGGGTCACAAATGTATGGAGACATTTTTTTTCTGATTTTTTTACGGGCACAGTGATGAAAAGGTGCCAAACTGTGAATAGAACAATAATATAAAGTTTGGTTATAATCAGACTTTATCTTCTGCCTCCGGTTGCCCAGCCAAGTTCTCTATGAACTTTGGTCCTAAACCCTTAGGAAAAAACTCAGGCCTTTTTCGAATCATTCTAACTTTTGTTTCAATAATGTCAAACATTTCAAACTCGTTTTATTTGTTAACATAGTCCAAATCAAGCTCCTCAAAAACTTTCAGCTAAGTAGGATTAGTAGTTTCTAAGAAAAAGGCCTTCAAAAATCGCAAAAAGAGTAGCTGATTTACTCACTAACACACTAACTAACAGCCCTATTCTGGCAAACCTCACAAGTCACAAAAACCTCACAAGGCGATCATAACTCGATTTTGTGAGGATTTATTTCTCACAAACTTCTTACTAGCAAAAATCCAACTTGTGAGTTGTGACCTCCTTCAGAGCAGATCACAAATTCGAAAGTTTTTGTGACGCGAAAACCTCACAAAATCAAATTCAGCTCACCTTGTGAGGTTCTCATAACTTGTGAGGTTTGCCAGAATAGGGCTATAACATATGATAAAAATTATGGCAAACTTCTAGTTTTCATAGAAACTTGTTATGGTCATGGATGTTGAAGTACATACAAAGAAAAAAATCGAAAAATTGAGATTTTACATTCAGGGGGCGTGGTAACCGCCCATTTTATTTGATTTAATATCAATTTATTATTAAAAAGTATACTTCTGAATACCCTAGAATCTTGAAACTTGGTAGAATTGTAGTTAATGCAAAGAAAACATATTCAAACTAACGATTTTCTACCTTGGAGGCGTGGTATCCCCTTAAAAATAATAAAAGAAAGATATAATGTTTCATAAATTAATTGACAAGTCTTAGAAAAATGTAGTTTTGGTTTTTTTTTTAATTTCTCAAAATCGACAAAACATTTTTGCATCCGGTTTTCTGTTTTTGCTTACAAACAAATAAGAGCATTGAATTTTGAAAACTTAAATAGTACTTAATCACATAAAATTTTGAAAAAAAAATTAGTTCGCAAATTAAAAAAAAAAATTTTAAAATTTTGATTTTGAAAATTAATTTTTCAAAAACTATTTTATAAAACAGCTTTATTTGAAAGCAAAATAAAAAAGAGATTTTGGGCTTGACAAAAAGGTATAACATGTTGTTGTAGGTATAACCGTTGATTTTTAATAATATTTTTTCTTAATTAAATCATTTTTTTTAGAAAATTGCCCCTCCTGACTAAACGGGGGCGAATATTAACCCCCTCCAATACGATTTTTTTCTTGTTCCGACCCATCCTACACGTTTAACCTTTTTGGCACATCCTCCTGAATTAGCTTGTATAAGAAATGAGACAATAATAAATTAAGCAAAGCATGTGTGGTTTTTAGGCAAAAATCTGCTTTTTCAAAAATGAAACCACAATCCGGAGACACTTACACAGAGAAAAATAGACCACATAAAATAGAACAAAAACAATAAGATTTCTCTATGGTTTTCATCCAAGAAGGAAACCTTATTAAAACAATCGGGTTTTCCTTATTGTTTTAAAATCTGCAAAAAAATAAAAAAAAACATGACCAGGCTGGGAATCGAACTGGAGACTTCAAATCATTAGTCGCCACCCTTACCACCTGAACCAACTTGCCATGAAAATATTGATCGCGATTTTTGTTCTAGTGCTAAGTTGCAAAAAAAATCAACTTTTCAGTCAAATTTTAATAAGATTTTCTCTATAAAAATAATAAGAAATCTCCTTAAAAAAACCTTATTAATCGTTGATTTTAATAAGATTTCCTTATGAAATGTATGGACGGCAAAACAATATGGCAATCTGTTAGTTTTTAGCGGGTCATATTTTTTTCTGTGTAGGCTTAAAATAATGAAATGCAATTTTACTTATAAGCTAACCGAACCATTTAGCACCTTTTGATCGCTGAGCCTTTTTGAAAATCAAAAAAATTGTATTTTGACCCACCCACATAAAGCTTGAAAAGCCTCATAATACAGTCAAATAAGGAGAAAAAAGGGGTAAATCTCGGAATGAATGTTAGTAGAAATTTTTTTTGCTCAATATCTTCCTTTTGCCATTCTATAACATATCTCAAAAGTCTAGAAAAATCTCATGTCCGCTTGTCGCGATTTCAAGGTCAAATCGCGAAATGGAGATTTTCAAAAGTAGCAAAAATAGGCTATGGTATTATATACACATATGATACATGATTTCAAGGTATTTTTTAATGCTGATTCCAAAAAATCTAAAATCAAGACAATCTGACGTCTCTGGAAAAAGTTAAACCTATTTTTCATCTGTCAACTCATATTATTATAACAGTTGCAAACTTACTGCCGAAAAACCCTTAAAAGTTATGGTAGATGAACCAAATTTTGCATGAAGATTTTAGAATCCATCATTATTAAAAATCAAAACAATCCCTTACAAAAAATATATATACCTACGAAATAATGGTACTTTTTGAAGGAAGGGCAAATTTTAGGATATGCACCAATTTTTTAAAATCTGCACCTTATTTTCAAACCAAGAAAATTAGGACTTGTGGACATGAGATTTTTTAGATTTTTGAGGGTAGTTAAAGAATTTCCAAACAAAGATTAAAATGAAAAAATTAGCCTATTTGCACTTATTCCTAAGATGAACAAGAATCTTCTTTAGTGCATATCCTAAAATTTGCCCCTCCATCAAAAAATACCATTATTTCGTAGGTATTATATTTTTTGTAATGAATTGTTTTGATTTTTAATAATGATGGATTCTTAAATCTTCATGCAAAATTTGGTTCATCTACCATAACTTTTAAAAGTTTTTCGGCAGTAAGTTTGCAACTGTTATAATAATATGAGTTGACAGATGAAAAACAGGTATAACTTTTTCCAGAGACGTCAGATTGTCTTGATTTTAGTTTTTTTGCAATCAGCATTAAAAAATACCTTGAAATCATGTATCATATGTGTATATAATATTATAGCCTATTTTTGCTAATTTTGAAAATCTCCATTTCGCGATTTGACCTTATAATCGCGACAAGCGGACATGAGATTTTTCTAGACTTTTGAGATATGTTATAGAATGGCAAAAGGAAGATATTGAGAAAAAAAAATTTCTACTAACATTCATTCCGAGATTTACCCCTTTTTTCTCCTTATTTTACTGTATTATTATGTTTTTTTTTTTTTAATCAAAGATGAATTACCTACTAGTATTTCCACGTAAAGAGCATAAAGAAAATTTTAGAAAATCATAAAAGCCTTTTTTGAAAAAAATAAAAACAAAAATTTCATATGAGAATTAATTTTTCTATATACTCGTACCTAGCATGCAAGATGCAACTCACAACCCAAGGATGTTATGACGAAGGCCACTTTGTTGCTCTTCTCCGCCAATGTTATGACAATTAACCTAAAACCAAATTAATTTAAATATGGAAAACAGCTTTTTTTTTATTATGATTTAATCTTTTTTCAGAGTTGATACTCTTTGCATTCTATAACTCCAAGAAAAATCTATATATCTGAGTCATAATTAAAATTAATTAAACTAAGAAAAATAATCTTAATATAGTTTGCTTTAGGCACACGATCATGCACCTAAATTAATGATAAACATACACCACTACTACTACTTGTTGATAGACATATTTTTGTAAAAATATTAACTTCAATTAACTTCTAGTCACCTTTAAAGAATTTTGCATTAAAAAAAAAAAACCAAAAAAAAAACAAAATTCAAAACACTTAGCACTTTTAAACTTTTGTGCTATTATGTAAATTTTGTGCAACTCGCAGTCTACCTTTTCTGTCACAAGACATTTATTATACAGCTCTGCTCCTTTTTACTGCGAACTCAACTTAAAAATATGTGAAAGGTATTGACTAAAGGATAAGTCATTGGTACTTCAGCACGAAAGATTTACGATCGACTTCAACACAAGTAGTATATTCAAACTTATATATCGTTTTGGGTTGTCTCCAAATGAAAAAAAAAAGTAGTTAAATTGAAATAAAAATTCACGCAAATCACACATTCTAGCGTTGTACAATTTAATTAATATAAACATGCTGTACTACAAATCTCAGCTGCTCCAGAGACCGCACTCGGCTGCGTAAACGCATTTAGCACTATAGATAGATCAAGAGCTGAGCTGGAGAGCTTGAAAATCACCCATATGCAATACTCAATAAGCTCGTTCTGTCCTAGTACCCTGAGATGTATCGTCCACCAACCAAAACCAAACCAAACCAACATCTGGGCGCAAAGACCAAACTGGAAACAAATTACACGTCGGATCTTTGATCATTTACGAGTATCACTTAGGAGTCCCCAGCCGCGGCTTCTGGTTTTACTCTTTCAGCTTTTAAACCAATTTAACGACACAATTTCTTTGATTTTTTTTGCAAACTTTTTTTTTGTTATTATTTTTGTATAAGATTGATATATTTGTATGCTTTGGTAGCAAAATGCAAGGTAACCGATATATTGACAGCGAGTGGTTATGAAATAAATTGTCATCTGATTTTGAATGTCCAATTGAAAAAAACGTTCGCATTTGGGCTTGGACATGCCTATAAAGTATTTAGAGTTTATAAGTGCTTTGAGCCAGGCTTTACAGTCTTGGCAACTGTGTAACTAGTTTTTTTTTTGCATGTTTTAGAGTTGTAGGAGAGAATTAAACAAGGTAAAGCCTAGCTCCTGGCAAAAGACACACACAATCTACATAGCGAGTTGTGTTAAAATAATGTTCAAAAAGCAAGGAAGTGAACGCAATCCACTTTTTTATTACGATCATTTATCAAAAAAGGAATCATGAAATAATAACATATGAATGAATATAACATGCGTATGCGTATGAAATTATTATTTGCCATAATAATTCGTTATCCTTATAAGCATTTTAAGTTCATTTTGAATTCGAGTTAAAGAAAATACAAGGTAGAGTAGTTTATTGCTTTTGTTTTTTAATATTTTATGCATGCTTTTTAGGACTCAAAGAAAAGATTATTTTATAAGACAATTCATAAATTTAGTGATATTGTTTTCCTATAAACGCCTGCAAATAAATGATCACGAACTGAAAAAAAATTTTACGTCTTTAACGTATAAAATTGACAAAACCTTTAAATCGTTCTATGAAACCTAAATTTTTTTAATAGTAGTTAAAGTGTAGATTTTTTTTGTTTTTAATTTTTTTTTTGTCTTCAATTAAAAATTGGTTTAGTACAATAGTAATCACATAAACACAACCACATTAACAAGAAAAAAAAATGCAACATGTCTTTGACCGTTTAAGGTAAGGCAATGCGAGGTGTGAATAATTGCTAATCGTTAATTTATAATTTAAATTTCAAGCATTTCGAAATTTTATAGGTTTTAAGCGTTTCAAGGAATTTCCAATATAATTGATCACTGAAAAAAAAAAGAATTTCTTTTCACTCGGCCCATACACTGAGGAAAAAAACTACTTATAACAAACGAAAACGAAGTTTATTTTACTTTTTTCGAGATGATTTTGGGTCAAAGACCATAATTTTAAAATCCAAAAGCATAGTTAAATGAACGTTATTTTAACTCTGTTATTTTCAACGTTGATCATATTACAATGTACGTTTCAATTTTCCTTCCTCAGTGCTCAGTGTATTAAAGGTCACTTCTCTTATTATTTTAACCGAAGAACATAGTTTGAATTTTTCTGTTCGTTTTCGTATTTTAGAACAATTTTACAGAATATAGAAATTTGACAAAAACTAATTTCGGCAGGTCAAAATCCTAAGTTCAAAATCATGTTTTTCAAAGTTCTGCCTTTTAATTAGGTTTTTACTTTTACTTTCTATTGGAAAAGTTTATGATTCGTAAATAAAATGGAACTCTAGATAGTAATCAGACAAAGCATAACGATGATAGAGAATGCGAAAAAAGTGGCTCCCGCAATCTGTCTGTCTGCCTTTCCGTCTGTCTGTCCATTTGTCTTTATCATAGCCGTAGCTAGGATTTCATTTCGGGGGGGGTTACCTCAGACCAAACAAATTTTATTTTTAGGAATCACAAAACTTTTTTATTATCTATATGTAACTGCAGTTGATTCTTGATTCCGCTGAAGCAAATGGTCATTAGAACTGTGTCAGAGCGAAAAACTTGCAAATATCCTTTTTAATTATTTTTTAGGACAGCAATTCATAGAAGAATTTAAGAATGTACCGAATATAAAATGGCCGAATATTCGGCGGCATCTCTAGTTAAAATTGGTACAAGGAGTGATAAGTTGTTTGATAGAAAATTTTTTTGAAGAAATAAATTTGAATCATTATTAGGGTTTATATATAAAAGCATTGAAAAATGAAATTTTTCTCCCACTGAAATTTTGTAGCAAAAAATAGATATATTCTATTATATCTATTTTTTTCTAAATTAAATCGGGAATACTTAAAAATAAAAATTTTAAATAATCCAAGTTGTTTGGCATGAGCTAATTTTCTAATTTGAAACAATTTGATAAATAGAAAGCTAAAAATATAACGAAAAATTTTACATAGGTACTCTCTGAAATAAAAGGATAAGATTTCGGAAAGACTTAAATAGATTTAACGGTAATATTTCAAAAACTAGATGTGATCGAATATTTTTGTCTTCGGATTCGAGTTCAGCAACCCTTTGAAAAAGTATAGTTTAGCCTCGACACCAAAAACCATGTAGATTAGACTGGGCCAAAAAAATAAAATATTTTTTTTTTTTAAGTTACTTCGAAAATCTTGTTCAGGATGATGAAAAATTTAATTCTCTACAAAAAAGGTCTCTTAAAAAATCAATTTTTAAATCTTCAGAACTCAATTTAGGGAAAACTACTATGAGACCTTTTTTGTAGAGAATTAAATTTCCTATAAGAATCTGTCGTGGTTTTATTTTTCTATTCACTTATTTGCTCATCACAAAATTCCAAAGTGAAACAGTCAAATTGAAAAAACACTTCGATTTAAAAAGCTTAATTACTCGAATACGGCTCTTTTGACGAAAATTTTCAATCAGATCTTTTTTGTAGGAAATTTAATTTTATATAAGAAAAAATGAACAGAAAATTTTTTTACTTTGATCGTCTAGCAGTTCTGTTGTAACACATCATATCATGTATAAAAATAAAAAACACCGATGATAGACCTCTTAACATTATTTTTAACGGCTCAAATTTTCACCAAATTTTTTTTTCATCATCCTGAACAAGATTTTCGAAGTAACTTTAAAAAAAAAAAATATTTTATTTTTTTGGCCCAGTCTAATGTAGATAAATACTTGTGTTATTTAAAGGGTTCTTAAAAGAACATTTTAAGGTGTTTACATAGTGCTTTAGGAAATGATAAAAGAGGTAAAAACTAGTTTTTTGAAAAATCCCTTACCAAACGTTGTAATGGATCACAAAATTGTTGTTTTTCCTTATAAAAACAGCTTTTTTAACGATACGAAATTGGTAGAGACTTTTAAGGAGATTTTCAGATAGGTAATTAAATTACTAAAATACACAAACAAACCATTTAGTACTGCAAATATTAGACTTGTAGGTATTTGTTTATACTATATCTTTTGATTTTCTGAAAAAAAATTTCGGGGGGGGGGGTTAAACCCCTTAAATACTGCTATGGTCTTTATCTATCTTGATGTATACAGCCTAAACTACTAAAGTGATTGACTTCAAACTTGGTAGTTATGAGTTTTAAAAAATTTTCCAACGTCGAAATTGAAATTTCATTTTTAGGACCAAAAATAATGTTACTTGCCATTTTATGATGAAAATAGAAAAGATTTTTTTGTTCAAAAACGGCTCTAACGTTTTTAATTTAAAAAATGACAGTTATTTGGTGTATAAAGTGCTACTTTGTATATAGCTACTTTTTATCATAAAAGTAAGTTTTGGATTTTTTAAATTATTTTATGGCGTTTTCGATTGGCAGTCCGGAAGCGTCCGGAATCATTCTGAAAAAATTTTATTCATACAAAACTGTCAGTTTTGTGCGAATAAAACGCTTTCAGAATGATTCCGGACGCTTCCGGACTGCCAATCGAAAACGCCATTAATTTATTTTTTTTTTTTTTTTTTTGAAAATTAAATTTTTAAATTTTTATCATAAAAGTAAGTTTTGGATTTTTTAAAGTATTTTAATTTATTTTTTTTTTTTTTGAAAATTAACAGATCAATAATTTTACTTGAAATTTTGTTTGAATTTATGAAAAATAATTTCTTCAAAATGGTATACCAAATACATATGTATTTTTTTTTTTTTTAAATTTTTAAAAAATTTTTAGATACCTATAAAAAATTCTAAAAATCTTTTGTTATATAAAAATCAAATCTCATATTGAAAAGGTTTTTTCGTCAACTTTTTTTAACTGACTTCCAAGAAGGAGGAAGCATTCAATTCGACTGTATGTATTTTTTTTATGTTTGTTATCTCATAACATTGAACTGAGTGAAGCAATTTTGATAATTCTTTTCGTATTGGAAAGCTGATGTATGTGTGTAGTATGATAAAATTAATTTACGAAATTTATAAAAAGCTTTAAAATTCTAAGAAACTTTAACCATAAGAGCAAGTACGTGCGACCCAGACGTGCATTATATTTTTTTCTTTATTTAATACCTATTATTTTATTTTTTTTTGTTATTTTTTCTTAGACTCGGCCACATTGCTGCACCCTTAAATTAATCACAGTATTGGTATATATTCTGCACTGCAAATTTTCACAAGCCGAAGAAGAACTACAAGAATATGCTCCCAAATACGTAAGTTGAAATTTATATTATATAATAAAAAAAAAAAAATTTTTTATATTTTTTCAATACTCAAAATAAAATAAATTTCTTCTTAGATATTAATAAGTAATATATCCTAACTACACCTTTTGGATTTTGAGTTTTCACGATTTTGGGTTGTCTGGATTTTGATTTCCGGGATTATGAGCTTTCGGGATTTGGGTATATATGTTTTTTTGAATTTCAGATTTTCGGGACTTCTAACCAAAATTTAATTGAAACAAATTTCCTATTAATCCGATTCGGTAGCTGGTACTACAAAACATTATGCTGTTTATGCTTAAAATAGACATTATAGAGAAGAATCAAGTTTTCAACTCATTTGAATTCAGAACACATGATGGGAACATAAATTTTCGATACATTTCCACCTAAATGACCAATTAAAAAAATGTTAACTTGAATTTTCAAGAACAAGTGAATGCAGTGCGTAAATATAGCTTTTGGGTCTTTTGGTTTTTTTCACGTTTCATTCTTTTGAACTTTTATTCAGGGCAAATATCGATAACAGCTGAATAAAATTTAAATGTTAAATTTTAATCCAAAGGATCATAGCTATAGAATAGAACTTTTTACATCTTAAGTGACTTTTTGTTTTTAAGCTGTCCCACGTCAATTAAAAACAAAAAAAATAAAACTTGCATTTTAATTTGTTGGCGCCTACAATTATGTTCAACAGCAATTCATTGCACGTTTTATTTGAGAGTGCAATATGATTTATATTCCAACTTTGCCATATCGATAGAATTTACATTGATACATTAGCATTTGCCGCCACAACACGCTCTCGCTCAGCCAGTTAGCCCCAAATCCCGGCATTATTATAAATTTCAAAAAAAAAAATCTCTTGATTTATTCTTGTTCTATTGGGAGAGTGGAGTTCTATTATACTCGTATACGCAACAAATTATCATTTTTGCGACTGACTATGTGACTTAGCCAACGAAAAAAAATCACACAAATTACGAATTTGTTCTCGTCAAACAATTGTGGGCCAAAATTAACTTACACACAACCCGCAGGCCTGATAGAATGGACGTAACCCGCCCGGGGCAGTATTCAACTAGATACCTATAAATGGACCTACCCAGAAAAACGCATTTTCAAAATTTTACTCAATCAATAAATCTCTGATTTTGGTTTTGCACGATTAAGGCGGTGGTGTCTGTAGATTGCGAGCTCTTTGATATATGCAACCTTGGCAGATCGAGATTTCGATTACTATTGTTAGTTTAAGTTGCATGTAATGAGTCACTTTTGTTGGCAATGCAACAAGACAAGCTTTTCAACAATGTCGTTGATCAGAGACTAGATCGTAAAGTCGTTAATTAACAGCTCATACAGAAAAGAAAAGAATCATTTATCGAAGTAAACTGATCAACAAACAAATAAAAGTAAAACAAAAAAAAACAAAATTGATCGACACAGATCCGAATCGCGAAATCCAAGCCCTCGCACAATCTATTTTAATTAATCGGCTTATCAATATCGGATAAATCAATTTTCGTCGCTTACAGCGATCGGTCAAGTCTGTGCGGTGCCGAAACGTGCACCTGACAAGCGACAATTATTCAGAGCTAATAGCCATCAAGCACTTTGAATTTTTTCGACTTTTCAATTTCGGTGACTTGAGACTGATACAATTGCTGTCCAGTTGGCGGTGGCGGTATTCTGCAGCCGCGCACAAACAAATGAACGTAAAAATCCGTCGTTTGAACGACATTAGACAGGTCGATAGAATCGTGATGAATATTTTGCTTGCGATTAAAAACGCATTTTAGATTCTTTTAGATGTGTTTTTTTTTTTTGTTCATTAATTAGTTTAGTAGATTGGTTATTTGAGATTTATTGTAGACAGCAACAAAATATTGGTCAGTCAAATTGTTTTATGGTGGCAAAAGTTTTGTTGATTGTAAATAGTTCTCGTAAAATAGATCTTTTGACCTTCTAAAGAATTGATGTAATTTAGTACTTTATGGGCAAAAAAAAAAGATTGAAAATTAATCAATCTCTTTGATCTATAACTAAAATAGAATTTAAGTTTAATTGAAATTTAATTATTTTTAAGAAGGTTTTAGATTAACACAGCAAAAAATAAACTGGATCAAACCTACAATGGTCGGAAAAAGTATTTTGATAAAATGAATATTTTTCTAAATGATGAGAATAATCTGTAACGGTTAAAAATAAAATTAGAAAGTTGACAGTTATTTATTAAGTATATTATGGTAAATCTCATGATGGTCAATGTCAGTCATATAGTTGGTAATATGCTTCTAGGCTGCATTTTTTGTATAAAAAGTACTAATTTTTGAGATAAAAAATTATTTTGACAAACGTTCTTTTTCAACGTTGGTAAGGTAAGGTAATACATTTTACGTGTTTCAAGCACGTATACAACTGACAGACTTGTTAAGGCCCCGATTTGTACAAAATTGGGCAAAACGGCGGAACTTCACATTGAAATTAGTGCATCTTCTGTTGCAAGTCATAATTTCTGTGCGTCTGTTAAAAAATCTGTGGAGAACTGAATTCATCGCGGGAAACTAAAAATTACCAAATATACAAACACAAAAATATAATTATATTATTCAAAATTTAATACAAACGGACAAAAAATGAAAAAAATGCACTTACAAAAATTGAAGCATTTTGAAGAATTCACTTTATCGCGGATTGACTCCAAAAAGTCTGAATTTGGAAATGCCATTCTTTCATCAAAAACTTTGTAAGCAAAAATACCCTTTGCATTGAGCTCAAAGAAGACAATTTTACCATGTTTATGGGAAGATAATACAGTATTTATCTCATAAAAAAAAATTCGAAAAAAAATTGAATTCTCAAAGGGACATATTGGTATGCTTCTTTCATTCAAAAACAAAGTTTTATGGACCACATTCTCACAAATTTCTATCTCAATGATCCGTGAAACGAAAAGGAACTGTTGAAGCTCCGTAAAAATTTGGTCAAGTTTATTCCAGAAGCGAAAAGCACAACAACATGTCCCTTTGAGAATTCAATTTTTTTTCGAATATTTTTAATTATGAGATAAATACTGTATTATCTTCCCATAAACATGGTAAAATTGTCTTCTTTGAGCTCAATGCAAAGGGTACTTTTGCTTACAAAGTTTTTGATGAAAGAATGGCATTTCCAAATTCAGACTTTTTGGAGTCAATCCGCGATAAAGTGAATTCTTCAAAATGCTTCAATTTTTGTAAGTGCATTTTTTTTAAATTTTTGTCCGTTTGTGGTAAATTTTGAATAATATAATTATATTTTTGTGTTTGTATATTTGGTAATTTTTAGTTTCCCGCGATGAATTCAGTTCTCCACAGATTTTTTAACAGACGCACAGAAATTATGACTTGCAACAGAAGATGCACTAATTTCAATGTTAAGTTCCGCCGTTTTGCCCAATTTTGTACAAATCGGGGCCTTAACAAGTCTGTCAGTTGTATACGTGCTTGAAACACGTAAAATGCATTACCTTACCTTACCAACGTTGAAAAAGAACGTTTGTCAAAATAATTTTTTCTCTCAAAAATTAGTACTTTTTATACAAAAAATGCAGCCTAGAACCATATTACCAACTATATGACTGACATTGACCATCATGAGATTTACCATAATATACTTAATAAATAACCGTCAACTTTCTTATTTTATGTTTAACCGTTACAGATTATTCTCATCAGTTAGAAAGCTGTTCATTTTGTCAAAATACTTTTTCCGACTGTTGTATGTGTGTTTTGATGGATTTTTGTGAAAGTTTTTTAAAAACTTGAACAAATTTTTCATAAAATATAACTTTTTGAAATTTCGATATATCGATTTCAGAAAAACAATCATAAGTGTAAAGTCGAAAAAATTATTTCCGGTGAAATGCAAACGATACAAGCTTAGTGAGAAAAAAATTAAAAAATTAACGCTGAACGCAATGAAGTTCGCAAATAAAATTTAAAAAAAAAAAATCATACAAATAGGTAAAAAAATATAAATTTATGTTTTTTTATGATAGATAATACTATAACTGTTATTGCTATTATTCTTGTTAAGTTCTATTTGTTATGACTTTTTGTTCAATTTAGGTTTCTGTGAACAGAGAATTTTGAAGAGTTTTTTTAATTTTTCTCTTTTATTTTTTGGGTTTTTCTGTATTTTCGGAATTCTAGGTTTTTCTGGATTCCAGAAACAAACATCAGTTTGTTTCTAGCAGCTCTAGTTTTTTAAATCATTCATACATGAAAAGGTATAGAAATTCATACAATTTTTTTTTTAATAAGAAAATTTTTTTTAGTTTTTATTTTACTTTCTGAACCGAAATACATTAGTATTCGAAATAAATTTTTCCAGCTAAACTTTAAAAACGCTTGTAATAATAAAATATAAAAAAAAAATAGTTTGAAACTACCCCCAAAATATGAAAAATGAACCCAAATGCATTAGGTTCTGAAAAATGTTAAGAAACATTTAAAATAAGCATTAATAAGCAAAATGTGAAAAACTAAAATATTTCAAAAAATAGAAATAAATGAATGTGATTTTTAGGTTCACTGACCCCAAATACATTAAGTTTAATATAAATTTTTCTGGAAATTTTTAATAAACGCTCAAAATAGAAAATCTTAAAAATTTGTATGAATATTCGCCCAAATATATATATTTCAAAAACTAGAGCTTCTAAAAAAAAACCAATATGATTTTTGAGTTTACTGAAAAAATTTAAATATTAAATTAAAATTATATATAAATCTTTCTGGAAAATTTTAAAAAGTTGAAAATTGTTGGCGAGGATAATTTAACGTGATTCTAGCTGCTTTTGACAAACCAATTTTATACCATTTTTTGTTTTATTTAAGATACTAAAAGAGTGGGGTGTATTATGTATAAAAAAAATTTCATCAAAAAAAGCAAAAAAAAAACATATAATTTTATGTTCTCACGCTATTGAATCATTTTTTTTTTTAGACAACCTTATAACCTTATATTATGTAAAAGCTTATAATTTCACCTTTCATTTGACGTTTCAATCTTATTTCTGCGATGCCTAGAAAAAAAGTTAAAATTTTTTTAAGGCAACCATGTCGAAATTCCAAACTGAGATTACGGTAACATCATCAGGATGCTCAGTAAAGTTAAATCAAATTTGTATTTGCTTTAGATCAAAAGATAGAACCTGTTAAATAATAAAACTTTATTTTACCGTTATCTCAAAATTGTGACTACAAAATTGATTGAAATTTTGCACAGATATAGTCCTGTTTATTATCTATCCACAATATAGATTGGACTTATTTATCTGTTGAAGAAAAAAAATATGAATATAAAAATAAAAACTTGTTTATCGCGTTATTCGGTCAAAAACCATTTTAAAATACCAATTTTTTGCACATGTATGCGCCTAGTCATAGACTACATGTTCTATAAGCTTGAGATTTTTTGAATGCTACAAAAATTTAAAAAAAAAAATAAAAACTCACAAAAAATACCCCAAAATAAGTAGGTGTTTTTCAAAAATTTATATTTCGAAACGCAGAGACTTAAAAAAAAATACGTATCAGACCCCCAACTTTTTTTTGTATTATCTTTTGAATGACGTTTTTCAAATTGTCAAAAAAAAATTCCCCTACCTATAATCACTACTTTGTCAAGGTCTACCTAATGTTTTAGTTCTAGAAAACTATTAATAGCTTGGTTTTGAAATTTTTTAGAATTTTTTCAATACCATTGTCAGTCTTTCAATAAATGTATCTATTGATTGAAAAAAAATTTAACTCTTTACATTTTCGCGTTTAGGAAATAGCCAATTTTTTGAAATTTTGTTTTATCCCTGTTTACCCTATTAAAAGATGAAATTTTTTAAAATCCTTCAAATATATTCAACTTTAGGTTATTATCTTTCAAATAAGCTATAGAAGATGTTTGTATCTCTAATAGATTATTTTTAATTTTTAATTGAAATTTTTGCCGCACTGCGAAAGTGCGAGAGTAGAACGCTAGAAAATGGCGTCATTTTTTTGTGGTGGCTGCCATGGTTCATCGATTTATAAGACGTTATCACGTCAAAAAAATTTTACATTAAATGTTTTGTGTTGTGAACTGCCATTAGAAAATATTATTTAACTGTTTTTGATTTTTAAAAAATGAAGCAAAAAAATTAATAAAATTGTTTGTTTCCCTTTAACGTCAGTAACAAACATCTTTCAATTATAAAAAAAAAAACAAAGTTATTTTAAAACGATAGCTACATAAATCGTTTCTCAGCAATAAAATATTGCTCTCGTTAACATGATTGATGATAATTTGTTCACTAAATTTAAGACAGAAAGCAGCAACTTAATCACAACTATTGAATATAGCTAACTTTCATTTAAAAGTTAAAAACAAAATAACTCTGCAACAAGTTGATTTCCTTGATTTCCTCAATTGAACGATTCCACAAGAAGTGTTTTTGAATGTTTTTTGATGAAAAAGTTTTTTGATCGTCGGCAACTCAAAACCCATAACCATTTCAAACGTTTTTGATTCTGAAAGGATTTTCGAACAAAATCTTAAAATTAAAAAATGAGTACTTCTCGGCATAAAATTGTTCTCAGCAACAAGTTCATTCAAATTTTTGTTTTATTTTTGCGGAAAAATTAGAGAACAAGAAAAGTCTTAAGAATTAACTCTAGTAAATTTAAACTTTATACTTTAGAATTATTTATACATTTTGAATTCCTTGCGATTTGAATCTTTTTTCGACAAAACTACGTCTTTAGTTGAATTTTTGTATTAGATGAACGGTACAACTAGAAAAGATCACAAGTAGCCGACTCATACATAAAGTCGTGATATACCTACAAAACTAAACTTGCTTACAATTTTGCTTTCATGTCGCGGGTCAATCATTGAAAAAAACCGATCAATGGCCATAAAAGCTTAGTTGAAACAAAAAAAAAAACACACAACACGATGATTGTTCCCTAAGCGCTACCAAAAATTAAATTCAGCCTTTCATGTAAAAGCAAAAAAAAAAATACCCAGATTCAAATTACATTTATATAAAAGCCCCATGCTGCTTATCTCCATCTTAATTCAATTTCAGAGTCTTGCATTTATTTGGTATAGGAATATGGAGTTACATTTGGTAACACACACAACATATTATCTTTTATGCATTCTAAATTTTGTGGAAAACAAAAAAAAAAATAAGGCGTTATCGCCAAGTGAGTGAAAGGAACTTCTCAGAGTGCGTACACGCAAATGCACCATACTACTTCGTTTGAATCGACTCCAGCTTTGGGTTAGTGTACGGTAACGACGACGTCAACCTGACTGTATGGTTGCTGAACGACATGGTAACAGCAAAAATCTACGACGACGACGACCCATAATATCATTGAACCGATTTTGGAACAAGTTCCATGCGAATAGAAAAAAAAAAATCTAACAAAAAAATCAAATTTTCCGTCACCTTTGGTTAATAACATGCGAGTAAACTGCACACGACTCCCATCATGACCGTACCATGCCGCCGCCATTCATGTTGCAGGTACGTAGGTGTGGGCACAGTACTGGGCTTGCCAAAATATCAACTGAACTGTGATCTAACTTAGATTTATTAACTTCTTAGAGGCAAAACTCTAAAAAAAAAAAATGAGCCCATTTTTTTCTTGATTTTCTCTTTTTTTTGTCTTTGAAATGTATCTAAACTACCATAGATACATGTGTATAAGTATTTTTTATAAATAGATTCAAAAACTCCCAACTTATTTATGGTCTCTTTTTCGATGGTCGGTTGATCTTTTTTTTTTCTATTTTTTTGGTTATCATTAGAAACAATCTATCAAAAAATCCCGCTGCGAATCGATCTGGAACGATATTGATTCGCTTCAAATGCGTGAAAAATGTATGGCAACATTGCTCTGCAGGATATTGCATAAACGACACACAAAACGATGCTGTGAGCTTGGACATTTTCTTTCAAATTATAAATCAGCCCAATGAAAATGAATATAAACTCAAATAAACTTATATGCGTGTGTTTAAAGAGATTTAACATTTAAGGCTTGTGTTTTCATAAGTCGACATCATGATTGTGGTAGTGTTTTTTTACAAGTAGGTATTTAAGTTTAAGAAGTTCTTAGATTTATTTTTAGATCATACCCCAAGCAACAATTTGCTACCTCAGTAGCCAAATTACCGCGGTAAAAATATTTCTTAAAATCACCGCGGTTATAAAATGACTATAAATTGGTTATTTTGTAACTGTGGGTAATTTTTCGGTAAAAATTAACCCAAAGTTCATTTCTGGTAATTTTGTATGTTTTTTACTCGGTATTTTAAAACCCTAGGTTCTACATGGGTTTTAAATCAGGTCTATTTTTCCCAATAATTAACTTTTTTTCAATTTTGTGGTTAATTTATAACCAATTCTAACCAATTCTGAAGTGCAAAACTAGCTTTAAAATAACTGAATTTATAAGTTAAAAATAAACCAGTTTTGAAATTGATAATCTTACTTTGTTGACTAAAAAATTACAAATTTTATTACTAATGAAAAAATGGTTATAAAAAAGCTTATTTTATTGGTAATAATGCAACCAAATTTGTTGTGTATGTGAAATCGGTCTTATAATAACTTGTTTCATTACTGGTTCCTATGTAACCAATTTAATTTCGGATAAGAAATCGGTTTCGAATTCACTTGTTTTACTGGTTTTTATTATACTTATTTTATTTAAAATGTAAAATTGGTAATAAAAAAGCTCAATTGTATGGTAAAAATGTTTTCTTTTTTATTTAAGTTTAAAAACTACTGTTTTTTAACTCAATGTTTTATTTTTTTCATTATAAATTAAACCGTTTAAAACCAAGTTGTTAGCAATTATTTTATTATATAAAGATTATATCAAAAACTTTTTGATAGAAAAAGGCAAGAGTGATAGAAAAGGCCGAGTGTTTTTTTTTATAAGCTATTTTTTCTTAATTTTTTGTATCGATAGGCATTCAAATGGTTTCACACCTCAATTGTTTCAGAAACAAAAATAACAATTTTCAAACACTTTTTCTTTATATTTTTTAAGATTTTTACCACTACCTTATTTATTAATCAAACAAAGTTCTATAACAACATGCTTCTTTCAATTTCAGGATCATCCAGGATACGCATTTAGCTATGGTGTGAAAGACCTTCACACAGGTGATGTCAAATCCCAATGGGAGTCTCGAGAAGGTGATACGATCAAGGGTCACTACAGTGTCCTGGAGCCTGATGGATCAATAAGAACCGTTGACTATACAGCTGATTCTAAAAATGGATTCAATGCAGTCGTAAAAACAGTTGGAGCGAATTCACATCCCATCACAGATTCACCACATTCAGAAGCTGGAAAAAATGATGACACTTCTCAATCAAAAATCAATCATTACAGCAAGGACCAGGAACATATAGTTCTTAGTTCTGATTTAAGTCCAGTTAAGAAACCTTTAGAAGATCTCACACATTCTCATCCCAAGGTTCCCAGTCTAGTTGAATTACGTCCACAAGCTAGAATAAAGCAAATTCCAATGGAACTTGCAATGCAAGAAATGCATGATAAACTAAAGTCCTCCCGAGATGAATATCATCCAACTGTTGAAAATGAATACGGTTTTCAACCTAAAACAGTGCCATATGATATTGATGAAACTGAATGGAAAGCAATGGCAAGTAGTGGTGATTCATTGACACAGAAAAAATACTATCCAAGTCAACAAAATTTCGATCAAAATTTACAAATTGAAGAACAATTACCACCAAAACCAAAGAAACGTCCTGAATTGCAATTACCTAAAAAACCACAAAATGAAGTTCTTCATACGAATTTTATATCATCAAAACCAACTGTTTTGAGGACTTATCATCATGGAGAACATATTAAAAATAATTACAATAATAATAATGGTGGTATTGTGAAAAAAGGAGTTTATACAACACCAGGTTTGAAACATTATTCAACATATCCGAAACAATACAACAGTAAACATAGACCACAAAATGATTATGCTAATTATTTTCAACGAAAACCGAAAAATTTTAGAAATAAAAAACAACCTGATCCTGAAGGTCCGGTTATGTTTCCATCGGGTGAAGATGAACAGATGGCTGCTTCAGCTAGATTAGTACAGTCGATGATAAAGAAGGATAATAAAAAGCATATGGCGCCGATGTATGCGAGACATAATGCAGATAGTTTTAAGAGGGGTATATTCCTTTAAGATTCTCAACTTTTTTTCGTGTTTTGTGTAGATGTTTCTACTTTTTTTTTACTATCAATTCTTCTTATTTATTATTTTGTTAATTAAGTTTTCTTTTTTATTTAATAAACATAGATCGAATAAAAAATTAGTTATTACAAATTACTACAGTTTCACGGAAGTAATACATACGGACTTCATTTTTCAATTCGCCGTTTAAAGGGGCAAAAAAAGTTAAAAAGAAGAACACATATTTTGTTAGAATGTATGTAGCTCTTTAAATTGTTTTGATTTGATTACTTTAAATTTAAAACTTTAACGGTCACTGTGGTGTATACGTACTATTTTTCAACCTATTAATTTTTTTTCTATCGCTGACCAATAATGAAACAAGAGTTCACTGGTCCTTAAAATTACTGACTTCATCTTTCGTTTTATAGGTATATACTTATCACACCTTGAGACGGATAGTGTAAGAAAATCATACACATTGAAACAGATGAATTTAGAACCGAAACTTCTTCTCTATAGCGGCGAGTTTTGCAGATATGGCCATGCCATTTGATACGAATATGGAATTTCACCTTGCGAACCCGAATATCACTCAAATTCAAAATTGACGCTTTTTGAGTTGTGACACTCTCCGGCTCAAAGTTCGATATATTTATCAGTCCCAATCATAAATTATTTTGTGAAATATTTAAGAATAAAATTAATTTAACCAATAAACAATATGGAATTACAGCCCTCAACCATATGGACTAAGAATTATTACTTTCGAAAAAAAACGAAAGTTGATAAATAGGTAAACGAAAAATTAGTTCACACAATTTTCATTTTTCGAAAAAAAAATATATATGTAATTTTAATGCTCTCAGGAGAAAACTAGGAAAAGATATGCATCTGTGGCGTTTGGTACAAACATGATGATTGCATTAAAAAAAAGCAATTTATGACTACAAAAACATAATTTTTCCATCAAAAACTGAACGCCGATTTCTGTAATAATGCGAGGAACGATATGGAATTATGGAAATACAAACAAGAGATTAACATTTTTCTCATTGTTTAGAACTAAATGAGTAAAGCTAAAATTGTTATTTAATCTTGTAAAATTTTGATTGGATAGGTATAGATATACATATATGGTTTTGTTTTTGTGAGAAGATCGCAAAAACGTTGAAATAGAAAAAAAAAACAAAAGTACACTTATGTAAGTTTGGGGGACATAATTGAAATTAACTTCTTATTTGTCCAACTAATATTGCATCAACGTATCGATATTCTCTTATTTATGTTTCCATAATTCCATATCGTTCCTCGCAATTGTTGCCAACCCAAAAATCACATGTCATAGCTTAACATAACTTTAGAATTCGTAACTCTAGTTTTTCGTAACTTCGGTTTTGCGTAACTTTGACCGCCGTAACTCTGTCGCGCTTATCTCTGTTATTCGTAACTCCGTTATCATTTCTTTCAAAACCTCTTAATCAAGGTTTTAATACATATAATATAAATATTTTAGAGCCTTAAATGAAACAAAAAAACCATTTTGGCATGCTTATACCAAAACAATCCTAGCATCAAGTTCGAAATTGGTGAACAAAAAGATCTATAGGAGGCAGTTTTTCAGAGCAAAGCTAATCAATTTGGATAAACTCAACATTGGTTCTAAAAAAGTTATAAAACTAAAGTAAACTTAATAGCGCTTTTCAGTTCAGGAAAAACGTATCCTCGATTTGTTAAAATCGTTTCATATCTCTGTGAATAAAATTTATGAATTTCAGTGGTGTAACATTCGTTTGGATACGGAATCTATGATATTCACATAATGTCTAATATATTCTATCGTTTAATCTCATGCACCATTAAATAATAACAAAAAAAATAGTAGAAGTGAAAACCGAGAAAACTAACAAATTGCGACATATTATCAAAAATTGATTCAGTTTTACAAAAATCTGCAAAAAAATTAAAAAAGGGTTTGAAAATGTTAAAAATCTCACATTTTTCTAAACCCCTTTTATTATTTTGTAAATTTTGTAAGATCATCCTTTCACTTAGTACATATTTGAGCAAGAATAGTACAGCTTAACAAATTTTTTTGTTAGTCCCTTAATAATTCCTAGTTAAAATTTACTGTCAATTATTTTAATTTTCATTTTTATTTGATAAACTAAAAAATTTAAAATTTAAATTACAAAAAGGTTTTAAATGTTTAATATTTTGGAAAAATAATAAATAATCCAGTCAAATAAGGGTTTAACCTCGGAATGAATGTTAGTAGAAATTTTTTTTGCTCAATATCTTCCTTTTGCCATTCTATAACATATCTCAAAAGTCTAGAAAAATCTCATGTCCGCTTGTCGCGATTTCAAGGTCAAATCGCGAAATGGAGATTTTCAAAATTAGCAAAAATAGGCTATGGTATTATATACACATATGATACATGATTTCAAGGTATTTTTTAATGCTGATACCAAAAAATCAAGGCAATCTGACGTTTCTGAAAAAAGTTATACTTGTTTTTCATCTGTCAACCTATATTATTATAACCCTTGCTAACTTACTACCAAAAAAACCCTTAAAAGTTATGGTAGCGGAACCAAATTTTGCATGAAGGTTTTTATGTCCATTATCATTAAGAATCAAAACAATGCAATGCAAAAAACATTCATGTCTACAAAATGGTAATTTTTGAAAAAAAAGGGGATATTTTGGGATATGCACTAAAAAACATACTGGTACAATCTTGAAATTAGTGCTAATAGGCTAATTTTTTTGTTTCTATGTTTGTTTGGATATTTTATAACTTATGTCAAAAATCTAAAAAAATCTCATGTCCGCAAGTCCTAATTTAAATCAGCATTAAAAAATACCTTGGAATCATGTATCATATGTGTATATGTATAATCCCATGGTCTATTTTTGCTAATTTTGAAAACCCCATTTCGCGCTTTGACCTTGAAAATCGCGATTTGAGGACATGAAATTTTTTTAGACTTTTGAGGTATGTTATAGAATGCCAAAACGAAGGTATTGAGCAAAAAAAAATTTCTATTAGCATTCATTCCGAGATTTACAAATTTTTTCACCTTATTTTTTATTTAAAATAAATTTTATTTATTTTAAATGTTTAATATTTTCAAAAAATAATACAAAATTTACTAATTTTTCAAATAAAAATGAATATTCCAAATCAAAAACAAGTCCTGGGATAGAACTAAAGTCGAATTACATTACTGATTTGTATTTTTGCTTAGTAAGTGCATATCGAGAAAAAAAAAGAAAACAGAATTTCCAGAATTTTTGGGTTCAAATATATGCTGTCAGGATTTTGAAAAGCAGAATTTTGAATGGCAGAATAGAAAAACTGCGCAATCTTGAAAAAAAAAACTGATTTTTCCTTTAAAAGATCAGAATTTTGTCCCGAATTTTGAAAAATGTACCTCAACTTGATTTTATGTGGCATGTTTGAGAACAATGTTTCTGTTAAAGCCAAAATTTGGGAAAAAAAAGAAAAATTATTTTGATAATAATGAAAAATAAATATGAAAATACTCGTAATTTTGGGATTCAGAATTGTGAAAACTAGAAGCCGTTACAAAATTTTGAAATGCAGGATTCTGAAAATTGATTAAAAGTACAAAAGGCTGTCAAATATTATTAATAAATATAAAAATTTAGTAGTATGGATTCAAGAGAAGAAAATTGATTTGGATTTATTTAAAAATTATGAAATCTTTTATTTTATTTGTAAGTATTACTTTTACGACTGTAAAAATGCAGTCAGCTCCTTACAAAATGTAATGTATACTAAATTTAGAAGTTAATTTTTTATGAAACGTGGTTTTTTATGCCTAATGCAATCTGAAAGTTTATGATATGACTAATATAGTGTAAAGCTTACTTTAAAAGATAAATAATGTATCTAAAACAACACATAAACATTTTTCTCTCATATAAAAATAACTTTGAAAAAAAAACTTTCATAGCTTCATATAATCTATTTTTGTAAGTTCTTAAGATTATGTTGTGCGGGCCATGGTAGCTTATTTAATCTCGTTTGTTTTTTAATTAGAGTTAAAAACCACATGACTTGTTATAATTATGCTCAATATTTATAAAATATCAATGCTTAGCAAAGCCCATAAAAACACCATATATATATATAAGTTTTAAAAACACAAGGCTCTCAAAGTAGAACTTAACCATGACATTAAAAAAAATCCATAGTCTATAAAAAGAAAATACATACAAAAACCAACAACAACAAACTCATGAAAGCCCGCCTTTATTTATATCTATTTACAGAAAAAATAATTGAACTTGTCAGCAAGCCTTTTTTATAATTGGTATCTCTTTGGCTAAACCACCATTTGATGAAATACTCAATCAAATTGCTTTTTAACTTGCCATTAACTGTTGGTAATATATTGACACTTAATAAAAAAGAAAAAGAGCAAGCACACAAATCCACATGGCTGGACATGGACAATAATAATCAAATCTCTTTCCAATACCATAAGTTTAAGTATGGATCAGTTGAGTATACACTGTGAATTGCTGGTGTCTGCCCACAACGCCCATTTTCATCAGATCAATGATATTATAGCTAATTTAATGTCTTTATTGATAGAAAAATGCCTTTGGGGGAAAATTCATTCAAGCGGAAAACTTTATAAAGTATATAGGTTTTCTTGTGTGATACTGTATACAAAATATGACAAGACTTAAGGGGTGTTTCTTGGAGTGTGATGATAGATCACACTTAATGTCTGGTCAGGTAATACGATCCTTAACAGTTTGATTTGTTTTCTTAACCATAAGGTAAACTATCGAAATTGGAAAAAAATTAATATTTTGTAGAAATTAAAAACAAAAAAAAAGTAAATAGTGTTAACCAGTAATATTTTTGTAATGCAAATTAAAAAAAAAATATTTATTGCAAATAAAAAAATTGCATAAAAAAAATATTTATTGCAATTGAAAAAAAATTGAGTTAAAAAAAAAGTATTGCAGCTGAAAAAAATTTGCGTTAAAAAAACATATTTATTGCAAAAAAAAATATTCTGGATTAAAAAAAAAATGTTATTGCCAATGAAAAATATCTGCAATAAAATTAAAACTTATATTGCAAATAAAAATATTTTCATTTCAAAAAAAAATTTCATTGCAAATTAAAAAATTCTCTGCATTGCATTAATTTTTTTTTTTTATATATTCGCGGAATTTCTTAAAATGTTGGCTATTTGGCTGTATAGTTAATATTCAATATCATAGTTAAAATAGCTAATTTATGGTCATATAGCCAAAATTTAAAGAAATTCCGTTAATAGCTTTTCAAAAATAAAATGCACGATTGAGTAGAAAAAAATTCAAAATCGTTATAGCCCTTTTTAAAAAAAAACTAATTTTTTTGTTAAACATTTTTTTTGAAAAAAAATTTTTTTTAATAAAGTTGGTATACCATTTTGTACCAATTTAATCCACACATAAAACTTAAATTTCATATCAATGTCCAGCTATCGAATATTCGATTTTTCAAAAAAAAAATTCAAAGTTTTTTTTTTTAATCCAAAATTTTATTTTAAAAATTTTATTTTTGAATTATATAAAAAGTATATAAGGGCTTTTGTTTAAAAATTTCGTTCAAATTAAGCAATTCGTTTGGAATAAAATCAGATGTAAAAAAAAAAAACAGTTCGAAAAAAACTTTGTTTCGAATAAAGAAAAAATTGCATACAAAAAAATATTTATTGCAATTGGAAAAAATTTGCACCATGAAAAAAATTTTTTTTGCAAATAAAAATATTTTGCATTAAAAAAACTGTTATTGCAACTAAAAAATATTTTAAATAAAAATATTTTTTATTAAAAAAAAATTGCATTGTAAATTAAAAAAATGTCTGCATTGCATTAAAAGTGCATTAAATTATTTTATTTAATGTTCGCGCAGTTTCTAAAAATTTTGGCTTTTTGAACGTACACTATGATGTTCAATATTATAGTTAAAATAGCTTATTTATGATCAAGTAGCCAAAATTTTAAGGCATTCGGCGAATATTTAAAAAAAAATATTTAATGAACACATTTTGAGATGAATTTTTTTTCAATGTAGAATTTTTTTGATTTGCAATAAGTTTAAGTTAAAAATTTTGTTTAGTGCAAAATACGTATATTTTTATTTAACTTTTATTTATTAAATGTCAATAATTTATTTCTTATTTTAAAAAATTCCAAAGTTTAAAATTATCTATCAAACATTTAAATGTAACAAAATAATATTTTCATAAGTTTAAAAAAATTTTTTGTCATAGTGTAAAAAGTTTTTAATATCAAATTCAAAAGATTTAATAAATTACCCCTGATGAAGTCGAGAAATTACGACGAAACGTAGGGAAAAAAGTATGAAATAAAGGTTTTGATAGCATATAGAAGAAAGTTACCAAAAAAAGCCCGATTCAACATAAAGAGTAAAATATTTTTCAATTGCAATACATTTTTGTTTAGTTGCAATAAATAATTTTTTTAATGCAATTTTGTTCAGTTTCAATAATTTTTTTTTAATTTCAAATAAATTTATTTTTTAATTGATATTTTTACAACTCTGAGTGTAACCACGAAACAGGAGTTTTTTAGGGAATTCAGAAACGAACACAAAACAAATAAAATGGCTCAAAAAAAGGAAAGTTTTTAAAGTTTTAAATTATTTTCTAAATAAAATTCATTAATTTTAATATTAAATAAATTATAAATTAATTCTACTTGCTCTAACCTTCTGCTATCCTCGTGGGCTCAGTTTTATTTTTATTTATTCCCAGGCCTCACCTTCTCATATTGGTCGTGTATAATATTTCTTATTATGCCTCATATTTTATTGGTCACAAACAATAAAAAAAAAATCTATTTGATCTCACCCACTCTTTTTTGAGAGCAAAATATTTCGTCAAGCCAACAATTAGGAATATTTAAACGGACAGGCCAAAATTTATTACACATTCATCCTGTTTGACAACTTCCCTTAGATGGAAAATTAATGTTAAAAATGAAATATATCAGAGCTTGCAAGCTTATATAGTTCTTATACCGCATAGAAGTGAGCTGACAGAGAGTGAATATTTTAACCGGATCTTCTGGCTTGTTGTATAGAAGTGAAAATGAATAATTGTGAATCACCATGTTGGCAAATTTGATTCCCACATGTTGATAGTTGATGCAATATCGTTTGGCTATATTATAAACAAACAAACAGCACTTGTGGACGGCAATATTTTTTTTTGTAGGTCGCCATGAATAAAAATCGCCCCACCCAACCCCAAAGAATTATTTTGTGTATAGGCTCATAGGCATCATATAGGCACATATTATATTCTATCTGGGGTTTGTCCTCAAAGTCGAAGTCATGCATTGGCAATAGATACGATTTTACGTATTTTTTTTTTTTTTTTTTGTGGACAAGAATGTAAGTGCGTGTCAGTATTTGGGTTTTACCTCTCAATTTTTCAAAACTTAAATATCTTGAGCTGGTTGCGGTGCTGTTTGCTGTGTAGATACTGCTACAAGAACCGTGGGAGAAATATAAATTTTTTTCATCATAAATTATTAAGTGAACGACTTTTTTTAATTGACTGTCGGTCGTAGGTATAAAATTGCGATTTGTGTGCAATTTACGAACGGTGACATTATTACAGTATAAATGGAAAAATATGCAAAGAAAGAAGTGAGTCAATGCCAATAGATAGTTTATATCTTTCAGCACAAAAATAATACAAAAAAACAAGCCGCATAAGTGATTTTTTTTTTATTTTATTTTTTTTTTTTTTTTCAAATTAAGTTATTACGACGATCAAATGTTCTTGAATTCAAATAGACTGAATGTGATAAGAAACGTGTTAAATTAACATGTAATTTTCACCTCTTTAGTAAGAAATTCAGTGTTAAGTGTTCTCATACACAGGTTCCAATTTTTTTAAGTTTTTTTTTTCTACACAAGCAATATTAATTAATTGTCATCTAGATTTGATTAATTGGTTAACGAGAGTCAAACAGGCAATCTATATTAGTCACCTATGCAATTCACCTATGCTCCTAAGTAAGAACTTTACCGGTGTTGGTTTCGGTTACTATTTATACAATGTTCGTATAAAAAGATACATAAATCAAGTTGGTCAGTTTATTAAAAATCGAGCGACTTGAACGTTCGTTCCAAGTATGCTATAAGTAAATAGGGAGACTAAGAAATACAAAAAAAAAATTTTTTAAATTAACACAAATTTTACAAAATTGGTCCGAAAAACCTTCAGAAAATTTGTTAATTCAATGAATGAAATTTTATTGTTATTAATCAAATTTTAAAATCAAGTGCCTTAAAAAAAATTGAACAAGAAAGCTTTTTCCGTAAACAAAAGTTAAATAGCACCTTTAAAAAAATAAACAAAACTTTGTAAGGTCTGATTATATTTTAAAGTACATAAATTAGGCTGGCGTTACTACCCTAGGCTAAAAATGTACTTTAAAATATGTACATTTTTGATAAAATAAACTTAGTAAATAAAGTCATAAATAAATAGACTGCATTTTTAATATTGGTTAAAGCCTTAAAAACAAATACACTAAGAAAAATGTAGGGGTACAAAATATTTCCAACTTCTTAATGACACTATAACACTTTAATGACACTATAAAATGCTTGTTTTTAAAATTTAAAAAAAAAACCATTATTCTAGTTTTCAAAAAGTTAAAAATATTATTAGTAGATTAACTAAAGCAAATTATTAGGGAACCCGGCCGAACAGCTCTAATTTTGACGATTTTTTTTTTTTTTTTCAAACTTACTTTAAAGTCTATAGATTAAAAATTGCCGATCTTGCCGTATTGTTTTTTAAAATTAAAATTAAATTTCTTTTGAACAAAACCTTTTTTTTGCATAAATTTCGTAAAACAAATGATAGCAAAAGATTCTCTAGGTAATTTAAGGACAAAAAATATAAGGGAGTAAGGGAAAATCTTCCATCGTTTAAGCGATAAATGCAATTTTCTCACAATCTGACTTCAAACACAAAAAAAAATATTTTTAAAACAACCTAAAATATTTTAAAATACATTTTTAAAAAGCCAGAAGCTCATTCTTATCTCTTAAATTTAAATCCACTAAATTTAAAAAAAAGTGTTATTAAAAAAATTTAAAATGATTTTTTTCCAAACATTTTCTAATAAAATATGAATTTATTTAAAAAAAAATTTTTGGCCATAAATATTATCAGTTGAATTTCGAAGCAGAAAAGGTAATATATATCACACTTTTGAAAAAAAAAAAATAAAAATTACTTCAATTTCAGAGGGTTTTTTTTTAAACTGAATTTTTGCATTGATTTTCTCAAAGATTTTGGCAAATAAGAACTTTTGCTTTTTAACTTTCAACAATAAGGGCTATTGAATTAATAAAAATAACTTTATATTTAAATGTTGAACTTTAAAAAAAAAAATAAGTTAAATTTTTTTTCAAAACTTCTATTAAAAAAAGTTCTTCAAAAATAAAATACTTTTTAATTTTTTTCATAAACTGTAATACATATTGACATTTCCTTTGATAATTTAAATCATAATAAATGTGGCCTAAAAAATTTGAAAAATAAATGCATTTTATATTACGAGAAAGTTTTAAAAACGACATGTTAAAATTTTGTCAATAATTTTTTTTTTGTTTTTCAAAAATCTGAGTTCAATTACCATTCTTTCAAAAGCCCTTCATTCAATTAACTTAATTTTAATTTTACAAATGTGACTTAGCTTCTAGCTTTTTAAAAATGTATATTTAGATATTTTAGGTGTTGCCGTTGTGTTCAAATATTTTTTATTGTGTTTTAAGTCAATTAATAAGAAAATTGCATCTATCGCTTGGACGATAGAAGATTGTCCCTCACTCCAATATATTTTTTTTCCTTGAATTTCCTAGACAATCTTTAGGCATCAATTAATTTATGAAAGGACCATGGGCATTTTGGGCCCACTTACAACATTGCTCAACAGTGATGAAACGCATATCAAATGAAAGGTCTTGAAGAGTACTTTAATTTATTATATGAGGGTAAAGTCGAAATCGAGCGCAAAAGTGGTGTTTTTGAACATTTTATAAAATAGTACTTAAAATGAAAAAAAAATATATTAAAAAAAAAGTGGCAACACTAACTATAAAGTGTTTCACCTTTTTCAAAAGCTAGACATCCCACCTTTAATCTAGTATTCAAATAAAGTTATTTCTATTATTAGTTTTCGAAAAAAATGATTTATTAATAAAAAATTGTAAAAAATAAGGTAAAATCAAAATATTTAGTACTACTTTTTTTTCACTTTTTGTGAAATAAAGCTCTAAAATGACTTTTTTGATTCACTGCAATATCAATTAATCAAACACTGAAAACCGAATAGTTTTATCTCTTCTAGTTTTTGAGAAAATCGAAAATTACTAAAACTTCATATTTTTCCATACGATTTTTTATGCTGAGTATTTACGCTTACTTATCTAGAAGTTAACGAAAGAAGAATCACAACAAAAACATTACTGTTAAAAAAGGAGCCAAGTTCTCCCATGTTAAAATTATGCTGGCACAAAAAGTACTGAGATGTAAAAGTGTACCAAGTTCTAAAGTTTGGGTTCAAATTCGTATCAATAAAATTTTGATTGTTCTCTTGACAATTTTTCTTTTAATTACCGATTTTTAAAGTTATTTCAAAAATTGCCAAGTAAACAATCAAAATTTTATTGATACGAATTTGAACCCAAACTTTAGAACTTGGTACACTTTTACATCTCAGTACTTTTTGTGCCAGCATAATTTTAACATAGGAGAACTTGGCTCCTTTTTTAACAGTAATGTTTTTGTTGTGATTTCACTACTTTTTGCAAGGTATGGCTGTAGAATTAAAAATCTCTATATTTGATGAAAATTCAGTGAAAATGGGCGGTTGCCACGCCCCCTGGCTGAAAGTCTCAAACTTTAAATTTTTTTGTTTGTATAAACTACCATCCCAACCATTCTACCAAATTTCAAGATTCTACGATAATCAGAAATGCTCTATTATATTTGATGAAAATTCAGCGGAAATGGGCGGTTTCCACGCCCCCTGGCTGAAATTCTCAAATTTTAAATTTTTTCCTTTGTATAAACTACCATTTCTACCATTCTACCAAATTTCAAGATTCTACGATAATCAGAAGTGCTTTATTATATTTAATGAAAATTCAGCGGAAATGGGCGACTGCCACGCCCCCTGGCTGAAATTCTCAAATTTTAAATTTTTTCCTTTGTACAAACTACCACCTCTACCATTCTACCAAATTTCAAGATTCTACGATAATCAGAAGTGCTCTATAATATTTGATGATAATTCAGCGGAAATGGGCGGATGCCACGCCCCCTGAATTGAAAATCTCAAATTTTCGATTTTTCCCTTTGTATACACCACAAGCCCTATCACCGTGCAAAATTTCAAGTTTCTACGTTAACGGGAAGTTCTCCATAATTTTGATGATCTGTCAGTGAGTGAGTGAGTGAGTGAGTGAGTGAGTGAGTGAGTGAGTGAGTGAGTGAGTGAGTGAGTGAGTGAGTGAGTGAGTGAGTGAGTGAGTGAGTGAGTGAGTGAGTGAGTGAGTGAGTGAGTGAGTGAGTGAGTGAGTGAGTGAGTGAGTGAGTGAGTGAGTGAGTGAGTGAGTGAGTGAGTGAGTGAGTGAGTGAGTGAGTGAGTGAGTGAGTGAGTGAGTGAGTGAGTGAGTGAGTGAGTGAGTGAGTGAGTGAGTGAGTGAGTGAGTGAGTGAGTGAGTGAGTGAGTGAGTGAGTGAGTGAGTGAGTGAGTGAGTGAGTGAGTGAGTGAGTGAGTGAGTGAGTGAGTGAGTGAGTGAGTGAGTGAGTGAGTGAGTGAGTGAGTGAGTGAGTGAGTGAGTGAGTGAGTGAGTCAGTCAGTCAGTCAGTCAGTCAGTCAGTCAGTCAGTTACGGTTTTTGCGATTTTTGAAGCCCTATATCTCAGAAACTACTCATCGTAAAAGGCTTAAATTTTGTGAGGAGTTTGGTTTTGACAAGTTCAATAAATGTAGCGAGTTTTAAATTTCTAGCATCTTTGGTGTGGAAGTTAGAGGTGGGTCGAAAATGGCCTGAGTTGTTTCCTGTAAATAAGGGTGTAGTGCCAAAGTTGCTAGAGAACTTGGCTGGGCACTACCGTGCCCCTTGATATATTAAGTTTGAATAAGTGACACCGAAGTCTTCTATTTTGTTCAATTATTCAATCTGTGAAAATAGACCCAATCCAAATACTTACGGTGATAAAATCAATGGCATATGGTTTGTTCTAGTGCCAGTATCAATAATATCGTTTCTCGTTACTTTCGTATGTTTCGTATTTTTAGTATATTTGGAGCTTTTAGTTTTGTTATGGTACAATGTACGTTTGGTAGGTACTTAAAATATTTTATTTTATTTTATTTTATTTAGTTATTTTTGCATAGTTTAGACTAGAATTATAATGGAATGAAAACAGTAAAACACAGCCCATATTTCTTAAATATCTTGAGGACAACGAATAGGACAGGTATATTGTAAATCATTGATCAATATACTATACATACATTGAAAAAAAGAACAAAAACATCCATAGCCCAGGGAAATTAGTAATTTAAATCGCATTTTTCGCGGGACAAAATTTCTTTCATGGAATGTGTTCGGGTGGTTATCCTTATCATAAAAGTCAATTTGTTGGGAAAATTGGAGATTGGGAACAGCCGCCATCTTGGAAAAGAGATTGGTATCGTTTTTATTGAATAGCTCCATTGTTATTCATTTTAACAGAAAATGACAAAGGTAGGACTTATTAACAATAAAATTATCTAAACAATGATGTACAAAACAATTCCGTGAGTTGATTAAATAAAATTTTATAGTTGGTCAAAGTGCGGGTTTGTATCGCAAGGTTGGGACAAAATGACATTTTTTCATATATCTGACGAACTTTTGATTTGTTTGGATAATTCTTCAAGAATGAATTGTAGTACTTATAATTACCTATAAAATGAGCCCACAATCGTTATTGTAACCATCGTATTGTTCAAGTAATCTAACTCCGAAACTCTCCATGTACTAGTCAAAAGTGAGAAAAAAGCTAGTTTTTTGCTAGTAGGCCGAGAAAATTTTGGGAGTAGAGGTATAACCAAAATATAAGTACGCAGTTTTGCTGCCATACTCGTGTTAATGTCGATTTCAAAGGTCTGACAACTGTAATTTTGGGCTTTATACGGTTTTTGGGGGGTTAAATAACCTAAGTTTTCCAGTTAACGTGAATGGGCTAAATTTATACTATTTGAAATTATAAATATACAAGCTGATGCTCTATTATTTTTCCTAAATCTGGACACCTCAATCTTGGCTATGGGGTTAATAGAACTCACGATATAAGCTTTTTTAACTAACCATATCAGGCTTTTCAATTCAAATAAACAAACAAAAATCTAAACAAAAAAAGCTTCTAAAACATAATCGTATAAACGGCTTATATATAGTTCTATTGGCCACATCCTCAAGATTGGGGTGTTCAGATTTAGGAAAAATAATAGAGCATCAGCTTGTATATTTATAATTTCAAATAGTATAAATTTAGCCCATTCACATTAACTGGAAAACTTACGTTATTTAACCCCCCAAAAACCGTATAAAGCACAAAATTAGAGTTGTCAGACTTTTGAAATCGACATTAACACGCGTATGGCTGCAAAACTGCGTACTTATATTTTGGTTATACCTCTACTCCCAAAATTTTCTCGACCTACTAGCAAAAAAACAGCTTTTTTCTTACTTTTGACTAGTACATGGAGAGATTTGGAGTTAGATTACTTCTACAATACGATGGTGACAATAACGATTGTGGGCTCATTTTATAGGTAATTATAAGTACTACAATTCATTCATGAAGAATTATCCAAACAAATCAAAAGTTCGTCAGATATATGAAAAAATGTCATTTTATCCCAACCTTGCGATACAAACCCGCACTTTGACTAACTATAAAATTTTATTTAATCAACTCACGGAATTGTTTTGTACATCATTGTTTAGATAATTTTATTGTTAATAAGTCCTACCTTTGTCATTTTCTGTTAAAATGAATAACAATGGAGCTATTCAATAAAAACGATACCAATCTCTTTTCCAAGATGGCGGCTGTTCCCAACCTCCAATTTTCCCAACAAATTGACTTTTATGATAAGGACAACCACCCGAACACATTCCATGAAAAAAATTTTGTCCCGCGAAAAATGCGATTTCATGCCCATATTTTGACTAATTTCCCTGAGCTACCAATATAATATTTAAAACATATTTTTTTAAACATTTATGTAGGTAAATAAAAATCAAAAACACTTACTTTAAGAATTTGGTAATTCGTTTTGTTAAACTTTTTTTTTTAATGTTGTTTATGTTCTAAAAAGTGTAGGATATTTTTTTATTCGATTAACGACATTGTTTTGAAAATAACATTTCGTTACTCTTTACTGATGTGAATATCCGCATCTTAGTAACGAATACATACAATTTGTTACAGCTCTAGTCTGGATAACTGTAATTTTATTTGCTATAAACAAAACGTTGATATCGGTTACGAGTTGGTCCATGATCTTTCAATTGTGTTCTTTTTTTAAATTCTTTTAATTGTAATTAAAGTAAGACGAATTAGTAGGTGTACTTAATATAAAAAATAATTAGTATATATGAAAAAAATATTAGAAAAAATCAGCAATGGCAGAAAATCGTTGCATTATGTGTTTGCGTTCACGTGCTTTGCGGAGTAGGCGCCATGTTTTAGCAAATGATCTTCCTGCAAGTCGACCAGAGTTTGTTCAATATGCTAATGAGAATGCGTTAACCGAGGTACGTACGTTCATTTGTTTATTATTGGCATTTATATGTCTGAATAATAGAAAAGAAGTAAAAACAAAAGAGTTTTAAAAGAAATATTAAGCATAGCTTTATTAATAAAATAATCGTTAGTTATGCTACGATTCGATAGGTGGTGCTTTAGTCAAGGAAACTAACAGATATTTAGCAACTATTAAACAATAAATATATAAATATTTGTATAGTTATGAGCTATACATATCTAGATGCTGTTATGTTTAAATAAAAAGACTCATTTCATAGGTGTACATAACTGATTGTTTTCAAATTGATAAATCTTGTTTTATTTGCTGCACTTGATTTGAACTTGCCATAAAATGCAACAAGAGATTTTATCACCGTAAGTATTTGGATCGGGTCTATTTTCACAGATTGAATAATTGAACAAAATAGAAGACTTCGGTGTCACTTATTCAAACTTAATATATTCTTCTTTCGTTAACTTCTAGATAAGTAAGCGTAAATACTCAGCATAAAAAATCGTATGGAAAAATATGAAGTTTTAGTAATTTTCGATTTTCTCAAAAACTAGAAGAGATAAAACTATTCGGTTTTCAGTGTTTGATTAATTGATATTGCAGTGAATTAAAAAAGTCATTTTAGAGCTTTATTTCACAAAAAGTGAAAAAAAAGTAGTACTAAATATTTTGATTTTACCTTATTTTTTACAATTTTTTATTAATAAATCATTTTTTTCGAAAACTAATAATAGAAATAACTTTATTTTAATACTAGATTAAAGGTGGGATGTCTAGCTTTTGAAAAAGGTGAAACACTTTATAGTTAGTGTTGCCACTTTTTTTTAATATATTTTTTTTTTCATTTTAAGTACTATTTTATAAAATGGTCAAAAACACCACTTTTGCGCTCGATTTCGACTTTACCCCCATATAATAAATTAAAGTACTCTTCAAGACCTTTCATTTGATATGCGTTTCATCACTGTTGAGCAATGTTGAAAATGGGCCCAAAGTCCATACAAAAGTGCCCATGGTCCTTTAAGAAAAAATTTTTGTTCACAAAAATCTTCAATTAAATTTAAAAAATCAAAACGGCAACACCGGCAATTTTTCATCTATAGACCTTAAAGTATTTTTAATTACCGACGTTTGGAAAAAAAGATCATCAAAATCTAAGCTGTTAGGCCGGATTCCCTAATATTGCCAATTTTTGAGCTTTAGTTACTCCACTATATGTTTTTAGTTTTTATGGTGCACCGACAGGGAATTTTTTTTTTGAGGTAAGCTATTATTTAGATTCAAAATTTGTATGTATAGCCTTAATAACTAGTTTCTAAAATTTTTACATGAATTTTTTTTAACTTTTAACGAGGTTTTAGTAAAAAAGCACTACTGTATTCAAACATGAAAAAATATATAAAAACAAAATGCACGACTGGGTCGCACGTATTTAATCTTAGGTTCAAGTTACTTAGAATGTTGAAACTTTTTATAAACTTCGGTAAAGAATAATTTCAATTTAATTTTATTATTATTTATTATTTTATAAAAAAAAATGTAAAAAAAAAGTTGATTTTTAATTTAAGAAAACACCTTTTTAAAGTTTCTTAATCTCCAAATTAAGTATTCTATTTAATTTCAAACAAAGAATTTTTTTAAATTTTAAAAGTTTTTGAAATATTTCAAAAAATATTGATAATGCTTTTTATAGGGGGAAACCGACGAAGTTACGAATACCAGAGTAACGGGCGACAGAGTTACGAGCGTCAAAGTTACGCGAAACCGAAGTTACGAAAAACTAGAGTTACGAATTCTAAAGTTATGTTAAGCTATGACATGTGATTTTTGGGTTGGCAACAATTGCTAGGAACGATATGGAATTATGGAAATACAAACAAGAGATTAACATTTTTCTCATTGGTCAGAACTAAATGAGTAAAGCGAAAATGGATGTTATTTAATCTTGTAAAATTTTGATTGGATAGGTCATCCTTATTGCAATTGTCAGGTATTAATTGATGATAAATACTGAAATTCGTTGTCTTTTTAAACTTAATTATTAAATTTTAATATACATCAACTATAGTTGACAGTAGCAATTGGGGTGACAATCTTCTAACGAACCAAAAAAAAAAAAAAAAAAACATAAAATTCTGATAGTTGGGCATTATATTGGGTATATTAGAATTCTGTTTATTAGGTGGGGTTTTTGTTTGATTTTTAACTTATCCTGTGTCAAGTAAATAAACACGGAATGGGGTTGTTTTTTGCATAAAAAGATTAAACCACACCCATTTTCGTTAAAATCTATTAAAATAACCAATGAGAATCGATATTCTCTTATTTATGTTTCCATAATTCCATATCGTTCCTCGCAATTGTTGCCAACCCAAAAATCACATGTCATAGCTTAACATAACTTTAGAATTCGTAACTCTAGTTTTTCGTAACTTCGGTTTCGCGTAACTTTGACGGCCGTAACTCTGTCGCGCGTAACTCTGTTATTCGTAACTCCGTTACCATTTCTTTTATAGGAATTATTTTGATTGACTTTAAATTTTCTATGATCGTCTTCTCGTTAAAAGTCTTAATTTAAAATATACTTTCATATTTGTTTAAATAATACGTTAATCTTAGGTATTATCCAAGTTATTTAAGTTATCTCGACTTGTTTATCGCCTTCAATTAAAAAAAAAAAAAAGATCAGAAGAAAAAAAATCCTGTTACCAAAACACCTAATACTCACATAAAAGGAACTGCACACTATTTTTTAAAGTCTAAAAAAGTAACCGAATCAATTACTGTGATCAATTATTATGAACAAATCAAATTTGTTTCAAGCTATTCGAGTTAAAAGGCAAGACATGGATAGGACAGCTTCATTATATTATATTTCTTGGCTCCAACACCTCAAGTGATTTAACATTTAGCCGCCTCGAGTTTATTTTTAATCTAGGTGACTGGGGCACAAAACATCAATTTTCCTTTTATATCTAACTGACTCCGATTCGAGCTTATGTCTTCCGTGATTTATAGATTTTAATTACGTTTTGGGAATTAAACCCATAATCACAAACAAAAATACCTTTTTACAGGCTTGTGGCTCTATTCAATTATTTGATAGATACTTTCACTTACAGAGTTTGATTGCACTACATTTTTTGAAATCCCCTAGAGTAAATTGTTTAACAGGGACCATCTCAAATTGAGACTCCTAGTTAAATTGGTATACGATGTTTAAAATTCAACGTAAATACGATTACGTGCAAATGTTATGCTCTTTTTTGTTGGAGTTGAAATGTTATGATATTGTTTTGACATGTTCGATATAAAATATTAGTAGGAAATAACTTAGATATAATGATTCACCGTCACTTTTATGGTGAGATCACTTCATTCACAGGAAATGACAGAGATTTTAATTGATGTAAAAGATTTTTTAAGAGATTTTAATAGTTTTTTATTTTCTGGTTGAATTTCACTTTGGTGAGTGTGCAGATGTTATTTGGTCAAAACCAAAATGTAAATACTAACTCTATAAATTTTGTTCATTGTTCATTCATAAAGTGCGTACCTAAGCTGGATGTTGTTTTGTGAGTTATAACATTTTTTTGGCTTAAAAATCTTTAGCAAGTTGAATATTCCTTGTTTGAAGTAAAAAAATAACAGCAACACTTCAGATAGTGAGCTAGCTATTCGTGCACTTTACATCTTTGGAAGTACAGAACATATACAAACAATTTTAATATATTTAGCCACTTTGAACTTGCTCTGAAGGATAGCTAAAAGAATTTTTCTGAATTGCGCATGTTTTCTTGCATTTCAAGGTACAAGTATTGAAATATCCTAATGTGATACATGGTATTAAGTTATTTTTTTGAATTTATTTTAAGAAATTTTTTTCGCCATAAATATTATCAGTTGAATTCCGAAAAGGAAAAAGTAATATATACCTATATTGCAGTTTTTTGATAAAAACTGAATTTTTGCATTGAAATAATTGATTTTCTCAAAGACTTTAGGAAATAAGAACTTTAAACTTTTGCTATTTAACTTTCAACAATAAGTGCTATTGAATGAAGAACAAATAACTTTATATTTACTTTTAGATTTTTTACTTTTTAATTTTTTTTCATAAACTGTAATACACATTGACATTTCCTTTTATAATTTCAAATCATAGAAATTTGTGGCCAAATATTTTTAAAAATAAATGCATTTTATATTACGAAAAAGATTTAAAAAGGACATATTAAAATTTTTTCAATAATTTTTTTTTTTTCAAATATGAGTTTAATTAGGTAACATTTTTTCAAAAACCCTTTACTCAGTTTACTTAATTTTAATTTTACAAAATGAATAAGTTTCTAGCTTTTTAAAAATGTATATTTAAATATTGTAGGTGTTGCCGTTGTGTTCAAATTTTTTTTTTGTGTTTGAAGTAAATTACATTTTACATTACGATGGAAGATTGTCCTTCACTCCTATATAGTTGTTTCTTTTAATTGCCTAGACAATCTTTTGGGATTAGTAAATTTATGAAATTTAAGCAAAATTTTTGAAAAAAAAAAATTTTGTTCACAAAAATCTTCAATTAAATTTAAAAAATTAAAACGGCAACAGCGGCAATTTTAAATCTATAGACTTTAAGTACAAATTTTTAATTACCAACGTTTGAAAAAAAAGATCATCAAAATCAGAGTTTTTCGGCCGGGTTCCCTTATATTGCCATATTTTGAGCTTTAGTTGCTACACTAATAGTATATAATTTATTATTGATTTTGATTCTCACATTATTTATTAATAACATTTTATAAAATCTTTAAAATGTATACATTTTCTATTTTCAAGGAGTTAACTGGAATATTTAGACTATTCTTCTTTAAGGAAAAGTCTGTACATAAAAGTGCTAGTAAATTTTTACTTGATATTCAAATTATTGAATTCGTGAAGTGAATTCATACAATTTTGTTTGTTTTCAATTTTCAAATGATTTTTTTTTCGAAAAATATATGAGGAGAGTATATTCACGAGTGAAAGAGATTCCTGTACATTTAGCACGTAAACTACTTCACGTCGTCGCACAGTGGGACGACCCATAGCAATAAATAAAAAAATCGAATATTATTGCGGTACTTTTGAGTGATTGGTATGTCATCCCAAATATATTTAGGTTCTAACTGCATCAAAATTATTTGCGTTGTCTAATTAGTGCAAAAGTTATAGAGTGCTAAACATTGTCTAGTTTAATTTTTTTTTTGGTGGTGAAAAATCAGGTTGTAATTTGTCTTACTCCCAATATTTTTTGTGCGCTAAAAAATTAATTTAATAATGTATAATAAAACTCATCAAGGTACATGAATTAATATTTAACTATAAAATTTTTTTTTGTTTTGTTGAGTTTTGTTTTTATTAGTGTATTTCCAAGTGTTGGTAGAAAAAAATTTTTTTTGACTTTGAGTAAGATTTTCTTTTTTACACCTAAAAGGCTCTCTGGGGTTTTTATGGTTTTATACTCAGGAAAGTGTCCTCTAAAGGAATCAAGAAAAAAATCTTGCCCCAATTTGCCCCAAGTACTTATAATCGCGTTTTTTAGGTTCGACCCCCTATATCAAAAATGGCCAAAATTTAAAAACTTCATGGTATAAAAAGAGAAGGTATGATCATTAGAAAAAACTCAGTATTGAGAACTGTCAAAACTTATGGCTACTTAAGGTTTTGACAGCCCAGCCCATTGAAATTGTTGTTGTAAACAAATTTGTCTTGGAAATTGTTGTTGCCAAATGCCAAACGTCAAAACCTTATTACCCCATTTTGTAAGATGGCGGCTCTAATGATCATACCTTGTCTTTTTATACCATGTAAAAACTTGGCTGGATAGTGCGAAAACAGACGATTTGATGGGTTCTGTTTGAAAATTCAACAACTTCTTGGCTTAGAGGAGTCAACAGGAGATGTAGAAGCTCAAATACAGGAAGTAACTAAATGTTATTGCCTCAAAGTAAAGTTCAAGATGGAGCAGTCTTCTAGAAGACTCAATCGGTTCATGAGCGCTAACGAATAATGGCTGAATTCTAATCTGAATATAACTAAAGCTATACATGATTGTGTAAGTGATAACATCAATCTAAAACAGAAAAATGCTCTTTAAACCAACATTATTTATAACATTTTACCATTTTAATCAAAAATGATGGGATCAAATTCTATAAAAATGCAAAAATTCTTAGCAGTTGTCAAATTTCCGGTCAAAAAGTTCACATATATCAAATTATGATCGAGATATATACCAATATTCATCAAAAAATTATATCGATCTTAGTTTTCCACTAGAATTTAACCCGGACGACTTAAGTTATACCTCCGAAATCGACAATGAATAAAAAGTTTTGTTTCTTTATTTTGTTATTTTCTTATTTGTTTGAATATTCAAATTATAGTGTTTTATTATCTATACTATTATTAGTTCTATTTTACATAAATTAAAATTATTTAAAAGAAAAGAAAAAATAATAATAATAAGAAAATCCTAAAAAAAAAGTTCGCTGCTCAACTCTTTTAATTAATTAAAAATGAATTTCCTGGCTAAAACGTTTCCATTTATCTGGTTTTCATGTTTTATTCATAGATTTAGGTGTAAATAGACGTCTTAATGCAACTTTGCATAGTTTCAGTCACTAAAACACAAGATATTAGATATGCCTATTTTTCCATACATTCGTCCCACTGTGCGTCGTGAAGCAAAAGTCTCCAATTTTTTTTTTTCAATCACGAAAGTTCACAAGAACGTTCACAGGTGACCAACAAAAAATGTATTGATTCACTTCAGGACTTGCTTCACCAAGTATGTACTATAGGCTTTAAATTCTCTACAACTTCTGCTTAACAACTTTTCTGTTTTGTTATAAACACAAAACTTATTTATCAATATTTTTTCTTAAAAAATACCTCTTTTGTACTAAATGTAGCAACTGAAAACAAAATTTTTTTTAAATTTTATTTCTTCAAATCTTTTCAACAAAATCTTGAATTTTAAATGCTTAGTGAGTATGTTATAGCCTTGTGGTTCAAGAGAGAGTTTGTACCTTTAAGCCGTGCATTTATTATTTTACAGTTGCGAAAGGAGTATTTTTTAACAAAAAAGTATTAATAACTTTTGTATTTTTTTAATTTTTTGAACTGTTACTTTTTTTAATATTCAGAATATCAAAAAAGTGTTCTTAACATAAAAGTCGGAATTTACATAAAAGTAGGATTAATGTCGAAATATTTAATAAAAACTAAAATCCAAAATTGCGGCTAAAAGGTGAATTTCACAAGTGTAAAACAAAGAGCCATGATTTTCAGCCAATTCTCTATGCTCTTTGGAATTAGAAAAAAAATAGGGGTGCTACTGACTGCTGGTTCCAATTATAAATGCACAGGAATAATTTGTATACATATATACGTACTGCTGTCAAGGCAAATGATGGAAGTACTATTTTAAATGAATTGTCGAATTGATTTTATTGTATTAGGTATGTATATCAAAATTTCTTGCAAATCACCCTGTTCTTACAGTTAAGAGATTTCAAATAAAAAAAAATAACCTAAAAATTCTAAGGAACTTTAACTAGTCCAACTTGTGTACATGCGATCTAGTTCACTAATTTTTCTTGAAATCATAAAAAAAATATGTATGGTCACCGTTTTTAAGAATTTCATCTTATCCCAAATAAGGCAAAGAGTATGTCAAATTATCACGCAATATGGCTTCCGTACATTCGAATAAGACCAGTTAGTATAAAGTGACAAATTTGTGTGTGTCTCAAAGCGAAAGGAACAACAATTACCTTTTAAAAAGCAATGTAATAACTCGGCCTTAAATTCTGCACATTAAATGCAATTAAAAATCCGAAGAGAGATAAAAAGAATAAAACAATTTGACAAGCCTGAAAGATATTCCAATGTACTACAGTACACAAGTTACATCAGTTTGAAATCGAAATGGTAACAGAAAACCTTATGACCTCGTCAATAAAGTGCAGATTGTGATGGTCAGTGATCGCTCTGGTGATTTTAGTATACAAACATACGATAAATTTATTCGAAGACGAGGCGGGACGAAACGGACATTTCAAGTAGGTATATATTTATATTGGAAGCCATGCCAGAAGTACGAGATATCTTTTAAATTTTGACACCGATATAGTTGGTACCTTCGAAATGCGTGTCCACAATACTACAACCATACAAAGTTAAACCCAGCGAGGTATGTTATTAACCTAACCACAAGAAGAACAACTCTTGGCTTGGTCAGTGCAGGCAGGCAGAGCCAGAGAATTCGGTTAGTTTTTCTTGATTTAATTTTGTTGTTGTTGTTGTTGTTATTTGTTTTATACTTACTGGCTTTTTGAGGACACCTCACTGCAGCACACTGGGCCAGGTTTGTGCGAATAAAGTTGTCGCCACAAGATCGGGTTTATGAGATATATACTACTCTCGTGCGAGTTAAAGTGATTTTGCAACGAAAGTGAAAGGTGAGAGAAGGAATATCCACCCCGAAGGTTTTGAGATTGTTATAATTTGTTGTTGTTATTGTTGGTATCTTTAGATACGTTTTTATTGGTTACTTGAAGCCAAAATCGACCTACATTTTGCTCGTGTTCACGGCTTTATACGCACACGTCGCACCCCTCTTGTCTGCCATCGAAACTATACACACTATTGAAATGGAAAAAAGGAATCGAATCTGGGAGTGCGAATATATGGCGAGTTAAATGAACTCACCATGGAGATACCTGAATTATCTTTTATATTGAGCTAAATTATACCGAACGTTAATTGAACGAGAAGTAGGTATGCCTGCTTGATTTTATTGATACTGGTAAGCAAGTCACATGGACTTAAATGCCTAATTTACTAACATGCGTAGGCATGGTGTTTGTTGCTGCGCGTATAGCTGCGTTAAAGTTAGTATGAAAAAAAAAAAAAAAGATGTAAGTCACATACGCATATGCATTCAGTAGATGCGAGCGATTGTGTAATAAGTTATTGTGTTTTTTTTTTTCAGTTTTATGCAATTTTAAATGGACCAAATTGGAAATAGTTGCACAATATTTTGTTAGATTATTTCTTAGATACTTATTTGAATTAATATAAAACAGGTAAGCACTTTGAATCTATTCTTTTAAACTACATAATAAACTGCATTATAACAAATTCGACTGAATTTTGTGATCATTTTTTCTAAGAGAATAACTGATCATTTTTCAATATTTTCAATATGGCTCAAAAACTAAGTAAGTTTTATTCAGGGGAAAAGTAACTACTTAAAACAAGGATACATTCTTTACTTCTGGTATTTTTAATATTATTTCTGGTATATTAAACTATAATATTTTTAAATTTACCAGGTAAGTAAAAAGTTATACCTGCGGTTAATTTCTTTCTGTGCACTGTTGAAGGAACAATTTAAAAACAAATTTTTTTAAACTACATAATTTTTAATGAGCACTAATTGTTTCATGATACCTACATTAGAATTTTTTAATTTTAGTTTTTTTTCTTTTTGATTGCTTCTTAGAAACATTCTTTACAGTAAAAGTACTTTATTGGACCTCCTCTTGCTTTTATTACAGCTGCACATCATCGAGAAAATGATCTAGAGAGGTTCTTGCACGTGTTGTGTTCCAGATGTCGGATATGTAAATTTTGTATGTCTTCATTTGACACTGGGGCACTTCTTCGCTACCTTAAATTTCATAACTGAGATATTCTCAATTAAATCACACCTTCAGTTTTCAGGGGCAATTTGCATTCAGAGCTCAATAATTCCATTGGTTATCCTTGCACAAGAATCATCTCATTTCGAATATGCAGTTCAAACTTCGATTAATCTGAAAAAATTACTCTCATATTACTTTTCAACTCACTTTTTTTAGAAATTTCACGTGTTTTCAAATTGTTACAGACACGAAATATTGGTTTATATATGTATATATATAGTTTTTTTAATACATTTTTGCGGTTCGTTTTTGATACGAGCTAAAACCACTTCTATTTTATAAATATATTGAGTTTTATAAAGTATTTGAAACAATTTTTACTTCCCAGTCTAATAAAAAACCATAGCTCTCATGAATTCCAAGAACTATGCCCGAAAACAGTAATAAAATGTGTGAGCAGAGAATTTCGAATGGGACTGTATCTATATTTTGAATATTGTTACGCATACACCCCAGTGACCCAAACTTATAAATTTTAGTGGTGCATTTCTTTTACTTTATATTTATATAAATCAAATGTCAAAACAATTAAATTATTATTTTTTTCCCATTGCAATTTTTGAAATAAAAACCCGAAATCAGTTGCCCAATCTCGCAAGAGGGAATTTCTCTGTGTACACGAAAAAACGTGTAAATTGCCTTACCCGACAAACAATTTTGGTTCTATAAAGCTTTACAGATGCAATTGTTGCTTCTGTAAAGCATTATAGAAGCAAAATTGTTAGTAGGGTAAGAACAAGGCAGAGAAAAACTCACACAGAAAAACTCACTCTTGCGGAATTGGGCCCCAGATTTTTAAGAAAGACGTACATATGTATAAATTTTCAAAAATCTCCAAAAAATATTTATATTTGTCTTTTATATCAAAAAATTAATGAAAAAAAAAATAGTGAAATAGTAGTCAGATTCGCTTCAAATCTCAAGTGTGACGAAAAAAGTTTTTCAAATAAAATGAAAAATAACTAAGCTAAGCTCCACAAAAATATAATAATCTCATGAAATAGGGTAATAAGGAACTAAGATGTTCACGGGTTTTTATTGCAGGAATCGTTCAATGGGTTATAAAAGAAGATAAAACCGTGGAGTGCTATTAAATGAGAAAGTGACAACTGAAGATAGGGGTGCAAAAGCCCCCTTTTTGGTTTTTTTAATATATCTCGTAAACAAAGCAAAATTTTGAGATATTGCAATTAACACATTTTGTAGAGAATTAAATTTCCTATAACAATAATGTTTTTTTAAAATCGATAAAAAAAATTTCCCAAAACAGTCGAAACAAACATTAAAAAAAAAAATTTTTTAGTTTTTTTTACTTTTTTGGTTGTGTCTCTTATTTGGGCTCAGATAGGCTCTAATAAAAGATAGAAGATTAAATTTTCTTTAAAATGCTGGTCTTATTAAATTTTTTCATTGAAAATTAACCGAAGTATGGCCATTTGAAACTATCTTATTTTCGCAGATTCAGTTATTCTCAAGTAAAAAAGAAACATTTGAGGGGAAATTACGATAACCCAGCAACCAAGAATAAATAGCGGTTTTCTGTAGAAGGGTTAAATACAATCATTTTTTACTATGGGAGAGGGTGTCTACCTCTCCCCGTTTAGGCGGGAGGGGCAATTTTCTAAAAAAAAATACTTAAAATCAAAAAAAAATTATTAAAAAACAACGGCAACACTTACAGTTATGAACAATACTTTTTTCGAAAGCTAAAATTATACACTTAATTTAAATTTTAAAATTAATTTATTTAAACCGACTATTTCGAAATAAATGATTTCAAAGTCAAAATTTTAGAAAAAAAAGTTTAAAAAACACGTTACTATTTTAGTAAAGACTGTGAATTTCAATACGAAGTTTTTTCGGTAAAGTAAACAGCCTCAATTGATTTCTTATCAAACACTGAAAATAATTATGTTCCTATGCCTTCTTGTTTTCCTAGAAAATTGAGAAATAGAAAAACTACTTTCTTTACCAGACTCACTCAGTTATTTTGAAAATAAAATTGATTGAAATAACCTTACTTAAAAATTTAAATTAAGAGTGTACCTATAATTTTAGCTTTTAGGGCCAATTTATTGAGCCTCCATTAAATTTTGAAATTTATCGCTTTAGTTAACGGCCTCGTTAAACTATTGTCGCCTTTAAGTATACATCATTAAAAATTCTTTTAATTCACTCTTCTTTAGTTAAAGTTCTTACTTTTAAGGGAAACTTTAAATTTAAAACTCTGTTAAAAATATCCAAGGGATTTTTTTATTTTGTTTGAAAAATAATCTGTCAAAAGCTACAATTTTGTCAAATCAAATAGATTTGAATTGGAAGAAAAAACAAAAAACTATGACCCGTAAGTATTTTGCAGCTGAAAACGCCAGAAAATGCAAGAGATTAATGATATACCAGTGGTAACCAAAGAATGCTACAACCTACAATTGAAACCATGAGAAGAAGAAGGAGTTAAGTGAAATTTTTAATTTTTTCCATCGGTGTCAATATAACAACTTAAATTTAAGTGTTATCGGCATTCATCTCGTGTCATTGGTTTAGAAGTAAGCTTTATATCTCTTCTTCTCATGGCTTCAATTGCAATGTTATGTATGTATTATGCAGCATCTCAAAAATGATTAGTTTTGAAGTGGAGAATATAATCTAGTAGATCTAGTATTATCTGTGCGAAGTAGACAAGAAATGCATTAATTTCTTTGAATTTTGTTCTTTTTTATGGTACAAATGCATGTGTGTATACCTACAAAAAATTCTAGTCTGGACTTTTTTCATAATTGTGATGTTTTTTTAATAATTCTTTAGCTCATTTGACATTTTTCAAATAAAATAATAATTCAAATAAAAAAAATAAATGAAATGACATTTGACACTAATGGAGAGTGAATAAATAGAAATTCTGTTTAAAACCTCCATTAGCTCTAAAAATCCCTCTTAAAAGGTCGAATTTGGTGTTTTAACTAAAACTACTTTTAAGTTTAATGCTCAATGTTTTAATGTTTGTGCCACATGAAATTCTTAACATTTTATGTCTTAGGTTCGACTCTTTCAAATACCAAAAAATATTGAAGGCAATTAAATTTTAAAAGTTTATCTTTCATTTTTGGCCTTATTGTATATATATGTACATTATGTCATTTTTCTTAAAATAGCCAACAATAACGAAAGACTCAAATTTATAATTAAATGTACTCAAACAATGTAGGGCTAATCAAAAGTTTAAAACAAAACTGCAATCGAATAATGCAATAAGTAACATTTTCAATCTGTTTCCCTCCCATCAATTTTATTTCCCTGGTCAAACGAAGATCCAACTTTGCTTACAATCAAATAAATTGAGAACGAAAAATTCGTATCATTATGATGAACATCATTATTCTACTAAATACTAAATAATAAAGGTCATTGCATTAGACTTTTGGTAAAATCATCTCATCACCTTATTCACCAAAGTCCAAACCCAGAATAGGTGCAATCATTTGTACCGAAACTTGTTAAACAATGCCTAATCAATTTTTAAATGGGCGGCAAATCAAACAAACAAAAAATTAGATAGTAAATATTTTGAACAATATGCTATTTGGTTGTTCTAAAAATGGCCATTCAATAAGTTCACATCATTTGAAAGACGATTTTATCGCAATTTAAGTTTGAGTTAACACGAATAAGTTTATTTGTTAATAAAATAAATAAAAAAAAAAAAAATATTACAACAGGAGTGCCACCTCTCCGATTGGCAAAACTAAAATAAAGTTGTATCTCCACAAAAGGAACACATCACGTTGCTGTTGTGATTCCCACATGAGTCAGGCATATTGGCTGGCAGTGCCAAGCCAATGTAAGACCTTGATTTAACCAGGGATATGCATCAGAAGTCTCGCTTCGGATCGGACACTCTATGGCGAATCGAAACAACCTCTACAATGCGTGTAATATGTCAATTTCTTTAATTTTCGAGAGTTATGATGCATATTTTTGTGCATGGAGGTCAAATGAACGAAAAAAAAAAAAACATCTTGATAAAATGCGTGCGAGTGTATCATTTTGCCATCACTATATTCCTTGTGGTTTCAATAATACCTTGCTTTACTTTTTGGAAGCATATGCATGTTGCATGCCCTTCAATGCGTCCATCCGTCACCATCAATGGATACCATTCTCCACGCTATACGGCCCAGGATCAATTACACGCAATGGAATTCTCTTTTGAGTTCCCAAGATTGAGGGGATATTTTTTCCCAACCGTTACAGTCTGATTCCTGACTTTGTTTTTGTTGTTTTGTTTGGTTGTAGGTGGTATACTCGTGATGGAGTATGGCAAAAAGGTAAATGCGATTATCGTGAGTTGATTAATTGCACCCAGGCGATATGGTGATTGTATGTCGTTAATCTAAACTTATGTATTAACCATTATGACTAAGAAGTCTATAAAATGGGCGTAGGTATCAATGAATATTATGCTTTATTATTGAATTTGGCATTTTAATCAATGGGAGTTAAGAAATTCTGAAAGAGAAAGTTAATTTCGAGGGGAAAATAAGAGGAAGGATATTTTTAAAGGTATTTATCGTTAAAATATTGAAATATTGGTATTTGATTTCAAATTCTTTTCATCATCAAGGGAATAAGGTTAAAGCCAAACATCTTACAAAATACATAAATCTAAGAAAATTCTGAATAAAAGGACGAACCTGAAGTTTTTCCATCGTGTTAACATTCATTTTCGAGACAAACGAATTCATAATTCATGTCTAAAAATATAACATAAAGCATGCAAAAATAACTATGATTCGCATTCCATAAATCAAAATAAAAAGAGAAAATAATATATTTTAATGTAGATGTGAGTATATCATAATCAAAATGTAGGTATCCTTGAATTTATTGCAGCATTTTCTTTTGAGTATATTTCATGAATTTAACTCATCTTCAAAACAAACAAATGATCAGATGAGGTATACTTTTTGTTGTTGTTTCGGAAAATTTATATGGAATGAAAAGAGAATGAATTAAACGAAACTTATATATTTATCCTCGAAATTCCATTCCAAATCATTTATTAAGGTTGTTCGATTCCAAAGAGCAATGACATGACGAGGTAGGTACATATTTAATGGTAAATTTTGTTGTTTATAGTTGTAGTAATTATATGTATGTAGTAAATGTGGTGACCATCTGGAATATTTTCTAAAAAAACGTTTATTTTTGCCTTCCTTTTAATTTCTGTTTTTTTTTCTTTTAATTACTGATGTACAAAAAAATAAAATGCACGACTGGGGTCGCACGTACTTGCTCTTGCAGTTCAAAGCAATTTTATGTTAGTCTACTTGTAGATTTTAAAAGCTGGCACTAAAATAAAACAAAATTGATATTTGGGGAAGAGCCGACATTTAGGGCAAAATTTTTTTTTGTTATTTGACTTTTTTGAGAAAAAATAAAAATGCAGTTTTATTGCCACATTACGTATACAAAGTTTAATCAAAATCGTTAGAGCCGTTTTCGAGAAATTCGCAATATCGTATTTTTTTGTATGGGTGGTATACGTTCTAAACGATATATAAAAAATCAAAAAAAAATCAACTTTCAGAATTCTATAAAAATCATCTGTACCAAATTTGAAGAAAATCCGTCCACCCGTTTAGGCTGTGGAAATGTGTACAAATGGACGCACAACCGCACAGACGCACGGACGGAATTGCGAGACCCACTTTTTCGGAATTCTCCATCATCGTAATGTTGGTTTTGATTAAAACCTCAACCTGGAACTTTCCCATTTTACAACAGGCCAATAAAGCAAACCTGCAAGAACTTTTTTTTGTTTTAATTTCTTTGCCTTCCAAATTTTGGGTAGGTAGTTACTTTAAAAAAACAGGCCTAAGAATTTGTTAAGAATTGTTAGCTGATTACAAAAAAAAAAAAAAACAAAAAAAGTCGGTAGCAAGAACTCTGTAAGGTGATTTTAATAAACTTGAGTGTGCTGAATTCAAAACAGCTTACAGATATTTTCCATCACGTATAAAGTCCCAAAAACTAATTTTAAATGAAATGTTTTTTGACATTTGATCTTAAAATATTATTTTTCCGTAATAATTTGCTATTTTTTCAACCGAATCAGGAGTTGAAAACTGAAATTTACTTCAAAATCTGCTTCAAAAACTATATTATGTTACCTTAACCACCAAGATTTTGAGATATTATACCTTTCTATACCAAATATCTTTTTGAAAAAAATAATTTTGAAAATAAAAATAAACGTATATTTAAGACGATAAAATATGGCTTTTGAATATTGCATATGTAGTTTTGCGAAAAAAAATTTAACGGTGATGAAATTCAACGCCAAAAGTACCACAAAAACGCGTTTTTGACCTGTTAATATTTAAATATTTCGAAAACTTGACGTGCCAGTGAAATTTTGACTTCAGATTCGGAATCAGCACACAAAGTTCCTTTGGAAAAGTATGGTTTGGTTCAAGCTCCATTTTCGTTGCCGACCAGTGTTATTTGTTGCCGTACCTATATCTTTAATACAAAAACTTTTGTTCTACTAACAAACTATCCTATAATAGGGAGAAATTTAAATAAGCTGATATAAAAAATTGAGATGGAGAAATGGGATGACCAGCGAAAGTGTCGAGGGGGTGGGTCCAATACGGTATTATTATTCCTTGGACTACAAGGAACAGCAAAATGGAAAAAAATTCCTTTTTTTTTAATCTTTGAAACAACAGCAACAACTTGACGATTAAGATACTACCACCTGGGTTTTCGACTAGCAGTTCATGGTTGGCAATCCGATCATCAGACTCTTTATTTTTTTATTTTAGTTGAAAAACTTTTTCCGTCACACTTGAGATTTCAACCAGACCTAGCGAGTGTTCATGAAATTCCTGTCAAAAATGGTGAAGATTTCTTCAGATTTCACAAAAATCTGACTTTGTGATTTCAGAAATAGCAAAAATGTTGCGAAAGAAAATAAATATTACTTTGTTTTGCTATTAATTAAGATATTTAACTGATGTAAAAGAAATAAACCTTAAAAAATAAAAAAAGTTTTGCGTCAATGCGGTGTATGCGTAACATTATTAAATATTTTTATATCTTCTTCCACAGATTCTGTATGCATGCAAAATCTAATACCAATAAAATTCATTACAGGAAGGCACTTCATATTTGGAAAAATAAAAAAGCACAGTTCAATTTAAAAACTTTGTATTAAAGAATCACTGCTGAATAGATTGATCAGTGCTTCCATGAGCAAAAGAGAAGGTAAGAGGGTAAGTTAAATTAATTGTGAAAAGTAATAATTTATTGCACCCAATAACATACACTAATTTTACAATGTACCTTAGGCTGGGTCACAAATGTATGGAGAAATTTATTTTTGCTGATTTTTTTACGGGCACAGTAATGAAAAGGTGCCAAACTGTAAATAGAACAATAATATAAAGTTTGGTTACAATCAGACTTTATCTTCTGCCTCTGGTTGCCCAGCCAAGTTCTCTATGAACTTTGGTCCTACACCCTTAGGAAACAACTCAGGCCGTTTTCGAACCATTCTAACTTTTGTTTCAATAATGTCAAACATTTCAAACTCGTTTTAGTCCAAATCAAGATCCTCAAAAACTTTCAGCTACGTAGGATTAGTAGTTTCTGAGAAAAAGGCTTTCAAAAATCGCAAAAAGAGTAGCTGATTACTCACTAACATACTAACTAACAAATGATAAAAATTATGGCTAACTTCTAGTTTTCATAGAAACTTGTTATGGTCATGGAACTTGAAGTACCTACATACAAAGAAAAAAAATCGAAAAATTAAGATTTTACATTCAGGGGGCGTGGTAACCGCCCATTTTGGTAGAATTAATATCAATTATTAAAAAGTATACTTCTGAATACCCTAAAATCTTGAAACTTGGTAGAATTGTAGTTAATGCAAAGGAAACATATTCAAACTTCAGATTTTCTGCCTTGGAGGCGTGGTATCCCCTTAAAAATAATAAAAGAAGTATATAATGTTTCATAAATTAATTAACAAGTCTTAGAAAAATGTAGTTTTGGTTTTTTTTTTTAATTTCTCAAAAACGACAAAACATTTTTGCATCCGGTTTTCTGTTTTTGCTTACAAGCAAATAAGAGCATTGAATTTTGAAAACCTAAAAAGTACTTAATCACATAAAATTTTGAAAAAAAAATTAGTTCGCAAAATAAAAAAAATTTTTTTCAAAATTTTGATTTTGAAAATTAATTTTTCAAAAATTGTTTTATAAAACAGCTTTATTTGAAAGCAAAATAAAAAAGAAAAATAACGGTTGATTTTTAATAATATTTCTTCCTAATTAAATCATTTTTTTAGAAAATTGCCCCTCTTGGCTAAACGGCCCCTCCTAAACGATTTTTCTTGTCCCGACGCAACCTACACGGTTAAGCTTTTTGGCACATCCTCTTGAATTAGATTGTATGTATAAGAAATGAGATAATAATAAATTAAGCAAAGCGTATGTGGTTTTAAGGCAAAAATCAGCTTTTTTCAAAAATGAAACCACAATCCGGAGGCACTTAGGCTTAAAATAATGAAATGAAATTTTGCTTATAAGCTAACCGAACCATTTAGCACCTTTTAATCGCTGAGCCTTTTTAAAAATCCAAAAAATTGTATTTTGACCCACCCTTATGTACATGTACCTACATACATGTACAAATATATCATCTTCAAGAATTAACCTTTAGTCTTAAGCAACAAGAGCAAGTTCGTTTAACCAAATTATGTTTTTTTTTTTTCTCTCTTAACAATAAAAATATAGGAACAAAGTCTGTATTATTAAAAATCAATTAAATGTGATTATGTGCATTGATTTGATAAATTACTTAATTGTCAATAAATTAAAAATTGTACAAGCACCCGTAATTATAAAATCCTTCTCTGCTATTTTAATTAGATTTGGTATTTAAATAGTATTGTTAAATAAGTTTTTATTACAAATTGTTTTACTTATCTTCATTTTGTGGCTTAGTTTCAAAAGAGTTGTTCTTTAAAGTCACAAAAATCAATTAATTAAAAATGGCAGGAAAAATGACGCACTTATTAAGGACACTTTCAAATTTTCCACAAACAAAAAAAGAACAAAACAACATAAAAACAACTGCAAACTGACATAACCAACAAAGTAATAACTTATTTGTTTTTTTTTTTTTTTCGAAATTTATTGTGTAATCCATAAGCCCGTAAGCCTACCGCATTTTTACTTGTTTATATTTTTTGTTTCTATTTTTATTTATTTTTACATGGATAACCAATACAATTTATCAAATGCAACTTATTCACATGAAATGTGACTTTAGTCACATATGACTTGTTGTTACCAATAATTTTTTTTTCCTTCCCATAACGCATATACTATACACATATTTAAAAATTATCATAAGAAAAAAATCAAAAAAAAAAAAAAAAAAAAAATCCGATGGTATATGGAAACCAACAAGATCACCAATAATAATAAAATCCAATTTTAATTTTCCAGTCTTCTAACAAATTTTATTTAATTGCTTTGGATATATCATAAATACACGCAATGCGTCTTAAATTCCACGATAGATAGCCGCAAGCTAAAAGACAAGTGATCAACCTCCTCCAAGCCCCACATTATAATATCCTGCTATAGTATAGTAGAGGTACTTTACCTCTACCTCTACCTATACTGTCATATAGCCATGCGAAAAATATTTTTTAAGCCGTAATTTTTGCTCTACTTGCATATATGCGCTAATCTTGCGACAATAAATGACAGGCTTGTTATAGGAATTTTACAAGAAGTATAAATAAAATAAGTTTCGCAACTTTGTATGAGTCTAAGAAAAACCATCAAAATTTTGAATATTTCCAATTCAAATATGACTGTTCGTTGAAAGGAATCATTTTCATATACAGAATTGTATCCACATTTGTATTCAATTCATAAACGTTCCCCAAGCATTATGAACAATAATGCTTAAGTGTAGAAAGTTTTCCACTCTAACACAGAGGGGTAGCACAGTGAAGAAAACTGTAACGCTTGCAGCGCTCGTAAGTTTAAGTCTAAACAACTGATTTCCCTTGCAATAGAGCTAGCTTTAGAAGTTTTTAGTTAAATCCAAAATAAATAAAATATAAATTTTTAAAACTTTTTTTTTAACATTATTATTATGTTAAATTAAAAAAAAAAATAATATTTTTTTTAGAAAAAGATTGCATTAAAAAAATCATAGCAATCCGAACTGTTTCTGCGTTTCAAAAAAAATGTATTGCAAATAAAAGCAAACTGAATTGAAAATAAAACTCTTAATACAAATAAAAATATTTTCAAATAAAGACAAATTCTATTGCAAATAAAAATTTTTACATTAGCTTCAATATTATACTTAAAATAGAAAATGTATCATAATAATTAAAATTATAAGAAATTCGATGAATATTAGAAAAAAAAATATTTAATCCACACATTTTCCATTAATTTTAATTCATTGCAACAATTTTTCATTTATAAACAATTTTGTTCCAACTAAAAATATTTTTATTTGCAGGAAAAATTTCATTTTTAATGCAAAATATTTCTGTCGGCAATAAATACTATTATTTATTTTTTACAACCAAAATGAAGGTTTGTCATACTGAATCGCGTCAATAAAATTGGTTTTAATGTTTAAACCTTTCCCTGCGTATCTACTACATATGATTTTCTTATCGGTATTCCTTTTAATAAATAATTCAAAGCCATTAAAGGATTTTTTGAAGTGAAAACTTCTTTAGTATCGTAGTGATTTGAAACAAGATGAAACGAAAAAGCGAAACGAAAAATCAATTGATCATAACTTTTTTGTTTTAATAGATATATGAATGAAATTTATACAGTAGATAGGTAATTAATAATAAATTATGATTGTGCAAAATTTAAATTAATTTCAAATTCAAAATTCTGAGATAACGTGTGTTTTCTAAACACGTTATATCTTTTGATCTAGAGCACATAACAAATTTATTTAACTTTAATATGCATACTGATAATATTACCTTTCATTTAATATATCACACATAACGGTACGTGCTCTACAATTTATATAATCTTTAATTGAAAAACTTGAAAAATACCTCAGAACATTTGTTGCCGATGACCAGCCAGCAGTAGAGGATGTACCTTTCTTTCTTTTTTTTGTAGGCATGGTAGAAATATGATTGAAACGTCATATAAAAGGTGAAATAATAATGATATAAAATTTTGTATAGCTTGTCTTTTAAAAAATTGATTTAATGGCGTTAGAAGAGAAAAAAGATTGATTGTTTTGCTTTTTTTATGAAAACTAATTGGGTTAAAAAAATTCTAGCTCTTTTTGTAGATGTTGTATAGACATGGTCGATATAAATATTTTGTAGAGTTTCACTTCAACCACGTGTGAATTGCACACATGATTTTTTTAAATATCAATCTTATAGAGTAAATAACGGTCACTGTGGCGTATACGTACTGTTTTTTTTTTATTTATTGAATAGCATATACGACAGTTTTAATACTTTAGCAATGAGCTAGATATTTAAAAGAGCATCTGTAGGCCTATTTGGTGCCAAAGTTAGGACACATTCATAGGATTTGCTGAAACGAATCTCATAGGGAGATTGGTTAAAATTTTAATTAATGCCTCCAAGAAAGCTAGAATGTATTAATTCAAAAAAAAAGTAAAGGAATTTTTAAATTTAACTTATCATGGTTTTCCCTTTTCGTATACATACTTACCTACTTTTGTAATATACATTTTGTACTTTTTTAGTTTCGGGCAGTTTTAAATCAAGTTCCGTATATTCCTTCGAAATATGTAGGTTATGAAATGAAAAAAACACCTTTCAGTTCTTAATCTAAAATCTTTTAATTCTTGGTAAGACATTGTTGGGGCTATCGGCCGTATTCTGCTATTCGATTCACGTGAAAGTCTAAAATAAGAACCGTTTAAATGGGCGTTTAAATTAAACTTAAACAATTTTTTTTCTTTAAAATTTCTAAAACAGACGGAAACAACGTTTTGCTCTAGAAATTAAGCGTTTTTTCAAAGCCATGTTGACGTGGTAAAGGAAGGAAATCTTTCAATTCACGTTAATCGAATAGCAGAATACGGGTGTATATATTTGGCGCCGGGTACAAAGGGGTTAAGTCAAAAAAGGTAATTTGGATTAAAATTGAATTGAAGTTTCAATTATTTTGAAAAAGTAATGATGCAGAGAAATCATCTATAAGATCTTTTTTAATATCCATATGCTGTTGACCAGAAAATGAACTTTCTACAAAATTGGGTTGATTTAACACTTTAGAACCATTTAATCTTCAAAAATAAACTTGTTCCAAAAAAATATTTGTTTACATTGATAGAAAAGTTTAATTAATAAAAGAAAGTTGGAAATATCAATTTGATTAATAACCAAATGTGAGAATTCTTTTTGAGCTAATATAATACTGTAGAAAAATGGCTTTTCGTTTTCTGTCTTTCTCTTATAACGCCTTGGGATCAATTTTAGTATGTATTTAAAAAGGAGTTAAGTCAACTTATGCCCTTAGTACCACACAATTTCAAACATTTTTGACTTAAATACTTTGTACCGAATCATTTCTAACGGAAGGAGATACGCTAGAAATATGGCGATAGGACCAAACGAAAGAGAAAAAAAACTGACTAAAGTCCAACCCCTTTGGCAGCAGAGATATACCCACTCATGAAAAATGCACCTCGGAAAAAAATTGTAGAGTCTCTTCCATTAATTTAAACTAATTACACGCTCACAGGAATGGTTGGGTTATACCAGTTAAAAAAGAAATTGTTAAAAGTCCTTTTCAATTCTACAATAAAAAATTTACTCAAGGTCAAATGTATAGATGATATTAGTTTCTTGCATAATATTAAATATATTAATTTTAAGTCGAAAAAAAGGTTTATTTCAATAACAAATACATAATTGAATTACATACTAGAATTTGGTGAATTTCACCTTCGTCCTTATAGCCACAGCCTAAGCCAAATCAGCCTGCAGCAATGTATACATAATATTGCTCCCAGTATACATCACGACATTCATATGTGCACGCACAAACCAACGATATACTAACTAATTTCAATATGGTAATAATTTAATTTTTTTTTTTGTAGGCCTTTTAGATACGAGATCTGTGCAACATCAACAACAGCAACGGCAACAAACTACTTAGAAGCCAAAAGAGAACACAAGAAAAAGGAACGCACAGCAGATTTTTGAACACCTTTTTTAACTTTATAGATACAATTTTTCGGCTGCGGCTACGCGTGAAGTGCAAATGCGATACTTTTTTTTCTGATATGCTAAGTAAAAGCATTTAACGCATGCATGCAGTTTGCACCAAATAATGGAGCCAATGGATCACCTGGGCACAAGTAATACAATTTTTCGTCCGTCGTCGGTCGTCGTTTCGTTGAGTATATCTGAGAGCGTTTTTTTTTTTTTATTTCGCATTTACTCATTTTGCGTTTAAGATGTTTGGCTTTGGCATGATGAAGGTGGGGCTGCTGGGTGCACTGCAGTTTGATGCATTAAGACACTGCTGCAACCTGAGAAAAATAAAACCCCAACGACAAGTCTTAAAGTCAAAAATCCATCTATATAGGCCGTACGATCTCACAGTGGTTCTTCGCTGCAACAGCAGCGGCGGCAGCGATAATATGCTGCTGCTGATGCTGATGCTGTAGTCAACAGTGGTAGATCATTTATAGTTTTTTATTTTTTTTTTTATTTTTTTAGGTCGTTTTATGATTTGCCAGAGCAGCAGTGGCTGCACCGCCGCCGCCGAAAACGGGGCAACATTTCATACATTTACTCGATATTGGTTTCGATTGACCGTATATAAACGACTATAGGGCTAGGCCGGCCATCAGTATCTCGTGGTGCTCTACTTTTGGTGGAGCTCGATTTTTGAATTATAAACTCTGCCTACCTGTTTTTTTATTAGTGCAGTTGCGTGGCTTGATAGCCAAACGATATTATAAAACGACGACAGCGATTTAAAAATAAAAATAAAACATCATTGACGCACGATAAAGGATTACTATTTACTCTCGGTTTCGTTTCGCAATTATTACGTAATCTATAAGTGTATTTCTGGAAAAGTGTGATCATAGTAAAATAAAAAATATAAAAAAGGATAAACGAGGATAAGAGTTTATTGCCTTTCGTAGACTTACCGTTTGTGTGTGTGCGTGTGTGTTAAACGTAGAGTGTGAAAATGAAGGTGAGTCAATAAGGACAATTATATCAAACGGGAATAATGTTTTGAACAAAAAATGACAATACCAGCAAATGTTACTTCATAATTTGTTGATTTCTGTTTTTGTGAAATTAAAAATTTTCAATGGAATATGGACACATTTCAAATACAATGGACTATATTATTAATGCAGTGCAATATTCAATGCAAAACAGGATAACGTTCTACGATCTATTTTATGAAAAAGCTTACAAATTGCTTGAAACTCGTGCTTTTTGAAACTCAAATACAATAAATTAGTAAAATTAAACAATGAGTTACAAAAAAAAAATGTGATGAGAAACAATTTGAAACATTTAAACCGAACATTTATTGACTGTAATTATGCGTTAATGGTATTTTCAATAATATTAATTTTCAAAAACAAACAAACGGATGTCCCGTTAATTGGATTCCGAAAAAAAAAAACACTTTAAATTAGAAAAAAAAAATTAGCCTGCGTTATTACGTTATTTGGTCGTAGGAACTTTCAGAAAGAAATTTAAAATAAACCCTGACAAATTTGAATTTTGATTTAATGCAAAGAAACAGAAAAATGCATTACTGATATTCCGTTCTTAAAGTAGGCACTTGGAATGTATTTATTTGTATCCTTTTGGAAAATAATATATTTTTTTCTTGCCTAAACTAAAAGAGTAACTAATGATAGTTAGATTTTTTTTTGAGGAATTTCATACAAATATGTAAAAAAAAATACAAAATTATATCCTTCTAAACAAGATCTGCCATTTAGTTTCTTGTAATAACAAAGACTTTTATAAAAACAATTCAAAATCGTTGGAGTGGTTTTTCAAAAAAATATTTTTATACATATTCCTACCTATACAAATTTTATAAATTTTTTAACAAAAAAGATACTTTAACAAAATACTTAATTGACGCAGTTTCAAACCATTAACATGGGTCCGTTTTCAAAAGATTTGATTTTTCGAAAAAAAATTAAACTTTTTTTTAAAAAATCCAAAAATGTGTTTTTCAAAAAACGCTTTCAAATAAAAATTCTCTTTGAAATCGGTTAAATCGTTTACGCATAAGTCAAAAGTAAAGAAAACGGTTCTCTGACAGGTACCATTAATAAAGGTTTAATATATTTTTTTCACTTTTAAAGCACGACCTTGGTTCTTACAATATACAATGGACTAAAAAGCTAAAAAAGAAACCATTACAAAATTTTTTTTCTTAGTTTTGGCGTGTTTATGATTATTATACACATTATTATACACATAAACAAAAACAAAAAAACGGTTTCTGTTTCGAGAATAAGTATGAGTTTCTTAGCTGGCAAGTAATTTTTTGGCCCTAAAAATATGTATCATTAATTTTGTCTCTCCCAAAATCTCATAACTTCCAAATTTAAAAAAAAATCGCTTCAGTAGTTTAGGCTGTAATTTAGGATAAAAACAGACTGACAGAATTGCGAAACCCAGCTATCGCATTCTCTATCATCGTAATATCATACCACATTGTTATCTCGAGTTCGATTTTTTAACGAACCCAAAACTTGCCTTTTAAAAAAATGTCATTGGTTAAGCTCTCGATAAGACATTCAACGATGGCCAAAAAATATCAAATTTTTCGTAAAACCACTTTCTCGCTTTTTTTCCAAAATATTAATTCTTAATTTAAAAAAAGGATCAAAATCGTTTAAGTAATTTTCGAGAAAAGTATAATCATTCGAAATCGTTGAATGGGAGCTACCCACTCTTTAGAACAGATAAAAGGGCAAACCGTGGAAATTACAAAAAAAAAAGTCTGTTTCAAATTTGAAGCGAATTTAATGACCAACTGACGTTTAGTTCTGGTTTTTTTTTTAGAAAATTTCAAAAAAGAAACAAAAATATTACAAAAACGATAGCTGATCGAAAATTTATGAATTTGAAATCGAGATTAACATATCAAAATAAATGTGGCAAACCTATTAATTTAAATTAAAGATAGAAAAGAAAAATTAAGAATATTGAACTAAACTAAAAAAAAAAAAAAAACCGTACAAAATTATTAAGTTTAAAAAGATTACATTACGCAAAAAAATATTGCTTCAAAAACAGGAAATATATTACGGCAACCAATTGAAATTGCCGAAAGATTCCGAAAAATTTCGAAAAACATGTTTCTTTCTTTATTTTCGAATTATGTGAGAAATAAACCTTTTTTCCAAAAACAAAATTTAAGAAGAATCTGATCTGAATACAAATCTTAAGTTGTCCAACAAAATTTTATATTGCAATAATGAGAATATATTGACAGATTCCAAAAAAAATACTGTTTTTGAATGAGAAATACATAATTTGATTTTTTTTTAATAAAAAAAGGTAAAAAGATGTTAAATTTGTTTTTATAATTACTTAAACACTAAAGATTTTGACCAAAGAACCAAGGAAACCATTTGATTTCTCATAAAAAAAATGAAAATCGCTACAGCCGATTTGTTTGTTAATTTTTATATGTATACAATTCTAAAAGCATTAAAAAATCGGCACTTAAAATGTTATGTTTTCAAAAAATTGATTTTTCAAAAAAAAAATTTTCTAATAATTTTCATAATAAAATAGTCCTCTGGTTTGGAAAAAAATTGTATTTAAGAATATTTTTAACATATATTTTATGAGTACATATTTCAAAGTTGGGTATGACAAAAAAATATAGAATTTTCAAAATCGGTTTTAAACAGTTAACAAAAATCAAAAATTGCTGAAAATTTGACGAAGCTAGATTTTTTTCAATAAATGAAGGTCCAAAACACAGTTTTTTGGCCCTTCCTAAGCATACCGTTTTGTAATAATTGCACTCTACAAAGAAAGATAATTTGTTACCCCTTTTTGCCACACAATGTAAAAGTGGTTAAACTATCCTTTATAAGAGAATTATTTCTTTAATTTTCATTTAAAAAAATAATTTTACACAATTGAACTATTTTTATGAAGATAACTTTAATATAACTTTTTTAATTGACTTCAGAAAATATATTTTTTTCGATTCAGAATAACAGAGAACACAAATAGAAGATTATTTTATCGAATATTTTATCTGATATGCCATTAACGAGAAAATTACAAATCAAAATAAAGAAGTACCATTGATAAAAATTTATTAAAAAAGACATATGTAAATGATACCAAACGATAAATCTATCTTACAAAATTATTTTTAGTTTTTTTTTCATTCAAAACGTAAAAGAAATTTAGTCCTTTAATAAAATAAAAAAAAAACTCCAAATTTGACTCAAACCACTTAAGTTTTTTGTTGATATGAAGCACGAGTTAAAAATAGATAACCAACCATATATTCCAAGAAAATAAAACCAATTTTATATTTTACATTGTTTTTTATTTAAATTTCTTTCTTTGCACAGAAATTCATCACACTTCTATGCGTTCTCAGCTTAAATCTAGCCAGTTCCACAGAACTTCCCCCACAACTACCACCCTGCGTACATGCCGGCTACTCGTATCCAGCTCCAGAAGTAAAATTTTCCGTTGGACCAGCGATTAGTTCACTCAAACTAACGCCTGCAGTTTCAACTTATTCCGAAGGTGGTAGCATTAAATACGCTTCAGTTGGTGAGTCTGGAAGTAGTTATGAATCATCCGAAGGATATTCTGGCTACTCATCTGGTGGAGCTGTCAAAATTGAAGGTCTCTTACCAGGAGTAAAACAATCATCATATCAACCAGCTGTAACCTATGCTAAAGCTGATAGTATAAGTTATGCAGATCAATCGCCAGCTTCAAAATATGCCGGAATTAACCCATCGGGTATAGCTGTTTCGAATTATGTTGCACCAGCTATAAGTAAGCAAATTTACACAGCTCCAGCAATATCGAAAATTTCCACAGGTCCAGCTTATATTGCTCCTGCTTTAACTAAGATAGCTACTGGACCTGCTTATCTTCCACCAGCAGCAGGTATCACATACTCTCAGCCTGCTGTTGCTAAAGTAGCTTATGCAGCTCCAGCGATATCGAAATACTCATCTGCAGGAGATTTATCTTCGTATATCTCGAGCCAGGGATCAGTTCAAAAAATTGCCACCTATTCAACTCCTGGTTACTCATATTCTCAAGCCACTCCAGCAGTTGCCAAAGTAGCAACTTACTCATCCCCAGCTATTTCGTATGGCCCAAGTTTGGCAAAGGTTGCAACTTACACTTCACCCGGTTACTCATTCGGAAGTACCTCTCCAGGGGTCTCAAAAATAGCAACTTATTCCTCACCCGGTTATTCCTATTCCCAAACTGGACCAGCAATTTCAAAGGTTGCTACTTATTCATCACCAGGCTATTCCTATTCTTCACCAGGTGTTGGAAAAATAGCTTATTCATCCGCCGGCGATGTTTCACACCAGTACATTTCAGGAGGATCGAAGTTGGCTGTTTCAGCTTATGCACCAGCAGTCTCGTACTCTGCACCAGCTGTCTTAAAGGCTTCCAGCTATTCAAGCCCAGTTTCATATGCAGCGCAGCCTATTGTTACAAAATATGCTCAACCATCATATTCTTACGCTCCAGCAGTCTCTTCTTCATACTTATCCGGAGGCTCCAAAATTGCCTACGCTGCCCCAGCTGTTGCAAAAATTGCATCCCCCGCCATATCCTACTCCTCAGGTGGAGCAGTATCCAGTCAATACATATCAGCACCAGCTAAAATTGCCACCTATTCTGCCCCAGCTGTAACAAAAATAGCTTCATATGCTTCACCATCCATAGCTTATTCAACAGGTTCAGGACATGCAACTTCAAGCCAATATATATCAGCACCAGCTAAAGTTGCATATGCTGCACCAGCTGTAAGTAAAATTGCCTATGCAGCTCCAGCAATTTCGGCACAATATGTTCCTGCACCTGTGGCAAAAGTGTCTTACGCTGCTCCATCATTAGGTTATTCTTCCGGACATGCAGTTTCTTCACAATATATATCTGCACCTTCTAAAATTGGTTTAACTGCCCCAGGTTCTTATTCAGTATCTGCACCAGTTTTGACAGCTGGACATGCAGCGGCAGCTCAATACATTTCTTCGCCAGCTAAAATAGCTTATGCAGCTCCAGCTGTAGCAAAAATAGCTACTCCAGTCATTTCTACACAATATGTCTCAGCACCAGCTAAAATTGGTTATGCTGCACCTGCTTTAGGAGTCTCTTCCGGACATGCAGTTTCCTCCCAATACATATCGGCCCCTTCAAAAATTGGATATGCTGCACCTGGATTAGCTAAAATAGCAACTTATTCTGCTCCATCAATATCATCATACTCATCCGGTGGACATGCAACATCTTCTCAATATATATCTGCACCAGCTAAAGTAGCCTACGCCCAAGCCCCAGCTGTTGCAAAAATTGCTTCATATGCTGCACCAGCAATTACAACTCAATATTTATCACCTGGACCTAAAATTGGTTATGCTACTGGTCCAGCTTTAGCAAAGGTTGCATACTCTTCTGCACCGGCAGTTTCATCGCAGTACATTTCAGCACCAGCCAAAGTTGCCTATGCTGCACCAGCTGTTGCCAAGGTTGCATCTTATGCAGTTCCAGCAGTCACAAAGTTAGCGCCATATGCTGCACCTTCGGTATCTTATTCATCCGGCCATGCAGTCTCTTCACAATACATATCTGCCCCAGCTAAAGTTGGATATAGTGCGCCAGCAGTTGCTTATGGTGCACCAGCAGTTGCATATGCTGCTGCCCCAGCAGTTGCTAAAATTTCAGCAGCTCCACTAGTCTCAACTCAATATGTGTCATCGGCTGGCCATTCAGCTTCCTATTCAGCTGGAGCGCTTGGAAAGATAGCAACTTATTCATCGGCACCTGCTGTATCATCGCAGTACATTTCTGCACCTTTGAGATCGCAGGCTTATGGAGGACCAGCTTTGGGTAAAATTGCAACTTATTCTTCCCCGGCAATATCGGCTTATTCGACAGGTCCGGCTGTTGCGAAGATAGCTACATATTCATCACCTGGTATAGCTTCGTACTCAACTGGACCAGCTGTGTCTAAAATAGCCACATATTCGTCACCTGGAATTGCATCCTATTCAACAGGCCCTATTGTTTCGAAAGTTGTTACACCAGGTCTGGCTTCATACTCAACTGGAATTTCTAAAGGAGGTGCTGGTATTGGAATAATTCAGTCTGGAGGTGTAATCTCCAAATCAGCTGGATATGCTATTTCAACTGGACATGGTATTGCAGGTTCTATTGGTACTCTTGCTGGACCAGCTATTGCTTATCAATCAGGAATTGGATTAGGAAAAGCAGTCAGTGGCTATAGTGGTTCTGGTTCTGTTTCATATCACGGAAGTGGCGGTATAGGCAAATTAGTATCACCAGGTATTGCAGTTGGTAAAATTGCAACATACTCAACGGGCCCTGGTATTGGTGGTATACATGGTGGTGGTATTGGCCTTGGGCTAGCTGGTGGTGTTGTGGGAAAATATGGTGCAATTAGTTTGGGACATTCTTCTGTTTCACCATCAATAACATATCATGGTGCATTAGCTCAAGCAGCTGGACAAAGTGGTAAAGGACTGGGACATGCTTTAGGAGTAGGTGGACTAGGTGTTGGTGCATTGAAAGTTGGTGCATTAGGTGTTGGTGCTTTAGGAATTGGTGCACATGGAGTTGGCGGTGAACATGGAGCTGATGCTTATGGTCGGCCATTCTTTAGATATGCTTTGGGAGCACCTGCCGTTGCTTCGTATGCTGCTGCACCAGCTGCATATGTGAAAGCAGTTCCAACTGCTGTTGTTAAGCCAGTAACGTCCAAACACTTAGAATATTACGTGAGTACATAACCTTACTTTATTTTGTTTTATATTAAACTCTTAATTGGTAAATATTTAATAAATAGGTAAGCCGTATTTTTGTAGTAACCCATTATTTAGCTGAGTAAGTCATTAATAACACGGTGCGACACTGAAAATACACCCGAGGCACGGGTTAGAATTAAGTTAGAGACTTGAAACATGGGGAATATTTTTTTTAGTTTATTTCCAACCATATAAGATCCTAGGAGCATTTATTATTTTAAAATAACGAACACCCTATTGTGCACCTTGCAATTCACATCATGAAAAGCCACATTTTCTATTTACGAAAAAGTAGCATAGATTCCGCAGTTTTGGTCAAATTCAATCAAAAAAATACGCCAATTTGTGCCTAAATGTACATTCTTTCAGAACATAACCTTACTTTATTTTTTTGTTTGTTTTATTTTGCAAAAAAAAATGGGTAAAGTTGAAAAAATTGGGAAAAAAATCACTTTTTCAAGATTTGTGGGATAAAAACCTACACTTAATTTGTTTAAACAATAGACTTATATACATCATTCAAAAGGTCTGGAAATCTTCTTTCCAAAAACATATAACATATTGAGAGTTGTTAGAAAAATTACTGAAATATTAATAGATTACATCGTAAGGTCTGTAAAAATGGTTTTTTGTAAATAAAAAAAAATGGAGGGTTCCAAAAATATAACAAAAATATTTTTATGCATTATTCGACCATACGAACAGCCTAAACTATGTTATTTCTCGGGTGTATTTTTTTTTTTTTTATTTTGTAGCACAGTGTAATGTTTGTAATCAACATCAAATGACTACATTTATTTATTTTTAAATCCCTTATTGTTAAGGGATCAAAAATGTATAAGTTTAAAAAAAAAACTTTCTCTAAAAACACAAATCGAATATTGTATGAACCTTAGCAATCATTTGTTGTTCTTAACCGTGCAAAATTCAAGTGAGTGAGTACTGCGAGTTACCACAAGAACACGGCTATAATAAAATTTGTATGAGTATTATCAAAAAATTAATTGGGATCGGAATACCAGTCATAATTTTTTGTTAGAATCTTTTTTATGGTTCAAAAGAAGAAATAGAATTTTTTGTATATCACCTAAAATATGAGTTTTTGTAAAATATCGTAAAAATCGTTTTCTATAATATAGTCTAATTAATTTCTTAATTCGTATAATATTTGCCCATTATTTCTATTGAAATTTTCTGAAGATTTTTGTATGGCTTTTTACTTTCTGGTACTGAATATACCTACCCTCAATTCTTACACCTCATATTTCGATATTTTCGAATCTGAAATCTTTTTGCCAAATCCGATATCCGGATTTTTTAATGTTTTGTAAAGAGTTTGATGTTTTGACTCCGATATCATATTCCTGTAAAGAATACCGTGAATGAGAGCGAAACAGGCTTAATTTTCCTAATTTTTGTATAATATTTTTCAAAATGATAACAGTTGAAGTTCTCAAAACAGTTAGGGATTCCAAATTTTAAAGCTGTCACAACCGTTCCTGACCTTGCCTTGAAAATAAAAAAATAATCCTTGTTTTAAGAAACCAAAATGAGCTATTTAAGAGTTTTCGTAAGTTCGTATGTACGAAAAATTTTAAATTGTTCTTTTATGGTAAATCTCCTGAGAACCAATTTATTTATTTAAACTGGTAAACTTTGTGTTGCGTTTGAAAGTTATTGCTCAGTGAATGTCTTAAGTTTTGAACTTTTACTGTCAAATAGCAAAACAAAATATCAATTTTTCAGCTGTTGATAATTTTAGCCTTGACTTGTTTTTGTGATACTTTAAAGATATTAACATTGCAACTTGAACTTAAAACCTATAAGTCTAATGCTTTTCAAAATATTTTTTTTTTTTAATTTCTCAAATTCTTTGAAAAAGAATATTTTTTTTAATATCAAGTTTGATACAAGTCCTCGTATCTCAGTCAGTTTCATATCGTTTCATCTCTGTATTTAAGGTTTTTCCTTTTAATTTTTTTTTTTAATTTATTCATGAAAAGAAGAGATTCTTGTTTGGCCTCATTTGAAAAATGTTTTTATTTTTCAATATGAAATTATTTCAGATGATTTACCAAAAAATCATTTATTTTTATAGAATGATGACCTTGAACTTTTTGGATAGCCTTGAATTTTTAAATTTTAAAAGATGTTTAGCGGAAAAAAACGCTTCAAATGTCTTTTTAGAATGTTAACTTCCTTTTTTACATTATACATTGTTCGATATACTGAAAGAATTTGATTTTATTGAAATAATGTTTTCACGGTTTAAGTTTTTCAATATTTAAATAGACGCCGCAAAAAAATAAATAAGAAGAGGAATCAAATTGACCTTATTGATTTTTTACTTGCGATATAGGTACTATAGGGCAAGTTTATGATTCGTAAAAAAAATCGAACTCGAGATAACAATTTTACATGACATTACGATTATGGAGAATGCCAAAAAAGTGGGTCCGGCAATTCTGTCTGTCTGTCTGTCTGTCTCTATCTGGAGCTGCAGCCTAAACGAGTGAAGTGATTTTCTTCAAACTTGGTAGTTAGCAGTTTTTGGTGATTCCCTAGAGGGGAAATTGAAATTTTTTTTTTTTTACCAAAACTAACGGTACCTGCCATATAACGGAAATAGAAAAGGTAATTTTTTTCAAAAACGGCTCTAACGATTTTGAGTAAAATTTTTGTGTGTAGTACTACACATAAGGGCCAACTTTTTAAATAAAAAAAATATTTTTTGTACCGTTATTAACGGTACCTGTCATAGAACGGTTTTTTTCGTTTCTGAATATCTCGTACAAAATTAACCCGATTTAAATGAAAATTTTTATACAAAAGTGTGTAAGTAAAGATAATATTAAAATTTTAGAAAATTTTCAAAAAACGCATTTTTGGTTTTTTTAAAAATATTTCAAAATTTTTTTTTGAAAAATCAATTTTTTGAAAACGGATCAATGAAAAATTTTGAAATTTAGTTATTATGTGTAAATTAATTATTTCTTCAAAATGGCATACCAACTTTTTTTTTGAAAAATGTTAAAAAAATTTTATATATAAAAAATTATTTTTTTAAAAAACGGCTCCTTCAATTTTCAAAATTTTTTTTCTAAAAATACCTTTTTATACGAGAAATAAAATGGCATATTTGTTTTTTTTTTTTAAGATATTTTAAAACGGAGTTTTATTAATTATAAAAACAGATTTAATTTTTTTATACTACTTTTGAAATTTCTTCAAAATATCAAATTTTAAATTTCTTGAATAAAAAGCTTTAACATTATAGTTACTTTAAGCATAAGAGCAAGTACGTGCGACTCCAGTCGTGCAATTTATTTTTGTATGTTTTCGAGATATTTTAGAGAAAAAAAATAACGTTACACATTTTTTTTTATTTCTGTATTAGGTTAACCATATCTTGTTAAACTATCTTGTAAAACTAATTATGAAATGAAATGTAGCTAAGCTACCCAAAATCCTGACAAGGTGTTAAAAATAGCACAAAAGTGCCTAAATGAAGAGATTTGACAAGTTATAATGGCAACTTTTTTTAACAAATATTTATTTTACATGATAACGTGTTATACATCGATAAACGCTCGATGTATGCATGCAAAATCGATACGAAATACGATTCCTTTGAGATTATTGTCAAAATAAGGTTTGCAAGTCAGGTCTTTTGTTTAAAAATGATCTAATTGATGAATATTATGCACCTTTTGGATCTTGTCGATATTTTGTTTTTTTTTTAGATTTTAGATTTAGATTTATTCAAACAAAAAGTATATGGGAATATATTTTGGTTTGAAATTTAACACTGTTAAAATTAAGGTAAATGATCTGTCCTTGAGATTAATTAAACATTACCATCACTTTGGATTAAAAAGTTGAACGATTTGTATTTTGCAGCAGAAGTCCAGGGTTCGAATCCCAAAACTAAAGCACAATACTTTTTTTACATTTATGTTTTTTTGCTTTCAAAAATAATTTTTAAACCTAACAATCAGTTTTTGATAGCGATAATTGAATCTTGGACAAATACCTTATTTGTAATAATAATATTTCAAATAAAATTAATCCGACCCTGCTAGACAAAAAACACACTTGATTTCTATCTAATATACATACTTATTTAATATACATACGTATGTAACTGCACCTCGTTTTAGTCACACATTTTTGATCCATATACAAATAATCTTACTTCCGTTTGAACAGCATATTGATTTGAATATTTCAAGGAAAGCTTCACGATTGCTTGATAAAATATCAGGGAGAACTGATCTAATTTATAAGGCAATATGCAAACAAGGTGAACATTGCCATTAATTTTATTGATCTGTAAAAAAGTAAAAAAAAAAAAAAACATTCAAATTAGATCACCAAACTCATGTTTTTATTCTTAATGTAGCTTTGATTTTAAGTAAACTATTAGCAGCTACGAGTGTATGCATGTGTTATTACTTATACATAAGTAAACAGAAGGTGTGTAGTTGTTGTAACATATCTTTTAATCAATTTAATTCAGTCTTTTACTCAATAATATGGTGTTTAAAACCCATATTTGGTAAAATTGTTCAAAATTTCTATGAAAATAACAATTTTTTTTTTTTTCTTTAATGAATTAATCAATGATTTATTTAAGGATATCGACCAATAATCTCATTATAGACATCAATTTAATAATTTTTTAATATTTTATTTAGAATGATCATGCAAGATATGCATTTGAATATGGTGTAAACGATCCCACAACCGGAGATATCAAACATCAAAAAGAAGAACGTGATGGTGATGTTGTGAAAGGTGAATACTCTTTAGTGGAACCGGATGGAAATGTTCGCACAGTCAAATATTATGCCGATTGGGAAACTGGATTCCATGCTGAAGTAATAAATAGCCGAGATGCGAAAGTTATTGCCAAACGGAATACGAGAAAATCTTAAATTTTAGCAAAAAAAAAAAATTAAAAAAATGTTTTTATTTTGTTTTTTATTTTCGATGTATTAACTTAAAAAATACAAAATTATTAGTTTTTTCTTTTTTTTTTTAATAAAACATACATACATAATTATTTATGTTTTGAAAAAAAAAAGAAAAGATTTCATATCCAATGGAGAGATATTTTTAAAGAAAAACAAACAAAAAATACTCGTAGAATAATTTTCACAATCTCATGTCCGCTTTTTTGTCACCAGCTTTTTATTTTTTTTATATACAATAATTACATCATCGTGAATGCTCATAAAAATATTTGTAATGAAATGTAAATAATATTTATTTAAACAAAAAAAGAAAAAAAATGCAAACAAAAAAAAAGAACAACTACGAAAAAAAATTTGCAACCTTGTTATTAGTAATTAAAAAAAATAAGAACAAATTAAATGTTAACCCAACGCGATATGGGAGCATTATGTTAGATATTTATCGAATGTGTAAAACTTTTGCAACAAAAACATTTTGAACAAAAAAAAAAAAGATATTTTTTATTTGTTAATATTAATATATTTTTTTTAAATTGTGATAGAAGTGTCTTACGTCATAATTTTGTAAATGAAAAATCGCGACACAATAAATTAAAAAATGTAAAAGAAATTTATTATGATTTTATAGTGTTTTTTATTGCTTTATAACTGGCTCGAAAGACGTTGTCCTTTCAGCATTTTTTTTTTTCAATTTTTTTTTTACGTTTATATTCTACGCAATTAAAACAGGAGCAAGGCAGTGTGCTTGGCCGTCAATTTTTACAAAATATTAAAACAAGAAACCTTAAGGCTCAAAAAACTCTAATTACCATAATGTTGATCAATTAGATCATTTAAACAAAAGAGCTGACCTACGAACCTTATTTTACAATATTCTCAAATTAATATTTACACAGCAAAAAAAGTAATTAAAATTGAGGAAATACAACCATCATACAGAGAAAACGAAAATGTTAAACCAAGATGTCAAACCACAGCCATGGAAACCTATTTTGAAAAATTCCAAAATGAAAACACGAACAATTTCTTATTTTTTATCTTTATTGCAGTTTATTTAGTTCTTTTTTTCTAATAATAAAAAAATTCATCAAGAAATGTTCCAATTAATTTATAGAATAGCCTTTTGTCTCAAGACTGTCCAAACTTCACACATCGAACGAATCTTCATACACTCACACTCGCCCACACGTTTAGGTTTTATTTTGGGATGAGTGCACTCCGAGTAGCTTGGATAAGGACTTCGAACAATCTGGCAGTTGGCTGGCTCTCGAACTAATTTACACCTAATATCCGAACGAACACCACGACATCCTGGAAGTTTGATCTTGACACAGTTCTTATTTTGTTTTAAATCCTTTTGTCTCGAACAGGGTGCCAATTCTAACTTGCTTGTGTCCATGCATTTTGCAGTGTCTGGTCTTTCCTTTCTTGCTCTGCGCTCAAGAGGAGGATACTGATCCTTAGGGAATTCACATGTTATAACTGGCTTGACAAGACGTGCCGGGCACTCAATCCAAGTCTGTTGATATTCACGCTTTGCTTTATCGGAAGGCTTGTAATACAAGGCATCAAAACCAATTTGAGGACATGTAGCAGCAGAAGGTTCACATTTTGGATTTTCCCACATAGATTTGAATTCTTCCTTTTTGGGGGCCTTTCGTGGTGGCATTTCATGTTTATTGTCATCACAGGAAGTATTCATAATTTTTCCTTTTGGACATTTTGTTTTATCTTCAAAACATCCGCTTGCATAACGATTGCTAGCTATAAAATTCTTGACTAGATTTTTTAGCAAAAATACACGATTGCAATTTGGAGTTGAATTTATGATTAATTGATTCATTTTAATTTAGAATTTTGTAGATATTATTTTTTTTTTGCAAAAATATAAAAATTTTAAATTTTTTTTTAAGCCAACCTTTTAGTTGGAAAATTTAAGCCTGAATGAAAATAATTTAACAGGAAACTGAAGTCGAATATGATTTTTTTATTTTTTTTTTTAGATTTAAAATTTTTTTGTCGCAAGGTAAAATATAGTAAAGTAGCTACAAGGACAAAAATAATGTTGGTTTTCTCTTGTTAGGTGTATGGTAAGTAATTTTTAAACAAATTGGTATTACTTTCTTTGCTGTATGAATATTCATTTGAGAATATTGTTAAATAAAGTTTTTAAGTCAGCTCTTTTGTTTAAATGAAGAAATTTACTATTTTGTACACAAAACAATATAATTTAACTCTGTTTATGGTTTATAATCTGTCCTTGAGATTGAGATTAATTCAAGTCATTTTATTACATCGATCGATTTGAACTATACCCCTTGCACAAAAATACACAACAACGGAATTGAACCTTGTATTCCAGTTGTTATAAATAACAATAAAAAGCCATATTTAGAGTTGATTAATTCGATTCATTTGTGTGCATTTAGCTTGCAGTAACCGATAAATATGACTCAATAACCTCATTCAATTCAAAATTGGATCTAGATATCAATCCACTTTTTCTCAAATGCAATGTCATTCTAAATCAAACATAATGACGTACTTGTTTTTATGTGATATGTGCCAGGCTATAAAAATATATAAATGCAATCAATTTTTTGATAAAACATAAAAAAATAAAATATTAATATTACAACCAATAAATCTGATGAAGAACATAATTTGTTTCTATTTTTTTTTTTTTAAGTTGACCGATTTCAACGGAAATATAAAAATTGTTATATACCTACCTACAATTAGTCAAATAATTTTTGAAGTACATAATAACGTCTTGGTATTTCTTAGTTTGCTAATTTACCGTTTGCTTAGATTGAGACACATAGAACCTATTTTGACGAACTTCAACGTTTCAAACGTGTTTACGTTCTTTCTTCGACTCTAAAAATTGGAAAAAGAATCTAAAAAAAATCCCATAAATACAAAAATCTAATTCTTACAGTACGCTATCTATTTAATTTTAAGAAATTTTTTAAAATTTTCGGTTTTGGTTTTGGATGATTTTTTTTATATTTTCAAATTTCGAAGATTTAAAACGTCTTTTTCAAGACTTTGAATCTAGAATTTTGAAATATTTGAATTTAACTTTTACCCTGTAGTGGGTTCCGGGCGAAAAATTAGTCACGTCCCAAAAACCTCTCCTATTTTGAACTATTTTGCAGGTAATTCGTGGTAACACAAGCAGCTCTTTTCTCACTCAAGTTTTGGTGAAGAGCAAGAAACCAACTAAGCGAAAAATGCTAATTCCCTTTGGATGAAACTCGTAATAGCTTTTAAATTCCGAGTGAACAAAAATATTTCGGGTGGAAAAATTTCCATGTGAAACTCCCAATAGCGCTGATTCCTTTTTTTATAAACTTAAACATTGGAAGATGTTTTTATAAAAACCGTTTGAAGAACTGTGAGCAAGTAAGATGCCATTATTTAAGATGACACTGTGCCATGATACATCTTTTTTTCATTTCAGTATAATCGGTTCTATCCGTCGGAGCGGAAATGTGTACGATTTTTTACAAATCCTAGAGTTTTTACTTATTGGAAGCACACTTCGAAGCATGATTCGTATGAAATCGGAATATATTTCGCTCCAACGGATACCTCAATAGGGCCGAAAAAAATTTTAAAACTACATTTAACTGTCTCTGTCCCGTTTTAAAAGAATTTCGAGCTCATTATTTTGGAGTTCAGTCATTGGATTTAGAGGAAACCCTTAAAATCCTAAATGGATCTTGTGGCTGGAATGTACTTTATAATTTCACTGAAATAGCACTGAAAAATGTATACAATATGTTAAGATATTTAAGATATCACTCTGGTAGACGGCTTCGGCCAAACCAAAAGACAAAAATCAGCCCTATTCTATTATTCACAAAGAACAAAGACTTAAATGTAATGCACTTGCAATCATTTTTTAAAATCAAATATGAAATACATCCTGGTTACGTACTTTCGTACACCCACATATTTACAACGAAACGTGAGCTTCTATAACAAATTCCTTTTATAATCTAAGCTAAGAAATACCTGTGATTTTAGACTTCCACTGTATAGAACAGCTGCAACACAAAACAACCCGCTATATAAAGGTATTCAACTTTTTAATAGCCTTTCTATTAACTTAGAAAACTGAACGAAACTTAAATAAATTTACTTGACGTTCACGAGAACGTCGACTGTAAAAATAAAATGCACTACTGGTTCACACTAACTTGCTTTTGCAGTTCAAACTTAAAAGTACCTTTATATAACCCACCACTTAAGAGGTACGGAAAGAGTCGACGTCAGTGATTTAAAAAAAAACGTAAATACCATATTTACGTATTGTTTGAGAAAAACTAAAACCGCAGTTTTTTTTTTTCATTTTTTATGGCAACATTACGCACATATCGAGCCCTTCCCGCCAAATTATCGTATTTATGGCTGAATTCGTATCTTTTCTTTCCATACAAAAAGTTATGGTGCAAAAGCAGTGATGCGTCTATGAATTGCAATACGACATGGAGTTCCCTAAACCGTTTGACTGAGTCGAATGTTTGACTATAATATGGCCCTTCAACAAAAGCAAGCACGTGATAACCTCTTGCTATTGACAATCACATCTTCAGTTCCAAGTTCCAATTGCAAAACTATTCACAAACCAACTTAAAATATAGAATCTTACAAAAGAAATACAGAAGTAAAAGTAATTTTTTTTTTTTTGTTTCTTATATTTTCATGTAAAATACATCATTTCTTAAAAAAAAAGTAGTTCTTTAATGAGTCTTAGCGGCCAATCGCTTGTCACGCTCCTCAGAAATGCTCAATTTCACACCCTTGCCCTTTGGCAGCGAAACGTATGGCTTGTTGCCCTTGCCAATGATGAAAACGTTTGTCAATCTGGTGGCAAACACATGACCCTGTGTATCCTTAACGTGGACAATATCGAAAGAACCTGGATGTCTTTCACGGTTGACGACTGTGCCGACACGTCCCAAATTTCTACCTCCAGTAATCATGCACAAGTTTCCTAAAAAAGAAGAAAAATATAAAAAATTAATAAAAAAAAAAGATTCGAGGGGTAAAAATAATCATGAAAAAATTTAAGAAATCTGTAATGAACGTAAAAAAATGTTACTGATTCTGCCACAAAACTCAAGACATTCAAAGCTGAAACACAATCACGCTTTAGGGCGTCGCTTCGTTGCGTTACGTTGAGAAATCCTCAAAGCGCGCTTCTGTCACTTTGACTTTGAACAGCTGATTGCAACATAAAATCTGCTGTCAAATAAAAAAAAACACAGTCACTCACAAAATTATTGGGCCAAGTCTTTATCTTGATTTAATTGTGGAAAAATGAAAAAGGATATTAATGTGTTTAAAAAATTCATAGAAATTTGTTTATTCTTTAATCCTATAGTTATAAAAACAAAACCAATCAAAATATATTGTTTTTAACAATAAAACTCAGTCTAAAACATCATTAAATTTTTTTTGTTTTTAATACGTAAATTGTTTTCATTTAAAATATCTCGATGTCGTTTTTTTGTGCAAAATCTATATAGAGAAATTAAAAAACACACATAGTTTTGCAATAATTTTTTTTTTTTTATTCACATTTGGCGCAATAATAATGTGGGTGACTGTAACTATGTCTGTTAAATGTCAGAAAGCGAGCAAAAGTTCAGTCTGGTTGAACTTTTGCTCGCTTTCTTACGTTTCCTTACGTTTGTCAAAAAAAGCGTACGTAAGAAAAGCGTCATTGTGTGAGGATACACAGATTTCCTATAGTTGAACTTTTCGCAGTTGTCAAAATCGACGGCAAAGCGTGATTGTGTTTCAGCTTTCAGAGACCGTCGAAACAAAAATTTTAATCTAGCTTGATTTTGGGCCACAAAACGATGGAAGACATTACTGCGGTTTAATTGACAAGCTGAGAATTCAAATAGAATTTAAATTGTAATAAACGTAAAATGTTACTGATTCTGTCACAAAAATTCCTTTTGAACCACATCATAAGAGAATTACATTGAATATGGTCTTCGACGACCCAAATTTAAACACTTTAAAAATCTACTTACCGGAATCAAACTTGATGTAGTCAGTGACTTTGCCGTTGGCAATGTCAACTTGAACGGTGTCGTTGGCCTTGATCAATGGATCAGGGTAACGGATGGTCCTGCCGTCGTGTGTGACCAAGAAAGGAACTCCCTTGGAGCCGAGTTGGGTCTTGCGAACCTTGCACAGCTTGTACTGTAAAAGAAAAAATAAAATCAAATTAAAAAAGATGCCACAAAAAATAGTCACAAAATAGTCGCATCTTGGCGGGGTAGTTTTGTTATTGAACGTAAATGTTACTGGTTTTGCCACAAAAATCAAAACAACCAGTGACCGTCGAAACAAAGTTTAGTCTGGGCTTACTTTTGAACCATGTCATTACTTCGGTTTCATTAATGGTCTTCGAAAAGCCTAAAATCTTGAAATAGGGTGTTTTCATAAACGTCTGTCTAATTTAGGCCTGCGTTAGACGTGTTCATAAATTCAGATCTGCGATCGTACTAACTTACTCTCGAAGAAATTAATTTGGCTCTTGATTGGGAAGAAGAAAACAAAAATATGTTTCTTTTTTATACTTTCCAAAAATTTGGATTTTAATGACAGAAAACTTCTAAATCGTGTTTTTGCATGTGATGAGTTTAAATTGAAATTTTTGGTATAAGAGTGGCTCTAAAAAATGTTATCTTTTACAGTTTCTAGTGGAATTCCAAAAAAAATCAACGTGGATAATATTTAGACCAAATTATCCAGGAAAATAAAAAATTGCCATTAGGGTGGTTAAAATTTTTTTTTTTTAGTTTATTGAAAAGAAAATTGATTTTTACTATACAGAGAAAGTTTTATAAAACATATTTTTTGAAATATAATTTAAAATCGGGTATTTTCGCATAAGAGCACTAAGAAAAATGCTATTTTGCATTTACTCTTGGAATTCAACCAAAATCGATTTAATTAGTTTAATATGAATTTAATATTACTATAATAAAAAACGCACTTAAAAAACTTTCTGTGCAGTAAAACTAATTTTTTTCAACACCCTAACTAAAAATGTTTTTTCCCATCGATAATTTGTTTCAAACGTGAACCACGCGGTTTTTTTTATTCCACTATTAAAAGTGAAGAAAGTATGTATGCATTTTTTTTTTGCGCCACCCTAATGTATCATGGTTTACAAATGTTCTGTTTTAAAAACAATATGTAGGTATTTCTGTGAAATGAAAAAAGAAATATTTTTTGCTCAACCCACTCATTTCGGGACAGTGATATTAAAATCGTATCACATTTTTAAGCATTTTGTCAAGCTTTAATGTGCAATAGTATTAAATTAATATCAATTTTCTATGTAGGTTGAAACCAATGTCCTCAAGAAAAAAAAATGTTTGTGGTATTAATTTAATACCATTGCACATTAAGGCCGTGTGCGAATTGCGTTGATTAAATTTTGACGTTTGTTTAAATAAAGGGATCACATTTACTTTTTTGCTGTGCGAATTGGTTTAAAAAATGTGTTAAATGGGACTTTTTTTTGGCACTACTTTGATTAAAATTCCATCTAGATAAAACAAAATTACCCTCAAAAATGGTTTTTCTTATATTTAATTAATTAATTTTTATAACAAAACCCATCTGAAATTATATAAAGTTAAATATTCTAGTATTAATATGTTAGAAACTCTCAATTTCACATACTTTTTTATTTTTATCGATAATTTTCAACTTCATTAAGATCAAAAAGACATTTTTTATTCAGCCTTCGAACACTTTTCACCAGCTGCCAACAAAATATAAAAAATAAAAAACAAACCAATTCGTACATTTTCAAGATGAATAATAATTTGAGGAAGTACCTACTTTGTATTAATACTTTTACATTTCTTAAAAAATCAACGCATTATAATAAAATTAATTTCAAATCTATCTTGATCTTTCTATATTGAGAAACGTCAAATTTTAACCACTAATGTCAAATTTTACCCTGCTCAAATTTTAACCAACATTTTAACGCAATTCGCACACGGACTAAGGCTTGAAAAAATGCAAAAAAAAAAAAGGTGGTACGGTTTACTTACCACTGCCCAGGGGCCACATTCTCTAAAAAAAACGAAACGAAAACGATCATTCGTTTTTGAAAAACGAAAGAAAATGTGCGACAGATTCAGAACAAATTCTTTCGTTTTTCAGGTTACATGAAGCAAACCGTTCGCACACACGAAAACGTTTGTTCGTTTACGCGATACAGAGTTTCACGTGGAAATTTTTCCGCCCGAAATACATATTTCGTTCGCCACAAAAATTTAAGTGAGAAAAGAGATGTCGACTAACATAATTCAGCCCTATTGTGAGTTTCACGTGAAAAAGATTCCAACCGGAAAAATTGAATTTCACTTTTCCCCTATTGTGAGTTCCGGGCGAAAAGTTGTTCATGTTTGGACATCTCCCTTTATTTTCAACATTTTTTTTCTTTTCTTAAATTTTGGTGCCGAACAAGAAACTAATTTAGCGGAAAAAATGAAAATTCCCTTCGGGCGAAACTCATGATAGCTTTTAAAATTCCGGACAGAAAACATTCAATAGACGATATTTAACTTTAAAGGAAAAGGTAATTATTAAAAAATATATATTTTTAGATGACAGTTTCCTCAAGTCAGTAAAAATTCATTGTGAGTTTGATTGAAAAAAAAGAAAATATTTTGACAAGTCAAGATTTTACTCTACTCAATTGAATGCTTAAGTTGAGAAAAATCTTAACATGAGTAACGACTATGACTTTCGCCCTAAATCGCTTACCGCAATGTGAATACAAAAATTAAAAAAAAAAAAAATCAATAAATATTTGGAGTTTTCTGGCTTATTTGAAGACCTAGGCTAAAATAAATAAATGAGAATAAATAAGAGACAATGCCCTTACTCCAAATATGCAAAAAAAAAACTGTATGTAGTAAATGTAGCTGATGTAGTTGATGTAGCTTGTCGAGAAACAGGCCCCAGGATGATTGAACTCGGGCGACCAACTAACTACTACATTTTTTAACCGATCAGGCTAAAATTTATGTAGCTTAACAATACTATTCCCCAGTGAAGTACGTAGGATTTTTTTTTTTTTGAAATATTAAAATATGATTTTAGGGTGCTTTTTCACCAAATTCTGGGGGTACATTCTATAAAAAACGAAACGAAAACGATCGTTCGTTTTTGAAAAACGAAAGAAAATTTGCGACAGATACAGAACAAATTCTTTCGTTTTTCAAGTTGTATGAATCAAACCTTTCGCACACACGAAAACGTTTGTTCGTTTTCGCCATACAGAATCTCACCCCTGTTTTTGCAATAAATTAATTGTTTCAAACTAATGCCATTTCTTTAAAAATCAATCAATCAAAAAAAATCCTTCTTCACCAGGGAAAAGTATTTCACCCGATCGGTTGAAAAATGAAGAGTAAGTCGCCCGATGAAGTTTTCAATCATCCTGGACTACGCCGTCATTTTATCATTAAAAAATTTCATATTAGCCTATTCTGTTACTTATTGATATACTTAATTAAACTATACAAACTCCAAAAAGAAAATAATGTTTCTCCTTTGTTTTATATTCTAATGAAAATGACACTCGATTTCGTGCCTACAAGGTGTTATTACCCCTTAATGCAACAAAGCAGAAAGACGATTGTACTAACGCAGATTTCCAACGTTTATGAACATTCCCATATTCGCATATTGGCGGGAGTAATTTTGTAATTGAACGTAAATGTTACTGGTTTTGTCACAAAAAATCAAGACAACCAGTGACCGTCGAAACAAAGCTTATTCTTGGCTTACTTTTGAACCATGTCATTACTTCGGTTTCATTAATGGTCTTCGAAAAGCCTAAAATTGTTTTTTGTTTCAGAAAATACACACTCACCTTAGCTTCCTCGGCGGAGATACGGTGAATGGTGAAACGTCCCTTGACATCATAGACCAAACGGAAGTATTCGCCAGTCTTTTCAATGGTGATGACATCTACAAAAACAAAGATCAATTAGATTGGTTGTTCCATAAGACAATTCAAGACAAAAACTTACCCATGAATCCAGCTGGGAAAGTTGGGTCGGTACGAACTTTGCCGTCAACCTTAATCAAACGCTGCATAACAATTTTGGTAACTTCAGAGCCGGTAAGGGCGTACTTTAGACGATTTCTCAAGAAGATCATCAAGGGCAGGGATTCCCTAAGTTTGTGTGGGCCAGTTGATGGACGAGGAGCAAAAACTCCTCCCAATTTGTCCAACATCCATGCCTTTGGTGCTGCTAAACGCTTCAAATGTTTTTTGGGTCCTCGCGCCTATTATAAAATAAATAGTTTAAGTAATTTGCACTTATTTGCACTTTCATTCATAAAACATTTATTCGTTTTCATCTCTTTTTTTATTGAATTGGGGCCCGGCACACACAAAACAAAAATGTCTTTTTTTTGCAGTCAAATAAACACTTTATTAAAGAAATATATCCATTCAACGAAACATTATAATCTTGACTTTGATTTAGTTTATAATTGAATTAAATAAATTAACGATAATAACACGATGAAAACGAATTTTTTACACAAAATTGAGAAACTACTCACCATCTTGCAAGAGAATTAAAAAAGGAAAGGAAGATGGCCGGATGTTGTAGTGTGGAAAGAATTTTGACAGTTCGGGAAAATCAGTTCAGTGGGTGCATTTTCGGAACTCTTTTAATAGAGGCGAGCGCCGTCTAGCGGTGAATTGACACTTGGCATCACGGCACCTAGTGGATAGCGACGGAACCCCGAAAGTTATATAGATTATTTTCGGATTTGCCGCTCAATGTAATTTCCATAAGAAAAAAATAAAAAAGACCTCGAAAAACATTTATTTTACGAATTAATTTTATATGTACGAGTATCAATTTTATGATTGCAAAATGATAATAATATGTGTTTATATCTAAATCAGGTTTAAAATATATCAAAAAGTATAATAATACCTGTGTAATTTGTATTTAAAAAGTGCAAGCGAATCGCCTGAAAACAACAAAAAATACTATAAAAAATATAAAAATTATTAAATTATTCTTTTATTTGTTTCACTTTTTCACAAATAATAGTAGGTAAGCATTTTTTTTTATTTTCAACAATCTTGAAAGAAAATTAAACCAAAATAGTTTCTATATTTTTTGTAGTATTTGTTGTTGTTTTCCTGCGATTTGCTTCTCTTTTTGGAGACAAATTAAATAGGAATTATTATTCTTTTTGATATATTTTAAACCTGATTTAGATATAAACACATATTATTATCATTTTACAATCATAAAATTGATACTCGTTCATATAAAATTAATTCGTAAAATAAATGTCTTTCGAGGTCTTTTTTGTTTTTTTCTTATGGAAACTACATTGAACTGCAAATCGAAAAAAAAATCTATATCATTTTCGGGTTGTCGCTACAAGTGGTAGATGGCGTGGAAAGCTATTTCCCAAGTCACAATTGGCGATTGGAGGATATACTACTAGCGCCGTAGTGGTCAAAAATTGTAACCAAATATACAGGACGGAAGGAACTAGCGCCACCTAGCCTTCACAAATTGGAAACAGTTTTGTTTACGTCAAGCTGTCAGGCCATTTTTTTTTTCTTGTAAACAAACACTCATCCTTCGCATTTCAAAAAAAAATTTCTTTTAGGGTTTATTGTTTTGTAAGAATTCATATGTAATACAATTAAATACATAAAAAGGAATATAAATATAAAATGCTTGAAAAAGTAGTTCATACAATTTAAACAAGTATGTAGTGTGGTGTTTACATAAATGTAATTTTTATTAAGTTTATTCGTTCAGTCGGTCGTTGTCGTCCGGAGTCGTTTGTGTCGGTCGCGTCTCGATTAAATTTTGGTGTGGTGTATAAGTACACGAGTTTTCTCGAAAAACACCATTGCTGTTGGCATAGTTTTTTTTTTACAAATCAGAAATAATGGCTGATGGTAATAAGCCGTAATTCAAACAACGCATCAATATTAGAAACAGACATTGAGAGCTTTTTGAAAATATGCATTCCGATAAGTCTGACAATGATGCAGGAGGCAATGGACCAGCTTCTTGTGGAGGATGAGATGGAGCAGGAGGTGATAATCTGTTAATCACAAGTCAGGAGAACCAAACCAGATTCCACAACCAGATTCCGCTGGAGCAGGTATGAGGTGAGTTTCGCTTTTAACTTTAATCGTTAACATATTCCCTTTAAAATTATTTTTTTCTATCAAGATAGTGCTAAACCACAGTACACATAATAAGGTAATATATTCCGAACGTTGTCAAAATTTGTTTGTCAAAAATGGGCACCAATCTGTCAGGTCGGCCTATAATTTTTATATTTCAATCGCAGTAAACAGGAAATTTGTTTTTGTTTTAATTTATAAAATGTCATTTAAAAATATTATAAATTGAAAAATAACAAATTTTCTTCCTGTTTCATCGCGGAAAATGGTAAATAATTGTTTAAAAATTTGTGGTGTGCGTGGTTTATCGGTTTTTGTGCGTTTTTCGTCGGTATTTTAAACAATTAAGAATTCGGTAGCTGACATTGGTCGCCAAAGTGTCATGTTTTGACAATCTGGCGACCAATGTCAGTTCGGAATATATTACCTTTTTATGTGACTGTGGTGCTAAACAACATCAACAGCAACAAAAAGTTCTTGTGCAAGACATCGAACAGATTCAACAGTTCTTGGGGAGTGTTGGAGTATTGCAGACCAGCGATGGCCTTAGATGGAGCGACACTTCAAATGATTGGAGACAACAATCAAATGGTGACTGTAAAACAAAGACGGAGATCATGTTCTTGGTGACCTCGGTGTTCAAATTACCATGTCCGTTTCATATACCTACTACTGATGAACAGCCCGTTGATTCAATGGAATGGATATTGAAGGTACCGTCTTTGCAACGACAGCTGTTGGTGAAACAGCGTTAGAAGTCATCTGATTTGACAAATTCATACTGTTTTGATATCTAAAATTTAAAAAGTAGCGATTTTTTTTCATTGGAATTCGTTGTAGATCGAACTTTTGGTTCTTTTTAATTCTACATAGATTAGAGGAAAACTTTCAAATTGTATAGTTTAAGTTCTTTATTGTTACGGTGATTCAGTTTTTAATTATTTAAATATACATAAAATTCATTGTGAATACATTTAATTTGATTTTTATTTGAACTGATTTTTGAGTAAATTTATTGAATAATTATAAGAATTTAAATTGTGTTTTTTTTGCATACAAAATGTCTATAAATTATGTAGGCGATAAAAATATTCGAGCTCTGAATATCAGCTCGGGTAACCTTATGCTGGTGTTTCTTGAATTTGGACTCGATATGTTGTTGAATAAGTTTCTAGAGAAAAATAATTGAAACTGATTAGAAGAATTTTCATTAAATAACAAAAACTACAATAAAAACCTGATCATATTCCAACTGAGACATGCGAGAAAACTTCACTGGCGTCAGTTATATTAGTCGTTATATTTGAAAGTGGTATAAGTCACATTTTGCTTCCTTTAGCCTGGTACGCTGCTCGCGCTAAATTTTAGCTCCCATACAAATTATCGAAAATTTTTAGTCGAGATAAAATGGATCCCATACAAGTTATCGATAACTTGTATGGGAATTTTACCTCGGCTAAAATTTAGCGCGAGCAGCGTACCAGGCTTTTCCAAAAAAATTTCAATTTATTGAATCAAAAACAACTATTTAGCGGAATTTAATGTTCAAATATAAAAACGAATAATTAGCCCATCTACGGGATACAGTGGCAGATTTGATGCAACACTGATTTGATGCAACACCATTGGGTTTAAATGGCTATCTACCTGAGAAGATGTTTCACAGAGAACAACTTTTAAATTTATTTGATTGTCATTTGCGTTTCCAGTTGCTTGCGGAGCCAGCTTCAGGAACTTTTTTTTCAAAAATGTGTAAATGAGTGACCCAGTCTCTTCATCTCCAAAATCAGTAAAGAAACACCAATGGATTTAATTTGGTCAACTTCGTTCGAACGCACTCGATGCCAACATTCTGCTATGCAGATCAAGAACATCTGTTTGCAAGCCGAAGAAACGGGGTGGTTCTACTCAGTCAATTCTCAGATAATTCCTCTGCTGATCCTGTTGCTGGTAATGCAACTGCTGTTGTGGACGAGATCCATGGGATTGGTTTTATTGTTGAGTAGAATGAAATGTTGATCCTGCTTCTGTTCTTGTTCTGGTCTGTTGTTGTTTTTGTGGTTTGCCGACACCCGTTGGTACCTATATTTTTTTGATTGTTGTCCTTTTTGGTGTTCAACTTTTTTTTGTTCTTTTGGTGATTGTTTTCTGCCAAGCGACCTACACAAAGACTTCGAGGGTGTCAAACACAACATGGACGACGATCGACGACGGTAACAAGGACAATCTTCAGAATATACTTTCTTTCACATTTATGTAAATAATACGACACTACTTAGGTACATTTGATTTGTTTGAACACCTTTTTCTTAATTTTGTATATTTATGTTACTTTTTATGTATGTAAATTTTTTAAATTAAATTTTGCACAATAAAATCGCGAACGAAAAACGAAACCAATGAGATGCGAAAGAAAAATGTTTTGTTTACAAAAAAATGTCAGATGACTTGACAGCTGGGACGTGTGTTGTCATTTCCCACAGCAAGGTGGCGCTGGTTCCTTCCGTCCTGTTTATTTAGTTGCAAATGTTGACCACCGGTAGCGCATTTCAACTTTTCCAATCCCCAATAGAAATGAAGAAGAATTTTTATTGTTTTAAGGTGAGAACAAAATGAATTCAAGGCAAAGATAATAGTTAAGGGGTTAACTGCATCGGACACTTTTTGCAAAAATACGTATGTATAACATATTTTTGGGTTCAATATTTTTTTTTTTGTGTAGTTTTTGGGGAGATTTCTTACCCTTTTAAAAAAAGACGATTTTTATATTTTTGTCTTTTTGGACAAAAACATAAAATCTGTCAAAAAAGTTGGCTAAAGTACCTGAAAACACTTTTGGAACAAAATATTCTGATACTTTTTTAACGTCAAAAAAAATAAAAAAAAAAACAAAACCAATTGAGAAATAAATAAAAAAACGAAAACGGGTGAACACAAAATACAAAAATTTGTATTATTATTAATATGGATTCACTGCTTGCTTCACAAGTATGTACTAGACTTTAAGGTAACTACAATGACCACTTTTTGCAAAAAGTGGGAAATTTACAAGTAAATCTTTATAGAGCAATTTGTTTGTAAAAAAAAAAAAGTATGCAGATTGTTTTTTAGACCAAAAAATAAGATTTTTGCATCATTCGTTTTAATTTTTTAGTCTGAAAAGCTATACAAAAATGAGTTTGAAAATTTTCACTTTTGTATTTTTTCACTTTTTGGGTTGATATAGTTAATAGTCTGTTTTCACTACAGCAAATGAGGTCAGTTCATATTTCAAATTTAATTATTTTTCTATACATTTTGACATTCGAAATCAGAAAATTAGCAAAATTAGCTAATTTTTGGGCTGTATTTCAAACAGGCTATAAGACTTTTGGTGTATTCATGCAACGGTATTAAATCTGGGTAAACAAAATGGTAAACGTGTTAAACAAACTGTCAAATCCATACAAAGTTTTGAAACATCTACCATAGGTACTTTACCAGATTTATCCAGAGTTTACATCGGTAGTTTGTTTTCTTATTTTGTGCGACAAGAACAAATAAAGAAAACCAGAGAAAAAGCTCTTGCTTTTGACAGATCTCAGGTTTCTGTCCAAAGAAATTTTTCGGGCTCTGACATATTCGAAACTCCCCCTCGTAAGCTCTCTTTTTGTACTTTTTGAAGTTATACTTTAGAGTATAAAAAAATTGCTTTTAAAAAAGGGATTAACAAGTGGCACCGAGTGCTTCTAATTGTAAAACATTTCGGCTATGGTATAATCTAATAAGTGAATTCTGTGAGTGAGAAAAAAACTTCCTTCGCTTGTAGATGTTACAGTGCACACGCACTTTCTTTTGAATTGTGCTTCCTTTTTTCCTCAAAATAATATTGCACCCATGCTCAAAGCAGCAGTAATTTAACTTTAACTTTAGAAACAACATAAAAATTGATGATCCTTCAGTTCTGACAGTTGGAAGCAATTTCGAAGTTTTTCAAATCCATCGAAATATAGAACATGCAATTTCATTTCACGTGAAATTGAGAAGTGATTTCAATTCACGAAAAATCATATTTTTATTTTCAACTGCTCATTTAGTATATGTCACAATTAAACACACACACAAACACGTCAGTTTTAAGTTTAGCGCGGTCTCCGTACTAAGATTTAAGGCATCAATTTCATAAAGCAGGAGAAGACTGAGACTGATAGATAGTTACATATACAAAAAATGCTTGATTCACAGTGAGTTCTATCGTAAATAAAAATTTCTCTGGGAATTCTTCTCTTGTTTCACGCATGAGAACGAAAATAATCATGAAAAATTTCCCTCGAAATTTATTGGTATCGGTAATTTTCTAGAGGAATTTAAGTGTCATTTCATGAGTTATTTCTTCTTTGGAAGTAGAAGTAGATTCAGATATTCCAGATAGGGCCCAATAAATTACTGAATGCGTTCGTTAAAATTTACTACTTGTCGAAGCTAATTTGGTCCAAATGATGTAGAAATTATCTCATTTCAAATTCGTATGTGTAAATATCTTCGACTTCATACAAATAAATTCTTCAAAGACTGCTTCCGACAGGTAAAAACTCTCCGATCCGATTCGTATGAAAATGGACAAAATTTTCGCTCCGACGAATACCTCGCTTGAAATTCATCGAAATAATGTAGAACACCCATCTTCACTTTTCACATGTCAATTCACAAAAGGTCAAATTCTTATGTCTCGTAGAAATTAGGAACAGTTTATTGCTATTGTAAACGATGATAATTTTGTCAACGATAGAGAATCTTATATCAATCAATTTTGAAAATTTAAACTCACGGTCACTGTGGCGTATGTGGAACATTTTTCTCTCCAATACAATTTTCAATGGTTAATACAATATTTTCTATAAATTAAATGAATTGACCTCTTCTAAATGTAAAATTGCAAAATTTCGGTAAATGGTTTGAAAGAAGAGCACTCAAATAAGAAAATTTTGAAAATTTCATTCTTCTCAATTCCGTTTTTTTTTCAATATTTAAGCAAAGGAACCCTTTTACCTGAAATACATTTTCCAAAGAATTCATTCAGAAAACATTTGGGTGGTTTTATCTCGGAGCTAGATAGTAAAGAAAACCTGTGTTCCCAGAATAAAATAGTCTGCACTTAAAAAAATTTGCTTTTTAATCTGAAAAAGAATTAACAAATTTTCCTAAAATCCAAGAACAAGAACACTTTCTGGATTGATTTTATTATTTCATTCAAATTAAACTCTTTTTACTATAATAATTTTTACACAAATTTATTGAAATGTTTTTATATTTCATGTGTGTACTTATGTTTATATTATTATATATTTTTTTTTTGTTTATTCTGTATTATTTAATTTATGAATAGTCCTTAGTGTCTTAAATGTCCTCTTCGTTATTCAATAAGATAATTTATAATAATTTATAAAATTGTAAAGTGCTACTATATCTCAAAAACGAAAAAGGGTGTAATTATTAAAAAAGAAGAAAAAAAAAAAACATCAACATACGCAAAAAGTCGTCTACTACACCAAACTTAAAGTAAACTATATAAAATGTTACTTTATTTCTGTTTTGATTGCTTTCTTATTTATTGGAGAAAATCGTAATCGGATTGGAGAGGAGGTTGTTGTAATTAATAGAGCCTCAGTTAAAAAGCCATAAAATAATGATGGTTTACTAACAGCAAAAAGGAATGACAATCTAAAACAAGAAAAAAAAAGCGCAATGCAGAACACGAACGATTCTAAAATATCTTAACGGCAGAATGCTTCTCTGATGATTGAAATTTAGGCCCAAAATCTAAAGCAGTCTAAAATCGGATGTGTTTGTTTAGTCTAGTCAATTTTTTTCATCGATTTCAGAGCTCTTTCGCGAAGTTGTTTTTCCAGATCCTCGTTTACAACAGCTGGTCCATCGTCGTCGCTGCTCGAACTACTATCAGCCTTTTTGCTCTTCCTCTTGTGTTTCTTATGTTTCTTGCTTTTTTTGCTGTGTTTTTTGTGTTTCTTATGTTTCTTTTTCTTGGATTCGGCTTCTGAATATGAAGAACTGTCACTATCTGAGTCACGTCGAGACTTCTTACCCTTCTTTCGTTTCTTTTTGGGTTGATCTGAGTCAGAAGAATCATCGTTACCGGTTGTTATAGGTTTTTGTGGAGGTTTTTTGGATAAAGAAACAGTTCGTTTACGCGAAGCTGTTCGATCGGTGTTTTTGTTTGCAGGACGATCATCGTCATCGGAGTCGGAATCGGATTTCTTGGGTTTTTCTTTCTTCTCCGGCAGACGCAAACGTTTGCTATTGTCTGCTTGTTCTCTATTCTCCGTTGATACTTTTCGCTTTTGGGCTTCTACAGGTTTTTCCGGTTTGCGTTCGATTTCGATTTCTTTTCGTAATTTAGCTGCCGGTGGGGGCAACTTGGACTGCTTTTCGTTCTCACTTTTGTCATCAGATGATGATGACCGTCCGCGACGAGTTTTTTGAACTTTACGTTCTTCTTGCTCTTGTTCACTGTCATCACTGTCAGAACTATCCGAAGAGCTAGATTCGGTGCTAGGTTTGTTCTTTTTGGGAACAACTTTTGCAGGAACAGCAGCCGCAACAGGTTGTTTTTGAGCGGCAGCTGGTTTTTCTTTGCCTTTCTCACGTTCGTGAGGTTTGAGGAATGGGGACGGGGTCCTTGATAAACTTGTACTATATTTATCTCGAGGAACAGGTTTTCGAGATGGAATCGGTACAGTTTTAATTTGTTCGACAACAACTGGCGGAAGTGGGCGCTCGACTTCGGTTTTCTCTTTAGCTCGGAAATTATTCTCTTTTTTCTCTTTGAAAGGCTCCAAATGCTTATGGAGATGATGATCGGCCGAACGATCAATACTGCGTTCCTTTCGAACTGGACTAGGTTTTCGATCGAATCCAGATTTGACTTTCTTTTCAGGACTACTCTTTCGCTCTGAGCTGCTGCTAGATTTTCTTGACATTTTCCTCTCATGCCGAACAGGTTTTCTTACAGGGCTGTCTGGTTTTTCTACACTCCTTTGCCGAACTGGAGGGGCGCGATCGATTTCAGTATCCCAATTTGGACTGATTGATCGATCGACTCGCTGCTTGTGCGGTGGCGGTGCAGGTTCCCATCTTTCCTCATTTCGCACTGGCAATGGCTTAGACATTTGCCGTGGTATGGAACGACGGAAACTGCCACGTCTTGCTGGCGATATTGGTCGGCTTTCGCGAGACGGCATACGCGGCATTGGCGATGGAAGTCTATCGCGTGATCCTGGTCGACCATCACGTAGCGAACGTGGAGGAGAGGAACGTCTGTCTCGCGACATACGCCCTGGTGGTGGTGAAGGACGGCGGGGAGACATTCTCATTGGGGACATTCGCCGTCGATCTCTTGATGCATTCATGGGCGAAATTCGTCGATCACGCGATGCTCTCATCATTGGAGAGCGACGTTCACGTGATCTTCGCTGCATTGGCAAAGGTGAGGGGCGACGTGGAGGTGGTGAAATCTTCCTATCACGGAATGGTGAAGATCGTCGGTCACGCATGGGAGGTGAGAACTTACGATCACGTGATTGCCGTCTCATTGGGGATCTACGATCAAATGGAGACCTTCGTGGGGATCGACGTGGAGACATGTTGCGACGCATACGATCACGACTCATACTTCGACGACGATTTCCACCTAGGCCACGACCACCACGTCCTCCCCCACCACGACCGCGGTTATTTGGTGATCGACGCCTATTCATAAATCTGGAAGAAAAATAGTAGTTTTAAAAGATTAATATAACGTCTCTGAAAAGTTCATTTATGTACCTTCTTGGCGACCTTGAACGCCTCATTGGTGATCTGGAACGGTTTCTTGATCTGGATCGTATGCGTGAGCGGGATCGCCGACGTGAACGCGATCGTTGACGCATCGGTGATCGTGACCGATTCCGTCCGCCACCTCCTCCTCCGCCTCGAGGTGGACTACGGCCCCGTGGCGATCTACGTCCTTGATCAAAGCGTCGCATTTCCTGTCTTCTTGGTGGAGCTTTGTCCAATGAGCTGCTCGATGATGATTCTCGATTATTTCTGTATTGCCGTTTCTTCTGTACGCTATTTTGATTTTTGCGAATTTCAAAGTCATCTTTTCCATTTGCTGGAGATAGTGACAAACTTGTCTCAGAACGTGAACGTCGTGGTTTTTTACGGCCAGCCGATGAAGCTGACGATGACGACGAGGAACTTGACGATCGAGATTTTCCCTTTTTAGCTACAGATCTAGAAAATATTTAAATGAAATTAAAAATTGAATTTAATATGATTTTTGTATTGAATTACCTTGATCTGGAGCGTCTTTTGTTTACATCAGGTTTTCGGCTTCTAGATTTAGCCGATGAATGTGAATCAGAACTCTTCGAACGACTTTTGTCATTTCGTTTAGGTGCACTTGCTAAATCCAAAAGCTTAGCTTGGACTTTGGTCAATTTCTTTGATCCATCTGCATCGTGTCCATTCACTGAGGTGTCAGTTGGTTTCGGAGAAGCCGAAACTTCCTTCCTCTTAACCGGTGACTTAGATTTAGATTTCTTATCTGGTGCCCGATAATCAGTTCGTGAACTGGCTCTTTTAGGTCTTGACACTGAACGAGAACGTCTTCGGCTTGGTGACTTACCACGTGGTGGTGGCTTACGATCCCTTGAACGGCTGCGACGTCTTCTTTCTGGTGATCGATGGCGTGATCTTGAACGCCTTCTATCCCTCGATGAGTCCCAACGTCTGGCCGATCTTTCTCTGGATGACTTCTTTGGCGATCTATTTCTTGACTTTGGACGCGGAGACCTGGCTCGATCTCTGGTCGTCGGTGACTTAGAACGATCTTTGACTTTTTCTGCAGCCGTGGAAGATGAAGATGCCTTCCCAGCACCACTAGAATCGACAGTTGTATCTTTTGAATTACTACCTCCAACATTATTTGCTTCAGGCGACTTAGATCTAGATTTAGCAGCTTTCAAGTGTGACCTAACCTGTTCAATCGCACTATGATTATGGGGCAAATTTGAAGACAACTCATTCGAACGTTCTCGTCGTCGACTATCGCTGAAATCTCGTTCTCTTTCACCCGAACGATCACGTTTCGATGAAGATGAATTGCCATGTGACGACTCCTCTTCACGTTTTAGTATTTCTTCTTTTTTCTGATTAATAAATTCAGCTGGTATTCCACTCTCACTTTCTTGGGCCGATAGTAGCAATGCCCAAAGTTCTTCCATAAATTGCCTAGCATTTCGTCCATTGAGAAATCCAGTCATATTAATTTGCATTTTCTTTGGACATGGGAATTTCTCCTCTTCCAATTGATTGTAAACAAACTCAACAACAACATCGTCTTCGATGTGTAGAATGTCAGTGATTTTCTTGCTTATCCATGGTCGGAGGACGTCCAATTTAACTTTAGACATATCGACCCGTTTGCTGAGGCAATCTCCAAACTTCATTTGCTTCATGAGTTTTTTTTCCTTGTCGCTAAAACGCGTGTCCTGCTGTTGATTAGTTCCCTAAAATACACAGAGGTAAAATTTTATAAATACACACAAAATGATATAATTTTGTTTACAGAAAAATCATCAATTAAACTTAGAATACACGAAATTATATAAATTCTTTGAAAAGCATGCTTTTTGAAAATGTTACCCTTTTGTTGAACATGAAATTTTATACCATATTACCTAAAGTTCCAGGTACTTTTTTAATTTGGCAGTCATTTTAATACCTTCTGATCGATCCAATGTGCATTTGATTTTGATGGGAATGCAATCATGTTGGAAATGATGTATATGATGAGGGCAATGTTGTTTTGTCCATTTTGTTGTTGGATTCCTTAGTTATAGTTGATAGTTATGTGAAGTTTTCATTGAAGTGATGGTAAAAATAGCTTAAGCAGATGATCGCATGATGATGTTGAGGTGTAAAAGGTGATCCGTTTTTTTTTAGTTTCTGAGTAGATTTGTTGTCTCCATATTGGTAATTTGTTAAGATCCTTGTTGGAGCATTCAAGCAAAAAGTTTGGCTAACTATTTGAAGAAAACAAACAATATATTACCTCTTTTCTTTTATTCTTCCTTCTACGAAGTCCCCAAAGATAGTTATAAAATAAAACCCTACACAATGCTAAGTAGTGAAAACGAGCCATAATCTTCCAAGTAGAGTCAGATTTCAATATGTTATATGACCTTCGGTTTGAAAAGGGAAACAACAACTTTCGCTGGCTTTAAAGTGATTTAAAGAATCTAACTAATATATAAGAAATGCAAAAATGCATGTTAGAAATACTTAAGGAACTGACCTTGAATGAATAAAAATCTTGAAAAACAAATTCAACGTAAGTAATAATTATTTTAAATAATTTTTTTTAAGTAACCCTATAAATTTTGAAGCAGAACTTGATCAAATTTAAGATGGACTTGGACATAACCCATTATTATTCCGAATCTCATATCAGAATGGTGTCCGCAATTTTTTGAGGTTTCGACTCGGAACCCCTTTTTTTTAATAATTAAAGCGTCTATTAAAGACTATAATTATCTTGATCAGCTTTATTACGCCTACTTTAACAATTTTGTTTTCTAAATCTATAATCTACATAATATCAACTTCGTTTAAAAGTTACAAAAGTGCACTTATAAGAAAAGTTAGCTGAACGCACTCATAAGAAAATGGAAAACAGCGTTTTTATTTTTTGAATAGAAAAAGAAAATAATAAGTTAATAAATTCTGTTTAATTTTGAAAGGAATTCGACTTCTGACTTTTTTTCCCCTAGATCATTCAACTGATTCTTCTTTCTTTAATTTGTTTTTACAGATTTATATACACCGATTTGGTTTTATGCTCAAATTCGCAAATTGATTAGAAAACGAATTTGCACGAAGGCAAAAGCAGAATTATAGATTTGTCGAACATTGGTACGGTACCATTGCGAAATAAGGTCATGGAGATCAAAAACCTAAGCAAATTAAAAGTACTATCTAAACTTTTCTAGTTACTTTAGACGACAGTGGAAGAAATATCTGTGACAAACATTAGTGAAGCATTTTTCGTTGAAACATAGAACTCGTCCTTTTTATTAAAAACTTGGTTTTTGCTTTATTAAGCTATTTTAAACATTGTTTTAACATTCATTATAAGTAATCAATAATTTAAAAATAAAAAAATATATAACAAAAAATACATTCTTTTATCTTTTTATTAAGTTTTTTTTTCACATGTATCTATTTTTAACAACATCAGAATTTAATTTTTAACAATATATTTAATGATTATTTTTAAGCCCAAAAAGACAAATATATTTAATCTATGTATATACATTTTGTGTTTGGGTTGCTTTGTACATTTCAGAGGGAAAGTTCCCCTTTCTTTATTAAAATTGATTATTTAATTTTCATAAAAAGTAAATTAGATTATAATTATTTATTTTGAATTTGGTGTATAATCACAGAATTGTAAAATTTTACGTTCTACGAAGTTGATGCTTGATAATCAGTATTATAGACTTTCTAAGGCAAATTAAAAAAAAAAAAAAAACAGCCAAACCCTAAAATATTTAACTTGATATATATCTTGATTCTAGTTTTTCAGTACATTTTATTTATGACGGAAGGGAATTTAATGAAGCAAGAGCATATAATCTAACATGAGTTTTTTTCATAATAATAGGTACAGACAACAATATCGCAAATTCATAGTCATATTTTAATTCAGAACTTACATATACTGGAATTTTAAGTTATAGCACAGGTGAGAAGCAGATCTTTGAAAATTAGCTTGAGGGTTAATCCAAATTGACAACGACTAACAATAACAGTATAAGCTTCAGTTTTTCTTAGAAGCAATAAAATCACAGCAGTTTTCAAATAATTAAATTCGAAATTAAAAAAAAAAACTTTTAAATGCAATAAATGACAGTAGTGCTTTGTTACCTTCAGTGAGAAACTCACAGAAAGCTGCGAAAAGAGTTTTCTGTAGCCATATATTCGTTAGATATACTCAACGAATCATATTTGTTATTGCCTGTGAAAATTATATTGCTGTGGAAGCCATACAAAATTCAATTGTATTGTCCAGAGGAAAAACGGCACATGTCCACTTTTAGTACAAAATAAACTAATGATAAGGTATTGTAGTATTCAAAGAGCATTATCTGATGGCTCTCATTCTTGTTAGAAAACATATGTAAGCTTTGCTAAAAAAATAAATATATGGTTGCCTTTAATACTAAGTTGTTTGGAGCACAATTTTAAATTACGATTTTCTAATGTGGAATGGAGTGGGAATGGCCTTGTGCTGGTTTCCCCCAAGACCCTTCAATTTTAATACTATTCCCTTTAAAATGTAATAAGTCAATCAAGTTCAAATAAAAACTAGGATTACCAGTATATCAAAGAAAAGATTGATTTGATTCAGATTGGGTGAAGTGACAGTATTTTGAAGAGAGTTTTAAATATTTATTTAATTCCAAGCTAGAAGTTGATTGCAGGCCAAACCAAAAATTTGGGTTTCGAATAGAAAATAATTGCTGTTACGTTATTTTAAGTACGTATATATATTAAACAAAACTTATTTACTGATTGAGAGAATTTTCTTAACATTTCTTTAATTTTTATTTGAATATGTATATTTGAAAGGAATATGTATGTACCTACTTTAGGTGCAATAGAGACAATAGTATTTTTTTTATAAGTTGGAATATTATATTTTTTTATAGAGGAATATTTTTTTACAGTTCTTTGCGTGGTTTCTTATCGTAACATAGTGTTTATTATTGACGAATCTATCTTCCAAAACATAAATATTTCAAACTAATACATAAATAATAAATTATTGGAAACGAAAATCCTCAATACTTAATTTCTTTAAAGCATTTTTTTTTTCTATTTTATGTTTTGCAATGAAGTAGAATCAATTTTATAAAATATGTCATCAATTTATGTATAAATCAAAGCTAATCATTTATTATTTATACTATTCTTTATTTGAAATTGAAACTAGATATATAAATAGAATTCTTTATTTTTCATTTCTTAAATTTATCTGATGTTGATGTTATTCCATATTTGAGTCCTTTTTTTTTGCTGTTGTCTTATGATAATTTTCTTTTGAATCAAATGTGAGATGTCGAAAATGTTTTTTTCTTTGTTCCTGGATGATATGTTGTGGTGTGATTAATTTATTATGCGGTGTCGATGATGTTTTCTATGATGAATTATTTAACTGAGGCGTTATTTTATTGTCCTTTGGTTTTGTTGAATTAAATCCAGCAAAATGTTTAAATGTGTAAATCAAATAGGAGCGTTTCCCATTGATTTGGAGATTGCATATTTTCCTTAATTATAGATGATTTATTTGCCAACAATGTGTATTTATTTAACACATAATGGTGGAAGAAGTACCTATACCTATTTATTAAAAATGTAATTTTTCCTGAAATATTAAAGCTTTAATTGTGTTTATATTTGACAGCCATGAAAACACTTTGCTGAAACATTATTGTAAAAGTTAATGGAAATACTTTTTTTTAATAAAAAAAATATATTTAAGCATTGCCAAAATTTGTAAATATAATTTTATACCTGTGAACTTACCTATTTTACGTTAAAATAAAAGTTTAGATTTTCAAATACTCAATTACAATTGAAAAAATGAACATAAAATGTGTTTTTTTGCTGATTCGTTTGTTATAAGTTTGTTTTGAGTTTTAAAGAGAGAATATGCTAGTTATGGTGGTGGTAGACCGAATAACTCAGGTTGAAAAATTTGGTAAGCTTTTTTTGTTTTTTTTTTGTTTAATTTTAAATTCGAAATAATTGAATTTTCATCAACATAGGTACTCGTAGGAAGACTGGAGGATTTTCCTAAAGTTTTTTTTGTTCCAATATACAAATTGCAACATTTAATAGAAGAAGCCAAATTCAAACAAAATATTTCAGTAGCCATCAGAATATCAAGACTAAACCAATAAAATAGATAAAGAAAACAATAAATAAGCTTTGTATTTAGAGAACTGAGATAAAAACAAGAACCAGACAACGAAAATAATTGCTTGGGATCAACGAACTGATAATGTTGATCAGAAAAAACGTGTATAAACCCACCATCAATCATTTTTTCGAGTTTGAGATTTGAATTTCAATTCCTTGCAAGAGGACATAACATGCACGACTGACCAAATGGTACAGTTATGTACAAAAAAATACTCCGTAAATCCAGCTGAATTTTACACGTACAAAAAAAAATGTTATTAATTGACTACAGGCATGTAACTATGTTGACTTGTGGTCGAGATCATATCGGAAAAGAAAAAGGTAACATTACGGACGTATTGGTTTTTACCAAGTCAAGTGAAAAAGTTTTTACCATAAATTGGTTATAAAAAAATCAGCTGCAAAGTCTGACATCTCAACCCAAGATGGCGCCACAAATACCAATACTTGCTTACTTACATTACAAACTTATTAACTACTACCATTATGATTTCTACAAGTTAGGGGTCGGTTATAGCGATTCCTGATGACAGTTTATTATCAAGGTAAATATATCAGTTGTAAGGTCCCCTTATCCTTACCCTCTTTTTTTCCTGATTGAAATACACACGAAACAGTTTTGCAGTGGAACAGAAAAAAAAAAAATTTAAACGCAACAGGGGAATAATTTGTTTCTGGTGGCACAAAAATGAATTTGCATCAGGAAAACAAATTGATAGAATTTAAGCAAAAACTAATAGATCCATTGTAAATTTTACTTTCCATACAAATTCTTTGAGTTATAAATAATCGATTTATGTATAAGATTTGTCATGAAAAAAAGGCATAAAATTGTATTGGGGCATTGCAAACTGAAAAGCTGACAATTTTAAGATATAAAAACAACTTGTGGGCATTTTGTTAAATGAGAAGCTTTTTTCAAAGTGGAGCTTCAAATTCAACTCAAAACTGAAATAGCTACTATACTCCGGATTCAAATAGACATTTACCAAAATTAAGTTCCAATTTTTATAAAAAAAAACAGTAAATAAGATGTATTAAATAGGACCATTATTGCGGATGAAAAAAAGAAATTGGAAAAGGAGACGGTGCACCGTGTCACAAGTTATTGGCTGTTATGACCAAATTCTTTGCCATAGATTTTGACACGCTTTTGTCCTATTGAGGTCTTTTTACAGGCCAAATATAAATAGGTACAATGAATGTTAACCCTTTACCGCACAGTGGCTCATATATGAGCCAAACCATAAAAAGCATTAATACTTTAAAGTTTAAAAAAAATCTAGTTTTGTTTATACTTTTCGAATTAAGTAATATAAGGCCCCTAAATATCATTAGAAAACGCCATCTATAATGATTTGGGCGAGCATAATAATTATCCGCTAAAGTGGCCGAACTGGTGATAGGCAGGACGGAGCATATTTGAAAAATTGAAAATTGAATAAAAAATATAAAACAATGAGTAAGAATTTTTAAAAAAATATGCCAATAAAGGATATAATGTGATTATTATTGCTAATATATTTTTTCTTACATTTATCAAGTTTTAGTCATTTGAAAGTGGCATTAAGTGAATGGATCATATATGAGCCACCGTGCAGAAATGTTTCTCTTCTGTTGGTCCATATATGAGCCATCATGCAACAAGGGAACAAATTCTCTTTTTTTCTTATTATCTATACCCGTTTTTTTTTACGTTTACGTGCGGAATGTTATAAATTTAATTTAAAATAGATTAAAAGGAATTTAAATCTATTTTATTGAAAGTCATACAGTTCCAGCTCGTAGTTTTTACGTATAATTAATTTTATTTAATTTTTTTTTGTTCGTTTTCTGCCGAAAAAAAAGGTTTCTTTTTTGAAAGAGCTTGCATTTTAAAGCCAATGTGTCACTATCTGAGTGAAATGTGATAAATGTAGACGCAGTTTGGAGCACTTTCAAAATTTAAAAGTGCAACAATACTGTAAAAGCGCTTAAAATTTAATTTGAAGCCGAAGTAAAAGTCGTCAGATTCAGGGGTTAAACAACACATGGAACAACACTTGACTCGAAATATATTTTATTAAGTTTCTTTCAATCAAAAAAGCTTTAAACAGGCTCCGAAAGGAAAATCTGCTTTCCACTAAAAAAAAAAATGCCAATAGTCTGAAAATATTTGCCTTCAAATGCCATAATCAGCAGATTATTTATTGCAAATAAAGACCTTTTTCATTTGGTGCACCTGCACTTGTTAGAGAAAGTTTGTTAAAAATGAATTGCCTAAGAACCTGCAAGATGCAACCAACACGTTAATTTATGTCCACACATCATTGAAATAACTAATTGGCCTACATAAGCAAATAAAATGCACCAAAAACCAATCCAAATGAATTTTCAAAAATCCAAAAATACACTTATTAAAAAACAATAAAAACAAAAGTGCCATGTGGACACAAACGCAGTATTTTTATGTGTATTCTTTCAATTCGATAAAAGTTTTCAAAGCATTTTTAGGCCAAAGACTTGCCAAGCTTTTCTTCAAAACTTAGATCAACCCTTTTGATGACATTTTTTATTCCTAGTCAAGTAAAAATAGTTTAAATGATTAATTTGGATCTCAAGAAACAAAAATGCGCGCTTAAAAATTTCCAAATACGTCACATGGTAATGGTACAAAGAGAAACGGGCTATATTTTCATTTTATCCAAAAACGATTTAAAAAAAAAAAAAATAAATAAAATAAAATAAGGAGGAAAAATGTCTACCATTTAAACCCAGGGATCTGAAAATTCATGCGCACTAAATTTTATTTTTTAACAAATTTTAGTAATTATGTAGCAATTGAACATTTTCAAGTTATTTTAGCATTTATTTATCTGCCGGTATTTTTTTAATTATTATTTTTTTCTCCAAATCAATCTTACCGTGAACATCATTGTGTTTTAGTAACTCTTCTCGGTGTCTCGCCAAATTAATAAAAAAATGTATTCTCTCCAACTCTGGTTTCACCAATAACGTAATAAGTATGAAATAAATTGAAATTATTTTCAATACTATTCCTCCATGATGGTGCAGAAAATATTTTTTATTTCTTCTCGGGGTGTTGAAATAAAAATGAAGAACAAATTTTACACGTCCTTTTTTTGATTTGACGACGAATCCTCTCTTATCGGTTTTTCGCAAGCTTTTTTTTCTAGTATGCTGGAAAAATTTTAGTTTTTCTTTAGTAAACTTTTTTCACTTTATTCTTTGCATTTGTTTAGATGAATTATTGTTTTTCATATACAATATTTATTGTAAATTATGTTTTAAGTATTTTTAAATGATAAAATTATAATTATAAATATTTTTTAGTCACTTTTTCGACACACCGATTTTTTATTTCATGCGGTCTACGGCAGTGCAAAATGGAGACGCGACGACAAACGGTTTGACGAAGAAAATCGACAAGGTTTCGTTGGGTTGCTTTTTTGTGATTTTAGCGCCATCTGGATGTTCACAGTAGAAGGAGTGTGTAACCAAGGTAAAGGTGTGAACAGAAGTTTTATGTGGGCAACGCATTTGGGTGCTACACCAACGACGACAAAAAACGGCACAGTCAACCTTTTTGTATGAAAAATGTTGAAAACCAGAATGTCAATGTTTAGGTGTAGAATTTTCGATGTTATTTCATTCAAAAACACTGCCTGTAACGTTTTTTTTTTTGTCGTCGATTGTCGTTGGTGTGACTGTGACAGGTTCAACTACAACAAGCACTATACAAAAATGGCACAAGGAAATCTTGAACGAAATTTATTTTTTTGTTCTTGCTTTAAAACTTATTGGGCACGTTCAGGAAATATTAGGGACTAAATATTTAGGTAACATCATTTTCTGAACGGAAATTTGAGTAAATTGACTAAATTAGTTTGGATACGCCATTATTGTCAAATTTCGAAATTTACTTGAGAATTTAAGATATCGCATGCCGCAGACACCAAATAATAATAAATAAATAGTATTAATTATAACCGATAATGCACTTTTTATTCATTTTCCATACAAATAAATTTAATTCTGCTACCATAATTCTGTTATTAAAACCAATTAGCTGTCATGTTGAAAAAAAAACTTTAATAATTATTTAGGGAAAAATTTGTTACCTTACTTTCCAGTCAGCTTTCCAATAAAATTACCTAAATTGGAAGGATTTTTTTTGACAGTTGACCAATCAGAGGCCGAGAAATTACCTAAATATTTAGTTACTAACGTTTCTGAACCTGCCCATTATCTGATGTTTTTTCTTCAATTTTTTTAATTGTATTTTTATTATTTTGATTTTGACATACCCGATGCTATTTTTTAGCTGTTGACTTTGGGTAGACTTAAGCCTTAACTACAATGACCTAAAAAGTGAAAAAGTGGGAAATTTATAAATGTAAACATTTTTTATTTCTTTTTAGCGTTATTTGTTTTTGGAAAAAAACTACAAAAATTGTTTTTTTAAACCAAACGGCCACTTTTTGCAAAAAGTGAACATTTTCAAACTCGTTTTGTGACAGTTTTTCTGACAACAAAATTAAAAATAATGGTACAGAAAGCTTATTTTTTAGTTTAAGGCTTAAATCTTTGGATTCAACTTTGTATCAGAGCCAAGATTTATACTATGTTTCCACCTACGCTAAATCCGAGATTTAGCTAAGTAGATTTAGAATAAATCTTGAGATTTATTTTTAATCTACTTCGCTTTATCTCAGATTTGGGTTCAGATACATTAAATCTAAGATGTTTACCTACTTTCAATCCGAGATTAAGAATACAACTCGAGATTTATGCTAAATCTACTTAGATAAATCTCGGATTTAGCGTAGGTGGAAACGTAGTATTAGTTCTCTAGGCTTGAGCAAAGAGAATTTTTACCAAAAACCGTGAAATTTTTGGCTTTATTATTAGTATCTAGTGCAAAATTAGCACTAGGGGTATTAATAAAACGGCGTTAACTCTGGGTAAACGCATGGTAAATGTGTCAAAAATTTGTATGGATTTGAGAGTTTGATTAGCTACCTTACCTTTTTAACGGGTTTACCTAGAGCTTACACCGTTGGATGAATACCTCTACTAACAATTTGGCTTCTATAATGCTTTACAGAAGCAACAATTGCATCTGTAAAGCTTAATAGAACAAAAATTGTTTGTCGGGACCAGAGATGGCAAAAATGCGATTTTTTTTGATTTTCTACATTTGTTACGTCTACTACATAAATGAGGTAGTAAACGTAGTTTAATGTAGTTAACGTAGTTAAATGTAACAGACGTAGCGCTAGACGTCAAAATGTAGTTTGAAATGCCAATTTTACCACTAAATTGTCAAAGTGGTATTCAAATCGAAATACATAGCTGTGATAGTGTGAATTTGAATAGAATATTTGAAACCAGATTGACTTGGGATGGTTTCTGTGAAAAGGTTTTACTTTACTAAACTTAATTCCACTATTTTTCACTTGTTAATATTTTTTTTTTTAATATTTTTGAAATTTAACGTTTTTTATGTAGTTATTACACGTAGAAAATGTATCTAGTAAATTAAACAAATCAAGCCAGTAGTTTATTCGATTAACTACGCGTAGTTAACCGAGTAGATTACCTGACGTAATCTACTCTGCCATCTCTGGTCGGGACCCCTACTATAACACTATGGTCAACAAAATTTAACTTTTTTTTCTCTTTTATTGCTCGAGATATCTTAAGTTTCAGTTAATTAAGCCAAAGAGAAACTAAACTTAATCAGAAAAATTCTATTAGCCTCCGTTCTTGAAATATTACCGTTATAAAAAAAACCTTTCTTTGCAATTTATAACGGTAATATTTCAAGAACGAAGGCTAATAGAATTTTTCTGATTGCATATTCGAGTTTAGCAACCCAAAAACCTTCAGAAAAGTATATTTTGGTTCTTGTGGCAAAAAAAGTTTAATTTGGTTGGCCTGTGTTGTTTCTGATTCAAAGACCGCTACTTAAATTTTAAATGTTTCGGGCAGTAAAAGAGATATCGGAAATATTTAAACATTTTTTGAAAGAATAAAACCAGTTCTTATAGGCACCGTTACAAATTAATTCATAATGAACTACCCCACATAAAAACATAGCCTCGAAAACAGCCAAAATGACGTATTTTGACATTTTCTAACGGTAATATTTCAAAAACGGAGGCCAATAACAATTTTTGGATTCAGATTCGAGTTCAGCACATCAAAAACTACTAGAAAAGTATATTTTGGTTGTTGTGGCAAAACCAGTGTAATTTAAGTCTGACCGCAGCCTTCAAGATTCATTAGAATATTTTTTTTTTGGGTCACCTTAGATGTCCAATGGATCAAAGCATTTTTAAAAATCGATTTTTTTAAAGGAAATTTTTGACATAAATAATGACTCAAAGAAAACTCTTTCGAGTCTTCGAAAATTTAAAAATTGTATGTGTAGTCTGATTCCTCTGCCGAAGATAAGAAAATATACTTTTTTCAAAAATCTATGGATAAGTTAAAAAGCATGATATTTTTTGTAACGATAACAGATTTCGACTATTTTTGTAACTTTTCAAGTTTTTGACTATAGCTTGAAAAGGAAGCAGAATTCGAAAATTTTAATGAAGCAACTTTTTGTAGAAAATTAAATTTCAAATCGATATTAATCCTTAGAAAAATTTCAAAAATATTGTAAAACAAAATGGGTCGCACGAACTTGCTCTTAGGATTAAAGTAGCTCAAATGTTTAGTTGTTTTTAAATAGAAGTTTAGAAAATGTACATACATATGTAGGGGAAGACCGTCCCTTTAGAGTTTGGTAGTCTTAAACACCAATAAAAAACGACTTTCAATTAAAACTAAGTTTGTATTTATTTTTATACAAAGTGTTTCAAAATATAAATGTAAGGTTGTGCACGTAGGTACAACTTTATCATTTTATTTTGTATAAATAATTGAAAGAAATGGTTATCGATTTTATTTATTTTTTATTAAAATATTATGAAGCAACAACATAATTTTCTTTTTAAATTATCTTATGCTAAAGAAAAGTCATTTGTATTTTTTTTACATAACTACTTACAATACAAATGATTTTGCTTAGCTCAATATTATTTAATCATATTAAGAATATTTAAACAATAAATACGATTTTGTTTTTTGTTCTTATTCTAATATACATTTCTAATTATTTTTAATTAATATTTTTTGTTTTGTTTTTCGATTTTTATTATCTTTACTTATTTTACATTGAAAGTAATAAAAGCTATTTGTTTTATTGCTAACGGCATACACTTTATGCCTTTAATTTTTTGTTTTCATTAAAATTCCATCCTAATTGATAAATTTAAATTTTCAGTCTTAATGACCGTTTGTATGACAGAGAAAATGTGACAGTGAGACATAATATGAATGTTGCATTTAAATTTTACACAAAATGCGCACTGGAATCGAAATCAGTTTGTCAATTTGGTGTTTTTGATTTTTTTTTTTTTTTTCTGATAAGCAAGAAATAAATATAATAATATGGACCTCTGTTTAATTTTAATTTTTAAACAAACAAATAAATTAAGCTTATGTCCTAAGAAAACTATGGTATCATATTTGGTTCTTGTGGTGCTCCCGTTGAGTATTTAGGTTTGCAAACACATCCACTTTCAACTAACACATAATCCTGACCTGTCAGTGTTACGGGACCCAGAGGAATCACTAAGAACAAATAGGGGACATACGTTTGTGTGCATTCTCCACGAACCACATCACATTCAGATGATCTGAAAGAGAGAGAGAAAAAAAATAAATATCAATAAAAAAAATAATTTTTCCGAAAAAAAATATCACTCATACGCCACAGTGTACATAATTTAAATTTAAACTAGCTCGTTTGAAAGCTCATGCATCTTTAAGCAGTTTTTTGAATAATTTTTGTTTGCATATTATTGATTAATTTATAATATAAAGCAATACTTTGATTGTCTTTCTTAATAAATAAATATATAAAAAATGAGGCAGACACAAAAATAAAAAGCAAGAAAAAAAATTAAAAATTAAAATTAATAAATCGTGATAAAAATCACTTTCTGTTATAAATGAAATTTAATTTCACTCTTCCCACTAATTATGATTATCATTTCCAAATTTTGTCACGATGTTTGAAAAACATGTTTTTAGTAAAATAAACAAGAACAAAAAATGAAAAGGGAAAACTTAGAGACATGAATAATAATAAAATTATTGTGATGATGTTATAAAAGAACACACAAAAAGATTCGCTTAATGCACCTGATGGAGAAAGCATTCAATGGCGGATGAGTTTTTTTTTCTAATCATAAAATAAAGAAACATAAAAGGTAGTCCAAGTAGAAAAGAAAAAAATTCTCATTAATAAATAAAACAAATAATGAGATATTGTTTCTAATAAAATTAATTAGTTTTGAAATTTCTGTGTTATTTTTTTACAAAAAAAAAAAATTGTAACAAGAAATGACAATACGGTTAATCTCAGTTCTCTTTAAGAATAAGTGTGAACTAAAAAAAATATATAAATTAAAAATGAATTCCATCGACAAGTAGGAACATAATAATTCATATGCTCGTACACTTATAAAAGAAAACAAAAAAAACGTACTAGTTTCTCTCCGATGCATGTGCTTTGCCTAGATAAATCAATCCTATATTTTCCTATTCAATACGTGACTTTGCATTAGCAAAATAGTAGACCGCAATCTTATAGATTAATGGCGCTTTTGTCACCGTTTGGATAGAGAAGAGAAGTAAGCCAAATTGCAGCACACAGCTTCAAAGACGCGTGTATCTCTCTCTGAAGGCAGGTGCTATTGACAAGTGCTTAACACGCTCTGCAGAATGTGAATGAAAGTGTGTGCACACAGTGTGTTGACCTTATTCAATTGACACGATTAACTTTCATCGGATGAAATGTGTTGTGATGGTATTTTTGTTTTGTATAGCTGAAATATTATAGATTTGTATTAAGATTAACACTTACTCGCATACTTCGAAGACAACTTGCTGCAAAAGATCTGGGAACTTTTGGACAATGGTAACTGGTTGACCTGATGTAAGACTTACACCGTACATTGGAGCTGTAGTGTTGTAGCGTGTTTTACATAGACGGGCTGGTGTACCCCTGCATTGTGATGATGGTGAATCGTTGATTGCTCGACCTAAAATATGAAAAAAAAAATAATTTTAGGTTCAGAAAAAAAAATTTTAATTTTCTTAATTCAACACTAATTGGCTAGTCAAATTTCTTATGGAATCCAAAAATTTTAAATAAAGCAAGTACATTTGACCCCGGTGTAGTGCATTTTATTTAAATTTAATTTCTAACAAGTTGAAATAAATACAATTATTTTTGATAATGCATCTGAAACAAATGCGTCCACCTATTTTATCCTTATAGGTGTTGTAGGTAAGGTTTAAGGTAGGTTAGCTTTTATGTTGCGTAGGTTAGATTAGCTTACCTTAATTAAAAATTAATTAAGGTAATGTTATATTAGGTTAGATTTAAAAAGATGATTAATCGAGTTGTAACCCCTTATTATAGTAAAAATTCTTTTCATTCATTATTTTTGTTTACGTCAGATTTTCTACAGAAGAATTTCACATGAACGTGATGGAAAAACAAGCCCATAGAAGATGAATCTAATAGAGACGATGACAACAGCCCCTCGTGATTGCTAAAATAAATTAACATTTAAAAAAGCTTCGTTACACAATATTCGATTTTAAAATTACTTAAATGAAAATGCATCCATTCATTATTTTTGAAACAGTAAATGGCAGGTAACATGAGTTACTAAATTAATGTAACACGAGTTACCTAAATATTTTCAAATTTGTATTCGAAAAATTGAACAAATGTTTGATTTTGTCACTAATTTTAAAAGGTTGTAATTTATTATGCATGGAATTTCCATTAAAAATAAATTAAGATTCTGAATTTAACAGAATATAATACTGTCGGACTCTTGTGTCCGATTAATGTAACGTGAGTTACCAACAGACTTTTATGTTTTTTCTTAGCAAATAATGCTAAAAATAAAAAAAATGTTTTACTCAATTATTGAAAATAAAAAATATGCTACATTCAGTATTTTCGTACAATTTTATATTTAAATTGACAAAAAAATATCTATTTTGTATTGGAAACTTTTCGGAATGTAACGTGAGTTACTATGGAATTGCCCGTATGGGAAATTTTCAAGCCCAATCTAATGAGGGAAAAAACTTAAAATCAACGAATACCAGACTTTGATTTAATAATAATTTTTCAGAATGATTTTGCGTTGAGGATAATAATTTTAAAAAGTAAAAAGTAGGACGACGTTAGTTTAAATCGGTATTTAATTATAAAACATCCTTAAAGCACAAAAAATAAAAATCGGCAGCTACCATAGGGATCTAACATACAAACTTGAGATATAAGATTAAGTTTGATAAACTGCAACTAAAGCTGAAGTCTATTAGTGAAGTCTATTAAATATTTTTTTAACTATTTTTTTAACTTGTTCCAAATTTAATTTAAAAATATTTCATGTACACTGAGGTAAAAAACAACTTAAAATCAACGAAAACCACGTTGATTCAACTATTTTTCGGAATGATTTTGCGTTGAAGACGAAAATTTTAAAATCAAAGTAGAACTTCGTTAGTTTAAAGTGGTTTACCGTTATAAAACATCTTTAAATCAAAGTTATTTCAACTTTAAACAAACATCAATTTATAAAAAAAAGGGCAGCCGCTGGGGATCGAACCTACAACTCTTGGGTTACTAGGCGAATGCTTTACCAACGTGCTATCTCACTGTTGAAAATTAGAGTGATAAAATGCAAGAAAAGCTGAAGTCCGACAAAAATAAAAAATTCTTACGTTGTTTCAATTTTATTTTGAAGAAGTTTCATGTTAATTTTCTCAACATTTAATCAACGTTGAACATTTTTCATTTTACGTTGTGTTTTTTCCCTCAGTGTAACTTTTTTTCAGAATTAAATCAAAGTCGACCATATTACATTTAACGATGGATTTTTTTCCTCAATGTACTTGTTTTTTTTTAAATGAGAAAGACAGTTTACAAGATCATCTTATCTTTATGACAAGGAACACTTTCGTGAGCGATTTGGGTAAGTGAAAACCAGGGGTCGAACTACGGCATACGTACGTTAACGTATTGACGCTTTATGTCTCTATCATTTTCTTCTAATTAAATAGAGAAAGCAATAGTCAAAACGTTAACGAACGCGTATGCCGTAGTTCGACCCCAGGGTTAAAACCTTGCTCCGATCGGAGTAAATTTGCTCCACTTTTGAGGGAAAAAAATAATCTACTCCAACGCTCCGATTTTTCAGGATTTACTCCACTTTTTCCACACAGAAAAATTGTTTGCTGAACTAACTAACTAACTTTGCTAACCATATTGGAATGTTTTAAATCGAAATTGTATTTGTTTTAGAATTGCAAACACATTTTTGAACCACCACTTGCATTAATGAGGCTAATAAAACAATATAATTTGGTCAAAGCTGAATTTATCACAAAATAGTTCTTTTTTATGAATTGAATTGAACTTTAATTTAAGACTTATAATTATTTATAAGTTTGAAAACAAACGGATTGGAGAGTGAGTGAACTGTATTTTACTTAATAAAATGATGGATAAAAGAGATTTGGATTGTTGTGTAATTTAACATGATTTTTTAGAAAATAAAAATGTAACTTGTAAAATTGTGTTTATTATGGTAAAGAAGCCTAATTATTTACTGAAATAATGGTTATTGAAAATGCACCTTATTTGTTCTGCTCATCAGGTCCTCTTTTTTTTTGCTCTCGTTTTAATTGCAGAATCATCTTAAAATATTGACATCCAAGATAAGTCCAAAATTTCACATGCATGTCATCAATAATGTGACACAACGTAAATTGATTAAGCGAAAGAAAGTGTCATTTAGCCAGATTTTGAAATCTGAAACTACCTACATAGATTGTTTGAAAACAGGTTTAGCCATGAAAATCATCATCATGTAACAAAATCCTGTATTTTACTGTGTGATTTGGATTTTTTTCAAATAGTTTACTTATGCTATGTTTACTGTTAAACTTTTTAATTGATTTTTTTTTTGTCTTCTCAAAAAAGAAAATTATAATGCAATTTATTTTACATATCATTCATTAGGTTCATTAGACTCTTAAAATATGCATTTATTTCATTTCATACTATTAAGTTTCACACCTGATCATTAAAGAAAAACTAGCAGACTTGTTCTCCGCCAACTTATAGTGATCATTTAAATAAACCGGATTCTATAGTGTCTATATAGTTCCTAATAAAATTTGTCACGCATATACGAAAAATGATGATGATAGATATAAAAACAAGCTTTTGAGTTGATTCAACTTTATAATCCCCATGGAAGAAAATTTGTTTTCTTTTTAGTTCGTATAATAAATTCTAGAAAGTGAAACTTGCCTACGGCCAAGACATCATCATCAACATCAGCTAACAATCAAAACCAGTCGGAAAGACATTTTGGCTAAAGCTTATACCATCATACATTTGTGCACCCTTACACCTGGGGACACTTTTTGTTTTAGTAATTGTTTCACTCTCTTTTAGAAACTACACAAATATGTGCAAAAAAAAAAATAATGACATGGATAACTAGCAGGTTTACCTTAACTACCTTTACCAAAAGTGAATTTGAATTTTTGGATAGAAATTGCAAATAAGAGAAAGCAATTACAAATTGACTTCATATAATATGTAGAAGAAGATTTTGTGGACATTTGGAGTACAGTGAACTGTGATATTATCATTGTTAATGTTAGTCACGTTTTTGGCTTAAAAACAGAAGAAGATTGGCAAACATAAATTTTCTTCCAAAAACACGTCCTTTGTTTGTCTATTTGATTTTGAGGTTATTTTATGATTGTAAATTGTTATATTATCTTAAAAAATGACATGAAGTTGTTATAGCGGATTCAAAATTGGAAGTGTTTCAACAGCAGTGAAATCGACTAATAGCTAAATTGCATATTTGTAAGAGATATTTTGTGTGTGTCAACAGAAATTTAAACATACCATATCGACCACTGGGAAGCTCGTCCTCATTATTAGCATGATCATAGGCTTTCAGGAGAGCACTTGTTGTAATTGCTGGATCAAGTGTAGTTGGCATTTTGTTTTGTCTTCCTCTTCTTGAATTTCCATTCCAGTTTGAAAATGTCCTCGCAACAGCTGCACTAAAAATATAATTAATTTATTAAATCTTGAGCAAAAAAGAAATTAATTTTTCGGGAATGAACTCTAATATGAAAATTTATTTCACTATTGAGGAAAGCTACGTTCACGTATAAAGTGGACTTAATTGCCATTTTATATGAGAGATTATTTAGCTTTTATGATTCAACTTCAAAATTATCATTGGCTCTTGAATTTAAAACAGCCTTAGTTTGAGATAAATACAAATAATTACCTAGGATACGGGGCATTGTTTGGTCCCACGCAGTTTGGTGAATCTCTTAGTGCATCACCTGATAAATATTTCAGTCCTGAAGGTCCACTACATTTTTCTTCGCTGGCATAATTTGACCAAATGGCTGCGTTGATAATTTGGGCATTGATAGTTATGAAGAATATTGCTGATATTGTCTGAAATATTCAAAAAATAGACCGGGTCGAGATGAATATTTCGGTTAAGGAATCAAGAAAGAAAATTTGTTGCAAATTTTAAAACTACAAATGTTCCTAAAAATGCGGAGCAACGCAAAGTTTTTCTAGATAAAAGGGTTTCCCACGTTGCCAAACATTTTGTTTGCCTTTTTTTTATCATATACATACGTCTTGAAGTTCAGCTAAAAGATTATTTTGTACTCACTCACTCAGTTTCGGCTCTATCTAATTCACCATCAACCACTTTTACTAAAAACGAGTTGGTACGAAATAAAATTTAAAAATTGCTTTTATCTTGAAGCGAAACGCTTGAAGACGATACGACACGAATTTTATAATTGTAATTGGTCTGAGTATTTTGAAATTTTATTTTTAAGTTCAACTCATCTTTAAAAATAAACTGTTTAGACCTAGTTTGTTTCAAAGTTTTAGAAGACTTATTAACGTCCAGAGAGCTAAAACCTATTTGAGTCTAATAACTGAAGTTTTTAAAGTAATGTTCTTAACCACCACAGTTTCTTCCCACACTAAAATAAAGGTTTAATCCCAAGATAGTTATTTGTCTGTTTACAGTCTCTAAAAAAGTACTTACTGGCACTTTCAAAATTGGTCTAATTTGTATAAATTCTATAAAACTGCGTTTTAGGACATCTTAATAGCTTCTGAAATCGTTCACACTTCCATCTAAGAATTTTTGTCGAACTCGAGATAACAATTTTACATGACATTACGATGATGGAGAATGCCAAAAAAGTGGGTCCGGCAATTCTGTCTGTCTGTCTGTCTGTCTGTGTGTCTGTCTCTATCTGGAGCTGCAGCCTAAACGAGTGAAGTGATTTTCTTCAAACTTGGTAGTTAGCAGTTTTTGGTGATTCCCTAGAGGGGAAATTGAAATTTTTTTTTTATGACCAAAACTAACGGTACCTGCCATATAACGGAAATAGAAAAGTTAATTTTTTTCAAAAACGGCTCTAACGATTTTGATTAAAATTTTTGTGTGTAGTACTACACATAAATGCCAACTTTTTAAATAAAAAAAATATTTTTTGTACCGTTATTAACGGTACCTGTCATAGAACGGTTTTTTTCGTTTCTGAATATCTCGTACAACATTAACCCGATTTAAATGAAAATTTTTATACAAAAGTGTGTAAGTAAAGATAATATTAAAATTTTAGAAAATTTTCAAAAAACGCATTTTTGGTTTTTTAAAAAATATTTCAAAATTTTTTTTTGAAAAATCAATTTTTTGAAAACGGATCAATGAAAAATTTTGAAATTTAGTTTTTATGTGTAAATTAATTATTTCTTCAATATGGCATACCAACTTTTTTTTTTTTAAATGTTAAAAAATTTTTATATATAAAAAACTATTTTTTTAAAAAACGGCTCCTACAATTTTCGAAAATTTTTTTCTAAAAATACCTTTTTATACGAGAAATAAAATGGCATATTTGTTTTTTTTTTTTTAAGATAATTTAAAACGGAGTTTAATTAATTATAAAAACAGATTTAATTTTTTTATACTAATGAAATTTCTTCAAAATATCAAATTTTAAATTTTTTGAATAAAAAGCTTTAACATTATAGTTACATTAAGCATAAGAGCAAGTACGTGCGACCCCAGTCGTGCAATTTATTATTCTTTGCTTTAATGTTAAAAGTAACATTTTTACCAAAAACATACATGTAACAAATTTGGCAGGAGGATATTTGATGAAACCACATTCAAAAGTGTTTTATCATATTATGATACTTAAACCACAACATAATCTTATCAATCTTTTCGAAATTCGCTGTACAGTTAGATATAAAAGGAGATTTCGAGGGATTTTGGATGTGTTATCGTGAATGAATCAATAAAATTCATGTCTGAAATTGTTAACAATTTGAACACTTCAAAGGAAAATGGGTAATTCTGTACGGAACGTGGACGTTTCGCGGCAAGGAATGGATTTATTATTTTTAGAGATAATTTTTAGTCTTACATATGTATTAGTGTTAGGGTGTGTCACTTTTGTATGGCCGAAAAAAAGTACTCTATTATTGCAATGTAATAGTGGTCAAAAGTTGTATTTGTTTCTATGGTTTAATAATATGTTAAAAAAGTATTATTATATCGTTCGTCTTTGGCTCGCTCAAATCGGTTGAAGTGGTTAAGAAAAAAACGATTTTATATGAAAAAATGATTTTTTTTTCCTTCGCTTATTATTTCGCAGCTTCTTTACTAATGGTTCAGTTTCAACAAATATAAGCTTAAAGGTTTTTTTCTTGGAATTATCTTTCACGACAAAGCCTAAAAATATTTAATATATATTTTTTTGTATCCAAGCGGCGCAGTTAAAAAAAAGTAAATTTCAAAAATCTCTTAAAATCCAAATTTCTTCCTATATTTTGAGCAAGCCAAAGATATTAATAAAAATAAAAATTGTAAACGCAGAATTTAATTTTAATAAGCAATGCAACCTTTAAAAGCTATTACACTTGAAAATTTCATAGTTTAGCATTTTGACACACCATAATATGTATGTGTAGAATTTTAACCTTGTGACGTACTTCACAAATGGAAGAGATGCATTTTTGCATTTAACACTTCTTATATACAATTGTCTAAATTTTATAACCTTTACGTGCATTTTAAGTGCAAAATATGATGATCTGTCATTTTCCCTGAGTCTGAAGACCTTTATCTTGAATACCCAACCAATAAAACCCAATATATGTAGTATAAACTTTTTTAACCGCAATATTGAGTCTATTTGGAGAATTTGGTCAAATTTTTGTTACTTTAGGCCCTGATTTTTCAATCGTCAGTTAGACTATCAGAAGAATAAATGTCAATATAAAAAAAAACCATTATTCCTAGGAATTGGCTGTTAAAAAATTGGCTCTAAATCGTATGAAAACACTCAAACATAATCTCAAAGTTATTGGTTTAAAAAAAACTAATATTTTGAGTTCTATTGGCCAGATATTTAAGACTGAGGTTTTCAGACTTCAAAAAACTGATAAACAAACATATGTATAATTATATTACATAAAATTTAAAATAAAAATATAAATCAAGTTATCCTTTGACATATCGCACGATGCATTAACAATACTAATATTACAATATCTTAGGTTCTTACAAATCTTTCATTTCATATCAATCATTAGAATGGCCGCTGAACGTCCGAAATGTATTAAAACACCCACTACCTTAATTTTTTTTCAGATTACCTATCTATACATACAAAAATATAAATGCATTAACGTATTCTTAAAAATGTTAAAAAAAAAAGAATAAAATCTCTTTACTACAAAACACTAGGGTCAAGTGCAATTTGTAATAAAAGCTAGTATAACCTATTTCATGCTTTATTACCTTTATAACCAACTATGTAGGCATAGGTACAGTCCGTTTACTTCAATTAATTAACTGCAATCAATATCAATTTAGCCATCAACCTAACCGTTTTTCCGCCACTTTTAATCAATTCATTTATATAAGCCAACATCTAACCGCATCTCTAGACTTCGTTCATACTACGTCCAACTTGTAAATCGCAACCGATAGTTTAATAGGAAATATACCCCTCTATTATACTGGCTGGTCAAGTTCACATAAACAGCGAGATTCTCATCGCACTCTCTGAAGAAACTCCAGATCCATAGCCAATATGCATTAGTGGTTGCAATGTAGGCCAAAGGTATAATAACGTTTTTCCGTTTATGACATCAACAACGTTCCAAGTGTAGATTTTCTATAGTTGTTGTTGTGTGAATTTGTGGTGGCCCGTTTTGTTTGCAGTTGCTCTTTTCTACCATTTCTACCATCCTTGTGTTGCATTGCACTTCATTTTTATATATGTGCAACACAAAAAACAACTCTAAAGCAACACATTATGGTAAAGAAAATTTAAAGACGATCTCAGAGCAGTCAGATCTCTCAGATGCAAGTAGAATGCGCCTCGTGCGGAATTTAAGTTGGCTGGCAGATATTTTTTTCAGACTCTTTTGTGTGAATTAATGAAGAACAAAAACAACAAAAAAAGAGAACAAGATTATAGCTTTCTGTTGATTCTTGAGTTTATGCTTGAGGCTTCGGCTGTATAGCTTCAGACTTTACAGAGTAATTCTCTGGTTGTGCGTTTCACTTAGAATGTTTAATGTGTGTGGAACATGGATACAGTTTTTATATGATTTTTGTTCCTCGAGAAGGTTATGGTTAAGGCAATAAACGAACTTGTAACCTGTTTATCTTGTTTAAGACGAACAAATGATGGTTCGTGGTTGTACCTATACGCAAAGAAATATAAAAAAAAAAAAAATATTGTTGGTTTTGTGGATTGGCCAACAAGTTCATCTTCGTATATTTTGCAAGTAAGACTAAAAAAATAGAAGAGAAAAATTGATCACGTTGATGACACAATGACAGAGTATCCAAAGGCAAAAATGTATTATATTCAATAAGAAAACTTTGAGGATAAGAGACACTTAAATTATTTTATGGCTAAATATGTAGAGTAGCTTTTTAAGGTCGGTAGACCTTTTATCTTTTGATTTTTTTTTTAAGATTTCTGCAAAACAATAAATCAAATTTGTGGCTGAAAACATAAAGATTGGACGATTAAACATAACGTTCTTTTATTTTCGTAAAAAATAAACAATTAAGACAAAGAAAATATTTAACCATCTTCAAAGACTATTTTTGTGCCAACTAATTTCTTGATGACATTCTTTTGCTTTGTTTCATTTCATTTTGTATATAAATTTAAATGAATCAATTAATTCCAATGTAAGCAATGGACTTTAGCTACCATTCCAAGATAAAGGCTTATGATAAACGTTTTGACTAGACATCAAAACTATAATTTTTTTTTTGATATATTGTTTTATTTTTTACAAATAACTTCTACATTTACCAAATTGCATTGCATAGAAATAAACTGTACTCTTCTTAAAGTTTTCACATATACCTGTTAACTACTTGAAGAATAAACTGATACTTCCGTCAGCAATGCACTTCAAAACATTATAATTAATTAGCACTTTTTTTTTGTCTTGTCTACCTGATATGTTCCGAAGATTGATGGATGTTTAAGTCTAAAAAGACACATGTAAGTGAATTTAAATGACTAAGCACTAAGAAGGAAAGACATTGAACCCTAGTAGCTATTTTTATACTCGTAATACATATACGGGGTGACAACACTGACAATTTTATATTGCTAATAAGACAAAGTGTTTACTTATGTCTCTGGTTGTTCATATACATAAAGAAGCTTAGAATAAATTGCTACAAATTTAAAAGTTACTTAACCATGACTACATAAGTTAATGGAGTAAAGATTTTTTTTATTTTTTTGTAACAATGTCCACAGATTGTTTTATTTTTTTTATTTAGGTGTGTATGAAATGATTATATAGTATAGAGAAAAATGTGAATTGGTTCTTATACTAAAAGAAATGCTTTTAACTCATTTGGATTAATAAATGCATTTGTGAAAGATTATCTTAATAGTCGACAATTAATATTAAACATTTAAGTTTAATATAAACTCTTATGTGTGACGCACAGATAAAAAATAATGTAAAGACAGGATTTTAAAGATAGTGTTATCATTGGCATGAGATGATTTCAAAGTAAATTTATTTTGACAGCTCTTTAAAAATCAGATTGAAGTTTTAATATAGGTATATGGATGCAAAAATAATACTTATTCAAATTTCGTTTAACCCAAATCAATTATTTATAATCATTTAAATAGAACAGAACAGTTTTCGTTTATTTTTGTGAGAACTATGCGAATTTGAACCCATTAACAGAAATGCCGATTTTTTTAGTATGTGATTCTTTAATAATATTCAAGAAGAACTTATTTTCTTCTAGTAGATCCAGCAACAAGTTATGAGGGGCAAGGCACAGTTCTACATTTGATCCGAGACCTTTCTGAATAATTGCTGCCATTGCCGTATTTTTTAATATTCTTCGTGAAAATTTTATAATAATATCCTTCGAATGTCATACTTAAATATATCATTGGTTTTTAATACCCCGCCTTACCCCCTCCTCCCTAAACCGAGAAGTTTTTGCTTCGCAAGTGTCAGCAAATAAACTGGAAATTTACCGCTGTTTTAGCCGTGGAAGAAAACTGCATTAATTGATTCAACCAAAAAAATCATAAAATATTCACCAAAACGAAAGAGCTGAGTTAAAAACTTTAAAATACTAAGACTTTTTGGTTTTGATGAAAATTTCGAATATTTTCTTATGAATCATAATCATTGTGGGTTGGGTGTAAGTACAATCATTGTACCTTCTCTGGTTATTGCAAATTTAAAATGGGTTCAAGACTGAAACATATCGAGTCCTTTTCACAAATTTATCGTAAGTGCGAAAAATCTTTATTTATGGACAGTATCAAAAATGATTATGAAAAATTTGTTATCTTAACTTTATCAACAATTGCTCAAGAGAAAAAAATATCAATACATAAAACTAAGAACAAAAAGTTCTTTTTTTTTTGTTAAAATATGTGTTCCATTTTTTTTTTAGTAAGTATTTAAACTTTATTGAAATCAAAAATTAATAGCCAAAGTATTTTAATTACATATTTCAGAAAAAAAATTGCATCTAGATCAACTTTATTAATTAAATTTTTGGGAATATTAAAATATTCTAATTTATTGTGTAAAGCACTTTTTATTACCCACCTTTAAACGGTCATAAAATGTGATCAATAGATCCACTACACGTGGAAAAACGATACTTTTTAAGATATCAAAACTATTTCGCTGGCCTTGGATTATTACATAAAATTATGGAAAATGTCCCATCTTCATCAATATTTTTTTTTTTAAACAAAAGGAATGAATAAGACAGCAAATCAAAATTTAATCTTCTTTTCGCATTTTTTTCCCCCAACTGTGTACATAGCCCATTTCTGATATCTTAAAACGGGATCTATTAAAACACATACAAAATACAAACGTTACTTATCACTCCAAAATTTGGCCTGTTAGTCTCCGCATTCCTTTCAATCTTGAAGGGCCATACAGACATTTTCATCAGTACAATTGTGCGTCTATATGAATGTCGAACGGAGAAAAAAAAATCGGAATATGTGACTGTCATATAAATTATTTCAGACTCGCTTGACAAACTAATGCACTTTCCTCTCTTTTGAATACCTTATTTTTTCAGTCATGGTTCTTAACTGACTCGAGAAAAAAAAAACTAATCAAAATGAATATTCTTCCTTCTCTTTATTCCAGCTTTTATTTTTTGTTGTTATTGTAAATATTCAACGTGTGTTCTCAGATGATTCAATATGATAATCAGAAAAAGTAGGTTAAACATATTCATGTGGACAATCCTACTTTTGGAGAATCAATTGAATATTGAGGTCACCTGTGGTAAATATATATTCCCTACTGCCGCTGGCTAGTTAAATTTGACTACAGTTTGCTTAGCCTTATGCGATTTAAATTGATATAATTTTCATATTTGGCTAAGAATCACCCACTTATTATAGTAAAAAAAATAAATAAAACAAAAACGAAAAGAACAAAGCTTTTTCTTTTCTGGAAATGGTTACGGTTGTAGTTGTCTAACGTAAAAACCAACCATTAGATACCAAATCAGTTTCCATTTTATTCTTATCTATCAGAGCAAGGAAAGTTAAAGAAAGAGAAGCATTTATTATATCTACCCACAATTAATTTTGAATTATCTCACACCGAAAATCTCATTAAAATTGGTCTTGTTTTACTGACGACCTAGATGTCTAACTATAAATTTTTGATTATATGCGACTATTTGAAGAAATTTGTCAAAGCATAGAGGTGGGAATGTGTAAAATTATGTGAGATTTTTAGATATGCTTGTTACCAGCAAGCACATAAGAAATTACGAATTCCATAAAGTATATTCTAACCAAAAGTATGACAGTGTGTGACCAGAACGGAATGTGTTCACATTATTCTTAAAGATTCGTGTCTGTTCCCCCTTTTTGCAAACAAATAATGCCTAGCTGCCTGAGAAAGTCGTTTTCGCTGAGAGACCATTGAATTGAATTTGTTGGTAGCGAAAGTGTTTTAAGGTATTTTTTGGTTAAACAAAAAAAAAAAAAAAAAAAAAAAAAAGAATATTGATGAGTAAACAAATTTCATTAGTCTTTTAATATAAATTTTATTAGTTTATGACAAAGGGCCGCGAGCTGAAAGACATAATCATAAGATTTACTACATAATTTTTTATAGTTTTTGAAAAAAATGTCGATTATAATAATTAAGAGCGAAACCGAAACTGAAGTAAAAGTTATGTGAAATGAAAAATGAAATTAAAAGACGACACAATATACTTTAATTAATCACTACTTCTTTTACTTGCGGTAATATTAGTTTTCATTCTATTAAACTGGTTGCCATTTGTAAGTTTTAAATTTGTTTAATGAGGCTTTCTAGAGATATAAGATAGAGCAACTCATGATCAAGTATGATCTAATAATTCAATTAGGTACATTTACTCAACAATGCCTAACACTTAATTAGGATTGATATTAATCACAGTTTTAGTCCTTCAGACTTGTGGAAAAACTTAGGCTGTTGATTCAAAAAATGAAACTACAAAGTATTCACTTAACGAAAGAGCTGAGGTAAGAACTTTAAAACATTAAAGCATTCAATATTTAAAATCATTTAAATATATTGAAAGATACATAAGCAAATTTTTAAAGCTTATAATGGTAAAAAACAAAAAATTAACCGGTTTATAAATAATAAAAAAAAAAAAAAAATATGCATGCTGTTTGTTTCTAATTAGTATTTTAATTGTATCCAATTCAATAGGTATTTTGTAATGTATATGTTATATGGTCAAACCCCTTAAACGACCGTTGAGTGAAAAAAACGACTATTTCTGAAACGGCAGAACTCTGATTTTGGATGCATAATACAACGCTTACAATGCAATATAGTTTCAGAAACTTGTAGTTTGGATTTGAAAATAATTTTTTTTTAAAATTGCATCAAAACAATTTAATGTCCTTCGTTTACAAAATGAGTATATTGACCTGTTTGACAAATTGTTTCGTTAAATTTCCACATTATTTACTGCTCGTTTGATTCCACCTATTAGCCTTGAAATTTCATGCAAGATGATTCAGCTGGTTTGCTCTTAATATGAAAGAAACCACACTATTCGTTTTTACCGTACGTATTTGTACGTTTATTCATACGTTCTTAACTTATTTACAAGCATTTTTCAGCACGCATAATTATTATTTGCCACTTTAAACAAAAGAGCTGAGCTGCGAACTTTATTATTTGTTAATTACTTTTATTCGCTATTTAAAATTATATTTCAGTGTATTAGAAAAGTCACTTAAACCAATAACAACTACGTGTATGTTTCGATAGTTTAATCCATTCTAATTGGGATAATAGAAATCTTAAGACTTACTTCATTTGGAGAATTAAATCACATTTGTTTCCCAAACAAACGTTTTCAAAAATACTTATTATTGCTTTGAATTATGTACATATATATTTCTATTCGAGGTTTTACAGTTTGAATCTTTAATACTTCACGAATTTACTTATAATAATTAATAAAAATCATTTTAAAGCCCAAAAAAATACTAAAAAATTGAACGTTTTTAAATTTAACGAATGCGGAAAGCAATATAGTGAGAGTGACGCATTATGTGAAAATTGAATCACTGCAAATTTCTTTTTTTCACAAAACTAAAACCTAAAATCAGAATTTAATCGACTTATTTTTATTGAATAGCTCATGAGACATGACTCAAGAGTATTTGTAAAAAATTATACTAAAAATAAGCTTGAAAAATGATAAAGATAATTATCATGTTCATAGTTTTGTAAAATGCAAAGAATATTTTTAAGGCGTAAAACGATTCATCTGATTGATATTTTAATAATTTCAAATTTTTTTCAAACTCTTTAGCTAAATTAATAATTGTGAGATCTTATTATTTATTTATTGTATTTTACTTATAATTGTAATTAGAATTATTTCCAACTTCTTTTTTTTTTCAATCTCTAAAAATACTTTCAAGCTACCTAACAACCTACAGAACGGACTTACTATATTTCAATCCAATTGAATATCTTAATATCTCGCAAATTATTCACAGCACATGGTAAAGTAGAAAGTGGATGCCACAAAATTGTTTAAGACTCATCCAGTCAAACATGTTGTCGTGGTTATAGTCTTTTATTACCTACAAAAATCAGTATTCCGCACGTCGAACACCTGTGTGTTCCTTCCGGGTCAAATTTATTAACACTCATACCCTACATACTCTCTTACAATATTTTGACCAAAAATTCAATGGATGGGAAAAGTGAAACAACCTTAAACCCACGCAAAATTAAATGTTTATTATAACAATATGTATGAGAAAAAAAAAAAAGACCATCACAATGATTTTTTAATGGGGTCACTTACTTTGGACGAACTCCATCTATAGCACCGGTATTCCATTTTTTGTTTTGTAGTTTAGATTATTGTTGATCCTATCAAGTGTATCTTTCTGAGTGTATTTAAGTTAAATTGGCACGATATGACCGCCTTTTTACAAGTTTTCGGATATAACCGTTAGACGTTAAGTTTGCATTTAAATTAAATTAAAATCTTACACGAATATAATATTCGTAAATTACAGAGTTATCAAAAGGATAATTAAAATTAGCACTTTAAACTATAAGATATTGTAACGAAACACCAAAATAATTTCTTTTTTAATACCAAACTCAAACTCAATTCAATGTGGGAATTTTTCCCGAGAAAAGAAATTTTCTTCTCGTTTTTGTATTCTCGTTCACACTTCTTATAATTTTGTTTGTTCTGTGTGTGCGTTTTCTTTTCTTTGATTTTACTTGATTTTATGACTTCTTTTTTGTGTTCTTCTTCACCTTGAAAGACGAACAGATAGATACTATATATAAAATAGAAATTTCTTTCTTTTAGAAGAGAACTCTGTGGGAGAATCGACAACACGGAGGACGTTCTTTTTCGTTACTACCGAACCAGTCAACTGCTTACCTTGGACTGGCGATCGCGGTAGCATCTACCTTTCCTTAACCGTCTTCTTGCTTGGCCCGGTCGGGTATATGGGTACACAACTTTGATTCGACTGTTTGGTAGAAGTAGAGAGGAGGTGCAAAGCTGGACGATACATCCATATGAACATCATTATCATTGGCATGAAACTATACAGCGATCAACATTATGATCTAGTACAGCGCGTCATCACGATTGGCCACGAAGCGATCTGCGCGAAGTGAAAGAATTCATTGAATGGTTTTAAAATTTATAGGTATTATAGTTCTTAAATAAATCTTTGGGCTGCGGCTAGAAAAATCAATGCCATGATACCTACTTATATTGGATGTCATGGTTTGTGGGCTTATTGTTTTAGACTTGTGTGTCAATTTTTACTTTGAACTACCAAATGTAATACCAAAATTCTTTTGTGGTAAAATCATAAGAGCTTTACCGTGTTCACTTTCTAACAGTCGGTGACTGTGAGAAATATATTGAATATATTTTTTCTATTGCATTTTTTTGTTATTAACTTTTCAACAAAATTTTTTTTTTAAACATAAAAACCAATAAATAATATTCTTTAGATTATAATATATAGTTCTTTTATTATTTGCAAGAAAATTTTCAATAAAAAATAAGCAATGCACGACTGGGTGGCAAGTCAAGAAGCATAATTTTAATATTTGTTATAACTGAGCTTTAAATAAAAATTATCTTAAACAACAAAAATAGCAATTTTTTTATTCTTAGCCCTTTGATTGTAATCTAAAAAACACATTTTCTTTTAAATTAAAGCTAATTCAGGTTTTCCCAAGCATCAAAAAATGTAGGTAATGGGTTTTCTGGCAAACTTAGAATATTTTTTTTGGCTATTATATTGTTTTATTAATAGGAAAAATATAATAAAACATTATTTTAATCACTTACTTTTCGAGTAAAATTAGCTAGAAAGTGAGTTCCGGGCGAAAAGTTTCTCACGTGCGGAAAATTTCCCGTATTTTGAGTTAATATTTGTTAGGTAGTTTACAGCTCTTTTCATACCTTCTTAAATTTTTGTGTCGAACAGGAAACTAGTTTTAGATGAAAATTTAAATTTCCTTCTGTTTGTTTTTTCGAGATTCATATCAAATTTTCGAATGAAATTCATCATAAGGCCGGCTATCATAAAATATCAAACTATGATACCTAACATGTATTTACTTTTCTGAAATTATCAGAAATTTAAAATAGATTTTAGAGTAGAGGAATTCATGATTTTTTAAAGGTATGTGTATACCTAAATGCTTTTTTTTTTTTAAATTAATTAATATTGAATGATGAGTGAAAATTCATACAATTATGTGTAAACGTCAAACCCGTAATGATGAAAACAAATTTTATGCATTTAGGACCATTTGCTGAAACGAAACTCAAATATTTAAGTAGAACATAAACTCCTATTCCCTTTTTCCTTGGCGTAAACGGTCACATAAGGTTTTATGTTGAACTTAAGTCCTAAAGTTTCTTTAGAACAAACGGCTTCTAAATAGTTGAAACTCGATTAACCGGGATAGTCGGGACCGTGCTCATTACGGATAATCGAAAATACCGGATAATAGAACTTTCTTTTCTCAAACAAAAATCAATATCCATCCAAGTTTTTATTAAAAAATGTAATAAACAGAACGAAGACAAACGTTAGGTACTCGGAAAGAGCAAAAAAACAGCACATACATATAACGTAACTTCCTTTTCCGTGTGCTGAATTAAATAAAAGAAATTTGTTCGGTTCTGTTTTATGTTACGGATAGTAGAGTTTATTACAAATAACAGAGTTTAAATAATAACATTGTCTCCATTGTTGAGAAAGAATATCAAATATTTTCATCACGGATAATAGAGCGTTCCGGTTAATCGAATCCCGGATAATAAGTTTAAACTGTAGTTTGTTTAAATTTTCATTTTATTAGGTTTTCTATAACTGAATTTTCAATTTCAATTTTAAACACCTTTGCAACACTTTGTGTTTTGTAATACTTGTCTTTTACTTTGCGCGTAAAATTATTTTAAAAAAGTTTTTTTTTCTCAAAAATACCACTCCATTAAAAACAAGACAATATGTGAGGTTGGTCATAATTCCAGAAATTTTGTTTTTTGAACTTATATGACAACAGAGTGAGCCCATTTTTTTAAGTTCTATTATACAATAAAACCCTAACGCAAAAAGTAAAAGGCGTTTTTTGTAAAATGATCATCGTGGAAATTATTTCGTTATCGTTCAAATGCGATTCAACTCGTTAATCTTTACAACTGCCATTTGCATATCGTTTGAATTTCGTCAATTTTGTAAAAAAAATCAAAATCCACCTAGATTGAAAGCTGAAATAAATAAATTCCAAAAAAAAAAACAACTTTTAATCCGTTGGGAAATTAGAAATTACATACTATATAGTCTGGCTTTTATTACTTCTATTATTTATAAAATATGTAAGCATGTTGTTTTTTGAAATACAGATAAAAGTATTTCTTAAAAAAAAAAATAAAATAAGAAAATCTATGTTGGTATATTAATCCTTTAGCAACTGACAATTTGTCAAATTTTCATTATGCTTTGCTTTAAAAAATCAGTTATGCACTTATCCTGCATAATAATTAACAACATAATAGGAATCTAAAATATAAGATTTAACTTTTGCTCTTTTTTTGTTGTAAACGCTTTCGTCAGTTTAATATTGAAGTCATTGTGAATTTATGTACAAACGCTAAATGCTCTACCCTTACTTGCTGAAGGTAGATTTAGGTTAAATTAGATAAATGATTAATATAGCTTAAAATCTAAGATGCTTATATTAGTCAAATTTAATAGAATTAACGCCCATATCGATCTGTCCACCGCGATAGCTACCCCTCTTTTTCTTTGTCTTTTCGTGTTTGAAGGATTTACCGCGAGTATGTTTAAGGTCTTTGTTGGCTCTATCACCCCAGGATCCAAAGGCGTTTTTCTAAAAGCAAAAATAAAGAGAAAAAGTTGTGATATTGGTTTTGGTAAAAGTTGTTATTTTAATATAAAAAAATAAAACTATTAATAATTACTCACCTATTAAATCATTCTTAATTTACATGAAACAACTAAAATTCGCAACTTTCTGCCTAATCGTCAAATGAAATCTTTTTATTTTGGGCGGGACTATCGAAACTTTTGTTGCCAAAGGATTTGTTAAAACCACCTCCACCACCGCCTCGGCCGCGTCCACCGTCAAAACCGCCTCGTCCACGGCCACCACCGCCACCACGTCCACGTCCTTCACCTCCAAATCCACCACGGCCGCGGCCACCTCCACGGTCACCACCACCGCGACCACGACCGCCGCCACCACCTCGTCCACCAAATCCACCACCGAATGATTTGCGGCCTTCACCACCTTCGCCGCCTCCTTCATTATTGCCATGTCCTCCAAATGATTTGCGGAAACCGCCACCATCACCTCCGCCTCCTCTGCCACCAAACTTCTTAAATCCGCCGTCACCACCTCCACGGCCTCTACCGCGATCGCCACCACGGTTTCCACCTCTAAATCCACCACCATTCTTATTCTTCCAGTCTTTGCCGTTATTACCTTCATTACCATTCTCATTTGCCTCATCCTTTTTATCATTTATCAAACGCGATATTTTCGAAAGTAATAATAAAGTTGCGAATTTTTTGTTGCATCACAGGAGTTTTGCGTTATGTTGAATAAAATATGAAAATATAAGAAAGGAATATTGAAACACAAATTAGCATTGAAATAAATACAAAGATAGATAAATAATAATAAATTTGGTGCGGTTTTATTTTTGTCAAGAAATGTGTTTACCAAAGATAAGTGCCCCTAATGAGGTAGTTTACAACACTATTTAAATGCTTATTTGTGCCTCAATTGACCTTTCACAGGAGTAAAAACTTTTTTGGGGCACTTACCTTAGCGTCAAATGAATTATCCATAACACGAGGATCTATTTCGACTTCTTCTGTTATAACACGACGGAATGGAGTGTTCTTCTTTGGACCACTCCCATTTAAATTGGGTTGATGCTTTTTAAAGTTCCCATTTGGAGTCGATGTTTCAGCCTAAATTTTGACATAATAGTATCCAATTTAAAATTAAGTTTAAAAATATGTATTTACAACAGGAAGAAATAACATATTGGATAATATTTGTGTGAATGAATGACTTTAGAATATTGGAAACCTTCTTCTAGTCCTAATAATCTTTCTTCAGACGAAGAAAAACCATGAGTTTTCTTTAGGCTTCACATGTTTAACTCTTTTGGATTTCTGAAGAAATTATTAGGACCATCCAAATTGACTGTGAGACATTAAATTACAGAAATATACTTTGTATGGAAACTCAAGAAGAAAGAACTGACATAAGCCAGGTTCATAAAGTTATACGAGTATAACATATGGATGGAGATTAGCTTTTACCTTGATAAAATGGTACAAATAATTCTACCTACTGTCAACATATTTATCAAAAGTATATTAACTTTAGAGAGTTTCGTTGTAATGTCGTGGAGCGTATAATCTGTTTGATGATATAATCATTGTTCAAGAAAAAACTGTGAACGTTTAAGTCGAGGAGACTGGAGTAAACGACCAACTTTTGGTGGTTACAATGTGAAAATGATAGTAAAATTTGTGAAAAAAGGGGAAAAACAAAACAAAATCAAAAATACAAATATGTATATATTATGTCGTTGTCAAAAATCAAAAAAATATCTCTTAACTTTCAAGCATCAAATTCACGCCGTTCAAAAAAAATAACCTAAATTCATATTTTCGTTTTTTTTTTTTTGAGATATTGCATTAGAAAGTGGTAATCAAATCCAAAAAAGGTTTAAAAAAAAATCGGGAGCATGAACTTTGTTGTGATTTAAATTGACTTTAGTGTGCATAACTTTTTAAAGATTTATTCCAAAACCAAGTTTTGTTAACCAGCCCCAGTTTGTTCACACTCGATTATCTTTTAATCAAGGATTACTCCAAGGAAGGCATTGATTAAAAGATAATCGAGAGATAAACAAACCGGCCCTAAGACTTTTAAATAACATAGTATATTTCTACATCTAAAGTCTTTGAGAAAAAAGTAAATTTTGAAAAAAGATAAACTTTTATCGATAAATTATAGTTTTTTGAGATTGTATTTAAGTAGTTTTGCAAAAAAAAAAAAATTAAAGGAGTTGTAATTCGACGTCAAAAGTACTCAAAAACCAAAAATTTGACCTGTTAATATTCAAGTATTTCTAAAATTTTGAAATTTTGACTTTGGATTTGGAACCAGCAGACAAAAATTCATTAGTTTGGTTGAATCTCTATTTTCTTTGCATTATTTTTCAGATTAAAGTATGGATGTTACGGCTAAGTAGATGCATTTTCCATAGAAAACATTGAGATATTTTTTGGTTATGTAAATGTCTACAATAGAAGTGTTTTCGTGACTTTTCAAAGTCTAGTCTTTTTTTTGCAAGTAAAAGTGAGTTAGAATTAATTCTTTGAAAAGTTTTAGCTTTAAACTTAGTTTATACGAGTGTAATTTAAAGTATGGAACATTACAAAAAGTGCTTTCAAATCAAATTGACCTTAGAGCCTTTTCGTAAAAAATGTTAGTATACCTACTTTTGATAGTAACTGCCGGGTGCGTCATGGTTCTTTAGCTGATTATTAAATATGCGGTTATCTTTATTTCGGCAAATGGCCCATTTGTAAGTGATGCAAATAGATGATTATATTTTTTTCGCATTTTTTATCAATCACAATGTGGGCAATTCGAAAGTTTTCTCTTTATACAACCCGGCGCAGTAGAGGTTTGCTGATGAGCATTATCAGTTTAAAATTTTAAAATTGTGCGCATACAACAATCGACCGACAAAAAAGTATAATGTGCTTCACAATTGCCTTTATTTAATCGACTGACTTTCAATCGCTATTTTAGTTTTTTTTAAAACCCTTTTTTCTCTTATTTTTGCCAAAATAACTACTAGTGTCAGTGTACATAAATAAAATGATTGACGTGACTGTTGTTTAAAAAGGAATACCAATGCTGTCGATTTTCATAATGCCAAATATTCTCGACATTTTATTTGAACGGAAGAGAGCTCCCAAGTGCGATAGTTTCAAATATCTCGAGTTTTCGGATAAAGAAATCATACAGGCATTTTCTATGATCGAATAATTATCCCCAAATAGTCTATTTAATAGAACCGAGCTCCAGAGCAAAAATAGAACAAATTCGTTCAAGACTTTTTATTGGCGATTATGATTCCTTGGCATACAAGAATACTCCAGCCAAAAGTGCTACTAAATCCATTGGTGCATTTCTGAGAAAACGGCAACACTGGTCGGTTTTCAGTTTTTTTGATTTAACTCGAAAACCAAGCCTGACTTTGAAATGGTTCAAAGACACTTTTCATAGCAAATTAAATTTTCTGTCAAGTTAAGATGGTTAAAAAATTTTAAAAATTATTTTTGTCTAAAATTCTAACCTAAAATCAAAGAAAAAAAAGTTAAAAAATTGACAATTTTATTTTTTTTTACTAAATCAAGGGGCATTTTGTGTATGTAGCCGGGACGTCCAAACTTTGTACTAATGAAATAAAGTAGAGGTAAAATCCTTTGATAATATGCAATTTTTAATTTTTTTTGTCAAGAAACAACTTAAATGTACCTATTCAAAAATTAGCACTTTTTCTAAATTTTTGACTTTTTTAGTTAAAAGCAAGTTTTTAAAACTCGATAAAATCGTATTAATTGGTAACTTTTAGACTTTTAAAGTAAACATACTTCGAGGGATTGATTTAATATAAACTAAATATGACAAACAAAAAAATTTATTTGCATCCTTATGGCCTTTTGTGCAATTTTGTGTATGTGCATTTTTATAAATTCGGGTCGAATGGATGGACGGAGAGCCATTAGCTTTGGTCTATTGCATAGAAGAACATTTAATACCAACTCTTTTACTGTTTTCAATGGCCTGAAAAACAATTCTTGTAAAATCCGCGACCAACGAAAAGTTTCTCTTGAAAAACGAAAAAAATACTCTAATGAGTTTGAAACAAAATAGCTCAGGGAAATTAGTAAATCAAATTGCACTTTTCGCGGGACAAATTTTTTTCATGGAACGTATTTAGGTGAATGTCCTTATCGTAAAAGTGAATTTTTTGGGATGATAAGATATCGGGAACAGCCGCCATCTTGGAAAAGAGGTCGGTGCCGTTTTTATTTTATAACTCCATTTTTACTCATTTAAACCAAAAATGTCCGAGGGTAGACTTATTATCAATTAAATTATCTAAAAAATGATATACAAATGAATTCCGTGAGTTAGTTAAATTCAATTTTATAGTCGGTCAAAGTCCGGGTTCTTCTCGCAAGGTTAAGACAATATGACATTTTTTTAAATATCTGAAGAACTTTTGATTTGTTGGGGATTTTCTTAAAGTATGAATTATAGCACTTTGAATTATCTATGAAATGAGTCCTTTATCGTTACTGTAACCAACATAATGTATAAGCCATCTAACGTCGAAGTTCACATTCTACTATCCAAAAGTGAGAAAATAACAAGTTTTCTTCTATTAGACCGAGCAAATTTTTGAAGTGGAGGTATAACCAAAATATAAGTAAACAGTTTTTTAACTATATTCGTCTAAATATTGAATTCAAAGTTTGAAATCTTTAATGTTAACCTTTATATGGTTTTCGAGGTTTTAAATGAAGTGAATTTTCCAATTAATGTGAATAAGCTCAAGTAACACTATTTAAAATTCTAAATATAAGAACTGATGCCCTGTCATTTTTCCTAAACATGAACACCTCAATCTCAGCATTACGATAAGTATAACTCAAGATATGAGGTGTGTAAGCCGTTATGTTTTCGAGACTATTGTGTTTAATTTTTGATTGTTTATTTGAACTATTGAAATCCCAAATATGTTCAGTTAAAAAATCGTATATCATGACTTCCACGTTTGGTTGCCTCTACAATGTGATGGTTACAAAAACAATAAAGGGTTCATTTCATAGATAATTAAAAGTGCTATAATTCATTCTTTAAGAAAATCCCAAACAAATCAAAAGTTCTTCAGATATTTGAAAAAATGTCATATTGTCTTAACCTTGCGAGAAGAACCCGGACTTTGACCGACTATAAAATTGAATTTAACTAACTCACGGAATTCATTTGTATATCATTTTTTAGATAATTTAATTGATAATAAGTCTACCCTCGGACATTTTTGGTTTAAATGAGTAAAAATGGAGTTATAAAATAAAAACGGCACCGACCTCTTTTCCAAGATGGCGGCTGTTCCCGATATCTTATCATCCCAAAAAATTCACTTTTACGATAAGGACATTCACCTAAATACGTTCCATGAAAAAAATTTGTCCCGCGAAAAGTGCAATTTGATTTACTAATTTCCCTGAGCTATTTTGTTTCAAACTCATTAGAGTATTTTTTTCGTTTTTCAAGAGAAACTTTTCGTTGGTCGCGGATTTTACAAGAATTGTTTTTCAGGCCATTGAAAACAGTAAAAGAGTTGGTATTAAATGTTCTTCTATGCAATAGACCAAAGCTAATGGCTCTCCGTCCATCCATTCGACCCGAATTTATAAAAATGCACATACACAAAATTGCACAAAAGGCCATAAGGATGCAAATAAATTTTTTTGTTTGTCATATTTAGTTTATATTAAATCAATCCCTCGAAGTATGTTTACTTTAAAAGTCTAAAAGTTACCAATTAATACGATTTTATCGAGTTTTAAAAACTTGCTTTTAACTAAAAAAGTCAAAAATTTAGAAAAAGTGCTAATTTTTGAATAGGTACATTTAAGTTGTTTCTTGACAAAAAAAATTAAAAATTGCATATTATCAAAGGATTTTACCTCTACTTTATTTCATTAGTACAAAGTTTGGACGTCCCGGCTACATACACAAAATGCCCCTTGATTTAGTAAAAAAAAATAAAATTGTCAATTTTTTAACTTTTTTTTCTTTGATTTTAGGTTAGAATTTTAGACAAAAATAATTTTTAAAATTTTTTAACCATCTTAACTTGACAGAAAATTTAATTTGCTATGAAAAGTGTCTTTGAACCATTTCAAAGTCAGGCTTGGTTTTCGAGTTAAATCAAAAAAACTGAAAACCGACCAGTGTTGCCGTTTTCTCAGAAATGCACCAATGGATTTAGTAGCACTTTTGGCTGGAGTATTCTTGTATGCCAAGGAATCATAATCGCCAATAAAAACTCTTGAACGAATTTGTTCCATCCAAAAGGGTCTATTCAATAGACTACAAAGCTGAAGAGAAAGCTACATGCTTTTCAAAATGTCCTAAGGCTCTTAATTTGTTAAGTTACTTGTGGCCCTCATTCACACTATTCAATTAAAGCCCAAAAGATTCGCAGCACGTGGCGAAAATCGACTCTTGGAAAACCGGTATAATTCTCACATTATTACGATCTTCCACAGAAAAAAACTTGGCTTAAAAACTGAGAAGAAATATTTAATTTTTATTTTTCAAAGCACTAAGATTCAGAAAACCTTTAAATGCTTTGAGCAGTGATAAGGAAACGCAAATTTTGTCTTCAAGAGTCTTCGGTTGGATAATTGAATAATATGGTATAAAACTTTCATAATGGATTTTCAAACGCCCTAACTTATTCGTTTTTTTTCTCGATTTGAAAATATTAAACCATACAATTCGCTTCCAATTAGAAAGCATTTTAATTTGCAAATTTATCTGTAGATATTACTTGATAAAATAAACTGACAAAAAAACCTTAAACCATAAAAATAAAAAAACAACTTACCGCATTTCCAGTATTTCCGCCCTTAACAAAGTTACTATACTTTGGCTTTTCAGCGGCTGAAGATTCACTAAATTTGCGTTTCTTTCCGGCTTTGGGAGCTTCCTTCTTCTCTTCTTCATCATCATCGTCACTTGAGGAAGCCTTCTTGGCTGCTTGCTTCTTAATTGGTGCTGCTTGTGGCTTGTCATCTTCATCTGATGAACTATCGTCACTAGATTCCTTTGCTTTACTAACAGCAGCCTTCTTTGCTGGTGGCTGTTGCTCCGAATCCGAAGAATCATCATCAGAACTTGAATCGGCCTTCTTTTTAGGTGCTGGAGTAACTGTCTTTTTAACAGCTGTTGTGACAGCAGGAGTTTCATCATCGGAGCTATCATCACTGCTGGATGCGGCCTTCTTTGCTGGAGTTGGTTTAGCAGGAGTCTTTTTCGCTGGTACAGCAGCTTTAGTTTCTTCCTCATCAGAGCTATCATCACTGCTAGATTCTTGTTTCTTGGCAGCAGCAGTTGGTGTTTTTACAACTGGCTTGGCAGCTGGTTTCTTTTCCTCCTCAGAGCTACTATCGTCGCTGCTGGATTCCTTCTTCTTTGCGGCTGGAGCAGCTTTGACTGGAGTCTTTGCTGGAGCTGGTTTTTTCACTTCCTCTTCTTCGCTTGAAGAATCATCACTGGAAGAAGCTGCTTTCTTAGCAGCTGGAGATTTGGCAGCTACAACAGGCTTCTTTGCAGCTGGTTTCTCATCCTCATCTGAGGAGTCATCTGACGAGTCTTCTGTGTCGGCGGCCTTCTTTGCGGGAGTCGCTTTCACAGGAGTTTTAGCGGCAGCAGCCTATGTAAAATGAAAAAACGTGATTACTATCAAAATATTATCACTTGTAGACTTGTAGTTACAAGCTTAAATAAAGTATGGAGTTGTAATAATTTTTGGTTTCCTAAATATTTTTATTTATTTGTAGTCCGGCGAATTCATATTATTTTGCTTCTAGACAACTACAAGTGTAACTAGGGGTAATGAAAATAAACAAATATTCGAACTTTCTGTAGCAGACGTTCCGATTTCGGCGGGACAGTCCAAACATTTGGACCCTGTCCCGATTTACAAAATGTCTCGATATAGTCCTGACATTCCGTTTCTTAATCAGTCTTCGTTTGAAAGCTTTCGGCAAGTAAAAAATGTGACTGCGTAATGAATCACTGTTAATATAATGTGCAACAATTTTAATTGATTTTGGCTTTACCAGGGAATTTAGATATTTTGCATTGCTATGTCAATGTCAATCATATTTATTAGACAATTTGATCTTTTTTTGTTTTTGTTCTGTTGACACTCACATAAGTGAATTTAACAGTAATTTATGTGTAGGTACTCGAGCTGTGGTCAAAAGGGCTATATCGAAAACCTTTAACAGAGGTGACATTTTCTTCCTAGGAACATTTTCTACATTTATTACACGTGTATAAATGTGTGGATCAGAATCAAAACCCATTATATCCACTTTTCAAAAAAAATGACTTAGGTATGAGGTTTTGTTTCTATTATTCAAATACATACGTTGCGCCCAAGTTTGAGTCTCTAACTACATTTTTTGGCGTAGAAATCAGACCACAAAGTTAGAGGTTAATTTCAAAACCCATTCTATCCACTTGAGTTTTTGTTTCAAAACCCATTATATCCAAACAATTTTATTCGCATCAAAATCCATTATATCCATTCAAAATATTATTTCTAAAATAAATTTGAAATTCAAAAACCATTTTATCCATGGGATGAGATTAGATGGGAATATTCGACAATTTATACGGATTTTTGAAAAAAAAATTTCGGCATTTAGGTTTGAATTTATTTGTTCAAGAAAGTAGGCGTAGTTAAAAAAAAGGAAATAAAATTTTCTCGTTTTTAATTGAGTTTTTTTGAATGCCATATTTTCTTATTTTGGCCTGAAATTCAGAGGTGATTTTCAAAATCCATTATATCCATATTTGTTTTGGGTATAGCTCTAAAACTAAAACCCTCAGATCACGATTTCTGGACTTGAACTGTAGGGAATCCTAATTGAATCAATCCTGCATTTAAAAAAGTACTAAAAAATGTTTCGTTTATGAGATACAAGTTTTTCTCGATTTACTCGAAATCAAAAAAAGTGGATAAAATGGGTTTTGATTCTGATCCACACAAATAAAAAGTAGAACTACCGTTCCAATTTTACAAAACATGTTTTTGAGACATTTTGTTGTGCCTTGATGTTTGTAAGCACGATAACTTTTGTAAGAGTTCATAAAATTGAAATCTGGTAAATGCTAAAAGCATAGAAAATCCAAAATGAAAAGCTTCCAGGTTTCCAAATAAAAAGCTGTTTGCCTTAATTTATTCACACTCCATTACAATTTTTGAAAAATCTTGTAGCCAAAAATACCCGCTTCAAAATATGGCCCAAAAAAACGCATACAATTTTTTTGGTATGCAATTTTTGATATATTTTTTTATTTTGTTAAATATTCTGGGGGGTCATTCCGTATCTCGATTATCGTCAGACGTTAACGTTTGGACGATAGAGTTGCTTCACGTAAAACGAAAAACGTCAATCGTTTGGACGATCACGTTTTCGCTATATTTTTTTTTGCTTCACGGAAGACGAAAATCGTCTAAACGTACACGCCAAAACGTTGACGTTTGGACGATAGCTAAATAGCTCACGTTTTCCATACGTTTATACCTTTTTTTAATTTTTTCAACGCATTTGACCAAATGCAATTTTAGATTTGAGTTTGTTTAATAGTAAACAAACTCAAATCTAATATTGCATACAAAAAACATCAAATGATGGTTAATTTTTGGGTTTACTCTAAAAAAAATTAAATGACGAGTTAGTCCTAACAAACGCAATGGTTGTATGTTTTATATTTACATGTCCATATAAAACATTTAAAATAGTTGTTTTTGCATAACAAATTCAAATAAGAAACAAAAAAATTAAAACAAATTTATTTTGCATTTTTCTTCAATTAATACCACAACCCACCACCAAAAAAATGACAGGACACAATAAAAAAAAAAAAAACAACACAAAAAATAACAAAACAGCAACGCACCTTCTCTCCTCTAATTCTTAATGACAGACAGAGTCAGTATGACATTAAAAGCAGTTTGAGAATTTCTGAAACTTCTCAAACTGCATGAAGAAATAAACGTAGACGAAACGTATTTCGCTGAGTTACGTGAAGCAAAATGTGGACGATAACGTCCACGATAAACGTTTTGACGATAAACGTTTTGAAAATTACGGAATGACCCCCCTGGTTTTTATGCTCACTGACGGGCGTGAAATTAAATGTATCAAATGTGTAATTTAGATTTCATTAGCTGCGTTCCTTTGGGAAAATTTATGAGCATGAGCATATTATATGATACATCCAAATACCAATTGCTTAGTTGGTCCATGTATTACATGCAGATTTGAATGCTTAAATGCTTTTACAGTTTTTTTGTTATGTAAGTTAAGTTCTGACTCTTTGCTTACAACAATTGAAAACTGAAACTTTTGAGAATTGTCTTGCAACGCGTTTTGAGTGTGAATACTTGCGAGATAATTTTGAGTCGAGTGCCAGAAGAAAGTTAAAGACAAGAATTAAATTACAGTTTTGAGTTTTTCAATTGAAGAATCTCCAATAACCAAGTCTTCACCATTTTCAATAGCACTCAAAGCGTTGAAATTTATGAAGTTTTCACATTTAGTTCTTGTTAAGTATTGATAGCATTAGTTGGGTTGATTAACGGAGCTTTGGGGCATATTCATAGTCGTTGATCCAGACTAAAGGGTCTTCATTTGATTTTTAACTTTTATTAATTCCACCTTTTAAATTCGAAAACAATGAACTTCTTATGATATTTGCCGATTTGCAGGCTATACGAACATTATCTTCATTTCTTATTGGAGCGTTTAGCATTCTACATATTAGAAAGATTTGGATTGAAATGTCTTTTTCAAGACTTCATTATTTGAATTTTAAAATATTAGAAAAATAAAAAAGAGAAAAAAAAAAGAGCTACCATCAAATATTTTAAGAAAACTCTTAAAATGTTTTCAGGTATAGCTTGTTATTTCCTATTTTATTAATATTTAGATTAAAAATATTTATTTAGAGTCGCAGGGCCCCTGTTCTGTAACTTTATCACTAGCGATAAACGTTTTTCAACGTCTCTAAAATCCATTTTCTTCCATAAATTCCAGAATTTATGAATTGAGAAATTATGATTTTGAACGAAATTTCTTTTATTTTGATGAGATAAAATGCATTTTAAAGTCATTCAAATATTTTATCGCCCGTGATAAAAGTTACAGAACATGGGCACTGAAGAAGGTTGTAATCACAACCGAAACATTGACGAAAAATTTGCATAAAGAACAAAATTGACTTCAAGCCCGCTTAGGAGTTACAATTATTTATATAAGTTATTGTCAAATTAATTTTAAAATTAGCAAAATTGTTGATAAGTAAGGAAATAAAATTATTAACTACTAATACCTTGGCTGGAGGCTTTGCGGCGGCTTCTTCGTCCGAACTACTATCGTCACTTGAAGATGCTGCTTTCTTGGCTGCAGCTGCAGGCTTAGCGGGAGTCGCTGCTTTCTTTGCTGCAGGTTTTTCATCCTCATCGCTGCTGTCATCTGACGATGACTCTTTCTTAGCAGCGGCTGGAGCCGGCTTACTTGGAGTCTTTGCAGCTGGCATCTCAACATCCTCATCGCTATCATCGCTGTCACTCGAAGAAGCAGCAGCTTTTTTCACCGGTGTTGGTTTGGGTGTAGCTGCAGGTTTAGCAGCAGGTTTAGGTGCTTCTTCTTCTGAACTACTGTCATCACTTGAAGATGCTGCTTTCTTAGCTGCAGCAGGCTTAGCAGGAGTTGCTGCTTTCTTTGCTGGTGGTTTCTTCTCTTCCTCATCGCTACTATCTTCTGAGGATGATTCTTTCTTAGCAGCTGCTGCTTTTTTAACTGCAGCAGGTTTTCCATTTGCAATTACCGGTTTCTTTGGAGCTTCATCATCGTCAGAACTACTGTCATCGCTCGAGCTATCGGCTTTACCTTTTAGAGCGGGTATTTTTTTGTCAGAAGTAGCTTGATAGTGTTTAAGAATTTCGTCAATTTTGGGACATCCTTTTGGAAGGTTTACCTGAATCGAAAACAATTGATTATTAGTAAAAATTTAACAATTTTCATTTACATTTATTTATGGAAAACCACATGGCGGGCAGACACACAAGTTTGAATGTTTACTTACAGCTTTTGTTTTTTGTTGATAAACTTGAGCAAGTGTTTTATCTTTTTTCACAAGATAGTCTAAAACTAATGCAGCAATTAATTGATCGTTTGCTGCCATTTTTTTTTTGACAAAAAATTATTATAGCACTTTTCACTTATTTGATTTGTTCGGAAATCCAAAAAAACACGTGCTGTTGCGTATGAAGCGAATGGATCAAAGAAATTAGAAATGGTGGTGAATGGAAAAGGAATGAGAGGGTAAAAAGATAAAATTTGAACTATAGAGTTGTCTCTTTTTTATTTCATTGGATAAGAGTTGAAAGTGTGAAATTGTTAGAGGGCGATGTGTTTGGTAGAGAGTGTTTAGAATTCCAAGCCACATTCACTAAATTAAGCAGTGCTTACATTGGCACGGATTAAGGATATCTTACACTAATGACAAAATACGCTACCGATAGAGTTTTTGCAAAAACAAAATCTAAAGCTTAGTACGCAGCTGAAGCGAAACGAAATTTTCCATACAAAATTTCGTTAGCGAAATCTTGAACGAAAAATTTCGTTTTGCTTTTCGTTTTTCAATACGCAGCTCTAGAGAAAAATTGGAGAGTTTTCACTCATTTGTCACTTACTTTTTATTGTCCTGTGCATTTTTCTTGACTCTAAGAGCAGTGTTGACTGTTTTTTCACTTCTAATTCATTTCTTGCTTTAAAAATTATTTTCTGTTGGTTTTTTCTGATTTTAATTCATTTTGAATTTCCTAATTTGGCTTTGACAGAATACTTGAAGATATTTTTTCGTTAGCATTTTCGTTGTCGACTTTGGAGACTTGAAAATTTTTCGTTTCGCATCAGCAGCGTACTAGGCTTAAACCTGTACGTCAACCCCGACTAACAAATTTGCTTCTATAAATTTTTACAGGTGGTGTTAATGTAGCTCTTGTAATACTATGTTTCCACCTACGCTAAATCCGAGATTTAGCTAAGTAGATTTAGAATAAATCTCGAGATTAATTTTAAATCTACTTCGCTAAATCTCAGATTTGGGTTCAGCTACCCTAAATCTAAAATTTCCACCTACTTTCAATCCGAGATTTAGAATAAAACTCGAGATTTATGCTAAATCTACTTCGCTAAATCTCGGATTTAGGGTAGGTGGAAACGTAGTATAAAGCTGTATAGAATTGATATAAGGTGTGTTTTTTAATACCACCGGGCTTAACTGGTTAAAAAAAAACGCCTCGGGGCTTAGCGAGAAAAATTGGCAGCACTGCATACTAAATGTTCCGAAATCAGCTGACACAAAAAATATAAAGTTGTCATATTTTTCGCTTTTGGGGTTTCTTATGTGTTTTTGAAAAAAAAAAGTTCAACTAACTATTAAATAAATATTTAAAATAATATTTGTCCTTCCAAACATCAGTTTTGATGTTTTTAAACAAATTCTAAACAATTTACGAACAAGTTTATTTGGTAGCACAGATTTAAATCTGTTGAAAAAGTTAAGCCCTCCGGGCTTAACAGCTAAGCCCAAGGGGCTAAAGTGTTGTTGCATTTAACATGTAAATTGCTTAGCCCCGACTGCGTTTTTTTATCCAGTTAAGACCGGTGGTAATAAAAAACACACCTATTGTTTGTTGGGACATGCCGGTTTGGAGTTTTTGAAATTGTAGTATAAAATTAGTAATGTTTTAATATACTTTTAAATCTTTATCACCAATTTGAAACAAGACGTTATCTTGCTTTCTATCGGTATCATTTTTACTGAACCAAAAATTAGTTCGAGTTCTGGTCAACAGATGGCTTTTGTTTGTCGGTAGGGAGAAAAAGAGATAGAGCATGCCCGACAAACAATTTTGGTTCTAAAAAGCTTTATAGATGCAATTGTTGCTTCTGTAAAGCATTATAGAAGCAAAATTGTTAGTAGGGTGAGTTGGCGAATAAGCAAGTATGCGCGAAAAGAGAAGAATATAGAAATAATTCTGTTTCGATCCAATATGTCATTATCATCGTGTCAACCAAAGCTGAACCACTGCTAATCCACCGCAAGTTAAATTTCTGAACCAAAGTTGAACCACGTTATGACCCAGCCAATGATCTACAGGGTTTCACAAAAGTAATGGATCAAACGAAATATGTTGATTGGGGAACTTCACCCGATAAACAATTTTGGTTCTATAAAGCTTTACAGATGCAATTGTTGCTTCTGTAAAGCATTATAGAAGCAAAATTGTTAGTAGAAAAGGGCTCTCAGAATTTGGTAACTTGTTCATCCTAAATCCTTACGGTTTTCGATTCAATGCACTTCTTGTGAAATTTCGAAAAATCCCTACTTAGCAACAGTATTTTGCTTCCTGCGCCCATTATAGATTTTTGTTTTTTTTTTAAATTCTTTTACAAAAACATTGCCAAATAATTGGGAACAACTAATTAATCAAAATATTTTTTATTCCATACGATATTTCGCTGCAAATTAACTAACATTTTCAAGTTTTATAAAAAATTAGTGCCGAGCTACACTTTGATTTTTCAATCGCCTAACCAGTCAGGCTGTAGGCAAGAGGGGTGAGGATTTTTCTCTTTTTGACTTTTGGTCCTAGAAAATGTGAATTGGAACGCGATTGGGCACAACACTGTGTAGCCAGGCCCTTAAGCCATAACTACAATGACCTAAAAAGTGAGAAAGTGGGAATTTTGCAAAAGTGTTTTTTTTTTTTTATTTCTTTCTAGCGCTGTTTTTTTTTGGAAAAAGCTACATAAATTGTTTTTTAAACCAAAAAATCGGATACCTTGTATCTTGGATAGGGTATCTGTGCGTACGTGAACGCACCCATTGTGTATCAACCTTAAATATTCGAAAATATGACAGCTGTTTTCGAACAACACAAACTTGACATTTCGATATCAGCTGCGATTTTTTTGCCTTCTTCTTGCTCATTTTTCCGTATTTTTTGTAAAAAAGTTATAAATAAATTTCAAATAATATTAAATCGAACAATAATTAATACAAGTAAGTTGTTTTTTTTTTTTTTATTATCATCCTCTTATATTATTTTACAAATTATAATACCTTCAATATAAAATATTTGCCAAACTTGTTCACTTCAATTTTGCACTTTTGCATTTGTTGTTGTTTTTTTCTGTTTTTTTTTTTTTTTTGTTTTTGCCTTTTTCTTCGTTTTCTGTCCAAATTCTTTTTATGACAGCTCTTCTAGAGCACTAATCAAAATGGCTTCTGCCAAGTAAAACCGTCGGAATTCCTATTAGAACTCTTCTCTCACCGATTTTTATTCTTTAAAAAAAATATTAAACCGGCTTCACAATAATTGCAAAATAATCAATTTGCAAACAAAATCACAATAAAAACTGTGTCCATCGATTTTCCTTCCTCACAAAAAAAACTATAAAAGACCTAGAACTAAAGAGCTAAGAAAAATGTGCTGACTTCTCAAAATATAATTTTTTTTATCAAGTGAAATCTATTCTCTCATTTCCTGTTCGCTTTTTTTATTCTCAATACGACAACAAAATAAGTACAGAAAAAAAAAGTACAATCATCGAATTACTTAACGCGTAATCCATCGCGATGGCGAACGGCAGCGGTGGCAACGGCAGCGGCGGCGGCAACTCTTCAGAAGGTTCTTCATCCCGCGAAGATGGGTCATTGTACTTTAAAAAAATCGGTTCCGCTCTTTTCTACGGAATGGCTTCCTTCATGATAACCGTCGTCAATAAAACAGTCCTCACATCTTATCAATTCCCCTCGTTTCTATTCCTAAGTTTGGGTCAACTATGTGCCAGCATTGTAGTCCTTTATATGGGAAAACGTCTCCGCTTGGTCACATTCCCCGACATTAGCCGAGACTCATTTGGAAAGATATTTCCTCTCCCTTTGATATTCCTCGGCAATATGATGTTCGGTCTGGGGGGTACAAAGGAACTTAGTCTTCCTATGTTTGCTGCATTGCGCAGATTTTCAATTCTTATGACCATGTTGTTGGAATTGAAAATCCTGAAAATACGCCCCTCGACAGCTGTACAAGTGAGTGTATATGCAATGATTGGAGGTGCTCTCTTAGCAGCCAGTGACGATCTATCGTTCAATCTAAAAGGCTATGGCTATGTAATGATTACAAACAGTCTAACTGCAGCCAATGGAGTATTCGTAAAAAAGAAATTGGACACCATCGATATGGGAAAGTATGGCTTGATGTTTTACAATTCACTCTTCATGTTCATTCCCGCCCTTATGATTACCCTATTTACTGGAGATCTGGAGCAATCGGTTAATTTCTCACAATGGAACAATATCTTCTTTATTGTACAATTCCTTATGAGTTGTTTTATGGGTTTTGTTTTATCCTACAGCACAATGCTGTGCACGCAATATAATTCAGCTCTAACAACAACAATTGTTGGATGCTTGAAAAACATATGCGTGACATACTTGGGTATGTTTATCGGTGGCGATTACATATTCTCATGGGTTAATTGTATTGGAATCAATATAAGTGTGTTTGCTAGTCTGTTGTATACATATGTGACTTTTAGGAGAAAGCAAGCACCGGATAAGGAATTGCTGATACCGTTGAGTAAAGTTGAGTCGGTATAGCATAGAATTAAAAAATGTCTACGCGACATGTAGATATGTAATATTTAGGATGTAAGAGATTTGTGTAAATTCAATTAGAAAACTTATACCACTTTGTTATTAAACACACATGAAAAAAAACATGATGACGATTATAAGATTACCAAAGCCATAATTTAATAATTTTTTATTAAGTAATTTTAGTTGATAAGTTTAATATTTTTTTTGTAAAAAGATGTAATTTTTTTTAAGTAAATGTTTACCTTTGATAAATTTTGCACTCTAGTTTTTCTTTTTTTTCTAACGATAACACAATGGCTTGATTGTTCCTGTTGAGTGCTTTATTTATTATAAATTAAAATTAAAAAAAAAAAATAGTTTGTTTTTATTTTATAGTTGTTGCTAATCTGAAGTAACATTTTTGAGCTGTATGTACATTTTATTATTAGCTTAAAAAAGAAATAAGTAAAATGACGAACAAACAAGAATAAAACAAACAAAAAACGAATTTGTAAAGAAAATAATTATAAACCTAATTTATGAAAAATAAAGAATTAATTTTCTCCATAAGAAAAGTGCATTAAAAACTATTTTATGTTGTCGGTTCTTTTTATTGTTTTGAGAGGCGCTATCTATGTTTTTTTTTTTATTTATGTTTGCTATGTACAAATAGGTAGTAGGTAAGGTGTAATGATGATCAAATATATCCAACGCAGCGTGTATCTATTTGAAGTGACACGTGAGCTAAAGTCTTTATAAATCTTTCATTGTCATCGGTGTTTGCTCGTCGGTCGTGACTTGTCGTTACACAAATAAAAAAATACAGAGTTCGTTGTAAATGGGTTTGACAAGGTCAATGTTTTGTTGCTGTTTATTTTTTTTATCAGCATGTGGTGAGAAGTAGGCAAAGGTATACCTGGAAAAGATTAATGAATCCCAAAAGGTGAAGAGCTATTTTTTTGTTTTTATTTTTTAAAATTGTTTGTTTGGTTGATGGGTTTTCTGGTAATTGGAAACCTCGTTGTTAAATAAACATTTTAAGATTTTTATATTAAAATGTTTTTTGCATTGCATTCATATTTTCTTTAGTAGAAAATCCATCGAAATAAAATTTTGAAAGAAGTAGGAGGTAGGTAGATATAAATGCCGGTCATGAAACCTTGACTCGAAGACCCAATTAACATCAAACAAGAATGACTTGCATTCGAATTTAAATAAACAAAATCAACCATTTAAAAATGAATATCATGAAAATATTTAATAGATTGCTAAGAGCTTAATTTAAAAAAAAATAAAAAAAGATAAGTTACAAGCACCTAGGTCCAAAACCATGAAAACCAAACATTTTAAGCCCGTTGAACTCTAAGTTTCGCTTCTGCTAATAAAATGAAATTTCGTCATTAGTATAAATCCATATTGAACCTCAGCCTAAACTACTTAAGGGTTTTTTTCAAACTCGATATTTATGAGTTTTATCATATTCCCTGGAGGTAAAATTGAAATTTTATTTTTAGGATTAACGGTATCTGTCAAAAACCAAATGAAAAAGCTTACTTTTCTCAAAAATCAAAAACCTCGGGCAGTTTACTTCGAAAAAAAAAAACACTTTTATTAACCCTTATTATTGGTACCTCTTATGGAACCGTTATTCATTTCTTACTTACTCGTAAACGATCCAGCCGATTTTAACAAAATTTTGTTTGCAAAAGCATTTAAGTAAACGTAAAATTATTACATAAAAATTAAAAAAAAAAAAACATTTTGGAAAATAAATTTGTCTGCTAAATCTATTTTTTTTTTAATTTGATCAAAAATGGTTTCACCAGTTTAAGTTTATTCTCCAGATTTTCTCTCCAATTTTAAGCATTCGGATTCCAACCGTTTTGTTTTTTGAAATTTGAAAACCAGCGATTGTTTTCATTAAAATCTTCTTCTCCAATATTATCTGGCAAAAATGGTCCCTAATCACTTCGGGAAGATATTTTTATCGTTCTGACCCATACAAAATTTATATTTGAATATATAGTAACATAAACGTATTTGAGTTTAACATTAACTATTTACTATAAAATTTTCAGAGTCGGAGTTTTGAATTTTTTTTTTAAAACAACCTTGTTTGTTAGAATCAAAAGTTTATTGGTAATATTTCATAGTTACATATTTCTTTATTGTTACTCTCCCTTTAATTGTTTGAAAGATTAAAAAAAAAAGATGAAAAAATCTCATAATAATACAAATTTTTGAACAAGTTTACTTTCATCCTCAGACATCAGACATAAATTTGAATAAAATAAATATTTCAAATTAATGTTTATCATTTCATTATTAAAAACTGTATGCAAAAACCACAGATGAACGTAAGTTCGTCAAAAAAAAGAAGATAAAAGTGAAGTCATTAACCCTATCAACATAACTTATCTCATCTTTTAGTATACAAACTAATGTCCATTATAAATACAATATACGTGTAGTACGAGTACCCACTTAGTCACTTCAAGGTTTCTATGTTACTTCGTGAGATTAATTAAAAGTTTGGATTGTGGATGCTTCATCCATTGGAATCTTTATTTATAGATTTATCGATTGGATGGATCATTAAAGCTTTCAATGTCATTGCCATCGCCATGTACCACCTGTCTGTTTAATACGTACATAACACATACATATGAACACATACTCAGAGGTAAAAAGCATGAAGCCAAAGCAATTTTAATTTTGAAGTTTTAAAAGATTAATTACTTTTTGATTACGTATGTACCTTAAAAATAATATACTACGCTAATATGATGTGTCTTATTCAGCACTCATATACGAGTATATTGTTTTGTATATTGTTGAATGTATGCATCAATGCGATTAATTATAAAACAAATGTTACTTTGTAGTAAAGCAAGCATCTTAAAATAAAAAAACTTGAATAAACAAAATATGGTCGCATAAACCTGTTCTAATAAATTGTGCAAAATTCTATTTGTTTTTATGTAAAATGATTTTTATTTGCCATATTTTTGATATATTTATTTTAAATTTATTTTAAGTGTTATCATTTCACTTACAAATATAATCAATAGACGTATGGTGTATCCATATCTAATTCAGAACTAACGTATGACTGATTTACCGATAAAATAAAATCCATACATAATTGGATAACAATCGACTTTTTGTAAAGAAACAAAAATTTTAATAATAATTACCAACCATGAATTATTATTACATTATGAAAGTTTATTCCTTTGTTATTCAGTAAAAGAATCAAATACAAAAAAAAAATTATACGTATACATGTATCGTCATGAACATTATCAATTTCTATGGTCTTATCTTCATCAATCTGTAAAAGTTTCAGGCATTATGTTGCGACGACTTCCTGATGTTCTATTACAGAGATCAAAAATACCTCTAATGCGTGCTGAATTTTCTATGGCCGAGAATTTGACTATACCTAAAAATGAATCATTCAATGCCAAACTCAATGAAGAAACTCAAACTGAAATCCCAGAAAACTTAGATAACTTTACTAAAGAGTTTATGGGCAATCGGATTGAAGTATCGCCATTTCAAAGATTCCTTCTAAGTGCAGGTTCTTCAGTGGCAGCAATCGTTGACCCACATCGGTAAGATAGAAGTCATTAAAAGAAAATCTTATGTTATCACATATTCAATAATAAATTTATACAACTTAGTCATGATATGATTGCTTGCTTGGGTGAAACAACTGGAACAAATGCCCTCCAAAATATGCTTGAAACTATGAAAGCCACCGAAGAAGGACAGCGCATTTTAGCTGATAAACCACGTATCAATACAACAACAGTTGATATGAATTATCTACGAAGTTTGCCTGAAGATAGCTTTGGAAGATCATATGTTAAGTTTTTGGATGATAATGTAAATGTAATTAAAAAAAAAACTACTATTTGATTGTGACATAAGATTGTTTAAAATTTAAGCATGTGACGCCTGACTCACGAATGGAGGTTCGATTTATAGAAGATGCACAGCTGGCTTATGTTATGACAAGATATCGAGAATGCCATGACCTAGTGCACACGATCTTAGGTATGCCTACTAATATGTTGGGTGAAGTTGCTGTCAAATGGGTGGAAGCTTTAAACACTGGATTGCCGATGTGTTATGGTGGTGCTGTCTTTGGAGCTGCTCGCCTAAGGCCAAAGTAAGTTTTATATATTTTCATTATCTTTCTAAATCATATCACTTGTCTATTAGTACAAGTGTGATACTACTTGTCTATCAGTACAATTCTTATCTTGTACAATGTTTTTAAGATAGCAGAAAAAAAACAGTGTTTAACTTCTGAAACGATATTAAGTTTGTAAAACAAGTGAAACTATTTGCTGTACAGAAAAAAATTGTTAAAACAATTTAAAACAATCGAACTAGGTCTAATAAACAAAATGCAATTCGCATTTCTTTCTTTTTTAAAAAATTCTTCTCTATATGTAGAGTATTCTTTTTTTAACGAGATATAAGTAAGACATACAAAAAAATTAGAGCCATAATAATGCATCTATCTATCAATTTAAATTTTGTTTTAACTATACATTCTAGACAAAGGAAAGAATATACATCTAGATACCTTCCATGGTCGATTCAAAATGGAAAATCAATCAAACCACTAATGGCTGTATATTGGGAAGAAAGATGGAAACAGCCAATTTCTGAATTACGTGATGAATTGGGTATTATTCTGCTTACTTAAAATTCAACACAAATAAAATAATACTATTTACATTAGTTTAAATTTATTTTACATTAAAAAACTTGAAATCAAAAATAATTTTAAATATATATTTTATTATTTTAGTTAAAGACCAAGAGTCAGCAGCAGATTTTGAAAGTGGAGATATAACCATATAAATGTACTAAATTGTACAGGTATCAATATCGAATAGAAATGCATGCCATTTTAAATTTACACAATTATGTATATATATAAGGCGTTTAAAAACTTAGGTTTTCCAGCAAATTTTAATGAGCTTACATTTATTCCCTAAATGCTGAATAAAGTCCATTTAGATTCATTTTTTGTAACAACGATATCAAATTCTGGATAAATTTTCAGTATTTTAACTTAAACGGTGCCTATTACATTAAAACCTTCCCATTCAGTGGCCCATTGCACCAAATACAATTTACAATCACAAATTTGTAGTTGTACAAATTTGTAACTTCTTGTATGATTTTAAGAATTGGTGCAACATAATTTGTTAATTATTTTACAATTTTTGTGAATAATTGCTTGTAAATTGTAAGTTGGTGCAATAGGCTCCAGGTCTACAATTTCTAGATTTTGAAAACCTGTTCCATGAAAAATTTATTAATAATGATGAAAAAATCAAATACTCAAACTTTTGGCCTGCAGTGTGGATTTTTGTAAATCTTTATAAAAATCCAGAGTATTCTCTGTACGTTTTCTTCGAAATGAATAGCACCATAAGGCTGTTAGACTCGTGATGCCTCTTAATTTTTTGAAAAACTTTTTTTTTTTTAATTCGGTGAGTTTTTGTTTTTATTATAATAAATTTCTTTATTCATAAAATACATTGTAGAGTATATAAAAAAATATTCGTTAAACATAATACGTAAAAAGCATTATATAAATAGAACCAAATTATTGGCGGCATTAAAAAATATGTAGATTGTATATTGCTTTGCATTTTTTAACAGTAAATTTAACAACTAACAATTTAATTGGCTAAGATTTGTCACGAACTTTAAAGTTTTTGTAATATCGACTTAAAATTAAAAATAAGAAACTGGCCCGCAGTTAGGCCGATTAAACATACTCCTAAATAGATGGAGAATCAGTGTTGTGAAATCCATTTGAAGTTTCAGCCAACTCTCCAGATGGAGTTAATCCCACTTTGTGCATTAACTCTGATAATTTTTGTGCCTTTCTGTCTTCATTGTGCGCAATTACAGTGCACAAATGTTCGGTGAGTAGTTCTTTCTTCTCAGAAGCATTGTGCAATTCTATTTTAGCTTTTAAGAACTGGGCCTCAACTTTGTTGTATTGTTTTCTAAAATTAATTAAATATAATGATGTAAACATGTAAACATGTAGTAGGGTGGGTCAAAAAAATCGATTTTATACTCCTCACTAAATATGAGCTCTTAATAAAAATGGGAAGATACGAATATCTTCTAAACGGTTAAAGCAATAAATTTCATAGAACGTTTAAGCCCCAACAAGAATACATCTTGTTAATTTGATAATAATGACTTCTCAGTGAATTATACATACATTTTTTTAACTTTGACCTCGAATATCTTTTAAATGGTAAGATTAATGAAAAAGTATACAATACCTTTTAGAGCAATCTTTTTTCTATAAGAATATACCATGATCCTTTGATAATAATAATTGTTCAACTTTTTACAAAATTAAGAAAAAAAAAACGAATTTTCCCAAACTTTTGACCTCGAATATCTTTTAAAGGGTTAAGTTATCGCTCCACATAAAATGAAAATAATTTTTGTTGTTTTTATTATTTTTTCTTAGTCAAGTCTAGTACGCAGCTGAAGCGAAACGAAAAATTTTGAAGTCTCCAAAGTCAACAGCGAACATGTTAACAAAAAAATATCATCGCGTATTATAACAAAGTAAAAATAATAAAAATACAAATACAAAAATTCAAGAAAAAACATCAGAAAATAAATTTTAAAGCAAATACAAAACAAATTTAATTTCGTTATCGAAATTTTGTATGGAAAATTTCGTTTCGCTTTACGATTGAAAAATCTTCCGATATTGGGCGAACTGTCAAAAGTCTTCCAATAGCAACCAGTGAGCTGCCAATTGTCAATTTTCTACCAAGTGAAAATTGTCTGTTTATACGTTAGGATCATTTTATTAGAAATTAGACAAATATTCGGGAGAAAATCAACTGAAATCTGCCACCAATTGTCATCCAATTAAAAATTGTGTGTTTACATGGTTGAAAGACTTTAGAGACCAAAAAATTGTTAGACTCATTGAAGACAATTTTCTTAACAGATGACGGAGAATAATATGAAACTTTATTTAGAATTGAGACAGGAAAAAATCGTAAGGGAGACCCTTTTCCCCTCCGTTTAGCTCCCGTGGCTGGCTATACCTTTTAGCAAAGCCAATAAATTTTTACTTAATATTATTTTTAAATAGAGCTCATTTAAGGAATAGTGCTTGAAAAATTTATTTTCAATTTCAAAATTTTGAAAAAAAAAATGTATTTTTGTGTAATTGAGTGTTAACGCTGTTTTCAATTTTCTCAATAGTTTTTTATTCAAAAACAGAAAACCGGATGCGAAAATGTTCTGTCGTTTTGAAGAAATTAAAAAAAAACTCCTTTTTAAATTATTTCTCAATAACGAATACAATATGAACATCATCCAATGACCAATTAGTCAACAATTGTGCAATTATTTGAAAATAAAAAAAGTTGGGTGTTTAGACGAGTACATAGGATTGCAAGAATTCGGCCAATTTTTTGATAGAAAATTGGCAAAAGATTGGCTGCCACTTTTTTTCTGCACTTTTGACAGATAAAATCGGATGTTTACATTATTGATATAAAATTGGTGAAAATTTGTTGGGAAAAATCGGTCAATATTGGAAGATCTTGCAATCGTTTAGTTATACGAAAAAACTATATTAGGCCTTTTTTATAGAGCGTTTAATTTCCTAAAAGAATATGTAAAGAAATTTGTTAAAAAGTCGATTGAGGAGGATATTCCCATTTTATTAAGAACTCATATTTGGGGAGTATGTTCTGGAGGTGTCTAGCAATCGATTTTTCGGAGTATATAATCAAAAAAAATATTCGTTTTTTTTTTAACCACCCTAATATATACCTAGGTTATATTTAATCAAAAACTTACTCAATATTCGCATACTGAATGCAAGCGGAATCAATTTGTTTCCTTAAGAGAGCCACGTCGGTAGCAAGTTCATTGTCCAACTTTGATAGCTCGATTTTGATTTCTTCGATTTTCTTTGCTTCGGCAGCAGTTTTTTGTGAACTAAATAATAGTTGAGTGAAATAAAACAACAACAAATTTGAAATGTAAATAAATCTTACTGTGCTTCGATAGCTTTATGAAGCAAATCCTTCTTCTGTTTGTTTTGTTCTTCAATTATTTTGCGATGAACTTCAAAATCTTTGAGTGATATTCCCTTGAATGGAGACGATTCAATATTTTCAGATGGTTCTGGTAATATTGAGGAATTATTCAATGAATTGTTTTCAACTGGGCTATCAGATGATGACGAGACATCTAATTGCTCATTTTGATTTTGTTGTAGAGTATTTGGAATTGGTTGATAGAACAATGCACCTTCAATGGATTTGGACATGCTTTTATTCAAATTTATTTCATCCATTATTGATTCCTCTTGCTGTTGTAATGTTGGTGGTTGGGTTGGCATTTGACCTTTTATGTTTATTTTTCGATCCGGCTTTTTTATTTTTAAATTTTCCTGCGATCGTGCAAGATCCTTTTTATCAGGCATTCTTCGGATTCCATGATTTCTGATTGTAGCGGATTTCACTTGGTGAAAAAAATTACAAAGTTTTTATTTTTGTACATTTTATTGTATTTAAGAGTATCAAGATAAAGATCAATTAGAAAAATGCAACAACTCACTTGTTTTTGCTGTGTTTGATGTAATTTTGCTGATATCTTCTGGACTAAAACCGTTAAATTTATCCGACATGGTTTTTTTTAGATAGTATTTAGAGTGTTTTAAATTTTGCAATATTAAAAAGCCGATGTTAATTTGGAACAAGTTAAATTTATTATAAAAATAAATTACACAAATTGCTTACGTCCAAGGGCTCAGCAAACAAAAATTCAATTTTTGACTTTTGTATGATGTGTCAAAGTGGGGTTATCGATCTAGGAGTTGCCATTCGCAATGAATAGTGATCGTGATAAATTTTTTTTCGAACAAGAACATAATTGCCAACTGCTGCAATATCATGTCTTACTTAAATGCATGGATCTTGTGGCGATACAACGATCAACGAAAAAAATAAACGCTGCCGTCGTTTTGTATGAAACAAATCCCCAAAATCGGGTATTACGTCAAAATCATAAAAATACAAATCAAAACATTTAAGAAAAAACATCAGAAAATAAGTTTTAAAGCCAAAACAAAAAAAAAAAATAATTTCGTTCAAGATTTCGTTGTCCTATTTTTGTATGGTAAATTTAGTTTTGCTTCATCTGCGTACTAGGGTAGTAAGCAAATGGGGCTAAATTTCAGATAAATAAATAAATAAATTTTGGTAATCATAAAGGCTTGGCCACACTGGAGGGTATGCGGTAGCGGTACGGGTAGCGGTACGGGTAGCGGTGAGGGTACTTGTATGACAAAAATTCCAAACTGACACATCAACGTTCAGGTGTGGAATTTTTTTAGTACAAATATACCCTCCAGAGGGTATGCGGTAGCGGTACGGGTAGGGGTAACGATATTTGTATGAAAAAAATTCCACATCTGAACGTTGATATGTCATTTTGAAATTTTGTTCATACAAGTACCGTTACCTCTACCCATACCGCTACCGCATGTACCCTTCGGTGTGACCAAGCCTTCATATAATTACCCGTACCGTTACCGCATACCTGTAGCCTTAAGGCTTGGCCACACCGGAGGGTATGCGGTAGCGGTACGGGTAGCGGTAACGATATTTGTATGAAAAAAATTCCAAACTGACATATCAACGTTCAGATGTGGAATTTTTTTCATACAAATATCGTTACCGCTACCCGTACCTCTACCGCATACCCTCCGGTGTGGTGGCCAAGCCTTTAAAGAATTTCGCCATTTTACTTTTCGTCGTATACATTAGGTCTGTTCCAGACTTTTTGTGCACTAAACTAGGTAGGCAGTCTGTTAAATTAATGAGAGTTGGGAGAGAATTCTCTCAGTACGAAAGAAAACTACGAAAGACTGCCAAAAAGTCTGGAACAAGTTGAACACCATTATACAACACAATTTCATATTTTATGCCTAATTCGATAAACATTAACACTTTTTTAGTGCAAAAAACACGTAAACGCGATTCAATTTAAAAATCACTACAATTTGATTTTTCTTCTTTATTTATTTGTTTGACATACGTCAACTTTTCATTTGACTGAAATCATATTTCTGCCGGAAGTAATTCTTTGGGCTAAATTTGTCAGGGTGGGGAAATTTTTTACTCTCGTGAGCGCTCTCTTCTACACAATTTTTGAAGTTGGGAACAGACTCTGACCAAAAATAACCAAATATTACTAAATTCGGCAGTTGCAAACTGAGTGTGGAACGGACCTATTTTTTTTGGCAAGCCACCAAAGAAATTAACTTGCTCATTCTTTGTCTGTCCGTACCTATTTTTTTAAGAGTATTTGACAGTAGTTGTGTGTCATAATAACTAGCAATTTGCATTCATGTAAATGAAGGATTTGATGCGCTTTCTATTGAAAATTTCTAGTAAAGTACTCATGAGTAATCTATCACCTTCAAAGGCACAGTACACATACTGTGTAGGTACTGTGTTTCAAATGACTTCGAATATTGTGGTCGGGCCTTAATTTCTGTCACTTTAAAAATTATCAATTTTTACTGAAATCAAATTGAACGCGCTCAAATGTCATTATTTATCAAGTGTCACCGGAAGACCACCTTGTTGTGTTTATTTATTTTTAAACAAAATAAAATAATAGTTTCCCATAGTAAAACTACTCTCCGTTGTTTTATTTCGAAAATTTGTTTAAGAGTTAAATCAATCTTCCTAGACATAAATCAACATAATGGCTGGCAGAGGAGGACGTGGTGGCAAGACTTCGTCTTTAACCCAAGAACAACTTCAAGCAATGGGTTGCATTGGAAAAGACATGCCTCAAGTTCAACTAGCACCTCCACCAACATTTCCACCTCTAATGTCAAAGCCTGTTACAATGGAGGTAAGAAATGTTCCAACTTAACAAATCCTTTTCAATAATAGTTCAATCCAAAGACAACAGCTTCCCAAAACTATCAAATCCTCTGGAAGGAAGATTTCTTAAGTCACATGCGAGATTCTCCTTATTACATTATGCCAAAACTCACAAAAGCCAATATCCTGCGATATTCTGATCAATATAATGTAAGTAATTAAGAAACAATTCCTTCTTCATTTTTGTTTTTATTTAAAATCTTCTTCAAACCAAAGAATGCATTAGAAAATTCCAAAACAAAAACAAAAGCAGATATTCCTTGGCAATTAATGCCAAGTGAATTGTCTCCTATGTTTAACAAACGGAAAACAAATAGCGCCGCAGGTGGAACTAATGTTCCATCGAAAAAGTCTAAAACAGCCAACATCGATGATAGACTTAAAGTTCTTGAAGAAAAAGAAAAGACTGATGGTGATCCGGAATTAAATGAGAAGAAAGCATCAGATTCTGAAGCTGAGGAAGAGGAAGAAGAGGTATTTTTATTTTGTAATTTAATTAAGACATAGTTTTTATACTTTTTTTTCCAATAAACAGGATGGTATGAAAGCCGATGATGAAATGGATGATGAAAATGATTATGGTAACAGCTATTTTGATAATGGAGAAGCTTACAATGAAGAAGATGATAATTTAGATGATGGACCTGTTTATTAAATTAATTTTGTTTTTGAAATATTTTGGTTTTACTTTAGTAGAAAGTCAGAGACTTTATTTATTTGGAATCCACTTTATCAAATTAAGAAACACTCTTATTCAAAAGATGTTTCTTTCGGGTTAAAAAGTATTAACCTAAAAACCAACAAAACATGGTCAATTTAGTTACCTTTGCCATTATGCTGAACGAGCAGGATTCCGCGCTGGAAAAGTGTTTCCTCTAAGGCACTTTTCTTGGATCCATGTTGCAGCGGAAGAATTTCATATATTAGATCAACGGCGACGTCTACAGTTTCAGTAAGAATGAACTACTTTGTGAACACCTTTTATGGGCTACTTTGGCATATTCAGAGTTGGACCCATGAATCACGGATCATGCACATGGATTGTAGATCCGCCTCAAGGCACTGGTCACCATAACAAACTTCATCTGCTGTTCATCGAATTCGTGGAGGCTTTAGATAGCGTCAACAGGAAGTGTATTTGCATTAATAGACAGAAAAACTTCTTGCGAAAAGGGATATGTAGAACGAAAGAACAGTAGAATAGGAGTTAAACCACCTTATTCAGCTGGTCGACGAGCCGCGACTCTAGTACACTCTAGATTTGTTTCTTAGCTCTGACCCTAATAAATATACTGTTAGTGTGTTGTTGCCTGTTGGTACATCGGAACATTGTTTCATATCTGCAAATTTCTTGTGCCAAATATACCCAATTAAAGAAAAGAGAACTGTCTGACAGTACGAGAAAGTTAACTGGGAGGATCCCAACGATTTCTTTCAAAATGTTAACTGGTCGCTATGCTTCCTCTATAGTGACTGATTGCAGTGCAGATATAATCACAAATTTAATTCCCTTCGGAATGAGAAATTTTATCCCGAATAGGGTTAATTTAATAAAACCGAAAGAATTTGATTCGAGCTGCAAAGAGGTTATCACGAATAAAGAGGTACAATCTTGATGTTACAAAGCCAACCTCACTGAGGAAATCTGGAAAAAGTTCAAACAAGCTAGAAAGGTCAGAAACGCCAATATTCGACGAACTAAATTTTTGCATGGAAATACAACAATGTCCCAAAGGTAGTAAAAATGTTTGGTCATTTGTAAAAAAACATACGCAATACTACCTCGTCGTCGGCTCCAACGCTCGTCTTCAATGATACTCCTTTTGTTAGCTCTGTTGAGAAAGCTAACCTCCTCGCGAGGCAATTGGCTGCCAACTCTACATTCCTGATAGTGTCATGACTCCGCCACCAAGATTTCAACAAGATCTTGATATTCACAAATTTGCTTTACAAATTCCCTATCGTTTTGAAGAGGTGTTCTTCCGCGCTAGCGAATCTTCCCCACCCTCCAACTACCGACCAATCGCACTTGCGTCACTTCTTTCCAAGGTCATGGAAACGTTGATTAATTTTCAACTTAAATATCTCGAAGAACGAAAGCTTATTAATGACCGGAGGTATGTCTTTCGTAGCAACACTCACCGAACAGTGGACCAAATTTTGACATGGCTTTGGAGAAAGCAAGATTGTTGCAGTTGATATTTCTAAGGCACTTGATAGAGTTTGCAATCAAGCTCTTCTTTTAAAAATGCGTGATTTTTTAGTCGATTTGTCTCTTCTTCGATGGATTAGAAACTACCTTTCGAACCGTTGAATAAAAGTCGTATTAGATGAATTCCATTCTGAAACCCATAAAATAAATGCTAGTGTGCTCCAGGGCTCCGTTTTGTCTCCGACTCTTTCTCATTTTTATAAATGATCTCCCTTCTGAAACTTCAAATCCACTCAACTGTTTTGCTGATGATAGTACCCCTAATTTTTCATATTCGTTTCCTGATTCTCGCCCATGTTCTTCGGATGTGAATCTCGAATATGATAAGCTCATTCATTAAATTCTAATCTTGAAAGCATTATCCAATGAGAAATAAGAAATCGCGTAGAATTTAATTCTTCAAAAACACAATTTTGCTACTATTAATAACCCTCTGTCGGCACACGAGTGCGAGTTTGGCCCGACAAAAAATTAAAAAATAACAATTTTTCAAAAAAGTGGATGCAAACAATTCTCTTTATAATTGATGACAATATATTTTTTTCGAATTGTGAATACAATATTCGAATTCCTATTCTACATCAATTTCATATACGTTTTCTTTAAAAATATGAGACATAAAAAAGTTCTAGCGACATGAAAAAGTAGAAGCCACATTCGCACCCGTGTGTCACAAAAAAAGATGTGTGCCTACAGAGGGTTAAAGCGAAATTTGTGTCATATAGGATAGAGTTGCCTAATTTCGGCCGTCTCCAGTTTCCGGCCACCTTCCGGAAAATCGTTATAACTAGTGATTTAATAGGGTTTACCCCCTGAATACAATGGTGTAGCTGTAGCTTGTAGCGCAATTTAAATAATTCTCAACTTTTTGCTCAGCTGTCGCCAACTTTTGTAGGGTTTTCCCTTAGTAAAATTTTGACAGTACTACAAGCTACAGCCACAGCTACACCATTGTATTCAGCCAGTTATTCCAATGTGCTTTTACATGTTAGAAAAGCATAAGATCGAAATTTTGGAACAAACCCTTCGAAATCACTAGTAATACCGATTTTCCGAAAGGTGGCCGGAAACTAGAGACGGCCGAAATTAGGCAACTCGTCTGCGAAATGTTCAAGTTTCCTCCAAAGATGCAAAAGCATATACCTATTCGTCCAAGGCTCGAGTATAACTCCCAATTCTGGGCAGGTGCTCCAAACAGGCAAACAGAAAAACAATTCCCTATAAATTCAACAAAACATGCTTTTCTTTTTTATGCAATTTATTGCAATTTAGGGAAAACAATTTCGGATAACTACATTGTCCATAGAAAAAAACAATAAAAAGATAAATCTATACACTTAGCGCAATTGCGAATAATTTATTTTAATAATAATTAACAAATTGCTACATTTATTTTTATATCCATGGAATTGTTGTTGTTTATTCGTATGTCTTTGGTGGTTTGGAGTTCAAGAAGATAATTCCTGATGACTTGGCCTAAATAATTAAACAATTTTCTTATAAAAATCATATCAAACAAAAACTATTTCCATGCAAAACTTACAAATCCAATTGAACCAGCCAAAACCAAAATTCCAGTTAACAATACTGCGTTGTATTTGGAGTTTTGACGAGAATGGTGTTCTTGCCAATCTCCTTCTGGGACTGGTAAGTCATTCATGGTTGAGGGCTTGTGGTGTCCACCGGCATGGTAGGCAGCACGAGACAAAGCTCCAGCTGTAAAATTGATTTTGATAGGTTTTTTTGAGCAAAAATGATTTCATAATTATGTAATGTAAGGTTACCAATAAGATTAGGAAGTCGAAATTTTTTTTTTAACTTACCATTTCTCAACAAAAGAGCTTGGGATACAAATTGTTTGACCAACATATTGATTAAGTTAATGGAATTATATCTTGAATTGAAAAGAAAATATAAATTAAATTGATTTTTTGGAAGAAATTTTAAGATTTTGATTTTACTCACAACCACTCTGACTTGACAGTGTGCTAAGGAAAATAATCAAAAAAATTGGAAATTTTCACAGTGCGAGAACGAGTATCGAAGTGCATAAACGACTATCGAATGGGTAGATTTTGACGTTTTTAATTTTCTGAACACTTCTGTAAGGGTGATAACACATTGAAGACTTTAAGGCTACAACATAAGGGAAATTATTTTGTATTTTTCTTTTTGCACTTTTGGTCACTGTGCAAAAGTAAAAGAGTGATTTTTTTAACACTTCTTTTGCAGCGTTGGGGTATGAAAATTTACTTTTTGAAAATAAATGTCATAGGGTTTAGCAAATCTAGTGCTCATAATTGCAAAACAGTTTTTGTTATGGTATGTACCTATACTAATTCCACATTCAAATACCCATACTGCTACCACATACTTTTCAGGTGTGGTCAATTGTTTAGGGCCAGTTGTAGAAATATTTCTTGATTCAACGAATTTTATTTTATGAAATCAGTGGTCAAGCTGAGGTTTAGCACTGGTTTAAGGTCCATATAATGTTAAAATATCCAAATAAATGCTTAAACCAAAGTTTAAACATAGATAATTCGTTGAAATCAGCAATTTAGATTCTTGAACCAAGGCTGAAGTACGTTTGTACTACTGTCTTAAGCCTAGTACGCAGCTGGAACGAAACGAAATTTTCCATACAAAAATGAACGAACATTTTCGTTTTGCTTGATTTTAAATAAATTTGGATTTATTTTGGCTTTGACAGAATACTGGGAGATATTTTTTCGTTAGCATTTTCGTTATCGAATTTGAACATTTTTCGTTTCGCTTCAGCTGCGTACTAGGCTTTAGTAACCATTTTTATCAACGTTTTTTTTTTATAACGTTTTACAAATGATCCATATAGCCCGACAAACAATTTTGATTCTATAAAGCTTTACAGATGCAATTGTTGCTTCTGTAAAGCATTATTGAAGTAAAATTGTTAGTAGAGAGATCAAAAGATTGATTACAAAATAAAACGATTTGGATTAAAGTAGAAACAGATTTCAATTTGCATCTCTTTTTCGCTAATATTCGCCAACTCTTGCTTTAATTCTTATTTTTCTCCCTACTATCAAACAAAAGTCATCTGTTGACCAGAAATAGAACTAATTTTTGGTTCAGTTAAAATGATTCCGATAGACAGCAGGACTTCATGTTGTTTTTGTTTTTCGTGTAAAATTGATCCAGTTCCAAATGAATAACTTATGTTGGTTTAAAAAAATTATAAATTGCAACAAACATTCATGCAAGTTTGATTGCAATTTATTCTACATTGGCCACTTTTTGCAAAAGTAGGTACAAAAGTAATATATTTTTTTTTTCTCGCTATCGCAATTTTCTTGTAAAAAAGGGTAAATAAATTGTTTTTCAGATCAAAAGATTCTGCATCATTTTCAATTTTTTTTTTTATTTTGAAAACTTTCATTTATTTGTACTTTTTCACTTTTTGAGCCAATGTAGTTAGGGCCTTAATTTATTTTTCAAATGAAATGAAAGTGCTGAATTCATTCATTTCTCTCACAATTTCCCTCCATAAATTTCCCTTCAAAATCCACAGTTTGAAAAGCTCTGCTTATGTCATCCAGCACAAACTTCAAAACCTCTGACATTTGTTTTGATTGTTCCTTCAAAACTACTACTGAAAAAAATCTTACCAATCGATGGTTTAACCCTTTTTTTCATTTATATTTTTCATTATCTCAACTAAATATTTAAACAAATTTCAATTAAAAATGTTAACCATCGGAACCTTAGCCAACATAAAGCATATTTTGCAAAAAGATCTATTCAATAGCACCGGCGAACGTGTCCTATCCGTCGCCACAGTCACAAAAACTTACAAAAAGAAAAAAGTTTGTTATCTCTGCATTGTCACAACTCCACCTCCCATTCCCGTTATAACAGTATGTTTAGTAAAACTTCCCGAACGTGAAGGTGATTACAAAAAGAAACGCTGCTGGCAATTGGACGAAATCAAACTCGTCGATGGCAAAAGCGAAGATTTCGAAACTCACGAATTTGATTTGCAAGTTGAAAAACTCTACAAGTGGTATGCTATTAATTTGCATGAAAGACAAAATTTCATTGCTGTTTTGTATAAGCAAATTAATAAATATGTCCGATCGAATCGGGCCGAATTCCGGAATGTCCCGGCTGCTTGGTTGTCCGAAATGTCACCGGAAAAGGTGGCAGCGAGTGGCAATGGAAATAAAGCCATCGCTGACATTGAAGATGACGATTCAGAAAGTCCTGAATTCCAAATGATTTCGGACAAGGAAGCAACTGAATTGATGAAGTTGTTTTCCGAGTGTGATTTTGCTATTAAAGATGCAGAGACTTTTATTGAACAATTGAGTAAAGAATTACATGATTTAGATGGGGTAAAGTTAATCTGGGTAATCTTAAAACTTGTAGTTTAATTATTTGTTTTATATTCAGGCTAATGTTCAAAGTGTATTGGCATCAGAGCAACAAGTTTTTGTTCTAATGCAACATATTGAAACGGCCGTTGCTGAAGCGGAGAAATTTGAAACTCGACTGGATGCTTATGAAGAGATTTTGGGACATGTCCGGGAGACTATGGAGAAGATTGGCGGGAAGAATGCAATGATTGAGATTGCTAATAATAATAATATTAAATTGCTGAAGGAATTAAATCGAGTTATTGTGAGTTATCTTTTCTATGTGTTTATTAAAACAAAAACAAACAAAAATTATTCTTATTTGATAGAGAACTCGAATTTCATTCTTAGTTGAGTCCATTGTTGAAAATCTTTGTTAACTTAAAAAAAGAACATTTACACTGCCGCTCATCTGAATAGGTTCACATTTTAGTTCGTTTTACATTTGGCCTGTCTTGGTATGTAATGCAATGGCACATCTTTTTTATGTATGTAACGAGAGAACATCTTTATGCGCTTAGTTAAGGAGAAAAAAAAAATTGTCTTGGGGCCTACCGTTCTTCTCACACGGTAGCTAGACCAAATCTAGTCATAAAATCAAGCATATTTTTTGGCTCATCTGAATAGGTTCAAAAGCAAAAATGTTAATAAATGATGAGTTGCATGGGTCTGTTGGACTCAAAATTGTGTCTGTCAATAAATCTGATTGTGTATAACCTGTAAGGATGAAAACGGGTCGTGAAAAATCTTTAGGCGCGGAAAAAATGTGGAAAATAAAAGAAGCCTTTGAATTAGACCGAAACCAACGATGCATTGGGACAAAAACAAACACAAGTTAAAATTTAGTAAGCAGTTATTTGCGCAATATCCAAGGGTATAGAAACAACATTAAAAGTCGATGTAACTCAGTCACAACATGGGGCGATAGATGTGCAATGATCAGAATAGCATGACTTCGAGCTAAAAATTAAGCTGAAAACGGGTATAAAATGCAGTTTAACGACGCACAGTGGGGCAGAATGCCTTAAAATGTGGTATTAAATCAACCGTTAGCGCTAGGAACCTGAAATTTTGTATATATGCTTCTGAGACCCTTACTAGGCCATATCTAATGCTATAATTGCCACGCCCACTAAAAGGCCCACTTATTTGGGATCTAATAAAAATGTTAGTATTTTTCAGATTGAAAGGTTATTTTAAGGCTCAAGATACTTAATAATATATTAATTTCTTATCTGACATAACTTTTATCCATGCTTTTATCCAACTTTACCCTTATTGTAGAGAAAATCTGATTTAAAAAAAAATCTTTTTTTTTAATTTAAAGTTTTTATTTTCATCGACTTTTTTAAATTTAGGGCCAATTTTTCAATAGTCAGTTAAACAGTCAGTTAGTACTTATTCCTAAGGATAGAGAAAAAATCAATTTTTCAACAGGCAGATATAGCTTATTCCTAAGAATAAATCTATCTGCTTCTTTCAGAAACGAATAAAATTATTCTAAGGAATAATCTCAATAAAAATATTGTGTCAGTTGTCAAAGCTGTTTTGAAAGAATTTTGAAAAAAATACAGTGGAAAACAAGAAAACAAAAACAATCATGAATAAAAATGACGTTTAATTTTAAATATTTTTGAATTTGACAATTTTTTTTTGTTATTCTGTAGAATAAATTATTCTTGATTGAAAAATTCAATGTTTTTATCTGATTGTTTATGAGCCTAATAACTTTATTCGTCGAACAGTTAACTGACTGTTTATTAGAAGATTGAAAAATTGGCTCTTAATTAAAAAAAAAACTAAAAAAAAAATATAAAATAAGTTTATTCATCACTTTCGTCATCAGATACGTTAGTTTCAACAAAAATGTTTGCTTCGGGAATGCTTGGGTTTCAATAGCGCAGGTGCTTCTGGGGATAAGACTGCAATTTTTTTGGACGAGCACGTTTCTTTGCAGATTCTTTTGCCTTTTTAAAAACAATTGAGGTATTGAGCCAATTTTCGTTTGTTGCATTAAATCTTTGTTTGATTCTAGAAGCTTTGACCCACCGCGTTTTGAACTCGGATTTAAAATGCGAAAAAAGTCTATTGAATTCATTAACTTGACTAATTTCGGTACTTTTTGTCATATTTAGAAGATATTTTTTTTAAAAATCCATCTGATCCTCAATCATAACACTCTCACATCTTTTCATAATTTCTACAAGTTGCGTTCTTGTAAAAAAATTGAATTTGAAGAGATTCCTAAAGCAACGAAAAAAATAAAAAAAAAAAGTTAAGGTTCAAAAGTTACGAAAATTCACATATCACAAAAAGGGTGCAAAACGAGCACGTTTTTTTGACGGAATCACAAAATTAACATCACAAACATTTTAAAATCACATAAAACACAACTCGATCCCACTCGGAACACATTTAAAAATCAATGGATTTCACAGAACCTCTAAAATAACCCTTTGAAAAAAACTGAACTTCACTAAAATTTTACATGTATATTTACATTTAACAAAAAACAAATTGTTTAAATAACTCTTACATACCCGAAGTTGAAGGCTGCATACTTAAATTTTTAATGAATCAACAAAAAAAATTAAAAACTGTTCTCAAAGATCACGATGAAAAATCGACAATTTCACTTCTGGCTCAGCTGACTACTAATTAAGCTTAAACAAAACTGTGTTGTGAAAAAACGGGAAGGACTAAAAAAAAATTAAAATAATTTTTTTAAAGGATGGATATTACTCTATTAGAAAATATTAAAAAATTAAGTTTATTTGCAATTTGGTTTTATTAATTATTGCCAGCTTTTGGGTCGATTTGCCCCATTGTGCGACGGCAAAACGGGTTGTCAGAAGTGGTAAACATTTGAGGAGAACAAAACTTCGCAAAAATTATCACTTTACAAACCACGAACAGAAACTCACCTCCAATAGTAAAAAAAACTCTGTTTGAAATTGCAGATCAAAAGTTTTGTATGAGGAAATAGCTTTTCACTTAATGACATTGCCTTCACAGTTATGTAGACACCTTAAAATAATGCTTCACTCTACGAAGCTCATAAAAATAGGAATTTAGCCCTCAGGGCCCACTTAATTCATTTGTTTTCCTTTGAAAAATCACCGGTTGCAAATTCGACTTTCACGACAATTTTTTTTTTTTTATTGGAGGTGAGTTTCTGTTCGATGAACCTGGACAAAGAAATAGCACATTTTTGATTTTTCTTACAAAAATTGGATTTATTTGGGACCTTTTAACTTATATATATTAATTTTTATATCAGGGCATGCATTAGCTTATGGGGATTCATAACTAATAATTATAAATTATTTTATTTCGATTAAATTTCTGAAAATTATGATTTGTAGAGAATACCCTTTTTTCTTGTGGACAAGGAAATAGCACACATTCCGAAAATTATAAAAATAATCATTTCTAAAAAAAAATTCTTACAATTTCCGATAAATTCAATACTACTAAGTTAGTAACTTATTAGTAGACCACGGTTTTTTCAAAGTTACTTTTTGGTAAACTTTCAACTAACTTCTGGTATCCACTTTGTGGAGTACGGTACCACGCTTCTTTGATTCTGGTCCAAAGATCGTTTGAATTTTCGAAATTTGTTTCCCCAAGCTTAACCTTGACATCAATTTATAAATTTTCTATGGGGTTAAGATCGTGAATTTGAGATGGTTAGGTGCAAACATCGATGTTTTCGTCCGAAAACCTATCTTGTACTATTTTTGATGCATGCTTGGGTTGTTATTGTTATGTATGAATATCTAATTAACAAGCGAGAAATATGGTTCTTTGGTATTCTAATGTAATATTAAGACAAAAGAATTTATCAATTCTGCCATCCACCTAACCAATGGGTCCTTACCATGCCAGGTTTCCTAGTTTCATCGTCTTGGAGATAATACTTTGGCTTGTCCTTTTAACATTTTAGGGCAATGGACAAATGTTTTGTCATCGGTTTCGATGCGGTTAACCTTTATTTCATCACTCCAAAAGACTCTCATTCAAAACTGCACGTTTTTATTCAGATGTTTTTTAGCTAAATGTTAGGCGATCTTTGATGTGTCTTTTTATATCATTGGATTTTTCTTGCTTACCCGTCTATACAATTCAGCATCATTAAGTATCCTTCTTAAAAGTCTGCTTGACTTTTTTTTTTCACCGAATTCTATATTTACTTCGGGCAAAATCGTGCGAGATGACTTAAAAGGCTCATATTTGCGTTTCTTTGTGATCGCTCTATCCACTCGTATGGAAGTTTTGCTGGGAAGAAGTTAACCCAATTTAATTTCAGAATTTAAATTTCTATTTGCTCTATCTAGATAAATGGCTTTATCCATCATTTATTCGAAAAATTCAGAGTTTAAGCTAATTGAGTAGGATTTTTCCCTTGACTATGAAGATATAAAAGTAATTCTCCCTTATTTCGCAGTTTAATGATTTTTTCTGCCTATTTTTTTTTCAAAAACAAATGCATTTTCGTTTACAACTTTTGAACGCGGATTAAAAATTTAACGGTTAAACAAATGTATGCTATTTCTGTGTCCACTAGCGAAAGAGACAGGAAAAGCATTATATTGCTAGTGCAATTAAATATAGAAAATAACGGTACTTTTAAGATATTTTCGCCTCAATCACTTTATTTCGACAATATACCAAAAGAAAAAAAAAATATAATAAGCATTCCCAATATCTAAAATTCGATTCGCATGATTTTTCGCAATAGTGTGCTATTTCTCTGTCCATGATTGTAGATATGTATCAACTGTTTTTTAATTCCGGTTTTTCAGACTATTTAACATTAGCGAAAAGTTAAAAAAAAAAAATAATAATATTCCTACTATCTTTTTAGCTTAAAAAAAAGCTCAAATCTATCCAGAGTCCGTCTGTCTGACCAATCTTAGTTTTGTTATACTCAAGACCTAAAAAAAATAATTTATTTTTCGATATTATAAAAAGTTGTTACAAATTGCATTGAAATATTTGCACAAGGTAAAAAGATCTACAGAAAATTCCCTTTTTAACCTGAATTAAGTTCTTTTCTGCGAAAATAAAATTCAGTCAAAGTGTCGAGCCTAACCTTGCGCTGACGGACGCACTGCCTGGTTTTAATTCATTGATCGATGTGAGCTTTAATAAAATAACTTAAAAACAAGTTTGTACCACTTTTATTAGCGGAGCTATGCAAAAAACCGTATTTTTTTTGAATAGTTTTATATTATCTTAAAACCAAAAAAAAAAAAAATTGTGTTAGCATAAACACTTTCCAGCTCTAATTTGCACTTCTTAATGTTTTTAATTCCATAAAGGTATAACTACAACAGCCACTTTTTGCAAAAAGTCAAAAAGTGAAAATCTTCAAACTCATTTTGTGACTGTTTTTCCCAGCACAAAATTAAAAATAATGATGCAGAATGCTTATTTTTTAGTTAAGTTTTAGTTTTTTCCAAAAGCAAATAGCGCTAAAAAGAAATAAAAAATTTTTACTTTTGTAAATTTCCCACTTTTTCACTTTTTAGGTCATTCAATGACCTCCAATTCTCCAATTTAAAGAGAATAAAAATAATACAATCCCCCCCCCTTAGCAAAAAGCTATCTACGCCACTGGGTCATTGTAGTGTAGTGTAGGGCCTTTACGAGATTATGGGCAGTATAATGAATACTAGTATCAGCCCTATGAATAGCTCGAATTTCTTACAATTATGTGAGTTAAAATAGAGGTTGTAATCATGTAATCGTTACTATTAAATTATTTTTCATGAACAAGATCTTTATGTTTTCTAAGTATGCCGCTTGCGAAAGCGGTTAGTGAACCATTTGATTCAATTCATTTTTCTATAGAATATAATTCCATTTTTTTTAAATTAATAAAATGCACGTCTGGGTCACATTCACTTGCTCTTATTTTATTATCATTATGGAATAAATATAGTTTGATTTTTTAAGATTTTTCATAAGATATGTAAAAAAATATAAATTTTATTTTTATAATAACTGAAAGAACGTTTTAAATGGGTCTTACCAAAAAAAAAAGGAATTTTTTTTGAAAAAAAAAAAAGGTTTTTAAAAAAAATAGTATTTTGTATACATAATACAAATTTAAAATATTTTTCAAAAAAAAAGTTGGTATAACATTTTTAGGAATATTTGAAATGTGTTGTGTTGAAATGTCCAAAATGTGTTTTTCTGAATTTTTTAAGATTAAAGGCTGTAGGTACTACATCAAATCGCAAAATAAAAAAGGTACAAAAACAAAAAGTTTTCGAAATTTCAAATATTTTAAATTTTTAAATAGCACATTAATATAAATTTGTTTTTGTTATTTTGTACTTTTTATACTTTTTGTACTCTTTTTGCTTTTGTGATGTAGTTCTAGCTTTAACATTAGAATCATAACATTGAGGCCAAAGAATGCTTGATAATTTGTATTTATAAAGTTATAAGCCTTCTAAGTTAGTTTTTATTAAACATAAACATATAATTTGTAGCTCAAGCAAGAGTAGAAAAACAAAGTTTTGTAAAATCTAGCTGACCTGGCAGACGTTGTTCTACCCTCCTAATCAAAATTAAGAATTTTGGCTTGGAAAATTGACCTATCTTCTTTACACAGATTCACCTATTTTTAGCTTTCAAATGCAGCTAACTTCAAAACATGATGACTAACAATCCAACATTATTTTTTTTTTGCAAATTGTAAGTTGTGCAGATCCAATGAGTTTCTATACTCAACAAGTAAGAAAGTTGGTCAAACGCAGTCAAATTTAAAGGAAATTAGAAGACCCAAAATTTGATTTTGGATTGTCAATTGGGATTTCTGATAACATTATTTACAAAATTATACTTTTTTTTTGTTGCTGACACTAAACTATACTTTTCTTAAAGTTTTCGGTGTGCTAAACTTGAATCTGAAGTCAGAAATATTTGATCGTTCGTTCTTTTTTTTTTAATATTCAAAATTTTTAATAATTCAAAAAAAAAAACTTTATTATCCTCTTTATATAAACCAAATACAATTATGTACTTCAAATTAAAATATCTCAGGCAATAAGAAAGATGTTGGAAAGATTTAAACATGTTTCAAAAGAAGAACAAAAGAAATCGAAACGATTTATGTTTAAACAAATTTCTTTACACTATAGCATAGCCTCAAAAGTAGGCAAAAAAAACGGTTTTCTTAATTTTCTAACAGTAATATGTATTTCAAAAACTGGAGCTGATTGAATTTTTCTGACTTCGAGCTCAGCACTCCGAAAACATTTGGAAAAGTATATAATTTGGTTTCCGCAAAAAAAAAACATTGTAAACTAGTGTAATGGTTAAACTTTTGTTGGTTAGCTTGTCCTTTTTTGAGAAGCGAATAATTAGAATTGTAAAATCCTCCTTTATATCGAAAAATGGAAAACCTTCAAAATTTGATTTGCACTGTTTACTTATTCTGATGATTATTTAAATTGAATTTACAGACACAACTTGATCTCCCTCATGGTCATCAACAAGCTCTGGATGAGCCCGACCTAAAAACTGCCGCTGGTAGAGAAGCTGCAATAGCTGCGGCCAAAAGCTTGCAACAAGCAATGAACAGTGACATAGATCCGTCGCTCTTACGTCTCGAAGCAGTACAAGATCAACGAAAACGTTTTGAAAAGTGGAAGGCAAAGTTCTCCATTACCGTTAGTCGTTATGTGAATAATTTATTCATTCATTTGGGCAATGAATTTGGCGACACTCCAATTTCTTCAACTGAACTTGTTCTCCCAAAACATTCTTCAGTTCATAAAGAACTTGTTGCCTACACAGAATTAATGCACTGGACAAAAGCAATGGATCGTAAAACTTATGATGGCTTGACAAGAGTTTATACAACATCGTTGAGTAAAATCTATGAAAGAGATATTCGTAATTTCTTTACTTTGGTAAAAATTTGATTTGATTCTTAGTTCAGTTAAATAATTTGTTTTATTCATAGGCTCGACTACAAATTTCCGAAAAACTACGAACATCACGTGAAGATTTAGACAGTTCGACTTCGTCAAAGAAATCAACTGTTGTAGTGCCTTATGGAACATTAGGTGTCAATAAAGAATCCTGGGCAAGTGGTGTTGAGACTGCTGATCGTGAGAAATTCGATATGATTTTAGAAAAAGTTCTAGCTGAATTAGAACCAGTCGCCTTACAAGAACAATTATTTTGCATTAATTTCTTTCAAATGGATGTGATAAGTCCCACGACTAAAAATACTCAAACAACGTTGGATGCATTAGAAAGTCAACCCGAACCAAAAGAACAAGATTCAAGTCAAATCAATTTTTTTTATTTTTATGTTACACTAAGGCAGTCAATAAGTTTAAATATTTTATTTTTATTTTAATAGGTAATCTTTTACCTCAGAAAAAAATTGACCGGCAAATCAACGAAGAAGTTCGTAAGCTAATGATGGCCTTATTCGGATGTCTGGAGCCTGAGCTTATTAGCTTTATACAAAGTTTTGACAAAATGGATAGCTTGTAGGTTCATTTTAGATTTCTTTTATGAATCAATCATTAAATCTGTTTCGAATTCAGCTATTCCTTATACGTTTTGGTGCGACTAACCCAGCACGTTATGTCAGCTCAAGACACCCACTCATTCCTTAGTATGACTTTTGCTTCAGCTTTGGTTCATGTCAAGCGAAACTTTGATCGATTCATGCAGCAACAAGTACAGTCAATTAAAGAAGCAAAAATGCCCAAACGTTCAAAATGCGGAATATTGCCGTATGTGGAAAATTTTGAAGACTTTGCCGAAACGTGCGAGGGAATATTTCGTAAATCGGATAGACGAGCCGACATGGAGAAATGGTACCTGCAATTGGTCAATACAATATTTGACTATATATCAATTCATTCCAACGAACACCCCAAAACACCGAGTCAAGTGGTAAAAATGGAAAATTATCATCATATGTATTCATTGTTGGCGCAGCTAAAAGTGCCTGGATTGGAGCCGCTTAAAAAAGATGGGAAAGCTAAATATAATGATGCATTGAAGGCATATGTGACTAAATATTTTGGTCGTCCATTAGAAAAACTTAACGTACAAAAATACTTTAACGATAGCTTTGTTTGTTTATAATAAATTTGTTTATTTCTTTTTCTAGCTTTTCTTTGAAGGAGTTCAACAAAAAGTAGCTCAAGGTGTTAAAGAAACTGAAATCAGTTATCAAATGGCATTTTCGAAACAAGAACTTCGTAAAGTCATTGGCCAATATCCAGCGCGCGAAGTTAAAAAAGGTTTGGAAAATCTTTACAAGAAAGTTGAAAAACATCTTTGTGAAGAGGAAAATCTACTGCAAGTTGTGTGGCATGCAATGCAGGAGGAATTTATTGCACAATATAATTATTTGGAGGAACGCATACAAAAATGCTATGCTGGAGCAATGATTAATTTGGAATTTAGTATTCATGATATATTGACGTTCTTTTCTGATATCGCTCGATCACATTGAATGAAAAATCGCATCGACTCTCTCTCTCAATCGAACATACAATTTTATACCGTTATGCCATGGAGGAAAAAATTCCATAGTATTAGTGCTTAAAGCATTAACTGTAATTAATTATTATATTATACAAAAAACAACAAAATCACAAAATAATTAAAAAAAAAACAAAATATTTTACTGTTAAGTGCAATAGCAAAATAAATATATATATATTAAAATTATTGCAACGAAAATGAGGTTTTCATTGAAAGAGTTTCAACTGTTTTAGAGTACAAAGAATTATGAAAGGAGAAGAAAACGCATTTTGCAGACTGCTGGGGAAGGGTATTGGTATCTTTACGAATTATTCATAATAATCCTTGGGTGGTCTGCTATATTGCCAAAAGTTGCAATATTTATGTGAAGTACATAGGTGAGTTTAGATTTAATTCAATCTATTGGATGTAAGAAATATTTTTAAATTTTTGGTTCTTATTTGAAAGGATTTCTGTTTTTTACTCACTCTACCGACAAAAAGATGAACATTTTATTCAATAATTTAGTGTAAGTGTTAATATAATTTCGAATAAAGTGTATTTTAGCACCTAGGTCAAAGCTGTAAATTGTAATTCCCAATTTTTGCACGTTATCCACGTATACTGCGGCGTATACGTGCTATTTTTTTTTTTTTTGTTAACCAAAAATGCAGAATAAGGATGGGGGAAACTGTTGATCAAGCTAGGAAATTAAGGTTCATGCAATATGACCATATGACACATTATTTTTATTTATAATGCACGAGCGTAAGGAACATTTTGCGTTTTCGATTACCAAAATGAATGAATGAATGAATTTTATAAATTTCCTTTTTTTATAATTTTCTACAAAAATTGACTTAATACATGAGCATTTAAAAATTTTCATATCTGTTGCACTTTTTCTTTGAAAAAATATTGAAATTCGGCCAAAGGAATTTGCAAAATGGTAAAAGTTTTTATCAACTCTAGAGTTACTAGGAAGTTATTGGTACCAAAGTGCAAAAAAAGCCTATTAATTTAATAAATTTTTTAACTGCAAAATCTTAAGTTTTCTCACATTGTTTGCCACAAATACATGGACATCAGTTTTTTTTAATCAGTCATATTTAACAATAATTCTTCTAATACATTACCATTAAAAAAATGTTATAACCGTTGAATAGTGGCTATAAAAAAGTAATTTAATTTTTTTTTAAATGCAAAGTTAAAAAAAAACATTTGTTTGCCAATTACACGGTGTAACACTCAAAATATACGCGGGCGGAGACCTATCAGGTTTTGTAGAACTAGTCGCACTGAATACGAAACGGTATTTGAAAATCTCCTAACACCCCCAAAATCTGGAGTTACGGGCAAAAAACGGTTTTTTGGACCTTCACCCATTGAAAAAATTCTAGCTTCGACAATTTTTTACCCATTTTCGATTTGTTTACAGTTTCTGATAGAAGATAAATATACCTTTTTAACAATGTATAAAACATGTAACTCGGTTAAACCACTTAGAATTTATAAGATGTCAAAGTTCAAAAATTCAATTTTTTTTGTCATTTGCCCAAATTCGGCATCAATTTAAAGTATATGTTTTCAAAACAACATGCTATTTAAAAAATATATTCTAAAACTATATCTATTTCCCAATTGATCGAGGTATATTTTATGAAAATCACTTTAAAATTGGCTTAGAAAAAAAAATTTTTCGATTTCAACCCAGATACAGAAATTTGAACTTTTAGGTATAGAACAAAAATGTTGTTTCGGCACGTAATAGGATAAGTTGGGCGCCAGGATTTGATGAAGGGTTTTTGTAGAGAAGCTCAATACAAACATTTTTTTTCTTTGGGAGGGGGGTCTATCTCCCCCCATTTAGGTGGGAGGGGCATTTTTCTAAAAAAAATTATCAAAATAAAAAAAATTATTAAAAAACAACGGCAACACTTACAGTAATAAATGATACCATTTCCAAAAGGCAAAATTGTGCATTTGATTCTAATTTTTAAATCAATATAATATTACCAATAGTTTTTGAAATAATCGATTTCAAAGTTAAAAATAGGGGAAAAAAAATTTTTTAAACTCATTTTATACTATTTTTGTCCAGACCGAATTTGGGCAAATCTTATAAATTCTAAGTGGTTTAACCGAGTTACATGTTTTATACATTGTTAAATAGGTATATTTATCTTCTATCAGAAACTGTAAAAAAATCGAAAATGGGTAAAAAATTGTCGAAGCTAGAAGTTTTTCAATGGGTGAAGGTCCAAAAAACCGTTTTTTGCCCGTAACTCCAGATTTTGGGGGTGTTAGGGGATTTTGAAATACCGTTTCGTATTCAGTGCGACTAGCTCTACAAAACCTGATAGGTCTCCGCCCGCGTATATTTTAAAACCTCATTTTTGTAACACCGTGTTATTTATCAGTTTTAAAAGAAATAAAAATTTGACAAAAAAAAAATAATTTTTGGACTTTTAAAAAAATTAATTTTTTTTAAAATCACATTTTCGAAAACTTTGAATTTTAAGATGTTGATTAGTGATTTCTACAAAATTGCATACCAATTTTATTTTAAAACTTCTTTACAAAAAAAAATATTAAAAAAAAATTAGTTTTTTAAAAAATGGCTTCTAACTTTTTTTTTCTAAAAATGCATCTTAACTAAACAAATCAAACTGTATACTTGTTTTGGGGCTCAGTTTGATTTCAGGTATTGTTTTATTTCTTTGAAAAAACGAATTTAATATTTTTTTTGTTTTCGTTATATACCTTTCTGTTCCTACATTTTACCAACTTTCTATACAAAATGTCTTAATAATTTTAGCAACTTGAACTCTAAGAGAAAGTTCGTGGCGCCCAATCGTGTATTTTATTATGAATAGGATAAGAATTCGTTAAAACTCATACTAAACGAATACGAAGCGCTGGCGCTGATCAGTTATTTTCGCAGGTAAATTTCGAATGAATTAACGAACAGAATATACCTAGGGCAAGTAATAACTGGTAAAACTGGACCCATCACTAGGTTCTTAAAATCACTCTTAATTAAATTTAAGAGAAAATAATCTCACTCAGAAATCTTATTCACCTGAGGAGATCAAATCGATCACAAAACATTTACCACATTGTATGTGTATCTGTTTTCTGTAGATAAAAGCAAACACTACAGAATACAAAGCGTAAACTACCATTATCAGTGATAGTATTCGAAGTCAGTGGTTTGTGTGCAACAGTGTTGTTATATTTTTTAAGCGACTTCCAAAAACGAGGTGGTTCTCAACTTGGCTGTATTTTTTTGTATTTATTTTTTTGTATGTTTGTTACCATAGAATTTTGGATTGGATGAACCAATTTTGATGATTCTTTTTGTATTTGAATTTCAATTCTCTCCAGTTTTTATAGCAACCATGAGAAAAACCGCTAGGTATTTAAGTTTCGATCCATAGATGCCGTTACATATTCAATTAAAAAAAAATTAAATAATCTATCTTTATAAAAATTTTGAGCCTTTAAACATTTTAAGTGGAGAAAAAAATGCTGTATAGTAATCTTAATATTGTAGTCTTGGATACATTTATTGGTTTAAAAAAAAGCTAAGAATAGAAATGGTCAAAAAACCATTTGATCACTGAAATTGAAAAAAAAAAAAGTTTTTGGAAAGTCGAAATCGATTAAGTAAGCAAAATTCCATATTATGTTATTTATGATAACTTGTAAAAGATTGATCTGTAAAAGATCAAGTCAATAGAAAAATAAGGTTCAAGAATTTCATAGCTTTTGAATCAAAGCTACAGAAGTTTGGAATGAGTCAGAAGTTGAAGAAAAAAAGGCAAAATAATCAAAAACCGTCTGAATACGAGAAAGTATTATTAAAGGGGGCTTAAAATTTCGGTAAAAATGGCTTATTTGAGGTCTATTTCTAACATATAAATATTTTTCATTATAACAACACTGCTTTTGTATAGATCATGTTAACCACTTGTTTTTATTTAGTGCGGTCCGTTCCCCCATATTGCAAAAGCAAAATGCAAGTTGAAAAATTGAAATAAAAAAAAACCAGTTTTATCACCGTTGGTTGTTGTGTGAAGTGGAGTTGTATATGTTGTCGTCTACCGGTTCTGGTTCAGTGCAATTCTGTTCGCTAACTCGGTTGGGTTGTCTTGTTATATGCCTTTGCTCTTGGGTTTTGTATAGCGCCGTTTTCTCGTCGACGCGTCGTATGACTAAAAAATTGGATACAAACTAGGTACAACTTATAACGATCGTGGCCTCGTCTCGTAGCACTGATTTTCAAAAAATTCAAGTGCAATTTTAACGAAAAAAAAAAAAAAAATTGAATTTAAAAAGAACACAGAAAAAAGTTGGAGAAATTACCTTTAACTTTTGGGTATTTTTTCTTTTTTTATTTGTTTCTGTATTTTTTTATTTTAAAGAGGAAGGAAACCCAAGTAATGCCCATTTTTAAACATAAAATTGATGTGTGTTCTTTTTTTTGTTTGCATAGAAAGTGACTTATAGAGTTCTTGTTGGCTACCAAACCTGCCTTCTTCACCCGCACCACCAAAACCAATTTGTTCCTATCTTTTGAAAGGAAGGCAGACTGTTTTTTAGTAGTTCCTAAATCCTGTTTGTGTTTCTTTTTATGTGTACCTATCCTCTAGTCTCTAGTGTGTGTTCTTTTCGTCTTCTTCGTTTTTTGGTTCGTGACTCAAACTTAATGTGAAACTAGCAGCTAGCAGTTGGTTTGTTGTTTGTTTCAATGAGTATGAACCTAACCAATAAAGGTTCAAACGGTTCTGTGTAAAGTCTCTGTTAAGAGATCTTGAACTTGGTCTAATAGAATAAATCGGTTAAATTTCGTCCTACTTTCATTATTTTTCCATTCGAAGGGAAATAAATAAAAATAAATAAAACGTAAGCATTAAAAAAATACATGCATGTTAAATTAAATAAAAAAAAAAAAAAAAATACTCCAAAGCAACCGTTAATTCGGAAATTACGAAATGCTGATTAAGTATGTTTTTTTCTTGTAGGTATTTTTTAAAGCCATGTTATGTGATATACCTATTTGATGAATGTGAACGTAACTAAAGTCTATTGTGAATACTAAAGCTTGTGTTTATTATTTAGTGTGAGAAAAAGCCACCGTCTCTTCGTTGTTTGTGTCGCTGTCATCGTGTCACACGCTTGTTTTTTGAGGTAGGTATCTAAATGCAATTCGCGCATAAATTCCAACTCATTATAATAATACCTAACCTAACCAAACTTGCATTATGTACACATGCAATCATAGAAACAAACATTCCTAAGGAAAAGAGTTTATAATTAATTTTTAAAAGTGAATCTTTCAAGTTCCTATACAATTAAGGAAACGAGTTAAAACTTGGATTTCGAAACAAGTAGTCACAGTAGACACTTGAAATTCGGAATATCTAAACTACCTACTCAAACTGCAGCTCGATCATATCTATGAACGGTATGTCTAAAGTCTAAGCTATTGATTATGTTGTCTGCTTAAAATTTTGTTTAACAACATGACACTCTCAGATTCCAATTAAATAAGCTAGTTGGACTTGTTTTTTTGGGGGGAATTGAGGATTTGTATCTATTCCTGTTTAAAATAGTAAAACATTGAATATTTTTCTCATTTTTTTTTTGGAAAATTTGTCAATGCCAATATGAAAATATGTAGTTTTACAAATAAACTTGAAAAACAAACTTAAGACTTGAAGTTGATGTAAACTTTCCAATGATATTTGAAATAGACGGAATTCAACTGTCAATTAGGTTATTTACCCCCGTGGTGTTAATGGACTATAAAGTTGAAAAAATCAGGGACTCAAGTTTATGACAAAATAATACTTCTTTTTGTGAAAACAGTAGTTCCCGGTTAGATGAGATCTGGGATCTCTGCTACAAACAAGTTTGATATATTACTAAAGAAAAACTTGAGTTAAAATAAAAAATTTGACAGTGAGTTCGATATTGACTCTTAACCACTGAAGAAATTTGTTTTATTAAATTTTTTAAGATGGTTTCCTAGAACCTAGAGGATGATTAAAAATTTGATTTAGAAACAAAATTAAGGGAAGCAAAGTGTATGGGAAACCGACGAAGTTACGAACACCAGAGTTACGGGCGACAGAGTTACGAGCTTCAAAGTTACGCGAAACCGAAGTTACGAAAAACTAGAGTTACGAATTCTAAAGTTATGTTAAGCTATGACATGTGATTTTTGGGTTGGCAACAATTGCGAGGAACGATATAGAATTATGGAAATACAAACAAGAGATTAACATATAGGTATATTAGAATTTTTTTTATTAGGTGAGGTTTTTGTTTAATTTTAACTTATCCTGTTTCAAATAAATAAACAAGGAATAGGGTTGTTTTTTGCATAAAAAGATTAAACCACACCCATTTTCGTTAAAATCTATTAAAATAACCAATGAGAATCGATATTCTCTTATTTATGTTTCCAATATTTATGTTTAGAATTCGTAACTCTAGTTTTTCGTAACTTCGGTTTCGCGTAACTTTGACGGCCGTAACTCTGTCGCGCGTAACTCTGTTATTCGTAACTCCGTTACCATTTCATTTTGTTAAAATATTTTAAGGAAACAAAGAAAAATTGGCCATTTCTGGACCAAGATACAAGGTTTTATTTGATACCAAACTCTTTTTTGTGCACTCGGGACGGGAACAAGACTCTATAGTAAAATGGGTAACTATTCCTTTTAAGTATACCTAGCTTAACGGCTAAGGCTTCTAACAGCTTAAATTTTCGATACGAACGATCGGTTAAATGTTTTTTGAACTTTTAAAGTTTTTATATTTCAATAATACCGGTTTTTAAAACTGTTTACTTGCTCAATTGCCCTTAGGTGTCTGAAAATATTTCGAGGTTTTATTCAAAACCAATATAACTATGATGAAATACTTCAGTAAAGTGTGTTTCGTTATGTACCTACATACATCCTTAAAGCCAAAGGATCCAAGGATTTGTTGAAACTTTTTAGTTTTTTTTTTAATATCTCTTTTTTAACGGATACCTCCAGGTTCCGTTTTCGAGGTATTGCAATTTTCTTTCATACGATTTTCGGCTCATACGATTTTGATTAAAGGACCTTCAAAATATATGGATTTGAGTTCCCAGTTGATTTGTCTGTTAGGTCTGTTATATGTTGATTTATTGTCATCCTTCCTCAAGGTGCGAAGATGTACAGCTTTCGAGATAGCAAAGACGCAAAATCTCAGAAATGGTTCATATATTTTCATGAATGTCATAATGAGAAAAAAAAAAAAAATGCTAAAAAAGAGGTCTGACTTTGTTCTTATCGTCTTTTAAGGATTAAAACTCGAGATTTTATGAATGCCATTAGTCAGGGTAAAAGACATTCTGAAGTCAATTTAGGAAAATAATGTCAAAACTCAAAATCTAACACTTAATCTGTTTCTGGGTTCTGTTAACTCCATCACTTCTAGTCTAAGATCCGTAGAATTAATATCTACCCTCATCTGTTTTTTGAAAATGACGAAGCTTTTATGAAAAATAATGTTTCCAAAAATAATTTGCACATACATATGTATGCAGGTTGTACATATATGTAGGTAAAATCTTAGCCCCAAAACACAATGAATTTCAAAAGTGCATTTTTAGAAGAAAACTAGTCTCAATAATTATTGACAAAAATTGAGCATTTTCTGAGGTCACATGACGTATAGAATTAGAAAAACTATATAATAAGTTACTTAAATATTTCAAAGTTTCGGAAAATAAAAAAAATTATAATTTCTTTACTATCTTTATATAGATTCTTGAACTACAAGAGCAAAAACTAAAAAACTGCTATTTTTGACTTTTGGTTTTTATCGAAAAAATGTGTAGGTATTTTTGAAGATAATTATGATGCATAGCCTTATTATCAAAATATTTGACAGCGTATGAACTTTATGAAAAAAAAACTATTTTCGACAAATCGGAAAGTTATATGCGAATTAACGATTTTTCTAACATTTGCCCTAGAAAAGGTAATTTATGGCATTTGAATAAAAGAAGCAGATTGTAATCCTCGCATAAAAACCAAGATGTGTATGACTGCTATCCAATACTTTTTACTCCGCTTGATCTATTTGAGGATACTAGACGGTTAAACGTAGAACAAATGGTGGTTTAATGATTTTTTGAAAACTACTTGGGTCCTGCCCTGAACTAAACAAACTAATAAAATAGCATTGAAGATTAATCATCCACCATTTTTTGTCTCTGAACTTTATACATAAGTAATTCTACATCAGATCAATAAAGGGTGTAACTTCAGCTAAATGTATACCGCAGAAGACTGAACTTAGCAGCATTTAGTCATTGACTATTTTTACTTCATTATCAAAATCATATTGAACAAAATTCTAGACACGGACTTAAACAAACTTTCTGCGTGTATTCAAATGTTTTCGCTTAAAGGTAAACGATACGGATCCAAAATGATGTGAAGAACCGGATTCTCGTAAAACGCGTTGAAAGTGACGACGACACACATGAAAAACTTTGTTAAGCAAATTATACTCGTTAATCCAAAACAAAAATAAGCTAGTCTTTTGCAGAGATTAAATTACTTCATGGTTTAATAAAAAAAAAAAAAAAAATAAAAAACAAAAATAGAAATATATTAATCGACTGAGTTTCACTTTATTCGACATTAATCTTAAAGATCTGAGGATTCACCCGTCTTCGGTCGCTGCAGCTGTTTATGTTTCGTGATAAACAAATCATAGATTTCACTTGTCTTCGTCTTAAAATAATTATGTATAAATGAACTCGTCATTATTCAAATTGCTATTTTTCTATCGATTCAACAACTACAGTCATTGTTATTATTAAATACCTTTAATAATTCAATGTTGTGTCTTCCTTGATCGTGTGAAATTAATTGTTTTTGTCTTTTATTGCTGAACCGAACATAAATAAATAACCCCATCATTGATACCTCAAGGTTATCAATGGGAAAAAAATGTTTTTGAAAATAAAATGTTTAAATGAGAAATACCTATTAACAAATTCTTATAATTGTTTACAGAAATAAACATGGAGTAATAATACCTAAGTAATTGGAAGATTGTGCATTGTGTCTTTAAAGTGAAGATGTTTTTTTTTTTTTGTTTTAATGATGAAAATATGTACAATGTACTTATATCAGAAATATTAAATATTAAAAATCACAGTCATGGTAAAGATAAGATATTAAATAATTACATTTATTTCATCACGATTTGATTAAAGATAAATTTGTGACTCATGATAACACCATTGGGTGTAAAGTGACAACGTTTTGTTAAATCACTTAGTTCATCAAGTTTGATTTAGAACCTGCTTTTGACTATAGATTAAGGAAATAGTCTAGAAATATATAATTCAAGTCTTTTCACTCAGAAATAAGCTTTCGAAATAAAGATGACCGAATCAGAGCGTACGAATGCGGTTTTAATTAAATTTTTTTTTTTGAGTTTTTAAACTGGGGTCGCACGTACTTGCTCTTATGGTAAAAGTAACTTTAATATTAAATCTTTTTATTGAACAGAATTAGTTCTTATAATTATTAAACATCATTTTAGGTGATCTTTTTTCTACATTCCTACGAAGTTTCAATAAAATTCATCTTACCGTTTTCAAAAAATTGATTTTTCAAAAAAATGTGTTTTTTGAAAATTTTATAAAATTTTTATATAACGTTTATTTTAAAGTTCTTGTACATATAAAAAATTTTGGTTGAAGTCTGTTTTGTCGTTTACGAGAAATTCATAAATAAAAAAAACCGTTCTATGGCAGGTACCGTTAATAACGGTACAAAACAAATTCTTCTTATTTCAAAAGGAAGCTCTTATGTGTAACACTAAATAGAAAAATTTTGATAAAAATCGTAAGAGCTGTTTTGAAATAAATTAACTTTTCTATTTCCGTTATATGACAGGTACCGTTATTTCAATTTGTCCTCTAAAGAATCACCCAAAACTATTTACTACCAAGTTTGAAGCAAATCGCTCCAGTACACGGACAGACAGACAGACAGAATTGAAGGACCCACTTTTTTGGCATTCTCCATCATCGTTATGTCATGTAAAATTGTTATCTCGAGTTTGATTTTTTTTACGTATCCTAAACTTGCCATATAGTATCTACCTATAGCGCAAGTAAAAAAATTATATTTTGTTATAAAAAAAAATGTTTTTTTGAATATTTCCTAATAGGAGGACAATGATTTTTTGCTTGTAACAAATTTGAGCGTTTTCGTCGATTTGTTTGCAAAATTGTGGAACCTTTTTTTTTTTTTTTATTTTTGTGTAGGTATAAAAATTGTTAAAAAACTTTCAAAACCAAAATTTGGTATGCTATTCTAAAGTAACAAATTATCCAGACATAAAACCAGAATTTGAAGAAAATATATTGATTTTCCAAAAAAAAATTCAATATTTTTTAAAAAATCCAAGATTCAAATTTTGGAAAATTTTTTTCAATTCCGTGGGTTTGGAGAGGTAACTGTGTGTGACACCCTGTATATATCGCAAGTAAAAAGAGAAGTTGTTCTGTTCTAAAATTGTTTTGAAGGGTGAACAAACAAAATTTTGGAGGACAAACATGGATTAAAGTTGGACAAAGGAATTAGAATAATATGCATTTTATAATATTTTTTTTTTAATTTGTTTTCTATAAACACAAAAACAAGTAGGTACATGTAAAACCAAAATCTTAACACCTTTTTTTTATCATGATTTATAAGAACGATTTTATTCAAGTAAAGTTAAGATTCCCTTATCTAATGTTCGCCAACAAAAAGCGTTGCAAATGTTTTTTGACGTAGAAATTCATGGCACTACTTTCGAGGCGCATAGTGGCTGACCGTTGAAATGTTCTAATTTCTAATACTAGAGATATGGATATATTCAAAATAAGGTGGATGATTGAATGAGTAATTTTAAAACGCTTCCTTTTTAAATTCGATATGAATAAATTAAAAAATCTTTTGGATGCCAATACAAAATTTATTGCTAAATTACAAATTTATTAAACATGTTCTAAGAAATTTTTAAATCAAGGACCAAATTTTGGTAAAAAATGTTTATTATTTCAAGAACTGAATGCAGAAAAGAAACAAATAAATCAAATCAAATTTTTTCCTACAGGATACACTTTATCAAAAAAAAAAAAACAAATTTTAGCCAATCGCATTAAAAAAATAAAATCGTTAAGTAACTTTTTGAAAAATTCAATAAACCAATTTGTTCAAAGTTGTGAAAATTTACAACGACTTGAAGTCAGAAAATGACTGGTTAACCTTCTACAAACGGTCTGTTTTTGTCTTATTTGTCTCCATTAAAGACAGCAATTTCACACTAACTACATTATATTATAGAAATAGTTAAGAAACAACCTGATTGATACCTGTTGTACATTTCATTCCTTAATTTTGAGAAAAATACAAAAAAAAGACCCCAAAGTATTTCTCTATTCATTAAGAAATAAAATTGAATTTTCCCATTTTATTTTATGGCTAGGTAAGGTACCTTACCTACCTACATTTTCCTTTTCTTGAATCTCTTAAAATCGAATGGAATCCAACGACACCGACCCTACAAAAAAAAAAAAAAAAACAGGTACAGGTAATTCAATCCATAAAAATAACACGTCATGTGTTAGTGTTTGCTTCTTTTGTTAAATCCATGAGCCATGACCATGACTTCTTCTTTTTTTTCGGTTTCTCCAACTTTTAAAGGAAAAGACTCTAATACCCATTTCTTGGATTACTTGGTTAGTGAAAACAATCACAGGACAAGAAACCAGTTTTAAATAGTGAGTAGATAGTTAAGGTAGCTATAGGATTGGGTGTAAAAACAAGGAATTTCATTGTTTTTTTCGGGTCATCAGTGATAAGGAAAAATGAAGAAGCCATACACATTTTCAGTTAAGTGCACTCAAGTGAAATTTGATAGATAAACTTCCTACTATTTTGTGGTGATGTTTGTATTGGTTTGTTGTTTGTTTTAATAGGATCATCATTCACTTGTTTACAGTCAACATAAGTTTGTTTATAAATATTGTTTGGATATTCTTTAACTCATTTTTGAAACCAAAACTGTTGGATAAACATTTATTAACAAAAAAAATGTATTTAATTTCAGATCGAATGCCGAACGATAATAAGAAACTGTGAATTCATTTGATGTAAATGCGGGCATGAAAAAGGAATCAATGATAAATTTGGATTTAAAAAGGTTTGTAAAAATTTAATTATAAAAAGATTTTAAGAATCTGATGAAATTTCAAAACCCATTAAATTTGAATGGAATTTGTTTATATTATTGAACACAAGCAAATTTGTTTAAGTAGGTATTATGTTTCAGTATATTTTTTTAAAATAATAGCTGTCATTCAAAATTCAAATTAAAGTTTGCAATTTTTTTTACTGTATAAACTTTTAATTTAAATTCGTATACAATATTTAGAGTATTTTAAATATATCGAATAAGCAAGTTTAAACAAATATTGACTTTGTAGCTTAAAAACAATGATTAAATTTAGGGTAGCATGTCGATCAGCAATTTTAAGCAATTTGAACAGCTGCGTGTGCATGTTGAATAAAATATTTTATCGTATATTTCATTTACCTATATGCATAAATCAACACTTCAGACAGGCAAATTATTCAACTGGGAAATATATTTTTGCAAAAAGTATTTAACTAATTCCTGTTGTTCAAATCATTAAACACAAAATAATTTAAAGTTTTTTTTGCAAAGAAGACAAAAGCTCAAAAGTTCAGTCATTTAAGCGGCCCATAGACACCACACCGGTGTACTGAAAATGGTGTGGCATTTCGACACACACGCCACACCAAATTGTGCACACAAGAGATCTCAAAGAGGAAAAATCAGCAGAATTCGCAACACGAATTGACATTTTATTGAAAAAACTTCCGACGCTTCGCGCTCAACAACTATTTAGATGCAAAAACATAGTAATTGTGTGCGCGCATCCCCATAGACATCACACCGACTGAGACACCGACACAAAAAAATCAAAATCTTTTCATTTTACTCGCTCCGTGTCTGACACCAAAAATCGGTGTCCAATCCAGCCCACACACAGCACACATTGCCGCACACCGACACAAGTGTGCACACAAGTGTGGTGTCTATGGGCCGCTTTATACTTTTGTTTCATTTGTTTTATTTCACTCTTGATACTTATGTAGTACAGGAAGTTAAGGAAATTGAATACTGACTTTGTTTGACCATTGTTATCGACGCAGAACTAGTACCGAAACACCCTTTGAAGAAGATTTATTCAAATATCAAAGGCAAAGGGTGTTTTTTTTTTCAGGGAAATACAAAATTGGATTTTATAACTTATCTATACAATTTATTTCACACCATTGGAAGTTTGGTTCGATGTTAGGCAATATTTCAGTGCATGCCGTATTATAAAAGGTGTCCCAAAATTCTAAATGTAATTTTAATAAAAATTTTATTGATCTTTTGAGTGTTCTAACAAATCGAGGGGCTTGAGCTTTCTTATAAAGGAAAACACTTCTCAACACTCATCAACATCATTATAGTATGTTAATAAAGAATATTTTTACTGCGCATATAAAGGCACTATAAAGAACCCCAGGGAATTTCCCAAGAAGAATTACATTTGCGTTGATCTTCCCCTGTACAAGAACGTTTAAGATAGCAATCGCGTTTTAGACAGAAATAGCGCTTGAAAAAATTCGAAAGCAAAATTGTTAGTTGGGTACTTGAAAATATAGGTTTTAAACATTTAAAAAAAGGATTCCCAAATTTAGTTTTACCTTGATAGCCTTTGATAAAGGCAAAAGAATTTTGGACCATAAGCTTGTATAAAAAAAAAAATTAAAAAAAACCGTGACATTTTTGGGAAACTTTAATAGCTGTGTTTTATTTTCCTCGTGATCCCAAATAAGATTATTGTATTTATTTGCGAAACAATAACAAAACAAAATCCTGCTAATTAAAACAATGATCTGATCTGGGTGGCAAAGAAAATAAAACACAGCTAATAAGCATTTATAATGTTCTGTTATAAAAATTTCAAAAAAATAAAAACAAGCTTATCCAAAATAAGGAAATTAGGCTGGGAACGTTTCATTTCTATGCAGAAATAAAGTTAGAAAAACATTTCTTAAAACATCATTTTGGAATAAACCGATCCACCTCTTTAGTATGGCTATTAATCCTGATAGGAATTTATGCTTTTAAAATATTTTATTGTATAGAACCTTCTTTAAAATATAAATAATTTTAAAACCTATTTACAATACCGAATTAGTTTATTTTATGATTACTTTAAGTCTTAATTAAAAACTTCGTAGGTATCTACTCCAAAGACTTCAAAAAACCAACAAGATTATGAAGATGTACAATACAATAAAGAGTGTGTTTTATTATTTGTAGGCACATATATGTTTTTAGGTATGTACAATTATTGTACATGTACGTTATCATTATCAATTCTATTATCATCTTATTTATCTTTGTTTCCGCTTAAGATCCCTTTGCTTTAAACAAATAAAATATACCTACACAAAGTCAATAAGTTCCCTAATGTTATAAACATGTTTCTTTGTTCCTTTTGATGCAATTAAAATACATACAATGCAACATGCAAGTCGTCAAACAACGATAAGAACACAAGTCAGAATCAGTTAAAAAAAATGTTTGAACAATTTTGTTACCTACCTAAATTAATATAGGTACGAGTATGTATAGAAAAAAAAAACATAAAAAATCACGTACCAACCATCTTTAATGATTTTTTCTTAGAAGATTTATGTTTTGTGGCTACTTTGTAAGAACGTGATACATTCGTCTTTTAGGATTTAATGGATAATTAAAACCGCAAGTCTACATGATGAATTATGGGGTAAGTTAAGAATATTAGGATTCCAAATAACTTTCAACAAACTTGAAGATTGTTGTTGTAATTTAATTTATTAACATTATTGTTACTTCAAATAGTGACCATAGTCACGAGCGGTGCAGGTCTTCATTAAAAATTTATTTTTTTTTCTTACCTTCATAATTCTTATTGAAGTTTTGTATTCTATAAAATTTGAAATATCATGAAAAGGTTATAGTCTATTTAATTCAAAATATTTTGTTGCTGAAAATATTGTCTTGTCATTGAAATATGCTTCATCCAAAAATGCTACTAGGTCCATTAGTGCATTTCTTAGCCATTCCACACACACCACATTCCTAGAATGTTCTTAAATAAAAAATCAGTGCAGGAAAGTTACATTTTCTCTTCACCTAAAAAAAGAAAGACCCTTTAACAAAAGTTATTTTTATAAAATCTTTTAAATCTTTGCTTTTGGAATATTTTAATAGTTTTTTTTTATTTTAGGTACACTACATTTTTGTCCCATGTTCTTTTTTGTAAAATTTGGCATTAGAATGCTAGCTTGAGAATCTTAAAAAAGTTGGAAACATTTAAATTTATGTGTTGTGAAATTAGTAATACAAAATATCTTGCAGCAAAACAACTTAAAATTTTAGCTTGAAGCTTGTGATTACGTTGAGACTAAGTTCTATTTCTATTTTGTATAGACCAAACTTGTAACCAAAAAAAAAAAAAAAAAAAACAAACAAAAATCTAAAGTACCTACATTACCAATGATCAATTAAAAAGTCTCCACTGTGTGAAACAAATTAATTACCATATTTCAATAATTAAACGTATTATACCCATTGATATCGAAGTCGGAAGTTTTGTAAAAACATTATAATTACCATGCATTTACTACATTAATGGCGCAATGAACATTTTTAATATATGGATTACAATCTATTGATGTATGACATGTATGACAAAAAAAAAAAACTATTCCGCAACTTGAATTAAAGTGAATATGAATGCTTGAATACAACCAAAATTTATAAAAAACAAATAAACATATTTGGCAAGGCTAAAAGTGTGACAACTGAACGTAACGAGATTATAGTAATTTTGATTCGGGCTAGGTCCAACACAGTGTGGACACACAAATAAAATTCAAAACCATTGAAGCGTTTAAAGTGAAACCCGAAACTCTATTCAAAATAAAACAGTCTCATTGAGTTGCTAAAATAATAAAACACAAAAAAAAAAACTAAAATCAATTGAAAGTAGGTAACAACAGTAAAAAAAAAAAAATAAACTAAAATAGTCACCTATTAAAGTCAGCAAGAATCTACACTTGACATCGTAATACCGAATAAGGTTAATTTGTTTATTATTGGGCTAGCGACAAATGTAACATATATAAACTTGATTTGTATTATAGCTATAGAAAGCCAACTCAAGTGAGCACTGTAAATGCAACAAATGCAAAATGCATAATGCTTATGGCAATTACATGATGATCACGATCAGTCTCGAAGATGAATTCACACCTTTTTTCTTGCTAATTTAAATTTAAGGTCTAGTTGTTTCAAATTATATATAGAAAAAGAGAACTTCAACTTCAAGTAAAAAAGAAAATAAAATCAGCAAAAAACATGAACTTAATAGTCAACACTTCATTAAAATTAACTTTATGAAATTGAAAGAAGCTTAAAAGCAATTGGTGCGGATAATTGATTTAATTTATTTCTGTGTTTTTTTTTGTTTTTTGGTTTCAATCTCACTGCTTGAACGGGTATTGGGGCATGTTTGACGGGTTTGACGTGATGCAGCACATCATAAGAGGCATGATGTGCAATTGGACAAGACCAATTGATGAAATGAAACATGACATGACCTAACGCCAGTTAAACGAATAACGCATGAAAGTAATTGAAACATAGTTTTTTTTTTTTAAGTTTAGGTGGCCCCTTGACAAAATAAATCAAATAAATATTTGTTCGTTTCATTTGATTACAAAAAGCGGGCGTTCTCTTATCACCGATCTCAAACCATCTTATTTTTTTCTTTTGGGTCATCTATTTATCTATTTTCTTATAATAAGAACAAAATGAAGGTGAACGTTTAACCCTTTCGAACCCAAGATATGTAAATCAATATTAAAAAATGTTTTTTTTTTCAGTATTATGGTGTCAAAAACATCACAACTAAGAGATCTGAATAGCAAAAAGTTATTTTCCAAAATAAGAAATAGCAAAACTAATGTGTTACATGTAAGTAACATGTACTGCCTATGACAATAATGTATGCTACTTCTTCAAAGCCAAAAAACAAAACACTTTCTGGATTAACAATTTTGTATATCTTTTTTCAAAATTATGACCACATTATGTATAAGAAAAATATTTTGCAAAAAAAAATGTGTCAATTTCAGTCCCTTCTTCGATAAATAAAAAAAAAAATTAAAAGTATGATATTTGAATAAGTTTTTGTACTTATTAAGTAACAAGGCATTATTATCTTTCAATTAAGCCATCGAAACTTACCAAATTATTTAATGGAATATTTTTTACGAATTTTTAAATATATGTTACATGAGAGTAACGCTGGCTCGGAAAGGGTTAAGAAATCAAATGATGGAACTTAAATACTTATTCACTTTATTTACTTTAATAATTTTATTTATTATTATAATTTTTTTTTATGATATTCAATACAAAAACTTCAAAAAATTAGGACTTTTTAAGTACAAAATGGGAAAAATAACACTATAAAAAGTCCTCAAAGAAAGCATTATTCAAAAAATGCTAAATTTAACTATATAATTCGCTTAAAAAAATCTCAAGGCAATTATTCTGATTTTTGTTCAGATTCTGACTCTATATTATTATTAATTTTTCATATGCCTAATGTAATGTATGTTATATTAATAAGTATTTTCATACAATGTCACACCCGTAACAAAAAAATAAATTTCCGCACCCGTTACATTTTTGACTTGTTACAAAAACACAGCTTAATGCAAAAGTAATAAAATCTTCTTTCATTTTGAATACGAAATCCACGACTTTTAATATGACTAAAAGTCACCGAAAAAGACTGAATCGATTTTTTAACGTCACACCCGTAACAGTTTTTCTTAAGGGATTGTGATGTTACAAGACATGTTGACAAAACTTCATTTAAAAAATATATTATTAAATACATTATTAAGTAAATAGTACACAAGCCAGGCACAAAAAATTAAGTAATTGTGTCACACACGTTACAATGTTAATATCCATTTGCATAATTTGTGTGTTACTTGCAAATAATTAGTTCCCCCGAAGAAGTAGAATTAGTGGTTATGTGAAAATGGAGGAAATTTCACCGAACTAGAATTGATCTTCAAGATTTCTATTAAATTTGAATAAGTAATAAATCACTTTATCTTTTATTTATTTCTATTAAAATTAAAAATTACAATTTTATTAAGTAAACTGCTTCAAACTTTTGTTCTACGATTTACATCACTTAAAAATACATTTGTTACACTTCAAAATTTGTTACTAAAACAAGTACATATATGTAACATTATAATCATGAATTGAACTAGTTTTCTTAAAAGTGTTTAATAGTTGAAGAAGGCTTTTCTGATAATAGAAGTGTACTGTACATGTAACTATCGGCTATAACTTATAACTATTCAAAATGTGAGACTTATTACTAAGATAAACAGTTTTTACTCTAGAACTTGATGTAAGTTTTAAATAAATACTTGATTTCCTGAATTTTACTGAATAGAATGATAATTGAATATTAAAAAAAAATTTAAACCAGCTGAAAAACAAGCAAATTGCCAGGAAAATATTTCTGAACACATAAATAATTTAAATAATATCCCCTTTTAATGGCCACGAGCCACGCCTAAAAATTAAAAAAAAAAACAATACAAAATAGTTAATTTATTGAATTTTTAATTTTTATATTCTTCACCATTATAAAACTGGAACTTTTTTTTATATTCTTTTATTTGTGTTTTAGAATGATTTGTATTGTTATTTAAATTAATTTATTGTATTCATAGCTGGTTGATACCTATGAATTATAAACAACAAGTTAGTAGACAATATAGTCACATTCGGCTTTTGCATTAGGTAATCGACGTCTGGTCTGTGTTTTGTAAATAAATGAAATCTTTAGGATAGACTTGTAATTTTTGGAAGAAAAGATCATCGACCTACAAAAAAATACAAAGTTTTTTTCTTTTACTTAAACAAGTTCTTTAAAAGATGTTTACCAACCATTTTCTTCCAAAATTGTATAGAACAACATTTTTTTTTATTAAATTTAGAAATAAAATTCTATATTATTTGATTCATTACAGCGGAAAAAAAATTGTTTAAAAGCTCTAAATGAATTGTAAATAAAATCTTATTAGATCGAAAGCACGTTGTTAACAGTGTTACATAGACGAAATTTAGCATGAAATCTAATTATTCTTAATTTTCGATTGAAGAAAACTACCATACCTTTTATTATAAAGATTAAAAATATAAATAAATAACATTGTAGGTTTTCTTTCCCAATTTTACGACCTTGATTATTGCTCTCCGAATTTTGGTTAGTTGCGATTTACCTACTGACTCATTTAGTTTCTAGGTGCTCATCAAACTAGATAAGTTTCTTAAATATTATGCTTAAAGAAAAAACTTGCATCGTTTATGTCTGGTTTATGAGCAAATGTGTTTCCAACCCAAATATCATCATATTCCGTTATAACAAGTCTGTCACCAGTACTATTTTAGCGGTATAAAGATTAATTAATTTTTTTTTTCTAAGTTTTATTTTCAGAATATAAAAGTGAAAATCTTCTGACACGATTTGAAAGAAAGTAAAATGCAGTCTTTGTTTTTTTTTTTTTTGTTTGTTTCTTAATGTGCTACCGGCAGAGTTAATTAAAACTAGATTAGACAACGACTTTGTTCACAATGAATATTCCTTAACTATGATTTATAATCATATACTTATACGTTTAACATTTTCGAGAACAAAAACAAAATTAACTTTTAGTCATTTGAAATGAGTTAATTGTTGTCTCGCATGTGGTTTTTTTTTTTTTTGTTTCAGTTCAGTGTGAACTAAGCTCAATTGTTATAAATCTACCTTAACAACAAAATCAAGCTCAAAATATGAAACTAGAATAGGAGCATTTAAATTTAATAAATTCATAAATATAATTTAATGACTTTAAATAAACTGTAACTGTAGCTGGTTTTGTATAGCATAGGTCATTTGTTTGTAATTTTGTAGTTTAAATAGCCTTAAGTGTTTTTGTCGGTTGTTTTAATTATTGCTTTGAGAGTGTTGAAGACTCTTATTATGAAAAACTGACTTGCTCTCTGACGACAAAAGATTTATAGTAGGTATATTTTAATTTGTTATAGTCTTTGAATTTATGCTGTTCGTTCGGAGTTTGTCTTATAATAGTCACAAAGTCATTTTCATTTTTTGTGTGTTTGTTAGTTAAATAATAAGATTTTTATTGTTATGAAACATCATAATAAATATTTAACTTTCATTAATTCGATGAAAGTTATGAATATTTTAAATAAAACCATAATTTGAGATTAAAAGATAAATTTATTTATACAACAAAAAAATTGCATTTTATTTTATAAGAGTAAAGAATTTTTGTTAAAAACATTTCATGTTTGTTTAATGACGTTAATGATTTTTGTTCAAAGGTAAATAATGAAGGTTATATTTTTTTTTTAAATTTCGCACTTAAAAATTCTTTAAGAATGCAAACAATAATTAAAAAGTCATTAATTGAAAAAAAAACTAATTAAAATTAAAATAATAATAAATTAAAACCCTGCGATCTCATGACGAACAAATTTCAATTAATAACTTTGACAAAATTCAAAATAAAGGATAATTATTAATAAATGATAACAAATATCATAAATCATTTAAAGACACTAAAAATAATTCTGCGTTATTTAAAAAATATTGATTTGAATAGAAACTACATAGCTTAAATCAGCAAAGGCAAATTGAAACAAAAATTAGATCAAACGCTTAAGCAATTCATATGCAAAAATTGGATTTACTTTTATCAAAAAAATACTTGGTCAGCATAGAAAAATGTTTAATAACTAAGTGGATAATAGAAAACAAATGTTACGCATACGCCACAGTGACCACTTGAACTTAAGCTTTTACCAAATTGATTAAAATGTATTTTATTTTTTAATTTTAAGTTCTAATAGCTTTTAAAATTGCCCATTTGATGTCCATAGCAGATATTTTAAAATTGATACTTTAAAATTGATTGACTTCATCTGCCTCTAATTTACATTTTAAATTTTGACGTTTTCTCGTAAATTAATGCTGAAATTTGATAGCAAAATAAGATTTTTTGTACAATTTGGTGCCCAAAGTTTCTTTTAATAAATTCAATATGTTAAAAAAATTCTTTTTTTGTAAGTTGTAATTTAAAAAAGAAGTCAGAAAGGATTTACCAACACAGAAATAATAAGGCACTTAGAACCAATATGATGCGCTTCTAAAATGTATTTTCTTAAAATAATAAGATTTCTTATAAAAAAATGGAATTCGTTTAAATTAAGTGAACTTCATTTTATATTAATTTTTCTTCTTAAAAAAATGCATATAATGCAAAACACTATAGAAAATAAGTTTTTTCTCAATAATTGTATGTGAATTATTATTGAAATTAAAAGACTAAACAAAAATATAAGGATGATCACCTTAATTCAAATAGATTCTTTTCTTTTGGCAAACATTTTGCACCGTAGATGCTTTGTTTAGGTGCAAGAAATTAAGAAGATTTGTGCACTTTTTTTTTTTAAACGGCAGAAAAACACGTTGAAATCCGGTTAATTTAATGCGGATTCCATTTGTTTTTAGCTTAGCGAAATGACAGGTGTTAAATAAATGGTTTTAGAGATAAAAAACACAGTTCATTGAAAAAAAATATTTTTTTCTTATCTAGTGACACAAAACAAATGCATATACCTATACCTACTAATTGCGTCTTTCCTTTAAAAAAAAAAAAAAAAAAAAAAAAAACTGTGATGTTTCAACATTTTAAAAGCACTGAAAGCCCCTATCAAATTATCAATCTCTCACAGTTCATTTGAATATCGACATAACTTTTACAAATTTTAAACAACACTTTACGAGTAAAGCCCAATTTTTCTCGTGTTAACCTAAGCCCTTGATAAACAACATTAAATTTCTTAAAAACATGTTTATTCACTATTATAATAAATTTAATAGTTGTCATAATATATAACAAAAAAAAAAAAAAAAAAAAACAATGACCTTATGTAATCTTTAAGATTTAATTCGAGCCTAAACCACAAAATTTTGCATATTTAATTTTGAACTACATTTAAAGTGTTGACTGTTGATGATTTTTATTTTAAATGACATCGCATATTTTTTGGCCTATGCGTTCCATGACCTTAACTCGCTGTAATAACTAACATTGTTACCATTTAACCTAGGTTAACCGAAAAAGCAATCGTTGCATAACGACTTAGTTTATATTTATAATAAACTAAATCATTTTATATGTGTGTTAGATTTATCCAATTGTCACTAATTGTAATACGGTACTTCGTTGATCATATTATTCAATTATTACAACTTGTTAAAAACAAAAAAAAAAAATGAAGATCTTGACAAAAATTCAGTCTCAGGCCCTTAGCTGGGGAAGGTTCTCGCAGTTACAATGTTTAAATTTTCAGTTTAAAACGTTCTTATTTCAAGACCCGAAAGCTGTATTAACTTTTTACTTCAAGTTTGATTTCTTCTTTGATATTATTTTGGATCCCTTACTACATATTAAACAAAAATCCACATACAAAAAGATTGCAACAACCTTAAAGTTTGTATGGCTACGGCCCTTTAGGGGTCAATTTGCACCTCAAGCAAAAAAAAACAAACATTTTATAATATCATCAATTTGTCCAGCAACCAAGTGTAACATCATCATACTCTGCTTGAGTGCGCCGCGGCCGCACCGCTCATCATCGTTTAACTTTTGGCATTCAGCCCAAGAGTCAAGTTCAAAGATATTCAGATTCAAACATATTTTATTTTTCAAAAGTAAAAATAAAACTACGTAATTATTTATAATGTGATGATAACACTTATACAATAAAAATTAAGTGGTGCAGGGCATAAATAAACTTGTTCGTTGAACTTTGTAAGTTTATTTTTACAATGCTATTTTTTTTTGTGTACAAAAACGAATTGCCCGTCATTGTCATACCTCTGATGCTGCCATCGTATATCAGTCGAGGTTTTAGGTTTTATAGTTCAAGATCATTTGTTTAAAGTTTCCTGATTTTTATCAATTTGAAAAGAAGATGTATAAAATTAAAATCTGAAATAGGGGGTATTTTAAGATGTATATTTCCTCAGAATAATATAGTGTACCTAAATTAAGAGGGTTCTAGCTTCTAGACTGTAGAAAAGGGTCTTCAAGAAAAGATACTTGTTTATTTTTAAGTGCAGTAGAGTGTGAATGCAATAAACTAAAATTAAGAACCCTTTTTATGGTCATGGTTGGTAACACACAGGTAAGACTTGTTGCATTTGTTAAAAATAAAAAAACTTTAAATGAACTTGTCTTACTTTTTTACAAAAAATTAATAACTTACTTATAGTCTACCTATATAATAGACCCTGAGCCCCAGATCGATTCCTTGCCATAAAAGTATGCATCAGTCAAAAATGATACTAAATCTGTTGGTACATTTCTGAGAAAACGGCAAAACTGTCAGGTTTTCAGTGCGTTACCTGGAAAACCAAGTCCAACTAAAATAGTTTAAAGCCACTTTGTATTGAAAATTAAATTTTTTATCAAATAAAGGTGGTTAAAAATGTATTTTAGACTAAATTCTAATCTAAAATCAATGAGGAGAAAAGTTATAAAATTGTTGATCTTATTTTTGATTTATGAATTTTTATGAATTTCTAGCAAACAACATAGCTGATTTCAATCAAAATTATTATACAAAAACATTAAAGTAATTGTTTTATAAAAATTCTAAAAAATTTTCAAAAAAAAAAAAAAAACAATTTTCAATATTTCAATTTTTTTCAATTTTTTTCATTTTTATGTGTTTGATAATATTTTATTTAAAATGGCATACCAATTTTTTTTTTTGTTAAATGTTAGAAAATTTGTATATACATATAAAAAATTATTTTTTTATAAAAACGACTCTAACGATTTTCATTTTTTTTTTCTGAAAATTCCTTTTCATACAAGACACAATGACATAATTGTTTTTTGTAAAAGACCATTTAAAAATGGTTAATAATATTAATTATAAAAAACAGATTTTTTCTTTTTTACATTACTTATGAAATTCCTTAAAATTTATATACCTAAGTTTAAATAAATTATATATAAATTTAAATTTATATAAATTTATAAATTTCCCTAATTTTATTCAATAAAAAGCTTTAAAGTTAATGTTACTTTTGCCATAAGAGCAAGTACGTGCGACCCAGTTATGCATTAAAAAAAAAATTCAATAAAAATCAGGTACATTTTGTTTAAATTTATTTATTTTTCAAAATTCTAAATTTGTGAATCAGTTATAAAAAAAAACTTTTCAGTTTACCTGATTTTAATTCCAAAAATAGGAATAGCTTCTGGCATTTTAAAAATGTATAGTTTTAATATTGCAGGTGTTGCCGTTCAGTTAAAATATTTTTATGTTATGGTGCTTAAATGGTACCTACCAAATTGTTTCTCAGTCCCATATAATTCCTTTCCTTAAAAAAATAACTTAGGCATTCTTGGTCACATATTTGTTCACAAAATTTTTATTTTAAAATCCCCAAATTTTGACCCATAGAGGCATAAATATTTGTAATATCGGAGCTATTCCGGCGTGTTACCTAAAATTGCCACTTTTTGATCCTTAGTTACTACACTACTTATTTGATTCATTAAAATATAAAACGTAATCTTATAGGTTCTCATGGAAAGCCGGGGGCATTGATATTTTTTTTGTAAGAAACACACAAAACATGCGGATACCTACGCGAAGTAATTTGGTAAATATCAGCTTAACACTAATAGGTTTCCACAGAAAATAAAATTAAAAAAAAAAAAAAAAAACAATCACTGTTACTTGTTTGCATTACACGTGTAAACAAGAAAAAAATAATTGGAAACTATAGTAGATACTTTATCATTTTATTGTTTGTTGACATTCCTTTGGTGGGAATTTTAATTGCATTTCAGATTCCAGTCTATCCTATGAGTACGAAGGCAATTATTTCGATGACAAATTTTGTATAACTAAACATAAATATAATAAAGGAAGCTACCACATATCTTATTTGTCTTGGGTACATAAATCGGAAAAAGAAAATGCAAGTTTTGTTTCCAAGATAATGAATTTAACAGATACAAAATGATAAGATAGCAATAAATTTATTGTGAAAATACCGCCAAATTAATTCTTCTTTTTCTGGAAAGTTCTTTTTTTTTAATCATAACTTGATGACACAAGTAATTAATAATTATTTCAGTTAGAGAGTATCTATTAATTAATAAAATGCAATCTTTGAAAGGTTCTATCTTACATGTTAACAAATAATTTGTTAAAACATTAGTTTCTTGGGATGCCTTTGTGTCATATTTTGATTAAAATCTCAACTTCGAATAACAACTGCAAGTAAAAATCTGACGATGAGTCGAAATTTATTTTTAATATTTACATAATTTTTTCTGTTGATTCTTAGACGTAACTGTTTTGCTTGTACAATTATTGTACATCTATGATATCATAACCATTTTTTTAAGTCTTAGTTAAATATTTAAATTTCTTGTTCTTGAAGAACAAAACAAAATTATTCATTTATTATTCAAAAAAGATATTTGTCATTCAATTTCATTTCTCTTGCGTTTAATTGTTTTTGATCAGTGCTAGTAACGTGGCAGTTGTTTAAATTGTTTATCAATACAATACTTAAAGGCTATTGAACAAGGGACATTGAATGATAACAGGAAGTAGGGAGCAATGTGGTTTTAAAGGCTTAATCGAAGGCTTGTTAAAACTTAAAATTCTTTCAAGTTTGCATTTATATTTAGAAAAAATGGTTTAGACTTTTATTAAATTAAAATAAGGGTTGTAAAAAATCATTTGTTTTTAATGCATTTGTTTTCCATCATAAACTAAAAAAAAAAAAAATTGTTGCAAAAAAAATTGCATTAAAAAAAATGTTATTGTAAGTGAAAAAAATGTACATTGGTAGGTACTGAAAAATATTTGCATTAAAAAAAAAATATTTATTGAAACTAAAAAATTATTTGCATGGAAAATAAAATATTTTTACTGCAAATAAACATATTTTGCATTAAAAAAATTTATTGCAAATAAAAAATTTTCTGTAATTATGAAAAAAAAAAAAATAAATGAAAAATGTGTGCTATAATTATTTTTTTTTTAATATTCGTCGAATTTCTTACAATTTTGACCTTTTTTGCCTTAAAAAATCCGACGAATATTAAAAAAAAAAATATTTAATGCACACATTTTGCATTGATTTTTTTGTTTCAATGCAAAACATTTTTTATTTGAAATACAAATTTTTTTTAATGCAAAGTATTTTTATTTGCAACAAATATATTTTTTTTTTTTAAATTTTTAATGCATTTTTTTAATTGATATTTTTACAACCCTGATTAAAATACTAGGATGTTCTGAGTAACACCCAGAATTTTAGCTTTCGAATTTAGAATTATTTAACCTAACGATTACTTAAAATTCCACAATCTTTTTGCGAAAAATGCTAACGGGCTTTCATGAATCTTAATGACTTTCCCCAAATTGAATGATTCACATTTCTGTATTTTTTACCAGTGATTCTAAATTGATTAAGAATTTGTGTTTATCGTTACCAGTTTTTAGACATCTCATCGGAATTTCATTAATTTATTAATTACATTTAAATTACCAGTTTTTTTTAAAACACAAATAAACTTGTCACATTCAAAAAAGTTTATTCCAAGTATTCATTGACTGATTCACTATTTTTTGTATTTTTGTTTTATTCCTCCAGGTGTTTTGATATCAAATTCAATGACGTATGAAGAAGAAAATGATCACACAGATACAAAACAACAACAACAACAAAGAAACCACAGATTTTCTCCGAATTCCAATATGCCTTCTAATGACGAGAATACCATCAGTCGGTCATACAAGCCGAGAACAAGTAGCAGTGGCGGTACAGTGGTGCTAGCTGAACATTTAAGAGCACAACAACAACAACAGTCATCGAATTCTAATCTTAACACTCAACATTTTAAATCGAATCGTGCTAGTGGACGCTTGTATCCACCTTCTTCGGAAGAAACCAATCGAGCTCGAAGCTCATCTGGCGGTGGTGGCAAAAATTTTACCCATTCGCAAAGAGCTGCCGCCGAAGGTGGTATTTATATTATAAGTGGAAAAAGTACCAATAGTAATCCATCGACAATGGATCGAAGAAAGCACATGGGTCCTCATTCTCATCCTCCTCCGCCTCATCCACCTCAAAACACTGCTAGTTATTCATCAGCTACGGGAATGTCATCGGTGTCATCAGCAAATGGCATTGGTAGCGAGAGTAGTCATACCACAAACGATGTGATATCGGAATGCCAAAGCAACTATGCTGGTAACGAGGTGGCCAATGGAGATTTCCATTTTGTCACAGCTGCTGAATCTTCGCCAACGAAAAATCTATCGAGTGGTGGCAGTTTTAATCTAAAGAGTGGTTCGACTGTGAAATTATTGCCTGCAGGAGATGAAGATTCAAATACACAGGTTAGAAATCTTGTTATTAATAGTATACACAAATATGTATGTAGTATAAGTCCATATATTAAAAATAAAAACATTTTATTGTTTAATAAACAAACATTTTATTATGAGAGGCAATAATTTACTATAATTAATACAATTGATCTATAAGACCCTTTTGCTTTTCTTTGGTGTTAAAAATATAATTATAGTTTTAAATAACTTTTATAGTCTTTAGTGGACTTTAATCTTAGCAAGACTTGGAATGGATCTGGCAAGTTAATAAATAATAAATATGTATTTCGTGTATAGTCAAAGGTATTTCTGTCATGAAACTTTTCAAATTAGTTACTTTGGTGCAAACTTTAACTGGATTTAAAACTGACTGACATAAAATTTCTTCTTCCACAAAAAAAAAAAAAAAACACACACCTTAAACGAACTCGAAAATTAGTATGCAAATTAATTTCTTTTAAAAAGATTTTTAGAAAAATATTAGAAATCGTTAGAGGCGGTTTTAAAAACAATTTTTTTTTTTAATTTTTGAGTAACGTTTTTTGATTAAAGTTGGCAATATTATCAACTGTCTGTAAACAAAATTCCATAAGAATGCAAATTCCTGTTTCGAAAATTTGATCATTAAAAAAAAAATAACGTAATAATTTCGCATAAATAAAAAAAAAAAAAAAAAAAACAATTTAGGTAATTAAAAAAGAAAAGTCAAATAAATGCAACCACTTATCGAATGTTTTTTATCTTATAGCTAAAATTACGTAAAATGCCGCATATTAAATTTAAAATTTTATAAAAAATTAAAAGACAAAATTCATATTAAAAATTTAATTTAAAAAAAAAAGTCATAAGAGTTACTTTTTTAAGCTCTTGGTAATTCTTAGGAAAATCAAACAAAAAGAAAATTCAAATTTTGAATCTCCAAATTTTGAATCTCGATTTCGAACACAAAAATTTAAAACAAATTGCAATTAATATAATCTTCAATTTCAAAAATCATTCCTTAGCGGGGTTGTAAAAATATCAATTAAAAAAAAAAATAGCATTTGAATTAAAAAATAAATATTTATTGCAAATAAAAATATTTTGCATTAAAAAAAAATGTTATTGTAAATTAAAGAAGTTTGCAATGAAAATATAAATTTTATAACAGTTACAAATATTTTGTATTAAAAAATGTCTATGCGAATAAAAAATAATTTCTGCATTGTAAAAAATCAATGCAAAATGTGTGCATTAAATATTTCATTTTTAATATTCTTCAAATTTTGGACTATTTGGTCCATAACATTTCATAGTAAGGTTAAACAGTGAAAGAAATTCATAAAAAAAATATTTTTTGAATAAATGTACATTTTTACATCTTTCAAAATGAACGATCGGATGCACTTTCGATGTCAATAAACTTCTATTTTCATAAGAGTCAATATCGAAATATTATGTGATGAGAGACAAAAAGTTTTTGCCGGTTTTTAGAAATTCGAAAAAAGCACTGTATAAGCGAATTTGTACCTTTTCATACGATTTCGAGTTTTCATCTGTTTTAAGGGAATACTCGTATTTTGCTAATTACACTGGTCAACAAAATTTAACTTTTTTTTTGCCACAAGAACCAAAATATACTTTTCTAGTAGTTTTTGGGGTGCTGAATCCGAATCTGAAGTCAGAAAAATTTAATTGGCCTTCTTTTTTGAAATATTACCGTTAGAAAATGTCAAAAAACGTAATTTTGGCTGTTTTCGAGGTTCTGTTTTTATGTGGGGTAGTTCATTATAAACAAAATTGTAACGGCTATTATAAGAACAGATATTCTTCTTTCAAAAACTGTTTAAATTTTCCCGATATCTCTTTTATTGCTCGAGATATCTTAAGTTTCATTTAATAAGTCAAAGAGAAACTAAACTTAATCTAAAGTTTAAGTCACTGGTCACAGAATTTTTGTCACAAGAACCAAAATATACTTTTCTGAAGGTTTTCGAGTTGCTGAACACAAATCCGCAATCGGAAAAATTCTGTTAGCCTCCGTTCTTGAAATATAACCGTTATACAAAAAAAACCCTTTTTTGCATTTTATAACGGTAATATTTTAAGAACGAAGGCTAATAGAATTTTTCTGATTGTGGATTCGAGTTCAGCAACCCAAAAACCTTCAGAAAAGTATATTTTAATTCTTGTGGCAAAAAAAATTGTAATTTGGTTGGCCAGTGTTGTTTCTGATTCAAAGCCCGCTACTTAAATTTTAAATATCTCGGGCAATTAAAGAGATATCGGAAAGATTTAAACTTTTTTTGAAAGAATAAAACTAGCTCTTATAGGCACCGTTACAAATTTATTCACAATTAATTACTCCACATAAAAACATAACCTTGAAAATAGCCAAAATTACGTTTTTTGACATTTTCTAACGGTAATATTTCAAAAACGAAAGCCAATTAAATTTTTCTGACTTCAGATTCGGATTCAACACCCCAAAAACTACTAGAAAAGTATGTTTTGGTTCTTGTGGCAAAAATCTTGTTGACCAGTGTTATTTCACGCCAATTTTGGCGACTTCTCAATAAGGGCTTAAAAGTAACTACAAAATGAGTAGGTACCCGCATGTATACGTTACTTTTGATACTAGTACCCGCATCAATAATATCGTTACTCGTTACTTTCGAATGCTTCGTATTTTTCGTATATTTCGTATGTTTCGTGTGTTTCGTTGTTTCGCTACTTTCGTTACTTTGTTGTTGTTTCGTTACTTTCGCATGCTTCGTACTTTTCGTACTTTTCATATATTTCATGTATTTGATACGTTTCGTATGTTTGGTATTTTAAGTATGTTTCTTACGTTGGTATAAGGGTGAAATTTTTTTTTTTTTTGAAAAAAAAACAAAAACAATTTGTATAATCTAAGCTACATTTTAAAACATTAATTTAAGTTGCGGCGTTCTCATGTTATAAGAGTTTGAAGGTAGCTATACTGATTTTTTTTTCGATTTTTTTTAATCAAACGTGGAAACTTTTTTTTATTTTTTTTCTATTTTTTCGACAAAACTTTGGTAATTTTTTGTTTATATCCTTTCAGTAATCTTATCACAATTCTTTAGAGAAATTTTTTCAAAAACCAAAACACTTTTGTACATTCTTAAGCTACATTTCAAGACCATTAACAAAAAGGTCATAAACACATTGGTTGCGGCATGGGTATATTTCTCTTTTGATATTTCTGTATAAATTATATCGATAACTCAACTATACCTTGGCACTACTGTTTTTATCGAGACAAAAGTAAACTCCAGATAATTATCTGGAGTTAGCATTCCGACTACGGTAACGATATCGATACGAAATGCTGAATGCGACAAATTGAGTGTATCACTTCGTTTCGTATCTCATACATATATCGGATGATTTAGTATTGAAATTGGAATGGGGTCGTTACTCGTATGTTTCGTATCTCGTATGTTTCGTTACTTCAGTACCCAGTAACGAAACATGCGAGTAACGATACTGTTTAGAAAGTAACGTTTCGTTACTCGTTACTGAAGCAAATACCCGCATTTTAGTAACGATTTGCTACAGCTCTACTTCTAATTGATTGAGAACAAAAATCATATTAAATAACTTCCTTAATGTACAAAAATAAAGAACAATCATCATACTTAAAATTGAAATTTTAAAAATTTTCACAATTTATAGAAATCAACGAATGATCCCAAGTGAGATACGTTTGCACAAAACTTCACATTTGTATGTATGAATGAAAATGTTAGGTGTTAAAAGTTTTTGAAATACCTAAAAAATTTGTTTATATAACAACACTGCCAAATTCAAATGTAAAATGAAGAAAAAAAGAGAGTAGGTACACATGAACTTATTTGTTATTAAAAGACCTAGCAAGGCCAATGCAGTTTGATGCAATTCATTTTTGGTTTTTGCTTTTTCGGTTTTATTTATTTTTTTCGTCTAGTCGCCTCACTATTATAGTCATGGTCATGGTCAGTCACGATTTATAATGTATAAATTATTTATTTTAATTTAACTGATGATTCATGGAAATTATCATAACAAAAAAAAGAATATCTTGTAATAAACTTACATGTGTTTTTTCTTGTTAACAATATGCACACGACCGTTAATAGAAATTTCAAATGGGAGATTTATGTATATAAATTAATTTAATATAATTTATTTTTAAAATAAAAGTGTTATTATGGAATGTGATTATGTTTTCTTGGGTATTTTCCAGTCATGCATTAGTAGGTACTTTTTTAATGGTGAAAAAAGTGCAAAAAGACCAAAAATTTCTTAAACCCAGTTGGTTAAATAAAGAAGAATCTTAATAGATTTTATATGCTTCCTATCTGTCATAACAGCCTTCAAAGCCTCTCTAAATCAATTCAAATCAAACAATAAATTGGAAACATGTTGTTTTACTTACATACTTATTATTCATTCCTATCGCTCTAATTTTTTTTAATGATGAAGACTTTCGTTCCTAATATGAACTCCCGACATAAACTACTTCTTTTATTTCTTCATCAACTCTAATATAAAACCACATTATGTGAACGCATTCATTAATTAATGCTCGCTCTTTTAGCCTATCTCAAATTGTTACTAATTAAATTGACCTATCTGTCAACCTATTAATCAAAGAACAAAATAAAAAAAAAAAACGCACACATTTACATAATTCATCATGATAACTTTTGTCAATCCCGACTTAACAATAAAATAATTATGGTAAGACCTAAATACAAAATGCAAATCTAAAAATTCAATAAAAAAAAAAAATGAGGAATGAGTCAACTTTACTACATATCATGCAATTTACAGTTATTTAAAACTTATTTTGTAGTTTAACTAGTTCTTATAGAAAAGATAAAAACGCACATTCGTTGGCGTAACTATTTTCAAACAAAACTAAAAAATTTGAATAAAAAAGCCCACATATAGCCACATCCCGTAGATACAGTTAAAAAATATCTAATCATGCAATTGCTTACAGCTTATGGCATTGTATACCCATCCTGTGATTATCTCTCGAGGAAACATTTTCATTAAATTGAAAGACACATCTGTAAAAAAAAGCGCCTTCTTGAATCATATCAGATTACAACAATTCAGTTTGACACTTGCAAAACTTGAAACTTATAAACCGGGAAGGTGCCAATTTGCATTTTAAATTTTTGTTAGCTGTTCACTATAACGCTGCAGCTGCATTTTCAATTCAAATAGACTCTATTTGAGCTCTATAGGAATGTTATAGAAGCAACCGCACTTTTTTTTTCAGTATTACGTATCGTTTCGCAAAAATGCATCACAATGCAAAGAAGAGAAGCGAAAAAAAAAAAAATCGTGCGAAATTGGCGTGGGTGCACGGGTGTGATCTTCTCGTCTTCTTTTGCTCGAAGCTTGATCTCGTAGGCAAAAGAGTCGTCTATTCCAATTTTTGCATTGTGCGACTTGAGTTGAATATGATTATGTGGAATCATGCGATAATCTGTCTTAATTAATTGTTACTGAGGCAAATATTGATTGTTTGGAGTCTGCGAATGCGAACTGTTGAACACAGAGAAGCCTTTTGTGGTTAAGTCTTTAGATGAGTCATTCCTATTGTGAAGTTATTCACCTCTCTCTGAAAGGAGGAATCAAAAGGGTCACAATAAAGATGAAGATTCGTTGAGAATAATTTTGTAAAAAGACATGAACATACTCATACATCTTCCGGGTATTTGTATATGTTAATTTTTTTATTTCTTTTTATAAAAAATAATAATAAACACTTCGCATGAAGTGGAAGATATTTTGTATTAAGTTTCAATTAAAAAAAAAAAATAAATAAAAAACAGAACCCCCGAAGTAACCATTTTAACCACAAAAAAAACCACCCGATATGAACAAATCATTCCCAAATGCAAGTTAAGTATCAATATAATTTTGAATGTACTCCTATAGTGATGGTATAGTGTCACAGTTAATATAAATGACGCGACGGATGCAATCAATGCCACGAAATGAAATTTAATACCCCCGTCAGCCAGCGTGCAGCACTCGCATTTGTTTTGTCTATTATAGGTTTTGAAGTTCGTGTTTACTGGTTTTTTATTTTTTTTTTATTTTTGTTTACCGGAAACAAATGATTTCATTATAAATATGACGTGAGTATAAAATAATAATAATAATAATTATAAAATCATTAATCCACGCGCTTTGTAAATGCGTATGAAGCTTCACTGCTTGCTTGTATTAAATAACGGTTTTGTGTTGTTTTTTTTTTTTTTTTTTTTTGTATTCTGTTATGTAATTGGTAATCGTGTTTAAAACATTGACATCGACCATGATTTGCAAAAACAATCATGCAATTAGAGATAGACGATATGAGAAAAAAATACTGTTTGAAAGTTCAATTGTGTTTTTTTTGCAACATCAAAGTAATAATAACATGATAGGAATAATTGGTTTTCAAATTGAAATGTTTCATTAATTTCAATTTGTTAGTTTTTGAAACAGTTGCACACGAACAGTGTTTTTAAACGTAAAGAAGATAGGGCAGAGTTGCCTATTTGCAGCCGTCTCCAGTATCCGGCCACCTTTTGGAAAATCGTTATAACTACTGATTTCAAAGGCTTTATTCCAAAATTTTGCTCTTATACTGTTCATTTATATGTAAGAACAGCATAAGAGCGCCCAAACCACACTGCGGCACTGCCGTGCTTCAAACTTTGTAATAAAAGGTTTTGGGTGATTCCCTTAAGGTGAAACTTAATTTTGTAAGGTTCAAAATTAACTCTTCTTGCGTTGAGCAAAATTATAAAAGTTTTTTTTTTTTCTCAAAAACGGCTCTAACGATTTGATTAAAAAAAGGTACTGACTGTTACACATAAGATTCTATTTTTGATATAAAAAAATGGCTCCAATAATTTTTTTTTATTTTCAAAACAAAATTGTATAAAAAGGTTTTTTTCATCATTCTAAAAACAACTTTTTAATTTTTTTTAAATATATGTATTAGAAAATTACCTATTGCTAAAATCAAGTCGTTTTTTCTTAAGTAATTTTGTCTAGGTACAAAATATTAAAAAAAATATCGGTCTACAATAATAATACAATTACTTGTTCTCTAAAAATTGATCAAATTGATCTGGCACACAAAAAAATTAAACTTTCTTACTTTCTTTTTAACATAATTGCTCAAATTCAATAGGTTATAATTTATTATTTCTACTAAGTTTTTTTTCAATAAACCCACATTGTAGACCTAAAAAAAAACAATCTTTCAAATGAAAACAAATTTCGACTTATACATAATAGGATAGCGATTATGTAGTTTAGAAAGGAACTAAGACGTTCACGGCAGGAATCGTTGAATGGGTTACAAAAGAAGATAAAACCGCGGAGTGCTATTAAATGAGATGGTGGAAACTGAAGATAGGGGTGCAAAAGCCCCCATTTTGGTTTTTTCAATATACCTCGTAAACCAAGCAAAATTTTGATATATTGCATATAAAACTTTTTGTAGAAAATTAAATTTTCTATTGGAATAATGTTTTTTAAAAATTGAAAAAAAATTTCCATACCACAATGGTCGAAATAATCATAAAAAAAATATCAAAAAAATCGATTTTTTGAGTTTTTTTGTTTTTTTAGTTGTACCTACATTTTTTTTGGGTTGAGATTAAAATAACTTCATTTTAAAATTAATATTAAGTTTATAATTCTAGCTTTTGAAAAAAAGTATCAATCAAAAGTAAGTGTTGCCGTTGTTTTTTAATATTTTTTTTTTATTTTAAGTATTTTTTTTAGAAAATTGCCCCTCCCGCCAAAACGGGGGGACATTGACCCCACCCCTTTCATAGTAAACAATGATTGTATTTAACCCCTACAAAATCTCATTATCAGTTCTTGGTGCTTAAGTTATCGTACTTTCCCCTCAAATGTTTCTGTTTTACTTGAGTAAAACTAAAAATGCGAAAAAAAGATAGATTAAAATGGTCATACTTCGGTTAGTTTTATATGCAATATATCAAAATTTTGCTTGGTTTTTGAGGTATATTGAAAAAACCAAAATGGGGGCTTTTGCACCCCTATCTTCAGTTTCCACCCTCTCATTTAATAGCACTCCGCTGTTTTATCTTCATTTATAACCCATTCAACGATTCCTGCAATAAAAACCTGTGAACGTGTTAGTTCCTTATTACCCTGTTTTTTTTCGACATAATAAATAGCCTATAAGTACATATATATTTCATTAGAAAGACAACATTTTCAAAAAAGTTCGTAAGAATACCATTTATTTATACCATCGGACTTATTGCGTGAAAAAAGTGAAATATTTTACCAGTTTTCATTGAGGTATCATTTTTGGCACAGTTTTTAACGTTCTATCTCTGAATTGTATCTCTTTTTAAAAGTTTTAAAAGTATACAAAATTTATGTCACTTATTATGAAACCTTTCTTACCTAAATATAACTCAACCCCTTAAAAAAAACATCCTTTCACCAACATTGTTTTTTTCAGAACTTTATGGATACTTTTTCCCTGGATCTAAGACCTGCATTTCATCAGTGTATCTTGTTTTTCACATGAGTGAAAAACAAGCACCCTTGCGTTAAATATAGAATCTTTTGATCTTTCATTCTTATTCTGAAAGCAAACTTTTTGTCAAGTTTCATGAGGGTTACAATTTTATTTAATGCTTATTTTACCTGTACTGATTGTCTTTATCGAAATACATTTGCGAATCTTTTTACAACAATCACAATATGTAAGTAGGTATTTGTAGTAAAAAATCTCCAATTTAAATTCGTTGTTGATTTAAAAAATGTTCTCTCATCTATCATCATTGAAGTATGCTTCAATTTCTTACATCTTTCTCTCAAACCTTAAAGTATGCATTGAAATTTGTTTCTGCTAACAAATAAAGGCATACTTTTTAATGTTATAGTTGTAGGAAGAAAAAGTAGTAGATTACTATCAGTGTTGCCGGAGAGAAATATTAGAAGGTAGTACGGCAGAAAAAAAAGGGGAGTATTTTGAACAAAATAGGAGTACAGCCATTTTTTTGTCTTTTAGTTTTATTTTAAAAAAAATATATTAAGTTAAACATAAAAAACAAAACATAAATAAATAAATTATTAATTCAAATAACAAAAGTAATAAAATATCTGTCTTATGGTAGATAGCTTAATTTATAGTAATATTATTTTTTTAGAATAAAAATTAGGAACTTAGATATTGTAATCACAAGATATGTATTAAATACATTAAATAGAAGTGGTTTTGCAAAAATCAAGGCATTTTGATTATATGGTAAGTATAAAATGATATAAGAAAAAAACAAATATTATTTTTTATACGCTTTTAAAAGTTGTTTTGAAGGATTCCATTTGTGGTAGTCAACTCTATTTAACAATTCCTTGCAACTCATAATTGAATTTATTGTATTTACTTCCAATCTGTTTCGTTTTTTGATAATAAAGAGTTGGGAAAAAACTCGTTCTGCCGCTGCGCTGCTGTGCGGAAGACTTAATAAAGCACTAACAAAATCCTTTGTCAGAGGGAAAAGAGTTTCATTAAGAGCATTTAAAAAAAAAAAATTTTTTTCTGACCAAAATTCGAAACCATAGTTTGGCTAAGTAGTGTTCGCCATTCTATGTCGAGGTTTTCAATTTCGTTTTCGCTAATCAAATCGGGAAAGGAAGAAATTATTGAAGTTGCACTTTCTGCTAAATTTAAAAGGTTAATACCTTGAATATGTTTCAGAATTTCGTCATCAAAATCGATTCACTGTGAAATTTGAGCACACAGGGTCTTATAATATTCTCGGCAAACACCTTTAAACTCAATTATTTCATTTATTTCAATTTTGTTTGTTTTAATAAAAAGTTCAGCTTTAGCCCCAACGTATACAGAGTTAATATTTTTTAAATAAATGTCAGAAAAATTCGGATTAGAGAGAAACTCGTCGCTTAACACATCCGATTTGATAAAATTTTGTAAAATAGTTTTATAGAACGTTTTTACGTATGGCAAAAATTGATGAATCCGTACGGACTGAGATTGAAATTCTAAGTTTAGCTGCTTAGTCAACTGGAGAACATAGGATAGAAATAATAAATACCTACAATTGTGTGGTATCATTTAGTTCTTCTTGAATCTTGTGAACAAGATCTAGATTGTTGTCAGAAGATTCAAAAGAATTCTCCAAAAAATAATGTAATAATGCAGGCCACTGTTCTAGCCCTCTTGCCACAACCTGTTCAAGAGCTAGACACCTATAGTAAAAATTCCCTTTGAAGGTAAAAGTGCTGCCAAATTTGCATTAAATTTAAAGTAAATTAAATTTATTTAGGCTGACATTACACTTTGCTACAAGTGTAAAATATTTTATGTCATTAAAAAAAATAGGAGTACGAATGTGAAAGGAGGAGTACGGGAGTACGGAGGTGCTGAAAGTAGCACAATACTCCTATGGGAGTACTTTCGGCAACACTGATTACTATCATCAAATTAACCGCTTTTTTTTCAATTCAAAGTTTGTAAATGTTTAGATATATATCTCTTTTGTCGTAGATAACTAAGGAAAATACTACTGGCTTTCAGCTAGAAAGATACACAAAAATTAGCTGAACTGAGTCTTAGCCGAACAATATGAATATTACGTTGAGCGTAAATGAATTGAAAGACAAATCACAAATCATTTAAAACGTTATATTATAAGATTAAAAGTTAATAACAACTGGTTTGCTCATTTGTCAGCGATACTATTTTTGCTATTAATTTAAAAAGTTTAAATGGAAACGGACACTGTGGTGTATGCGTAACCTTTTCTTGTATAGAAAAAATTATGGAACTTGGCAGAAAATTGTTTTTTTTTTTATGATTTAAAAAAAAAAATATTTCAAATCTGCAATAGGCCATTAAAAAGTGTTTAATAGAATAAATTGTCAAAATTTGAGGCAAACTTAACTTCCACTTTTTTTTTTTTTATTTTTTGCTAAAGTCAGGGAAATAAGGAGACACCCAAAATTTCAATGCATTGTTTAACAGTACCTACCAAAGCTATGAATGTATGTTTTTGATTTTTGTTGCTTTCCGATTTCTGCTGACGATTTTCTTTAAACATGTTACTCATTTGTTTTTTAAGAACAAAAAATATTGGTAAATGTTTCTTTTTATTTCGAATTTTCATGTTAGGTTTGTTGAGTACTATAAATTGTAAGGCACTATCTTATTTGAAAAGTGCAAAAAAAATAATAACCAAACGTAGTTCAAAGACATTGGCCGTCTTGTTTGATATATAAATCAAACAAAAAACTTTTAACGTGATTTTATTAATGAACTTAATAGTCGTTTATAACAAATTGCTTTGTTGTTTTCACTTTAAAGTTATAAGCCAATACCTATAGCTTTCGAATATGCAAATTAACTCATTTGAAGCTCTTATAAAATTTACTTTAATCAATTGCACAACACTATTAAGCATAAGTACCTACATTGTATATTGCTGAAACAAAAATTGCATGTTTTGTTTATATATTTTTACATTTTTCTAATAATAGAGCCCACCTCCTACTGCACACAAGTTAAACATGCACTTCTCATATTGGAATCACGCTTAACTTGGCACTTTTTCTTAACAAGGAGAGACACACACAAAAGCGAGGCCTCGTCAAGTCGTATTTCTAACTCAAAAAAAAAAAAAAAAAATAATAATAACAAGCATAATGTTTTGATTACTTCAGATTTTCCATTCGACTGATTCCAGCGAGGATCGCTTGTTTATAGTTTATAACTAACTAAGATTTAGAGCTTACACTTTTCTGACGTCAAATGCAAGTTTGCTTGAGTTTTTTTTTTTTTTTTTTTTGTTAGAAGCTTCAAACAATAACAATGCCATAAGATATTATAAATATCACAAGTTGTCGGCTATATGAACAATGTGGAAGCAGCAACAGTAGCTTACTATAAAACTTGCATCATGGTTTATGGCCATGCATTCCTTAACTCTTTCAACCGGCCGCGAATTATGACTGATCCACAGACACACAGTGTGCGGTTCGGTTTCCTTGTGCCTTCTGAATTGGACTTCCATATAATTCCATGGTGTATTTCTGATTCAACAATGCATGACAGTCTTATGTCAACATCAGAGAGTTCCAAGCCAGCTCTAAGCTGTGGATAGAGGCTCACTTTATAGATCTGGGAAACTGTGCTGCGCGCGATGGACATATAAAATGTTGCGTACATTTCTTCGTCATCGGTGGCGGTGGCGGTGGCGCGTACGGCTACGGACAGAAATCTGAAACTTTAAAAGTTATACAAACAAAGACTGTCATACATATATTATTGGACTATATGCACAATGTGACAAAATTTTCAAACGAACTACTGAAACTGAAATACGGTTTTCCTCATTGTGCGACGAGGTGTAAAGAAGATTCTCCAATTACTATGGTGAAAGGAGCCTGGAAAGTGTTGGTTTACTTTTTATTATTATTTTTTTTTTTTTATTCATATGGATAGAAGATATTGAGAAATGCAATGTATGGCTTGCATATTTAGAAATTGATTTTTTCTTTTACTTTGACCATCTGGGGGACTGGGTTTTGCGTGGTCTGTCATAGTTTTGAGTAATTTGTGTGATAGCTAAATTAATCAAAATCAAACGCTATGAAGATGTTCGATGAAGATAAAGTCAGAATCATTGTTTATTATTCTTTAAAGGTCTTGGAATCATTTAGTAAAAAAATTAGAATGACAAATAAAGGCGCCATGGTACTGCATTTGTGTTTCGAAAGTTGGTTAATAGAATCGCTGGAAACTAATTTTTCGATAATAACAACACATGCAAATTTTATCAATGTCATCAGACTTCTCTAGACTAGAGGCTTCTCCTCTCGAGATTCTTTCGGCATGCTGCCTCTAGCCGTCTAGTCTAGGCCAAGTTCACTAAGATCATACTTCTCGAAAGAATAGGGTAGAATTATAAAGTTCCGTTTTCGTACGTTCGCTGGGTAAATTTAGACAAAATGCTTATCTTTTTGGACTTTATTCCCGATTTCATTGGAAAACATAAACATTTTAATTCCATACAGTGAGTCTTAAACACAAATATCAAGTCTGGAAGCAAAAACTGTGATAAAATTATTGTCAATATTACTATCTCGTCCAGTCCAGGTAGCAATTAAGCGCAGGGTTCTAAAAATATCAATTTAAAAAAAAATGCATTTGAAATTTAAAAAAAAAATATTTATTGCAAATAAAAAAAATGTATTGAAAAAAAAAAATATTTGTTGCAATTGAAAAATATTTACATTAAAAAAAATTGTATTGCAACTGAAAAATATTTGCATTGAAAAAAAAAATATTTATTGCATTAAAAAAAAAAAAAAAATTACTGCAAATGAAAAAAATTTGCATTGAAAATAAAATTATCATTGCAAATAAAATAATTTTGCATTGAAAAAAATTTTATTGCAAATAAAAAATTTTCTGCATTGAAAAAAAAAATTAAATGCAAGATGTGTGCATTAAATATTTTTTTTAATACTCGTCGAATTTCTTACAAATTTGACCTTATATTCCATAAGGATCCCACACGCTTTTCCATCGATTTATTCTTCAAAATGCTCGTTAGACATATAAAAGTTCTTCTAGCGAGTTCCGATCAGAGTTTTCTCCAGGTTGAATGCTGGCTGCTGGGGACAAAAGGGTTTCCATTAGCATCTCACACTCACAGACTTTTCGTCCGAATTTCGTTTTAAGAAGATTTCTTTACGGATGGCGTTCCGGAAGCACAAATATTAGAAATATTCTGTTATTTATTTTAGAGAAAATTCATAAAACCACTTTTAACTTATAATAATACAAAGAAAAAGGCAGTTTCTCTTCTTGGAAATTGCGGAATCATTCCAGTCCAAGTTGTATTGCTCTTTTGGGAAGTATCCTGTAAACCACTAAGCGTGAGTTTACCTCAGTGTTTGTAAAAATGTTCTTATAAAAATAAATGGAATCTGTTTAATCTCTGTTAAAATCAAAGTGAATTTCATTTAATTTTGACAAGAATTTTCTTCTTAAAAAAATTTAAAGTGCTTTAGCTAAGGGCGAAGGTTTTTTTTTAATTGTATGCACTTTCTTATCAAAATAAAAAGATTAAACTAAAATAAAGGGATGTTCACTTTAATTTAAAAAGATCCTCTTCTTTTGGCCAAAAATTTGATTGCTAAAGATGCTTTGTTTAGATGCAAGAAATTAAGAAGATTTTCCGTCTTATCTTGTATTTTTTTGTGCTTTTAATGTCACATCGTCGTTAAATTCTCAAAGCTATAGCTGTGTAAAGTGAAGCTCCATCCATTACCGCTGTACTTTTCATAAATTGGAATAGTTGTTTTAGATCGTTGAAATGCTCTGTTTAATGTTTTTAAATGAAAGGGGGATTCATGAGGTCTACTTCGAAATCTTAACGTTTTTATAGGTAACCATATTAAAATAAAATGAAACGTACTGAACCATCTTAATTAGGTTGACATTTCAATTTAATAATTTTTGTTTTTTAATCCACAACAAGCTACTGATTTGTGTTAAGAATTTAAATAAGTTCTTCCACGTATTAAAATAAATGTTAACAAGTCTTCTCTTAATGTACATTTATGAATTTTTCTTCTTGTGGTGATTATATTTACTATTTTTTGTTGTTGTTCTTCAAATATTTAATTTCATAACTCAAGGTGATTTTGTATTTGCCCGCTTATAATATGATTGAAGACAAGGAAAAAGGTGATGAATACCACCACCACGTTTGTGAATCTGGGATTAGGTCATAAAATAATGAATGTCATTAAAGAACCTAAGCTGGGCTTGATTGCTCAAACACCGCACCGTACCTATATTCATTGCTTTGTATTTTTATTTGCATAGTGTAAGAAACTCATTAAGCATTCATGAATCGTATATATATTTTTATTTGGTATGAATTAATGCTTAAAACAAAAATGACTATCACATTTACAATGTACCTATCATACAATAATGCGCCTAAATTTTTAAGTTGCAAACACAGGTATGTAGTATACTCGTATGAATTATGAAAAAGGAAAAAATAAATCAACAGAAAGTACCTATATTATGATTTGAAAGTGAGAAAAGTCTGTAAATTACAAACATATAAAGCCATAACTATATGTACTGTTTCTTTCGTTAAGCACGAGTGAGCTTTACGCACTTTGTTTCTTGTGTGTTGTATAATCGGAAAGTGCAAAGTGATATTTTTCTATATGAAGTTACTGTCATACTGAAACTGATGTGGACTTAAGAAATGTTATGATTTTTTTTGTAGATATTTCCCATCAACAACAGTTGAGTGCAATGGTTTGTTGCTACATCTTTTAGGGATCCTTTGATTGAAAATCTTGAAAACTCGTGAATCTATAGAAAAGTTTAAGCCAGAGTAGTATAAATATTATTTAAAAAAAAGTGCATTTACAAAAAAAAATATTTATTAGAATTAATTAGAATTGCAAATAAAAAAATTTTGTATTTGCAAATAGAAAAATGTCTGGGTTAAAAAAAAAGTTCAATGCAAAATGTGTTGATAAAATATTTTTATTTGAAAAGAAAATTTTGTTTTGCAGTAACATTTTAGTTTTAATGCAATACTATTTTTGGTTGCATTAAACATTTTCCTTAGGATGTTAAAACTTTTTGTTTGCAATACCATTTTCTTTACTGCAAGATATTTTTGGTTGCAATAAAAAGTTTCGTTAATGCAAATCTTAAAATCTTACAAACAATTATTTTACAAAAATGCATAGAATTATAATAGCTTAAAATTATAGAAGAATAAGTTAATTTTAGAAAAAAATAATTTAAATAAAATGCACGACTGGGGTCGCACTTACTTGCTCTTGCAGTTCAAAGCACTTTTATGTTAGTTTACTTGTAGATTTTAAAAACTGCCTTTATATAAAATAAAAAAAAGAGCCGACATTTAGGGAAAAATTTTGTTAAAAGAAAAAAAAAATTTTTATTTGACTTCTTTTTGAAAAAATAAAAATGCAGTTTTATTGCAATCGCTTTGAATATTACGTTTGCAAAGTTTAATCAAAATCGTTAGAGCCGTTGACGAGATATTTGGTTTAAATTGAAAAATTTGTATGCGAGATATAAAAAAAAACAAAAAAAAACCAACGCTCAAAATTCCATAAAAATCATCTGTACCGAATTTGAAAAAAATCCGTCCACCCGCTTAGGCTGTGTAAATATGTACAGACGGACGGACGGAATTGCTAGACCCACTTTTTCGGTGTTCTCCATCATCGTAATATTGGCTTTGATTAAAACCTAAATTTTTTTTTCGACACGAAACCAATACTTGCCCTATAGAGCAAGTAAAAAAAAATAGATTAGGGATTGTTTTTACAATCACTATAACACCTTTTTAAATGCTTTTAAACTCCAAATGAAATATGCCATTACATTTCTTATAGGTATACTAAAGAATTTTAGAAATTTTTTTTTTGTGAAATTTTTTTGTATAGGTATAAGAATTTTAAAACAATGGTATGCTTTCGTTCAAAATTTTTTGTTGAGATCTGTTAAGTTGACGAGAATGTCAGAAATAAAGACAACTGCGATATGGCAGTTGCCATTATAACGATTAAAAAAATAAAAATAACTGTTTTAAAAATAGCATCCACACTGAGGGAAAAACGCAATGTAAAATGTAGTAATGTTGAAAAAACTAACATAAAATTTTAAATTTTTGTCGGACTTTAGCTTTTGTTGCATTTTATCACCCTAATTGCCAACAGTGAGATATCACGTTGGTAAAACGTTCACCTTCTGACCCAGGAGTTGTAGGATCGATCCCCAGTAGCTGCAATTTTGTTGTTTTTTATATTTAAATTGATGCTTTTTTCAAAATTGAAACAACTTTGAATTAAGGATGTTTTATAACCGCAAACTACATTTTCTTTTAAATATATGTTTAAATTTCATAAATTAAATTATATCAAAAGATTGCCGGTCTTATTAGGCAAACTGTCACTATACTGGGAATGAGAGAAAGTTTTCAAGATTGTTTAGACAGTTAAGAGCTGCTTTTTTCTTACCAATTGATTTCAAAAAAAAAAAATATTTGAACAGATCGGCAACACTTACACAACACTTAAGTAAAATCAAGTTACTTTAATTAAGGACCAATTTGATCACTGCTTCATCTCCATTAAATTTAAAATGAAAAATATGTCAAATCGCATATACAAATTTTAAAATTTCCGGTTTTAAATGGCGATTTTAAATTTAATAGAGTGTGAATAAATTGGGGCTTCGGCTAAGTGTTTTTTTAAAAACCTGTCTTCAAACATAGAATTATTATTATTTCAAATTTTTTTTTCAAAATACAACTATTTTTACTAGCTCGAATTTTTTTTTGTTACTATCGAACAATAAAATTATTTCTTATTTCGGAGAACAATTTGTTTTCATTGTTCCCTTTGTAAGAGGGTGTGCCACATGTTATTTGTTAATCGTTACTCATATCCTACTTTGTTAAATTAAATTATTCGGCTCTTGTTGGTCGTTCGAAGTCCACTTTGTTTACTGCCGAGAATTAAAAGGACTAGGTATATTCTATAATAGTATTTCATTTCATCAATCATTGAATGGAATGAAAACGTTCCTAATACAAATACAAAAACCTTTAACTAATAATTTTGTGTGGTTCAAAATACTAAACTGTAAATATTTCTTTAGGAAAAAAAAATCTTAAAAATGTTTTTCTGGAAATAAATTTTTGAATTTAGTTGGTACACATCTTATTTTCCATGCACTTATCAAATATTCTAAATTCAAATATTTAGCAATTTTACTGAACAAAATATTTTATTTTCAAAAAATATGCTAATGTTTGATATTTTTGAATTTGCTTAGCACCAAAAATTTGTCTTAAGGTTAAAATGTACGAAGCTAATAATAATATTTTACATATATTTTTTAAAAATTAGTCTTAAAACTGCAAAATCACAAACGAAATTTTGGATTCTAACAAATTTTTTAAAAAAATTTTAACATTGCTCCGTGCTTCATTCAGGGGTCACAAATTTTTACTACCCATTTGATTAAAATTATCAAAAACTCACCAATAAATCACTTCCCGATTTAGTGCACGAAAATGTACGAAGCTAATAATTCTATTGACTTAGAGATTGTTTTACATATATTTTTTAAAAAATTAGTCTTAAAACTCCAAAATCACAAACGAAATTTTAGATTCTAACAAATTTTTTAAAAAAATTTTAACATTGCTCCGTGCTTCATTCAGAGGTCACAAATTTTTACTACCCATTTGATTAAAATTATCAAAAATCTCACCAATAAATCACTTCCCGATTTAATGCATCTCCTAAATTATGAGGTTACTGGTCTATAACATTAAGCTTATAACCATGATGAAAAATATATTCTAAATTGCCTCTGTTTCATACAAAATTAATTTCTAAAAAAAAACTATTCCATCATAATAAAAAAAATCTAAATGATAAAATGCATTATAATAAACCAAAATGCATTCACGGCTAACAAAAAGTTGAAAGTTCTCTAAAGCGGAACTCCCCCGTAAACAAAAATAAAAAATAAAATAAAAGAAAAAAGAAAACTCAAAAAGAATCCAGAACATAAAATTATCATTTCTTTTTTTTATCGTTTTATCATAATTCTCCGCTGTCTATTCCAAAACTGTATATAATTATTTTATTACTCTGTTGCACCTTGAGTTTTTTTTTAATGAAATAAAAATAAAAATTAAATAGAACATCTCGGGACTTTAATGAAAGAAAACAATCTCTCAGCACCCCCGCTTGAAATTAAAAAAAGAATACAAAAACAAAAAAAAAAAGAAAGAAAGAAGTTTTGATGTCTTTGTGCTATGGTCTTTCTCAACTTATTTATTATTATTATGATGAAGATTCAGGGAAACTATAAAGGAATTCACTCAAACGTAACCAAAAAAAACAGAAAAAATAAATAAATGCAACAACAAGTTGTACTAGAGTAGTAATACTTCCCAACACCAGTGTTTCCCACCCATATTCACGTTCACCAACCAACCAACCATCCATCAGCATTCGGGGAACACTTAGGTACTTCAAATCTATCTCCAAGCATGGATTTTAGATACGAATATTTCGTAGGCAGGTTTAGTCTTTCGTTTTGCATTAATAAGACCGCTTGCCATAAGTGAAGTTTCCTCGCTTTTTGTATAGATACTTTTTTTTTTATTTATATATTTTGTACCTACATTAAGTTTATTTTGTCACACAAAACCGCAGTTTGAGTCGTAAAGTTGAGTCTTAAATCTATCGATCGCAACTTGCATATGGCTTAAAGGGGTTTTTTGGTGAATTTGGTTGATTAACGAATTTCGTCGCAATCACAAAATCAAACAAAACTAAGTCAGCAAAGCTTTGAGACATATTTTGAGTACTTTTGAGTGTAAGCCAGTGGCCAAAAAGTGTTAACTTCATTGTCGTATCGTTCTTCGCTTCGTCGTCGTCGTTGGTTGTTATGTCAATTTTTTGCTGACAAATTAAGTTTTGCCCCCAAATGAGTGGGTTACCGTTAATTATATTTATTTGTCCCCTAAATTTCCGGTAGAATTTTTTATTATGACAAAACCAAAAAATGATTTCTTCAAATTGCAAGACGTGCAAAAAGTTCAAAATTAGAAATTCCTTTCTCATACAAATGTGAATGTATTCAAAAGTTTTAAGTAGTTATTGGGGCGTCTCCAAAATTTGTTGTTTGTTAGTTCGTTCTTTTTGGTGAAGTCGGTCGCAAAAAACATAAGACTTTCCTTTCAGAGCTTGACACATCTTGAAACATTATGTGAGCTCTGTACAACTTTATTTTCTGTTGTCGATTAACAACAATCGATTCGGTCGGTTTGTAATAAAATTTGGAACCTTTTGTTAAGATTGCCTTGTGTCAAACTTTTGTATCTGTAAGATCCCTCTCAAAAACAAACTGACTTATAAATGCAAGAAAATGAAAAGTTCTGCTATCCATATAAGCGTTGCAAGATCTGCCCCAAGATGGAGATACCGACAGCAAAGTATCTAGCGGATTATCTATATGTCGTTCACGAGGATGTGCCATTTAGATACTATGGAAAAGTAAGTATCTATCGCACCTTTTAAAGTGAAGATTCTTCTTCATTTATTTTTTTTTGTTTTTGTGTTCTTCTTTTCTAAGAATGGTGTCTTCCAATTTTGTTTTGTTTTTTAGTGAAGTGATGATGAATGATGTTATTCAGTGTTCGTTGACTTGAAAACGATTGATGAAGTCATTAGTTTTTTGAGTTTGTCGAACTTTATAGGTACAAAAATTGTGTTTGTTACTTTTGTGTTACTTTTGTGTTATTTATATTTTTGCAATCTGCATTATGAGTTTATGGAAGATACCATAGAAAAGAAAATAACATAAAAATGAAATATACCTATGCATATGCAAATACCCTATAATTGTAGCGGTTTAAAAAAGTATTAAAAAAAAAAAAAAAAAAAAAAAAAAAACAGTTTAATATGATGTGTTGGCGCTTTGTTGTAAGGTGATTAATGAAGTTATTCTTTTTTTTTTGTCTGTTGTTTCCGATCGATATGTTTCGCTTTCTTCGCACGGTTTTTTTTATTGTTGTTTTAAATATATCTTAACTATTTATTTAAACAAATAAAAATGTTATGGCATATTTTGCATAGATAATTTTTCCTTTTACTTTCATACTTTCAATACAAAATTGAAGATAAAGAGTGATTTATCTACGTATATTGATCTTGATAGGGAGAGAGAAAGATGTTAATTGTTGACTTTTGTTAAGATGAATCTGAGTGACGTATTTGGTATTGTATTTTTGTTGTCTTTTTTTTTTAATCATAACAAAAGAAAAAAAGTAGAGATAAATAGATAATAATTTATTTAAACATGATTTGTGTGGGATCTATTGACCGACGACCAAACAGTCACGGAGGTATAAAAAAATGTAACTTAAAAGGTGTTTTGTGACGTAGAGTGTTTTTTTTTTTTTGTAGGTGGGTTATTTATTTATTTATTTCTTTTCAAATTACCATTGTTTTATGTTCAATCAAGTATGAATACAAGAAAATGTGTAAATGCAGAACTTGTTTTTGATGTTTTTTTTTTTTTTTTTTTTGGTTTGGTTTTTGTGACTTGTTCGATGCGATTGTCAACCTTGATAGGTATTACTAATTTGGACTATATTATAAAGAGATTTGATAATGAATTTGGTTGGTTAGCTATTTAATTAAGCTTTAATAATGCAATTGGGGTAGTAGGTATCAATGAATTTATTGTTTATCAAAATAGATACAAATAAATAGAGTGACCAGATTTGTCTAATTATTTTTTTATTTTGTTCAACTAATCTGGTTTGTGAAAAAATAGCATCTTTATAATTTATAATATCAAAGAAATCCATTTTATCAATATTTTCTTAAAAACAGCTTTGACAATTGGCACAACATTTTTGTTCAGATTATTCCTTTAGACTAAATTTTATTTGTCTCTGAAAGAAGCAGATAGCTTTATTTCTCTATTAAATGTTTTATTAAAGGAATAAGCTATATCCGACTGTTGAAAAATTGATTTTTTCCCTATCCGGGGTATAAGTACTAACTGACTGTTTAACTGACTATTGAAAAATTGGCCCTTAATGTGTAATCTCAAAAATATATTTTTCCGTAGTTATTGTTTTAATCCAAATCAGGAGTCACAAATAGGGAAAAAATGAATTAAAATAAAATGCACGACTGGGGTCGCACGTAGGGTAGAAGGGGGAGCATTTGCCAGTGGGGTGCCTTTGCCAGTCCAGGTTTTTTTCCAAACCAACAGAATATTAAATACCGAAAAATCATTTTCTGTTGCACATTTATGATTGAAAACTTTCCACAAAGTTTGACAGCTTTTGGCTGGACACGAAATGAATTAGACGCTTGTGTTTTTTTTTTTAGTTTTTTAATGTTGAAAACCAAAATATGAAGGCACATAATCGTCGTAAATTTTTAATATTTGTCTTGTTAAATTACTTTTTTATACAAATATCTTTTAAAAATTATGTGTACTATGCTGTGTAGAAGTGATTTTTTTTATTGTTTAACTTATAAAAAAGTTATACGTGAATTTTTGAAAGATTAGCTTGTGGGGTGCATTTGCCATTTTTTTTGGGTAGGTTTTGCTCTGGCAAATGTACCCCATGGGGTATATTTGCCAGAAGCAAGCTTCCTCAAAAGAGGATGACAGAATCCTTAAAAATCAATACCTTCTTCATACTTTCAGCTAAAAAGAAGTTTTGTTTATGATTATTGGTTTTATTTGTATTAACTTTGATATTTAGGTTACTGGCAATCCCTCCCCACCCCCGCGGCAAAGCCTCCCACCTGGGGAGGCTTTGCCACATCACTTTTCGTTTTTTTGAATAAATTATTAAAAATATAAATAATTAATATATCAAGATGAAAAAAATATTTAAGTGAAGATGATAAAGTCAATAATAATATCAGATATAAAAAAATTAAAAGAAACGTAAAAACTTTGCGTTATATCAATTTTCCTAAATCCTGGCAAATCCTCCCCCTTCTACCCTACTTGCTCTTATGATAAAAGTAACTTTTATGTCAAAGCTTCTTTGGAAAAATATTTTGAATTAGTTATAATTTAATTTTTTAAGGAATTTCATAAGAAATGCAAAAATACCTATGTAATTTTGTTTATTATAATTTCTAATGCCATATTTCCGCTACCCGCATTTTTTGAGAAAAACATAAAACGCAATTATGCTAGATTTACGTACAATATTACGTGTGTTAAAATTAATCAAAATTATAAGAGTCATTTTCGAAAAAATTGCTATAACTCATTAACGATGTACGGGAAGAGCCGACATCAGAAATAAAAAAAAAATTGTTATCATATTTTCACTATCCGTATTTTTTGAGAAAAACTAAAAATGCAGTTTTGTTAGATTAACGTACAGTATTACGTGTGTCAAATTTAATCAAAATCGTTTGAGCAGTTTTCGAGAAAATCGCAATTTTAAATAACAAAAAAAAAAAACAACCTTGGAAATTACGAAAAAATCCCCTGTACCAAATTTCAAGAAAATCCGAAATTTCAAGAAAATCCGTCTACCCGTTTAGGCTGCAGCTTCATGTACAGCTTTTTGTGACGACGCACCGACGCACAGACCGACGGACGTCATGACTTTTTCGGACTTCTCCATCATCGTATTGTTAGTTTTGATTTAAATCTAATTAAATTTTAAATTTTTTTTTTGACACGAAACCAATACTTGCCCTATTGAGCAAGTAAAAAAATATGTATTTTATATCATTAAGATTGGATACTAAGTTTTTCACTTGCCAGTGAAATTTTGATTTGGATTTTGATTTGATTTGTTGAAAGCCATAACACGAAGTTTTTTTAGTAAAAAAAAAAAAAAAAAAAATGTAAAAATCATACCAATCATTCCAATATTTTGTAACGCACTCGATTTCGAAAATTAAGACAAACTTTCCTTTCAAGATTATTTCTGCTTTCGGAATCAGATTAAGAATACAAAAATAATTCTGCGTAGTAGATAACATGCAAAAAAAAAACTCTTAGATGCTATTGAGCTGCAAACGGTTAACGCCATAAATATAAATGTGTGTAAAAACATTTTTTTTTAAATTTATCACTTCAGTTTTAATTTCAATATTAAAATATTAACTATTGATCAACACTTTTAGCAAATATGTAAAAAAAATAGTTTAAATGTGCTTGGAAAAACGATTTTGAATTTCTTTTGAAAATAATTGTTGAGCAGTAATTTTAAAGTAACTGAAAAATTGTGTACAAAATTGTAATTCGTTTTTTTTACTTTTACTTTTCAAAACTTAGAGGCATGATTCAAAATAATATAAAAATTAAAAATTTTAACAGTATCATGTCTTTCAGGCTTCGGTGCTACAAAAACCAAAAAAGTAACAATGCTTTCATTAAGTTTTAAAAAATTTCGTTATAAGCTTGCGTGCCTTTTGTGTCCACTCTTTTTTAATTCGCCATATAATTTAAGCCTTGACTACAATAGTCTTTTTTTCCTCTTTTTGTTTTTTTTTTTCCTCTCGCGCAAATTTTTTACCAAATTGTTTTTGTAAGTTTTCCAAACTGAATAATAAATTAGATTAAATAAGTCTTAAATTTTTGAAAAAAATGCATTTTAGTATCTTATAAGAAAAATATGAATACAAAAAAAAAAAACAAATAAATTGTTTGTACGACAAAATTGTTTGTTTTTTGTTTGTTTTTTTTTTTTAATTTTTTTTTGAGATTTTAAAAAATTAGAATGCATTTTTTAAAAATGTTTTTCTTATGAATACAGTAGAAATAATTTTTAAGTTATTTGGATTGCTCATTTCTTAAAAGAAAACGATATTCAATCGTTGTCCCGAATTTCCTTTTTTTAATATTTTCCAATAATAATTTTTATCAAAAAACAAAACCGACTTCCATAGATCAAAACTGGGTTTTATGGTTTTTCTAATAGTTTTTATGACCAGAACCTCACTACCAGCTTTCCAATACAAAAAGAATTATCAAAATTGATTCACTCAGTCCAAAGTTATGAGGTAACAAACATTAAAAAAAAAAAATACAGAAAACACCAGTGTTAGGGAAGTAAACATATACATATTATTGAATTTATCAATTTAGAGTGAATGAATATATCAATTGGGAAATTTTCAGCATACAAATATTATCGAAATAGACAAACCCTAATATAAAACAAACACAAAAAACATATCTATCTCCAAATTAGCTACAAAACTGCGTACTCACATTTTGGGCTCTCGGTTTATAAGTAAACAAATATTTTTTCAAGAAGATTCACAAAAATATACTATGGGTTTGTAAATAAAAATTATCAATTAAAAGTAATGTAAACTAAACATTTGTTTGTGTCAAAAAAAATCTTTCATTCATTATCTTTCGGGTTACCAATTTAAATAATAGTTTTTGTGCTACAATGAAAAACCTTATCTCAAAAATGGTGTTATCATCTGCTTTTCAGAATGCCCCGATAACCCAAATTTGATAGTTGCTCTGCAAAGGGTGTTTTTTTTTTTTTTTAACTTCTTCAATTCTGAAGATAGACTTTCGAATAAACCGTTATGTTATGAAATTCAAAATTTAGATCTGGCAACTTTCTGCAGCATTTGTATCGGAAATTTTCTAAAAATCCCGAAAAGCAATCACAAAATTCTATCACTATTTTGTATGAAGTTTTTCATTACGAACTCATTTTTTGATGGATTTTTTGGAATTTGTAGAAAATCTCTATGCGAATGGAATTAGTGATAAATAACACGGTGTAACACTCAAAATATACGCGGGCGGAGACCTATCAGGTTTTGTAGAGCTAGTCGCACCGAATACGAAACGGTATTTGAAAATCCCCTAACACCCCCAAAATCTGGAGTTACGGGCAAAAAACGGTTTTTTGGACCTTCACCCATTGAAAAAATTCTAGCTTCGACAATTTTTACCCATTTTCGATTTTTTTACAGTTTCTGATAGAAGATAAATATACCTTTTTAACAATGTATAAAACATGTAACTCGGTTAAACCACTTAGAATTTATAAGATGTCAAAGTTCAAAAATTCAATTTTTTTTGTCATTTGCCCAACTTTTATCAATTTAATCAATTAAATTTAAAGTATATTGGTAATATTATATTGATTTAAAAATTAGAATCAAATGCACAATTTTGCCTTTTGGAAATGGTATCATTTATTACTGTAAGTGTTGCCGTTGTTTTTTAATATTTTTTTTTTATTTTGATAATTTTTTTTAGAAAAATGCCCCTCCCACCTAAACGGGGGGAGATAGACCCCCCTCCTAAAGAAAAAAAATGTTTGTACTGAGCTCCTCTACAAAAACCCTTCATCAAATCCTGGCGCCCAACTTATCCTACTACGTGCCGAAACAACATTTTTGTTCTATACCTAAAAGTTCGAATTTCTGTATCTGGGTTGAAATCGAAAAATTTTTTTTTCTAAGCCAATTTTGAAGTGATTTTCATAAAAAATACCTCGATCAATTGGGAAATAGATATAGTTTTAGAATATATTTTTTAAATAGCATGTTGTTTTGAAAACATATACTTTAAATTGATGCCGAAGTTGGGCAAATGACAAAAAAAATTGAATTATTGAACTTTGACATCTTATAAATTCTAAGTGGTTTAACCGAGTTACATGTTTTATACATTGTTTAAAAGGTATATTTATCTTCTATCAGAAACTGTAAAAAAATCGAAAATGGGTAAAATATTGTCGAAGCTAGAATTTTTTCAATGGGTGAAGGTCCAAAAAACCGTTTTTTGCCCGTAACTCCAGATTTTGGGGGTGTTAGGGGATTTTCAAATACCGTTTCGTATTCAGTGCGACTAGCTCTACAAAACCTGATAGGTCTCCGCCCGCGTATATTTTAAAACCTCATTTTTGTAACACCGTGTAATTAATTGATAAAGCTTAAAATTACTTTAAAAAAAAAAGTGTTTTGTCGTTTTTCTAAAATAATTTGTTATCCACATGAAATCAGTTTTTGAAAAAATTTCACAATCTACTTTAAGATGATAAAAGTTTTGAATCGAATCAAGTTAAAAAAAATCATCAAAATCGAACCATTAATCCGATTCAGAGATAATTCATAGTTTTTTTTTTTTTAATTTATATTTTAATTAATGTTGTGTTTCTTTTTTTTTTCAGACAAAATGTTCGGTATTTCGCGGTCTTGTATTATGCATCTGCCTCAACGTTTCCTATGCCAATATTGTCCGATTTCCACGCGAGCTGGATCGTTATGGTTCAGCATATTTAATACCATATTTAGTACTACTTTTTCTAGTCGGCCTTCCAACAATATTATTGGAAATATCAATTGGTCAGTTTTTGGGACAAGGAGCAGCGCACACATGGAGATCATCACCTATTTTTAAAGGTACAAAAAATATACACAACTTGAGTTTAAACGAACTTACAAACCAATTTCACACTAAACATCTAATAATTTCAATTTTCTTTTTTTACAGGAGCATGTATAGTCAGCAGATTTGCATCATGGTTAGCATCAATATGGATTTCACTACAAGCTGTAATTTCTGTAGCTTATATTGGAATGTTTCTAACCAAATTATTGCCATTCAATGAATGTGTTGGAGATATAAAATTAGCTTTAGTAAGTTTAAAAAAAACCCTTTATAGCTTCTTATAAACTTTTTAATTTAAACTGTTTCTCTTTTTAGAATGGATATAAAGTAGTTGGCAATAATGGCGTTGAGTGTATACAAAAGACTTTTCTAACACCATTTTGGGAAAACCCACTTTATTTTGGACTTTTAGCAATAGGTTTAATATTTATTTGGATGACTGTTATGTTTTGGTAAGTTTTTTCAAAATAATCTTCAAAATTTTTACTAAAATTTGGATTTTTTCAGCACTCATAATGCCAAAGTTTATCGACGTATATCATTTTTCTTTGGACTTATTGGCTTCGCTTTACTCTGCTCACTGACTTCGTGGGAAGTTCATACTTCTCTCGAAAGACAATACTTTCCTGAACTTTGGCCATTTAAAGAAACACTTCTTTTAGACAGTTCAATATGGTTTAATGCCCTCGTTCAAGTTATTTATGCTACCAATATCGGCTTTGGAGCTCTTCCCGTAGTAACTGGAAAATTTCTCTACAAAGGTGATGCAGTTCGTACGTCAGTGGTGTACCTCTGCTTCAATCTTCTGGTCAATGCGATATCAGTGACACTCTTTATGGTTCAATTTGATAATTTAGCCTCAAGAAGTTTGAGCAATCTTGAGGCCTTAAAACCTTTGACAGCTATCTACGATCGAGTGTTGAATGAACCAACTGGATTATTGGCCAAATTAATTCCATGCCTCATCTATTCATTGATTGTAATCTCAGCAATTGTCTCGATAACTGTGGCAATTTACACCTCAACTCGTTTGGTTCCTCGCCATCCAAACTATGTCATAAGTTTAATTGGGTTCGTTGCAGCTGTTATAGCTTTGGCAGCCCCGAAGTTCATCATTCCTCGTGTCCTTGATACCAGAATTGTGGGAACTTTAGTGATCACTGCACTGATCTTCGATCTTATAGCCACTACCTGGATCTATGGGGCTAAAAATATCTACACTGATCTTGAGTTCTCGATCGGTAGACCGATCTTTAAAGGCTGGGTATACCTTTGGTGTTTGGGACCAGCTTTTTTGACCGGAGTCTTAGTTTGGTGGTGTGCTGATGATGATGAAGGTGATCTTCTCAACGCCTACATGCCTCGATGGGCTCCAATTCTCTTTGTCATTGGAGTCATTTTGATCATAGCCTGTGTGGAAATCTTCAAACAGGTGGATTACAATTTCTTTGGAATGATTTGTGAAGCAGCAAAACCTGCCAAAGAATGGGGACCTGCTGATCCTTTAGCCAGACATGCCTGGAAACAATGGCGATCTGTTTGTCAAGATACTGGACGAAAAGATTTTACACTTCGTCGTCGAGGTACTCGAGATTACACACATTCCATAAAAAAAGGTCAATATTCGACTTCAAAATATGGTACAAATAATTGGAAATCATCAACACCGGGAAATAGTTCGCCAAACTATAGTGGTTCGGTATTTGGTGATTCAGCAATCGAAGAAGATATCAGCGTGGATAAGTATTCTGGTATTAATCAACAATTTACAGCATTCCAAGGGAATGATGGCAAAGGAATGCGATATTCAAACCGATCGAGACAACCCGTCCCAACAACACCAAATGACCGAAGACTTCCTCAGCATAATACAAATCCAGCTGATCGACATAAAGAAGTCGTTTACATTCGAAGACTATCGAATGGAGAAGGAAATAATCATTCGACAAGAATTGAGATAACACCTTCGAAGGAGTCAATAACTTACGGAACACGCAATCCAATGGGAAGGAATCTCAATCAAACTTATAGTATTCCACATCGAACGAATAGTGTGAATAGACATCCGGTTCAATCGAATGGTCAAGTTCCAGTGGCAAGTTTGGGTGAGGTGGCCGCCGGAGATCATATTTGCTGGCGAAAGTTCTCCGTAAATGCCGAAGAGTACTCCACTGAATTGTGATGTCGTCAGCGCAACATAGTTTTGTTTTTGTAAAAGACTTATCATTCAATTTGAAGGCACAAATGCCTTTAAAAGAAATAATTATTAATATTATTATAAATAGCGACACACACTTTATCAACACTGGTTTGATTTTCACACTATTTTTGTAAATAAATTATATAAATTTTTAAGCATAAAAATAAAATTAAATAAAAAAAAATTATGTTAAGAAGGCAACCAGAGTATAAAAATAAAAATGATGACTTTATCACTTTATTATTTATGTTTATTATCTAAATAGAAAGTTCTGTTTAATTTATAAGTAAAATTTTTTGTAAATATTGTTAATTAATTAAAATCTCTAAAACAAGAATTTAAAAAAAAATGGAAAATAAAATTACACTCAATCGAATGATGTATTTTTTTTTTTTTTTGAAGAATGTTGCAATTGGAAAAATGGAGCTTGGAAAGTTTTTAAAATGGACATGGTCTTGAAAAATAAATAAGGTAGTCAATATAATTCAGGCAGTTATCGAAAAATATAATTTTAAAAAGGACATTTTATTTTATAAAAATAAAATCTCAAGTAAATTCTGAAGCTCTAAGAACTTATTTTGGTCAAATTATTTATACGAATGGTGGTGTAAGCAACCGTATGGTTGTAAGAAATATAATTTTAGAGTTTAATGAAAGTCGAAATGGTTTTTGATTACAATGCAAAGGTTCAAGTTAGATCTATTTTTTTTTTTTATAGAAAAAAAGTTACGTATACGCCCTAGTATGCCATTGTTCGTTGATAATCAAGACATCCAAATACGTGATGGGCTATAGAGATTTGTTTCTAAAAAAAAATAATTGAACACCTTATTACTAAAGTTCTAATATTTGGATATAAAAACCTGACATAATGCATAATAGAGAGTTTTTTCAAAGAATTTTGACGAGATAGTCTTACCACCCCGTTGGAGTGATATTTTTTGGCTAAGATCACTTGTTGACGTTCTCGAAAGTGACCAAGTGAGAAGATAGTTAAGATTTACTTACTTAATGGTATCGTTCATTTTTTTTTTTTCTGGAAAAGTTATATAAATAAGACTGACTCTTACATGAACGTTTTCTTAATCGAATCTTTGAAATAAAATTTCAAAATAAATTAAAAATGAATAATATTGACACAAAGCTTCTCTATAATTATGTATACTAATTATTTAGAAATAAAAAATCACCTAAGAATGATATGACGCAATTTTGTTTTCCAAATAATCAAATAAATTGAGTTGACATGTAAGACTTGATTTTCGTGAAAATTTTGAGTGTAGGGTTAGGGAACAAAATATAAAATCAAATAAATCAATAAAATTGAAACAAATAATCAAATATAAATAAGCTCTTTATTCTCTTTAATTTGATATCAGAAACTTTAATTTAGAGGAACTCTTTCCTATAAAAGTTAACGGATCAGGCTCATTGATTTTCAGACATTACTCAAACTTGAGATTCATTTTCTGCTGACAAATTATCACTTACTACTTAACCCCTTTGTGCCCGGCGGCAAAGAATTAAGAATCAAATAGTAAGTCAAATACTTATATGAGTAAAATTGTATTATAATCTAGCATTTTTTTTAAAGATTTTCTCGTAATCATCATCTTTAATTTAAATAAATGCTTTCCTTTTCTACACATTACGAACAGCTCAAGTGGCCATACTTTCACACGCCCTTAGTGGAGAGAAATATACAGATTTTAGTTGATGATATATTGATAAAACTGATTTATGTCTATTGTATACCTATTATAATAAAATAAAGTGGTTTTCTTGAAAAATATGTACCAGATGAAACAAAGATATGATTTGTTAATGTTTTAATCTTACTGACAATTCCCTGTTATAGATTTTTTTCATTTGGTAAATTATAAAAACAATTAAAGCACTTAGAAGATGAATGTGTTGAGTAACATTTCAAGATTTGAGTAATCAAAGTTTTTTTCTCTCACAAAAAGTCTGCTTTATTCTGAGCCCTGAATAAGTCGAGAAACATTAGATTCTGCTTGGACAACAATTTAAGTTTATATACATTTATAGACTATTCATCAGTGAGAAGAAATTTAAATTAAAAAAAAAAAAATCCGCCGAAATCGGAGAGTTAAATTCCGGAACCGAGGCTGAAACACGTTTGCAGTAATAATTCTTACAAAAAAAATAATAATAATTTAAAATTATAAAAGTAGCACACTTTTTTAAAGGTATAAGTGGATGACCAGCATGACGCCTTTAATACTTGCAATTAGAGAATTTAAATCAAAAAGGTTATCGCAAATGTAAACAATCGTTTTCAATTTTTAACCGTTTAAAAAAAAACTGAAACAATGTTACAACTGTTATGAAGCCAAATCTAAAGATACTTAATATTGCATACTTTAAGGAATGCCTTTTAGTTTAAAAAAAATTGAGTTGTTACGACTCGTTATCGCAATGGAACGTAAATTATAAATTTGTTCGTTTTTCTGTTTTGTTAAAATATGTGTTAGTTTGTCAATTTTAATATTTAAACAAAAAACCGTTAAATTTTTGTTTTTGATTGAAAAAATTGTTTTTTTTTTTTCTAAAGAATGCAAAGTGACTTATACCACTTACATTTTTGGTCTGCAAAGGTTTGATCGTGTTTCTGTTTCACAATATATAAGCATAAAAATTAAAAGAAAATAATTGGAAATATGCAAATTCAATGAAATAAAAAATTTAAAGAAGTGTGAAGAATTTTAAGCTGAACATCAAAATTTAATTTATTGCAGATAAACAACTTATTGTTCAAAAATTAAATCTAAAAAAAGCACATACAGACTTGAAATATATAAAAAAGTCAGTAAGTGCTATTGTCATATATTTTTTAGAATAGTTAATAAACTGCTTTTAACAACTGCGCAGTGAAATTACCTTAACTTATAATAAACATTTGAGGGAAAATTCTCTTTCTATTCTATTAAAGTAACGAACTTCAACAATCAAACATTTAAATATATTAAAAAAGAAAATCCCGTCATAGGACGACCTATAACGATAGTTGAAAGCTATATTTTCATAAGGGTAGTGTTCATATCTCGATTTTTTACATTTTTGGTTTGTATGTGTGACTCATATAATTTAACAATATCTATCGATTCCAGTATCAATTTTTTTTCTACCACTTTTTGTTAAGGAAATAGCTTTTTAACCTTTTTCTAAATTTACCTCAGTTTCCCCTTATAAAATGTGAAATTTCTAAAAATCCTGAATATTAAAATTTTTAAATTTATTTTTCTTTGACATAATTTTTTTTTACACCTCCAACACTTACCATATAAAGCGCAACCCTATGACTTGACAGGATGTCGCCAGCCAACCCATGTGCAAACTGTTTCTTTAGACACTACCTTTATAGGAAAATATAGCTTTCAACTGGTATAACTATTTTCAATTTTAGTTTAATATTAATTCTTCGTCTTTATCTAAAAAAATAGATTTGTAAGCCCTTAGAGCCAACTACATATATCATATATTTATTTTTATCTCCAAAGAATACCAGTTCTTTTTCTAACATAAAATTTGCATTTCAAGAAATCACATCTCATTGAGAATAATTGTGTGGATCAGAATCAAAACCCATTATATCCACTTTTCAAAAAAAATGACTTAGGTATGAGGTTTTGTTCTTATTATTCAAATGCATACGTGGGCCAAATTTGAATCCCAAATTGTATTTTATGGCTAAGATATCAGACCACAAAATATGTAGAAAATAGCAAAATCCATACATTTTTTGATTTTCTAATTTTGTTTTTCTCGATTTACTCGAAATCTCTGAAAGTGGATAAAATGGGTTTTGATTCTAATCCACACAATTAAGCTTTGTAAAAAAATGTGGGAGTACGATGCGATGCAAACATAGCCTTCAAAATCGAAAATTTCCAGTATTGAAATGATGAGATTCAAAAACATGCGTTGTTAGGTGTCTATTTCCGTGAGTTAAAATAAAAATTAAATTCAAATATTTTTCAAACAAATCATAATTATTGAATAGAAACAAAATGAAACTACATAAAATTCTCAAACCTGTGCAGCAAATAAATAAAAATGTTATACAAAGGCAGCAGTTAAGCAATAAAGTTAAGGATTTTGCTATAAAATAATTTATTCTAAATTAAATTGCAAATTATGCAGTGTTTAATAGCTGATATGCTTAAAAATAAAAAATTTAAAAACCAGACCATAAGAACCCATTTATTGTTCTAATGACAAAGAAACAAGTTTCAAATTGAATATACAAATTGAATATAATTGGAAAGAAGTTTTTCAAGATTTTGAAATATTATCAACAACTATTTTGGAATTTTAAATTCCAACAAAAATTTTATATTTTTTATTTTTATTTTTAAAACTGATAGTCTATTTAATAGACCCGAGCTCCAGAGCAAAAATAGAACAAATTCGTTCAAGAGTTTTTATTGGCGATTATGATTCCTTGGCATACAAGAATACTCCAGCCAAAAGTGCTACTAAATCCATTGGTGCATTTCTGAGAAAACGGCAACACTGGTCGGTTTTCAGTTTTTTTGATTTAACTCGAAAACCAAGCCTGACTTTGAAATGGTTCAAAGACACTTTTCATAGCAAATTAAATTTTCTGTCAAGTTAAGATGGTTAAAAAATTTAAAAAATTATTTTTGTCTAAAATTCTAACCTAAAATCAAAGAAAAAAAAGTTAAAAAATTGACAATTTTATTTTTTTTTACTAAATCAAGGGGCATTTTGTGTATGTAGCCGGGACGTCCAAACTTTGTACTAATGAAATAAAGTAGAGGTAAAATCCTTTGATAATATGCAATTTTTAATTTTTTTTGTCAAGAAACAACTTAAATGTACCTATTCAAAAATTAGCACTTTTTCTAAATTTTTGACTTTTTTAGTTAAAAGCAAGTTTTTAAAACTCGATAAAATCGTATTAATTGGTAACTTTTAGACTTTTAAAGTAAACATACTTCGAGGGATTGATTTAATATAAACTTAATATGACAAACAAAAAAATTTATTTGCATCCTTATGGCCTTTTGTGCAATTTTGTGTATGTGCATTTTTATAAATTCGGGTCGAATGGATGGACGGAGAGCCATTAGCTTTGGTCTATTGCATAGAAGAACATTTAATACCAACTCTTTTACTGTTTTCAATGGCCTGAAAAACAATTCTTGTAAAATCCGCGACCAACGAAAAGTTTCTCTTGAAAAACGAAAAAAATACTCTTATGAGTTTGAAACAAAATAGCTCAGGGAAATTAGTAAATCAAATTGCACTTTTCGCGGGACAAATTTTTTTCATGGAACGTATTTAGGTGAATGTCCTTATCGTAAAAGTGAATTTTTTGGGATGATAAGATATCGGGAACAGCCGCCATCTTGGAAAAGAGGTCGGTGCCGTTTTTATTTCATAACTCCATTTTTACTCATTTAAACCAAAAATGTCCGAGGGTAGACTTATTATCAATTAAATTATCTAAAAAATGATATACAAATGAATTCCGTGAGTTAGTTAAATTCAATTTTATAGTCGGTCAAAGTCCGGTTTCTTCTCGCAAGGTTAAGACAATATGACATTTTTTCAAATATCTGAAGAACTTTTGATTTGTTTGGGATTTTCTTAAAGAATGAATTATAGCACTTTTAATTATCTATGAAATGAACCCTTTATTGTTTTTGTAACCTTCACATTGTAGAGGCAACCAAACGTCGAAGTCATGATATACGATTTTTTAACTGAATATATTTGGGATTTCAATAGTTCAAATAAACAATCAAAAATTAAACACAATAGTCTCGAAAACATAACGGCTTACACACCTCATATCTTGAGTTATACTTATCGTAATGCTGAGATTGAGGTGTTCATGTTTAGGAAAAATGACAGGGCATCAGTTCTTATATTTAGAATTTTAAATAGTGTCACTTGAGCTTATTCACATTAACTGGAAAATTCACTTCATTTAAAACCTCGAAAACCATATAAAGGTTAACATTAAAGATTTCAAACTTTGAATTCAATATTTAGACGAATATAGTTAAAAAACTGTTTACTTATATTTTGGTTATACCTCCACTTCAAAAATTTGCTCGGTCTAATAGAAGAAAACTTGTTATTTTCTCACTTTTGGATAGTAGAATGTGAACTTCGACGTTAGATGGCTTATACATTATGTTGGTTACAGTAACGATAAAGGGCTCATTTCATAGATAATTCAAAGTGCTATAATTCATACTTTAAGAAAATTCTCAACAAATCAAAAGTTCTTCAGATATTTGAAAAAATGTCATATTGTCTTAACCTTGCGAGAAGAACCCGGACTTTGACTGACTATAAAATTGAATTTAACTAACTCACGGAATTCATTTGTATATCATTTTTTAGATAATTTAATTGATAATAAGTCTATCCTCGGACATTTTTGGTTTAAATGAGTAAAAATGGAGTTATAAAATAAAAACGGCACCGACCTCTTTTCCAAGATGGCGGCTGTTCCCGATATCTTATCAGCCCAAAACATTCACTTTTACGATAAGGACATTCACCTAAATACGTTCCATGAAAAAAATTTGTCCCGCGAAAAGTGCAATTTAATTTACTAATTTCCCTGAGCTATTTTGTTTCAAACTCATAAGAGTATTTTTTTCGTTTTTCAAGAGAAACTTTTTGTTGGTCGCGGATTTTACAAGAATTGTTTTTCAGGCCATTGAAAACAGTAAAAGAGTTGGTATTAAATGTTCTTCTATGCAATAGACCAAAGCTAATGGCTCTCCGTCCATCCATTCGACCCGAATTTATAAAAATGCACATACACAAAATTGCACAAAAGGCCATAAGGATGCAAATAATTTTTTTTGTTTGTCATATTAAGTTTATATTAAATCAATCCCTCGAAGTATGTTTACTTTAAAAGTCTAAAAGTTACCAATTAATACGATTTTATCGAGTTTTAAAAACTTGCTTTTAACTAAAAAAGTCAAAAATTTAGAAAAAGTGCTAATTTTTGAATAGGTACATTTAAGTTGTTTCTTGACAAAAAAAATTAAAAATTGCATATTATCAAAGGATTTTACCTCTACTTTATTTCATTAGTACAAAGTTTGGACGTCCCGGCTACATACACAAAATGCCCCTTGATTTAGTAAAAAAAAATAAAATTGTCAATTTTTTAACTTTTTTTTCTTTGATTTTAGGTTAGAATTTTAGACAAAAATAATTTTTAAAATTTTTTAACCATCTTAACTTGACAGAAAATTTAATTTGCTATGAAAAGTGTCTTTGAACCATTTCAAAGTCAGGCTTGGTTTTCGAGTTAAATCAAAAAAACTGAAAACCGACCAGTGTTGCCGTTTTCTCAGAAATGCACCAATGGATTTAGTAGCACTTTTGGCTGGAGTATTCTTGTATGCCAAGGAATCATAATCGCCAATAAAAACTCTTGAACGAATTTGTTCCATCCAAAAGGGTCTATTCAATAGACTATGAAACTGATACAAAAATACTTTCTTATTCTGTAGACAAACTTTTTTAATTGACTTTCACTGAAAGGACTTAAACAAAATTTGTTAAGAAATTTTAATTAAGAAGTTTATTTTTGCTACTTCTCCAACCCAACCCACATTTGTTTGTTAATGTTTTTTAGCAACATTTTTTTTTTTAAATTTGCATGCGAAATACGCGTTTGCAAATTAAGTTGAATTTCAAAACAGAATGAACAAATTTAACATAAAATGTGTCTACTTCTTTTAAAATTTGGAAAAAAACATCCAAAAAAACTAGATTGGACATGAATAGTTATTGATATAAAATAAAATAAATGAACATAATTTGTGAATTAATTCAAAAGAGACAACGCACTTGTTTTTACAAAAAAAAAAAAAAAAACAAAAAAAAAAATACAGAACAAAATTAAAAATTTTCCGCTAAGATTTGCAAATATTCAAAATCCAGCTCAGTAACTTGGTAAAATATCTTAAACTAGATATGTATCAATTTTTAAGCTATTTACAATGTACATTTAATTATACATACGTATTCAAGAAATAAACCTTCAATATTTTTTATTTCTTTTATATACAAAGGATTATTGAACCCAAAATTCTGCAAACAGAAAAATTAAAACACATAATTATTATAATGTACCTATTAATTTTTTTTGGAATACAAAAAATACATAATGGGTAGTCTGTCGAAATAATGGCATTATGGAACAAAATAAAGATATAAAATCCATCTTCGAGTGGTTTGAAAACTTGGATTATTTTTTCTTCTTTTGCGTTTCCAATATTAGTAAGGGAGCGGGTCATAATTCTGTACGACAAAATTCTGTGGGGTCAAAATACTGTAAGACCATAATTCTGTACGTCATTATACTGTAAATACAAAATTCTGTACGTCAAAATACTGTATGAACAAAATACTGACTTGCAAAATTATGTTTTGTAAAATTCTGTACGGCAAAATACTGTATTTTCAATACAGTATTTTTAAAGAAATTTCCTTTGATAAAAAAAAACACTAAATACTAGCTTTAAATATAATTATTGACAGTAAAGTTGTAATTTTATACAAACATAATTATTAAAGTAAAAAAGTAGGTAAATCAATTCTAGGAACACAAATCAAACTTTTCTTAAACATACCAAATACATTTTACAAAAAATATGTCAAAATCAATATAAATTTATTTTTTTTTTTTTCAATCCGTTTTAGGTATGCAACGTGGTTTAATTCAGATTGTTTTTTTTTAATAAGTGTAGTTTTGTTTTCTCTCTCTTTTTTCCGTAGCTCCTAATAACCTAGATTAATCAGCATTAGAAGCTTGCCTCTTTATATAGTTGATCTCTTAGAAATTCATAGTAAACCCTCTTTTAAATATATCTGTATTTCAAAATTCTGTAAAACTAATTTTTTATAAATAATTTTTTGGAAAAAAAGTTTTAAAATAAAATTGGTATGTTATTTTATAGAAATCACTAATCAACATCTAAAAATAAAATTTCAAAAAAATTCGATGTCCCGTTTTCGAAAATTTGATTTTTCAAAAAAAAAATTTCAAAATTTTTTTTAAAATCCAAAAATTATTTTTTTGAAAATTTTATTTTTGGTTAATATTTAAATTATATAAATGCTTCTTCACAAAAAGTTTCGTTGAAATCGAATAAGCACTTTCGGAGATAATCGGATTAGAAAAAAACGGTTCTATGGTAGGTACCGTTAATAATGATTTTCAAAAAAAAAATGTTCATCAGAAGATAAACCTTCTCTTAAAACAAACATCTGAATTTTGTAAACAAAATCGTTGGAGCCGTTTTCGAGATATTTCAATTTTACTAAAATCGGTATATGACAAGTACCGTTATTTTTGGTCCAAAAAAATTAATTCCAAAAATCCCTCTGGAGAGTCGCCAAATAACGCTACATACCAAGTTTGACATTAATCGGTCTATCCGTTTAGGCTGTAGCTCCTTATACAGACAGACAGACAGGCTGACAGACAGACAGACAGACAGACAGACAGACGGACTTCCGAGACCCATTTTTTGGCATTCTCTACCATCGTAATGTTATGGAAAAATGTTATCTCAACTTTTTTTTTTTTACGAATGCATAACTTGATATATAGTACCTATATCGCAAGTAAAAATAAGTTTATATTGATTTTGACATATTTTTTGTAAAATGTATTTGGTATGTTTAAGAAAAGTTTGATTTGTGTTCCTAGAATTGATTTACTTTTTTACTTTAATAATTTTGTTTGTATAAAATTACAACTTTACTGTCAATAATTATATTTAAAGCTAGTATTTAGTGTTTTTTTTATCAAAGGAAATTTGCCGTACAGAATTTTACAAAACAGAATTTTGCAAGTCAGTATTTTGTTCATACAGTATTTTGACGTACAGAATTATGGTCTTACAGTATTTTGACTCCACAGAATTTTGTCGTACAGAATTTTGACAAGCAGAATTATGACCCGCTCCCGTTTTTTTTTTTTTTATTTAAATTATTAACGATTAATAAAAGGAAACGATGGGGATATCATTCAAATTGTTTTAACAAGCATTTTTAAAACCATAAAATTTTTTTGTTAATAATAATAATTTTTATCAAGTTCGCCAAGTTCGCTAGCAACTTTGGCACATCACCCTTATTTACAGGATCCAACTGAGTCCATTTTCGACGGCCTTATAAGTTATATACTTAAAACTTCAAATTTCTAATATTTATTGAGCTCACTTCAGAAAATTTCAGTTATACTTAGCACAAGTAGCTCTGGAATCATATTAGGCTTCAAAAATCAAAAAGGAAAGGAAAAAATCTATGATTTGAAATCGATTCATGGCGCGTAGCAAACCAGCCATTTTCGCTGAATTAGTACAAGATTGTATGATGCACTTTTGACTATTTTGCAGGGTCTTGAAATTTGGTTAACAAATACAACTGACTTAAAAAGCATAGAAAACTTGAGATTTTTACAAAAAAAAAAACGTGTAGGTACCTACATTGCCAACTCAATGACAAAAAATTGCTACCAATTTAAAATTTTACAGCAATGCCTTCCTGCTGTTAAAAAAGGAGTCAATTTCTACCATATTAAAAATAATTCTCACACAAAAAGTACTGTGATATAAAAGGCAGCAGGTTCTAAGTTTTGGTTTTAGACTTTAACCCATTATATTTGTATTGCTTTTATTGGCGAGTTTTCAAACATTTTGTTTTTAACGCAAGGGTTGCCAGCTTTCACGAATTGATTCTTATCACACAAAAAGTACCTCAAAACGAACTAATGAATTTCCTTCAAATTTCGTTTAAATAATTTCTTCAAAACGACTTACCAAATTTTTTTTTTTGATAAATTTTCAAAAACTTTTATGTGTATACAAAATAATTACTTTTTTTTAAATCCAACAAATTTCTAAAACATTAAAGATCAAATCAAATGCCAAACTTCATTTATAGATGAGACTATTTAAAAAGGTGTTTTCGTACAACTTCTTGTAGTTTTTTATACATTTCTTATAAAATTAATGAATGATAATATAAAATGGAAATTATTTCTTTTATGAAAAGCTTGAAAATTTTAAACAACTTTTAAAATTTCTTCCGGAAGTTGTCTAATACAATTTAAATATTTTTTTAAGTTTTTTCACTATTGAAAACTATACAATTTTTCGACATCGAGAGATATCTTGATCCACCATTTTGAATCAGAGATTCACAAAAAAGCATTTCATAAATTAAATTGGTTGCGCATAGCTACCTAAGCTAAATAAACTTATTTAGATCAAAATAGCATTGGAGAACAATGGTAGGTACCTACATTGCAAAAAATGGGAAGATTCCTTACTCTCAAATCGGAAAATTATATTTTCATATTTGTCGATATTAAATCAACAACAAAATCATCTTTTCAAAGGTAAAATTCAGCTTTGATCGGAATACTTGTACTAAAAACAGTATTTTCAAACTAAATCATGGAAACACTTATAATAAGATATGAACCCGATTATTAGAAACCTTATGAGCTTTACAGACCATATTTGCCAGAAATAACCAGAGATAATATTTACAGAGACTGAAAAATTTAGATTTTTTTTTCTATTTCGACAATGTTGCGTCCGAAAATCGTCACTAGGACGTGTTTTAGGCCATTATTATAAATAACTGTTAATACAGTTAAATAAGGTGAAAAAAGTGGTAAACCTCGGAATGAATGCTAATAGCTCAATACCTTCGTTTTGACATTCTTTAACATACCTCAAAAGTCTAGAAAAATCTCATGTCCGCAAGTCGCGATTTAAAGCTCAAACCGCGAAATTAAGATTTTCGAAATAAGCAATAAAAGACAATGGTATTATATGCACATATGATACATGATTTCGAGGTATTTTTTAATGCTGCTAATGCAATGGGATAATGCATATCCCAAAATTTCCCCTTTTCTCAAAAAATACCATTTTTTCATAGATACATATGAATGTTTTTTTCATTGCATTGTTTTGATTCTTAATGATAATGGATATGAAAACCTTCATGCAAAATTTGGTTCCTCTACCATAACTATAAAGGGTTTTTCGGTAGTAAGTTTGCAGCTGTTGTAATAATATGGGTTGACAGATGAAAAACAGGTATAACTTTTCTTAGAGGTGTCAGATTGCCTTGATTTTAGATTTTTTGGAAACAGCATTAAAAAATATCTCGAAATCATGTATCATATGTGCATATAATACCATTGTCTTTTAATACTTATTTCGAAAATTTTAATTTCGCGGTTTGAGCCTTAAATCGCGACTTGCGGACATGAGATTTTTCTAGACTTTTGAGGTATGTTATAGAATGTCGAAACGAAGGTATTGAGCAAAAAAAAATTTCTATTAGCATTCATTCCGAGGTTGAACCCTTCTTTGACTGGATTATGTGCAAAAACTCAAAACTACTACAGATGACTCACGGTCTTATGTATAAAGTACTGCACTAACAACCTTTTTTTTTTATAAAAATGTTGTATGTATATCATTTTTTAAAAATGCCTATTAGGTAAATTATTTTAAGTGATAAAATTAATGGTGTAATGACTGTTTTATGATACTCAATAAGATTGCATAAATACTTAACTACTACAAGGAGAAAAAAAAGGGCACCTTAAAATAATGTGATTCCACTTAAACTTAGTTAAATTTAATGTGAACTTCATCTTGATTTAATCTGAATGTTCATCTTAAAAAAACCGACCAAAATTAAAAATTTTAAAATTATAGCCACACTTTAGCTTTACTTGCAGTTTATCGTACTCATTTCCAACAGTAAGATAGCACGATGGTAAGGCATCGCCTAGTAACCATACAGTTGCAGGTTGCGCATTCAAAAAATTAATGTGATTTGTCACCTTAATTTAAGGTGGAAGTCATCTTAACAAAAAACCATGAAGAAATCCGTTTAATTTAAGGTGGGACCAAACCAGGGCAAAAACCATCCCATTAAGATTTCGATATCGATTTTCTCAAAGCTTATTAAAACTTACTAGGTATTAAAAAATAAACAAAAAAAAAATCATCAACTAGTTAAAAGTAATAGGTATTGGTATAGGTAGCATTATAATGTCTTTTTTATTTTTTTTATTTTTTAATTTTCTCACGGCTTCATTACTTGTCAATAGTATTTTACAGAAATCAATCAACATCATCAATCAGTATTTTGCACCTCATCAATTGAGATTTATTAGTTGATACAATGTATAAGATTTTGGTGCATAACGATCGATGGTGCCAATAATTTTATAACATTCCTTCTGAGAGAAGTGTCATTTGTCGTTGGTAAATATTCCCTATAATAATAAAAAAAAAGAAATACACAATTTGTGAAATTAAAAAAAAAAATATTTTAATCAACTATAATCAGCTAAAATTCTAGTTTCTTTTGCCAAATTATTTTTTATTCTAAAAAGATAACCATTTGACCAAAAACTTAAACCAGATTTTTTGTTTTCAAGATCAATAACATTAATTCTCATCAGAAAATAGTTGTGTAAAAAAAAAACACACTAGTTTGCCTTGTCCTGGTGTGTATATAAGAATGTTACTTATGGGCTCTTTTTTTCAAACAACAAGTTTTTGTTTGTTTGTTTTGTGTTCAAACAAAACTACAAGAAAAGAATAAAATATTTTTTTTTTGTGAACAGAACTATTTCAATTAAGGAATTGTTGTATTTCGGGTTTTGCATTTTGTTATGTGAAATAATAATAAATATTTCTTGGAATCCAAATTAATCAATTAAATTCTAATTCTTTTTATATTTCTTATAAAAGTGGTCTCATAAATATTAGAATCTGTTGATGTTCTAGTTTTGAATAATTTTTCTAAGGCCTACCGAACAAAGTCAACATTCACTACGCATTTGTCTAAGCTAAGGATAATAAAAAAAAAATGTTAACAAATAAATCTTATAGCTTTAGTTTATTCTCAGAGTGTTCACTTGTATTAAATTGAAAACAAACAAAAGAAAAAATATATTATCCATACGAGTAGACAGTAGACACATTTATTACCAAGACAAGTTCTTCTTTGTATCCCAAAAAATGCAATTTAATCGAAGATTAATAGTTCAACACAAAGGTCATCGTTTAAGCTAAGAGAGTAAACTAAACATGAATAACAATACCCACTATTATTCATGAAGGAAGATTAATTTCATCGCATGCAAAATTTTCAACGCAAGGTCACAATAAGGCATAGCCCTTTTTAGCATTTAATGCTGTCACACTACGACCAAAATAAATATCGAGTATGAAAAAAAACCACACATCAAGTAAACCGCTTCTCGACCCTGCCTACAATGCAAGGTGAATAAAAACAAAAAATTCACGAAAATACAAAAACGAGTCACACGGCCATAAAACTTGTTGTTGGATGCAGAGAAACGCATGTATATAATACTCAACCTAGACCTCACTTAAATCAAAATCACTGACAAACTATCAATGAATTAATTAATATTCACCTATTTCAAAATTATGTCCACAAATGTCATATTCCGTCACAAGAAACAACCAAAAAAACCAAAACTAGTTTGATATTTTAATTTATACCTGCGTAAATCGATTGGGGTCTTGGCGGAAATGAATAACCAAAACATAAAATGCAGATCATAATGAATTTATCACAAATTAGATACACACAAAAAAATTATTATAATGAATTTATTTTTATTGATTATATCATAATAATGCAGCAAAAAAAATAAAACAAAACAAAAAATTTAAACAAATTCAATCACCCCTATATTGTTACCCTCAGCGTAGGATCAAAATAGAACGCGAACCTAATTGTTGACAAACCGATTCATGAATAATAATTTTCGCATAAATTCTAATGATTTATTTTAACATGCAGGGTGCATTGACAGTTAATTAAAAAATATACCTAAACAGAGAAATATAGAGTTTTTTTTTGAAACCGGATAGAGTGAGTGAATTTAACTTGACCTGTTCTAAGGACAACAATTTATTGAAGAAATTAAATTAACAAATAAAACAGATGAAATTACATATTTGCATTCGATTTTTAATAAAAAAAAAACAAAATAGCTTCAATCTTTTCTTTTTACTAAATTTTATTTGCAAAATAAAAGTATAGTACACAGGTACAACTTTCAAATGTTACTATTCAGATAACATAAATTCAATGTATTTAAAGGCATGTTGTATTGATGTCAATCTTGTTCAATTGAGAAAAAGGTCAGGAGGATCCCACAATCTAAAACCAGCAAAAATTAATCAAGTCGCTGATGTGTATCAAAGTTATGCATGTAAATAAATTTGTTTTAAGCAATTTTTGATTTTTTTGTTTGCAAATTTTGCTATGTCGCAATTGAAAATTGAGATACAAAATTTAAAAAGTATTCATACGTATTACGTATTTTTGTATCCTATTATAAAATACGGATTTATTGAATTTAAATAAATTTAAAATATGAAAGGAAATCAAATTATCAAAAATGTGTAGAAAATAGAAACATTCAAAACTAAAGATGGTACTTTGCAAAATTTACAAGAAAAGAAGAATTAAGTTAGTTAAGTTTTGTATTGTTTCGAATTTCGATTTCAATTTTAAAGTTAAGATTTAAAATTACTCACATATTAAGAAGAGCAAACTATGGGAGTTTAAATTCAAAGCCTTCAAAGCCTCATAAGGATGATGGCCTTAAATTATGATCTCGAAAGTTAGGTTTTGAAATGATAAATTAGCGAAATGAATTTTAAAAGAAAGCTCATCTGACTACATTTTGTAGCATGGTGACAACAAATGCCCATTAAATTTTATTAATTATTGTTCTTGTACTTTAATTTTTTATGGAATTTCTGTTTATTTAACACTTGGAAATAGTTAAACCAAAAATCATAAGAACCACTAGCATCCGACAACGAAACGGCAAATTTTTACTCAAACGTTTATCCACTAAACTACCTTAAGCACCAATGATTTTTTTTTTTGAATGCGGGGGTTCCTGCTATACACGCTGTGTAATAAATTACATACATAATATAAATCCTTCAATTTTAATTTTTGAATCTGTTTCAAAAATGATAGCAAGGTCGAGTTAATGTAACGAAGTACATATGTTCACTACGGCGTATACGTATTTTTTTTTTTTTTTAATTTGATTTTTCAAAAGTGACGAAAAATATAAAATGTTGTGTTTTTATCGCTTGCCTACCCTTAGTTCAACCTTGTTGGAATTACCATGTTTTATTGAATAAAAAGGGCAATTTTCACTGTGAAAAAAAATGAAATTTTGATTTTATGTGGTTGTTAGTTTAAACAAAAGTGTTTTTGTTATAATTATTTTTTAACTATGGGTTGGCTAAAAAAAGAAGTGTTATAATTTGTGGAAATTATTATGGTTAATTGAGAAAAAGTTTTAAAAGGACAGTTCGTGTACGGAATAAGAAATCACCTCACAGCATTTTATATGTGTTTGTCGTTACAAAAAAAAACAAATAAAAACAAATGATTTGGGCCAACGAACCTGTGAAAAATAAAAGATTTTTGCACTGAAAAAAAAAAAGATAAAAGAATGTTCATTTTATCATTAAAAAAATGGTGGATCAAAGAAGTGAGGTGAGCTTATAAAAGAAATTAAATTAAATAAAAGTGGAAAGATTTTCACCCACAAACGAAGTATTTTACATTTGATTTTTGCATAACAAAAACATTTTTTTTTAAAGAGACATTTTTTTTTTTGAGTATGTAATTTTTTACAAATTTTACACGCTACGTAAAAACAAAATTAAAAACTTTTTTACATTGGTCGTATGAAAGGTAATATTTCTTTTTTGGTTCTTAAAATAAAGTTTTGTTTGAGAATAACCTAAAACACTTTCATACAAAGTTGAAGCATATCCCTTTAGCAGTTTATTGCATTTTCTATCACCCTAATGTTATACATGATTGTTATCTCGAGTTCAATTTGTTTTAAACAATTACTTAAGGTGTATGCGTTTACAATTTTTTTGTGACAAATTGTTTTTTTTATCTATTTTAAGAAAATAGTATATGAAAGTACAAAGGGTCACCCAAGGCCTTTCCTTCGTGTACAAAACTGTGACAATTTTGCATCTGCTCTTATCAAAAATCCATTTTAAATATTAGTTAAAACAATAATTTTGATACAGTTGAACTTCCATAAGTCAAATTATCAAAATAGAAAAATTCTACTTAGAGATATTCAACTTGAAAATTAGGTTGAAACGCAAAGTTTTCTACAAAACTTTGAGTTAAAAAAAATCGACCAAACGAATTTTGAGTTGTAGACGATTGACTGTATCATTTAAAGTCCAATGACTTGAAATGATGAATAAACTGATAAAAATTTTCCTAAAAGTTACCTTTAAATTTTAAATTCGAAATTTTCAGCAGAATGAAACCCGTATCAATGGTTATGTTATGGCCATCCTTTAATTTCCTTTAATCGCAATATTGCGAAAAAATTGCTTCATTGCTGATTAACTTGTTCTTTCAATGTATTTTTTGTTTGTTTTAGCTGTCATCGAACTGATTATTAGCAAACTTAATTTTATACATTTGTTGATACACACAATATCTATATATTTGTGTATATCCAACTCATTTTTCACCATTCGCTATTTGTCTTAAAGCAAAAAAAAAATTAAACTAGCCAATTTTTGGTCAATAAATCTAGATTTTATTGATATGGGCTTTTTAATGATTTTATTATTCAATTTTATTCTATGTTTGTCAATGATTTTTATTTAAAACAATAGTTTCATCTTCATTTAAGTATTTATTTTATCAATTTAATCTTATTTGTTATTTTTTTTTTTTTTTCTAAACCTGTATTCCATTTTTGTCTTATGTCATGAGTGTATTTTGAACAAAATCTACTTTTTTTAAATTTGGAATCTTGTTTTTTTTTTAATAAAACATAAAACGTGCGTGCACATTAAAAGGTAAACTAGTAAAATTATTTGAATATTTTATTATGTTAAATATATCTAAGCTTGAAAACCAGTAACTCCTTGTGATGTATAAAAGTAACTTTACTTATACACCCACAAAGGAAACTAATACAATTGAATATGTGTAAAAATTATGGGAAGTTGATTCCAGTTAATTTGAGTGTTATTTTTTTAAAATAAAATTAACAACTCTTTATTTGAAAAATTGAATGGTATAGGGTGCATAGTTTTTTTATTGGCAGTATAGAAAAATTGCAAGTTTCTTAATACTTTCAATATATTAGTTTTCTTACAAAACTGAAAACAATTTGCTATTAGCTATCATATCTATATATTTCAGTACAATTATCCCACCCGTGACATTTAAAACACATTTTATTATGTACCTAAAGACAATCATTTTTCTGTAAATTTGCATTTTATTACGGAAGCTACGAAGAATTTGTATAAGAAACCAAAAGTACAAATTTGAAACAAAATTAGTTCGTGTTTACCTTCACCCGTGACAGGAGAAAAAACTCTTTTTTTTAACAATCAAGTTGGCATAATTTTCTTTGTACAGTTTACTTGATTGACAAATTCTACTGCTGACGTTATGAAAGTTTATTTACCTAAATTTTGTATAACAATGAGTATAATACAATTAATTCACTGTCCCACCCGTGACGATTTAATGCATACACAAAAATTCAGGTTTCGTAAGATTGTTTTTGCAAAGCTGTGAAGATATAGGAAGCGAGAAATAGAAGAGATTCATATTCGAATCCTTCACTTCCAGAAATATACTAACGGGCAAGATACATAATAAGGAGATGACACCTTTAAGTGAGTTGATATGTCCGAATATTTGATACATTAAAACAAAAAATTGTTACAAGATTCACTACTTCAAGTGCCAAATAGTGGTTGAAGTACCTTATATTGCTAAATTTTATTTATATAAAAATTCTAGAGGATTTACTTTCATTATCTTAGACCTTGAAGGTCATAGACCTGATCAAATACCACAGACTCCCTCAGGAAGTCTTAAAAATATTCCTCGCTAGTAAAAGTGGAACTCAATAAGCAAATGCGTGTTTGAAAATTCTGTATTAAAAATTCTACTGATCATCATTTTGGACTTTTTAATTAGGTATAAGAAAAATATTTTCTAAACAGAATTCTTTACTTACTAGGAACATTTTTTTTTTTGTGTATTATAAAGTGGGATTAAAGAAGTCGTTTTCTCTGAAACAGAGTTTTAATTGAAACTCATACATGGAAAACATAGAATTCAATCACAATTCAACATTAAATAAAGAATTTAATAAGAAAAGTCAGAATTTCAAATCACTACTCTCTTCAGGATGTTTTTCCTTTTTTGTTTGTATATGTCTCGTATTAAATTTTTAAATTACACAACATTGAAACGACCTTGAAGTTGTTTTTTTTTTCAACTATTTAACAATGTCGCGACCAACGGTTATCTGTACCAAAAACAGCTTCCGCATCACAAAACAAAAAACAAAAAAAATGTATTCCAAAATTTGTTAGTAAAGCTTCTATTTATATAATGCATAAACTTTGATTAAAGACTGTTAATGATGATTTAAATGACATTTTATCACTTTTTAATTAGTTTTATGTATGATATAATATCTAAAAGTATGGTTCATTGCCATCGTCTGATCTCTAAAGTCAAATAAACTAAATAACTTAATCTTAGATGAAGATGCTTATGAGTAACAAAAAAAAAAAAAAAAAAATAATGACGTAGCTTAACATAAATAATCACCCGCAGTGGTGTACGAAAGAAGCATTTAACCCAAAACGTTAATTAGTACTGGATTTCCGCTAAAGGTCAATCGTAATATTACTTAAAAGAAAAACGAATAGTTTTGACTATTTATAGCTTTGATTGAAAAAAAAAGTTAAATCAAATTGTGTGAAATCGATATGCAATTAATTTTTGTAGTAGTTTTGGTAAATGAATAAAATAATAGTTTAAAAACTTTTCTAAGTGTACTAAATTGAAGTATTAAATAGCTCTGTAGTTTTGGCCAATAAACTTAAACTGATTTGTTGACAGAAGGATTTAATGTTTTTTGTAAATAGATAAATTGATTTCACAGACAGCATTTTACGTTTTCACCACTACATTAAAAAATAGTCTGGGAGAGCATTAAATCACTTCAAAATAAGTACAGTTTCGCAATGCACTTGGCTAGTGCTATAGTACAAGGTAAAATTTATAAAACAGCTAAAGTTATCTTAAATTATTTCTTTAAGTTAAAAAAAAATGTTTTTTGACTAAATTAATTTTCGAGACAGTCAATATTTCCTTCTCATTGAAATAAAATCTTTTTTCGTTCACTTAATATAATAATTCATATTTTCAATATGAATTATGGCTCTGCTTTAAAGATATGATCAACCTAAACAAAAAGAATTCAAATAAAATTAATTATATTTAATGACCTAAATGAAAACTTTTTTATGCGCGATTTGTGACAATTAACACTTAATTTTGTTTGGTGCTTTGAGTCTTCAACAACCAACGTGTGCCTCACCTTGCGCCATTTATCACACTCGAATTAGGTAGCAAAATATTTGTTATTATTAAAAAAAAAAAAAATATAAGACGACCTTGACTAAACTGCATTTATTTATTTAAAAAATACACGCAAGTTATTAATAGTTATTTGATTGGAAGTTTTTTCTGCAAATAGTTTCTTATACCAGAAGGAATAAAAAAATAAAAAAAAAATACCAAATATTATAGATTTTGAGTGAAACCAGAGTTTTAATAATAATTATTTTAAGTTGGTTATTCTAAAATAAAATATTTTTTTTTGGTTTGATTGGCATTTATGAGAGAAAATTATTAATTTCAATTTATTATTGAAATTAAGTACTAACAATACAAGTTAAAAATCACTGCGATTTTTATGTTTCTCGTTTAAGATTTAAACTTAATCTTTCTTCAGATAAATACATATTATGGAAGTGCTTAAATGTTAGTCTTATAGTTATTTTTAAAATTTTTCTTTTTTAAGACGAAGTCTTTCAGAAAATTCTTAGTTCTTATTACTGAAATTTTCTGTTTATTAGTGAATAGTAGGTACTTTTGTTTTACTCAGGCAGCTCAATTTAAAATTATTTTTTTTTTAATTTGTATTAAAGTTGTTCCTAACGTGGTTTAAATTAACTTCAAACATATGGCTAAACCATAAGGCTCTCCGAGAAATTTCATCATGAATTGAAATAATATAAAGTTGATTCAACTTCTTGTTTTGCATTATAAATAGTTGACAAGGTGACATTGAAAAGGTCTTTCAAGAATATCCAAGAATATAATAAAAGGCCATACTGATTTTTTTGTATCAAAGATTATTTTATTATTTAGATGAGAAATTAAACAATCATGTGAAAAAGGAGTTTGATATAATTCTTAATTTTTAAAAACATAAACCATTTTATGGTTGAGTGAATTCGAAATATCTTCCTATAATATTCAATTTTAATAGCTTGATCTATAAAACTAAATTAGTTCACAGCCTTCATCATTTATTAAACAAAAGGCCTATGATTTTTTTAAGAAAAAAAACCAAACCTAAGCTGCCTTGAGATGAGTTAGTTCAAAAGAAACAAAAAAATTAAAATGTGATTTGATTTAAATTTTAATCAAAGTAGTTAACCGCACAAGACAAGTTTATTTGGCCCTTCAGAATATATTGCAACTTATATCTTGTAGGCATAAGTGTGAAATACTCTGCTATATTAATGAATTATTTATTAAAACCAAACCACACACAAAAAAACCATGTATTGTTTCGCACATAAAAATCCATGCGTATGCGTCAAATATGCGAAAATTTAATATTTGTCTATTCTTTTTGACTTGGCACCAACAATATAATACATTTGAATTTAACAATCAAATATAAATTGGTTTTGTTTCTTTTTTTTTAACTCGTATATGATTTCTTTGAAAAAAAAATCGAGTTTTTTTTTGTCGATTGATTAAATCTTAATTAATTCAAGCATCATAAACACATCAATTTGATAGCTTTGGTTTTTTTTTCTAAGATTTTTGATTCATTTTGATAAGTTTTTTTTTTTTATTAAATTAGTGTGGAATTCGCGTTTGCATATTTTTTTCTTGTTTTTTTTAATTAAGAGTCCTGTTTTTGGAAATTTTATATTTAATAGGATTTCTGAACTCAAACAGAAAAAAAAGTTTAAAGAATACTTTCCGCATCCTTCTATTTGACTTAAATGTAAAATATGTTTAATAGCAAACTTCATTTGTGCAATTAGGAAAATATTAACTTCATAGGTATTTTTTGTAAGACTTTGACTGTTTTTTTTAAAGAGGGTAGAAATATTTAAAAGTCATTCGATTTTCTTATAATCTAAATAAGTTATAAAAAACTAATTAATCTAAATAAGTTATAAAAAACTAATTTCGAGTTCGAACGTCAGCTCTTTTGTTTAATAATAGTAATTGGAACTAATTGAATATTTGGACAGATTTCCTTAAACTAATATAATTGTTATGATAAGGACAGTAAAATTAATTCTTCCTGTAATTAGGAAAGGTGTGCATATGTCAATAAACTTTAAAACAAGCTAGTTGCTCGTAACCTTAGATTTTTTCAAAAATCCGAAAAATTTATATTTGTACCTTAATGCAATAGAGCGCACTATGAACTCATGTCTTTGATTCAAAACTTGTTTCGGTTCCACCATTCGAATGTTTTTTTTTTTTACAATTAATAGAACTAAGTCAATCTAACAATATACAAGTTTAAAGAATATAATATGCATTATATCTTCTTTACTAAAATAATTACAACAAAAAAACTATTGCAGCAACACTCCATATTAATGTACAAAATGCAATCAATCGTTCAAAACGTGTGCGTGAATAAATGAAGTTGATCTGAAGTAAACAAATTGTTAAAATCGTTCATAATAACAAACTTAATAGCCACAATGACAATCATACAGCAACATAAGTTACAGCCGTCGCAAATCACTAAATCACTTCTGTTCTTCAACAAAAACCATCCCATCAGATAAAAATATTATTGTAAGTATTTTCTTGGTATTCTCTGTTTACTTCTCCAAAAGAGCTTTGCTATGCTATGAATGGAACTTGGTATAAGTAGTTTAATACCAGGTACGCCTTCCAATTCGCCAAAAAATATATAAGTATATAGATACTATATACAGGTGCAATCAATCGGCCTGTTGGTCATTAAAGGCTGTTGCAATAATATGCATTTTTCCCACAAACACAAATACATAGTCAACTCATACACATTTATTCACATGAAACCATCCTCCCAGAGGTCATATACTCATAGCCCCCATCAGACAAAAATCTAGTATCACCAAAACAGTAACAACCCAATTTGCCACCGTTAAACAGGTTACAATTACTACTTGAACCAAAATAAAAAAGATAAAAAAGAAGAAGAAGATGTTAAATTCCACATTTTGTTTTGGTATTTATTTCATGTGAACAAGAAAAGCTTCCAATAATGTACTGTGTAGATTTTAGTCTTAACCATTTGAGCAAAGCCTACCTTAACATTAAACTCTGTAACCACGATCACGATCATCGCCCGACAAGAAAATCAAGGGAGTAGATTATGTTGGGAAAATGAGGGACTTGCATCCCAAATGAACAGAAGATTTCAATTTGAGGTCATTTTTTAAAAGAGAAAACAAAAGTTTTTTAGGAACATAGGATTTAATTCGGAGAAGACAACCAACAAAACAAACAAAACAAACAAAACAAACAAAACAAACAAAACAAACAAAACAAACAAAACAAACAAAACAAACAAAACAAACAAAACAAACAAAACAAACAAAACAAACAAAACAAACAAAACAAACAAACAACAACCCAACAAAACAAACCAAACAAACAAAACAAACAAACAAACAAAACAAACAAAACAAACAAAACAAACAAAACAAACAAAACAACCCAAACAAACACAACACCCAACTCGAACAAAACAAACAAAACAAACACAGCACACCAACCAAACAAAACAGAACAAACAAAGCAAACAAAACAAACAAAACAAACAAACAAACAAACAAACAAAACAAACAAACACAAACAACAACAAACAAAACAAACAAAACAAACAAACCAACAAAACAAACAAAACAAACAAACAAACAAAACAACAAAACAACAAAACAAACAAAACAAACAAACAAACAAAACAAACAAAACAAACAAAACAAACAAAACAAACAAAACAAACAAAACAACAAAACAAACAAACAAACAAAACAAACAAAACAAACAAAACAAACAAAACAAACAAAACAAACAAAACAAACAAAACAAACAAAACAAACAAAACAAACAAAACAAACAAAACAAACAAAACAAACAAAACAAACAAAACAAACAAAACAAACAAAACAAACAAACAAAACAAACAAAACAAACAAAACAAACAAAACAAACAAAACAAACAAAACAAACACAAACAAACAAAACAAACAAAACAAACAAAACAAACAAAACAAACAAAACAAACAAACAAACAAACAAACAAACAAACAAAACAAACAAAACAAACAAAACAAACAAAACAAACAAAACAAACAAAACAAACAAAACAAACAAAACAAACAAAACAAACAAAACAAACAAAACAAACAAAACAAACAAAACAAACAAAACAAACAAAACAAACAAAACAAACAAAACAAACAAAACAAACAAAACAAACAAAACAAACAAAACAAACAAAACAAACAAAACAAACAAAACAAACAAAACAAACAAAACAAACAAAACAAACAAAACAAACAAAACAAACAAAACAAACAAAACAAACAAAACAAACAAAACAAACAAAACAAACAAAACAAACAAAACAAACAAAACAACAAAACAAACAAAACAAACAAAACAAACAAAACAAACAAAACAACAAAACAAACAAAACAAACAAAACAAACAAAACAAACAAAACAAACAAAACAAACAAAACAAACAAACAAAACAAACAAACAAAACAAAACAAACAAAACAAACAAAACAAACAAAACAAACAAAACAAACAAAACAAACAAAACAAACAAAACAAACAAAACAAACAAAACAAACAAAACAAACAAAACAAACAAAACAAACAAAACAAACAAAACAAACAAAACAAACAAAACAAACAAACAAACAAAACAAACAAAACAAACAAAACAAACAAAACAAACAAAACAAACAAAACAAACAAAACAAACAAAACAAACAAAACAAACAAAACAAACAAAACAAACAAAACGAACAAAACAAACAAAACAAACAAAACAAACAAAACGAACAAAACAAACAAAACAAACAAAACAAACAAAACAAACAAAACAAACAAAACAAACAAAACAAACAAAACAAACAAAACAAACAAAACAAACAAAACAAACAAAACAAACAAAACAAACAAAACAAACAAAACAAACAAAACAAACAAAACAAACAAAACAAACAAAACAAACAAAACAAACAAAACAAACAAAACAAACAAAACAAACAAAACAAACAAAACAAACAAAACAAACAAAACAAACAAAACAAACAAAACAAACAAAACAAACAAAACAAACAAAACAAACAAAACAAACATGTTACATCTCTGATGTCAGAAAAACGTGTAAAAAAACACTTTGACGCAATTTCACGCAATGACAATTTGACTCGACCGTGAAATCTCAGTTTCACTTCCAAAAAACAAAGTAAAAATTAAATTAAATCAAACTTTTTGCTACGCTAATGACACTATCAACCAACCACCAACGCGTTGCAAAACGTCAAACCATCTTTAATCGTCATTAAGTGGGCATCTTCAAAAGTACGAATAAATTTATTTAAAATCTACCACTACACAACTGGAAGCTTTTTCATACGTTCATGTCAGCATGTATCGACCACAAAATAGCCTGGCCCAGCCTGACCAACAACCAGCCAGCCATCGAGTCAGCCAAATAGCTAGACCAGATCTCCATATTCAACACAAAATCTGGTTCCAGCTGAGGGTAAAATTCATTTAAGCTAAAGACTTAAACTTCTTCATCTTGATCAACATCGTCGCATCGTGTCTCTCGGGGTCTCAAAAAAAAAAAAAAAAAAAAAAAAACCCGAAGCAACACGGTCTTCATTGGAAGACAACCCAAAAGAGACGTCGGACGGAGCAGCGTAGCATCTTCACCGAGTATATATAGAAAATCTATAAGATTTGTTATTTTAGTTGGTACTCTACACTCTGTCTAGCAGTTAACCACACTTCACCACCTGTGTCTTCTTCTTTTCTTCGCCTTCTTATATCGGTCAAATTCATCGATTTATTGAATTGTGACACGATAGGGATAACGTTTTTAATTTTTTTTTTATATTTTTTAAAAAAACTTAATCCTTGAAATAAATTTTCGGTTGACCATAAAACAGGATACTCCTGTGGATTATTGCTGCTAAAAAAAACGAAATAAAGTGCTCATTATGGTGAGTAGTTTAAAAAAATCTGTCCCTCATGGTCATCATCTTGTCGTCGATAATAAATTGCATAAGGATAATAGGAATAATATTGTGTGTGATTTACAAGTGAAGTGTCAAATTAATAAAAATGAAAAGAACTCCCGAACTTCTCTCAAAAGACAAACAAATAACATTCAATGAATTATATTTGTGCAGTTTGAATATAAAAATGAACATTCCATTACACCATCGCATCGAGTTGGTGCTGGACCATTGCATAATTGTCAGAAGATACCTAGATACGACCCCATCAGTGTGTGTTTTCGAGCTGTCGATCTTCTTGCCAGTGACATTTAACTTTTTTGATTTATACATATTTACCCTCTTGAATGATGTGTGTAAAGAATTCAATGTAAAACTAGCAATTGACGATGGTGTTGAGTTATGTGTGCCTTAAGATTGAGCTTAATTATCACTTCCAGATGGTTGAAGAAGATATTGCATCTTCTTTTTTTAGAGTCGTCGTTTGTCGGAGATTGGTCAATAATCGAATTAGGTTCATTTAAAAAGATGGATTGATAGTTAGATAGTAACATCACAACACAGTGGTATTGTGGCGGTTAAGAAGAAAAATTGAAGTATGCATTTTTGTAAAAATTTTTTTAATAGCTTGTCAAGCGTTTTTTCTATGTGACACATGTGCCGATTAAATGTGTGTTTTTTTTTTTTGTAATTTTTCAATAACATTTGCAAAAATGTTTTAATTGCCCGTGATAACCATGATGATGCTTTTTTTGCCATTCAAATGAATAAATTATGAAGAACATAATTATGCGAGAGGTCTTTCTCGTTCGTCAACTGATCTGCATACAATTGGCAGTGACATCTTACACATTTGAACTTCACGAATAAATGTTTTTTTTTTTTTTTGTTATTATTATTTTTTTGTATCTTTTCGTTTTGATAAATGAGCACAAAAATTTATGAATTAAAAAATTTAATGTGTGACTTGTTCATCGATGTTTGGCTCAAAAAAAAATGTTGATTTTCCACATTAAATTAATTATAAAAACATACATTTTTTTGCACATATTTGAGTCCCTTATTCATAAGTTCAATATGAAGGTTTCTTTAAATTTTGATTTCAAACAAATAACTAAATGCATTTTTCATTAAATAATAGCTTGATAAATGTCAAATATTCAGAAGTTTCCTGTTGAGATTTTGTTAAAATTTAATATTTTATTTAATAACGGTTCTTTTATTTAATTAAATATTTAATTCTGGCTTTAATCTTGTTTAAGTCTTTTGTTAGTTCTATGATTCAACAAAGTGGGGTTGATTTAAACTTGTTTTCATGGAATTTAAATAAAACCATGAATCTGGTTTTGAAAAAAGATAGAATATTTGACTTTATAATGAAAAAAAAAACCAAAATTATATTTTAGAAAATGTTTTATTTTTCTAAGAATAATTTGGAATAAAGAAAAAGAGAGATTTATTTCGGGACTCCAGTAGTTTAAGTCAGTTGCAGGGTCATAAGTCCACGACCCAAAATACCATAATTGGGTCACTTGGGTGGGTTATTTTTCCACAAATCAATTATTATGGACTCAGTGTGTCAAAAATCCTCATAAAAATAAGCCTGAACTCTCTTATTTCAAAAATGATTTGGGTTAAAGGGCTTAAAACTATTTACTTGTGTAAACAATGAGAAATTTTTTACAGAATTAGATTTCTAAATTTATTTTATAAATTCAGTTTTTTGAAAATGTTATTAAGAATTTTTCGAAAAGTGACGCTGGTCACGTTTTTTAAATTTTATGAATTAATTTTTAAACCTAGTGCTGAGTTTCAAAAATGAATCGCATGTCAACTTTCAAAGGATTCTTCATTATATTTTCAAAAACCCAAATTTCGATTTCTTAAAACTGCTTTTGACAGTTAGTTACTTTACAAATTTGATGCTTTAATACTTGATTGTTTACTGAAGAATCTTTCAAAAATTTAAACGTATTTCATTTTTGAAAACTAAATTAAGTAATACTCTTAAATTTAAACGAATTTTAGAAAATAAGTAATTTTTTAAAATTTAAACGAATTTTTGAAAATTAATTCTTCATTTTCTAAATTTAAGAAAATTACTTTATTATGTTTTCAAAAATTGTTTTAGTATTAAAATGAGAGTTCAGCAGCAGAATTTTGAAATTTGGCCCTCCTAACTGGGTCGTAAGTTGTTAATCCATCGGTAAAAAGTCCACAGAAATCGTTGGTGAACTTTTGAACCTCTCTTGGGTGGATTGTAAGTCCAAAATTGATTTGTTAACATTATGAACTTTTGACCCTGCAAAAATAAAAATAAAAATACACTTTTTCACTTGTATTTTTAAAGTAAAAAAAAACGGTAAAATATTGATCGCAAAGTAAATAAATAATAAAATAAAAAAAAAAAAAACAAAAAAGGAATTTGCACAAAAATCTAACAAAAATCTAAGACTTTTCTGAACAACCCAAAAAGACACCTGTTCTTAATTTGTTCAATTCTTCTATTTTTAAATTGATAGCATTCCTCCCTCCCTCCCATTACCTATCGACCCTAAAAAAAAAAGTAATTTGAACTTTTTGATATTAGAAATAGTTGGCAATAATAATGATATTAAATGCCTCTAAAGTATTTTTTCAGCAAATCATCTTAGATGATTATGTCATTCATAAGATCATATGAATTAACTAAAATAGAAGCAATCCATCTTAGGGACCATTATTTTATAAGAATTAATTTCTTTGGTGAAACAAATAGAAAAACAAAATACCACAAAAAAAAAAAACAAAAAAAAAGTATTAAGTTAAACCAAAGAAAAGTTGATTTATTGGTAAAGGTATCTTGGACATAAAAGAGCACCATCATCCTTGCACGGAAATGATCAATGTTTAAACCGAGCAAAAAATAGTGATTTAGCTACGAAAGTATTTTGTCTCATGTTGCAACTTTTATTGCAAAAGTAAAAGAAATAAAGAAAAATCTTTAACATTTGTGCATATGAATTTCATTGATTATATTATTCATTATTGTCTTTTTATGACCTAAGTTACATAAAATTGAAAGCCAATAAATACACAGTTGATTGCATTATGCACAAAGATTTGCAAGAAAATATAATATTCATAGTGGTAAGGTATCCATGACATGGTCTAACTACCATATTTGCAAAGACAAAGTGAATACATTTTTTTTTTTACTGAAGAGACCTTGAATAATTACATTACATACATAAACTCATATATTAATTCAACACCCACTTTAATCGTGCATATAAAAACTTTAGATGTAATTTTTTCAAAAAGTTTTGTCAACCCACTTTTTTAAAAGCGATGAGCAACCAAAACAGTAGTTTTTATTGATTTTATTGAAAAAAAAACGTGCATTTTTAAACCTTGATTAATTGTTTACATTAATTTCAAATATCGGCAAAGAAGAACAAATCATCTTTTTAGTTAACTTAACTTCCACAAATAACAATGTAAGCTAACAGAAAAATACTTTTGATTTAAATAAAAACATATCGTTTAAATGATTCAATACAACGAGTTATTTTTTAATCAAGCTAAAGAAATGAAAATGATAATGAATATTTCTGTCAATAGCAAGAGGTGTAAAACTAAACTACTTGCAAATTGCCTTCAAGTAAAATATTTGCATGAAAAATCCATTGCTCAATTGAACTAATTTTTCACTGGATCAAAATTTGGAATATATGACGTTAAAATAAGTCCCAAAATGACATCGGAAATGTCTATTATACGATATTTTAAAGACACAGAAGTCAGAATCATGGCCTCATACATATTTTATTATCTAAAATCACTTATTGAATACATTTATAATCGGACGAAAAGATGTTTAACAACGCAAAAATACAATTTCAACAAAATTGTTCGTTCTTGTTGATTCTCACCATTTGGAGTACCTTAATGAAAAAAATGTATAGTCTGATCGATCATAGTTTTTCATTGGATTGGGGTAGAAATACTATGTACACGGAGAAAAATAAGGCACTTAGAATTAAGACGATGTTAAATAAATAAAACTGTGCTTAAAATAATAAAAATAAATGGCTGAAATCAAAGTGAAATTCATATCATTTTAATAAGAATTTCCTTCTTAAAAATATTTTAGTTTATCTCATTAATTTTATTTTCATGCTTATTGAAATTAAAAGACTAAACAAAAATGAAAGGATGTTCACCTTAATTTGAAGACATTGTAAAAATGTGGAGCAATCGTCTCACAATTTTTCCTCGTTTTGTAAGATTACAATATACAGCAAAATTTAAAACAAATTATTCTTTAAATTATATTTAACAATCCAAATTTTAAAAAATGTATGGAGTAGCTCACAAAATAAGTCTCAACTGAACAAATTCATAAATGCATGAATTAAGTGCCACCGACAAATTAAATGGGTAGTAAATTCATCTTGCGATTTCGTAGTTGGAATTTATTTACAAGGAACATTTTTTTAAATCATATCTAATTTTTAAAAAATAAGAAAAAAAAATGAAATCATTTAAAGATTAAAACAAATTAGTAAACTTAAAGGTGATTTTTCATTCGTTATATCCTAATATGACCTTGAGAAAAAAATACTGCACTGGAAAAAACAAATAAAAATGATGACTTCATTAACAAAATGGCATTTTTTCCCAATTCATTTAATTTTCATAGATTTCGCATGACATTTATGCAAAACTACTTGTTTATGTTTCTATGATGCAGTAAAAAAACTGACCAAATCAAAACAGAATTAAAAAATAAATTAAATCCACTTATTTATGCCTCAATCATATTTTTTTAATATTCGTTTGCTAATAAACTATTCACGAAGTTCTTCTATTTTTTTTTTTTTTTTTTCTTTAATAGTTTGACATTTGATATTTCACATCAGTAACGGTTAAAAAATGCACTCAAATATATCAATTTTAAATTAGAGAGAACAAGTTTCTTGCATTAATAAATGAAAAAAATATGAATTTTCTGCATAAACAATGTAGTCAATAAATTCCAACCATTTATTCAGATCTATTTGACCTTAAAATAATATTCAATTTCCATATACCACAAAAAAATAAACCCAAATGATAATAATCATTTTTAATAAATCCACAAATTTTAAATAAATATTTGAATAAGTTTTTTTTTTGAAACTTATGCGATTTTGATATTGTTTACACAGATATTGTTGCCCTCAAATTATGCTGGCGCGGCTTAAATGAATAAAGTATTTTATTACTTTTTTGGTTATTGAACATAATTAATCATTAAGTAAATTCCATCGGAAGCCATTTTTACATATAGAAGACTTAAACTAAGTGATTAATTGCACATTAACATTTTATACACTGCATTTGCTGAACTAAACATAATTCTATTGTCCATCAGACCATGACCTATACGTGTCTTATAATTCCATCACCATAAAACAACAACAACAATAACACAAGAAATACACAAAAAAAAAGAAGCCCAGCTTTAAGCTTTTCTTTTTTTTTCGGATACAAGAGAAAAAATATCTTACAACCTGATGGTGGTCTTCATGGCCAACTGGTAGAGGAATCTTGTGTGTTGACACCTCGCTCCCTGTAGGGATACCTTATACCAACTACTCTCATCACTTAAATGTGGAAATCACAGTCACAAAATAATTTTTTATTAACCAACTTCGTCCATACTTAACTTACAAACTTGTATTCATTTTTTAATTGCTTTTTGCAGACACTTTAATAAATAATATTCACATCGCAAAAATATTGATAATTATGACAATCTTAATGAGTGTTGGACATGAATGCAAATTATTGCAGATTTAATTGCAGTCAAAATGACCCTTTGAGTATCTCATAAAAATGTTCATTCAAAGTAATGAAGCTGAAATGAATACATTTTTATCAGTAGTACTCAATAATTGTGCCAAAAATTTATTATGACCTCGTTATAAGATTTGCCGGGATTAATATTACAGCATCCAAAATGGATAAAATACGTAAGAAGAAAAAGAAGAAAAAAAAATACACAAACTGATGATTTCTTGTCCTCGATGGATTCGAGAAAATTGTTGGATTCACTTTTTGTTGTTTTTTTGTTTTCAATTTTTCTTCTTACTTGTTAAGCCTGCCTTCTTACTGCCTTCTTATTGAAGCTTTTTATTGAGGTAAATCGCAGAAGTTGATCGTGACACATCTTCTTGGAAAACCGCACAAAGCTGTTCAAAAAAAAAAAAACGAGTGTGTCCGTCAGGTTTTTTGTTGAATGGTTGATGTTTTTTTCTGTGTGTTTACATAATTGAATTGAACTTTGATGTAATGTAGGTGCCATCGATAATTGTATAATTTTTTGTTGTTGTTGTATTTTCATTTCGAGTTTTTAGATGTGCAAAGAAATGAGAAAAATCTGCACAAAGTTTGTACCATGCTGTGCAGTATTGCCATTATTGATGATTTTAGTGCAATTTGGAAAAGTTTAATCGTTTTTTAACGAGTTTACTTTGTTTTTTTTAAGAAAGTTCAGATTTTGTGCAAAGACACTAATTTTTTTTTACAAATTGCCGCTTTTATAACTTGTTTTAATCATGAAATCAAATAAATTGAATAATTTTTTTTGAAAATTTGTGACTGGCAACACTTTTTAAACATCAGCAAAATGCACTTTGATGTGGTCAATATGTAAAATTATTTGAAAAAAAAAAAACAACTATAAGTGACCGTAAAAATATGCATTTAAGTTGGTGTTCATTATGTGTTCATCTATCAGATTCAGTGATAGATTGATGAATGATAATATGGTCAAAATAGATAGATGGATAATTGAATGATGCTTAACTTGAGTCGTCACGAATATATTTGTCAATACAGACAGAGAGACATAGATAACATCATCAAACATCGATTTGAAGTGTAAAATTTATTCATGAAGTTGAAAGATTTTGCCCTTTTGAAAATAATTATCACACGTTCAGTTTTATTAATTCAAAGTTGGTATACCTGCTGAATACAATTATGTCTAATCTGGAAGCTGGTTTAGAGCAATTTGAATGGTTTCCGTTCCATATTTTGACAAAATTGAAAATGACAGGTAAATGAGAGTGTTTATTTTTTTTTTTTTGTAAATGTAAAACCTTTTTATAAGATGTTGTTTCCAGTTTTGACAATTAATTTTGCTTTGTATAAGTTATGGTTTACAATTTTTAGAGAATAAATTGAACTCCATGATCCATTATTGGAAATGTCCATATTTTAACACTTAGTTTAATTTAGAAGTTGTATATACTTTTATATGGTTGTGTCATTACGCCTTAAAAAAGTATAATCTTTTCTTCTATTGGGGTTTGTTAAAGCCTTGAGTGCCATAAAACATTAATCTTTCTGTCGAACATCCTTGTTAGTAAACTGGTTCCTTTTTTAAATTTAAGCTGTATGAAAATAGTCTATTCTTTTTTGTTGGGAAAAATTAATCTCTTTAGACCTCAAACTACTAACCTTATTTTAGGACCTTAGAGACTTACAAGACTGATAAGAATTTGGAAGATTTTCAAAGAAAAATTTGGATAGTAAGATAGTGCTTATATGTAAAAATATGACCTGTTGATGTCACGGGTGGGACAAGTACAAAATGATTTCACTAATTTAAAAAATCATATATCAAATTCGTTTTAACCAATCAATTACTCTACCCAGGGACTGCAGGTGGGTTTGTAAAGACCTACGGCTTTAAGTAATCTTTCAAGTAAAAGTCAAGCGTTGGCGTCTGGTTTGTGGTTCGTATCAAATCAACCTTCTGGTGTAATTATATGTCGTCTACGCCCATTGCTCTTCGCCGCTCTGAAGCTCACCCTTTGAGCTCTTACATCATTTAGATCTTGTTTGGATATAGACCAAAACACGATAACAAAATTTTCTGTCTTGAAATAATTCTATGAACAAAAAGTGATCTTGTCCACGAGGAGGCATAGTCTGTTTTGGGGTTTCGTGCATTTTATTTAGAGGTTGTGATTTTTTTAGACATATTGGCCTTTAATGGAAAAAATTTGGCTGACTTATCAATAAATTAGTCGTTTCTTATTTAAAATAGATAAATAAAGCGGTTTTTAGCAAGCATTTTTAAATGGACTCAGTAAACAAAAGAGCTGATCAGCGAACTTTGTTTTGTTTTGTTTCTTAAAATTCTTTGTGTTCATCACTTAAAACTTTTGAATCATTATTTTACAGAAGTATAAATAAATGGATTTATAATAAAAAATACTATATGGAAAAAAAATTACTTCAATTAAATAAACACAAATAGTATAAGTAGCTGTCACCCTTCAAAAAAAAATAATATAGATCAAGTTCTACGGGTAAAAAAAAACTTCTTTAGTGATGAAATTATATTCTTCCATGTTCTTAAGAGATACGGTATTACACTTTTAGTATTTGAAAAACTTAAAATAGCACTTTATTTAAGAGTCATTTGCATTTTAGTATGGTGGCTTTTTATGGATGTTATTTTTTTATTTCATGTTGGGTTTAAATTGATAAAATTCTTCTGAAATTTTTTTTTTGTAAATTTGTTATAAAATAGCAATTTGAATAAAAAATCAATTCTATTTACTTTAATAATATATAAATTTTTGATAACAAAAAAAAAAAAAAAAACAAATCTACCACCTTCAAATTCCATTATGCAAATAAACCAGAAAACATTCAGATTACCTGTTTTTTGTTTGACAAAAAAAATTTAAAATTTTTCAACTTAATCAATATACCAACAAACCTACCCTTGAACCTTACGCTTACAAATGTATCAAAATTCAGTTCATTGGCTGTCATCAAATCAACTCCCGGAATAAAACTCTTAACTTGATAAAACTAAAAACTAAGGTGACACAAACTCCTCACTAACCATTAACCAACCTTCTAAACTTTTTTTTTTATTCTTAAATTAAAGCTAAATTTTATAGTTAGTATTGGTATAAATCATTCCCAACAAAAACCACATATTTTCTTAGTTATGTAACATCAAAGGCTATAGATTCTCAAAAAATATGCAAATTTTCTATTTAAATAAATATATGAACATTAGTGAAGACACATGTTTGTCCAAATTAACACGCGGAACTTAATTAAAAGCTAAAAATCAAGTTTTTTGAAAAAAAAAATTATCTTCCTAGTTAAAGTTATTTATAACCCCTTAGCAAACAGAGTCTCATAAGTTGTAATTAATAAAACAAAATTTTAAGATAAAAATTCTTACCACTTTTACTTTAAAACATTCTAAAAAAGACATCTAGAAATAGATTTATCTTTAGGACTTCGCATAGAGAAACTCATAAATAAACACCTCATCCCTCTTCTCTTAGAAATAGAATCAACTTTCAATTTCTTTAAAATGTCAAATGTTAATCGGACAAACTATGCAAATTTCAGCCTAATCAGTGTGTTGTTGATGGGTTCAACGTCTTCAAGGTTTTCAACTTATCTTGTAAGACCGTGCGCACAATGATTGTTCAAACACGTTTGTTTTTTTTTTTTGAATAAATATATAGACCAGGTTATCTTCTTCTTATTTATTTTTTTCTCTATCATTTCTGTGGTTTTTTTTTTCTGTGAGAATTAGGAAATTTTTATAATGTTTGGGAGTTATCTGTGAATTTATATTAAGTTTATTAGCGACAATGATACCTTACCTTCCATCTACCAGTTTGGTAATATTTTTTTTTTATTTATTCAAATTTAACTTGTTTGAAGAGACTCGCCATCGACAGGCGTGGATATGGCTATTTTGAATCTTCAAGAAATGATGCAACTTTACCACAGTCGAACTTGAACTTAGACGACCTTCGAAATGTGCGGTAGCTATAATCTGTTTAACCTAGGATCGTCGTAATTTATTAACACGAAGAATCTACCGCCGCCGTCGAAAGTTGACCGACATGGGTGATGCATATAGTGGGGCTAGTTTTATGAAAGACAGATCAAAAAGCTAAAAAAATGTATCAACAGGATACGAGAAGTTCTTGAAAAACTTGTTTAAAAGACATGAAAAAAGTAGAAATTAACTGGCACGTGTTGGGCGTGTCAGAAGGCGTTTTCAAACTGGGCGAGTACTGCTTACAAATTATTTTCAATATTATCGACATTTTGTCCCACTGTATGATAAAGTGACAAAATGTTTAGGAAATGCTAATATTGCATGCACGAGGAGGGCCCAAATGATGACGGTTTCTATCATCATGATGAAGCGTTTAGATCATATTATTTGCAGATTGGTGTGTTGACATGTTGGTAAGCAATTACTTCATAGTTAAAGTTGCTGATACTAAAATATTGCAATTTTGAAATGTTAATTGAAAGGTGCGTTAATTGGATTGAGTTATGTAGTTTATTTATTAGCTATGTGAAATGCGATTTAAAATAGTTGAAAGATGTTGACCAATATTTAGACTGGGTTGAACCTAATATGTAAACTTCATAACTAACATACATTTTATTTTTCCTATTTACAGAAGAGCGCTATATTGCTATTAGCGTTTTGCGCTATTGGCTTCTGTGCGGAACTTGAGGTAAGAAAATACGATCCACCCAATTTGAACATTCTTTAAATATACATAATTCAATTTCGATTCTTTATTTTTTAACTTTGTTTTGAAGATTCCAAGTGCTGAAGCTGAATTAGTACGACAGACAAGGGAAATCGATGGTTATAATTATGAAAAACCGAAAGTACCATTTGAAGAGCCTACCAGAAAAACGACAGTATATGTCCCGCAGACGACACCATACCGACCAGTGACAACTCAAAAGGTTGTCACTACTCCTAGGACAACACCATATGTACCAATAACTCAAAGGACAACTCCTTATGTCCCAGTTCGTACAACACCTAGGACAACTCCTTATGTGCCAATCACACAGAAAACTACTCAGTATGTTCCTGTGCGTACAACACCAAGGACAACACCATATGTCCCAATTACCCAAAAGACTACACAATATGTTCCAGTTCGTACAACACCAAGGACAACACCTTATGTGCCAATCACACAAAAGACAACACAATATGTCCCAGTTCGTACAACACCAAGACCTGTTCCAACAACACAACGTGTTATTACAACACAACCTACACAAAAACTTGTCACTGGTTATACTTACCCTACCCCAGACAAACCATTTACCTATCCAACTCAGCCACCAGCAGTGAGAACTACTCCTGCAAGACCAACACCACCACCAACATATTTGCCACCTACAACACGTAGGCCAGCACCTCCAGTAACAACACCAAGGCCAACAACTCCCAAGCCTGTGACAAGACCACCACCACCACCAACTGTTAGGACTATTCCTACAACTAGGGCTCCACCAGCAACATACTTGCCACCAACAACCCGCAGGCCAATAGCACCAGTTACAACACCAAGGCCAACAACACCCAAGCCTGTGACAAGGCCACCACCACCACCAACTGTTAGGACTATTCCTACAACTAGGGCACCACCAGCAACATACTTGCCACCTACAACACGTAGGCCACCAAGTCCAGCTACAACCCCAAGACCAACAACACCAAAGCCAGTAACAAGGCCACCACCACCACCAACAACTCCAGCTCCAACATATCTGCCACCAACAACACCTAAGCCAGTAACTAGGCCACCACCACCACCAACAGTGAGGACAATTCCAACAACTAGGGCTCCACCAGCAACATACTTGCCACCAACAACCCGCAAGCCAGCACCTCCAGTAACAACCCCAAGGCCAACAACACCTAAGCCAGTGACTAGGCCACCACCACCACCAACTGTTAGAACTGTTCCAACAACCAGGGCTCCAGTAACAACCCCAAGACCAACAGTTAGGACTACTCCTTATGTCCCACCCACAGTGCGAACAACCCCATACGTGCCAGTCACTCAACCAAGGCCATCACCAACTACATCAAAACCAAAACCAACTGGTTATACTTACCCTGCTCCAGTCAATCCATTGACATACCCAACTAAGCCAGTTCCTACTACTACAAGGGCACCACCACCACCAGTGACAACTCGCAAGATCGTAACTCCACCACCAACATACTTGCCACCCACAACCCGCAGGCCACCACCTCCAGTTACAACACCAAGACCAACAACTCCCAAGCCAGTGACTAGGCCACCTCCACCACCAACTGTCCGGACTATCCCAACAACTAGGGCTCCACCAGCAACATACTTGCCACCAACAACCCGCAGGCCACCACCACCAGTCACTACACCAAGGCCAACAACACCCAAGCCCACAACTAGGCCACCACCACCAACAACACCAGCTCCAACATATCTGCCACCAACAACCCGCAGGCCCGCACCTCCAACAACACCCAAGCCAGTGACTAGGCCACCACCACCACCAACAGTGAGGACAGTTCCAACAACTAGGGCTCCACCAGCAACATACTTGCCACCTACAACTCGTAGGCCACCAGCACCAGTTACAACACCAAGGCCAACAACTCCCAAACCAGTGACTAGGCCACCACCACCACCAACAGTGAGGACAATCCCAACAACAAGGGCTCCACCAGCAACTTACTTGCCACCAACAACCCGCAGGCCACCACCACCAGTCACAACACCAAGGCCAACAACACCCAAGCCCACAACAAGGCCACCACCACCACCAACAACACCAGGTCCAACATACTTGCCACCAACAACTCGCAGACCTGCACCACCAGTTACAACACCAAGGCCAACAACTCCCAAGCCTGTGACAAGGCCACCACCACCACCAACTGTCAGAACTATTCCAACAACTAGGGCTCCACCAGCAACTTACTTGCCACCAACAACCCGTAGGCCACCACCACCAGTTACAACTCCAAGGCCAACAACACCAAAACCAGTCACAAGGCCACCACCACCACCAACAACTCCAGCTCCAACATATCTGCCACCTACAACTCGCAGACCTGCACCACCAGTTACAACACCAAGGCCAACAACTCCCAAACCCGTTACAAGGCCACCACCACCACCAACTGTAAGGACCATTCCAACAACTAGGGCTCCACCAGCAACTTACTTGCCACCAACAACCCGCAGACCTCCACCACCTGTAACAACACCAAGGCCTACAACAGCCAGACCAACAACTAGAGCTCCACCACCACCAACTGTAAGGACTATCCCAACAACTAGAGCTCCTCCACCAACATACAAGCCCGTGACAACCACAGTTCGTCCAAGGTCAACACCTGCTCCAACATACTTGCCTCCAGCTCCAGATACTACCCCCAGGCCATCACCACCAGTAACAACTGCCAGGCCAACAACTCCTAAGCCTGTAACAAGGCCACCACCACCACCAACAGTCAGGACTATTCCCACAACTAGGGCTCCACCAGCAACATACTTGCCACCTACAACACGTAGGCCACCAGCACCAGTTACAACACCAAGACCAACAACACCCAAGCCCGTTACAAGGCCACCACCTCCACCAACTGTAAGGACAATCCCAACAACTAGGGCTCCACCAGCAACTTACTTGCCACCTACAACTCGTAGGCCACCAGCACCAGTTACAACACCAAGACCAACAACACCTAAGCCCGTTACAAGGCCACCACCCCCACCAACTGTCAGGACGGTTCCAACTACTAGAGCTCCACCAGCAACTTACTTGCCACCCACAACCAGGAGACCTCCAGCACCTGTGACTACTCCTAGGCCAACAACTCCAAAACCAATAACTAGAGCTCCTTTACCACCATCAACTCCTGCTCCAACATACTTGCCCCCAACACCAATCACAACTCGTAGACCTCCACCACCAGTTACAACTGCTAGGCCAACAACTCCAAAGCCCGTAACAAGGCCACCACCACCACCAACTGTAAGGACCATCCCAACAACTAGAGCTCCACCAGCAACCTATTTGCCACCTACAACACGCAGGCCAGCACCTCCAGTGACAACACGCAAGGTGGTTACTCCTCCACCAGTTACAACACCAAGGCCAACAACTCCCAAACCCGTTACAAGGCCACCACCTCCACCAACTGTAAGGACAATCCCAACAACTAGGGCTCCACCAGCAACTTACTTGCCACCTACAACTCGTAGGCCACCAGCTCCAGTTACAACACCAAGGCCAACAACTCCCAAACCAGTGACCAGGCCACCACCACCACCAACTGTAAGGACTATTCCAACAACTAGGGCTCCACCAGCAACTTACTTGCCACCAACAACCAGGAGACCTCCAGCACCTGTGACTACTCCTAGGCCAACTACTCCAAAACCAATTACCAGAGCTCCTTTACCGCCATCAACTCCTGCTCCAACATACTTGCCCCCAACACCAATCACGACCCGCAGGCCTCCACCACCAGTGACAACTGCTAGGCCAACAACTCCAAGGCCAACAACCAGACCTCCACCACCACCAACAGTCAGGACTATCCCAACAACAAGGGCTCCACCAGCAACCTACTTGCCACCAACAACTCGTAGGCCAGCACCTCCAGTAACAACTCGCAAGGTCGTAACTCCACCACCAACTTACTTGCCACCCACAACACGCAGGCCCCCAGCCCCAGTTACAACACCAAGGCCAACAACTCCCAAACCAGTGACCAGGCCACCACCACCACCAACTGTTAGGACTATCCCAACAACTAGGGCTCCACCAGCAACATACTTGCCACCAACAACACGCAGGCCAGCACCCCCAGTGACTACCCGCAAGGTTGTAACTCCACCACCAACTTACTTGCCACCTACAACACGTAGACCTGCACCACCAGTTACAACACCAAGGCCAACAACTCCCAAGCCCGTTACAAGGCCACCACCTCCACCAACTGTAAGGACAATCCCTACAACTAGGGCTCCACCAGCAACTTACTTGCCACCAACAACCAGGAGACCTCCACCACCAGTAACAACTCCCAGGCCAACAACCCCTCAGCCAACAACAAGGCCACCTCCACCACCAACAACCAGACCACCACCACCAAGAACGACCCCAGCCTTGCCACGTACCTCGACTCCAGCTCCAACATACTTGCCACCAGTCGACGGCTACAAATATCCAGTTCCAAACGTCCCCTTCGTATACTAAGTGTGACGAATCGAACGACCAAGCAACGAGCAGTAGTAGCCCTCTAAGCCAGTTACAACAAAACATTATAAGAACCTTAACGATCCCAAAAACGATAAGGTTCAAGATCTAGCATAGGTAGATGGAACAACTTGACTAGGGCTAGATTCTTCTAGTCATTGCAGTGTGTAGCCCTTTTTTTTTAATTTTCCCTTTCCCCTCTTCCCCCCTCCAAAAGAAACGGGCTGTTGGCTTATAATACAGCTGCTTACCGTTATTATGTAAAATAATTATTGAGATAGGTTTTTTTGTTATTAATAAATTATAAGAATTATTTGTAAAACTATTCGCATATTGTGTCTAATTGTTTAACAATTTTATAACTCGTTAGTCAAAAGTGTTTCCTCTTAAAAAAAAATTGGAACACTTTTTTTATTAGAAAAAAAAAAAAAATAAATTTAATTAAAATCAATTTTTTCTTGGCTTTTGTTGATTTTATTATAATTCTTTAAAAAATCTTTATTTCCTGCCTATATTTTATCTGCCTGAAACCGATTGTCTTTTTGGTTAGCTTATAGGATTCTGCTTCTGCGTTTTGCCTGACATTGTTTTTTTACGTTATCTAAATTTAAGTGTTGTACCTACTTTTATACGTTTTCTTTCAAAAAAAAAAAGCCTACAATAAACGAATTATATAAAAATGAACTATTTAGAGTGTTTTTATTGTTCGTTATGGCGTCAAAGTAATACGGAACTGCAAAGCACAAAGTACTAAATCTTGAACTTTGAACAGCTATTTTAAGTGTTCGTTACTAAGATAGGTCAAGTCTACGTTAGTGAACTTTTTTGGTAGATTTTATTCGGTTATAAGATTGTTTATAATTAAAAATAAATGGGAATAATCAAAGCCATAAAATAACGAAGCTAATTGAAATTGGATAATAGACATCTTCATAAACTGCAGTCTGAAGAAATACATCAACTAAAACTTGTAAGCGAGAAATATCGAGTCATACCAGAAAGAATATTTTAAATAGCCTAACCAACGAGATCCAACAGTTATGAGCTTCAAATAAATTTGTTTCTTCACACTTAAAATTGAATTTATCTGAATAACGCACTCTTCGTGTTCCCATGTAAACCTAAAACAGGACAAGCTGGTATCGGTATTATGGTCCTAGTAACAATGTCTCTTAAAACCGGCCTGATAATTAATTGTACAAATTTTTAAAATTTTTAATTTTAAAAATCGGTTTGGGTCAAAAACGACTCCAAATCAAATCGGTTTTAATAGAATTTTCTTTTTTGTAAAAAAGAGTACTACTCTTTATACACTAAAAGGCTAAACTACTAACCAATCTTTAGCTGACACTCATTTCTATAGTAAAACTGTCCGTTTCCACCTCTAAAATACAAACAAGTACTGGGCAACCCTACGCAAACCATCACGTGAGTTCTTTTTTGTCCTATAAACCAAAAACTTAACTTTTCAGGAGAGCGTTTTTAAACTTCAAAGTGGTGGTTTGCTTATTTTTTTGAGCCTAATCACAGAGATTAGTATGTTTTTTAAAAGATTACATATTTTCCCAACCATAAATAAAGCAAACAGCATGTAATGGTTTTTCAATATTGATTTAATTGAGTTTTTTTTTTTAAAGTAGTAAAATGGACATAAGACACCTCTCCATACAGTTACAGACACATGAAAAACAAGAGCTAAAAATTTTTTCTCCAGTGGAATTTGTATTCGATATAGGACACAAAAACAGAAAAAGTAGGAAACCAAATTTTTTTTTGTTGAAATCGAAACTCAGTACATTCTTTATTTGAGTTTTAAAAAATACACGAAAATATTATACAAGGGTTTTAGTTTAGAGATAACTCAATCAATATTTCCTAAACATAATAGTCGGAGAGGCGACCGTCGACTTACTTAGCTCATAAGGTTAGAGGTTAAAATTGGTGTCAAATGAAAGATAAGTTGATACTGAAAATAAAAAAATAACTTCCATGTGGCAACCCTATTTGAAAGGAAAAATTGTCACATAACTAATACATTCATATCTTTGTTATTTGGCCAGATAAATTTTTTTATCTTTATCCCTATTTGAAAGGAAAAATTGTCACATAACTAATACATTCATATCTTTGTTATTTGGCCAGATAAATTTTTTTATCTTTATCCAAACGAAAGTTAAAATATTAAAAAAAAATAATAAAATAATATAAACAACGTAACCCTACAAATGTGGCAACCCCATTCAAATGAATACAACACTGACAAAAATCTTCTTTGAACAAAACAGTATAACTTTTTATGCACTAGAAAGCTAAACTATACGCCATATTTTAGATAATACTCCCTTCTATCTAAAAAAATGTCGGGTGCCACCTCGCAAATGCAGACAAGTACTCGGCAACCCTATCCAAATGCTAAAAAACGCAAAAATCAATTGTTTTTTGGCCAAAGTGTATAATATTTGATAGAGTTAAAGGCTATAAAATACATCATGTTTAGCTTAGACTATCTTCTATCTAAAAAATGTCGGGTGCCACCTCGTTAATGCAGACAAGTACTCGGCAACTCTATCCAAATGCTAAAAAACGCAAAAATCACTTTTTTTGGCCAAAGTGTATAATATTTGATAGAGTTAAAGGCTATAAAATATATCCTATTTAGCTAAGACTCTCTTCTATCTAAAAAAATGTCGGGTGCCATCTCGCAAATGCAGACAAGTACTCGGAAACCTTATCCAAATGCTAAAAAACGCAAAAATTACTTGTTTTTTGGCCAAAGTGTATAATATTTGATAGAGTTAAAGGCTATAAAATACATCATGTTTAGCTTAGACTCTCTTCTATCTAAAAAATGTTGGGTGCCACCTCGCAAATGCAGACAAGTACTCGGTAACCTTATTCAAATGCCAAAAAACAAGTGATTTTTGCGTTTTTTAGCATTTTAGTAGGGTTGCCGAGTACTTGTCTGCATTTGTGAGGTGGCACCCGACATTAGAAGAGAGTCTTAGCTACACCCAGAGAAAAAACGCATAGTAATTTTTAATCCGTTCTACATTGAATCAATGGTGAAAAATATATTCATTAATTTTCTAAAAAGTCGTCCTATGCTTAACTTACAGTTTGTCACATCAATTTTTATAAGTGAGATGGCACAGTGGTAAAGCACAAGCTTGTCAACCCAGGTATAGCAGGTTCGATCCCCAGCGGATGCCAGTTTTACTTTTTTTATTTTTTTAATGTGTGAACAACTTTGATTTAATGTGTGAACAACTTTGATTTAATATGTGAACAACTTTGATTTAAAGTGTGCTACTTTGATTCAATCATTTTCCACTTTAGGCTAAAAATGTAGTGATTTTCCATTGATTCAAAGTGGTTTAGATTGATTTTACGTTGTTTTTTGGCTCAGTGTAAACATGATGTATTTTATAGCCTTTAACTCTATCAAATATTATACACTTTGGCCAAAAAACAAATGATTTTTGCGTTTTATAGCATTTGGATAGGGTTTCCGAGTACTTGTCTGCATTTGCGAGGTGGCACCCGACATTTTTTAGATAGAAGAGAGTCTAAGCTTAACAGGATGTATTTTATAGCTTTTAACTCTATCAAATATTATACTCTTTGGCCAAAAAACAAGTGATTTTTGCGTTTTTTAGCATTTTAGTAGGGTTGCCGAGTACTTGTCTGCATTTGCGAGTGGCACGCGACATTTTTTAGATAGAAGAGAGTCTTAGCTAAACATGATGTATTTTATAGCCTTTAACTCTATCAAATATTATACACTTTGGCCAAAAGGTAAGGTTTCCGAGTACTTGTCTGCATTTGCGAGATGGCACCCGACATTTTTTAGATAGAAGAGAGTCTAAGCTAAACATGATGTATTTTATAGCCTTTAACTCTATCAAATATTATACACTTTGGCCAAAAAACAAGTAATTTTTGCGTTTTTTAGCATTTGGATAAGGTTTCCGAGTACTTGTCTGCATTTGCGAGATGGCACCCTACATTTTTTAGATAGAAGAGAGTCGTAGCTAAATAGGATATATTTTATAGCCTTTAACTCTATCAAATATTATACACTTTGGCCAAAAAAAGTGATTTTTGCGTTTTTTAGCATTTGGGTAGGGTTGCCGAGTACTTGTCTGCATTTGCGAGGTGGCACCCGAAATTTTTTGATTGAAGAGAGTCTAAGCTAAACATGATGTATTTTATAGCCTTTTACTCTATCAAATATTATACACTTTGGCCAAAAAACAATTGATTTTTGCGTTTTTTAGCATTTGGATAGGGTTGCCGAGTACTTGTCTGCATTTGCGAGGTGGCACGCGACATTTTTTAGATAGAAGAGAGTCTTAGCTAAACATGATGTATTTTATAGCCTTTAACTCTATCAAATATTATACACTTTGGCCAAAAAACAAGTAATTTTTGCGTTTTTTAGCATTTGGATAGGGTTGCCGAGTACTTGTCTGCATTTGCGAGGTGGCACCCGACATTTTTTTAGATAGAAGGGAGTATTATCTAAAATATGGCGTATAGTTTAGCTTTCTAGTCCATAAAAAGTTATACTGTTTTGTTCAAAAAAGATTTTTGTCAGTGTTGTATTCATTTGAATGGGGTTGCCACATTTGTAGGGTTACGTTATTTATATTATTTTATTATTTTTTTTTAATATTTTGACTTTCGTTTGGCATTTAAAAAAAAAATTTATCTTGCCAAATAACAAAGATATGAATGTATTAGTTATGTGACAATTTTTTTTTCAAATAGGGTTGCCACATGGAAGTTCCCATTTAAGAAGTGGCAACCCTATTTTTTTATTTTCAGTATCAACTTATCTTTCATTTGACACCAATTTTAACCTCTAACCTTATGAGCTAAGTAACTCGACGGTCGCCGCTTGGACTATAACTTGATTTCCTTTTGTTCAATTCACATTTGTAATTTCAAAAAAAATGTATATTTCTTTTAAGAACTGAACAAAATTTGCTGTGTTGTAGATACGTGGTTCACGCAGAAATGGGACGATATGGATGATGTCCTTCATTTTTTCATTAGAGATGGTTATCTTAGCATTAAGCAACGATACTTTTGGCAATGCAATGACTTCAAAATTTGACTATTTCGCCTCTTCCTAGGGGGAGCTATTATGAGGATATTAGACATTTTGTGTGAAAAATATGATTTCATTGGATATAGGACATTTAATCACAAATTTTGCATACTTATAAAGCCAGTATTTGTCCCACTGCATACAAAAACGTATATAGGACAAATAAGCATAAAATTCATCAAAAAATTTGGTCTATAGGACAAAATCATTTTTTTTTACCTCGAAAACTAAAAGAGATAGGACAAATCTGATTGCAGCAATCGAAAGAGCGTGGTCGAAAATATAAAATGGCATCTATAACTCATTTTCGGCAAAAATGGTCTAAGGACAAATAAAAACTCACGTGCGAAATGTAACGAAACACTCAAAATACCATACTTTCAGCTAAAATGTAGTATATTTGATAGAGTTAAAGACTTACGAATGCATTCGATTTTAGGGGAGAATCTCTTTTATCTTAAAAATGTCGGGTGCCATTTCTAAAACACGAACAATTACTTGGCAATCCTACTGAAACACTGAAAAATAATTGTTTGGAGTGTGTTTAAGCATTTGTTTAAGATTGTCTTTTAACTTCCATCGAGTAAGACATCAATAGAAAGGTCTCGTAAAATTCGTACATTCGAAAGCACATACATAATATGTTCGGACCGAACTCTCGAAAAAAGTTTTGGTTTGAAGATATGAGTTATTAGTCAACAGGCCTATGCATTTTGGTGAAAAAATTACAAATCTATTTTTTTAGATCTCATATAGCCATATCAAAACATGAAAACTAAAAAGTTCCTTCGTGGTCTGGTTGCTGACTTATTTGCAACCAAACCAGAGATCAGAAATAACAGTCAACCATTGACCTACTATATATGGACTGCTAGTCGTTTGACTCTTCCATGCAAAAATTGAAAAAAAAAAATGATTCCACTTCTTTCTAGCTCTACTAGCGGTATAACTTTAGACGGCGAAAAGAGGAAATTTTTAACGAGTGACATAGGTTGTCGAAAGGGAGTGCTTTCTCTGTTTTTCCTTATTTGTTCTTTTCGCACTTCGCAAAACATAAACAAACATGGCGGTGTGGTTTTTTTTGTGTGTTTTAATTTAAATTATTTCGTTTTAGTGGTTTAGTGCTTAAAAAAATAAATATATGAATATTTGAATAAAAAATAATAAAAAAAAGTGTTTGGAAAAAAATAGTTTTTATATTTTTCGTTTGTTAATATTTTTTTTAATTTTTAAGCGCGAATATCGATTGTCAAAAAAGTTGCACTTATTCTCCACTTTTGGTTAGGGTGCTAGTATCGGCAAGAAACAAGTGGAACCAACCTTAGCTGACTTCTAGCAGTCCATATGTATATATTAAGTCCATGCAGTCAACCTTTATTTTTAATTGGTTTCTCTCTGAGAGTTACCACATTACTTTACCTAAATAGCTTCGGTTAAGGTTTGAGATTTATTTTTAAAAATCAAAAATAAAGGTTATCGGTTGAGATTTATTTTTTATCTCTTAAAATATCTTTCAATGGTTGAGATATTACCAAAAAATAAATGGAAAAGGTCAACCTTTAACCGTTTGCGCTGAAAATAAATTAAAAATGGTCAATTCAAAGGAAAATGTCGAATAGGTCAAGAATGTCTTTATTTTGCAAAAATAAATATAAGGAGCATGTTTTTTCTAAGTTTATGTATTAAATAATGTATGAACCAAATAGACTCTCAAAGTTCTTTAGATCCAAGATTATATATCTCTTTTCGTTTGAAGTAAATTCTAAAGACGAAAATGTGTTTTCCACTGTGATTAGAGTCGCTGGGACGACAAGCACAACCAATGCAATTTCGAATATTTCAGGAGACCGATGTTCTAATATCTAATTTTGAAAAAAAAAATGAAAAAAATTTTTTGATGCGAAAAGGTAGCGGGGACTCTAACCTACATTTGGGTATAACTCCCATCCCTGTAGATGCACGCGTTCTCAAACAGAGAGAACTTAAAGGTAAAAAAAAAGTTAAGCCCAAATCTGAAAAGATAGGCATGATGTTGCGGTTTAACATGGAAGATGATTTTTTAAAAATCTGACAATGTGCAAAGCGTAGGCCCATGACAAAAGCTATAATTTGGCATCACTCCCAAAAATTGCTCTCAAGCGGTTTAGCTTTCAGGAGCGTTCAAAGATTCGAGTATTTTTCGAAAAAAAAATCTGAAGCAAACATATTTTTTTCGAACATTAAAAAATCAGACATTTTTGAACCAAAGTCTCAAACAAAGTAGCCAAAGATTTTAAATATATCATACAATTAAGCCTTTTATGTAATATACTACCCGGAAACAATAGTACATATTATGTAGTTAACTTCATAATTTTGTTCTAAAAGTTTATTTCACAAAAGAGTTCCAAAAATAAATACTTATAAAAATAGTTCTTAACTTCTTTTTGAATAGTAACAATAATATTCATTAAAATTGGGATATATGTACGAGTAAAATAAAAAATCAATTATTAATAACAGCATCATTTGCTTGAAATTGTAACAAATTTTCAACAGGAAATCGAAACGTGGAAAACTTTTCCGAATTATTGTCAGTTCTATTTCCAGAAGACGAACTGTTACTATCATTTGATCTCAACTCCATCTGATGTTCAATTCTTAAATCCTGATTGTAATTTTCCACAATCACTGGAGAATCTTTAAGACTTTTACCTCTTTGATAGTCATAAGATTCAGAAGAATCAACATCATCCTCGAATAATTTATCACCAACCACATCACAATCAGTATAAGCTGTTGTTTCATTTTTAGTCACAATCGTATCCTTAGAACTCCGTTCATGAACATCAGCATGAATAACATCGTACAGATGATTTGGCGGCAATGGTGGCGGTGGAGCAATATTATTCTCTTTTTTACTTGGGAAAACATTTAAATGAACCATTAATTGATTTGCACTGGATTTGGGTTTTTTCTCACGAGTTTTTTTAACTTGATCTTGTTTCAGTCCATCTGACTCCAAAGGAGACTTATCACGCTGATAAGCACTTGAGTAGAGACTTGGTGAATGAGCTAGTTTACCTTTATAACGTGGTTGATTGTTCATGTTCATGTAGTTGAAATAATTTGCTTCGGCTGGCATGCCGTAAGCTGTTCCCATTTGTTGGGGGTAGAATGGTTGAAAATTCTGAGAGACTGGTGGTATTGTTGTCAAAAATGGAGCTACAGTTAGAGGTACAATGGGAGCTTTCTTTCCACTCCGGATGGGATAAACTTCAAGCTTGAGGCTAAAAGGTTCGTGTTTTAAGTTGCGTTGAGCTCCTAGACCGTTCAAAGAGTTATTAACTCGTAGGGCTTCTAAATAATAATCTGCTGCAACAGGTCTTTGTCCACTTGGTTGAAAGACCAACCCTGGAACAGCTGTGTTATTAGTCTTCTTCTTCTTCCGATTCAAACCCAACTGTTTCATTGCGAGTGAGTTGATATCATTCAAAGATTTCGGTTTATAAGGATAAAAAGGATCAAAAGCAACTCGTTGGTAGTTGACTTGACTTGGAGCTGTCATCGGTGGCTGCAATTGAATGTACCTCCTAAAAACATTGGATATCCCACTATTTTGAAGATTCTTGAATGATCCTGAGATATGAATCCCAACAGGCATTTGATATTGATTGACATTCGGCGGTCCTGAGGGTTCCTGTCTTAAAATATCTTGAATATTATTTACTTTATTTTCTTTCTTCTTTGATTTTTTTGTCTTCTTAAATTCCGATGGTTGTGGTCCTTCGAGCGGAAAATTAAATGGTCTTGGTTGCTCAGAGTCGGGTTCAACATAATGTCTTCGATTCTCACTCTGAGTGCGTGTCAACCGTGGAGGACGTGGTATTTGATTGTTAAACGTAGAACGGTCGAAATTATGATGATGGTTGTCAGGCATAAGTGGCATACGCCACTGTTGATGTTGAGGCATTATAATTTTAGCTTTTGCATTTCGTGAATTATAGTAATTAGGTTGTACTCCGCCGAAATGCTCTAGTAGATGAAAATTTTCATGGTGCATTGTTGCAGGTGGTATGTGCTGCATATGTTGCATGTTTATTAATCTGTGGTTTGATGGTTTAAGAGGTCTCAGATCGGATGATTGCACGAAATGTTGTATTGGCATGTTTTTGGAGAAATTTTGATGTGATGTTGAGTGCGGCGATGTGTTGTGACGTGCTGATGGTGTATTTGAAGCTGTTGATGATATGATTAGAACCATCAGTATGATCTGGAAAAGTAGTTAAAAAATATGTATAAAATGTGTAATTACATGAGTAAATAGAAAAGCAAAAAGATGCAAGATGATGTTTAAAATTCGTTATATTTTTAAGCAAAGGAAAGAAAACTTTGATATAAACGTCCTTTAAACTAAAACAAAAGAGCTGATGTGAGAACCTGAATTTGAATTATAATCTTAACTTGAAGGAAAATCAATAAAACAACTTGAAAATTGTAATAGATTTACTTCGTGAATAAATTGTAAATTGAAATTTTTTTAGGACCAAAACTAACGGTACCTGTCATATAACGGAAATAGAAAATTTAATTTCCTTAAAAAACGGCTCTAACAATTTTGATTAAAATTTTTGTGTTTAGTGTTAAACAAAAAAGCCTTATTTTAAAATAAAAAATATTGTTTGTAATGTTATTAACGGTACATGCAATAGAACGGTTTTTTATTTTATGAATTTCTCGTAAACGACAGCAGATTTTAACCAAAATTTGTATACACAAACGTCAAAATAAACGTTATATAAAAATATTTCAAAAGTTTTTTTTTTTGAAAAATCAATTTCTTGAAAAGAGATGAATCCAGCGTTACCGTTAAGCGACTTTAGTCGCTATTAGCGACCTTTTTGAAGCCTTAGCGACCAAGCGACGACTTTTTATTTAAAGCGACCTTTTCACTAATTTCATAATAGCGACTTTTTTTTTCTTTCTAAAAATTTTATTTCTTTTTTAATTGTGAACATTTAGAGCTTCAAATTTGTGTTTCTTTTTTCGTTCTGAACGTATTCTGAGCTTGTTCAGAGCACCATCGATGGACTCAGAATAAAATAACAGAGCAGACCGAGTTGAATGCTGAACACAAGCATTTAGCAAGTAAAATTGAAAAAAATTTCAAACTAATAAAATAATAATCCGTCTAGTTTTTTTATTTTAAAATTTTATTTCTTGTTTCTGTAAAAGTAAATTACAAGTAAATAGACAAATGTTCAGATGTGTTTTAAATATAATTTTGAGCGCTCAGAACAAGCTTTGTTCAGAGGCTATTCAGAGCGTGCTCAGAATGTTCTGGCTCTGTTCAGAGCTTTTTTTTGAGTTATAAAAGAAAAACGCCTACCCATAAACTCACCCATTTCCATAGCCACCACCACAGCACACATAATAAGGTAACTAATATCTTCCGAACGTTGTTAAAATTTGTTTGTCAAAAATGGGCACCAATCTGTCAGGTCGGCCTTTAATTTTAATATTTCAATAGCAGTAAACAGGAAGTTTGTTTTTTGTTTTAATATATAAAATGTCATTTGAAAAAATTGTAAATAGAAAAATAACAAATTTTCTTTGTGTTTCTTGTCGAAAAACATTCGGTTTATGTGCGTTTTTCTACGGTTATTTAAAAAAATTAAAAATAACGGTTGCTGTCACTATTCTTCAAACTGACATTGGTCGAGAAATTGTCAAAAAATGTGCTCAGAAGATATTACGCGTATAGCCGAACAAAAAGAGGGAGTTTTCAATGGAATTTGAAAGGGAAAAAATGTGTTGGAAAGCTTGAAGGCCTTTTTTCATTTAATATTTTATTTTTGTTCAAATTAAATGTTTCAAACTTCAAATGTTACAGGCCAAGCGTAGCTTCCAACTAAATTTAAGTTCCTAAAATGAAGACTGTTTTTTTTAGTTTATAATTTTGTTATTTTTTTTTTTTTTGTTGTTAATAAAAAATTTGTTTCAAGACAACTTGTGTTTATTTTTCTATGTAAAAACATATGAAAACGGTTTAGCGACTTTTTCGGCAAAAAAGCGACTTTTTTCAATTTTTCAGATTAGCGACCTTTTTTTCTGAAAGCGACTTTTTTAGCGACCTTTCAAAAATTTTCAACGGTAACGCTGGATGAATCTTATCAAAATTTCGTTTTAGTGTTGAATAATGATTTATTTAAAATGGAATACCAACAATTTTTTTTTTTGAAAAATGTTAGAACATTTTTATATATATGAAAGTTATTTATTTTTTTTAAACGGCTCTAACGGTTTTTCGAATTTTTGTGTAAAGATTATTTAAAACGGTGAAAAGGATCATATAAATCGGTGTTTAATTAATTCTATAAAGAGTTTTTATTTCTTTTTTTTACTTTACTTATGAAATGAGAGCAAACCTTTTTTTACAATTTGGGCTACATGCTAGAACAACAGTGTATCACCACTTTCAAATGGAGTTTTTAGGTATACTGCTTCACTTTTTGTGGAATAAATACATTTTTAAGGAAAGTCGTATTGATTTGTTTGAATACTCAGCTTTTAAAAATATGTACCTACATCAAAATTCAATTTTTTGAAAACCAACCAAAAAATTTTTTTTTTGCAATTTTTGCATGTGTTTATTTTCATTGCATATGAATGTTATTTGATAAAAAAAAAATAAAAATATTAAAAGCTCTTTTTTTAACATATATGTACAACAAATGAAATGGTATAGTTTTATAACATTAGAAATTATATCGTCGGCACAACGCCAGAACCGCGAATCTGCATTTTTGGACATTTTCACTTTAATGCGTCATTTCACTTGTTATCGGTCCCTCTATTCACTGCCTCGTTCCCAATCCTTCATCTGTTGCATAAGAGCCTATTTATCAATTTCCGTTGCACGAGTTTCCATAAGAATGCATGGGTTTCCAAAACTTTGAAGCCGTTTTTCCCAAAACTACAACTTTGCAGATTCGTGGTTTTGGCTTTGTGCCCACGATATATTCATTTGAAAAATTAATTTTTGAAATTATGTATTTAGAAAATAAATTTAAGGTTTTTTTTAAGATTATTTTATTTGTTTTTACTAAATTTTGATTTTTATTTTCTAAGAACAAAACTCAAAAATAGGTTTTAATAATTTGGAATGAATTTTATTCTGTTTTTTTTTTTTTTTTTTTTTTTTATTTAAAGAAATTTGAATAAAAAGTTTTAACAGAACAATAATTTTTTAGTATTTGGTTTATGCTACGCAGTAATTAATTTTCTTGGAAACTTTTCCTTATATGAAGTTATTTTTTTTTTTCCAAACTGTTTAAAAATATTTATATCAAAAAAAAAAAAATATTCAAACTATTTAAAGTCATTTTTTCTCACTATGAATGATAATTTCAACATCACTGTCATCAAAAATTTGAATTAAGAAAAATTCTCGAAAAGTAAAACTAATAACCAATTATATGCTACCCAGAAAAGTATGTTTCGGTGTACTATTCCCTAATTTCTTTTTATTGTTTTTTTAAAAAACTAAAAATAGTAGTTTAAAATGAGATTATTTTTTTATAATTTTCACTCGATTTAATTCGAGTTCCGATTGTTTTCTCTATAACACTTGAACTTGTGTTTGGTTAACTAAAAGATAATAGTCGCTTCTGTTATTTATTTATCAATTCTAAACACACAAAATAAGAGTTAAACTTACTAAAAAGTATAACAACATTCCGACAGCACGCAAATAAAAGTTTAACAAAACGTTTTTTGTTTGTTTTTGAAAATTTTAATTAATTTATTTCAATGTATTAGCGTTTCCAATTGTTTCCATTGTTTTTGGAAGAAAATTGCCGAAAATTTCAAATTTTATATTTATAGTAAAATTCTTAGTTATGATTATGACCGTTTTCATTCAATATCTGAACACTACTGCAACAATTTCTAGACTTATTATTCCCATTATGTTGCATGTTCCCAGAAAGAAAGTCTATCTTTACTACTTTGTATATCGTGCAAATTTAAAATCATCTTAAATTCAGAAAAGCGTGAAGAAAAGAGTAATTGTGCGTTCAAAAGAAAACCAATTGAAGATATAATGTATGGATAAAACGAATTAAAAAGTAATTAAAAAATATATAAATCGGATGTAAACAGAGACTAGAAAAGTCTGAAATAAATGTGTTTTCAATGTTTGAAATAACAAGTATTAGAATTCTTCAAGAGAAAAAAATAAAACATGAAATAATATAATCACGCATGTATCAGCATTAACTTGGTAGCATAGCTTTAAATTGAATTTGGCAAATTAATTAAATCTAGAATTAAGTTTTATTTATAAATTTACCTCAAAGTAGTAAAAGCGATAAGGAATTCTGTGGTTAGAACATAAATTATTATTTTTTTTTTTTGCGAAACAAGTTTTGAAAAATGTTTTGCATATTTATGACGTCAATTTGTTAATGGATACTAAATCATATTAAAATTCTATAAAAAGAATTTAACCAAAATTGATATTAATCAAATTTTGTTAAAAGTAGCAGGAAACATTTTTTCGTAATGAATGTAAGCTACGACGCCTACCTGCACACATTTATACATGTATAAATGTCTACTTAGTTCCTTTTTGTTTATGATGAATTAATCAGAAGATGTATTTGTATCTAATCAATTCATTTTGTCATAATTGTTGAAAGAAGTGACACATTTATTAATAATAATCTCTATTGTTTCAATTTCAGTTTCAGATTTTCTTTATAATCAGTTAAAGAGCAATCGATCATAAAAATATTGTATTTATTTTCAGAAGTGAAGATTCCATTAAAGAACAATAGTTTATAATTTAACAGAGTCAAAAACCTCAACTTTAAACTTAAATGAACTCTGATGTAATCCCAATAATTAATCAATACTATTGCATTGGAAATGTACCTATTTAAAGAAGTGTTGAAAATGTAAGAATTTGTCAAAAATTGAGATAAAGTAATGGAATTTATTTCTATAAACTTTAAATATCGAAGTTTATTAAAGTCCGTGTTGGGTTAATATATTCAAGAATAAACTATAAAGGTTTTTTCGGACCCCCCAGGTTTCATATATTCATATACAGGGTGTCCCACAGTTACCGCCCCAAATGAAAACCATAGATTCCTGAGGTCATTTTAAGTCGAAAAACTTAAGAGGTAATTTTCTCGTTTTCGTCCCGTTTTCGAGTTACCACGGTTTTTATGATTTTTGCTCTCTTGTCCTTTAACTGGCCTTATCTTTGCCAAACTACGTTTGATTTGAAAGATTTTTTTTACAACAAATCTTTTCTTAACCACAATAGCTCAGAAAAAGTTTTTAATTCAATTAAATTAATTTTTTATTTAAAAATTATTTATTTTTTAAATTACTCAGTTCGTTTATTTTTTTTTTTAATTACTTTCAGTAGCCTTTTTATGAAATAAAACTTATTTTTTTTATGAAAATAAACTGGGCTTTAATAAAAAGCACAAAAAATTAATACTCATTAACGTGTTTTCTTGATTGGTTGTAAAAAAAATCTTTCAAATCAAACGTAGTTTGGCAAAGATAAGGCCAGTTAAAGGACAAGAGAGCAAAAATCATAAAAACCGTGGTAACTCGGAAACGGGACGAAAACGAGAAAATTACCTCTTAAGTTTTTCCACTTAAAATGAAATCAGGAATCTATGGTTTTCATTTGGGGCGGTTACTGTGGGACACCCTGTATACTTAAACTACAAAAATACATTTTTAATTCGTACCCATTTTTGACTTAAGCAAAAAAACACAAGGCGACATGGCGATATGGTGACATGGCGATATGGCGACATGTTGACATGGCGATATGGCGACATGCCAGTTGCCATGTCGCCTTGTTTTTTTTAATAACAACAAGTTTGAAAACTTTCCTATCGATTTCTATTTAAAAATCCTAGTTTCAAGTTGCACTGCTGTCAACTATGTCGATAAGTTCAACTTTGGAAACTTGTATACCTTTGGTATTAGGTATCACTGTTTTCTACATCTTTTGTGGAAATTTTACCAACAACTGAGTCATTCCGCTACAAAGGGTTAAAAATTGCAATAACAGGGCAAGCTTTTAAAATATTAAACCAGTATCAACCGATACATTTTTTCTTCAGAAACTGTTCGAAAAAAAGTTGGAAAATGAGTTTTATTTCAACTTCGAAAAAAAAAAGTTTTGAGAAAAAAAATTTTCCTAATTATTGACCAATGAAATAATTGAAAAAAAAAAAAAAACAAACAATCAATCATTAAAAGGGGAAGCAATATACTAAAAGATTAAAGAAGGTTTTTTTTGAAATTTCACACAAACTGCATTTAATCGAAAACATCAAAGATTTGGGATGAAAAAGTTACCAAATTCTAAAAGCTCTTAAGTTTGGTTTTTCAAAATATTTCGTTTTGACCACTACTTTTGGAACACCCTGTTGTTTAAAATTCGAAAAAAATGGCTTCAATTTTATTTTTGATGAATTATGTTTCCTGAGTCGTGTACTGTATGTTTGTCTGTGTGTCAATTTTATAAGAAGGTACAGCTTAAGCTTAATTCCAGTTAGTTAACACAGGAGGTTAAAAACTAAAATAAATAATTTTGTTTTGCAGTTTATAAATATACGTTGATATCTTTTTAACAAAAATACACACCTCCTAACAACATGCAATAAATTCTTCGTCAACAAAAGTTACAATAGTGTTTTTTTCTCATTTCCCTTTAATCACCAATTTCTATTTTTCTTTCTTTACCTGTTTCTAAACAAAACAAGTTCACTTACCTATGACCATATATCAAACAAAACACCACACATCTCTCTTTCTTACTTTAAATCGGTTTCCACGAAAAAGCAGAACAACACGACTATCTTAGTTTGCCGGTTTGCTATAAACATACAGATACATTTACATTTTGTTTATTTTTTACCTTACTCCGCTCTTAAGATACTTTCTTGAATTTATACCTGACCAGTACAATTTTGCATGCCAAAGATTATAGAAAGAGACAAACACTACTCCATCAATCATTTGCTATCTTTTGCAGAAAAACCAGTATAAAAATTTTTAGACTTTCAAGATACTTTTTCAGGTATCGCCGAGTTGTCTGTTTTTGTAGTTTAAGTTCAGCTTGATCTTTGTCCGAGTGAGGTCTTGCTTGTGGCGGATAAATGTTTTGTATCTATCTATCTTTAAATAAAATAGACCAGATACATATATAAATTTTAAATTTTTTCTTCAATCAAACGGTACACGGTTGTATCTTTTTTAATGGTTATTGGTGATATCATTTTTAAGAGATGTGTGTTTAAAAGATACAATTTGCATCTCAAAGTGCTGCATCTCCATCTGTGACCGCATTAAATTAACCTGAGAGTGAATTTCACCTGCCATTTATTATTAATGTGGCAAAAGTATGATGAAAAAAATATCATAATTTATATCTGTCGTGATCGTGCTCAAATATTACCGAGAAAAAAAATGTTAAGTGTCAAAGAGCACTTCACATATTGAGGGTTTGAATTTGAAATAATACAAAAAAGGAGTTTGTCTTAGTGATTGCGATTTGTATATTTGCGGTTTTTATTACTTTTTTATATTTGCATAGAGGCATTCACTTGTGGTACAATATACTCGTATATTCAAGGTTGAGTATCACGATCGGTGGTGAGTTGTTGTTCGGTCAAATCCAGTTATAAAAAAAGAGAATCGATAAAAAAAAACAACAAACTGAAATACAATACTGATCTTGGTATTGTGGGGAGTTTTTTTGTAATAAAATTGGCAACACTGGTGTGCCAATTCTGTGTGAGTTCGCGCTGGGCCAAAAGTAAGCCACTATGCGATCATCATCATCTCTCCGATCGCATCCTTGGCAGTTTGGCCAGTTTTCTTGGATTGTTGCACTTTTTCTTCAGATAGTATTGCTGTTGGATGTAGCAAAATGTCAGCTAGAAAATAAGCCGCCATATTTTGTACCTGGATCCGGGGATATGGCGCGGTTTAGCCTTTCAGAGAACACACCCGTTGGCAGTCCGGTTTATCAACTTAAAGGTTTGTTTTCTTGGTTGTTTTTATTGGATGTTTTGCTTTGATCATTAATTTTATTAAAAGTGAAATTCCTTTTTCCATATTTTTGTATTGATGATGATTCATTTATGAAATCTTCATTTCTGATGAATTTATTTATTAATTTGATTTTGTGGTTGAAAGTTTAGACAAAAAAAAAATCAAAAGAAACTATAAATTTTGCTGATCATACATTTTTCATTGATAGTATCTGATGCCGAGACGTGCAAATTTAGCCATTATGTTGTTTGTTCTATTTTTTTTTATTTTTATCTTGGTCATATTGCAAAGTTTTAATATCAAAGTCACGTTCAAGAACAAAAAGTAGATAGCTGTGGGAGAGAGAAAAAGAAAAAAAAACAAAAGGTAGAATGTATGTTAGAGCCAGATGAATATGACATTTGTTTTTTTTTGCACATGCTTTAAGAAATGAACAAATGTTTTAGGTATTTGATTGACAAGAACTACCTGATGGGCATTTTTCTGTTTTGGGTAATCTCTTAATATATTTTGTTTTTGCCAGTTTTCTAACCTTTATCAAACAAAAGACATATTTTCTTGGGTATTCCTTTTGTTGTAATTTTTTTATATTGTTTTCCCAAAAATAAATGGACGAAAATTCAATTGTATTTCAGAGTATTATTTCCAAAATTGTGGATTATGACCGACAAAAAAGGATTTAGTGTCTTGAAAAATTCATTTTTATAGAAGCAATTGAATGGTTTATTGTGAAAAAAAAAATAATTAAGTTCAATTATTTTTGTTTTCCTAGAAAATTTATCCAAGAAAGAAAAATAGATCAAACATTTTAATTCAAATGGCAGGAAACAAATTCAAATCGATTACACTTGGGTAATTTTTATAATTTTTTTAAGGAAAGATGAATCACAACACAAACATTACTGTTAAAAAAGGAGCCAAGTTCTCCTATGTTGAAATTATGCTGGCACAAAAAGTACTGAGATGTAAAAGTGTACCAAGTTCTAAAGTTTGGGTTCAAATTCGTATCAATAAAATTTTGATTGTTCTCTTGACAATTTTTCTTAATTATCGATTTTTAAAGTTATTTCAAAAATTGCCAAGTAAACAATCAAAATTTTATTGATACGAATTTGAACCCAAACTTTAGAACTTGGTACACTTTTACATCTCAGTACTTTTTGTGCCAGCATAATTTCAACATAGGAGAACTTGGCTCTTTTTTTAACAGTAATGTTTTTGTTGTGATTTCACTACTTTTTGCAAGCTATGGCTGTAGAATATAAAATCTCTATATTTGATGAAAATTCAGTGAAAATGGGTGGTTGCCACGCCCCCTGCCTGAAATTCTCAAACTTTAAATTTTTTCCTTTGTGTAAACTACCAGCTCCACCATTCTACCAAATTTCAAGATTCTACGACAATCAGAAGTGTTCTATAATATTTGATGAAAATTCAGCGGGAATGCCGGTTGCCACGCCCCCTGGCTGAAATTCTCAAGTTTTAAATTTTTTCCTTTGTATGAACTACCAGCTCTACTATTCTACCAAATTTCAAGATTCTACGACAATCAGAAGTGCTCTATAATAATTTATGAAAATTCAGCGGAAATGGGCGGTTGCCACGCCCCCTGGCTGAAATTCTCAAGTTTTAAATTTTTTCCTTTGTATTAACTACCAGCTCTACTATTCTACCTAATTTCAAGATTCTACGATAATCAGAAGTGCTCTATAATATATGATGAAAATTCAGCGGAAATAGGCGGATGCCACGCCCCCTGAATTGAAAATCTCAAATTTTCGATTTTTTCCTTTGTATACACCACAAGTCCTATCACCGTGTAAAATTTCAAGTTTCTACGATATCGGGAAGTTCTCCATAATTTTGATGATCTGTCAGTGAGTCAGTGAGTCAGTTACGGTTTTTGCGATTTTTGAAGCCCTATATCTCAGAAACTACTCATCGTAGGAGGCTGAAATTTTGTGAGGAGTTTAGTTTTTACGAGCTCAACAAATGTAGTGAGTTTGAAATTTCTAGCATCTTTGGTGTGGAAGTTAGAGGGGGGTCGAAAATGGCCTGAGTTGTTTCCTGTAAATAAGGGTGTAGTGGCAAAGTTGCTAGAGAACTTGGCTGGGCACTACCGTGCCCCTTGATGTGTCTTTTAAACTTTAAAGACAACTATTTTTTTTAGAAAATGATTCAAAATTTTTTGTTTAAAAATGCAGCACTTCAATTTTTTGAGTGCTGTCGATGAATTAATATATTTCGTAAATTTTAACACACAGTCGAGAAAATTCAGCTAGAAACATTCACTAAACTACTCGTACTTTTGATACAAAACTAATTTTGAAATTATTCAATAATATGCCAGTTATAATATCCTTTATAACTGGCATCGTTCAGTAGCTCCAATTTCACCAAACTATGAGCACGTCGACACCAACAAAAGTAAACAAAATTAAAGAAAAGCGGTCAAAAAGAGGGTTAATTAATTAAAAAAGTATTTTCCTTTAATGTTTAGTGAGAACCAAGTTTGAAAAATTAAATACAAAAAAAAATCCATTAAAAAAATATAATGCACGACTGGTTCGTACTTGCTCTTATGATGAAGGTCTAATTTTAAATCTTCTTATACATAGAATAAATAAATAGTTCTAATTTTAAAGAAATGCAAGAAAAGTATTAAACGCTATTGTTAAAATTACTTGAAAAAAATTTAATTTTAATCTCCAAATTAAGTATGGCATTACTTTATTAGCATTCTTGTATTCATAACAGAGAATTTTTGGAATGTTTATTTTTATGAAAATTGTAGGGTCCATTCTGAAGAAATTAATATTCGACATTTAAAAAAAAACACGACATTTTTTTCATTTTCAAAGGGCAAGTTTTTGCAGTTAATTTTGTTCCTTAAAAAAATTAAAAAAAATGTTCGTGTAGAGAATTTAAAGGCAGTCTTTTTTATCAAAAGGAGGTTAATAATAATTAATATTTTTTTTTCGTCATAAATCAATAAATTTTAAGTTAAATGAAATTAACAAAAATAACAAGGATCAAATTAGAACCTGGCATCAGAAGGGTGGAAAGTCTAAATTTAAAATTTTATCTGAAATTAAAGAAAAAACTTTCTGCAAAATTAATTTATTTGACGAATGTGCCAAAAAAATTTCATATTTTTACAATTTGTAAACTAACTTTTAGGTTAAATAAAAAAAATTGGAAATAAATCCTATTTCTTTAAGTTTGCATCTGCCTAAACAAAAAATAGGGACCTGCACCCCTTTAAATAATATTCATCATGGCTTGGAAAAATATCTTTAAAAAATTCAGTACCACTTCATATCTAGTTCTAATTTTGTTTTGGTTAAAAAAAAAATATTTAACATTCCCATTGTAAAAAAAAAAAATTCAAAATTCAAACCAACTCTTTTTGTATTAGAAGATGTACATATGTGCAAATAAGGATGAAGAAAATTCATCCTCACTTGCTCACAATAAAGTTTAACTAGTTTTACCAAAAAAGTACGTATACGCCATAGTGAACATTTTTTCATTAAATCATTTTATTTACCAAAACCTTTGAACAAATAAACATCAATAGCAAAGAATCTTATTATATCTGATAAACTCAGTGGCCATCCCACAAAAAGGTTAAAATACTTGCTAACTTTAGATAAATGCTTAATTCATACTAGTCAACATTACGATGATGGAGAAGATCAAAAAAGTGGTTTTCGTCATGCCGTCCGTCGGTCCGTGCGTCTGTGCGTCCATCTGTACATCGAGCTAGGGCCTAAATGGATGGATGGATTTACTTGAAACTTGGTAGAGATGCTTTTTACGTTGATCCCTAGACTTATTTTTTTTTTTATTTTTTTAATATCTCCTTTTTAACGCATATCTCCCATATAACGTTTTCGAGGTATTGCAATTTTCTCGAAAATGGCTCTAACGATTTTGATTAAATTTGGTACATATACGTAATAGACTTATTGATTCTAACAAAACTGAGTTTGTAGTTTTTCTCAAAAAATGGGGAGAACGGAAATATGGCGTTGCCGTTTTTCAAAAATTGAGATATTTTTAAAGTTCATATATTTCATCAAGACATACATAAGTCAGTTTTATTAAAAATTTACAGACATCACTCAGACATTGAAGTATAAAACGTAAAAAAAAATATGTCTAGAAACATGTTTGAAAAAAAAAATTTTTTATTTTTTTTTTAATTTTCGATTTTTTTTTTATTTTTTTTTTCTCGACACTAAACAAAATCTTAAATTTCCAATAGATATTTAAGATAAAGATACTGTGAACTACAAGAGCAAGTACGTGCGACCTAGTCGTGCATTTTATTTTATTCCCTGCTTGACAGTCTTAGCTTGCCTTAAAAAACCTCCACTCTTTTTGACAAATACATATGATTTGACCGACAAATGTTTGGAGGAAGCAGGTCAAGCATGATCCGACGCTCTCAATAAACCAAATGTATTTAAGTAAAAAGTATTACCCTATAGACTGCAATTATAAACCACAGTAGATTTTAGCCTATTAAACCTTAAGCATGTACCTACTTTGAGGATTTGACAAAAGCTTCAAGAGTCATTAAAAAATATCTCTCATTAAAGCTGTTCAAATTTGATAATAGTAAGCTGTATCTACCTTTTGACAAAAAGCAAGACGCAAATAGAAATAATTAAGAGCTTAAGCCGTATTGGTTTTATACTTCAGGAGCAGTTGTGCCATTTTTTGTATTCAATTTATTTCTTGTGACTTTTTTTCTAAACCTCGAAAAATTCCAAGCACTCATAAATTATTTCTTTATCCACTCTTAAAGTGTAAACCAATAATGTTCATAAATCGAATTTTCAATTCAAATATGTATTTTTTTTCTAAGTTATCAAGTCATGACTTATTTATAGGCTGTTGGTTTGTTTATACTTCATTTCAAGTAGCAGTAACTCAGCTATCTCTCAACATGCATCAAAAAGTTGTCTAAGAATTTATTTTCCCTGCAGGCATGTTCCAGCGACCTCATTTTTTTTTTAATTTTATTTCTTTTAAATTATTGAAATGTACATAAGAAATCTAGTCTTTAAGCAGTGAGAACCATTATTTTTTTGAAGAAAATAACAGACCGATGTCTTTCAAACTCGAAATAAGAAACTAAAAGAAGTAGAAAAAAAAAAATAGAAACATTAACAAAAAGTAAAAAGGTAACAACTTCACACAACAAAACTTACTTTATGCCTGCAATGAACGGACAAACGGAGTCGACTTATAATGTAGCAAAGTGAAAGTCATTGAACCCAGAAACAACGCACAAGTCTACCTTCTGTTTTGTTACCTTTTCCCAACATTTCCATAAGACCAACCAAGCCATCAGCAGAGTAAGTTGTAGTACCGCATACTTTGGCCTTAACGACACGATGACGACGAGGAACGGTGATGGCGGGACAGCACGACTTGCAATCCTGGCTCAAATGAAAGGCAAACAGTAACAACTAACTTGCAATGATTCAAACCTTGAATTTTTTATAGGTATAGTTGGATTTTATATATTTCTTCGACAACAGCGCTAGCGCATTCCCATGTTGGTTGCGGAAGCAAATTCACTGTAAATTGATTTTAACGTTTGTTTTTTTAGTTTTTTTTTTTTATTTTAATTTTTTTTTTCAATCTAGAACCGCAAATAGATTATAATATCTTAGCAGTACATTAAGATGGTTATTATTATTCAGCACGATCATTGAGAGCTGATGTAACCTTGTGCACACAAGAGTGGCTTCAAGAAGTCATTGTTATTCTGAGGAGGCCCGTTTGCAATTTACTGGCGCTCAAGCTAACATTTCTAAAAAAAAGTCAATGTCTGACTTAAATGTGGTCTCAACGCGTTCGTGCAATTTCATTTAACAAAGTTGCATTTTGCACTGAGTTCAAATGTGTACATATATGGGGCACTAAGTCCATCGAATAAACCGCGCCAACTTTGTTTATTACGACACAAAATACATACCACATACCATTCAGAGCGAAGTTTAATTGTAATACATCTTTCGTGCAGCAGCAACAAACAGCAAGTTAAAGTTGAAAACTGAAAGTAAACTAGTTGCAGAGGAAATCCTATACAGTTTTAAGCTTCAGCTCTATGATCTATGGTTTGGAATCAGTTAATTTTGCTTATGTACTTTACTCAACAGCTTGAGATTTATTTTTTATTTATTTTGTTTTTTTTTTTCATAATTTGCATTGTAATTAAGACATCCAGTGATCATATGGCGTGCATCTATATAACGCATGTCGGGAGTTTTTATTAGAGCAGAATTTAATTGGCCAATGTTGAAATTTATTGCCATAGCAAAAAATGAGCGAATATGGTGGTTTTAAAATGGCTATAAACTTACTGAAGGTACCTATTTTATGAAGAAATATATTTTTGAAAAATAATCTGTTATAGAAATAAATAGACCTTAGAAGGGTGATAAAAAGTAGGTTACACTGAAAATGCTATGCGGTAAGGTGGATTATTGAATTATTATAATTTTTAATATTAGATGACTCTATCGATGTCAATATTATTATTGTTACATCGAATTTGAGTATTCATACCTAATGAAATTACCTTCGATTAATGATTTGAGATGAGCGACAGTTTTTTATTTTGCAAATAACTTGCATTTAAAACCATTAAATCCGAAAATACAGTCATATTTATCGACAAACAAAAGAGTTGATATACGAACTCTTAAATAAAAATTCGTCCTTTTTTCCGTGGCCGAACTCATAAAGATGAATATTTATTTACTGAACTGAACTTTCTGCTACGTTTTTAGTTAAAAGTAAAAGTTCTTAGAAGTTGAAATTGATACTTTGTAGCAGGCACAGGTGCAATATTGATAACATTATTTTTGTCCCCCGAAGAAATCAGTACATTCGTTAAAAGTCCACACAAATTAGACATTTAACCAAGAAATAATTCGCATACGGCAGAAAATTGGTACAGAGCATTTAAATGTCGATTAAAGTAAAATGTCAAAAGTCCCCAAAAGTCCCATGTGTGCATAAAAAGTTATTCAAGTTTTAATGTTGAAATTTTAGGTTTTTCATATATACATAACATTGAAACGGGAGAAGCTATCAAAAAAAGTATATGGAAATAAATTTGAAATATTTTTCAAAAACTGATATTTTTGATTTTTGTCCAAATAAAAAAAAAATTTTTTTTAATTACAGCTCTGGAGGGATAAAAACTTAATTGAAATATTAAAAAAAAAAACACATAATCTACACACACATGCTATGAAAATTTGTTTAGATAACACTGACCATTTGACGAAAATAGACAAAAAAACAACATATTTCTATATATGCCTACTACTCTTTTGAGCGCACTAGCTTTAAAACGATAAGTGTTACTAAAGCATATTTTAAGCTATTTTGGAGAAAGTGTTATATGATACGAGTTGAAAATATATGTCAAAAAACTCATATTTTAGAAGCTATGTATGTACCTACACAAATTCGAAATTTTTAAATTTTGACCAAATCAAAAATTTTTTTTCTTTTTGAAAGACTACTTTAACAAAAAACAAAAAATATAATATAAAGGAGCACATTATCTACCAGTTTCTCAAAGACAACTTTTAGATAGGACTCATAGTTTAAGAGTAGTAATATATATTTTCGACATTTGACACGTTTTAAAACCACGATATCTTCTAATCTATATCTCGTAGAAAAAAAAGTGTTATATACTTTTTTTTTTAATAGCTTCTCCCGTTTCAATGTATATATAAAAAACCTAAATTTTTGACATTAAAACTTGAATAACTTTTTATACACACATGGGACTTTTGAGGACTTTTGACATTTTTCTTTAATCGACATATTAAATGCTCTTTTAGCCCTTTGCTCTTTCAGCCCTATGCGAATTATTTCTGGGTTTGCTCTTTTTTATGTTTATTTTGTCTGGACTTTAAGCCCAGGAAATAAATCTATTAATTTTGTATTATTAAGGAAACACTAAAATCACTTTTTATTTGTTTTATGTGAAACAAATGACCACATTGGATGAGTTTGGCTTTTAAATGCAAAAGAAAATATAAATTAAAAAGAAAATTTATATTAAAAATTGATTATATTAAAAAAGTAAAAAAAAATTTCAATAATTATGTTCTTTGAAAATAGTTTATAAACCCATGCCGCTATAATTAAATTTTTTGAATTAAAAAAATAAGAGGTTTTGAAATATTTAAACTGCTCATATACATGCACATAATATGGCACTTTTTTAAATTTTATTTCCACATTTTCTAAACTTTATTGTATAAATTAAAAGTAGGTAAATGTGAATGAATTGAAAGATATATATTACATATATGCGAATACTCAAGACTATTTACTTCAAAATTTTCTTAGAATTTAATAATTATGTTGGACTTACTATAACTAAATTACACCAAAAGCTTTTCGGTTCGGACTAAGCCAAATAACATTATTTCTTTGTTTTTTTTTTGTCATATAAGCTTCCAAATGAGATAATTTTTCATACAAATTCTCATTTCGAAATTAAATGGTTTTCATCACAATCTTTTTTAAAAATTAGGTAGTCAAATTAGTGAAGGACACACGACAACAGTAATTGAAAGATCCGAAAGAAAAAAAATGTCAAAGAATAGAATTTCGAAGTTGAAAATAACATGAGACAATTTAAAGAAAACTACCTTCTTCTGTAATTTGCTGAACTAAAAATGTCATTTGAGCATAATGTGTCCAACCAAGCTCTTGCTATTATTAACGTACATTTTGTTTTTTTTTTGGTCATATTTTTTGTCATATTTCATCAAGTTAAGCAAAAATAATTTAAATCTTTTTTTAAAATCCGCATCTAAATTTATTTTCTTGTAAATTTTTCTGCGAAAATAATAACTCATTTTAGGTTTTCGCTTGTTTTTTCATAATCACACAACCGATTTTGTTTAAATAAATTTATTTAAAATATTTGTTAGAAACAATTTATCAATTTTATCAATATATTTCGGTACAAGATTTATTCGTTTTATGACTCATCACCGATTCATCCCAAATTAAAATTAAAACTACAAGCAAGTCGAATTTTGAATTACAAACAAGTACATGTACATATCACACGAATATACAATAAATTTCTATAATTAATAATTCAACAATTTCTAAATATCATTTTAAAAATTTTAATCATAAAGAAAGCGTGACTTGAAACAAGTTTAAACGTATTTGTTTTATTTTCTAATAATACTTACTGTCCAACAGTTACTGATTAATATTAATATATTTGTATCACATAAAATTATTAAGTTATGCTAATGAAAACGTTATCGGTCATGGTTAGAAAGGAGCTTCGAAGATGTTAGCTTTTAAAATTTCATTCATAACCATAAGAATCATTCATAGACACAATCTTGTGTAAGTAGTTTACCTTGAAATATTTTCCACAAAGTTAAATTATGATTATTGTGATGTGATTTATGAAATAATAACATGAAGTCTTAAGTACATTAGGTGTGTAGTTAGGCAAGCGTTTTTTTTTTTTTTCTTTTACTTGTATTTAAAATAAATCTGTTTGACAAGATTATATTTTTTAATGGTTTTATTAAGTACAAACTTTTGAAGTGAAAATTGTCTAATCACAGATTATATGATAGTGTTTTAAGGTCTGCGATTTCTAAGAATAAATCATCTCCCACATGCCGTTAAGTTTGTTGAACCTATGGGAATGACTATCCCATTAAACTTCCTGCCCATATTTGAATCAACCATCAGAACATATTAACACATTTATCTTCACTTAATATAGTTTTGTGAAATGGTGAGAGAAACCAGAGCTGTTATATAGAATTGTTAAATCTATCTAAGAGTTTTTTTTCACACAAAATCCGAACATAACAAAGATATATTTCCCTGCAAACTCGTTATAATTCTTATGTCTTTTTATATTTTTTGATAATTCTATTCTAAGTGAGTAATCATATCGTCAGTTGTACCAACCAGCAACTATGCGTGACTTAATGATACTAATCAAAAAATAAAATAAAAGAAAAAAAAATAGTTCTATAATAAAAACACACTCTTTTTTAAATTTAAACTCTTGGTGATGCTCTACTGAGCGTAACATAACTCAAATTATTTTACTCTTGAAATCTTGTTATTATGTTATGTGAGAGCCATCAGACATAAGAAATCTTAAACGTATATTTCATTCACATCTCTATAAGTCATCTTAGCCTATTAATCAAAAAAACAACAATAGGCGCTAAATATAATGATCCATAACTTCAGACGAAAAGAGAGAGAAAGAAACCTGAATTTATAAAAATTACCACATTCGCTTTTAAAGTCTGGTCAATAGAACTCGTGTTTTTTGTTTTGTATTTTGTTGTTCATCTTACAAGAGATACCACTTCAGATTTGGACAGAGTATAATGTAGGTACATTCACTAGCAGAAGCAGAAGCCAAAAGCATTTTTTTAGAAAGTGCAAATATTGACAACGGTCCAGCAGCACGAATCTTAAGAAGTTGTCTAAGGCTATAGAGTTTGTTCTTGAGAAGCGAATGGAACAAAATACTTGTAGTGATTCTGTCAAGACATCGACCAAACAGACCAACAACCATTGCTGCCACAGATTATACTAGTTTGCTAATAACTTCTCGCAAAAGAATATTCAACTGGCATCCGGTTTTAGCTTGGCCGAGATAGAAAACAAAAATATCAATAACAATTATGGGTTTCATTTGACCCATTTTCTACATTCAATAATGTTTATAGTCTAAGAAGTAATGTTCATTTTTGACTTTAAAAAGAAGTGATTTTGAAAATTGTTACTTGAATCAAAACTCGTGGCTTTCAAAAGACTTTTAAACCTGGAAAGAAAGACTGAAGTAAAACACAAAGTCAAAGCTTTTTTTGATTTTGTACAAATTTAATGCACCGTAAACTAAACTTTGAAAAATTATTGTGTTACTGTGACGGAAAACTTACAAAATGTGACTCAAATATAAAACATTTATGTGCATCAGCAAAAATCTTCAATCAGGTTTGCGAAAAGGATTGAGTAACTTACTTTTTTGTTCAAAACTCTCGAAAATAATTTCGGACATACCGTCAAGTACGAAGATTTTTTAAGCCAAACTACGCGAATGGATACGAAATACAACCTCCATTTCCATTTTTAAATTGAGAATTTTTAAACCAATTCACTTCCCGACTGATAATTTTGTTTCTATATAGCTTTAAAAATGTAAATTTAGCTTCTGTAAGGCTTTTTAGAAGAAAAATTTTTAGTTCGGATCGTCAGAAACCTAACATTGCCTATAATGCAAGCTTTTTACTTTCTATTTGATCTTTTCTTTTTTTGAACTATAACAACCAAACTATAATTTAACTGTCCACCTCGGGGTACAGCGGCCGTGAGATGAGAAATAAGAAGTGAACTCAAAAAATAACAATAAAACAACCACAATTTTACGTTTTACCTCGTGACACGTATTTTACAAAGTTCATTAACGTCAAACAGCTCCATTTACAAAGATCATTCAGATTCTGTCAAAGTAAATTAATTTGTGTCACCAACTTGAATGAGATGTCGACAAATCTCTGTATGTTTGTTTTTTTTAAATATTGTAATTATCTATACAACTCGTAATCATAATATTCATCAGCCAACACAAAGTTGGGTGTGCACCTATTTCCATTTATGACTATAAATATGTATGCAGTTTAGATATTGCCTACCTGCCTACTACGATTAATTATGGCCTATTTCGGTAGCAATAAAATAACCCAATGAAGAATGAACTTGACTTTGATAGATGTCTGATAAATTTGTGTGTCAATAAAATGAAACAGTTTATGTATATTGACCTCGAAGTGTTAAAAAATTTTTAATCGTTAAATGTTATTGTAGAGTAAAGAGTAAAAAAAAACTTAATTTTTGTGTTAATCCAAATAGCAAACTCTTTTTCAAATAAAAAAAAAGTGATTAAGTTATTTTAATTTCACTGTAAGACAGTGTTATTACCGTTTCCTTTTTAAATAATTTTATTTTTAAACATTGTATTATTTCAAATATGGACTAGCATGGGTTTGATGGATTATTTTAGTTCATATTACCGCAGTTATATTAAAAACCATTTTTTCTATTTTAATTCACGCAATGAGTTTAAAAAAAAAAAAAAATACACGAAACGGAAGACTTGTGATCCGGAGGCCATGAAAAGAGCGATTGAGATGGTTAGGTCCAAATATTGTTCCTTTTTATAAGCAAAAACTACGATCATAAGATTATAAAACATTGAAAAACCGGATACTGGAAGTTTAGTTAATTTAAAATTAGTTTTTTTTTCCTATGAGAAAAAACCTAGGTGGTGCAAATTACAACCTTTTAATTTTAATGTTTTTAGTTTTTTCAATATTTATTTTTTGTATTTTTTTTTATAAAGTGAATTTTTCTTTACGTTGTTAATGAACTATTTTTGTTTTAAATAAATATCTATTTGAAAACCTTAAATTTATCAGTTTTATTAGAAAAAATATGGTTGCTGGTCCATATTCACCGACCTTCCCGACAAACAATTTTGGTGCTATAAAGCTTTACAGATGCAATTGTTGCTTCTGTAAAGCATTATAGAAGCAAAATTGTTAGTAGGGTTACTCTATCATAAAGACATTTTTAGTATACATCCATTTAATTATACTGTGATAGTTTTTGTATCTTCTTTTTGAAGCACATAGTAGCGATACATAATGAAAATACGATCTTAATTCAGGGCCCTGAACATAAACGGAGAAAAAGACCATATAAAAACAAGCGCATTTCTGGATGATTTTTGGCTACAAGCCATTTTTCCAATTCGAAGAATACTTTAACTTTTCCCACCAAGATTATTATAATTCGCAATTTTTTAAGCATTTCTTGTTAAAAAATTTCAAGTGTTCGTGATTTGTTGGCCGAATACTATCTTATTTCTAAATACCGCGAAAACCTTAGATAAACTTTTAACTTTTCTGCTACAGAATTGAAGTTCCATAGTGTTATTATTGAAAGAAATTTGAAACAATTCAAAAGGTTAGGTTTTGTTGATTGCTTTTTTGTGTCGGAAATTTTAATCTCAAAATTTTTTTTTAATACATTAACAAGATACATTCTTTATTAAATATTGAAAGATTTTATAAATATTTCAATTTTAACGAAATAAAAACTTAATGAAAATTAAAGTTATTAATGTAAAATCAGGATATTATTGTTAAATTCTCATTTCAACTTATATTATAGGAAACACACTTTCCTGTACTTACTTAAAAATGAATGAATGTATTTTTCTTAGCCTCAACAACAATTATTACTACACTTCAAACAGCTAATTGCATTCAATGTTTAAATATGTATGTTTCAATTCATCCGCCTTGAGAAGTCACTACCATTTTCTCACAATTAAACCATTGTTTGCTTTTCCAATACATTAACTACACTACATACTTTTCCTATTCTGTTTCTTTTTAAAGAAGAAAAAAAAGTTATTCTTAATTATGATGATTAATGAGATTTCTATGATAAACTTGCAAATCTAATGATAATTTTATGTTTTTCTTTTTCATTCTTTTATATTATTTTTTTTTTTATTTTTGTTCCCAGGAATAGATCCAGAAGGAAGCAAATTAAAATACAGTATCTCGGGGCCGGTATTTTCCGTTGACCGAGATACTGGAGTTGTACGACTACGTCAAGAATTAGATCGTGAATCACAAAATTTAATCGAACTAATCTTGAGTATCACGGACGAAGGAATCTACGGAACCGAACCAAATACAATTTCTTTACGACGAGAAATTCCAGTTCGAGATTATAACGACAACAATCCGATATTTATTGGACGACCATACAGTGTATCTGTGAGTGAAGCAACATCTATTGGATCGATATTAGAAGTAAAACCAAACATAATTGTAACCGATCGTGATGAAGGTATCAATTCTGAGGTTGAATTAAGATGTTTCCAAGAAACTAAAAGTGAAAATGATATCTGTGATACTTTTGATGTAAAAGCTGAGAAAATTTCAGAAGGAAACTTTACAGCCCGGTTAAGTTTGTTAAAGGAACTTGATTTCGAGTCTCGACCGTCTTACATTATGACAATTATGGCACGTGACAAAGCTATAGGCAATCAACTGAGCTCTTTTGCTACTGTTTCGATAAATGTGGTTGATGTCCAGGATCAACCCCCGGTTTTCACAAATGCACCGTATTCTGCAACAGTTGAGGAAAATACTCCAACTGATCAATCTATTCTGACAATCACCGCGATCGATGGTGATATTGGTATTCCACGACCAGTCTCACTTACTCTTGAAGACGAACCTTTTGGACACTTCAAATTGGAGCCTATCGGTTCCCCAAAAGAGGGCAAAGCTATTTTACGTACAACAGACATACCTCTTGACCGAGAGAATCCTGAAATTCTTCAAAATGGCGGTGTTTATGTGTTTACTGTGAAAGCCACAGAACTGATCAATGGTGAAGAATCAGAAGATTTTTCTAAAACTCAGGTCACCATAGTTGTCACCGATGTAGATGACCATGATCCGGAATTTAATGAAGACCTATTCAACATTTCGATTCCTGAGAACCTCCGTAACGGAATGGCTCTTCCAGGTCTTTCAGTCTTCATCAATGACAAAGATATGGGGGACAATAGCCGGTATCAGTTAGCACTTCGACCTATTAAAAATGCTAATCAAGTCTTCAGTGTTAGTCCTACCGTAAGTCAAGGACGAACTCCAGTTGTGGTAAAAATTCTCGATTCCAGTAAACTCGACTATGACGTTAAAGATCCTAGCTTACGAATCTTCGAATTCGACTTGGTAGCACTGGTAAATGGTGAAGAAAAATCTAGCGCTCGTGTGATTGTGAATTTACTCGATGCCAATGATAACTCACCAATATTTCAGCAAAATGCTTATAGATTCAAAATCGAAGAGAATCGTCCCGGGGGAACTAAAATCGGTGATATCAAGGCAACCGATAAAGATTCCAACGATTTCGGAGCAATAAATTATTTATTGAAAGGCTTTGGTTCCGATAATTTCTACACTGATCCCGAAACTGGAGGTCTGTACATCTCCAAAAGCCTTGATTATGAAAAACAAAGCAGCTACAGTCTTACGATAGTTGCCAAAGATGGTGGCGGAAGAGAATCAAATGCGAATGTTTTCGTTGATGTGGTGGATTTGAATGATAATCATCCAGTTTTTGAGAGTTCCGAATACACAAGAACCGTTCGTGAAGGGGCTATTGATTTTGAACCACAGTTCTTTGTACGAGCTATTGATATCGATGGGCCAGCTCAAGGTGGCGGGAGAATAAAATATGCAATAGTTTCGGAGAATAGCATTTCGGGGAATGTTTTTCAAATAAGTGAACCCACCGGAGAAATTACTCTTCAGAAGGCAGCCAAGTCAATGGATACTGAAAGGGGAGAATATGAGTTGGTTGTTTCAGCTACTGATTATGGTAAATACTTTTTTTTTTTTCTTAAGGGACTTGGAACTTAAATTTTTCTCATAGGTACCCCAGCTCTTACAAATACCACCCGGGTTCTTGTCCGTGTTGGTATCTCAGGAAACCAAAGGCCAATATTCAAAGGTCACTTTCAAAACACCGAACACGTTCCAGTTATTGGCCCTCCTAGTTATCGAGTATCGATTCCGGAAAATGCACTTTCCGGCTTCAATGTAACAACTGTATCAGCTTTAGACCCTGATGGCTTGGATTCACTACTGCGGTATAGAATTGTAGGGGCTAATGATAACTTCGTGATCAATGAAAGGTGAGTTTTTTCAAATCTATACCAACTTCAAGACAGTTCTAATAAAAAATTCTTTACAGGAGTGGCCTTATTCAAGTTTCTCCACAAGCTCGTTTAGATCGAGACTCGAATATGGATAATTTCGAGATTGTTGTAAATGCAGTTGATGCTGGTGTCCCAATACCCGAAACAGCTACTACAACTGTCTATGTTAATATTAAAGATATCAATGATGAACCTCCAAAATTCGAACACTCAAGTTACATTGGTTATGTGTCAGAAAGAACTGATATTGGTGAAAGAGTAATCAAAGTAACAGCTACTGATAAGGACTTGAATGCCAAATTACAATATCAAATTAAAGGTTATGTCAAAGCTACTACAAAAGCTGGTGTTGCTATAACGAATCTTCGAAATAACTACAATGCCAATGAAGCTTTTAGAATCAATCCGGAGACTGGAGATATTCTTGTAAATGGAGTTTTAAGGCATGATGTTGCAGCTGTGATTATTTTTACCGTTGAAGTTCGTGATTTGAATGCAGAAGTTAATGTTGAAGAGCAAGTAGACACAACTGAAATAACTATCTACGTTCAATCTTTCAAAGACACAAATCCGGTTTTTAAAAATAAAGGTTGGACAAGTTCAAAACCGGTTGTGAATGTTAAAGTTAAGGAGGAAATGCCTATTGGAAGTACTCTGTTTACACTGACAGCTGAAGATCCAGTTACTCAATCACCAATTAGTAATTTCCAACTTGTTGATACTGACGATTTAGAATTCTTTAATCTTCTACAACGTAGTGGAGAGTTGATGCTTAAAAAACGTTTAGACTATGAAGCATTGACAGAAAATGTGTTTGAATTTCAAGTTAAGGCAACTTCTGATGATGGAACTCGAAGTACTATTACCAAAGTAAATATCACTGTGGAAAATGTCAATGATAATGCACCGATTTTTGATCAAAGCTCTTATCATGCAACTTTGATTGAAAATAAAGTTTATCCTGAGAAAGTTATAACAGTTCATGCAACCGATTTAGATGCTTCGCTAAGTCTGCGTGATATTCATCTGGGGTACCACAAGGTTCTGTACTCTCTCCAAGGTGAAAATTCAGCCTTTTTCAACATAAACAATATAACTGGGGAGATTACGATTGCCCCAAATCAAACAATTGATCGTGAGAGGAATTCAAAAATTTGTCTAATTGTCAAGGCTGAAGATTCACCAGGAATGCCATCGGATTCGAAACAAAGTGTTGTTGATCTTTCGATTGATATTCTTGATGTGAATGATAATGCTCCAGAATTCACTCAGAAGAATTACACAGCTGTTATTCAGGAGAATGTTCCAGAAGAAGCATTTGTTGTTAAGGTGTTTGCAAATGATCCAGATGAAGGACCTGGTGGTGAAATTCGTTATGATCTTGTTGACGAAGGTGAAGTTAAGGGATTTTTCCGAATAAACCCTTTAAATGGAGAAATTAAAACAAAACGAGAGCTAACTGGTAAAGGAAGATCAGAGCCTTATGAGTTAACAGTTAGAGCTCAAGATAATGGTGGACAAGTTCAAAAACAAGAATCTCTTTGGTCAGATGTTAAAGTTACTTTGTATATTGGTGATGTTAGTGCAAATGATGGTATACCATATTTTATTTCTCCAAAAATTGGAGAGTTTGGAAATGTTTATGAGGTAAACTCTAATAATACTTTCTTTAAAATATGAAATTAAGATTTTTTTATTACAGAATGCAACAATAAATTCTCGAGTATTTAAAGTTAGAGCTAGTGATCCAGATAGTCCAAATACACCATCGGGAACATTGTTTTATAGAATACAAAATGATACAGCTGATGCTGGAGCTTTTGAAATTGATGAAAATACTGGTTGGATAACGACTGCTATACCATTGGATCGTGAGACTAAGGATATTTATAATGTTATATTGGAAGTATTTGATAATGGACAACCAAGGCAGTCAGTAACGAGGATTTTGAAAATAAATGTCTTGGATGTGGATGATCATGAACCAAAGTTCGAAAGGGAATTTGTAAGTTGAATAAATACTTTTTGAGGGCCCTACTGTATAAATAGATTCGAAAGGTAAATCTTTCCGAAATATTTTTCAAAATAGGAAGAAAATGCTGCAGAAAAACCGTTTGCAGTTTTTTAGTGAGATCACCACCTTTTGGAAAACTAGTCATACTATTTAATTGATTAGAAAATTAAAATCTTGGAAATATCTATTGAAGAGGGGTCTACAATGTTTTTTCACAATAAGTCTTCGAAATTAATCCTATTATATTGAAGGTTTTAAATAATAAAACAACAACTTTTGTATCATCACCAAGTTTGTAGACTGGATTCCTATAGAATTTACATGTTCGCTGAATTCAATCTTAAGGTCTTTATGGTATTCGTTCTAGCCAAACTATGTGTCCGAAAAATTTGAATTTGAACTTAAATTTATTGTTAAAGGATTAAAACTAGATAACCGAATGTATGGTGGGGGAGGGAAGAAAGCCGAAAGAGTGTTTTGTTTTTCGATTTCCGGCAAAAGTCGACCTCTTATGTGTTATTATTTTTATAGATATTTAACGAAAATACTTCGGTTTGAGTAAACCTTAATTTTTTTTTAAGTAAAATATTCCCTTTTGGATTTCTTACAATTTTTTTTTGTTTGAAAAAAAAATCCCAGTTTTCAACAAAAAATTGGTGAAAAATGTTATTGATTTTTAAAAAATGGATTCCAAACTCTCAAATTAGAAAAATACTATGCAAAAGTTACCGTTTTTGGTGCGTAAGAGATAGGAAACCGGTACGTTTAGTTCGGTTGCAATTTTTTCTCACCTTACAACTTACTAACATAGGTTTAAAAAAATTCACTACTGTATCACATGTCCTTGCTCTTAATACTTAGAGCTAAAAAATTTAAATGTAATAATCTTTTTTATCAAAAAACAAAACCGACTTCCATGGATATGGATGTATCAAAACTGGGTTTGGGTATGGTTTTTCTAATAGTTCCTATGACTATAACTGAACGAAATTGAAATGGAGCCACATTGCAGCCACCAGCTGAATTATCAAAATTGGTTTACTCAGTCCAAAGTTATGAGGTAACAAATATAAAAAAAAAAAAAAAAAATACAGGCGAATTGAATACCTCCTCCTTTTTGGAAGTCGGTAAAAATTCATTAAAAAAAAATTTGGATTTATAATATTTAAATTTTTTTCTAAAACGGCTCTAACGATTTTCATTGAATTATTTGTTCCTAAGACTCAATTTTTTTTTTTTGTACAAAAATTTTCGTTGAAATCGGAAATCATGAAAAGCAAGACATCAAGAAACGGTTCTATTGCAGTTAATATAAATAATAGTTTTTCCAAAAGTAGACCCTTGTATTTAGGGCAGTTTTTTAAAAGACCTTTCCCATTTTGATCATAAAAAAAAAACTAAATTTCTCCTTAAGGTTATTACCAAAACCCCTTAACTGCATTGCGAAACCCACGTTTTTCGCATTTTCTATTACCTTAATTTCATGTCTGATTGTTATTTGGAGTGTTTATTATAACTACTTTTCTGAGTAGAAAAAAATAGTTATCCCTTAGTTATGTTCCGTTACTTCTTATAATATTATTTTAATATGTGTGAAATAAAATTGACCTGAATATTTCTATAGTAAATAATAACTTATTGATTTATTTATTTATTTTGTATATTTTGTATCCTTTGATGTGATAAGAAAAAAAAATTTCGTGAGTCCATTTTTTTAACATTTACCATTTTGTTTTCTTTTTTTGTTTTTTTTTTTTGTATTTTACAGAACGATCGACCATTGGAAATGGCAGTCCTTGAAGGTGAACCCATCGGAACGATTGTTGGCAATTTAACAGCAATGGACAAGGATATCGGAGAAAATGGAGAAATAGATTACATCATCACTGATGGTAATGCCGATGGAGTTTTTGAAGTAGAAAGAACCAATGACAGCAGAGCTTTAATTCGAACAACTCGCGAAATCGACCGCGAATTAGTTGAATCTTTCACTATTACAATTAAATGTTATAAATTCAAAACTAAACCACCTTTCACATCATCAAACACACCCTACGACCCATATGATTTATCAGAAATAAGAGTACAAATAAAAATTCAAGATGTCGATGATAATCTCCCTCAGTTTTCACGAAAAAATCCCTCAGTTGGTATTCGTATAAATGTTCCTATCGATACTGTAATTGCAACAATTCATGCTACCGATATTGATGCTGAAGCAGCACCAATTGTCCTAATGATTGACAATGTTACTTTTATACCACAATTTTATAAACGAGCGAAAAATATGTCTCAAACTTCTGTTGGCCGTTTATTCACGCTCAATAATAAAACTGGTGAACTTCGAACTGGTGGATCTTTTACAAACTATGTCGATGGATATTTCCAGCTTCGTATTAGAGCCAATAATTCAGACAATGTTAAACGGCATACCTTTAATAACCTAAAGGTATTTGTAATACGTGACAAGTCGTTATTAAAATTCGTATTCGCACGCCCTCCAGGGGAAATTCAAGGAATCATTCAACCATTCCAAGAGCAACTTCAAAAGAAACTCAAACCAATGCACTTGGAAGTACACATTCTCGATACTCAAGTGCTGACTAGGCCCGACATGAGTTTAGACTTTACTTCTACAAGTTCGTGCTTTCAAATATTTAGAAATGGAGCAGCTATACCTTTGATAGAAATGCAGAAGCTTATGGACTCAAATAAGCTGAAACAAGAACTCTTCGATACTTATGTTGAATTTGGTGTTAGTCAAGTGGAGTCTTGTTCACTGCGAAGACAAGTTGCTGCTGCCAGCTTAATGTCATCACCTGGAACTTGGTTGGTAATAATAGCTGCGTTTATTGGAATTGCAGCTATTATAGCCACATGTACTGCTTGTTGTTCAGCGAAGAAGTAAGCTAAATCTCTTTTTCATTTGGTAGTAAAGTACTAATATTTTGTTCTTCTTGCCAGATACAAAAAACATTCGAAAAGAATGCCTACCCCAAGACCTCCTCCTGAACCATTCGGAGTAGGTGTACCTGCAGTATTTTATTCTGAACCAATTTATGGTCCATTGTAGAGAACTTCCAGACAAAAAATTTAAAAATAAATTCCTTTTAGAAATAATTAAGAAAAACTTAAAAAACATTGTAAATATTATTATTCTCTTAAAATTTTTATTACTCGTATATAATTTAAAGTGATGCGCTTTTATTTGAATGATAAGTTTTTGTGATAAAAATACTCAATTAACTTTTTTTGTATAAGTTAAATTCTTTTTTATTTTTCAATTTTTTTTTTTAAATAAGTTTTTGTACAAATACTTTATAGTATTTTACAGTAAAAATGCTTAAACTATGTTTAATAATTATTTTGGTGTTAATGACTAATGACGCTTATCTATTGCCATGTGAAAAAAAATTAGGCGGTTGGTCACTCTTTTAGCTGATAATAAAATGTAACATCTTTGAATTGAACTAAAATAATAAAATAAAATATATTTATTTGTAAGTAAGAAATTAGTGTTTTTATATTTTTCAATGTGAAAATTAAGTTTGGCTTAGAATCAGTCCTTAAATTTATGTATGAGTCAGGGCAATTTTTAACAACATCAGTGCAATTTTATTTTAAAAGCCAAGTCACATGACGAAGAGCAATATATGGATAAAAACAAGCGGATTCCACATTAGATAAAGCGAACAAACCTTCTAAATTTCTTAAATGTGCAAATTTAAAAGAAATCCAGTTAATTTAAGCGGAAAATCATCTTATTTTTATGTGAAAACATTTTAATTAAACAAAAAAAAAATTGGCAGTCACTGGGGATCGATCCTAGAACTTGTTGGATCACTAAGCTATCTAGCTGTTGAAAATAAGTATGATAAACTGCAACGGAAGTGTTGGTTTAAGATGAAAATTCACATTAAAATTAAATAAATTTCACCTTAAATTTAACAGAATTTAAAGGAATTCCACTTATTTTAAGCCGAAACTATATTGTTCAAAAATGTTGGGATTTAAAGTGAACGTTATTTTATTTTAAGGTGCCCTTTTTTTCTCCGAGTGATATTATTTTTTGTTACAATGTCGTTAATTAGCAAGACGAGTAGGGGTGGACTTACTAGAAAAGTGAAAAGGGCTAGGGTGTAGTATGAATATTAAAGTTAACTAGCTCGACAATCATGTGGATAGATTTCTCGAAATGTTTTCTGTTCTACCTTAAGAAATACGCGAAAAAATATGAATAGTGGCAAATAAATGCAAAATAACAACCTGCATAACATCAAGTTTATGTTGTGAATAAACGACAGCAAAAAACGTAAAAAACGTTTTACTGGTAGTTTTAAGATCTGCAGAAAAACAAACGATTTTAAGCTCCACATCATTGTTTTAAAAGAAGTGTTTAGCCATAGAAAGAAATAACCTACTATGATACGGCCGAATTTAGAACGAAATGAATATGAGTAATTCCATGTGAAATATAGGAAAAATATCTATGTCATTCTTTTTGTGTCATTTTTTACTTAGCTCAAAGTATTAACTTCTCCATATAAATAATCCCCCAAACAAATTAGCAAATGAGTAGTATCAATTAATTAAGTCACTCAATTTTTGAGAGGAAAAAATACCATGATCGTAAATTTCTTTTTTGCATATATCTTGCGACTTTTTACATTTTTACATTCGAAGGGTGATATTTAGACCTTTCCAAAACCGTTATTAAAAATGAAGTTGATTAATTTTAAGCTGACCTATAACAGAAAAGGTGAAAAACACGTTTTATTTTTTAACTAAAAAACTCATTTTTTAATTTTTTTTTCAAAACTGTTTTTGAAGTAAAATTTTATGATCTTTTCAAAAAAAACTATCCCGTCATGATTTTTACACTTCTAAGCTATTTTTTAAAAGTTTTTTGTTGTTGTTTTTCTAGGCATACTTAGTACTTCTCCTAAAACTTAATACTTTGGGTTATATCTTGAGTAATAGATGACTAATCTGAGCAAAAGAACCAGCAACTGAAGCTGAATAAGTAAGTAAGAAAACTAGAATTACTTTTCTCGGTAACTTCAGATGTTTAAAAAAATCGATTTTTAAAGGAAATTTTGGACAAAAAAAAGTTCTTACTGAGAGAAAATTCAAAATCTTTCGAATCCTCATAGTTTTAAATTTTGCATGTCTAGTACACTCTCTTGTTAAAATAACACGATATTTTTCAACAAAATCTATGGATAAGTTACAAAGCTATGACCATTTTTGTAACGATTAAAATTTTCGACTCTTTTTACTACTTTTTGAGTTTTTGTCTATAACTTCAAAAGCAAGCCGAATTTGAAAATTTTTGTTAAGTAATTTTTTGTAGATAATTAAATTTCTTATCGATATGTATCCTTTCAAAATATTTTAAATTTCAAATATTGCAAAAAACTTAAGAAAAACTATTCAAAAAAGAGAAAAAATCGACATTTTTAATGTTTCTACTAAATAGACTAAATAGACTAATAGACTACTAAACTAGTTTATTTAATACTAAAAGTCACTTAATAGTCCATCTTTATACTTTGAGTATTTATGGATATTGGACATGTAACGGAGAAAAGAAGAAACTTTATTTTAAATTAAAATTGTCACAAAAAATGAGTACGGCTAAATTTGGATAAGATATGAACTTTTAAAATCTACTTATTTTTGGTCTTTTTTAACCATATTTTTTTTTAAACATGTCTTAACAAAATTTGCTAAAAGTCACACAAGTCTTTATTAGATATTGGCGTTAATCGCAGGATCACATTTCTTTTTACCCTCCGGAGATTCTGCCAATAACTATCTCTCCCCGCCCCATCGAAAAGTTTAACTGTATTTTGTCAAAAGCTTAAGACACGTGTAACTCTCAAATTTCTAAATAAGAAAGTCTTATATGAAGAATTTATATCGAATTTTTAAAGAAAATGTACATTGCTGCAACTTGCAGTGGGCAAAACGATTTTGAAATCTAACATTGAATTGAAAATTGCCTTAAATAATGTTAATGAATGTATCACTAGATAATTATGTTGTTTATGGTAAGAACTTATTTCTAAACACAGTTCAAACAATGTACTCACCAAGTTGAAGTGAGGCTAGCGTTAATTTATCTGTTGATATTGGAAATGTCTTAGCGAAACTTCTTTGCAGCTGTTTTTGGAGCCAATAATTACTGAAACTATTTTTTTTTTTGGAAAAAATTTCATAATTTACAAATAGTTTTGTAAAATAATTTGCAAACATTAAACTCAGATATTAAAATTGAATAACACATCCAAAAACAAACTAGACACAGCGTCTGTAACTGAATAAATAAAATTAAACCTAAAAAATAACACACGTTTTAAACAGATTCTATACGTCATTGCGTTTTATAAAGATCAAAACACTTTCTTAAAAAGGCCAAGGACATAAAAATCTTCTTATATTTTTTTATAACTGTTCATATATTTCCCAATTATTAACCTAGCATTTAAATTGATATGTTATATTGTTTTTTTTTTTTGTTTTTGACAAAAAAAACAAATATTAATTAACCAAAATTGCTGTTATCTTTATTTTATATTTGTTTTATTAAGGCACGAAATATAAATCAAACATTTTGGGTAAAGTGTGCTACTTTTTTCAGTCTTGAAACAAAAAAAACATCTATTTTGATGTTAAAGTAAACAGTGATAAAATTAAAGTAAACATTTTGTCAACAATATAAAAGGTCGCTTTTGCACAACTTAAAACAGTTCTGTTCTGAACAACATTTAGTTACGCAGTTTTTTCTAAAATGAAATTTTTCCTTGTACTTGTTATTTTATCTTTGGCATGTAAGTTCAAAGTAGACAAATTTAACAAAACTGTTTTAAATTAATAATTAATAATTTTTAATAGCGCTAGCAGTTGTTCAAGGTCTAAGGCCATGCCCCACCGATTGCAATAACTTATGGAATCCAGTTTGTGCTGACAATGGAAGATGCACAGCATTGTTCGGCAATCCTTGTAAATATGATCGTTGGAACTGCAACACAATCGGAAGAGGTATATTATGCAACTTTGAAATTTAATATATAAATTTTAATTAAATTTTGTTTTTTTTTTTACAGAACAATACATTGTCCTACAAAGTGATCAGAAATGCAAAGCCTTAGGTTTAGATTCCTACAACAGTATCATATGTCGCTAAAATAACAAAAGTGTGGTAATAAACAGAATGAAATGGAAATGTCCTTTAAGCAAAATAGTATATGAATAAATATACTCCAACTAAGAGAGTTTTTTTTTTGTCAATTTTATTTATGTGTTGGAGAAAAACTTGGCCAAAACCGATAAAAAGACATCTTTGTGACTTGATAACTTTAGGTAAATTTTTTTCAACAAAAATTGAGTGAAAGGAGAAAGATATTTATCAATTTGTAGAATTTTTGCTTGGTTGACTCCTTTTTACTTGGGTAGTTCCTTTACTAACTTACTGCATTCAAGTGTAGATCTTTCTTTTGAAACTTGCCAGCTTGAAGTGCTCCATATGCTTTCCTGCAGAAAAAAAAACAAATCGGCCTTAATCTATAAACGTCATTGTGGTTATCAGTGGCGTACGTTGAGTTGCCGGGGCCTAGGGGCAAGACTTAATTTTGGGCCCCTTTGATACTTGGGGAGTTCTTTAATATAAAAGTACGTATACGCCATTTTTTTTTTGGTCTCCTGGAGTAATAACTTTTCCTGAAGATTTTGTTTTTGAGACCCTTTATATAATATTTTTTTACAATTTTTTTGAGACCCCTGAATTAATATTTGAAGTTTAGATTTTTTGGGGCCTCAAATTTCTCTAGCCTGCATTAATAATTATTAATTATAATTGGTATGCCAAGTTTGCTTTTTAAGGCACCTGCAGCTGCACCACCGCCGCGTCGTTTGGCGGAAAATTTCGGTGCACCACCGCTGCACCACGACTGCACTACGTCCGCACCATTTCATTTTGAATTAAAAATTCGGTGCACCACATCCGCACCATTTCATTTTGTATGAAAAATTCGCTGCACCGACGAGAAGAAGATTCAAACCCGAGTATCCTGAGGGCTTTTAATTAGAAGTCCAACGCCTTAACCACTCGACCACCAAGTCATGTTTGTACGAACTGGTAATTTGTTGCTTAAGTCGAAATAACTTTGAAGACGACTTAAACGTTTGTATAAGTACGAGAATAGAATTTTTGATCATGGTGCAGACATGGTGCGGCGATGGTGCACCGAATTTTTCATTGAAAATGAAATGGTGCGGGGGTGGTGAGGCGAATTTTTTTCATATTTTTTCATTTTTTCAAAATAAATTGGTGTGGGCGTGGTGCAGCGGTTTAGAAATGTTTAAAATGGTGCGTACGTGGTGCAGCGGCGATGCGGCGGTATTCCATTTTTACTAGGGTTGGCGCCCCTTAAAAAAAACATTTATTTTTCATTAACAAACATTAACAATTAAGAATGAACGAAGATAACACCTTTTTGATTCGTTTCTTTTTTTATGGCGAAAATTAAAAAATATACGAAAATTTCAGGTTTTTTCTTTGTATCAATAAAAAAAACTATTTGCTAAAGAATATTTTTTTATTCATTTACTATTTTTTTTTCCAAAAGGGCGTTTGCGTTAAATCTGTTTACTAGCAGCCAATTTTTTTTTAGCGACACCTTATACTATTGTAGGAATCTAATTGTAAGGCTCTGCATTTTTGTGCGGTGACAGGAATATATTGTTCTGTTAAAAAATAAACCGTTTATAGTTATAAATACATTTTGTTGAATTTTTAAAAGCTTCATACCTTTTCCAATTGTATTGCAATTCCAACGATCATATTTACAAGGATTACCAAATAATGCTGTGCACCTTGCATTTTCAGCACAAACTGGATTCCATAAATCTGTACAAACAGTTGGACATCGTGCAATGATAGTTGATTCAGCAGCGGCTAGCACTGTTAAAATTCTATGTTATTTTCCTTGGATTTTAGATTTGTCTACGTTGAACTTACATGCCAAAGATAAAACAACAAGTACAAGTAAAAACTTCATTCTAGAAAAACTGTGATACGAAGTAGTCGGAACAAAACTGTTTTAAATAGTGCACGAGCAACCTTTTATACTGTTTTACAACATGTTTATCTTAATTTTACCATTGTTTACTTTTAAGTTTGTTTAATTTTATTTATTCAATTGCAGTCTGGATTGTTTAAATATTTTTTTATTATACAACTTTAATGAAAAAAGTTTATAATATAATCCAGAATACAAGTTTAATAGTTGAGTGTTGGGTATTCAACAGAAGTTAAAAAAAATTATTCAGTTTTCTCCTTGTCCATATAGCTTCGATTTTGGTTGATAAAATCTACAGTGCTTATTCAACTAAACCTTAATGATAAGATGTAGTTGACCTTTGAATGAAATTAATGCACTTCAAGTGTAAATTTTTTTGAAGAATTAAGTTTTTTCGAAAATTACTATAACGATACCTTCATAAAAACATTTTTTTTTTTTTTTCTTTTAACTTTTGAATTTCTTCCAAATTATTATTTTACTATAAATCAGAAACAAAAAGGAATTTAAAAAAAAAAATTAATATACATATTTGTATACAGGGTGATTCAGGAGTAATGTGCCAAAAAGCAGGAGCGTGTAGGTTGGGTCGAGACAAGAAAAAAAAATTGTATGGGAAGGGGGGTCTATTCCCCCCCCCCGCCCCCCGTTTAGCCAAGAAGGGCACGTCATTGTAGGTGTAACCGTTGATTTTTAATATTTTTTTTTTACCAAATTAAGTCAATTTTTTAGAAAATTGCCCCTCCCGGCTAAACGGGTGGAATAGACCCTCCCTTCCCATACAATTTTTTCTTGTCTCGACCCAACCTACATGCTCCAGCTTTTTGGCACATTACTCCTGAATCACCCTGTATATTTTTTTTTTCAAAATAATTTTCCGAAAATGGGAAATTTATATTTTTTTTTTTTTTTAATTTATTTTTTCTTAATGGTTAGGTAGTGCATTTCAACAATAATAACGTCGGTTGACAACCAAAACTAACTAACTGCAATTTTCATTCAAAGTGCCAAATGAAACTAATTGATTTATTTTACATGTTTCTTTTGGTGCAAAATATCCATTTTACATTTAAACGATCCTAAATACATGTTTTAGATTGCAAATATTCAACATTTGCATATTTTCATACTATAATATGTAGTAAAACGTCATTATCTCAAATTAACTTTTTATGTATAATAATGCCCAAAAGGCGTCGGAATAAAAAAAAATTTACTCACACTGCATTAAATTTAAAGTCTCCATTGAAAAAGAGAAATTTCAAAATTTGTATGTGTTTTGACAGATTTTTTATTTTTAATGGGTATACTTTTAATAATAACGAAGAGTGAATAAATTTGGCAAATGTGTTAAAATGTGTGCTACAAGATATGTTTTTCTAATAAAAATAAAATGCACGATTGGGTTGCACGTACTTTCTCTTGTAGCTCAAAGTGTTTTTATGTTAAATATCTATTGGGAATTTATGATTTTGTTAAGTTTCTAGAAAAAAAAAGTCAAAAAAAATCGAAAGTTCAGAAAACTAAATTTTTCATTTATTTTTTCAAAATCTTTTTTTTTTTTACATTTTGGACTCCAAAATTAAAAGAATTACCTGTTTGTAAGTTTTGAATAAAATAGGCTTATGCTTTGATGAAGTATATGAACCTAAAAAATATGTCAATTTTTGCAACAAAAAAAAACAGCAACTCCATATTTCCGTTTTCCGAATTTTTTGAGAAAAACTAAAACTCATTTTTGTTAGAATCTATAAGACTATTACCTACATACCTACATTAAATTTTATCGAAATCGTTAAAGCCATTTTCGAGAAAATTGCAATACCTACTTCGAAAACAGTAATGGGATATACATATGCGTTAAAAAGGAGATGTTAAAAAAAACACGGACCTAGGAAATTACATGTAATTACAAAAATGTACATTTTAGTGCTGTAGGTCAATTTCTGTGTTTTCTTATTCCAAGTAAAATATTTCATTGTAAACTACTGTATAGTAAGGAATCACAAAATCTTAGGAATAACATTTTAAGTAATAGAAACTCGAATCATGACAGTATTGCGAAGCTTAATATTTAAATGACAATACCTCAAAATTCTGAGAAAATAGAGTGATTCTGATATCTGAATTTAACTAAACACCTTGCGAAAAATAGATGCTATATTTGTCACTGAATAGTGTATGATAGTGGAGTAACTAAAGCTCAAAAATTGGCAACATTAGGGAACCCCGCCGAACAGCTTAGATTGATTTTTTTTTCAAACGTCGGTAATTAAAAATACTTTAAAGTCTATAGATTAAAAACTGCCGGTGTTGCCGTTTTGATTTTTTAAATTTAATTGAAGATTTTTGTGAACAAAAACAAATTTTTTTTAAAAAATTTTTCTTATTAATTGACTTCAAACACAAAAAAAATATTTGAACACAACGGCAACACCTACAATATTCAAATATACACTTTTTAAAAGCTAGAAGCTTAGTCATATATGTAAAATTAAAATTAAGTTAATTGAAAAAACGGCTTTTGAAAGAATGGTAATTGAACTCAGATTTTTGAAAAAAAAAATTATTGAAAAAATTGAGCATGTCGTTTTTTAAACTTGGTCGTAATATAAAATGCATTTATTTTCAAATTTGTTTCGCCGCATTTATTATGATTTCAAATTATAAAAGGAAATGTCAATTTGTATTACGGTTTATGAAAAAAATTAAAAAGTATTTCATTTTCGAAGAACTTTTTTTAATAAAAGTTTTAAAAAAAAATGTAACTTATTTTTTTTTAAAGTTCAACATCTAAACATAAAATTATTTTTTATTCATTTAATAACCCTTACTGTTGAAAGTTAAATAGCAAAAATTTAAAGTTCCTATTTACCACATTCTTTGAGAAAATTAATTATTTCAATGCAAAAATTCAGAAATTCAACTGATAATATTTATGGCCAAAAATTTTTTTTAAATAAATTCATATTTCATTAGAAAAAAGTTTGGAAAAAAGTCATTTTAAATTTTTCTAATAACATTTTTTTTTAATTCTGAGTTTGAGGACCATTTTTTCAAAAAGTCTTGATTAAATTTAGTGGATTTAAATTTAAGAGATAAGAATGAGCTTCTGGCTTTTTAAAAATGTATTTTAAAATATTGTAGGTGTTGCCGTTGTTTTCAAAATATTTTTTTTGTGTTTGAGGTCAGAATGTTAGAAAATTGTATTTATCGCTTAAACGATGTAAGATTGTCCCTTACTGCCTTTTATATATTTTCCTTACATTACCTAGAGAATCTTTTGCCATCATTTGTTTTATGAAATTTAAGCAAAAAAAATGGTTTTGTTAAAAAAAAAATAATTTTAATTTTAAAAAACAATACGGCAACACCGGCAATTTTTAATCTATAGACTTTAAAGTATTTTTAATTACCTACGTTTGAAAAAAAAAACGTCAAAATCAGAGCTGTTCGGCCGGGTTCCCTAATAATTTGCTTTAGTTACTCTACTATGAGTAGTATGAACAATGTAGTTTTGTTGGGTCGTGATCATTGATAAATTATTAAATTATTGTACTTTCAAAAGCTTAAAGTAAATGAATTACTTTTTACATCTATAAACAGACACTAACAAAAATTAATTATTGATATCACTCAACAATATGATCTCATATTATGATATACCCGTATAATAACATCAACCACATATTGCCTTTTTGCATTCAACTAAAGTGTTAATTAAACTTAGGGGATAATAGGGTGACAGTTTTTATAGAATCTTTAACATAATAAAAAGCTATTCAAATTTATTGTATCTTAGATAAATAGTTATTGACTTAGCTCAAGAAATTGGATCTTACTCAAACGAATGATCAAAAACAATAGGAATAAAAGTCAATATGGCGTAGACGTAACAATTTTTTTTTTATTATACTCCAAATGGAAATAAAAGGGTCGGAAAAATCATTTAAGATGTTTGTTACAATGTTGTCGTTACTGAAAGAAAACCTCAAATCTTGCAGATATTTAATTAAATAAAATATAATTAATATAATAAGCCAAATTTATAAGGGTTTAGCAGTTTTATCCCCATCAATTATGATCCCCATTTCCCCTAAATACCTTTTTGCATTGTTACCTTTTAAGTTTTAACTTAAATCACAAAAAGGTAGGTATTTACTTTCATTTATGAGTAATTGTTTTTTTTTTCACGCTATGTTGTTAAGTTAACACTCATACACAGTATATTAAATTCATCTCATGAAATTAATTTTTATATACAGTGCACAAAATCTATTGAAAATCCCCTTTAGAACTCTTAGAATTGCAACTATAAAACCACCATCAACTCCCTTATAAAGTTAGTCTGCAATAGAATTTCAGTAATAATAAAAAAAATAACAAAAAATGAAGACTGTTATATTTGTCTCAATTGCATTAGGTTAGTTTTTTTCTGCTTGAAAAAAAAAAGAAAATTTTATTCAACAAAATAATATATTATAGTGTGCATTTTTGGTGTTTCTAATGGTCAAGGTGGTTGTCCAGAGATCTGCCCTTTAAATTATGATCCTAAATGTGGTTTTAATGGCAATTGTTATAAGCAATTTTCCAATGATTGTGGTTTCGAATCAGAAAATTGTAGAAGCTCTGGAGGTAATAGATAAGTTTTGAAAACTTATAAAAATTATAATGCACATAATAAATTTATTATTTTTGTTTCCTTACAGCTTTCAAAAAAGTTAGTTTAGAGTTGTGCCAAAACAATTCTAACAGAAAATGTTAAATGTAATTACTGAAAATTTCAATAAATAAATAAATAAAAACAAATATATTTTTTTCTCTATTTCCCTCTATCTGTACATACAAGTGTTAGAATTTAATGAAAAATTTAATTGAGCGATCATGCACCTACGTTTTTTTAACAAGTTTAAAAAATTTAAAAAGACAAGATGCTTGTTAAAAAAGAATTTCGGCCGAAGTACCACAAATCAAACTGCCGCAAACAAAAACCAATTTATGGGAATATTGTCTGATGAACTGTGAAGAACCTTCAACAAAAAAATAGTTATTTATAAACTTCTAAACATCGGAAATATTATTGACTCTTATTATGTGGGGATTCACCATAGCCATACTTACCTTAATGTATTTATTTTGTTAATGTTTTGCGAATAATGAAATGCTTGCATATATACGATGATTGATTGATCAATAATTGTTATTTCAAAAGTACTGAGTGGAGTTTTTACAATTTATATTTTATACAAAATAAAGTGTTAATTTAAGTTAGAGGACAATGGGGTATTTTTTTTTTTCTCAGACTTTTAGTGGAGTGTTTCGATACTTAATTTCGATCAGATACAAACCTCTCAACCTTTAACTGAGAACATACTTTTGCCATGAACTGTTTACTGCATTCTTTTTGTTCAAAAAATGATCTGTTTGTGTTGAAACTTTTCTAGTGCAATTTTTTTGTATTAGCAAAAATAAATTTGGTGTTAATTTGAATTGAAAACAAATACATTTCCCTGTTTCCCCTAAAAGCATTTTGTGTTATTTTGTATTTGGAATTGAAATCGATCTCTACTTTAAGACGCGAAATTCAGTGAACCGATCCGATATGTAAAACAATAAGCAACCTGTCGGTGTCGCCTGGAGCGTTTTAAAATAACCTAATCGATCGATACGACAGAAATATGTACTCGAAATGGTCCATCAAAATCGCCGTAAGTACAGATTTTTTACATTGATTTAATATGAAAAAAAAAAACATATGATTCACTTTGTATCACTTCTTACCGCATAACACTAGTGGGCACGCTGGCCTTCTAAGAAGATTGGTGTTTAAAATCATTCTAGTTTTCAATAAAACCCCCTTAAAGAAATCACCAAATTTCAACTATAAAATCACCATCTACTCGCTTAAAAACTTAGTCTGCAATAGAGCTTCAATTATAATAAATAAATAAAGTATATACATATTTCTAACTATGAAGGTTATTGTGTTTATCTCAATTGCACTTAGTAAGATATGCCTACTTGAAATTTAACATTAAAACAAATTTATAATAATTTTTTTTTAAGTGTGCATTTTTGGTGTTACTAACGCCCAGGGAGGGTGTTCAAATATTTGTCCTTATAATTATGATCCTAAATGTGGTTTTAATGGAAACTGTTATAAGGATTTTTCGAATGAGTGTGATTTTGAAAATACAAATTGCAGAAGCTCAGGAGGTAATATTATTTTGAATTAAAATTTTTTTTTGTATAAATATGTATGTTACCAAATTTATTTATTTGTATGTGTTGTTTTTCTTTACAGCTTTCAGAAAAGTTAATTTAGCAATGTGTCGAAATCCATCAAATAGAAAATGTTTCTAGATTTTGAAACGGTTTTTCAAATAAATTATTTAAAGAAAACTACTTTTTTAGTTTTAAGTTTTTTTTACTCAATTTTATTTCATTGAACGAGATTTTTTGTGTTATTTAATTAGACCAGGCGGATTAGAACTTTCAGATGCAGAGAAAATTGATTTAAATAAAAAATGTTATTTTGATTCAAAACTATGCTTATGATTTCTATCAAATAGAAATTCAGAAAAAGCTCCTTTATTGAGGACAAACTGAGAATTGAAAATTAAAAATGAATAAAAAATGCGAATTTATTTCTTTTAATTAATTTTATTTGTTCTTGTTGCACTTGCTCTTATGATAAAAGTTGCTAGGAATATTAATGCTTTTTATGTAATTTAATTTTGTAAGAATTTGAATTAAAAGTAGACAAATAATATAAAATTTGATTTTAAAACTACAAAAATATATTTTTAAATGGTTTTGATTACCAAATTAAGAATGTACAGTGGGTTGCCAAATTAATAGGGACAAACGAATTTTTTTTTATTTTTTTTTTTGTTTACTTTGCTTATTTAGTTAAACTAATCAAGTAGATATAAATTAAAATAAAAAAAAGTAAATAAATCATAATTTTGGTAAAAAAAAATAGTGGAAATAGGGCAGAAGCACAAAAAGACGTTTCTTTTGGAATTCATGCCCGGAAAATTGCCAGACCGGTTCAATACTTATTTTTTCTTATCGAGGAATAACATGATATTTTGTACTTTATGGCAAGTACCCCATCTTGCATACAAAAAATTAAGTATTGGACCGGTCTGGCAATTTTCCGGGCATGAATTCCATGGGAACATCTTTTTGTGCTTCTGTCCTATTCTCCCCTTTTTTTAACCAAGATTATGATTTTTTTACTTTTTTTAAGTTGTTTTATATCTACTTAAAAGGTATAACTAAATGAGACAAAAAAAATTTCAGGTACTTCGAAAAAACGAAAAAAATTGAGCAAAGTAAACAAAAAAAAATAAAGATTTCGCTTGTCCCTATTAATTTGGCAACCCACTGTAAGTATAATTTCTTATATAAAAAAAATATTTTATAAGAAAAATTAAAATGGTTGAAATAATTGGCACATACAAATAAAGTTTCAATTTAATCTAAAAAAGAGGCTACTCTGAAACTTTTTCTCACATAAAATTTCAAGAAAACGTTGCCGGTAATAACAGTTTAAAAAAATTACTTTCATAATTAAAATGTAAAGGAGCTCATGAGTTACAATACACGTACTTTTTTAATCATAATCGTTAGACCTTTTTTTCATTTTCCTAACCTTACTGATAACCTAGCGACGAAACAATAAAAAAGGCTATCTTGCATCTTGAAAATCACGACTCGCGGGCACTAGATTTTTCTAATCTTTTGAGGTAAGTTTATAAAACGTCACATCAAAGATATCTACAAATTTTGTGTTTTACGTGCATTAATTCCAAGGTTTATCCTTCTTATCACCTTATTTGACTTTACTTAGGTATTAAAATTTATAAAAAAAAACTTGATTGAGCTGGAAAAATTGGCCCACACCATATTTTCTGAAAATCTGACCCGATTTTAATGATATTTTACCTAATCATTAAAATTGAACAAAAGATTTAAAAAAAAAAATATTAATCGAAAAGAAGACAGAATTATTATTATTTATTGACAACTTTACAAGCTGCATTCAGGGTCATTTATTTTATTGAATTTTATTGTTTTAGTTAACAACGTTGTTAAACTATTATGTTAAAATCATTTCAAAATGTTTATTTTATTCAGTCTTTGCTTTTAATGGAAACTTCAAGTTTAAAATTCTGGTAAAATCCTAAGGATTTTTTATTTGTTTTGAAAAAAAAACAAAACGATTTAGTAAAATGCTAAAGCCATTTTAACAATTTAATTAGCTTTTACTACTAATTCGTTTAAAATTTTGCGCTAGAAAGTTTGCATACCCTAACATTAATTCTATGTTTCTTCATCAATGCATAGGAGGACGGAAATGTTTTGTGCACTAGCATTTCAAGTTCAAACTCAAGATAACGTTCGATTTGAAAAACAAAAATCTAAGGTTGATCGTATTTTATGCTCTTTCTGTAAGAACAGCTTTATCAATAATTTGCTTTAGCAATAAGTATTTCTATATTTAAATACACATTTAGGAACATGTGTAGTAAATTTTAAAGGTTTAAAACATAAGTCAATAAAAGCTCAACGAAGCCGCCAACAAACGTTATCACACGCACAACCATTGATTAAACAAAAATATCATAATAAACTCAATGGGCGTGTGGAGATCGTACTTAAGAAGTGCTAAAATCTTTTGATATAATCAGAGATAATACAAGATAAAAAAAGAAACAGATTTTTATGTGTGTTTACTTGATTTGTCTTCACATTTTTTGAGTATAATTCCATAGAATTCATACAATTTTTCCCCAAACTCTTCAATATTCTTGATAAAAAAAAGATGTTTTTCTTCTGATAAAAAAAAAAGTTATCTATCGCAATCAGACTTAAAACAAAAAAATATATAAAATATTTAAACAAAACCAAAAACACTTGTGCTAATAAAACCTCGAGTTCAGCACAAATTCTCGTCAATATCGTTTGTGTCTTTGCCTGTTTTGTGTAGTGTTCTAGTTCAGTCGCATTTAAAAACAGAGAATTTATATCACCCGCACAATCTCTAAACCTTTTAAGGCAATTCCCATTGCCAAAGTCAAGAAATACCTAATAAATTATAAATTTTAACATTTTCATTGTCAACTCTATCGGAATCGGAATGCGTGTTTTAATATTCGTTCTTTTATTTGCTGGTAAGAAAGAAATATAAAACCACAGTTAAAATTAATTGAAATAAATAATTGAAATTCCAAACAGCTTTGTCAGCAGCCTCTGAGCTCTGTGAAGATGAGTGTGATGCTTCTCCTAGCGGACAAAAGATCTGTGTAATGGACACAAACCGGTATTGCTTTTTATTACTCGAGAGCTGTGCTGCATGGAAGGAACTTAAATGCAAACAGAATCTAGGTGAGTCTTTATAAGGGTCAAAATCATGGAGGTGGAAAATTTCGAGGACCGAATTCTTAAAAAATCAACTTTGTTTTATGATAAAAATTGCATGCTCAAATGTTCGCTTTAGCCATAATTTTTTGTCGGTTCATGAACGGGCACAGCACAAAAATGTATATTTTTCAATTTACCGCAAAACCCCAAAAATTAGTAGGTACTAGAAAAACGTTCTTCGAAATGGTGATCTCTTCAAAATGCCTTCAGGGGTCTAGAATATAGCTTTATTTCTAGAATTTTTACAAAAAAAAAAAAAGAAGCTTTTTATGCATGTCCGAAATATTAAGGCCATAATTATATTATATTATAATTATTATTATAAGTAACTTTTTTGATAAAAGTGTATATTGCAGCCATACTAAGATAAGACATTGATTAAAAATACCCAAAAAAATGCAAAATTATGTGTTTGAAACCACATTATTTCTTCAGATTCTAAGAGCGTTCACGGAAATGACGTTTTGACCTTAATTTATTTTTGTTTTTTTATGTCACAAAGTAAAACGAAATATTTTTGAGATTATATTGTAGTGGCCTCGATTTTTGATCATAATACTATCATCAAAAAAAAAAAAAAAATAATCTAAATATACCCCAAAACAAGCGTTCCCGGAATGACTTTTAATTGATGTACGCTATACTTATAAATGAAACAAGAACTAACTTATAACATACATTTAATATAATATTTATCCATAAAATTAATTGTGAAATAATAAATCAATATGATATAAACTTTAAAAACTGCTTGTAGCACTATTTCTACGTTAAATGATTAAAATATTGGCACGATGCACATAGGAGTATTCTCGTCGAAAAGCTGGACAAAAGTCGATTTTCTAAAAATCAAAATTTTGAATTAAAGTTTTTACAAAGCGGATGCTAAATATACATGGGATCATATGATGCACTTCTTTTTTTTTGTGGTAAAGTTTTTGGTGTGTTAAAACAAGTTCAAAGTTAGCTGTTTATTTTCTGGAATTTGTTTGTAATTTTTGCTGATTTGGAAGTTATAGTTAGAGATTGATTGTGAGCAAGTGTGCTTTTAAACATTAAATTTTCATATGAGAAATACAATTGCAGGTATTGAATAATAATTAAAGAGTAGTTATGGAAATATTAAATTTTTTTTGTTTGAATAAATGACAGTGGGAAAAGAGTCTGCCACATATAGATATTTTTATTACTTTTTTTAAAGTCTAAGTGTTTTGTTATAGTATTCCCTCCTATTCTGCTTCGATACCTAGATTTATGATAACTTTGACTATTCTTTAAATTTAATATCAAAAAATTGATTGCGATTTTTTGCGATTAGCAAAATAATTTGCGAGTGAAATTTTTACTTTTAGTAAAATCACTCATACGCCCTACGTTTAATTTTAAGTGGTTGTTAACATTTTCCAGAAATTTTTTTACTGATATTAATGCATTTGGATTCACTACGCCTAAAAATCACAATGGTTCCATTCTAGAAGGTCTAATATTTTAGATATTTAATTTTTTCACATTTTGGGTGTATTAAATTTCATACTATTTTTTTTAGTTTTTCTTATCACAAGCGTTTTTAAAGTTTTGCTGAAAAAAATTATTTCCTTGCATAAATAATAATTTTTAGCAAAAATAATTAGTTTTACTTCAAAAAATAATTTTGTCCACGTTTTTGATCGAAATACTCTTATGTGCGATGCGTCGTTTATCTTGGGACAACTTTTATTAATGTACAAAAAATAAAACAATTTTTTTTTTTTTGTACGGAAACGCCACCTATGACAACAACTTAGTACTATGGAGTATGGGCCAAAATACTATTTAGTGCCTAAAAAAATATCCCTTTTTTTGAATTTCATTTCTCTTGATGAAAAAGTACCTACAAATTAGTAGAAAAACTATAATGAGTTATAAAATTAACATTATTTACTTTTACAAGTTTGAAACCCAAATTTGGATCGAACTGCTTACAAATTGCAGTAAATTTGTGGTGCTAACGCAGTGGTATTTAAAGTTTTAGATCTGATTTTTGGTAACAAAACTATTAAGAATATTTAATTGAAACAAATTTTTCTGTGATTTAACTTCATAGGAGACTTACATTGTTCATATAGTTTCAAATAGAAATATCAGAGAGCTTAATTATATGTATGATTTTACAAATAAATTTGAAATTTGCAGTAAAGTAACGCAGTTATTTGGTTTTGATCACTTTCTGTTTAAACTGTCATAAATATAGAAATATTGATATTGATAAAAACGTCCATATTTTTTTTTTTTTCATAATTCACTGTCCAAAGGGACAACTTTTTAGGCACTAAATAGTAGGTATTTTGGCCCGTATATCAACATTCGAATATTTTTTTGTAAAATAAGCGACCAAAAAATATAAAGTCATTCGTTTCGTAATTTTAACGGAAAAATAAAGAAATTAATTTTTTCATTAATTGCAATCTTCGTTGCCATGTACTCGGCCTTATTATGAATTCCATTCGTATCGGAAATTTGCTACGATTCCCGAAAAAATAATCACGAAATCCGTCCGTGATGGAAAATTTCATACAAATCGTCACCACAATCTGATTTTGTGATTGTTTAATTCGCGAATCGTAGACATTTTTCGATATGATGGAATACGTGATAAGACCGACTGCTTGAACCCCATGGTTTACAGATTTCTGTCCATATACACAAATGGTGTACTAAAACTAAGCTTTCCAACGATGTATATCTCATTCGTTGACGCTAGGTGGACCAGTTTGTCCATTCTCCTTTATAAAGAGTATTGTGTATAAGTGCTTTAATTAGAGGCGTTCCTTTGGGAATATTTATGTACTACTTAGTACTTAAAGCTCCTTTGAACTACTTTTTCAAAATAGCAAAAGTAGTTCTAAGTACTAAGCAGTAGATAAAGCAGCTATTAAGAAAAGAAATACTCAAAAATAATTGACTTTAATGTGTTCTTAAGCCAAATGATTTTTTGAATTGTGGACATGTCCTGGAACGCTTTTTTTTTTTCAGTGTATTAGATGCAATAAAATAGAAATGGAAACTTTTCTAACCGAAACATTATATTCCAAATGCGCGTCTATTCTTTAACTGGTAAATAAGAAAAAAACTTTAATTAAATGTTATTTTGATTTTTTGATTTACAAAAAATTTTACACACCCACGATTTTGACAAATAGCTTTATAGTTCCCTTCCACCCAAAAATTAATATCAATTTCTTTCACAGATTACCAACTTTTTGATGAAGCTTATTGCAAATTAGACAACTTTTTATGTCGTGAGAAAGTAGAGTTAAATTAAATTTAAATCATAATTTATTAAAATTGTTTAATTCCTAAATTAAGTATAAAATCACAATAAATGCAAAAAATCTGTTATTTTTTTTTTTTGTTTTAAATAAAAAATAAAAAATAAGAGAAAAATCTCCTCTAACGTCGTTTCTTTTTTTCCAGCTTCCGGATTTTGTGTTGCCTTCGAGCGGCATTTATAATATCCGTTGATTGTTTTTGTTCCTTTATTTTTAATGAAAGAATACAATAATTATTGATTTTATAATAATGAATTTTATAAATAACAACTTACTTCACCAATTTCTCCATCATTTCCTTGAGTTTCTTGTGAGATGGGCAAGAAAATCGATGAACCTATGCAAATTAGTTGAAAAATTGCACCCACATACAGGCCATAGCGTAGCACTGTACTGAAGATATCTTCTTCGCCAAATTTATCTAAAGTTGATGTGGTTGTTGATTCCATGGTTAAGATTGCTTGCAAATATTTTTTAAATATTTTATTTAAAAAAATAAGTTTTTTTGCAAACAAAATTTAAGGATTTGAGGTCATTTGTTTACGAAGGAAATTATTTGACATTTGTAAAATGTCATAATTTTTTGAATCAGGGATGTTATATGAGCTTTGTTCATTGAGAGGGAAGTAATTTCCTAAGGTAGTGTGTCAATTGCGTTAGATTTTTGATTAAAATTTTTCCGGTTCTGTAAATTTTATCACTGGGGATTTTTGAATGAATAGTCAGCTATTACATGAAGCCTCAAGAGGCGCAACTATTTTTTCGAATTTTCTTTTGATAATCATTCTGTGAGGCGCGTACTATTACACGATGCCTCTTGAGTCGAAGACTCAAATTTGACATTTCTCTTTTGATTTAAGTATTGTTGTTGTTATATTCCACCAAGAAGCAAAAAGAAATGAAAGGGAATGTTGAAAAAAGAAAGAGTGGAAAAAGAAACGTCAAAAAAGAGTCTCAGAATTTTGGCCCACGACTCTCCGGTCGGATAATTTTTTGTTTTATCTTCTTTCTCTTTTGCACTCATTGGTTTTGAAAAGAGGCTCGCCTCTTGAGGCTTCATGTAATAGCTGACATAGGGGTATTCACGATCTGGTGCAACAGGCCTAGTAAAAATGTAAAATTTTATTTTTTTACAATAGATCGTGAACTCCCCTTTTCTTATCTATATAGTAAATATTGAAGCATGAATGAAATCCATGATGTTTTTTTTTTAACATGGTTGTTCCTCCACTTTTGCTTCTTCTTTTTTTTCCATTTTTTATAATTTAATTCTTTGTTTTGTTCGGGTTAATTAATTTTCACAAATTATTTTACATCAAAAGAAACTAAATTACGGGACATGAGTACCGACAAGCCGACAACCATAATAAACAGAATAAAAAAGACAAACTGTTTATCATGGGCGACGCGACGGTGAGCTGTCATCTGTCAAAAATAATTTTACTCTATTGTATTTTTATTTTGCAATAGGTCTAGGGTATAGCAAAAGTGCAAGACTGTTGTAAAATTTTAATCCGTATATTTTGTTGTTGTAGTGTTGTAAGATTTTACACTGGTTGTGTTCCTTTGGGCTCAGCAAAGTACTTTTTAGTACTTCTGAATCCATTCAAAGACATTTTTTCTATAGAAGAAATGGAGTTGAACACAACCAGAAGTACTTAGCAGTAGATACTTAAGGTAAAAGGAACACAGCTACTTTTGCACTTTTACAATGATACAAGACCAGTTGCATCGGATCGTGAATACCCCTATTATTTTTACCTTATTACCCTTAAAGCCTTAACTACATTAGCTGCGTTCCTTTGGAAATATTTATCTACTTTTTAGTACTTAAAGCTGCTTTGAACTACTTTTTCAGTATAGCAAAGTAGTTCAAAGTAGTTTTAAGTACTAAAAAGTAGATAAATATTTCCAAAGGAACGCAGCTATTGGCTCAAAAAGTGAAAAAGTACAAAAGTGAACATTTTCAAACGCATTTTTGTATAGTTTTTCGGCCTGTAAAAATTAAAACAAATGTTGCAGAAAGCTTATTTTTTAATCTAATAAACAATTTGTATACTCTTTTTGACAAAACAATTGCGCTAGCCAGAAAAAAAAAATGTTTTCACTTTTGTGCTTTTTCAAAAAGTTGTGTATGTGGTTAAGCCTTTACCCAGAGCTTACAACGTTGCCACCCCTTTTATCCGTGGCTCAGCAACTTTCTTAACTAAAATTTAAGCTTCGGTAAAGGTATTACAGAAACTACATGTCAGTTTCTTTTAAACATTTAGTAAGATTGTTGGGCATGGAAAAATGAGAACGTTATACAAAATGGACCCTTTATAACAATGTACTTATGAAGCCTATAAGAATCTAAAACGAAACTTTAACGAGGTTCTACAGAAGCTTTCAGATTTGACAGATAGCTTCGCAACAGGCCGTATATCGAAATTAGAAAAACAACAGCAAAAACAAAAAATTATTTTCTTTTTTAAATGGTTTTGACTTGATTTATCATAACTCCGGGTAAACCTGGTAAAATGGTAAATGTGTTAAAATATTTTATAGATTTGACAGTTCGTTTACCACATTTACCACTTTACCAGATTTACCAGGAGTTTACACCGTTGCTGCGGTTAAAACTAGAAAATGCTTATTTACACGATTGTCTGCCGAAATTACTGGCGAATTGCCAACTCATACAAAATTTTGACACATATACCTACCATTTTACCACGTTTACCCAGTTTATACCGTTTAAAGAATACCATTAATTTCTTGTACGATTTGACATTCGAAATGAGATAATTTGCGAAATTATCTCTTTTGGATTCTAGCCAAACCAAGCTATACTCTGTCCGATAAAAATTGGCAGTACAGGGAAGGTAGGGCATTTGCATCTCACTCTGCTTCACGCCTTCTGGATATGTCTATCACATAAAAAAGCTCACTTAGCGATGCCGTATTATCAAAAAAAAATGTTACGAAAAGGTACCAGCGTTACCATTTTGTCAGTAAAATTTCACAAAAACGAAAAAAAAAAATAAATTTTTCGTTTAACACCAAAATAACAAATAAAAAATTCACTCATTTAAGACGCAGGCCGACCCAACGCATGGGTACAAAATTTTGCCTGTTGAAATCTTAAAATGCATGTTAAAATGTTGACATTAACTGTTTTCCTACATGCACAAAATAAAAATCAAATAGCCACCAACACCACGACCAGAGATACCCAAAAGAGATGAGAAACTTCTGACGTCATACGCGGTTTGCCTACAAGCTGCTTTAGACATTTTTGGATAAGTATGCGTGAAAAAATATACATTTTTGGCGAAGTATGCGTGAAAAATTGACATTTTTGCTTAGGTGTGCGGAAAAACACCGTGGCTACACTATGTGTGTTTTTCACATTTATTCACGAATACAAAAGAGATTACAACAACACGAAATAAACAAATGGGTTTTGGGGGGTAAAACGTACGAAAGTTTCCCATCTCCTTTGGGTATCTCTGACCACGACAACACATATGCTTTTTTTCGTTCAAAAAGCTTGAAAAAAGCATTAATCCTGAAAGCTCTTTCAGAAAAATAATAGAAAAAGGAGTAGTTTATGAAGGAAGTTTACCAATGGTAACTCTTATGTATTGTGAATACTTTTAATAAACAGCTTTTATGATTGAGTTCCATTCTGCCACAGATCGTGAGGCAGATCGGTCATAGGAGGGTGTACTTCGCTTAATAAAGAAATAACAACAACAATGCCATGGCACGTCTGTGGTGTTCTTGTGTGTTTCAGGGGCATATTTTTCGTAAATTGCTTTTTACCAATCGTTAGGTCCCATTGTTTTTGAAAAAGCTCTCCCATAAGGCCTGTACTGCCAATATTTATCGGACAGAGTATAGTATTCTGAACTACAGATTTAAAAAAAAAAATGAAAGTTAAATTTTCGAACGCATATTTCCATCTTATGTAATCATACCATAATTCGAGTATCGAACAACATGCAGTCACTTCACAAATGTCAAAAAGCGAAAAAAATTCCTACAAAATCCTCAATTTTCTGCCTCAACGAATTTACAAAAATTAAATAAAATTCATTTTTCTTATAAAATTTTAAAATGTCAACTTATAGAATTGGTTCGGCTAGCCGCCTCTTAATCCGTAGTACACTCACACAATCATTAAAGTTACATGAAACGCAACAAATCCGTCGATTTGCCGCCTCTTCCCCCAAATCCAATCGATGGGGTACACTCAAATTGGGTTTGATTGGAGCTGCCATTGGAGCAGCTGCAGGAACAACATACTCCTTATATTCAAATTGGACAGATAGAAGTTCCCATATGGAACATCAACAAATTAGAGCCAAAGTTATTGATGAATTACCAAAAATCCGAATCACTAAAAAATATGTCAATCCCAAGGACACTTCTGGGTTGGAATTGATTCTATTTCAATTCCAAACATGTCCATTTTGTTGCAAGGTTAGGGCTTTCTTAGATTTTATGGGTATTTCGTATTCTGTAGTTGAAGTTGATGCAGTATTACGTCAAGACTTGAAATGGTCTGAATACAAGAAAGTTCCAATGGCTTTGGTTAGACGAAAAGATGGCAAATACGTTCAGTTAACCGATTCGAGTACAATCATCTCGGTTCTGGCTTCGTATATGATGAATCCAAAAGAACAAGATTGTGGTGAGATTGTTGACTTTTATCCAGAGATCTCGTTCTTTGATAACGATATGAAAAAGAAAACTGACGTCATGAATAAGTATTTCTTGATGTACCAGGAAAATAAGCCACCAAAAGGTGTCACTTCAGAAGACCAAGAGTAAGTCAGAGACTGTATTTGCACTTTAAGGTCTGATGAGTATATTCTTCTTTTAGCAAAGAACGCAAATGGAGAAGCTGGGCTGATTCCCATCTCGTTCACTTGATCTCCCCGAATTGTTATAGAAACCGGGCGGAAGCTTTTGAAACATTTGAATGGTTTTCAGAAGCTGGCGAATGGAGTGTACATTTCCCTAAATGGGAAAGAGATCTGATGGTCTATGCTGGTGCCACTGCAATGTGGTTGATTGGAGGAATGTTGAAGAAACGTTACGGACTCTCGGATGATGTCCGTTCACATATCTATGAGGCATTGGACAAATGGACCAATGAGTTGAAAAAGAAGAATACCAAGTTTATGGGTGGAAATCAACCAAATTTGGCTGATCTTTCAGTCTTTGGGGTGCTGAGTAGTATGGAAGGATGTCAAGCTTTCAAAGATTGCCTACAGAATACACAAATTGGTAAGGGTTTGTTTCTATCATTCGATCATTTGAAATACTGACTTTGTATTCACAGGTGAATGGTTCTATGGAGTCAAAGAATTGGTAGTCAAAAACCGAGGACAACTAATAAGAGAGAGAGTTGAAGGAAAGCTACCAATCGAACAGAGAATCAATTTAAATGCATAAATCTTCTACAACGAATGTAAAAATCTACAAAATTTATTAAATTAGTTTTTAAGTTGCAAATTTTTAAAAAGTTTTTATTTATTCGAAGTACTTTTGTCAAATTGGCCACTATTCGAATTCGAGAATTGAAGCCGTAGAAATACTTGACGTGCAATACGGACTTAATTTTTGTTTGTTAATAGCAATAAAATATTTTATACTTATTTAAATCACCTTAAATATTATACAATTTTGATTTCTTCAAAAATAATGGTTAAAATGATTTAATTAAAAAAAAGACATAAAATTGTTATCTCTTATAAATTCAATTGGTATTGGAACGAACTACATAAAAATTGCTATTGGCCAAGGATTCTTCGTAATTTTTTTTTTTTTTTATTTGTTTAGTATTCTACGAATGGAATCATTAGAATTGATGATATAGCCGTATTTTATTCTAGAGCGTGTTACTTCTAGTCGTCTAGACTTTGGCATTCGCTATGGCTTTTCCGTTTGAATTGGGTGGAATTGGTTTTTTTTTTTCAATCGCTTAGAACATGAGGACTGCGATTCAAAAAAAAATTTTTGGTGGACAGTTTTCTGTTCTCTTGGTCAATTGTAAACGACAAAGAATGGCTTTTTCTCTAAAAAAAATAAACTTTACAAAAAAATTTTCGTGAATGCAGCACAGCATGTCTGGCTATAAATCAGAAAGAGGAAGACGGAAAACTAATGTAATGTTAACTTCGGCCTATCACGAATTCCATTCGTATCGGCAATTTTATACGATTCCCGAAAAAAATCACAAAATCCGATCGTAGAGACGATTTGGATGAAATTTTCCATTACGAATAGATTTCGTTATTGTTTTTTCGGGAATCGTTGAGAGTTTTACATACGAATGGAATTCGAGAAAAAGCTGACTGTTTCTAGAAAATCGTTTATTTTGATGGGCCAATAAAATAGGTTCACCAACTTTAAAATAAGTTTGAGTTCAAACTTACAGAACAGTGGAAGGGTTTTTTAGTGGATTGCATGAAAATCAAAGTGGAAACTCCTTTAAAACCTCAAAGAAAGGAAAATAAGTTGAATTTCTATAATAGTGTCACGTGAGTTAAAAACGATAAACTTAAAAATTATACTACTCGAAACCTTACAGAATTTTTTATATAGTCGTTAATATTTGAAAATTAATTTAGTGTTATAAAATCAATATTATCGACAGAAAATCGTTTTCCACTGAAATCAAATAATTCAAGTGAACCTATTCTATCGACCCATCATTTATAGTTTGGAATATTTTTTTTTTCTTATCCTTGAATGTTCATCAGAAAAAAAATTTCGGAATTTTTGCTAGATTAAAAATTCGATTCACCCACTTTTAAATAATCCCAGGGGGTTATTTATCTATCATGTGCATTTTGCCAAAAAAAAAAAAAAAAAAACAAAACAGTGTCATTTAAAAAATAAAGATTATGCCACATTCTCTAAGGGTATTTTTCGATGCTGTATCTCATGGAACCCAAGGTAATCTGACTGCCCTGAAAAAAGTTTTGGCTGAAAAAACACTTTATGGTTTGAAATTAATGTCGAATTCCTTTCAACAAAAAAACATAATGGAATTAAAATCGATTTCAATGCGTTTTCCGTGTCGTAAACAATGCACCGAGCATGTAAAATGCTTAGGCCATTTTAAGCCTGGTGCGCTGTTCGAGATAAAATTTAGCTCCTATACAAATTATTGAAAAATTTTATCCGAGCTAAAATGGATCCCATACAAATTATCGATAACTTGTATGGGAATTTTATCTAGGGTAAAATTTTGCGCGAACAGCGTACCAGACTTTAGTAAGTAACTTAGTCAAAAAACTGATTTTTAACTAAGTAAATTACCAAAATGGCATGTCCGGGAACGCTTTTTTTGGGTATATTAGATTCAATAAAAAAGAAATGGAAACTTTTCTAACCGAAACAAATATATTCTTAGATGCGTGTCTACTGTTATTAGCTGCGTTCCTTTGGAAATATTAATCTACTTTTTATTACTTAAAACTACTTTGCTATACTGAAAAAGTAGTTCAAAGCAGCTTTAAGTACTAAAAAGTAGATAAATATTTCCAAAGGAACGCAGCTTTTATTGATAATGAGAAAAAAGCTTTAAATAAAAGTTATTTTAGATTTTAGACTTATTTATATATTTATATATATTTAAATTTCTTAATTTCTCGGACTTACCGCGATTATATTTTATTATTTTATTAATTTAAATATATAAGTTATTTTGATTAAAAAAAATACCTGGACATCAAATTTTCCACCTCCATGGTTTTGACCCTTAAATCGTTTAAAATTTTGTGCCTTTTCTCACAAACACTTCTTATTAGCAAAAATCCGGTGCAGTGCAATAACACCCGCGTCAATAAACCCTGCAGGTGTTTTTACCCAAACGAAAAGGAAAGGGGTAATTGACGCGGGTGTTATTGCACTGCACCCAAAAATCCAAGTTGTGAGTTGTGACCTCCTTCAGAGCAGATCACAAATTCGAAAGTTTTGCAAAAACCTCACAAAAACAAATTCAGCTCACCTTGTGAGGTTCACATATGGAGATTGTCATTATAGTCGCCTGCGGCATATGTTCTCATGAGTTGACTTACGCCGAAAAGCTTTAGCACGCAAAAATCGACTAGTGAAAAGTCGGCATAAGCAAATCGTACAAGATCCAACCGTAAAATAAAATCTTAAAAAAAAATTTGTAAATATTTTACTTAACGCAAAAAAATACAACACCCTATGAAATCGAGTATCGTTTGTAAAACACGATGAACGAACCGTACCCAACTTCAGAGAGATGTGTCATCTGTCAAAAATTATAAAGCTAAAAAATTAATTGTCATCTCATCAGCGGCATTTGCAAAAATTTCTTTGCCTTTTATAAAAATCTTTTTTCCCCAATTTTCTTTATAAAACAATAAAAATATGTTGAGTTCTGGAAATTTTCCCGAATACCGTGTTCCCGGTGTACAACATGATGATTTCTCTCCCTATGAATCTAATGGCGGGTAAGGAACAATAATTTTCTTACAAAAAAAATAGATTTCTTATTTCCCTTTGTTTCTTACTACGCTCATAGGAGCATCGTGGCCATCGCTGGAGATGATTTCGTAGTCATTGCAGCCGATAGCCGTCTTAGCAGTGGATATTCCATCCACACACGTGACCAGAACAAACTTTTCAAACTATCGCCACAAACAGTTTTGGGTTCAACCGGCTGTTGGTGTGACACTCTTGCATTGACTGCTTTGGTCAAAGCTCGCATGCAAATGTATGTGCACACTCATCAGAGGACAATGTCCACTGATGCCGTTGCTCAAATGTTGTCCATTCTCATGTACAACAAGCGTTTCTTTCCATATTACGTGTCAAATGTTTTGGCTGGTTTAGATAGCGAGGGCAAAGGTGTCGTTTACAGCTACGATCCAATTGGTCATTGCGAGAGGGCTAAGTATCGCGCTGGAGGTTCTTCGGGACCACTCTTGCAACCAGTATTGGATAACCAAATTGGATATAAGAATATGCTGTTGGATGAGAAGCCAGCTTTAACTAAGGAACGCGCTACTGCCGTTGCTATTGATACTTTTATTTCAGCTGCTGAGCGTGATATCTACACTGGCGATGCTGTTTATATTAATATCATTACCAAGGATGGAGTTGAGGCAAAGGAGATTCCTTTGAGGAAGGATTAAAGAGAATACACAACTCGCGATGGGAGGATGTTTTTTTTTTATCAATTTGTAATTGTGTACTGGTGGTTTCCGGTTAATAAAATTAGTTCAACTAATCACTTTTTTTTTATTTTTTATTTCTCGTTGAAAAATACTATTTTCTACTTTGAATAAACATCATTGTTTTACAATACAAGCCACTGATGATGTAAAGAATCTTCATTTGACCCCTTTACCTTTCAAAAATTGAAAAAAATCTTATGCAACTCGTATTTCCATTAGGCACTCCAGTTAGTTGGGGACACGGGTGAGAATTAATCTAGAGAAATGAAACGAGAAGTAAGAACTTCTGGGAGCATACTAAGTTCCAAAATTTTCAAAGGAAGTGCCTTAATGTATACTGAATTAATATAAAACTACGTTGCATGAGCCTTTGAGTAGGTTTGCTAAACTGATCTTTCGATGGCAATGCATAGCTTGCGTTTGTTTTTGAAATGTTCAATAATATCTATGTATTTTGATCGCCATTTAAAGGCTTCGGATAGCAAAATGGATCTGCAATATTTACTTCTATGATATAAGATACCTTAAAAAAATTTTTTTCATTGGTATCTCTACATACTACATATTTAATACAAGAAAATTATGTATACATTAGGGTGTTCCTGATATTTTTATTTTTTCTGAAACTCCACGGTGCACAATGGGCCTAAAGGACCATTTGCGTCTCAAAAAATGGTTTTTATGAAATTTTAATTTTTGGTAATTTCTTTACGGAAATGAATCAAGGGAAAGTCAATCCATATGTTTTCATTGAAAATTGATTTTTAAAATGAGTTTCTCTATTACAAAATTGTATCTGAAGTCTTTACTTGAAAATACTTTGTTTAAGTAACAAAATAAAGCAAATCTTCACGATACGTTTTCAAAACTATATTTGAATAAATTATATAAGTGTTTTGTATGTCGTTGGAAAGCTTATTTTAACTGCTATTTATATTGCTGAAAATAAAAATTTTTTAAAATATATTTTTAATTAATATTATTTTTTTTCACACAATAGACTTTTATTTGCAGTTTTTTAATTTCGAATTGAGTTTAAAATGTTTCCGCTGTCTACTTTTTTTAACAATTTTGTTCTTTGGTTTATGTACTAAAAGATACAAAAAGAATTAGCTGCTTTTATCTGCTTTTCTTTGATAGAGAACGATATATCTGCGGAAAGACATAGTACAAAAAAACGTATTTTGGTACATCTTTACCTGTTTCAATACATATCTTGAGTTCTATTGATCGCACTGTCAAGTTTGATGTCTTCAGGCTTTGGGGAAATGACAGAGCATCAGTCCTTATATTCAGAATGTGATTTTGTGTTAATTTAGCCTACTCACATTAATTGGAAAACTCGCGATATTTAACCCCTCAGAAACCATATCAAGCCGCGATTTAAAGCTGCCAGACTTTTGAATTCGTTATTAAAACGCATAAGGCTATAAAACTGCATACTCACATTTTGGTTATACCTCCACTCCCAAAATTTGCTATGGGCTCTTAGACTTAGTATATGCACCCGAAATTGAAGATATTATTTGTACTATTAGAAAAAGTCTAAGGTAGCAGAAAAATGTTAGAATTTAATATTGTAATTGTTGAAAAAAATTTCATCTATAAAAAAGTTACATAGAGATTTTATTTACTGATTTTGATTTTACTCGATGATTTTCAAAAGAGCCGTTTAAAGTATTTAATTAAGAAGGATTTTCGTGAAAATTGACAACCAGTTTTTTTTTTGTGATTTCTTTGTTTGCTCTTTTCTCAAAAGCGTAGTTTTTCGACTATTTCACTTTGCTTTACAAACGACTTTATTTAAAATGAGTATAATCAATATTTTTCTTATAATTTTTCAATAAAATAGCTTTAATTTCAAATAACGTAACACAAAGAAACTACATTGAAATGTATTTTTTTCTTTATTTTATACTCATACAAATAATTAAGTAATTTTAAGACACGAAAGGAATGCCTTTATAAAATTAAGAAACCAGTTTTATCTTATTTTGCAAAATTTGAGAAAATAATCTTTTAAGATACAAAAGTTACAGATTTTTGAGACGTTCTAGCCTAGTCAAAATTGTATTTTTTTTAGCTTGGAATAAACGTTTAATACTTAAATAAAAATATTAGCTAAAAAACAGTGTGTCAAATAATTTATTAAACATTTCAGGTAATATATTCCTAATTTGAGTTAATTATTTCCAGAGTCGAAGAAATGACAGATTTTTGGAACGCCATAGTTGAGCCAAAATTGTACTTTTTGAACTTTGCCTAGCTTTTCAAAGCTCAAAAATAATTTGGATTTAAAAAAAACGCTCAATGATTTTTGGTACATTAAAGATTATATGTTCCAAATTTGGTTTAATTATTTCAGGAGACAAAAAAGTTAGAGATATTTTTAAATACCCAAATCAAGCGAAAATCGTACTTTTTGAACTTTGACTAATTTTTAAAAGCTTAAAAACAATTTAAATTAAAAAAAAAGTAAGTTGAATGATTCGTTATATATCAAAGGCATTATATTCCAAATTTGAAGCAATTATCACAAAAGACAACAAAGTTACAGATTTTTGAGACGCCTAAGGCCATATGGGCCCACTGTGCGGTGGAGTGGATGGACATCAATTAGTTCTAAATAGAGAACATAGATTTTCAATTTCATTTCAACTGCTTAGTATATCCCGTCACAATCCGCGCGTCTAATAGAATACCCCAAATAAAATTACCTATCAAAATCAAAGGAAATGTTTGACAAGAAAATTTCAAGTCAAACTCGGGAGAGGAAGTAAGTCAAATACAAATTTTAAACAAAATTAGGGAAATTGTTTCTCAGCATTTCAAATCGGATCATGGCTATCCAATTGCCCCGTATAAGAACCAACCTAATGAACATAATCGCTCATTTATTTGAATACTGTCATAACTCAAAAATCACGAGTTTTGAGTTATTAATGCAGACAGAGGTTATTGGAATACAAATTGTGCATCCTGTATAAAGTCATATCTTAGCTTTAAAAACTGACTGAGAAGAAGGACTAGGAGCACTAACTTTTTATATAAAAAATAGAGCGATACTAAATTAAAAACTCATTTTCTGGAAAACCAGGTTTATTCGAGTTATGAGAGTGCTCAATTAAATTAGCTATGTATATTTTAATAATTTTTTTAAGAAGTTTGAAATAAAGTTATTTGAATGAAGTATTTTTAAAAAATTGGTCCTAAAACTCATAATTTTGAAAATGCCCTTTTTTTTAAATTTAACATGGTGGACAGTTCGAAAAAGCATGATTCTGTCTCTTTGCGTGAAATGCAAGGACGCGCGTTCCGAATAAATACATGTTATATGTTACTTTGAATGTCATAACTTTGAATACATAACTTTGAATGGCTAAAAGTGTCAAAAAATATAGATTAAAATGAGAGACCCTGTCGCAAGTACTATACTGCCCATAAACTCGTAAAGGCCCTAACTACATTTTTCTTACTTCTGAGTTATAGAGGGAAACAGTAAATCTAATATCGCAGTTTGCATACAAAAATGAAAAAAATCAAAAGTACATTTTGAATTTTCTGACGTATTTGAAGACCTAGGCCAAAAAAAATAAATGAGGATAAATCAGAGACAAAATGCCCTAACTCCAAATATGCAAAAAAATCAAAATCGAAAATGTTGTTGTTAGGGCCTTTAGGAGATTATGGGCAGTATACTTCCCATAATCTCGTAAAGTTTTTCAAATTCTATGAACTATTTTCAGCAAAAGGATTCGATTTTAGCAAGAAGTGCAAGGTACCGAAAAATAATTAAATATTCTGTGCCGGCTTTATTTATAACTTTTTTCGTACCCCTGTAAACTGTTTCGAGTCTCCAATTTATTGAGAAATTAGTTAAAAATCAGTAACAAAATTCCTCACGATCGCCTGGACAAAGCCACCTTATCATATTTTTTTTTAATGAGCGAATTATGTTTTTAAAACAATTTATAGCATTGGGGAAACCCATTTATTTGTTGTTTAATTGCTTACCGTATTTTTCAATTTTCTTACGAATTCATAGGATATGTAATTGTCATATACAATTAAACATGCACTATTATAGGAGTAGGTATAATATTCGCTAGCCTGCTCTACAGCTACTCAAAACATCTAAAAAAAAAACTAAAAGAACATTAGTTCTTAAGATAATAAACAGCCTGAAGTCAAATATATCGCCAAAGAAATACCTGAAGTACCAGCCTCCTTTAATTACTCTCATCTTCTATCCTAAGCGCATTTTAAGACTTCTCTCCAACCATCAATTTGCAAATTAAATTTCTGGTTTATGTTAACAATAACAATCCTAATACAGATGCAAAAAAAATTATCACTTAAAATAATCTCTGGGATTATCTCAACAAGTTTTCTTTATGTCTTACTCAATATACAAACACACTGAGAATATTGAGAAGAAATTCCCAAGAATTCATTCCAATCTCGTTCTCAAGTACCTACTTGTGATTGTCTCGTATCTTCTCTGAGCTCTGATCTGAACCTGAAAACCTGATTACTTGATACAAGTTCAATTTCAGTCACAAAAGTTATCTTCTGAATGGTTAATTCCAGCAATATTTAGTCATTTACGAACACTCGAGTGCACCGGTTGATTCTGCTCCTAAGAAAAAATGACAAAAATTTTAATTTTGTCGGCTTTGCTGATCGTTGCGACGACAGCAACTCTTGGCTACGAAGTTCCAAAGGCTGAATTTAAAATATTCTATCCAAAAGGATTTGAAGTTTCTATACCTGCTGAAGAAGGTGCCACATTGTTTGCTTTCCATGGAAAACTTAACGAAGAAATGGATGGCTTGGAAGCTGGACGATGGGCTAGAGATATCTTAAAGCCCAAAAATGGTCGATATATTTTCAAAGACCGTGAGACAAGTTTAAAATTGGGAGACACTATTTACTATTGGACTTATGTTATCTATAATGGATTGGGTTACAGAGAAGACGATGGAGTTTATGTAGTAACAGCTTATGAAAATGATAGTGGTTCTAAGACTCCACCTGTTACCCCTCCTCCATCTCAACCATCTGGATCAGAAGATCCCTCATGTCGTTCCAGTGTTACAAGAATGAACAATGATTTACCTGTTCGATGTGCTGGCCAGATTTTGTTTGAGGAAGATTTCAATAGTAACAATTTGGATTCCGCCAAATGGATGATGGAGAGACGATTCACAACTCAGCCAGATCATGAATTTGTTGTTTATTTGCTAAATAGTGATGTGCTAAAAATCCGAAATAGTGTGGCGAAAATTAAGCCAATTTCTACTACAAGTGTGTATGGAGATAATTTCTTGAGGAGGGAATTTAATTTGGGAACAAATTGTACCGGAATCATCGACACAGAAGATTGTAGCCGGGCTGCAAGGACCTATGATATTCTGCCTCCTTTCATATCGTCTCAATTCTCAACTAAAAATTCTTTCACTTTCAAATATGGTAGAGTAGAAATTCGTGCTAAAATGCCAAATGCTCCTTGGGTGTTCCCACAACTATTCCTCGATCCAGTCAATACTCGGTATGGCTCAAAGAACTACCAATCTGGACAAATGCGAGTGGCCTTGAGTCGCAGCAGTGGTGGAGATTTGGCCAACGAACTTTTCGGTGGCGTTATCATCAATGCTGAAGAGCCCTTTAGAAATGAGAAAATGTGCAAGAGAAGTGGTTCTCCAATTGATTGGTCAGCTGACTTCCATGTGTTTACTTTAGAATGGTTGCCAAGTAAAATTGTTGTTAGTGTGGATACTGAAGAATATTGTACTATTGAAACACCAGAAAATGGATTTTCGAATTTGCAAGTGGATGGTAAATCGCTACCAAATAAAGAATATTTGGAAACTGGGTCAAAAATGGCACCTTTCGATCAAGAGTTTTATATCAGATTGGGATATGGTATTGGTGGACATAAAGATTTTCCAGATGATACAACATTATGGCTGAAGGAGAAACCTTGGAGAAATGGACATCCCAAGGCAATGAAACATTTCTGGGATAAAAATAAGAGAAATTTGAATCAATGGTTGGGGCCTTCTGCAGCTCTAGAAATTGATTACGTTAAAGTATTTGCAGTATAGGTTAAAAAAAAATAAAAATAAAAAATGTTTTATTTTTATTGAAAAAATGCCTTTTTTATTTTGGTTATTTTCAGTTGAAATCTTTTTTTTTTTCTGGCTAAAAATATGAAGATTCTTCTCAATCTATTAAAATAGCTTAAGGTATTCTCATCCTTGCATGGAATATTATTGTCGTTAATTTCTAAAAAACTTTAAACTTTTAATCTTAAATCTAGGAAATTCCGAGTCTTTAAGGCTTTATTGTAAATAGCTTAGTGTATAAAAACAATTATTGGCAAAGGTCACAGTTTACAGATAACTGTTATATGACTTCTATTCTGCTGTTGCAAAATATAATAATCTTTAAAACAAGTTCATATGACGTTTTGTTTTCAAATAATTATTATCAATTTGTCAACAATACCTATTAAATCTAAAAATAGAAGAACTAGTTTTTCCCATTTTAGAGATGATTTAATGTAATTTTAACTATGTAGTTGTTCTGTATAAAAATTCTTCTAAAGTGTAATGAACCTAGACTAGACGCGTGCTGTAAATTAGTTGTAATATTGTTGTTGTTTTATTTTTAAACAAACTTTACTGTATTAATTAGAATAATTTAGTTTAGTAGTACCATCGGACATGCTTCTTTAGAATATTATTACAAGGGAAAACAAAAGCAATGTGAACAAGTTTTAGCCGCTCTTCATTTATGTATTAATTTAAATGTTACAAATGAAAGATTCAAAGTTTTTTACTTGGACTTAAGGTTTAACTTAAGAGAATTCTTAGACACATACATTTTGGGGTGAATTGCTTAGGTGGAAGAATGACTTTTACATTTCTTAAACACAAGTTAAACTCCACCCATAAGCGAGGTAATGATTTAATCTTAAATCTTAACTTCGAATTGCAGTGAATATGAATGTTTACGCTATAACTTCACTTTTGGTTTAAAAGGAGTTTGAAGAAAGATATTTATTCAGTGGTATCTAAGTTGAATTCCTTTTGACTTATGTCGAAACCCAATGTGCAACGGTTAACAAAATATTTGTTCGACGTTTTTTCAAAGAACTGATTTCTTATAATCCATTTTTTGAAAAACAGTTTTTAAAATAAAGTTGGTATGCTATTTCGTAGCAATTATATTAATGGACACCTTAAACCAGAATTTCAACAAAAAATCTGTATCCCATTTTCAAATTTAAATCGTTAAAATTGAAAGTCATTTTCGCAACCCACTTTTTTCCTGTGAAATTAACTATAATTAAATCTAAATCTCTATTCCAAGAAAAAAACACCCTTTCATTCAAGATTTGTATGTAATAAAAAATACCGTAAAATCATGTTCCATAAAGGTTGATGGCAAATTGTCTACAGTATATTTACTATACAGTTAAGTTTTTACTATAGAAAAGCTTGTCTTTATGCGATACTATGCTGAACTTGGAAATTACGCAGTGTAGTACTACATTGCCGTACCTATAATTTTATAAAAAAAAAAGTCGGAAATAAGTTCAAAGGTGTTTGACATAATCATCTTCTATCAAGCCTGTTTTTCGGGAAGTTCGATACTATCTCTGAGTTTCTCTTTCGAAATAGCGATTGATTTCATTGTTGTTCAATTTTTCAATGAATTTTTTCTTCTTAACGAAATTTACTTCCCATTTCTGATTTATTAGATATTGTGACCTTTTACGTATAAATTCAAATGAGTTGTTTTTAACACTCCAATGTAAACAGTACTGTACCAAATTGTTTACTAAAAAACTATATTAAATGTTTTATTTTATTTCTAAAGTAGGTACTGCCAACTCCAAAGGTGAAACGACAGCCCTGGTGATATCACATCAATGAGCCATTCTCTGGGTATGACGATCTTTCACTCATCGTCATTAGACTAGACACTGTTATCGTACATAACCTAACCATAGGAAAATAATACAAATTTAAAAATACCATTTGGAAATTTTTAACAGAACATATTTATTTAATTAATCTACGAGAACAAAAAAATTAAACATAATAAAGCTTTTCAAGTTTCGGAGAAAAAGAAAATTAAAATGACCGGTGGAGTTTTTCCTTCAAATACCATCTATTTCAGGTTCTATGAGCATGAATAGGAATACGAGATTCTTCACTCTCGCCAATTCGTACATCTATTTTCGGAATCGGTTCTTCTGTAGTTGTTGGAGTGTTTTTATTTTTGATATTTTTCATCAGTTTAATAACTCCCTGTTGAAATTCTATTACTTGATCGTCATCAAAATTGTTCAGTGTTGGAACTAAGCCATTACAAAATGAATTATGTCTGTTAAAGGGTCCAGTTGCAGCCAAAAGATATTCCATCAACTTTATTATGCTAGGATCTGTGGCCGATAACTTTGGATTTAGTAATAATTGATCTTCATTGTTTTTTTCTTTGAAGTTCGTCTGTTTGTTAACACTTTCTTCTTGTTTAAATTCTTCTTTGTTTTTTTCTTTAGAGTTTGTTTGTTTGTTAACAAAATCTTCATTGTTTTTTTCTTTGAAGTTCGTCTGTTTGTTAACACTTTCTTCTTGTTTAAATTCTTCTTTGTTTTTTTCTTTAGAGTTTGTTTGTTTGTTAACAAAATCTTCATTGTTTTTTTCTTTGAAGTTCGTCTGTTTGTTGACACTTTCTTCTTGTTTAAATTCTGCAGTTGCTCCTGAATTAATAGCGCTGACATTTTTAACGGCTTCTATGGTGGCTGAAATAGAAAACACACATAATATAATAAGCTATATAAAACGTTTATCTAGAGAAAATTTCGCCTTGGTAACAAAAATGTGTAAATTAAGATTCTATGGAGGCAAAGAGCCAGAATAGAACCCTAATCCAGATCAGTTCTCTAGTGAATTGCCTTAGGATCTGTACAGGTAAAATAGGCATTTATAAAAAAAAAAAATTGTTACACTCATGAAACTTGGCAAAAAGTTTGCTTTTGGGATAAGAACCAAGTACAAAAAAAGTCTATAAAAAAAAGTTGGGTGGAAGGGTGTTTTTCCGCGGACAAGAGGGAGGGGGTGAAGGTCAAAAATATACTGAAAAAAATTGTTTGTTGAATATCATCATATGACACATGTTTTCAATGTTTTTTTTTGATGCTGAATCTAATGACATAAAAATAAAGTCAATACGATTGCTCTAAGAAAAGTTATTTCCGATTAAAAACCAGGGTTCTTGTTTTTTGACCTCAACAGGTAAAATATAACCGAAACCCATGTGAAAAACATGCTACACTGACAAAATTTGGGATGAAGGTTTAAGATAAAACAGGGACAAAGGATTCATAAAGTTTTTAAAAATATTTTGGGTGAAAGGGTGTTTTTTTGATAGGTTAAGTTGTGTGAGAGAAAGGTATCTTAACAGCTAACTTGTATTTTATTAATTTTTAAAACTTGGTGAAATAGTTTTCGTTGGTATAAGAATTAAGAATCTATAAAAAGTAAAAAAATATTTTGAGTAAAAGGGTTTTTTTTTTTCAAGAAATGATGAAATTCGGAATTAGTACTACAAAAACTGGGAAAAAATTGTTACACCAATGAAAATTGGTAAAAATGTTTCATTTATAACAGAAAGCAAGAACTCAAAAAGTCTATACAAATATTTTAGGTTAAAGGGTGTTTTTTTTTTGGGAAATAGGGAAAAATCCGCGATAAGTCCGATAAAATCAATGGTATAAATGGTACCCTTACGAAATTCATTAAATATGTTCTCTTTCCCAGGGGAACTACGAATAATGTAAGTCTATAAATTTTTTTTATGTGAAAGGGTGTTTTTTTAGAAGTAAAGAAAATATGGGTATATTTGAAAAAGTGTGAAATACTAGAGTAATATTAGTGGTACCCTATTGAAATTTAGCAGTTATGTTACTTTTGAGATAAGAAACAAGAATCTTAAGTGTCTTTAAAAATATCATGGTTAACAGGGTGTTTTTTTGAGTGAAAACAAAAATGATGGGTCACCCTAATGAAATTTGGTAAAAATATTGATTTTGGGATAGAAAGCAAGAATAAAGAGTTTTCATAAAAAAAATTTTGGTGAAAACACCCTTTCACCTTTGAAGTTCGTCTGTTTGTTAACACTTTCTTCTTGTTTAAATTCTTCTTTGTTTTTTTCTTTAGAGTTTGTTTGTTTGTTAACAAAATCTTCATTGTTTTTTTCTTTGAAGTTCGTCTGTTTGTTGACACTTTCTTCTTGTTTAAATTCTGCAGTTGCTCCTGAATTAATAGTGCTGACATTTTTAACGGCTTCTATGGTGGCTGAAATAGAAAACACACATAATATAGTAAGCTATATGAAACGTTTATCTAGAGAAAATTTTTAATGGTAATTTCAAAATTTCGCCTTGGTAACAAAAATGTGTAAATTAAGATTCTATGGAGGCAAAGAGCCAGAATAGAACCCTAATCCAGATCAGTTCTCTAGTGAATTGCCTAAGGATCTGTTTTGCAATAACAAACAGGATCTAAATTGGATTTTATTGTTCTATGAATAGTACAGGTAAAATAGGCATCTATAAAAAAAAAAAATTGTTATACTCATGCAACTTGGCAAAAAGTTTGCTTTTGGGATAAGAACCAAGTAGAAATAAATTGCACGACTGGGGTCGCACGTACTTGCTCTTATGCTTAAAGTAACTATAATGTTAAAGCTTTTTATTCAAGAAATTTAAAATTTGATATTTTGAAGAAATTTCATAAGTAGTAGGTACCTATAAAAAAATTAAATCTGTTTTTATAATTAATTAAACTCCGTATTAATATATCTTAAAAAAAAAACAAATATGCCATTTTATTTCTTGTATAAAAAGGTATTTTTAGAAAAAAATTTTCGAAAATTGTAGGAGCCGTTTTTTAAAGAAATAATTTTTTATATATATGTAAAAATTTTTTAACATTAAAAAAAAAAAGTTGGTATGCCATTTTGAAGAAATAATTAATTTACACATAAAAACTAAATTTCAAAATTTTTCATCGATCCGTTTTCAAAAAATTGATTTTTCAAAAAAAATTTTGAAATATTTTTTAAAAAACCAAAAATACGTTTTTTGAAAATTTTCTAAAATTTTAATATTATCTTTACTTACACACTTTTGTATAAAAATTTTCATTTAAATCGGGTTAATGTTGTACGAGATATTCAGAAACGAAAAAAACCGTTCTATGACAGGTACCGTTATTAACGGTACAAAAAATATTTTTTTTATTTCAAAAGTTGGCTCTTATGTGTAGTACTACACACAAAAATTTTAATCAAAATCGTTAGAGCCGTTTTTGAAAAAAATTAACTTTTCTATTTCCGTTATATGGCAGGTACCGTTAGTTTTGGTCATAAAAAAAAAATTTCAATTTCCCCTCTAGGGAATCACCAAAAACTGCTAACTACCAAGTTTGAAGAAAATCACTTCACTCGTTAAGGCTGCAGCTCCAGATAGAGACAGACGGACAGACAGACAGACAGACAGAATTGCCGGACCCACTTTTTTGGCATTCTCCATCATCGTAATGTCATGTAAAATTGTTATCTCGAGTTCGATTTTTTTTACGAATCCTAAACTTGCCCTATAGTACCTATATCGCAAGTAAAAAAGTCTATAAAAAAAAGTTGGGTGGAAGGGTGTTTTTCCGCGGACAAGAGGGAGGGGGTGAAGGTCAAAAATATACTGAAAAAAAATGTTTGTTGAATATCATCGAAACGTCGGGGCGAAGAAATAAAATTAAATATTTCTTATAAATACGCGGTGAGTTTCGTAAAATTTAATTAAACTTAAAATACCCATATTTTTTTTACTTCTAAAAAAAACACCCTTTCACATACAAAAAATTTATAGACTTACATTATTCGTAGTTCCCATGGGAAAGAGAACATATTTAATGAATTTCGTAAGGGTACCATCTATAACATTGATTTTATCGGACTTATCGCGGATTTTTCCCTATTTCCCAAAAACCTAAAATATTTGTATAGACCTTTTGAGTTCTTGATTTCTGTTATAAATGAAACATTTTTACCAATTTTCATTGGTGTAACAATTTTTTCCCAGTTTTTGTAGTACTAATTCCGAATTTCATCATTTCTTGAAAAAAAAAACACCCTTTTACTCAAAATATTTTTTTACTTTTTATAGATTCTTAATTCTTATACCAACGAAAACTATTTCACCAAGTTTTAAAAATTAATAAAATATAAGTTAGCTGTTATGATACCTTTCTCTCACACAACCTTTCACCCAAAATATTTTTAAAAACTTTATGAATCCTTTGTCCCTGTTTTATCTTAAACCTTCATCCCAAATTTTGTCAGTGTAGCATGTTTTTCACATGGGTTTCGGTTATATTTTACCTGTTGAGGTCAAAAAACAAGCACCCTGGTTTTTAATCGGAAATAACTTTTCTTAGAGCAATCGTATTGACTTTATTTTTATGTGATTAGATTCAGCATCAAAAAATACCTTGAAAACATGTGTCATATGATGATATTCAACAAACAATTTTTTTCAGTATATTTTTGACCTTCACCCCCTCCCTCTTGTCCGCGGAAAAACACCCTTCCACCCCAACTTTTTTTTATAGACTTTTTTGTACTTGGTTCTTATCCCAAAAGCAAACTTTTTGCCAAGTTTCATGAGTGTAAAATTTTTTTTTTTATTTCTTGATTTTATGTACTATTTTACCTGCACTAGAAGTCTAAGGCACAAACACATACTTTAGGATCATGAAACTGTAAGTGCCAAAATTTTGTTTCTAAAATTTTGTAGGTATGTATTCCAAAATTAAGTTGTACAAGAAAAAAAGGAAACATTGTTTTATATAATGGAAACATATTTCAAAATTCAGAATATGAATACATGGAATACAAAATTATCTACATGCTGAGTTTTTAATTCGTCACTCCGTCTGGATGGACCGATCAATGTCAAACTATGTAGCGTTATTTGGCGAATCTACATAGGGGATTTTTGGAATTAATTTTTTTTGGACCAAAAATAACGCTACCGATTTTATTTAAGTTGAATTTTCTCAAAAACGGCTCCAACCATTTTGTTTAAAAAAAACTTTAATTTAAGTTTGAAGACAAGGTCTTCTTTTACTGAAATTTTTTTTTTGGAAAATCATTATTAACGGTACCTGCTATACAACCTTCTTTTTTAATCCGATTTTCTCCGAAACTACTTATTCGATTTTAACGAGACTTTTTGCAAAACAGCATTTATATAAATAAAAAATAAAATTTTGAAAATTTAGTTTTTGAATTAAAAATTGAATTCTCGGAAACCGGACGTGTTGATAATTTAGTTCTAAAAACTCTAGCAACTTGAACCCTAAGAGTAAGTTCTTGCGACCCAGGCGTGCATTTTATTTTTTGTTAATTCTTACAAAAGAAACAATCAAAGTATCAAGCAGTAAATTAAATGATGTTAACATTGAAAAATCTTATAACATTTAGATATCTCCTTCATAAACACTTATTTTTGTCGGAGCTTAAAAATTTAAACATTTCAACCAATTAAATTAACTTCTAATGTGCAAAGATTTCGTGCTCGTATTTCAAAGAAAGATGGAAGTTGTAAGATTTTATAAATGACACAACACACAGCTAATTAGTCCAAAAATTACAATCTTTACAGCTACAAGAAGATCTTATTAAAATCAAAATAAATTCTTACTCACAATTTTCATCGGATTGACAGTTGTAGTACCACTTAGCTGGGGTTCTATTAGAACTAAAGCTAAAAAACTTGATATCCGCAGGCTTTGTATCCAAATATTTCATAAGAGGTTCTGCATAACCGGGTACATTTACAATCAACTCCCCATCTGAAATTAAAATCACACATAAATAAGTTCAAATATTTTTACTTAAGTAAATCACTTTTACCATTCATTTGAATTACTTCAACTGGCATTGGATGAGAAGTCGATAGCATGTTGGGAGAATCTTCCCTTCGTAAAACCGCAGAACTTTTTCTCCAAAAATGCGAATAATCATTAGCAAGATTTGTAAAGTTATATGAAAAGTTGAATTTACTTTGAAAATGTAGCGAAGATTCAAAAAGAAAACTTAAATACGTACGGATTTGATAATGATCACCAGAATATGTAAGATTTGAAAGCAATATGAAGGAAGGTTTGTTAGCCATTAAGTAGAATTTCAAATGTAATCGTTCGTTGTCGTTTTTTAAATTGTTGTTCACAGAATCAACTGCGAAATAGTGTTTGAACCCCTTATGTGCACCATCTAAATAGTAATCTTTACATTTCTGCCAAGCTTATGTTGTATTCACTTGCAATACAAATCTGACTGAGAAAAGCAATAATTATTGCAAGGAACTGATTTTTAATATTCATCTTTTTAACTGCGACACGTTCTGGACTAAAATGAGACTAATCTTGAATGGCTACTTTCGAATTGGACTAACTTTTGATTTTGCAAGACCTTCCTACAAATATGAAATTTAATTTTATGTTCTCTTGATAATGATAAGTAAAATATTCTCTGGGGTCATTTGCGGTCAACTATATATTGTATGTAGATTATGATGTTTCAAATGATATTTTTTTTTTTAATTTTTTTTTTTTTTTTTTTTTTGACTTTGATAGTCTTTTATTTTTTGGTCCAATTGAAATTGTTTTTATACGTGTTGCTATTTACTATACCTACTGAAGTATAGTACAGTCTATAATGCAGTAAAAATACATGTTATATTAAAGGGCATAGGATATTATCTGCCAAATACCAATATTAGATTTATTACTAGGTCCGGCTATTTATTGGCAAACAGGCTGGGCTCCTTGAACATTTCACTTGTCCCTTATAATTTTGATTTCCGATTTATCGAAATTTGCAAAAAAAAACAGTATATGTACTTGAAGACTGATAACTAAAAACTGGCTATCTGAAAATTTAAAAAATCAAAAAATCTTACATCAAAACATTTGCTTGCGTTTTTTGCCATCTGATACCTTTCTAAATAGAAAATATTTTACTCTCTTGAACCTTTAAACAGAGGGCTTCGAAAAAATGAGAACAAAAAAGAGAATATTTTATTAAAAAAAATATAAAATATATTTCTTCTTCAACGTAACGTTAGCAATACAATTTTTTTTTTCTTTCTTAAGATGTTGAAATATAAATAAACACAGAGAACAAAAAGGATGTTCATTTAATATGATAAAAAAAAGTAACTTTTGCAAGAAATTATATGCAATATAAACGTGTTGTACATTTACATCTCCTCATACAAATATTATTATATCAACTACATTCCCGTTAAAGATCTCCAGAGAAGTTAATTATAGCTGAATATATTGAAATCTTGACATTGTCAAAAAAAATTTTGGATTTAAAGAAACTTTACATACAAATTATACCCATTCTGGCACCCATCCGTGACTTGATTGAAAGTAAAAAAAAAGAAAAAAAAAATGAGATTTTTAGCCAAAAACTAATTTAGAAGAAGCCTTGAGCATTTGGACTTTCCGAATAATTTGGTTGTCTTCAAAAAAAGTGATAACAACTGATAACTCAAGCAATTGCAAATCTAAACTATATACCTATGTATGTATGTACATATGTTTTTTTTTAATATCACATTGCTTATTCATTTAGACAGTTGCGTATACAAATGATTTTTGTTGGAGGTAGCCCGATCAATCTAGAAATTTTATCAAAGTTAATTTAAGTACAAAATTTTTTGAGGCAGTTAGGTTCCTTTGACGGAGTGTCGGAGTTGAATATGAAACCACAGTTTTACACCAAAATTTGATATGGCGTGTGCCCCAAAATGACCCCTGACCACTAGGTAGTTCGGAAAAAGCGATCTCAATCGAATTTAATAAAATTTTGGTATGTTGAAGTTCACATCATGCTCATAAAGATAATTAGACCGGCACACAAAAAAAAAAAAGTGTCATGTACCAGGAACCAGACATATCTTTTTATATGTTTTTGGGCAAGCTGAATCCGAATTTTAAGTCCGTTAGGCCCGGTCACCCTCATGTTTTGTGCTGTGACTGCATTTTGTTTGAATTTGTATGACTTTTTTGGAGTTTTTTTTTTGCATTTTTCTCAAGATTGGAGGGTGTTCGGACAAAACGAACTTGAAATTCAAATTCAGCGGGTCCAACAACAGAAAGATAGGTCTGGGGCAGAGATACCCAAAGGAGATGGGAAACTTTCGTACGTTTTACCCCCCAAAACCCATTTGTTTATTTCGTGTTGTTGTAATTTCTTTCGTATTCGTGAATAAATGTGAAAAACACACACAGTGTAATCACAGTGTTTTTACGCATACTTAGCCAAAAATATCCGATTTTTCACGCATACTTGTACCAAAAATATCCGACGGAGCTTGTAGGCAAACGCGTATGACGTCAGAAGTTTCCCATCTCCTTTGGGTATCTCTGGTCTGGGGCCGAATCAGCTAAAGTGAAATTTTGTCGGCTTAGAGTGTAAACCTGCTAACTCCACTTTTACACTCGTGACAAAATTGTTAAAAAATAAAATATTTCTAAATGTTTCAATAAATTCAAGACAGCATGAAGTTATTCCTTAGATTTCATACTATTAAATGTTAAAGAATTGATAAGACTTTAAAGCTTTTTGTATTTTTAATCAATTTTGGAAATAATTTTTATATGGCGTTTTCAGGTGGGAGTTAGCAGGTTTACACTCTAAGCCGACGATTTGATAGTTGACAGTCAAATTGCATTTTTTTGTATGCTCTTCAGCGTAAACCAACAACAAAATTGTCCAAAACGACTGTCAACTATAAAAAAATCATCTTAGCCGATTCGGCCCCTGGTTCCTGGTACATGAAACTTTTTTTTTTGTGTGCCGGGGATGACAGCGACATGTCACACAAAAAAAAAGTTGTATGTACCAGGAACCAGACCAATCTTTCTATATGGTTTTGGATCCGCTTATTATTTATTATTTTCAACCTCTCCCCTCTTTTAACCCCTTTTTGGTATCCTTTTACTTATTTTCAAAAATGTTTGCTAATTTATTATATTATTTATGTTATCTTTTTAGTATCTTATTGAAATAAGAAATTATCTTGTCTATTATATGTATGTATTTCGTATATCCATATTTTAGAAAAAATTTTTTACTTTTTTTTCCCAAATTTTGACTTTAATATCGGTTAATTTGAAAATAATGCATTAAAACAACATTTAAACTAAAATGAAGTGTACATTGTATTGTACAATTATGGCTTTTGTAAAAGGTATCATTCATAACTCTTAGTGTTGCCGTGGTTTTTCAAATTTTTTTATTTATTTAAGTATTAACAGGGGAAGCTAAACCCCCTCCTATAAAAAAATGATTGTGTTAAGCCCCTCTACAAAAAACTATTATCAATTCTTGGCCCCAAATTGATCGTAAATTGAGGTAAGAAAGGGTTAAAAAGGGGGTTTAAGAAGGGGTATACTTGGTGCAAGTGGGTTGCACCCATAGAGAAATTTTATGAGCATGTTGTGAACATACTAAAATTTTATTAAATTCGATTGAGATCACTTTTTCCGAACTACCTAGGGGTCAGGGGTCATTTTGGGGCACACGCCATATCAAATTTTGGTGTAAAACTGTGGTTTCATATTCAACTCCGTCAAAGGAACCTAACTGCATCAAAGAATCTTGTACTTAAATTTACTTTGATATATAGTGAAATTTTGTCTATGATGATCGTGATATTACCACCAAGTTCATAGGCTGGAGTTATAGCTATATCACGGGGACCAACCCGATCATCAGAATCTTTTCAGTGGTGCTAAGTCGCTTATGTTCAATTAATTTTGAAAATTGCCCGAGCGAGGCTTGAACTTATGACCTAGCGGTTGGGAGGCCGACGCACCACGCATCGCACCACCGTTGCCACTTGTGAATTCATAACCCCGAACAAGTTTTTCCAATTACACTGGTCTGCAAAATTTAACTTTTTTTCTCTCCTTCAAATAATTTTTTGATATTATGAAAGATTAGACTTTCCTGAATCTAAATCTGGCTTCAGAAAAATTCTATCAGGTACCGTTTTTGTAAAAATGATTTTTGAAAAATGTGAAAAATCACCCTTTTAGATTCATTTGAACTTGTATAAAATTAAAACTATTTGTCGCATTGAGCTCAAATTTGGAGAACTTATTCTTCATAATATGACCTATCTATTGACTCCAAATATGTTCTTTTACATTCATGTTTACTCATTTTTTAAAATACTGATTGACAAAAAAAAGCAGACATTTCGAAATCCTTCATTATATTTAAAAAGTCAAATATGTAAAGAAAACCAAAATAAAATACATTAAACAAAATGTTAACGTGTTTTGTAATTTATACAGGGTGTCCCAAAAGTTAACGTCGAAACGAAAACGGTAGATAGGGTAGGTGGTTACAGTTATCAGAAAAATAATAAAAAAAATCGCAGCCATATATTTTTGGAGTTATGGGCATTTGAAAAAAATTCGAAAAAATGGTCACCCTGTGACGGTTTTTCATGTGCCGTGACTGCAAATCTTAATTTTTCTCATTTTTTTCTTTTGTTACGGAACCTTGAATAACCCTGCTATCAAATGCATTCAAAAATTTTAACTCAGCTGCATCTGTTTTAAAGAAAATATTACTTTTTTACCCAACTTAGTACTAAAAAATTTTACATGACTCTAATTCAATGAGCCGTAGTGTAAAAAAAATGCACTACGATGCTTCGGCAAGATGCCTTAAAAGTTGGTGTGTTCAATTCTCTTTTCAAAATGGTATAACACTGTAAGGAATATTTCATAAAAAACCGAGATAAATTTTTTTTTCTTAAGAAATCCGACTTTTTTATGAGGTAATTTTTCCATATTATTCAAGTTTTGTACCCTTTCAGAACCTTTCAGAATACAAAAACTTAAATAATATGGAAAAATTACCTAAAAAAAGTCGGATTTCTTAAGAAAAAAAATTTTATCTCGGTTATTTATGAAATATTCCCAATAATGTTGTACCATTTTGAAAAGAGAATTGAACACACCAACTTTTAAGGCAACTTGCCGAAACATCGTAGTGCATTTTTTTTACACTACGGCTCATTGAATTAGAGTCATGTAAATTTTGTTAGTACTAATTTGGGTAAAAAAAGTAAAAAAAAGTAATATTTTCTTTAAAACTGATGCAGCTGAGTTAAAATTTTTGAATGCATTTGATAGCAGGGTTATTCAAGGTTCCGTAACAAAAGAAAAAAATGAGAAAAATTAAGATTTGCAGTCACGGCACATGAAAAACCGTCACAGGGTGACCATTTTTTCGAATTTTTTTCAAATGCCCATAACTCCCAAAATATATGGCTGCGATTTTTTTTTATTATTTTTCTGATAACTGTAACCACCTACCCTATCTACCGTTTTCGTTTCGACGTTAACTTTTGGGACACCCTGTATATTAGGGTGGGTCAAAAAAATCGAAATTCTTTTTTTTGATTTGGTACTCCGAAAAATCGATTGCTAGACACCTCTAGAATATACACACCAAATATGAGCTCTTTATATTAATGGGAAGGTCCTCCGCTTTTAAATTTTCCATTTTTGCATCAAGCTTCTACAAAAAAAAAAATATTTTTTTTTTAAATCGACTTTTTTGCAAATTTCTTTGCTTATTCTTGTAGGAAATTGAACGCTCTACAAAAAAGACTTCATACTCTTTTTTCGTTTATCTAACCGTTTAGTATAGATATTTGAGGTCAAAAAATCGAGAAAATCTTTAAAAATTCGTTTTTTGTTCTTAATTTTGTAACAAATTGAAAATTCATAATAATCAAACGCGCATGACATATTCTTGTAGGAAACAGATTGCTCCACAAAGGTCCTAATAATTTTTTTCAATAATCTAACCATTCTAAAGATATTAGAGGTCAAAGTTAAAAAAAAATATAAAAACATTTTATATTTAAAAAAAAAATCTAATTCACTGAAACTTCATTATTTTCAAATTAGCAAGATATATTCTTGTAGGGGCTTAAACGTTCTACAAAAAATTCCTTGGAATGAAATTGATTGCTTTAACCGCTTAGAAGATATTCGTATCCAAATCGCAATGCATACGGGTCATAAGAAAACTATTGAAATCAGTGAGCATTGGTTTGGATACGAATATTTTCTAAACGGTTAAAGCAATCAATTTGATTCCAAGGAATTTTTTGTAGAACGTTTAAGTCCCTACAAGAATATATCTTGCTAATTTGAAAATAATGAAGTTTCAGTGAATTAGAATTTTTTAAAAATATAAAATGTTTTTATATTTTTTTTTTAACTTTGACCTCGAATATCTTTAGAATGGTTAGATTAATGAAAAAAGTTAATTAGAACTTTTTTGTGGAGCAATCAATTTCCAGCAAGAATATGTCTTGCGCGTTTGATCATTATAATTTTTCAATTTGTTTCAAAATTAAGAACAAAAAACGAATTTTTAAAGATTTTCTCGATTTTTGCACCTCAAATATCTATTCAACGGTTAGATAAACGAAAAAAGAGTATAAGGCCTTTTTTGTAGAGCGTTCAATTTCCTACAAGAATATGAAAAGAAATTTGCTAAAAAGTCAATTAATAAAAAAATAATTTTTTTTTAGTAGAAGCTTGATGTAAAAATGGAAAATTGCAAAGCGGAGGACCTTCCCATTAATATAAAGAGCTCATATTTGGTGTGTATATTCTAGAGGGGTCTAGCAATCGATTTTTCGGAGTACCAAATCAAAAAAAAAAATTTTGATTTTTTTGACCCACCCTACTGTATATATACTATTTTTCTATTTAGAAATATCTTATTTGTAAAAAGCCATTCGATAAACTGCCTTGTAAAGCTTCAGATTTGTTTTTCCTAGAAACAATAGTACACTTTTCTTATAGTTTTTGATGTGCTGAGTTAGAATCCGATGTCAAAAAAAATCTATCACGTCAGGATTTTAAGATATTCGCATTAAAGTATCACAAAATCAAGTTTTTTTTTTTAGAAAATCTCAAAAAAGCTACTATATCTCAAAAACCAGAGCTGACCGAAATTTTTTGAGTTCGGATTCAAAACCAGCACACTAAGATCTATTAGAAAAGTATACTTTTGTTCTAGGGAGAAAGATATATTAATTTTCAGAGATCAGTTTCTTTATGGTAAGATATGCCAAACCTACTAAACTTACTTAAATTAAGATATCTCGGAGAAGAAAAGAGATATTGAGAAGATTGAAATTGAATTTGAAAGAAAAAATAAGTTCTTTCATAAACCGTATCAATTTTTAATTGAAAAAGATTACATTATGCCAAAATATTTCTTCGAAAACAGCAAAAAAATGGAGATGGAGATTTTCTAACGGGAATATCTAAGAAACGTGACGTGATAGCTCAATTCTGACTTCGGATTCGGAATCAGCATACAAAAATCCTTTAGAAAAATATAGTTTTATTTAAAGGAGAATTTCCTTGCAGACCAGTGTTATCAAGTTCACTTGAACGTTGAACCGACTAGCATTTTTATTAACTCACACAAGTCTACTTTGTGCTCTTTTACATCTGAATCTTGAGAAGAACATATTCACTCCCCAAAGAATTAGATGCAGTTTGGTTTCTGAACCCCTATTCTTTAAACGTCCGTGCGTCGGTCTAAAAAAAAAATGGGGGTGTAAGGTAATCGTAAGCTGTTTTTTCATGTCATATTAGCACTGTTCTAATATTGCTGAATATTTTGTTGAACAAAATCTTCTTCACTAATCGCAAACTAAATTGAACTAAGTAAATGAACTAAGTTCACTAGTTCACCAAAATGAACAAGTTCATTAAACTACACAAGCCTATTTCTAAACAACTTCGCATTCGCAGTTACCTTAAATTTAAACACCCTTTAAAAAAACATACCAACAAATAATACAATAAATATACCAGAGTTGCCACTAAAAATTCTTTTAGTGATAATATTTTATATGAAATCAATTAACTAAAACCTGATTATCTTATGAATCATGTTTATTCAAAAGTTTCGAATGATACAGTTAAAGTACACAATTTAAGTTTTCACTAAGTAAAATGCACATTTTCACCCAACGAGGGTCGAAAATGATAAAAGAATGATGACAAAATCAAGTTGACATGTAATTCATTGTTTTGAGGAACAAAAATAATCTTTGTTTTAACTCGAATTTAATAAACAGTCAATAAAATGCCTAATATACATACTTTGCAGAACAAGTTATTGCTAATGATGGGACTCCCTCCAACTCTAGTTCAGAACTTGATTGTATCTTCATATTTTTTTGTTGTTATTGGCTCTATTCGTATCATCTCTCAATTATTCCATTTAGTTCTTCACTCAATCTTGAGTAAATTAGTCGTCGTGTTTATATTATATTAAAATTATATTTAACATCTTGATTATGTTAAAGTTCGCATCTTTGTTAATTTATTGTTTCGTCGCAATTACAATTACGATTGAGGCCTACGAAATTCCGGGTGCAAAATTTAAAATATTTTATCCAAAAGGCTTTGAAGTTTCAATTCCTGCTGATGAAAATGTTACTTTATTTGCTTTTCATGGCAAACTAAATGAACCTTTAAATGGCTTAGAAGCTGGTAGATGGTCACAAGATATTCTAAAACCTACAAATGGAAGATTTATATTCAAAGACAGTGAAACTAGTTTAAAATTTGGTGATCAAATATTTTATTGGACTTTTGCTATAAACAATGGTTTAGGTTATAGAGAAGATAATGGTGTTTATTATGTTCGAGAGTATTCAAATTTAAGAAAAGAACCAACCGGTGATTATATAGTTCCCAAAGCTGAATTTAAAATATTTTATCCAAAAGGTTTTGAAGTTTCTATTCCTGCTAAAGAAAATGTAACTCTATTTGCTTTTCATGGAAAACTTAACGAAAGAATGAATGGCTTGGAAGCTGGACAATGGTCAATAGATATATCGAGACCAATTAATGGAAGATTTGTGTTTGAAGATCGTGAAGCTAGTTTAAAATTGGGAGATGTTATTTACTTTTGGACTTTTGTCATAAACAATCGTCAAGGCTATAGAGAAGATGATGGAGCGTTTGTGATCAGCGAATATAATAATCTGAACGAACACACGACTCCTATAACAAAGTTAGTACCGATTGAATACAAAGTTCCAAAAGCTGAATTTAAAATATTTCAACCTCAAGGCTTTGAAGTCTCCATTCCTGCTGAAGAAGGTGTAACTTTGTTTGCTTTTCATGGTAAACTTAACGAAAGAATGAGAGGTTTAGAAGCTGGTAAATGGTCAAGTGATGTTACAACAATCAAAAATGGCAGATTTATTTTCGAAGATCAGTATACAAGTTTGAAAATAGGAGATTACATTTACTATTGGACCTTCGTTATTCGGAACGGTCTGGGTTATAGAGAAGACGATGGAGTTTACTTGGTTTCTAAGTATTACTCTTCAGAAGATGAAATTGTTCTTTCTAGACCAACTAAAGCAATAGTTGGATATAATAGTCTAAGCTCTGAAAATGTAATACTTAACGAAAAAGACAACAGAAACTATCAGTCAAGTAATTTTCGACTAACTGAAAATCAAAACATTAACAAAAAGGACAATGGGGCTTATGTGACAAGAAAGTATTTATCACAGCCAGTTGCAGCAATTTCTACAACAACTGAACGAACATTTCAATATCCAACTTCCAGTTTACCAAGAACAACAGCAAGTCGTAAAAATTTAGGTTTTAAACAAAATAATGGAATAATTCTAGTTTCCAGGACCTCAACTCCTTCGACACCAATTCAAAGTTTTGGATACCAAGTTCCGCATGCTGAGTTTAGAATATTTCATCCAAAAGGCTTTGAAGTTTCCATCCCGGCCGATAAAGGTGTTTCATTATTTGCATTCCATGGAAAACATAACGAAAGAATGATTGGTTTAGAAGATGGTAAATGGTCCAAGGATATAACCACAATAAAAGACGGAAGATTCGTTTATGAAGACCATGAAACTAGATTAAAGTTAGGAGATATCATTTACTATTGGACTTTTGTCAATCATAACGGTTTAGGTTACAGAGAAGACAATGGAGAATATTTGATAACACAGTTTTCGTCACAATCCGAAAATACAATTTCTACTACCACTGAATCAAGTGTTGGATATAAAGTTCCAATCGCACAGTTTAAAATATTTTATCCAAAAGGCTTTGAAGTTTCTATACCAGCCGATGAAAATATTACACTTTTTGCATTTCATGGTAAACTTAACGAAGAAATGGAAGGTTTAGAAGCTGGACAATGGGCCAGAGATATTGTCAAAGTTAAATATGAAAAATTTACTTTTAAAGATAAAGAAACTAGTTTAAAAATTGGTGATACTATTTACTATTGGACTTATGTGGTTTACAATGGGCTTGGATATAGAGAAGATGATGGAGTTTATGTGGTAACTCATTATACTCCTCAGGAAGAAAATTCAACTGCAATATTGTCTTTGATTCCTGCGGTTCATGAACCATTACCTCCAATAGTATCGATCAATAATAAACTTGGTTCAAGTGAATGTAAAACAAGTATTACAACGATTAACAATGGAATTCCAATTCGTTGTGCCGGAGAGATTATATTCGAAGAGAATTTCAATGGGAATAATGTTGATCCGATCAAATGGTCAATGGAGAGACGTTTTGCCTTTCAGCCGGATTATGAATTCGCTATTTATCTTCTTAACAATGAAGTCCTTCGAGTTAATAACGGAATGGTAACTCTCAAGCCTATTCCTTTAACAAGAATCTATGGTGCAGATATTTTAACGAAAGAATTCAGTCTTGGACCAAATTGTACTGGTATTCTGGATACAGATGATTGTGAACGAACAGCAAATAGTCTTGATATTCTTCCTCCATTTATATCGTCACAGTTTTCAACAAAAGCAAAATTTAGTTTTCGACATGGTAAAGTTGAAATTCGTGCTAAAATGCCAAATGCAGCATGGGTCTATCCACAATTATTCTTGGAGCCAGTTGATTCACGATATGGTGCAAAGAATTATCAATCTGGTCAGATGAGAGTGGCATTTAGTCGCAGCAGTGGAGGTGATTTAGTCAATGAATTATTTGGTGGAGTTATTCTGAATGCTGAATTACCTTTTCGCAATGTGAAAATGTGTAAAAGAACTGGTCCTCCAGTCGATTGGTCAGCAGACTTTCATGTATATAAAATGGAATGGTTGTCCAATAGAATAATATTCAGTGTTGATAATGAGGAGTATTGTAGTGTGAGACCGGATAACAAGAGATTTTCTGACATGCAAGTGAATGGAAAATATCTACCGAATAGAGAGTATCTGAGAACGGGTTCGACAATGGCACCGTTTGATCAAGAATTCTACATCCGATTGGGTTATGGTATTGGTGGACATAATGATTTTCCAGATAATGCATCGTTGTGGATGAAAGAGAAACCATGGACTAATTTCCATCCGAAAGCAATGCGACAATTTTGGAATAAACAAAAGAAAAATTGGAATCATTGGTTGGGGCCGGATGCTGCATTGAAAATTGATTACATTAGGGTTTATTCAATTGCATGATAGAATATATAAGATAGAAAAATAATAAAATAAAATATTTATAAAAAACTATAGGTGTAAATGTTTTGACTTCTTGTTTGTAGAACAAAAATCGAATTCAACATAATAATCAAAAATGTTGAATTACATTTTGAAAGAACAAAAATTGATGCCATCTCCCATCCCCAAGTTGAAGTTAAACTTATTTTTCTAAAAACCCTCTCAAAAATGAAGAGTATAAGTACTCAACAAATTGAATATCATAACGGTTCACAAACAACGTGGTAAGGAAGGAACATTTTACAAAAACTATCTTGGTTACCCTTCAAGTTATATATAATTGCTAACATTACAACTTATGAGGTAGAATGCGTTTCAGTAAACATATTTTTGTGGGTTAGGTAAGGTTAGGTTAGAAAATACAAACAAACAAATTATAAAAAAACGGAGTGTACAACATGGGTCAAACGAAAGTCTCAGGGTCGCATTTAGAGGAGGACACCAAAATTTAAACATCATGAAAAATGAATCATTACATCTTGGAGACATTAAATGTTGAAACAAACAGAGATAGTTATTTTTTAATTTTTAATGCGTATATTTAAAACATTGAAATCACGTCCCTTACTTTGGCGGAGTTAGAAAAAATTAATATGAGAAATTTTAACTAATTAAAAGCTTATTTGTTGCGTAAACCCCAAAAATTTGTAGCTCGCATGGCTTTTGAGTTATTAAACTCTCCGCTGAAGCTAGCGGACAAAATCTGAAATGATTAAAAACAATAGCTTTCTGGCATCCAACTTTGTAGTTTTTTAAATGCTTTTAAACTCCATAAACTTATATTAAACTGCATAAACTTATATTAGTTTTTTTATGGGAAATTTTATATCTCAATAGCATAAAAAGTGCAGTCCCGGTTTGCTCAGGTCTGTAGAGAAATTTTGAAAAATAAACTTGTTCAATTGTTTTTTGTCAGTAATTTTGAAAAACAACAATTTTGGTTATTTTTTTTTTTTTTTTTGCAGAAATTTCAAGTAACCTAGGCTCTGATGAAAAGCTAATTTTAAGTTCTGATTTTGAAGATCCATAAGTAACGGACAAAATTTTCAAACTCAATTTCAATTTTTTTCCATTCTAGAAACTGTTATTTTACAAAACAAACTTTGTTAGGCAAAAATTAATATTGTAGCTATCAGCGGTTATTTTTTTAGTTTCAATAAAAAATAACTTTCAATTTTCAGCCCTATTCTGTTATTCGATTCACGTGAATCGGAAGATTTTCTTCCTTTATCACCACGTCAAACTGGTTTTGAAAAATCTCTAACTTTCGAAAGAAAAGTGTTGTTTCCGTCTGTTTTAGATATTCTAAAGAAAAAAAATTTGCTTGAGTTTTATTTTGATCCTTGTTTAAACGCTTCTTACTTTAGACTTTCACGTGAAAAGCAGAAAAGGGCCGTTTATTTTGGTCAAAATTGATTTTCGCGCATAAATAAGCATTTAATTAAATTCCAAGAATATCATTCCTTTTTTTGTTTTAATTTCGTTCCTTTTTCGTTAATAATGATGAAATCTTCCTAACATTTTTGTTTGTAGTCCTTCTCCCAAACGCAATTTCCCGGGAGTTTTCATTCAGAACAGGGCTGAATATTTTTTGGAAAAGACTTATCTCCTGATAAGGGGAAAGGGGAACCTACACTTTTTTTTGTTGCCCCGGGGCTTCCACAACAATAAATCTGTTATCCCCTTTACAAGTTTCGACAACTTCTTGCCGAAACTTTCGTTCTTATTCGATCTTAGAACGGCTATACTAATTTATTAAATAAGGTTATTAGTTCAGTGCGCGAGCAAGCGATTTAAAATTCCTCACTGAAAGCACTCCATTCGAGTGAATTCGCTTCGAGTAAAAATCGCTTTCACCAAAACCGTAGCCTTGAATAGAAGCAGGTGTCTACTTCACAGCTCAGTCATCCACTCCACTTGTTGAACATCAAGAGGGAAAAGATTGTTTTGTCATTAAGTTACCAACATACATAGGCAACTAAAAATTTTAATCACAAACGAAATAATTTTGGGTATTCTCTTCTTCTTCTCTCGAAATGAATTGGTATCGGAATAAACTTTTTAGGGGATTTTGGCAGTAATTTTATTGGACATTGTTGTTTCCTAATAAATATTTGCACGAAAGCAAGCTAAATTTCGGGGAAATACATTCCGAAAAAAAAAAACAAATATTAAAAAATAAATTAAAAGAAAGTTGCGGTTTGGTGAATTAAAATATTATGACCAAGAGCCTATTTCACAGTTGAGAATTAGAATTGAGTAGCCAATGCAACTTCTTCAGCCAAAATGTACACTGCCTTTCTACTCAAACTCTTCATACTATTGACATACTTGATAATAAGTAGGTTTGAAATATTTTCTTTTCCAAATCGCCCTCACTAAAAACTGCAAGACTTTTATATAAACTGACTTTTATATTATAACTCATAGCCAAAAAACACAACACATTTTTTTGTATACTTTTTAAACATTGAGTTTATTTAAGAAATCTACTATTTAAAGTGAACATTTAAAAACTACTATACTACATTTAAGATATAATATATTCTGATAAAATAAATAAGTTTGTTTAGTTAACACTCATTTTTTATGTATGTTTTTTTATTGAAGCATTAGTTTTTTGTATATTTCTTTACCATTTTTTTTTAGAATAAAAGTGAATATATTTTGTAACACAGTGAAAATAAGCTCGTATCTCCACAAATATAAAAACCAAAAAACACCTAAAATTAAATGAAATTATAAAATGAAAAACGCATATTTTTAATTTATAACTTGTATAATTTAATTCAGTTCAACTTAGTTAAATAAAGAAGAAAGGCATAACATTGTACCATAAAATTAACTTTTAGTTATTTCTTTAATAAAAGAAATTATGTAATTAGATTCTGCACTCAAATAAAAGAAAACAATAAACCAAAATAAAAAAAAAAAAACGACAACTTAATTTTCGTTTCAACCCAAATGAGAAGGAATAATAAAATAAAACTTATGAACACATGAATATCGACTATAGTTGATATTAAATTGAAAGAAAAATCATGTAGGTAAATATTATTGTATATTTATCATCTGCGTTCCTGTTATCTAAAAAGAAGAAGCAACACAGAAAGTTTTGTATGAGAGGTTTAAAACACACTATTTAGCAATAATAATATTCAAATTGAGTTTTGTTCTATTTTTTTTGTGAAGTCTACGTATACATTATTTATAAAGTTTCAAGTGAACGGGTATACACATACATATAATAAGTAATTATGCTGCTGTTGCCTTTTTTTTTTGTTTTGTTTTGTGAAAACTAGAACAAAATTAAACGAAATAATAATTTTCTTTTTATTTATTAATATTCATTTTTTTTTTTTGTATAAATTGGTTATTCGCCCCCTGATTTCATGCCAGCATGCTGGTTATTTGCGATTCACTTTTTACCAGGAGGCGCCAGCGGTTGACCGCGATCCTTTCCACGTAATTTTAATCCAATCACACGCTCGATCTTACCGAGAATTACGTTGTTTGGGATGCCACGTCCAGCTTCGTAATCAGTCACCACTTGAGTCTTCTCACAGATTTTCTATAAGCAAATTAATGTTGTTATAAGTTTTGAACGAAATTTATTTACAGTCACTCACATGCATCCATACAAACACACTTTACTTTTAAATGAATGAAAATGATTAGATTATTCTCTCTTGATTAAATATTTATAGGAACACACTAAGGCTTTTAAAACTTTGCTGGTTTTGAAAAGTTGTTTAGTTTCTAGTATACGAGTATTTGAAGGAGATCTTAAAATATCAACTGAGCAAACAATTTATAAAAACAAAAGAATCTCATAATTGATTGATAGCAAACATAATAGAAACGACCTGTTTTGTTTCAAATTTTCTTCGTTAAAATTAATTTTTTTTATGTAAAGTTTATTGAAGTATGTTTAAGATTACAAAATAAAAAACTTCACTTATTGACCTTTAGGACAAAACGCAAAAACAATAGAAAACGGAGTTAACCAATGGTAACTCTTATGCATTGTGAATACTTTTTTGATGATTGAGTTTCAATCTGCCGCCGATCGTGTTTCAGATAGGTCATTGGGGGATGTACGTCGTTTAATAAAGATATTACAATAACAATTGTGTGGTTTTCTTGTGTATTTCAGGGGCATATTTTTTTGGGTGTGTTTTTGGGCAATCTGATGTAAGTGTAACCTAACGGTTAAAATCTAGACTTTCTAAGCGCCTATCTTCCTCTGATATAAAACCTGGAAAAGTGAACCTTAGCTCATTCTGTTTACTTTTGGCTTTATATGAAGGAATGGTCTTTTTTAAGGATTAATGTTTCTGAATTGTAAAGGGTATTGGTCCTTTTTTGAAGCTGTCTTCAAAAAAGGACCAATCTGTGAACTGAACCGTCACTCGACCGCGATTCTACTATTTTCTTTAACGCTTTTTCCATAATATTAGACCTCAGACTTTAGTTCATCAATTCTTTACGTATTAAAATGGATGTTTATATAACGAAGGCATAATCTTATTTCCAGCTGCTTACAATCTTATGGCAGAACTTATAGCAATCCTAGGTATAAAGAAAAGTATAAAAAACTACCATCTTTTCTGTCAAAATTTAAATAAGTAAAGCGAATAAGTTTTCAGGGTTTTGTTTCAAAAATTTGATATTTATATCAGCATTTATATGTGTGAAAAACTCATACATAATTCCCAGAGGGTTTTTGTCAAGATACTTTTAAAATTGAAAATTAAGATATTTAGTTTTTTCCATCATCATCCCAATTAGGCTGTATGATTTCTAGGCAGATCAAAGCTCTCTTGGCATATTTGAAACGATTTATAGATCGCTTCTAATCAATAGGAGTGTCGATGGAACACTTAAAGCTAATAAATATTGTGGATCCAGTCCGTTATGTCCTTAACGCCGATATAAAATCCTACATATTTGGTAACAAATCAAATATTTATTTTATGTACATATATTATTTTATTTCTTCCTTACAGCTTCAAAAAAAGATTGTATACAAAATAGGGAAGCAAACAAATTCAACATTACTAACCGATGTGAGTAGCTGTGAAGTTAGGTGTGTCCGAGTACAATGAGAAAATCTGTAGAACTTTTCTTAATTTTTAAAACCAATTTAAAATCAATCTCAACAGCCTCATTTTATAATTGATTGATCGAAATGTTAGCGAAGAAAATAACGAAAATGTCTTATTTTAAATTACAGCATATTGGACAATATAGGTGGAAAATTTGAATAATGATTCATTCACCAATGACTTCTATGGTTTTATGTATGTTAAGAGGCTGAGGTTCATTTGGGAGTGGAAAATCAACCCTCGGATAATTTTAACAATGCTCGTGTATAAATGAATCTGATTTGACAAAGAATGCTCCACAAAATTTTGAAGTTAGAAATGTTAATATAAGAATCAGGCTGGAAAACATCTATTTGAAACGCTCTTATACATTCGATAATACGTAATTGATTTTGGATCAAATTTAATGTTATCAGTGTTGAGATAGAAGATTTAAATTTTTATTTTGGAATACAACCTACAAGAGGAAAAACTTAGACGCTCGAAATATAATAGCCAAATCTTTTATAGACATTTCATGCCAAAAATATCACAGATTATGGTATGCAGAGAAAAATTTTCAATTGATCATTATTTTATTCACCAATACATTTTATAAGAGGAAAACCTTATAAATTTTGGTTCCAGCTTCCAGAACTGAATGTTGACTACTACTGCAAAAGAAAGATCTCTAGACTGTCAAACATTCGCTTATCGTCAGTTACATGTAATTCTTAGTTTCTAGCATTTAATCATTTTAGGCAATCAATGCAAGAAGTTTTTTCATCTGAACATTGCTCGTAAAAATAACGATAGAGCAACGTGACGTCTGATACGTACCACTGTGCGTGAGGGATCTATCTGTTTCAGTTACAGATTTATCAACTATTTCAGTTCAATTCAAAGATTCATTTATTTGATGTTATTATTACATTTATAAAAGTTTTGATAAATTTTTAAGCATTGGTCAGCTCGACTGGTAACTTTAAAAAATTTTAACATCGAAAAATTGTATTTGTATTATAAGGTTTGAGTTATTCATATTGTTATAAGAAGCATTCTGTAGTGGTAACTATTTCTTACAAATTTGACTAGTTTGGTCCAATCTGATCCATTTAAAATGTTAATTGTTTCCTGCGCAGAAAGGGTAGATTTACCAAAGTATGTTCTTCTTTGCGGGTTAAAAATAGGACATACACTAATGAAATGAAAGCAATCTTCTTTGGATTTTAGTTTACACAAAATGCAAAATTTATCAAAGCTTCCGTTGTATGGTGTTCCATTAAAATTGAGAAGTTCGCATCTTATTTTATAGATCAGTGAAATATATTTGTAGCTGAGAGTATCTTGAAAATAGTTCTTGCCACACAAGTTATAACACTGGTCTACAAAATTTAATTTTTTTTTGGTGCCGAGACTATGATATACTTTTCTATATCATAGAAATCTATCAGCTCCCGTTTTTGAAATATTACCGTTAGAAAGCTCGAAAAAATAGATTTTTTACTTATTTTGGAGTTAACAAGATTTTCCCCACATGAACCAAAATATAATTTTCTGAAAAATATCCTATCAGCTAACGTTTTGGAAATATTACCGTTAGAAAATGCAAAAAAACGTTTTTTTACCACTTTTGATGCTATGCCTCAATTTGAAGAATTTTTTAAAAATATAAATCATAACGGTTTCTATAAGAACTATTTTCCTTCTTTCAAGACCTGTTTAAATCTTTGCAATATCTTTTTTACTGCCGGAGATATCTTAAAATGAGCTAAGTGTGTTTTTATCAAGAAAGAGATGAAAACGTGATATCTGTTTGATACATTACAATAAGCCAAAAAACTGACGATATCTCGAACAGTAAAAAAGATATCGAAAAAATTGAAAATTTTGAAAGAAGGAATAAGTAGTTCTTATAGAAACCGTTATAATTTATATTAAAAAAAAAAAATGTCTTCACATAAAATCATAACCTCAAAAGTAGTTTTTTTACATCTTCTAATGGTAATATTTCAAAAACGGGAGCTGATAGGATATTTCTGACTTCAGATTCGAATTCAGCACACCGAAAACCTATAGAAAAGTATATCATAGTCTCGGCACCAAAAACCTTGTAGACCTGTGTAATTAAGTTGGCTATATAGTAATCTGCTCTCCGATTGACAAGTCTTCCATCATCTGGGGTCGAACTACGGCATACGTTCGTTAACGTATGGTTGCTATGCGTCCTTATTTGTTTTTACTCATTAAATAGAGAGAGAAATAGTCAAAACGTTAACGTATGATCGTAATCGTGTGCCGTAATTCGACCCCTGATTTCGATTCAAATTTTCAAGTTTTTGGATGTACAAAAAAAAAACGGAAAAGAGTCATAGGAGCTACTGCCCAGATGTAGGCGGGAGTTATATTCGAGCTTTGGACGAATAAATGCCTTATTATCTACTGCTAGGTTAGGTTAGGTAAAATGGGCTTACAGTTGATGTTGTTACCGTCACACTTAGATCAATGTAGATCCCTTGTGATACCCTGAAGTGTTAAAACCTCATTAAAAAAGTGTAAACCTATCAATCCTATGTTTTGTCGAGCCATTTGGTAGACTTGACAAAGTTCAGTAGGCTGTTGCCTGACAGTTCTGATAGTTCTTCTAATTCATTAAAGAAGTAGTTCCCTAAAAATGTTTTTCTAGTGCGGCAGAGAGCTGGACAGTGACAGAGGAAGTGAGTGGTGTCTTCCTGTTCGTCTACATAGGTCATCTGTGCTAAGCCCTATTTTCTTTTTATGGTAGCCCAGTAGGTTATGTCCCGTTAAGATACCTATAAGGGATCTTAAGGAAGGTTTACTGAGTAGTAAGATCTTATTAGATTTTTTCTCGTCATAATTCGGCCAAAGTTTCCTGGTGTAACCGCAGGTATCTAGGAGGTTCCATCTTTCATTGGTTTTTTGAAAAACATGTTTGACGATATTTCGTTTCATTTCACATTGTGGGATTCTGATGTTATGGTCTATGAGAGAAGGATTAAGTACAGAGACTTCCCTTGCAAGCTCGTCCGCTTTTTCGTTGCCGAACACATCAGTGTGGCCGGGAACCCAGCAGAGTCTTACATTATGCTGCGTACCAAAAACCATAAGCTCTTCTAGGTCACACGGAGAGAAAATTGTCTTGTATCTTCCGAGGAAACGCAAACGTTTCGCAGAAATTTTATTGGTTTCAAATATGTTTTCATATACATATACCGAGAACGGAAAAAATGCTAATACTACTCATAAATAGCAGGATGGGAAACTGATTCCACTTTAATGATAGTAATTAGAATTGTGTATTTGATGCATTAAATTTAATCACAAAAACATTTTTAACAGCTTCACGAATCTTTTCTGACACAATGTCAATGAATAGCATACTAGAACAGTTCAAAACAGAAAAAAGCCTGAAAACAGCTGTTCGTTTTTGTTCGGAACAGTCCAGAACAACGTGGGTCGTTGAACTTACATTAAATAGCTATTACTTTATGAAATAACCTATTTTTATAAGTGAATAAAAAATTTTCATTCAAACAGAATTTCTGTCCTAATTTAGAAAATGAAAAGTAAGAAATGAATGTTTTTAAATGATTTCATTTAAGAAAAATTAACATAATTAAGTTATTAATATTCACTAATTCTTGTCACTAGCTTAATGTAAAATTAACTGGAATGTAAGAATAAACTTAATCTTACCGTAGCCAAATCCTTCTGACTAAGTCCCTTTGCATTGCGGCCTTGTTGAATGATTTTGCCAACATCCAATGGAATTTTATCATGTTTCAATTCTTCAGTCTCGCGATCCAACTTGGCAGTATTTTTCGTGGTAACATGTTGTTTGTTAGTGCCTGCACCAACTGTAAATAAATTACAAGTGTTTGTTGTTTATTAAAATAAATCGATTAATTTCATCACAACTTGATAATGACTTCGAGAGAACTCTATTTTTAATTATTTTTAATTTTCACGAAAAATGGTGAAATATAATTCTAGATTACCGGTGCAATTAAAAAAACTAATTAAAACAATAGAAAATGTGTTTTTTTTTCAATTTTCTTTTCAGAGACAAAAAACTGGAATGAAAAAAAAAAACAACCCACTCAAATGCGTTTCGCCTTTGCGCGAATGAAATTAATATTTTTGTTTTTTATTGTAATTTTTTTTTATATATTTACATTTTTGTTGAGTATCGACAGCTACACCCTGACGACGTGCATGATTGATAGCACTTTCTGTCTTTAAAGTTGAAGCTTTCGGTGCCCTTTTACGTAAAACCGTAACAGTATCCCAATCGGACATGATTATAATCTGGATTTTAATTTTCGTTATAAAAACAAAGAGAAATGGTATTAATTTTATTGAAATTTTGTTTTATATTATTTATTTTATTTACAGAAAATTAAATATTTGAAGAAAATATATTAATTAATACACAAAATTGTGTGATTTCCAAGATAGATATAATGACGAAAATGTGGCTCTTTTTTTATGGTATAGGAAATTTTTTTTAATACACTGAAGTTGGTTGTGATTTTATATATTCCATTTGTGTGGGATGTAAAGTGGTGAATTTTTAACAGGTCGATGTGGATGTTGTGGTGAATTTAGGAATAGGTTTCAGGAGTAGTGAAGCAGCACATTCCAAAAAATAATAAACTAAGCAGGAATACAATTATTGAAAATTGCTTAAGGTATAACTACAACAGCCACTTTTTGCAAAAAGTCAAGAAGTGAAAATTTTTAAACTCATTTTGTGACAGTTTTTCCGACCACAAAATTAAAAACAATGATGCAGAAAACTTATTTTCTGGTTTGAAAAACAATTTTTGTAGTTTTTTCCAAAAACAAATAGCGCTAGAAAGAAATAAAAATTTTTTACTTTTGTAAATTACCCACTTTTTCACTTTTAAGGTCATTGTAGTTAAGCCTTTACCTGCACATATTTCTTCGTTTTTTCGGTGGGTTAAATTGTGACAGATAAAATGCATAGTTTAAAGCAAAAATCTGGAGCTGTAAGCAACTCGGCTGAAGTTCTTGAATTTTAGCTCGGCTTAATTTTGGAGAAAATTTTGTATTGGAACTAAGATTTTACTCGAGATGTGTTCTAGGAATGAAAAACAAAAACAAAAAAAAAAAACGTATGGCTTTTTTCACAACCAAAGTCAATCATGTTGAAAGATCTGTTGTTAACCTTGAACCAGTGTTAAACCTCAGCTTTATCACCGAAAAACTACAATGACCTAAAAAGTGAAAAAGTGGGAAATTTACAAAAGTAAAAAATTTTTATTTCTTTTTAGCGCTATTTGTTTTAGGAAAAAACTATCAAAGTCGTTTTTTTGCCAAAAAATAAGCTTTCTGCATGATTATTTTTAATTTTGTAGTCGGAAAAACTGTCACAAAATGAGTTTAAAAATTTTCACTTTTTGACTTTTTTCAAAAAGTGGCTGTTGTAGTTATACCTTAAAAGTTGCTGAACCCCGGATTAAATATTTGTACAAGTGGCCTAAATGGGCTAGCAAATCCGAGAGGCGAGTATTTAAGGGCCAGTTGTACAAACGTGGTTCAGCCTCGGATCAGGAATTTAACCCACCGATTTCGGTGGATTAGCTGCGAGTCAACTTCGGTTCAAGCATGGATGTGCCTATTTTCACATAATGTGAACCTTGAAAGAGTGCTAAAACGCAACTTTACCACCGATTTCAGAAGATAAAAGTTGCTGATCCACGGATCTGTCAAAGTCAAAATAAAAAAATTTGAAATTAATTTAAAATCAAGAAAAATAAACAGAAACACTGCTCTTGGAGTTAAGAAAAATGTACAGGACAGTTAAAAGTAAGTGACAAATGAGTGAAAACTCTCCAATTTTTCGCTAGAGCTGCGTACTGTAAAACGAAAAGCAAAACGAAATTTTTCTTTCAAGATTTCGTTAACGAAATTCTGTATGGAAAATTTATTTTCGCTACAGCTGCGTACCAGGCTTAAAAAAGAATTTTTTTTTTGTCTTTGTAGTTTGTTTTTTAATTTCGATAAGACATGTATTAAAGAGCTATAAAAGCTCTTCCGAAGCTATCTGTCAAATCTCAAAGCTTCGGTAAAGCTTCGTTTAAGTTTCTTATAGACCTTCTAAGTACATTCTTATAAAGGCTCAAACTTGTGTAATGTTCTCCTTTTCCCATGCCCTACAACCTTATTAAAGTTAAAAAGAAGCTGAAATGTAGCTTCTGTAATACCTTTAAGGCTTGGCCACACCGAAGGGTACATGTGGTAGCGGTACGGGTAATTGTATGAAAAAAATTCCACATCTGAACGTTGATGTGTCAGTTTGGAATTTTTTTCATACAAGTACCCGTACCGCTACCGCATGTACCCTTCGGTGTGGCCAAGCCTTTACCAAAGCTGAAATGTTAGTTAGGCTGCGTACTGAAAAACGAAAAGCAAAAAGAAATTTTTCGTTCAAGATTTCGGTATGCTTTTTTTGTATGGAAAATTTCGTTTAGCTTCAGCTGCGTACTAGGCTTAAAAGAAAAAAAAAAAAACAAAACGTAATAAATCATAATTTCATAACTAAAGAAACCTTAACAAAGGATTTCGCTAAAATCATGTTTTCAACAGAATTATTACTACATTTCCACCTATGTAGTGTAAAGCCTTAACTACATTGGCTCAAAAAGTGAAAAAGTACAAAAGTGAAAATTTTCAAACTCAATTTTGAACAGTTTTTCGGAGTGGGAAATTAAAACAAATGGTGCAGGAAGCTTGTTTTTTGGCCTAAAATTCAATTTTTATACTCTTTATCACAACAAAATTGCGCTAGCCAGAAAAAAAATATTTTCATTTTTGTACTTTTTCAAAAAGTGTTGTATGTAGTTAAGCCTTAAGCCCTAACTACATTGGCTCAAAAAGTGAAAACAGTATACTACAGTATTTTTTCGGGCTGAAAAATTTAAACAAAAGATGCAGAAAGCTTATTTTTTTGGTCTAAAAATCAATTTCTGTATTCTTTTTTTTTAACAAATTGCACTAATAATAAAAATATGTTCGCTTTTGTAACTATGCAAAAGTGGCCAATGAGTTAAGGCTTTATACAAAGTGAATCAAATTTTAATGCAAGCAAGTTAACCAAATTTGTTTGAAGATCTAGGATCATTTCACTTACCGTAGCTGATTTGAAAAACCAGCTTTCTTCCGTTAAGTTTCCTTAAGAACCATCATGTTGTACAAACGTGGTTCAGCCTTGGTTCAGGAATATAATTTACCGATATAATTGGATAAGCTGTGGTTCAAGCATTAAACTAATGCTAAACCTCAGCCTTATCTCCGATTTCAGAAGATAAAAGTAGTTTAATCACGGAATATTTGTAGAACTGACCCAAACAGTATTCAAACAACTTTAAAAGAAGTTGTTAAACTAGTTCGAACTTCTATAAGCAATTTGTTTCTTAAAGCCTGGTACTCTGCTCGCGCTAAATTTTAGCCGAGATAAAATTCCCATACAAGTTATCGATAACTTGTATGGGATCCATTTTATCTCGGCTAAAAATTTTCGATAATTTGTATGGGAGCTAAAATTTAGCGCGAGCAGCGTACCAGGCTTAAGCAAGCTCTATACAAATTATTTACAATTTACAGAAGCTATTTTCTTCAAACTAAGTTGCCCACTTTTTGTCATAGTACAAAAGTAAAATTTTTTTTTCGCTAGTGAGTTGATTTGTGAAGAAGATTTTCATACCAAAAACTTAAATTTTAGCATCGTTAATATATATATGTTTCAATATGGAAATACTACCTAAAATAAGTTTTAAATCGTTCACTTTTGTACCTTTTCTCTTTGTATGCCAATGTGGTTAAGCCTTAAAATTTGCAATGTGGAATTCCATAAAAAACCATACTTTTTGAACACATCCTAATTTCTCTCTAACTACACTACCGCCTCCTTACGTTCACCATACCACAACAACCCACACCCACCAATTAATATCCAGATATGTTATATGAGGCAAAAAACAAGAAAAATTATACACAACCAAACCAGAGCCAGCTAGCAAAATTTCAATGAATCCACCAACTACAAAAATGTCAGACTCCCGTGAGTAGAGAAGACGTTCGTCGGATTCTTTTTTCTATTTCGACGAAAAAAAAATAGAAATAAATTAATATAAAATTATCTTAAATATAACAAAAAAACAAACAAATTAATGTGTTTAATTTAAACAATTAGAAAATACCAATAAAAGAATACTATTTTCTTCAAAAAACATAAAAAAAAAGAATCCAAATTGATCAAAGAAAAAGAAGAATCAGAAAAAAAATTCCTTCCATCAATGTGTGTGTGTTGAGAGTTTTGTACGCAAATTAAAAGAAACAGAAAAAAAAGTGCTCCATCGGCCGTCGCCGGGGGATTTATCCGTATTTCTCTCATCTCTCCATCGTTTTATTACAAGTGCATTGCATTTTCCTCCTTTCCTCTTTTCTCCACCACAACCACATATACATATATAATATTCATTATAATCGGCTACTGCTCTGCTATATTTGTCGCCTTGTGTCTCCCCCTTTTCGTTCATTCGTTTATTGTGTTGCTCTTCTTGCCTTTTGGATTGTGTGGATCTCTGTGATTCTGAATCTGGCTCTGTGGCTCCAGGGAGTGGATTTCTCAAGGGCTTTTGGTTACGCGTCGTACGTTTTCGTTCATTCGTTCGTTCGTTCTCCTCTCACCGCCCCAAAGAACATAAAATATTTATCGGAAATTCCATTTTATTAATCAAAAGTAAAAAAAAGTACAAGATTTTCTCTCCTTATTTTCCCTTTTTTTTTTCTTCTCTCGAACTTCGATTCCGACAAAAACGCAATCGATTCCAATAAGGAATTCCATATACAAATATACACAAATACAATAACTTATATATATGTACGACGGGTAGCAATATTGCGTGTACGTGTCTTCTATCATCGGTGGTGTGTATGTGTGTAAGAGCGCAGCAGGAAAAAAAAGAAGAATATTCTTGTCAAGTCGTGTTTAGACAAAAAAAAAAAAAAAACAATTTTTTTGCAACAAAAAAGAAAAACAGAGGTGAAGTGTGGGGAGTTGTTGAAATAAATTTCATTTTCGATAAAATAAAAAAAGTCAACACAAAAAAATGTTATCGAGCGGCGTTCATCATCTTCATCATTTTCACAATTTAATCGGTGTTTCGTGTTCCTTATTGGATCCTCGTTGTCCCCCCTTTTTGTCGTTGTTTTTGTCTTTGTCGTTGTGTAGTGTGGTGAATTTGTAAAAAATTTCCTTCAACTCAAAGTCGGGAAACGGGAAAAAGGAATTTTTTCTAAGTTTATTTTTGGGGAAGGAAAAGAAATCGAAGTTATTTTTGGGAAAGAAAAAGAAATTGAATAGAATTTTTGTGACAAAAAAAAACCGACAAAACAATCACACAATCGGCAATAAATTACAAAGTGTAAGAGTGTGTGTGTGTGTGTTTTTCTTTCAATTTTTTCTCTCCCCCTCGTGTGCCGTAGTAGAAGACAAGAGAGAGGGGAAATATATAATAATTGGCGAGCAGCAGCGCCATCATCGTCATGGGGGCACAACAGGCCAAGGATCGGTCGTCTGGAAGCCAAGGAACTGTCAGTTGTATTGGGATTAGTAGCAGTGTTGGCATAAGTAGTAGTTCCTCAAGTATAGGTGGTGTGGGTGGGGTAGGTGGTGGTGTTGGTGGCTCAGGTGGTGCCTTGGGTGCAGGATCAACCCTTCGAGCGAGTCGCATGAAATCGCGTTCATCTTCGTCGTCGGCGGCCGCAGCAGCACCAACCGCTTCAACAAAGGATAATCGCAGTGCAATTGGATTGAATATATTTAGCGAACACAATGGTGAGTATTTTTTTTTTGCGTTTCTCGTTTTTCTTTCCTTTTTTCTCTCGTATTTGTATAGTTTTTTTCTTTCTTGTGTATGTTTTGTTGTTGAATGTGTATATGTAGTGAAAGAGGGTGTGTTGTTTAAGTGGTATGTGTGGGAGTAAAAATGTATTTGTATATAATGTACATTTTTTTAGGAGAGGTGAATATTTGTGAATTAGTGCAAAAGGGTGGAATGCATTTTTTTTTCTTGTTGGTAGGTACTTGTTTCTAATTTCAATTCCTGGTTTCGTCGGTGGATTTTTAGGTTTTTTGTTGTTGTTGTTTTTGTGTAGCTGTTGTGTGTCGTTTTTTTCTTATAAAAATAATTGAGAAGGACTGAAATTTTTTGTCTGAATTGGATATCTACCTTATCTGTTTCACTTTTCCACTTGAAGTGGAGTCGTAAAATAGATAAATACCCTTTCTATCTACTTGGGAAGGTTTATTTGTGGTTTTCCTTTTTCTTGAATTTGTATTGAGTTCGAATTCTGAGTTTCGACATTCCGGAAAGAGATTGAATCCTTAAAATTTGATTAATTGAAAAATTGAGAGATGGAGACATATTGACAAGTCTGATTCATTCATTCATGAGCAGTACGTGAACCAACAACAAAAGAGAGCAGAATCGAATAATGAAAGTAGTGGAGCCGCAAATGTCAAAATCTATATTTTAGGTTTTTTTTGGCCTGATTTGTGTTTTTGTTTGCAAGGGAGATTAAGTTATAAGGTGGGCTTATTGCCGCGTTTCGCAAGCATAAATATTTTACGAGAGGAGAACATCAACATTTTCAATTTTAGTTGAAACATAGTATTTGATCTATGTAACAGTGAACCGATGATATTAATACAAATAACAATAACGGTTATGATAAGAAAGTTATTTACAACTTGCTCCGGAGAAAATAAAAAAAAACTAGCTTACAATCAATTATTTCCGACGATGGACGAGAAAGATCCAATTGAATGGCGAAAAATCCCTTACATAAAAGGCATTTCCGTGTTTCTCATGGAACCTCTCAAGAAAGCAAACATAAGACCAGCTTTTTTTCATGATTCAACTTTAAAAAAATGTAATTTTCAACAACAAAATCTTTTTTAAAGCCAATCAACTGCAGAACAGCGGTATATACAAAATAACGTGCATTGAGTGTGATGGAGTTCATATTGGAAAAACCTCGAGAAATTTGGAAAAAAGATTCAACGAACATGTAAGAGCAGTTTCTTATTCGGATCCTTCTTCTGGCCTGTCGCAAAATCTCCGTTGTTCGGGTCATTTGTGTTCAATTGAAAACATTGAACTTCTTCACAACTTAAGTTCTGGAAGAGTTTTAGATAAATTTGAAATTTTTGAAATAAATAAACTTAAATTACAGGGACAAAAACTCCTTAATAATCAAATTGATTTAACTAATAATAGTCCACTATTAAATATAAAATTGTAAGCTTTAAAAAGTTCTCTAGTCATCACTGTTTGTCTGTTAACTCTTATTATGTATTTAAGCTTTGTAACTCGTCGTTATATGTAAATGTATAAGAAATGTCAATTCCTGATGATGTCTTCATAAGACGAAACGCGTCGATTAATTTTTATTAAAATAAAATCTATCAACATCATATTGTAAAACTTTAAAACAACAAGGGCTTTTATTATTCTTTTATAAATAACTGGCCGATTCAGGTATAACGTCCTGAATTTAAACTTGTGTCAACGAGCGACTCACCACGATCTGCATTAAGGCCAAATTCGCCAAAAGTTTGATTTGCGACCACGATATCCTACTCCTAAAAAAAAATTAGGACCAAATATCTAGATATGATAATTAAATTATCTTGGGTGCCAAGCTAAGAAAAGAAAGCATCTTTGGAAGCGCAATCGGAAAGCATAGCCTGCACTTCGTCCGTATTAAGGGTGGTCGGCTTTGTAGCTAGTAGGCGATTCCCACATCTCAATATTCGTAAAGGCACATGGAAATTTCCAGATCAATCAACCGTCAACTAGATTGACCGTACTGCGATCGACGCTAGACATTCCTCCAGTATAACAGATGTCCGAACTTTCCGTAGAGCTAACATTGATTCTAATCACTACCTGATAGTATTCGGATATCCAGATCATCGTCAACAAAAGAAAATATGGTGAACAGGTTCGAAGTCGAAATGCTACAAGCGCAAGAAAAATTATAGTTATTTCAAACTATAATTTTGAAAAAAAAAAACCATTATATTGTTATATTTTTCTTCGACCAAAAAACCAATAATTGTCTCGATAAAGCCTTTCCTTTTTGTCCATATAAATTCACATTTATTTTCAACCAATTAATATTTATTACCATGAATAGCTGTAAATCTACCTGAATTGAGTCTTCCTTTTAAAAATCATAAATCGCTCAACAGCTGGACACAAAATCCAAAGAATTTCCGTTGAAATATTTACACACAAATAAAATAATATATCACTTGGCTGGCCAGACCATAGTCAACCACAGTCGTCCTATACAAAAAGCATGATGCTGCTATTACTGCATGTGCAGCCAATCCTCCAATTTCCGACATCAACCCATAATGGAAATTGAATAATTAATTGTATATACATTAATCTACAGGCAAAATTCACATTTTGCTGTGCGAATCGAAACATTGAGGTCGAGTTGGGTGGCAGATTACTCGTATTTTTGCTCTCTTTTTTATCTGGGACCCATTCATTCATTTATTCCCCTATTGGAAATGATTTTGATGGAAAACTGATTTTCCAGATAATTATGTATGAATCATTCATTTATATGATTCCAAAACCACCATACAAAAATGTATGGTAACATAAATCGTGATGATAGCAAAAAAAAAGTTCTTAAGTGTTGTTCTCACAGAGAAAGTGTCTGCCAAAAATCCCAAAAAAAAAGGAAATCAGACATCTTGGGATATAACCTAATTGGATTGGGAATTGTTAAGCCCTTGAGATAGGCCCGGATGAACTGGCTAGCAATTGTAGTATACTCATTACTTTTGATGTCGCAATCTTCTCTAATGGAACAAAAGCGTGTTTAAATAAAAAAAACACGCATACAAATTACCCGCACCCTACAAAAAGAACTGAATGAAAGAATAAAATTAAAATTAAAAAAAAGAGAACAATGAACAGAAAAATGTAAAATGAAATATAAAAAAAAAATCCAAAAAAAGAGAAGACAAAAAAAATCAGAAATATAATAAATTTAAATAATTACGCGACTGGGGGTTGTTCTGCTTTTGATTATGTTGATTGGACATAAGTGGTGTGGTGGTGGTTTAATCGATAGTGTTGCCAGGTCAGTACAAAGGCTAGGTACCTTTATAAAAAGGAAACACATTATGAGACAGACGGTCTGGAATAATTGAAAGGTTCAAGTACGCGTCATTATTACATTAATTTGTAATGGGCCTTTTTAATGTGAAATCGGCCTTTGTTGAATACGCCTCTTAATCATTATACTTATTTACGCGTGTATAATATGCCAGGTGAATACTACTTAATCTGCATAATATATATAAACACTTTTAATTTGGTTTTCGATAAATTGGCAGTATGCTTGCTGTTTCAGGTTGAAATAAAAAAAATGCAGTTTATACAATTATATACATAGCTACTTTTTGTTTATACAAATTTTTGTTTGTGGTAATTTCTGTCCAGCTGGAAACCTTGCACATTTAAGTGTTAAGAATGCCAATTGGCGGCATAATCTTCCCACGCTCTTAGATTTTTATTGTGTGTGTCTACATTTTTTTATTTCGTATGCAACTATGCACATTAAGTTGATGCTTTTTATTTGGTACGAAATTGAAATCTATTCAACAAACGACGGTGTTTGTTGACTCGTGGTTGTCGCTTATAAAAACCACAAAAACAATTATTTTCTCCAAACAAATCAAATAAACTGGAGACGAATAAATGGCGATATGCATCAACGGTAACCCTAGATTTGTACGGATCTGTTCGCTGACATCTTCTAAGTTTTTAGTTTAGCTTTGAGCACGTAATTAAATCAATAAAATAAATAAGCACGAATATTTTTTTCCTTTTTTTTTAATTCAACAGATACTTTTCAATGAATAGAAAATTGTTATGAAATAAGAAGAAGCAATTGTTTTAATTATTTAAGAATGCAAACATACAGGTGACTGTTTTAGATAACGTACAAAGAATTAATACGGATCTAACTGGTTGCAATATTAAATTGTTTTTTATTTGTATTCGAATCACGCTCTTAAGTTTAATAAATATTGAACTACATTTCGATTGATTTGCCTTCCAAGTTCTGTTAATTCTTTGTATATAAACCTATGCAGATGAATGAAGATCCTTATGAATATATTTGATATTTGAGTCTAAAATGTACTAAAAAAAATTAGGAATAGGATGTGAACTCCTCATTTTTGAATAATCGACAAATTATGGTCTTGAAAACTATGCATGATTTGAATGATTTTTTATATTGGATATAAAAAAGGGGTAAAGAAATTAACTATTTTTGCCAAATTTTTTCTTCTTTCAAGCTCCAGAAGCAAATAATGTCGAACTAATAACAGTTTTTCTAATCGCTTTAAAAAAAAATATATCAAATTATATTTCATTTTGACTCACCTTTTTAACAAACGTATTTTCAATAGAGATTTTCCTAAAAATTTTAAAATGGCTGAAGACATACCAATTTAAAAAAAAAGTGATCCTAATGAAATCAATAGTCAGAGGCATATTTTTCTTCTTTTTACTTTTTCTAAAATATTTGAGAAATTTGGTAAAAGTAAGAATTATTATGTTCCTTGACAAACATTTTTAAGTCGAAGTCAGTTTGGCTGTAGAGCAAAAAAAAGTTCATACAATACGGTGGACCATAGAACTCTTTAAAGGAATTTTTTTTTTTGAAGCAATAAGAACAGTAAATTAAGCCCATACTGAAGCTTGGATTGAACAAGTCCAAAGTATAAATTAACAATAACTTTTTGAACAATCTTTTTTTAGATTGTAGAATAACAAGTGGCTTTTGGAAGATAGTTTTTTAATTCGACAAGATTGGGCCGAATAAAGCAGTGTCATTTGCAAACTCAACAGTTTTGCTTCTTAAAGGTTGAGAAAAACAAATTATACAAATTAAAAACAGAAGGGGTCCAATGACTGAACCCTAAGGCACTCCTGTGTTGATATGAAGACATTCACTAAAAACACCATCTATTCTAACTCTATGAGTTCTTCCTTGAAGAAAAGAAGAGGACCATCTTTGTATAAATGCTATAAATCTACAGCTTTTATCAATTTAATTGAAGTAGGTAGGTACATATCTTACTTTTCCTAAGTTTTAAAAATGTTCCCTTTTTATAAGCGGGAATCACTATATCAGAGCTCAATAGTATTTATGTTTTAGTATGAAATATATGAAAGTAAAAAAATTAAGATTTATAACAAGACTTTGAGAAAAAGACTATACCTGGAGATTCCGAGATTAGGTCAGAATGAGGCTTCCATACATAATTCTTTCCAAAATTTAGTCAAGTTAAAATTATTTCAAGCATTCCAGCCGAGTTTTGCGCAATTGAGCGCACGAAAAAAAAAAAAAACTATAGAAAAACTGAGTTCACTGTTGTTGCCTCTAATTTTTTTTATTTTTTGCCTAGTATTTAAAAGTCGAGTAAAAATATGCTTCAAACCAATCCAACATAATCCAACTAAAATCCAACACAACCTCACCATTTACAAAAAATAGCTTATAATTTTGTTTTGATGCTGTGCTTGGATATAAATTCGTTATTACGTGTAATTAGTACAAAGCATAACATCAAAGTATGTAAACATTTATACACTTGAAATAACTTCAATAGGGAAAAATATTTTATAAGGTCCGGTATAATAATAAATTATAATATGAAAATAATTTATATGAATTTTGAAATTGAAAATAAGACTGAAAATAACTTTGTTTAGATAAAAACAAAGAGAAAATATTGGCACTTAAAAATTCGTGTCACATGCATTCTGATTTACTTTTGACTGGTAAAGAAACGCAAAGTGATTTCCAAGTCATTTTTTGCTATTATATCATGTGCTGAATTTAAATCGAATAAGTTATTTTTTTTTTTGCAAAAACACCCCTAATGTCAGTAAATAGATTGAATGACAGATTTGAGAAATTAATTTTTTATTATCACTGCATTCTAATTTTATTTGTTTTGTTTAAATAGGTATATGAAGTTTGAAAGAAAAAAAACATAGTACCTAGGTAATTGTTTTCTAGATGCGCAATTAACTCATTAATAAATAAGTTAAGCCGAAAAATGTTCTAAATAACCTGAATGAAGTGATTGAACTTGAAGTCTTCAACTATTAAAAAAGAACTTGTTTTACAATAAAATAAAAAAAAATAAACAAAAAAACTATTTAAACAATTAGTATGCACTTGTCATCAAAAAAAAAAAAACTAGTTCAATCGAAATAAAAGGAGATTTTAAATTAAGATTAAGCCTTTAAAATACCACCCAATATTAAACAAATGTTAAGGTCAAAAAAACAAACTGTTTGTCATTTAATTTAATTTATGCAAACAACACAAAATATTTCCTTGAATAAAAAAAAAAATTAAATGGCGCGAATAAAAATTTTTTTGTTTTTTTTTTTTTAATAATTGGTATAATTAAGCATGCAATAATTAATTGATTCATTCTACGAAATATACATAACAACCAATATATATTTGCTTATTGATAAAAACGAGTGAGATAGTAGCAGTTGAGTTTTTTTTTTTTTAATGTGTATCAATTAATGAAGTATAAATAATAAATATTAGTCACACTGATTCTGTTGGCCTTTAATCGTAGGCCTTTAATTTGTAGGTAGGTGTAAAAAAAAGTTGATTGTTTGACATTTTAAGATTAGTTTAGTCATGTGAGTGCATCAACACAAAATAATTAAAATAACCACAAGTTTTGGTTATTGATATCAAATTTTTTGAGTTTTTTTTATAAGAGAAGTCATTTAAAAATTATAGCTTATTTTTTTTAACCTTTGTATAATAACACTCCAAAATACTCGGGATAACCTAGTATTACGTTTAATAGGGCTCTCATGATTACGAAACATTTTGTACAAAGTTCTTTATCCCCCAAAATCTGGATTAGAGGACGATTTCAAAGTGGCGGCATTGTGAACAAAAAAATAAAACACTTTGAGATTCCAGAGTTTATGAAGCCTAGTATTTTTTTTTTTATCAAAAACATACGGAATTGGGTGTTGAGGCTTGAATATTCCATATTCATGCACGGCAGGTTTCTTGCCAAAAAGCTAACAGTGTGAGGACTATCCTTAATAAAAAGAAAGTATTGGATTAGTAATGCTTCAGGCATAAAAGCCACAAATAACGAACTCAAGAGATTCTTAAGCGAAAAGTTCCACAATACCCTATAAAAACCAAAAGTTATATGGTGAAAAAGGCTGATTTTCGGGATAGCTACAAAATTTAGGTCTAAGTTTCGATGGTGTTAGAAATAAGACCTCAAATCAATTCACCTTCATGGAAGTAGGACTGAAGGTCCGAACTAGGGATGTTCGGATGTGGATTTTTGAAGTTAACATCTGCAGAGGTTGGTTAATTAAGCCCATGCTACTAAATAATTGTTCTCTTGTAGAGTGGGTTGAAATTATCGTTAAAGACACTGGCCCTTTTGTTTTTGTCCGGAAAGAGAGATCTCTTTTAATAGCCTGTTTTCACCCCAAATTTCATAATTTCGCAAATTAGGTCAGTTCGAATTCCAAATTCTAAAAATTTCCTACAATTTGAAATAATTTGCGAAACTATCTACTTTGGCCTCTAGTGAAAACGGGCTATAAAATTAAGACTTTTGCATTTTGTCTGTGTTTTGCCTAAAAAGACAAAGACCATTACTCGGTGTGACTCCCATTGGTACGCGCTATTCGCCGGCTCAGCCCAACTTCTTTCTTGCCGCAATTTCTCTACATCCACATTCGCATAAAATCCGCATTGATTATTGCGGAGGCGGATGCGGATGACCCAATTCATGCGGATGTTCCGCATTTGCGGGTGCGAATATTAGCAACTTCCCTAGTCCAAACTAAAGAATAATTCCTATCTTCTTCATCTCTTTTTGAGTTCAAATTCAATCCTAGGTAGGCTTGAGGTCTTGCCTATATAAAAAAATGTATAAACAAGACCTCAAGTCCACTAAGGATTGAATTTGAGTCCAAACTAAAGTTCCATCATTCAAAGCTTATTTAGTTTTAACTCCACTTTTGTTACTTTGCGAAACAGATTTTTCATCTATTTTATAACAGTGTTATTAAATTTGCCCTTATGTCTCAAAAAAGACTTGGCCATATAACTCTTTGGTAAAGTGACATTAGGCCAAGTTGTCTTATAAAACTTTTTCAAAGCTTCATAATAACAGCCTTATGTCATAGCAAAGTGTGGTTTACATTCGAATTTGTTAATTACGTTCGTAATCGTAACTTTTGTAAGTCAAATTTTCAAAGAGTTAGACGCGACTTGAAAAAAGTGTACAATGAAAGTATACGGACTTGAATGCAATGGTTAATGGGTACAACTTGCAATACAAGATCAGTTCCACATTTTGCTTTTTTCTTTTTCTACTTCCGAGTCATATAACCAACAATGACAATTTCATCCAATTTTCAACCTAACATACATCATTATCACAAGAAATTCTCATGTACTTTAGCTGAAACATGGTACATATACATTAGGGTGCACAGTGTGGTAATTCGCCAATCTGACTGGACAAAATAGAAAAAAAAAAGTTTAGCCACATGATTTTAAATCATGAGCAGAGCTTCTCAATACAATGGGTAACTGTAATTCATGTTTGGTTTTTTTGTTTTCATCTCGGATTATCGTAAGCTAAGCTTGAAAGTTGGTTCTTGTCAACAGTTGGATGGAGATAATACAAAGTATTCTATTTTTCGCTTGAGTTTGGTTGACGACTAAAAACGCTGTGGTAGTTTTTTTGTTGTAATTGTTTTTTTTAATTGTTAATCTACATTTGGGGGTAAGGTATTATAATTTTTATTTATTAATTACCATTGCAACTATTTAAAAAAAAATAAATTCTGTATGAAGGCTAGGAAGTGCAAAAAAAAATATCTTTGTTTTTCAAATAGAGGTAAAGTTAATTTTTCCGCATTTTTCCGGTCTGAAATTAATTAATTAGTGTTTGGTGGAGTGTTGTCATTAAGATTAGCTAGTTACATGTCTCGCGTTTTCTCGACCGCCATACAACTTTTTTCACTTTTCAAAATGAAGTCAAGATTTTCAAAAAAACAAATTTTCGAAAAATGTGTCAAAACTGCCAAATAAGATCGAAAAGACAGTTTTTTTGATCTTTTAATGAGCAGGTATCATCTTTGGAACATTTTTGACAATAAATAAAAATTAAAAACATATATAAAAGTTTTGTGCTTCAAGTTAAGCGAAAAAAGACAAAAAAGGTGGAAGACACTTTGGACCACTCTTTAAACATGAATTTCATTTTGCTTGACCAATATTATGTGATAACTACATAAACAAAAACAGTAGATAGTGAAACAAAAGTAGAAAAGAATTTTTAAAAACTAAAAAAACGGGAAAAATATAACAAACGGAAGGTAAAAGTCTCCTAAGTGCACCTATCCATTAGAAAATAGTTAAAATCAGTAGAATCGCTCTCCGCAAAATTTAAAAAGCATATTCCAATAATACCGGAAAGGATTTATCGAAATGTTCTTTGAGTGAAGGATCAAAATGTATAAAAGATTAAGTTCTGATCCTCTGGAACCACTAGACCACTGGAATTTTCAATCTAATGAGGCATTATCATTGATGAATGATGCTTTTTTGTCGGAACATCTTAAACAAGTTCAATGCAAAAAGCAAGCAAGTGTAAAAGGCCAGAAATAGGGTCACGAAGAAATTTAGAGAATTATTAGCTTGAAAAACATCGAAGATAATATAAACACAGCTGGTTTTAATAGGCCCTTATGTTTCAAGTTTGCATCGCACAAAAAGGAGTTACTTTTTTAAATTATTTGCAGATATTTTTAAAGGTGATGCTATTTTTTATGATTGCGAAGCATATTTAATTAAAATCATTGCTAAAATTTTAATTTAAAGCATGATATTGAGAAAATAAATCATGTATGTCACCTGGCAAAAACGTGTGTAAAAGTTCTATTTCTTAATAAAACCTAATTATTCTGCCACTCTTTTTTCGTGAATAGCAATAGAGTTTTTATTTATTGAGATTTTTCAAGCGTTTTTTAAAATAATTAAGTATATCCATAAGAATATGTTTACGGAATCATAAATTCAAAAATGCATTTTCTTCATCACTATTTTAACCCACTTTTTGCAGAAATTAAAGATTTCTTTTTAAAAAATCTTTCTTTTTTATAGAATTTTATCTATTCACATTCATTTGTTTAAAACTGTTTGGAAAAAAAGTCGATTTAACGCGAGTTATTAATTTTGTCCAGCTAGATTCGTGATTGGCCACACTGTGGGGTGGGTCAAAAAAATCCAATTTTTTTTTTTTGATTTGGTACTCCGAAAAATCGATTGCTAGACCCCTCTAGAATATACACACCAAATATGAGCTCTTTATATTAATGGGGTCCTCCGCTTTGCAATTTTCCATTTTTACATCAAGCTTCTACTAAAAAAAATATTTTTTTTAAATTGACTTTTTAGCGAATTTCTTTTCAGATTCTTGTAGGAAATTGAACGCTCTACAAAAAAGGCCTTAGATACTTTTTTCGTTTATCTAACCGTTGAATAGATATTTGAGGTAAAAAAATCGAGAAAATCTTTAAAAATTCGTTTTTTGGTCTTAATTTTGTAACAAACTGAAAAATTATAATCATCAAACGCGCAAGACATATTCTTGTTGGAAATTGACTGCTCCACAAAAAAGGTCTTGTTAACTTTTTTCATTAATCTAACCATTCTAAAGATATTAGAGGTCAAAGTAAAAAAAAAATATAAAAACTTTTTATATTTTAAAAAAAATTCCAATTCACTGAAACTTCATTATTTTCAAATTAGCAAGATATATTCTTGTAGGGGCTTAAACGTTCTACAAAAAATTCCTTGGCATCAAATTGATTGCTTTAACCGTTTAGAAGATATTCGTATCCAAACCAATGCTCACTGATTTCAATAGTTTTCTTATGACCCGTATGCATTGCGATTTGGATACGAATATCTTCTAAACGGTTAAAGCAATCAATTTGATGCCAAGGAATTTTTTTTAGAACGTTTAAGCCCCTACAAGAATACGTCTTGCTAAATTGAAAATAATGAATTTTCAGTGAACTGGAAAATTTTTTAAAATACAAAATGTTTTCAAAATTTTTTTTAACTTTGACCTCGAATATCTTTAGAATGGTAAGATTAATGAAAAAAGTTAACAAGACCTTTTTTGTGGAGCAATCAATTTCCAACAAGAATATGTCTTGCGCGTTTGATGATTATAATTTTTCAGTTTGTTACAAAATTAAGAACAAAAAACGATTTTTTAAGGTTTTCTCGATTTTTTTACCTCAAATATCTATTCAACGGTTAGATAAACGAAAAAAGTGTCTAAGGCCTTTTTTGTAGAGCGTTCAATTTCCTACAAGAATCTGAAAAGAAATTTGCTAAAAAGTCAATTAATAAAAAAAATATTTATTTTTTAGTAGAAGCTTGATGTAAAAATGGAAAATTGCAAAGCGGAGGACCTTCCCATTAATATAAAGAGCTCATATTTGGTGTGTATATTCTAGAGGGGTCTAGCAATCGATTTTTCGGAGTACCAAATCAAAAAAAAAAAATTTCGATTTTTTTGACCCACCCTAATATACATACACACATGTAACTATTATTATAAACAAAATATTTTTTTTTCTGTAAATTTCTATTCTAAGCAAAATAAAAATGCAAAATAAAAGAATTACAAAACCACAGAGACGAAAATAATCGTCATCATCATTATCAAGCTTCTAAACGAGATTGCGGAAGTTGATAATAAAAGTTGAGAACGACTTCACTTACACAGGCAGAAAGAAAAAATAAAAACAAAACAATGCCGGTTCTTGTTGTTAAGGAAGGGTACAAAAAAAAATATAAAACAACTTTAGCACAGTTTTTGAATTTTTTTTTTTTTTTTCATTTTTTAATTTGTGTTGTGTTTTGTTTTTGCAAATTTATTATTTAATAGTGTTTTCCTGGTTAAAAGTTGGATGTGGGAAGACGAAGAGGGTTCAAGTGGAACAACTTAAAGGACCTATTTTTTACATGAAAAATGGGTAAAAACATATACCACTTTTGTTTCACTATTAAAGTTAACTGAACATTTCTTTAAAAATACATAAATAAACTATTTTTAGATATTTAACTAGCAATAGTCTATTTTTAGCTATCAAACGTTGTTGTAGATACTCTTTTTGAATTTTTATTTTTCGTTAAACATTTAGCTTGAATAAAAAATATCCTTTTATATCCTTGCTAGTTGTTACCACACATTTAAAAGTAGGCATGAGAATCAGTTAAGGTTCAACATAACATAGCCTAAGTCCGGGACACACTGGTCTGGTCAACTTAAATATACCTAATGAAAGCGGGCAGTCAGCCATGCAAATTTGTTGCCAGAAATGCCTAAAAGTACCTATTCATGCCAGCACATTGAATTTTATAAAATCAAAAAAATAAAAAAAAAAAACAAAAACATCCAAATGAAGTTTTATTATTTTATTTTGTGGTTCTGTTTGGAGTCTGTGTATCATAAAGATTTTTTTATAGACGATGGCCGGTTGTGTAGAGAGCAAGGGAGAGACTATAAATCTCACAAAAATTTGTTTTGAAAATTCGCATAAAAAAGTGGATCCGGTCTGGTGGTCATGATTATTTTTTAACAATTTGCCAACAAAGTCAAAATGGTTTGAATTTTTTTTTTTATATACATATTTTTATTTGCAAATGAGAGTAAATAAAACGATTTTGCATATTTTTGAATGTTGACATGGGGCAAAAACTAAAGTATTCTATGTATTTTACATATTTTTACGACCAAAAAATAAAATAATAAAAAAAAGTAGTTCTTTTATTTGTTTTTTTTTTAATTTTTGTTGTTGAAATTTTTGAGTAGAAAGGAGTGATTTGAATAATTATGTTTAATGACAGATAATAACAAGATGAAGATGACTCAACATTTTGGAAGTTTTGAATTCCCATAGTATACCTATAGAATCTGGTCAGTGGAGTGTGGTTGACCTGTGAATTGTTATAGAGAATTGAGAATGTTTCATTCTTTTCAAAAGTATTTTAGTGATGTTAGGTTGAGTGTAAAATCACAATTTAAAATTTTTTATTATTTATGGACTATATTGTATTTTTAAAACGCAAAGGGTAAATAGAAGAAATGTATGTATACCTTGTGCATTCGCATAGTACGACTAGATAAAAAATGTCTGTACATAAATTTAGTCCAAAATTAAATAGGGCGTGAGGTTATCATTACTTATTTTAAAAAGAAAAAAATAATACAAGGTTTCTCACGATAAATCAAACGTCATTTGAGAACTATTCAAAATATCCAATTCAACAAGGTGATCCAAAAGTAATGTCATAAGTAAAACGAATTGGCTACAAAAATTTTGTTGGACAAGAAAAATAAAATGAGCAAAGTATATTTGGCACTTTAAAAATAGGCTCATTTTAAGGTGGTTTCAAGTGTTGTAAAACATCGTTCCAAATTGTGAAGTTCTTCTTTCTGCTGTGCTAATGACTATCTGGTCTGCAAAAAAATATTTCAAACCACAATCACAACTGACGCCATTTGCAAACAATAAGGCACATTCACAACATGATATTGCCCCACCCTGTGCAATTTTTTGTGGTGAATTTGTTGAAAATAAAAGCGTGTGTGTACTATGTACACGCGATTGAAGTTATACTTCTCATTCACATGCTTCATGCATTTGCCACATGCGACATGTAACTTGCCACATGCAACATGCATCTTGCTATTTGCAACTTGCCATATGCAGCTTGCGGCATGCAACTTGCGACATGGAACTTGTCACATGCAACTTGCAACATGCACTTCCACATTTTGCATGCTGAATGCAACATGCATCGTGTTACTTGCCACATGCACTTGTACCATATTGCATGCCACCGAGTACCTGCCACATGCAACTTGCGACAGACACATGCAACTTGCCACGTTTTTTTTTTTGTCGTACTGTGGTGAACTGTATTTTTCTAAAGTACTACCAACTGTAAAGGTGAAACGACAGCCCTGATGCCCAATTGTCAGCTTCGGAAATGACGATTGCGTCATCACTGTTTTAAAATGGCGACATGGTGCTTATTGTCAAAGGGATTACTTTGACATTTCTTGTCAAAAAGTACATATAACTTCAAGAAGTACATATAACTTCAAAAGTATAACATCAAAAATTGACGCAAAATGTGTTTATATGAGTTTTAGAATAAAATACGTATGTGAAAAATTTTCATGTTTTGGTCCATGCTAAAAACATTGAAAAAGAGAGACGACGATAGTTTCAAAAACAAAAAAATGTACCTAAAACCCATGCGAGGAATTATGTAATTCGTTCTACCAAGTCTAAAGTTGGTTAAAACATTGACTCACAAAATTCTCATTCTTCATCGACAAATAATTGAAAGAGGATACATTGACAGACTATTAGAATTAAATATGTCATTGTATTACCCATACCCATTAATGCTGACATCTTTTCTGATATTATGGTTCTCTTCGAATGTCTATCATTTACCATATAATTCAATCGATATTTAGTATCCATTCCCATATCAATCCTGATTTAGACTTAACAAACTGAATTTCTCGAATATCACTCGCAAAAGGCACAATTACTGAAAGAAAATTAAATTTCAAAAGCTACCAGTATACTGATATGTATTTTCCCTATCAAATTCATTTGTGTATTCCTCTATAAATTCCAATACTAATTTCATTGTGTTCCATTTCAAACCACAAAAACCAAACTGAAATTTACTCCACTCTACTCCAGTCTACCATATCACTTCCTTTTCATCATCAATTCAATTCAGTAGTTGTTGGTTGTGTTCTTACTTGAGAACAAACATTCTACTGATCCTATTTCAAATTGGTTCCAGCTCACCGGGCGGCGGTGGCGTTGATATCGACGAAACGATATGAAGGAAAAGGAAAAACTGTTGCATAACACAAAAGGTGGATACTGTTCATTTCACAGTGTTGCTGTTGTTGTTGGGTTCGTCTCCAGTTCCTCCAGTTCTGTAGGTGACCACAATTGATGAGTGTTATCACCAAACATTACCGCATATCACACAACCGCAACACATTGCACGCCGCCACTTCACCACCATCCAGCAGCTTCCTTCAACATGTACATTGTACATATTTCTCTTCATCATCAACTTCCATCTCATAATGTGAAAATGTTGACGTCCGTCGAATCGACGACGTTCGTCATCGCATGACGACGCGACCGACGGACGTAGTGAAACACGATTCGAACTCATGTTTTATTCATGTTGCTGGATACTCTTATAGTTGGAATTGTAGTGCCACGAGGTGTCAAATGTCCACCTTTACTCTAGATGGAAAAAGGTGTGTAATTTCGTCGAGAGATGAGGAAAACTTTAAATTAGGAAAAGAAAATAGAAAAAAAAAACTTTCATATTACAGCTGCTGTGATACTTGATGTGCTGTTTTCAAAGTCAAAGTTCAAAAAAGTAATTCAACGTTATACTCGTTCGTACTACACCGAATCGATGTTAGATTTTATAACGTAAGCAACCATCAACGTTGACAGGTTTTATATAAAGTTGTAAAAATAAAAATTAACTTGAAGGCATTACATGAAGTCGAGTCGTGTTGGTCGTTGAAGTAGATGGTACCTACTAGTAGCAAATGCATCACAATTTTACACTTGGTATAGATAGAGTTTGCAGTTCGTTGCTCATGTGAAAATGCGGAATGACAGAAACAATCAGTTGTTAAACAGAGAAGTTGGAAACAAAAGGTTCCGAAGTAGAATAAATGGAAATAACTAGGTTCTCTAATTACAGATTGTTACTACATCGATTGTTAGTTATTTTCTCATTCAAACAAACGAGCGAGCGAGCGAATTGTGGGATCCAAAAGCTAGTGGCAATGTTAATAAAGTGAGACTGAGAGGCGGGTTTTATAGACGACTCCGATGAAGTGCAGCACGACAGAGTCTGAAAATTGTTGCAATATTTTTTTTTTGTAATTTTATGTTTACATACATAATTGAAATGCATTGATTGCTTAAAAAAATAAGAAAAAGTTCCCCTGGAAATTGTTTCTTTTAATTTTTTTTTTTGTCTTCGAAAAATGCATGTGTCTGCTTTTATGTGGAATAATGTGTGCATTCGAAAGGCGTGTTAATTTTTAGGCATTTAAATTCAATTTTTTTCAAACTAAGTATTTAAGAGAAAATATTAATAATTCTTCCAACAAAACAAACAGAAAAGTTATTAAATTTGGACATTACTTGATTTTTTTCTGCCAAATTTTGCAACTTTTAACCACTATTTTCATGACTGCACCCTTTTGAAGACTTAGACCCGTTTGCTGAATCAAAACTTAAGCATTTATGTTCTACATAAATCCTTATGTGAAAGTATGTAAAAGTAGAGAATAGGAGCTTATGTTCAGCATAGGAGCTTATGTTCAGCATTTTACAAAGGTTTCAAGTTAAAGTTTTTACTATCTCTCTATATTTTATCTATCAACATGTTGCTAAACTGCACAGATAACATGTTTGCCACCTTAAAGCGAATGACGCAAGTTGCTTAATTTTGTTACAAGTTGCTTAGTATTCTCACAAGCTAACTGCCCCATGTTAAATTAAAGGGTGTTGCCAAGCTGCATGTAGCTTAACTTAATTTCACTTCCCAGCATAGAAATGTTGCGAAGATTCATCGCTGGCTTAGAATAATAGGGATGTATATCTGCAAATTTGACCATGAAACATACAACCCTCAAATTCTTAGCCAGAGACACGTGAGATCGTTATATATTTCACCTACTAACATGCCTACATACATAGATAACAAGCTACATGCCTTCAAGTTGCAAACCGTCAGATTACACACTTTCTTACTCCATTTCGCCTAGTAATTTGTCGCTCAGAAAAAATAATTCCACATTTTCACTATGACTCAAAAACACTCTTTATAAAATAAAATGATTTGATTTGTTTAACGGAATAAGAAGTTAGCCACTTTTTCGTAAGTAAGTTTCATCCTTTCATCAGTATTTTTATAAACTCTTAAAAGACTTGAGTTCTACCATGAAACGTTTTTACTACTTTTTATTGGGGTACAATATTTTTATCACAGATTTTTTGATAATAATTCTGAATTTAATCTTTTAAAAAAACACCCTTTAACACAAGATAATTTTATGAACTCTTTAGATTCTTAGTGTTCATAACAAATGAAGCACTTTCATTAAGTTTACAAAAATACAGTAAGTTGTAAGGAAACTTATTTCACCTATAACTGAACCCTTCCAAAAAAAATTATTTTTAAGCACTTTGTGAAATCCTTATCTCTGTTTCATCAAAATCTTCAATGCATCATATTTTCCACATGAATTTTGGTTTTATTTTTACTATTAGATTAAAATACAGGCGCTTCTTCATAAAAAGGTCTATAACGAATATTTGAGGATTGATTTGTATCGGTTTATATACAATTTTAGATTTAGGGGACTTTGAACGTGCTAATGAAAGTGAAAGTCTGTGTTGACACCAATCATAAATAAAAACATGAACTTTTTCAATCTTTCCTCGAATTTTAGTTATGTTATTTTTTTGAAGTATGTAACTGAAACTGAATTTGTAATCCGAAAATTGAGATTCCAAAAAATGTACTAAGTATAGTTATCTATCACTTTTTACTATTTTTTTTTTTGCACAGTAATCTCTTTTTCTTGTGAAGCGAGGTCATTGAAATGTTTATACTTTTTTTCTCAACAAACATCATCAGAGTCAAAAGTTAAAATTAGATACATAAATTCCTCTGTTTTCTTTAGTAGTTCTGAGAACGATGTACAGAGTTGTATGAATTTATGTAAAATGTAGGGTTGAATTTCGTGGAATTTCATAGAAGTCACAATTTTTACAGAATTAGAGTTCATTTCTAGTCCAAAAGTGACAACATTTATCTCAGTTTTTTCTTCCATTTTCGGAGGGAGATATTTTTTGTGATATTTTCTAAGTTTGCATACATTATAAATTGTGGCGCTGATTTTACATATTCTAAATTCCAAAAATATAACGACATCGTCGTCATCTTTTGCGCTCGAGCTGAAGATGGGATTATATTTTTTTTTTATTTTTGTGGTAAATTTTCTAAATCAGAAGTAATTTATTTGATATTTTTTTTCATTTATATAAAATGAAATGGAATGTGTAATGAAAAAAAGAAAATCTCATTTTCCTCTCGTGCAATTTTAATCATCATCATTACATTACGTATTTATCTATGGGGGTAATTTTTTTTTGGCTCCGAAAGAAACGAGCTAGAAATGAAAGTCCTTTCTTTTATAATTCATTGGTTTGAGGAAAGAATTTATGATGCTATTTAAATAAAAGTAGCTTTTAGTAGCAAAATTCTAGCGAAATATGTAAATTTCAGTACGGAACAAATTATTAATTAGTTTTATTGCTTTTATGGTTTACATTTTAATGGAAAAAATAAACCATGTTGGATGAGATAACAACTTTAGTTATAGCTTAAAAACGTGTTCACTTTAAACAACAACATTTTTAAATGTTCTTTTAAAAAAAAAAAATAAAATTCACCATTCTTTTTTTTTGTAGGTACTTAATTTTAAATTGAGTTCCTTATAATACTGGGTAATTTAATTTAGGAATAATTGTTTGTAGAAAAAAATTAATTTTGAACTCTGAATATGTTTAGACTTTAAAGGGAAAGAAAAATGTTTTTGATTACTAAACAGCTTATAGCTTTTTTACCAAAACATTTAGGTGGACACTTTTGCATAAAAAAAAAAAACAAAAAACAAATTGTTTTGAATTGCAGTATAAATATTTTTATTTGGTTAAAAGATCAGATTTTTAACAACAAAACATTTCCTTAAATTTTAAAAATAAAGTGAATCTAGAAGTTTTCTTGAAACAAAAAATGAAAAAAAACTGTATAAAAATGAGATATATTTCCCGTTTGTTGGGAAAATTGACGGCAAAACTAACAATATTAATTATGTTTTTAATCTTGTTTTTATAAAGTTACAAAATATAATAAAAATAACTAGTTTCTAAGAAAAACATTTTTGTTAGTTTGAAAAAATTTGTCGCGCCCTTTATTTTGCAAACAATGCCCAATTAAATGAATAAGCAAAACTTATCATCATCATATTTCTAATCAGGGTCTTAAAAAATAATTTTTTTAATTCATTTGTTTTCCATCTGCAAATAAAAAATGTTTGCATTAAAAAAATATTTATTGCAAATAAATAATGTTATAGCAACTGAAAAATACTTGCATTTTCAATGCAAATATGTTTCAGTTGCAATAACATTTTTTTTTAATAAAGAAGAAGAAGATTGGTTTTATAATACAAAAGAATAAGCACTACCTATATTTAATTGGACTTGTTAAATTATTATTGGTCGTAAAAAGCTACCTATAATAAATAATTTTTTTTAATGCTAAATTTTTTTATTTGCAATAAAACTTTTTTTTTTAATGCAAATATTTTTCAATTCCAATACATTTTTTTCCAATATATTTTTTTTATTTGCAATAAATAATTTTTTAAAATGTTTTTTTTGAAGTGAAAACTTCTTTAGTATCGTAGTGATTTGAAACAATATGATACGAAAACGCGAAACGACTTCAACTTGTTATAACTTTTTTGTTTTCATAGATAGATGAATGAAATTTGTACTGTAGATAGGTAATTAAATAAATTATAATTGTACTGCCGTTTTTACCAGTACCTTCCTTTCTTTTCGGATCTACTTCTTTTATCGGTTTTCTAGAAATATTGCCACATCCATAACTCATATACACGTAAGACGAAGTGTACTGCTCAGATGGACCTGGTAAAATTTGGAGAAAGACACAAAAGTAACAAAATCGCATCAAAAAGCTGGTACTGGTAAAAACGGCAGTGATTCGTTTATGGTATGGGGGTTTTTGCTTATAGCTTTTGGTGTGGGTTATTTGGTCTCCTTGAGGAAACAATGGATGGGTATTGTTTTTTAGTTATTTTATAGACAAACCTGCACCAGAGTGTCGAATAATTAGGCTAAGATGGATTGATTATCTTCAATAAAGGTAACGGCCCTAAGCAAAACTCGGTATTTTTGAGTGAATTTTTGATCAAAAACTTTCAAAACCAGATCCAAACGTCCCCCAGTCACTCGATTTGGATACTATTTAGCATCTGTTGGACCATTTGGTGAGAAAAGTAAGAAAGAATTCAAAGGATTAGCTGAAACGAGTCTTTTAGGAAGAGCGTAAAAGATTCGGCCCAAAAGTTGCAAAAAATCTAGTAAAATCAATGCCTTCAAGTGAGTTTGACCTCGTGAAGTCTAGGGGGTAGCCTAAAATATATTAATTCCAAAAAAAATTTGGATATTTAAACTTTTAACATCGATTTTCATAGTTTTTTCTTCTCTGTATACTTACTTTTGTAATGCGAAATTTTGAACTGTGTTTAATTTTTTGTCACTTTTTCATTTAGTATTGATTATTTGACAAATTTTTTTTTGTAAATATGTAGGCAATGATTAATGAAATAAAACCACATTTAAATTTTTTTCGAAAATGTGTTAGATTCTTTTTTTTTTTAGGTCTTGGTTAAACAAAGTTAGGGGTGTATACTTACTTTTGTGACTGAGTGTATATATTTTGAGCTTGGACAATAAGCTTTCAGATGGGGTAGGTTGTTATAGGTTGTTAGGGAAGAAAATGGATTTAATAGCGTGAGAAGATAAAAATACGTGTTTTTTCGCTTTTCTTGATGGAAATTGATCGAGTTCAAAAAATTCTAGCTCTTTTTGTAGATGTCTCATAGACCTGATCGATATTATATATTTTGAGCTTAGACAATAAGCTTTCAGATGATATAATATTTATATAGGTGGTCATATAAAAAACATGGATTTGAAGGTGATAGAATAAAAATAGGTAGATTTTTTCTATTTTTTTTTTTTTTGCAAGAAAAATGATTTTTTAAGGTTTCACTTCTACCACGTGTGAATTGCACACATGATTTTTTTTTTTTTTTTAAATTTGTACAACCTTGTTCTAAAGTAAGGAGCTACAGATTTTCAAATTTTTTTAAGGCTGTCAAAGAAGATGTCAAGTGACAATTGTTTATAACAAATTTATAGCAAGAAATCAAATAACCAAAAAATGTATATGTTGAATTCGAGTCCAAAGTGAGAGAAAATCTATGACGTCACGAAATAAAAGCACTTTGAAGTTGGTGTATTTCAAAAACGTTACGTCATAACTTCATTTCACTACTTATTCGCTGAAACTTTTCCTTTGATTACAACGTTACCTAAATGAAATATAGGTAACATCGCTTTGAAATAAATCATAAGAAAGATACACCTACAATGTAAAGAAGTTTTTCCTTAAACAAAAAAAAAGTGCATTTTTATTTTAAGCAAACAGGATAACAATTTATAAAGAACAACAACAACGACTTTTTTCTAAAGAATATAGAAAAAAACAACTCTACCACATCAGCATGAAGCAACACAGAAGACAGGTTGAATCCTGTTTTTCTTTGCTGCGTGTTCCTGTTTGGGAATATTATTTTGCCTCATTTGCTGCACAAAAGTTTTTTTATTTTTATTTTTTATTTTCTTACATAGGTAAGAAAAAGCAGAAGCCATCAAAAGATACTTCGCCCTACTCTTTGGGATTGGTTTAAAGTTTCTTTTTTCATTCTTCTGTCTTCCCTTCATCTCGTCTTACTACTCATAGCAAAAATACAAAAATACAAAGACCCAGAAAGGAAAATCATTTCCTGGGCTAATTGATTTGAAATCAAATTAACAAAACACTTTCAGAATTCGCGCTGCTCTGATTTAACGCGTTCATTTGGTTTTGCTATGGCTTATAGCTTATACTTGATATTGCTACTGCAGTTCCAAGATGGGGACAACATGCAGTTTAATTATAGGACCATAAACCTGTCTGGTCGTAAAGTAAAGTAAAAAAAAAGAAACAAACTCTTAATGTTGCCTAAGGCAGCACCAGTAGAGCCAACAGCCAGAAGCAGCAGCAACAAGAGTCAGTATCAAAGAAAAGAAAAATAAAAAAAAAACAAAACTCTTCGCATGGAAACATGTTTTGGTTGCACGTTCTCTCCTCAACCAGCTCCAACTTCGGCAACAACCGATGCAATGACGCGGTGGCACAGCGGAGGTTGTTTACTATTTATAGCGGGCAAGGACCGGGTTTTCAATTTCTTTCGAATTACTTTCATGGAGTAGTGTCTGTGAAAAAAAAACATTGAATGATTACATTTTTTGTACCAGGAGACAGAAGGAGCAGCAAATGAGTATATTTTTGATTTTGATAAAAATAAATTCAACAGGAATTTTTTTTTTCAAAAGTGAGTCTAATTAATGGACCACTGCACTGAAAAGCAATAGCAGTTTATTTTTGTACCTACTAAAAAAATAATTATGTTTAATGATCCTATCTAGTACTTTTAATAATTCCAAAGATAAAATATTAAATAAGAAAAAAGTTGAAAAATAGTAATGAAACAAAAATAAAAAGTTGTAAGGGCTTCTAAGAAACAAACAGCTCTTAAGCTGTTTTTAAGAAATAATTTTTATATTTTTATCCTATTTCCTTTTGGAAGAAGTTTACTTTTTTTTTCCTTTTCTAAACATAGAAAATCAGTTGATTCTCTATAAGAACCCTGTTCTTTTCAAAGGCTGCAAAGTAATACTACTACTTTACTAGCGATTTTCAATGAGTATTTCAATAGAAGTAAATGTACTAGATCATTTACTCATATGAATACTTTACAACATCCAAAGGGGCGGCGATAATATAATAACAGTAGTAACATTCCTTTTTGGTAGACTACTCATAAGTAGAAATCTAGTACTACCAACTATTCCTATCAACTCGAGATCTCGAGCAAAAGATCTACTACTCATGACATCATGTAGTCTACAACCTCCAAAGGAACGCGGTAAGTAGTGTTTAGCATTTGTATATGACGGTTTTTTGATTTAGTACTGTCGCAGATCAAAATCAAAACTGTGTTCTAATGTACACTCGTACACTGCTTTTTTATCATTGACTTTGAAGGCATACAAATTTTATCAACAATTTAAATCAACAATTAAAAACACAACATTCAGATTCCAAATAAAAAAAGAAACACAAGTGACAAATGGAACCGAATAGCTAACAAACAGAATTTTTTCAACACTTGGAAATAGAAAAAAAATCAAACAGACCTTATGTCTATGTACCAAAGGAAAATTGACAATGCAAACAAAAAACTATATATACTATATACCATTGGAGGTGGTATTACACTCATGAGTAGGTCTAGTACAACAATTAACACATAATCTTCTATTCGAGGAGTTGTGTAGAATGTGTATTGTATAGTTGTTGTACTAGATTTCTACTCACGAGTAAGCTACCACCTCCAATAGAAAAGAGATATTAAAGTTTCAAAATGGCGGCTTAAAGGTATAAACTCGCGTATAAAGCACCAAAAGAAGTATAGCTTCAATAAATAATTTTATTTAATATTCTTTTTTTTAAATCATTAAATTATGGTTTTCAAATATGCAAATCGTTTTTCAACTGTATATGTGACAACTAATGTAGTAGATTACGTATAGTAGTAAACGGTAACTCGTTAAAGAGCTGTTCGATTTGCTTATTGGCAAATATATACCTAATTTAACACCTCTTAAAAGTATAACTTGGCGTCTATTTTAACATGTTCTTCAAGTTAAGAGACAAAGGTGGTTTACACATAAGTTTTTTTTGTTGAATTTTTAAGTGATATTTTAGTTGGTTATGCCAAAATAAAATTTAGCTCTAAATACTTTTAGAAAAAAACTAAAGTTTTACTTATTTGATTTAAACTTAGCAAACCAATTACAATAAACCGCTTAAACTGGTAGGTAAATCGCATTCAATGTAATAATATTTTCAAAACTAAATTTCCATTAAATATAACGTCTACTTACAAACTTTTTGTTTAATGCACTAACGCCAGCCATTTCACACGCTAAACTGCAATTATTGAACCAAACTAGTTCAATACTTTTTTTTTTTATTTAGTGAAGTTTATTTTCTTTTCATCTCTAAAAATTAAACAGTTTTCAAATTGAAAAAGTAACCAAACAAACCTTTAATTCATAAATAATGTCTAGCTCTGTTTGTAAAAACAACTTGAGTTCTGTTCGGGTAAAATTTTTTTTATCAAAGCGTATCTCCGTGAACCATGGCAATAAGTTCTTTTCACCATTAAATTATATCAAGAACAATAATATGAACAACAAATCAAATACATCAATCAAAGTGTCGCGTCGCAAACAGAAATCATTCATTTTAGATTATATTTAAAGTTCAATGACATGTCGTCCCATCCATTAACTATATTATTTTTTTTTTGTCGTTCAAAGTTTCATTCATAATTTTATCGAATACTTTTTTTCTTTGCTTGACCAGAGGAAAAAACAAATTTAAAGCTTTCGCCAGCAAAAATGCAATAAAAAAAATCAATAAGATACGTTAAAAGCCTGTTGATCTGCGAAAAATATGAATAAATTTTCATGAGATGAATCTTTTTTTTTTCGTTTATTATTTTTATTTTACTGCTAGCAAAGACTAAGTTTTTGAATGACAGGTAGTTGGCTCTGTGCAGCAGCAACAGTTGTAACCTTTTTGAAAAAATACCTTGAATAAAATTAAATTTTATAGATACAGTACATTCTGTAACCTTGTTTTTTTCTTTTTCTATATTTATTTGCTCCTCACACTTGGCAAAGAGGAACGGACACTACCCATTCTGTCGGTAATGGTTAAAATCTCACTCACTACAAACAAAATACACTCTATATCAATTGATTAGGGCGTCAAGTTTTTGAATCCGAAAATTTACTTTAGATCCCGGAATAAATTTCTGTATAATAGTACTTTGAATGAAATTGTCAGAAGGAACCTGAATTTTAGAAGAACAAAAAATTGAATTACTTTATCGCTTATTGAAAACTGCTTTAAAATAAAAGTGACCCAAATTAAAAGACACAAAGTGTCCATTGTACATGCAAGATGCGTTCATCAGTAAGTGAAGAATTTTACACGGCAAGAGCATGGCCCGGCGCGCGTGTAAAACCTTGACCCCTGAGATTTTTCATTTCAGTTTACAGTTGTTTATCATTTTTTTTTTTTTTTTTCAATTTTGTATATTCGTTCGTTCACTTATTTGTTTATTCGTGTTTCAGAGTAAAATTGCCTTGTAGCAGATACATTTTTGTGTGTAATGAGCTCCAAGGAAACTAATAAAAAAGAAATCAAAGATACAAAAATATTGATGCAGTATTATTATTAAATTTTTAAAATCACGTTCACTTTGAATATCTGAGTAGTTCTTTCGTTATTTTCGATAAGAAAAAAAAAAACTAATTTATCATTAATTTGGATAAAAAGCAATTTACGAGCTGTACATGGTTGAATGGATTAACAATGCCACTGGCATGGTGGCGGCAGCCTGCCAGTGGTAGCATAAACTAATTTTGTATATTATAAATAACAAAATGTTTCTATAATTGTAAAAGGTTCAATTTGAATATCAGGTTCTCCACGCCTTCATAAAGCTAAATGGCTCAGTTATAATTATTTTTAATTTGGATTAATGAGAAATTGGTTCAGAGAAACTTTCATAATAATAGAGTTTTCCATTTTGGAAACCTTATTGTGTAGAAATAGAGTAGGTACTAGTTAAAGGTTAGTTTCTTAATCTATTTTACTTGTCTAAATATTAATATAACCAGAAATTAAAGAACTTTTTAAGAAAATTCCGTTCCGTTTATATAATTATAAGAACTTTTTAAGAAAATTCCGTTCCGTTTATATAATTATATAAATAAATAAATTTAACCATTTATTGTCAATTTTATAATGAGTTTCATATGATGATGAAGAGATTTGAACAAAGACGAAATCCTGGGGGCTGGGGCTGATCACCATTTTTGAGTTTCACACTTGTGAAGAAAAATTAAAACCAAAATTTGAGGGTGAATTTTATTTTATTTTTTTCCGCATCTTTTTTTAATTTTTTTAATGGGTCGGAGTCAAAATCTGTATGTGCCGAAATTCTGGATTTTCAAATTCTGCTCTCCAAAACTCTGCAATTGATAAAAGCAAAATCTTTTCTGATAGAACTTTTAAGTATTGTTTTTAATGTTAAATATTTTCTAAAAACAATTTAAAATTTATTAATTTATCTAATAAAATGAATAATCAAAAAATTTAATAAGAAAAGGAAAATTTTGTATTTAGTCCGGTCAATTTAGACATCCGAGGTTACATTAATTCCCAGCAAGCTGAAAATAGGTAGGATTGTTGGAAACACCATCATAAATTACATCTTAAAAGTACTGGAGAACTTTTTATTACAGAAAATAGTTCATACAGAATTTTGGAATTTAGAATAACGACCTGTTCCAATTTTAAATACATAGGGTTATTTTAATTTTAAATGACAAGAGATATTCTTGGTACATTGTAGTAAAAATCAGTTCAGTCTTGAACTTGAACTACGATTTTAAGCAAAACAATCTATGTCAACTTTTTCAAAAAAAAGGCAACGCTACATTCTAGCTATCCAAATTTTTTGAAAAACGCAGTTTTTCAGAGTGCACTAAATTTAAACAAAATAGTTAGAAGCATTTGTGAGAAATTTGCAGTATCATTTTTTTTTAAATCAATATTTTGGAATTGGGAGTGATTTTTTATGAAATTTCGACTCTTAAATCTATTTACCACACTCTTCTCCATAACATTGACTCTTAAGATTAAGATTAGGGTGAGAGGTGGGAATAATTCGCCTTATCACTGCGGCCTCTGATGGGCCTATTGTGATTTCAGTGCTTGTTGGTATGCCACAGAATGGTCTCTTAAGTTATTATTGCTTACTCCGAAAACTTAAATTATGAGCGCTTGGTAAATACCAACTCCAACTTCGTTTAGGATAATATTGGTAACAAATAATCAGGGGGAAGGACTTAAAAACACTTTTTCATTTCAAAACATTTAAAATGTTACTTTTTACCATACATTGAGGGAAAAAAGAACTTAAAATCAACGAAAACCACGTTGATTGAACTATTTTTCGGAATGGTTTTGCGTTGAAGAAGAAAATTTTAAAATCAAAGCAGAACATCGTTAGTTTAAAGTGGTTTGCCGTTATAAAATATCTTTAAATTAAAGTTGTTTCAACTTTGAAAAAAAAGCATCAATTTACTTAAAAAAAATAGAAAAAATTGGCAGCCACTGGGGATCGAACCTACAACTCTTGGATCTCTAGGCGAATGCTTAACCAACGTGCTACCTCACTGTTGGTAATAAGGGTGATAAAATGCAACAAAAGCTGATGTCCGATAAAAATAAAAAAAAATTCTTACGTTGTTTAAATTTTAATTTAAAGATGTTTCATGTTAATTTTTTCAACATTAAATCAACGTTGAAAATATTACATTTTACGATGCATTTTTTGCCTCGTGTATAAGTGACCTATTTCAATGTAAACAATATTATGAATTTAAAACAACAAAAAAAACCTTAAGTGCCTCCTTAATATTAAATTAACCAATTTGTGAATTTAAATTATTAAATTAAATTCATTTATGGCTCATTTTTCCGTTTAGCTAAATTATAAAACAAAAAAAAACAACAAACTCCCATATTTTTTACAGAAGCTTTGACTAAAATTTATTAAGTATTTTTTAAGCCCAGTCAAAACTATGCACACGAGTGTCGTAAACATGATGAAGAATATCCTCGTTGTTTGTTTAGTCACAAAAGTGTTGTTTTGATAAAAACAAAGCCACATACACATGCCCTACTGAACGATACGATACGACCGACTACGACAAAAAGCAACGCATTCTAGTGCAATATGTTCGAATGGCATTTTTCATCATCATCCTTCCCATATAGCTTATAGCTTCATAACAGAGTTCTGTGTTACTGAATCCATCCAAAACAACCAACACAACATAGTAAAAAGAAGGGAAAAGCCTTTCCCACCCTCAAGCGTTTTGTGCTTGTGCTTGGACAGGTTTTTATGGCCAAAACACTCACAAACAGTTCCACATTGAACATTATTTACGAGCTCCATTAGAGTTGTGTGTGTCGCTTATGTTTTTGTAGGAGTCTCTGATGTTCCCGGGTGGCGATGGTGGCAGTGGCAGCTAAAAAAAAGTACAGAAATAATTTTAACCTAATGACAGGACTAGAGGACTTAAAAATTCTAAAATCCAGAGGAGCTATACGCGACAACCAAGAGAATGTTTGTGTACGGTCGGTTAGTGAGTGTAATTTAATGCTTTATCGCGAGTTTTTCTTGGTGGGGACTTGGGTGGGGTTGTGATAGACAGAGAACATACGATATTTTTATCGCATATTCCAATTCATATGTATACATTGTCATCATATTGCTTCTGTTTGGAGAAAAGGAACAGAAAAAAGGAAGGATGTTTGGTTGCATTATTCTATTCGCATGACCAAACGATGACAAGAGACTGTTTTTCTTCTTCCATCCCTCTCGCCTTTTAACACAAATATATGAAGCTACACATTATTCAGAACGACACAAGTTTTTCAAAAAGAAACATTGTGGCGAGAAAATTCCGTTTTTTTAAGACTTTGCTTCTGTTGGGTTGTTGTAGGGTTTCACATTATCCGATCCACATGAGACTAGAGTACCTTACCTCTAAATACTTGAAGAAAGGAAAAAAAGGGTTTTTTTTCTTTCTTGTTTTTTTTTTGTTTCATCTGCATTTTTGTAGAAAATCGATTTTTCTTTGGAAAATTTTTTGTTGTTTTTGCTGACGAGTGCGAGTATGAATGTAGAAAGAAAAGAACAAAATCTCTTTTAACACAAATCGTTGCACATGGGTTAATAGTTCTTTCTTCTAATCTTAAAAAGAAGCCAAATGCTGCATACCTATGTTAACTAAATAGCTTCGCACAGCAGTTTTTTTTTGTTTGTTGCTTATACATGAGACTTGAACTTTGAGAGGTATTTGACATTTTAGAAAAAACTACACACCCACAAAATGATTGTAGAGATGAGGATGTCATTAACTTGGAATACTGTAAGAGTAAAATGTTCAAAAACGAAATGTCAGCGAGTAAGATTGTTTCAAGATAGCAGCTGGAGAAGTAAACTTGTGGTATCAAATGATACTTACAATGTGTGTTTTTTTTTGTTTGATAATAGATTCGGCCTTGAATTTTTTATTCATAGTAATCGGAGCGATAGGTAGTTTTCAAGATAATTTTGTTCCTAACACAGGTAGCTGTTTGTAATATATGACGTTATCACGAATCAGATAATTCTCATTTAAGTTTTGATTGTTTGTTTGAATAAAAATGTACTATTTTCTGAACCATATTTAACCGATGGTTATAAGTTTATGTTTAGAGCAAATATTTTTTGAAAATTTTATTAAATTTATTTCTTTTTATTTCAGGTAAGTCACTGCCAAGTCATGTTGTGTGAAGGGCTTTACTTTCATAATTCCCAAAAGGTAAATAAATTAATGGGAAACTAATGCTTTGCGGTGTAAAAAAAATCATCTTATCATGTTTTAGAACCATTTGTCACATTATCACCATAATGTAGTTGTAAAATTGGGTTGAACTCATCAAAAAAATATATTTATTTCACTGTATAAAATTTAAAACAAATAAATAAATAACAGTCAAATGTTTTTATTTCAATTCAATCGAAAACAGCAAATTGATCCCACAAATCGGACTTATCGCCTTTGGAAAAGTCACTCAAAATTTAAACTCAAATGTCTTGAAATAAATATTTTAATTTTTACGTAAAAAAAAAAAACAAAACATCATTTCAAGCTGTAAATGAGGAGCGGCAAATTTCGTACACTTATTAGCTATTCCGTACTAGATTTTTATTTAAAATTAAAAAGGTGTTCTTTAGTTTTGTTTTCAGTCCAGTCTAATCTAGTCTATGATTATTTTTGGTGTATAACTATGCTTTTTGGAATGCTGAACGTGAATCTGAAAATCAGTGAAAAAGTTCGTGAAAATTGTCAGGAGCAATAACCTTTTTTCATGATTCAAATTGACTTTAATTTACTGAATTCAAAACTGTTTAGTGATAACTTTTGTGCTTTATCATTACTATTTTAACTTTGTACCCCATTCTGCTATTCACGTGAATCGAAGGATTCCCATTCTTAATCATGTGAAATTGGTTTTGAAAAACTTTTAACTTTCGATAGCAAAGTGTTGTTTCCGTCTGTTTTAGAAATTCTAAAGAAAAAAAAAAATTGTCTAGATTTAATTTTAACCACTTTTTAAACAATTCTTATTTTAGACTTTCACGTGAATCGAATAATAGAATAGGGCTGTATATAAAGTCTTAAAAACTTGTCCTCAGAAATCGACAAGCGACAAGCCTCCCAATTTTGTATTCTTCCATTTCTGAGGCTAACTAAATGCTTGTACTTAGAGTTTGAAATATCATAAATTTTTATTACCAATATTTTTGACAAAAAAATTAATTTAAAACAAAAATATATACATACCTACATATTAGACGATAAAATGTGACTCTTTAAGATTGCATAAGTAATTTTAAAAAAAAAAAAGCAACAACAGTGATGTAATTCGACGTAAAAAGTACCTAAGAAACGCGTTTTTAGCCTGTTTAGTGTTTATATTCAAGTATTTAAAAATTTAACGTGCCAGGACACAAAAATCCCTTCTAAAATTATGGTTTTAATTATATTTCCAGTGAAAAAGATCCTTGAAAATTTTCTGTGCGAAATGTTCTTGAATTTATTGACAGTTACTATATATCTGTGTTTTCGTGAGACTTTGAAGTTCAGTGAGTTAAAGTTAATTTTCTCTTGCTCCAGTTGATTGTAACTGCGTAGTCGTAGTAAGAATCAATTACTCAAAGTCAATGGTAAAAGATGCAACTTGTTATTCTCATTTTTAAATATTCTCTTGGTCAACCTTATAACGTGTATTTCAAAGTTTTAAGAATCCAACTGCTCCCCCGACACTTTTTTAACAACCTTAATTACAAAAAAATTAACCCCTTGTAGCCCCATGAGACATTTCTGTAACAAACCGAAAAAGATCGCCCAAAAGCAGAATAAAACATATTTTTATTCTTTTAAAGCTTCTTACATAATCTTTAAGAATTGCTTTATCGAAATAATGCGCCATATTTCTAATAAATAGCACGAATAGTTTTAAATTGGCAGTTTATGTTGAAAGTTCGGCTTTTTTGGAAAACAAGCAAATTTATGTAAAAACTATGAAATTCAGAAAAAATATTTTTCGTGCATAAACTAACGGGGTTTTATTTTTGGATTTTAGGAATGCGCCTGAAAATAAATATTAGATAGCTTTTTGTTTGAATTTTTGCATTTATATACAAAATTAAATTATTTAAACTTTTTTTTTTACTGCGTAAATTTCGAAATAACTAAGCAAATAATGAATTTATTGAATTTTAAAAAAAATACGTGTTTTATTATAGCTAAAGCCCTTTCGATTTACATTATTAATTTTAAAATTTACGATGTTGGGTTACAAGGGGTTAAAAAAAAAATATTTTTGAAGATAAAAGTGTTGAAATAGTGCTTCTATTACGAGGTAAAAAAAAAATTTGAAACTACCTAGCTTTTGCCAACTAAAAAGAGGAACACATTTCTTACTTATGGTCCAATTAACTTTTTTGAGCCGTTTCGAAGGGATCGTCTATTCGCAAATAGAATCAAAGATAATAAAGCAAAACTTCCGACACTAATTTATCAGATGCGCGGAAATAATAATCAACACCTTAGTGCTTTTTACAACATAAACATGATCATTGGCCAGATTATTGATGTGTTAAATGATTTTGCACTTGAGAACTGACAGCTAATTAGCGAATGTCTGCTGTACTGGGTTATAAAGTAAGGTACTTTGGGTTAGTTTGATATAATATCTTGTGGCGAGTGCATATTGCTGGAATTAACCTCAAACTTAAATTTTGCCTTACAATCAACTATCCAAATATAAATACTGAATAGAAACAACCATCACAGTTTTAAAAATTGAAAATTAAATTGTTTGTGTCAAAGTGACTTTTGAGTTGAGTTTAGACTAAAAAACTGAAAAAGAAATTGTTTAAAGTGAATTTGTAAAAGTAAATTCATATATTTTTCAATCAATTTAATGGCTACCTTAGCCTTCTACAAAAACCATTTAAATTTCTAATGGAAGTTGCCAACTTGGATCAAGTAATGAACCTGAATGAATATTTCTAAAAAAAGAGCCATCTATATAAATTTCACCAACCCAAGAACGTAAATACCTAGATTTTGCTGTCGGAATTTGTTTCTCGATTATGTAAAATTTGGCTGTATTGGTTTAATAATTTCCAAAAATACACACAAAATCAAGAACTTTAAGTGGAATAAGAATTCATAGTCATAGTATTTACTTTTTTAACCAAAAATTGAAAAAAAAAAAGTAATAAAGTTACCGTTACTCAAAGTTCATAAACAAAAATTAAATGAACCTAAACTAATTAAGTCATCAAACACTTTAATTACCACTTCATTTCTGTCTAAACGTAAAATTTTAAATATATTTTATTTTTCAATCTCATAAAATGCCTACCTGCTGTTGATACCTACCTTTCAAGAAATGGAAAAAAAAAGTCAGAAAAGAGAAGAAAAATGAAAAGAAAAAGAATTTATAAGTTCTTTTCACACACAATTTATCATTCGTCGTCATTATAAACTTCCTTTTCCTGTTATTTTTGTTTTATGTTTTGTTTTGTTTTTATTTTTCCAAAACAACAACAACAGCAGAAGCAAATATCAATGAACCCTATACATTTCTCCGGAAACTGCCATCATTTACGGCTTCTGCTTTAGGCGCACAGAAGAGCTTATAGTACATTTGAATTCCCCAAATTCAGTGCACTGTAACCGATTTCCCAAACCGTCCTTAAACTCAATCAACCCAGAAGAAGGTATATGAAGAATCCTTTTGTGTATTAGTTTTGTAAGCGGTATAATATGGAGTGAAACCTGTGCTGCCTGATGCTTTTCCCTAATCTCCAGAGAGAATGTGGCAAATCATAAATTCATAAGAAATTCCTCAGAGTGTTGTTTGTTCGTTACCAAACCACATTCCATTTCTTCCACAACCTGATGATGTTGATGATTATGGTGAAGATGGTGCGGAATAGAAGAGGTGGAAATGGTGATGGAGGCTTGCAGTTGATTTGCACAATGGGAATAAATCTACGCCCGGTCTTTGGATTGTTTACGTGTGGGAATGAGTACTTTAATAGACTTACAAGTTACAACCGATTGCATTTTGAAAAAAAAAAAATTTAAAAAAAACGAAAAAAAGATGAAAACCAGTGGAAGAGACTGGTTGTGTGATGTTCACTAAACCGTGATACTATCTACCATTGAGCTTGTCTTGCCTTGCCTCTGAGCCCTTAGATCTCAGATGTTCTTTTAGATGGCGTTTTCTCGTTCGTTCGCAGGCATTTGCTGATGAGAGAATAAGAATGCGCAAACAAAAGAAGCCGGTCAACAAAAATGAAGAAATCTTTTTATTTTTTTTTTTTTTTTTCTAGTTAATGGAATGTCACCTTGCCACAAGCAGTAGGCGTGATAAAGGGTTATGGGATGTAATTTAGCTTCGGTCATGAACATTTCGATATTTGTTCACTGGACGTTGACCTAAAAATTATATTACACTAATGGGCCTGATTTGATGATCTTTTTTGTGTTTAATAAAAGTAAAAAAATGTTTCAAAATCACTTCAAAACAGGGTTTTAAGAAATCATTTAATTTTTAATGCATTTGCTTTCCATTTACTAGAAAATTTAAAATAATGTTTATTACAAATTAAAAAAATTGCATTTGGGTAATTCCATGAAAAAGTGGACACGAATTTTGAACAAATTATGCAGTCTTTTTTACTTTTTTTAGTAGCAAATTACTATTTACAAACGGCAACTCTTTATGCAAGTTGCAAGAAAAGATTCTTTGTTGTATTCCCTTATGGATAGACATAAAATTCAGGGAGTTTAATAATCTTAAAGCATTTTTATAGCATAAGCTTGCCAACAACAGAAGAATTTCACATGAAAATGACGGAAAAACAAGCAAACTGAAAATATGATGAGTCTAATAGTGACGATGACAATATCCCCTCGTAAGTGCTAAAATAAGTTAACATTTAAGCAAGCTTCAGTTCACACTATTCGGTTAAAAAAAAACTTGAGTGAAAATGCATCTTTTCTTTACTTTTGGAACCACAAATCGCAGGTAACATGAGTTACCAAAATAATGTAACGTGAGTTACCTAAATATTTTAAAATTTTTCCTCGAAATATTGAAAAAATGTTTGGTTTTGTCACTCATATAAAAAGCTTGTAATTTTGTATGTATGGAATCTTCATTGAAAACAAATTGAGATTCTTAATTTCACATAAAAACTTCATACTGTCGGACTCTTAAAATTCGTGTCCGATTTTTGTAACGTGAGTTACCATCAAACTTTTATTTTTCCCAAGCAAATGTTAAAAATAAAGACAATTTTTTTAGTTAATTATGAAAGTAATAGTTATGCTCCATTCATGGATAGTAATTTCGTATCAATTTACATTAAAATTGAAAAAAAAATATTATTTATGTGTTGGAAATTTTTGTGAATGTAACGTGAGTTACCATGGAATTGCCCATTTAAAAAAAAAATATTTTTTCAACTGACAAAAAAAAAAGAAATATTAAATGCAACAAAAAAAAAAAAATATTTACTGCACACATTTTGCATTGAATTTTGTTTTAATGCAGAAAATGTTTTATTTGCATTACAATTTTTTTTAATGCAAAAACATTTTTAATTGCAATACAAATTTTATTTTCTGTGCAAATTTTTTTCATTTGCAATAATTTGCAAAATATTTGTATTGGCATTAAAAAATTTTTTATTGCAAATGAAAAAAAAATTGTGTTGAAAATAAAATTTTTATTAGAAATAAAAATGTTTTTTTTTTATTAAAAAAAAACTTTTACTGCATTAAAAAAATTCAATACAAATTGTGTGCATTAAATATTTTTTTAAATAATCGTCGAATTTCTTACAATTTTGACTTTTTCATCTTATATTATCTTTAACTAGATATAATAGAAAAAATTGTATGTCTGGTCAGATAGTAAAAAAATGCACACATTTTGCATTGCATTTTTTTTTTTGCAATAAAGTTTTTTTTAATGCAAAATATTTTTATTTGCAATAAACAAAATTTTTAATGCAAATATTTTTCAGTTGCAACAAATATTTTTTTTTAATGCAATTTTTTTTCATTTGCAATAAATATTTTTATACAAAAGTATATTTGAATCTAAGAGATCTAAGCCCGAACTGAAAACAAATCAAATACGGGCCGTATTGAATTGAACTGAAAAGCTGTAGAAGCTATAAATAGTTACTCAAGTTATTGACTTATTTTCAAAGTGTTGAGATAAAATTTGCTTATTGATAACATAGCTCGTCATAAAATACTAAGTCTATACCAGAATCATTAAAATTTTCTCCAATACCACTTTTTTTTCCAATTACATACAACATTTTAATATTTATTTCAAGTGTCTAAATAAAAAAATCAAATAATTTGCTTCAATACAAGATTCCAAACACCCAACAAAAACAGATAATGAAATAAATTGAAACAAGTTAAATAAAAATAACAAGTGCCCCACAGCTAATATTAACGGTTTACTTTAATGTCTATGAGTCACGAGCGAAAATATTTATCCACGAAACTCATATACAGCCGGTATTTTTGTGGTATTATTGGCTGATCTATGAATTGAACAAAAATTTCACTTTTTTTTTGTTTTCTGTGTGAGCACACTAAAGTCAAATTAGAGTTTTTTTTTGTTGTGTTGGCGCACTCTCAAGTCGTTCGTTTGACCCTTCTTACCGTAAAATTCCGCAGACATGGCAGGCAAGGCACTCCTCCTTGCAGCAGTCTATATTCGAAGAAATACAAAAAAAATATTTTTTTTTTGCTTAAAATAAATTACTTTCGATTTCGTGATCAATTGAAAATAAGCAATCAAACGATCGATAGATATAATTATAGATATACTCAAGTGCAAAATAAACAAACCAACTTGCTTAGGTATCAAGACTTGATACCTACTTAATACGTAATTAAAAGGAATTTCTGAATGTCAAAACAAATATTGGAACTAACAGGGAATCTCGTCTCGTCGTCAATTCATCAGGTAAAAATTTATTTTCAATATTTGAGTGAATTATTAAAACTGTAGGTTTTATATAGCATTACAGATGAATTTCGGCACATTTATAAAGAAAATCATTGCAGTTAACACCTAACCACGGCCATTTGGCGAAAAAATGCACCCACATTTAGGGTCAACAGCTGTTTGCTTCCAAAAGATAAACATGTTTAACTCTTTCATTGGTTACTGCCTCTATCAATTTTCAGCAACTTTGTTGCTAACTTGTAAAACTTACTTACTTGTTACAAAGGTTTAAAGAGGAGTAGTCAGTGAATGCTTGTAAGCATGCCTGAAAGAATTAATCAACAAAGTAGAACATTAATACGCATACCTCTGAAGGTCAGCTTTTCAATATTAAGTTAACTCAAGTCAAGCTTATAAAAAAAAAAAAATAAGCAAAATTATTTATGTCAATAAACAGTCTTTGTAGAGACTGTATGAGGAAATGAATAACACAAAAGTTCTGTTCAAGAAGGCTCAGTTAAGAGTCGCGAACAAGTCCCAAGTTGATAATGAATTCCCTTTCACAGACTTCTTCCAAGGATTTAACAAGCATATTTTTAAAGGCACATTCTTCGTCTTAATGCTGTGCTATTTTGAGAAACTTTTGAGAATATTCTACCAAGGTCTGGAGAATTATACGAGTATGAAGAGAAAAACCAACGATAGATGGAACTTCCTAGAAACCTGCGGTCACACCAGGAAACTATGGCCGAACTTCGACGAGAAAAAATCAAATAAGATCTTACTACTTAGTAAGCCTTCTTTAAGATCCCTAATAGGCGTCTTAATGGGTCATAACCTACTAGGATACCACAAAAAGAAAATGGGGCTTTGTACGGATGATCTATGCAGAGGCTGCGGTAATGAGGACGAACAGGAAAACACTGTTCACTTCCTCTGTCACTGCCCAGCACTCTGTCGCACTAGGAAAAAATTCTTAGGAAACTACTTCTTTAATGAATTAGAAGAACTATCGGAACTCTCAGGCAATAGCCTACTGAACTTTGTCAAGTCCTCCAAATGGCTCGAACAACCATAGCATTCATAGGTTAACACTTTTTTTTTCATGAAATTACAATACTTCAGGGTATCACAAGGGATCTACATTGATCTAAGTGTGACGGTAACAATATCAACTGTCAGCCCACATAACCTAACCTAACCATGAAGAGAAAAGTTCCGTTATGAAAAATGTCAAACTAAACAAATAGCATTTTAGATGAAACTTGACACAGGAAACAGGGCTATACTCAAAACGTACAAAACGATGCTTTCACGCGAACTTTTGTTAAAAACCTAAGTAGTAAAACATTTCTAAAAAGTAAATTTAAGTGATATTAGTTTTGCGTAAAAGTATAAGAGCCGTTTCCTAAAACGAAACTTGAGGATTTAAGTTCTACATAAAATCTTATGTGACAGTTTACGCAGAGGAAAAGGTAGAGAATAAGATGTTTATGTTTTACTTAAATATTTAAGTTTCGTTTCAGCAAATTAGTTTAAATCAGTCAAGGGTATAGGCTATAGAGGGTTTTAGTTGTGAATTGTGATATATTCGAACAGAGACAAAAGTGATTGAATGCTTATTTGTAGTGTCTTTTTTTATATATAAAAAGACATTAATTCTTGTTATTAATTCGCCTTTCATTATAGAAACAACGATCGTAATCTTAAAATCGCCTCTTTTTTGTCCCACCCGTGACAATAGAATATATTCTGACAATTTTCAACCATAATCGAGTTAACATTACTATATTACTAAACAAATTTGACTGTTGTATATTGTATTATAAAAGTCTACGTAAATTTTGTAAAATTATGTGAAGAATTTCAATAGGAGACAATAAAGTCAATGTACAAGTGTCCAACTCGTGACGATGGAATGCTACAAATGCAAATATTCAATCAAAATAACACAAATACTCCTTTTATAATTACATAGTTTTATTTCTTGATCTTGACATACGAAGTTTTGCAGTTAGGTAAAAATAAAACTAGCTTCCGAGGTGGGTAGTTAAATTATCTCCAAAGTATAGAAAGTGAGATACAAAAAATTAAACCCCCTTAAAAAAATAATTGGTAAACAAATAATGAAAGTCGTATATTATTTCCCGGGGTGGTGTTGATAAAGGGAGGTTTATTTTTTTTGTATTTCTGTTAAATAATAACAAATGCAACGCTCATACGCTGCCGCACCGCATGCTCACTTGAATATCTAATTTTTTATTGACATTGTTCATAAATCTTTAAAACAAATAACAAAAAAAATAAGTAAAATAAATAAATTGTAACCATGTGAAGAAAAATAGATAGTAGGCGTGTCGAAGTGCAAAAGCCATCAATAGTAATAGCAATTGTGTGATTATTTATCCATCATCGAGGCGATAATTTATTTTAATAAACGTTTTTATGTTGCAGTGGCGCGAGCGTTGTTTTTTTTTATTTTTTTTTATGACAAACGAACGAGCACATTGTATATACACATTCGTTAGGAGCAACCCAGGTTTGGGTGCGTGAGCCATGAAAAGCCATCCAAGTGCATAGAAAATTAGTAATTCTATCATTGCATTTTTTTTTTTCAACCATTCCTTTATACATTAATATATTTATGTATATTTTGTATGTGCACACTTGAGATAGGTAAAAAATTGTTTGGCGAGAGTGAGTGTAAATATGGAAAAAAGTGAAATTGTTTGTGGTTTGGCAATGAAATCAATGCGCTGCTTGCTAATTCCCCCACAGCTTAGTGAGCGACTCAAGCTCATATATCAAATAATAAATATTTTTGCTAGATTTATGATGCGGCAGTGGTTGCAATGATGGTTAGGAAAAAAAAAGCTGTTGTTAGAAAGGTTTAATATTCAAATAGCGTTTGTCACGGTGCCAACTTTAAATAAAGCGAGACAGACACGTTTCGTTTTGAGACAAACTTGAATTGCATTTTATTCTAAGAAATTACATTGTAATTTTATATTTCTTTATTTTGATTGTCCATCAATAAATTTACAAAATGTACCTAAATTTTTGAAAATCGGGTAACAGTTGTACACTAGAGAGGCCCGAAAAAAACTTTTATTATAATCCTAATAATCCGGAAAAGTTGCGAATGGTGAATATTAGAAAGGATTTAAGAAATAACTAAAATTGAATTTTGAAAAAAATTTAAAAATTGTATTTTTACTAAAAAATTGACCACCCTAACATCTTATTTCTTGAAAATATGTAATAGTTTTAGATAGCTCTTATAATAAGCTAATTATTATGTAGATATTAAAGTGGTTCAAATTTGTTCAAAGCATGCGTTTCGAAATTTTTAGAAATATGTCAAAAATCCGATTCTTACGATTATTCTTCATTTTTTAGACCTTTTGGTAAATAACTATTTTTACCAAATAAGAAGCACCTAAAAATGAAGTTGACACAATCAGTGAAATTCATAAACTCGCTTAAGATTTACAAAACTATCGGTCAAGAATGCTTTGGCTATTTATCTTCTCTTCTCCGCACAGTGGTGCCTTTGGTGCTTTTTGGCGTCAAAAATTATCTGCACGGCTATTTTTTGATGAAAAGTCATGAAATTAAGTGCACTGATGCATATTAGTATGAGAAATACAAAAAAAACCTTCCAACTTTTTTTTAATTCAAAATGGTTGTTCCAAAATAGCGTACATAATAAACGTTTATTGAATTTTATTTTTCTACATAAGGTAGAAATTTAGATTAATTGATGTCAAAAACATGTTCTATCTTATTCAATGAAAAAGATTTAAAATAAAATTTAAACAAAGACTTTTTATTCTTTCGGTTAAACCGGCCGGTTTTAAACCGGTCCAAAAAACCGTTTTTGCTTGATTTGATAGCAAAAAAAAAAAATAACTTAATTTGTCAACCAAAAAAAAAAAATCCCTAAGTAAAGCTTTTTTTAGTTTGATTTCGTTCTTATCTCACTCTTAGTAGGAGTTTTGACGAATTTTTTAAGCTGAATATGAATGAAAATTTATAATAATATGGTTAGTTGAGAGAGGGAATCAAAGTTTTGAGGGTTTTCAGTTTTTTGTCTCGTCGGGTCATTTTTTTTTCGACGTTTTTTTCAGTCGTTTTTTTCGGTTTTTCGGTTTTTTTCGCAAAAACCGGTTTAAACCGGGAGAACAAAAAAAAAACCGAAAAAAACCGGTTGACCGAAGCAAAAAAAACCGAAACCGGTTTAAGGCTAGGCGCACACATGCGATTTTGATCGCGTAATTATTCAATCACAAATTAGATGACAAGAATTGCAATGACTGTAAACACAATTTTCAAATTTTTAATCGCGGGAAGCATGTGTGTTCACCTGCATTGAAATCCGTGTGATCCATTTTTGCGACTAAATAATCGCGCGACTAAAATCGCATATGTGCGCCTAGCCTAAACCGGCCGATTTTTCCCATCTCTACTTTACTTATGACTCCTGCGAAGTATTTACTTTGTATTTCCACGTTTGAAATATATTTTTTCATGAAGTAGAATACTTTTAATTAATTTCCTTCCTTTATCAATAACTTTGTTAAACTTTTAAAAATGTAGTAAATTCTACTTTTACTCTTAATGTATTTTTTTTTGCATCATCCTGTTAAATTTTTTATTGAATGAATCCTTCCAACCAGAAGCAAAACTCTTAACAAATTTCCGCATAGAAAATAAAATCATTCACAAGTCCTTGACTCATTCTATACCAAAGTTGAATTGATGTTGTTTTTTTTCATTCCCAGCCAAAACAAAATTTGTAAGGATGGTACAAAAAAATAACATTCATTCACTTTGTATTCATTTCATTGAAAATCCCATTTTTTGACGATGGGCCAATGAAAATGTTCAAAAACTCTCATCCACAATAAGTTCAGAAAAATAAATTCTACAAAAAATTGGCATGAAATCGAACAAAAAAAAAAACTCGGAACCGAAACAATGCCAAAAACCGGTTTAATTGCCCATGACCCTCGGATTAATTAACACAGTTCAATTGAGAATAAATGGGTACTACAACTGTGTACTGAATTCAATATCTAGGACTATACAATGGCACTTCTTCCTCTCATCAATTCTGCTACCCGAAATAATTGAAGTAACAGCTTATTGTCGCAGTAGGCCCTCGAGTACTTATTTAACTTTCATATAGAAAAATATAATAGAGAACCCATATGCTTCGTTCACACATGTGTCGCATACCAGGAAGCCAGTTTTTTTTTTCTTTCCTTCTTGCTGCCGTCATTGGTGCTGCTGAGTTGGCATTTCTCTCTTTCACTCTCTGCCAATCGATGGCCATCAAATTGGAAAATCTTCTCTTTTGTCATAAATAGACTCCCTAGAGATCGAACAATAGCGTTGAATTTCAGCCTACACGAGAATGTGTCCTTGGCCTTTTTTTGCCCTCCCCTAGTTTATTTTACTTGGCTCCGATCCGTGAGCATTGTGTGCGGTTGCATATATCGATTATCGATTATGATTGTTTGCCAAAATCCATAAGGACACGAGAATTCGGAGAGAAATCAACAGAAATAAAAATAGAAAACAAACACAAAAAAAAAAAACTATTATACGGGTAATAATGTTGGGTATGGGTAAGTAAATTGTACCATCTCTAAATGTAAAGGCACTTTGGAAACTACCAACCATAAGTCTGCCAAATTGTCTGCCTTCCCATACACCCACCACCAAATGTTTAGTAATAAGGACATCATGCATATAGTATATTTTTTTTTTGTTGGTGGCTGAAATCGATAATATCCTTTCACAAGTAGAAAAGATATCAAGTAGTTCTGCGATGGTCTAGGTAAATATTTAGTTTTTTTTTTTTTTTTGTATTTTTTTTTTTGCTGATTTTGAAGGAAAGAGAAAAGGGCGACATCACCGCTATAGAAAATAATGGTTTTTAGTGACATTGCACATTTTGTGTGAATGTGATATTGGTTTTCAAACAGCAAACATTACTATCTTTCTTCTTCGGTACAATGGAGAGAGCCATTACAATAAAGTGTCCTTTTTTTTCCTTCTTTGTTATATGAACCGTTGTTGGTTTTTTTAATAAAAAGATGCGAAATTACCTTTGAAAGCCTTGGACTTGAAACGATGACAAGGTTATGTGGGAATAGAAAAGTTTTTTTTGAACAGGTTTTCATGCTTAATAAGGTCAAATATTAATAAAATTTTAAAGCTTGGATTAGAACATGAAATTTTTATTTTTCTATTCAGTATGAAATTTCCCTTTTGATTACGTGCGTTTTTTTTTTTTTTGGAAGGCCGAATGGAAATTGGACGGAAAAACCATCGGAGCATAAAAAAACGATTGACAGCTTTGTGTATGTGGAAAAATTTGGGTGAAACATTTAAAACATCATTGTTCTTTTAAACATATTAGTTAAAAAAAAAAAACGTGAAAAAGTACAAGTGAAATAAGACGACTGATTTCTTTGACGAACTAAATAATTCTTTCAAAAAGTTTTACTCAAATTAGTCACGTACCTTTGGAGGTGGAAATCTTATTATGTACCACTGTCATTCAATTCAAATTAGAATCTGTAAATCAGGAAACAGGAGGTTTAGTATAACTTCTGCACATTAATAACACCGGCACACAAAATAAAAAAAGTGTCATGTACCAGGGACCAGACCTGAAGATCTTTCTATATGTTTTCGGGCACGATGAATCCGAATTTCAAGTCCGTTTGACCCTGTCACCCTCCAGTTTTGAGTAAAATGCAAAAAACTAAAAAAAAGGAAGTTTTTTGCCTTTTTTGGGGTCTTTTTTACATTTTTCTCAAAACTGGAGGATGACCGGGCAAAACGGACTTGAAATTCGGATTCAGCGGGTCCAAAAACATATAGAAAGATGGGTCTTGTTCCTGGTACATACAACTTTTTTTTTGGTGTGCTGGCACTGTCGCGAAATGTCGCTTTCATCCCCGGCACACAAAAAAAAAAGTTCCATGTACCAGGAACCAGACATATCTTTCTATATGTTTTTGGACCCGCTGAATTCGAATTTCAAGTCCGTTTTGCCCGAACACCCTTCAGTTTTGAGAAAAATGCAAAAAAACTCCAAAAAAGTCATAAAAATCCAAACAAAATGCAGTCACACCTCAAAACTGGAGGGTGACCGGGCCAAACGGACTTTAAATTCGGATTCAGCGTGCCCAAAAACATATAAAAAGATAGGTCTGGTTCCTGGTACATGACACTTTTTTTTATTTTGTGTGCCGGTGTAATTAATTTTTTCGCTAAGTTCTCGAATGTTTTTTTGTTGTCTTGTTTTGTTTTACTCAGAAAAAAAAATGTTTGCACTCAGTTTAAACTGAATTTTAAAGTGCTGAGTATATAAGTATTAAAAATTCTAATCTGTTCTAGTACGTTATGAACTCAATAGAAAATAATGTACTCAAAAAGAACTACTATAAAAAAAATATGTTGTGAGTTCATATTTACTGAATTTAACACAACGTACTGATAAGTATAAACACATTTATGAACTTCTATGGCTATTTTTATGTACAGACCTTACATAATACTTACTTACTCTTTATGGACTTTTATGTATGATATTAACTTTCTTAGTGCCTTCAGACTTGGGTATGTACTGAGTACAGACCTATATGCGATCAGTAAATGTGTTATGTACTCAATATATACTTTTATGCGCACTCTTCATACTTAATCTTTATGTGTGTTTACACAGCATTGAACGTAGATCATGAATAGTACCTGAACCCTGTAGATAATAATGTACTCAAAATGACTTAAATTGTAGTGCTCTTAACACAACGTGCAACTTGATGGATATGATGTACGTTTAAAATGAAAACTAATTATACACATATTAATGTACTGCTAATACAATTATATATGTACTTCTAAGACCATATTCATGTACTGGGCATAAGAGTACATAAAAGTACAAAGTACAAAGTACAAAAAGTATAAAGAAAGTACATGAAGACTTTAATGGATGACTTTATCGTCCTTAGCACCTTCACTATAAATGTACTGAGTAAAGATCTTGATATAGGTACTCAGTTAAGGTATTTTGTACTTATTACAGATTTTTATGCAATCAGTACAGGCTTGTGTACTTTGCACAGACTTGAATGCAAATCATGAGTCTTTCAATTATCGCATTGTGGCATTGCTACATATTTTTGTAATCAATCCATTAGATTTTCAATTGTGAATATTAATTAATTTAACCTTTATTATAGAGTTTTTTTTTTAAATTATATTTCATGATTTGAATCGAATGTACAATGATCTAAGGTCAAATCTCAATGGAAATTGTGCCAGAAATTAATAAATTGCACTCATTCACCAAAATAGTTCTTATTGGAGATATTGACCTCAGTGCACTCTTTTTATCTTGTTTAGAAAACTAGCTTGTCTTTATTACAAAACCATCTCTGATTAATACATTGTTATTTTAACAATGGCAATTTTTCATTTTTCATTAGGCAATTTAAAAAAAAATTAATCAGAACGTAAAAGTTTGTCCTTTATACAGTTTGTATACAATTCATTGCAGTTTGAATTCAGTACCAGTACACACAAATTGGTAATAAGTACATAAAAATCAGTACTCAGTATATTAACATCTGTATTCAGTGCATAATAGTGTACTGAGGACATACCTTTTCTTTTCAGCGTACATTATGCAGATCATAAAAGAAGTGTTGTACGTATTTTTGCAATTTGTTATGTACACGTACTAAATTATGAGTACAATCGATTTTGAAATCATATTCCAAATTCGGTTTTTTTTTTGAAATACACATACATAGACGGATGGTTTTGTTATATACATAAATAAACATTTATAATTATGTATTCAGTTTGAAAAAGAAAACGTTTTGTACCACGTTGTTAAATGTTCCAAAATGTTAAATGTAGGTATTAATATACATATTAAAAAATAATTAAAAAATAACCTTTACGCATAATGTCTTTACAGTCTTATGTTCTAAATTCAAATATGATTGGCATAGGTCCTATTTATATGTATACATTAAAGTTATCTCATTTCAACCTTCATTTTGCCGGCGAATGAAAAGAACAAGTAGATGGAGTTAAACTTCCGTGTAAAACAAAAGTTACAATGAACTTCGTCTTTGACTGTGTGTCTATATCTTTCAAACATTACACAAAGATATACGTATAGATAGAAAAAAAAAATATATTCAGGTAGGCAAAATGTTCCCAGTTTTTTTTTTCTACATTTCTTTTGCTTTCTTTTGTGTCTTTATGACAAAAAAAAAAAAAAACTGAAACCAACAACAATGAAATGCGGAGCCAAAAGCAACGATGATGGTGGCGGGCGACTACACTGCAAGACAATTTATGCTTAAGGAAATGTAGACGGACATGGAAGACAGCGCTAATTAAATCTAAAAGCTATACCAATGGCTCAACGTTATCTTATTACATTTTTTTCCTTTGATTGTATGTGTTTGTGTGTGTGGTTGTATTGAAGGGGTTCTCTACCATCATACTCCCACAGACAAAGAGACTCCTTTGGAAATTTCTTTTGTTTGCCGGTCTCGGTTTCACAGGGTGGAATGTTATAATAATTAACGAAAGTACTCCGACTTTCAACTCTTCTTTTTTTTCTTTCGTTGCCTTATGTTATAGATGGAAACTCTGTTGGAAGTTTTTCTCTGTTTCAAGCACTTATATACGTCGCACTGGCACTGTCTCTTCTGTCACACTGCGTCATGATTTTTTCGTTGTCGCGTTGATGGAGTCTCAACTTGTTCAGTCTTCAGTCTAGGCAAAGCTCCATCTTCTTTTTTTTTTTTTTTTTCTTAAGCGGTAAAGTGGATTTGCACTTTGTTGGGTTCGCAAAGGGTTAATGGGTTTGAGTTTGGTTTCAGTTTTGCATTTGCATGCAATTATTGCAACCGGATTATGACGTGTTTCTGGGTATTCGTTATGATGGTGGTGTACGGGCGGGTGGTTTCAGCCCAGAAGAATATATATTCAAGGACTGACATTGTCATCTAGAGCACAGCCTGAGAATGGGAATAAATTTGCTGATGCAAAAAAAAACTGTGTATGTATAATTAAAGGTGTTTTACACGAAATTACTTTGCTATGACTTTATGAGCAAAAATGAAGAGAGGGTGATAAGAGGGGTGGTATAGTAACAAACAAAACGAAATGGAGATTAATTCTCATAGAAGTGACAACGTTTAACATGTAACTGGAAAAATTCATGTGTCAAGGGCATGTTGTAGATAACTCTACCGCACCGAATGAGATTAATTACTGAGAAAATGAAATCAAGGATTATTGAAGAAGATTATATGAAGGTATGTACACAAGAGCATGCATACCGCATACCACCACAGGGAAGAAATTTGATTTTTCCAAATGGGCTGGAATTAGTTTTTATCGATTTTTGAAAACATACAACTATCTTACAACATACAACGATTTTTGAAAACATACAACTATCATGTTTTCGAATAAGGACTTAAGATGTCGATTCTTAGACCCACCATGTAGCAACATTTTTTCAAGATTACATCATCATCTTCAGCCCAAAGACTTTAATCTTGACCATCACAACTTTTTCAAAATAAAAACGCATTTGGAATTTATGTCATCTCAAAAAAAAATACGTTATACAGTTTTTTTCGCCTCGGCATTTAAATTTGAGGTTATTTAAATTTTTGTCCGAAAACATAGATGGCAATCAATATAACGTTGAAATATTAATTTTTTTTTATGAAAATTTATAAGTAAGTTGTTTAACTTGTAATTAATTCAAAAGTGATTTTTTATCGATTTACAACATTTAGTGCCAACTTTGTTTTAAAATTTTATTATTATTTTTTTAATATGTCACACACTCTTGAATCAATTCTGCTGAATTTCTTACAACTTATACAGGGTGTCTCATATTCAGCGGCACAGACGAAAACCATGGGTTCCTAAAGTAATTATTCGAAAAACTTATGAATTTTTATGTTTAGATGTTGTTTTCTTTAAACACTTCCATTTTACAGTTTTTTGTATAAAAAAATAAGGAAAACTCCCAAAAAGAAGTAAAATTTTTGAAAAAACGGTTTAAACGCTAGGATTTATTTTTAAGAAGCTTAAAAATATTAAAGGAACTTTAAAACCGCTGAAAACCGTTTAAATATATTAATAATAACCTAATTATTTTTCAAAAATTTAAATTTTTTGAGTCTTATTATAATAATTTTTTTTAATAAAGTGATGTGAAAGTAATAAAATAAGGAAAAAATAATTAAAAACGATTACAACCCCTCTTTGACAAACAAATTTCAGGAAAATCGTTCGATAAACAAAAAACAAGTTAAAAGACAATTTTCGGTTATTAATTCTTGTTTAATGATAAATTATATCATTCTTATCAATCGTTTGTTGTTATTGGAATAAAACTAATCAATAAGTCCCAAAAAAAAGACGGGCACTAAAACTTCAGCGAACCCCACAGTCGGATCTTTAGGGTTGATCCCTCTATAACAAGATCATAACAGCGGCGAATTAAAAAAAAAGAAAAATATTCCAGCACAAATAACAAATATCAATATTCCAAGTTTTTAGTTAAGTTAATTTTAGTGAAAAATAAGCCTTGAACATATCAAATTAAATGGCAATTTTCGGGTCACTATGGCGTATGTGTAACATATTTTTTCTACAAAACAAAATTTATTTTAATTATTATATTATTTAACCGTTTTGTTTTTCTTCTTTTAATCGAAGTTTTTTTTAAACGAAGTTTTTAATATAATCTATTTGCCTCATAATCAGTATCAAAAATATGCATTTAGAATTAATTATTTAATTGTAATTAAATTGAGTTTACTTTCAAATTTGTATTATGGTTGTTGATTTTTTTTGTTTAACAAACAAGTAATGACCAAATAAAAAAACTTTTATCGTCATTTAAAATTTAAATTTAGATCTAAACAATCAACGAAATTAATTTTTTTCATCCTTAGAATATTGGTTTTATTTTTTAAACCGTTTCAAAATGGTTGTTTCAAAAATAGAAAAATCTTTACACCCACTTCGATTATGAATGTAAGGCATTTAAAATTATTTTTCCAAGGTGTAACTTTTTTCTAGCAAATATCAATTTTTTTATATTTCCATTTAAAATGTTTAAAGATTGCCTATCCCCTAAAAAATGTGCACACGTGTCAAGAACTAATGATTAATTTTCCCCCATTTTTATTTACAAAGTACTTCAATAAATATCTTTCAAGTAGTTTTTGTTGTTTATTTCTTCTTATTCTTATTCAAACACTTTACCAATATTGCAGGTAGGTAAGAAAAAGCAACAAATTCTTAAGATTTTGAACAACATAGCCTTGAATCTTGTTGAAGGACTTTTGTTTTTTTTTTTCTTTTTCCTATCGTACTATTAGTATACCAATTAATATTTTCTCCTTTAAAACTCTTATTGGAAGCCTCTGTTTGTCTTCTTTTTTTTTTTCAAAAACGACATTCAAGAAAAGTCATTTCTTTTTTCTTCTTTTTTTATATTATTTTTCGATGAATTGTTCTCGTTTTTTGTATCCTCCATTCATTTTGTGTTTCATTTTCTCAAGAATAATAAATTAACCCTTTCTTTTGAAAATATTGGTTCACAAAAAAACAAGAGGATATTCCCCCAATAGTTCAACCATCACAGAACGTATAGAATACGAATAAGGTAGTACAACAGTAGTCTCGATTGTGAAAAGAAAACGAAAGAATGCAAAAAAAAATAAAAAGAAAACCATTCAGCCGTTGAAGATGAACTTTTATTTATGTAGTTGTCGGTTGCCCCCCAAAATGCATTGCAAACCGTATTCAATTCTGGTATGTAGGTATTTTTTAATCAGAAAAATCCTCCTTTAAAATGAAAAGCTAGTGGAAATAAATTTTCAAGGGCTTTCCTTCCTCTTATGTGCTTGCTCTTCTTCCAATCGGAAGACAAACATGAAAAAGAAAGAAAGAAAAAAAAAACGATTGAAAATGTCACACGTTACGAAGGCGTGTAAATTTTATGCAAGCACAAAGTTGAGACAGCAAAATAAATAAATAACCGGTGCTATGTTGTACGAAGGTGCTTATTCGGTTGTTGCACTTTTAAAAGTGCAATAAAGTTCAAAAAGATTTAGACTGATTTCAGATTATGTTCAGTCGCCAAGCAGATTCCTATGTTGTCAATCTATTTTTAAATTTCGTAACTTAACAAACCCTCTTCGGTAGTTTTAAGAACTTAACCAGTCGCCAAGTATGGAATTGTTCCAAACTCAAAAACTTTATGATTTTTATTGACTTGAACATTTTTACAAAACAATACTGGCTCCTTTAAAGAGACATGAAAAATTATCCAAAGGATATGCGTAAACATGATGCGATAGAAGGGTAGTGGTCGCGTAACGTGCGTCATCCTATTGAAGGAACCTCCAAGTTTGAAAATGTCACGAGTAGTTTTTGATGGTTGCACCGCGTTTCAACCTTTTGAGAGGGGAACTTTATATATGTGTACTATGCTCGTGCCATAGATGAAAGCAAACCAATGTCCTTATGCAAATATATTCTTGTTTGTGTTATATGGGTAAAGCGACTACTAGTATAACGTTTGTAGATAACTTCCACAAGAGAAGAGTCCTCGGGATATATGGATATGGTTGTGAGGACATTGAGAGCACATCAGAATGGCAAAAGATGTGGTGAAAAGAAATGCCGGAAGGCAAGTTTCATATCAGAAACCACACACACAAACAAACACACACACACAAATACACGTAATAGATGATGGTGATTTTTGCTATTTCCCATTATAGTATAGTGAAGAGTGAGAACGGTACGGGATCAATGGTAGCTTAAGAATTCTCAAGTAGTTCAAACAAGTCCTTATATGGGTATAATGGTTTATTCAGCTTTTACTATATACATATACGCGTTAGCTACTTTTTTCTTTTCTTCTAAGGGGTTAGCTGGACTATATGAATAAGGTTTTATTTCTGGGTTACTGAATGTTGTTTTTTTTTTTCTTTTTTGTTCTGTTTGTATGATGGAATAATTTACAAGGTCGATTTTGAGGAGGGACTCAATATTGAAGTGACTTAAAATGTCACTTTCTAATTTTCGAGTGCTATACATGATTTGAATAGAAATGTGCTCTATCGCTATCGGGCATTAATGTCAGATGTTAAAAGAATTCTAAATGGAATGAAATCGATATTTTTTTCATATGTAGGTATTTCATTTTATTTTATGTTTGTTTTGAAATCAGTCAGTATAAGTAAGTTTTAGAAAAAAAGGAAGACTTAGATTTTGATCTATTTATGACGCTTGGAGCAAATACGTCAAATTGTAGTGCAATTCTATATATATTTCCATTGGTTAAAATTTTATTTCAAAGAATACAAAATTTGAATTCTAATGCTCAGTTTATAGAATAGCAATATTTCTAGTAAAAATTTTGCTTGAAATTTCAACAAACAGTAATTTCGAGTCTCGATCAATTACGAATAGCGATAGTTCCATAACGCAGAATCATTCATGTTAAGTTACAATGGTGACTTCGATCATACTTTTATTACATTATCACTACTTTTTAATTTTAAATTTCTTTCTATATACGATTTGAGGAATTATAATGTAAATAGGCCATATCTGCTCTCTTGTTTAATGTTCCGTAAAACCGGGTGACTTTGGCACGTTTTCAAATTCAAATGGGAATAACTTCTGCAATAATTTTTTTTTACAAGTAGCACGTCATTCTAACCCAGCCCAAATGAAAGAGCAGATTTTTTAAAACATGTGGGTATTTTTTTTATTTTCGTACACAGAATTGTCGGTTTTTATTTGATTAAAAAAAAAAACAAAAAATTAAAATTAGCATAAATTTTGATATCCTTCATAGGATATGGAAAAAAATAGTCTCTCTTTGCGGTCAACCATTGGAACAGGAAGTTTCTTCTCCAGATCACTTTTGGTGACTTGTGCAACGTCTTTTTTCTCTGAAGCTGTACCCAGCACCTCTTCGCAGGAATGACACTGTTACCTCATCGTTATCAACATTTAAGATGCAGCCGAAGTAAAATGTTATTTTAGAAGCCTAGGAAACACATCTTTCGGCACTGTTTTGTTTTCGAGTTTGCCATCTTATACACTGTTAAGGTCTTCATCCATAATATTTTAAGAGACCACCGGCCAAAGTCACCCGATATGCCGGCCAAAGTCACCCTACCATATGGCATTTTTTATAAACAAATTAAAATTAATTTTTATAAAATAATTACAAGGGTAGAATAAAAGTAATTCAACTTGCAAAACAATACACATATCGGAGTTAAAGTCATTTTGCAATCCTATTTCTTCAACATGTTCAAACCATCCAACATTTTCAGGTGATTTTTCTTTTAGCATTTTTAAGAAAACTAAATTTTATTATAAATTAATATCTAATTTTAATTAAATAAAGCTAGAATGATCACTTTTGAATTCATCAAATTATACGAATTTACAAAGAAACTTGGAAAAAATCAAACAAGTCCTTCATATATTAACAATTTTTAAAAAAGTGTCCATGTCAAAGTCAAAGTCACCCGCCAGGCCAAAATCACCCGGTTCTACCGGTACCTATTTTATGAAATCAGTAAGTTTTTCCACGTTCAGCGGTTGTTCAAGATCAATCTTCTAAATAGCATATCTCAAACTCAACTTACAGATTTTTGGATAACAATTCAGTTTTATAGCAGCTATTATTAGATGCCTTTCTCATCGAAGTTATCTAAGAGATACATTCTGCCAAAGTGGAACGCTACGTTGTTGTGACAAAGTACAAACCCAGAAAATCATCTGTCTTTAGCTATAACATATTTATCTTCAACTATTTGCCATGTTCGTTTAAAAAAATCGGTAAAAATAACCAAAACAATTTTAAAATTCGGAGCACTTTTAAGTTGTAACGAGTACAAAAATGTTATGTATACGCCACAGTGGCTCTAAAATCTTTTGATCTGTCACTGCAATGACTCAACCAATTTTCTGTCTAAAGTTCGCCTAACTTAGATCTTTTAGGTTCAATGTTCTTAGTCCCATTAAATTCAAAATACAATTCCGCTTTGCTTCCTGAATATAGCCTTTACTAAAAATGGAAAACTGCTCTAATTTTCTCAAGATTATGGTCAAGCTCAAAATTGAATTTTTTGTGACTTATGCATTAGTGAGAAAATTTCTGTTAAATAATGATTTTTTCAGTACTTCATAAATCAGAAAACAAAGTTGGTATTCTGAATAAAATGGAGTGATTTATGCTAACTTAAGATTGATTATTTGCATCTATTGCAAATTTTGCACATTTAAATTGGGATTTTAATAAAATAAGTTATTACTCGTTTAAGTTAGAGAAAAATCAATAAATGGGTTCCACAATTTGTTATTTTTCTCTTTGCGTACAATTTCAAACTTTCAATTATATTCATTCATGTCTCTCAAGTTAGCAGAGCAAGGTCAGCAGAACATATGTTTTGTTATTGGATCTTTTAGTGCTTATTAAGTGCTAATTAAGTGCCCCAAAATTAAATTAAGTGCTCCACTACTTTTGGAAAAAATTAATGTTCTGCTAACTTGATTTAAAGTTAGCAGAGCAATTACCCGAAAATGCCCTAAACTGCTCGTAGAAAAATCGGGTTTGGTATAATATTTAGGTGCTAATTAAGTGCTCTACGAATCCCAAAAAAAATTTCCAAAAAAAATTTTTTTTCCAAAAATAATTTTTTTTCTGTTATTTTCGAAAAAAATTTTTTTTTTTTTTTTTCAAACTCTCTCAAATAATTAAGTGCTTAACTAATATAAATTAAGTACCCCATTTTCCGAAGAATTTTCTGAGATTTTTCATTAAAAAAAAATATTTTAATTTTTCATACAAATTCGTGTTCTGCTAACTTGAATTTTGATTTTCTCAAAAAATAAATTTTTTTTTGACAAAATTCAAATGGAGTAATTAAGTGCTCGACTAATTTGAATTAAGTACCCCATTTTCCGAAGAATTTTCCGAGATTTTTCATTAAAAAAAAATATTTGCATTTTCCATACAAATTCGTGTTCTGCTAACTTGAATTTTGATTTTCTCAAAAAATAATTTTTTTTTGACAAAATTCAAATGGAGTAATTAAGTGCTCGACTAATTTGAATTAAGTACCCCATTTTCCGAAGAATTTTCCGAGATTTTTCATTAAAAAAAAAATTGTCATTTTCCATACAAATTCGTGTTCTGCTAACTTGAATTTTGATTTTCTCAAAAAATAAATTTTTTTTTGACAAAATTCAAATGGAGTAATTAAGTGCTCGACTAATTTGAATTAAGTACCCCATTTTCCGAAGAATTTTCCGAGATTTTTCAATAAAAAAAAAATATTTTAATTTTTCATACAAATTCGTGTTCTGCTAACTTGAATTTTGATTTTCTCAAAAAATAAATTTTTTTTTGACAAAATTCAAATGGAGTAATTAAGTGCTCGACTAATTTGAATTAAGTACCCCATTTTCGGAAGAATTTTCCGAGATTTTTCATTAAAAAAAAATATTTGCATTTTCCATGCAAATTCGTGTTCTGCTAACTTGAATTTTGATTTTCTCAAAAAATAAATTTTTTTTTGACAAAATTCAAATGGAGTAATTAAGTGCTCGACTAATTTGAATTAAGTACCCCATTTTCCGAAGAATTTTCCGAGATTTTTCATTAAAAAAAAAAATTGTCATTTTCCATACAAATTCGTGTTCTGCTAACTTAAATTTTGATTTTCTCAAAAAATAAATTTTTTTTTGACAAAATTCAAATGGAGTAATTAAGTGCTCGACTAATTTGAATTAAGTACCCCATTTTCGGAAGAATTTTCCGAGATTTTTCATTAAAAAAAATATTTGCATTTTCCATACAAATTCGTGTTCTGCTAACTTGAATTTTGATTTTCTCAAAAAATAAATTTTTTTTTGACAAAATTCAAATGGAGTAATTAAGTGCTCGACTAATTTGAATTAAGTACCCCATTTTCGGAAGAATTTTCCGAGATTTTTCATTAAAAAAAATATTTGCATTTTCCATACAAATTCGTGTTCTGCTAACTTGAATTTTGATTTTCTCAAAAAATAAATTTTTTTTTGACAAAATTCAAATGGAGTAATTAAGTGCTCGACTAATTTGAATTAAGTACCCCCATTTTCCGAAGAATTTTCCGAGATTTTTCATTAAAAAAAAAATTGTCATTTTCCATACAAATTCGTGTTCTGCTAACTTGAATTTTGATTTTCTCAAAAAATAAATTTTTTTTTGACAAAATTCAAATGGAGTAATTAAGTGCTCGACTAATTTGAATTAAGTACCCCCATTTTCCGAAGAATTTTCCGAGATTTTTCAATAAAAAAAAAATTGTCATTTTCCATACAAATTCGTGTTCTGCTAACTTGAATTTTGATTTTCTCAAAAAATAAATTTTTTTTTGACAAAATTCAAATGGAGTAATTAAGTGCTAAAAAATTTATTTTTTGAGAAAATGCAAATATTTTTTTTAATGAAAAATCTCGGAAAATTCTTCGGAAAATGGGGTACTTAATTCAAATTAGTCGAGCACTTAATTACTCCATTTGAATTTTGTCAAAAAAAAATTTATTTTTTGAGAAAATCAAAATTCAAGTTAGCAGAACACGAATTTGTATGGAAAATGCAAATATTTTTTTTTAATGAAAAATCTCGGAAAATTCTTCGGAAAATGGGGTACTTAATTCAAATTAGTCGAGCACTTAATTACTCCATTTGAATTTTGTCAAAAAAAAATTTATTTTTTGAGAAAATCAAAATTCAAGTTAGCAGAACACGAATTTGTATGAAAAATTAAAATATTTTTTTTTTAATGGAAAATCTCGGAAAATTCTTCGGAAAATGGGGGTACTTAATTCAAATTAGTCGAGCACTTAATTACTCCATTTGAATTTTGTCAAAAAAAAAATTATTTTTTGAGAAAATCAAAATTCAAGTTAGCAGAACACGAATTTGTATGGAAAATGCAAATATTTTTTTTTAATGAAAAATCTCGGAAAATTCTTCCGAAAATGGGGTACTTAATTCAAATTAGTCGAGCACTTAATTACTCCATTTGAATTTTGTCAAAAAAAAATTTATTTTTTGAGAAAATCAAAATTTAAGTTAGCAGAACACGAATTTGTATGGAAAATGACAATTTTTTTTTTATTGAAAAATCTCGGAAAATTCTTCGGAAAATGGGGTACTTAATTCAAATTAGTCGAGCACTTAATTACTCCATTTGAATTTTGTCAAAAAAAAATTTATTTTTTGAGAAAATCAAAATTCAAGTTAGCAGAACACGAATTTGTATGGAAAATGACAATTTTTTTTTTAATGAAAAATCTCGGAAAATTCTTCGGAAAATGGGGTACTTAATTCAAATTAGTCGAGCACTTAATTACTCCATTTGAATTTTGTCAAAAAAAAATTTATTTTTTGAGAAAATCAAAATTCAAGTTAGCAGAACACGAATTTGTATGGAAAATGCAAATATTTTTTTTAATGAAAAATCTCGGAAAATTCTTCCGAAAATGGGGTACTTAATTCAAATTAGTCGAGCACTTAATTACTCCATTTGAATTTTGTCAAAAAAAAATTTATTTTTTGAGAAAATCAAAATTCAAGTTAGCAGAACACGAATTTGTATGGAAAATGCAAATATTTTTTTTTAATGAAAAATCTCGGAAAATTCTTCCGAAAATGGGGTACTTAATTCAAATTAGTCGAGCACTTAATTACTCCATTTGAATTTTGTCAAAAAAAAATTTATTTTTTGAGAAAATCAAAATTCAAGTTAGCAGAACACGAATTTGTATGAAAAATTAAAATATTTTTTTTTAAAGGAAAATTTCGGAAAATTCTTCGGAAAATGGGGTACTTAATTCAAATTAGTCGAGCACTTAATTACTCCATTTGAATTTTGTCAAAAAAAATTTATTTTTTGAGAAAATGCAAATATTTTTTTTAATGAAAAATCTCGGAAAATTCTTCGGAAAATGGGGTACTTAATTCAAATTAGTCGAGCACTTAATTACTCCATTTGAATTTTGTCAAAAAAAATTTATTTTTTGAGAAAATCAAAATTCAAGTTAGCAGAACACGAATTTGTATGGAAAATGCAAATATTTTTTTTTAATGAAAAATCTCGGAAAATTCTTCGGAAAATGGGGTACTTAATTCAAATTAGTCGAGCACTTAATTACTCCATTTGAATTTTGTCAAAAAAAAATTTATTTTTTGAGAAAATCAAAATTTAAGTTAGCAGAACACGAATTTGTATGGAAAATGACAATTTTTTTTTTATTGAAAAATCTCGGAAAATTCTTCGGAAAATGGGGTTTAGTCGAGCACTTAATTACTCCATTTGAATTTTGTCAAAAAAAAATTTATTTTTTGAGAAAATCAAAATTCAAGTTAGCAGAACACGAATTTGTATGGAAAATGCAAATATTTTTTTTTAATGAAAAATCTCGGAAAATTCTTCCGAAAATGGGGTACTTAATTCAAATTAGTCGAGCACTTAATTACTCCATTTGAATTTTGTCAAAAAAAAATTTATTTTTTGAAAAAATCAAAATTCAAGTTAGCAGAACACGAATTTGTATGAAAAATTAAAATATTTTTTTTTTATTGAAAAATCTCGGAAAATTCTTCGGAAAATGGGGTACTTAATTCAAATTAGTCGAGCACTTAATTACTCCATTTGAATTTTGTCAAAAAAAAATTTATTTTTTGAGAAAATCAAAATTCAAGTTAGCAGAACACGAATTTGTATGAAAAATTAAAATATTTTTTTTTTAATGGAAAATCTCGGAAAATTCTTCGGAAAATGGGGTACTTAATTCAAATTAGTCGAGCACTTAATTACTCCATTTGAATTTTGTCAAAAAAAAAATTTATTTTTTGAGAAAATCAAAATTTAAGTTAGCAGAACACGAATTTGTATGGAAAATGACAATTTTTTTTTTTTTTAATCTCGGAAAATTCTTCGGAAAATGGAGCACTTAATTCAAATTAGTGGAGCACTTAATTATTCAATTCGAATTTTGTCGAAAAAAGTGGAATTTTTTGAAAAAATCAAAATTCAAGTTAGCAGAACATGAATTTGTATGGAAAATGAAAATATTTTTTTTTTAATGGAAAATCTCGGAAAATTCTTCGGAAAATGGGGTACTTAATTCAAATTAGTCGAGCACTTAATTACTCCATTTGAATTTTGTCAAAAAAAAAATTTATTTTTTGAGAAAATCAAAATTTAAGTTAGCAGAACACGAATTTGTATGGAAAATGACAATTTTTTTTTTTTTTTTAATCTCGGAAAATTCTTCGGAAAATGGAGCACTTAATTCAAATTAGTGGAGCACTTAATTATTCAATTCGAATTTTGTCGAAAAAAGTGGAATTTTTTGAAAAAATCAAAATTCAAGTTAGCAGAACATGAATTTGTATGGAAAATTAAAATATTTTTTTTTTAATGGAAAATCTCGGAAAATTCTTCGGAAAATGGGGTACTTAATTCAAATTAGTCGAGCACTTAATTACTCCATTTGAATTTTGTCAAAAAAAAAATTTATTTTTTGAGAAAATCAAAATTTAAGTTAGCAGAACACGAATTTGTATGGAAAATGACAATTTTTTTTTTTTTTAATCTCGGAAAATTCTTCGGAAAATGGAGCACTTAATTCAAATTAGTGGAGCACTTAATTATTTAATTCGAATTTTGTCGAAAAAAGTGGAATTTTTTGAAAAAATCAAAATTCAAGTTAGCAGAACATGAATTTGTATGGAAAATGAAAATATTTTTTTTTTAATGGAAAATCTCGGAAAATTCTTCGGAAAATGGGGTACTTAATTCAAATTAGTCGAGCACTTAATTACTCCATTTGAATTTTGTCAAAAAAAAATTTATTTTTTGAGAAAATCAAAATTTAAGTTAGCAGAACACGAATTTGTATTGAAAATGACAATTTTTTTTTTTTTTTTAATCTCGGAAAATTCTTCGGAAAATGGAGCACTTAATTCAAATTAGTGGAGCACTTAATTATTCAATTCGAATTTTGTCGAAAAAAGTGGAATTTTTTGAAAAAATCAAAATTCAAGTTAGCAGAACATGAATTTGTATGGAAAATGAAAATATTTTTTTTTTAATGGAAAATCTCGGAAAATTCTTCGGAAAATGGGGTACTTAATTCAAATTAGTCGAGCACTTAATTACTCCATTTGAATTTTGTCAAAAAAAAAATTTATTTTTTGAGAAAATCAAAATTTAAGTTAGCAGAACACGAATTTGTATGAAAAATTAAAATATTTTTTTTTTAATGGAAAATCTCGGAAAATTCTTCGGAAAATGGGGTACTTAATTCAAATTAGTCGAGCACTTAATTACTCCATTTGAATTTTGTCAAAAAAAAAATTTATTTTTTGAGAAAATCAAAATTTAAGTTAGCAGAACACGAATTTGTATGAAAAATTAAAATATTTTTTTTTTAATGGAAAATCTCGGAAAATTCTTCGGAAAATGGGGTACTTAATTCAAATTAGTCGAGCACTTAATTCCATTTGAATTTTGTCAAAAAAAATTTATTTTTTGAGAAAATGCAAATATTTTTTTTAATGAAAAATCTCGGAAAATTCTTCGGAAAATGGGGTACTTAATTCAAATTAGTCGAGCACTTAATTACTCCATTTGAATTTTGTCAAAAAAAAATTTATTTTTTGAGAAAATCAAAATTCAAGTTAGCAGAACACGAATTTGTATGGAAAATGCAAATATTTTTTTTTAATGAAAAATCTCGGAAAATTCTTCCGAAAATGGGGTACTTAATTCAAATTAGTCGAGCACTTAATTACTCCATTTGAATTTTGTCAAAAAAAAATTTATTTTTTGAGAAAATCAAAATTTAAGTTAGCAGAACACGAATTTGTATGGAAAATGACAATTTTTTTTTTTAATGAAAAATCTCGGAAAATTCTTCGGAAAATGGGGTACTTAATTCAAATTAGTCGAGCACTTAATTACTCCATTTGAATTTTGTCAAAAAAAAATTTATTTTTTGAGAAAATCAAAATTCAAGTTAGCAGAACACGAATTTGTATGGAAAATGCAAATATTTTTTTTTAATGAAAAATCTCGGAAAATTCTTCCGAAAATGGGGTACTTAATTCAAATTAGTCGAGCACTTAATTACTCCATTTGAATTTTGTCAAAAAAAATTTATTTTTTGAGAAAATCAAAATTCAAGTTAGCAGAACACGAATTTGTATGAAAAATTAAAATATTTTTTTTTAATGAAAAATCTCGGAAAATTCTTCGGAAAATGGAGCACTTAATTCAAATTAGTCGAGCACTTAATTATTCAATTCGAATTTTGTCGAAAAAGTGGAATTTTTTGAAAAAATCAAAATTCAAGTTAGCAGAACATGAATTTGTATGGAAAATGAAAATATTTTTTTTTTAATGGAAAATCTCGGAAAATTCTTCGGAAAATGGGGTACTTAATTCAAATTAGTCGAGCACTTAATTACTCCATTTGAATTTTGTCAAAAAAAAATTTATTTTTTGAGAAAATCAAAATTCAAGTTAGCAGAACACGAATTTGTATGAAAAATTAAAATATTTTTTTTTTAATGGAAAATCTCGGAAAATTCTTCGGAAAATGGGGTACTTAATTCAAATTAGGCGAGCACTTAATTACTCCATTTGAATTTTGTCAAAAAAAAATTTATTTTTTGAGAAAATCAAAATTTAAGTTAGCAGAACACGAATTTGTATGGAAAATGACAATTTTTTTTTTAATGAAAAATCTCGGAAAATTCTTCGGAAAATGGGGTACTTAATTCAAATTAGTCGAGCACTTAATTACTCCATTTGAATTTTGTCAAAAAAAAAATTATTTTTTGAGAAAATCAAAATTCAAGTTAGCAGAACACGAATTTGTATGGAAAATGCAAATATTTTTTTTTAATGAAAAATCTCGGAAAATTCTTCCGAAAATGGGGTACTTAATTCAAATTAGTCGAGCACTTAATTACTCCATTTGAATTTTGTCAAAAAAAAATTTATTTTTTGAGAAAATCAAAATTTAAGTTAGCAGAACACGAATTTGTATGGAAAATGACAATTTTTTTTTAATGAAAAATCTCGGAAAATTCTTCGGAAAATGGGGTACTTAATTCAAATTAGTCGAGCACTTAATTACTCCATTTGAATTTTGTCAAAAAAAAATTATTTTTTGAGAAAATCAAAATTCAAGTTAGCAGAACACGAATTTGTATGGAAAATGCAAATATTTTTTTTTAATGAAAAATCTCGGAAAATTCTTCCGAAAATGGGGTACTTAATTCAAATTAGTCGAGCACTTAATTACTCCATTTGAATTTTGTCAAAAAAAAAATTATTTTTTGAGAAAATCAAAATTCAAGTTAGCAGAACACGAATTTGTATGAAAAATTAAAATATTTTTTTTTAATGAAAAATCTCGGAAAATTCTTCGGAAAATGGAGCACTTAATTCAAATTAGTCGAGCACTTAATTATTCAATTCGAATTTTGTCGAAAAAAGTGGAATTTTTTGAAAAAATCAAAATTCAAGTTAGCAGAACATGAATTTGTATGGAAAATGAAAATATTTTTTTTTTAATGGAAAATCTCGGAAAATTCTTCGGAAAATGGGGTACTTAATTCAAATTAGTCGAGCACTTAATTACTCCATTTGAATTTTGTCAAAAAAAAATTTATTTTTTGAGAAAATCAAAATTCAAGTTAGCAGAACACGAATTTGTATGAAAAATTAAAATATTTTTTTTTAATGAAAAATCTCGGAAAATTCTTCGGAAAATGGGGTACTTAACTTATATTAGTTAAGCACTTAATTATTTGAGAGAGTTTGAAAAAAAAAAAAAATTTTTTTTCGAAAATAACAGAAAAAAAATTATTTTTGGAAAAAAAATTTTTTTTGGAAATTTTTTTTGGGATTCGTAGAGCACTTAATTAGCACCTAAATATTATACCAAACCCGATTTTTCTACGAGCAGTTTAGGGCATTTTCGGGTAATTGCTCTGCTAACTTTAAATCAAGTTAGCAGAACATTAATTTTCTCCAAAAGTAGTGGAGCACTTAATTTAATTTTGGGGCACTTAATTAGCACTTAATAAGCACTAAAAGATCCAATAACAAAACATATGTTCTGCTGACCTTGCTCTGCTAACTTGAGAGACATTATTCATTCATGTGCTTTGTGAACTTATAATATATAATGCATTAAGAATTAACTTTGTTTGTTTGCTACGGTCGCGTTGGCACAATGTGCAAGGATTCAATGAAAACAAAAATGAAAGAATTTCAACGTTTAAAAGCAGTATTTAACGGTTTTCCCACTTAAGGTACTTTTTTACTTTTCTCGCTTATTTTGACGTCACTGTATTTTATTCGACTAGCCAAGTGGTAAAATTTTTATAAAACTTTTTAATAAAGTATAAATTTTGTCTGCAAATCCTACCTATCGTCAAATATAAAAATTTACAAAAATCCGCTGTAATCACAGAATAAATGTGTCTCAACATGACATGGGTTGAAATATGCATTAAATTAAATTGGTTCAGTGATTTCAATGTAAACATGGATAATTGAAATTCCGTATGTTTACTTTATCTGGAACTATATACAGTTGTGTTCAAAATAATAGTAGTGCCTGCAACAAAATAACACTTGTTATATTTACGGTGCTTCTATGGTTAAAAATTTAATTTCTTTGATGTCAAAGTTTGTAACGGTCAATTACTAATAAATGTATCGTAATTTTAAAGTGAAAAAGAAGGTGCCAAATCATTTATCAATGATTTTTGGTTGTTCTTTCGAATTTGACCTGTTCAAAATAATAGTAGTTAAAGTTATTTTTTAAGAATTTAAAAGCGGTTTATAACTTAGAATATTTATTTTTGGTTTAAAAGTAAGTACTCATATAATTTGAATAATTTTTCAACAAAAAACGATTTGTTTCGGTTTTAATCTATTTAAAGTTCGAAGAGCAAAACACTGCAGTTCGGATAACGGAAACTTATACGAAAGCTGCTTGAAGAAGGGAAAACCTACTTGGAAATTCAAGTTTATATTAGGATGCTCCCCTACTATGGTAGCCAATGCAATAAAGTCAACGAAAGACCCGAAACGCGCGGTAGAAAAAGAAAAAAGACCGCCGTAGATGACAGGAGTAATGTCCAGACGAGCAAAGTTGAGCCTTCTGCATCGTTGTTTCACATCCAGAAGGCTTTAAGCCTGGATTACAGTGCAGTGAAAATTCGGAGGCGAATGTTAAACACTAATTTGTACGCTTGAAGTCCACGAAAAGTTCCGCTGTTAACAAAGAAATATGTTTAAATTCTTAAATTTTCGACCCTCCATGTTTAACTGTTTCCGTCGTATACTTTGGAACATATTCCGTATTGGGTGGACGTCGGACGTATTCTGGAGATCCAGTACCACCAAAGGGGACAAATATGCTCTCATCAGTAAACAATATGTTACGCCATTACTTTGCTGGCCAGTTTATGTGGTCTTTTACAAACTGGATACGCTTTTTAACATGTTTCGCTGAACTTTTTGTGGACTTCAAGCGTACAAATTAGTGTTTAACATTCGCCTCCGAATTTTCACTGCACTGTAATCCAGGCTTAAAGCCTTCTGGATGTGAAACAACGATGCAGAAGGCTCAACTTTGCTCGTCTGGACATTACTCCTGTCATCTACGGCGGTCTTTTTTCTTCTTCTACCGCGCGTTTCGGGTTATTCGTTGACTTTATTGCATTGGCTACCATTGTAGGGGAGCATCCTAATATAAACTTGAATTTCCAAGTAGGTTTTCCCTTCTTCAAGCAGCTTTCGTATAAGTTTCCGTTATCCGAACTGCAGTGTTTTGCTCTTCGAACTTTAAATAGATTAAAACCGAAACAAATCGTTTTTTGTTGAAAAATTATTCAAATTATATGAGTACTTACTTTTACACCAAAAATAAATATTCTAAGTTATAAACCGCTTTTAAATTCTTAAAAAATAACTTTAACTACTATTATTTTGAACAGGTCAAATTCGAAAGAACAACCAAAAATCATTGATAAATGATTTGGCACCTTCTTTTTCACTTTAAAATTACGATACATTTATTAGTAATTGACCGTTACAAACTTTGACATCAAAGAAATTAAATTTTTAACCATAGAAGCACCGTAAATATAACAAATGTTATTTTGTTGCAGGCACTACTATTATTTTGAACACAGCTGTACTTAACCTTTCAAACGTTATAATTTTTGTTTCTAATATCTCAATTCAACATAAAACCAAAAAAAAAAAAAGAAAAACAGATTTTAATGTTTGCCTTCTATTACACTTTTGTTGATATTTGTTTAAACGTGTAATCGTTGCATATTGAGCATTTTGACAACTGAATTATGCTCTAATTAATAAAATACATTATGAATTTCTTAAAGTTTAACAATACAAACAAAAAACAACCAAGCTCCCTCTTACTAGTCTCATTTTCTGTTCATATTATAAGTATTTTATTATAACCGCAAATGATGCATAAACATAAAAGAAAATAAAAATCAATGGATGAATGAATAATAATGTAGACTGTATTTTATAGTGTTATCATTATCATCGTCATCCTGCTTGAACAATAGATTTTCACAATCACCACATTACCATGAATAATGTCGTGTTATTTTCAGAAAGCAAATAAAAAATGAAAAAAAAAAAAAAAAAAATTCGTTCCACCTCTACCACAACCCTTTTTATGCGCATTGAACTTTGATTGAATATATAAAATCAAAACCAAACCATATATGTATGTATACAGAACATTAACCGCTTATTAGATATTTTAATCATCTGCCAAATCATTTCGAAACTAATAATGCATATTCAATGTATATTATACATACATTTGTACATATTCATTGTATGATATAGACTTTCTACTATTGTAGATTATAGTAAAGGGTGTTTTTTTCTTAGCAGGAAAAAAAATTGAGTTCGAAAAAAGGGCGTGAAAATTTCGATGGAATGATATTTTAAAACTTGACTGGCATTTAATTTCGAAATTTTATTTCAGGAAAAAATGATAACTTCAAACAGATACGCCTTCTGTCTGTTAATTTTTGAACCAATTTATGTGGTTTAAGACCTATAAAAATATGAAACAAATCAGAAGTTATCTTGTGGTGAATTGTCAAAATTATAAAGCTAGTGTCAAATATTTAAAAAAAGAGAAAAAATCATTTACCATCTGACAAGAATCAGTGACAATTATTATGTCACCAAAATAAAAAAAACCACCCTTTATATTGTAGATAAATAAAACCAAAATATTCATAAAAATAAAAAAAACTAACAACCAATTAATTGCTTCGACATTTTTTGTGTCTACAAGTTTTTCATCAACAATTTTCTTTTTTTTTTTTTTCTCCGATTTAGGTCCGATGATCAGGAGTACACAACGTGATACGGGAAAATATCAATTACATTTAGGTAAACAACTAAAAAAAACTAACTTTAAACAAATCCAAAAAAAAAAAATTGTGTCTGTGTATATAAATATACTTTAGTAAATAGTAGAGATTTGAAGTACCTATATAATAATAATTGTCTTGTCTGCACTGCCTAAATGTTTTTTTTTTTTTATTTAATTTTTATTTTGCGTACTACAGCTTAATATTTTATTGCACTGTGTTTTGCAAAAATACATATTTATGTACCATACACAACCTACAACAATAAGCTGATTAAAATGCTTTTCCTTGAGCTAGAATTTTAAATTGAGAGCTTGTGTGTGTTTTATTATTAAGGGTATTTTATGTCGCTTCATATACTTAGTTTTGTGTATAGTGTTGTAGTTAAGTGAAAGCACATAAGTTATTGTTCGGTACTTGGTAGTTAGTTTATTTTTTTTTTTATGTCCAGTAAAATTGCAATTTGACTTCGAAAACATTCGAACCAAGTAAGCTTTTCTTTATTTTGATGCCTTATAAAGTAAATATATCAAATGTATATTAACCTTAGTTTGAACTTTAAAAAGGGGTGAGTTCTTTTACATTCTGCTTAAAAATATTTCACTTGTAAAGCAAAGTACCTACCTACTTATATTAAAAAAACATGTTGCAATCCTTCAAAAAAAAAAAAAAAAGAAAAATAAATTCAAACACTCTTCTTCATTGTTGTTATAGAAGAATTCCAATTTTTTGGGAATTCAATAAGAAGCTGGTGACCGAAAAATTTTAGGTATTATGACGATGTCGTGAAGATTTTTCAAGAATTAAAAAGGTTTAATTTTGTAATTTAATTCCTTAAAATGTTTGTCAGATCAAACTCAATCTAACTTATTTTTGGTCACGAAGAAATGAAAATTCCATCAGCAATAATCTAATGTAGTTAGATATGTATCAGTTTCAAATAAAAAAAAAATATATTTTATAGCGAATAGAGAGAAATAATGGCGAAAAGTTATAGAAAATTAATAAAAACTTTGACCAAAAATTGTAGCTATAGAAATGGTGATAAAAAATAAAATGCACGACTGGGTCGCACGAACTTGCTCTTAGAGTTCAAGTTGCTTAGGTTTTTAAGACTTTTTATATAGAAACTTAGGAAATGTAGGTATATTAAAAAAAAAAAATAAAATTCATTTTTCAAAAAAATAAAACAATATCTGAAATCAAATCGCCCCAAAAAAAGCAAGTACGCAGTTTTATTTGATATATTAAGGTGCATTTTTAGAAAAAAAAATTTCAAAATCGTTAGAGCCGTTTTAAAAAAAAAACTAATTTTTTATAAATAATTTTTTGAAAAAAAAGTTTTAAAATAAAATTGGTATGCCATTTTGTAGAAATCACTAATCAACATCTAAAAACAAAATTTCAAAAAAATTCAATGTCCCGTTTTCGAAAATTTGAGTTTTCAAAAAAAAAAAAAAATTTCTTAAATTTTTTTAAAAATCCAAAAATTATTTTTTTCAAAATTTTATTTTTGGCTTATATTTAAAGTATATAAATGTTTTTGTTTAAAAAATTTCGTTGAAATACAGTAAGCAGTTTTGCAGAAAATCCGATTTGAAAAAAGCGATCTTATGGCAGGTACCGTTAATATTGATTTTCAAAAAATTTTTTTTTCTTCAAAAGATAGACCTCTTTTAAAAACTATCATTTGAATTTTTTTAACAAAAACGTTGGAGCCGTTTTCGTGAAATTAAACTTTTCCGAAATTTTTGTATGACAGGTACCCTTATTTTTGGACCAAAAAAATTAATTCCAAAAACCCCTCTGGAGAGCCTCCAAAAAATGCTACATACCAAGTTTGAAGTCAATCGGTCCATCCGTTCAGGCTGTAGCTCCTTATACAGACAGACTAACAGACAGACGGACTTCCGGGACCTTTTTTTTTGGCATTCTCTACCATCGTAATGTCATGAAAAAATGTTATCTCAACTTTTTTTTTTGTATACGAATGCATAACTTGATATATATTTCCTATATCGCAAGTAAAAAAACAGATTTGGGGATCCTGCTTCGATAAATTTGTTCAAAGCGCCATCTACCTATGACAAAATACCGATGATGGTACCTAATTGGCACATTTTTTCGATTTTTAACTCATATAAACATTTTTTGAGTTACCCTGACTCCCAATTTAGAACTGTCAGAAGTTATAAAAAAGTTTGTTATCGCCCCGACACATCGAGTTCATATCAGCGTCGAATAAATAAATAATAAATAAATGCCCATAATTAATTTATCATGAAAGTAAGAATTCAAAAGATTTAATAAAAATTAATAGGGTTCTAAGGGTGTTCTGTTCAATCTTAAATCTAAAAAAAATGTTAAACTTACAGGATGAATAGTTCAGTCATTGGGGAAAAATCTGAAAAAAGTTGTGACGTCAGCAAAGTTTGGATGCAGCAGGTATTGAAGAGGGATTAGTTCTGTGCACAAATCTCGATTTGCGTATTGTTTTGTCCCACAATTAAAAAAAAAAAAACAATTTTTTTATCCGTCATTTTAAAAAACACAAAAGTCTCAATATCTAGAGAAAGATTTATCGCATCGAAAATTAGCAGGAACCTTTCTAATTGGAAATAAAATTAAAATTAAATTTGGCGCTTACGATAATTTGGCGGGAAGGGCTCGATATTATGTACATAATTTTGTATGGGGCTTATACTTTCAGAGTAACAGCACTGCAAATTGTGTGTTTTTTTATGTCTGTAAAAATTTTGTGGAAATCAACTAAAAAATGATTCCTCAAACTCTGAATTAAAACTCCTTTATGAAAATAATGTACATATGTATAAAAAAAAGAAAGATATATGGAATAATCCTTGATTAGAAGATAATCGACTGTGAACAAACTGGCCCTTAATGTCAGCACTCCTAAAAACTAAAAACTGAACTAAATGTCAATGATAAAAAAAAAAACATATTTGCTCGACAATAACACAAACAACATAAATTTATTTGTATGTATTCAAATAGAAGCTCTTTTGAGTTGTTTGTGTGCACATTTTAAATTATCAAAGTCCTTCAAATTGTTTTTGGTTTTTTTTTTTACAAAAAAGGTGCTTTCCCATAAATTTTGCAGACTTAAAAATTATTTACAAACAATAAACAATTTTTAATAAAAATTTCCCTTTTAACACTACTTACTTAATCCTACGTTGTGTGCGTAGTTAAAAAAGAGTTTCAATTAAACTTGTTGGCACTTTAATTTCATTGAATGGCTTGAGCTCTCGTAAAACATAATTAAAGGCCAATAGTCATAAACTTTTACACAAATGGCTTAAATGTATTTGCTATGTATAGGGTGTTGGAAGTATATTTATTATTTTTTAAATAACAGGTGTGTAGACATTGCATAATTAATATAAAATTATATACGAGTAGGTTTACCAGAAAACTTCAACTTCAATGAGTGTATAATTTGAACACAATGAATTAAAGTCGAAAACGATTAAAGAGTCGTATGGAGCGGATAGCTAAATATATATTTTTTTCTAATGTAATAACAAAACACAAAAAAAAACTTACTATCTTTGTTTAAATTCTTTTTTATCATATTTTCTACAGATTAAGTAGAAGGGACAGTTTTCAATACAAAATATTACATAAAATAATTCCTTAAAGCCAGAAATCATTTTTTAAATTTCTTACTTACGGCCATATTATTCACTCTAGATTAAGTTTGGATTAAAGTTAATTTTAAATCCAATCCATTAAATCTGAATTACATAAATCCAAGGATTTAATTTTTTGTTCATATTATTCACTCAAAAAAATTATGTGATTATTCAATATAATTTGCATCTATCTTTATTTTTCCTATTCAAAATACTTATTTAAACAACTGAACACTGTGAAAATTAATTTTACATCTGGATTTATAAAGTTAAACAGACCTCCAGAGAGCAGTTTAAATTTGTTTGGATTTAACGAGATTGGATTTAAAAAATTGGATTTAAGATTGGAATTAAGATTGAATTTAAGTACCTAGTGAATATTATGGAATTGGATTTATTTTTGACATTTGACATTATTTACATCCAGATGTATTTTTTAAACTAGTGAATAATATGGCCGTTAATTATGTTGTTTCGAAAAAAAGAACGAAAAATTCTTTGTTTAAACTGATTTTTAAATAAAAACCCGTAAACGCAATTGTTCATTATTTGGTTATCAAAAAGTTATAAGTTTTAACGCAGATCAGTTTTTTTTCTTAGTAGACTGTCAATAATCCCAAATCGTTTTAACCGACTCCACCCTTGAATTTATATAAAATAAACCCTGATAAACTGTTAGATTATCCCCATTTTTTTTTTGTTTAAACCTAAATACTTGCTTAGTTACAACAAACCCCATTGTTTTTTGCACCCAACAGATAAGCAAAAAAATTAAATCGTTTGCTCTCTTTTTTAGTTTTTGCAAAAAAAAATCTTATAATCATAAGAAATAGGTTATCTCTTACCACGAATAGAATATTACAAAAATCTCTCTGTTTTCACTTGCACTTGAACCGGATTACAAATAAATTCAAATCCTTATGTTTTCTAAAGACTTTTAAGTTGTTTTTTTTTTTTTTTTTTGTCTTTCTTTTTTTCTACTTGTTTAAGCAAAGCGAAACAGAATAAATGTAGAAGACACAAAATAGTGTTTAGTTAGAAATTCTAGTTATTTTTTCCGCTGGATTTTTTTTACATGACATTTGCTTATCTTGAGCAGCATTCGTTTTTAGTTTTATTTTTTTTTTTGTTCAAAATCTAGATGATACAGAAGAAAGGAAAGCATTATCCTCATTTAAATTCACTGCAGTGAAAATACAAAACAATACAGGAATGAAGAAAAAAAAAAACTTTAGCGTTACATCGTAAAAGTTGTCCTCAAATAAAAAGTGGCGGATTAGCCAAGTGTAAACTTTTTGGTGGTTTTTGGTGATACAAGTATAGGGCGATTTTGGAAACAGACAAGGGGACAGTTTTGCAGTCGATGCCCAACAAAATGGAAATGGGGACTGTTTTAGTGATGAAGTTCGATTTGTATAGTTTTTGACAAATCGGATATTCCAAAGTAACGCAGAATACATAAAGCCGCTTGCTATCCATTTTATCTCGCTAAAGAAACAAGCTATTTTCTTGAAATTTGCGGAGTCTAAGGGGCTCATCATAGAGTTGATGTCCTAGCAGGTTCACGAAAAACTAATTAATTGTAGCCAAGAAAAGTACGGTAACGAAAAATAACGTACGCGTTACCTTCTTTTTTCTTTGAATAATTTGGTTACGTTTTATTAGTTTTTCGTGAAAAATTTAGGACAGCAACTTTATGATGGGCCCTCATCAAATTTCAAAAAAAAAAAAAATAGATTGCCTCTGCAAACGAGACTTTGGAATGGTCGAACTTCTAAATTAAAGCTTATTATCAGATTACAAAATTGAGTGATTTAATTCAGGGTTAACGCCACCCGCAATCCAACCCTGTCAATTTGAAAGCAACAGTTTAATGCCAAAAAAATATAAAAATAGTTTCCATCGTTGCAACCCGCATTAAAATGTTGTAGGCAACAAAAACGATTAGAGCAATAAGCTTATCATGACACCAATAAAAAGGTTTTGGGGTAACAGCAGCAGCAGCAGCAGCGGTTTCAACTTTGAATGCAAAAATTTCGTTCTATGGTAAATGAACAAAACCAAATTATTTCATAGAACTTTTTTCTACCACTTAACTTTTAGAAACTTTTGCTATGTGTTTTTTTTTATGAAATATCACAAATGGACAAACCATATTCAAAGTCAAAAAAATATAAAACAAAAAACGAAAATAACTCAAATAAAAGAAGAAGAAAAAACTTTTGCACTTAAGAAAAGACTTTTTCGGTTGAAATTTGAATACAAAGTACATATTTGCTTAAGTCAGTAAAGGATTCGAATTTTAATTAAAAATAAATAATCTTTTGTATAAGACCATAGTGCATCTATAATAATATTGAGTGTACATCATATTGCGGAGGAAATGTCTGTCAAGTTTATTTTCGTTGTTTTTTGAAAGAAACAAAAAAAAAAACCCATGTTGACAGTTTGTGGTAAGGGCGCTAATTTACATTTCCTCTCTTTTTACTTTCTACAAAAGAAAATGCAAAAACAGTTTCAAAATTTTAAACTTAGGATCGACGGAAGTGGCTGCTTCTTCCGGACTAGACATACACATAAAGAAGGGTCCCACATTCTTTCTTATGAAACTTTACTACAGCAGCAGTAGCAAGCACCCTCTCCAAAAATTGTATTTTACCGAAATGTGTAGAAACACTCTCAAAAATAACGTAGTTCGTGTCATGAATCGTTTAATTTAATTTATTCAATTTACTCAATTTATTGTTGTTGTTGCATGGTTGCGGGTAAAATTGTAAATCAAAATAAGTGTTTTTGAAGTTCAAGACGTGGCAAAAGATATAGATATAACGAGTATAGGGGAAAGTAACGTAATTGATTTTTATACTTATTGGTCGGCAATGACTTAACAGACTTAAGAGTAGATTTGGAAAATTTAATTTGAATAAAAAACAAAGGTATACGTTATAGGTTTATTTTTAGTACAGTGGATCTTGCCTGGTCGTATAAAGCTGTAGAAGTTTTGAGACCACAAATAACACTAGTCTGCAATGAAAATCGACTTTGAACTGCTTTTATATAGGATTTTTGTGTTTTGATTCCGGTTCCGAAGTCTAAATTGTACATTTTTGAAATACATGCATAATTGAATATTAACAGGTCTAAAATGCAGTTTTTGGATGCTTTTGACGTTGAATATCATAACCGTTATTTTTTTTTTTTTTCAAAACTTATGCAAACTCAAAAAGCCATAGGTATTTAATCGACCAAAATAAAATTTTTGTTCAAAATAATTTTTTCTTTCAAAGATTTTGGTATCAAAACTTATGATATTTCAAAATATTAATGGTTAATATTTTATGGGTTTTTGAAAGAAATACTGAGATTTGATTTGGATCTAAAAAAAAAAGCAAAATATTTCGGAAAAATATACCTATATTGGCGTATCCAGGATTGTGTCTTTTAAAGGTTTTCAACCTTTGGTTTTTGGTAAAACTTTGAATTTAGGGTTTTGGTGGGGTAATTCTGGTTAAATTTGGAGCAAAGTATTTAATTTACTTCAAAATGAGTCCTGTTTCCATTCAATCAAGTCATGAACATCCAAATTCCATGCTAGGAAGAAATAGAATATAATTTGTATTTTTTTTTTTTGCTGCTCAGAATCATTTTATTTTTTTTTTTTTTTTAAATTTGATTTAAAGTGCTTGTTAATTAAGAATTTCAATGTGCCTAATCTTAAAGACTCTTAACAAAATTTCCCAAGACAATAGAACTTTTAGAGGTTTTATTGTGCTATCTTTGGGTTTTGTTTTAAAGCAATAATAAATTTGATAACATTTTTAATAATTTTTATAATAAGTTTCACTATTTTTACGTTACATTTGGTCCAACTAAGTTTTAGGTCGGAGGTTAAAAAAAAATTTGAAATATCATTAAATTCAAATGTTCAACATTATTGAATATTTAATTTTTCGTTTTTTGAGCCCCTTGAGTCCCAGGTTATATTTATTTCCAGAAAAGTTAGTTTTTTTTTTTTAAGGCAAAAATTGTTGAACGTCCTCATTTAATGGTTAACGTTACTTCTATAGAAACTAAAACCTTCAAAAGATAAAGGCAACATGAATTATAACCATTCTCTTCTTAAAATAAAAGTTAGCAGACATTTTTATCATTTATCAATTATTTCAAATGACAATTTTATCTTTGGTGTCAAAAGAACCCCGTGTGGCAAAAAGTATAATACTAATCAATATTAAATATATTTAATTGTTATTCCCTCAAATATTTGATCTTATTAAAATCTTTTGTTACAAAAATGTCATCCCCACACAAAGCTGTAACAAATCACTTGTTTTGTTTATATTGAATAAAGATTAAGTTCTCTTAAAGTCTGATTCCCATATGGAAAATCATTCATTAAAAAGCTATCAAGTTTCTGCGCTGGTAAAATATAAATCAGAATAACATTACTATACTATTATTTTCTCTGTGGATTTGTTCCTGACAATGATTAATTACAATTGCAAGTTTAAGAAAAAAAAACAGAATACAAAACTTCTTTTTATAAATTACTTAACCGGAAATATCCAATTAGTAAAATATGTGTATATGTATTCGCTTTCAATATTTTCATGCAAAACAATACCAAAGACAGTGGGAGATTTTGTATTATCAAAACAGGTGAAAATCTTTAAAAAATTCAAGTTCATCATCAAAAAGTATTTCATCTGAGCTGACACGTGCTATGTACTGACTTCTCTAAAGCAGATATTTTTCTCGCTATGAGTTCTGGCTATGCTCAACCTTGACCAAGAATTTGTTTTTACCAAGAATTTTGTACATTTTCAAAGATTTTCATTCAATTCAATTGAACGATTTATGCGATTCAATTGTCTTCTTCTCTAATAACATGACTTGGAATCAAAATTCATGTCTTCTACCTTGTCTTAATAATTTTATTCCAAATTGTTTCCTTATTCTTTCCCACTGTGCCACTAGTGAAGACTGAAAAGAATTCCCGAGACTGGCATAAAAGATGAACCTACTCTTTCACCCAATTGAATTGCCTAAGAACATATTAAAGGCATCAAGATAATTTCCGGTGTGTGCCCATTTGTCTTGATATACAAAAAAAAAAAATATATTCAACAAGGAAAGAATAAACTTTGTTTTTTCTTTATTTATTCGCTGCTTTCATAAAACAATATTGATCAATAAATAATTCAAAAATATTTCTGTTATAAATTTCTGCCAAAGTACGAGTAAGGTATCAAGGGAATATTGGAAAATTTAAACAGACGAGATCGATGGAATGACGAAGTAGAGTGTGCGTTAGAAATTTTCAATAATATACATATAAAAGATGAAAAATAAGAAATTCTCAATTTATTCATCAAGGCAAATGGGATGAGAAAATTGATTTAAAATTTGTTATGGATTTAAATCAATTTTAAGATAAAGAGTGATAAACATCACCAGTGAGTTATAATGTAGTTTTTGGGGTTTTTCTTTAACTTTTGGGATAATGGCGCTCAAAAGGCAATCATAATTTCGATCCATTCAGATTATCTTTTTATCGTCTTTTTTTTTTTATTATATAATGGCTTTTGTTTTAAATAAAAGTATGCAAATCAAAGATTTTTATCAAACGTTGAACGATGAAACTTATGAAAACAAATTCAAGTTTGAAATAACGTTATAGTTATGAAATTTTGAATGAACTCCTTTAATTTTTGATATTCGATACAACTTCTATTATAGTACAATAACATTTGGTTTTGAGTTTCCCACTGACTGCACTACCACAATATTTAATAAAAATTGAGGACTGGGTCACAATTTACCTGCTCTTGTAGATCAAAGTACATACGAATAGTATTATTTAGCTATTTATTTTAAATAAAAGTTCTTTATATACATAATTGTGATAGAAATATAAATACACATTATATGACCACAAATTTTAAACAAATTGTTTTGAGGCCTTATATAATAAAAAATATAAATCGCATATGCTTTAATGCATGCATTTATACATTTATGTATGTAGTTTATGCAAAAAAACAAAATCTCAATTATTTAAAATGCCATTTTTCTGATGTTTTTTAAGTAAGTTTTTTAGATAGTTAAAAAAAATGTAGTTTTATTACAGTTGCTGTGAATATTAAGTATGCCAAGTTAATCGAAATCGTGTGTGCCGTTTTCGAGATACTAGAAAAAATAAAACAAATTTCAGAATTCATTTAAATAATCTGCACCCGTTTGGCGGTGAAAATGTGTACCTACATGATAATTTTTTTTTTTTATTTTCCCATCGTCGAAATATTCGTTTTGTTTAATACCTCCAATTTGCTTATAACACTAAAGCATTTCTCTTGTCCTTGAGAGTACGTACCAAAATTAATCGATTTTGACACTATATTTGATAAAAACCATAAATGCACCGAAACTCTTTTTTTACTCCAATTTTTTTTTTTTTTAAATTAACCTTCAACAACAGGATACATCGTTTTTTTTTATCAATTCATTTATACCTAAAATCAACAAGTCTTTTTGCATGTTGCACAATTAAGCATTCGTTTTCGACATTCGTTGTCGATATTCATTGGTCCATAACCATTAGGGTGGTCCTTAGGGGGGAAAAAAAAATTGGGGAAGCCCCCTATATTGGCTCCAAATCAGGAAAAAAAATGCCCTAATTTTGTCAAATTTTTATTCCTAACCCTTCATGACCCTATATCATTAAGAAGTTTTTGTTTTTTTTTTCATTTTTTGATATTTCATCATTTGCTTTTAAAAAAAAATTACAGTTCATACCTATTATACGTATGAATGATCAAACATTCGCCATTTACCCAACAATATCGATGTAACTAACACAGTTACAGCGATGTCATCAGCGAAAATTTATAAATCCTAGATAGATTCCAAAGCTCATATGACAATTTTCAAATTTGTATTTGATTTCGTTTAGTTCAAGATTTTTTTTTTTTTAAATCATCCCCAAAATATTCATTTATGTCTCTTTCCACATCTTCATTGGACCCAAACCGCTTCCACAATTTTTTATTTTCGGAAACAGATGAAAATCTGATAAAAGACAAACAGCATATATTTTGTTTATACAGTATTTTAAAATACATACAGATTTTCAGTTATACAGTATTGCTACAATTTAGCATTTTTACAATTTTTTGACCATTCTATCTAATTATTTTGCACATTCAAAAAGTACTTTCAAAAAAAAAAAACTGCAACACGAAACCTGTTGACCGTTTGAGCTATTAATGCCAAGCTTAGATAATAATAAATTAACCCAACTGAACTAAACTCTCTCCAAAATAGTTTAATGCCACCGACAAAGAGTTTTCTTTACTATTGCAACAACTCTTACATGACTTGCTATTACATCCAACGCATAACTGCATTTATCTTGTTTTGCGATAAGAAATCAGATGTCACAGTAACCACTCCCCAAGAACAATTAAATGCTACATTGAAAAAAGAAATAAACATTTTAAACGTTTCTTGATTTATTATAAAAGATATGTTAGTGTAATTACACGCCTCAACTGCAAGTCTTAAAAAAACCCGTTTCACCTCCATGTTTCGCATTGTTACGTTACGATATAATAATTTCTCCAACGATTATAGTTTACCCACATTGTATAGAATCAAATCGACATATCGTCGGTGAAACCAGAAAAGTGTGTAACTCCAAATTTTCTGAAAATTAGGTTTGAATGCCATCTGTTAGACAAACCTAATATCTACCGTTCCTTAAACTCAGAATCCCCTTAATGTTCATAGTTTTTATTTTATTAGCAAATTAGAAAATGAAAACTCATACAAATGCTTTCAAAACGATTTTGTTTTTTTGCTCTCCTATAAAATTTGCTAAAATGGAGTTACACACTTTTCTGGTTTCACCGACGATATGAAATAATCTGCAAAAGATTCCATATACCCTCTCGACTTTGAAACTCTATTCTTTAAGATTAATTACTCTTTTTTTCCAAGATAAGCTCTTAAACGGAATGTTTTTCATTCTATTTCACAGAAGCCCTCCTGCAATCACGTCCATTGCCTCACATTCCGCCCGGATCGAGTCTATTGGAAGCTGAATTAATCGCACAGAGTCAAGATGGCTCTTTGCACAATGCACAAAGTCACAGTCAGGGACCAAGTTCAACGACATCCGGCTTTGAATCGGCTCACCGATGGACATCGAAAGAAAATCTCCTAGCGCCAGGTCCCGAAGAGGATGATCCCCAGTTATTTGTAGCACTCTATGATTTCCAAGCTGGTGGAGAGAATCAATTGAGTCTGAAGAAGGGCGAACAAGTCCGAATATTGTCATATAATAAGTCTGGAGAGTGGTGTGAAGCCCACTCCGATTCAGGCAATGTAGGCTGGGTACCATCGAATTATGTGACACCATTGAATTCGCTTGAAAAGCATTCATGGTATCATGGACCAATATCTCGAAATGCTGCTGAATATCTTCTCAGTTCAGGAATCAATGGTAGTTTCTTGGTGCGTGAGAGTGAAAGCTCACCTGGACAGCGGAGTATTAGTTTAAGATACGAAGGTCGAGTCTATCACTATCGCATTTCCGAAGACTCGGATGGCAAAGTCTATGTCACAGCTGAGGCTAAATTTAATACTTTGGCTGAATTGGTGCATCATCATAGTGTACCACATGAAGGCCATGGACTGATTACACCGTTATTGTATCCAGCACCAAAGCAAAATAAACCTACTGTATTTCCATTGAGTCCAGAGCCGGACGAATGGGAGATTTGTCGCACAGACATTGTGATGAAGCATAAATTGGGTGGTGGGCAATATGGTGAAGTGTATGAAGCCATATGGAAGCGTTATGGCAATACAGTGGCTGTTAAGACCCTCAAAGAAGATACAATGGCTTTGAAGGACTTCCTGGAAGAAGCAGCCATAATGAAGGAAATGAAACATCCAAATCTTGTACAACTCATAGGTATATTTGATTTCTTTATTCTATCTCTGAATTCCTAACTATCTCTTCTTCTTTATAGGTGTGTGTACACGAGAACCTCCATTTTATATCATCACAGAATTTATGAGCCATGGTAACTTGTTGGACTTTTTGCGTTCAGCCGGTCGAGAAACACTTGACGCTGTAGCTCTCCTTTATATGGCAACACAAATTGCCTCAGGTATGAGCTATTTAGAATCGCGCAACTACATCCATCGAGATTTAGCGGCACGTAATTGTCTGGTCGGTGATAATAAGCTCGTCAAAGTGGCCGATTTCGGTTTGGCCCGATTGATGCGCGATGACACCTATACAGCACATGCTGGTGCTAAATTTCCAATTAAATGGACAGCACCAGAAGGCTTAGCTTATAATAAATTCAGTACCAAGTCTGATGTTTGGGCATTTGGTGTGTTGTTATGGGAAATTGCCACCTATGGAATGTCTCCATATCCGGGAATCGATTTGACTGATGTATTTCATAAATTGGAAAAAGGCTATCGCATGGAACGACCACCGGGATGTCCACCAGAGGTTTATGACCTTATGAGACAGTGTTGGCAGTGGAATGCACAAGATCGACCTACATTCAAGAGTATTCATCATGCTCTGGAGCATATGTTTCAGGTGAGTGTGAAGATGTGATGGACGGACGGTTGGGTGTTTCTTTTTAATATTCTTAGGTTGTGTCTGCTTCATAGGAATCATCGATTACGGAAGCAGTTGAGAAACAATTAAATGCTTCACAAACCCTCACCCCACAAATGGGAAAAAAGCCGCAGATGGGGGGCGGTGGTGGTGGCGGAGGTAGTGGAGGTCACCATGATCAACAAGCTAGCACACCGCTATCAGGTAAGATACCTTTATGCTTGAATCATTACTCAAAGTTATTTAATGAATCTAATTTTTGTTTGTTTTAGAAACGGGCTCCACCTCCACCAAACTGAGTACATTCTCCAGCCAAGGCAAGGGAAATGTACAAATGCGACGAACCACCAATAAACAGGGAAAACAAGCTCCCGCACCACCAAAGAGAACGAGGTTTGTTCATGATCATTCAATCAACAAGTGAAGTGTTAACTTGATCTAATCTTTCTATTTTTGTTCTGTTTATTTAAGTCTTTTGTCAACTAGCCGTGATTCAACATACCGTGATGACGATGGGAAGAATTTCGTTGAAGAACTGAATACGAATGGTAGTTGTATTAAGAAATCATCTTCTTGCAGTAGTTTTATTATCGATATTCTATTCCGAGGTATTTGTCACCTGAGTAAGGGATTAAAACAACATTTCATTCACCACATTTTTATTTCATTTATTATGATAACAAAGAATGTGTGTGTATTGGTTTTGGTTTTGTATACCTGTATAACTTAAAAACATGCATCGAATGGTTATCTAGTTAGTTGATGATCAACTTTAGATAATTGAGGTATTACTAACAAAATTAAATTAACCAACATTTTAAAGCTTAGCAGTTACGAAAATTAAGGCTTATCCAAAGTATATTTGTGAAATCCTCTAATCGGCGATCGAGTGACCAAATAACTCAATTTTTAGCTGATAATGCATGCGGAAGAACCTATCAAACTCAGAAAATTAAATATCAAAACCATTTATTGAGCTCATCCACCAAATTTAATGCTCTGATTGCCAGATTGCTTGCAGTCGTAGGAACTCGTCTAAACACACAATTTTTCTTATTTTCAAATAATTGGACGATTGTGGGCAAATTGGTTATTGGATGAAGTTCTTTATAACAATATCGTCCAATTTTTAATTGACAGATAATTTTTTATCCGCTATTGAGAAAAGTTTAAAAAGTATTTTTTTTTAACAACAAGAATGAATGCATAAATAGACAAGGATAAAGGAGTTGTCTCGAAGTAGGGACGAAGAAGTAATAAAAAAAAATGTCGAAAAGTATTGGACGCATGAACAAATATTGCATTTCATTCAGGAGAATGAGGCGATGCCGTGTTGGTGGGATGCAAGCTGTGACGATTATAATCTACTTAAAGATACAGTTCAGTTAGACTTTTAAGACGCTATTGATTGGGATTTCCGTCAACGAATGCAAAGCCAAATGGTCGAACCTCCGCACAAAATTCAACTGTAACTTTAAGATGATGCAAAATATAAATCAGGCCAGGGCACGAGTGACAATAACTCGATCTCGATGTTTTATTGCACAATCTAATGATTTCACAAAAATCCCTCCTAAAAAAAATTTGTCTTTCAATGAGTTTTTTGTTTTCTTACGTCTTCCAACTGTGTAATAAGACAATTTTCAATTGGATGACAAAAAATTGTTTTCAATTGTCGGCCGATTTTCAACCAATGATTTGTCTTCTTTTTGGATAAAATCATCCAACCGTTAAACAGACAATTTTCATTTGATAGAATATTCACAATTGGCAGAGCAATGCTATTGGAAGACTTTTGATAGTTTGGCCAATATTGGCCGTGTAAAGTAAGCTTCAGGAAGGTGGCAAAGACAATATCTCAACTCAACTCAACTCTCAACTATGTATCCAAGTCCTGGTTAAGGTACTTTTAATTCTGAAAGATAGATGGCGTGGAATACGAATCCGTGAAGGATTTACAGCTCTCTGTATGCCCAACGGCTGTTAAATCTACATAAATGATTTGAGGGAAGTTATTGAGTGAGCCTATGCACTTATACTGTCCACCAATAAAGATAAATTACCTCGTTTCATCCTTCCTCAGTTTGAACGGAAAACAAAATATTATGGTGTTATTCTACATTCTTAATTAGACTCTAAAATAATAGTAGAGAAACGAGAAAGGAAGGTCTATATAGTCTTCTATACCTGCATTAAAAATTCCAGTTTACAGTGCCATATTGGTGATGATTAATGACCTGGTGAATAAACCAGGCAATGTTCAGTCCTTTATGACTTACTTAAAAATAAAGGTAATCTTCTCCTCAGAGTTATATTTTGCATCTTCTAGAAGAAGCGATCTTAGGTTGAGTTTTCTAACTTCATATCAAAAAAGTTATAGTCCACCTTCTATAAAACTCGATAAAATCAATAAAGGGTAGGTTAAGGTAGGATTATGATATCAAAACGGCCGGCGGCGGCGCTTTTGAACTCTCATTGGGTAATTGAGATATTGTGCTCATGATCCCAATTCCTTTCTAACCAAGGCAAAATGCAAAAGAGCATTAAAGATAACACAATTAATGCTGTATCCATCTATTACCAAAATATATTTAAGATTCACCATTAACTGTCTACACAAATATAACTTTATGCGCCACGAAATTCAGCCTCATACATATTTACCCTTAATCCCTTGCACGAACTTGCAAATTAATATTCATGTGTGGTGTGAGCATTAATCCATAAATATCTAACATACTTAAACTTATATATCCCCTCTAACAATCTGTGTGACAAATACTTACAGCAATGCTTCTTATTCTATATCTTAATTTCAAAAACTGTTCAAACCAATTTTAACTCTTATTTATCTTAAATCCAAATATATAGGTTTAACCCGTGACATTAACAGCTTGGCTAATCGTTGTGATTCGGAAAACGACAATCCCGACGGTGACACCGATGGCGACAGCATGGATTACAATAACAAAATTCAACATTCCCTTGGACATCACCAGAAAAGCGTTCAGCATAGTTCATTTAAACGACCCACACCAGTCATGGGCAATCGTGGTTTAGAGACACGCAATAGCAAACGATCACAACAACATCCGATTCATACCAAACACTCAATTGATCACACTCAGCTACATAGTTTGGCTGGAGTGATAACACCACCATCAAGTCATCAAATAACAGTTGGTGCTTTGGAGGTGATGAATGTTAAGCGAGTGGTAAATCGATATGGAACATTGCCCAAAGTCGCTCGTATCGGTGCTTTTCTCGATAGCTTAGAAGATTCTAGTGGTGTTGTTGTTCAGCAGTTAAATCACACCAGTGTGATTACAGATGTTCCGCCTCCACCACCACCAGCCATAGGAACTAACGGGGTAATGGCTCGAAGCAATAATCTAACTAATAGCGTTGCCACTTTCAAAGGTGGCCAACCGCAAATGATTCGCAGTAATTCTTCAAGTGGCGTCACAATGGCAAATAATGCATCAGCAAGTCTCAATAAGCTACAGCGTCATCGCACTGCAACTGATGGCTCTATGATGACATTCTCCTCATTCCGTGGCTCCAGCAATAGTCCAAAACGAGCCCAGCAATCGGGTCTAGCTAACTTAGATTTCCCGCCACCTCCGCCAATCGATCTGCCTCCACCACCTGAAGAATTCGAATCACCACCACCGCCGCCACCAATGATTCCCATTCCTCCACCAGCGCCAATCAATAACAACGACGTCTCGAATACCGCTCCCAGTGTCGAAGAAGCCAGCTCAAGATTCGGTGTTAGTCTACGTAAACGTGAACCCTCTACAGATTCATGCAGTTCCCTTGGCAGTCCCCCAGAAAATCACCACCAACAGGATAACAGCATGAAGGAAAAACTCGAAATGAAACTCATGGCCGAAATCAAAGAACGAACTAATCCGGCAAAAATGCAAAATAACCACCACCACGATGGCCGAGAAAATGGTGGCCAACAAGTTGATCCAGTGTCACAACTAGTCACTGAACTAGCTGAGAGTATGAATCTACCCAAGCTGGACAAAAAACATCCCACACCAAAGTCGGCGTCTCATTCGCCAGCGACAAATCAAACTGAGTCGTCCAACACAAACACATTCAAAGCTCAGCTTAAACGTGTTGAGCCTAAAAAACTGCAAACCCCACCACAAAATGATTCGAATACAATAATTGACTTTAAATCACGACTTCGCAAAGTCGACAACAACAATAGTAGCAGCAATGGCAACGAAGCAGCCAAAGAAAACCAACCACATCAACAGAATTCCCTAAAAGACGACAGTACTAACTCCGATGATAGTACGACCAAAAACTATAATAATTCCTTTAGAAAAGACAATTCGGATCGACATTTTTCTGACAACAATCCGAATGAGCTACATACCAAGCCAAAATCCAAATCACAGATCGAACTGAAAAAGACTGAAATTAAAATCGAAGTTTCCGTACTAAATAGTTCTGGAGACCAAGACAACAATAAAAAGGATAGCAATCACTCGTTGAAATCTTCAACTACAGCTGCCACTGATTCGGGAGATTCTTCTGAGGATGGCAAACGTCGAAGTACTGGCAGTATTAGTAGTCTGAAGAAATTATGGGAGCCTAAAGAATGCACTCCAACTGAGAATCAGACACAACTCTCACCAAAGTTGGCAATGAAGAATCATTCCAATAATGAAAACAGTGAGATTATTACAACAACTGGGACAACTCCTACCCCGCCAGACTCTGCTGCCGATCAGCATCAGTTGCTGAATAAGAGCAAGCCTGCAGTTCCATTAAAACCTACCAAACTAACAATTTATGCCACACCAATTGGCCAGAAGATCAATACCGATGGCAATACCAACTCGAATTCGACGACTCCACTAACCAACAACACATCATCATCCACACAAATCAATCGTGAAAGTATACTAGAGCTGGTAAGTCTGCTCGAGGGAAGTCTTAAACTACCAGTGAATTCGATTTCAGCTTCACAATGGCTTCAACTTAGTGATAAGCTGAATATCTTACAAAATTATTGTGTAGTGTTTGCTGACAATGAAACAATGCCACCGCATTCAAAATTTCATTTTAGAGAACTTGTGACCAGAGTTGAGGCCCAATCGAGAAGTCTTCGGTCGGCGGGTAGTAAGAATGTTCAGGATAATGAAAAATTAGTGCTGGATGTGGGACAGTCTCTTAAACAGATATCAAATGCATTGCACAGGTAAAGTGGGAATGAAAAAAAAAGAAGATAATTTTGTTTCTTGGAAAAAGAATGGATTATCTCGAAAGAAAAGTTGGGTTTCATTTTTAATGGACCTAATGAGTCTAGTCAGTAAGCGAAAAAAGCATTTGCTTGTATTTATTTTATTTGTTTTTTCCAAAATGTCCCACATTAAATATAAAAATAAATTTTGTTTTAATGTTATATTTCAAAAAAAAAAAGATTGTGGCATACGAAATTAATTAGGAAGAAACAAAAAGCAAAGAGAAATGGCAAAAAATGATTTGCCTCTTCGAAAAAAAAAAAATAAAACAAAAATACAGAAAACATTACTAATTTTGTTCCATAGTTTTGTCTGTGATATGTTGGAACAGTTTTTTTTTTATTAAATTACAAACTTTGTATGAATAAATTAATTATTATTATTTAAGTTTTATCTGCTCGTTTAGATATTATGTAGATATTGTTTTATCTAAAGATTTCAAAATGTTTTTAATAGACACTGCCATTTTTTCGAAAATGATAATTTATAATTAAATTAATGATTTTATTCCAATTAGGACTTTAGAAATTTGGAAGATCTTATTTGTTTAGTGAACTTCATTCAAACTAAAGAGTTCTTTGATTGGCTAGCTAAGTAAATACAATTTATCAAGCTTTGATTAGATATTGGAAAAATGTTTTTGGGAGGAATGGACTTTGAAACTGGCCAATTGCTATTAACACCACATGGTTTAAATGGCAGGACCCCGAAAGTTTCAAATGATTGGTTTTCATAACCTGTTACGGTTTTTATAAAATTGCATGATAAAAAGTTTAATATTTTTGTGTCTTCTGTTAAATACGCAGATGAAATTTGGTTCTGTTTTTACTGGTTATTTTGAATAATAATTTTTTGAGGTCCTGACTTAAATGGATGGTAATACAACTCACCTCAATTTCTCTTTTATGAAACTTTTATGAAAGTCAGGTGCTTGGCACTGTAGTGGTTTATGGGTCAAAGTCGCATTCAATAGGCTTTTCCTTCCAACTTGATCTCCAGCTAGTTAAACTTAGTTACTCAGTGCGACAGTAAAGTATAGCAAAGCTGGAATGAATTCACCGGCGAGTTACAAATTTATCCTCATTACAGGTATCCTCTCAAATTTACTTGCATTATACATATATGTATGTAGGTAGTTAATGTATTATTCAAAAATTGGGCCTTAACTTATTGTTTTGAAACAAGTCTAAACCTATAGGCCTCTCTTGTTTATGAAGTCTTAAATTAAATTCTTCTGAGTTAATTAGTTTCATCTAGAAATATTTGTGACACAAAAATGTGCGAAATTTATGAAAATGTATCATTAAACAGTTTCCAAATGTTGATGAATTTGATGAAAACTTCATTCATATTTCACGACAGCGGTTTTGAAGTTAGAAGTTAGGTTTATAAATGGGTTTAAATTATAACCAAAGCACCACTATTCAAAGGAGTAAGCTTACTCCTCAAAGATCTTTCTATAAATTTTCTTAACCATTTCGGTCTCCGTATTCCTAGCATTTAAGCAGATCTTTTTCGAAGTAAAGTCCGTAGAATTCGTCGTTGAAATTTCCCTCTACTTTCTACTTATACCGAAACAAATCGTTCTTTCAATAAAATGCAACAAATAAACCAGGATGAATAAGTTGTAAGGATTTAACAAATTTTCAGCACACACTTATTGCTTTTTGTTTGTTAGCCAGTCGCTTTACTGATCAAAACTAGCTCCATAAAACAGTGCTTGAAAAAGATGATTCTTCGCTCGCCATTATGATATTTCCCGAAATAATTGTTGATCTGGACTAAAAAGATCTCTATTCATTGTAATGTTTCATCCGAGACTATGGTGTTGAGCTATTCTTCTCGACGGCAGCATAAGGTACTTTTTTTCGTCTCATTTACAAAGTCATTCTAACACATTCAATAAATAACATTTTGCTCCATCATTGTTGCATTGTTGGCCAACACTTACAGAAATTAGCAAGCATTGTGCTTGGAGCATAGCACTATTCAACAGAATAAGCAATGAGTAATGAGGAAATTTTTTCTATATAAAATTAATCTTGGTCTTAAACTCTTTGCTTCCATTTTTCTCTCTCTTGTATTTTATGCCTGACATCACGTTTGGCCTTTATGTACTTTTTGTACTCCTAAAGAAGTTTCTTATGTTTTTATGTTAATAGATCTCAGCTATGAACATTTTTAAATCAAAATAGTGTCTTCTTCTATAGCTTTCATATCTACATAGTTAAAGCTTTTAGTGGGTTTTTTCAGTTGTTCTCTCTAAAATCTAAAATCATAACTTGCTTCATTCTAACTTATACAAATGGAATCTCTTGATAAAACATCTAAAAAATGTATTCTAATTTTGTGCATATTTTATTTAGAACTGATATAAATGTATAGTCCCAAAATCAAAAACAACTTAAATAACTAAAAATATTAGTTATGTTTATATTTTATTTTGAGCATATCATAAAATCAAAAAAATAAAATTTTATAAATTACCCTAAACCTACAGTAAAAATTAACAAAAACAAAAAACTTATTCACAGCAAATTGGAAACTATGTATGTATGTATGTTTATCCAACTGTAACTAGACCATAAAATGAGTTTAACTACATACTTAAAGTTTGATATTGCAATATACTACTACAATACTTTTCTTATAAAAGTAAATCAATTTAATTTACAAAGAAAAATAATAACTGTTTTAATTTCAAAGAAAAAAAAAACAAAAACAAAAAACTATATAATAATTATTGTGTTTAAGTATAAATTGATTGTATTTTATCTGCAATGTGCATATATGCATATTATATTTATAATCATTGCTTGAGAAACTCTTTCTATTACGAATACATTTTTATTATTAGTTTTTAAATTAAAAAAAAAAAAAATAAATTAAAAAAACAACAAATCGAAAATAAAAATTTAAAGTATAATTAAACAAAATGCTAGTCGTACTCATAAAATAAACAACAAACAAAATATAAATATATATAAAATGTAGTTGATCAAAAAATTTATATGCATATGTATAAAAACTAAAAGTAAACAAAAAATCGGTATTTTCTCAAATGTTTCCATGTGTTTTTTCTTTTTAAACTTAAAATTATTTCTTGTATTAATTTTTTTTTTCTTAACTTAAATGATATAAAAGTTAGAAATAATAATCAAAAAATATTTCGCATTTTTTTATTGAAAAACAAATAAAAAAAAACAGCAAAAAAATACAAAATAAGCAAATAAATTATTCATTACCCAAAGATATTTATGCAAAATGAAATTGATTTTTCGTTTTTAATTTTATTATTTTAAGCTAAACATTAAGTATTATATTTAAAAAATCTATTTTAAAAAAATTATATAAGTGTACTGTAGAGCTTGCTCGATTTTTGTTTTTTTTTTTTGAATTTTTATTATGATATTTACGAATATATTATATTAAAAAAAAAATATCTATTTTGAGTATAAAAAATAATACTTATTTAAGTAGATATTATTAATTAACTTTATAACATAAAACAAAAAACAAAGAAAATAAGAATTAAAGAAAATGAGAAGAAAAAATAAACATAAATCAAACTATAAATACTACTCGATAAGATATTAATACAACAATTACGTATTATAATAATATTATTATTATAATTTTAAATTAATATACCGCAAGAAATATTCTAAAATAAATATCGTAAAACATAATTTTGTTATATAAAAAAGTAAATGAATGTTCTTTTTTTCAAAGAATTGCGGATTTTTAGATGGGAAATAAAAGGGTAAGTTTAAACGATTCCTTCTACAGTTCATGATTCAAGGTATATGCAATGTTTAAGGTAAAACATGATAAGTATGAAATTGGAGGATTTTCCGTTGAGGCGGATATTTTTTATTGCATTATCTTGACATATGAAAGGTATACTTTCTAAAAAAGCTAATCATTCGGAATAAGTTTGAAGCAAATTGGTTCTTGGTCGATTTACAGGTGGACGTACAGACAGACGCCTTGATCCACAGACCGGCTTTCTTATAAAAAGAAATTAAATTACTATTTTTTGTCTATTCACCATTAGAAAATTAATACTTGTGCAGAATTTTTGTATTTGTAATAACATTTTTTTCATACAAAATATTTTTATTTCACAAATTTTTTTTAATACAAAATATTTTTATTTGTTTAATGTACCTATTTGTTTTTTCTCCAATTAAAAATCACATTTTTGTTTCCAAGTGCACATTTTGCATCTGTCAAAATTAAGTTAACAGGAAAAAGTGAATAAAAACGGATATTAAAAAAAAATTTAAGCTAAAATTTAACTCGATCTGCGTACTGGGTTTAAACATTAACTAAATTGGTCTAAAAACAAAAAGGGAAAAAGTAAATAAACTGAAAATTTTCATTTCACTGAGGTCGAATTACGGCATACGATTACGATCATACGTTAACGTATTTACAATTTATGTCTATATTTGTTTTTGCTAATTAAGTTAGGATAGCAATAGTGAAAATGTTAACGTGTAGTCGTAAAATCGTATACCTACCGTAATTCTAACCTGGTTTTGCTGATGGCAAAACTTACAAAAATGGTCAAGCTCAGAAAATACTAGGGATTAGATTTTAGACAACGTCATTTTCTCAACGGAAATCTGGTGCGAAGAGTAGGGAAATTTTTCTTAACTGGCTTCCAATCAACTTTCGAATAAAATAAATTGGAAGGATTTTTTTACCTATTTTTTTAATTCCTTACGTTTCTGAGCCTTCGCAATTAAAAAAGAATCTGTATACTCTTTTTCAAGCTAAATTATGCTAATGAAAAAACAACTAGTTAGATTTTGACGATGTTTAAGAATGAAGAGTAGTGCAGATCTACAGTACACACTTTTGTATTCCAGTTATGAATAATCCTTTGATGTCTCACCCGATGAATTTGGAGGAAATTTATAAAAATTTATTTTTTTCCTGCAAAGCTAATGCCTAGTACGCAGATCGGCAAAAATTAACTTGATTTTTTCTAGAAAATCGAAAAAAAAAAAACATTAACTAAATGCATAATCGTGTTCATTGTGAATTCCTATCTGTAAACCATAACGTCTTTCGAGACTTTGGTCCGCCTCCGATGTAAGAAAAATAAAATAAACGGCTAGGGTCGCACGTACTTGCTCTTATGGTAAAAGTAACTCTAATATTAAAGCTTTTTTACCGACTTCCAAAAAGGAGGAGGTATTCAATTCGTCTGTTTTTTTTTTTTGTGTTTGTTACCTCATAACTTTGGACTGAGTGAACCAATTTTGATAATTCTTTTTGTATTGGAAAGCTGTTGGCTGCAATGTGGTCCCATTTCATTTTCGTTCAGTTTTATTTTTAAGGAATTTCATAAAAAGTGTAAACAAAATAAAATCTTTTTTTATAATTAATTAAACACCGTTTTAAATGATCTTTTACACAAAACCAAGTATTCTATTTAATTTCTTGGCTCAAAAAATGTAATAATATGGACTTATCTCGTTTCCAAAATAAACGGATTCAATTGTTAAATATTTTGAAAATGTTTGCCATAACTTTATTTAATATAACAACCCTGCTTATTTTTCAAATTAGCTTTCCGCAAAAATAAACAATTTTGGCATCACTTCCTTGTGTCACTTTTGAAAACTGCCAAAAAATTTCAAATCCCGCCAAAGTGTGTAGTTTTTTCATCATTATCCATCCAAACCAGTACCAGTTATCTTTTTATTTTAATTTTTGTTATAAAAAAAGGTATTTCACAATATTTTATTATTTATTTATTTCATATAAAATGAAATATTTACAAATCCCTATTTAATAGTTCACAATGAAAGCCGAAAAAATGTACGTCTTCAAGCGAGATGGTCGCAAAGAAGAAATCCACTTCGACAAAATCACATCACGCATTCAAAAGTTATGCTATGGTTTAAATATGGATTTCGTCGATCCCGTTGCAATAACATTCAAAGTTATAAGTGGCCTCTACTCCGGAGTAACCACTCAAGAATTAGATAATTTGGCTGCTGAAACTGCAGCCAGTTTAACCACCAACCATGCTGACTATGCAATTTTGGCGGCACGCATTGTTGTTTCAAATTTACACAAAGAAACAAAGAAAGCATTCTCAGAGGTTATAAGTGATCTTTATAATATGATTGATTCGGCTACCGGTGAAAAGTCACCCATAATTTCTGATTTTCATTACAAAGTTGTAATGGATAATGCTGCTCGATTAAATTCGGCAATAATTTATGATCGAGATTTTGGTTATAATTATTTTGGTTTTAAGACTTTGGAGAGATCTTATTTGTTAAAGATTAATGGCAAGATTGCCGAACGTCCACAGCACATGTTAATGCGTGTTGCTGTTGGAATTCATGGCGAAGATATCGATGCCGCCATTGAAACTTATAATTTGCTCTCGGAGCGATACTTTACTCATGCTTCGCCGACTTTGTTTGCCGCTGCCACGAGGCGACCACAATTGTCATCTTGTTTCCTCTTGAGTATGGTCTCCGACTCGATTGAAGGTATCTTTAAATCAGTCGAGCAATGTGCCATGATCTCCAAATCCGCAGGAGGCATTGGTCTTAATGTCCATTGCATTCGAGCTAAAGGCACTGGAATCGCGGGCACAAATGGAACCTCAAATGGGCTTGTTCCCATGTTGAGAGTCTTTAATAATGTTGCCCGTTATGTCGACCAAGGTGGTGGCAAACGGCCTGGAGCATTCGCTATCTATCTCGAACCATGGCATTCAGACATCTTCGAATTTTTGGATTTGAAAAAGAACACTGGAAAGGAAGAGACTCGTGCTCGAGACCTTTTCTATGCTTTGTGGATCCCAGATCTCTTTATGAAGCGTGTAGAAGCCGATGGAGATTGGTCATTAATGTGTCCACATAAATGCCCAGGGTTGCATGATGTTTGGGGTGAAAAATTCGAAGAGCTTTATACTCGTTATGAGAAAGAAGGTCGTGCCAATCGAACAATTAAAGCTCAAACTTTATGGTTTGCAATAATTGAATCTCAAGTTGAGACTGGAACTCCTTACATGCTCTATAAAGATGCTTGCAATCGCAAATCGAATCAACAAAATATTGGAACTATTAAATGTAGTAATCTTTGTACAGAAATTGTTGAATATTCAGCTCCCGATGAAATTGCTGTATGTAATTTGGCCTCGATTGCATTGAATGCTTTTGTAACTCCACAAAAGAAATATGATTTCCAAAAGCTTAAAGAAGTTACAAAGACTGTTACAAAGAATCTTAATAAAATTATTGATGTGAACTTTTATCCAGTTCCGGAGGCAAAGAAATCCAATATGCGTCATAGGCCAATTGGAATTGGTGTACAAGGATTTGCTGATGCATTGATTATTATGAGGCATCCATTTGAAAGTGAAGGAGCACAATTACTTAATCAACAGATATTTGAAACTATATACTATGGAGCGCTAGAAGCAAGTTGTGAGCTAGCTGAGAAAGAAGGTCCTTATGAGACTTATGAGGGTAGTCCAGTTAGTAAGGGAATTCTGCAATATGACATGTGGGATAAGACTCCTACTGATTTATGGGATTGGGCTGTTCTTAAGGAGAAAATTGCCAAACATGGTGTACGTAATTCTTTGTTGGTTGCTCCAATGCCAACTGCATCGACTGCACAGATTTTGGGCAATAATGAGTCGTTTGAACCATACACATCGAATATATACAATCGACGAGTTTTGTCTGGTGAATTCCAAATTGTTAATCAACATTTGTTGAAAGATTTAACCGAATTAGACTTGTGGGATGATGATATGAAGAATGAAATAATTGCAAGTCGTGGATCAATTCAACATATTGAAAGAATTCCAGTGGAACTTCGTGAGCTTTATAAAACTGTATGGGAAATTTCAGTCCGATCATCGATTAAAATGGCAGCAGATCGTGGAGCATTCATAGATCAAAGTCAATCATTTAATATTCATGTGGCTGAGCCAAATTATGGAAAATTAACTTCAATTCATTTCTTTGGTTGGAAGGCTGGTTTAAAGACGGGAATGTATTATTTGCGGACAAAACCAGCTGCACATGCTATTCAATTTACTGTTGATAAGACTAGATTGGCTGGAGCTGTAACACAAAATGGTGGTTCATCTCAATCGACTCCTGTTAAGGAGCAAAATGGACAAACATCTAATCCTACATCACCTGAGAAAGCGGAAAGGGAAAGAAGGATAGCTGAGATGGTATGTTCGTTGGAGAATAAAGATGCTTGTATGAGTTGCGGATCTTAAGTTTTTTTTGTTTGTTTAGTGTTTTCTTTTTTTATATTTGTAATCTTTTTTTTCTAATAATTATTTTATATTATATTAATGAGAGCTAATTGAATTGGCGATGTATCAAAGTATTGTAACTATGTTTCGAAATTTTTAGATAATAATAATATTATTCCCAAAAGTATTTCTTTTTTTTTTTTTTCTTTTGAAAAATTTAATCAACTACAAGTTTTGGATTGTGGAATTATTTTCTCAAAATATGTTAACGGGTAAAGTTAAACATATTTATCATTTCGTTGGTTAATTTAGCTTGTAATTTGGCTCCGGCAAAGGTAACAATTGGATCAGAGCTGTCCGATCTCATTAGAATCAAGATTATTTTTGCTTTTCAGAACCAAACCACTTAAGTTGATAGTTAAGTGTTTTGAGTAATTTTCTGGAGGTCGAATTTAAATATATTCAGCCCAATTCTGAATGAAAACTCTCGGGGAAATGTTCGGGAGAATGGCTCTCAATCGAAAATTCCAAGAATATAATTCCTTTTTGCTTTTTATCCCCTAGCCGTTAAGATTAACAAGCGAAAAAGGTGTAACCATTAGATACCTCGTGAAGTGAATCCATACATTTTTTTTTGGTCACCCGTGAACGTTCCTGTGAAATTTCGTGGTGAAAAAAAAATTGGAGAGTTTTGCTTCACGACGTGAAGCAGTTCACGTGCAAAATGTACAGGAATCTCTTTCACTCGTGAATCTACTCTCCTCATACATATACTTTTTGAAAAAAAATTATTTGAAAATTGAAAACAAACAAAAATTGTATGAATTCACTTCACGACTTGCTTCACAAGTATGTACTAGGCTTAAAGATTAACGAGTATCGTTGATAAAAAAAAAAACGATTACTGTAATAGGTAATCGCGTTTGAACTATAACGAAGTAGGTTCAACGATAATCGTTTTACAAAAAAAGGGCCCCTGGTCAACAACACAATCCAAAATATACTTTTCTTTTTAGGGTGCTGAACTCGAATCCGAAGTCAGAAATACTCGATTGGCCTCCGTTTTTGAAATTAACCGTTATAAAATAAAAAAAGTTTCCCTACACTAAAGGGTAATCTCAAAAATTAGTAAAAAAAACCTCCTATTTATAACGGTAATATTTCAAAAACGGAGACCAATCGAATATTTCTGACCCCTAAAAGAAAAGTACAGTACTTTGGTTCTTATGGCAAAAAAAGTTTAATTTTGTTGACCAGTGCTATTATTTTTTCTTCGCAATCATTTTAAAATTAATGAGTGCCCAACCCAAATCAATTGTCAGTTTTAGTTTTAACTTAAACTTTTATGCATATGCATGTACTATGTACCTACCTACATTAACATACATATTTTTATGGTCAAAAAATATTCTTTTTACTTTAAAAGTACGACTCTATTTGCCACCATATGTATATATAGTTTAATTAAAATCATTAGAGCCGTTTTTGAGAAAAGTGAGTTTTTTTTCATTTTTGTCATATTTGGGTGTCTGCTCATATTTTGTGTGTTAGCTCAAGCTCGATTTTTTACCAACTTTATTATTTTTTGTTTTTAGTTTGTTACCTCATAAGTTGTGAACCAAATTTAATAATTCTTTTTGTATTGTAAGGCTGGTGCCTGCAGTATGTTCAGTTCTGAGAAAAACCATAAAACCCAGTTTTGATCCATGGAAGTCGCTTTTGTTTTTTGATAAAAATCATTATAGTGGATTTTGGTGTGAAATCGAAAAACGAGTTTTCTTGCCAGTATCGTTCGTAGTGGTTTTTATGTTGATCATTAAAAATAAAAACGACTGCGTCGTATGAACTTGCTCTTCGATTTCATGCTTCATTGCTTTAAATTTTTAAACTTGTATAAATTTAGTTGTTTAAAAAAAAAACATAAAATTCGTTCTTCAAAAAAAAAAAAATACAATATCTTATATAAACAATATGAATTTGAGCTCTTAAGATGCACTTTTAGAACCAAAAATTCATAACCGTTAAAAAAACTATAAATCGTTTTTTGAAAAATAAAAATTTGAATAAAATTATATAAATATTGTATTAAATATTTATGAAAATTAAAATCAATATTTCAAAATACAGTTCAATTTGGTGCGGGAGAAATCAATAATTAAAAAGAAAAAAAAATCTATGGCCGTTTCCGTACTGATTTCCGTTATTTTTGTCCTAAAAAATTAATTCCAACAAACTCAGAGTTTTTTTTAACACAAAACAAATGCTCGTTCTGATTTTCATCAAACATGTTATAGGAGCATGTTGATAAACGTGCTAAAAATGGAGTAAACTGTAGAAGATTGTTTTTTTTTTTTGAAACAAGGTATTCAAAACAAACATCAGAATTTAATTATATCCTTAAATTATGATTTTTTAATTTAATTTAAATTTAAAACGAACGACTTTACAAAAGGGTCCAACTATCAAATAGCTAACTTTGTAATGCTTTGATATTTTTTATTTCTACTTCGAGTTGCTGAATCTGAAAATATAAATAAATTATGCACACAAATTTATATTAAATATTTCAAACTCAAACCTTTTCAAAATTCCTCTTCTGAACCGCTTCACTAGCTGACTTTCGGAATCCTTCATTCGAAGTCCGTTCCAAATATTTTTCCAACTCCTTTTGTAATCTCTCCAATTTCAAATTATTCAAATCTTTACCAGATTTCCCAGACTGTGGCAGTTTGAACTCAGAATTCGTTGAAATTCCTTAAAACAATAATATATAAATTTCAAAAATCACCTTGAAAAGTATTAATCCTTACCAAATGAACACAAATGTCCTGCTGTTGAAAATAAACTGTAATCCTCTTTCGAAATTGGATTTGATGTCGTCTCCAAAATCACTTCATTACACAATGTCAAAGCTTTCATTTCAAGTAAGTACTTATTCAATATATTAATAGCTTCTTTATTTTGAGCGAAGAGATGTACTTTAGGACTGTGTTTTTTAGAAACTTTATTTCTGCTCTTCAACTGCCGAATAGCTTGACAAATATCAAGAATTTCATTCACTTCAGTCTCAAGTTGAGAATTTTTGTACAAAGATGAGTCAAAATCGATAGGCTTGGGTAGAAACTGCTGCAGTTCTTCAGAAATGAATGGTGTAAAAGGAGACATTGCTTGAAGACCAAGACTTAAACAAGTCGAAAGAGTGACACAGTGTCCCTTTGCTTTCGATCCACCGTCGGATATACCTGGTTTTGTTGTTTCCTTGAATGGAAAGTTATTAAAAGAAAGCTTTCAAAAAGAAGGTAAATAACTTACCAAGTAGACATCACAAAAGTTTGTATAAAAAAAGTTCTTCAAGGCCGCAGTAGCTGTATGAAAGTTATAATTCTCCAAGCTATTCTCACAGACTTCCAAAGTATCCGCTAAACGACTTAGAATCCATTTGTCCATTAACTCCAGTTCAAGATTTTCTAGAGATCCCTCACCAACTGTCATATTGACTTTTTCATGAGCTCCCAACGTGTACCTTGTTGCTTGCCAAATCTTATTTAGGAACAACTTATTGGTATAACATTCTGCTACATCGAAATTGATAAAATGACTCTTGATATTATGACTACACAAAGTAAATCGCAGAGCATCAGTTCCACATTCTGGAATACCCGAGGGAAACATCTTCTGTAGTCCCTTGAAAGATTTTTTCAATTCATCCGCTCCAAGAACTCCTGAGTTATGAGATTGAAGGGCGTCATCTTGCATTGATTTCAGTGAGGTCCCATAAATAACCTGTTGAGGTGTGACGACATTTCCTAAACTCTTTGACATTTTTCTTCCATGAGCATCGCAAACAATTCCATTTAGAAGTACATTCCGAAAAGGAACATCACCAGTAAGTTTCATTCCCAACATAGTCATACGAGCGACCCAGAAAAATAGAATATCATGACCAGTTTCCATGACATCTAATGGATATGATTGACGAAATTCTTCACTTGGCCAGTTAAAGATCGAGAATGGTAAAAGTGAAGAAGAGAACCAAGTGTCTAAGACATCAGGATCTCTTTCAAGAGAAATATTCTTTGAGTTTAATTGTTTTTGTGCTTTTTCCACAGCTTCTTCCTGAGATTCTGCTGCAATCCACAACTCGGAATCTTTGCTTTTGGCCAAATAAGCTGGAATTTGATGACCCCACCACAATTGTCGAGAAATACACCAATCATGACAATCACTCAACCATCGGAACCAATCGTTTTCGAATGATTTCGGATGCAATTGAATTCGACCATCTCGAACTGCTTGAATTGCCTCATTGGCCATTCCCTGACAATGGACAAACCACTGTGGACGAAGTATATACTCGATGACATCTTTCGATCGTGAACAAAGTGGAAGACTCATCGAGTGCGGTCGAATTTCTCGAAGAAGCTCCTGGCTAGCAAGAGAATCTAGAATTTTACTTCTAGCTTCAAATCTTTTTAAGCCTGAAAAATGAACAAATTCAGGAAGAATCTGTCCCTTTTCAGAGATTACTGAAACAGATTCTAGAGAATGACGTTTGGCTAGTTCAAAATCATTTTTATCATGGGCAGGTGTTATTTTTACTGCTCCAGTTCCAAATTCTCGATCGACAGATGAGTCGAATATAAGTGGAATTGGTTGATTCCGAAAGGGATGCCAAAGGAATGTTTGCTTCTCTCGATATTGAGAGTACCTCTCGTCATCGGGATGAACAGCTACGGCAATATCACCGAGGATTGTCTCTGGACGAGTTGTAGAGACAACTATTTCCTGACTTTCCTCGCCATGTAATCTGTAAGCCAAGTTATACAATTGTCCGAAAGTAATGTTTTTGTCATAACCTGGAACTTTAATCTCAGTTGGACCAGAGATTTCTATAGAATCGACTTCAATATCTGATATGGCAGATTCTAGACTACAAGACCAATTGACTAAAGCTTTTTTGCGTTTAATTAGACCTTCGTTGAAGAGACGAACAAAGGCAAGATTTACAGCTCTGCTTTGCTTCTATAATGAGACACTGAAACAACCTTTAAAATGGAACTAGATAAAGTAGTTACCTTATCCATTGTAAAGTATTCATTATTCCAATCTAATGAACAACCAAGTCGCTTTAGATCATCGACTATAGAATGACCTTTTTCATTCTTCCATTTCCAGACTTCATTAAGGAATTCCTCCCGACCTAAATCATGCCTGGAAAGTTGCCTTTCTTTGAGGATCTTTTTCTCAACAACAACCTGAGTGGCAATGCCAGCGTGATCTGTTCCAGGTATCCATTGAACCTGATAGCCTTTTTGTCTTTTATGCCGGCAAATAACATCTTGGATAGTTGCCATTAAAGCATGGCCAAGATGAAGATTTCCGGTAACATTTGGTGGAGGGAGTATCATAGTGAACCAATGTTTTTCAGTTGTTGTCTTTGTTTGGGATGGTTTTTCTGACCATTTGATGTATTTATTGCTTTCAACATCTTTTGGTTGATAGCCTTGTGCTATTTTATCTGAAAGCATGTAAGTTGAAAAACTTGTTCCTAATCAATCTAGGGGTTGTCATACTTAAAGAGGAATATTTTCGATAACTTGTTGAGTTTAATGATCTTATTTTTGAGATGAAACATGGTAGTTTTAATTGATAATAGTTTAATTTTATAAAAGTTTGCATTTTTCGGTAAAGGAGTTGGGTAATTTTGGGAAAACATTCGGCTTTTTTGATCAGCTGTTTTTTGACAGTTCAATGAATTCAAAGTTGAAATATAGGAAGCGCTGTATGTGCTTGAGAGAAATAAATAGTGTTCAGTGGGGTGAGGATTTTTTTGGGAAATTATTTTTTTTTTATAAAAAAAATATTTTAAAATTTATCCAACTTAACTTCAAATAAGGGATATCTGAAATTTCCGGATTATTAAACAGCTACAACAGCTTTTAGGTGTATAATATTAGCTACAAATCGAAAATGCCACATTTGGAAAGTGGAGGGTAATGTGGTACACATACGCCTGCTAATGTGGTATACTCTTTTCCAATACAATATTACATATTTTATCAGTCTCTTCATTTTTTTTTTTTTTTTTTTTAAATAATGAAAGAAAAAAACAACATAAGATTAAAAATTATTTGTGTTTTGTTAAATTTAAGATAAATTATTAATTTCGTTGTTGGTATATTATAAATTAATTTACTATACCACATTAGAGTTTGGTAAGTATACTGTATACCACATTAGCGGAAACAGTGATATTGTACAAAAAATTAAAAAAAAATATATTAAAAGTTAGATTTTTGTATCAAACTCATATCGAAGTCACATAAATCAATAGCAAACCGTTCTGCTTAAAAAATTAATTTTTGTAAAAATTGCTTTTTAAACGTATGAGAATGCATTTTGTAAAGCTCAAAAAAAAAGTCCACGTTACCGTTTATAAAGATTTATCAAATTTTTGAAAAGTATGGAATATATTTTCGTGTTTTTGAGTTCGCATTTTTCGTTAATAAAAAGTTGTCACCTATTGCTCTAAGGGACGTCCACATTACCCGCCTATTCCACATTACCAGAACTTACTCTACTATAGAGCAAGTTAACGATTTGAAAAAATAAATCGAACTCGAGATAACAATCAGACATGACATATTACGATGATGGAGAACACTAAAAAAGTGGGTCCGGCAATTTTGTCTGTCTGTGTATACCTTCTTCAAACTTTTTGGTTTCTGAATATCTCGCACACGCATTACCCGATTTCAACAAAAACTTTTATACAAAAGTGTTTAAGTAGACGTGATATATGAATTTTCAAAAACACATTTTTAGATTTTTAAACAATATTCAATTTTGTTTTTGAAAAATCAATTTTTTCAAAACGTGTCAGTAAAATATTTCGAAACTTCGTTTTAAAGTGTAAACTAATTATTTCTTCAAAATGGTATACCAATTTTTTTTCGAAAAATGTTAGAAAATTTTTATACATAAGAAACTATTTAAATCTAACGATTTTCATATATTTTTTCTAAAAAATCCTATTATTCAAGAAATCAGATGGCATGCTTTGTTTTGTGATCAAAATCATTTAAAATGGTATTTCATAAATTTTAAAACGATGTTTCATAAATTTTAAAACAGATAATATATAGGTATATTTTGTGCATTACTGGTGAAATTCCCTTATTAAATTATATTTCTAATTTTCCCTAATTTTTTGTTCATAGAAAGCTTTAAGATAAGAGCTACTTTTACCATAAGAGCAAGTACTTGCGATGCAGTCGTGCATTTTATTTACTTTAAAATAATTATTTTGAAAAAAGTACGTCGAGTAAAATTTGTACTTATGTTTATTAAAGGCCAATAAATTTTCTTAAAATTACTTAGCTTTTTATACAAAATATGAATGATTCAATAAAAGAAACAACAAATTTAGTTAAACCAAAAAAAAGTTAGATTTTTGATCAAATATGAACCTTCAAAAATACAAAAGAAATTTTAGTACCACTAAAAACCCGTCGAAATAATTTAATGTAGGTACATAATTGTTCAAATTTTATTTTTAAATTTTACTTAATTTATTAGTTATTATGTTTAAAAATTAAAATATTCATATTTTGTTAAAAAATTAAGACTTAATTAATTGGTCTTTTACAATCGTTAAACAATGCTACTCAATAAATAACGCATTTTTCTGAATAAAATGATTTCAAAGTAAAAAAAGGAAAACAATTATTTCCAAAAACTATTATTTAAAAATTCATGGAAAACCGTTAACAAAATAAGAACAAAACGTTATAAATTCTGTGGCAACAAGGAAAAACAACATAAGTCAGTTTTTACAACTTTTCAGGAGAGCGTTTTGAAAGTTTGGCTTCCCATAAGAAGTCAATGCTAATGTCATTTTTCTTTTACGTGTAATTCATAAACCGCTTAAGATAAAAATACGAAAAAAATATGGTAGATAGAATCGATTATTGTGCATCAGATTTTGTGAAAATCTCAATTTCGACATAAGTTGACTTATGTTGTTATTCCTTGTTGCCACAGAATTTTCGTTTATTAGCAAAAATAAGCAACTTCAAGAAAACAACATTATTTGTTAACATTCCATTTAATTTAAAGTCGCCATTTAAAAGAGGGGATTTTAACAACAAAAATGTATTTAAAAAAGTTGCACATACACCACAGTGGCCGTTAAAGTTTGAACATTAAAAAATTTATACAAACAGCCCTATTTTTAAATTAAAGGAAACAAAAAAAAAATGCATTGCAAAGACTTTTTTAAATCACTAATCCGAATTGTTCTCGTTTTGTGCAATGTAATTTCAGGTTTTGGTCTTTTGGACTTTAGAGAGGACAATGAACGTTTTTAACACTCGTATTCGCATATTGTTCAACTATCGGCCTCTTAAAACTGGTCTATTACCAATTTTCCGCCATAACATTACATTCAATCGAAATAAAACAACATTATTTCATCATAACAATTTCATCATCATATAAAATTTTATTAAGGCCCAGTTATTGGACAATTATTTTGACTGTAAGACAAAGAAAATCCTCGATTCAATATATCAGGATTTTCATTTGCATCCGTAATAGTATACAAAACAAATGGTTTCGATGAACTTGTGGTAGCAACTAATCCCAATCCACAAAATCTATCACTACCTAAGCTGACACCAGCTTGAACCGGAGCCGGAATAACAATATAATCAGTTGTACAAGTTTGACTTTGTACAGCAGCAGTTCCCAGTAAAGTTGGATCAACAGCACCAACATCATTCGTAACAGTAAATGAATAAGGATCCTCACTCAATTGACTCCAAGTAATCGAACATCGACCTGCTTCCATTCGCACACAAATTCCATAATTTGTATTTGCAAGTTGCCTTGTGCCACCAACTCCTACTGTATTTAATTGAGCTGAAGCGGCAGGGGAGTAGTTAAAACTTGATACAGTGCCAGTAGCTCCGGTATAATACTGCAAACATCCAGATGGTGCTTTATTTGGAGATGCACAAGCTATTTGAGCTATTTGCATTTGCCATTGTCTGTTAAACGTTACGCTGCCTGAGGTTTCCACAGTAATTGTTATTGGGTTTAAACCATTGAAATCAACATAAACATGTTGACCAGTATTTTCACCACAAATTCGAGGAACTCTCGATGATCCTCCGGTTATGGTTAATATATCAGTCACACAAGAGCCATCACCATTTGGTGGTGCTAAGGATAATGACAGAAAATCAATACGAAGTTGACAAATTGTGGAATCACAAGGATGAACTGTTAAAGTACAACGGCTGGCTCCATTAAATGTTCCCGGATAATTTGTATTGTAGAAGTAGGTGTTGTTGTTGCTTGTTGAACCTCCACAAGTTGCAGTATCTAAAAATGAAATAAATTGAAAATAAGACTTTTGGGGAGTATGTTTCAAAGAAGTTTTTAATATTACTTACAAATACAACAAACTGCTTGAGCGGTTACTGAAGAACAAGTTCCAGCTGTTACACCACCTCCATCCACACATTCTCCACGTACTTGGCAGGTACCAATCATTCTATTAGTTCCGGTACACACATCGTTCGAAAATCGACCAATTGTGTAAAATGGAAAGACTGAAAAATTATAAACAATTAAGGATGAAACGTTAAGTTTCAAGATTTTAGTAAAAAAATGGTAAACGGTTAGGTTCTTGGTCAGGACTCTTAACAGAAGAAATATTTCAATTGAGATAAGAGACTTTTCATTCACAAACACTTCAGCGATGTTATATTTTTACTAGCATTGTAAATTGTAATATTATCACAATTTATTTTATTTAAACAAAAGAGCTGATGTCAAAACTTTTTTTTTTAATATTTTTTATTCATCGGATAAAGGATGGTTTTCAATCACTCACATCTTCCCTGTCTGGCTTCGCTTTTTATTAGCTCATTATCTAATCCATAGGCAAATTTTAATAAAACAAGCCACACTAATGCAGCAATAATTGGGAACAATTTCATTTTCGATTTAATTTTTTTGGAAACACTTTATTGATAAATTTATTTTTATACTATGTGGAAAGCAAAAAATTCAATGTCTTCGAACGACAATAGTTCACGTAGGACTGAATCATTTATGAAAGGCTTTCCATTTGAAGAAGTGGCGTTTAAAATCTTCCTAACGCAAACAGTCAATAGAAAGTGCTAATTGGTAAATCATATTTTTTTGTTCAGAAGGATTGAATGTGGGTCAGAATGTGTTTAAGGTCGCTTTAAAATACAATAAATGAGGGCAATATAACAACGGCTGTTATAAAGAGTCAACGATGGTTATTTTTCAAAGTAAAGTAGATAATATTTATTGCAATGTTGGGTTGGATCGTGGTGCAACAGTGTTGCATTTAATATTAGAATTCAAATTCTTTGAATAAAGAAAAGATTTTCATTTAAGTTGCTGTTATTAATAGCAACACAATACTAACACAAGTGTACAAGGTTTTTGATGTCGAGACTAAAATATATTTGTCTTAAGGTTTTTGTGGTGCTCGGTAATAATATTTCAAAAACGGGAGCTGATAGGATATTTCTGAATTCGGGTTCCAGATCAACACATCAAAAACCTTTAGAAAAGCATATTTCAGTGTCGGCAACAATAAAAATTAAATTTTGTAGACCAGTGTAATTGCTTACTAGTTACTAAGGAAAAGGATTTTGTTATTTGATAAACTATACGTCACATGAATATTAAAACTCACAGTTGGTATATTAGCTGTTTGCAAAAACTAGCATACAACTTTTTTTTATAATTCCCAAGCTGGGGTCCATTTTCATTTTTCTTATCCCCATCTGTTTTTAAAAAAACTTGTAGAAAATTAAATGGAGATTTAAAATATATTCTTAAATTTTCTGTAAAGTGATCCGTTGTTGAGGTTAATAATTATAATTTTATTAGAATAAAATCTGTTAACTTAGTTTTTGATGTTTCTAAGGATTTTGCGATTCCGCCATTTGAAAAATATTTTGTAATACTAGAAGAATTATAGCTTTTACATAGTTTTAGTTTTATCAACATACGATAATTTTTAAGTGAGAAATACAAATCACAAATTTAAGATGGACAATAGGTTGAGTTTAACATTAGCCGTTTTTTATTATCACTTGATCCATATAGATCATTAATTAAAATGTATTACAACAACTACATGAGATCTTGCAAGATTTCAAATCGTGATCCTGATGAAAAGCAAGATCTCATGTAGTTGTTGTAATACATTTTAATTAATGATCTATATGGATCAAGTGATAATAAAAAACGGCTATTATGTTCAAAGATTGTAATTATGTTTTTTAATTAATCATTAATTACAAAAAAATATATATTTATGAATTAAAAATTTGTATACGCTCAAGGTTGAAAAATTGCAACATGCACATCTTTTTACAAAAGAAACTAAGAAGTTTTCTTAAAATCAACTTATTTCTTTACGCTTACTAGTTCTAAACTAAAGTAATAAAATAAAGAAGTTAAAGTAAAGGTAAAAAAAAAAACAATCGCAACATGTAAAAATATGTGTATGCATAGTTCCTCTTGTATTTAAAGGAGATTTTAGATCTTATAGTAACCTCTAGCAGAGGGAGGTACCTACCTCGATACGTTCCTCATGTCAGAAATAACTTTGACATTGAATTCAATTTAAACTTCCATCAAAATCATCATTATTTCAGTATAGTTTCTTAATTTATACAAATTCTTAATATTTCTATTCTATTTTTATTGATTTTGGTTCGAGATATTTTGATCACTTTTTCCTCTATGCAAATAAAAAAAAATGCTAAAGCGTATTTAGTTTTTACACAGCTAAAAATCAGTCTGCTTTTGTCAGTAAACTACTAAAAAGGCTTTAGGTTTTTTTAAATTTTAAAATTTTGCGCTGTTTATGAAAACTCGCTAAAATAATAAAGTATGCAATCTGATTTCTGTTACTGAAAAGATGCATTAAAAAAAAAAGTTTCCATTCCTACTAGTTTACAGATTGAGGATGCCAGTCGCAAGCCTTCCCACCAAATTTGGACATTGGCCAAATTCTTCTTCTATATTTTATTTTCAATATCTTGCCCATTTTTAAGTTACTTACCGTTTTCATTTCTTATTAAAAGCTTATTCCAGTCTTAATAAAAAGGCCAACTCAATTGGTTTTTCGGGAACTAAATTTATTTTGTAACTTTTTTTTCAAAACATTATTTTCTTTTTAATTAAACAATAATTCTCCTATTCTAGTTTTTATTCAATTTCGATGACAGCACCAACCTTCGTCAGAGCTTCCTTCAATTTATCAGCTTCATCTTTAGGAATATCTTCCTTAACCAACGTTGGAGCACTTTCAACGAATTTCTTAGCTTGAACCAAATTCATTCCCTCAAGTAAATTCTTGATTTCCTTGATCAAAGCAACTTTTTGTTTATCATCGAATTTAACCAATTTTACTTTGAATGATGTTTGAACTTTTTTGGGAGCAGCTTCTTCTTCGTCTTCTGCTGGTTTTGCTGGACCAGCGGCAGCAAAGCCAACTGGAGCAAAAGCTGTTTCGGGTAAATTCAATTTCTTCTTCAATAACGAACTTAATTCGGAAACTTCCAATAGATTTAGGGAAGCAATGCTATTGACAATGTTATCTAATTTAGGATTTGGTGGTTTGTCGACTCCTTCGGGTACAGGGGCCACAAGTTTTTCAGCACCACCAGAAGCAGCGGCAGCGGTCGATTGAAAACGAGCTTCGAACATGCGGGTGAATGCAGATGATCTGTTGATTGTTTGACGGAGGTGATTGATAGTAATACGTGTGATACTCATTTTGATGAAGATGTTTTTTTGTGTGAAAATGCAATTTAAATCACAAGTTATTAGTTATTTAATTAAAGAAAATCCAAAATCAAAAATTTGGAAATTTTCACTTCGAAGAGGGTTATGTTACGACAACTCTGACAGCTGATAGGAAGGAGTGATGCCAAGCTGATGAAAAAATTATGTAACTGAAAGTTGTAGTAGATTTTTATGGGAAGCAATTGTACAAAAGGACAATGAGTCCGTGAATGTTTTGTGCATTCTTTAACAATAGGTGTGTTTAGGCTTAACTACATACACCACTTTTTGAAAAAGTACAAAAGTGAAAATATTTTTTTTCTGGCTAGCGCAATTGTTTTGTGAAAAAGAGTATACAAATTGTTTTTTAGACCAAAAAATAAGCTTTCTGCATCATTAGTTTTAATTTTCCAGCCCGAAAAACTACACAAAAATGCATTTGAAAATTTTCACTTTTGTACTTTTTCACTTTTTGAGCCAATGTAGTTATACCTTTTTTTTGTTTATCTATATAGATTTTGTGCAAAAAAACGACATCGGGTTTTTGAAATCCATGCAAACATTTGGCACCACTGTACATATACTTTGGCAGCTGTCTGTCAAAAATGTTGCTTTTGTTTTTTTTTTTATTTTAACTCCGAAGTGGGAAGGCCATTACATCCATGTTGGATGCAAACAAAAATTTTCATATGGCCATGGCATCCATGTTGGATTCAAAAAAATTGTTTTTTCACAAAAAACCAAAAATTATCTGTATATTCTTAGCTACATTTTAAGACCATGACCATTAACATTAGTTGCGTCGTTCTTGTGTTATAAGCGTTTGAAGGTAGCCATATTGAATTTTTTTTCGATTTTTTAAAAATCAAATGTGAAAACTTTTTTATTTTTATTTCTAATTTTTCGAAAAAACTTTGGTAATTTTATATACATATCTGTTCAACAATCTTATCAGGATCCATTTAAGACTTTTATCTGAAAAGTGCATTGCGTATATCTCGAGATATTAACATTTCAATGCAACCATGTCAAACAAATTTTTGATTATTTTTTTCTATGAGAGTTTTTTTCAAACCTCGTTTTCTCCGCTTTTTTTTTTGTTAATATTTTCAGATATTTCTATATGAACACAACAATTAAACTACCTTGGCACTACTGTTTTTATCGAGAGAAAGTAAAATCTGGATAATTATCTGGATTTTTCAAAAATCTATACAGATAAAGTTTTTGTTGTTTTTAACACGTAAATTGTTTTGATTTCAAAAATCTCGATGTCGTTTTTTTGCACAAAATATATATAGATAAACAAAAAAACACCTAATATTTTTCATTTTATAGCCTGTGGTGAAGCAAATGAGATGATTTCAATCAAATTTGCCAAATGAGGTTCGAAATGAGATAATTTCCCATACAAATTCAATTTGAAATGAGATTATTATTCATAATTAAAACCAAAAAGTGTCCCAGCTAGATTATACATCAAAACCAAAAATCAAATACTAACTTTGGTAATTTCTGTAAAGCTTCCATAAATTCATTAAGCAGGCTTTTCCGAAAACAAGTTTTTTTCGTTTAAGTTTCCTTAACAGTATTTAAACAACTTATTAAAAGTTGTTAAACAAGTTCGAACTTCTATAAGCAATTGAATTCTGAAGCAAGCTCAATACAAGCTGTATAAAAAGTAGTATCTGCGAGATCTCAGTTTATAGAAGCTGTTGTGCTACATGGTATAAAAAAGAGAAAAAAAAATGGCTACTTAAGATTTTGACAGCTGCCCATTGAAATTGTTGTTGTAAACAAATTTGTCTTGGAAATTGTTGTTGCTTTTGACTTTGCCAAATATTAAACGTCAAAACCTTACTACCCCATTTTGTAAGATGGCGGCTCTAATGATCATAACTTGTCTTTTTATACCATAGTTGTGCAAGTTGGGATTAGAGCCTACGATTTTGTTCGTGTATTTAATTACACGTGTACCCGATACACGTGTACACGTGTATCTAAAAAACGTTTACACGTGTATCTTATTTACACGTGTATTTATTAAATACACGTGTATTTATATTTACACGTGTAAATACGAAACAAAATGATTTTTTTGCTTTTTGGGGGTAAAATAAAAGTTTTTAAAACTAAACAACTGAAGATTATTGTGCAAATAAATAGTTCAAATTGGAAAAATAGTATTTGAACTTTTTGAAGACCTTATAAATAATTTATTAAAAAATTAAAAATAATGATGTGCCTTTTCATTAAAAAAAAACTAATAAATTTTTCCAAGATATATTTGCATATTGCCTACTGTGTCTTTCTCAGAAGAAAGTGTACCAACTGTTACATGTTTTTTTTTTTTTTTTTGTTAATCACCGTTTATTTGAAGATCATATGGTTTACTAAGTTCATAGTGAAAGTGTAAAAGGTGTTTTATAAATAAAGCGACAAATTCAATCAAAATAAATTTTAAAATAAAACTAAAATATGAAGCCAAGGAGTTGGGTATGGCAATATGCCCACCGAGAAGGGACAAATGCCTACTGTGACTTATGTAGTTCACAACAAAACAACCGTTTTTCTTGTCCCGGTGGAACAACCGGAGCCCTTGGACGGCATTTAAAGGGACTCCATGGAGTCAATTTAATTATTTTATATGTTTTGTTGCTTGGTAATCTAATCTAATCTGCTTTGTTTTTTTACTTTTTAGTCGTATAATATTTGAAAGAAGATGATAATTTGCTTGGGTGGTATGAGCTCCCAAAGCCCCTCTCTTGCAATTTACCTACAAAAGCTTTTGCGATATTTAGAATGGGATAAAATAGATTTGGGGTGTTTCAACCCCCTAATGCCCCTCCCCTGAGTTCGGACCCCAAAATATTGCGTTGCAATCCAAACTTCATATGTGTACAAAGTTCAGTTCGATACGATAATGGGAATCGGGTCAAAATTTTTTTCCAAGATTTATATGGCTAGGGTTGAATAAGAATTTCCAATTAAATTTTCCGTGTAATTTCAATGTGTAAATCTAGCCAATAACCGCAAAAACCTGAACAATATCCTTTTCATTCAATATAATACATATTTTAGGAAATCGCCACCAAATCTACCTGTTCGAACGCTATTTACACGTGTAAATATAAATACACGTGTAAATATAAATACACGTGTAAATATAAATACACGTGTATTTACAAATACACGTGCTTCGGCACGAATTATTTAAATACACGTGTAGCACGTGTACCTTAATACACGTGCAATAGTAGGCTCTAGTTGGGATACGCAACGCACTTTTCAGATAAAAGTCTTAAATGGATTCTGATAAGATTATTGAGCAAAAATACCTATATATAAAATTACCAAAGTTTTTTTTCGAAAACTTCGAAATAAAAATATAAAATTTTCGCACGTTTGATTTTTAGAAAATCGAAAAAAAAAAATTCAATATGGATACCTTCAAACGCTTATAACACAAGAACGACGCAACGGGGCTTTTCCAAGTGGAAAAGTAATAGAAAAACTTATTCCTCATTGGTCAACCTCCACTGGTGAAGCGAGGTAAACAAGCATTTTTTTCCCATGCCAATTACATACAACAAAAAAGCTATTTTCAGTACAAATAATAGCCTTTTCACACCAAACCCAAAAACGCGGTTTATGGCAAAAAGTTTTCAAAAACCTGAAAATCGTTCACACTAAAAGTTTACAGGTTTTTGTTTGACGTTTAAAATGTTTTGACATCCAAATGTCAAGTTTTCGATGGGATTTAATTTTTTTTGTTTAAATCAGATTGAGCTCACAAAATTGATCAAATAAAATGAACTAAAAAAGAAATTTGATTTATTATAAAAAAAAACCAACAAACCGTATTTGTAAAACAACTAGTTATCTTTGCCTGTCAGTTCTTTATTTTTGTCTGCTGTCAGTTCTTTTTTTTTTGTCTGTTGAATTGTTGCTGAATTCCTCAAAAGGTTTGTTTGGTTATTTCGTTTGGAGTTGAATGATTTCATTTTCAGGTTTTTGGCGAGTTTAATCAAAAAAACTTGTGTTTTACGAAAACTTGTGGTTTATGAAAAATGTATGGAAAATCTTGTGTTTTTGATATAGGTTTTTGGGTTTTTTCTCAAAAACCGCGTTTTTGACTTGGTGTGAAAAGCCTATACCTAACGTTTGTTTACATCTTCACCAGCCCAGAAATGACATTCGCTGAAAGTTCCCCATTTTCAAAATAACTCTTTGATGCGTTCTTTTATTCGACGATGTTAACTATTGTTAACAATAGTTAACTTTCATCGTTCCTAAATGAGAAAAAAGTTACAAAGTGTAACATCGTGACGTCACAACATCGTTCCTAAATCCAGTGTTGAAGTGTCAAATAGTTACATTTTGTTACTTTTTCCAACTCAGCTTCTGGACTTGAGTTTCAATGTTAATCTGTAAAACACAACTAAATTGGGAAGAGAGGGGATGATGTGAGAAGAGAATTTCTTGTTTGTTTCCATATTTGAAATTATTGAATGCATATTTTTGTTTCAATTTGCTTAGAATTCAATTAAAAAGAATTAAGGCTTAACTACATACACCACTTTTTGAAAAAGTACAAAAGTGATAATAATTTTTTTCTGGCTAGCGCAATTGTTTCGTGAAAAAGAGTATACAAATTGTTTATTAGACCAGAAAATAAGCTTTCTGCAATATTTGTTTTAATTTTTCAGGCCGAAAAAGTATACAAAAATGCGTTTGAAAATTTTCACTTTTGTACTTTTTCACTTTTTGAGCCAATGTAGTTAAGCCTTTATTTCAGTAACAAATTAATTTTTTCTTGTTTATTCATTCATAAAATTAATCTCAAAAATTTTTCTTTTGACAGATCAACAAAATGTAACATTTAGTCGTTCCTAAATCAAAGTTAACATTTTGTAACAAAATGTAACAAAAACAAATACAACGATTTTTTTGACATAACAACAATAGTTAACATTGTTCAATAAAAGAACGGACCACTTGCCATAAAATTCTGAACGTGTTCATTATGCGCTTAAAATAAATCTATTACAAAATCATGAAATGCATCTGTCACAAAAGTCAAAACAAAACGTTTGACATTTCATTTTTGTAATCATGTCCGACGAAGATAAACCAACAGAATTAAATAAAATCGTTTTTAAAAAGAAACCCCGTAAAAATATTAAATTAAGACGAAGATCGGGAGATGACGATGAAACCGAACTTGAAAATCCAGCAGAAATATTGTAGGTTCCCAATTAAAAATATACCAATAAATCATTGAACTTTTTTGTATCCCAAAACAGATCCAGCTTAGAAGAAATCAAGGAGCGCCAAAAACTCCGAGGAAGACCAAATGGCGTCAGTATAGCTGGTCTAGCATTAGGAAAAAAACTTGCCCTCGAAGAAGAGATAACAACTGTAAGTAAAAATTTCAATTAATTCCATAAAAAAAAACCTGAAATAAAGACAGTTTCCTAGAACGATCCATTTAACACAAAATGTGGCGGAATGCTCAATATGCAAGCCTTGAAAGCTGGCAAAATCAAAGAAGCAGATGATGCTTATGATGTAGGCATTGGAACACAGTTTTCAGCTGAAACAAACAAACGTGATGAAGACGAAGAAATGATGAAATACATTGAAGAAGAATTGAGAAAGCGAAAAGGAGTCGCCAAAGATGTTGAAGAACAAGAAGGTGACAAAACAAAATACATGACTCCTGAGGAAGCAGCTTTATTTGCTTTACCTGATCATCTCCGACAAAGCTCTTCAAATCGCTCAGAAGAAATGTTATCCAATCAAATGTTAAATGGAATTCCAGAAGTCGATTTGGGAATTGAGGCGAAAATCAAAAATATTGAAGCTACCGAAGAAGCCAAACAGAAATTAGTACAAGAACAAAAGAATAAGAAAGATGGACCGTCGGTGTTTGTGCCAACAAATATGGCTGTTAATTTTATGCAACATAATCGATGTAAGTTTGGAGAAAATTATTTAAATGCGGAGAGGTTTTTAATAGTTTTTTTTTTTATTTTGTTTCAGTTAATATTGAAGATGCTGAGCCGAGAAAAAGAAAGAAACCTGTTGAACCGGTGGACAAGACGACAGGGACGAAGAAAGCCACTGATGATTATCATTATGATAAATTTAAGAAACAATTTAGACGATTTTGATTTGTATTTTTATTACTTTTATTAAATACAAAAAACTTTAGTTTATAAAAAGGGGCACGTCTGTTCTCCATCGCATTTATCTTTTAGATGAAAAAGATCCTCTTTTTTTCTCAATCTGGGGTGAAGTCTCACTTTGTTATTGCATAGTACACAAAATTTGGGTGCTTCTTAACTTGCTTTGTATTTTTTTTTTTTTGAAAGTTGTGCATATTTGAACGAAAAATCTTACTTTTTTTTGAAGAATAGAACGAATAAGATTGGGAGTTCAAACAAATTGTACCTTTCGTATATTTACTTTAAAGAATTAAAACGAAGGTATTTAAAATTCACTTTAAGGGGGATTATTAACTTACGGCCATATTATTAACTAGTTTAAAAAATGCATCTGAATGTAAAGAAATTGAAATGTCAAAAATAAATCTAAATCCATAATATTCACATAATCACACAGAGAAAAGAATAGTCATTTTTAACTATTTTCATAGTTAAAATCGGGATAACTATTTTGGTTTTGGATTTATTTTTGACATTTGACAATTTTACATCCAGATGTATTTTTTAAACTAGTGAATAATATGGCCGTTATAAGTCTGAAAAATAACGGATTTAAAAAAAATCGTATTTTTTTTTTCAAGAAAACACTTTAAAGTGGCTTAACAAATCGCTTAAAAAAGATCGTGTAAAATTTCAAGCTCTTCGGTGCAGCCGCTTTAGTAAAATTTTTTTTTAAACTAAGTTGATACGTTTTTAAAAATACGACAATTCTCCGAAAATGTTTTTTGAGGGATTAATGTGAAATATTTGAAAAAAATATTCGCTTTTTTTAAGGTGACCATCGTTTTTTGTTACTCCCATTCCAAAATTTAGTTGGAAATATCCAAACAAAAATGTCCGAAATAATTTGAGAACTTGAAATTAAGATTTAGTACCTACTCGCCCCCCGCATTTGAAGATTTGCCATACAAAATACACGTGAGTTAATTTTTAAAAATTTATACAGCTCAACTGCATTTTATGCTATTTTAACGAGTCAAAAACCAAATTACTCAAATTTGAATAAAGTCATATAAGTGACTTTACTGTAGTTACTTCCACTAGTGAGACAGGAAATGTCACGAAAGCCATTTTTTCATGAAATGTTATTTTAGAAATGGCTAATTCTGCAATAATTGTGTAAGTATTGGTATGTCATCCCAAATATATTTAGGTTCTAATTGCATTAAAAATATTTGCATTGTCCAATTAGTGCAAAAGTTATAGAGCGCCAAACATTGGCTAGTTTAATTTTTTTTTGGTGCTGAAAAAACAGGTTGTAATTTGTCTTACTCCCAAAATTTTTTGTGCGGTAAAAAAATAATTTAATAATGGATTATAACACTCATCAAGGTATATAAATTAATATTTAACTACAAACAAATTTTTGATTTGTTGGCTTTTGTTTTTATTCGTGATTTTCTAAGTGTTGGGGTTTTTATGGTTTTATACTCAGGAAAGTGTCCACTAAATGAATCAAGAAAAAAATCTTGCCCCAATTTGCCCCAAGTACTTATAATCGCGTTTTTTAGGTTAAACCCCCTATATCAAAAATGGCCAAAATTTAAAAAACTTGGCTGGATAGCGCGAGAACAGAAAATTTGATAGCTTATGTTTGAAAATTCAACAACTTCTTGGCTAAGAGGAGTCAACAGGAGAGATAGAAGCTCAAATACAGGAACTTACTAAATTGTATTGCCTCAAGGTAAAGTAGAAGATGGAGAAGTCTTCTAGAAGACTCAATCGGTTCATGAGCGCTAACGAATAATGTCTGAATTCTAATCTGAGTATAACTAAAGCTATACAAGATTGCGTAAGTGAGTAAGTATGGTCAAAAAGTTCACATATATCAAATTATGATCGAGATATATACCAATATTCATCAAAAAATTATACAGATCTTAGTTTTCCCCTAGAATTTAACCCGGACGACTTAAGTTATACCTCCGAAATCGACACTGAATAAAAAGTTTTGTTTCTTTGTTTTGTTATTTTTTTTTTTTGAATATTCAAATTCTAATGTTTTAATATCTATGCTATTATTAGTTCTATTTTACATAAATTAAAATTAACCAAAAGAAGAGAAAAAATAATAATAAAAAGAAAATCCTAAAAAAAAGTTCGCTGCTCAACTCTTTTTATTAAATAAAAATGAATTTCCTGGCTAAAACGTTTCCATTTATCTGGTTTTCATTGTAAATTCATAGATTTAGGTGTAAATATACGTCTTCATGCAACTTTGCGTAGTTTCAGTCACTTAACCACAAGATATTGGAAATGCCGATTTTTCCATACATTCGTCCCACTGTGCGGAGGCGGGCGTAACCCAAGTAAGTAAATAAGTATGATAAAGAATATAATTGCGGACCTTAAAAATAATGAAACATGCTAAATATGTAAATGCATGTGACATATTATGTACATTTATAATAATAATTTTCAATAATAAGCCATACAAAATACATACGTTAAAAAGATAATATTGGTTTTTTGAATTTTGTTTCCTTATATTATTTCTAAACAACTGTGGTCTGTTCTTTTATTGAACAATGTTAACTTTGGTTGTTGTGTCAAATAAATCGTTGTTGTTTTTTTCGTTAGATTTTGTTAGAAAATTTCAACTTCTATTTAGGAACGACTAATGTTACATATTGTTGATCTGTCAAAACAAATTTTTTGAGATCAATTTTATGAATAAATAAACAAGAAATAATTGATTTGGCACCGAAAAAATTCTTTCAAATTGAATTCTTAGCAAATTGAAAGAAAAATATGCATTAAATAATTTCAAATATGAAAACAAACAAAAAATTCTCTTCTCACATCATCCCCTCTCTTCCGCATTTATTTGTGTTTGACAGATTAACATTGAAACTCAAGTCCAGAAGCTGAGTTGGAAAAAGTTACAAAATGTAACTATTTGACACTTCAACATTGGATTTAGGAACGATGTTGTGACGTCACGATGTTACATTTTGTAACTTTTTTCTCATTTAGGAACGATGAAAGTTAACTATTGTTAACAATAGTTAACATCGGCGAATAAAAGAACGCACCACTCACTGTGAAGCTTAGTTTACATTTTATCTTTTTACAACTCAAATACTAAATTAAGCACACCAACCTTCAAGTTTCGTTTGCTTCAGCATTAAAGAGTTGGTTCCTGGAAAATTCAAATTCTTGGACTTAAGTAATTTTTGAAATATCCGATTCAAATGTAATAGAAAGTAAATAAATTGGACCTTACTTGTATGTATACTGGTATCGTTCACACTCCATTAAGTTAAAAAAAAAACTTGGAAATGCTCCTATAAGAGAGGAATGGCGTTATCAAATTCATATATTTTATATGTTAGTTTTATGATTTGATCTTGAAATATCGTGTTTTTTCAGTTGTGTGGCACTATTTTTCTCAACGTTCGAAAAGTCAATGATGCAATCTAAAATCATCTACCTTTAGGTATATTCATTCCATCCTTAACCCCTGAAGCAATTTTCTTCAAACTTGGTATACCTTACCTATGTATAATGTATGTGGTTAAAAAATTTCTTAGGACCGAAACTAACTTTGTCTGTCATATAACGAAGATAGAAAAGTTTGCTTTTTTTCAAAAACGGCAAAAACTATTTAAAACAAATTTTTTCTGTGTATTTGTAATGTAGCAAACAACGCTAAAAAAAAGTGTTTTTTGCACCATTAATAACAATAGGTACCTATTTCTTTTTTTATTTTTGAATTTCTTGTAGGTAAGAAGGTAAGAAGTTACTCGTTTGAGTAACTGTAATTTAAAATTAAAAAATAAACACATTTGTGGACTTGAAAAAAATGTTATTTTTTTTTGTTTTGAAAAGCCTTTTTTTTATAATAAGCGCGCACTAAAGGGATTAATGTACCCTTAATATGGTGAACACGAGCATTAGGAAAATAGGGAGGGGTTTGATAGGAGATACCGATGAGCATTAGTTTTGAAGTTCTGAGTTTTGAAATGGGATGGGAAAACAGAGGCGGGTAACGCGTTCCACATTCGTGTAGTGCGGCTGAAGAAAGAATCTCTGTATTTGGATATTTTTAGAACGGATTAATTTTTTTTTTATAAATTTCGTTTTTAGGTAGGTATTATGTTTAATATTTTCTTAAAACTGGCACGCCAATTGTTTTTTTTTTTTTTTGTAAAGTTTATATAGACATACAAATATTTTTTTTTGTGTAACAAATAAATGTATATCTCTTCTTCTTTTTCTTTTAATAGTTTTTTAATAGTTTCCTTTTAAAACAGATCTTGCGTAAAAATCAGTTAGAGTATCAGTAAATAGTTGTAATAAAAACATGAGACGTATTTTGTATAAAAATATTAGCAGATAAATATCGAACATTTATCATATCACTATTAAAAAATCAGTAACTTACTGAGGCGCCTGACCATTTAAGTCTAAAAAATGCTACAAGCAAACGTCAAACCTCCTGAGAGTTGAATTTTTTCCAACGTCACTCAACTGTCATTAAACTTAACAACTGCATGCAGCAGTTTAAGTCTGTGATGGACAGTCACCTTAGAGACTTGCAATATATTTTTTTTTGTTTGAAGTTTCAGACGTTTATCAATTCAAGAAATCTGGTAACTACCAGATTTTTTGATTACAAAACATGATTTTTAAATTTTTATAATAGACCAGGGTCGATAATTTTTGAAACCAAAAAAAATCATAGTAGAATGAAACCCATTGGAAAAGGAGGTGAATATGATGAAAATTAAAGGAAAAATAAATTACGGGCGAGCCGAGTTCGGGAAGTGGGTGGGTTGAGTTTTTAATGGCAAAAAAGGGTATATCTCGATTTCCGGCAAAACTACAAATCTTATAGAAAAAAGTTGTATGTTAAAATTGTAGGTAATAAAAAGATCTACAACTTTTGTATTAACAATTTTTTCACATAACCTCAAAATTTATGTGAAAAATTCAAAAAACCGAGTTTTTGGTTTATTATTTTTATCTTTTTCAAAAACAAAAATTTTTCTACCAAATTTGGTGAAAACTTACCTTATTATGTCAAAATACACTGTAATTTATTTGATTTAAAATATTAATTTGTTTACCTTATTTTGACTCAATACCAAAAAAACACCCTAATTTTCAATAAAAAATTCACGTGTCAAAAAATCAGCTTTTTTCAAAAAATTGGTGGGCATTTCGTTCGTTAAAATGTCTATTTTCTGATGGTGTAAATAAAAATTTACATTATTATACTATAGAACATGTTCTCGTAAAATTCAAAAAATGAAAAAGCTTGAATTCGAACAAAAATTTTTATCATTTTTTTCTATAGGATTTGTAGTTTTGTCGGAAATCGAGATATACCATTTTTTACCATTAAAAACTCAACCCACCCACTTCCCGAACTTGGTTCGCCCGTAATTTATTTTTACTTTCATTTTTATCATATTCACCTCCTTTTCCAATTAGTTTCATCCTACTATGATTTTTTTGTACTTTTTAATGTTTTTGAAGGCATCGGCACTGGTCTATAATAAATGTATGGAAATAAAAACTTCATAGCTCTAATAAATCTAAACACATTACGTATACGCCATAGTGTACGTAGCATAGCATTTATTTAATTTTTATAGTTTTATTTTATTCTGCGGTTGATTTCTTTGTTAATGAAATAAATCAACTATTTTGAAATGACCTTCTGGGTTCACTCTTAAGTGACGAATAGGTAGGTACAATCGTTACATCATAGTTTAGATAAACATTTCAATTTGCTTCCAATCTTATTCAAACAATCAAAAAACCTCACCTCTTCAACACTAAAAAGTTAAGTAAATGCGAAAAAAGAAAGTAAAAGTTGTAGTTAAAATTGTTAAAGATATATCTAACACAAAATAGTGATAACAATATCACACGAATGTCAGCAAGTTAAACAACAGATGCACCTTTTATTGACATACATTTTGCTAAATAGAAAAGAAAACAAAACGAACATCAAATATGTCCCCAGATCATTATCTAACTCTAACTTGTAATTATTGTAAACAAAAAAGTTAACATATAAAAATAAGGAGCCTGTGATAATGAACTAGTATAAATGACCCTTTGAAAATTTTGTTTTTGTAAAAGCTTAACAAATGATTTCTATTTCTCTATAGTCATTAGTGTGATGATTTCACTCTTTTACAGAACAATTTTTCGTAATAGTTAAGATTCAACTGCACATCAAATACCTACTTTACAAAGTAAATAGCGCCTGAGGCGCTATTTGTTTTTATAGTTAAATAAAAGTAGCCGCCGGACTCACTCTTTTTAATTCCAATGAATTAAATTTAAACAAGACAACTTTTGTTTTTCTTAAGTCTTTTAAGTAGGCGATAAATAAACAACAACAGTTGCCATTAATCCATCATCAATATCATCGCAATATCTGGGCGTTTTAACAGAATTATTTTCGAGTTCCAACTGCGACAAAAAGAAAGTATATCAATGAATAAACTTGAATACCACAACCATATTCTCTAAATTAATCTATATTTGGTTGTTTATTGCATATTTGTTAATGCCTTATTTAATAATAAAGAGTAGGTATTATCTGCATTGCAATAAAAAGTATTTTAAATTGTTTAAATGTTTATTGTTACTGTCGGAAAAAAACTTTTTTCATTATTATTTTAATTATTTGTTTATTTATTTTTTTTAAACTAGTTTTCCTTGGTATTTGTTATAGTATTTTATTGTAATTGATGTAGGTACCAAAAAAAGTAGCTCAGAGAGAAATAAAATTAATGAATGAAAATACCACACAAAAAGAATGATGCGTGAAAAGGATTGTTGATTCACCATCTAAGTATTATAACGTGGGGGATCTTATAGTAATAATTGTTTGGGAATTTTTCTACATTTGGGTTGGACATTTGTCAAAGGAGCCGCGGATAATTAAAAAATGCCCAACTTGAACTTACTTTCATGGACTCGATAAACTTATTTTTACTAATTAAACCACTTTATTATTTAAGCTTGCAAGACCGATACTTAAAGATAGTTTGCAAAATTAATTTAGAAAGTTGCAATGACGACGACGCCCTTAAAATAATCTAAAATATGAATTGAGTTATTTGGAACTTGCATTCGACTTGGAATTTAAGCAACATTTATATTACGATGATAAATACGTAACACTATTGTTTCAATTTTCGTGTGCATGCAATTTGGCTCACACGACTCTTTAACACTCTTTGTGATTTGATCAGAAGCCATGTAACGAATAATAAATTAACTTGCTTAATAATTTTTTGTTTCTTTTTTTTCAATTCCAAAATAGTACCTCCTAATGAAAGTTGTCGATATTTTCACAATATAAAAATCTTTCACACGCAGTTACAATAAAGAGCTCCTACTCATAAATCTTTGCAATCATTAATTCAAGAGCTTCTTGTGTTTTTATTTTGTCGCAAATGTTATCGCACATGTACGGCTCTAGACATTAAAACTAAACATGATGGTGAATGATTTATGATTTTATTATCTACCCACCATTTGTTGTATTAAAAAACATTTTAAAAAAGTGTTTAAGCACTTGCATTTATTACATTCTATAAACCGCAAACTGCATGTCTAAATGAAGAAGATAAGTACCTACTTTTGCGAATTTTTATGTCTCTTTACCACGTGTTGTAAACTTTTTTTTTTATGACAGTAAAAAATCATGCAAAGAATTTCTAAGTTTAAAGTCATGACATGAGTTATCTATAAACATCTTTTAAGTTGTCACAGATGTTACTTTTATTTGCAAATAAAATCATAAAAAAAGTGTATGTTTGTTATAAGGAGGTATTTTTTTGTTCCTTTTTTGATGATTTCTATGATTTTCTGGAAAAGATTTTATTTATTTATTTCAGCGTTTAAGAGTGATAAATGTGTTTGACTTTAACGACTTTGATTTTTTTGGAGAACAACTTAATGTGTTAACAATATACAAACAAAAAACAAAAACAAAAGTCAATCCCGACTAACAATTTTGCTTCTGTAAAGCTTTATACATGCTTCTTTTGCTTCTATAAAGATTTATAGAAGCAAAATTGTTACTTGGGATGTTTAATTAATTACTAAATTGATCCAGAACATTTAAGTTTTTAGTTATCTAGCTGTATCTTCATTAAAATGATTTAAATATCACCTTTTTTTTCGAAAAGTAATTAAATAAACAGAATTTAATATGTAGCTTGAAGTTCAAGTAATGAATAAATGTAATATATCTGAGTAAATCTGCACCGAAAATATTTTCCTCGAATGAAGGAATGATCTCCCATTGAAGAAATCGAAACATATTTTCTTTTTCAAAAGAATGAATTGCAAGTATTTAATCGTATTTTATCAATATAATCAAGTTATCCATCCGTAAAAAAATTTTCAAACGTGAGAAAACAATCCAACTTGAAATTACCATCAAAGAAAATATGAAATAATATTTTCAACTTTCAAATATTTTCAACTTTCAAATTTCAACAAAGGACCCTGCACAAAAAATATCGATTTGATTTCTGGTCGGTTCGTTGAATTTTTGTATTTTACAAATAAAATAAAAGTAAGGGTACATAATATGTTCATAATATTAGCTGATATTTGAAATCAGGTTCGAATATCAACTCTTTCGTTTAGTTTTACATTTTTGTAAATTAATATAATTTTTTCATTTTTTTCGCACTAATCACGGAAATATATATGACTGCATTAGAAGAAGAAGGTTGTTTAAAATATTTTCAATAAAATTATTCAGTTGTGTGCTCTGATGTTAAAGTTTTGTGTTATTATAAAAATCGTAAGAGCCATTACATTTTTTTTCTAACATTTTTCCATAAAAAATCGGTATGATTTTTTAAGAAGAAAATATTAAGCAACCCTTTAAACCAAAATTTTTAAAAATTCACTAGCCCGTATTTAAAAAAAAAACGATTTTCCAAAAAAAAGTAATATTTTACATTTTAGAAAATTTTTATACATATAACGATTACTTAAACGCTTACAAATGATAATTTTTGTTGCAATTGTCCTTAACGAAAAAATCAGAAATAAAAACAAAGTATTTGTATGGCACATACCGTTAATAACAGCTTAAAAAATATTTATGTTTCATTTCAAAAATAGGACCTTATGTACAAAATTACACGCAAAAATTTGAATCAAAATTAAAATTTTAATGAAAACACTAAATTTATCTATTTTCATTCTATGACAAGTATCTTTAGTTTTTGCCCTAAAAAAAATATTTGCTCTAGGGAATCACCCAAAACTGTTAACTACCAAGTTTAAAGATAATTGCTCATGCTGCTTAGGCTGTAGTTTCGAGGTATGTACATAAAGACATACAGACAGAATTGTGAGATCTACTTTTTTTTGGCACTTTCTATCACCGTAATATCATGTCTGACTGATATCTTGAGTTCGATTTTTCTTACGAATAGAAAATTCTTGTTCTATTTGTACCTATTTCTCAAGTAAAAAAGTGAGGTTATAATAAATAGATTTTTTCAAACAGTATTTGCATTCGAGGCCTCGACAAGTTAGCCTTTTATATAAAAGCGTTTGAGCAATTATATATTTTTTTGAAAAACTAAAGTAAAAATATTCAAAATAAGCCATACTAAAACTTTTGGTAAATTTTATTTAATAAAATAAAAACAATAATTTAAAAACCTTTATAAATGGTAAAATCAACTAATTTTTGTTGACCAGTAATAACTTTTAATATTTCGTAGCTGATATAAACTATAATTGTTATTTTTTTTTTTTTTCAAATTTTAAATCACGGGTTCCTGTGGTGTATATGAACCATTTTTTTTCTATTGGACAAAATGAATGATAAATACAATTTTTAAGCAATTGTAAACAAGAAAACAAGTTGATTATTTTAGACTTTTTTCATTTCCATTTTTTTACTACATACTTTAATAATCGAATTTTTAAAAAGTTTTAATGACAAATTTATTTATGAGATAATTGATATTTATTGGTTTTATCATACATTTTTCCATAATATAGAAAATTCCGATTGTAATTCTATTATTTTAATGCACCTTGCTCAATTGAATTGAAACACACTCTCTGCCACCTACAACCGGTATAATAATAGATACAAGTTTATTTTCTATTACAAAAAAAGAAGACTCCAAACTACTGCGAAAGTAAAACTACGACACTCTACCTCTACCGTAAAAGGAATTATACATCTTTCACTAAAGAACCATGCAACAATTAGAAAAACAAAAAAAAAAGATGCTACGTACAAAAGTATGTTATTAAAACTTGTTTTAAAACCACACGCGTCACATTAATGCGTTTCCAGGAGAATTTTCATTTCACATATTAAACTCGGACACGATTATATCCACGCATCTCTCTCTACATCAATCTTGTTTGTTAATTCGATCAAATAATTAACAAATGATTTTGCTATTTATCAAAGAGGAATTAATGGAGACAAAAAAAAAAAAAGATGCATTTGTGCAAAAGAAACTACTGATGTCCTCCCTTCTTAACTATTTTCCTCATTAATCCATCAAAACATGTCTGATGTACCGCCACCAGCCAGCGGCGGCGGTGGTGTCTACTGATCATCAAATGATCATGAGACGCGTGCGCATAAAGCTGGTGGACATTACACAAAGAGCTTCAAGAAACTCAGATATAATATTGATGAGATACACTTCGAGACTCGAATCAAAACTTAAGAGATCCACGATCTACCAGCAATAGATCCACCATTCGAGCATTCCAAACAGTCGCTGATGGTGGTGGCTCTGTGTATATAACTCTTTTCGTATGCAAGTCGTGGCTCAATCTTACCTTGAACTCGCTACCGTCGAGACATCGCTATTGTTATAAGTGAAGACAAGAACAAAACGAAGAAGCGAACCGCGAGCCTACTTGTCTATGGATAAACTATTTAGCGCGGGTGCGAGATTAAATTTCAGTTAACGTGCGATTAAAGGAAGTGAAAAAGTTAGCAACATTTGAACCGGAAATGGTGTTTTGATCCATGATTGATTAATTGTGAAAGTGACAATTTAAAAGTACCTATATTTTATTCCTATCCTTTCTCTTATTCAGTTATCTGGTGGATCAGTTTAATTTTAAATTCTAAATTTTTAAATTGAATATCCGCATGCGATTTACGCCATAAAAAACAGATTAAATGGGTCTACATGCGATATTTGTGTTCGCAGTGCTGCTGCCGATAAGCATAAAAGCGCAACAAACTCGAGGTAAATATTTAAGAAACTATTAAAAAAAAACTATTTTTATACACTCTATGAACCTCATTTTTTTAAGAAGAATTGATGATCATTAATAAATAGAATATTCTGCGGTCTGATTAACTGATTTTTAACAGTGAATTTTTATCAAAACTAGCACCTGTCATTCTAAAAACGACATGGGAACTATTTTTTTTTGTTTAATTTATGGGTGTAACGGACATCACACAAACTTGATCTTGAGAGGTATAAATGGAATCAAAACAGAACCTTGGTAGATGTTCTTATTTTTTGGAAACGAGTTTTTGGTTTTTGTGACTTGACCCATACTTATTGAGGTTATGACCAACAAGTGAATTTGAAGTATTTTTTGGAAGTTTTTTTTTTTTTATGTTGTTTTGTTTTATTGTTGTGTGAGGCTTAAGTTTGGTGTCATAAAAGATTGAATGTAGTTTAAGAATAATGAGTTCTTAATAAAAAAAACCGTTTAATGGAACAGCTAAAGCATACCTAAGCATAAAGTTGAAAGAGGTTTTGAATTGGACTTTTTTGATTCTAAATGTTTTATGTTATTAATTATTTAGAATGAGATTTTTTGCTAGTTTTGCATAGAAATGATTTGGAATTGGTATAGAGTTCTTGTTTTTTTTATAAGCCATAAAGTAATTTTGTTTTTGGAATTGACAAAGTTTACTGTCAATTTTGAAGCATATTGAAACATTGTTAACTGTACGGTACTAATTTGAAAGAAACTTGAAGTGTTTTTATGTTTTCACATTTTTGTTCGTGAAGAATAGCGTTTTTAAAATAGTTTAGTTTGAAGGTTATTGTTTTGTTTTTCAGTGACACAATCGCCGGCTTGTCAAAATTCTTTTGAAGTTAAATATAATTTATCGATTTAAAAATGTGTGTTATGAATCCTATTTTTACTTGCTCTATAGGGCAAGTATTGGTTTCGTGTAGAAAAAAAAAATCGAGGTTTTAATCAAAACCAACATTACGATGATGGAGAAGATCAAAAAAGTGGTTTTCGTCATGCCGTCCGTCGGTCTGTGCGTGTGTGCGTCTGTGCGTCTGTGCGTCTGTGCGTCTGTGCGTCTGTGCGTCCATCTGTACATCGAGCTAGGGCCTAAACGGGTGGATGGATTTGCTTGAAACTTGGTACAGATGATTTTTACGTAATTCCCTAGGTCCGTTTTTTTTATTTTTTTAATATCTCCAATTTAACGCATATCTCCCATATAACGTTTTCGAGGTATTTCAAATTTCTCGAAAACGGCTCTAACGATTTCGTTTAAATTTGGTTTGCGCAGTACTCTTATTGATTCCAACAAAACTGCGTTTTTAGTTTTTCTCAAAAAATGCCAAGAGCGGAAATATGGCGTTGCCGTTTTTCAAAAATTGACATGTTTTTTAAGTTCATATATTTCATCAAAGCATAAGTCAATTTTTTCAAAATTTACAGACATCATAGGTATTGAAGTGTAAAATGTAAAAAAAAATTAAAAAAAAAAGTTTTTCAAAAATTTTTTAAAAAATTGAATTTTTTTAACTTTCGATTTTTTTTTGTTTTATTTTTTTTTCTTCACAAAATCTTAAATTTCCAATAGATATTTAAGATAAAGATGCTTTGAACTACAAGAGCAAGTACGTGCGACCCAGTCGTGCATTTTATTTCTTTTATTTTTGAATAAGACCTAGAATATTTTTGATACCTAGAAATAGGAACACAATTTCAATATGTATAATATTTTATGTCAGTTAATGGTCCCAAAATGTTACTATTTTTTTTTTAAACGATAGAATTTTTATTATCACGTTTTAAAGTTAAAAATTTTGTGGTCACTGTGGTGTATGCGTAACATTTTTTACTATAGAAAAAATTTTAAAAATATTTATCGTTGCAAATAAATTTATTCATTTATTTGCTTTTAATATTGCTAACATGATTTCAAACCCATTGGTTAAACTCAATAAAATCTCAATGGGTGTCTTCACAATTTAGTATCTTATATACCTACGAGTAAAAGGTTATGTACATTATGCGTGTGCTCATCTGCCTCTATCTTGAGCCCAACTAACTAACAGGATTTATTTAAAAGTTTATTATAAATGGTATTGGATGAGTCTCTAAAGGGGAAATAGAAATTTTATTTACAGACTTAAATAAACGGTAAAAGCAAGATGGCCAATAAGTAAGAGCTTATTTCTAATTTTTTTGTTGGGAAAATGAATTTTTGGAAACGATTCTAAGTTTTTTTTAAATTTAGTTTAATTTATCAAATATGTAATATTATCTGCACATCATTTTTATTTTTAAAAACTTTTTTTTTTTGAGTTTTCTAACGACAATAAATTTTTTTTTTTTAATAAATTAATTAATTTTTGTCTCACACACATTCGGAAGCAGATACATATGTATCTTCGGATCAAAGACCTATGCATTTACATATTCAAATTTTTTTGTTGATTTTAGAAAAATAACCAAGGTTAATCCCTTGCCCAAAAAAATACATTTTTAAAAATTACCTTCGATTACATTGAGTGAGACATCACCATAAAGGTTTCTTTATGCTCCATTTTAAAATAAAAACCAAAAGTTCTTTTGTGGCCTGGTTGATGAATTAATCTTATTAGCAATCAAAATATTTTGTTGCTATTAGGTACTTCATTCGGAGCAGATGTCTACGGACCAAAGTTTCAAAACAAATTTTAAATCAAAGATGTAAGTTCATTGTGAACAGGTCTATGCATTTAGGCACTAATATTCCAAATCTATATTTTTCAAATTTTCGAAAAAATCCATAGGTTAACCCCTTGTCGAAAAAAATGATTTTTTAAAAAAATTCATCCAAATTTATCAAGTGTTGCATCAAAAGAAAGGTCTCTTAAAACTCTATCAATAAACCCGAAAATTTCTTTATTTATGGTTGCTGAGTCATACAAAAAATTCAATAAACAAATATTCAACAACCATCATTTTTTGACAACCTTAATTTACAATTATAAATAAATTAATAAATTATATAATTTCAATTTTCTTCATTTTTTTCATATTGCTCAGCTTACAATTTGGTTTAGAAAATGCTAAAGAATTTTAAATTACTTTGACTATAAAAGCAAGTATGCCATAGTCGTGTAGTTAATTAAATTATCAAATTATCTGCGAAAATTCATACAACTCTTTTTGACTAGGAACCATGGTGACCACTCAACACATAATACTGATTTTTATCTAAATTTAAATTGTTTTTATTGTCAGATTAAAAAATGTGTTTATTCACTAAATGAGTATTAAGCTTTTATGTGGTCAGAAATCGTACCATCTTAAAGTGAAAGGTAAAACCTTTCTTGTCTTTAAAAAAAAAAGTAAAAAAAAGTCTTCGAGTGATTCAACACTCAAGTCATATTAACTTATATAACTTAATGTTTAAACAATTTTTGTTTGAAAACTATGACACCTTAGTTGAAGTTCATTGGTGTTAAGTAATGTAAACAAAAGTTTACAGGCCTTTTAAATCCACCGATGATCGATGATTGAAAACTCTTGATTTTTCATAATTTTAGCCGGCATTTGTTATTGCAATTAACAATCAAACATGCGTGTTTGGCATTGCAATGGTGATTCCCTGATGGATTTGTTTCACTTGATTGAAATTCAATTTAAAAAAATTTTATAACTTTCTCTGCATATAATTATCTACTCGTATTCAGTTTGATTTAATTTAATAGATTGGCTGAGATGAGATATTGGAATGGAATGAGTGACGCTTAGGCGAAATTGAATTACATAAAATTTCTGACTTTGACGAGAGAAACAGAAAGAGAAGATTTCGTACATTGACTCTTACTTATTTCATCACAGAAACATATCTTTTGTTTTAGTTTGAGTACAGAGAAATAATTTTTTTAAAGAAAAAAAACAAAAAGAAGTGCGTGCAATTTTCAAAATTATCTTGAGTTGAATATTAATTATAAGTTAAAATTTATTGATTGGGAATAAAGATTTCACTCATGTTTTGTGACACAATAAATTTGAAATTGTTTATAGTGTGTGGTGTTACACCCGGCAAGTCACGTCTAGAAAAAAAAAAAAAAAAAAACAAACATTGAATCACATACGCAATTTAATTTCACTTTAGTCTGATCTTTTTAATATTGTTTATGTATATGAATGTTGTTAATCTTCAGATTATTTGAAGAAATTCAATTCAATTTCAAACTGGATTATGTCATTTTGGTGAGAGGTGAATAAATTATGATGCTCAAACTATTTCTAGTATTTTTTTATTGATAAATGAAAAGAAGTGTAGTTGTTAGCTTTCTTTTGCTTTGCCGGTTTCTGTAACGCAAAATAATAACTTTATAGTGAATCCAAAAATGTTTCCAAAGGAGGATCACTAGAGTGAAGCAGATACGTGGGAGATCATAGTTTGGTTCGAAATAGAGATCAAGAGCGCTGAATAAAAGGAAGGATAAGATTAACATTTCAGAAAAATGTATATCAAACCTAGTGTCTTTGGGTAGTTCCATGAATAATCATTTTTATCAAAAAACAAAACCGACTTCCATGGCTAAAACTGGGCTTTATGGTTTTTCTGATAGTTCCTATGGCCAGAACTAAACGAAATGGGACCACATGGCAGCCACCAGCTTTCCAACAAAAAAGAATTATCAAAATTGGTTCAGTCAGTCCAAAGTTATGAGGTAACAAACACAAAAAAAAAAAAAAAATACAGTCGAATTGAATACCTCCTCCTTTTTGGAAGTCGGTAAAAAGTGGACACGAATTTTGAACAAATTATGCAGAAGTTTTTACTTCTTTCCGAAGCAAATTACTATTTACAAACGACAACTCTTTATGCAAGTTGCAAGAAAAGATTCTTTGTTATATTTCCTTATGGCTAGAAATAAAATTCAGGGAGCATTTTTAAAGCATAAGCTTGCTTGTCAACTACAGAAGAATTTCAAATGAACTTGACGCAAAAACAAGCCCACAGAAAACAAGATGAATCTAATAGTGACGATGACAATATAGCCTTGCAATTGCTATTTATAAGTTATCATTTAAGCAAAATTCGTTTGACAATATTCGATTTTAAAATTACTTTAGTGAAAATGAATCTATTCTTTACTTTTGCAACCATAAATCGCAGGTAACATGAGTTACTAAAATTATCGAACGTGAGTTACCTAAATATTTTTAAATTTTTCCTCGAAATATTGAACAAATGTTTGATTTTGTCACTAATTTTAAAAGCTTGTAGTTTTTTAGGTATGAAATCTTCACTAAAAAGAAATTAAGATTCTTTTTTTTTCAATAAAAATATTAATAAAAAAATGGATGAATTTTAATGCATTTTATGTATGAATAATTTTAAAACTAGATCTGCTAGAAAAAAAACTAATGTTTTCGGAATTCATCAAAACAACGACATTCTTTAAGAATACCTTAAGTCAGTCACGAGTGTCTTTTTAGGTAAATGGAAAATGTGATTTTCTTACCCCGATATTAAATTTTTTGACACTAGAGGTATTTTTTTCGTACAATATTAAAAGTTTTTTTTTTTCAAAAAAGTTCAAAAGCTAGATGTTATTGAAAAGGTTCAAAAGAAATGCTAGTTTAGGCCAGCTAGTTTCTTTCTGCGTTTAAGAGATGGCCAACCGACTTTTTTTTTTTAAGTTAGAAGAAGGTCTCACCTAAAATCTGATGTATCCAAATGTTTCAGCCTTTAAACTGTATAAAATATCAAAAATTGTGGCTAAAAAAATAGTATTTTTAGTGTTTTTAACCAAAAGAGAGTGTCAGCAGCTTTAAGTGTATACAAAACTTAACTCTTTTGTTTACAAAAGTTTTTCTTTGTATTAATTTTTTATTTGAATAGGGTTGCCATACATTCCTTATATTATTTTATTGATTTTGCCACTAGTTAGGCTTTTGTTTGGGATTTAAAAATTTAATTTGACCTCTAACCTTATAAGCTAAGTAACCCGCCATTCGTCGCTGTTGAAGGAATACCTATCGTAACCCAGAAAATTCTATTTTTTAGGAAAGGCAAAAAACTAAAGAAATATTCAATCTACAGCGATGATATGAAAAATTACCAAAAATGTTTACCTACTTCTGAAATCAATATTGAAAAAATTGCGATCATCCAATTAATTAAAATTCGTTAGTACTTACTATTTTTATGATAGATCTTTCTCCACTCTGTCAAATAGCACACCCTTTTTCAAATTTCCCTCTCTAAATGGCGACTTTAAATTTAATGAAGTGTTGCTAAATTGGGCCTAAAATGCTTGAAGCTTTTACTTTCCTTTTGAAGGAAACGAATATAAAATTATGATATTATTACTCATTAGGACAAATAGTACTTTTATCCAACTATATTTTTAATATATGAGCTGTGACTCATAAAATGTTTAAAAACAATTTAATTTATAAGTTTTCAAACATAAAAAAGATCCATCATTGTCAATTAAAATTTTGAAGACCGTAAATATTAGTTTTTTGTAAAATTCCATATTTTATTACTATTTTGTACATTTTATGTACCTAAACGAAAATTATGTTTGTTGTTCTTGAAATAAATGTCAGACGTAAAATTTATTGCCGAAATACCCTACAACACATATTACCTTAAAGTCATCATCGTTAAATATGCAAGGTATGGTTAAGTCCATACCTTATTAACTATAATAAGTGTTAACTTACTTGGCTGTATTTATGATTTATTATTTTCCAAGGTAATCAGTAAAAAAATGCGTGAAAGTTGTATGTATTTTTTCATATTGCTGCAAATAGTAGTAGCATACGCCAGCTAATTGCTCAAAACTATATTATCTTATATTGCAGCAACTTAACAATATAATAAGTTTTTTCCTCCAAGTTTGTTTGTTATATTCCATCATGAAAACAAGATTACATTAGCCTGATGTCTTTTCATCCTAATACTCTACTATGCCCATTACCTACGCGCAATCACAAACAAACAAACAAATAAACACTCTTAATTCATTTCATCAACAACAACTTTCTCAATGGCAAGTCCATTTGGATCTTGCAACATCTTTTGGTCGTATAGAAGAGTGTTTTCTATTTGATTGCATGTCGCGCCAAAATGTGCAACTATAGTCGCAATATTCGTTTTGGAACCGGGTTCGCATCACAACGGTTTTAGTGGCAGCCGACCGACCGACCTAGAGAAGTAGAAATTCCTCGCTTGGCAATGTTATTCCCAGATAGCTTGAGGACGACGACGACGATGATGAAGAAGACTTAGCTTGGCTCTTCGCCGACAGTGGTTAATTTTGTTTACCTTTTCAATCCCATGTTTGTGGATTTGTTTCTTCTTTTTCTTCAAACCAACTAGAGTCAGCCAGTTTTGTAGTTAAAAGAAGATGAGAACTTTCACTCTTCTAAGTTGGTGGAGGCCGGTGAAATGGATTGGCGTTAACTAGCTGAAACACTACCAACAATTAGTGTTCTTTTAAGCTCTTGGTTTTTATTTTTTAATAAGTTTAGCATCACTAGCCACTAGCTTGGGAGAGTTATGATATTAATTTGGTTAAAGACCTTTTAAAACCATCAGCATCACGATATCAGAATCTACTGAAGACCGCATAGTCTACAGTAAAGACATTAGGTCTTAATGGAATAAGTCTACTGACGCCTGCTGGCTGGTGTAAGCAACTCATCCTACCACATTTGGTTGGATAGGTCAAATCGTGACAAGGGAAAACGAAGACACTTATGGCCTCGAAATTGTTTCCAAAGGAATGCACGTGCCCACTTTCTGCTGCTGCCCGCACTTCTTGAATCTTTTTTTTCCCATCTTCTCAAGGAGACAATAAAATTAATGTCATCTATGATGCTATTGCCAAAACACAAACCCAACATTTCAAATCACAAATAAAAATAAAATGTTCAGTGAAAGTTCAGTTTTCATTGTTGTTTGATTAAATATTCGGATAGGAGATTTTTTTGCAAGAGATGATGCTTCATTAGATATTCCATGTGCGCGGAATAAGAGGTCTCTAAAGGATTCTGGCCAAATGTACTTAGTTATGGGTGGATTGGATATATTAATGACAATCGTTACTGGGTACTAGACAGGCTAACTTTTGATGGTAATCTTTTTGCGCGCAAGGAATCTCAGGGGGACCATGATCGTTTTTTTGTTTAGTAGAAAGTTTGGAAAATTACGTTTTTATAGAAGCACACAGTGGGAAAGAGTATTGTGTGTGAATTGTTTTGAGAAGAATAAACATCACAGGTGGAATAAAGAAGCTTGACAAATTGACTATATACGAATAACCTTTAACATGAATGTATAATGTATTTGAAAGAACAACATATGGTTGGGTATTGATCGTTTTTGGTAGCCACACGATATAGAAACGTGCAAAGTTAAAAAATTGGAGACACACAAGCAGGTGGGATGGTTTTTTAGGAAAAATGTAGGAATTTGTGTTTGAAATTTCTATTTGTTTATTAGGTGTCACTTACAAAGTGGACGCACCTGGTGTTAAAAGAAAACATTCTACGTGGAAAATGCAGAAGATAAATAGTTAACATATTTGTTGGAAAATTAATCGTATGGAATAGGTTTTTGCAAATTCTTTTATAGAAATTTACCTGCAAAACAAAATGCATGAATTGCTTGCAAATATAAGTTCCAAATGTGATGGTCGCAACAATCTAAAAGTTAGAGATGAGCCGTTGTTTGCAAACATAAAGGATTTCGGTTGTATTTGTTCTGCCTTTTTCTAAGTAGGTACCAATATGATACTTACATTTTATTAAGAACATTGATGATAGACCAAATTTAAGACAAGGTGTCGAAAAGCATTAAAATAATTTTTTTCTATTGAAGCATTGCCTTTTGATTTGAATTTAAAAAATTACTCTGAAAATATAATTCTGTGCAGGTAAGCTTAGGCCCAAATTATTCACCCTTTTTTAAATTTAAAGTTTCACAGGTTTCTAATTTTGAATGGGGGCTTAAAATAATATAGGCGGATGAATAAATTGGGCCTTATCGAGAAGGGTGAAAAAAGTTTTTGGATTTACAAACAAAAATTTTAAACTTTGTATTGAAAAATCAAAATTTCGGATTACATTTTTTTTTTTTGAAATTTTGGTTTAGAATAATGTTGTTTAATAGTTATTATATTTGACGTTTTGTACAGATTGTTGCACTAATGATAAAACGGTATGTAAAAATTTCGTAACACATTCCTATAATCTGCACATCTATGTATTGCAAAAAATTTAGCTTCGTCAAATTTTCACCAATTCTATTATTATTTTCGGAAGCAAATATCTTTGGGCTCAGGTTTAAAATAAAAAAATTTGTTTTAACAAAAATAATACGACTTAAATTAAAACTATTTTTTAAAAGATTGTTGAAAAAATTACAAGGGAGCCAGAAAAAATTTATTTTAAAAAATATTCTCCAAAACCATCGACGAAGACATAAATGGAAAGTTCTGTTTAAGTTCCATTAATAAATGAAAACCAAATGTTCTTTTGACGTCTGGTTGCCGAGTTATACAAAATCCAAATAAATTTATCCCAAAAATTTTAAATTTTCGGAAAAAAAAACATCTTCATACTTTGGTACATATTATTTTAGAATATATTTTTAAAACAGTATAAAAAAACTTTGAATTGAAATGATAATAATAAACTGTTTGTCTAATGTCTAAATTTGTACTGCTTGTTTTCTAAACAAAGGAACAGGGTCTACTAAACGTGAGAGGTTTTCACTTATAATTTAATTTATTTAACTTGTAATTTATTTTCAAAAATGTTACAAATTCTATAAAACATATTTTTTTTTTCTAAAATATATTTATTTTTTACCTGCCGACCTTGGTAAAAACATTTATACTTGATTGTAGATACGCATCGAAATTTATAAACCAAGTTAAATGAGTGTTACCTATGTAGAAAATTTATAAAACTCATGCATCATTGCATAAAAAGCTCATAAATTAAATGCTTTTAAATGTTGTTTAGATCGTGAAAAAAAAGAAAATCCAATTAGTTTGGTTCAAATATTTTTTCATAAAAGAGCAATTATCTAACTTAATTTTCTATATGATTTTAACCAACAGATAGACTGATAGGCTTTTTCTTTAATCAATTATAATTCTTTTAACTGAAAAAATATGAGTTACATAGACAATATGAGTTACATAGATAAAAACCTTGTATAATAGTGGTTACAATTAGATTTCATGAAATCTTATGACCTTTGCGTTGTGAAAAAAACCCGATTCCTGTTAACTTAAAAATTAATGATTTAACCAATTTTTCGTTTAAGGATGGTAAAGACTAACAACCTCATATTCAATTAAAAATCAATCCAGATTTGATTATTTAACATAACCCTAAAGCCTGAATTAGGCGGTTAACAAAATTCGTCAGTGCGTTGACTGTATAACTTTACCAAAATACTATACCTTCACTCAGCTAACATATTGTCAATAAAATCGAAAAATGAATGATTCTCACGTTGCATTGTACCCATCTACTCGTTGACAGTATTTGACAATCACCCGACATGACACCTTTAAGACAGAAGATGATGTTATTTTTAAGTGGGAGACCATTTACGTTGACAGTCTAATTGCATTATATATTGTATTAGTTGAATCGTTTATTTTCAAAACATTATAAGTCCATTTGACCAAAAAAAGTTTCTGACAGCACAATTTTTTGTATTTAACAATTTTGACATTTAATTTAAATGCAAATATTAGCCTTGTATATCAAAGTATCTATTAAATTAAGATTTGAATTCATAAGAACATATAAAATCATCTTTTTATGGGTTTAATGAAAATTTTTCAAAATGGACTTATCATGTTTTGAAAATAAACGATTCAGTTGTAACATTAATTTCAAATTTGAATAAGAAGTACACTACCTTAAAAAAAAAAATAAATAATACAATCTGTAAAAAACAGACCTTCCGCAAAATTTGACAGGGCAAAAAAAAAAAAAACAAGTTGAAAAAGTAAAAGTTCTTTCTAAGACAAAAAAAAAAAACAAAACCACAAATGATAAATGATTCGTGACATACAAAAATTAGAGCTTACACCTACAAAACGTCAAAAAGTATTCAACATGCTGTAAATGATACCATAAAAAAATGATACCTAATGATTCGTCATCTGAACTACCTTTATTAAATTTAATATTTTCAAAAAACAAAGCCACCATAGGTACTTACCACAGTACGACGCATGTTCTAATTTATCTTTTAGGTGGCCTAAAATGTGATACCTAGATAAAATGATACCTATTTGATTCACATGGGTGTTTTGTTTTTTTGTTTGTTGTCGGCTCATTACGGAATTGCTTGTTTTTTTTATTTTATTTTTTTCATACTTTCTCCTATTTTCGTGGCTGGTTTACAATTTAATTACTAGAAATTACATTAAGGTTCTGACACAAAAATATGCCTCCTAACCTTTTATTTTATTTTTAATATGACTTTTTTTTTTTGTTGTTTGTCATTTCCAGAAGTCTCGCCATACATAGATTTAGTATTTTGTCCCGTAAAATCAGAACCATGGAGTTGTGCGCGACAACAATCTGGACGTATATTGGACTTGTGGAGTGATCAGTTGGACTCAGAATGGCAAAAATTAAAAGGTAAATTTTAGCTAATTGCTCATAATGTGTTACATATATAAAAAAAGGCAACGATACTTTATTGTGACTTCTTTTTAAGTGTTATTGCGAAATTAAATATAATAGAGAGATGTGAAAACGATCGCGAGCATCATTGCGGTTTCCGATGTGAATCTATGTCAGCTCTTTTTTAATTATTATGTTGAGTACGTAGCGTGTAATAGCGAGTATATAGTGCGCTATTAAAATATTAACAACAAACGGAACTTAAACGATGAGACACATTATGTGTGTAGCTTTCCGCATTTTTATTCTTAATATATTTCACTGGTTGACACTATTTACTTTTCGGTAATTTTCCGCTGAACTTTTCTTAGCACTGCATTTTGGTGTCTCATATTAAGAATGAAATTGCTAGAATTCATCATTATTAAAGAAAATATAATTTTTCTCTCTCCAACTCATTAAATTAGTATTTTTTCTTAAAAAGAAGTTCGGACATCAGCTCTTTTGTTTGAAAATTTATAGAAAGAATTTCATAATTTTGATGGTTATTTATGATTTTTTTTTGATTTTTTAGTTGAAGCAGATCAACAATTTAATGCCACACAAGAACGAAGAGGTTACAGCCAATCAGAGTCATTGAGCAAAGAAAAGCCATCGACACTTTTGAAGAAAATCGAATTGGGTACAAGTTATATGAAGGACTATCTAGCGTATACGTTTGATGGGTAAGTTTTTTTTAGAAAGGATTTTTTATTTCTCATCTTTTAACCCATTTTCTTATTTACAGATTCCTTGGACGAGAATACTATAATGATGTGGAATTAGAAGAAGAAAATCCAGCTAGTGATGAATTTCTCGATGTTGAAGGTGAGGTTAAAAAGAAGAGTAAAAAGAAAAAGAAGAAGAAGAAAAAGAAAAAAAAGAAAAAGAAGAAAAAGAAGAAGGGTAATAAAGGGCATAGCGAAGAATATTATGAAGGTCATGTACAACAAATAACACCATCTTCGATATTTCTTCTACAAACTCCTGAACACAATAAACCACAAAAATGGCATGAAGAAGAAGAATGGCATGAAGAAGAAGAGGCTAGACCTCAACAAGTTTTGCTTGTTCAAGGATCTGATAGTGGACATGGCCATGGTGGAAAAAAGAAACGAAAACGAAAGAAAAAGAAAAAGTCTAAGAAAAGAAAACAGTCAATATTGACAGCTATACCGGCAATGTTGGGAAATAGTCATAATGACTGGGATGAAGATGAATATGAATATGAAGAAGATGATCATTCATCATCAGTGTTTAATGTACTTGGATCATTTGTTGGAGACTTTTTAGAGGGAGCTGGAGATTTTGATGATGATCATGATGACCACGGTTATGTGGTGGTAAAAGAAAAGGGCAGAAAGAGAAAGAAGAAGAAACGTAAAAGAAAGAAAATTAAGAAAATTAAAAAGCCGATCAAATATGGTAGCGAAAAGTCAAAAGATATTTAAGGTGTTTGGGGGTGATGCCTGTGGAAGATTTTAGTTATTTTCTCCGAGGTTATGTTGGAGAATTGGAGAAATGGTTGAGGAGTTTTTTTTATGGAATTTAAAGAACATAGAAAAAAATCAATGAATGTTGTATTGTGGTTCGTGCATTTGGTTTGTAGATATTTTACATCGTAGGTTGGTGTCTTGAATGACGATATAAAATTGGGTTTGTGTCATGCATGAAAACTGCATTGCCGACTGTCTCATCGATGTAGATTTTTTTTGCACAGATTTTCTCAAATATATTTTCGTATTTTTAAAAAGTTTTTGCATTGAATAGGAGTTAATTATTTAAGTTATTTTGAATTGTTATCGGGTAAAAAATATTTTTATTTTTAAGTTAGGAAAATGTAAAGTGCACCAAATGGTTTTTGTTGCATGTTTTTCTATTATAAAATTAATGTTATGTTAATCAACTTGTTTGCTAAAACATATAGGATAGAGAATATACCTTTAAGAAAGGAAACTGTTTGTAAAGTATTTTTCAAGCATGTTTAAAACACAAGTATTATTTAATTCATTGATCACTCTTCATCATTTTTGGATTAAATTAAAAAAAGTAAAACAAGCTAAACTAAATTAGTTTTGTAAGCATTTAATCACAAATTTAAAAATTTGTTCTTTGTTACATCAAGTTACATTTCTAAATTAATATAAGAGGAAAAATCATCAAATTTTACCAAGCTTTTGGAATCCAATTTTGGTATATAGAAAATCTTAAAATTGCTTTATCTTACGTAAAAAAATGAATACGGAATTAAACTTTCTTAAACTCAAAAGATTGAACTGGAAAGGTATAAGAATATACATAAGGAGAAGGAACTTAAATTTAAAAGCCGATAGTTTAAAACCAAGAATGTTATCATAATAAGAAGTATTCATGTGTTCTTGACAACTGATTCAATGCAAGTGATGCTTCATACTTTACTTTCCAAATGAAGAGATGTTTGAATTTTAAAATAATACTAAACTATGGGAAGAGAAGGACTGACAAAAATCCCAAAAAATAATTTTGCTTCTATAAAACCTTATAGATATATAGATACTAAAGCTTGTGTAAGGCTTTTTGGAAGCAACAATTTCGATGGTCTTATATTTGCAAAAGATATAATTTTTTCGCAACGAATTCAAATAATTACAAGTATGAGTCAAAAAATTACCATGAAACATATTTCATAAAAACAATAGCAAAAACATTTTGTGACATTCTTGTTTGCAGACTGAAAAAATGGTTGGACGATAAGCCGTTTTAATAAAAAAAAAAGTTGACCGAATATTTTGTTGAACATTCTAAACCTCAGAATTCATTGAAATGTAAAAATTTTCCAAACAGTTTATTTTTAAAAGAAAAGTGTTATTTTATTGTGTTTTGTTTCAAAAGTTTGTTCAACTAGGATTCTGGTACGAAGCACTTCCTAAATGCACTGCTGATTTCCGACATAATTTCACTGTGACGTCCAAATATACGCTGTGGCGTCCGAATAGCTGAAAGAAATGTTAATGTATGTAAATGAATCACCTGGAAACATGCAGCTTATACACAAACATTTTTCATATGGTCATATTATTGTCTTCGTTAAGAATAATCTTATTTGAGTCTTAAATACATCAATTTGAATTTTAAAATCTTGAATTAAGGAATCTTGCTGTTCTTAGAGCTTAAAATCTTTGACAAAATAAAAATTTCAATTGGACGATCAACGTTACGAAATTTTCAGGATTATGGCAATCGATAAAATGATTAAGAGTTGACCGTACAATTTTGTACAACAAAATTAACGCTGTTTAAGAAATCAAGAATTTTTATTTTATCAAGTATAACACTTAAAACACAACTATAAACTTGGAAACCAATTAGCTTATTATGCTTATAAACAACACAAAACAAAAATTACCTCACAATCAATTAACCACCTGAAGAAACAAAGTGTGATATAAAAGAAGAAACCTAAAATAAAAGTTCCAGAAGGTGAAACATAATTAAAAATAACTTTGAAAAAAAAAAAAATGGAAAATAGAATTCAAACTACAATCTTAGAAATTAAAATTACTTTCTTGATGATTTGAAACAGTCAACGAATTTCAATATTGTTATTATAAGATATGAACGAATTAATGATTTAAATTACAACTGTACTGTAATAACTCTACATCATGAGTGTGAATATGAATGTAGGTATATCTAAAAGGTATTTAAAACGTACATAATGTATAACTGCAACAATATTATTTTTATAAACATTTTTGTTGTGCTTCTAAATAGTTCCTAAGTTTATCTATTTATTTGAAAAAAAAAAAAAAAAATATGAAAGTTTGCAATACTTCTTCTCTTTCTCTTTTATTACTTTTTCTTTCTTTTTTTCTATTCTTCTTTTTTAAACTACTTTGTAATTTAATACAATATTTTTTAATTTGTATTTTCTTGTAAAAAAATATTATATTTGTATAAGGATGCCACATCAAAATTATTTTTTAATATTAAATTATTATATTATTCAACTTTGGTTTACAAAATATTTTTTATAAATAATAATGATTTCATTCAATTGTTTTATTTTCAAAAATTTCAACTGTATGTATTAGCAAAGCTTTTGAATTTTAGATGGCATGTTTGTACAAAATTAACATTAAAAACATAAAAAAAAAATCAAACTCATACTAACCCTTAAAAATATTTTTATTTATCTCAAAACTAAGCAATATTTTTATTTTTTTTTTTCTAAAATTAATGAAACTTATAGTAACTCGCGGCAAAAAAAAGAAGAAGAAGAAGGCCCTCATGAAATTAGCTTTACTTGGAGGCTTTTTAAAAGCAAAAATTGAACTTTTGCTTAAAATTCTTGGAACTCACCTGCAAATTAAATTTTTGGCCATAGCAGCTGTGGGTCTTCTTATTAATATTGCTCGATTTTGGATTGATCTTAAACGAGGCGGAGGTGCACCACAAAAGGTCAGTATCAATGATTTTAATATTATATTTTTATGATTTAACCCCATTTTCCTAACACTGGATTTATTTTATTTTTTTTTTATTTGTTATAAATACACATGAACTTTTCAGCACTATTATCACTGGCATTAATCTTAATCAAATTAAATACAAAATCATATCAAATGATCAAATACAAAACACGCTTTAACAAAAAATTAAAAAAAAAAAGTATACGAGAACCTACACGCTTAACCCTAACCAAATAATAAATAGGTATTGTTTTTAAAATATCTTATTATAGTTTTTGAATTGGGTTTCATTTCTATATTTTCCTTCTGTAGATTCTTATACTTTAAAAGTAAAACTTAAATTATTAACAGAAAGTAGTTTTCGAAGCAACCTTTTGATTGCTTGTTTTAAAATTCTCTCTAATCCAATTCTTAATATTTATTCTCTTGATCTTCTTGAGAACAGCATTTTCTGTCTTAAACTTATTTTAACAATAACAATACGCAGCATGATCACAAAAAAGAAGTTAAGGTTAGATCTATAAAATTTATTTAACTCGATTTAGTTTTTGAAAACCACTTTTTATAGATTTAATAAAAAAATAATAATAAAAAAAAAAAATTGTAAAATCTTATAAAAAATCATACTCTAAAGATAACGAAACCGACGGACAATAAGCATGAGCATGCGTTCGGTAGTGGTGTCTTTACGAAATGTTTTCCTTCTGTCAGTAAAAATAGAGCTTTTTAGTTACTTTTCTATGCATTTAAAGCTTAAAGAGACTAAAAACAAATTTATATTTTTTCGCAATATAAAATAAAAGTATGGTACTCCAAAAAAGTATTTTTTTTTTAACTGTAGTTAAGCTTTTTTAAAATTAGCGATTTTTCAAAAAAATGAATACAATATTCGATTTCTTCTCAAAATTCTACGTCAATTTCATATTAATGTTCCCTATAAAATATTGAGACCGAAAAAAGTTAGGAGGAAAAACTAAAAACCAAATTCGCATCCGTGTGCCTTTCACATTACAAAAAAGGGTTGTGTCGAAGAGTCTTAAAAATATACGCGCAAGTGAATTTAATAAAGCTTAGCAAAAGAGAAATTTAAAAAAAAACTTTATCTAAAAAATCAATAACAGTTTTTATTAATAGGTACTAGAAATCCAAAATCAAACAACATAGTTTCAATTGTTTATTGCAGTAAACCTTTTTAAAATAGTGTAATTAAGAACAGGTCCTTGTTTATTTAATATACTTAATAAACGCTAAACATAAACTAAAAAAATATTTTCTTATGCAAATAGGTACATTAAAAAAAGCAAATCAATGAACAAATTTCTTTGGAATGTTTGTGAGAGAATCAGTTTTCATTCTAAAAGATTCAACATACAATATATTCCATTAAGCTATACAAATAATACAAAATATACAATGAGGATACATTGAATAAAATTAAAGAAGTGCATCAATAGGTCAGACCTTTAGACAAAATAAATAATTCTTAAATGTAGAAGTTTAGTTTAGCAGCTTATTTTGGATGTGGAGTTGTAACCAAAATTTAAGAACGTATAGTTTTTCGTAATAACCCCAGGGAAAACCTTCTAGTATATTTAATCAGAATACCATAAAATATACCAGAAATAATGTTAAATATACCAGACGTATAGTTATCTCTGCATTTTGATCGTTCTAAAATTTTAGGTAGATCTCAAAATCACAAATTGGCTGCAGGTTTGCAAAATATGAAAACAAAAAACAAACAAAAACCTCGGTTTCATTAATTTTTCTCTTTTCATTTGTATTTTTATAAGATTTTATATTAAAAAATATTGATATCATAAGTTTTAAAATATCACTACAACTTTTAGTATAACACACATCAACATTCAAAGAAAAGTCTATGAATAGTCCCAAAAAATCCATTTGGAACTAGAAAAGTGCAAAAACTGCAAAAAATGAAGCTAACAAAGCAAAAAACCTTCTTTCCTCGGAAGAAGGATTTAACTCCGTTTCTAGCTATTTTTTCTCAGATTATTTGAATAACAAATCATATAAATATTTAACCACTTTAATTAAATGAGTAATTTTGCTCGGACTAATTAGATAAACGTCAAATAGCTAATTTAACTAGCTAATAGAGTTAAATAGCTAATAGTTTTTTTTTTTTTAAATTGTCCTCTTTTTTTTTCAAAATCTTTAAGGATCATAAATATTTCTATTTTTCTAAATCGATTAATTAGTAACGCATAAATTTTCTTATAAATATCACATTTCTTATACTTTCTGGTTTGTTTGCTTTTTAGAATTAGCGAGCAAATGTTCAATTTATTAAGAAAAATAATTTGTTTGTACTTTTTTACGAACATTTTCACTCGCGCAAGTAATCTATACAGCTTAAACTAATTCGCTCGAGTGGGTGAGTTTAGTGAAAAGCTTTATACGACCAATTTGAATCCAACTGCAAATATTTTTGTTTTACTGCAGATTAAGATTTTTTGTTTCTTCACTCCATAAAAGGGTAATCATTTTTTTTAACTTGATGTAGCAAAAAAATTAGAACCCCAAGAATTTTATATTTATTAACTTTTAAATTATAAAATAATTTAAACGAGTTTAACACATTATAAGTTTAAAATCTTAATAAATTTAGGTACGTAATAGACTAAAAAAAAAAAATAGATTTCTTGAATAAAAACAACGCCTTTCCCTATTAAAATTTTAACTCTTTGACCTTTGCTAAGACTCTATAAATATGTCTTTTTATTAACAATAGTAAATAAATATAACAGCATGTTTTCAAATACAAAAAAAATATTTAAATAATCTAATAAAGTGCAAACATATTTTGTTTATAAATTATTATAAACTAATTATAATATTTTATACCAATACATATATTTACTGGGACCTCTATTATAAAAAAATATACTACCCTGAGTTATTTGTAAAATAATTGCATGGTATCCTTTGGTGCTTGTCCATTTTTCACTTCAAAGAATAAATCTCTTTAACGGCAGGTTGTCTATGTTGAACATGCACATCATCAGCATCACTATGAGGATCATGGTGAAGATTGGGGCGAACAAGGTTCAAATGGCGGTAGCTATTGGAAACGTTCCATAACTGATCCCATACCAGCAGCTGCAGCACCAGAACAAACATCGGAAAACATTGGCTATTATCATTATCAATCAAATGATCCAAATTATATGGCCTATCATTCTCAACTTCCATCCTATTCATAAAGCTAATAATATAATCCTATTTTCCGGGATACAAAAATTAATATATAAAATATAATTATTTTATTTTATTTATATTTAAATTTAAGTGTAAATTTATTATTTTGATAAAACAAAATGTTACATTTAAGATTAATTTATTGAAAAAAAAAAAAAAGAATCATTTATAAATCATGTTGTTTTATTAATAAATTATAACGGCCATCAAAGAGGAACAAGGTAAATTGTCAACTCATGAAACCGTTTACACGTCCAGACTATAAATTTAAAAACTGTTTTAGTATAGAGACGCAAAAAAGTGTCAAGCTGATCCAAGAATACCCACCTACCACATCAGACACGAAAACGATGAATGAATTCATAAATTACGCGACATGGTACCCAAATTTGTTAACAAGTTAATAAACTATTTAGAAGTCTCATTCCTCATTATTACTTTGATATAAAAATACTAGACTGGGCCAAAAAAATAAAATATTTTTTTTTTTGAAATTAACTTCGAAAATCTTGTTCAGGATGATGAAAAAAAAATTTGGTGAAAATTTGAGCCGTTAAAAAAAATTTTAAGAGGTCTATCATCGGTGTTTTTTATTTTTATACATGATATGATGTTTTACAACAGAACTGCTAGACGATCAAAGTAAAAAAAATTTCTGTTCATTTTTTCTTATATAAAATTAAATTTCCTACAAAAAAGATCTAAATGAAAATTTTCGTCAGACGAGCCGTATTCGAGTAATTAAGCTTTTTAAATCGAAGTGTTTTTTCAATTTGCCTGTTTCACTTTGGAATTTTGTGATGAGCAAATAAGTGAATAGAAAAATAAAACCTCGACAGATTCTTATAGGAAATTTAATTTTCTACAAAAAAGGTCTTATAGTAATTTTCCCTAAATTGAGTTTTGAAGAAGTTATTCACGATTTAAATCGAGAAAAAAATTAAAAAATCAATTTTCAATTTCAAAATTTTCTAATTCACTGAAAATTCAATATTTTCAAATTAGCAAGATGTTTTCTTGTAGGGAATTAAACGTTCTATAAAAAGTTCCTTGGCAGCAAATTAATTGCTTTAACCGTTAAGAAGATATTCGTATCAAAACCAATGCCCACTGATTTCAATAATTTTCTTATGACAAGTATGCATTTGCGATTTGAATACGATTATCTTCTAAACGGTTAAAGCAATTAATTTGCTGCCAAGGAACTTTTTATAGAACGTTTAATTCCCTACAAGAAAACATCTTGCTAATTTGAAAATATTGAATTTTCAGTGAATTAGAAAATTTTGAAATTGAAAATTGATTTTTTAATTTTTTTCTCGATTTAAATCGTGAATAACTTCTTCAAAACTCAATTTAGGGAAAATTACTATAAGACCTTTTTTGTAGAAAATTAAATTTCCTATAAGAATCTGTCGAGGTTTTATTTTTCTATTCACTTATTTGCTCATCACAAAATTCCAAAGTGAAACAGGCAAATTGAAAAAACACTTCGATTTAAAAAGCTTAATTACTCGAATACGGCTTGTCTGACGAAAATTTTCATTTAGATCTTTTTTGTAGGAAATTTAATTTTATATAAGAAAAAATGAACAGAAATTTTTTTTACTTTGATCGTCTAGCAGTTCTGTTGTAAAACATCATATCATGTATAAAAATAAAAAACACCGATGATAGACCTCTTAAAATTTTTTTTAACGGCTCAAATTTTCACCAAATTTTTTTTTCATCATCCTGAACAAGATTTTCGAAGTTAATTTCAAAAAAAAAAATATTTTATTTTTTTGGCCCAGTCTAAAAAATACAATTCGAAAATTCGCACCTACCAGAAGAAGATAAGTCGTTTAAAACGTGCGATGTCAATCAAAATTAAAAAAATAAAGAAATATAAAAAGGGTGTTTTTTTTTTAAATGTAAGTTAGTAAAAAGCTCAAAGCAGGTAGTAGTTTTACTTTTAATAGTTTTTTATGATTCAAGTTATTTTTCTAGTTCAGATATTTTAAGATACTTGAACTTGAATTAAAGACAACGCTCTCTCTGTTAAACTTTTATTCAATGTTAACAAGTTTGGTAAGTTTACAAAAAAACACCCTTTAATAAATGTGCGTATTTGAGTAAGCCATATTCATTCAATTTCTTATGAGACAACAATACAAACAATTTGCATAAATAGCAAATTTGGAAAGCGAGTGTATTCACCCTCAAAGAAACGTTTACTTGGGTTTTGTATGTGGATCTCGATTGAAATTAGGCGAAGTCAATTAGGCTTCTACGTCTTCCTAGTTTTATAGCTTTTTTATTTGAAATTTATTCCTTGGTGTGTCCCAAAAATAGAAAGAATTCAGGTCATAACGTTGAGAATACTGAAATAGAATAAGAAGTAAAAGAACACACACACAGTAAGTACTTACACATTAAAATATGCTTTTACATAAATTATTATTTTTGTAAGGTATGAGAATCAGCTGCAATATTTTCGGGATTGAGGTAAAAATTCTGCAACAATTTGAAACTTTGCAAGGCGCACAAAAAAGACCATATTGACTTGGAATGGTTTTCAGAAAAATTATAATTAAATGAATAAAACCAAAATACTCGATAGAATTTTTAGATGTTATGAATGCTAAAATTAAGTATATGATACAAAATATAAAAAAAAATCATGTGTGTAATTTGCACGCGGTAGAATTGAAACCTTAAAAATCATTTTTCTTGCAAAAAAAAAAAAAAAATCGAAAAAATCTACCTTTTTTATTCCATCACCTTTAAATCCATATGTTTTATATAACAACCTATAATAAATTTTATATCATCTGAAAGCTTATTGTTTCAACTCAAAATATTTATATCGACCATGTCTATACAACATCTACAAAAAGAGCTAGAATTTTTTGAACCCCAACACTTTTCACCGGAAAAGCAAAAAAATCAATGTTTTTTTTTCTTCTAACACCATTAAATATATTTTTTTACCGACTTCCAAAAAGGAGGAGGTATTCAATTCTTCTGTATTTTTTTTTTTTTTTTTATGTTTGTTACCGCATAACTTTGGACAGAGTCAATCAATTTTGATAATTCTTTTTGTATTGGAAAGCTAGTGGCTACAGTGTGGTCCATTTCAATTTCGTTCAGTTAAAGCCATAGGAACTATTAAAAAAAAACATAAAACCCCGTTTTGAATCATAGAAGTCGGTTTTGTTTTTTTTTGATAAAAATGATTATTTAAATGACAACCTATCATTAATTTTATAGCACCTGAAAGCGTTACCTTTTATATGACGCTTCAATCATATTTCTAGCATGCCTACAAAAAAAGTAAGACATTTTTAAAGCCAACTATGTCAGAATTACAAACTGATATAACGATACTTCCTACACTGAGGGCTGGTCATCGGCAACAGCTCTCCTCAGGTGTTTTGAGGTATTTTTTACCGACTTCCAAAAAGGAGGAGGTATTCAATTCGTCTGTTTTTTTTTTTTTTTTTTTTCAATGTTTGTTACCGCATAACTTTGGACTGAGTGAACCAATTTTGATAATTCTTTTTGTATTAGAAAGCTGGTGGCTGCAGTGTGGTCCCTTTTCGTTCACTTTTAGCCATAGAGGAACTATTTTAAAAACCATAAAACCCAGTTTTGATCCATGGAAGTCGGTTTTGTTTTTTGCTAAAAATGATTATCAAGTTCAATTAAAGATTGTGTAACTTGTAGAGCACGTACCGTTATGTGTGATATATATAATGAAAGGTAATATTATCAGCATGCGTATTAAAGTTAAATACAATTTTTATGTGCTCTAAATCAAAAGATATAACGTGTTTAAAAAAGAACATCTTTTTACCGTTATCTCAGGATTTTAAATATAAAATTAATTAAAATTTTCTACAATTGTAGTTTATTTAATTACCCATCTACTGTATTGTATTTCATTGATCTATCCGTTAAAACAAAAAAGTTATAATCCATTGATTTTTCCTGTCGCTTTTTCGTTTCATCTTGTTTCAAATCACTACGATACTAAAGAAGTTTTCACTTCAAAAAACTTAACGTTAAAAAAAATTTCGACACAAGTGTAGTTGTACTTTTGGTATAAACGTATCAAAAAATCTGTATGGAAAGATTTTGAGATATGATTTTTTTTTATTATTTATCCAGATCCTGATGATGAGCGAAAAAGGCCCTCGAAATTATATAGATTATATAAAAAAAAAAAAGTTAAAATAACGATAGAGTCTTTAGTCAAAAATCGATAATTTTGTGCAAATTATTTGAAATCACAGTTATTGCTTCGACCTATGGCATGGACAATACAATCCTTATTTCATTAATAAAAATAGTTACAGTGTGGTAAGAAAGTTTCTATCAATTTTCAAAGTTTTATCTTATGTGGACAAGCTAACAAACTGTGGTGTATGAGCAACATTTTTTTTTTTTTTATTCAGAAGAAACATTTTTCCGTTGCTATTTGTTGGCTATAGTGGACCATTTTTCGTCCATTAACACTATGAAGCATTATAAAGTGCCTTATAGTTGATTTAAAAACGTTGCCTATGCAATTTGAATTGTAGTGATTAAGGTAACATTGGATATGAAAGTGCTTGAATCTAGCAAATAATTGTATTTGATGTAACATTTTGGCCGAATTTTAACAACTCTTTCTATAAGACTCGTTTCAGCTAATCCTAAGATTGCTTCCTAAATTTTTGCTTGATATAGTCCCATAGATAAATGGCATTCAAATCAGGGGTGGGGCTATTTGGGGCTAGTTTTACTACTGCCTTTTTCGCCAGTAGGTAAATTGTTATTGTTCTTTTCGTGAAGTTCTGTCATTTTGAATAAATTAATGAATATTTTCGTTTTAAAAAGTTATTCGTATGAAAATTATTTGTTGGCTTATAATGTATATAATTTTAAATTTTGAATTATGATTTGATAGTTTACTGTGTCTGCCCAAAAATTGTGTTCATTTATGAAAAGGTATCGGAAGTTTAACATCTTCTTCTTTTTATATACTCACATATCAATGCCTCCAAGCGTCCTTTTTTAATAAAAATGTGTAAGAATGATTCTAAGAACCTAAAGAAAAAAAACTATTTTTCCAAAATATTTATTGTAAGAAGGTAAAAATAAAACTATTATTTGTAAAAATTGAAATAATATCTTTTTAAATTCAAATTTGTTTCTAAAAATGACTATAATATCTTTTTTAAATTCAAATTTAAAGCTTTTTAATCTTCAGATATTTTTCTAGGCTTTCTCAATTTGTGTCTTTTTTTACAATAACAATATGTGGATTGTTTAATGTATTGTATACCTTCTTAGAAGAACAAATAAAAGTTTAAATTATTTAAAAAAATCACGTAGTTTTCTTTAAAAGGGTGTTAATAGATTCATGGGCTAGATTCAAAAAAAAAAATGTATCAAAGTTGGAATACAAAATTAATTTGTGTTTCTCATTTGAAACAACAAAAAAATATAAGAATGTAATTGTTCATTTGAAAATATTCGCATTTCATCAGGCGCTTGCAATTTAACGCTAAGATTTAGTGTTAAAAGTTGCAAATAAATATTTAAAGATTTTACGAGTCAAAATAGTTAACTTAATGTTAGTTTTGGTTTGAAAGTCATTCGGAAAAGTTGTATTGAATTTTATTACAAAAAAAAAAAAAAAAAAAAAAAAAAATAAGAATATTGGTGTATTTTTAAAAATTAAAATTAAATAATTCTGAAATGATTGCCCAAAGTGAGTTTGTGTTTAATAATAATTTAAAGAAAACCGGCTTCAATCAAATTGAAAAAATTTACTTTGGAAAGAAATGGAAGCATTCAAAGTAAACTTTTTCTAAAATTTGAGGTAAACAAAATATGCATTTAATTCGTTTTCTTTAAACAGATTTTCTAATTTCCCAGTAACTACTAATAAATATTGTACACTTTATATATCAGTGCGTAGAGAAATATCTGATTTTGAAAAGTCTTTTGTGTAGTTAAGATATAAATGTGAGGATTAGAATCAAAACCCATTTTATCCACTTTCAGAGATTTCGAGTAAATCGAGAAAAACAAAATTAGAAAATCAAAAAATGTATGGATTTTGCTATTTTCTACATATTTTGTGGTCTGATATCTTAGCCATAAAATACAATTTGGGATTCGCCCACGTATGCATTTGAATAATAAGAACAAAACCTCATACCTAAGTCATTTTTTTTGAAAAGTGGATATAATGGGTTTTGATTCTGATCCACACAAATATACCTAATATAAAAAAATAAATTCAAAGGGCAATTTAAATAAATTCTAGAATTCAAGTTTAGAATTTTTCTTTCAGTGTATAAATCTATTTTTAGAGAAAGCCTTTCCAACAATGTGCATTATGTGCACGTGCAAAATGTTAAACCACTGCTGGGTAGGTATAGTTGTCTACCAAACGGAACTGAGCGTTTAAAATAATAATTATATTACTCCTGCTCTGTCCTCCTGATGTGTTATTATTCAATGCGTGCCCAATGCACATGTTTATCGTTTTATTCACAAATCACCACTAGTCACTACACTTGTGTACACGCATCTTCCATGTCCTGTTCCTGTCGTCCAGGAGGTGAAGAACACTGCTGACAACAATATGTGTGGTTCTGCCTTTTGAGCATTTTCCTTGTCATTCTTAGAAATATCAATTGATTTTCCTGATGGCCACAAAGAGACTCTACACACACGTTTGGTAATATAATTAAAATTAGCATTCCTTTAATTTTACTTCCTTTGCAAATAAGTCATTATACTCAACAACAACAACAACAAAGGTTCTATGCTGTGTGAAGTGACCAAACACGTGTCGTCTGCCACAGGAATTAGCTACCTATTATTCCAGAAGAACCTCCGTGATACTGGTCAGAGATAAGCCCTTTTTGTCTTCATTCGTATTCCAAATGAGCTAATATAGCCATTTTCGATTTCTCTTTCGTGGACACAAAAATGAACAACGACGCACTTTGAACAAAGTTCACGTTCCATTAAAGAATGCGTTTTAGGGAAACCATCATCATCATCGTCAGGTCTTCTTGCACCTTAACTCCATCCAGATCCAATATTACCATTAAAATAAAGTAAAGTAAACTCTTAAATAATGACCGGCTGACCAATTCTAAATTAGAAAGTAGGCCAACAATTCCAGTCACGTATGTTGTGTGCAACAAAATGAGATACTTTGATGCGAATTAAAAAAAAACCTCTGGTATAGCACTCGATATGAGTCCCATTTGGCTTCCGGAAAATCTACACGTTCGTCTATAGAAGGGCTTATGGTAAGGAATGTTCTTTGAAAGAAAGGTCTAATGCACCAGTCTTTTTGTCGTACAACTTACTCATTTCTGATCAATTTTAGAACCCATCTTGTGTCACTTATAAACCTCTTCATGACATAATTTAGTTTCAAAAACCTGACAATAATACTTAAACACTCTCTGTTCACACTCTTAAACTAGAGCAAGAAGAGAACGTTAAAGAATGAAAATCCCTCAGTGAATAAGAATCACTTTTTTTGAAAAGAACAAACAAATATAGAACAATGAGATTTTAAATAGATAAGATAAATTTATTCTTTGGAATGAAAAAGAAGTGGAAATACAAATGAGTCGTAGGTAGGTCCACAATTTGAAAAGAGATTATAATGAATGCACCTTCACAATTTTTTGGCAAAATATCAAAAGATTTTGATAACAATGCTGATTTTTGAAAAGAATTTTTATGTCAAGTTTCATGGGTGTTGTCAAGGTGTAAATTTTGATTGTTTGTCTTATTGTCTTCTAAAGGATGAAGTGCAAAGCTGTCAAATTTTTAGTTGCGATACAAATGTTTTAAATGTGTTATAGATAAAGTTTAGTATCCAAATTGAAGAGTACATTTTTTTTCGAGACACTTTTGCCGAAAGTGTCACCACAGTGGATCCACTATCACAAAATTAAATTGAATCATTGTCACATTTTTTTTTCTTTATAAAAAAAAAATATTACGCATACGCCACAGTGACCCATAAATTTCTCACCTGAATGATACGGCTAAGAAAATTTTCCAAGACATACATTTATTCAAAGACTCCAATACAGAGTCGGTTTCATTGAAAAAAAACACCCTTTAACACACTTTGGTTTGAAAACCTTATAATTACTTAGACTGTCATTACAATTTTTGGGTTTATCCCAATTTAAATTTTATTTAAAATAAACCGTTTCAGATAAGTTAAAGAAATTATTTAAATTTTTTTATGTTTTGAGCTAATATTGTTACTTCACGCTTCCAAAATTTAAATGAAATAAAATGCACGTACATTAGGGTGGGTCAAAAAAATCGAAATTCTTTTTTTTTGATTTGGTACTCCGAAACCAATGCCCACTGATTTCAGTAGTTTTCTTATGTCTCGTATGCATTGCGATTTGGATACGATTATCTTTTAAACGGTTAAAGCAATCAATTTGATTCCAAGGAATTTTTTGTAGAACGTGTAAGCCCTTACAAGAATATATTTTGCGAATTTGAAAATAATGAATTTTCAGTGAATAAGAAAATTTTGAAAAGTAAAAAATGTTTTTATATTTTTTTTTAAATTTGACCTCGAATATCTTTAGAATGGTTAGATTAATGAAAAAAGTTAATAAGACATTTTTTGTGGAACAATCTATTTCCTACAAGAATATGTCTTGCGCGTTTGATTATTATAATTTTTCAATTTGTTAAAAAAATTAAGAACAAAAAACGAATTTTTAAAGTTTTTCTCTATTTTTCGACCTCAAATATCTATTAAACGGTTAGATAAACGAAAAAAGTGTACAAGGCCTTTTTTGTAGAGCGTTCAATTTCCCACAAGAATATGTAAAGAAATTTGCTAAAAAGAAAATTAAAAAAAAAAAAAAATGATTTTTTTTTGTAGAAGCTTGATGTAAAAATGGAAAATTGCGAAGCGGAGGACCTTCCCATTTACATAAAGAGTTCATATTTGGTGTGTATATTCTAGAGGTATCTAGCAATCGATTTTTCGGAGTACCAAATAAAAAAAAAATTTTGTTTTAAAGCTTATTAGATTATTTAAACTTTCTTTTCAAAAACATAGTCAACAAAAAACATCTTTATTTTCAAAAAAAAAATCAAAATCAATACTGGAACCATTCAATTTCTGTTTCAATTTATATATTGTTGTTCAACATTCTTTTTCAATGGTTTCCTTCATGTAGGGGAGAGGTGCGGACAGTGAGACACCCTTTTTTTAAATTGGTATATCTTAGAATGTTTTCAAGATAGCTTAACAAAACTTTGAAGACAGTTTAAAACACATTTTATCTTAATGTTGCAAAAAAACTTGTAGTTAAAGAATGAATGAGAGCATCACATTGGACTTAAATGTAGAAAAAGTCAAAACGTCTCACTGTTTGCAAGGGGTGCGATCAGTGAGACATTCTTAGGTGAAACAAAAAATTTACGAAAACGTCAAATAATTAGGTAATTGACAAGTATATAAATAATAATTAATTTATGTTACTTTAACCCATTTTTTCAAATAAAAATAACAAAAAGCCCAAAAAAAAAAAAACGAAAGAAAAAACACTTCGAAATCATATTGAACATTCTAAAATAAAAGATTTTTTTTTTAAACTATTTGTCTCACTGTTTGCTTTTTAAAAATCTTATGTCTCATTGTTTACTTTTTGTCATTTTTCGGAAAAATATTAAATTATAAAAAACGAGAAGGAATTCTAATTACATGATATTTTTTTATGAAAGAACATATAAATATAATACATATGTAAAAAAAATTCTCTCCACTAACCAGATTTTTTTGTGTTATACACTCTTTTTATAACACTCCAAAAACTACTTTCACCTGATTTTGTGTGATATTTTACGGTGTAGGGAAATGGACAGCTTTAATTAAGTCGGGACAAAATTAAAAGACGCAGACGGGGAAATAAACGTTTTGACCCAAACTAGCGTTACTGTGCTTATTTTCCGAAAAGAGAAAAATGGATTGTCTCACTCAAGTCTAACTCCGTTGGAACCGACGGCATCCATCCGGTTTTTCTGAAAGCCATTCTTCCGTTTGTAGTTAAATACATAACTTACATATTTAATAACATTTTAATGACGAGTACTTTCCCCTCCGTTTGGAAACAAGCGAAGATAATACCAATTCCAAAAAATCATGAGGCAGGTGAATATAGACTTATAGCAATATTAATTTTTCTTTCTAAAGTTCTGGAGAAAATTATAAATCAACAAATAAGAACTTTTCTTTGGAACAACAAATTGATGTGTATAAATCAATCAGGCTTTCGCCCTAAGCACAGCTGTACTACAGCTTTAATTGACGTCGTTGAAAATATCAGAAATCAATTAGATAAAGATAAAGTGACTATATTAACGCTCCTTGATTTTTCAAAGGCATTTGATACCGTCAACCGTTTCATACTTTGCGAAAAACTTAAAGATCAATTCCATTTCTCGTTTCCATCAGTCAAGCTTATTCTCTCCTACTTAACCGGTCGATCGCAGGCAGTATTTGCCAACAATGTTATGTCAAGTTTTCTCCCCTTGCAGAGAGGTGTCCCTCAGGGTTCTATTTTGGGCCCTTTGCTGTTTTCTATGTATATTAATGATCTTCCTTCATGCCCGTTAAACTCTTCTGTACACATGTATGCTGATGACGTTCAATTATACAACAGTTTTCAACTAGGTATGCTTGAGAATGGTGTGCATGAAATCAATGAGGATTTGAATGCTATCGTTATGTGGTCCCGCAAAAACGATCTTTGCTTAAATCCGAAAAAAACTAAATGCTTAGTCATCTCTAGATCCATAATTGATACTTCATATTTTCCTCAGATATATTTGAACAACTGTGCTATCGAGTTCGTTGATTCTGTAAAAAATCTTGGGCTTACATTTAATAAAACGCTAAGTTGGAACACCCATATAAATCAAACACTAGGTAAGGTCTATGGAGGTCTGCGATTACTCTGGGCGTCTCATCACATAATGCCTTTAAAAACACGCCTAATATTGGCCAAAACCTTATTAGTACCCCTTTTGCTTTTTTGTTGCGAGGTGTTTAGTAATTGTGACTCCGAACACAAGCGAAAACTCAACGTTGCATTCAACAGTATTACGCGTTATGTTTATGGTCTTAGGAGATACGACCACATCTCAAGTTTTTCCAAATCTATCTATGGCATGTCACTTGATAATCTATTCAAGTTAAGAACCTTAACCATGCTTCACAATATCATACAGTCGCATCAGCCTGAATACTTATATAATAAAATAAATTTTACGCGTTCTGAAAGATCATGCGACATAATCCCAGTACGTTACACATTCCTTGTATCTGAACGGCAGTTTTATGTGCATTCTATTCGTTTATGGAACTCCCTCCCTCGCTCTGTTAAAATTATAAGCAGCCCGACCATGTTTGGAAAAACGCTAAGAGAACTCTTCTCCTAGCTCTGTGCTTGTTTGGTGATGTTGATGATGAAGAAGATGATGATGATGATGATGATTATGATGGTGATGAGGAAGACGCTAGTTTTTGAATGTTTTTATTATTTTAATTATTAGCTTTTTTTTTTTTCTTTTGATAACACTTAAATAATCTTAATATTAATTATTTAATACATAATGTACATTTTTCCACTTATAACTCAAAGCACAAATTTTGTAAAAATAGTATTTAGATACTGAAATTTGCTCTAATTTATAAGATTTTGTATCTTACTGAGTATAATTATACAATAAAAGAACTATGAACTATGAACACTGTTTGCACTGTCCGCACCTTTCCCCTACCTACATACATTATTTTTTCTTCAACTATTTTTCTCAAGTTTTATTTTTATACAAGATGAAGAATAACCAAGCGCCAGTAGTAAATTATTTTTTTCCCGCCGACCCTTCCTTGCCCATAAAGTTTATATTCCATTCATAGAATGTATATACTATACATATATGCATTCCTTATGCAAATGACCAAAACGGTGATGAATTGCCTTCTGAGTATCTAAATCTCGCCACCGTTTATATTCTTCGAATCGGTTTACAAGTAAAAGTACTTATATCGAAAGACATAATAGTTTTATAATTTAAATATCAGTGCAGTTTTTTGGCAGACAAAATTTCTTATTTGGACTTGGACATTTTCAAGTGATTTTTTGACGATTGATAAGAAAAAATTTTTTAAAGATTTTTTTTTTTTTATTGTATTGAGCAATCCTATACGATGGAATCACCAAAGTAATAAAATACGTGAAATAAAAATATTTATAATCGAAATAAAACTTGCATTCGTCATGTATTATTTTGTGAAATAGAATTGTGATAATGCCAAAATAAACTTTTCATTTTATGTTACAAAAGTTTCTATGGAATCTACACTTTAAAGTAGAATTTAAGAGAGCGCAACTTGATCAGTAAATTGATTTATCTCAAAACTTTAAAGTTATAACCAATTTTCATTTAAAGTTATAACTATTTAATAGGTCTCAGTTAAAGTGAGATTTGTTATAAAAAGTTGGTTACTAATAAGCGATAAAAATGAAATCACCAAAAATTCTGTTAAATGTAAAAGAACTAAATAATTTCCCATTTTCTTCAAAGCCTGCATATTTTCGCAACATCAGACTTCCAGACATTGGTGTGTTTTGAATATTAGAGTATATTATTTTGTGATTCCAATCAGGTATAAAGTCTTCTTACATGTAATTTTTGTATATTTTTTTTTTCTGAAAACAAAAACCACCAAGACTAGAATTGATCGATTGTCATAAAAAACATTGTAGCTTGGTAACTACACTATCCCACAGTTCTGAAAGCAAAAATTAGCTGACGACAACTTAAAATTATGTTGTTTTTTATTTACAGCAGACTTATCATGTACGTTTACCTTTAACGCCTTAAAATGTATTCCACTCCCTTTAGTTAGAAATTTTGCAAACAAGAAAAATATTCATTCAAGAAGAAACCGCATCCAAAGTCACAATGTTTATGTGCAAAATTCAATTTCACTTGGAAACAGTATAGCTTAAACCGATTCGAAGAATATAAACGGTGGTCGCCAGATTTAGATACTCAGAAGGCAATTTATCAACGTTTTGGTCATTTGCATGAGGAATGCATATAAATTCTATGAATGAAAAATAAAGACTTAGTGGGAACTGTGGGGAGTTAAAGGAGGGTAAAAGAAATAATTTACTACTGGCGCTTGGCTATTCTTCATCTTGGATAAAAATAAAACTTGAGAAAAATAGTTAAAGAAAAAAAAAAAACTGATATGCAAATTAGGATTCAAAGGAGGTAGTTTGAACCTTACATTAAAGACAACAATTTAACAACGTTGCTGTGCATGTTAGTAAATAATATATCCTTTATATTTCGATCTTCTAAAACAACTATTTCAATCAACTATTTTTTACTCAAGTCAAGTGTGGGAACTAGTACCCCGTACAAATCGGAATTACCCAAACTTATATCGCATACAAAGTTTGCCCTACAATGCTAATGTCTTCACTTAAGTAAGGCGTAAGAGACGCACTTTGAGTGACAGTTGGAAAACACTAATTCCAAGTAAGAAATTCTTTTAACAAAGTTCTTTAGAAAATTACTTTTAAAGTATAGGTAACAGTTTTGCAACTAACTGACATTAAGGAATTCCTATTTTGACAGAAGACATACAAAAATGACATTGGAATCTAAACTGTTTTCTTTATATCAAATTATCGATTCAACTTCTCTATATTTGGCATTTTACTGGACAAAGTCTGTTTTTTTTTTTGTCGGAAAGAATGAAGTAGCTTTTGTGCATATACGGCATATCTCGCATGCCAAACAACGTGCCGCTGCCAACAAATGAATGAATCTGCTAAATGATTGACGTATAAGTCAGACAACTGAGCCACACCTTTGGTTTTCTTCTACTCTACATATATCTATGTTGCCGCAGAGCTAAGTGACCCAATATAGTTGTTACGAAAAGTCCCATCCATATCGCTGAATATAGTTCCAAATATCATTTTGCTTTGTGCTACCAAAGAACAAATTCTGAATACTACGTGATAATTTTTTTTAAGTAGAACCTAACAACCATTTGACTAAATGGCAAACGATTTATGCGCAATATCATAAACGGTATACGATTTTTTTTTTTGCAAAGAATGATTTTTCATTCGATCGATTTCATTCAGTTAATTTCCTTTTTTTTAATTTTATGTGGGATCAAGAGTTTCAACAGTAAGAAATTAGTATATATTAAAAATTGAACAGATCTTTTTATACCTCTTTCCACACCCGCAAACAGGGTTGCCATAAGTGCAAATATATCTGAAGAGGACTTTTTGTTTAAAATTCTCATCTGTGCGACTTTTGTCGTCTGCGACTCTAATTATCTCCGACTTTTTTCTTTTGTGACTTTTGTTGACTGCGAATCTTATCTTCTGTGATTCCTTTTCTTGGATTGCTGTCGTCCGTCGTCTTTTCATTTGCGACTTTTGTCGTTTGCGGCTTTTGTCGACTGCGACTCTTTTCATCTGCGATTCTTATCTTCTGCGATTCTTGTCGTCTTGGACTCTTGTCATCTGCGACTATTGTCGTCTGTGACTTTTGTCGTAAGGAACTTTTGTCGTCTATGACTTTTGTCGCCTGTGATCATTTTCTTTTGCGAATCTTATTGTTTGCGACTTTTGTCGTCTGCGACTCTAAATATTTCCGACTTTTTTCTTTTGTGACTTTTGTCGACTGCGACTTTTATCTTCTGTGATTCCTTTTCTTGGATTGCTGTCGTCCTTCGTCTTTTCATTTGCGACTTTTGTCGTTTGCGGCTTTTGTCGACTGCAACTCTTTTCATCTGCGACTCTTATCTTCTGCGATTTTTGTCGTCTTGGACTCTTGTCATCTGCGACTATTGTCGTCTGTGACTTTTGTCGTCTGTAACTTTTGTCGTCTATGACTTTTGTCGCCTGTGATCATTTTCTTTTGCAAATCTTATTGTTTGCGACTTTTGTCGTCTGCAATTCTTGTCATCTTGGACTCTTGTCATCTGCGACTTTTGCAGTTTGTGACTTTTGTCGTCTGTAATTTTTATCGTCTGTGACTTTTGCGTTTGTGATCATTTGTCTTTCGCGAATCTTATTGTGGTGCGACTTTGTCGTCTGCAATTCTTGGCGTCTTGGACTCTTAACGTTTTCAAATCTTGTCATCTGCAACTCTTGTCACCTGTTATTCTTGCTCTTTGTGACTTTTATCATCTGCGACTTTTGTCGTTTGTGACTCTTGTTTTCTGCGACTCTTAACGCCTGTTGTTTTCTTCAATTCTGTTGTCTACGATAAATGTCGTCTGTGATCATAATCGTCGACGACTTTCTGCGAGTATAGTCATTTGCGAACACAAAATGTCGATAAATTCAAATAAACGATTTACAGTTCTGTAATAAATGGCAACCACAAACCCTTTAAAACTTTTACCTTTCTTAAAGTTAAATCTAAGTTCATTATTTATATCACAGACTTTCGTCTAAGTTACATCGTACATCATCAACAATGCATCCAAATGCATTTCCTATCACACATGAAACCGCGAAGAGAAAGAAGAAAAAAAAAATTAAAATTCTGAATTCAGCACAAAATTGGCAAAGAACACCAAATAACGGCAGCAAAGATGCGTCTTTGCATGAAGCGTTATAATATGTTAGTGTCTCAACTCTTAATGGCCACCGCTTTTAAATTCTGGTATAGCTCTTGTAAGCAAAGTAAGTCGTCAGATTGACGACAGAGTTTATGTGTTCTTTCAGTACTTTGATAGCTTAGATTCAAGATAGTTGCAGTGCAAAATTGTTCTTAACCAATGAATAAAATAAAACAAAAAAAAAACTGCAATGATATGCATTTAAATAGTCGAATGAGCTTGGACACAAGTTTAAGGGTGACTGACATGAATTCGTGTGCATATTTTGCATTTTCGCGTTGCATTAACTTAGTGACCACTAGAATACGTTATCGAAAAGATTCCTATCACACAATATGCAGCATACCTTTTTAAACATGTGTCAGAGATATTAAAAACTTTTTTTTTTTTAAATAGAGGGGGAGAAATTATATGTATGGAAACCATATCGCCCATGTGACGCCAATACTTGACATGGGAATGCACTGTTCTTCTGATGCACTGCGAATTATTATATGTTCAGGAATAGCAGCTGATTTATTGCTCTACTGGCACATATTATCACGATAAGTACCTACCTATATTGTATTTTTTATGGCAAGGAGTATGAAGGAATTTGATCATTTTTTTTTTTTTTTAACTAGAACTGGGTTTTGAAATCGTGAAGATATTTTGATTTCAGATTTGAAGTTTTCACAAGAAATATGTTTAAGTTTTTGTTGAGTCCCAAAAATAACGGCGATTTGCACTCAAAACTGCAAGAACTATAAAAATCTTAAAATACTTAGGTATAGTTATTTAATTGAATTAAAGCTAAATTTTGTTCATAATATTAATGTACATTAAACTAGCTTACGATTTTTGCACGTTAAGAAAACTAGGGCACGTTTGCATTATCATTCTGCTCTAGAAATTTGGTAGGTTTTTCGTTTTTATTTTCAACAAAATTGAATGTTAATACTGCACAATTAATAAACAGCTTTTGAAATACTAAATATTTTTATTTTTTAATTCAAAATACAAAAAAAAAAAAAATGACTACGACACCAGATTTTCCAACTTCATCTTTTGGCTCATAGCTATTTTGCAACTGAGATTGATGACTGATGGCAGTCTGCAGCCTAACTTTAAGTGTGGAAACATATGAAAATTAAAAATTAACAAAAAAGGTGAAAATATGAAAAAAAAAAAATGAATATATGTTATGAAAATTGAGAACAGAGCTTAAACTCATTTTTTTTGCATAACACCCATTGTCTCTTGTAGTTGTTCATGAGAGAAGTTGAAATTGTTAACCTTCAAAAAGAGAAAATAATACCAGGGATGACTTTAATTCTGGTATACCATAGTTAAATATACCAGAAATTAATAAAATATATCAGAAAAAATGTTAAATATGTAACGAAGCGTCACACTTTCCTTTCCACCGCAAACCAATTTAATTAAAGCTGTATGGAAACCAACCATCCCGGCCTATAAACCCGAAACCAAATTAATAAAACGTCCCGGATTATGCCATCAACAGCAACAAAAAGAAATCAATTTAATTAAAACTATTTGGCAACCGCCCATCCCGGGCTATAAAACCGATACCGAAACAACTGAAGGTCCCGGATTATGCCATCAATAGCAACAACACAAACACGACAACATACATTTTGTTTTATACTCAAAACTATTATTATTATTAATTTAACATCAATTTTACCGTTTAATTTTATATAGTTCACACTTGCTTTGTGTAAAAATATTACTAAGTAGATGTAAGAATTTCCGAATAAAACAGAGATCTTTTGAATTTACTTGTAGTAGACGATTTCTCCCTCAATACACCTATTTAAGCCATAATAGATATACCGTATTGTTGTAAATTTTTGAATGTTGGCAAATTTCCGTTTTGACGTTAGCTAGGTAGTTTTAGCGTCTCTTTCCGAGTCCCCCTTCTCATTTTGAGTTAAGGGCATTACTTCCGACCGTTAGGTATAATTCCCTTCTCTATCCGAAGCCACCATCTCATTTTTAGTTTGGTCATCTCATTTGGAGTTTGGTCATAATTCCCGAAACCACCATCTCACTCTGAGTTTGGTCATAATAGCATATTTTGGTCACCGTAGGATTTATTTCTTTTATCTCCGTCCGAGATCCCCTGCTCTCTTGGAGTATTGGGCATTATTTTTAAGTAGTATATAAGTTTTATTTAAAATTGTTATTTAAAGAAAGAAGAGAAAGATTCTATAGTGGAATAAAGAATTTGAGTTTTTGGTTTCTTCTATAGCCGAGTTTTACTGTGCTTTCTTCGGCAAAACCCTGGAACCGGCGGCGAGCTTACCTCAGCCTTTGAAAAAAAAGCATCACAAATATACCAGTAGTAAGGTTATCCCAGGCATGGAAAAGTCGATACAATTGTATCGAATTCGATACAAATGAGTTTGCTCGAGTACAAAAATACAATTTGTCGAAATTCGATACAATTTTTTAATCTGTGTCTTAAAAATTTTCTTACAATCTAAGCTTTCAAAAAACAAGAAAATCGAAAGAATTAAGTTTTAAACTACTTTCTTATTTTTGATCCAAAATAAATGTTACAATTTGAGTGAAGTGACTTGTTTTTTGAAAATATTTATAAAACTGATCAAGCTGTTTTATTTTTTCTTATTTAAGCCCAATTTATTCCCTATCCATTGTATTTAAAGTCTCCATTAAGAATTAGAAATTTGTCAAATAGCATACAAAATTTAAAATTTAACTGTTTAAATGGCGACTTTAAATTTAATGGAGTGTGAATAAATTGGGCCTAAATTTAGAAAGTTTTTAAAACTTATTTTGAGTTCAAAAGTGAGCCATTATCTACAAACCTGTCAAAATTGTACTTTTAGGTATTTTTGGGTCCTACGATTTTTGAATTAAAAAAAATTTTTTTTTTTAATACTTGTGAATATGTACTTCATCCAATATTTATTTATACCAAAAATAAATAAAAATTACTCTTTTACGCAGAAAATAATGAAAGATATATGGAAAATTTTAGAGTTTTTTCAAATAAAACATTTTGAATAAATTTTATATTCATTTCTCGTGTACAAAATAAATTTCAATACAATTGGACCCATTTCAGTACAATAAAAATGAAATTTTCAGTACAATTAAAAAATCTCATTTTCCATCCCTGGGTTATCCCTGCTTTATTTTCTATCTTTGCAGTTTTAATTTGTTTTTGGTGATAAAAAGAATAAAATTAGCATTATTGAAGGAGAAGCAGTCGTACAAACGTTTTATAAAAGATTTCGTGACGTAAGGATTCAAAAATTCTAAGAACCAGCTAAACGCTAACCCACTAAATCTCGAATGGTCATCTCATCGCTTTGGAAACAATGTGTTTATTGTTACAAAATAATAAAGATAATAGGGCTTAGATGAATGCCTGGAAATTTGCAATTAATGGGCCTGATTTTAAAGACCTAAACATAACACGAAATATGGGTAAGATTTTCATTATACTAGAAACAAGTATTTTTAGCGCTTAAGCACTGTTTTGATTTTATGACAATTCTTAAAATTGTAGATAGAGGAGGTTTTGTGAAATATAGTCTACACCGAAAAAAAAAATTTGATAATAACAGCTATCAAATTAACATTTTTCAGTGACAAAAGTCGTCCAACAATTAAAATATCAATTTTGATATTTTATCATATCATTTTGACATTTTTTAATTTTAGGTGGATAGCGAAAATTTCACTTTGACAATTAAAATATCAATGTTGACTAGATTTTACGTTTTAGTTTATTATAATGAAACCTATTTCTTTCTTTTTCTTTTTTATTAATTTAATTATTTTAAGTATTTTCTTTCTTTTTTCAAAACCTTACTGAAAGTGAATATTCTTTACAAAATAGTGGTGATATTATTTTTTCTATTATAGGTGATATAATTGTTTTGTTATTTTCTCCCAAACTATGTGAAGTAAAATCTTATTGCCGATCAAATTTTCTCAGTAAATCATACATTTTACTTACTTCGAAAAAAACACAAAGCGCCTTAAAATTAGTACACATTAAGAATTTTTTATTTAATATTTTTCAATAATTTGGAATGAGAAATTGATATGAAAAAATGATAATAAAATATCAAAAAAAATTTCCAAAATGTGACATTTAAATATCATCCTTATAATAAAAATATTGTTTTGATATTTTAAATATCATAAAACACATTTTATAGAGCATTTTTGGCTGATATTTGAAAAATGTTAATTTGATATTTAAAAAATGTTAAATTGATATTGTTTTTTTTTTCGGTGTAGTCATAGTGCATTGTGTTGCTATGAAAAATTTTCTGCTTACTCAGCAAAAATGAAAATTTTGTTTGTTTTTTTTTCGAAAATCCAAAAACAATAATTTTTTAATATACTTTCCAAAATGCATCTGTTTACTGTAAACTCTAATCTTTACCTAAACTAAAACTTTTTCGAGACTTTGCAAAGTGCAAATTATCTGCCTCCAAAGCTAAAAAAAAATTTTTAAATGATTGGATGCAAATAATTCAGCAACGAGACATTCAAGAAATTTTTGATTTAAAGTTATGAATAGTGACCTTTCATTTGATGTTTAACTCGATGAATTTGGAGGAAATTAAAAAAAAATTTTTTGGCAGGGGTACATTTTTTACGAAAATCTGAAAAGAAACTAAATTTGTAATTTTTTCTCATATGTGAAAACTAAAACTTGTTTTTAAGGCCGAAAGGCATTAGTATTAAGAAAAATGAAGTATAACTTAGAGTGACCGTGTGTGTAGGGCGAGTAAGTTAGTAAGTAAGTAATTGATAAGTACACTGAGGGAAAAAAATAACTTAACATCAATGAAAACCACGTTGATTTAACTATTTTTCGGAATGATTTTGCTTTGAAGACGAAAATTTTAAAATCAAAGTAGAACATCGTTAGTTTAAAGTGGTTTACCGTTATAAAACATATTTAAATCAAAGTTGTTCCAACTCAAAAAAAAGCATCAATTTATTAAAAAAATAGAAAAAATGGGCAATCGTTGGGGATCGAACCTACACCTCTTGGGTTACTAGGCGAATGCTTTACCAACGTGCTATCTCAGTGTTGAAAAATAGAGTGATAAAATGAACCAAAAGCTGAAGTCCGACAAAAATAAAAAAATTTCTAACGTTGTTTTAATTTTATTTTGAAGAAGTTTTATGTTAGTTTTTTCAACATTTAATCAACGTTGGACATTTTAAATTTTACGTTGCGTTTTTCCCTCAGTGTAGTTTTGCGAATTTTTGTCTAACTTTAAGATAGTTTTAAGATGAAGAAAAATAAAAATGATTCTTAAATTGAAAAAATAAATTATTATCTACTTTTGAATGTAAGAAAAAAATATTTTGATTGTAAATAATTCAGAAACTTTTGGGTTTCAATAAAGAATTTAGGCAATGTTTGAAGGGCGTTTGTCAGAAATTGAAATTAGATTTTCAATATAGGTATGTAGTTTTTATAAACAACAAACAGATTTTCAATTCGCACAAAATTTGATTTTTACAAACACATATGTACATTTTTCAAAAAGAATTTTATTTACATTTAATAATGACCATGTTTAATCTCGAATCTGAATTTATTTATAAAATAAATACCTGCTAGGTAAAAAAACTACCGACTTCTGGAAAAAGTTCTTACACAATTCACAGCATCATTTGGATTTTTACATTAGTCTTTGCTCATTAATGAAATAACACGTTTTTTAGAACAAAAATTTATTTAATACTTTCGGACATTCAAAAACGATCTGTCACCTCAAAGAATATAAACTTTGATTGCATGAATAACAATTTTGAGTGTATGTGAAAAAAAGCAATAAGTATTTTTGTGACTATTGTAAGAAGCGCCATTCCGGTGCCAGATGCATTCGTTGCACAACCTATGAATAGAATATTAATACATTTGATAACCATATTATAGTGATATAGACTCTCCAGAGTTACCAATATCGAAATAGAATGGCGTCAAACTGATTTATTTATTAGACTTGTGCAAAAGAACGGCTTCTTATTCCTATGTAAAAATAATTTACCTTTTCAATGTTGGAATTTGCAATACATTTGCATAAAATGGACTCAAATTTGGTGTGGCCGGGCTAGAAAAAAAAAAACATACACTCCTACCCTACACATACACTCATATAGACAAATATAAAAAAAAAAAGGAGAGCACTCTTCGAAGCAAGCACTTTATTTATAGGTGGTACCATAATTGGACATTCCATCTGAATGCTAATGAGACTTCGTCAGTCGGTTGGTCAATCGTCGCGTGGTTTCTGCTATATGCTATCCACATCAATTTCTCAACTATACTACTGGTTGGACTATTTTCTGGCTTTGTTTTTTTGCATAGACCTAGATTAGGCATTTATTTTTGTTCCAATGCTTTGAGGTTTTGAGTCCTACAAATCGACCAAACTACTCAATTATTCGTAAACTTTACAAACGAACAAAAAAGAAAGAAAAGAAACGACCCAAACGAACGAAAAGAAAGAAATTCTCCGAATGACCATCTTTGAATATCAACTAGTAGAAGCCAAACACAGAGATATACAAGTCAAATGCATCAAGAATCAATCCGTTCATTGTCGTCGTCGGTTGCCGAGAGAACAGAGGAGGAGGAACTTTCAAAAATTTCTACAGCACTACATTATTTGAAATTCCCTTGAGTTTGACAGTAAGTTGCAAATGTTTAACTATTTCAGGGCACGATGCAAAGCTGCGATTGCTTCGTTTTTTTGGTTACCATCTTTCTCTCTCTCTGTTAGTCTCTGGGTTGTCATGTTTAAAGGGCCTCAATTAAACGGTTAGCACGCAGAATAATTCACTTTTTAGCTGGAACCGAGCACGTTCCTTTGTCACACATATATAAACCCACCTTATGGGTATTTTTTTTTGTGTTCAATATAATATTGTTCTCATGATGGGGAGCGTTTCAGAGCCGTTTCAGAGACAAGTGGCACATTCTGACACGTTGGGCCATCTTTGATATTGACCTTGTTTAAATAGACATTTAAATTTTAATATTGGAAGTTTTACGATCGAGTGGGTCGCTTGAATTGCCAAATAGCAGAGGTATTATATTGGTTTAGCAGAGTTATGGGAAAATTGAAAAGTCTACCAGCAGTTAATTGTTTCATGTAAATGGAGAAAAAGTGATTTCTTTAACACTTTGGGTAGAAACACTTCGAGGGAAATAAAAATAAAATTGTTTGGATTTGATGATATTGAGTCAAGTTTTTTAAGACTTTCTTGATATTTGTAATTCATTTCATTGTTTTCGGGTAATAAGGTGATATAAAACTGTTTTAAATTTTGTCATTTATTCCAAGAAAGTTTGTTCTTACTTAAATAGAAATCAAAATTTTGGTAGAACTATGGTGATTGCCGTCCCCCTGAAAGTGGGCCATACTTTTCATGGAGGACCAAGATGGTACTCTTTGAAAATATATTAAAAGCTTAGTTTGAATAAAAAAAAAAAAAAAATGTGTAGGAGTTTCGTCCTTACCATTTAGTAGGTTTCGTTTTGAAACAAAAGACTTGAGGTACGAACTCGATTTTGTTTTCACAAATTGTACCTAACATTATTATTTCCCTACTTCTTGTGAATTTACCATTATAAAGCAATCAAATTAACAGATATATAATATTGATTACAGTTTTTTGGAACAATTTTTTTTTAGACAGCATAGAAAACGTCATGATGCTCATTAATTTTTTTTCAAACTTGGTAGTTAGCATAGTTTTGGTTAATTCCCTAGAGGAGAAATTGACATTTGTTTTTAGGACCAAACTAACGGTACCCGCCATATAAAAATACGTACATATTTCCATTTTTTTTTTAAATCAATTTTTTGAAAATGGCTTAGTGAAATATTTCGAAATTTTGTTTTTAGGTGTTATTTAATTATTTCTTCAAAATGGCATATCAACTTTTTTTTTGAAAAAAGTTGTAAAATTTTTATACAAAATTATTTTTGTATAAAACGGATCTTACGATTTTCAATTTTTTTTTTCTAAAAATTCATTTTTACTTGCGATATAGGTACTATATATCAAGTTATGCATTCGTACAAAAAAAAAAGTTGAGATAACATTTTTCCATGACATTACGATAGTAGACAATGCCAAAAAAGTGGGTCCCGGAAGTCCGTCTGTCTGTCTGTCTGTCTGTCTGTCAGTCTGTCTGTCAGTCTGTCTGTCTGTCTGTATAAGGAGCTACAGCCTAAACGTATGGACCGATTAATGTCAAACTTGGTATGTAGCGTTATTTGGCGACTCTCCAGAGGGGTTTTTGGAATTAATTTTTTTGGACCAAAAATAACGGTACTTGTCATATACCGATTATAGTAAAATTGAAATATCTCGAAAACGGCTCCAACGATTTTGTTTAAAAAATTCAAGTGTTAGTTTTAAGCTAAGGTCTATCTTCCAATGAAAAATTTTTTTTTTGAGAATCATTATTAACGGTACCTGCCATAGAACCGTTTTTTTTAAATCCGATTATCTCCGAAACTACTTATTCGATTTCAACGAAACTTTTTGTGAAGAAGCATTTATATAATTTAAATATAAGCCAAAAATAAGATTTTGAAAAAAATAATTTTTGGATTTTTAAAAAAATTTTGAAATTTTTTTTTTGAAAAATCAAATTTTCGAAAACGGGACATTGAATTTTTTTGAAATTTTGTTTTTAGATGTTGATAAGTGATTTCTAAAGAATGGCATACCAATTTTATTTTAAAACTTTTTTTCCAAAAAATTATTTATAAAAAATTAGTTTTTTAAAAAACGGCTCTAACGATTTTGAAAATTTTTTTTCTAAAAATGCATGTTAATATATCAATCAAAACTGCATACTTGTTTTGGAGGGCAATTTAATTTTAGATTTTATTTTATTTTTTTTTTAAAACGAATTTTTTTTTTTCCAAATTTCTATATAAAAAGTCTTAAAAATTTAAGCAACTTTAACTCTAAGAGCAAGTTCGTGCGACCCAGTCGTGCATTTTATTTATACTAGAAATCAGATGACATACTTCATTTTTTGATCAAATTCATTAAAAACGTTTTTTCATTAATTATAAAAACGAATCAGGCGTGCATTTTATTAATTTTTTTACAAAAAGAAGAAAAAATCAGAACTAATACGCTTCATAATTTTTGAATTCAGATAGTAAAAAGTTTTTTTAATGTTATGAAACATAGTTCCACAAAAATGTTTTATGCAATTTATGCGTCAGTTTGTTGAATCTATATAGCAATTGACCAGTGATTATGAGTTTTTCGTTGGTAAGAGATTATTTCGGACAGTCAATAGTTTAAAAAAAATTGACTTTAATTTAAAGCTCGTCTAAAAATGATTAGTCCTCATAAACAATTTTCACATCAATCTTGACTTTAGTTTTTTTTTTTCTAGATATTCATATATTATTTTTTAAACATAAATTTCTAATATACTCAATAGTCTATAACTTAAATAAATATTCAATACAAACATTAAATAATGTTGTCAATGTTCTCACGTGCACACTAAGTACACCTCTCGTCAGGTCTAATAATTTTCAACGGATGCATTTAATGTGATTAAAAAAAAATTTATATACATTTTTTTTTTTTCAAATAAATTTTTAGACGCACGTACTCACCGAAAAGCGAAAGCTAAAAGTCAATGGCATATCCAAAATTTAAGCTTTACTGAAAACTAATGACATTAGACTATTAGAATACATATATGAACGTGTTTATCAGAAATTAAATAGGCAAAAGTTTTGAATAAAAAAAGAAAAAAAAAAACAACAACAACTAAATAGCCGTTAAAAAAGTGTTTAATGAATTTTCACTTGGGTGAGACATAATGGTCATACACTTTCCATAAATTCAGAGAGTTTGATCTTATCTTTGTGGAAGACCAAAAGAATTTTATATAAGCTTATTGATTTTAGAAGGAAGTGTTGGTATTTGAATGCAAGATGTAAATGGCGCCTAATTTAAAACATTTAAAACTGTCTCGAAATAAATGGATGTCAAATCCAAAAATATTTTTTTTAGTGAATTTTTACAGTTGACACCTAATTTGCAAATTGAAATAGTTTTGAAATTGACGCCAGCATTCTTTTTATGGAATTCTTTAAATAAAGCGGTAAGACTTTGATGTTGAAAACAGCTTTTACTCTTTCTTCAACAAAAAAACTCTTGAACAAAATTAAGTTACTTACAGTTGAATCGTATCGAAATAAGTTTAAATTAATAAATTGAAAGCATATCTTCTACAACGATAAAAAATTGACTTTTTCTATTCCTTAGTACTAGACTGTATGAGTATTTGTAGGTACTCTATTGAGTGAGAATCAACAAGAACAAACTTTAACTATTTTAGTTATTCTACTTTGCAAAAGCTGCAATTTTAAAGCAGAAAAATAGTATAAGAAAATGTGTGGAAAAATATCAAAAATTAAAAATTTGTTCAGAATTTAACACAATCTATGGTAAAAGAGAAAATTTTCTATAATTTAAAGGAAAATGAATAGTTAACAATTTACGACCAACAGAGCTGAGAAATTAATGTTTTAAGAAAGTTCCAAATTATTAATGGATACAATGCGATAAATCCTCTGATAACAAGAAACAGTGAAAACAATCCCTCTGATAAGCAAGGGAAAAATTATTTAATTTTTTTATGGATAGATGTTTTGTCTCTCGTAAAGTAAAATAAAAAATTAAAACTTTTTAAATACAATATATTTTTTTTTATCGTAAATACCTGCTTTATGTTTTCATAAGCGACGTAATCGATTTCAACTTAAATGTTTGTACAAAAACGTCTTAGTTTATGCTGAAAATGAAAAAAAATTGATCTTTGTTTTTGAAAAATCAATTTATTGAAAACGCATTACTGATTTTTTTTTTTTCAAATTTTGTTTTTATGTGTCGATTAATATTTTCAGTTTTTTTTTGCATACTAAATTTGTTTGCAAATTTTTGGAAATAAAAAACTATTAAAAAAACGCTATTGTGGTTTTCAAAAAAAAAAAAAAATTCCAAAAAAATGTTTGTTCGTTATGAAGTCAAACCATTTATATGTTGATATGTTTTTGTAATTTTTAAAACATTTATATTATTTTTTTAATTTAAAATAATTTTCTTATTATATTAAGTTTAATTAAAAATACTCATTTACGAATTGATTAAAAACTTTATAATTTAAATAACTTTATAAATATAATAAATATAAACAAATATTTAAAGTTTAAATCAAAACCATTGCGAATAACCATTATCATTAACCAAATACATTAAGATGATGAAGAAATCAATGATAGTGAGTATTGTCATGGTGTCTATATCCGACGAAAAAATTTTTTTTCCAAAAACCTCTACTAAAACGGTACCTCTATTTTCGTTTTCAACAGTCTTGTTTAATTTAAACGATTATACAAATTTTCAGTAAATATTTTTTTAGATTCAAAAACAGTTAATTTTTTAACTTTTTTTTTTTTAAAACGGGACCTAAATTTGTTTTGAAATTGCTTCAAAATAAGAAATAAACGGGATCGGGTCAAAATTCTGGCTTCAAAATTCTGCTTTTCAAAATTCTGCTTTTTTAACGAAAATTCTGTTTTCAAAATTCTGCTTTTTAAAATTCTGCTTCTCAAAATTCTGCTAGCATTATACCTGAACAAAAAAATTCTGCCAATTCTGTTTTTTTTATAGCATATGCGCTGACTAAAGAAAAATACACCTCACTAATGTAATTCAACATTGGTACTTTCCTAAATTTTTTTGTTTAAGTGTCGCAAATATTTTTTCAAATGCATAGACTGACTTTCTTTCAAATAAAATCTATGTTTAACTTATTGGAACCGATGTTGTTTCATACAAAATATGAAATAAAAAGCGAGCGCTTTTTAACATTTTCCAAACCCTTTTTTAATTTTTTGCAGTATTTTGAAAAACAGAATTTTGAAAAGCAGAATTTTGAAAAACAGAATTTTGAAAAACAGAATTTTGAAAAGCAGAATTTTGAAAGCAGGATTTTGTAAAGCAGAATTTTGAAAGCAGAATTTTGACAAAAGAATTTTGACCCCGGCAGAATTTTGACCCCAACCCGAAATAAACTTTATTTTCATTTTTTTTTTAATTTTTTAATAAATTATAAGAATTTTTCTAAACGTGAATTAAAGTATCTTTACATGTCAAAAAATTTTTTTTTCTAGAATCAACAGAAAACGACATTTCGGTCAAAAACTAAAATCGAAGATGGCGGCAAAAAGGTGAATTTCCTCATTGCTAAAAATCAGTATTTTTTTTTGGACTAGTTTTTTTTTTGTCGCATGATAAAAAAAATAATTGGGGCTGGTACAAAATATAATAACACATTATAAATGCACTGGACTTATGAGAGAAGAACTTGATTTTTGACTGACTTATCAAATTAGAAGAAGAACCTATTCGTGAAAAGTTCAAGTAATAACTTTTACATTGTATGAGACTTATTAACTAATCTATTCACAGATAACCGTAAATCACTTGCGTTATGAAGAAAATGTAGGCATTTGGTTATTTACTTGTGCAACCATTGACAATCATTGCAAAATTCTTTCGAAACATTGTAACATGTTAAATTTGTTTTATCGAAACAATCTCAATATTATTTAAAAATTTCTCCGAAATCAGCAACGATTATTGCTGAAGTGGTTCCACATATTTCAAATTCTGTCTAGAGTAAATCAAGTCAATTCAGCTTCAAAAAACGGCTAGAATTAACACATTCAACACATGCTTTCCATTGCAAATAGTCCCTTATTATGTGATAAGCCAGGAACGTATCTAAATCATTGCTAAGGATGGTTTAATCCCCTTAGTATATTTTCTTCTTTAAAACTTAAAACTTCACAGAGAAAAATAGACCACATAAAATAGAACAAAAACAATAAGATTTCTCTATGGTTTTCATCCAAGAAGGAAACCTTATTAAAACAATCGGGTTTTCCTTATTGTTTTAAAATCTGCAAAAAAATAAAAAAAACGATGACCAGGCTGGGAATCGAACTGGAGACTTCAAATCGTGAGTCGCCCACCTTACCACCTGAACCAACCTGCCATGAAAATATTGATCGCGATTTTTGTTCTAGTGCTAAGTTGCAAAAAAAATCAACTTTTCAGTCAAATTTTAATAAGATTTTCTCTATAAAAATAATGAGAAATCTCCTTAAAAAAACCTTATTAATCGTTGATTTTAATAAGATTTCCTTATGAAATGTATGGACGGTAAAACAATATGGCAATCTGTTAGTTTTAAGCGGGTCATATTTTTCTCTGTGTTGTGTAAGGAAATAAAAATCAAATACAAAACTATTTTTAAGATTCAAGATTCTAGCCCCGTCCCTGAATCAATTACATATATTCAAAACACATCCTTTTCATGTTTCTTCATCTTTAATTTTACAATAAGATCTCGCGCTGGCTCCTCGTCTAGAAATTGCAAATTCAAACATTGTAATTGTCGGTGGGTAGTGAATATCCCTTTATCATGAATCACTTCGCGTGTGCTCCAAGCAAATTCCAAAAGCAAAAAAAAAATTATAATTCATATTTTATAAATACACAAACTTTTTTTTTATTTAAGGTAGTATAATCTTATCTTTAAGAAAAAAGTACACAACAACTACAAAAAAAAATATCTGAGAATTTAGCTTGACTCTAATTTATTCGAAAACAAATGTTTGTCTAGATTTTCTGTTCTCTGGATTCTCTCCACCCGCGTATGCGATTTTCTTTTTTGTCATTTGATTTCTACTTCAAAAAAAAAAAAACTAAGAAAAAAAGTATCTATAAGAACAAAAATCCTCAAGTGCACAATTGATACAAGGCAAACAAACTCAAAAAGCAAAAAAAAACGTATCTATAGAAGAGCGCAAGTCTTATGTCCCCCTATGCACACATTGAAACAGCGCATGCGTAAAACCACCAAAGCTTACCACCAATATAAACGCAATTCTTATTCTTCTTTCCATCGTGTCTTCTTTGAATTCTTAATAAATCAAAGTGAAGAATATAAATTGGGACCTCCACACCTTGCAAGATCGCAGTTAGTGATTTTCAGCCATCGGAGCCTCAGTGATATTTCGTTTCGTTATTTGAGGAGTTCGAGCTTTGGATTTGAAATAAAATAATAAAAGATACACACATCCACTACAAAAAAAAAAAAAAATAGTCATAGATTTAAAATCAATTAAAAAACTTAGCAAACGGACAGAAAAAAAAAAGGATCTCCCGCCAAAAAATTCATTTCAAAAGGATTATGTTGATGAATTATTATTTTTAAGTGAACAATTAGTAAATCGAATAGTGTTGGACTTGAAGTCAGAAAAATAAGTGATAACTTTCATAGAAAATAACTTTTATTAAAAAAAATTATTAAAAATCCTTTAAAAAAATGAGGAACCCTTTGGTGATATTAGTGCTGTGCTTTTGTAGTTTAACAAATGCTGTGCCACTTGGATTAAAGGTTTGTTTGATCCCAAAAAAAAAACGAGACTCGAAAATTGAATATTAAAAAAATTAAATATTAAAAAAATTAATGACCAAAAAAAGCAGACAATCTGCCACCTGAGTGTGTGCATATCCGAATTCTTTAAAAGAATCTTATTTAAAATTCACTTCAGTGCTCAGAGATTAAAAAATCGACAAACAAAATTATTATTATTTTTTTTTCATTTTTATTAATATTTTAAGGATCGTCTTAAAAAAAAATAATAATCAAAAGAAGCGACATGCGTGATAAAATTTTTGTTCGGCAAGAGACGAACTTTGTCATCATATTTTTTTGCCCCTTTTTGAGTGTTCTTCCGTATAACCTTCGTCTGACACTCTTTTTCATAAAGTTTTTTTTTAATTTTTTTTATTTTTATTTGTTTTTGTATCTGATGGATTGCGTTCCTTTTTTTTTTTGGTTTTTTGTTTTCGTTTTGAAGGTGAATTTTTTTTTTTTTTGGCTGATAGGAAACTCCTTTCTTAGAATTTCGGAAGTCCATTAACGTTTTGTGAGCCCAAAATTCATTGAGCAGAGAGGGTTTTAGTGAAATTGGGCGGCAACAAATTGAAACGACCGACCGACCGACCTGGCGGATAGTGAGCGCAGATAAATGTATCTTTTTTGGTCGCGCAAAGGTGTCCAAGGCCGGATGTTATAGTGGATGTAGGGGTATTAGAAGTATACATGTATTTTTTTTTTTAAATTTATTATACATAGACTTCTTTATTCTTAAAATAGATATTTCAGCTGTGAGAGAATAATTATCAAAAAAAGGCACATAAGAAATATTTGAGTTTTTTTTTCTTTAAAACATGAGACAGTAATAAAGTAGTTAGAATTAGTTAGATTTTAAATATTTTGCGAATTTTACCCTTGAATATTATTAAAATTTGAACGTCCTTTATAATGACTTGTGTTTTAACTTTCAAAAATTATAAAAAGAATTTTTTTTATATAATTATTCTATTAAGCATATACATTTTTCATATGGTGGATTTAAAATATTGAAAAATATATAATATTTTATCTTTAAGAAGATTTTAGATAAAAGGATTTAAGAAATTCGATTAAAAAAAAATACGCCAAAAATAATGAAAAATAAAAAAAAAAAACGGATACGAAACCGGATAAACCAAACAAAATGAAAACTAAAGGCTCTGTCCGAATTAAGGAAATTACGTACTAAATGATTGCATTCCTATTTTATAACAAAAACTCCACTTTTTCACTATTCGATCAAAAGTTGAATTACCACTTTCTAAATGTCGTTCCTAGATCGTTTCCAACATCACTGCCATTGGGAAAATCTAGTAACAAAATCACTAAAGTTGTAAAAGTACAAAAAAATAAAGTAACAAAATCACTAAAGTTGTAAAAGTACAAATAAAATGGAAACAGTAAAATAACACCTGTATTTTTTGAAATAATAGAGAATTTCAATTTGTAAAATCGAGTTAAAAAGTATTACTTGGTCTATTCACTGGAAAAATAATAAGAATAAAACGTAAAAAGTTTTAAATTTTGAGGAAATGATGAGCTTAACTTCTTCAAAAATTTCCAAATATCGGATTTAATTCTAAGGAAAATTGTAAATTGTTTTAGGCAATGCGATAAAATAATGCCCATCTCAATTATGCCTGGTTTAAATGAGTAATAAGGCCAAATGCAAACAAATTTTTAAAAAATGGCACATTATGTCTCAATTTGAAAAAAATTGGTGTTATATCCCTTTAAAGTTTGAGCGTAGATTCAGCTAGAAAATAATAAATTCATTTGATACTATAACTGCGTTTTGTATCTGTCAGGATTTAGCAGGCTTAAAATTTAAGTGTTTGATATTCTAATCTTCGAAATCGTTTCAGTAGTTTACGAGAAAAAAACAGGGTTCTTAGAGGAAGAACCGGTATTAAATATTAACAAAAAAAACCTATTCTACCCAAAAGTTAGAAATCTCTTCAAAAAAGTATAGCACTTGATTTTAGTAATCAAAATCGTCAATTTTTTTTTGGGAAAAAATATTTTTTTTTTAAATTGGTTATTTATACTTATCTAATAGCTTCGAAAATCTATTTTTCACATTCTCTATTATGGTAAATAATAAATAGGTACTTTATTATAACAGATTAAAAAGGAATATCTTAAAATCATGTTCTATGTATATCATTTTTGCAATGATGAAAAATAAGCATACACTGTTGTAAAATGACGCTCATAAATGTTGGTTTTTATAAAAAAAATTCAAAATGTGATTCATGATGAAGTGATTCAAGCGATCTTAGAGAATGCAACTGTCCGAGATACCTAAGAGAGCGTTCGACCGAGAGTATAATTTGTTGACAATTCTACTACAATTACAAGAAAATATCGGTTGAAGCCAACACAGATTTGCAATGCTTAAGTTTTTGTATAGCGTTGTTAAATTACTGAAGGAATTATTTGAAAGAAAAAAGAACATAGGAAAGAGAAATTAGTACACAGGAAAAGGAACACCTTAAAACAATAGGATTTTGCCCTTAATTTAAGATAAAAATCTTCTTATTAACATAAAAATTAAAAGATTTTCATCTTAGATTAAGTGGATTTTTGCTTAATTTAACATGGAAATCATCTGAGCAAAAAAAAAACATGCAGAAATCTGATTGTTTTAAGGTGTTCATTTTGTCCGTGTAAAAAGAGAAAATTGTTCTGTAGCCTCTTAGTAAAAACATTAAAGAGGACATAGAGAGGGGAAGTGGGGGGCCCCTTAAAAGAGGACAGTCCTTTTTAAATAAGGACGGATTGTCTTTGTAATTTTGCATTAATTAGTTCAAAATATAAATAAAAATTTCAGAAATGTGACATTTTTACGGGTGCTCTATAATTTATTTAAGAAATGAGGTTCTTATATATTTTGTATACTAAAAGTATTTATTTTGTTCATTAGAAATAAAGGCTTATAACTTTTAAGACAGTTTTAAAAAATTAATTTTAGTTTAAGCGAAAAATATTAAAATGTTGATTCAATACTTATCAGACATGCTATAAAAGATCATGATTAAAAAAATAGTTTTAGAACAAAAAAAAAAACCCAAAAAGTTGGATAAATATTGAAATTTTTATTTATTTAGAGGTTTCCAGGTTTTTTTTTTTTTCTTTAAAAAAATAATCCAGATGAAAAAGATATACAAAACTGCAAACCCAGAAATAATTCGCATAGAGCTGAAAATGTGAAAGGTGCAGATCATTAAAACATCGATTAGTAAAATGTGAAAAGTCCCCAAACATCAAAAATGTTCAAGGTTAAATGTCGAAAAGGTTTCTTTTAAATAAATAACTATACAAGTTGCATACAAGTTTGCCTCCCTTTTCTATACGAACAGATGTAGTTTTCTCGAAACAAGTTCTATCTCATTCCCTAAAAAGAACCTTCAAATAGCTAATAATTTTAATTACTTTGAATTTTATTTTAAAAGAACTTTATTACTAACCGTGTTTAATTTTTCCCGTGATCCAGATCTGGGGTCGAATTACGGCATACGTTCGTAAACGTATGGTTGCTATGTGTCCCTATCTTTTTCTACTAATTAAATAGAGACAGAAATAGTCAAAACGTTAACGTATGATCGTAATCGTGTGCGGTAATTCGAATCCAGATCATTGTTTTTTTTTTTTTTGCGTTACAACAACAAAGCGAAATCTGTTATTGTTTTAACGTAAATAAATACAATGATCTGATCTGGATCACGGTGAATTTAACATTTTCAATAATCTCAAAATTTCATTCAAAAAAACAAAAAAAAAAAAAGTTTAAGAAAAACGAGGGCATTTAAACCATATTTTGAAATTCATACAACCCACCATGTTCTAAGAACTGTAACTAGCAATTGTCTGACTAAGAAAACTCCATACACAAAGAATAAAGTTAAATTATGCAAACTCAGAGAGACCTTGAAGGTCTGTTTAATTTCAAGCAATTATTTCATTATTTTAATAAAAGAGGTGTCACCTAAGGATTTTGTTTATTGCTCTTAAAATAGAATATATTTATGAATATTACGAAACTCAAATAACTAGAAACTTACATATATTCAAATAAAAAAAATACTACAACTACTATATACACGTGTTATTAAGGCTCAGTTGTTACTTTGTTACGTCTTACAATATTACAAAACATGTGATGTACATTTAAGGTATTCAAGAAGTTCCGTAAAATTATTACTCAATAATTCTTCTACCAGAACTCTGTTATTCTTTTTCTCTTTAATATTTTTTTGTCATTGGTAGAAATTTTGTTTTTGCAAAAAAAAAAACACCTGCCGGAAGACTCGCAAAACTGCACATCAACCCAACCTTATGGCGTCTATTTTGCAATAAAAAAAAATTCACCCAAAATTCCATCTAAGGAATTGAGAAACTTTTAACTCTCTAAAAACAAATTCAAAAATATTTTTATCGCCGAAAATTACAATTATCACATTCACTTTGAGTCCCGTCGCCAGCCAGCCAGAGTTTAGCGGGCGTGATCAGTGAAAATTAGAACACCAAGTGAAATTGTGGCTCTCTCTCTAGAGTGTTTTGTTAAATACACTAAAGAATCCATATAGTCTCCGACTCTATACAACGTATATATTTTCAAAGCCCGAAAAAAATGTCACGCGCCACAAAGTATACCTTCCGCAAATGGAATGCGCGCAGACTTAAGACACAACAACAACAGTAAGCTCTCTATCAATTCGGAGTGTATTGCTCCCTCAGAGTCGATTCCGTTGGTTTGATATGAATGAAAAACGCGGTGGTCATCATTATCATGTTCATAATGGATAGAACCTTTATTGCGTAATCCGGTCACGTTCGATAAATTTTCTATGACAAATAATGCAAATTTTTATCAAGCCATTGGCTGTATAGTGGCTTTGAGGTTTATGATTGTGGCTTGGTGCAGAGGAAGTACTTGTCTGGGCGTCGTCATCGTTTACGCAGTTAATGAAGAGGAAGCCCTCCCGCAATAGAACCCTACTAAAACCACCATCATGCACCTGCCTCAACACATTATTATAAACTCTCAATATGGCAAACCTATATGTCTTCCGTTTTTAATAAAAAAAAAACTCTATCTCTCTCTCTCTTTTCTGCAGAAGAATATGGCCATAGTTCAAGAACAGGAAGATCCAATGCTTATGATGGCTGAAGATGAAGAAACAAGGCCAGAAATGATGATATCAAGGTTGAATCTTCCAAGTAATGCGACTTCGATTAGGGCTGACATTACTGATGGATTCTCCTGCGATAACAAGACCTACGGTTACTATGCCGATGTCGAGAATGAATGTCAGATCTTCCATGTTTGCTTGCCAGTGACCTATGCTGATGGTAAGGAGAATACCTTCCGATGGAGTTTCATCTGTCCCGAGGAAACCGTTTTCAGTCAGGTAAGCTCCTTAAACTATTCTATAGTTCCATTTTTATTGCATACTTTTTGTAGGAATACTTCACTTGCATGCGATCTGAAGATATGTCTATCAATTGTGAAGAATCTTTCAAATATTACGAGTTGAATAGGAATTTTGGAATGATTGAGCCCGAAGAGACACCTGCTGATGAAGCCGATGAAGATATGAATATGGAAGAAATGTCAAGACAACCATCAACAATTCAAGGCGAAGAAGAACCAAATAAACAATCGATTGAAACTGCTCCAATTAAGAAACAGACTAATAAAGCTCAAAATTCAAATCGTAGAAAGACTCAAGCTAACCGGGTTTCCATTGAAGCTCAACGTAAAAAGATTCAACCTGTTAGAAGGTTACCCAAGCCTGCTGTTGTTGCTACTACCGCTAAACCAATTGTTGAAGAATCTCCAATCTTAGAACAAGAAGTCGAAAGGACAACACTTAAATACCAGAGACTGACGAAACGACCAATTGCTGTAATTCCAGAACAACCAAAGCCTGAAGAACCAAAGCCTGAAAAAGAAGTTCTTCGTCAAGAACTTTTCGCTCAAAAAAGAAAACGTCCACAAATCTATTTCCCATCAAGATTTGATGTCGCTCAACAAACCGATTCTGAACCAAATCCTTTGCCATTTTTAAAGACTGACATGCCAAAACAGCCTGAACTTGTTGTACAGAATCAAGCTGAATCACAAGCACAGGCTTCAGAAATCGCTGAAGTTAGCATAAAGCCACAAATTGAGAAGATTGATAATTTGCCAGTTTTGGAAAAGGAACCAGTTCAAGTGAAAGAAGAAGAAATCAAGCCAATAGTTGAACTTAAGTCTGAAATTGCACCACTGCCAGAAAATATACCAAGTCGAGTTGAAGTTGTTGAAATTCCAATTCAAAAAGTCGATGAACCTTTAATGGCTGAGGGAGAAGCTGTTTTGGCTCAAGCCCCAGCTCCAGAAGAACCAAAACCAGTCGTTTCTGTGATTGAACCAATTAAAGGTGAAGAAGTTGAAATTCCAGCTGAAGACATTCTTCTAAAGAAGATTGTTGCTCAAATTGAAAAAGTTGCTGAACCCATGAAACCAGTAGAGGAAGAGAAAATGCCCAATGATCAGATTTTAGAACCAGAATTAGTTACTTTGGATGAACCTAAACAGTCGTTGGAAGCTTTGAAGTCAGCTGAACTTCCAAAACCCTTAGAACCAGTTAAAACCGAAGAGACAATTATGGAATCTAAAATCCCAGAGTCAGAAGTAATTCCACAAGTTAAGCTTGAAGAATCTTTGGCTGAAGAGAAGCCCGAAAACTTACCAAAAGTGGAAATTCCTGTTGTAGAGGAAAAGCTAGAATCTGAGGTCTTACCAAAAGTTGAATTATCAGCTGAGAAACCAGTTTTAGTTGAAGTTCCTGCTCCAGAAAAGCTAGAAGAATCACAAATGGCTTTGAAAATCAATGTTGCAGCTCCTGAAGTTCCCGAGCTTGAAGCAGAAAAGCCAAAAGATTTACCAGAAGATTCAAAACCTCAAGTCGTTGAAACTGAAGTCGTAGCAGCACAACCTGAGAAGACTTTAATAGTTGAAAATGTTGAAACACCAGTCCCTGAGCCAGAGGTTCTTCTGAAGTTGGAAGTTCCTGAAGTCAAACCTGAAGAACCTTTAGCGGTTGAATCTTCTGTACCAGCAATTGAAAAGAATTTGTACGAAAAAATGCCTTCAGTTGAAGAAGCTCCTGCTCCAGAATTGAATATGCAAATGGATCTCGAAGCACCCACTCTAGAATCAATGGAAAAGCTAGAAAAACAGTCAGAAGTTGAAGAACCTTTACAAAACGAAAAGATTGTCAAAATTATGGAAACAATTCCTGACGCTAAAATTGAACTTCCAATTGAACCAGTTTCAAAACCATTAGAAAGTCTTATCGAACCTGTTAAAGAAGAAATTTCTGAGTCAGAATTATTATCAGCTGAAGTACAAGCTGAAAAAGCAAGTGAACTTTCAGCTGATGAACAAATGCGCGAGACAGAAGCAAATGCTGAAAAAGAAATTGTACAATCTGCCAATGATAACGAAGAAGCTCAATCTTTAATACTGGACTTTATTTCAAGCCTTGTTAATTCAGAAAATTCGAACTTTGAAGATCAAAGTGTTATTGGTAACGAAATGTCATCAGATAGTTTGCCGGAAGCTTCTATTCCTGAACAAGTTATTGCCGAAGCTGAACCAGTAAAGATCCAGACTGAGGACAGTCAAATCAATCCACTTTATATTCCAGTGATGCCAAATAATGACCAAATGTATCAGATTCCTGTTCAGGTAATTGAAACTCCTGAACCAGAGCCAATTGTACCAGTTCCTGAACCAAAACTTCCACTAACTGTTGATGATGTAGTTGAGCTTGTTAAAGAATCTCTAGATAATCCAACAGTTGAAAAGGAAAATATTGTCCAAGAGCAATCATCGAATGATGATGATGGAAGTTCACAGCCAGAATCAGAAGAAGTCAAGCCAATCTATCACAGATATATTGAGCTTGGATCAAATTTGCTGAAATCTGAAGCTTTGACAGCTTCCGATGATGAACCTGTCATTACTCCAACAGAAAATGAAAAATCTGTAGCAGAAAAGGAAGAAATTTCTCCAGAATTGCCAAAAGCTATCACAGAGGAAAAACTTCCTGAACCCGAACAGCTTGCCGCTAAAACAGATTCTCTTCCGGAAGTCCCTGCCATACAAACTGAAAAAGTTGCGACTGAAGTAAAACTTGACTCTCAATTACCGATTGAAAGTTTGAAAGAAGGACGAAGTTTGAACCGTTTTAGAATGGATCCAAGAAAGCGAAGGTTCCTTTTCAGGTCCGATGCTAGATAGACTGATTCTAGAGATTAAAACAAAAAAAAACAACTAAAAGAATAAAATACAACAAAAACAAAAAAAAAAAAAACACTCACAAAGAATCAACACATTTACACACAAACAAATAAAAACATCATTACCCAGCGAAGCCATTAATTCGCCTAAAAAATTAAAGGCGAATTCAATAATACATTACTTAAAAATATTTAAAGAAGAAAAAAAAAAACAAAAAAACTTTTATAATTAAGTTAAAGAATCTGAAAAATTTTCTTTGCTTTATTTTGTCGCCCATGTTTTGTTGAACGAAAATAATGGAGAAAAAGAAAATATTGGAAATACCGAAAATAGAAAAAAAATAATATCATTTTATACAAAGCAAAATTTAGGTTGATTATAAATAGATTCATTTATTTTTTAAATTTAATTTTTTTATTTTATAAATGAAATTCTTGACCTGAATTTTGTCCATATAAATACTTACAGTTTTTTATGACAAAAGAGATTTACTGTAATTTTTTGATTCATTGTTTTTTATTTTTTTGTAAAATTAATTTTAAGTCAAGAGATTTTAATGCGAAAATAAATAAATTATTGTTTAAAAAATTAAAAATTATTTTGTTTAGTCGATTTATACGTTGTACTCGTAAGTTTAAAAACAAAAGTCATCTAGGTCTGTACGATTTGTCATTTTTTAAATTTCAGCCTAGGCGTTCAGCGAGAACCGACTTGTCGAAAGTTGGAAATGTTGGTAATGTTTAAACAAACTGAATACTTTTCCATCTAGATTTCTAATATATTCTCTTATTGTATAACACTTCCATACGTTTCCAATTCCAACTTCTTGTTTCTTATAAGACATTTTTTTAGCGCCATCTGTGAGAAAAAAAAAAGAATCTCTTTGAATTTGTGGAAAATTGTCCAGTATCTACATAATTATGTTATTTAGTTGGTTACATTTGAAGTAAATAAAGACTTATCAACAATTTTTGTGTTTTGGTTTAAATTAAAAAAGGTAAGTAATTTGGATTAGTCTGAAAAATGGTTTGAATATTTAGGTACACGTTACTGGTGATGTTTAAGGTCGATGTTTTGAGCTGCATTTCATTAACACATTCTTCTTTTTTCGAAGATTGCCGTAATCTCAATTGGGATAACAATTCACCCTAATTGTGATTCTTAGCGATCAGTTGAATCGATCCTTTCAATAACCACTAAAGTCAAACAATTTGAATTTTTCAGGAACCAATAAAGCAAACGAATTTCGATGGACTTTTTTAAGCATAATTTAGTATTTGAGTTGTAAGAAACTCATGTGTAAAAAATCATATTTTATTAGGAATTATAAAGAAAAACTGTTTTGGACTTAAGTTGTTTAAGCAAGGAATAGCATATGTGGTATATAATTTAACCAATATAAATTCTTTTACGATTTTTTTGATGGCTTATTATGGAAAATTATTCTTAAAAAATTTTCTATTTACATGTCACATCATAGCCGTAGCTAGGATTTCATTTTGGAGGGGGGGGTTAGCTCAGACCAAACAAAATTTTTTTTTAGAAATCACAATACTTTGTATCAACTATATGTAACTGCAGTCGATTCTAAATCCCGCTAAATCAAATAGTCATTTGAACTGTGTAGAAGCGAAAAATTTGCCAATATCCTTTTTAAGTATTTTTTAGGAGAGGAATTCGTAGTTAAAAGTTTAAAAGAGCCCTGCTTACGTTAAACGAATTTAAAAATGGCCGAATATTCAGCGGCATCTCTAGTTTTGTAGGTACAAAGAGTGATAAGTTGGTTGATATAAATTGCGAGCTCGCTAACGCTCGCAACCAAGAAAATTTTTTTTAAGAAACAAATTTTAACCATTCTAAGGCTTTATAAAAAAAATTATTTCGTACAATTTAATATATAAAACATTGAAAAATGGACTTTTTCTTGCACTGAAATTTTGTAGCAGAAAATTGACAAAAATTGAGTTCTAAATGAAATTAGCAATACTTAAAAACCAAAATTTTAAATAATCCAAGTTGTTTGACATGAGCTAATTACACTGGTCAACAAGGTTTTTGTTACAGAAACCAGGGTATACTTTTCTATAGGCTGAGCTCGAATCCGAAGTCAGAAAAATTCTATCACATCACGTTTTGGAGATATTCCCGTTAAAAAATCGAAAATGCCGATTTTTACCAGTTTTCAAAGTTATTTTTTAGCGTTTACTTATTTTTTTTTAAATTAAATTTGTAACAGTTTCTAAAAACACCCAAACCCCCCCCCCTCTAAATACGGCTATGTCCATAGGGTACGTTTTTTGGAGCTTATCCCCTTTTGTACGTTATTTTTATCAAAAAGTATGAATTTTTAAACTTTTTTCAAGTCAATCCGTATCTACATGATATGTGCAAGTAAATGGGATAAAAAAATTCAAGATGTTTCGACAAAAACTTTAAAAACTGAGCAAAAACTGAACCGAAAAATTGTATTTTTGCCGTTTGGGCCTAATAATATGGCAAGGTACTGTAAAATTTAACTAATATAAATTCTTTTACGATTTTTGTTATGGCTTATTATGGAAAATTATTCTTAAAAAAATATCAATTTACATGTCACATGTATTTATTTAGCATGTTTCATTATTTTAAGGTCCATAATCTAATCATATTCTCTACCATTCTTATTTGGGTTGGGTCACTAACCGTATGAACAAAAAGAAGTCTGGTCTATTTGTAATAATTCCTCTATACATATTGTGAAAAATCATCAAAATTGAAGCCTTGAGTATTGTTGAAACAATCAGGACGAGTCAGTTGTTTTTGGAATAACCGTTATAATTTTAAGACGTTTTCCAAAAAAAAAAAAATAGAAGTTTTTCAAAGCCAGAATCAGAAGATTCACGTAATTCAGATTGCAGAATTATTATAGAACAACTAGCTAACCCCACCCGCTTCGCTGAGTGCATTTGAATCATTTATTTTCAAAACATGATAAGTCCACTTTTTTTCAAAATTCGTTTTTTTTTTTACTAAATTGTTACTCTAGGGATAACCACGTCTATCTTCAAAATAATGTAGTATCTACTCCATCTATATCCGATCTTACAGCTAAGCGAAATATTTTTTTAGTATCATCTTTTGAAAATAAACAACAGCTCTTTATGTGTAAATGCTATATTAAGCTACTGGCTGAAAATCTTAAGTTTAAAGCTTCTTTAAAGTTAAAGAAGCACATTACATTACATTATTTTTTAATCTCAAATACTATTTTGTGATAGACTGGAGATGAAAGCAAAATTGTGTACCCATTTTAAAAGTAATTTCACATCCGTATATTTTCAAAGTATGATAAGTCCAAAAGCGTTTTTTTTTTTTTATCTTTTGAACTATCGCTCCAAAAATTAAAAACGAAACGGTATTTTGTACCTAGGCAAAAGTTCTACAAAATATATTTTTTATAAATTTTGCTACACACATCAAAAGAAAATAGAACGTTTTTTTCTTCTCCTGCAAAATTTTAAATCATGGACTGATTATGTTTTGAAAATAATGATTCATTTATAAAAAAAATTTAACCTGTGTGAAAATATGTTAACAATTGCGCTCATGGGCAGTCTTGCCCCAGTCATATCATATCTGATGTACTGGGGTCGAATTACAGCATACGATTACGATCATTCGTTAACGTTTTTACTATTTAAGAAAAAGTTAAAAATTTTATTTTTTCACTGTTAAAAATACAACTGACATGACACATGAACAATTTGATGAAAAATCACAAAATGTACCATAATTCTTCGGCGCCTCAACTGAGCTTGGTAAAACTTACAGACGTGTTCGATTATACTAAAAGGCACGTATTTTATATTGCAAGTGTTGCCAATTTTACTTTTTTTCATACACGTAGTACAAAAATTGTCTTGCCCTAGGGCCGCCAGATAAAATAATATTAATGTCGGGACAACAGGTTTTAAAAGTCGGGACAAATCGGGACACCAAACAAACTTATTTAATACATTTTTTCGGATGGTAAAAATTCCCTGTTTTGACAGTTTTCTAATTTTGAATGCGGACTTAAAATATAATGGAGTGTGAATAAATTAAGGCTAACAGCTTTTTATCTAAAGCTGGAAGTTTTTCATTTTGGAAATTCTAAGCTTTTGGCATTTACCAGATTTCAATTGTCTGAACTCTAACGAAAGTTATAGTGCTTACAAACATCAAGACGCCACAAAATATCTCAAAAACATGTTTGTAAATTTGGGCCGGTAGTTTTACTATTCATTTATACACGTGTAATAATAAAAGTGGTAATATATTTTCACCAAAAGGGAAACAACACGTAGCAAATGTTTTTAGGAAGAAAATGTCACATCAGCTAAATGTTTTCGAGAGAGAACAAAAATCCTTTTCATCAATTTCAAGGGTAAAGCCATTATGAATGTGTTATATCTGAGGTTTCAAAAACTTACTTTTCATTGACATTTCAACATTGTATTTCTGTTTTAACGGTTTAAAAAAAAGATCAAAATGTTTGATGAATATGATTGTTCGAAATCAATTGAAATTGCTGCACATCAATAGTGATTCATTACGCAGTCACATTTTTTTCTTGCCGAACGATTTCAAACAAAGACAGATGAAAAAACAGAATGTCGGGACAATATCGGGACATTTTGTTAATCGGGACGTCTGGCAGACCCCATAGGCGGTCTTGAACCCCATTTCCACTATACTTTTTTATTTAAACACGAACATTGTTCCAATATTTTTTGTAAAAATAAGACCGAGGATCAGAATGTGTGTATTGCAAATGTGGATTAAATGACGACGCTTTTGCTGATCCTGAGTAATGTTATCTTAACAATAATGCTAAAGTCAGGATTTAAACGATAATAATTAATAATTATTTTGAAGCCTGTCTTAATTAATTTATTAACAAATTAAGCTAAGTTAGAATTTTAAGAAATCGAGAGTGTTTCTTCACTCGTACAAATTAACAGCAATGTAAAGATGGAAGAAAAGGTATTATTTTTTTTGATACAAACCATCTACATATTAATACCTTTCAAACAAAAAAAAAATTACCAAAATCGGACCAGCCAAACTCGAGTTTATCGGCCACACACACTTAACGAACTCATTTTTATATATAAGATATTAATCAACAAAACATTATTTCAAAATTATGTAGGATCAAAATCATGATACTATAGTCTTAAATTCTTCATCTTAAAATACTATAAATGGGGAATCCGCTGTATGTGAAAAAAAACGGTATGAATAAAAAACTGTATTCTAAAATTTTTTATTTTAGAGTTTTGTATCTTGAAATACTGTGATAAAAAATACTGCAACTATTTTTGGAAAATGTCGAGCTTAAAAAAATTCCTAAATACTGATAGAAGTTTTGATTGATAACATAGTTTGATAGAGTTAGCGATTGATTAAATTAATGTACCTATGTACATTTATTTGGGTTGGGGTCAAAATTCTGCCGGGGTCAAAATTTTGCTTTAAAAATTCCTCTTTGAAAATTCTGTTTTTCAAAATTCATTTTGAAAAAATATTTGCGACACCTAAACAAAAAAATTTAGGAAAGTACCAATGTTGAATTACATTAATGAGGTGTATTTTTCTTTAGTCAGCGCATATGCTATAAAAAAAAAAAAAACAGAATTGGCAGAATTTTTTTGTTCAAGTATATTGCTAGCAGAATTTTGAAAAGCAGAATTTTAAAAAGCAGAATTTTGAAAAGCAGAATAGAAAAAAAGCAGAATTTTGAAAAACAGAATTTTCGTTAAAAAAGCAGAATTTTGAAAAGCAGAATTTTGAAGCCAGAATTTTGACCCGATCCCCATTTATTTATACATATTTAAGATTTATTTTGTATAAAAGAATTAGATATATGAAACTGCAATAATTGTTATAGTATAATTTTTGGTCTGGTGTAGTCCGAGAAAATTTGATATTATTATTGATATCAGTTTTAAAAAATTAAGGTTTTAAGATTCTGTATTTCCAAATGTTGTTAAAACCATCCCACCAGACTTTTAAATACAGAATTTTATAGTATGTAGTTTGGTCATACAATATTTTGTACATACAGAATTTTAAAATCAGCATTTATGACCAATACAGTATATTTCGATGCCAATCGGATTTAAAATACTGTCTAATATTCTATTTTCAAAACACCGTATTTCCAAGTTCTCTTTGGAAGACTCTTACTGGGAAAAATTTTTATTATGGACTTTGAAAATCTGTAACGTTTTGACTTACATAATTTTGAAAAATGGATTAAAAAAAAATAATACAAACAAAATCTTTTTAAAAATTTTTTAAAACTTTGGTGTGGCAAAATTCTTATCTTTTTTGTCTTCTTATACATTTTCCTTTCTCCCATTTTATAAAAGATTTGTTAAATATTTACATATCGCTAAAGAGAAGAACTGGTGCATTACTGAAACAAATTATAAATAATATTTCATCAAGTAAATAATCTCGTAAATGGTTACAATGTGATCCGACTTGGATGATTGTAGGTTAAATTGTCATTATATAAAACAACTGATTTAAAATACAAAAACTGTTAGTTCCAAAATAAGCTTTTCGTATGAAGAAATTATATGGCTTTAAGTTCAAATAATTTTGTTGTTACCTAACTATCATACCAATTTTCGGCTCTAGCGAGGTAATCCGCTTGGATTGGATTTTATCTGATTTTATCCGAACCGGACAGTTTTTACCTGTCGGAAACACACCTCGAAGCATTATTTCGTATGAAATCGGGGAATTTTTATTTTTTCACAATTTAAACTCTCTTCCGTTCTTTTGTAAATATGTATGCTTCTTTTCTTAAATAAATGAAATTGTTTATTGAAAATATATTGGCAAGAAAAATTAAAAAAAAAAAGCATAAAGCATCAGTTTTGTATAATAAAATACATACTAAATTTTGAATTTTTAGAATTTTGTTAAAATATAGTATTTACAGCTACAGTTACATAATTTTACTCCGATCCCCTTACATTGAAAACAAAACTTTAGAACTGATTTTCAGCAACTGAGATATCTATAAAAGAGTTCATTGTGGTTTAAATCGGTCTGAAGTTCAATTTTTTTGGCAAAAAAAAAAAAAAAAAAAATATCCACTGATTTTCAGTCTCTGGGGGATAACATTTAATCATTTTAATGTTCAATCTTCCAATTAATTTTGCATTAACTTTGATCTATTTTTTAGAGTACATAAAAATACCAAAACACAATCAATTTATTTACTATAACAACTTTAAGAAATGTTTATTTTAACCATTAAGTGTAAGCATGTGGAGTGTACTAGTTTTAAGTACTTTTACAAAATACATGTTTTTAATTATTTTGTTTTATATATCTTAACTTATTTGTTGTTTTTTTAGTTTTTACTATTCATCACAGTCTATTAAGTTTAGTTTTTATTTATTCTTATTACAATGTTTCTAGAGGCACTTTTTTTTTTATTACTGTTGTTTATTATTATTAATCGTATACTGGCCCATTTTATTATTATTTAAATATTTCAACAATCTTTTACATTGTTTTAACACTGAAATAATATTTATTTAGTATAGATATTATTTTCTTAAAAAATGTTGAAACACTTTTCTCATTTTCAGTCAATGTTTATCTTGTAACTTAGTTAATTATTTTATTTTATTTTGTTTTGTTTATAGTTTTTATTTTTTTCATTTTAACCTATTGCACTGTGTGTGGTTAGATGTTTTGTAAATCATTTTGTGTATACATATACTTTTTTGTTAGACTTAGTTTGATTTTAAAAATCGAATATATTTAATTTATGTACATTTTCTATTTAAGTCACTTAAAGGCTTTTAGAGGTTAAATTGAATTTATCATATTTCTGGTGAATCAGCTTCTCGTTTTATTGTATTTATGGCTTCATTTAAAGCTGGACTCATGGCAAGTGCAGGATTTGCTACCGCAATTATATGACCTCCTGATGCCGATATAACTTGAACTCCCAAAGGTGACGTTGCTATGGCATCTGAGGATTTCTGAGGTGATTTTATTGTTTCATCACGTCCACTATCGAAAAATTCTCGATCGTTTATCTAAAAAAAAAATATAAAAAATATTATACTTTTCACAATTTTTACTTTCAGCAGAAATGAAGATTAGGTTTGAATCAGTATAATATCGCTTGGTAATCATATGTAAAAATCTTATTCAAAAAGTTCATCACTCCAAAATTGTTAATTTGTATATAATTGTTAAAAAATCTTACCGGCAATGGTGGAGTACTAGAATTACTAAACGAATATCTTGAATCTTCATTTTCGTTATCTTCAAAATCAGATTTTGTTAGCCTATATTTAAAAAATATACATTATTATAGAAAAAAGTAAAAATACAAATTGTTAAACTTTTTTGACATTACTTACGAAAATTTTGCTATATCAGACAAATCAAATGGTGGTTTAGCGAACTTCTGATACATTGTAAATAAATTGTATCTGGAATCTTCCAAGGAATCCTTTGAAATAAATTCACACAAAATCAAACTTTATTCAATGTTTAAAGGCAATTGGAAAATTTAAAGCTCGATCTTACTCATATGATTAGTTGATTGCGTGTTAGAAAGCCAAATGTTTGTTAAAAAGCAATTCCGGAACGCCAGCATTATAAAGCGATTTTAATTTTTGTTAAAAAGCAGTTATTTGTTATTTCCTGAAAATTATGCTCTACATAAAGTACTATACAAGATTTTAACACACATATGCATAGAATAGAATGTTAGATAAAGATAAATACATGTGTAATTTTATTTTAAAATGTAGATACTGAAGTAGAAAAAAAATTGTCTTTTTGAAAATTATTTTTATAATTTTGATTTTCGAAAAAGCTTTCTTTTTTTCAGTATGATGTTTAAGAATGGTGCATCAACTCACAATTCGATTGTGAGTTGATTTGTTAGTTTTTTTTTTTTTCGTACCTAGACTGTTGATAATTGCAATTATCAGAAATGACGGACGGGTCACTTTTAAGTACACTTGCCTAGGAGTTATGAGATATAGTCCAGGCCAAATTGTAATTAAAGTGGAAAGTTCTGCTGCAATTGTTTTCTATGGGCAAGCTTAAGTTTTGTTTGTAGATTTATGACGAACCTGAATCTGTCCAAAAACTATTAGAAATTTAAATTACCAAACAAAAGTGCAAGAAAATGTGTGTGTTTTCGGTGAATTATTCAAAAAGTGAACTCTTTTCGCAAAAACAAATTATGTTTTTAAAAAGAAGAGGCAAATACTACGACTTATGCTTAAAAGTCCTTTGAAATAATTGTACGAAAATTTGTATGAAAAAAAATATATCTGATAGAAAAAGTACTGATTTGTAAAGAATTTTCAACAATACAACAGAAAAACTTTAGTACTCTGTTCTTTTAAAATATACAATAATTTGTTTTCGTAAAAGAGTTCACTTTTTAAATAATACGCTAATAATAACGTAATATTCAGCAATTTTTTGGTAATTTCTTATAGTTTTCGTGAAAAAAAAATTAGTTGAACGAGTTTAGTTAGTTTTGTGTTGAGCACCACAAAAACTATTAAGATAGTTATTAAAAGCAGTTTTTTTTAAGTCAAATTTAAGATAACAATCAGAGATTTTAGTTTGATAATAAAAATTGTGCCTTTCAATACTTTCGCTAGTCTGATTGTATTAATATTTTTCTTAAAACTTGGGCATAAGCTTTTTTTAGAGACTCTCCATAAGAGTTCTTAAAATTTTAAGGCATAAATATGACAGAAAGAACGTGCTAAAAAAAGTAAAAAAAAGTTTTCAAAAACCACATCTATTATTTAAAAAAGGTTGTTATTTTAAAAAACCAATATTTTAAAACATTTTAAAATTACCACATTTCATGATTGAGTGGTTTTTGTACTTTTTTTGGAGTTCTAAACCATCTTTTAATCGATAAAAACCAAATTTAACAAACAAACAGGATTCGTAGAAAAATCAAATTCGTCATAACAATCAAACATTACGATAATATAGAGAATGCGAAAAAACCAGCTCCCGCAAACCTCTATTTATCTATCTGTCCACATGCCTTTATTTACCTCGATGTACAGTTTTAGATACTGGGTAGTTTAAAATTTAAAGTTAAAGGAATTTATCAAAAAAAATAAAAAAAAGTGTGTGAAATTGAGAATTTCTTACATTTTCATACTGGAATATTTAACTTTATATTTTTTCAGCTGGGTTTTGTTATAAAATGTAATTAATTGAATTTAAGAAAAACCATTTTTGAGGGTAATTGCCAAAAAAGTCTCATTCAACACATTTTAACCCAATTCGCACATCAAAAATATAAATTTGATAATTTTTTAACCAAACGTCAAAATTTAATCGTGGCAGAAAATTCAACCAACATTTTAACCCAATTCGCACACGGCATTAAAAACAAATATCTTGTTTTGAAAATTCGTTTTTGCTTTTTCTTGAAATTTTGTTTGAAGCTGTTGATTAGTAAAAGCTGTCGAATTTTTTTTTTTCGGCATAACAAAACAGAAAGCTATTGAAGAACTTTTTTTTATTATTTTTTCATTTTTTTTTTTGAAAATTGTAAAAGTTAAAATATTGATCTTTTTTTATTTCAAAAAATTTTTCTTAACTTTAACATTAAGATCACTAAAACGTTTCTGTAAGAATATTTCGTTTAAGTCAGAGCAATATTGTAGGTATACTAGAAAAATAAAAACAAAGATAACGGAAAAATATTTTTTATTTCAAAAAGTAGCCCAATTTAAATAGTTTTTAAACCACAATCGCTTAAACCATTTTTGAGAAAAACAGAAGCAATTTATCGTTAGAGCCAGAAAAAAATCGTTAATTAAGGACAACATTTGACTGTATTTCTTCTACTTTTGCGAACGATAGGACACTGTAAGTAAATATTGCATGAACTATTTTGCCAATGAAATTATATGCATTTCGGACCTCTTATTTCCATAATTAAAGTTTAATAAACTTAAAAGTAAATATTGAAAAATAAAAAATGAATACTATCCAAATGCATTTTCAAAAAAATCTTCCCAATTATCAGCCAATATTTTTGAAAGTTGCTTTCATCCAAAAATAATATACGAAACACTCCATTTTATCAATTTTTGTAAATTTTGCTATAAAAAATTAAAAAAAAAAAAAATCACAAGAAAATGTATACTTTCAACAGATCAAAAACAGCATCCCTCAGCGAAGTATACAAAAGAAAAATAAATATTAATAAATAAATCAAAAAAAGGCACATTTAAAATTTTTAAAAAGCAGGTTTATATATTTTTGTTCCTCAATCTAAAAATAAAAATAAATATTTTTAGTAATGTTAAATAAAATAAACTTGTGAGTCAACTTAAATTAAATCGTTCAACATCAAAAGCTTATATATTCATAAAGTGATTACATTATATTAGAAAACTAAGCAACAACTTATAAAAATAATCTTACATTAAATTACTTTATAGTTTTTTTTTTTATATAAATTTAAAATAAATAATATAATATCTAAAAAAAAACATAGCAACCAATTCAGTTTAACATGCATTTCAATCACAGAAAAAAAAAATTAAAAAATATGCTACTAAATTCAACCTTAATACTAAAATTAAAATTACGATCCATATTTTTACCTACAAACAACTAATAAAGTTAAAACTAAATAAAGATTTCTAAGATATTCGTTTGATAAAATGAATCACAATTATTCAAGTTGATCATGAAAATAATGAATCATTTCGTCAAACGAAATAGATTCTATTCAAGCATTTTCAATTCAAAGCGATATAAATTAGAATCAAGTTAATCTACTCAAGCCTTAAAAACTATATTAATGCATCTTTCCTAGAAAAGCTGTGGGGTTAAATTTTGAAAAAAAAGCATAAAGCATGTTATTTCTGTTACAGCATCATTATTTGCGCAGCGTCCTTAAAGCAGTCTCGTTTTAGTGCGCACTAGACGCACTCCCTAAAAGTTTAACATTCTCACCTTATATTCAGGATTTGTTATTTCTGTTGACGATAGCCTCATCCTCTTAACACTACTCTCAGACTGACTACTCTCATCAGTCCTCTGCACTGGCTGTCCCAAACCACCACACCTAGCAATATTTGCCGAATGACCAAATCCAGCCTCTTTAACAACCGATCTAGCCAAAGGAAATAGCTGATCACGACGTGTTAGCAAGACTGGAATAAGCTTACACAATTGAGCTGCTGCCTCATTTACACACACCTCATGCAATGTTAAAGGTTTCTCAGGACGACGTTTGCAATCGAAACGACCATATATCGCTGAATACTTACGAATCTCTTCCATTCGACGTGGATCATTTTCACTCATTGCAATCACTTGTTCCAATTCTCTGGAGGTACGTTTCTTAGAAGTTTGTGCTCGAGGTTCACCACGAGGTTCACCTCGTGGTAATTCTCTTGTAATTATTTCAGCAGCTACCAAGGCAATTCGTTCAACTTGTGAACTTGTCAAAATTGGTGTCAATTGTGGTGAACTTGATGTGACTTGGGAGGACAGACCTGTGTGGGTGGGTGTGATATTACCAACGAGAGAGACAACAGGTGCAGGTGTGATATTAGTGCCAATTTGTGATGATGTTGGTACTGTACTCATAAGAGGTGTAGGATTGAAACCAGGAGAAATTGTAAACTTTGGACGAGATGTGGACGGTTCTGGAATATAAGAAGTGGGTAATGGAGCATCGGCAAAACCTAGAAGAGTAAAGAAAAAATTGTCAGAAATATTGTAAGAAAATTGTCAGAAAAATTGTCAGAAAAAATTGTCAAAAAAATTGTCAGAAAAATTAAAAATTAAAATTAAATAGTTAAATAAAACTTACCAACAGAAGGCAAAGTAGATTGAAACATGGCTTGATTGTTAGCCCATTCATGTAGAACTTTCTGTAATCTCCTAACATGCAATGGTTTCGATGCCATTCCAACCAAAGCCATAATTTCTAAAAATTCTTCTTCACCAGCCTCGTACAATTGTTGAACATCATCGCCACCCATTTCGAGTAGAGTGTCATAGTATGCCAATAAGCTTGCCCTTTGCAAAACTCTATATAATTGCACTTCGGCTTCATTGCTAGGACGGGATGTTGCAACCACTAAAAAGAAAGAAAGAGAAAAAAGAAAATATTTAATAAAACATAAATTAACATGTTAACCAAAATATTGATAAATATATGCAAAACAAAGTCCTTTCATCTTGTTTTCAAACTTGAAGAGGTTTTCTTCAAATTGTTCTCACACTTTCATTCGATTGCTTGTTAATTAGTGTTGTTAAAAGATTATGCAAAATTTATTTTTAAGAATATTCAGTCAAGAGGGTTTAGAAAAAGAAATCCTTTAATACTTTAAGACTCAACCACATTATATTGCCAAAAAAGAACTATTAAGACACCCAAGATGATGATGTAAATATGCAAATGCAAAAAAAATGCAAAAAAGAATGCAAATTTCCACAAACACTTAACATCTTCGCATTTTCTTTGCATATTTGCATAATCGAATGATCCTTTTGCACAAAACAGAAAATGCATCACGAAAAAAAGGATTCACCCTCTTTATTTCGATCGAATGAAGATGATGATGATATCTTTATGTTAACACAGATCGCAAGAGGGCTTATTATTGATTTGCAAAACTTACATACATTCGCAAAAACACAATGCGATTTGCAGGATTTGTTTTCACAATATCATTAAATTGTTATAAAAGAAGAAAAGGTTTACTATTATTACCTGGAGATGATTTTTCTCTTCTTCTCTTTATTTGCCAAGGATAACAATTGACGTGATGCCGTAGATAGCACATCATCACTCGATAATGATTATTGTCTTATTTTCGATTTCGAAGAGGGGTTGATTTTTTGGCAATGTCACAATAATGGTATTGTATTGCGAAGTGTAGAAAATTTATCATCTTTTCGCATTGATTGTGCATTGCTTTTGTGGGATTGTGAAGTGTTTCAAATGATCGGTTTTTGGATTGTTGTCATACACCACATTATTGAGAAGAAGGGAGATTAAATTGAAGATCGATAGAAGATAAATCAATTGAATGAGATGGAATTTGATATATAAATGAAAATTGTATTGCACTTTTTATGTTTACATGATTTAATAAAAAAATAAATGTGAATTGGTGGCAATTGAAGGATATTTGGAATATTATCATACAGGAGGTTAAACGAAATTAAAAATTATTTTTGATATTTTTGCCTTTTTTGGTAACTTCATATGAATTTGATTTTTTTAAGGAATTATTTTCTTATGTGTTTTTGAAGAATTATCTTGTTATCGCAAAAAAAAATTGTCTATAAAATTTTAATCAGGAATTCTACACTATTTGGTGCTTGGATACCAATAGCTCAAACATAAATTTTAAAGCATGTTGCTAGTGCAGAAAAACAAGTGCAGTAATGTAAGTGTCGAAAAAGGATTATCAGGTGTCATCAAATAAACAAAAAATACAAATATAAAAGAAAGGCCTAAATTAGGAAATATCAGAAACAAAATTAGACACGGTGAAATATTTTCTAAATGAAGCTCTTTATGAAAAATATCATTTAAGATTAATTTTAACTTAGTTTTATAAGAAATAAGTTTAAAAGCACACAAACTTTCCTAAAGAATAAAGCTATACTTAAATTTTTACAATGCGCAAAAAGTATAAAAATAATTTTTTCAAAACAAAAATTTTTCATGAAAAAAGCAAAAAAAAAAATCTTTTTTTTCTCCTAACACCATTAAATCCATTTTATGTATGGCCACTTATAATAAATTTTATATCATCTGAAAGGTTATTGTTTTAGCTTAAAATACTTTTATCAACTATGTCTACAAAAAAGACCTAGAATTTTTTGAACCCAATTAGTTTTCATCAAAAAAGCCAAAAAAATCAATCTTTTTTCTGTTCTAACACAATTAAATGCATATTTTAAATGACAGCCTATAGTAAATTTTATATCATCTGAAAGCTTATTATTTCTCCTTTTTTATAACGTTTCAATCATATTTCTACGATGCCTACAAAAAAGTAAGAATTTTTTAAAGCCAACCATGTCGAAATTTCAAACTGAAATGAGTTTTTTTTTTTTCATTTTGGTTTCGAATCCTGAATTTGCGCTATAGTAGCTAGTACATAGCAAGTAAGTGAAGGCATTTGTTTGCCAGAGTAATCAAGTTTAAAATTTTGAAACAAATATTGAATCAAATAAACCTTATACTATTATTGTAAAAGAAAAAAAAAATTATGAGCATTTATAGATAAAATAGGGTTGCCATACATCATCAAATTCAAAATTTTAATCAAGTTAATAAAATACTGAAGAAAAAAATCCGCAGAAGCGTAAGTCGAACAATATTATTGCCAGAGACATTGAATTGAAAAAAAAAAAAATATATTAAATTTTAAATTAAACAGAGAAATGAAGCTAAAAATAAAAAATATAATATTAAATTTGTGTTTTCAAAAATAGACTTTTTTTGTAATTTATTAATTTTATCGAAAAAATTATTACTATATAAAAAATGTTTATTCAAAAATTCATTAAAATCAAATAATGTATTTAGGTAAAATTAAAAAAAAAAGGATTAAAAAAGACCACTTTTAAACTTTTCAGAAAGTTTCTAATTAAATTATATTAGTAATTTAACCAAAATATTAGTAGGTGTTAAAAACTTTTTTTGTTTGTCTGAAAATTCAAAAATTCTTCAGAAAATAAAATTTGTCTATAGTGAATAAAAGTCCTTAATGTATAATTACTTTCAAGAAATTTCTTATAACCGATACTTTTTTCTTAATAGAAAGAATCGAAAGATTAGAATAAGTTTGTATCCATCCAGTGCCAATTAAAAAAAGGCAGCAGAATTATATCAGTGATGATGCTCACAAATTATAAATTAAAATAAAAATTGTTCCAAAATGAAAACAAAAATCTAAAACTTAATCTTACGAAATTTTTTTTTTTCTTCTTTAATGTTCAGATTCTAATATCTTAATAATATGTAAAAAAAATTTTGAAACTATTCTTAAATTCATAATTTTTTTTAGATTTTGTGTACCTACTTTACGATTTAAAATTCATATAAATCGCTTTCTGATTCATTAAAGTCTCAAATGCTAAAGTAACTTGAAACCTGTACCTATAATTTTCCAATATCAAGATACAAACTCTTTTCAATATTTGCATTTCTCACTCTTACTTTTTTCAATCGTTAGCTAAATATTTAAACAACATTAATTCATGTATTTTTTTTTTGTTTCTATCAAAACCTGATAAGCAAACCTTTATCAATGCAAACCAAACAAATATACAAAAAATTAGAAGATAAAAAAATTAATTACCATCAGACATCAGTACACAACAAGAATGATATATATTCTCCTAAAATTTTTCCCATGAATTTTTTTTTATAAAAAAAATCTAAAAAAAATTCATTTCATAGTCAAAGACGAAAGAAAAAAAACCAAAATTCCCAGAGTCCACATTCAAAAAGGAGTAGTAGGCAAAACCATTGCATTGAAAATAAAAAACAACAGCAAAAAAAAAAAAACCAAACGAGTGGCTGGATCATCATCATCATCCTTTTGCTGCACGCACAAAAATTTCGGTGCACACCGCGAGAAAGAAGATCCTTATTATTCCTTAATTTTTTTTTATACAAAATATACCAAACCAAAATCTTACACAAAAAAACACCTCACGTAGACAATGACATCGTCATCTTCTTCTTCGCGATTTAATATGTAGATCCATCTCATATGCATATGAGCAGAGCCATAGCGCACCTATTCTTCTTCCCTTATAAAAATGATAGACCATCTATTATAAGATCATAAAAAATAAAACAACAACTCGCGCAGAGAGAAGAGCGATCAGTCACATCACAGATAATACGGATGAGGTTATTTTGGTTCACCCTATTGTCGTCGTAGTCGTAGCTTCCTTCAGTATGATCATCATCGTCGTCGTTGAAGAATAAGACGAAGAAAAGGATAAAAGGGTCAATTTTTTTTTACATTCTTACCTTTTGCCTGTAATGAGGATATAAAAACCAGCGCCAGCTACAACCCTTTTGTGTGTACGATCGAGTCCTTATTTTTTTTTTATTTTCCTTTCCATCTATTACCGGAATTGTCTTTAGGTGCCAGATACTACGGTATATCCTTTTGTTGTTGCTTCCCTGATATTTAACTGCTTAAGGTCATTTCCTAAGCACTTAATTTGCATATTGTGAGTGGAAGAAAGAACAGCTCTGTGTGTGTTGTTGTATTATGGGTGCGACCGAGGATACTACTTTCTTAACGGGGATCCTTTTGTTTGCATAAGATCATTTTTTATGACCATAAGTGATTTTCGATTTTTTTTTTTTTGATGATTTTTTTTCTGATTTGAGTTGCAGTGTAGAATAAATTTAGAGGATTATATTGTCTCAGTCATGGGAAACAATGAGAACCTTTGGTCGCTGGGTAGCGCATTTTTGTTAAGGATACAAAAAAATTATAAGAAACTAAGTAAAAAAAATAACTTAGCATGCAAAGATGGAAGAGAGAGTAATGATCCTTGTGAGCAAATGTCAGAATACTAACGAATTTTTTTTTCTTCATTTCGTTGAGATAAACTAAATAATTAATATTGATAGTGAGTTCCAAGTCGTTTGCATAGAAAGATCATTTAAGACAGATGGGTTTGATATTTTGTATAGAAAAAAAAAGCGAATAATATTTGGAAGCTGTGAGAAAGGATTAAATTCTTATAGTCATGTGAATATTATAATACAAACAAAAAGTGGGTAGATTGAAGGAAAAAAATATTTGGTTGATGAACTTAAAATAGATGAATCCATCAATTTAAGAAAAATAAAAAAAAAAAAAATAATAAATATTTCAATCAATTTTGCTAATAAAAATTAAATTTTCTATTTTTGAATTATTTTCCTATTTTACGAATCCATTCGTGTTTTCAGATAAAATCATTTTTTTATAGTTTATTTAATTCCAGTTTCAAATAAAAAAAAAAAAAAGTAAAAAATAATTTATTAATTATTAGCTCATTTCCTTCCAGTTTCATTTTTCAAAAAAAATAAAAAAATATTTCAGTCAATTTTGTTTGTAAAAATAAAGTTTCTATTTTTAACTATTTTCCAATTTTTGTGATTCCATTCGTGTTTTCAGATCAAAATCCGTTTTTCCTAGTTTATTTCCTTCCAGTTTTATTTTTTAAAACTTATTTTGAAGAAACATATAAATTGCAGAGCAAAATAATAATTACCTACATGCATTTAAACAAAAGAGCTGATTTGCGAACTTTATTTTAAGAAAACAATATTTTAAAATATGAACGTTAGCCAGACTTGACTTCAAACAAATATATTCAGACATAACAGGTTCAGACAGACATAACAGGTTCATAAAAAACTAAGAAAAATAATTTAACTGCTACATCCCTGTATTAAAATAGTTTTTCCAAATAGATTTTTTAATATTAATATGAAAATGAAAATTTAAGCGAATTCAAGGAAAAAAAAAGAACTTTTTATAAAACAACAAATAAAAAAAAATATTTCCATCAACACTCTGCTTAACAACCTAAGGTTTTCTAGCTTTTTAATTATTTTCCAATTTTTCAACACTATTTGGGTTTCTAGATAAAAATCCTTTTTCTTGATTTATTTTCTTCTAGTTTTATAATTCTTAAAATTTATTTTGAAGAAATTAATCTTTTACAGAGCAAAGTAATAAAGAATTAATTTAAACAAAAGAGCTGATTTGCGAACTTTATTTTAAGAAAGAAAATTATTTAATATGTTAAAGTCTGCCGAATTTGAATTAAAACAAATATATTCAAATATAACAGGAAAATTTAATTTTTACATAAAACTAAGAAAAATGTTTTTACTGCTACATCCTTGTATTTAATTTATTTTTCCAAACAGATTTTTTTTATTATTTTTTTTATCAAATAAATTTTATTTTTTAAATTGATTTCCTTAAAAAAAAATATTCACACGAAATTCATCCTATACATGCATTCAAATTTTTTATATAACATTTTTTTTTTTCAAAAGTAAAAAAAAAATGATTTAAAATTAAGTAAAAAAAATCGAAAAGGTATGCAAATCACTTTCAGTCTCAACATTTTCAAAGACAAAAAAAAAAAAACTCCAGTTCCCATAACCATAGAATTATAAGAAGACGAAGAAGCAAACAAAAAAAAAACTACATCTTCCTCAGTGTGTCTACCTACCTGAAACAAAAAGTCGTACGTAACATGGACCACGGTCAAAATCGTTATCCCTTTTCTCGCGGCAATGAAGACAACTACGACCTACGTCTCACGGAAGACAAAACAGCAAAAAAGCAAAAAAAAAAAACTTGAATCAAAAAATCCCTGTATGAGTAAATATACACAAAAAAAAAACTAAATCCTTTAAAAATCGAAAGGGTTAACCGAATTTTTTTTTCTGCTATAAACTTTTTTTTTCCATCCAAAAAAACTATGAAAAAAAAAAATCTCCTGATGCCGACCCGGAGGACGGACCCCTTTTGTTTAAAAAATTCGTTGGTGCTGTTGTGTGTGCTGATGTATGCTAGCCGCCACGCTGTATACCTTCTTCGCCTCATCTGCATACAAAAATTTGAATGGGTCGAAGTCGAATGAAAAAAACGCAACCAATTTCGCCTGGAGTCGCTAATACTCGTTTTGACGAAACGTGAGATTTACTCATCATTATTGTCAGGATCAGGATTCAGTTTTATTTAGAATATATTTAAAGCAAAAAACTAGCAGAGTTTTTGGTTCTCGACATAGAATATCAGAAACTACCTAACTGGAGAGATATTCGGAGTAATTTTTTTTTGTAGGTTGCGCATCGGTTTTTTTTATATTTGGTTTTAGTTGAAAAAACCTTTTTTTTTATATCACTTTCGATTTTTTTTTATCTGCTGGTTCGCAATGAATGCGTCTTATACGGTGTGTATGGATATTTGAATATATTTTTTAGCGTGTGAATTTGGTAGGATCAGATTTTTTTTTAGAGGCTTAATTTGTTTTTTTGGGAGATGATGTATTTTTTTTCTAACTTAATTTGGGCGTTTGTGAGATTATATGAAAGGGTTAAAATGCTTTTTTTTTGCTTTATTTTTATGTGGGAAAGAAGTTTTTTTTTTAAACAAAAATTTTGTTAATTTGTTTGAAATTGTTATCCTTTTTGGTAGTTAAAAAAAAGCATTTGGTAACTGAAAATCTTGAAAAAAAAAATGTATCTTAAGCAATTTTTTATAGTTTAATTTTATTCCTAGATTTGTTTTTTGTTTTTATGTTTTATAAAAATCATAAACAAGAAATTGATTTAATTATTTTATTTTAAATGACTGTAGCCATTTGAAAGTATTGTTTTTGTTTTCTAAAAATTAAAAATTAATTAAAAAAATATTCATCAAAAATCTGATGTAACAAACTTAAACAATTGAAGAACTTTACTCATTTCAGAAACCAATTTATTGCATTTAAATATTTGATAAAAGAAAACTTAACTGCAAGCAAAATTAAATTTTACCTTAAGACCATTTAAGTAAAAAATGATCAGCGTTTTTTTTAATAACATAAAGATTCGTTAAATTAATAGGAATCTGAAGAGAAAATGACAAGTTTCTTGTTAAATTAACAAAAAATAATGTTTAATACTTTTTTTTTGGCTTACAAAATGTATCTAATAGAAACACTGGTTTGCAAAAATATTTTTTTTTGTCTTCTTAATTTTTTTGAAACCATCAGAAATTCGATATTTCTTAATCTTAATTTGGTTTCCAAAAAATTAACACTAATAGATTTAAAAAAATGAATAATTTTTAAAATACATCTTATTATTAATCGGTTATCAGATATTGTAGCAGTAAAAAATTAAAGTGTTGGACTGATCTGACTGAAATATGCAAGACTCATTTGAAGAAATATTTAAATCTGATATTTAAATTGCGTTAAATTTAAAGCTTTGGTCTTCAAAAAAAAAAATTCAATTTCTTAGTTTGCATTGTTACATTATTAAATTTGATTTATATATTTTTTTAAGTACAAGAATAATGTGAAAAACTTTCTACCTCAGAGGTTTTCAAAATGGAAATATTGTTGTAGAAAAAAGCAACATATTAACAGTAAGAAAAAAACACATCAATTCTTCCGAAATTTTAGAATACAAATATGATCTCAAAATAGAAAATTGAGCTCATCACTTTTTTTATTTATTTTATAATCTCAAAAACGAATGTTTAATGACATTTTTCTTATGTTCAATCAAAATTATATGTTTTTCCATATTTTGTTTTTTTTCTTTTTTTTTTAACTCCAAATCAGAAGACATAAATTGGTATATCCTAAAAAAAAAGCATTAGTGTAGTTAACCTTTTTGAGATTGCAAAGGTGTATTGTTTTGAAAAAAAAAAAATAAGGGGGGCGTAATTCAGAGTCGAAAGTTTACAAAAATTGCATTTTTGACTTGTAAATATTGAAATATCGTAAAAACTTGACATTCCACAGCAATGTTGGCTTCGTTGGAAATTTTCACACAAAATACTCTTTCAAAATTATGGTTTTCTTCAAAGGCGATTTTTATATAGCAGATCAGTGATTTGCAAACTAGTTAACTGTTGATTCTAATTGAGTAACACTGACTAATGAGATTATTTATCGCACTGTACGGGATAACTAATGACAAAAGTCTATGATTATTATGTAGATATGTACCTAGGTACTGATTTCATTCATTTGAATGTTTCCGAAATATTTTTTTTTTTTAAATAAATTTTAGTTATAGGTAACCTTTAAAAATTTTTTTTTTTTTTTTTTTTTTTTTTGTTAATGAACTTAAAAACATTGAATCATACACGAAAGCTGGAAATTTCAAATAGGATATGAAAGGAATTTGAGAGCCTCAGAAGATACCAAAACTTAAATCAATTTTAGAAAAAAAATAGGACTCATTGTAAAAGAATCAAGAAAATAAATAAAATATTTCAATCCATTTCGTTATTAAAAAATAATAAATCATCTATTTTTTAATTATTTTCCAATTTTGAGATAACATTCGTGTTTTCAGATAAAAATCCTTTTTTCTTGGTTCATTTCTTTTATTTGATAATTTTAAAAATAATAATTTATGAATTTAAACAAAAGAGCTGATTTGCGAACTTTATTTTAAAAAACCCTTATTTCAGAGCTTGCTCTTTCAAATTGGCTTATTCGTTCATTGGTGTCAATATAAAATATAGAATTTTTTAAAGAATCTTTAAAAAAAATAATTTGTTAGCATTAAGTTTTCTGTCTTTCTGCATCAAGGTTTGTTCGATAAAATTTAAACATAACATAAAGAAAACTATTTTCAGGTATATGCGAGCTAACTGCTTTGATATAAGAAACAATGCATACAAGTTTTGGGAGTTAAGTGTTTTGAGATTTAAAAAATCTGAAACTGCTCGTTTGCATCTAAAAATAACATGAATAACAAAAACGCATCTAAATCTTTTTGAAATTTTTATGAAATCTTGTTTTATTCAATGCTTGTGAGGAATCCCTCAAAAACTTTAAATATGCCTGGTTTTTCTGTATATAATTGTGTGGCCACCTGCAAGGTGATTGTGGAAAAAATCTAAGATGCTCTGCTCTTCAATGCATAACAGTGTGTTCCACCATGAAATTATATTGCCACAATTAAAATTGACAATAATTAAAAACCGCTTCTCTCTATACCATATAGTCTTTTGTGAGAGAATACCTGTCTAAATATGATGAACCTTTTTTTTCTGCTGCAATAAAATATATCTGATCTGGTACTAAATTAACAGTCGATTTAATTTTATTTTTATGAATATTGTTCCATGGGTTAGGTACAAGTATATTGAAAAATAAAAAAAAAAAACAACATTATAACCATAAACGGTTTTGCTTGACCAGAGCAGCAATATTCTTTTGCGAGACCATAAAACCCCAATCAAAAGTGCGCTTCATGCAAGAAAAATACACATCTAGAGCTCAGGTTCAGGAGGCGCAACCACAGACACAAAAAAAAAAATGGATATTCATCATGTTCTGGTATTGTACAACACGGTAGCGCTCTCTGTAACTCTTAAACCATAAACATAATGCTAAAGGATTTTTTTGTTGTTATTATTGTTGTTGTTGTAGGTTTTTGTTTTTTTTTTGTTGCTCTTGTGTGGAACTGTGTGTCTTCGGATGGACATAAACACTTTGCCATCGATGATGATGATGATGGGACACACTATAGTATAATGCCCAACTAAACAAACAGATTCAGAGAAAAGATAGAAGAAAAAATTTATAATTAGTTAAAGAGCCTGGAGAAAGAAGCAAGAAGTTTACAGTGTGGTTTATTTAATTAGGCTCACTTTGACAGAAAAAAAAAATGGATTTAAATGTGATATTTTTGAGCTTTAAATAAAGTTGCATTACGTTTCGTCTAAGAAAAGTAAGAAAAATAGATTTTTTGCACCAACTTAAAAAAAATTTTGTCATATGTTTGTTAACAGATTGCAGACGCAATTTTTAACTTAAAACCATAAGATCGGTTTCTATTTCTTTGTTTTTTAATTCTCTAGCTAATAGCACTCTTAATTTTTTTAAAAATCTCACCTAAAACAACTGTCAAATGAAAAAGTGTAGGTACCTACTTTTTATAAAACTCTTTTTTGAAATGTATCTAATTATATAAACCTCAGTGTTTAAATGGTTAAATGTGGCAAGGCCCAGGAAACCAGTTGCCCCACGATCCATCACCACACTGAGAGACTGAGAGAGTTTGTTCGGTACGCGCACAGTAATGTGCGCTTTGGTGGGATAACATGGCAGCAGCATGCGCCGGCCGCCACCACCACCGCCGCCACTGCCACCGCCGCCTGCTAAACCACCATCACCCATCGCTTAAAGACCCTCCATTTGCAATAAATAAATGATACGTGATTTTAATACACAAATAATGTTTGTAAGAAGTTTTTTTTTTTGCTACCCTTTTGTCGACCGTCTTTCCCTCGTCTTTTGTGTCCAGCCAGCCATCAATGTGAAGCAACAATATTGGTAACCAATTCTTTTTCACTTAATTTTATATATCCATTGGGTGCACTAAGTTGCGGGGAGTGTAGATATACCCTGCTTTATGCTATATGTCCTGAACGCGAGAGATGATGATGATGGTGAAGGATTTTTTATGAGTTTAGCACTTTTAAGGTCCCAATATACACATTGCGAGATGCAGAGCAGAGTGAAGAATGGCCATTGGACCTACATATAACCGATTGCTCGTTTCCTAAACGATCACCATGACAATAACAACAACAACAAGGAGGCTTCATTACAATTTTTTTTTTTTTTTTTTGACTCGCTTACCAGCATCTTCTACCAAACTCACAGGATCACATCTTGTTTTATATCATGGGTCTTTTTCTCTCTCTCTAGACGATACATAAAAATTAAGCCTTTAAACAAAAAAAAAAAGTCCAGCTACAAGATCGGGTGAAGATGAGACCTAAACGAAAAAAAAAAAAACACATTCACATCATGGAGAGTCTGCGTCTGCGCATTTTGTGTTGTGTGATATCGGAAAAGTCTGCACAAAAAACTAAAACTATTTCTCAAAATACTCTTATAAATTAAGGAGTTTTAAGACGAAATTCCTGTCGATCAAAATTCCATCTGCCCTTTGCGCAATATATGGTGGGGTTGTAAGGGCAAAAAAAAACTTAAAAAAAAAAAACACCATCATCGACCATCCTGCCGAGCGGCGCGGCGGCAATCGATGGTGGGTTGTTGCAGATGATGTTGATGACACGAACTTGTACCGCGCGCTAATGTCTTTTGGACGTTTCTTGAAATAGGTTTTTTTTTTTGGTTTGATTGTTGTTATTGGACTTTTGTGTGTGCTAAATGGTCAGTTAAGTATTTTTGGTGCTCGCTGGGGGTAGAAAAAACTGAAAAATTTCATTGCCAGTTTATCAAATAATCAAAACCTAAAAAAAAACGAAGACATATTTTATCAGAGGGGATCCTTTGGTATTACATTTTTTTGTGAGTTTTTTTTTTTATATTTTTTTGTTAAATATTAAATTCGATTCTAGTGGAATTCCTGTTTTCTTTTGGCATATTAAATATTTGGCCGTAACTGATTTTTTTTTCCTAGTCTTTCTGTCTCATATAAAATATGTGTAAGAATTTTTCATACAAAAGATCCCGCATGTGTATTAATGATAATGGAATTTTCGGGTTTGATATTAAACCAACAAGAAAAAAAATTACATAAATACCTATACCTACCTAACGAAAATTTGGTCCCCCTAACAACGGTACGGTGATCGTTTGCCAATGGCAAAGGAAGACAGTCTTGTTAGGGGTTGGTTTGTCACTGTCATGGAAGACTTACATAGGCATTTTTTTTCTTAGGTACAAGTATATAGAGTACTAATTTACTTGAGTTTATCACATAAAAGCAGTTAGGTAAAAAAAAAATCTGGGAGGGTAAGTTTATTTAAGGATACCTTCAAGGAAACTTATAAAGAAAAAAATTCTATTGGTGGAAGAAGAAACGGATATTGTTTTTTTGTTGTTGTTTTTTTTTTATCATTTCTTAAGATTTGAAAATGGTAAACAAGAATATATGGAAGCAATGAATACAATAAGAAAAGTAATAAAAAAAAAGACTTATTTTTTTTGTATTTACCTATTTATATTGAAATTTTAACGGAATTTTTAGTGAAACCAGTTTTTATTATTAAAAAGGAAATGGCCGTTATATTTTTTTGAGGATAATATGCAAATTTATTTGATATGAAAAGGATTTTCATTTGTTTAAGAAAAAGAATTGATATCGTTTTTATTTTTATTTTATGTTTAACGGAAAATACTTGATGTTATTTCAAATTAAAAAGAATCTATTTAAATGGTGTTTATTTTAAAGGAAATGAAAACTGTAAATAACAGATTTCCTGATTTTTTTTTTTTTACTATTGGAAGAAATTTTAGTTTAGAATATTTTCGATATCTGTTGACTTGCGAATCAAAAACTAATGGAAAAAAAAACTTTACATGTTTAATGCTCAACAAAGTATGAAGTATCTACACGGAAAAAATACTTGCCTAAAACAATTGAAATCTGTATTAAATTAAATTTTTTTTCCAGAAGAATCGCTTTAAGTCAATGTGAACATCCTTTTATTTTTTTATACTCTTTTCATTTCAATAAGAATGCACATAAAGATAATGAGAAATCACTTCAGTCTTAGCAGATACATTTCCATTTATTTTTTAAATAATACATAATAAAATGAAATGAAGTTAACTTTGATTTTAACAGATTTTAAAAGGTTTTTATAAAAAAGATAATACTTCAAGAATGTTAATTTAAGGAGATCGTCATTTTGATTCAAAGTGACTTAGTTTTTTCTGTGCAGCTACCACAATATACTTTAAAAATGTGGAAACTATGCACCTCAATTATGATCAACTATGTAGGTAAGTAAGGACATTTTTCACTAAATTGAAAGTAAACTAAGTTTAAATCAACCGGGTGAACTTTCTCTATGTAGTTTCCGTATGATTTTACCCAAATTAATGTAAAAAAGATATTGTCTCTGTTAATTTTTTGTCGGTTTCGAAGCATTCATTAATTTATGATTTTTAATCAATTTCTGAACGAATTTGATTAAAATTATGAATCTAATTTGATACTTTTACTTGATATATCATTGCCAGTTTTATCAAACAAATATTTATTTAAGTTGAAAAAGTACTAGTTAGACAAAGTTATATTTTTCAAAAAGACTTTTATAGGTATTTTTCACTATAATTAATTTTACTTTAACACTTCTTTGCTGAACTTGGAAAATCATGTAAACATCAACACTTTTGAGTTTTCGGAAAATCATACGAAAAAGTTTTGTTTGAAAATTTTTCATACCTGATTCAAGTATTACGAGACGAGAGCAAAACGCCATTTTCAGGTCACATTTTTTTTGCTTTGGCATTTTGTTTATTTTTAACAGCAATAAGAAAAAAGTATGTAAAAAGAATGAAAATATTTGGCCAAACGTCTAAAATTAGGCATCAATTTCACTATCGTTGAACACAAGTCTTGCTCTCTCATAATGAATCAGACCTTAAGGTATCAATATATTAAATAACAAGTGAGGAGTGACTCTTCGAAATTGGATAAAAAAAAAAATCAGATAATTGTAATTTTTAATACGATTTTCAGTTTTCGTCGGTTTTCAGAAAATTAAACTTAATTTTATCCCTTTCTTAAAAGTACAATCCCTACTCATGAGTTTTACTGTAGGATAACTTTAAGTTAACTTCATTCTTGGATGGCGATTGAAAATGGATTCTTTGCGCTTTTTGTTTGTTAATCTTCTCTGACCGCTTTCTTCTTATTTCTTAATTGCATTGAATTTTTTCATCTGACAAAAAAATTACAATCTCAGCCGGGAGTTGAAAGAATTATAAAAAGTTGAAATCGCTTTATTTTAAGAACTACTTGTTTTTACATTGTTTTTTTTTTTCTCTGTGTAGCTTCATAGAATTACTTTCTGTTGGTCTAAGAGTTTTTTTTTTTATTTAATAGACATTAAAATTTAAGGACTCTAGATTGGAATCAGTCTTTATAGACAAAACAAAATCGCTCTAAGAAAAAATTGCTACCAAAAGGCGTACAAAAACATATATGGTACACCAATAACAAGTATTTCGGTATTTTCTCATATCTGCTTCAAGAAATTTGTTTGGACAAATTTATATTCTTGTTCAGCACCCATAAAATATAAAATTAGCCACCCAAAGACAATTAAAACGAACCTACCACTTTAAATTAAATTTAACTAGAACATAAAGAATTTTTTTTTGCTGAAACATACAAAATTTAAGTCAAATGACAATGAACTGTTTTCTGATTTTTGTTTGAATTCATTGGTAAACGCAGAAAAAATGGGAAAAATTTCAAATTGCGAATAAAAAATAAAAACTACCATTTACAATGTCATGGCTTTCATAGAGTTCAATGACATTAACGCAAACGAATTGAAACAAAAATTAACCCAAACGCACATCCTAAATACAATTAAAACCCTTCAAAACATATCCTTCAATCTTGCTCCATAAGCATCACAAACATAATGAAGTGTAACCTCAACACAAAAAACATATGTTCATCAAAAAGATGTCATAATATGATTTCATGTCAGAATGCGATTAAAAACGATAACAAAACTAAACTATGGAAATTTCTCTTTCATAAGATTTCCCGCCACAAAGATTAATATCAATTTAAATATGCGTAAATGAATCTCAAATAATAATACCAACAAAAAAGTGTAAACACCCACCACATCTTAAAATTGAAAGTAACCTACGTTTTTCCAACTAGACATGTGCACACACAGTTCAGACAAAAACATATGCTTCCAATTTGAAACCCTTTTCCTTTTTGGACTCCTCTCTGCTTACCTTACCTACGCCTTTTCAATAACAATAATAATCCATTGGATTTCGTTTTGGATCAAGTCAACTGTGAGCAAAAGGATTTTTAACTTCCACCGGGCATATCCGCATATATTTTGTTTAACCCTTTGAAAAATGGAAGAAGGAAAGGGAAACCACACCAACATCGGCATATGTCCGAAATTTGTGTTTTCAATTTTTTTTTTCATCCTTTCGTCGGTGCTGGAATTGTTTAATGAATGGGGATAACTACTTACTGAATGGCGCTTAAAATATAATTTATGACAAAGAACTAACACATCCGTAAGTTAAATATTTGTAAAATGACGTCATAATGTGATGATTCGATTCATAACAAAATAATCTTCTCCCACATGTTTAAGGTATTTACGATATCAAATGTCCTAACTATCTGTCTTTTTTTTAATTTTGTGGTTCTGATTCCCAGACGATAGACACAAAATAATGTAAAAAAAAACTTGTATTGTATATTATATTCTTTTATTTATTTTTTGCTTTAGTGCAGCCATCTACTACATTATAATGCATTCATAGGATATGAGTCCAACAGAAATAAAATCACAAAAAAAAAAAAAAATAAAATAAAAACAGATATCACCCCGCTACAAGTGAGTAAAGTTGCATGCAGCTATAACATAGAAAAATCTCACATGAGGTTGTATAGTATGGTATCCAAAGGATAGCAGAAAAAAACTTCAGCGACAAAAAAAATATTGTAGATACATGAGGAGCAAAAAATTGGCGACTGGGTGGCTGAATTTTTTTCAGCTCCCATGTGAAATCGCTTGGGATTTTTTTTATTTTGCAACAATTTCAATCGATAGGAATAAGTTGTAAGAAAAAGCTATTCTTTTTTTTTTATTTGTCTAGAACGATGGTGCAGAAGAATGTTAAAAACAGAAAAAAAGACTTGATACAAATTGGATGTTTTAACCTGAAGAAAACCTACACTCTGAAGAGGAAATGAAAAGGACTAGAGATTAAATTTAATAAGGGGTCTAATTTTGTTATAGAAAAAAAAAAAAACAAAAACATGACTATACGAACGGTAATGAAAAAACTAAACAAAAATGGAATTCGTCTGCCTTTTTTTCTGTACCTCAACCATTTTTGAAAGCATTCCATGGTTTAAATTAACGGTTCCTGCTATTTAACTGCTTTTGTGAACGGCCCTAAGGATTTTGATAACAATATCAAATATCAGGCAGTTCTGACTAGAAAAGCCAGTTAAAAGCATTAATTTATTTTCTGGGAACTTTTAAAAATTAAAACCTGTTTTAACTTGCCATTATAGATTTTATAGATACATCAAGTTTGCATTCCAACGCTTCCAACGATTTTGATTTTTTTTTCTAAAAACTCAACTTAATTCATAAGATCAAACTGTATACTTATTTTGGAGCTCGAGCTCTAAACTTTAGATTTTGAAGACTATATTAATGTGAATAGATCCCAGTACGACTCTTAAGGCTTGTTGATCCAAGTCAAACATAATTTTTTGTTTTTTGGTATAGCTCCAAAATCTGAACTTTCGGGAAAAAGAAATGAAATTTTAAAATTTAACTCATTACACAAGTATTTTTTGCAATTTTCAACCGATTTTAATTAAAAATTGCTCGTGCTTGAAAAGATAAATTTTTTACTCAAATCAAATACTTTACATGCTATTGGAAAGGTCTGAAATTCATTGAAAAATTGCCAAAATTGTCCAATAGCTGAAGGATCACAAGGAAATTTTGTATAACTTGAGTTTACAAAAATCCACTAGATATAGGTAGCAACAAAACATTTTGCTGTTTTTTTAAAAATTATTTCAATCGACAAAAAGATATTTTGCATAATGACATCTCGTAGAGATGTTACAATAATAACATGTGCAATAACGGTGAAATAACGGTGTTGAAACGACAGGTACAAATTGCGAAACTAAAAATGCGAAGTTATAATTTCCTAAATAATTGCTAAAATTGCGGAAGGAAAAAATGGCTTCTACCCCTCGAAGTCAAAGAAAATGATTTTGGAATCTGGCATTGTTAAATGCTCTTAAAAGCAAATATGCGCAAGTTATTCCGGGAACACTCTTTAAAACATCCAATGTGAGTAACAAATTTAAAAAGTAGTTTAATGTCGTTTTCGATTGGAATAACTTAAGGATTCACTCATTCTGAAATCCAATAAAACAGTTTAAGGGCCAATTTATTGAGCCTCCATTAAATTTTGAAATTTATCGCTTTAGTTAACGGCCTCGTTAAACTATTGTCGCCTTTAAGTATACATCATTAAAAATTCATTTAATTCACTCTTCTTTAGTTAAAGTTAAATTTAAAACTCTGTTAAAAATATCCTAGGGATTTTTTATTTTGTTTGAAAAATAATCTGTCAATTTTGTCAAATCAAATAGATTTGAATTGGAAGAAAAACCAAAAAACTATGACCCGTAAGTATTTTGCAGCTGAAAACGCCAGAAAATGCAAGAGATTAACGATATACCAGCGGTAACCAAAGAATGCTACAACCTACAATTGAAACCATGAGAAGAAGAAGGAGTTAAGTGAAATTTTTAATTTTTTCCATCGGTGTCAAATAACAACTTAAATTTAAGTGTTATCGGCAGTCATCTCGTATCATTGGTTTAGAAGTAAGCTTTATATCTCTTCTTCTCATGGCTTCAATTGCAATGTTATGTATGTTATGTATGTATTATGCAGCATCTCAAAAATGATAAGTTTTGAAGTGGAGAATATAATCTAGTAGATCTAGTATTATCTGTGCGAAGTAGACAAGAAATGCATTAATTTCTTTGAATTTTGTTCTTTTTTATGGTACAAATGCATGTGTGTATACCTACAAAAAATTCTAGTCTTTACTTTTTTCATAATTGTGATGTTTTTTTAATAATTCTTTAGCTCATTTGACATTTTTCAAATAAAATAATAATTCAAATAAAAAAAAATAAATGAAATGACATTTGACACTAATGGAGAGCGAATAAATAGAAATTCTGTTTAAAACCTCCATTTGCTCTAAAAATCCCTCTTAAAAGGTCGAATTTGGTGTTTTAACTAAAACTACTTTTAAATTTAATGCTCAATTAGTTAATGATGCCAAACTTCAAAAAAATCCTTAAAAGAGACTGAATTAAACGAAATTGGTTTTTAATTTTAAAATTCCCTTTTTTAATGGCGATTTAAGTTTAATGGAGAGTCAATAAATTGGGCCTAAATCGCTTCCACTCAATTCTGAAATTTTATATCTGTATTGGTGAATAATCAAATAAAAATTTTTTGCTTTTCTACTAGAAAATTTAGTTTGACGTTTACTTATTTAAATATTAGTGATTTTGAGTGAATTCTGTTTTGAAATCAAGTAGAGAATTTTTATTTTAAGAAGCATTCTGCCTGTCATATTAGTGCGAATAAAACACTTTCAGAAGGCTTCTGAATGATTCCGGACGCTTCCGGAGAGCCAATCGAAAACGATTTACAGCTTTTCATCATTTGTATAATTGGGCAGTAAATCTTATTTTTATTTTTCAATTATTTTGGAGTCGTCACCATATACATAAATCATTAATAAACAAAATTCAGATTTTTCGTTTGTTTATTTTTTTCTCAAGCATTTCTTTCATTCAAACAAGCATGATTTGTTGTTATTTTTGAGTTGATTTTTCGTAATGAGCCAATAAAATTGAGTTTTCTGTTTATTTGTTTTCAATTTTATTGGACTTTTGATTTGAAACGACCTATATCATTTATTACAACGCAACTCATATGAGTTGTATTTTTAACATTATATTGATTTAAAGTTTCTGAAAACTACAGAACGGTTCCAATTTGAATTAAACCAAATATTTTTGTGGTTATATTTTAATGACCTCGATTTTTACTAAAAAATATGTTTTTAATATGAATTTCAACAAACGGCGTGCCCCGAATGAAATTCGATGGATGTAGGTACACACTATACTCATTTTAAGAAAGTATGAAATGTTTAAGAAATACAGTTCATTTTAATATGTGTGTTCATTTTGAATTTTAGTTTCTTTTTAAGTTATAGAAGCGTTCCCGGAATGATAAAATAAAATTAAAATAAGAATTTCTCAATCATACCTCATATAAAATACACATGTGCGTGTATACATAAAGCTAATTACAGTTTGTAAACCAAAAAAAAAAAATTAAGTTTTAATTGCCAAAATTATTTGGAGTCCCCCTAGCCTTGTGACAAAAAAACCTCTGCAAATATAAATTAATGAGTTAAAATCATCAAACTTCCTTCACTATTTAGTTTACTAAAAACCAAAACTGTGTTTAGAACTAATTTTTAGCAATCTTTTGAATGTTAAAAATAACTTGTTCAATTCATGCAAAACAATGACACATGGTTTCACAGGTGAAGCACAGTTATTCAAACAACTAACCATAAAAACAACTAAAGTGCTCACTGTACATCTTGCTTCTTACTCAAAACCTTAAATGCTAAAAAATTTGACTATACTTTTACTTTAAATAATAATAAAGTATCCAAAACAAAAAACCGTTGATCTAAATTTGTTTAGGAATTCTTATTACACCAAAAATAGTCTTAACAAAATACCTATTTAACTATCAAAAAATTAAACAAAGTTGACATAAGTACCTATTTTCGCTGGTACTGGCAGAAGAATCGAATTAACAATTTTTAAACTTAGTTGTTTTAAATTCAAAGCAAGCAATCTTTCACAGTTTGAAAAGTATGTATACTACTCAAGTAAGGCTTGAGTAAGGGAACCTTTGGAGACCGAAAATTCTTGAAAAACGTAAGGACTATTCAGAATATAGTCAATATTAAACATTTTCTTTAGACTAGATTCAACGAAACATCGATACGATAATAGTTCTGTAATTTTTTTAAAATTTTCAACCCACACATTATATAAATTTTGGATAACGTTAAAAAAACAAACACAAAACTTTCAACATTTGTAAGGGTTTCAAAGAAATAAGAAAGGTGTTAATAGAATGTTTATCGTTCATTATTTTTACTAATAGCGCGTTTCAATTTCAGAATTTAAGATATTTGGAGAACTTTACTCTCTGATTTAAAATTAGCAAAAAGTTAATAGATGTGTTGAGACTTTTGCTCTAGTGGCAAACTTAGAGTAAACAACAGAAACACTAATCGGTATTATCTAATCAATTGTGATAAAATTCAATTCAATGAAAAAGGTAAATAAAGAAAAAATTAAATATTGTTACTCACTTGTTCCATTTGCATTTCTTCCAAAGATCTTTCCCGGTGGACTTAATATTGGACTTGACGAGGCCGATGGTGCTCCAGATAGTGATCGCTGTCCCTCGGACATTGCACCACTGGTAACTGATATATTTGCATCTTCTTGTTGGGGATTTGCCGATAATAGTACACTACTAACAACTGTTGGTACCGCACTTGTCACTGTCGTTGCCACTGTCGAATGTGTACTTCCAGATGGTTGTTCCATTTTTTATCAAATTTTTGTCGTTGAACAATATTTCACTAAATAAACCCTAATCTAAACTAACTATAAACACATGCACTACTTCAAAAAATTTCCACTAAAATTACTCTAAATTTAGAAGAATTAAAAAAAAATATGTCCAAAAATAATTAATTAATTCAAATCACAGTAAATAAAGTGATTCCTTGAGATAATCTTATTTATTTTTTTTAGTTAAAACTTTTTTAGTTAAAAAGATTCGATATCAATCTCATTTATCGTATTTTGTTTATCTTCAAGTAAGACACACAACACAACAAATATTTATCAGAGACAAGATACAAAATTATTTTTCAACCGTTCTTGCCGAAGCCAGACAAAGTTCTGTTTCTGTTCTTACTCGCCACTGTTTTGTTATCCAGTCCACAAGTCCAATCCAATTCAACAAGGAACACTTCTTGGAGGGAAATCTTTGTACCTTCTTTTTTTTGTAGGTATTTATTTGTAGAACATACCACACGTCTTTGGACACAAAACATACGACGAGAAAGAAGGTATCTACAAAAGAATAAAAATTAAAAAAAAGGGATGTACAATATAGTCCATATAAAAAAAATTTTATATGTATACGAAAGAATCAAAATGCTATAGAAGACGGTGGCAGCGGCGACGAACGAGCGAGCGAGCGGTACGATTTCAAAAAAGTGCCTGGGAGTGAAAAACATACCTAGACCCAGCATGGACCCTTCTTAACTCCTGGATTGTTGACCGAGAGAAGCCTTTTGCTTGGGTAGATTCGCATAGAAGTTATATATATATGAGTTTTAGAACAGGGATGAAGATCTTATTGGAATCTTTTGCTGGCTGGGTAAAGATGTGAGGATGAGGATGAAAGAAATCATCATCATCACTCTGTAGACTCCGGTAATGCTCCGCCCTGTGCATATATGAGTTTTTTAGAGGGTACAAATTTTGACGGTAGGAAATTTTGTGTGTTCTCCTCTATAATTACATGAGAGAGAGGTTTATTTTTCAGGAGAACAAACAACAAAAAAAAATTATTAGAAATTCTGAGGAAAGGGTTATATTTTTTGGTGAGTGTCAATGCGAATTAGAATTAAACAACAAAAAAAATTATATGAGAGACTTTGGCAGCGTTTGATTTTAGGGTAAAATTAGTTTAGAGAGTCACAAAAAAAAAGCATAGCTGGATAGGTATTTCACAGAACTTATTTACTTGATTTGATGGTGATGTATTAGAACTCTGGGAAGTTTTTTTTTTATTATATATTTTATTTGAGTAACGATTTAGAGACGTTAGTTGAAGATAGATAGAGGACATAGTAGGGTGAAATTTGAATATATTTGGCGCGCATTTTATAAAGAATTTTAATAACAGAAAAACCTTGAGGAAATTCATTTTTCATCATATAGGTATTATTACAAGGCCATGGGAAGAAAATAAGTAGAGGTACTTATTATTCATTATATTGAAAAAAAAAAAAAAAATCTAACTGACTTATTTAAATTTGAGTGTCAACTCTTTTTATTATTATGTGATGAGATGGATGAGTAAGCAACGGATTTTTTTTTCTTAAATAGAGCAAGAAAAAACAATAATTAATTAAAAAAAAATTTAAGTTTGAAGGGTAAGGTTATGCGTTTAAGCACCTCTTGACTTTTTCTCATTTAAAAATTGTTTTTGAAAATGTGCACTGTCTTATCAATTTTCTCTAGTACTCTGAAGAAAAATAGACTGTTTTAAATAATTTATACAATTTATATTTTAGATACTTACTTCAGCACTTAGCGATTTGTTTTTGTTTAAGAGAAGTGAAGCTAAACGAATTCATGTGCTTTTCATAGCTAAAACTTTTAAACACACAAAAAAAAAATCTGAAGATTGAAAATAAGAACAAAAAAAAATAGTAATTTTTTTCTATGATTCAATAAATTAAAAAAAAGGAAAAATTTGTATTATCAAAATATGTAATATATTTCCTACAAATCACTTTATTAATAAATTTTGTATTAAATGATCATGAGGCAGTTCCAAAAATTGTATAATCTCTTGTACGAAAATAAACCGAAAAAATAAAAATTTACTTGATTCTTAAAATTGAAAGTTTTTACATCAGCTCTTTTGTTTAAACAATACTGCTTCATTATATTGTACTTATATCTAAGTGTTATCCAGTTAGATATAGATTTTATGATACTTAAACTAACTATGTGTCTTCCGTAGTAACATTTCTAATAATGGTAATGGAAATATTCACAGACACCAAGATGTACCTTTATCAAACCAATAAATATCTTGAATACAAATAAAAAAAGCATCAAAATATTTAATCAATATTTACTTAATGGAAAATAATAAGAAATTCCTAATCACTTGGATATTGATTATTGGTTTTTAACGAATAAATGTTTAAAAAAAAATTAAAGAATCTTGCATACACAACTCCTCAACTTAAAGATAGGTGTTGTCAAAAAAATGTCTCTCAACTTTTATAATTTTACCAAATTTTTAATTCTTTCTTGTATTCTTAATGTTAAAAATTTACCAATTGGGAACTATTTTTCATTTGTCTCGAATACATACATTAAGGAGGAGTACAATAATTCTGTCTTGATGTTCTGTTTATATATTAACAACTGGAAAAAATTGCACAAGCTTAATTCTCTTGAAAAAATATACAAAATTAAAAATTATAACTTGGCTTAATATTGTTGATTCCTTTTATAAATATCCTGACAATAAAAAGAATTGTTACTTTGGCCCATTATCGGAAAATGTTTAGCTATATAAAGTTGGAGGAAAGTGTTAAGACATTATAAATAATGACAATTTTTCGAAAAAAAAAAAAACGGTGAAGAACGACAATTTTCAGAATAAAACTTATTATGATTACTTAAAACAATTTTTTTTTTCGATATAAAACATAATAACTACTACTATCTACAGAAGAAGGTTTAAGTATAACATACGCCCGATGGACCTAATATCGGTTTGCACGTTCTTTGAACTAAGACCTAAATTCCACTTTGTTGAATATACATTAATGGGAAGAAAAACATAATTGAGGGAGTCCAAAAAAGAAAGAATGTAGGTAGTAAAACAGGACTGCAATAACTATGAATTTAATAAAAATTTACTTGCTTTCACCAAAATTAGATTTGAAAAAAATTTAAATTTACAAAAAAATGTTTGAAGCACTGTTCACTAAAGACTCCTTGCACTTGAAAACTAACAAAAACTAAGCAATAACAAACATGATCTTTGTAACATAAAGTTTTTACATCAGCTCTTTTGTTTGCACAAGATTAGATGTTTAGTAATAGTTGGGGAAATGTACATAAATACTAGGGTGTCCCATTTTTATCCATGTCTACTTAATTATGTAAATTTCAAACAAAATACAAGGAATTTGTGTTCTAATTAACTGAAAAATTACAAGTTGTATAAGAAGCATTCCAAACTTTGTAAATATGTATGTACCTATAAGAGTTTATAAAAAAAGTACAAGAACTATACAAAATATTTGTTTTTTAAATAATGATGATGGTGAAGTAAAAAAGTTAAAAAAAAAATTTAAAATAAATACGTATAGAAAATAATTTTGCAATTAGACAGTAAATCTTAATCTTCAATTTGTACCAGTGAAAATGCTAAGTAAATAAGAGATAAATTTAAAAACTGATATATCATCATAATTGGAGTTATTTCATTTAACCAATACCTACATATTTTGCTAGTGTACATATTTTGACAGTGTAGCCACTGTCTTGAGTATATAACATTTTTATCTGCTATAAGAAAATATTTTTATTTTAAGGAATTGTTCAATGGGAATTTTAGGAGGTATCCGCATTTTTAGAATTTTTCGTAAAAAGTTGGTTGTGAAATGATTTTTTTTTCAGCATGAATTGTAAGAAGTCTATAAACTTCTAAGACTGAAATAAACTTTATCTAAACTTTGAAATAAATTAAAAAAAAAAAAATCTATTTGAGAGAGTATTATATTGTTGAATTGTTTTTTAACAATTAGGTAATTATAAGATTTTTTCATAACTCTTGTTTTTTTTAGTATAGACTGTTTACGGTAGATGGCATTGAAAATATTTAAATTATAATAAGAAAACTTCAAAAATATTTCCAATAAGAATTTAATATCTAGTTGGAAAGTATAACACATCTAGCAGATGATATCATATATCCATTTTCTCAACAACATTCAAAAAGAAGACCCAAGAATTTTAAGATTTAATTTTATTATAAAATATTTTTTTTGTTTTTATTTATTTATATACATTTCGATTCAATTACACGACTTTCAATCCAAAAAAAAAAATATAAATAACATACTTATAACTAAAAATTTGAAAAAAATAATATAAATTGAAATTAAATTGAACAAAAAGTCTTTGATATGTTGTCAGTAAAATTTATCATTTCGTGTTTTTTTTTTTTTAATTTTTGTTAAGGATAAACAAGTTCACTATTTAAAAAGTGTACTCAAATTTATCCAATTTTTCTAAATCTAATCACTCTATTTCATTTTTTTTTTCGAATTTCTCTTTTAACAGAGAAAATTCATTACCACTGGTATATAAAAATTTTGAAACTTAAAGTAAAAAAAAATAATTTAAAATTCCCTTTTTTGCTAATATCGAAACTTAAAAAAAATTCTTATTCGAGTAATTGAAAAATCATTATTTTAGAAACCAAATTGTTCTGTTTTTTTTTTTTTTGGAAAATTCAAAACTTAAAAACTATAAATTATTTACGCTTATAATTTGATTTATCCAACCGATAAATGATGACACCTTAACATAAACACCGGGCACATCTTGCCTACCACAACCAAAGCCCCATGACACTAAACCAGCTAACTCATAAAATCCATCATCTTGACAGACTAGAGGGCCACCTCCATCACCCTGAAAAGGAATTTTCAAAAACCATACGTAAAAAATGTTAAAAGGTGTTAAAATTTGAAAAATATGTACCTGACAAGCATCGTTTCCTTCTTCGCCTCCCGCACAAAAGCTTGAAGCTGGCAAAATGAAGATCTTCTCCGTCACAGCGTTGACCTTACGAATACATTCTGTATCACTTACAATGGGTATTTCAGCTTCACGAACTCTTAATGGAATTGGACCAGCTAAAGGAAATTTTGAAAAAAGTTTTTTTTTTTTAATTTTTCAAAAGAAGAAAAAAGCTTTAAACGATTCTTACATTCACCCATGTATCCGTAACCAGTAACTGTACAACGTTTTCCAGCTGCATGATTGACACCTCGAGCCGGTAGACAGACCTAAAAGCAAAAAGGGTTTATAAAAGTTTGAACAAATTAAGACAAATTATTACCAAGCAAACACCGTCCCTTAACTCAGCTTGACCGTGAAGCTTTAGAAGAGCAATATCATTATCCAAAGTTTGACTATTATGATTATGGTGGATATAAGTTGTAGCCACCCTTAAAGTTTGAGCTCCCGGACTACCGTATTTTCTTGTCAAATCGTAGTCTCCAACACGGACATAAATTGCATCTCCAGACCGAACAATACTAAAAATCAAAGAATTAATCAGCAATCTTCTAAAAGATCTTCAACATCATAAAACCCAATAAAAATGAATCTTATTTTTTATGTCCCTTATCATAAAAATCATCGAACTCACTTTGTTACGCAATGTGCAGCGGTAAGCACCCATTGAGTACCAATTAAAGCGGCTCCACATAAATATTGATTTAGCGAATTAATCAAGGCAACTTGCCAGCACCATTCGCCATTATCACCGTCTTCACCTCCCACAACGCGTCCGCGACGACGCATACTGTAATTACTATACACCGGCCGCTGTTGTGGAATTTCAATGGCACTACTGTCAGAAGCTGCTGGCTGTCTAATTAGATTGTTCTCAATGTACTCGTCCCCATAAACCAAATCACCCAGTTTGTCATTATTGATCTGGATTGGGATCACAGTTGAGCCGAGAATTAGACGTTCTGTGGTCTTCATGATGCCATTATTTGTTGTTGATACTGAAGCTGTTGCAGTGGAAGCATCACTTATATACACAGGATGTCGCATTTGCTGTTGCAATTGACGTCTTGCACGTCCGTATTTCTCGCGGCGATAGTTAATGTGGTCCAAACGAAGACTGCGCCCGGTGCGACGAGTACCCTTAACACCGCAAACATATTTGGAGTAGACTGGTGGCCGGACAGTTGTCGTGGTGGTCGTTGTTGTGGTTGTTGTTGTTGTTGGCGGTGGTGGAGGTGGAGCTTGAGGAACTGAAATAAACGAAGATTTGTTAAAAATGAAGAGTTTGCTGACTTTGTATTATATTAAAAAAATAACAATGATTTAATGAAGTTTAAAGCACAAAAAATTGCTTCGTAAAAGTACAAACATTTATAAAGAATAGAAGGAAAAAAAATTGTTTTTTTAAAGAACAAGGATTTTATGAAGATTTTAAAAATTTAAAGTCTTCATCTTGTAAGAGGATTTTATGAAGACTTTAAAAATTTCTTGTCTTCATTTTGTAAGAAGGCTGCATGAGCTTAAAATTGTTTCATGAAGAAGAAGGAACTTATGAAGATTTTAAAAATGTTGAGTCTTCATTTTGTACGAGGGCTGCATGAGCTTAAAATTGTTTCATGAAGAAGAAGGAACTTATGAAGATTTTAAAAATGTTGAGTCTTCATTTTGTAAGAGGGCTGCATTAGCTTAAAATTGTTTCATGAAGAAGAAGGAACTTATGAAGATTTTAAAAATTTTGAGTCTTCATTTTGTAGTTCATTTTGAAGTTAAAATTGTTTCATGAAGAAGAAGGAACTTATGAAGATTTTAAAAATGTTGAGTCTTCATTTTGTAAGAGGGCTGCATCAGATTAAAATTGTTTCATGAAGAAGAAGGAACTTATGAAGATTTTAAAAATTTTGAGTCTTCATTTTGTAGTTCATTTTGAAGTTAAAATTGTTTCATGAAGAAGAAGGAACTTATGAAGATTTTAAAAATGTTGAGTCTTCATTTTGTAAGAGGGCTGCATTAGCTTAAAATTGTTTCATGAAGAAGAAGGAACTTATGAAGATTTTAAAAATGTTGAGTCTTCATTTTGTACGAGGGCTGCATGAGCTTAAAATTGTTTCATGAAGAAGAAGAAACTTATGAAGATTTTAAAAATGTTGAGTCTTCATTTTGTAAGACGGCTTCATGAAGTTAAAATTGTTTCATGAAGAAGAAAACTTATGAAGATTTTAAAAATTTTGAGTCTTCATTTTGTAAGAGGGCTTCATGATGTTAAAATTGTTTCATAAAGAACAAGGATTTTATGAAGATTTTAAAATTTTAAAGTCTTCATCTTGTAAAAGGGCTCCATGAGCTTAAAATTATTTCATGAAGAAGAAGGAACTTATGAAGATTTTAAAAATGTTGAGTCTTCATTTTGTAAGAGGGCTGCATGAGCTTAAAATTGTTTCATGAAGAAGAAGGAACTTATGAAGATTTTAAAAATGTTGAGTCTTCATTTTGTAAGAGGGCTGCATCAGATTAAAATTGTTTCATGAAGAAGAAGGAACTTATGAAGATTTTAAAAATTTTGAGTCTTCATTTTGTAGTTCATTTTGAAGTTAAAATTGTTTCATGAAGAAGAAGGAACTTATGAAGATTTTAAAAATGTTGAGTCTTCATTTTGTAAGAGGGCTGCATGAGCTTAAAATTGTTTCATGAAGAAGAAGGAACTTATGAAGATTTTAAAAATGTTGAGTCTTCATTTTGTAAGAGGGCTGCATTAGCTTAAAATTGTTTCATGAAGAAGAAGGAACTTATGAAGATTTTAAAAATGTTGAGTCTTCATTTTGTACGAGGGCTGCATGAAGTTAAAATTGTTTCATGAAGAAGAAGGAACTTATGAAGATTTTAAAAATGTTGAGTCTTCATTTTGTAAGAGGGCTGCATGAGCTTAAAATTGTTTCATGAAGAAGAAGGAACTTATGAAGATTTTAAAAATGTTGAGTCTTCATTTTGTAAGAGGGCTGCATGAGCTTAAAATTGTTTCATGAAGAAGAAGGAACTTATGAAGATTTTAAAAATGTTGAGTCTTCATTTTGTAAGAGGGCTGCATTAGCTTAAAATTGTTTCATGAAGAAGAAGGAACTTATGAAGATTTTAAAAATGTTGAGTCTTCATTTTGTACGAGGGCTGCATTAGCTTAAAATTGTTTCATGAAGAAGAAGAAACTTATGAAGATTTTAAAAATGTTGAGTCTTCATTTTGTAAGACGGCTTCATGAAGTTAAAATTGTTTCATGAAGAAGAAAACTTATGAAGATTTTAAAAATTTTGAGTCTTCATTTTGTAAGAGGGCTTCATGATGTTAAAATTGTTTCATAAAGAACAAGGATTTTATGAAGATTTTAAAATTTTAAAGTCTTCATCTTGTAAAAGGGCTCCATGAGCTTAAAATTATTTCATGAAGAAGAAGGAACTTATGAAGATTTTAAAAATGTTGAGTCTTCATTTTGTAAGAGGGCTGCATGAGCTTAAAATTGTTTCATGAAGAAGAAGGAACTTATGAAGATTTTAAAAATTTTGAGTCTTCATTTTGTAAGAGGGCTTCATGAAGTTAAAATTATTAATGAAGAAGAAGGAACTTATGAAGATTTTAAAAATGTTGAGTCTTCATTTTGTAAGAGGGCTGCATGAGCTTAAAATTGTTTCATGAAGAAAAAGGAATTTATGAAGATTTTAAAAATTTTGAGTCTTCATTTTGTAAGAGGGCTTCATGAAGTTGAAATTGTTTCATGAAGAAGAAAACTTATGAAGATTTTAAAAATTTTGAGTCTTCATTTTGTAAGAGGGCTTCATGATGTTAAAATTGTTTCACAAGGATTTTATGAAGATTTTAAAATTTTAAAGTCTTCATCTTGTAAAAGAGCTCCATGAGCTTAAAATTATTTCATGAAGAAGAAGGAACTTATGAAGATTTTAAAAATGTTGAGTCTTCATTTTGTAAGACGGCTTTATGAAGTTAAAATTGTTTCATGAAGAAGAAGGAACTTATGAAGATTTTAAAAATTTTAAGTCTTCATCTTGTAAGAGACCTTCAATAAGTTAAAATAATTTCACAACGAAGAAGGATTTTATGAAGATTAAAAAAAAAAACTTAAAGTCTTCATCTTGTAAGAGGGCTCCATGAAGTTAAAATTGTTTCATTAAGAACAAGGATTTTATGAAGATTAAAAAAAATACTTAAAGTCTTCATCTTGTAAGAGGGCTATATGAAGTTAAAATTGTTTCATAAAGAACAAGGATTTTATGAAGATTTTAAAATTTTAAAGTCTTCATTTTGTAAGAGGGCTCCATGAGCTTAAAATTATTTCATGAAGAAGAAGGAACTTATGAAGATTTTAAAAATTTTGAGTCTTCATTTTGTAAGAGGGCTTCATGAGCTTAAAATTGTTTCATGAAGAAGAAGGAACTTATGAAGATTTTAAAAATTTTAAGTCTTCATCTTGTAAGAGACCTTCAATAAGTTAAAATAATTTCACAACGAAGAAGGATTTTATGAAGATTAAAAAAAAAAACTTAAAGTCTTCATCTTGTAAGAGGGCTCCATGAAGTTAAAATTGTTTCATTAAGAACAAGGATTTTATGAAGATTAAAAAAAAATACTTAAAGTCTTCATCTTGTAAGAGGGCTATATGAAGTTAAAATTGTTTCATAAAGAACAAGGATTTTATGAAGATTTTAAAATTTTAAAGTCTTCATTTTGTAAGAGGGCTCCATGAGCTTAAAATTATTTCATGAAGAAGAAGGAACTTATGAAGATTTTAAAAATTTTGAGTCTTCATTTTGTAAGAGGGCTTCATGATGTTAAAACTGTTTCATAAAGAACAAGGATTTTATGAAGATTTTAAAAATTTTAAGTCTTCATCTTGTAAGAGACCTTCAATAAGTTAAAATAATTTCACAACGAAGAAGGATTTTATGAAGATTAAAAAAAAAACTTAAAGTCTTCATCTTGTAAGAGGGCTCCATGAAGTTAAAATTGTTTCATTAAGAACAAGGATTTTATGAAGATTAAAAAAAAAAACTTAAAGTCTTCATCTTGTAAGAGGGCTATATGAAGTTAAAATTGTTTCATAAAGAACAAGGATTTTATGAAGATTTTAAAATTTTAAAGTCTTCATTTTGTAAGAGGGCTCCATGAGCTTAAAATTATTTTATGAAGAAGAAGGAACTTATGAAGATTTTAAAAATTTTGAGTCTTCATTTTGTAAGAGGGCTTCATGATGTTAAAACTGTTTCATAAAGAACAAGGATTTTATGAAGATTTTAAAAATTTTAAGTCTTCATCTTGTAAGAGACCTTCAATAAGTTAAAACTGTTTCACAACGAAGAAGGATTTTATGAAGATTAAAAAAAAAAACTTAAAGTCTTCATCTTGTAAGAGGGCTATATGAAGTTAAAATTGTTTCATAAAGAACAAGGATTTTATGAAGATTTTAAAATTTTATAGTCTTCATTTTGTAAGAGGGCTCCATGAGCTAAAAATTATTTCATGAAGAAGAAGGAACTTATGAAGATTTTAAAAATTTCGAGTCTTCATTTTGTAGTTCATTTTGAAGTTAAAATTGTTTCATGAAGAAGAAGGAACTTATGAAGATTTTAAAAATGTTGAGTCTTCATTTTGTACGAGGGCTGCATGAGCTTAAAATTGTTTCATGAAGAAGAAGGAACTTATGAAGATTTTAAAAATTTTGAGTCTTCATTTTGTAAGACGGCTTCATGAAGTTAAAATTGTTTATAAAGATTTTAAAAATTTTGAGTCTTCATTTTGTAAGACGGCTTCATGAAGTTAAAATTGTTTCATGAAGAAGAAACTTATGAAGATTTTAAAAATTTTGAGTCTTCATTTTGTAAGACGGCTTCATGAAGTTAAAATTGTTTATAAAGATTTTAAAAATTTTGAGTCTTCATTTTGTAAGATGGCTTCATGAAGTTAAAATTGTTTCATGAAGAAGAAAACTTATGAAGATTTTAAAAATTTTGAGTCTTCATTTTGTAAGAGGGCTGCAAGAGCTTAAAATTGTTTCATGAAGAAGAAGGAACTTATGAAGATTTTAAAAATTAAAGGTCTTCAATTTGTAAAAGGGCTTCATTTTTTTAAATTGAAAGTCTTCATATTGTAAGAGATCTTCATGAAGTTAAAATTGTTTCATAAAAAACAAGAATTCTGTGAAGATTTTAAAAATTTAAAGTCTTCATCTTGTAAGAGGGCTTTTTAATGTTAAAAATGAAATTTGAGAACTTTATGAAGATTTGTCTGCTGCTAGTACCAGATAACTTACCTGACATTGGAGGTGCTGGAATCGGTCCATATTGTGGATAATGCTGTGGCACAGATGGCGTTTGATATTGGACTAGTTGTGGTGGTGGTGGCGGTGGTGGTCCAGCTGGCAAATAATTCTGATACTGATTGACAGGTGGCTGTGGTTGAGGAGGATATGCGATCGGTGGTGGGGCTTGTGGATAGTGAACATACGTATCGTTGCGTGACATGAAATCTTGTTTCTCTAAAATTTTGCTCTTTGGGGCGCAACACATTTGTCCAGACCGTTTGCATTTGAACAAATTGGTCATTTCAGCATTTTCTATAAAGAAAAATTAATAAATTGAAAAAAAAAAAAAAATGTTAAAGAATTATAAAGAAGGACTTACTGAAGCATGTAAAACTCAAAAGGCTCACAATACATGATCCTGGACACTCTTCACGTGGATCAGGACTTGGTGTATTTGGTACAACGTATGGTGGAGCCGAAGGTGGTTGATTAGGAGCCTGAGATTGAAGCTGCCCACTGCCAGGTCTTTGTTTTGGGGGACCCGCTCTGGAAGAAATTTTTTAACCAGGATTTAATAGGGAACCTTTATTTAGACTTTTTGGTTGTCTTACCTTGTGTTATCACAACAAACCGAGCTTTTACCACAAGTCGTTGTTTGTGGTATAACCACAGCAGGATAATCACAAAAAGCTGTCATTAAATGTAACATACAATAACCAGGACATGGTCCAATCTGATTATTTTGTTGCTGTGGATATTGTTGTTGTTGTTGTTGCTGTTGTTGAGGAGGTCTTTGCTGAGGGCTACTGCTTGTAGTACTTCCTCCACCTGTTAGTGTATTTTCAGCATAGTTCATAAATTGCGAGATTAATATATCTTGGACTGCCGATTGCAATGAAGATGATGGCGATGGCGCTTGTGGTGGAGCGATTTTTACAGGACTTTTTGGTGGAACCTTTGCGGCAGGCTTTGAAGGAACCTTAGCTGCTGGTGTAGGTTTGTAGCTTGGTGTTGTTGGTGGAGCCTCAGATTTAACATCATTTACACAACAATTACTTTCCCCAGGACAATAGGCCTCAGAGTCAATATCTTCACAAAAAAGTGAAAATAGGCCACTTAAACATTCGCCTTCACATTCTTTAAGGACTTGTCCGTTATTGTTGTTGTTGTTTTCATTTTGCTCATCATCATCATCGTTCGAAGTTTCATCTTCTTGGGGAGATTCGGTGGTTGTTGTGGTAGCGGGAACTTTCTTCATTGTAGACTTGTGGGGTTTTGGTGGAGAGTTGGTCTTCACACGAGCTGGTTCGGGAGTTGTGGTTGTTGTAACCTAGAAATTGAAGTCTTTTTATAAACTGTTCTTGAAACGTTTTTGAACATTCTTTACCTTAATAGTCGTTGATGTTGTTGATGAAGTCGTACTTTGGGAAGATCCTGTTGTTTTTGTAGGTGGATTCTTTTTGTTTTCTTCAGTTTGATTCATCATATTATTTCCCATTTGATGTTCTAAAATAAAAAAGAAGATTGAAGTTAAAGAAGGTTTCAATGTTTGCAAAATAATATTTATGTTAGTTTGTGTGTACTTGCTGGTATGTAGATATCCTTTGGTAGCTTTCCATTGGGAAACTCAACCAGCGAAACACAACACTTGCTACCGGTCCGACATAGACCCGAGCTGGTTAGATAGGCTTCACAATATTCTGCGATTCTATCAGCAACGCAAACTCCACTGCAAGTTTCTTCTAAGAAAATAAGTTTTTCTCTTAAAACTATTTTTTAAAGAATTTTTAAAAATACTTACTTAAGGAATCTTTATCATCTTTCTCAGCAACTTTTAATGGTTTTTTAGACAAGACTGGCTTTTTAGTTGTTGTCGTTGTTGTTGGTACTTTTTTCTGTGTTGGTTTTGGCTTGGGTGTTGTTGATGTTGTTGTTGTTGTGGGAAGTTTTGTTGTAGTTTCCGGCTTTGAAGTTGTTGATGGACTTTGATTGGATGAACTTGTATTTTTAGCTACGGAATTTTGTATGCAACATTTCATACTGGCCGAAGGGCAGGCAACATCGTGTAGAACTTCATCACATATTAACACTGCTAAGCTATGGACACAGATTCCGGGACAGTCTTTGGAATCAGCTGTGCTGGTTATGGTATCTAGGAGGCCTGAAATTAATTTAAAAAGAATGGAGATTAATGTTAGTTTCCTTAAATATGAAAACTATGCTAGGCATGTTTAAATGAAAAACAATTAATAAATTAAAATTTGCAAATCGTAACAATTTACTTGTCTATACTGAAAAGTACATGGAAATTAAAAGAAATCAGAACTTAGACTAACAAACTAAGTTAACTTAATTTCTTCAAAGTCTGTAGGGAACAGGATTTTAAAAAAAATATTTCAGACTAGAGTTTGTCACGGTTTCACTGGGTGAGTAATTTTTTTTATTAAAATTCACAATCTGAACAAAAAAGTATAAAATGAGTTTTAAAAAAAAATTTTTCGCCTATTTTTAACTTTGAAATCGATTATTTCAAAAACTATTGGTTATATTATATTGATTTAAAAATTGGAATCAAATGTACAATTTTGCCTTTCGGAAATGGTATCATTTATTACTGTAAGTGTTGCCGTTGTTTTTAATAATTTTTTTTTATTTTGATAATTTTTTTTTAGAAAAATGCCCTTCTCACCTAAACGGGGAGAGATAGACCCCCCTCCCAAAGAAAAAAATGTTTGTATTGAGCTCCTCTACAAAAACCCGTTATCAAATCCTGGCTGCCAAGTTATCCTACTACGTGCCAAAACAACATTTTTGTTCTTTACTAAAAGTTCGAATTTCTGTATCTGGGTTGAAATCGAAACATTTTTTTTTTCTAAGCCAATTTTGAAGTGATTTTCATAAAAAATACCTCGATTGATTGTTAAATAGATATAGTTTTAGAATATATTTTTTAAATAGCATGTTGTTTTGAAAACATATACTTTAAATTGATGCCGAAGTTGGGCAAATGACGAAAAAAATGGAATTTTTACAGCTTATAAATTCTATGTGGTTTAACCGAGTTACATGTTTTATACATTATTGAAAAGGTATATTTATCTTCTATCAGAAACTGTAAAAAAATCGAAAATGGGTAAAAAATTGACGAAGCTATAATTTTTTCAATGGGTGAAGGTCCAAAAACCCGTTTTTTGCCCGTAACTCCAGATTTTGGGGGTGTTAGGGGATTTTCAAATACCGTTTCGTAATTAGTGCGACTAGCTCTACAAAACCTGATAGGTCACCGCCCGCGTATATTTTGAGTGTTACACCGTGTTATTATTTTTTTTATCGAATTTTAAAACCTGGCTTTAAACTAAAAAAGTTAAAAATAAAGAAAAAGTGTTCATTTTTGAAAAAGGTACATTTCAATCGTTTCTTTAAAAAAAATTAAAAATTGCATATTGTCAAAGGATTTTATACTTTAACTTTATTTTATCTGCACAAAGTTTAGACGTACCGGGTTCATACACGTAATGCTCCCTGATTTACAAAAAAAAAAAATAAAATCGTCAATTTTTTAACTTTTTTTTTCATTGAATGCTAGAATTTTAGTCAAAACTAATTTAAAAAATTTTCTTAACACTCTTAAAGTGTATTTAGTAGCATTTTTGACTGGAGTATACTTTTATGGCAAGGAATCATATTCAGCAATAAAAACTCTTGAAAGAATTTGTTCCATTCAAAAGATAAACTATTATTTGAGATTTTTAAAATGCGAAATTTTGTTTTGCATTTTTTTTTTGCAAAAATGCGAGATTTTGTTATACCTAAAAGATTTTAGTTTGCGATCAATCGTACCACTCCCATGTATTGAACTGTTAATATAGTTATTTTTAAAATTCGTTTTTTTAACCAAAAACTTCAAATTTCAAATAATTAAGTAGGTACTATTAACAGAAAAAAATTTCAAAGCATATGGAATTGACTTGAGATTTTTTAATCAACTTATTTAAAATTTGTTTGATTACAATTTTGTTTGTGTTTAATAAGGGGAAATGGGGATTAGACCGCCGATAGGGGCAAGGCCGTTTGTGTACTATGTTGTGTGAAAAAAATTGACAACACGACTTGGAATTGGAATATAAAATAAGTGCGTCTTTTGGTATAATCGATCATGTCTGTAAATATAAACAAGTTCGGTTGTGACGCGATTCATCAAATCGTTCATGTGAAAATTAAGTTGTATTTTCAACATTGAAATATATAAAACTTTTTCTTCTTTTATAATAGAAGGTTGATATTCAAAATTATTTTTTGCGATAAAAGGAGTTGTACGTTGCAGATATAAAAGATGGGTGTTTACCAACGAAGCTTGTGTTGAAGTGGAAAACGACGAAGATATAGCATACATGTGTGATTATCGCAAGCAGATTATATTTTTAAAAAATCAACGGTCATGCTAAAAAAAAAAGGATAGGACGGGCTAAAGTTCCTAAAAAACAATAAACTTAATGAATAAAACCTTAAGAGATGTTTTTTTTTATTGGTTTTTAAGGCAGTAAAACACTTAAGGGGTGGTCTAACCCTGAGTAAAATACACGACAGGATTATAAGTACTTTTGAAGCGAATCAGGAAATAAAAAGAAGAGAAAAATAATGTAATGCCTTTTAATAAAAATAAGTTTTGAAATGTCAAAAAAAAAAAAATATTTTAGACCTAGAAAAATACTACTTTTCTTCGGTTTAAAATCTTGATAAGGAATTTCAAAGCTTTTTTAAGCAGGAGTCCATGCAAATGCATCTTAAACATACATTCCTAAACTAAGAGAGAGCTGTAAATTGTCAGGAAGATTTTCAACCCAACCATAGTGGATGAGAAAAACTTACGAGCAGTTCTAAGCCTTTCAGAACAGTCTACAGTGTTCAGAATTTCATTGTATTCATTGATCAAAATTCTCCCACAGCTCATATGTTGTGGGTGTTGTGATTAAACAGGGTCATTCGCATGTGGAGTGATGTAACCTTTGCTAATGTTTTGAATTCCGTTTGTAAATTCAACTTCCTTTATAGCTCTGCTGTCCTATTTGACCTAGTAAGGAATTTAGCGTATGCTTAAAATGGTCATGCTATTATAACCATTTCTCAAAATCATCAACAATCGATTCGACAATGTATGAGTTTCAAATATTTAGCACAACAAATGTGTCATCGGATCAATTCTAAAAAAAAAAATCTACCAGATACCTAAATACCTATCCACCATGCGTGTTAAAAAGCCGAATTACAAATTACTTACCGGAAAGAAAGCTGCCGGCCAATGATTCTTCTTCGCAGTTAACAGCTATCGGTTTCGCGATAAGCAGGCAGCACAAAACGGCTATACTAACCGTCAGCACTTCATTCATTTTGCTGCTTCTTCTTTTTTCTTATATTCTTGGTCTTCTTTATTATTTCTCTTTAATGTTTATTTTTCGTTTTCTTTTTAGTTCTGTATTCCTTTGGAAGATCTTGATTTTTGATCGTGATCGTGAGCTCTTATTACAAAGCCACTGATCAACCGATTTGTATGTAATTTTCTTTGTGTTCCCTTTTTGCGCTCAACACTTCTTCATTTCACTTCTTCTTTTGTTGTTGTTGTTTTTTTTTTTTTTTTTATTTTCATGTGACACAAATTCCGAACTCAAAAATACCCGCTGACGGATGCATCCAGATAAGCAATCTTAAAAAAAAAAAGATATAAAAATGAAATTAGTTTGCAATAAAAAAAAAAAACTTTCGATTAATTATAATGACGAATGTGACTTCACTTTTCTTTCCAGCCAGAAATTATTGTTTAAAAAGGTATTTGGTTAGTTTTTTTCGTACTTTTCATCAAGTTTTGAAGGAATGTCAAGGTCATTGTAGTGCGGCTTTTTCGGTAAATAATGATGAATTGGCAAAAAAGAAAGTAAAACTTTTGTGGATGAATCTTGAGATGAAAAATGTTAAATCTTAGAGATGATAAGATAGGTCGTCGCATGACAAATTAATTTTGCTTGACAATGTTTTTTAGAGAAGAAATTTAATTTTTTGGACGAAAACGAGATTTTAACAATAATAATGGTCAATGACCATTGGTCACATTATTTTGTTATAATATAATATAAAACGATAAAATTTACCAGTTTTTTTTGGCAACAGAAGACTACGTGTGTTCTGATTTTCAGCTATATGAAGACCCTACCAAAACCTTTAAAATTGTCAAATAATGCTTCTAAAATCAATAATTTAGACAATAATTTTAGACGATTTAATTTATGTAAACAATACAAAGTTTTAAAAAACTTTTTCAAAAAAGGCAAAACATAGATTCGCAAAGAGTGAGTTTATCTCTGCCTTTAGTAAAATTGAAATTACTCAAAAACGCCTCCAACGATTTTGTTAAAAAAAATTCTAATTCAAGTTTTAAGACAAGGTCTATCTTCTAATGAAAAATTTTTTTTTGAAAATCATTATTAACGGTACCTGCCATAGAACCGTTTTTTTTTTTTTTCAAATCCGATCAATTCGATTTGAATGAAACTTTTTGCGAAGAAGCATTTATATATTTTTAATATAAGCCAAAAATAAAATTTCGAAAAAAGTAATTTTTGGATTTTTTCAAAATTTTTTTTTTGAAAAATCAAATTTTCGAAAAAGAGACATTGTATTTTTTTTTTTTGAAACTTTGTTTTTAGATGTTGATTAGTGATTTCTACAAAATGGTATACCATTTTTTCCAAAAAATTATTTATAAAAAAAATAGTATTTTAAAAAACGGCTCTAACGACTATGAACATTTTTTTTTCTAAAAATGCATCTTAATATATCAATCAAAACTGCATACTTGTTTTTTGAGGGCAATTTGATTTCAGATTTTGTTTTATTTTTTTTAAACGAATTTTATGTTTATTTTTTGCACCTATACACAAAATATATGGCACGAAGATAGAAATTATTAGCGTAAATTATTTTTCTGATAACTGTCACCACCTACCCTATCTACCGTTTTCTAAAAATTTCTTAACCACCGCACCACTGCAGTACCACGACTGCACCACGTCCGCGTCATTTCATTTTGAAAGAAAAATTTGGTGCACCACTGCCGCACCACATCTGCACCATGATCAAAAATTCTATTTTCGTACTTATACAAATGCTTAAGTCGTCTTCAAAGTTATTTTGACTTAAGCTACAAGTTGCCAGTTCACACAAATATGACTTGGTGGTCGAGTGGTTAAGGCGTTGGACTTCTAATTGAAAGTTCTCTGGATACTCGGGTTCGAGTCTCCTTCTCGTCGGTAGTTTTATTTTCCAATAATCCAAAATTATGTAGATATCATGGTGCAGCGAGTTTCGCATACAAAATTAAATGGTGCGGACGTGTTGCAGTCGTGGTGCGGCGGTGGTGCATCGAATTTTTCATTCAAAATGAAATGGTGCGGCGGCTGTGGTGCGGGGGTCATGAATATCTTTCTTTAAAAATTCAATTTCTATTTTTACTCGCATGTAGACCTTTATTCTTTGAATATATGTATTATTATTTTTTCGTCATCTGAGTTTCCCAGCACTTAGACTATATTCGGCTTGGGGAGGGTTATCTTAGTTTTTAAAAAAATCTCCAACTTGCTTATTCTATTAACCAGTTAATCTACAGTTTTATCAACCAAAAATAACTCAAAACATAATTCGTTCATCTTGATCAATTTATGAACATAATTTACTTAGAACTTATTTTGTACATATATATTCTAAATAACATTTCATAAAATATCAACTTTATTTGTTCTGATTGGTAAGGTGCCATAATAACCACTATTCCAAACAACAAGTGGGAAGAAATCGAGAAATCGAGCGCTAATTAAACTGTTTCGTTTAACTGTTTGTGTGTCACCGCCACAATCACCAACAACAACTAGTTGCCGTACACTCCCATGCTATTCATTTAGGCGACAACGACAAGTGCTAACCTGGAAAAGGGGCATTCAGCCACTCAAATATTTATACCCACCAGCCACCAATGTTATGGGGAATGTGTGCGGTGTTGGCTGGTCGTTCTTTCGGTCGTAACCTAGATACATTACAAATGAATCTGAGAGGGAAACACGCATAGCTAAAGATTCTTTAACAATTTCGGCATAGCAATGACATTGCAGAGTGTGATGGTGTCGGTGCGATAGAAAATTCAACATTTAGCGCAAATAGGTTAGAAGACTTACTTCTATATACTTCTTTATGAGCCAAAGTGAGCACGAGCTTCGTGGATTTTCCTGTTTTGGTCTTCATTTTTTTTTTTTGCAAAATAACAAAACGGAAGACAAAACTAGTCAACTTCGAGTTTTATAGCTCGTTTTGTCACTCGTCAATTCCTGAAGTAACTTCCACGTCCGTCGGCCATGCATGGTGATGGTTTGTATGGCTTAGAGAAGAGTGGAGAAGATTGTTGGGAATGGTAGCATCGTTCGTAGCATGCAACAGTTACATGGCCTGTCAGTCGAATGTGTCTTGTTATTATGCTGCATATGTTATGTCATTTACCAATACAATGCTAATGTAACCGTTATGCATGTAGAATAGAAGACAAAAATAAGTCATAAAATACCAGTTTTTTTACTGAGCCTCGCTATAGAGTGATAAAAGGAATGCCATCATCTACAACAAAAAAAATAAAGTTTTGCCTACGGTTACATGGGTGTTTTGATTCTATAATAATTTTTATTATAGTTATCGTGGCTAAATGGTCTCACATTTTTTGAATTAATAAATAAGACACAGAGTGGAAGAGAAGAGAAGAAATTTTATATAAATTGTAGGTACATCTGCATCAGAGGTGTTGGAATTGTGTTGTTGATACATGAATGTTTAATGAATTAATTTAAGTTCAAAGTTCATTGTACTCTGTGGAAACTCTGAAAAAGTTAAAAATCGGAGTAAGCTGGTTTGTTTCTTAGACGAGCGAGTGTGTTAAAATCTATGCAGGTTATTTTGATAAAAATTATACATTTAGCGGATTAGTGAATTGGTTTTTTTTGTCAGAGTTGCTTTTTAATAAAAAAATTATTTCAATAAGTTTTTTGCAAAATAAGTACGCATACGCCGTAGTGTACATTTTTTCTGTAAGTGTTGTTATTGGTTTATTGATCATCGGATTTGAAAAAAAATATACATATACATACATCTAACAGAGAAATATGTTAGTACTAAACGGTTGCTTGAAATATGGGACAAATGATTTTTAAGTAATTTCAAACATTTACTGTGATTTATAAGGGACTGTTGGGATTAATTTTTCCACAAAATTGGCTCAGTAGTATCTTTTATTTATACTATTATTTATAGTTTAATGAATCTAATCCGCACAGAAAAGATCCGAAAAGTACAAATTTTTGTGTTTTATGAAAAAAAAAACTCTCCATAACTTGTTCTAAAATCTGTCATTTTATGTTTCATGATTTTTTCAGAACAGAAAAGTTCAAGATTTTCTGCTCCTACTTTTGGGGTAGAGCAAGTGAGTGAAAAGTTAAATTGATAGCTGTTTGTTTGATTGTGAAAAAAAAAAGAAAATTTTAAAAAGTGAATTTCTTAAGAGTTTTTGATAAATAACAAAAAAAAAAAATTACGGGAAAATAAAAGTGCTAATAAGTCATTTATTTTAGCATTAAATCATTAAAAAAAAAATGATTTTGAATTAAAATTGTTGCAACTGATATAGACAACTGTCAATCTTATTAAAAACGAAGCTGAACTTTTCTGTTCTTTCTTGTTCTGACAGTATTAACAAACTTGTGCTGCTGTCGTTTTAAGGTTGTATAAAACATTTTGATCTGTTTCCTTATTCCTTTTTGTCTCGTAAAAAGCCCAATTGATCAGTTTGTAAGAAATAAAATTTGAACTGATGGATAAAATAAGCTTTTAAACAGAATTTTCTGCTTTGAAAAATTATACATATTTAGGATGAGACTTTGGAAAATCAATATAAACAAATATGTCCGATCTTGGATTTGGTTCATAATAAATCAAAAAAATATAAAACCAAGTTCAATCTGGCATGAAATGTGTCAAATAGGTAAAACACACTTTTAAAGGTATTGTTATGCTATTTATAGTTTTTTTTTTTTTTTTTGGCAACAACCTTAACAACTTTTCCTATAAATTCAATTTTATGGAAAATATTTTTAAAACATTAATTAAATAATAAGAAGGAGAAAGACCTAGTGAAGTCTTAACCATTCTTATGTGCATCTGGTTAGTTTTCAAGAATACAAATGAAAAAAAAAAAAAAACTTACATAGAGTCTGAACGGTTATTCAGGAATGCACTTTTTCATGATAATGATACCTCTCCTTTTAGAGACTTTGTCAATTGCTCGCAAGAGGCAGTACCCTTGAATTGAAAATAAAATGCACTACTGGATCGCACAAACTTGCTCCTAGAACCCAAGTTGTTTAAATTTTTAAACTCTTTATATAGTTAGGTGTTTCATAAATCCCAAATGAAACCACTTTTATTTTAATTTTGTATCAAACTTTATTTAACAAAACATTTAGAACGAACGAGTTCACATTAAGAACGAAAAATAGTCGACTGAATAAAAAGACTTAGAGACTAACTTACAAACTTAATCTACGATCTAAATAATACTTAAATACGATATAACGATATTACTAATTATCTCTCCAGCATTATCTTCTATAGGAGATAATGTTGGAAAGAGAATGTCTCAGATGATAATGCACTCTTAATGTATGTTTTGCATACGATAAGAAGTGTAATTAGTGACCTCCTACTTAATGGGTGGAGACTTATTAGTTAAGGGAACATCTATAAGTAAAGGGAACATTTATAAGTGAAGGGAGCATCTATAAGTAAAGGGAGCATTTCAATATGTAACAATATACAAATTTGATTAATGTTTATACATATATATGAAAAATAAATAAAAAAAACAATATCTTATATGAATTTGAGCTCTTAAAAAAATTATGCAATTTGATTTATTAATTTGCATTTTTAGAGAAAAAAATGGTTTAAGCCGTTTCAAAAAAACTATTTTTTTATACATTTTTTTTTTTTTTTGGTAAAACAAATTTTCAAACAAAGTTGGTATGCCATTTTATAATTAACATTAATCAACACCTTACTTCAAAACTTCAAAAAAGAAAATAGAAGTTCCGTTTACGAAAATTTGATAAAAAATCATCAAATTTTTTAAATCCAAAACTTTACTTTTTCGTATGTTTAATTTTTATTTATATTTAAGCTGTAAAAATGCTTTTTTTGTAAAACGTTGATTTTTTTTTTTTTAATTACACCGGCACACAAAAAAAAAAGTGTCATGAACCAGAAACCAGACCTATCTTTCTATATGTTTTTGGGCACGCTGAATCCGAATTTGAAGTCCGTTTGGCCCCATCACCCTCCAGTTTTGAGCTGTGAGTGCATTTTATTTGAATTTTTATGACTTTTTTGGAGTTTTTTGCATTTTTCTCAAAACTGAAGGGTGACCGGGCAAAACGGACTTGAAAATCGGATTCAGCGGTCCCAAAAACATATAGAAAGATAGGTCTGCTTCCTGATACATGAAACTTTTTTTTTGTGTGCCGGGTATGACAGCGACATGTCGCAACAGTGCTAGCACACAAAAAAAAAGTTGTATGAACCAGAAACCAGACCTATCTTTCTATATGTTTTTGGGACCGCTGAATCTGAATTTCAAGTCCGTTTTGCCCGGTCACCCTCCAGTTTTGAGAAAAGTGTAAAAAAGACCCCAAAAACTACCTTTTTTTGAGTTTTTTGCATATTACTCAAAACTGGAGGGTGACAGGGCCAAACGGACTTGAAATTGGGATTCAGCGGGTCCAAAAACATATAGAAAGATAGGTCTGGTTTCTGGTTCATGACACTTTTTTTTTTTTTTTGTGTGCCGGTGTTATTAATAACGATTTTCGAAAAAAAAACTTTTTTTTATTTAAAGATATCTATAAGAATCAAACATTGGATTTTTTTTAACAAAATCGAGGAGCTTTTTTAAATATCATCGTATTTTTTAAAAATTGGTAGATAATAGATATAGGTACCTATGGTAGTACCTTTATTTTAGGCCGTTAAAAATAAGTTCCTCCAAAAACCTCTCTGTGCATAGCAAGTTACTTGCTATACAGGAGATCCGAAAGAAATGGTTTTAACGAAATATGTTGTTAAGTTAAAGGCTCTCCAAATTTGGTATATTCTCGGAGCACAATCAATTTCAATGTAAATTTTTGTACAAAAACGTTTTAGTAGCTCTAATGTTTAAATTTAGAAAATTTTTTGAAATAATCATTTTTGGGTTTAAATAAAAAGTTTCAGGTTTTTTTTTTGAAAAATAATTTTTTTGAAAACGAACCAATGAATTTTATTGAAACTTTGTTTTTATGTGTCGATTAATATTTCCTTTTAATGGAATACTAATTTTTTTTTTATTTTATATAAAAAAACATAACGATTTTCAAACCACTTTTATCTAACTAAATGGCAAAACAAAAAAGGTCAAAACCATTAAAAGAGACTTTAAATCAAATTTTATATTATTTTAAAAGTTTGTTTTACAAAAATGCTTTTATGATTTTTTAAAAGCTTTAATATTCCAAACAACTTGTAACATAAGAGCAAGTGTGTTCAACCCAGTAGTGCTTCTTAATTTTTCATCTTCTGAACTTTTGAGGTCTAAAGCATAAAAAAATATAAAAAAATATGCTTCCCAACTTTTCCTTCTTCAAATGTTGAGATCGATGTATTTCAATTTTAAACCGTTGTCATCTTAAGTACGATAACTTTTGTAAAGCTCTTATAACGTTTATGAAAAAGTTTGTTTTATAAATGCTGCCATATTATTAAATTCTTCTTATAGTCCTTTTGTGTAAAAACTGGCCAAAAGTTATGTATTTATTTATATATTTTGATGAGCTCTGTTCGATGCTTCCATTTGTCACAAAAAAGTTGTCAATTAATCTTAAAGTTTTGGAAAGAAATCGAAAAAGGAAAAAGGTAGCTCTTGTCTTATCTACTCAAAAGCCCAAACATACAATTTTTTCCATTTTAATACCAATGTTAAAGAATTACACTTGAGAAGGTTTTTGGAGTTCATGACATTCTTGTCATTGTTTCATTTCAATCTCAAACTCGAAAACTTAACCAATCGACCAATATCATCAAAAACCCAACAAAAAAACCACAATAACTGAATCTGACGCACGGTCTGCTAGAAAAGGCTATATTGGACTATATTCGGTTGCAAGTAGGTATATACATAAGATAATGATATTTCAATTATTTAAAACAAAGTTAAACAAACAAAGTTTAAAACAAGTTTTAAGATTTCTAGAAAATATTCTTTGTAATCAAACACAAAATTAAAATAAATTAAACTATGTTTTCAAGTATGTTTAATAATGGATTTAAATAAAACTAACTTTATCCAACTCCTTTAGAATAAACATCACCTAATCCAAAATAAAAATTTTAAAAACATTACAAAAAAAAAAGTAGAACAATAACCGGTTACACAACCTCGCGAACCATAATTAGGTCAAATATCTGCCTTCAACTTGCCTCTGCGATAATACTTTGTATTTATAATCATCCAAACAGTTGAAAGCAAAATTAATTTTCAAAAATCTCAAAAAACCATCAAACATAAGGTAAGTACAATAGTACATATTAAATTGTTTTATGTGCAAACAATTTTCAGCGAAAGTCCATTTTTTATTATACGTTCTTCTTCTTTATTTATATACCTACTAAAAGTGAGGTTCTTGCATCTTGATTTAACCTTTTTTTTTTATTACCAACCAAGACTAACCACAACCAACGTCACATTTATTTATGAAGAATGAAAAAAAAAGAACAACAAAAAATAATAATTTCACTATCTTCATCTTCGGAAGTTCTCAATTAAATAATAATTGACTTGTGATACTTGCGGGTCATCAATTTCTTTCAATTTTTTTTTTTTTTTAGTCTCAACACTACATCAGACCTTCCCTTCTGAGACTCTTCTACATCGAAAGAAGAACCAAAACCAATTTCGAAAAAGTGTGTCACAGTTTAATGCATTTTATAGGAACAATATAGAAGAATGAAAAAAATACCTACACTAACTGAAGATCGAAGAAAAAAAACGGGAACAAAACTAAAAAACAATAGCGATCGTTTTTTAAGAATTCCACCCGCACTCTCGAACGGATTTTAACACGTAGTCTTCTTTTGTCTTCAATTCCACGTATAAAAATATACTCGCTGAAGATATATATTAATTAGGATAAATACCGCATTCGATAGAAGATACTAACTCTAACGGTAATTTCTACTTTTTTTTCACTTCAAAAAAACTGCTGAAGATAACATACTAAAAAAAAACACGTAGTCTTCATTCGAAAAAGTGTAGAAGAAGAGTCTTTTTTCTCTTCGGTTTTTTTTTTTATTCTGCTTCGTATCTTCTTTTTTGTCACTCCGTTAGTTCTTCTTGACTAAATAAATTAATTAGTGTATCAATTTTATATAGATACAAAAAACTATCTATAGGATATCTTCAATCCGACAGTGAAGAGAGAGAATAAGATACCATAGAGAGGATAGGTTACCACGGTTTTAGAACGTTAGCGAACAGCTCGAGAGTTTAAGACATACTAAAGTCTTCTTGGCCATTGGATTCCTGAAGAAGGTCTCACAGCTGTGTGGTTTAAGTCGTGCTCGTGGCATGAAGAAGAACCCACAGTGAAAGACTTGTTGGGATCGGACTTGGACTTGGGATTCAAGAAGAAGAAACGAGAAGAATTACAACAACATATATGACCAAAATCAAACAACACACGAAAAGGTGTGTTTGTTTGTGTGTGCGCAGAGAAGAAAGCGAGAAGAACAAGTAAAAGAACAGTCATTATTACCATTGCCATCATCAATGATTGGTGACCGACACGAAGGTTGGGAGCGGTAGCAAGAGGATGAAAAGGTAAAAATAGTATAAAAATAGTACCAATTCAAAAGATCGTAGAAGTTAAGCACAACAAAACGAAGATACAAGATAATACATTATACCTGTCGGCAAAGTTTTGGGATTTATTTACCTACCTGTACAGCTTCTATGGATACAGGTGTTGTAAATCTGCATTTTGTGCAAGGTCCATGGGAATTGTATTAAAACTTGTATCGACGTTTGTTGTGAAAAAGACAAAAAGATAGATGCCTACAGCAATTAAGAGGAGGAGACAGAGATAATGAGGCACTTAGTTCATGATGAATATATGAGTATCAATTACGAGTATATTTCGATAAGAGATTTTTTTTTTTTGTTTACTTCAGAGGGAAGTAGGTATCTTCTACCAAATTGTTTTTCTGAAAAAATTAAGAAATAGAAAAATTATCTCATTTGCTGGATTTTAAATAGCTACTTTGGAAATATTTTTGGGATATCATAATTGAGGAGTGTCTTTTCAAAATTATATCATTTTTCACTTTTTTCAAACTTATTATTCCAACCACATTCCAACGCTCAATTAAACCATTCTACGAGTATATTATTAAAAACAATAAATTGACCCTACAAAAGCTGAAAATCGTATGAAAAATCATAACATTATTTATAGTTTTTTTTTTTTTGATTTTCTGAGAAATGACATAAAGTCACTACTCATTTATTATAACTTTAACCTAAATTTAAAATTATTTTTTTTTAGTTTTCTTATAATATTTTTAGAATTTTGTTTTACTATCGTGAATGACTTTAATTTTTTCAAGCAATACTAAAAAATGTCTATTTTTCGTATTCCGAAATAAGCCGACACAAAGAGATAAAAAAATTGTATGATAACGAAACTAGTTAAAAACTTTATGTTATTCCAAACTTCAGTTTTAACGTTTATTAATCATCATCTTTGAACTTCGAACATAAAATTGTTTGAAAATTTTTACAAAGATAGTTTTTATCATATATCTACTGTATAAATATTATTAAAAAAATCCAACAATAAATCTAATAGTTCTGTAATTTTCAGATTCAGAATATACGTTAAAAATTCTTTTAAAAAATAGGTGTTTTTCAAAAAATCATATTTTGAGAACTAGCGCCTTAGAAAAAAATACCCGTATAAGACATTTTAATACCTTTTTTTTATTAACTTTCCTTTAGAATAAGCCATATTGTCGAAAAAAATAACCACTTTGACAAAGTTTTTTTTAATTTTCCGTTTTAAAAAACGAACTTCTTTTGAATTTGTTTAGATTTTTTTCATTACTTACGTAATTCTTGTATCAAAATTGTCTGTCGATAAAAAAAATCAATTCTCTACGACTTAGCGTTTAAAAAATTGATTTTTCTAAAAGAATTTTTTTTTGTTTTCAATTAGGTACTTCGTTGGGAAACACGAAAAAAACAAAAATATTTTAAGATCTTAGCTCAAAACCTTGGTAGATAGAGCTTTATTTTGATTTATTGATGGTGCAATTTACTTATGGATCAATAAAATTATAAATAAATAAATAAAAAAAAAATTAAGATCTCAAGTCAAAGATAATTTTATGACGAAATCTAAAAGTATTAAGTTTTTAACATCGAACAATTTAATAAATGCTATTGAATAATAGGTAAGTGAGTCTCTCTTCAAACCGAAGTTTCTTTTTTATATTTACTTATATCTTCAAAAGTAGATATTTGTTCTCAAAACATTTGGTTTTCAGATTTTGACTATGTATAAATTAATAACATTATTAAAAATTGAATAAAAATAAATAATATATTCAAGTTATTCAACGTTAAATTAAAAAAAAAAATTTAGTATCGATTTTTTTTATATTTGATATGATGATTAATGTCGTTTTCGATTGGCTCTTCGGAAGCGTCCGGAATCATTCAGAAGCCTTCTAAAACTGTTTTATTCGCACGAAAATGACAGAAAAAACGCTTCTCAGAAGAGAAATTCTCTTCTCGATTCAAAATCAGAATCCAGTCAAGAAGCACTAATACATCAATATTCAAAAGTCAAAATAATCACTCAATCAGTTTTTTTTTTGTTTTTTTTTTTTTTAAATTATTTTTTTAATTTACTTTCAAACAAATAAACGCATTATTATACTTACTTAAAATATTTTACCAACCATCTATCCCAATAATTTGTTGAATATTACCGTTTTTGAATATTAATTTATAATATTTCGTTTGAAGGAAAAAAAATTATTTAATATTTGACGCTTGAAAGTTCACAATTTTATTTGATTATTAACAAATACAGATATAAAATTTCAGATTTGAGTGACAGCGATTCAAACTGTTTTATTGGATTTCAGAATGAGTGAATCCTTGAGTGAAACCAATCGAAAACGACATAATTCTTCCAAATGTCTGTCATGAACTTACTTTATTTAAAAAATTTTTGAAACAGATAAACCATGATGATAACGTTTGCTTTTGTTTTTGGTTTTGTTTTTGTTTTTGTTTTTGTTTTTGTTTTTGTTTTTGTTTTTGTTTTTGTTTTTGTTTTTGTTTTTGTTTTTGTTTTTGTTTTTGTTTTTGTTTTTGTTTTTGTTTTTGTTTTTGTTTTTGTTTTTGTTTTTGTTTTTGTTTTTGTTTTTGTTTTTGTTTTTATTTTTATTTTTATTTTTATTTTTATTTTATTTTTTTTTTTTTTTGTTAAAATAATTATGTTGTATAAAAAACTGATTATTCTTTTTTCCCTTATTATTTCATAGCTTCTTTGCTAAAGCCTGGTACGCTGCTCGCGCTAAATTTTAGCCGAGATAAAATTCCCATACAAGTTATCGATAACTTGTATGGGATCCATTTTATCTCGGCTAAAAATTTTCGATAATTTGTATGGGAGCTAAAATTTAGCGCGAGCAGCGTACCAGGCTTAAGTGGTCAATTTACAAATAGAAGCTAAAAATTTTTCCTTTGAATTATCTTTCACTTAGGGCCAATTTTTCAATAGTCAGTTAAACAGTCAGTTAGTACTTATTCCTAAGGATAAAGAAAAAATCAATTTTTCAACAAGCAGATATAGCTTATTCCTAAGAATAAAACTATCTGCTTCTTTCGGAGACGAATAAAAATTATTCTAAGGAATAATCTCAACAAAAATATTGTGTCAGTTGTCAAAGCTGTTTTGAAAGAATTAAAAAAAAAAAATACAGTGGAACACAAGAAAACAAAAACAATCATGAATAAAAATGACGTTTAATTTTAAATATTTTTGAATTTGACAATTTTTTTTTTGTTATTCTGTAGAATAAATTATTCTTGATTGAAAAATTCAATGTTTTTATCTGACTGTTTATGAGCCTAATAACTTTATTCGTCGAACAGTGAAAAAAAAAAAAATTCTTTGAACAGATGACAATAATTCGCTGGCTGAGAATTTAAGGTTGTATTTCATACAAAATACAAATAATGAGTTTTATACCTACACCAAAATTTTCGTAATTTCAACGACTTCCAGGATAAATTAAAAAAAAATTTTTTTTTAAACAAATTTATTTCGACGATACTGGTAAAAAAAACTTCCATGGTTTTACACAAATTGATTAATATAATAATAATATAATAATTGATTAATATAATAATTCCGTGTACCTATAATTCAACAAAAGCAGGAATTTTTGTTTTGTATAAATGCAACTACGTGATTTGTGGTATTTTTTCTGTTATTAAAAATCAATACATTGCTATGTAACTACCCGACAAACAATTTTGGTTCTATAAAGCTTTACAGATGCAATTGTTGCTTCTGTAAAGCATTATGGAAGCAAAATTGTTAGTATGGTATTTTATCCAAAAAACCAGCCTTAAAAATTTTGAGATCGATTTTCTCAAATCTAAGGTGAGTTGACATATACAACCCTATAATTTTCAGCCAGATATATGTATATCCTCAAATCCATAAAACTAACTAAAAAAAATACATAAAATTGGCTTTTAACTTCAAATGCATTCTATTAAAAAAAAAATCAATTTCAATTAAAAAATCTAAAACTACCAATAAAAATCAACAACCCACAAAAAAAATATTGGAGCTTTGGCAGCATTGTTTCATTAACATATTCCATTGTGACCCAACCATATTCAAAACACAAATCAATTTTATTCACAATCTCAATATTTAACCCAATACTCAAACCATTATTCCAACCATATGTTTTTGACATCACAAAACGTCAACTTTTTTTGGTATGCGCATTGTTGTTGTTGCGTTGCTGTCAGTGTATCATCCTCCATCCAACTTTCTCCCGCAAAACAAAACGAACGCAGGCAACTACAATACACGAATTCCACGAATAAAAATTTTACACAGAAAAAAAAATCTAAAAAGAGTACGTGTCCCTCTCGGCTTCTAATCATCATTTTGTTATTTCGTCAAAGTCTTGTATCTTCTCACCTTTATTTATCAATTTTTTGGTTTGATAAAATTGTTTAGTTTTTTATTTCACAATCGACATTCAATATTTTGTATAGTTGAGAAGTGACAGTCACAAAATAATCGTCGTGTGGGAGTATTCAAAAGGGGCGGAATACAAAACATAAACCAAATTCAATTTCTGTTAAAGAAATCCCAAAAAAAACTTTCAAATCAATGTACAATCCGCTTTCCATCCGCCAAGTCGACCTAATTCGATTTAAACATCAAATTCTTGTATAGTTCAATCGAAAATAACAAAAGAAACAAAGTTAAAGGCTTTTTCTGGCCAAGACCACGACCCCACTCCACATTCACACAATGTCAGTGTCAAGGCAGGTCCGCAATTATTCGTTTGTTTATGTTCTACTTGGTTTTTTGGTCTGTACAGCATTTGGTTATTTCTCTTCACCCTCGTCGTCATCGTCGAATTCGAATGATGACAAAAGTTGTTTCTGTGAGGTAAGTATTTTGTTACGAGGGAAGAGTCTTTTTTCTTGAGGAGGTTGTTATTAAAATACGTGTCTCATTTACAGCTCAAAGGTTCAATAAACGATTGCAGTTGCAACGTGGACACTGTCGATCATTTTAACAATGTTAAAATCTATCCCCGTTTAAAAAGTCTCCTTGTGAAGAATTATTTTCGATTTTACAAAGTTAATCTGCAACAGGATTGTCCATTTTGGCCAGATGATAGCAAATGTGCTATGAAATTTTGTCATGTGGAACATTGCGAGGAGAAGAATATCCCAGCTGGAATTAAGGAGACGAGCGATGAGATGCCAGCTTTTAAAGTGAGTCAAATTAAGAATTACAAAATTATAAAAAAATGAAAGTCAAGTCGCGGAATTCCTCTGCATAATTTTAAAATTTTAAGTTTTTTTTGAGAATTAGATAATATTTATTTCGATTTTTTGTTATTTGCCTTTTTTTTGTTTGTTTTCATTCATTTTTAACGACGTCGTCGGACGAACGGGTTTTGATGATGATATTCACTTTGAATTAAGTCACGGAATTATCATCATTCGGCCGACCCATTGGCATAGATAAAATGGCAAATGGCAATAAATCGAGTATTTCATAAGAATTTTTTCGGTTAAATGATAACGAAGCTGACTGACGAGTTGGCTAACATATGTATGATTTGTATTTTGTACTACGTCATTTTCTCAAGGTTAGAATTGAGTGTAAACTATATAGATTCTGTTTGTAAATTGTTTAATGGTTTGGATTTAATTTTGAAAAGATAGTTAGTCAGTTCTGGGTTTTATGAAATTTAGTTTTAATTACTTGGAATGAGTAGTGTCGAAAGGTAGTCGAGCGTAATTAAGAGACAGTCAGCGAAAGAGGGAAAAGTAATAATAGAATCGGTTGAGAAAACTTATTAAACCTAGCATAAATCAGACTTATTATAGAGATTTCTTTTTCTGTATTTCTTTCTTTCTTTAAATCGAATTAACTACTTAAGATGAGAAACAACTGAATAAACGAATTAAAAAAAATGAAAGTCTCAATATTTTGATAGTAAGTGAGTGAGAAGTACCTATGTATTGTTAAAAAACTTCGTTCAAAGTTCGAGATTTCCGAAGATCTCCACACTTTTAAAAATATAAAATAGGTAAACACTATACTTTGTTGACATTTTTTTTTTTGTTTGCCAAACACAAATTATTTAGAATTTAGATAGTTGATTGTAAACTCCCACAAAGTTTGATCGTAAAAAAAAATAAGGTACATTCACCTCAGTACAAACGCCTACGCAATGAAGAAAATACGAAGATCAGAATTGTGATTAGGGGGGTTCACATTGACTAACTTACCGGACAGACCAGCCGCCATTTGGTCTGATCTGATGCTGTTTTGATAGTGTGAACACCCATCCGACAGCCTGTCCGGTTTGCCGGATGGTTTTCAAAAAATTTTGATTTTTTGGTGGTCGGACGAACATGTTAGTCAATTAAACGACATGTCTGTCCGGCAGACAGTGATAATCCATTGTCTCTAATTTGAGAGCAGAATAGGGTAAAGATATATTAGGGGTATTCACGTAAACGCGGAAAACCCATAGAAACCGTAGAAACCGTAGAATTTTCTATCGGTAGAAATGAGCTGTCAAAATTTGTATGGGAAAAATATTCCGCAAATCATAGAATTTTATCTCACAAATTTGAAGCAGAAACCGTAGAAAATATAATCTGATAAACTTTGGGTGTGTTCAATCACCTATCGGATAGGCTATCTGGGATCCCCGTATCTGGAATATCTTTTTGAACGCGATTTATGTCTTATTATTCAGATAACCACAAATAAAATATGTTAATATTGAAAAGAATATATTATTTTATTTGAGCAAATTAAATTTTTTTATTGTTGCATAGTATTTGCAAAATTAGCTTAACTTAATTTTTTTAATTAAACAAATTTTATAAGTTCAATTTGACATTTAACAAACAGCTGTTTGTTTCCCTTGTTTACGCAATTATTTTCTGCTGGGGTGTTCATTTAAACCTTTTGCGTAATTTTCTATTTTTCTGCAAAGTAGAAAATTATCTCGTTACGTGAATACCCTTATTAAAAATAAGCTGAAAAGTGGGTTTTGATGAAAATTGTCTGATGAGTGTGAACGAAAAATATAATTCGGCCATCAGGCCAAATGACAACGGGTCTGTCCGGTAAGTTGGTCAATGTGAACCCCCCTATTGACAATATTTTTGGTGATTTTACTCTTCAAAGTAATAAATTATTCATTTGTTGACAATTTTAGTTTGTTATGGGGTTTTCGTTTGGTACAAAAATCAATTAATTTTTGTATTTAGATCTATCAGAAAATTGATTTTTTTCAATTTTTGCCTTCGTTTGGCCAAAAAAATTGATTTATTTTTTGATTTTAGATCAGTTTTCCAGATCTGGATTTTTTGGCAGATTTACCCCTCTTTTACTAATGTCGTTTTCTTCCACTCCAATGAGAGTACCCTTTTAGTACTTACTTTTGCACTTTTGAAGGTTTTGTGTTCTTTGACGCCACAAAAGTGTAAAAAAAAAATTACTCCGGAGTAATTTTAGTACTACGGAGTACCCCGGATTTACTCCACATTTTTAGTCAGATTTACACCGATTTGCACACGCACTTGCACACACACTTATGAGGTCTGTTCCAGACTTTTTGTGCACTAAATTAGGGAGTCTGTCAAATTAATGAGAGTTGGGAGAGAATTCTCTCAGAAGGAAATACAACTACGAAAGACTGCCAAAAAGTCTGGAACAAGTTGAACACCATTATACAACACAATTTCATATTTTATGCTTTATTCGATAAACATTAACACTTTTTTAATGCAAAAAACACGTAAACGCGATTCAATTTAAAAAAATCACTACAATTTGATTTGTTTTCTTCTTTTTTTTATTTGTTTGACATACGTCAACTTTTCATTTGGCAGAACTCATATTTCTGCCGGAAGAAATTCTTTGGGCTAAATTTGTCAGGGTGGGGAAATTTTTTACTCTCTCGTGAGCGCTCTCTTCTACACAATTTTTGAAGTTGGGAACAGACTCTGACCAAAAATAACCAAATATTACTAAATTCGGCAGTTGCAAACTGAGTGTGGAACGGACCTATAAATTTGGAGTTTGACATTTTAAAATTTTGTTTGAAAATTGAAGAATGCGAAAAGTTTTTCTTTCAAACTCTTTTGTAGTTAACAGAAAACAACCATTATGAATATATTTTCTACTGTATTATATTCCGCCAGATATATTTCTTCCATTTTTTCATTAATTCTTCACTTTTTCCAAAATGAAATTGAAAACCGAATAAAAAAAAATTCCGCCAGTGTTCTTTATCAATAAAAAAAATCCTGTGCCATATAACAAAAAAAAATCCCATTTTTTTCTGCGTTGATGGGATATTTTTATTTTACAATTATAAAATCAAACTAAGAGTGTGTGTCAATTAGGCTGAAAAAACCGATCAGAAGCATAATTAAAAATAAGCTTCTGCACGAAGACGCAAAGCGCGAGACGAACATAAGAGCAAAGGAGAAATAAAGTTCGAAAAAAAGGGAAGGAAGATTTTCTACCGTGAGTCTCTGGTAAAAAATTTTGTGACTCTTTTTGACGTTTTTCTTTGATCTTGTTCTTTTTTTTTTGCTGTTCTGCTTTATTTTATTTCGTCAGTTGCGGAATCTGCTTTGTCGGTTGTGTATTATTTGCGTGTATAGTAACTTTTTTAATTTATTCAAAAGTTTTCGTTGCACATAGACCCCGCACGGGAGTTGTTTTTTTTTTTTTTTTTGTATATTTTGGTGTTTTTTTGTACATAATCTGCTTCTACACGAAGACGTAGACGCACAAGATGCACATAAGAGCAAAGGAGAAATAGATCTTTCTCTCTCTCTTGTTCTTATGTGCATCTCGTGCGTCTACGTCTTCCTGTAGAAGTCATCATACGAAAACAAGAACAAAATAAAACCAAAGAAAAAAACTGTCAAATTTTCGTCTTCAAAAAAATAATACGTGTAGAAGCGCGTGACGTAGAGATGAGCAAAAAATCACGACCTGTGATTTTTAACCTGTGATTGACAAATCACAATCACTACCTGCGTGACGCACCGAAACGAAAATCAAAAGGAAATTGGAAGATGATTTCTGAGCCTTCGGTCTTCGTGTATTATGCTTCATATGTTATTAATATTAATTTTTCTTTTCAATTCATAAAATGTTTTCCCTAGCCCTGTTATCACTATTTTTTTTCAAGGAAATTATCCATTTTTGCCTTGTCACACACACAATTACATTAAAAAAAATTACTCTCATTATGTTCTTTCACTCGAGAAAAAGGAGTAAAAACTTAGAGTACCTACTCCTTAAAAGAGTGAAAGAAAACGACATAAAAAAGTCAGTTTTGTAAAACCAGAACTGTGATCTAAAATTTTTTGAAGCAAATTAGTCTAATTGAATCATTTATTTGCAAAACATGATAAGTCCATGATTTTAAATTTTTCAGGAGAAGAAAAAAACGTTCTATTTTCTTTTGATATGCGTAGAAAAATTTATAAAAAATATATTCTGTAGAACTCTTGCCTAGCTACAAAATACCGTTTCGTTTTTAATTTTTGGAGCGATAGCTCAAAAGATAAAAAATAAAAACGCTTTTGGACTTATCATACTTTGAAAATAAACGGATGTGAAATTAGTTTTTAAATGGATATGCAATTTTGCTTTTAGCCCCAGTCTATCAAACAATTGTATTTGAGAATAAAATACAATGTCCGGACTGCTAATTTAACTTTAAAGTAGCTTTAAACTTAAGATTTTCAGCCATTAATCTAATATACCATTTACATAAAAAGAAGCTGTTGTTTATTTTCAAAAGATGATAAGTCCGGGACTTATTCTGTTTTTGATGCTAAAAAAATATTTCGCGTAGCTGTAAAATCGGATATAGATGGAGTAGATAGTTGATATTTTAAAGACAGACGTGGTTATCCCTGGAGTACAAATTTAGTCAAAAAAACGAATTTTGAAAAAAAGTGGACTTATCATGTTTTGCAAATAAATGATTCAATTTGTTGGTAGATGTTTCGTCCATGATTTTTTTTATGAAAATTCTGAAAAATGAAAAATCGTCTAATACGCTCAAATTTAGACTTATAAATTATAAATTTAGACGTTTAAAACCAATATCAATTGCTTTTCTAATCTCCATTTAGGGATTACTAAAACAAAATTTTGTGTAGGGAACTAAAAAATGCCCAAAATTATTATTTTTTTTTAAATTCAAACTCCACCTCCATTTGAATCTGGCAAAAAAAAATACATACATAATTCTATCCAAATTTGACCTTGAAAAACCTATGACCATATCACTATTGTTCGTTTTAGGACTATCGGGCAACCTTAGATAAATGCAATTAAAAAATTTCTCTTCATTTACTTGCATTTACTCCTCAGTGTGTACTTTTTTTTTAATAATAACGCGAACATTTTGTCATCTTAATTTATCAATACAAAACTATATAGATATGTAGCTACGTATATTTTTTTTTGCAATCATATTTAGAACAAACAAAAATAAGTTTTCCCATAACGTTACTCAATATGAGCTTCTGTTTTTGATAATGAAGTGACTTACTCATATTGCCGATACTCCACCTGTATAGATAGTTTTTTTCTTTCTTGTACGTTGTACTGATAAAAAAAGAATAAGTTTGCAATCATTTCTAGCAATAAATTTGTTAATCATAAGCAAGTTTATTACTTGCTAGCAATCACGTCTCCATGTTTACTATCATTCGATGAATGAAAAAAAAAAAAAAATGCTTACGTTTACGAAATTAAGTATAGTAATGTATGTATGTAAGTATATTCGTATTTATACATGCCTGTAAAAGTAATTAGCACTCTACTCATCTGCTGATTACATTGTATTATAATTTTGTTCGCATGTTATTATCTACATAATATGTAGATACTTGAGTAATTACAACAAAATTATATTATTTGTTATCAATGCTATAGGGCAATTAATGCAGGTATTAGTTTCACTTTTTTTTTAAGTTACTAGTATTTACACAAGTGATAATACTAGCGAATATTTTTTAATACTCAGTGTCAGGAGCTAAGTACTTTCTCTTTTGTATTTTTTTAGCAAACATGAATTTAAATTTAAAAAAATGCATTCTACCAATCAATGGAATTATGATCTTTTAGACATCAAAATCATAACTGCGCCAAATAAGAGAAAAAGAATAGCCACATTTTCCCACACTACTTATCTATTTACATAATTTCACTTATCAAACAAGATTAATCTTATGCCAAATAATCTTAAATGAAACGCAAACATAATTAATTAATTAATTAGCAAATAAGAACACTTTTCGTAGTCAAACAAAACAAAAATCACATAATCTAAAATCTAAAAAAATAAAATGCACGGCTGCATCGCACGAACTTGCTCTTAGAACTAACAACTTTTGATATAAAAATTTGGTAAATGCATAAAAAAAACTTAAAATTCTTTCTTGAAATTGAGCTCCAAAAATAAGTATGCAGTTTCTTTTATAAAGATACATTTTTAGATTTTCAAAATCGTTAGAGTCGTTTTTTAAAAAAGTAATTTTTTATAAATAATTTTTTGGAAAAAATAAAATTAAAAATAAATTTGGTATGCCATTTGTAGAAACTTTAAATCAACACATTTTCGAATTTTTTTTTTAAATCCAAAATTTTTTTTTCAAAATTTTGTTTTTGATTTATATTAAGGCAATATAAATGTTTTTGCATAAAAAAATCGTTAAAATTGAACTAGTAATTTGGAAGATAATTTGAAAATTAAAAAACGGTCCTATTGGAGGAACCGTTAATAAGGATTTTTGAAAAAAAAAAAAACATTTTTCATTAGAAGATAGACCTTATTTCAAAACTTTTAATTGGTTTTTTTTTTTGATAAAAATCGTAAGAGCCCTTTTTGAGAAAATTTAACTTTTCCAAAATTTGTATATGACAAATACTATTATTTTTGGTAAAAAAAATTAATTCCAAAAATCCCTCTGTACAGGAAAAATTGCTACATACCAAGTTTGCAGTAGATCGGCCTATCCGTTAAGGCTGTAGCTCCTTATACAGACAGACAGACATCCTAATAGAATGACATACCTACTTTCGAGACCCACTTTTTTCGCATTCTCTATTATCGTAATAATCATGGAATATTGTTATCTCAACTTTTTTTTTACGAATGCATAAATTGACATAAAGTATAGGTACTTTCGCAAGTAAATATAGAATCATGACCTAACGCAAAATTATAATCAGTCAATTTGTAAATGTATTTAAACGCGATGCTAGTTATCACAATTTTCACACTATGTTCCTCTGATTATATCAATACCGTCGTCATATGCAACTAGTTTGGCGACCTTAATGGAGATAGATCGGTATACTTCAAAAATCTCTTAATATTTCTTTTATTTTCTTGTTGAAAGTCATGACAAATTTGCCTCGAATGTGGTATAAAACTTCAGATCGTGATACTCTTTACCTATTGAAGTCAAAATTTATCTCGGAATTTTTCCCTTGGATCGTTCGGTTTTTCACTCTTCTCGCAAGATTATACACCGTATAAAAATGAAGTTATCAATATTTTAATCCTTTTCTTTATTTTTATCATTCCAGTACAGCAAAGAAGGTCAAATGCTTGGTTGTGAGGATGACGACTTCAATACTGAGCTCGGTTTTCTTGACACCAGTATAAGTGATCATGTTCATAAAGAATTCGCCAAATGGGCAGTTCACGACGAAGCCGAAGAAGACTTTTGCATTCTCGATGACATGCAAAATGGAGCCCAATATGTCGATCTCTTACTCAATCCTGAACGTTACACTGGCTACAAGGGCGATTCTGCTCATCGAATATGGAAAAGTATCTACTTGGAGAATTGCTTCACAGCTAACAATCGAACCAAATCACTATCATCGTTTATTCCACAATTGGAACTACGAGATGTTTGTTTGGAACAAAAAGCTTTCTATCGATTGATCTCTGGTCTCCATACGAGTATCAATATTCATTTGTCATCAAAGTATTTACTCTCAGATTCAAGTGATTTTATACATCCAAAAGGTGTATGGGGTCATAATTTAGAAGAATTTAAAAGACGATTCGGTGCCAGTACTACGATGGGTGAAGGACCACACTGGCTTAAGAATTTGTATTTTATATATTTGGTGGAACTTCGGGCTCTTGCTAAAGCTGCACCATATTTAAGAAGAGAAGAATATTATACTGGAATCGCAGATGAAGATGAAGAAGTCAAATTGGCTATTAATGATTTGTTGAATGTTGTTGAGTAAGTTGTCAGGAATATTACAATCCACACAAATAGTAATCATTATATCTTTTTCAGAGCATTTCCATCACACTTTGATGAACACCTTCTGTTTTCCAATGGTTTTGGATCAATTAAACTCAAACACGACTACAAAGAGAAATTTAGAAATATTTCTAAAATAATGGATTGTGTTGGCTGTGACAAATGTCGACTTTGGGGAAAGTTACAAGTAAGTTTGATGAACTTTTTTTGGTTTGAGCTAAAAATGGATAACTATTTATTTCTTCTTTCAGACTCAGGGACTTGGAACAGCATTAAAAGTACTTTACTCAGAAAAATTAGAAATCGCCACCGAACATGGTCTATGGGACAATCATTTTACCTCGCCAGATGCAATATTTCGCTTGACAAGATCCGAAATTGTTGCTCTTTTTAATGCATTTGGAAGGTATGTGACTTTTTGATTTATATATAGTACAGGTAAAATAGTACACAAAATCAATCAATACAAAAAAATTGTGACCATCCTGAAATTTGGCAAAAAAGTTTCCATTTGCTATAAGAGTCCTGTTCCTTAGTTTTCTAGCGATATCCAATAAAACGCACTTTCAATAGAGTAGTTCTAGTACTAAATGTACTAGATCATCTACACATGAGTAAACTACCACCTCCAATGGAACGGGAGGCTAAATATGCCAATGCTTCGTATATAACGTCTAAGAACTTAAGTTTAAACTTTCAGTTCGTCATCGGAACCCAAAATAAAATGAATTATAGATTGAAAGGGTGTTTTTTTGTGTGAAAGGAATCATCAAAATCATCATTTTTAAAAGTAGTACCGGAAGAAAATCCATAATAATGTAATAATACGATAGAAGTAAAGTATTTTTCGAGCAAGGAAAAATTAAAGATTTTGGACGGAAATTTTATTGGAATGTATTTTTGTTTCCTTTTCTCCTAAAATCACCATGTCACTGAAAAAATAATTTTATTATTTGTTCTCCTTACAAATTCAACGTCCATCACAAAATTCCAAATCAAATCAGTGGCTTTTTGGGGCTTATAACAGAATTTAGTGATGGAAACTATCGAATGATTTGAACTATCGATAGTTAGTAACTGAATGATTTGAACTATCGAATAGTTCATTCATTCATTAATTCATTCGAATAAAAACTATCGAATAAAACTATCGAATAAAAACTATCGAATAAAAACTAGCGAATTAACTTTCGGATAAAAACTATCGAATAAAATAAAAAACTATTCGAATGAAAAAACTATCGTTTAAGAAAACTATTCGAATGAGAAAACTATCGAATAAAAAAAACTATTCGAATGAAAAACTATCGTTTAAGAAAACTATTCGAATGAATAAACTATCGAATAAAAAAAACTATTCGAATGAAAAACTATCGTTTAAGAAAATTATTCGAGTGAATAAACTATCGAATAAAAAAAACTATTCGAATGAAAAACTATCGTTTAACAAAACTATTTAAATGAAAAAAGTATCGTTTAAGAAAACTATTGGAATGAAAAAACTATCGATTAAAAAAATTATTTGCATGATAAACTATCGAATAAAAAAAAAACTATTCGAATGAAAAAACTATCGAATGAAAAAACTATTCGAATGAAAATAGTAACTAAATGAATGAATAGTTTAAAACTATCGAATGAATGAATATTTTATAACTCTTATAATCGATAGTTTGATTTGATTCGCAATTCCCATTGCAAATACAACATTTTTAATAGATTTCGTAAGGGTTCCTTTTATAACATTGATTGTAACGGACTTATCGCAGATTTTACTTATTTGACAAAAAATAAGCTTCCACTTCCACGTAAACAATTTATAGACTGCTTAGATTCTTGGCGCCTGTGGTCGATTTAACATTTTTATCAATTTTCATAGGGGTACCATTTTTGTTAAAAAAAATTTTTTTTTTTACAATTAAAAAATCTCAAAACTCAGACTAATATTCCTTTTATTTTTAAATTTCAGACTCTCAAACAGTATTTACGAGCTAGAAAACTTCCGTAAACTTTTAAGGTAACTGTAGATGCCACTCAACGTATTTTAGTATGGCAGTTAATTTGGACAACAAAATGTAACATCTTCCAAAAAAAAACAAACGAAGTTAAGATATTATACAAAATTCAGGGATCAATGTACCCCCGATATCATTCAATTCATTTAGATGTTTGTAGAACCCTTTATAAAATTCAAAGTTTTCCCATTTTGTGAGATCCTTTGGTGGTTCTTTTCCATAAATTAAAAAAAAAAATATGTAACTTTTGTCAATTTTAATGTGTGTAAGTGTGCTCTTAGCCAGTTATGTATAAAAATTTAAGTTTTTAAATTTAAAAAAGAAAATTTTTTAAAAAATTTAGAAAATTACTTAAAAATATTTACCTAAAAGAAAATTATTTTAATTTTTTTTTCTTTCAGTGTATATTGAAAAGATATAAAAAAAACAGAGATATAGAATTGTATATTATTGAATTTACATCACATATAACAAAATTTATTTTATAAGAAAAAATTGTTATAAAAATTTATAATTATTAATTATACTTTGTATATTTTTTAGTTAGTTTTTAAGTAATTTATTTGTATACAAAAGAAAGTTTGTATGTGTACCATTTATTATGATCTGCAATTTATTTTTAAGAAAATTAAAGAAAGAAGATGGTGAATTTTTACTTTTAAGTGTAAACAAATTTGTTGTTTTATTTATTTTTGATCCAAAAAGGATTCAAAATCACCCTTTATTCCCTTTTTTCACTTAAAAAATTTCCCCCTTTAATTTCAAACATCACTTAGCAACGACTTTTCAGTCTTTCATTGTTTATAATTTGTCAATAAAACAAAAACAGCCGTCAAACAAACAACTAGAAGTTTCTTTGTTTTTCATTCTTTTCTCCAATCTTCAAGTTGAAACTTCTTCATTTTACAATCAAAAAGTCTTTTATTTCAAAAAATGGTTCGTTTACATGTTAAACGTGGTGATGAAAGTCAATTTCTCTTCGACACTCAAGTTTCTGAGGAAGTTTCTTCAGTTCTTCAAGAAATAACTGCTATTTACAATGGCCGATTAAAAATCTATCGTTTGTGTTATGATATTGAAGATTTGGCTAATCATGGAACAATGTTGCCACCAGAAATGATTGGACTTACTGATGAGCAAATTGAAGAATTAAAACTTGTCGACACTTGGGCTGATAAATGTATTCCATCGGGAGGATTTGAATTTAATCGTGATAAAATGGGTAGACGTAATGGACATCAACCTAAGGAAAATATGAGAAGTGTTTTATTTAAGGCAATTGATGATGCTAGAAATGCAATCGATAAGGTGGGTTGTTTTGGTTACAATAAAGCTCTCTAGGAGGGAAATATTATATTTTATTGATTTTTTGTTGTATAGAAATTAGTTTTAACAAACAATCCAATGACACTGAAGATTGTTGAAGAGGCTATTGACCTTTTAAGAGGTGCTGTAACTATTGTTTATCCAATGCAACTTCCACCGCATGATGTTATTCGCATGGAGTTTACGAATATGGAAGATTTAGCTGGAACTCAGGTAAGATGGAATTATTAAGTTGTGCGATGAGTGCACAGACATAAGTTATAATTACATTTTTGAGCATTGATCCGTTTCTATAGAAGTGAGTTGCTCTAAAATCTAAATGTATGTTATTGATACCAAATGAATGAGAATGAGAATAAATAACTTATTATAACTTGATCAAAAATCCTTAAAAATATACACCCCTGTTCTAATCGTTCGAATTTAAAAACGTACGGATTGAAAACGGTTGTTCTGATTTCCATTCGACTTTTTTGTTGGAGAATATTGTGTTCCGGTAGCGAAATACTACCCAGATTGAAAACGGCAAAAATTTGTCGGATTGTAGGTCCTTTCGTTTTTCGAAACACCTATGAATTTGCAAAATGTGTTCGAATACAGAATTCGGATCAGCTTAAATTTGAAAACCGGAGAAAATAGAATTCGAACAAAAATCAGGGGCCAATTCCGCAAGAGTGAGTTTTTCTGTGTGAGTTTTGCGCTGCCTTGTTTTTAAGGCAATTTACACGTTTTTTCGTGTACACAGAGGAATTAATTCTTGCGGAATCAGGCCCCAGAACAGCCGTGATAATGTTGTGTTTTTAATGGGTAATTGACGTCAAAGAATATTGAGCATTTCTTGCTTTGTTGGAATATAATTCAAACATGTCAAGTTGGTAATTTGAAATTTCAAACGTATTTGCCTATTCTTTTTATATGGTATTTAAAGTACTTAACATAAATTTGACATCAAAATATTCCGATAAACCCTGAGTAGTAAGTAATTCTGAGTAGTAAGTAATTCTGAAACCGAAATAAAATGCTGAAGAAAATATAGAAAAAAAACTTTTTGAATTATAAGTTTACAGAAATTTTCTTCAAAAACCTAACTTGGGGTAAAATATGTGATAAAATATTCGAACTCCGAAGATAAATCTTACGGATTAGAAATACTGTAATACTGAAACCTTGGCCTTTTGAATGATACAATGCAAGAAATTAATTCAACACAGAAAGACAAAGTAGAAAAAGAACAAATAATAGAAAAGAACATAAATGACAACAGCACGCATTTGATTTGAAGGTTCGCCCATCTTTCAACTTACTCAATTACGCTTGACTTTGGTTTTTAAACTTTAATATACATACGTAGGTACACATTTTAAAAATGTATACAGAAATTCTTCAAAGGAAAAAATGCATTTCAACTAAATTTGAGCTCCAAAAGAAATATGATGCATCCCCAAAATTTAACAATTTTGAAGACTTTTTTTTTTTTTTCATTTAAAAAACAAACTTTTTAAAGTAAGAAATCCATTTTTGATTTTAGCACTTTTAATATTATTTATTTCAAATCGTTTGAAAAAAAAGAAAAAAAAGAAAAGAAATATAAATCGAAAAAAAATTTTAGTAATTATTTTCTAACGGCTTAAAACAAAACTTGGGAAAACTGCATTGGTTTTTGAAAAATTGATTTTACTATTTGTTTTGGACTGCACGCTGAACAAAAAGCAAAGTAACCAAAATGAATAAAAAACATTACTAGATTTCAATTTTTTCTCAATTTTAATTTACAACTAAGAATTAAGAACTAGTAAGATTGTTTTTCTATCCAGTCTAAAGTTTTTTTTTTATAGAGCTGTTAAAGTAAATCTTCTTTTAAATAATTTCATGGAAACACCATTTAAATCCTGTCCTAAATCTGTACATAGAATAAAATATGTATGGAATTATGTAGAATTATGCTTTTCAAATCAAATGAGTAAGAAAGAATTTTGTATAACTTATAATTTCAAATGCAGCAATATAATATGCAATACAGAAAAACTCTAATATCTACCCTTCCATAATGTTGTAACGATGAACATTTCTAAATTGCATCTCAAAGTGCACAATTGTGTTGCTTAACCAGCCCACAAATAGACTAATTGTATGTACACTGTGGTGTATACGTAACATTTATTATATAGAGAAAACTTAAACTTTTGTATTAATTTGTGACTTATTTCTTTTTTTTTTTCAAATAATGTAATGATAATAATAATTCGTTTATTAAAATTTTACATAATGATGAGACGCTTTAAGAAAATTCTTAAATTGGTATGCCTTTACTACCTTTTGTTAGACTCGAAACAAATCTTAAATTATAAATAAAATATCTACTTTTATGAAATACATTTTTTTTGTATTCTCAAGGCTTCCAAGGAAGTAATTGAACCATGCAAAGCTCAACTATGGTTTGCTGGGCATCAATTGATACCAGGAAAAAAGTTATCTGATAACCTTGGAACGAATGATAAAACTAAGGTTTGTATTGTTTTGAATACAAAAATTAACAAAAAATAGCTTATTGTTATCTATATTAAGGTTGTAATCAAACTTACTAAATTGGGTGAAGGACCCCCAGGACGAGAAGCTGTTATCACTGAAGATATAAGAAAACGAATGATGGCCGATGCATATCGTCGTCAAGAAGAATTAAAGGTAAGAGTAGATTAAAAATATCGGATATTAACGAGATATTTATTGTGAACGATGGTTTAAAAAAAAATAATGTTTTAAAACTTTTCATGGTTATTCTCATTATTAAAATGGAAGATAATTTAAACTTTGTTCTTATTGCAAACATTTGTAATAACATTAGTTATCAAAACATTCTCTTTTTCAATTTAATTTTTTGAATAACTTTCAATTCCTTTAGAATTAAAATAACTACTTACCACGTTTTTTTTACAAAAAAAAAATTCAATTTTAATTTTTCTAAAATTTATATTTTATACATCTAAATGTCTAATGACATAAATCTTTATAAATTTTTTTTTTATTAAAGTAAATACACTTTTTAAACCTTGTAGCTTTTCATAAAATTCTTTTTTACAATAAATTTACTATATAATATAATATTTATGTAGTTGTAGAAACATCGATAAGACTTATAAATATATATATTTTTTTTTTCAAATGTGTTGGATAAACATACATAGGTAATTTTTTTTTTCAATTTTACTAATAGAAATAGAATATAATACTATATAAAAAATTCTTCATTTTGTGCAGTTCATTTTAATGTGGGCCCTATTATTTCTGTTTTTTTTTTTAGAGATATATAATATTTTTTTTTTATCTAGAAAACATCTACTTTATTATACACATATTATATATTGTTTTTATTTTTAAATAACATAACTGGCCAATGAGTGCATCGGGGTTATTTATAAATATATTTTATTTATTTTTTGTTGTTTATTTATGTAAAAAGGCACATTTTTTTTTCTAAAAGTAAAAAAAATGTGTACAATAACTCAATATAATATATATAATTTTGTTTTGTTTATTTAATTTTTGTTACATGTAAGAAACGATATAGCAACAAATTCATGCACATATCGTATGTTTGTATATAGGCAATTATTTTCCCTAATAAATTCTCGTATATGGTATGATAAAAAGGGATGAATTTTCTGGTGTTTTTTTTTTTTTAATTGTTGTAAATCCAATAAATGTGGTAAAATTTAAATAAAATATCTCTAAATACTCCTACATCCGGTGGGAGAGTATTATACATATAATTTTATTTAAAATAAATTACACGATAGGTTATTAATAGTTTTTTTTTGTTTGTTTTTGTTTAAATGCTTAAATCTCTGGACTTAAAAAATTATTTAAAACATCAATTCCCTTGTGAAAAATTTTAATTTCAGTATTTTTAGTATAATTTTAGTTTTAAAAGTCTCTCCTTAAAAGGATGCTTTTTATCTACTGAAACCAATAAATAAGTGCAAACTTCTAAATGAATTGAAATAAAAAAAAAAAGAAGAAAGAAAATTAATCAACTCAAAACACACAAAGATTTCATTCTGTTTGGTTCATGTTTTTGGTTCATAAAACTGATTAAAAAACTAAAAATAAAATTTTCGAAATAAATTGGACAGGTGTTTAGGGAACAGCTTTTGTATATTAAGTGACCAATAATCATGGAACCGGCCGGCCGGCAGGTGTGCGGTGGAATAAACAATTTCATTTAGAGTGTTTGTTTTTATTGTGTTGGGACTGAAAACATAACATGAAGTTATTAATATTTAATTTAATCCTTTAAAAATGGTTACAAAAAGCAACACGTGTAAATATACACAAATGTGTGATACTTTTTTGTTTGGGTGTTTATTTTTGAGGAACATGCAACATTTATGATAAGAAAATAAGAGAAAATAGGACTCCTTTAGACTTAATGATTTTAGTAAGTTTTCTTGTCTGAAATGATAAGAAAATACAAACAAAATGACTAACAAAAAACAAACCAGAGTTGTTAAAATATCATTTTTTTAATACATTTGCTTTCCATTTCAAATAAAAAGAAATATTTACTGCACATAATAAATGTTTGCATTAAAAAAAAAATATTTATTGCAACTGAAAAACAAAATGCATTAACGAAAATTTTATTTTGCAACTGAAAAATATTTGCATAAAAAAAAAATATTGAAAATAATTTTGCATTAAAAAAAATTGTCATTGCAACTAAAAAATATTTGCATTGAAAATAAAATTTTTATTGCAAATAAAAATATTTTACATAAAAAAAAAATTGCAAATAAAAAACTTTTGCATTCAAAAAAATATTTATTGCAACTGAAAATTAAAATGCATTAACAACCTTTTTTTTGCAACTGAAAAAATATTTAATGCAAATAATTTTGCATTAAAAAAAAGTCATTGCAACTAAAAAATATTTGCTTTGAAAATAAAATTTGTATTGCAAATAAAAATATTTTCCATTAAAAAAAAATTTTGCAAAATGTGTGCATCAAATTCTTGTTTTAATATTCGTCGAATTTCTTACAATTTTGATTAGGTATTGTATATTAAAAAAAAAAATATTTAAAAATATTTTTTTTTCAATGCAGAAATGTAGGTAAAATATTTGTATTTGCAATACAAATTTTATTTTCAATGCAAATATTTTTCAGTTGAGACAAAAATTTTTTTAATGCAATTTTTTTCATTTGCAATAAATATTTTTTTATTAACTTGTAATGGAAAACAAATGTATTAAAAAACAAAATATTTTTTACAACCCTGGAAAAAAAGTGATAAAAAAATACCAACAAATATAATCACTGAAGAACAAACTAATTCAAAAAATAAACTTTTCTCTTAATCCTTTAATCCTAAAATAATACTTTTGACTACAAAACAATTGTTTTTTTTTTTCTCTTTGTATAAGTTTCAATCTCTTTAAAGATAAATGCATTTTACTTAACCCCTCAAGTTGTTTTAAAATGTTATTAAAAAATTATTTAAACAAAAAATTGAATTGCCCCACAAGAAATTAAAAAAGCTTAAGTCTCCTCATGGAGTAGGTATAGATGATGGCTACTGTGAAAACAACCGTCCGTAGGTAATCCATTTTACATTCCTAATTCCTCACGGACTTTGCTACATATATTTTACAACCCATTCTCTGTATATAACCTCTTTTAATTACATCCCTTGAAGCTATAAGCTTTTACTTCATAAAGTAATGCAATTTTGTATGTTTTCTTTTCGTGTTGGTTGTTGCTTATTTTTTTTCAAAATTTGTTGTTGTACCCATGTTATGCGGCAGTAAACGAGTGTTTTTGAATTTTGTTGAAACTTTCTTCTTATTTTTTTTTTTCCTTTAAGGTAGTATATTTTAAGTCCAGCTAGCTTGAGTGTTAATGTATGTAGAGTTTAGAAAACATGTATGTTGTATATAATCAAAAAGATATTTTTAGTAAGAGGAATAGGTTTTAACAGAAGTGTGTTTGTATGTGTGTGTGTGTAATGCATAGTAAATTGCATTTTTAATTTCATTAAATGACCACTAATGGTTTTTCCGGAGCATCACACTTTGATGCCTTTTCGTCATGATGGAAGGCATTATCGGCTGTTTCCTCGCACGGACTTATTGGAATTAATGATTTTGTACTTCCGATCATTTCATGAGTATCGGTGGGTTGGTCCTCCTTATTTAGAAAAGGAAAAAAAAAAAATCAAATTAAAAATCTTTAATGGATTTGAGGAGTAAAAAACATGTACACCGAAAAAAAAAACCAATATCAATTTAACATTTTTTAAATATCAAATTAACATTTTTTAAATATCAGCCAAAAATGCTCTATAAAATGTGTTTTATGATATTTAAAATGTTAAAACAACATTTTTATTATCAGGATGATATTTAAATGTCACATTTTGGAAATTTTTTTTGATATTTTATTATCATTTTTTCATATCAATTTCTCATTCCAAATTATTGAAAAAAAATAAATAAAAAATTTTTAATGTGTACTAATTTAAAGGCGCTTTGTGTTTTTTCGAAGTAAAATATATGATTTACTGAGAAAATTTGATCGGCACTAAAATTTTACTTCACATAGTTTGGGAGAAATAACAAAACAATTATATCACCTATAATTACGGTGACCATATTTCTAGGAGAAAAACCCGGGACGAATAGAAATTTTGATGGATCGTTTTGAACACATTATTTTTTTCAAAAAAAAAAAAAAAATTATAATGAAATGAGTTTGCTTGAGTCAGAAATCAAGAAAACTGTTTTATAATAGGTACTGTTAATAACTTATAAAAAAATATTTTTTTAATCAAAATTGTGAGAACTGTTTTTTTAGCATTTTAATTTTATTTTTCAATTTTTAAAAGTTTTGAAATTTTGCTGGGTTCTTTCCTCGAAAAAAACTTTTTAATAATTGAAGAATTTTTTTAAAAACTAATGCTTTTATTCGAAAAATTAGAAAAAAATTATTTTCCAACCACTGTTTTCCCGTACAAAGTATTTAAAATTTTGAATACAAAGCCAGTGAATGTGAAAATACGGGACAATCACGGGACAAATTACAAAATACGGGACACTTATACGTCCCGGGTTTCTTGAATACAAATCCGGGACAAGCTATAGAAATACGGGACAGTCCCGGGTAAACCGGGACGGATGGTCACCGTACCTATAATAGGAAAAATAATATCACCATTATTTTGTAAAGAATATTCCCTTTCAGTAATGTTTTGAAAAAAGAAAGAAAATTCTTAAAATAATAAAAATAATACAAATGAAAAGGAAAGAAATAGGTTTCATTATAATAAACTAAAACGTAAAATCTAGTCAACATTGATATTTTAATTGTAAAAGTGAAATTTTCACTATCCACTTTAACTTAAAAAAATGTTAAAATGATATTTTAATTGTCAAAGTGAAATTTTCACTATCCCACCTGAAATTAAAAAATGTCAAAATGATATGATAAAATATCAAAATTGATATTTTAATTGTTGGACGACTTTTGTAACTGAAAAATGTTAATTTGATAGCTGTTATTATCAAATTTTTTTTTCGGTGTAGGTGTAGTAAAAGAGTTTTAATAAGGTTAAAACAACCCTAACGATTTTAGTTGGCGACGTTTTTAAGTTTGCGACATTTTGGATAGGTACCTATTTGTGAATATTCTTGGATATCACTTGTGAAAATTTTCAATCATATGCGAGTGACCAACCATGCCAATTTATTTGTGTGCACGAAAAAAATTTTTTTTTTTTAAGTAAATCATTAATTGTCTATACCTACCTACATTATATATCAAATATTAAAAACTTAAACTAAATAACAAAAAATAGAGGAGTGACTTTTCCAAAGCGGATTAAAGCATTTTTTTTTCAATTTCAAAATTGAAAAAAAAACTTAGAACAAAATTGTGCTTTTTTATACGATTTTCACTTTTCTGATTTTCGGTACCCGATTTATGGAACAATTTTTTTTTTTTTCATACTAAGCTTCAAAAATAGTTAAAACAAAATTCAAAGTCACTCCTCAATTATAAATCCGAGTTCACGTTTCTTTCTTATAATTTATTTTAATATTTTTTTATTTTATTAATAATTTCAAAATGATACTCGAAGTTTTTTGCATTTGCCATCAAAAATTGCTTTAAAATTTGTCTGATATTCTACAGAAGTTAAAAAAATATTTTTTTTTTAATAATAATAAATTTGTTTGTCTTAAAAAAAGTTATGGCAAAAAAACGCAAAAAACATCAAAAAAGTTATATCCCCTAGAAAAATATCACCCCTAGATTTTGATAAAACAAAGCGATTACCATTTATTTTTTGAAAATGGGTCCATTATTACAGTTGTGACGAAAGTCCAAAATTGTTTGAATAGATTTTTGGTGTTTTTTGCGTTTTTTGGCTATAACTTTTTTTTAGGACAAATAAAAAAAAAAATGTCGTGATCGTCCAAAAATTTTTAAATTAATTTTTTGGTGTTTTTTGGCCAAAACTTTTTTGTTAAGATAAATAGAAAAAAAAACTTAAAAAATATCGCCCCTAGATTTTGATTTAACGAAGCGATTGCCGTTTAATTTTTTATCAGACGAGTTTTGCGACTTTGGTGGCTGTCCAAACCTCAGCAGACAAATTGTCTGCAAAGTTCAGGATCATAATAATGAAGATATTGTATTTTTAAAAAATACGTGTTTTATTATAGGCAAGTCTAATATTAATTTTAAAATTAAAGATCTTGGGTTACAAGGGGTTAAGGTATGAGCTAACAAGCTTATATTTGCAAAAAATTCACTTAAAAGGTCAGTTTATTTTCTTATTAAAGTAAAACGAATGTTAAAAGTAATGTTCTATTGATGAAAAACTGTAGGAATACCCTAATATTGATAGAATTTTTTCATATTGAATCAGTTTACTATACTTACTGGCAAATCTGCAAGTCCCATTGGACAATCTTCATCTTGATATCGATCATTGTTCCTCAGTCCCATACCAATAGCTCCTTCCCCATCTGAATCATCAGCTGAACAAACACATCTCATCTTTGCATCATCACCAACCTGTAAAACAAAACTTCATAAAAGTCGAAACAGTCCCCACAGATTTGTGGTAAATATAAACCCTCACCTTAACTGTATTCGTAATAATGCATAATGAAATTGATGAAAGAACAAACAAGACAATCGGAAGTATTAATGCTATCAAAAGTTCCTTATAAGTTTTATCCAAATCAAATCGTGCAACTACAAAAGGAACTGATTCTTCCTGTGAAAATTCATAATAAAATATAATAATTTTAAACCACAAAATTCATTCTAAACAAAGAAGAAGAAGGTATCAGTTTTACCTTGTTATAAAAACATTGATATCTTGATTGTGCTGTATCATTATCACCATCACTGCCATAACGTGCTACAAAATCCTTGCATTCTCCCCGCAAAGTATTCACGCATCCTTCCAAGTTAATGAACAATTTCTTCCAACTATAAATTGTTAGATTGTCTTGCTTCGGTAGAAATCTCTGGTCTGGATCTAAAATATTGTTGCTTTTGTCGTAAATTTCCCAGAATTGGGTGAAATTCATAAAGGGATGTGGAAAAATGTCGTGGTCCAATAGAGTTCCATTAAGGCAGTCAGTAGCTCTATAAAAAGGAATGGAATGTTGTTTGATATACAAAATGAAAATGAAAAACGAAAAAAAAAAAAACGAAATTAATATCCGTTTCATTTTTATCATTGCAATATGTCAGGGCAGGAGGACTGCTGAAGACTGGGCGTTGCTAGGTTATATCGTTTTACAAGGAATATTCTCCATAAAATATATACACTTACACAATTTTATCGCCCTCCTTTGCAACAGTCATACAATTTGCCAACAAATCGCCATCATCTTCTTTCCAGAAATCGGTGGGTGGAATACGGACTCCCTTGTTGGGGCCTCGGGCCTCATTAAATGCCACTCCGTGCTCACATTCCGCCGTCACTAGATTATTGTCCTGGCAAATAGAATTTTTAATATTTAGATAAGTTTTCATATTTTTATTTGTTTTTCTCTTTGTGTTGTGTCTCGACCATGGTTGTAAACAGGGTTGGGGTCAAAATTCTGCCGGGGTCAAAATTCTTTTTTCAAAATTCTGCTTTCAAAATTCTGTTTTACAAAATTCAGCTTTTAAACATTTTCCGACACATTATTTTAATTTTTTTTTACAGAATTTTGTAAAACAGCATTATGAAAACATTTTTCAAACAATTTTTCAATTTTTTACAGAGTTTTGTAAAATCACCTCCTCGCTGCATATTTGATTACTTATACTCACTTTATCAATTTTTTTATGTTCATTGTTTGTTTCATAAATCAAAAAAATTTTTTTTAAGACAAGGTTTTTAATGTTAAGTAATTTCGAAAAATAATTAAAAATTAATCAATTTATCCAATAAAAAAGAGAATGTTCGAAAAATTGATTAAGAAACTAATATTTTGTATCTTTGTTTTTAGTTTCTAATAGTTTTCAACGGTTTATAGATGTGAATTATAAGAAAATCAGTCACTGCATTATAAAGAATATTTGCGATAGTTACACAAAAAAAAGTTTGGAAAGTAGTAAAGTTGAATTACATTTATGGATTAATGAGATGTTAGCGCATATGCTATAAAAAAAAAACAGAATTAGTAGAATTTTTTGGTTCAAAAATATGCTGGCATAATTTTGAAAAGCAGAATTTTAAAAAGCAGCATTTTGAAAGACAGAACAGAAAAAATCAGAATTTTGAAAAATAGAATTTTCGTAAAAAGATCAGAATTTCGAAAAACATAATTTTGAAGCCAGAATTTCGACCCACTCCCTTGTATCATTTATTCATTTAATTTTTAATGCATTTACTCTCCATTAAAATATATGTATATATTTAAATAAGAAAATTGCATTGAAAGAAAATATTTATTGCAACTGAAAAATAATCTTCAATATTATATTATTTTATTCGAAAAACAATAAAAACAAATACTTACTTTTGTAATTTGTATTATTGTTATGCGAACAAAATGAAAAATGAGTAGCTACTGAGTATTATACAAAACACGCCTATAGTTTAATAGCCAATATTGTAAGAAATTCGACAAGTATTAAAAAATAATATTTATTGCACACATTTTGCATGATTTTTTTTTTTTTTTAATGCAGAACATTTTTTATTGGCAGTAACATTTTTTTTTGCAATAAAAATTTTATTTTCAATGCAAATTTTTTTCATTTTTTTTTTTTTTTTTAATACAAAATATTTTAAGTTGCAATAATTTTTTTTTATGCAATTATATAAGGTCAAATTTGTAAGGAAATCGTATTAAAAAAAATATTCAATACACACATTATTTGCTACAAATTTTTTATTTGCTATAATTTTTTTTTTCATTGCAAAATATTTTTCTTTGCAATAAAAATTTTATTTTCAATGCAAATTTTTTTCATTTGCATTTTTTTTAATGCAAAATATTTTTAGTTGCAATAAATATTACCTATGTATTTTTTTTAATGCAAATATTTTTCAGTTGCAATAAATAATTTTTTCTCAATGCAAATATTTTTTATTTGCAATAAATATTTTTTTTTTCAATGCAAAATGTTTTTCTTTGCAATAAAAATTTTATTTTCAATGCAAATTTTTTTCATTTGCAATATCATTTTTTTTAATTCAAAATATTTTTAGCTGCAATAAATATTATTTTTTTTTTTTTCAATGCAAATATTTTTCAGTTGCAATAAATAATTTTTTCTCAATGCAAATATTTTTTATTTGCAATTAATATTTTTTATTTTCAATGCAAAATGTTTTTCTTTGCAATCAAAATTTTATTTTCAATGCAAATTTTTTTCATTTGCAATGCCATTTTTTTATTGCAAAATATTTTTAGCTGCAATAAATATTATTAATATTTTTCATTTGCAACAAATATTGTTTTCATATGCAACACATATTTTTTTCAATTTCAAATCCATTTTTTTTTTTAATTTATATTTTTACAACCCTGGTCTCGACTATATGTATAGAAAAGGTCAAAGTGCCAAAAACATTATATGTATGTATATACGCACTTGCATCAACAGGACATTAATTTTTGTTGTAGTTATCTTGGAACAATAGCGGTCACATAGGAAGGGCTTCTTTATTTTTGTACATTGAATACCTCGGCATTCAAAGAAACCGTTTAGCTTTGTGTTGTCCTTTTCGGAATTTAGTGTGGGCCCGTCAGCTTTGTGATGGCATAGAAAAAATTCTGACATATTCTTGCAGTGTCCTAATGGGATAGAATGGATATAGTTTATATACGTAGTTAGTTTGTTATAGAAGGTGGGTGGGATAAAATGTTATAGACAGGATGTTATGCCATTTGCGCACAGTTAAACTAATTGATTGGTAGGTTATAGAGTGATTGAAGGGATCAGAGGACATGTAGGATGGAAATTACGTATGTATGTGTGGATAATAATAGACTTACCATTTGAACAGTTGAATACACCGCGTAGGTTGTTGCATGCTGTGCCATTATTACAGTTGAATTTCTTTAAATTTTGTAAGTCGATCTAAAAATTGTATATACGTTTAGGTTAAAAATAGCTACACCGAAAAAAAAAACCAATATCAATTTAACATTTTTTAAATATCAAATTAACATTTTTTAAATATCAGCCAAAAATGCTCTATAAAATGTGTTTTATGATATTTAAAATGTTAAAACAACATTTTTATTATCAGGATGATATTTAAATGTCACATTTTGGAAATTTTTTTTGATATTTTATTATCATTTTTTCATATCAATTTCTCATTCCAAATTATTGAAAAAAAATAAATAAAAAATTTTTAATGTGTACTAATTTAAAGGCGCTTTGTGTTTTTTCGAAGTAAAATATATGATTTACTGAGAAAATTTGATCGGCACTAAAATTTTACTTCACATAGTTTGGGAGAAATAACAAAACAATTATATCACCTATAATTACGGTGACCATATTTCTAGGAGAAAAACCCGGGACGAATAGAAATTTTGATGGATCGTTTTGAACACATTATTTTTTTCAAAAAAAAAAAAAAAATTATAATGAAATGAGTTTGCTTGAGTCAGAAATCAAGAAAACTGTTTTATAATAGGTACTGTTAATAACTTATAAAAAAATATTTTTTTAATCAAAATTGTGAGAACTGTTTTTTTAGCATTTTAATTTTATTTTTCAATTTTTAAAAGTTTTGAAATTTTGCTGGGTTCTTTCCTCGAAAAAAACTTTTTAATAATTGAAGAATTTTTTTAAAAACTAATGCTTTTATTCGAAAAATTAGAAAAAAATTATTTTCCAACCACTGTTTTCCCGTACAAAGTATTTAAAATTTTGAATACAAAGCCAGTGAATGTGAAAATACGGGACAATCACGGGACAAATTACAAAATACGGGACACTTATACGTCCCGGGTTTCTTGAATACAAATCCGGGACAAGCTATAGAAATACGGGACAGTCCCGGGTAAACCGGGACGGATGGTCACCGTACCTATAATAGGAAAAATAATATCACCATTATTTTGTAAAGAATATTCCCTTTCAGTAATGTTTTGAAAAAAGAAAGAAAATTCTTAAAATAATAAAAATAATACAAATGAAAAGGAAAGAAATAGGTTTCATTATAATAAACTAAAACGTAAAATCTAGTCAACATTGATATTTTAATTGTAAAAGTGAAATTTTCACTATCCACTTTAACTTAAAAAAATGTTAAAATGATATTTTAATTGTCAAAGTGAAATTTTCACTATCCCACCTGAAATTAAAAAATGTCAAAATGATATGATAAAATATCAAAATTGATATTTTAATTGTTGGACGACTTTTGTAACTGAAAAATGTTAATTTGATAGCTGTTATTATCAAATTTTTTTTTCGGTGTAAAAAAAAAAAGTTCTGTTTATGACTGTTATGATATGGATGTATTTTACATTAAATATTTTCGTATGGAAGTCCCTATAGAGTAATAAAGTATAAAACGTGACTTATCGCCCAGTCAGTACGATATACTACATAGTTCCTCTACCTCTTTATTTGCTTGGTACCTACAGATTTCCCAATGGAAATAAATATTTAAAAATTCTATGTGTGTTCGTTCAGGTTCATGCCTCTAGCTATGTTTAGGCTTAACATGTGACTTGAAAATGAATATGATAATAAATAAATAAATTGAATTCAATATTACAAATGGTATTAAAAACCGATACTTGGTTTTACTACATTTATCTAAAAACTTGTTTGACTTATATTAATCAGTAAAACTCTATATTTAGTTAAATTTTTAAAAAATTGTTTTTTTTTTCCTAATGAATAAACTAAATAATTCTGAAATTGATTAGAACTTTAAAAAAGAAATCCATTTATTTCTTTTACAATAAAGATTTTTTTTTTCGAAAAAAAGTAATCCTGTTAAAAAAAATTAAATTAAAGTAATATTAAATAAAATGCACGACTGGGGTCGCACGTACTTGCTCTTGCAGTTTAAAGCACTTTTATGTTTGCGTACTTGTAGATTAAACGAGCTGCGTCCATATAAATTTTAAAGAAATTTTGTTGAGGTTGGGGAAGAGCCGACATTTAGGACAAATTTTTTTTATGAAAAAAAAAACAAATTTTTTTATTTGACTTTTTTTGGAAAAAATAAAAATGCATTTTTATTGCAACAGCTTTGAATATTACGTCTGCAAAATCGTTAGAGCCGTTTTCGAGATATTTGGTTAAAATTAAAAAAATTGTATGGGGGGTACACTTCCTAATAGAGATATAAAAAAACAAAAAAAAACCAACTTTCAGAATTCCATAAAAATCATCTGTACCAAATTTGAAGAAAATCCATCCACGCGTTTAGGCTGTGGAAATGTGTACAGATGGACGTACAGACGCACAGACGCACGGACGGAATTGCGAGACCCACTTTTTTGGAACTCTCCATCATCGTAATGTTGGTTTTAATTAAAACCTCAAATTTTTTTTTTCGACATTTTTTGACCTATTGAGCAAGTAAAAATCTTGGTATTTCATTTTAAAGTAATTATAAGTAATATTTTTCTGATTTTTGGCGGAGTTATTTGTGATTGTGCAAATATATCCCAGTAAAAATAGATTTTGTTGGTATACCTACAGGATGGTATATTAAAATTGTTCATGTTATTTTTTTTAACAAAATTGCATTCTTTTGTGATATATTATATTTTGAAATCGAATGTTTTTATTTATAATTTCCTAAGCGGTGATTGATATAAGAAAACTTTAAAGGGCAATTTTAAGTAAAATAAGCTCAGCTACAAGTTTGTGGAACATATTGAAAAAAAAATAACTTATGGTTTTATAGATTCATTAAAAGTTTTTGTGACCTTTGACTCCCTATGTAGCGGGAAATACCTACACAGTTTTAGTATGAGAGTCAAATAACTTTATATTGTTTCGGATTTAATCAAACAGTTAAGAATATTTTATATTTTTTTTACATAAGTAATAGAACATCTTATCATGTCCAATCCAAAAAGTTACACATACGCCATAGTGACCCTCACAAATGACCAAATAAATAATAAATTCGATTGACTTTATTTATTATTCACAGCCTATCGGGGCTCTGAGTACCTTACCTACCTACATTGCAAGCATTAATAAAACATAAAAAAATAAAAAAGAAAATGGCGGAAATTTAACAAACTTTTTTTTCTTTGTACATTACATATCATATCTACAATTCAAAAAGGCTGGTCGATTGCAAGCTAAAATTCATATAACAAAAAAAAAATTAGAATTAAAAGTAATTGACGATTAATAATAATTTGAGGCTTTAAAATGTTAAAGCACTGATTAGCTTTATGCTATTTATGGAACTACATTTAATCAATAATTGTCATAATTTTCTTATTAATTAATGTTTGACAATTAGATAAATATGTATGTACTAACAAAAAAAACTTAAAAATTGATCAATTTCACATTATTTTAACAAACACTCAATTCTGCAACTTTTTTGACTTTTGACCTTTAATTTTTTTTTGAAAACTCACCAAAAATATTAAATTTTACTTTGAATGATTTAATATCAGTTTTATCTCAAGGCTACTGTAAAATATGGACATTTACGATTTTAAATTTAAATTTAAAATTATGTTGAATTTATCAAACTATAAGTCCTCGAACAGAATAAAAAACTTCTGAAACAAAGTTTTGATGGACCGCAATTGAACAAATTTCTTTCTCGGTGATCCCTAAATTGCAAAAGAACTTTTATCGCTCTGTTTAAATTTGTTAAAAATTGAATTTGATGCAAAGAAGCACACCAACATGTTCCCTTGAGAATTTTTTTTTTCAAGTTGTTTCTATGAGGTAAAAACGGTAGTATCTCCCGGTAAAGATAACAAAATAGTGCTTCCCGACCTTCTCGTTAATTGTTCTTTGGCTAATTAAGTTTTTGGTAAAAGAATTATATTTCCATTTTCAGGCTTTTATGGTTCAATCTGGGATTTTAAGTGAAATCCTCAAATTGTGAATGTTTTCTTTTAGTGCATTTTTTTTTTGGTTTTTTGTCTATTCGTGAAAAAAAGATTGGTTTGTGTTTTCTTATTTGATATTTAATAGTTTGGTACGATAAATTCAGTTTTGTCACAGATTTGTTTAACAGACACACCCAACAAAAGATGCATTAATTTTAGTGTTTATTACTGTCGTTTTGCGCACTTTTTAACGAACCGAAGACTAAACAAGTTTAACAGTTTGATACATGCTTGAAAAATGTAAAATGCATTACCATAATCTTACCAACATTGAAAAACAACGTTTGTCAAAACACTCTTTCCACTCAGAAATTTGCACTGCTTATACAAAAATAGCACCACATGACTGACTTTGACCATCATAAGGCTCATCAAAACAAACCTATTAAATGACAGTTTACTTGCCTCTTTGACCGTTACAGATTATTCTTATCAGATCAAAAACCGTCCATTTTGTCAAAATAATCCGATAATTAAATAAATAAACAAAAAAAAATCTAAATACACCTTCATTTTCATGAATTCATTGATTGATAATGATAAATTGAAAAGGAAAGGTAGTACCTAAACAAAAATTATTAAAATTTTAAAAACGAGTAGGTATTTGTCCTCGGCGTTTTTGGTAAAATTACAGAAACTATACTTTTGAAAACAGATTCAGACATGTAGACTTTTTTATCCGGATGAAAACTATACAGCATAATTTATGGAAACCATACGCAAACCTACAAAAAGGTTTTAATGCCATACAATCAGACCAAAGTAAATATAACCGCGCTTACTTCAAAGTCAACTATCAATAACCCCTTACCCTGAAAAGCCCAGAAGGTCAACTGGTTTAGAAGGAAAAAAATCTTAACAAAAAAAAAAAAATTGTAAAAAAAAAATGTTACACATACGCTACAGTGACCGTTTGAGAATAAACTATTAAAAAAATTTAAACTCTTAAAATAAGTATACAAAATTGAAACAAAAATTAAAGTATTAAAATAATGACTGCGTGTTTCTATGGAAATTGTAAAACGAATAGAATTTTTCATTTTCATTAAAACCCAAAAAAAAAAAAAAAAAAATAGATTAAATTCGCAAAATTATAGCTGTGGAGTTAAACTCATTAGAAAAAATCAGTATTTAGCTATTAACTAACAAAACAAATTACTTCTTTGAAGTCTGTCATACATTCATGACGTAATTTGTCATACAAAACAAATAAAAGATAGCTAGGGCTTTCGATATGCTTTTTTTTACGAGTAAAATACCAACTTTGTTTTTCACATAATAATTGCTTTAATGGGTGGTCAACTCAATCAACATTTTAAGTACACCGAAAAAAAAAAAAACAATATCAATTTAACATTTTTTAAATATCAAATTAACATTTTTCAAATATCAGCCAAAAATGCTCTATAAAATGTGTTTTATGATATTTAAAATATTAAAACAATATTTTTATAATCAGGATGATATTTAAATGTCACATTTTGGAAATTTTTTTTTGATATTTTATTATCATTTTTTCATATCAATTTCTCATTCCAAATTATTGAAAAATATTAAATAAAAAATTCTTCATGTGTACTAATTTAAAGGCGCTTTGTGTTTTTTCGAAGTAAGTAAAATGTATGATTTACTGAGAAAATTTGATCGGCAATAAGATTTTACTTCACATAGTTTGGGAGAAAATAACAAAACAATTATATCACCTATAATAAAAAAAATAATATCACCACTATTTTGTAAAGAATATTCACTTTCAGTAAGGTTTTGAAAAAAGAAAGAAAATACTTAAATTATGTAATAAAAATAATAAAAAAGAAAAAAGAAAGAAATAGGTTTCATTATAATAAACTAAAACGTAAAATCTAGTCAACATTGATATTTTAATTGTCAAAGTGAAATTTTCATTATCCACCTAAAATTAAAAAAAAATGTCAAAATGATATGATAAAATATCAAAATTGATAATTTAATTGTTGGACGACTTTTGTCACTGAAAAATGTTAATTTGATAGCTGTTATTATCAATTTTTTTTTCGGTGTAGTTCTAGTTCCTGATGGGTTGTCCATGACGAATAGTTTCCCTTAAATTTGAATGAAAAAAAAAATAAACATTTAAATAAAAAAAAAAAACCCTTGATAAAAACCTTTTTTTTTCTCTTTCCTAAAGGTAGAAAAAAAGTGTTCTGATTTATTTCATTCTACCATTACGCCAACAAAAAACGTGAAAAACGTGATTAACAAATAAGGGATATATTTCTAAGGCTTCGAAAGCACTTTACAGCATGCACAACAATCTCGTCATAGTTTCAAATGCACTTCCTAGAATATATAAAGACTCAAAGTCGCTACTTGTTGTTATATATCATTGTTTTTTTTTTTTACCCAAGGCCAAAACTATCATTTTATAAAAATTAATAAATCACCCAAATTAAGAAATCCCCCAAGCCACAAAGGCATATTAGAGCAAATAATAAACATTATTCTTTAAAGAAGATTTAATTATCTCTACTATCCTGCCGAGACAAAATACAATATTTGAAGAATGAAGATAAAGAATGATGATGATGACTATCTCCTTCTTGAATTTTAAACATCAAAAAATAACATTCCTCTTTGCTATTATAATTTTGCTCATTCCTACTCTATCGTAGTACAGAAAAGAACTCCCACGAGGCGACCCATTAACAAAGAGAGCTCTACCCCCCTCTAGAGGAAGAAGTGTCACCCCTACTAGGTATATAAGAGCTTCATTGACTTTTAGTGAATAAAACAAAAAAAAAAAAAAAAAACAAAGCAAAACAAAACAAAATAAAAATAAAAATAAAAGATCTCTTTTACTCCCTCTTGTACAAGCTTAGGGAATATCTTTCTTTTCCCTTTCCACCTTTAGATTTGTCTTTTTTTTTATGATGAGTCATAAAACAAGGCCAAACAAAAATATTCTTTCTTACCATCGGACATGAAGTTGTTGTTATCCTTGTGCAATTGTTGAGCTGAATATCGGTGCCATTACGTCGCACCACCGAATGAATTTGTGGACAAAAGCCGCTCGTCTTGGTCAGACACCATTCCCCACAGGAGGCCCATGGACAATTATTTGGCATTTGTATATCGACCGTTTGGCACATTACCGGATCAAGTTCGAATCCTGATTTGAAGGCTCTGCAAAAGGCAAATTGTGTTATCATCATCACATCATCCCCATACAAAATCTGGGTCATTCACAATAATAATGGTGGAGCAAAAAAAGGGGGTAGATTTTTTTTGATGGTGGGGGGTAAAATAGACACAATAACACACTTACTGAAAGGAAGGTGAGTAAACTGCAACGCTAAGGTAAACAATGGAAACACATGACAGCACCATGGTCAACTGGCAGAAGCATATTGATCCACAGATTCGTTTATCCTGTTCGGGTATAAGTCTTGGTTTGTTTTTTCGTCTACCCATTTTTGTTGTTGCTTTTTGTTGGTGTTGGTGTTTTGTTGAAGGGATGTCCTATTGCGGTTGACCTCAACACCGCTGGCGTCTGTTTCTGTTTTTTTTTTCGAGATGGTTTTTATTGTCTACGCCTGCACACAATTACTTAATTGAAGGGTGCAAGGACCCACATTTACACACACACATGCACAAACACACTCCGCAAAGAAGTTTATTGTTTTGGAAATTTTGCCTTGTAAATTAAGGTTAAACTTTTGGTTAGCAAAATTTTGTTTTATTTGTGTTAAAAAGCCACAAAAACTCACACACTTGGATTTTCATATCAATAAAACGACATTAAAAAAAGAGGAATTTTGTATGGCCAGTAGTGGAAGGGGGGGTTGGGAGGGGCTTTGATGTCGTTTTTTTTTTTTTATCTTTGTGACATATATTTACAAAAGGATTCTTTAACAATTTCACTACAAAAAACGTGATTTAACTTGGGTGAATATAAGGTTTTTGGAGAAACTATATCTTAACCACCATGGAAATGCATAAAAAAAAGGGAAAAGAAAAAAAATATATATGATGAGGTGAGCTCGCAACGCGAAACGTTAAGTCTTTTTGGAGCTTGAAACAACTTGCAACGATGGAATTTCAATCTAAACTGAGAATTTTTTTCGAAACATGTTTCTATAAAGGGATGATAAAAGGATATCTATATCTAACCAAAATAAAAAGCATTCCAGTCGAATACAGTGGGGTAGTTTACTCGCTGATAAAGGGAACTTATAAGCAAGCTTTTAAATGAACTTTTTTCATTTCTTCCAACTTTTGACTCAAATATTAAAAAAAGAAAATTGAAAACAATAGGGTTTGAAAAAGCAAACGTTTTAATATATTAACAATTGAATGGAAGTTTAGAGATAATTCAAAATATTTCAAAGACTTTTCTCAGGATAGAACACTCATTGTCATCCCTGTAATTCTAAACATTCATAGTGCGCATGTTACTGGAAGAAATATTTATCAAAAAGCTTAACAGCTGTTAAATGATTAAAACTTTTAGGTTAACGAAAGGTTATGAAAAAAAAATTTGTTATTCATGAGAGCGCGGTCAACTTTTGACAATGGTTCTCGTATGTTTTTTTTTTTTTTGTGTAGGTACTATTGTTCGTATACTGTCAGAGGTTGAAGTACCTACATAAGGTATTTGTTTTCATTTGTTTTTGTAACCATAACAAGAACGATAAAGTAGGTTATTATGATTCGTTGAACAGGTGGTTATTAAAACAGTTGTTATAGATTAATTTTGTTGTATTTTTGACGGATATTAAGGTAAAATTGAGTTTATTTGAATATATTAAAGATTAGTTAAAATCACATAATAGAAATGAAATGGAACAAAACAAAAGGATTTTTTAGAATTAAAGAAGAGAAATGTAACAACAATTTATTTTCTCTACGATTTATGACTCTCACTCTTAATGAATATTTTTTTTATTTTTTTTAATAAGAAATGATGTCTGAGCGGAAATCGTAAAAAAATGGTTGATTTAAATCTTTCATTAATTTTCTCTTTTTAAAACTGGATCTGTTTTTTGTAAAGAAAGATCAAGGAAAGGAAGACGTTAACTTATACACTTCCTCAAATTACATCCGTTGCTTTGTTTAGCTTCTGTTCATATCGGCAGCGGCGTGTTGTTTTTGTAATGGATGTTAACGTTAGCTGCGGATACGGATTTTGAAAGTCGAACTGTGTGGGAGAAGTTTGATTTGTTGTCTTCGGATTCTTCACTGAAAAATCTTTAATATGTATTACTAATTTTCTCTGATTTTATGAAATGCCGATTGAAGTCAGTTTTTGTCGATGCATGGATTTGCTGAACAGTATCTTTTTTGTTAGTGACTTTAAGGAAACGGACCTGACCATATAAAATTTTCAGCTTAACATTTAATGCCTACAAAATCATAATTTTTTTCTATATTGTTTGTATCTATCTTTAAAATAATCTATTATTAAATTGTTTACTGAGAACGAAAATATTGTAAAAATAACGAAATTCAAAGTACACTAGCCCAAAAAAAATTAAAAGAACAAACGAAATTCGTGATTTTCGATAGGCTGTATATCTCAGGGAAAATTATCGTATAGTGATAAAAAACGCGTAATCTCACAATCATTACTAATATCCAAAAACCAAAATTTAAATTTTTGAAGTTATACTTCTTATGGGACGGTGGGTATAAAAATTTGTTTTTTTTTTGACAAGAATGTCAAAGGGATTATGACGCGATCGCCATCTCCGAGACAATTTAGCAGCAGGGCTGTCGTTTCACCTTTAGAGTTGGTAGTACTTTAGTATTTAAAAATGCAGTACGCCGCAGTACGGTAAAAAAATAACACACAACACATGGCAAGTTGCATGTGTCATGTGGCAAGTACCATTTGACATGGATTAAGGTGCAAGTGCATGTGGCATGTGGCAAGTAGCACGAGGCATGTGGCATTCGGTATGCAAAATGTGGCAAGTTGTATGTGGCAAGTTGCGTGTATCAAGTAGCATGTGGCAAGTTGGATGTGGCAAGTTGCATGTGGCAATACCTTCGTTTTGGCATTCTATAACATACCTCAAAAATCTCATGTCCGCAAGTAGCGATTTTGAAGGTCAAAGCGCGAAATGAAGACTTTCAAAATTAGCACAAATAGACGATGGTAGAACTTTGAACATTGTTTTGATTCTTAATGATAATGGATATGAAAACCTTCATTCAAAATTTGGTTCCTCTACCATAACTTTTAAGGGTTTTTCGGTAATAAGATTGCAATTGTTATAATAATATGGGTTGACAGATAAAAAACAAATATTACTTTATTTTAGATTTTTTGGAGTCAGCATTAAAATATACCTTGAAATCATGTATCATATTTGATGTATATAATACCATCGTCTATTTTTGCTAAGCAAAAAAAATGTCTATTAGCATTTATTCCGAGGTTTACCCCTTTTTTCACCTTATTTGACTTCAGATAACATTTTTTTTTTTATTATGTTTGTTACATCATAACGTCATAACTTTGGACTGGGTGAACCAATTTTGATAATTCTTTTTGTATTCGAAATCTGGATCCTCGGTGTGGTCCCATTTCAATTTTTAACCAGTACTGAAATTAGAATCCAATAAACCCAAGTCTCGATCCATAAAAGTCGGTTTATTGTTTTGATAAAAATGATTATTATGGTTATTTAATTTTTTGTTAACATTTTAACGATGATTGAGACTTTAAATAATTATAGAAAATTCTGTAAGCTCTGATTTTGTTTTGATCAAAAACCTATATTCCTTGTGTATTGTGAGCTAAATTCACCAAACTTGAAAAAAATTCGGAAAATTCACAAAATGTTCCATAAGTGTGACATGAGTTCTGAATAGTGAACCTAGAGAAATTATTTCAAACGAAACAGTCTTAAAATATGAACATTAATGCGTCTCTACGTGACCGTTGAATACACCATTAAAGGTTAATTTCAACATTATTTCGTAAATAAAAATATCTATTTCCAAAATGAAACACATTTTTTTTTTGCGGTTTATTTCGAGTTATTTATTGATTTTTTATTTTATTTTTGTTTCAAAGATAAGATTAACAATTTTTTTTATTTCTTGTTTAATTCAAATACAATTTATTGTTGATTGTTATAATAAATATTATCTTGTTATTTTATCATCAAGATTTTTTTTTTTCAATAAAAACTTAGATTGAAATCGTGTTTTATTATGATTAAGATTGAGATTTCTAAAATTTATTTTTTTATTTTGTATTATTTTTTTGTTCTTTTTGTTATTTCAAGCGGTGCAAAAATATAATATATTAAGCTATTTTTTTTTTAGAAAATTTCCTGGAATGATTTTATTTTTTTTTTTTTTTCTTAATTAAAAAGACAAAATAATTGCTTTTTTGTGTATATTTTTGCTTATTAATTTTGTTTAATATTTTCTTTTTGCACACAAAAGCTTAAAGTAAGATTCCATTTTTTTGTTTGGTTCTTATTCAAAAGTACAAAATTTTTGTTTACGCTTGTTTATTTTATTAAAATTTTATTTGCATTTAATTTTGTTTTAATTAAAACTACTATTTAAACTATTATATTTTAACTTAAAACAAGAAAACAAACAAAAATCCGCATAGATTTTATTATAATAATATTTACAAAACATGTGTTGTAGATAAAAACACATTTTTTATTTATTTTTTTCTAGAAATTTAAATTCTAGGCCATCATTTAATTAATTTTTAACTAAGAATTAATAATAATAAATTGTAAATATAACTTTATCTAAAGTTGTTTTTTTTTTTTTTTTTGTTAATTTTTTTAGACAGATTCTCTTTTAATAAATCTTTGTTTTTTTTCTCGAAATTTATTTCTATTATCACATCTTTTTTTTTATTTTATTTTTAATTTCGATAAATATTTTTTCTAGCATTTATTTTTTTGTTTAAAGTTATAATTGAAATTTAATAACACTTTGATAAAAGGTTTAAGAAAATAGTTGATTTGGTTTTAAATAGATAAATAGGTAGGAACAACATAAAATTCATAGATAGTTCTATATTTTTTTTTATTTTCTTTACTTTCGGGAAGGTATTTATTGAAAAAATAAATAAATAGTTTAAAGTAAAAATAAAATTTAAGCCAAAGCATATTAAAAAATTAATATTACAGTGTGGTGAAAAATTAAACTACAAGTTTTAGATTTTGTGTATAAATAAATTTTTTTCAAAACTAAAAAACTTTAAATAACTATTATGATGACAGATAAAAACAAGTTAGGCTTGAATCAATTCTAAAGAAGATTGTCAAGGCGAAAGTGTAACTTTATCAGTAATTCAGCTTCAAAAGTAACGGAACATGTGTTTTGTTGGCAGATTTTGTGTTTTATGATGAAACTCTTTAATATTTTTTTTCAAACAAAAATGATTTGAAACTTTTAAATAAAAGTTCCGAACCTGACAGTGTAGCTAATTTGCAACTAATTTACAATCCAAATTAAACTAAATTTTTTAGAGATTTTAAAATTTTTAACATAAATAATCATTTTTATCTAAAAACAAAACCGACTTCCATGGGTCAAAACTGGGTTTTATGATTTTTCTAATAGTTCATAATAGTATGGATATAACTGAACGATTGCAGCCACCAGCTTTCCATTACAAAAAGAATTATCAAAATTGGTTCACTCAGTCCAAAGTTATGAGGTAACAAACATAAAAAAAAAAACAAAAAATACAGACGAATTGAGTACCTCCTCCTTTTTGGAAGTCGGTAAAAACTACAATTTAATTGGTTAATTTCAGCTAGCAGCTGATTTAAAACCAATTTGCAACCGACTTGAAACTGATTTGCAATCGATTTCAAAATTTTGAAATTATTTTTTAATTTATTTTTTTACTTTTACACCACACTGTAAATAATTTTAATAAAATAAGCAAATGTAAAATTTTATAAACATGAAAAAACGATCGAAGCCAATTTTAATTTATTTTTTTTTTTTTTTTGTTTAATTTTTTTCAATTTTTATTTTTTTTTACTAATTTTATACTAATTAATGATTTGGTATAAAATATTCCATTATTATAAATCCTTATACGTATTACATTTCAGCCTAATTTTTTTGTTTTATGTTTTAATTATTGATTTCATTTTTTGAGAATTAGAAAAAGGTAGGAAGATAATAACAATACTTTAACAATGTGCAAAATACAAAAATTGTTAAAAAAATTAAAAAAAACAAAAAAAGTAGGTAACAAAAAACAAAATCAAAAAAACTAAAATTATTAAGTGAGTATTTAAAATTGTCCTTCAGTTTATTTTTTGGCAAACGCATTTTTGTTATCATTTTTTTTGTTATGTTTGTATAATCTATCTACAATCGGTACACATGGAGAATATTTTTTTTGTTTTGTATAATTTATTTTTTTGTATTAATTTTTTTCTAAATTAGATTTTTTTTTAGTACTCCAGATCATCTTCGTCATCGCTGCGACACAGAAGTTTTCTAAAATGATTGTGAAATTTATGGTATTTTCTTTTTTTGTCGCATTGAGTAAAAAATCTGTGATTTTTTTTGATTTTTTAATTGATAGACTAATTTATGCAACAATACTTTGTTTTTTTTTTTTTACTTTTGTCTAGTCATGCACTTCACATCTACGAATAAAAAACAATTCTAATAAAAGGAAATTTGGGTATATTTTTTTGATTCAGTTGGGAGCATGATTCTTTTTTTTTTTGTTTGTTTTGTATTTTTGGACCATATTTTGTTATTTTGTGTATATAAACTGTGGATGGTGGTGTTGTTGTTGCGTTTGTGAAACCAGTTTGGTGTTTTATATATATTTTTTGTGAACCAATTTGTTGTAACTAATTTATTGTTTTTAGCTAAATTTGATTGATTTTGGTATGCTGAAAGTAATGAAATGAATTTTTTTAAATAATTGATACACTAGTCTATATTAAATTTTGTAGTTGCAAGGCAAATAGTTGTTAGGCTTGGAGAAAAAACTACCTGTAGTTTCTATTTTTTTTTTTTTATTCAAACCATTTTTACTAACAAAAGAAAAAAAAAATATCAAACTCACGTCGAAATATCATGTATACCTACATTTTACACTTCCATAATTATTTTTTTTTATAAGACGTCAGCTATCATTGAAATGTAGGCACCATATAAAATTTTTTATTGGGATTTTAGAATAGTGGCGCAGGCAGAACCTATTAGTATCAAAATGAAGCTAAAACTTTTCGTTTCCAAACTTTAAACACAAATTGTTTCATAGAAATTGTTCGATTTCCAGAAATTTCTGTTTTCATCTGCTAGTTTTAATTTCAATGATCGAGTTTTAACCTAAAATGTCTATACCTACATGTGACATTTTTTAAGGTTATCTTGAAAACCTGACGTAATGGGGCAAAATGGACCTCGGATTAGGTTTCAGTGATCCTAAAAACCTAGCGCAAAACACAAAATAGAACGTTACTATCCCTTATAAAAGGTTTGAGATAGTCATCGGAAAAAATACAGTTATCTTCAAAACTTTCCATTTTTCGACTTTCTGCCCACATCGGCTGTTGATCAGGAGCTTCAAGAGAACAACATACTAAAATTTCAGACAATTTCACCGAGGGCCACTTCCCATACAAAATGTGCGGGGTCCTTTGGCCCATTCTGTATTCTTTATTGCAAAAAATTCACACGATAATGATCTCAAATCTCTATTTTGACTGGGAAATATAGATGATTTTTTTTATTCTCATTAAATATTTTTATTTTATTGATCCACTTAAGAACAAATCGTTTTACTAGAGTGAATATCGAATTCTAAGCACATTTTCACTAAATCTGTTGGCCCATTTCCCGAAATGAAAAAGTTTACTCTTTTTTTTTAACATGTGTTCACACTTTTTGAGGTAGTTAGTGTGAATAGGTCTTATCTAACTATTAGATCTAATTACACGAGAGTTAAACTAGTATCGGATGATAGATGGATTCGCCATTTTATAAACAAAAAAATCGATTAAAAAATAACATAATATCTTGTTTTCTGATGTACACATATGTATTTAAGAAACATTTATAGCTCTAATCGCAGTTGATTTAACAAAAATCTAACACAGATTCCAACAATAAAAAAAAAATTTACAGAGATTTACGCAATCTTTTTTGACGTGATAACGTCTTATAAATCGATGAACCATGGCAGCCACCACAAAAAAGTGACGCCATTTTCTAGCGTTACACTCTCGCACTTTCGCAGTGCGGCAAAAAAATTAAATTCAAAATTAAAAATAAACTATTAGAGATACAAAAATCTCCTAAAGCTTATTTGAAAGATAATAATATAAAGCCTAATCCAAATGAAGGATTTTTAAAAATTCCGTCATTTAATAGGGTAAACAGGGGTAAAACGGAAAGATGAAATTTGGGCTAAAATCTAAACGCGTGGTCATAGAGAGTTGGTTCTTTTTGTTATAGATAGAGGAGACTGATTTAAGGATAACTGCATTTAAGAAAAAATTCTAAAAAATTCTGGAACTCCGCTATAACGTTTTGTTTGAACGTTGATCAGGTGTTGTGGGTATGCCAAAATGTTGATTATGGGTAGGGGAAATTTTTTTGACAATTCTAAAGGTGCCAGGTGAAAGATGAAGGAAAAAAAAATTAAGCGTCTGATACGGATTTTTTTCCAACACTCTGCTTTTCGAAATTATGAATTTTTGAAAAATACCTACTTTTTTAGGGGTATTTTTTGGTAGTTTTTGATTATTAGCTTTTTTTTTGGAGCGTTTAAAAAATCCCAAGTTATATGGTACATGTAGGGCTGATAAATGCGCATACATGTGCAAAAAATTGGAATCGTTAAAAGAGTTTTGACTGAATACGGAGAAAAATAAGTTTTTAAAAAACAGTTTTTTTTTTGCCGTTTTTAACCGATTTTCATCGTTTTTTATTTTTACCTTTTTTTCTTTAATAGATAGAGGAATATTATATATGGAGTAATGATAGACCATGACTACGACTATATGTGTGCGAAATTTCAATCATTTTCGTAAACACAATTTTGAGATAACGGTAAAATAGAATTTTAGAATTCAACAGGTTATAACTTTTTACCAAGAGCAGATAGAAATTTGATTAAACAACTGATACAATTACCTTTCAATTGGTATATCACACATAACGCTAGACTAACTAAAAGCCACACAATGTTAAATCAAGAAACTTGCGAAAAACATCATACCACCAGTGGAGATCTGTTGCGCCATGAACAGCCACCATTGTGGGAAGTACCGTAATCTCAGTCTGCAAATTCCACATGGTTGACTTTAAAAAATTCTAACTTCTCTTGTAGGCATCTTTAAAATAAGATTGATACGTCATTTGAAAGGTGAAACAATAAGCTTTCACATGGTATAAAATTTTTTATAGGTTGTTAGGGAAAAAATTCATTTAATAGCATGAGAACATAAAAAAAATAATTTTTTTGCTTTTTTTGATGCAATTTCATCGAGTTTAAAAAATTTTAGCTCTTTTTGTAGATGTCTCATAGACTTGATCTATATATATATATTTTTAGCTAAGACAATAAGCTTTCAGATGGTATAAAATTGTTTAAAAAAAAATGGATTTAATAGCGTGAGAACATAAATTATGATTGTTTGAAATAAATAAACCCTTCAAATGGCTCATTTTAAAAGCACACAACCTGTTTTCTTACGACGTTATCACGTAAAATCATCGTCCGTAAACCAGCTTTACAGACAACCTCTTTTTTCATAGAAAAAGGGGTTGAGAACAAATTTTCTTAGAACAATTTTGATTAGTGGAACTTGACAACTATTAAAAATCCCTATTTTCAAAAAAAGGTTCACAACTAAAAACCTTTCTCAACTAGAAATTACATATATTACTTAATTTCAGGTTGATGTTTCAAAAACTTTTTACCTTGCAACTGTTTTGACATATTATTTTGTTTAAATGTGTTTTTTTTTTTTTTTAATGTTTGCCAATAAAATTGCTCACATAAATGATCTTATACTACCTATTTTCGTTAAAAATAAAAGGAATAATACAAAAATTCAAACCATGCAATAAGAATAATTTATCAGACAGGCAAATAATTATCAATTCCGCTTGCTGAAGCTATACTTGCAACCAAAAAACTGCTAATTTCAATATATCTATGACTATTACTTCTCAAAACACACAAAAATAGACTTCCAAAATTAAAAACAAATCATTTTGTAAAATAATTAAAACCAATTAACATGCATTTTTTTCTTTTTTATTTTTGTTTTATTATTTGGACGGATTTATTTTTTATTGAAAAAATTAATCTTGCGATCCTCGCGCATTGGATTTAACAAGAGTGACGACATAGTTATATCAGGCATAACATTGGTATTTTACGAGCTTGCATATTAAAGAAATATATATATAACAAGTTTTAAAATATAGATTTAAAGATATTTTTTCTTTTTTTTTTTCTTGTAAGTTTAAAAACATTTAACTCTATATAAGAATAATAATAATAATAATTAAATTGAAAAAAAAAAAATTCAATAACAATTTAAAACTCACTCTTCTTTAGTTGGAAACTTTTCAGCATACACTCTAGATGATTTATTACACGCCTTGTCACAACACGGACAATACCAATAACTCAAGACACCAATTGATATTGCAAATAATACATTTGGTATTATTAGAGATAAAACCAAATGTTTGAGATTATCTTCCCATGAATATCGACCTATAACGACTTCTGGATAGGCTCTGCTGTAGTAACAAGCAAACGGTCTTCCCACAGGACTAATCCAAATTTTTGGGAAAAAAAGTTCAAATTTAATATATTAAAAATGAAAATTAAAAAAAAATTGTTACAATTACCCATATTGCTTGGCAAAAATACTACAATTTGTCATTGGGGGGTAACCACAGCCTTCGGAATTTATTAAAAACTTTGTATAGCTTACATCCCAAACAACTGTATCCAAGTCTCTGGGATTCTTTTGCCATTCATCAAATGGAATTCGTGTGTAATTCACGTATAATTGATGGCACCTGAAATGTAAAAAGGAGAAAAGTTATTTCAAATTTTTTTTGTTGTAAAAAAATTAAGAAATACCTATAATCTTTTTCATTGATTCAAAACACACTTTACAAACTAATAATAAATTAAAAATAAAGAACTCTCTTTGCTAAGAAGAAGATGAAAACATAAAAAAAAACAAGGATTGTTTTTGCTGTTGGGGACTATTCAAAATAAATTCAATTTTAAGAATCTGTTATATCCTGGTCAATCAGAATATTCCCTAATACAGTTTGATATTAGGCTGTGTCATTTTGAGAAAACTTTTCTTTTTCAAATAAAAAACAAGCTAAACATTTTCGAAAATATGAAGAAAAAAGTCCCTCAAAAGATGAGCTCTTAATATTAATATTTAGAGGTGTCTTTTTCTGATTTTCTATTTTCCATATAAATAACATGGGAAATTGTTTTTTTCTTATTTTTGTAAAAACTAGCTGAAATATAATTCTAATAGTAAATTGAGCGCTCTACAAAAATATATCAATACATTTTTTCATGGAGTGCACCCCACCGAAGTTATTCAAACTTAAAGTTCAAAATATATGAAATTATGACTTTTATTTCGTATATTTCGTCGTTATTTGAAAAAAAAATTAAAATTGTTTGCTTACAATGGCTTATATGGTTGGAAATAAATACATAAAAATATTCCCAAAGTTTGAAGCCTCTAGCATAATTCTAACCCATGCCTCGAAGCGGTTGAACTTTCTTATGGAAATAACAAGGGATCTGGGACCTTGTCCGATCAGTTTTAAATTCCAGCCAAACTATTTATTCCAAAAACTCGAAACCTTACAGACTTTAACCTTATATTTATAGCCATCATTCGGATTTTTTTGAGATTTTTAACTGTTATTATTTCGAAGATGCAGCTCGATAAATAAAACCATTTTTTCAGACTTTTTTAAAAAGCCGTTCTTTACACATTGAATGTCAAAAAAAAAAATTAAAAAAATATAAACATTTATCCACGACAAACATAGCTACAACTATTTGTGAGAAAAATAAACTTTTTTTCATATTCGTAGTGGTTTGGGCTGTAGCTCAAGATAGAGACAGACAGAACTGAGGGACTCACTTTTTTCGCTATCTTTAACATCGTAATGTCTAATTGTTATCTAGAGTTCATTTTTTTTACGAATTCAAAACTTGACCAATAGAACCTACCTAATATTGAAAATAAAAGTAATTATACCATTAAATTTCTTGTAAAACATAGATTTGTATGCAACTCTTAAGAAATATAAAACCATTTACAAAAAATTCAATTTTCAAAATTTAAAAAAAATTAAGTTTAAAAAATGCCAAACATAATTTTTTTTTTTAACCTTCGACAAAAATGATTCGTATTAGATGAAACTTTTTGTAGGTACATTTTGACTTCTCAAGCAAAATATTGCGATTTTTATAAAAAAAAAAATTCCCTAATTTTCAATACAATAAAAAATAACCAAAAAATATAGATTATAGAATATGAGTTTTTTTGTTGAACCTACTTTAATAAGTAAAAACCATAATTATTAGAAAACATTGTTTTGTACATTTATTTTTATATATAACAAAAAACAATTTTTAAACAATGTTATATTATTTTTAAATTTTTTATAATATAAAGAAAAAGAAACTGCGAATGAATTTTTTGGCTTTGGGATCTATTCGGGGAATTTTTTTTGGCAATTTTTCACTTCGCCAAAACAAATTAAATTGAAATTTGATTTGTTTTATTCCAAAAAATCTCACTTGGGAGCTTCTCAGAAAAATTCTAACTATCTGTTAAACTGCCATGTAAAACTGACGGAATTGTAGTTTATGAAAATTTTTAGGAACCATATTTTTTAATAAGTTACATTTCCATCGAAAAATATTTCTTAACTTAGTTCTTGATTAAGTTTACAAGTTCATTAGCTTACAAGTTTCTCGGAAACAACTCAAGTTTTTTTTTCTCAGAAAATTTGTAATCAGAATTAAGTACTTTATATTAAATCTTTAACTGTTCTGAAAGAAATTTTGATAAAAATGCAGCCGAATAAAAATTAAGCTTAATTTTGAATATTTTGAATATTTTTGAATTTGACATTTTTTTGTGTTATTCTGTAGAATAGCTAACTGAGGGATCTTTCTTAATTGAAAAATTCAATGATTTTATCTGACAGATAGTTAACTGACTGTTTATTAGAAGACTGAAAAATCAGGTCTTAAGCGTACTTTGTATTGTAACAAAAAAAATTTTGTTGAAATTAATCTTTTTTTTTACTTACATAAATCTTTTGTGAATGGTAGCGACCCTTAAATTTTAATATTAAAATCGGAAAAAAATAATATATACTATGCTTATATGGTAGAAAATAATGCAGAGGTGTCCCATTAAAAAATCGAAAAAAAAGATTTTTTCGACCATATAAGAAGCACCCTAATGTATGGTTTTATTACCATTAATTTTTTTCTTAAAATCGAGTTTTGCTAAATTTGGGTCTATTACTAAGGGCCATAAATTTTACGCTTTTAAGTTAGTCACAAAATTTTTCAAAAAAAAAGGAAAAATAGTCGTAGGCCAAGTTAACAATTTTTTTTATTTTTATGCAATTCAGATGGTATTACTCTTGATTTAAAAGCAAGCAAAAAGACAAACAAAAAACTCTCCAATAAATTCAATTCTTAGTGTAATAGTTATAGTAAAATATTAAAGCTTACTTAATCATTGATGAGGTGCATCCTTCCCTACATGAGCTCCATGTGCAATTTTTGATGCCTTCTGCATAAATGTGATCGATAACAATGCACGTTACAGGTACTGGGTCATAATCTGCAATAATTGTTGATATTGCTGGGTCCACAACAAAAGGGATTAAAAACAAAAATGCAAAAACCGATAATATTGCTGTCGTTCCTGTAATCAAATTTAAAAAAAAAATCGATTTTATCAAAATCAAATACCCAAAAATTGCTAATACAAACCTAGGCACAAAGATGTGTAAAATTTTGCCTTTTCTAAAAAGGTTTCAATTTCCTGTTCGTCTTCATTGTGCATTGATTTTGTTCGACTGCTATTGAGACTGACTTTACTGCCAGCCAAACTGTTTGTTGATGCCGTTGGGCTGTGTATTGATATTGATCCGCTTGAGCTCCTCATACTTCTCATTTTTTTTCCAATTTTCAATTTTTATTTTTCTCGATTGACGATTATTATTTTATATAGTATTTTTGTTTATAATAAATTTATTCTTCAAAAAATACTTATTTTCTATTACTTTATTTTAGTTGTGTTTTTTTTTTTTTTTTTTGCTTTAGTACATGCGATTTCAATTTTGCGATATAATATTTTCGATATGAATTTCGTTTCCGACAAAAATTAAATAATAATTACAAAATAAAAATAAAACTTAATTAAAAATTAAATTGACTTGAAAATTATCAGAAAAATTATTTTTTTTTCTACTTTCTTCTGCTGTATTTTTTTTTTGTTATAGTTTTGTCATATTTTATGCGAAATATGCTTGATAAATATAATATATTTTTTTTTATATTTTATAATTTTGTTTTATTTTTATTTTTTTTTCCGAAATATTAGATAAATATTTAAAATTTTTTTTGTATTTTTTTTTTGCTTTATCTTTTCTTTTTACAATGTTTTTTGTTTGAACTGCATATATATGTATTTTATGATTTCGTATATCGTACAATTTTCTAAATTTTAATTTTTTTTTTTTTTTATTTATTTTAATTTTTTTTTTTAGTTAATTTTTATCACGCATCCCTCCAAAACGATTGGCCTTTTACATTGTTCTTTTAAAAATAAAACTAAACTAATGAATTAAAAAATGAACACTTTGAGAGTAAAAACAAAATATTTAATTTAATGAACTTTTTGGAAGAATTTAATAATAAATATTTAAAATGTTTTTAGCTTTAAGTGTTTTTTGTGTTATATAACTTTTTTTGTTTTCTTTTACTTAAGTGTTTTGATGGCTTAATTGAAATTTATTTTTTTACCTAAGAAATTAATTTTTTTTTTGTTTGGTTTTTGTAACTAGAAAAAATATTATTACTAATATTGTCTTTGAAATATATATATGCAATTATTTACACTTTTGTATTGAAATTAAGAACAAAAGTATTTTGAAAAAAAAAACGAAAACACAGAAAGGTGGTGTAGAGTTTACAAACAGAATAAAGTGTGTGTGAGAGAAATTAAAACTAAATTTAAAAAAATTTAAAAGATTTTTTTCATAAAGAGATTTTTTTTTCTAAGCACAAATTAATTAAGTAATTTGTTTACTGTAATGCAAAAACTCCAGGCTGGTGAACAGGGCTATCTTCTTGAAGTAGAGGAATGCCTGTAAGAAAGAAAGAAAAATAATAATAACTAATTAAATTGTTTATGATGATAAAAACAAAAACGAATTATATTATAAAAACTATTTGTTTCTATAAGAGAAAACCTTTCTAGGACATTTTTTTAAACGAAATTTTGCTAAAAATGTAATGTGATCACAAGTATGTTAAGTTCTAGCATAATGTTGACAAATTTAATGTTTATGGAGAGTATATTGTTGTAATGACTGTAAACTTGACAATAAATGAGGTATCGAGGCTTTCATTTTAATATAGTTATATGATAAGCAAGATGAATTAATGGAGCTAGCAATTAAATATTAATATGGGGAAATAACACTATGTTTATAATAATATCAATGCATTGATTGAGCTTTTTAAAGTGTTTTTAATTTCGAATTATTTATTTTTTCACCAAGAATTTTATGTTTTTAAAATATTATATAAATATTCAACCCAATTTTTCACCATTTTGTACGCTCATTTTCATAAAGATATTCTGAATATGTAGTTTATTTTTTTGGCGGTAAATTTGGGATGATTATTATGAATGACGTAGAATTGAAAATCTAATATTATTCAAGCTAAAAATTCCTCCATACAGAATTTATAGGTACAAATATCAAAAACGGAATATTGGTGTAAACTATCGATAAAAAACACTATTTTATCTTTACTAAATTTGTTTAGAAACTTCAAGGAAATGAATCGAAATATAAAAAAAACTCTTTTGTATTCTGAAAAGGGTTACTCTTAATAAAATTCTATAAACAAGTTATAAAGTAATTTCAAAAACATAATTCTAAGATCGAACTTAACTTTTTAAGTAGAAAATTAAATTTTCTATAAAAACGCTTACTTAAAAATAAAACAAACAATTTTTAAAAATTTCAACAAAAATACGGGGTGGCTAAAATTAAAACAACATTTTCAAAAAATTTATTTTGTTTGTTTGCAAAAGCAAGAGAAATAGCAGTTTTGGGATTTAAATATAAATAACTATTTAACATTTATTCTTGTTGGATAGTAGTATTTTTAGATATTGGTAAAAATTACCAAACAAAAACAGGAGATCACGAGATTATAAAACTCAGCCCTTTACCACTTAGTGTTCTTAAGTATTTTATAGTTTTCCATAGATCAATTATAATTGATGGATTTATTAAACAAATATTATTATTTTGTTTATACAAAAGTTAACTATTCAAAAATTTTTTTTTTGTATTTTGTAATATATGAGGTGTTCAGAATAATACTGGGTCAAGCCCAATTCTCTTCAAGTTAGATTTTTTTTGCCTTATAAATTCATTGTTTATTTATTTCTTAAATAAAATGGTTAAAAATAAATTCAGGAAACAAAAGCTGTAAGCTGTAAAATATTTTTTTCAAAATGCATTTAATTTTTTAAAAAATAGCTTCTTAAAGTTGTGTAATAATGCACAAATTTCAAATGTTTTCCAAGACTGGCTCTGTTATCGCTACTTTGTATAGACCCTGCAATTATTTTCTGTATGAGTTTTATAAAAATATCTACCTACTTACTCTCATACCATACAAAATTAATCCAATTAAGGGTATTTTTTTGATGGGGCTTGTGTGGCCTGCGGTCTTCACTATTGATTACTATATTCACATAGTATTTCTATTAAAACCTTATACATAAAACGTACAAACAACGTCAATACAAAGGCCTCAACTTACATAAATTATACGACTCTTAGTAAAAAAATTATGGTTTGTTAATTTTCTTCAAGAACAAGTTGAAGTTTATTTATTTAACGATATTATTTTAAAAGCCCTCAAAGAAAAATAGGTTACTTTTCAGAAGAATCAAATTTTCTATCACAATAAATAATTTGAAAAATTTCCAACAATTTTTGGTAACAAAAACTATTTGAGAAAAAAAAGAAACAAACAAGAGTAAAAAAAATGTTTCAAATTATGGTGTTTGAAGCTTTTCTCCTCTTCTTATTTTTTCCAATTTGTTTATGAGACTTTGAAGTCTATAGAACTAAAATTTGACACCAGTTCAACAATACAAACTTACTTCAAATTTTTTCTTCCAGTAAAAATGAGTTGCGATAAATTCTTTAGAACGATTTGAAACTGTAAACATCGATTCAAAAAGAGCTTAAAAATCGGATTACAGCGCACATAGGAGTATTTCGATCAAAAACCTGGACAAAATTATTTTTTTAAGTCAAACCATTTATTATTGCTAGAAACTATTATTTATGCAAGGAAAGGCGGTTTTATGTAAATAAATTTGAAAAATTTAAAAACGCTTGTGATAAGAAAAACTAAAAAAAAAAATAGTATGAAATTTCATACACCCAAAATGTGAAAAATATTAATATCTAAAATAATAGAGCTTCTAGAAAGGAACCATTGTGATTTTTAGGCTAAGTGAATCCAAATGCACTAAGTTCAATAAAAAAATTTCTGGAAAATGTCAACAACCAGGAAGAAAAACACGTAGGGCGTATGAGTGATTTTTACTAAAAGTGAAAATTTCATTCGCAAATTATTTTGTTAATCGCAAAAATTCGCACCCAAATTTTTGATATTAAATTAAAAGAATAGTCAAAGTTATCATAAATCTATGTATCGAAGGAGAATAGTAGGGTATACTATAACAAAACAATTAGACTTTAAAAAAAAGGAATAAAAATATCTATATGTGGCAGACTCTTTTCCTACTGTCATTTAATTGAACAAAAAACATTTAATATTTCCACAACTACTCTTTAATTATTTTTTAATACCTGCAATTGTATTTTTGATTTGAAAATTTTATGTTTGAAAGCACACTCGCTCACAATCAATCTCCTAACAACACTCACCAAATCACCACAAATTAAAAAATAAATCCAGAAAATAAACAGCTGACTTTGAACTTGTTTTGTCACACCACACACTTTACCGCAAAAAAAAAAGAAGTGCATCATATGAGCCTATGTATATTTACCATCCGCTTTGTAAAAAATTTAATTCAGAATTTTGATTTTTAGAAAATCGACTTTTGTCCAGCTTTTCGACCAGAATACTCCTATGTGCAGCGTTTTCGTGACAAAAATTGGCTTTACTTTGCATAATTCTCACTAAAGAATTAAAAAGTTTTCAAAGTACCTATACCTACATATCTACCTATTTTTTTTTTCTTTTAATTTATCAATTTTTTTCGAATCTTAAATTCTGTTTGTTAACTATAAAATCGATTTTCATTATCATCTTTGCACGATAGAAATTTGTTGGACTGAACTTAACCTTTAAAAATTTTGATAATGCACATCTCTTTAACTCTATGATAATGTTATAAGAAAACATCCTTTTTGAAATTTAACCTTTTACAATACCTATTACAATTGAACAAGTTCATCGTTCATGCAACTTTCGGTTTAGAAAATGTAATGCCAACAAATAATGTAACTAAAAAATATTCTTTAAGTACAATATGTACTTGTATTCTAGCAAAATCGTTGTTTATAGTTAGTAATAAGAAACTGGCTACAATCAAACTATAAAAACTTCAGCTTTGAAATATATTTAAAAAACAGTACTTTGCTAAGGGCCAAAACTGTTCAAAATAAGGATTTTGTCGATTTTATTCTTTCTCCATTAAAAATTCTCAATTAATATTTACAGCTTGAAATGAGATTTTAACAACCAAATCAAGGTTGGGTACATTGAACCATTAGCTCTCCTGACTAAATCTTTAAGTACGCCAGGTTTAATGCGGATTCCTTGAGACACTTCGAAAAACTTTCATGTCCACAATTTTTCATTAGTAGGTACCAACGTCTCAAGATAAGTAAACATAAATTTAGTATCCTTGCCGTACGATTTAATAAATCATATTTCCTTTCCCATACAACCTTTAAAGCAAAACTTTTTCCAAAAGGCCAACAATACTTCATTGGCTGACATTTAAATGTTTAATTCAACGACTATATACAAATCAGTATTGCTACTTTGAAAGTTCTCTGTCATGCAACTTCCCTCAATGTACTTTTTTAATGTACCTACCTACAGAAAAAAAATCTATGAACTCTCTGCCACTTTTGCCATACCCAACAAATAAAATAAAAAAAAAAAAAAAACAACTAAACATTAAAGTAATCCATAAATCCACCATTACCCACCAACTTGTGATATCTCCATCATTTTTGTATACCATTGGTATACATTATATTTTTTTTTATCCGCATGAATTCACCGCAGTCACGCTATGAAAAAAAAATACTACCAACACACGACAAAAAAAAAAAAACAATGTGTCAATACTTTCTTCATAACCTATATTTAACTGAATTTATGACTAACAACAAAACTTGGTTATAATCTTATGAACTCTATAGAGATCCTTATAAAAAAAAAAATTCCCAAAAGAGAAATCAAATTCTAATATCACAAATGAATGGCAGACTACAATATAAATTTTACAAAAAATAATTACATTATTTATATGTATTTGTATCTAAAACACACACACACACACACAGATAGAAAAAATTCCCATTGTCCTACTGACATTTTTTTTTTTCTACTTTAAAAATAGAATTACGAGTAATAGATACATGTTTTTATATTATATTTTTATTATTTTTTTTTCTCTCGATTTCGATTATTTTTTTTAGATACAAAGCACATGATTATGTTAGGTTTATCCCGATGACACACTCAACTCAATACAACTTTTTTTTCAATGAAATTCCGCTCCAACTGAAAGCAGATAGAATAAGATAGATAGACTTTTTTTTGAGAATAAATTATTTTTTTTTTTTTATGAAACAAAACATATATTAGCACCTCTATAGCAAATGTTTATCTTATTTTTTTTTTTTGTGTAAAATTAATTAATTTTAGCTTACTAAATGAAAACAATACAAAAAAAAATGAGAAAAAAAATAAATTTAACCCTTACGTGACGGATCTCATAGTGCCATAACCTCATCGCCTCCTCCTCCGCCAGTATCACCCAAATTGCTTTGCGAACCCATATTATTCTTGGCCAAAATCGTATCCGTATCGACACATCCTTTGAACCGCATTTTCGCATCATCCCCAACATAGACAGTTTTTTGACATAGAATCAAAATAATGCACGAAACCACAAATAATACGGTGGGTACAGTCGAGGCAATGACAAACTGTTGATACGTCACTTCCAAATCGAAACGTGCCACAACGATTTCCTTCTTGGTTGGGGCATAAAAGCATGGGAAACGGGCTCGAGCATTATGATCGCTACCATCACGACCGAAATCCTTCAAGAAATCACGGCATTCATCCTGTAGGGTATTCACACAGCCCTCCAAATTAATCATCAAACGAGACTCGTTCGATATAGTCAAATCAACGTCGGGTGGGGCAATCTCAGCAATCGGCGACGACACAGCCACATGCAAATAGCTGAGATATGTGAAATTCGTCAAATCCGTCAGCATATTATTCTCTAGCACCGAGCCATTTATACAATCCACCGCTTCAACTTTGTCCGAGGTGTTTTTGATAAAGTAACACGATGCCATTACTACGTTATCCGCCGATTCGTTCCACACTTCCTCTTCCGTTTCGGAATTTATCGCATTCTGACACTGCGACAGGTACACCTTATCTCCACTTAATATCACCACATTTTTGTTTCTAGTTGGAATATCAACACACCTCCGATCACAATTGTACGGGGTCCGTATTTTCCGACATGTCCCACGAATACACGAAAACAATCCACTTATATCCATGCAATTGATTTTGCCCCTACGTCCTGAACACTTCAACGGTTGGTCACTATTCTTGAACACACATTCAAAGGCATCAGTTATATTGAGGCACTGTCCAGCTGTACAATTGAATGTTCCAGTCAAATTTTTACATTCATCATTAATGCAACGCGCCTTGTCAGCACGCTCCTGATCGATGCCATAGCAAGTTTTATTTGCTGAATTGGTGCAATTTTGAAATGTTAAATTGGTGCCATTGTTTCGCAAATTGACATAAATCTGAATGCAGGCGCCAGATGTTTTACTCAAACACCATTCTCCGCACGAGCCCCATTCACAGTTGTCCTTGTTGACAGCACGTGTTGTTGTGCACATGACCGGGGTGGTGTCAATTCCGCTCTTGAAAGCTCTTGTCGATGGCATATAAATGGCAACAGTCAAATAGACCAATGCGACAGAGCTTAGGACCAAAGTCATTTGGCAAATGCATATTGTGCCACATATGCGATTGTCCTGCGGTGGGACAATTAGATCCTCGCTGGGTACCTTTTTCTTACCCATATCCGCTTAGCCTACACACACACACACACACACGCACCAGGCACACACTCGTTGTCCTTCGAAATCAATTCTTCAGTTTGTTGTTGTTAAATGGTGTGAGTTTGAAAGCTGCTGAATAACTGCTTACAATGTGCTGAATTGATTAAAAAAAAAAGTTTTTTTGGTTTGAATTTTTTTTTCTTCTAATTTTACAAAAATTCACTATAGGACGGCCGTGGTTTATTTTTTAGGAATCTTTCCGGTGGAGAAACATTTTTTCTTCTGTTTTTTTTTTTTTTTGTAACAATGTATACTACGCTTTATGATTCATGTAAATTTTATTTTTTTTTCTAGGTTATGCAACGAATAGTGTTGTATGTAATTTATATGTGAGTGTGTATGTGTGTGTGGGGATGTATATGTATCACAATTTGCTGAATCAATCACTTTAATTTATAAAAATTATTATTTTCCATTCTTATTGAGTTTTTAAGTTTTTTGTTAAATTAAAGACACAATGGTTTTTATATGCATTTGCAAAAATTAAGAATACAGGATTCTGATAAAAGGATATTATTATAAATCAAGGACTACATTGAAATTTTTTCTCAGCACACAATCGATATGGAAATCACAATCTTTGTTCGCGAAAACGTTTTAAATAGGTAAAAAAAAAAAATTATATGCGGAAGGAGGAAGAATCCTTTCAAAAAGGATGTGTTATCCTTTTTTTTTCTGTTCAAATTAAAATTTGCAAAACCACACACATTATAATGGAGTTAAGTTTGAATTAAAATTATATTCTTTTCCATTATTTTTGTTTTTAAATAAAATTAAATATTTTTGTTTATTATTTTGTTTAACTTTAGTTTTTTTTTAGTTTTGCGAATAAATTCTTGTATTGGGCAAACAAAATATTTAAGGACACTCTATTGCTCTGATGCGGTATGCTAAAAGATTTCTAACTTTTCAAATAGTATCCCCGAGAATTAAAAATGATATCCCTGCAGAAAATCAAAGCAGTGCGCGCGCATTGAATCAATAAAAGTTTCGCTCTCTTTTTGGACTTTTTTCTTTTTTGTTGTTGTTGAAGGGGAAGGGAGGGACAGAAGGGATGTGTGTGTGGTTTGTGCCATATAATTTCCTTTATTTTCTTTTTACTTGATTTTTTTTTTTTATTTTTCTGTTTTTTACCTTTGTGTACCGCCTGCCGTTCCCATTTATGCTAATGTTTTTTTTTCTTGTGTTTTGGTGCAAAAAAACAGTTAAAAGGAAAAACTATAAGGACAAGTGTACTGAAAAGGTTTCCCTTCCATTTTATGTGAAAGCCTAGAAACAATATTTTGGATGGTAATTTCTGTCAAACTATAATATTTGTTCTGTAAAAGGAAAAATATAAATCTGCAACAGCGTTTTTTTTTGTAGGGAAGGATTGAGACTATTCAATTTTTTGTCCTGTATATTTTTTTTTATTGAACGACATGCTGTTTTGACATTTTTTTTTTATTGTTTTATTGTAGAAAGGTTGACCTAAGCACTTGAAATGAAGGAAAAATTGATTGATGAGGTTGGTTGGTTAATATTTACACGAATATATGTACTAAAAAGATTGTGGTAGGATTTGTTTGTCGATTTATTATACTTTTTTTTTTTTGTTTGTTTGAGAAACAAATAAAATGAAGGTTTTATATTTCTCACACATGCATTTAATGAATTTTTCTTTATATCAAATATTCTTCTATAATTTTATTTGTATTAATATTCAAATCATGAGCTCACGCAAAGGAGACTATAATAAAGTAATATAATATATTTCTTGTAAGACAACACAAAATAACAACTGTTTTAGGTGTGTTACATGAAATATTTTGTTGTGTTATATGGATTTGATAGCACTTTTAGAATTTTAATTCGACACCAAAAATATATAGGTTTATATTTTTCACTTTCGCGTATACGTATGATACTGGAATGTTTCTGTTTCTACCAAGCAAATTAAAATAATAAATTAAGAATCGTCATCGCAAGTTTCGGGAATGTTTTTTTTTTGAGATAAAAAAAAATAATAATCGTTATCTTGAATTGCTGACCTTTCAAGTCACACAGGTCTAATTTTAGTAGATATTGGGTTTTGCTTCCATAAATTTTTTATGAATTCTCCTTTCTTATGAAATTGAAATTTGCACTAAAAAAAATATTCATTGCTACTGAAAAATATTTGCATTGAAAATAACATTTTTATTTCAAATAAAATATTTTGTACAGAAAAAAATGTTATTGCAAATAAAAATTTTTCTAAATTGAAAAAAAAAAAAAAATTAATGCAAAATGTGTGCATTAAATATTTTGATTTTTATTCGTCGAATTTTTTTACAATTTTGACTATTTGACCTTACCTTAAGCTCCTTCAACTATGATATTGAAGGTAATGTAATATGAAATATTTAAAATAGGTATACTTAATGCACACGTTTAGCATTGAATTCCTTTATTATTTTCAATGCAATTTCTTTTCATTGGCAATAACTTACATTTTTTATTAATGAAAAATTTTTGTTTATTGTAATAAATATTTTTTTTAATGCATACCTATATTATTCATATTTGTCATTGTTTTTAGGTACTAATTTTGAATTACATCATTAAAAAAAAACTCCCTTTCACTCAACATAAATTTGTAGACTCTTTATTTAGATTATTAGTTCTTTTGACAAAGGAAATGTTTTCGCCAATTTTGTTTTAGAATACGAAATTTATGTCAACTGTGATGATACTTTCCTCACACAAACGATTAATTCAACTTATATAAATAAAAATACCCTTCGACCCAAAATTTTTGTTTGGATTGTTTTTTTTTTCATCCTAATTGGTTATATTTTCAGAAATAAACTTAATCATTATCATCTCAAGGACCTGGGGGTCAATTCCCGATCTGTGAAACTCTTAAATGATAAAAAATTTATCATTTCAGTTTTCATATAAAAAATGTTTGAAGTTTGTAATCATCGTACCAGTAATGGTAAAGTAAAACTAACGTGATTGTTTCTTCTTGACGATCACATGTTCAGGGCTCAGGAATCAATCATCACCTTTTACCAATGCGAGAAAAGTGATTGTATTCTTGCAAGAATACAGAAAACAGTGGTGTGAGAAAAGGAATAGCCAAAAAATTTCCCAGAAATTAGCTCGATATAAATCCTTTGGGAGTTAGTGAACAAAGACATTCGGAAAATTGAAATTACAAATAAGAATTAAATTATAGAACGTCAAAAATATGTGTATAAAATGCATTCAAAGTATGTTGGACCGAATAAGGGCAAATATTGCTTCTAGAAGAAATATTGCTTCAAATGAACACCATGGGTTCCTGAGGCAATTCTATAAGTTGAAAAACTTATGATGTAATTTTCTAGTTTTCGCTTCGTTGTCAAGTCATTATAGGGTTTTCATTAAGGTGGGTCGAAAAAATCGAAATTCTTTTTTTTTTTTTTTTGATTTTGTACTCCGAAAAATCGATTGCTAGACACCTCTAGAATATACACACCAAAAATGAGTTCTTTATATTAATGGGAATCTCCTCCACTTCGCTATTTTCCATTTTTACATCAAGCTTCTACTAAAAAAAAATCATTTTTTTATCGATCGACTTTTTAGCAAATTTCTTTACATATTCTTATAAGAAATTGAACGCTCTACAAAAAAGGCTTCAAGCTTCATACACTTTTTCCATCTAACTAACCGTTTAATAGATATTTGAGGTCCAAAAATCGAGAAAATCTTTAATAATCATTTTTATCAAAAAAACAAAAACCGACTTCCATGGATAAAAACTGGGTTTTATAGTTTTTTTTCACAGTTTCTATAGCCAGAACTGAACGAAATTGAAATGGGACCGTTTAGAAGATAATCGTATCCAAATCGCAATGCATACGATTCATAAGAAAAATATTGACATCAGTGGACATTGGTTTGGATACGAATATCTTCTAAACGGTTAAAGCAATTAATTTGATGCCAAGGACTTCTTTGTAGAACGTTTAAACCCCTATAAGAATACATCTTGCTAACCTGATACTAATAAATTTTCAGGAAATTAGAAAATTTTGAAAAGTAAAAAATTTTTTTATTTTTTTTTTTAACTTTGAATATCGAATATATTTAGAATCGTTAGGTTAATGAAAAAAAGTTACTGAAACCTTTTTTGTGGAACAATCTATTTCCTACAAGAATAAATTGAAATTGATTATAATAATTTTTCAATTTTTTTTTTTTTAATTTGTTACAATAAAAAACGTATTTTTAAAGATATTCTCGATTTTTGGACCACAAATATCTATTAAACGGTTAGTTAAATGGAAAAAGTGTATATGGCCTTTTTTGTAGAGCGTTCAATTTCCTATAAGAATATGTAAAGAAATTGGCTACAAAGTCGATTTATAAAAAAATGATTTTTTTTTTAAATAGAAGCTTGATATAAAAATTTAAAATTGCGAAGCGGAAGACCTTCCCATTAATATAGAGAGCTTATATTTGGTGATTATGTTCTAGAGGTGTCTAACAATCGATTTTTCAGAGTACAACAAAAAAAAAAAAATTCGATTTTTTTGACCCATGTTTTTGGTGTTGCTTTCTCTTTATTTTTTTCCAAATATGAATTAATTTTGGAAATTTAATGTATTTGAACAAGTAGAGTTAATAATAATTTTCCCCGAACTTTTTTTATCAAAGATTTTATTAAGAAAAATGCGTCATGAGTAGCATTTATTTCTCTTCTGATAAATGAAACACCCATTTATAATAAATATTACAAAATATTAATATTTCTATTTTAAACAAAAAAACAAAAAAATTAAGTTAAGCCCAAAAAAATTTTTGTTCGAATAAAACAAACATTTTTTAATGAAATTCAATTTGGAATATAGAGCTATCTAAAAAAAAAAACAACACAAAAAAACATAAATCGAACTAACCGAAAATAAGCCAATGAGCCGAAAATGAGAATTATGTACTTCGTTATTCATGGTTCTCGTATGTGAAGGTGGACTCTGGAACATTCTCGTTATTTCAAAAGTAGCAGTCCAAAACAGATGCCCAAGAAATATATATCTTTAGATAGTAAAAAAAAATAGACTTCACTTAAACAAAACTATAATTTGTATATCACGCTTCCTTTTGTTAAGCCAGAGTTAATTAGAAAATATGTATCATAAGAAATAATTCCTTGTTGGAAGTAACATAAACACAACGACTATCAAATTTATTAGTTTTCACACCTTTTCTATGGGTAGCTTCCCAAAGGACATTGTTGTTCATCGGACTTATAAACTAACAACGATTATATTGGCATCGCACCAAAAATTCCTCAAAATTGGGTTATGGTATGTATGATGTGCTAACATCCGACATATTTAAAAATATATTTGCATTGAAATGGAAAACCGATACATACATAATAAAAATATTCTGATCGTCTCATTACATACATTTGATTGAAAAAAGAAACTCAAGAATTTGTAACATATCCCTTAGACTGGGCCAAAAAAATAAAATATTTTTTTTTTTGAAAGTTACTTCGAAAATCTTGTTCAGGATGATGAAAAAATAATTTGGTGAAAATTTGATCCGTTAAAAATAATTTTAAGAGGTCTATCATCGGTGTTTTTTATTTTTATACATGATATGATGTGATACAACAGAACTGCTAGACGATCAAAGTAAAAAAAATTTCTGTTCATTTTTTCTTATATAAAATTAAATTTCCTACAAAAAAGATCTGATTGAAAATTTTCGTCAGACGAGCCGTATTCGAGTAATTAAGCTTTTTAAATCAAAGTGTTTTTTCAATTTGACTGTTTCACTTTGGAATTTTGTGATGAGCAAATAAGTGAATAGAAAAATAAAACCACGACAGAATCTTATAGGAAATTTAATTCTCTACAAAAAAGGTTTTAAAGTAATTGTCCCTAAATTGAGTTCTGAAGAAGTTATTCACGATTTAAATCGATAAAAAAATTAAAAAATCAATTTTTAAATCGTGAATAATTTCTTATCCCTACGTATAAAGATGACTATAATAATAAGTGTTCAAATATTATACTTCCTTTAATATTCTTTGTTGCCGTTTGTTTTGAAGAAAAGAGTAAAACGTTTGCCTTATGACCAACTTAAAAAATATTTTTTTTTTAATAAGAAACCCTCAAAACACAAAAACTACCCTTAAAATAACATGAAATAAACTGGTATTTTAGAAAAAGAAAGGTCTTTTCTAATATTTCTGGGTTACATGACTCTTAAGTATTAGAATACTAGAATAAGTAATCATAAAAAAGTTTACGGTATGATTATAGTTGTAAAATTGATCCTTAAGAATGTTAGCTCCATAGTGATCTAACTGATTTATGAACAAATTTCTCAAAAGATAAAACTAGAATTAATTGTTACAAATAAGTTTGTTTGAAAACATTTTCAAGCATGAATGTCCATATCAATGGATATGTTTTTTTTTTAAGAGATGATTTTTGACATTTGATGTGTACCTAATATGTATAAATTCACGTCCAAGTAACTTTTGTAGATTTTATGCATGTTGACATGAAGAAAGATTAAAAATAAATAATACCTATGTCATGTTTCTTTAACAACTCCAAATCATAACCTATGCTAATCATTCTGAATCAAAACCTTTTATAAAGCTTCTGTACAATTATAGTACACATATTGAGTTAGTCCGCGTGTGCCTCTTTAACGAAACATCAACACCATCATTGAGTAAGGACATAATCTGCATGCAATAAAATGTATTGTTTTCTTTTTTCTTGTTTTAATTCCTTTTGCCTGGTTTATATTTTTCACCACACACAAACATATCACAAAGTAAAGTAGCAAAACTCACTCTTAACCTAAAGACCTACAACGAAAAGCTACCGCAGCCAATTTTTCCTCCAAATACACACATTGTATCATACAAATTCTTGGCACTTTCACTGTTCTTATTTTTTTTTTTTTGTATCAAATTTGTATATGTATATCACAAACACATTGATGATTATACAAATAACGTTAATGGTTTACTTTCTCTATATTATTAATGCAAAAAAAAATTAGATGGCGCTATATGTGCATGTAGGTAGAAAGACGAAAAAAAGGAAGACATAATTGTTTTGTATGCCATACGTAATGACCGCACTGGGTGAGAAATTATTAAACACAACTCACCTGCAATATAATAATTATATCACTCGCCAGTGCAAAATGACAATATTATATGTGTTATACGTCAACGTGTTTATGTGTGTGTGTATATCCTTTTAAGGAGTAAAAAAATTCCCTGCAAATGGAGTCCGTTTTTTGTAATTTTTTTTTTTTGTTGTCCGATTGTCTTATTCTCCTAGACAATTATTTCATTGATTTCCCAACACACACCGATATGAAATTCTTGAAATATTTTTAAATAGAAATATTATTCAAAAAAACCTTTCAACAACACACCATTTTAATTTATTTTATTTTTATATATATTTTTAAAAGTCCTTTTGCCAAGGTGGAGTATAGAATAGTTTAGTTTTAGTTATATCACACGAAAATAATGTTTGTATAGCGCACCACAGCGAAGCAGAGTGCACTTGAGCTGGTTGGTTATTATATTACGTTCCGAAGCAGGACTCTCTACCAGCAGAGATCCTTTGAGCAATTTATTTTTATTGGTTTTTCACAAAGAATTTTTTGAAATTTTCTTCTTCTAATTTTAGTTATTTTCACATTGGGAGAGAGAAAAAAAAAAAAACAATCTACATATATGTATTTTTATCCGCACTTTAAATAATTGTAAGTAGTTCCAAAGAAAGTACTGGAGAAGAAGGATATTTTCGGTTCGTGTAGTTTTATTCTCACGTCATTTGTAAACAACGTCCACCAAAACTGAAAACTGGAAAATTCTTTTTTTGACACTTTTGTGTGAGGAGGACGAGTTTTCTTTTTTTTTTTTTTTTTGTGTTAGCTTCGTTTCGGTTTTTAGTGTTGTATTGGTTTTGTTGGTTTTTGGTGAGTTTTCCAGAGAAGCCTTTATGCGCATGTCCTGTGTGTGGGACTGCCTGACTTTTTTTTTTATCTCTGGGAGAGCTTCAGCTTATACGGATGGTGAAAGATAGATAACATGAAACATTGATGGTAAGGGAATGGTTTATAGGTTAATTGAAATGTGGTGTGTTTTGTCGTCATAGCAGGTTTTGGGTTATAGAATATAGGGTTCTTCAAAAGGAGCAAGAGGGAAAGAGGAGTGGTTTTTTCTTCTTCTTTTTCTTATATTCTACCTGATAGTATTGCTATTTTTGATGTTAGTTTTGGCCGTGGTTTGTTATTACTTTCCTTTAAAAACTGTTTGTATTTATCAGAGTGGTAGATATATAGATAGATAGACCTATAATAGCACGTGCAGAAAATTGCATTTTGGTTTTTGGGGAAGCAGGTATTAGCCTTTAAGTTTTATTGATATTTTTTCTTCTTCTTATAGAGAGAGTATAGTGTTGTAGGTGAGTCATCGGGAAAACTTATGTTCTTACATATAAATAAAAAAAAACAAGATTGAGATAGAGAAAAAACATTAGCAAGATGAGTAAATAAGAGGATTGCGATTTGAGACACAGAAAAGGAGATCAAGTAGTGGTGTTGACATATCGAAGGAAGGCTTTCAAAATTTTTAGAAAGGAAAGTCCTTATTTGAAGAAGGTGGTACTTCAATATCTATAATGTTGTTGGACATTTAAATCTCTTGGGCAATTTAAAGGGTTTTGAGTTTATACAATGTCCAAAATATTGTAACTTGTTTAATAAAAAGAAAAATATGATTTTGAATTGAATTCTTGGGAAAGGTGTCTAAATGTTTTTTGCATTAGATAAAATGAGTTAGATTTACTAAAATAAATATAATAAAGAAATACGTTTGCTAATACATAATAATAAGTAATTTGCAAAGTTTTCAAAAGCAATTGTACCTTTTCGGGATAAGTTCTTCTTTTTATACCAAAGTTTATTTTAGCCGTCAGAATCATTTAAGTACATGTTTGTTAAATGTTTTAATACATTTTTATTGCCATAATTATGATATGTTAAGATTTAATACCAAAACAAGATTATTGGGTCACTGTGGCGTATACTTACTTTTTTTATATGCAAATGCAAATATTGAAAATAGAATGTAATATTCTTACTGAAAGTGAAGTATAGCCCAAAAATATAAGATAATAATAAAGTAAAATAATTCACTAATTACACTTGAATCGTTGAGAAGAAGAAGGGGTCAAGTGATATTTCGTCGGCGGCGTAAAGCAAAATTGTTCTAAATTCACTTTTTTACCTAAAATGAGTTAATGATGCAGTTTTACTAATTTTATGGTGCTCTTTCCGAATTTGAAAACCGTTTTTGTCAAAAAAAAATTTCATTCCGCAGATAATATAATTTAATGGGACATAGATAAAAACAGGGAAGTAGCCTTTTGAAAATGAGCCCGAGTATTCTTGATTGTTCAAAGTCCCATCATATTTTGTTCTAAGTCCTTTTTTTACTTGCGATATAGGTACTATAGGGCAAGTTTAGGATTCGTAAAAAAAATCGAACTCGAGATAACAATTTTACATGACATTACGATGATGGAGAATGCCAAAAAAGTGGGTCCGGCAATTCTGTCTGTCTGTCTGTCTGTGTGTCTGTCTCTATCTGGAGCTGCAGCCTAAACGAGTGAAGTGATTTTCTTCAAACTTGGTAGTTAGCAGTTTTTGGTGATTCCCTAGAGGGAAAATTTAAATTTTTTTTTATGACCAAAAATTTTTTGAAAACGTATCAATGAAAAATTTTGAAATTTAGTTTTTATGTGTAAATTAATTATTTCTTCAAAATGGCATACCAACTTTTTTTTTTAAAAATGTTAAAAAATTTTTATATATAAAAAATTTTTTTTTTAAAAACGGCTCCTACAATTTTCGAAAATTTTTTTCTAAAAATACGTTTTTATACAAGAAATAAAATGGCATAATTTTTTTTTTTTTTAAGATAATTTAAAACGGAGTTTAATTAATTATAAAAACAGATTTAATTTTTTTATACTACTTATGAAATTTTAAATTTCTTGAATAAAAAGCTTTAACATTATTGTTACTTTAAGCATAAGAGCAAGTACATGCGACCCCAGTCGTGCAATTTATTATTTAAGGAAAAGAACGTACGTGTATAGGAATTGTTCTATGTCCAATTTTGGGTTTTTTTAGTTTTAAAAAATACTTAAAAATAGTATTTACCTACTAATGAGGTAAACTTGTATATTTTATTGAAGAGAAAAGAACAAACTTTATAAAAAACATAACTTGATTGGCAAATGAGCAGAAAATTGTCGCTTTAAACCAATTTGAAACTTAAAAATCGTCCCCTGTAAAATTTGAGTTTAGTGAGTTAGAACAATTTTTGCTTTACGGGGACGATTTAAAAAAAAATTTTTTTTCAGCGGTGTCAAATGACAACTTAAATTTTGGTGTTATTTACATTCATCTAGTATAATTAGTTAAGAAGTTAGCTTTAGATCTTTTTTCTAAATCTATTCTATTCTATTACAGTCGACTCCCTCTAAGTAGAACTCTTTTTTAATCATTTTTAATGAACAATTTTGAAGAAAAAATATTAAATTAATCCCTCTAACTCGAATTTCCCTCTTACTCGAACCGATTTTCTAGTCCTGTGAAAGTTCGACTTAGAGGGAGTCGACTGTATTTTGATTTCTGTGCATTAACCACTCGTTTTAAGTTGAAACCAGAATTTAAAAAAATCGTTTAACTGTTTTTGAAAAAGTGATTTATCAATTTTAAGCCGAAAAATGTTACTCAAAAGTTTTCTTGAGGAGCAAAATTTATTAAATCCTTTCATAATTCTAGTAGGGTTAAAAAAAAAAACTAAGCATACCTATCCAAAATTGGTGCATGGCATGTTCGAGTCACAATTACAAGACATTTAAAAAAATCACTGTGCAGTCTTCAAAAAAAAAAATACTCCAGACCAACTGCTTTCTATCCCAAAATCAATGTTTTTACCAAATTTCATTAGGGTGACCCATCATTTTTGTTTTCACTCAAAAAAACACCCTGTTAACCATGATATTTTTATAGACAGACACTTTAGATTCTTGTTTCTAATCTTAAAAAAAAACATAATTGCTTAATTTCAATAGGGTACCACTAATATTACTCTAGTATTTCACACTTTTTCAAATAAACCCATATTTTCTTAACTTCTAAAAAAAAAACACCCTTTCACATAAAAAAAAATTTATAGACTTACATTATTCGTAGTTCCCATGGGAAAGAGAACATATTTAATGAATTTCGTAAGGGTACCATTTATGCCATTGATTTTATCGGACTTATCGCGGATTTTTCCCTATTTCCCAAAAAAACACCCTTTAACCTAAAATATTTGTATAAACTTTTTGAGTTCTTGCTTTCTGTTATAAATGAAACATTTTTACCAATTTTCATTGGTGTAACAATTTTTTGCCAGTTTTTGTGGTACTAATTCCGAATTTCATCATTTCTTGAAAAAAAAAACACCCTTTCACTCAAAATAATTTTTTACTTTTTATAGATTCTTAATTCTTATACCAACCAAAACTATTTCACCAAGTTTTAAAAATTAATAAAATATAAGTTAGCTGTTATGATACCTTTCTCACACACAACTTAACCTATCAAAAAAACACCCTTTCACCCAAAATATTTTTAAAAACTTTATGAATCCTTTGTCCCTGTTTTATCTTAAATCTTCATCCCAAATTTTGTCAGTGTAGCATGTTTTTCACATGGGTTTCGGTTATATTTTACCTGTTGAGTTCAAAAAACAAGCACCCTGGTTTTTAATCGGAAATAACTTTTCTTAGAGCAATCGTATTGACTTTATTTTTATGTCATTAGATTCAGCATCAAAAAATACCTTGAAAACAAGTGTCATACAATTTTTTTCAGTATATTTTTGAACTTCACTCCCTCCCTCTTGTCCGCGAAAAAACACCCTTCCACCCAACTTTTTTTTATAGACTTTTTTTGTACTTGGTTCTTATCCCAAAAGCAAACTTTTTGCCAAGTTTCATGAGTGGAACAATTTTTTTTTTTATTTCTTGATTTTATGTACTATTTTACCAATACTAAACGCGAAAAAAGTGAATGGGTCACTACGGCGTATACTTACTTTATTTCATATAAATATTTTGTTTAAAATTATTAGATGTTTGTATTTTGCTTTAAAACGTGTTTTCTAAAACAAACTACAACCACCGAGGATTATGTATTTCGAAACGTTGAATCCAAATCCTAGATCCGTTTAGACCTATAAGGTCCTGATTACTACTAAAAAAACACAATTTATTAATGTTTCAGTCAAAACCTGTACCTGATGTACTATTTCGAGTTTTATTCAATTAATTTATCCAAACTTTAAACGAATGTTTAATTAAAATGTTCGTTTACAACAAATAAAGCAAAGTACTAGTTCAAACTAGTTTTTTTTTTCTCACAAGAATTGCATTAGAGTTATAAAATTCTGAGGGCCTTTAAATTTGGTCTTTCAACATATTTCGTTTAAACCATTGGACTTTTGGGACACCCTGTATAGTAACAATCACCTTTACATTAGAATAATCATTTTATTTTTTCTTAGAAATAAACTTTTTGTTTCTTCTTTCGGGATTTTAAAATTATATTACTTGGTATATAATATATTTAGTGATCCAAACTTCGATTTAATCTAATTATGTTCGTTAATTTTCCAAATTCTTTCGGTATGACCTTATAAAAAGTTTAAATTTTATTTGGCTTAATTTTCTATTATTTACAACATAAGGAGAAAATAAAAAAAAATTCCCTACGCCACTGCTTCCCATCCCACGAACTATTATTTTTTTTAAGAACCCCTATCAAACTAAAAAAAAAAAAACATCAAAAACTAAACCCACACTTGTAGTATGTTCTTAAAATAATAACTTTATCTCGTAAAAATCTTTTGCGCGCGCACAAAAATGTCAAAATCTATTTCACAAAAAAAAAAAATAAATAAATAAAACAACAATCTTTTGTCGTTACTCTGAAATACCACATCAAAAATACAAAGAACAAAAAAAAAAAAACCTTAACAACGTCAGCTTTAACTTAATGACTTAACCCCAAACCAATTTTCCTTTTTTTTTATATTTTATTGAAGATTTATATCATTTTGACTTATTTTTTTTTCTTCTTCTGTTGTTTCACTAGGTTGGTCAAATGGCCCAAATAGATGTAGAATAGAAAAAAAAAGAACAACATCAAGAACCATAGAAGAAGTTCATATCCACACAAAAACATTTTTCTAGTTAAATGTCATTTCTAATTTGAAAGCTTTTTTTAAAAAAATTCTCTCATCTCAAAATAAACTTTCTCTCTCATAAAAATATATATTTTCTCTGAGATGAAGTTGATATATTACTGCTAAAAAAAAAAAAAATATCCTCTCTCTCTCTCTTTGCGCTCTCTAGCGGCATAGCGCAGAACTATTAATAAACACACATTTTTTTTTCTTCTCCCGCACAATAAACAAGAAGTAAAAAAGAAAGAGAGTATATGTCTTACAATCCTTTGTTATCCACCATCAGAACGCGCGGCATTGAGCTTTTTTCTCCAAAACTCTCTCATCAGTGACAGTCCTTCCTCGGCGAGTTAAGCACTACTCTGGTGTTATTATAATGAATAGTGTACCCGATTTTTTGCACTATAGTAAAAAAAAAATTATAATATAAATATATAATTGGTCTGTTCTCTATTCAGGTCATAAATTTTATCAAATATATACAAAAGCAAAAAAAAAAAAAATTGGGAAAAAATCTTTAAGGTCCATAAACGCGATCAATTTTCTATAAATCCTTGAAGGATATCGGTCCTTTTATTTGTTCATTTCTTGAGTATTCTAACCATGCAAAACTCATTCGCTATATTCTTTTTTTTTATGATTCATTTGTTTGATATGTATTAGCGGTGGGTGCAAAAGAAACTCCAAACTAAAAAAGGACCTCCTTCTCAAGTTGTCGTCGTCGCCGTTGCTACTCTTGTTGTTGTTTTTTTTTTTTTTTTTTTGTTAATGTGTGTGTGTTAGTGTTGTATAGAATGTTTCGTAATGCGCTAACACACAATGCAAAAAGAGTTATAATAGTTTAAAGTTAAAAAAATTTCTCTAATGAATGCAATAAGGAGGGACGACAAACCATGCTGCCACTATTGCACAAAGGATTGCAACACGCGTTTTTGTTAAAACAAATTTATCAAAAACTCACACAATCATATATTCACTGCAACAAGGTTACATAAAACGCGACGACCCACACCCCTAATACAAAAGGAACAAGGAGCAAAAGGGGAGAAATACACTACGGCGACACTTGAATACTGAAAAAAAAAAATAAAAAAAAAAATGTAATAATTGTTTACTTGTACAAATAAGAAAAAAATTATATTCGTCCTTTCTGTCGTAGTCGCCGTTATCGTCGTCATCGTTGTCGCCGTCGTCGTCGACATTGTCGCGTGTTAGTGAAATATGTTTTTTTTATGCAATTCCGTCCGTCCATCACGCATGAATTCTTGAAAAAATCTTCGGTAAATCCTCGCCGAATCCCATGAATCATACACAATACACCACACATTAATAAATGGTTACTTAATCATAAGAACCAAATCAAATATAAGAGGGGAGTTTGTTTTATTATCCTTTTTTACAGTCCTCCCCAAAAAAATATAAAAATAAAATAAAATAAAAAAAAAAAAGAAGTGAATATAGTGTCCTTTTGTTTTTGTTATGTTACATAAGAAATTAGTGAGACTGGTGCGTTTTTATTCCTCCTCTGTGTATATGTGTGGATGTCCTTTCGGTGTGGAAAATTTCTTAATAAATTTTTAAGCAAGAAACTTCAATCCACCAAATTTACCCATCGTCCACTGTGTTAAAATTAGTTCGGTTGGTGGTCGCGTGGGTCGGGTTTGGGGGGTGTATGAGTGATTTTTTTTTTTTTAGTTTTTTTTTGTTATTAGAAAATTGAAAATAAAGGATTCGCCTTTATGGCTCGACATGTTTAATTAAAAATGTTATGAACCATAATTGAATCCTTCGGAGTGTGTGTGGTAGGATAAAAAGGTGCCCAGCATTGTCGTGTATATAGTCGTTGTGTTGCGTTTTATGCCATATAAAAACATCAGAATCCTTTTAGAAAATCCACATACCAGAGTTTTTATAAGTCGACCCCGTTTTGGTGGATTTGACATAGAGAGAAGAAGAGAGAGAGAGAGGAAAAGAGAGAGCGAGAGGGTGTACGACGAATATAGTACGTCACACAAGGCCCCGCAGTGCTATTAAAGCACAAGGATAGCTGGATTTTCCATCCGGAATTATTGCTAGCGATGATTATATGAGTTTGTGTGTGTGTGTGTGTGTGAAATAGAGATATAATGAGACGTTATGATTGTGGTAAGAAGAAGTTGTACAGCTGCTGCCACACCACAATTACTGGCTAATAAATGGAATCTAGTTAGAATCTATATGTCCTCATCAGACCTCAAGTAGCCATAATGGAGCCTCTGTGATATAGAAAGGCTAGCCTACATTAAACAAAAGTCCCCCAACAAAGAGACAAGAAAGATCCACATACACGCAATCCCTAGAGTAACCTCTTAACCAACTAAAAAAACAAACAACAAACACAAACAAAGAAAGAAAAAAAAAACAAACAAAAATTAAATAAAAAGGCCAAATGGGTGACGAGCCGCCTGAAGAACGTACATTCAAGGAGAAGCTCCTCTTTTATACGACAGCCTTCTTCATTCTGCTTGGAACGTTTAGTATGTTTGCGTTCCTTTTCCTTGTGCCGTTTGTCATCGAACCAGCCTTCACCACCATATTCATGCAATTCGACGAAGTACCAGCGTTATGCGAGACAATGTATCAGGATACATTCCATGGGGCTAAAAATTGCTCTTGGGCATCGTGTCGCGAAGGATGCACCAAGGATATTTACGTATGCACCCAAATTCGTGTCAATTATCGACTCAACTTGTACAATTATACGGATGAATTCAATTTCACTCAATATCACATAGATTTGGCATGGTCGGAACGAGTCATGCCAAAGGTCAAACGAACAGACCGATATGAAAGGGCTATTCGGGACTATGAGTATGCAGATGGAGTGGGTATGGATGGGACTATGGGTGGTATAGGGAGCATTAACTTTGATGAGAATAGTTTGCTAGATATGAGTCATAGTCTGTCAGGGGATGACGATGATGATGATAATGGTGATAGTAGTGATAATGAAGATGGTCAACCATTTGATCAAATATCAGAATTAAATAAAGATCTAATGGGTAATAATTCGAAATATTTTTATGTTGGAGCGAGATTATTTCCAAATGTTAAAGGATGTGGCTATCCACCGATGTTAAATTGTTCAATATGGACGAAACGTTATATTAAACTGAAATCAATGTTTCCGTGTTATTATTCGAAGGTGGATCCTAGCCTTGTGATAAGTGAATTAGATTATTGGCAAAATACATTAAATTTGGTATATTCGATGGCAATACCGATTCCGTCGTTTATTATTTCGGTGATTTATTTGACATATGCGTATTTTAAGATTTATAATGAGGATGAGGAGGCGGCACCATTGGATGAGAATGCTGAAGATATTGATTTTGAGGAGGGCGATGAGATGGTTATAAATTCACATGAGGATTCGGATGATTTGTGTGTGGATGTTATGATACCGAATGGTGGGACTTCGTTGTCGCCGGCAGCTTCACAAATGACACCGAATTCCGAGATAAATTCGTTTGGTCATCAATTGAAGGTACAAATGGCTGATGATATGTCAAGGGAGAGTTTGGATGCTGGAGTGATATCGAATTCGAATTCAGTTCAGGGGTAAGTGGGTGGGAAAAGTGATGGAATTTTTGTTTTTGTTTTGTTTTTGATGCCTATGGTAGGTATAGTTTATGAGATTCATCATTTTGATTGAGGTTTTATATTTTCACGTGGAGATGATTTTCTTTTCAAGAAATAAAATAAAAATATTATTGGTGTTTTCTTTTACATGTATCATTCAAAGAGTAAAAAATCAATTTATTGCTTTTGAACATGTGTAGATCGGAATAGTGAACAATTTGCGTTGGATTATATGATTATATTAATTTGCAAAGAAAAAGGCAGGCTATGAATAAAATCAATTCGACAGCCAAACACAGGCATCATTTTACGTTTTTTTGTTTTTGTTTTTTTGCGTTGTGTTTAATGTTTTTCTGGAGCCCTTTGAGATAACTTTTTTTTTTGAACGGCCAAGACTAATTTTAAATGTTAAGAAAACAGTAGGCACATTCGATGACATAATCTTTTCACAAAAGACAGATTATTTTCACATTAAACATAAGTTTTCGTTTCTTGAAAAAAAAAAAAAAAATGTTTAAGAACTCTCACGGTCTCATATAAAATTATGTTCGTTTGATCATATCGTCCCCCGAGTCCAAGCTAATTAAATTTTGTTTCAAAAAAAAATTTCAAAAAACTTTTCAACTGTTGGTCAGACTCCTTATTTGTTATGTAAATAATAGTTAAACAACACTATAACAAATTTAGGATCGACAAATTAGTGCCTATGGTTATGGCAGTTGAAGCAAATTGATTCAATGAAGATGAAAACCCAGACATTTCAAAGACGAAAAAATGAAGTAAGCTGGTTCTTGTATTCAGGTGACGACATATTTTAATCCTGGAGTTGATATATTTACATATACTTTTTAAAAAGAAATATTTGATGGGTATCAATCTTTCGTTATTATCTAATTCATTTTCCGATGTTAATACAACTTCGAAATTTATTATAAAAAAAAACGTCATCTTCGGATTGTTAGTTAGGGGATTCGAGTTCGAAGTCAGAAATGGTGTAACACCCTAAGAGATTTTTTGTCATTAGAAAGCCTATTTACATAAGTATTATAAAAAAGAACTACAGTACGTTCTCGATTAAAGCAACTCTCGATTCACGCAACTCCCCGATTTTAGCAACACCTCATTTTTTATCATTGTTGACGCAGTAATTGCAACTCTTCTACAAAAATTGACTCGATAAGTGCAACTTTCAATACAAAAATTCGATAAACTGACCAAATTTGAACACTTATTGAAAAAATGTTCATTGTTCAAAAACTGCGAGATATGTCAATTTTAAAAGTCTAACAAACTAAAAAATCCAAAGAAATATATCACATTTTTCGAAATAAAATAATTAAAATTATACTCATCATAATGAATTAACTTCCATTTGTTTCGTTTCATATCAACTATATTTTATTGAACAAAAATTTGTTGCATTAAATATATTTGTGAGTGTTGGTTTTCTGATTTTTTCGATTTCCACCGCAGATTGAGCCTAAAAAATATTTACTAGGTCATTGCAACAACCTCGGTCATTGCAACCGCCCTTGTTTTAATTAGTTGCGTTAAACGAGAATGTACTGTATATCAATATACAATTAATTAAAAATTATCGATATTTTCAATACTAACCAATTGAATTACAAAATTGTTAAGTACAAATGCTCGTATTTGCTGTTTCTTAAGAAAATATCTTTTACACAACCCAATCAGTAAGTAATTTGAATTTTACTCCTATAGAAATTACACTGGTGAACTGTCCAGTCAAATAAGTCTTTTTACTAGATAAAATTCGCATTACACTGAAAATTGGTACAAAACTTTATCTCGTCAGTTTTTTTTCCTAATATACGAAGTCACTCCGAATTTAGCAGCTCGAGTTTTCGACATATTTCAATATGAACTTGTGGGGCATTCCATGAAAAATGGTAATTTTTTATAATTAGGATTCATTTTATTTATGGTTTTGATGACAAATTAAACATTTAAAGATAAGTTCTTACACGTTTTACGCGAATCATTGGCTTTTTGGGACCAATTACAAATTTTACTGTCTTTTCGAAAAAAACACCCTTTCACCAAAATTTTTTTTATGAAAACTCTTTATTCTTGCTTTCTATCCCAAAATCAATGTTTTACCAAATTTCATTAGGGTGACCCATCATTTTTGTTTTCACTCAAAAAAACACCCTGTAAACCATGATATTTTTATAGACACTTTAGATTCTTGTTTCTTATCTTAAAAGTAACATAATTGCTGAATTTCAATAGGGTACCACTAATATTACTCTAGTATTACACACTTTTTCAAATATACACATCTTTTCTTTACTTCTAAAAAAACACCCTTTAAAATAAAAAAAAATTATAGACTTACATTGTTCGTAATTCCCATGGGAAAGAGAACATATTTAATGAATTTCATAATTGTACCATTTATACCATTGATTTTATCGGACTTACCTATCGCGGATTTTTCCCTATTTCCCAAAAAAAAACACCCTTTAACCTAAAATTTTTTTATAGACTGTTCGGGTTCTTGGTTTCTGTTATAAATGAAACAATTTTACCAATTTTCATTGGTGTAACAATTTTTTCCTAGTTTTTGTGGTACTAATTCCGAATTTCATCATTTCTTAAAAAAAAAACACCCTTTCACTCAAGATAATTTTTTACTTTTTATAGATTCTTAATTCTTATATCAACCAAAACATTTACACAAAGTTTTAAAAATTAATAAAATTTAAGTCAGCTGTTATGATACCTTCCTCACACACAAGTTTACCCATCAAAAAAACACCCTTTCACCAAAAATAAATTTAAGAACTCTATGAATCCTTTGTCCCTGCTTTATCTAAAACCTTCATCCAGAGTTTTATCAGTGTAGCATGTTTTTCACATGGGTTTCGGTTATATTTTACTTGTTGAAGTCAAAAAACAAGCACCCTTGTTTTTAATCGGCAATAACTTTTCTTAGAGCAATCGTATTGACTTTATTTTTATGTCATTAGATTCAGCATCAAAAAAATACCTTGAAAACATGTGTCATATGATGATATTCGACAAACAATTTTTTTCAGTATATTTTTGACCTTCACCCCCTCCCTCTTGTCCGCGAAAAAACACCCTTCCACCCAACTTTTTTTATAGACTTTTTATGTACTTTTTTAATGCCTATTTACTTGTACTAATAATCAAATTTTATTTTAAGCCATTTTCTTTAATGGATTAGGAAAAAACAACACAGTAAATGTGTCTATGGCTATGAACATAAAAATTGAGACTATATTTTTGTATGAAAAATCCTATACATATAAAGATATGAATTATATTATTTCTTTCGAAACACCTACAAACTATATTTCGATTTCAGAGGAGTTTAAAATCTTAATGCTATACCTTTAAGATGTTACAACTAAGATTGAAAAAAGCTACAAAAAAATGCATGAAATTTAACAGAAAAAAAATTAAATTTACAAAAAAAAACTAAACTGAATCACCCAGTGCAAAAACCAGATATCTTCAATTTGGGTTGGATTCAAAATTCTGCCGGGGTCAAAATTCTGCTTTCAAAATTCTGCTTTGCAAAATTCTGCTTTCAAAATTCTGTTTTTAAAAATTCTGTTTTTCAAAATTCTGCAAAAAATTAAAAAAGATTTTGGAAAATGTTAAAAAGCGGACTCTTTTTAACATTTTCCAAAAAGCGCGCGCTTTTTAACATTTTCCAAACCCTTTTTTAATTTTTTGCAAAATTCTGTAAAATCATCTTCTTGAAAAATTATCTACTTATTTGATAACTTACCTACATAAATTGTCATTCGTTGAATTTATATTAATTTTTGTTTTATAAATGAATAAATTTGAAAATATTAAGAAAAGGTTTTTAATACCTACTAAACATTTCCGAAAATAATTTAAATTTTTTAATTTATCAAATAAAGATGATTTATTCAAAAATTTGAATAAGAAAAGGAATATTTTGTATCAAACAACATCGATTCCAATAAGTTATCGATTTTATTTGAAAGAAAGTCACTCAATGCATTTTAAAAAATATTTTCGACACTTAAACAAAAAAAATTTAGGAAAGTACATACCAATGTTGAACTACATTGATGAGGTGTATTTTTCTTTAGTCAGCGTATTTGCTCTAAAAAAAAAAAAACAGAATTAGCAGAATTTTTTTGTTCAAGTATAATGCTAGCAGAATTTTGAAAAGCTGAATTTTGAAAAGCAAAATAGAAAAAAAGCAGAATTTTGAAAAATAGAATTTTCGTTAAATAATCTTTTTTATCAAAAAACAAAACCGACTTCCATGGATCAAAACTGGGTTTTATGGTTTTTCTAATAGTTTCTATGGCTATAACTGAACGAAATTGAAATGGGACCACATTGCAGCCATCAGCTTTCCAAAACAAAAAGAATTATCAAAATTGGTTCACTCAGTCCAAAGTTATGAGGTAACAAACATAAAAAAAAAAAAAATACAGGCGAATTGAATACCTCCCCCTTTTTGGAAGTAGGTAAAAAGCAGAATTTTGAAGCCAGAATTTTGACCCGATCCCCTTCAATTTTTGAATAAAAAGCTTTTATTCTTAGGTGCTTAATTGTCATATTTCGAAGGACTTAAAATTTTAAAATAAACTTTCCATTTGAGTTTGATATTATCTCAAATCTACATACATCATTTCTTAGAAGAAGATAATACATATTAAAAATTTGAAGCCTAAATATAAAACACCGGACTTAAAAAAAAAAGAAAAAAAAAAAACATTACTAAACTGAACCATATTTCTTTACAATTCAGATTTTATCATTTCTAGGGAACACAACGAATATAAAAAAAAAAACTAGGTCGATCCTTCACTTTTTGCCCACTTAAAAAATAAGAACACCGCCAAATTTCGAGAGGTGAGAAAAATCAAAAACATTGTTCTTTTGCTAAAAAGCCAACAAGAAGCCCATATCTCTTGAACTATTTTTTTTTTTTTTCAAGTAACACGAGTCTATCATTTCACAGCATTCTTTCAAAGGATTTTTATGTATAAATAAGTTTGTCATTAAAAGTTTGGTTGGAAAAATGGTTTTTTCACTTCACTGACAATCTAAAAGCTTACAAAGTAAATGCAAACAAAACAAACAGGTCAAGGTAATAAATCAATAAGTATACTTAATACAGTGCTAGATAATGTATATTTTCATATAAACAAAAAACTCTTGTACTGAGTAAAGGAATATAACTTGATAAACAATCTATCAACGCTTTTCTGGACTCTCTCATTTAATTATCCTCTTCATTATCAACATTTTTTTTTAATTTGAAATCTCATTAGAGCCCTCTGCTGCCCTCTTCATCATAGCTAATTATTATTATTTTCTATCTACTTTATCGTTCTTTTCTCATAGTGAGAGTTTTTTAATTTAAATTAAAAATCTAATCGTATCATTTAATCATTTTGTGTTAAGGTAATTTATTATATCCTTTTATTTCTCTTGACGATCTCTCCCCTCAAATTGAATTAGGATAGCAAAAAGTCTTAATTTATATCTTGTTTTGTCTTGAGATTACTTGATAAATTTAGATTTACAATCTGTCTTAAACTATTTTTGAGAGAAATCGAAAAACGTTTTACTATAAGAATCATCATCTTAACTGGCAACTTATTTCAAAGCCTATTAAATTCCAGTCGACCGTGCATATAATTTCATTTGCAGCCAGCTGGCTGCCAGTGCTGCACTTCGAGGGCTGCTGGCTACCCTGGTGGAACCAAATTAATTACAAAAAAAAAGAAGAAAGAGAAAAAAAATTGAAAAACAAATTAAATTGTCAATGATTTTCTGCCACCCATTTAAGCTTTCTGAAGAGGATTCATTTTCAATCAATCAATGTGGTGTAGTGGTGTTTGAGGTGGTGGTAGAGAGGTGTACTCGTATATGTGTGATATGGTAACCTTGGGCCCATCATATCCTCTTTTCTTTCTTTCATCCTGAAGTGCACAATTGTATAATGTATATAGATATGTTGTTTCTTAAGTGTATCTCTATCTACACCACTTTCGCTATACTTTTGATCCTTTCAAGTTCCTCTTTTCTGATTTTGTTATCACCCATATATAAATATACAAGTACCTGTGCATACAAACATATGAATTTATATGTTTACATACATATATATTTATTTATATGGGGATCAGTAGCGTTGGAAGACTTAAGTGAATAAGTAAGTGATATCCATTTGCTGGTGGAGATGCTTGTCGTCAAATGTGAGTGAGTTCTCCTTTTCACCGTGAATAGGTTAGATATAAGGATTGTTGTATATGGTTCCTCTTGGTGCTTGTTTTGTCCCAATTAAGTGCAACACTTGTATATCCTTTTTCCATTGTTGTTATTGTATGTATATTTTTTTTTTTTTGTGTAAACCATTGTAGTTGTTTTTTTTTTTTTTTTTTGTTTTGAAACATCGTTAAGGGAAATTTATTATTATTTTTTCTTCCAGTTTCATGTGACAAGATGAATAAAAAAATACATGCAAGGGGTGTTTTTGCTTGTTTGTTTATTTTTGTTCTTAAAAAGGAAAATCTTTCCTTTGTTTTTTCTTGTGTTTGGCATGGTTGTAATATTTTAGTTTTTGTTATTTTATTTTTGAACATTCAATTTCAATGGAAACGACACAAGGATGCACAAGTTTTTGTTTTTATTTCTACCTCTTTTTACATTGAATTTTTTCTGAAAGAAAAAAAAAATCTCATAAGCTCAATGGTTCATAAATTTCTTCTCTGACAAGCGTAATCTGATAAACATATTTTATGTCTTTAAGAATAAATAACTATGTATATCAACATATACAAAAAAAGGTTTTTTTTCTTTGAATTTTTCTTAGAGAGATAAAATAAAATGGATTTTTTTCAATAAATCTTTAATAAAACAAATTTATATAAAACCTTAATTATTTTGTATGTACGTAAATTTACGTCAAAGTGGTTGTTTAAAATGTAAAAATATGTTGATATCTTAAAACATAAAATAATAATAAAATTTTGTCCTCTGAAAGCATAATCTCCTGTATAATTGAAGATCTTAAAAATTGTGGAAATCAGTCAAAAAAAAAAATATTCCATTTGGCATAAGAGCAAAGATTCAAAAGATTTGATAAAAATGCCTTAAAAATAAGCTCTTTTATTTTTTTTTAAAGAGAATGCTAAGTATTTATGTATATGGTACCTACGATTCAAAATTTACTTTTTTTTTTACAAACTATAGCCAAAATTGTCTCTGAAATGCCCTAAAAAATCACCCTTTAGCCTAGAATATTCAAAAAATGACTTTTGATTTTTAATACTCAACCCGAAAAGAACATTTTTTGTTCGATTTTCAAAATTGAACTGCTTCCTTTATCGGACATCGGGGCATTTATTTATCCTTATTAATTTTGCATTAAGATTTTAATGGAATATTTTAGTTCTTGTTAAACAACTAATAAAATGTGGAAATACATTACACTGGGTGATATACATAAGGAATAGTAAATGCTTTTACTTGAAATATTTTTAAGTATAAACCTTTTTTATCCACATTTTGTGCATATCAAAACTAGTTTATACTTATTAATTTTCTTTTGCTAGTTTTTACTACTTTTTATGCATAGTGTGTTGATTTTCTTCTCTTTGGATTTGTGATAATCATGTTTTAAAAAATAGGCGAAATTCTTCTTTTTTTTTCTACGTAGCTTTAGGTTGAACCTTGAAAATTGCGTTTTGTCTCTTGTCTATTGCCATTAATTTTATCTTTTCGCCTAATTTAACGTTCTGTAAAGTTCTGGATTGGAAAATATATTTTGTAATTTTTACTGAAAAAAATTCTTTAAAAAAGATTTGTTATGATTTATGAAGTTTAAAGTTTAACCATACGAAAATGTTACACATACACCACAGTGACCACTGCTTTTAATAAAAGTTTCCTGGAATTTAAGAGCATTTAATTAAAAAATATTGGTAAATTGGAGGAAAGGAATGAAAATGAATAACAGTTAAAACTTTATCAACTGCAATTTTTTTAAATTATTACAAGTGTTGAAAAACACTTCATTCAATTCACTTGGTGTTGAGTTGCCGTGGAATTACTTTTTCACAAAGACTGCAACTTCGGCAAGTTGCAGAGAAGTTAAATTATTTTTATTTACCAGAGTTTCGAAAAAAAGTCATGAAAATTCGATATTTTTTAAGTGAAGAAAAAAATGCTACACATACGCCCTAGTGACCGTTTATGTTTAAACTCTAAAAATTGCTAAATAAATTGTAATAAATGTAAAATAATAAATGTATGAAATCACTTTAAGAAGATTAAGGACAATTTTAATAACTATAACAATGCGTTTCGAATTAAATTCCATTCTTTTATTTAAAATTTCAATATGTAATCTAACGCAATTTTAAACCTGAATTGTATAATTAATTTTTTACCCGATATTATAATTATTATAATAATTTTTATATAATTTGTAATGAGTTTACGCAGACTTTCATGATACCAATAGTAAAATTTATTGATAATAAAATGGGCAGAGCAGAATTTGATTACATATTTTTAACACACAAACAGTCTATTTATTACTGTAATGGTTGGGATAGTGAAAGAAGCATTTAGTTTACAAAACTTTTTAAAGTTTATATAAGAAAAATAGTAATAAATATCACGTGTGGGACAACTGTAGAGGACGCGTGAGAATTGGTTTGAAGAAGAGAGTTTTTTTTAATGAAATTTAAACATAATCATAAAACTAATGGTTTCAATAATTAAATTTAAATTTGCTTTGAATAAAAGGAAATGGTAACGGAGTTACGAATAACAGAGTTACGCGCAGCAAAGTTACGGCCGTCAAAGTTACGCGAAACCGAAGTTACGAAAAACTAGAGTTACGAATTCTAAAGTTATGTTAAGCTATGACATGTGATTTTTGGGTTGGCAACAATTGCAACAACAGTTCACCACACCAAAATAACGTCTGTAAAAAAAAGGGGTGGTTTGGTTATTATTTTAATATAAATAATAACAAAGTGGGTATTACAAAATACGCTATGAATAATTATATTAAGTAATAGAAAAAAAAATAGGTATTTGCAATATTAGTTGGACAAATTAGAAGTTTTTGCGATTTTCTCACAAAAACAAGACCATTTATGTATATCTATACCTATCCAATCAAAATTTTACAAGATTAAATAACACCTATTTTCGCTTTACTCATTTAGTTCTGACCAATGAGAAAAATGTTAATCTCTTGTTTGTATTTCCATAATTCCATGTCGTTCCTCGCAATTGTTGCCAACCCAAAAATCACATGTCATAGCTTAACATAACTTTAGAATTCGTAACCCAGGTTTTCTTAACTTCGGTTTCGCGTAACTTTGACGCTCGTAACTCTGTCGCCCGTAACTCTGGTATTCGTAACTTCGTCGGTTTCCCCCTTGAAATATATGAGGCGTTCAAAATAATAATGGGCCCAGTAAACTTTTCTAAAAGTTGAATGTTTTAAAAGTTACCAAAAATCTAATTTTCATTCAGAATTACAGGGTTCCTTAAAGTATCACACTATTTCATAAGCATTGACAAGTGGACTGGTGCCTACTTTTTTTGTAGGTCAAGCGACCGCATAAATAGCATCGAATTTTTAAGCAAGAGACACAACACCCACTATTGGAATTTTAAAAGTCACTTTAAGTGTAAAAATATCGACTGCCTTATTATCCTTAAACATAAGTTTTGACTGTATAGATCATTGAAAATAGACACAAAATGTTTCATTTGATTCAAGGAAATGCCCTGTTTAAAACGTCACTTTACTTTAAGTCAAATACTCTTGAGAAGTAAAATATTTTCAATGAAGACATGAAATGAAAAAAATTGATTTTGTCAAAGTTTCCAGAAAAAAAAAAAAAAACAAATACATACCTACACATGTTTGTGTCACATAAAGTTACTCTCTATAATAGTTTAAAATTAACTTTTATATAGTTAATCAAAATCTACAACATTGTTAATGTCAGTAAGTTTTATTTTTTTTTTTTTCACAAACATGACATCAATTTAAAATTAAATAAAGTCTGTCACAAACTTTTGTTATAAAAAAAAGTTAAGAAAACTTTTTCACCCTACACACATATACCATCATGGCAAGCAAGCAAATAGCTACATGAGATAAGCTCCACTCATTTGCATTAATCCGCATCCTTTTGAGATCAGCTCCAATTTCATATCACTTTATGTTGGAATTTTTTTTTTTTTTTTTACTCTTCGTCTCTTTGTATTTACATTCCATTCTCCTCCGCAATGCCATTGTTATGGTTTTTGTCTATGAAGAAAGCAACTTTTATAATTCCTCGGGTGAATAAAATGCCATTTAACTCACATAGAAAATATGAATTGTTGTAGGATTCCAGTTGCATATCGCAACGGTAGCATGAACGTGCTTCTTTTTTTTCTGCGTATGGTATATCTGCTTCGGCACGCTCCACCTTTACAATCCACATGAACCCTTTTCTACCATTTTTTTTTTTTTATATCCTTATTGTATATTTCTATTTCCAATCCAACTTGTTGCACCACCACCGCCAAGCAGCAAGGATTTCTCATCTTCCTCTCTGTTGCGGCTTTATTATTTTGTTTGAGAATATAAAAGGATTCATTGTTTTACCCAAAAGAATCACATAAAGCCCTTTTATGTATGCACTAAAAAATGAAAAAAAAATTTTAATTGCCTTTGTTCACAATAAATCCTTTCATATAATTTGTTTTATGATGATATATTGCTCTTTTTTTATATCTATCTGTGTGTGTGTGTGTCTGTGTGATGGTTGATAATTAATATCCTTTTTTTGTTGTGTCCTTTACAGAAACTTGAGCAAGACGATGACGACCAGTATTTCAACTCCCCCTGGGCCGACAGCGGCAGTTTAAAACGCCAAGTACATGGTTTGGAAAATCTTAAATTTCGTTTTGGAAAGTAAAATAAAAAAAAAACACACACAAAAATGTAGACAGTTAAGGATATTTATAAATAATGTCCACAATTAATTATTACAAAAAAAAATAGAATAATAATAATAAATAACTTTTTCACTCTTCACATAAAAATAAAAAAAAAAAAATTTACAAAAAAAAAATTATATCATTTGCATAGATTTTTTTCGAACTTACTCATACAAACAAAGAATACTTACATAATATACAAAAAAAACGGTCGCATTATTCAATACAATTAAAACATACACTGAGAAAAATAGACCACATAAAATAGAACAAAAACAATAAGATTTCTCTATGGTTTTCATCCAAGAAGGAAACCTTATTAAAACAATCGGGTTTTCCTTATTGTTTTAAAATCTGCAAAAAAATAAAAAAAAACGATGACCAGGCTGGGAATCGAACTGGAGACTTCAAATCATTAGTCGCCCACCTTACCACCTGAACCAACCTGAGATGAAAATGATGACCGCGATTTTTGTTCTTGTGCTAAGTTGCAAAAAAAATTAACTTTTCAGTCAAGTTTTAATAAGATTTTCTCTATAAAAATTATAAGAAATCTCCTTAAAAAAACCTTATTAATCGTTGATTTTAATAAGATTTCCTTATGAAATGTATAAACGGTAAAACAATATGGCAATCTGTTAGTTTTAAGCGGGTCATATTTTTCTCTGTGTACAACAATAATTCAAACAAACAAAACAAAAATGCAATAATAAATAGCTAGCTACATAAAATAAATAAATAAAATAAAAATAATTATATATGAATTGCAACTTGAAAATCGGTACAAAATAAACAAAAAAAAAAAAATAAATAAGTTCATATAGAAAAAATATAAAATGTACTTGTAATTTAAATTTAAAAAAAATTTATTTCGAAAATAAAAATTTCAACAACAAAAAAAAACAAAATAAAAGCTTTAAATAATTTTATTATTGCTGCATTGTGTTAGCATTGTGAATAAAATTTAATACAAAAAGAAAATTAAATTAAAAAAAAATATATATATGAATTTATTTTAGCGCAGTTTGGCACAATATCCATCGAAGAATTCACTCTTTTTAAGCTTTACATTAATCCACTTATATATTAAAAAAAATAAAATTGCATAGCCAAGGGAATTCTTTTGTTTCAAAATACATAATAGTAACTTTCATTTTATAAATTTTTCCACTTTAAAGCAAGTTAATAAAGCTTATGATATGAAAAGGCACCCACTTAAGAAGGCATTTTCAATATAACAAAAACGAAAACAAAAAACTACACAATAATAATCAATATTATGAAGTATCTTGTAACAATAGACTTGAGAGAAAGATATAAATTTAACAGGGCTTCTTCTAGAAAATCATACTCGATCTATAAGAGAGGTTTGCGTGTCAAAGGGCAATGGTTTAAATAAGAACAAAAATGTTATTCAAACTCATTCAAAAAACTATTTGTTGCCAAAACTTAAAAGCTTATATAAAAATTAAGTATTTTATTTTTCAATTAATTTTGGTGGCAATCTTAATGTTAAATCTTTATAAAATTGAGGAGATCAACTGAAATTGGGACAGATATGTTTTTCTGTTTTGTATCAGTTTTATTTGAGATTGTCAGATTGATGTTCACATTGATTCGTGGTAATAGAACAGAAAGTTCAAAGTTTGGTGTCAAAAAAATTTTTGTTCAAAATACAAAGAACACTATTACTGAAAACAGGAGTTTTGAACAATTGGTTTTAAACATTTGTTGACAAGAATGTAATCACATTAATAAATCCAAAGTGATTTAAACTCTTAATCATTTAAACTGGAAAGTATTTTTGCATGGACCGACTATTTTGAATTTATTGAAAATTTGTCTAGTGTTATGAGACCAAAAATAGTAGATTTTGAAAGTCCATATTTTTTCCAATTTTAGCCGTATTCAATTTTTACGACCATTATGTTGAAAGATAAAGTATCTTCTTTTCTCCTTTTCATGTTTTAATATCTATAAATGCTCAAAGGATAAAAATAGACCATTTAGTAAAAATATACAAAATTTTGTTTTTTTTTTCCTTTTTTGAATAGTTTTTCTTAAGTTTTTTTACAATATTTTAGTTTTAAAATATTTTTCTATAATACAAAAAATTACTTAATAAAAATTTTCAAACTCGGCTTGCTTTTCAAGTTATAGACAAAAACTCAAAAAGTGACATAAAAAGTCGAAAATATTGATCGTTACAAAAATGGTCATCTATTATATATATTAAAGTTTGGTTTTGTGTACGTTCGCTAAACGGCCACATCGACTGACTTATTTTCTTAAATTTTTTTTAAATCAAAGAGACATAAGAGGAGAAGGTTTAAGGCAAAAAAAATTTAAGATTTTATAGGGTAAATAGGGGTAACATGACATAGAAAAAAGAGGCTATTTTCTAAACGGTAAATCGTAATGAGTTGACTTTTTTTTAAATGATAGACAAATTTATTCAATAGATAAAAACGGTATTGAAAAAATTCAAAAAAATTTCAGAACCAAGTTGTGAAGGTTTTTTTGCAGTCATAGACCTTCGACAAAACACTAATTACAGGTACGCAAAATTTTGCACAGAAATTTGAGTTGCAATATTAGAAAGATATTTAAAAAAAAAATTATGGGTATAATACGGATTTTTTTCATAGGCCCTGTATTTTGAAATAAAAATTTTTGAAAAACAACTAATTTTTAGGGACATTTTTGAGTAGTCTTTTATTTTTTTGGAATTTTTAAAAGTCTGCAAAAATCTCAAACTTATAGGAAATATAGGTTTTAATCATGCGCATGCATGAGTATTTTGCATAAGCCACTTTTGCTAAAAGTTTAAAAGTTAATATTTTTAAACTCATTTTATGAACTTTTCAAGTTTGTATCCTCTTTTTCATTTGAAAGAGTCGAACATTAGAAATAAATACAAGAAATGGCGGAACGAAGTCCGCCGGGTCAGCTAGTATCTTTATAATTTATTCATATATTTTGAAGAAAATTATCCAAAAAGTGTACTACACATGAAAAATTTAAAACTATGAGGATTCGAAAAATTTTGATTTAATCTTTCAGTAGATAATAAAGTTTTTGTTTTGCAAAATTTTTTTTTAATGTTTTAATACATTGCACTTAAACATCTGGAATGACCCAGAAAAGTTTTCCTTATTTACTCAGCTTTCAGGCCATGGCTCTGTTCGGATTAGTCGTTTATTAATCAAGATATAGCCCGAATACTAAGTATGTTGGGAAGAACAACGACAAAAAACTTTGAAAAATCATATCTCGAAAACCTATACATTAATATTTGTTTGGATAAGATTTTCGAGTTTTCTCAAATCTATACGAAAAATATAACGGCAGTTGGTATCCAAAAATTTTTTATTTTTTTGTAAATTACTTTTTTTCAATAAAATCGACAAGAACTCAAGAGCAACTCTACGCTGAATGCGTTATATTAGACAAAATTTAACTTCAAGTAGTAACTGTTATAATTTAAGTAGATTGCACTTTCCTATCTATTATTTTATTGTTGCTGGTTTTTAGCAAAAGTTTACCCAGGTTTAATTTTGAGAAAGTGTCGATAGTGTACATCCATCTATTTATCGATTTATTAATCGATTTGTTTTAAAAGAAAGGCTATTTAATTCTATGTCCTACAGTACGTTCGTATTTAAAATTAAAACGTAGAGTTACCACTTTTAAACGTTTACCTATTTCTAGGTAAATTAAAAAAAAAATAAAATGCACGACTGGGTCGCACGTACTTGCTCTTGTAGTTCACAGTATCTTTATCTTAAGGGGTAATAACACCTTGTAAACCACGAAATCGAGCGTCATTTTCATCACCGTATAAAACAAAGAAGAAATATTATTTTCTTTTGGTGTTTGTTTAGTTTAATTAAGTATATTAACAGGTAACAGAATAGGATAATGTTAAATTTTTTAATGATGTGAAATTTTTTAAATGGCGGTGTAGTTCAGGATGATAGTAAAATCCTGTGCTCCCATTGGGCGACCAGCTAACTCCTACAGTTTTTAACCGATTGGGCTGAAATTTTGTGTGGAGCTTAAAAATAATAAAATATTTTTTTTTAAACTAATGCCATTTCTTTAAAAACTAATATTTCAAAAGAAAATAGTATTTTTAAGCTCCACACAAAATTTCAGCCCAATCGGTTAAAAACTGTAGGAGTTAGCTGGTCGCCCAATGGGAGCACAGGATTTTACTATCATCCTGAACCATTTAAGCCATTTAAAAAATTTCACATCATTAAAAAATTTAACATTATCCTATTCTGTTACCTATTAATATACTTAATTAAACTAAACAAACACCAAAAGAAAATAATATTTCTTCTTTTTTTATACGCTGATGAATATGACGCTCGATTTCATGGTTTACAAGGTGTTACTACCCCTTAAATATCTATTGGAAATTTAAGATTTTGTAGAAAAAAAAAATCAAAAAAAAAAAATCAAAAGTTTAAAAATTAAATTAAAAAAAATTTTTTTTTTTTTAAATATTTTTTTTTTAAATTTTATACTTAATGATCTCTGTAAATTTTAAATAAAATAACTAATGCTTTGATGAAATATATGAACTTAAAAAATATGTCAATTTTTGAAAAACGGCAACGCCATATTTCCGTCTCCGCATTTTTTGAGAAAAACTAAAAACGCAGATTATTCCGCACACCAAATTTGATCGAAATCGTTAGAGCCGTTTTCGAGAAATTTGCAATACCTCGAAAACGTTATATGGGAGGTATGCGTTAAAATGGAGATATTAAAAAAATAAAAAAAAAAAGGGTCTAGGGAATTACGTAAAAATCATCTGTACCAAGTTTCAAGCAAATCCATCCATCCGTTTAGGCCCTAGCTCGATGTACAGATAGACGCACAGACGCACGGGCCGACGGACGGCATGAGGAAAACCACTTTTTTGATCTTCTCCATCATCGTAATGTTGGTTTTGATTAAAACCTTGATTTTTTTTTTCTACACGAAACCAATACTTGCCCTATAGAGCAAGTAAAAAGATGTATACGCCACATTGACCCATTAAAAAATTTACTTTTTAATAATATGACATTTTTTTAAATATTTTTTTCCTAAATCTAAATCTGATTTCAGAAAAATTCTAGCACGTACCAATTTTTTTTAAATGATTTTTAAAAACACACATTTTATGATACTTGTTGACAAAAACAGCAAATATATTGAAATCCTGCAGTTTTTAGTTAAGGAAAATGTCATATATCAACCCCTGTTGTATTTAAAAAGCCAAATATGTAAAGAAAACTGTAATAAAATACATTAAACAAAATTTGTACATGTTTTGTAATTTTATATACTTTTTTCTAATTAAAAATATCTTATTTGTGATAAACCATTCGATAAACTGCCTTTTAAAGCTTCAAATTTGTTTCTATTAGGAACAAAAGTATACTAGTTAGAATCCGTAGTTAAAAAAATTCTATCACTTCAGGATTTTGAGATATACGCATTAAAGAATCACCAAATCAAATTTTTTTTTTTAAGAAAATCTCAAAAAAAATTACTATATCTCAAAAACGACAGCTGACCGAAATTTTTTGAATTCGGATTCAAAATCAGCACACTAAAACCATTAGAAATGTATACTTTTTTTCTAGTGAGAAAGAAAAATGAATTTTAATTTAAACATATATATAAATTAAGATATCTCGGAGAAGAAAAGAGATATTGAGAAGATTTAAACTGAATTTGGAAGAAAAAAAAACAAAGTATTGCTTCGAAAACAGCAAAAAAAAATGGGTTTTTGAGATTTTCCAACGGGAATATCTATAAAATGTGACGTGCTAGACCAATTCTGACTTTGGATTCGGAAATGCTTTAGAAAAGTTTAGTTTTTATTAAAAGGAGGATTTCCTTGCAGACCAGAGTAATTACTCTAGCTTATAAGATATTGTATCTTACTGAGTAATTTTATACCTAATAAAAAAAATCTGCAATTTTGAAATGGTTCCAATGCATACAAAAGTGTATTATGCATAAAGGAATGCATTTTTAAAAACAATAAATGCATTTTCAAAGATTTATGGTAATTCTTATTATTAGGCTCACAAAAGACTCTTGCTCTAAAGATTTTAACAATAAAAATACATCTGAAAGAATGTAAAACATTCAAAAAGGTCTTTAAATAGGACTTTTTTGTATCTACTTTCAAAAGAATAAACAGCGTTATGATAATGCTGACAACATGCTGGAGTTGTGAGAAATAAGCCCGGAAGCAAGATTCTAGGAAAACGACAAAAACCAACTTGTGCTTCCTAGTCACATACTTAGGCGATGTATGTATATTAAGAGCTATAACCTGTGAACTCTCATGAAAAAAAGCATATTTGTTTTTGACACTTAACTTCACTTAACTTAAGGCTATTTTGCGGTTTTTATGTATATTTTTTGCCTAAGACTTACAACAATAAAAAAAAATTTCATATTTTTTCGATGATATTTTGTCATACTGCTCAAAAATTAATTACAAAAAATTAAAAAAAAAAGTACTACTTATACATTACATACATTATGTACTGTGTGCATTTAGAAGCCTGCACTTTTTTATATTTCTTTTACTCATAAAAATAATTGTTTCTCCTTTCCTTAAAAAAAAAATTAATAAATAAAAATCGAATATCATCACTATATTATACAAAATGACACTATTTATTAATAAAATAATTTTATATAAAAAGAATAATTTCAAAAAAAAAAAAAATAAAAATGTGATCGAATAAAATATTCTAACTCATTGGCTCTTAATAAAAAAACAAAACAACAAAAATATGTATTTAATAATATTAAAAAAAAAGTATTTAAATATATATAGATATAAAATATAAAACATAATGACACATCTTAATTGTAGATATCTATTTTCAATCGTGCAATAAATATAATAATTAAAATTAACATAATTAAGTAACATACTTTCATAAGTATTAATTTATTTATTAGCTTAAACAAATAAGATCAATTGGTTTCTTATAAAAGTATCTTTCTTTTTTTTTATATATATAATAAAATATATTTATATTTTTTAAAAATAAGTTCGAAAGTAAAAGTTATTTTCGAAGATAGTCCATTTCGAAGTCGAAATTTTTGTACATAGATTTATTTTTATAAAAGCATAAATATCATTTATTTTTTTCTTATTTTATTTTTTTTTTTAATAGAAACTTTTACTTAATAAATGCTAAAATGCAGTTTTAAGTTTTTTTGGACGTTGGCGTTGCTTATTTAATGGAGAACAAAATTTGTTGTTGTCGGTTTGAGTCAACATTTAATTGTTAGAGACTGTTATAATTTGGTTCCTTGTCAAGTTTAGTACCTATAACAAGAAAAAACAAAACATTTTATAACAGTTTATAATAGTTTGAGTATGACTACGGAAATAAAAACACCTAAACGTCATTGTGACTTCTATTACTGCAAATTATATATGGGTATACAAAATGCATACATGCTCTCTGCTTAGTGAGTAGATGAATTGATTTCCTTAAATGTCCGGTTCATTGAAAGTAAAGTAATCATGAGTAGTTTACCACGTCAAAACGAACACGAATTTAATACAAATCGTATCTACTCGGGAAGAAGAGCATGAGTAGATGATAGTACTAGATTAACCAAAACATCTACTATTAGTAGACTACCACCTCCAATAGAACAGGGCTATTAAATATGCAATCGCGTTGGTATGGTAAAGAGCCGAACAGAATGCGTCGCTCGTCACTCGGCGACTAAAATGACAGCTGTCAAAAATGTAAAATTTGTATGGAAGGCGCCCATCGGCAACAGAATGCAGTAGCTCGGCGATTCGCTCAAAAGTTGAACTTTTTTCAACTTCATCGCGCGACGAGTTTGACGTCTATGTTTTTTTCATTTGTTTACTGTTTCTTATGTTTTTATTCTTCTCCGTGGAACTTTTTGTTTTAAATGTTTGGTCGTTGATTTAACTTGATTATTAAATCCGTAAAAAATTCAGGGTAAACTCCAAATCTGTTGTAAAACTCAGAAACTTTAACTCTCCGAAATTGCAGGCAAATCTATGATTCAACTGTGGTTTAAGATTCATAAAAATTGTATAATATAAGAAAAATCACGTTAAAACTAGAGTTGAATCTGTTGGTATACGTGAGTTAGAAATTTGCACAAGTCGAAGTAAGAAAGAATCCTAAATTGTATTTTCCATATAAAATTCTGCTTGGAAGCTAAAAACTCGATTTACGAACTACGCTATACGATTTATCTTACACAATAAATCGTAGTTTAGTTTTATAGCTTCAATGGAAAAACATTGAGAGTTCAGTTCGGCAGATGTTCTGCTTTTTGACATTAGGTACATATCGCTGATTTTTTAAGACAATCGACAAGATGACATGGGACAAGTGCTGCCAATGTATAAGATACAGTAGATATGTATGTACATATGTTCGTCTCCTGAATATGAATGGCTGAATTGTCAAAATTAATTTCAAAGTAATATTACTTTAAAATTTCCCCTGATGTAGGTAAATCTATATATCTTTGGCATCGAATTTAAAAAAGCAAAAAACTGACATTCTATCCACCAGGGAATTGGTATTCTGATGCTTGCCAAAATGAAAACCTCGCCATATTCTGGCACAATAATACTTTGCTTCTTTTTAATATTTTATCGTAACCTTTATGTCTTCACCTTTTTTATATTTTCATTTTATTGACACAAGCGGTCATGTCAAATGTCAGAAAACATTTCAAAGCGTTGTTTTTGTTGTTGTTTTGTTTTGTTTTTTTTTTTTTGCTTTTATAATAATATCCACCCACTTAACGATTGGTAACCCATTTGGCTATGCCAACATCAACAAGAATATACATCACATACGAATTGGAAACGAAATGATGGATGCACACAAAATGGCAGCATGACAAAAAAATATATATATATAACATAACATGGCAACAAAAATATCCTTTTTATAGCATTTTGTTTTTGTTTTTGTATTCAAATATGACGAAGAAGAAAAGGGAGGCAATGCGGCTAAAGGGTATATTCTGTCAGTGAGTGAAAGAGTGGGTGGATAAGGATATTTTTTCGTTTTTTTTTATTTTTGTCTTGTTTTTTCTACTATGTACATACATAGAATAAAAAAAATTATTTATTATCGTTTCGGGTTGTCTAGCATTTAAATTGTACTTGACTGCAGAAGAAAAATTTTGTTAGGCATTATGCCAAATGTGTAATCAGTCAAAAACGTTAAAAGTGCCTCCTAATGATGCTCAATTGCATCAATAGATGGGGTTAGTCTTTTATTTATTTTTATTCAAATGTCAAATATCAAAAAAAAAGACAATCCTTAATTGTTGAACATATAATATTATATTTCAATTTTATTTTCTTTGTTTTAATAAATATAATAAATTAATTTAAAATAATAAATGTAAATATAAAAAAGAGAATTAAATTATTTTAATCATGTCACATTCTATTACAATTTTGTATGATTATAATTTAATTTAAATGCTTAACATGCCTAAAATATATTTTTTTAAATGTCTTTTAACGACAGTGATACATATATATAAACCTTAATCGTATTTAAATTTTAATTATAAATTGACGTTATATTAAACATATATAAGCAATAACAAAAGTGAATGTTTATTTTTCTTGTTGTAAAATTTATTTTTAATAAGAATTAATTTTTATACTCAAATCACCACCGCTAAAATGTTATTTGTATGAAGGAATGATTTTTTTACTTTTAAGAAACTGAAAATCGCAGGAAAATAATGCATTGTGTAAATAAAAAATTGTGGTTATTAGTATTCGTTCTAAAATAAATAACAAAATAATTACAAAAACACAACACATAATAACAATAGGGATGTAACCGAATCTGTCAAAGCCAAATCTGACAACCCCCACTTTGACGAACATGACAGATACAAGTTTTACCTAAATTTAATAAAACACGGGCTATAAATTAATTTTCGTATGAATTTATCAGCTAAGTTGTTGCTAAACTTTTTAAAGACTCTTGTTAAATTGATTTTTTTATTAAAAAAAAAAACAAAAATGTCAAGTTCATCAAAGTGGACAGTTTGACGTTTGAGCACTTCTTGCTTAAAAGCCCTATACAATCTTGACAAACTTGGGTGGTGTAAGCCAATATAATTTTTGTGTCACGTTCTCATACAAATTAAATTCTGACTATAGCAAAATCACCGCGGAAGGGGGACTATACTCTTGAGTAGATGATCTACTTCATTTATTACAATTTATCTACATAATTCTTTTCTGCACGAAAAAATGGTGGAAATCGTATTTATTTCCTTAAATGTAGATTTCATTGGGCCTTACTAATATAATCAAACGCAAATATCCACTATTTATAATTAACCAGAAGGTTAAAACAAAATCCTAAGCTTTAACAAAATGATACCAATAAATAATTTAACCTTTTTAGCAACTATAGTCTCCAGATTTTTCTTCCATCTATTACAAAATCTACTACAAATGAAAACAAAAATTAATGAACTGTCAGAATTTCCGCCAAAAATTCTGTTTCAATTTTTTGGTGGAATGCAAAAGAAAAAATAGTTTCAATTTTTAATAAGGAGTTCGAGTGATGAAGGCTTCATCAAAAACACTGAAGGTATTCATGCAACGGTGTTAGCTCCGGGTTAACCTAATGAAATGGTAAATGTGGTAAACGAACTGTCAATGTCAAGTCCATACACAATTTTGACACATTTACCATTTTACCATAAGTTTACCCAGACTTTACACAGTTTCATAAATACCCCTAATGTCTTAATTCTGTTCTCATACCGTCAACATTCCAAGTATCGAAATGTGAGTCAAAGCTTATAGTCGTTTTCAATTGGAATCCGATCCCGAACGCCAAAAAAAACACCTGAACACAGTTCTTTTCGGTTTGAAGTTTCCTGTCTTTGTATAATGTGTATTTTTCCACAATCACTCTCTCATCACTTCACGACTATATGAAGATCACAAAGAGGGAAATAGCAAACCGCATTTATGATTGCATGATGTAAGAAGAGAAGGTTATATCATTAGAGTCGCCATTTTACAAAGTGGAGTATAGTACATAAGTTTTTGACGTTTAATTTGGCAAAGTCAAAAGCAACAACAATTTCCAAGACAAATTTGTTAATAACAATTTCAATTTTTTTTTTCATCTGACAGTTCTCGATACAGACACTTTCTTCGCGTGATACTACCTTCTTTTCTTTTACCATGTTATGATTGTAGGAATATTCATGATCATTTTATTAATATTCATTTTGTGGAACTTTTCAAAAGTTTATTACGTCATATGTCATCGTGTCTTTCAGTGTGTGTTGACAGCATGTTGTGTTGACAGGCCATACAACATGACACCTTTGTAATAGATTCTAACGTTATTGTTACGACATAGACGCAACGCAACGCACTGAACACTGAATATCAGCGTTAATTGTCTAATCCCATAGCTTAACAATAAATTTCAAAATACTTGAAAGGCGTCACTCCTGTCAAAAATTGACATTAGGCTGGAATTGATTTAACTACAATGTTAGGCGTGTTCTTTTGTAGGTGATAAACTACTCATGATAAGATTATTAGTAGATCTAGTAGATCTACTAAATTGTAAGGGTGGTGGTGGTTAATATTGTGACAGCTTGTCATTCGTATTAATTTTATAACTTTACCATTGTTAAAAAAAATGGAAGAGCTTTTAATTTTAATATAGAAATGTTTAATAGAAAAAATGCAAGCAAAGCGTCACTATTGTAAATTAATAGGGCATGAAAAAAATATATGGAATTGTATATTATATAGCAAGGAAACAATTATAGAAAATGATAGAAACTAGCTAGCCTCAGTGTATTTCCATTTTAGCTGTGTTTTCGTGCCAGCTAAACAACAATATAGCATTTTTTTACGAAAACGCTGATTTTAAAGCTGTTTGTTTCAAGCGGACTGTTTAAAAGTTTCAAATTGTTCCAGATCATCCCATCTCATTTTTACTGGTCTTAGTAAATTTTTAAACTTCGAAGTCTGCCGAAAACATAACTCTTGTCAAATAAAATTGTGTAAAGAAAGATCATAAATATAGTAACCACAATTTGTTTATGAAGAGAATAATTGCAAAATTTATTTTCATATTTTATCAATTACCTATCACAAAAAAACAAAAATTACTTTAATAAATTAACTTAGTGCTTTAAACAATTTACAAATTGTTGATCGTAAAGAAAAACAAAAATATAAAAAAAAAAATATACATACCAACATAAGATTGTAAAATTTATTTATTTAAAGGATTTCGATTCTTGATCTATAAATAGTTTCAAAGAAACATTCTTCAAAACTCACAATCATAATTATACACTACAAAACAAAATAAAAATATAAAAAACAAATTAAAATCAACTTTATCTCCTTAAAAATAAAATAAAAATATATATAAATATCTTAAAATCTAAATTATAGTTTTAATAATAATAAAATAAGATTTAAACCGATAAAGAATAAAAAAATAAAAAAAAATATGTAAGCAAAGCGAATCAATTTTAAATTTAATATTAAAATTAAATATTTAAATAAAAAAACAAAGAACGATAAAACTTAGACCAATTCTCTTAGAATTAACTTTGCCGTTTGAACAAAAAAAAAATCACTAGTATATAAAAAAACACACACTCTATAGTTACATAGAAATAATTTAAATTTAAAAATAAAAATTATTATTAGTTTGAAATGTAAAAAAAATATAAATATATATTTTTTAAATAATTTATTTTAAAATAATTTTATTTTTAAAAACTACGCTTAATACGTTCTAAGTGGATGAAATAAAAAAAAAAAAACATTAAAAGCACAACAGCAGCAAAAGAAACACACAAAGTTACCTATAGGGTAGGTAATCTTGAAAAAAAAAATATATTTTCTTTTTGAAAAAAAAAAAAATTAAATTTATGCAAAAAAAAAATAACAAAAAAGTGATCGATTAAAAAATATTATCAAAATGGTCAAAAATAAATGCAGTTTTAATTTATGTTCATTTAAATTTTACGATAACAACAAATAATGTAAATAAAAAATATCTAGGTGAAAATTGTTAAAAATAAAAACAAAAATAAATAAACACAAAAAATCAAACCAGCCATTTAATGGAATCTTAATTTTAAAACTCTTATTTGTACAAGAAGAACATAAACATAAACTAAAAATAAAAATGAGACCGAAAATAAAATCTCTATACGCCCATAATTATAATAATCTTTTTGAGCTTTTTCATTGCAAATTAAAAAAAAAAGAAAATATTAAGTAATAACAAAAAAAAAATTCACAAAAAAAATAAAAAAAAACGTTGAAATAATAATGTTATGTTTCGAGAGAAATTGAAGTTATGTAAAAAAAAAAAAACAAAAAACAAAAAACAAAACAAGAAAGAAAAGAAATATCTATTCTAACTGGAAAAATAAATTAAACATAATAAAACATGTTGTGAAAGCTTTAAATTAAAAATAATTATTATTGTTTTATTTAATATAAAAATAAATTTGAATTGGATTTTGTTTCATTTAAATATTGATGAACGTCAAAACTACGCCCCCATAATGTAAGGTGGTTTTTAGCATGTTTCTTAATGCAACAAACTATGGTGGTTTAAGCGTACTAGTTCTATTTTTGTCATGGATTTTCACAATAGCCCTGTTCCTTTGGGAAGTAATAAAGTACTATCTACTAGTAGTTTGCTAACGAATTTTAATAGAAAGCACTCGCACAGAAGATCATGAGTAGTTCGCAAAAAGTATAAAGTTATGATTACAGGGTTAACGAAATCGGTCAACGCGTTGACTCTCTGACGTAAAAATGACGTCCCAATCTGTCCCAAGTGTGATCGTCAACGAAAACTGTAGCTGTGGCTGTCATTGAGTTGACGAGTACGATGACACTCGCGTTGACACACATTTTTGAGTCAACGCATTGACTATTTTCGATGACCGTGTAATCTCTCTCTGTCAATGTCATTGGGACGCGTTGACTGCGTGTCGTCGCAATGGCGTGTCCCAGCGTTGACGGGGCTGAATTTAATACGGTGTCATCGTTTCAGATTGACATTGTGTATTTGTATAGAAATGTGATGCAAGTTGGAATGGGAACATCTTTTGTAGGACGATTGTTTGAAAGGTGAACCGTTTTGGATTGAGGTTGGTTCTCATTTCACCTTTTTGTTTTTTTTTTTAGTAATTTTGCATTTACATTATAATCAAAATTAATCAATCAAAATATTTTTTACCATTTTGCTGCAAATTAATTAACAGTTGCATGTTTTATAAAAACTCAATTTCTTACTTTTATTTCAGAGCAACACCCAGAAAAAAAATTGTATGGTGTGACACTGGTTTAATATTTTGAAAACTTGCCGTGTTGTTGCAGTTTTCAAAAATGTATAAAAAATTCCAAAGTTGAAATTATAACGAAAGATATTACAATTTGAATGCGAAAAAACAGATGTTTTCAGAGCAAAATAACAAACAAAAATCGAGGCTTTTATTCAAAAAGAAATAAACAAACAACAGTCGAGAAAATGTGTCTATTTTTCTTTGTTATTTTTCTCTGAAAATCCCTGTTTTGTTGCTTTTAAATTTGAATTATCTTTGGTTTTAATTTCGACTTTGGAAGCTATAATACATTTTTGGAAACTGCAATAACACGGCAAGTTTTTAAAAAAATAAACCTATATCACACCATACAATTTTTTTCAGGGTGTTGCTCTAAAATAAAAGTAAGAAATTGAGTTTTTATAAAACATGCAACTGTTAATTAATTTGCAGCAAAATGGCGTAAGAAATAAAAAATATTTTGATTAATTAATTGTTTCTTATTATTAGACAATGTTTTAGTGAAAGAGAAATCAATTATAAGCGGAGGTAGCAAAATACTGTTGCAAAGTCGAGATTTTTCGAAATTTGACAAAAACTGCATTAAATCGAAAACCGTAAGGATTTGGGATGAACAAGTTATCAAATTCTGAGAGTTCTAAAGTTGACTTATCAGCATATTTCGTTTGATCCATTACTTTTGGGATACCCTGTATATTCGTTCAACAATCTTATCAGAATTCGTTTAAGACTCCTTAAAAGTGCATTGCGTATATCTCGAAATATTAACATTTCTGTCTCACTATGAAGTGCAAGTGGGAAAGCAATAAATAAACGTCAAAATGAGTCGGCGGAGTGAGGCTAATCCTAAGCAATCATTTGTTGTTGTTTACTCCAAATTTTTACTGAGCTAATTACGGAGTTACCAATAAAACACGGCTATTAATTAACGAAAATAAACCTTCATCAAATCCAACCAGATTTCCCCATACATTTTTGCCATTTTACAAGGTTTATAGCCTGTTTTTACTACAGCCCAAACAAGATAATTACGCAAATTATCTCATATTGAATGTCAAATCGTATAAAAAAAAAAAAAAATAAATTGAACTGGCCTAATTTGCGAAATTACCCCAGAGTTTACACCATTGCATGAATACCCCTAATAAGTGGGATTTTTTTCATCCAGAAGTATTGAAATTCTCCAATCTGATTTTTAAAGAACGGTCAAAACGTAAAAATAAATCTTTTCATAAATCATCTCATGCATTGTACCTACCTAAGTCTCGTACAAATCATGGAGAAAATCTATAAGATCTTCTAAATCTTCTAAAAGGCTAGCAATTTTAATGTTTGTTTTGGTCTGGACGCATTCATTTCATTAAGTCGCAAATAAAAAGTAAAGTCAAAATGGAACATTTTTGTTTAATAACAATTTTGTCGTTATTTTGCGATATATTGGGATTGTTATGCTGAAAAATAAATTCAATTAAGACTTAAGGCAGTGAATGAATTCGTTTACCACTCTGAAAATTTATTAGCCTTTTCCCACTGAGCTAAAACGCGGGTTTCGCAAAAAAAAAAAATCCAAAAACCACCACCAAAACTCGGGTTTTACCATACATTTTTGCCCCCAGCAGATTTGTTCGTAAAACACGTTAAGTTTTATATAAAACCACTCAAAACCTGAAAAATGAAACAATTCAGCTCTAAATTGCGGTGTGCTAAAAATGAATTTGGGTGTACTAAAACTATCTCTGTGATTCTCTTTCTTAAAAGTAAAAGAACACACGGCACAAGAATAAGATATCGTTCGATGACTTGAACTATGACGTTTGGAAGAAAAGGCCATGAAATTAACAAAAAAAAAATAATTTCAAAAGATTTTAGGTACCTTCTTATCACAGTACACATAAAAAGGTAATATATTCCGAACTGACATTGGTCGCCAAATTGTCAAAACATGTCAATTTGGAGACCAACGTCAGCTATCGAATTCTTATTTGTTTTAAAATACCGAAGAAAAACGCACAAAAACCGAAAAACCACGCACAACACTAATTTTTTAACAATTATCGACCATTTTCCGCGAAGAAACACCAGGAAAATTTGTTATTTTTCAATTTATAATTGTTTTAAATGACATTTTATAAAATAAAACAAAAACAAATTTCCTGTTTACTGCGATTTAAATATAAAAATCAAAGGCCGATTTGACATATTGGTGCCCATTTTTGACAAACAAATTTTGACAACGTTCGGAATATATTACCTTATTATGTGTACTGTGCCTTCTTATAATTTATTGTTTATGTGCTTTTAAATGTTCACTTTTTTCTTACTTAGAGTATGTTTTTTTTACTTTGTTTGTCATTAATTTGGAGGGCAATGAGGTGTTGCAGGATTATTAAAATAATTAATACGTCAAACGAAAACCTGAAAATTTCCGGTAAGAACGCATTTCAAGTTTTAAAAATTTGTATGCCGAAAACCGCGTTTTGGGTTTGGTGGGAAAAGTTTATTAAAATGTAGCTAAGAATATACAAATGGGCAGGTGGCCATGGCACAGAGGAATAAGTAGATGACTTCAGAGCCAGACATCGTGGGTTCGAGCCCAACGGTCGGCTCAGAAGTTTTTTCTAAATCGCCAGCTTAACTGAAGCCACCTGTGCGATAATATGAGACAATTTTCAACTATGTCTCCTCCTCTGTGCCACGTAGTTCTATGTTATATGTTCTTTCTTTGTGTCTATCTGTCCTTCTCTTTGTCATTGTCTGGTGTTGTCTCAGCCAAATGGCCTCAGTTGCCGCGCTGATAAGTGTCAGTTGTTCGTACATTCATGTACGAAGTACTATGTATATAATAATAATAATAATAATATACAAATGGTTTTAGGTTTTTGTGAAAAAAATGTTTGCATCCATCATGTATGCCATGGCCATACTACTACGGATTTAAAATAAATAAACAGCATTTTTGACAGATAGCTGTCAAAGTTCTAACTAACAATTTTGCTTCTATAAAGCTTTATAGATGCTAAGTTTTATAGAAGCAAAATTGTTTGAAGGGAGTGTATGTACAGTGGTGCCAAATGTTTGGACGGATTTCAAGGCTTGGCCACACCGAAGTTTTTTTGTATGAAAAAAATTCCACATCTGAACGTTGATGTGTCAGTTTAGAATTTTTTTCATACAATTACCCGTACCGCTACCACATGTACCCTTTGGTGTGGCCAAGCCTTCAAATATCCCGATGTCGTTATTTTACACAAAATCTTTATAGATAAACACAAAAAAAAACACACCTTATATTAATTACGAAGGTATTTTTACTAAAACCATCATTTTTCAAATTCCGCAAAATATTTCAAGAAAATGACCAAAAAAATATATTATATTACCGCACTAACCACGTCCACTTCTACATTCAACCAAGGCTTCCCAAACCTATTTTCATACCTCTCTCTGAACACATTCATCTGTCACATTTCTCATCAGCTGTTTGACAGCACTGCCAGCATGCAAGCAACTTTTCTATTTATTTTGACAGGTGTTTTGCATTTTTCTTCTTCTTTTTTTTTTGCTTTCAGGTTCTTCTTTCTTTTTATTCAATTTTCTCACATTCCATTCTTTGACAGGTAGAATGTGTGTAAAGTGAAAAATTTTGTTTTTTTTTGTAAACATTTTCCAACAATCGACACCAACAAAAAAAAAAAAAACTCTAATTCTTAAATTATATTTGTTCGTCCTTTCCACCCAAAGAAGTTAAGATTATTTAACTTCTGAAAATGGACAATAAAAAGGATATTTACAATTTATGGGTACAATATACAACAAAAGTAAGTCTGGAAAGGGGGATAAATGAGACACTCAATTTTTTCATGTTTTCTTACAATTCCAATTACTTTTTTTTTAAGTTTCTAATTAAGAAATTATAAGTTTATTATCAGTTAAAGGACTACGCCTTGTCCCTTTTGGGAAAAGTATTTTATAGTAATTTAGAAAAAAAAAGAAAGGAAAACGAAGCTCCTTCCCACGTAATCAGCAAAAAAACAAGCGAATTTTTGCAGCTTTTTGTTGTTGCGTCGACGTCGTCGTTGTTAACTCTCGTTTTCGTCGTTGTTGTATTCAAGTAAAATTATACCCCCTTTTCTCAAATGAAGCTTATTTTTATTATGTTAACTCTCCTCCCTAAGGCCAGTTAACTTGCTTATATAACTAACACCTTCGATAGCTTATTATTTGTTTACTTTTTTCCAATTCGTTTCACCTGTTCCACTATGGTTGTTTTAATTAACTGAATGACGAATTCTATTTTCAAGAATTCATTGAACGTTTTGTGACAATTTAGAAGAATCAAATTGTCATCGATTTGGATCAGGACAATTGTCAGCGATGGGATTGATTCATTGATTGTTATTTGGGGTGTAAGATGCACTGCGACCTATAAGATCTATTGTGGCCTTCTATTCAGCTATCTGAGTTAGTTCCTTATTTTATAGCTCCTAAATCCTTTCAGGAAATTGAGTATTTGGGGTATTTTCATAGCGTTAAATTTTTTCTCTTCGACCTGGTAGCGACCCAGGTGTTTGAATCTTTGGGGTATTAGTGCATTGCAACTACCAAGAATGTGATCTATCTATCAAAATATGTAGGTGCCTTCTTAATTTACAGTGGCCCGTGAGAAGACCAGTGATTAATCTGAGGTTATTCCTACTTAGACTGATATATGATTTGTAACGTTCTTGGTTGTAGTTCCCAAGAAGAATTTTCGCTTGTCTCAGTTTTGGTAGTTCTGTCCAGTTTTTTGCTCTCCTGGTTTTCCTATACACTCCAATACTATATTGAAGTTGATTTCGTAGGATTTAAGTGCTTTTAGTGCAGCTTGACTACACTGGTCGGCAAAGAAACAAAAAAAAAGTCGGGAGCAAGAACTCTGTAAGATGATATTAATTAACTTGAGTGTGCTAAATTCATCACGTCTAGTTTTTGAGCTCTACTCATCACTTTTTTCGCTATAAAATCTTAAAAACTAATTTTAAATTAAATACTTTTTATTGTTTGGTCTAAAATATATATTTTTCCGTATAATTTTGCTTTTTTTTTTATCCATATCAGTAGTCGAAAACTGGAATTCACTTCTAATCTGCTTCAAAAAAACATTACTTACGTTAACCACTAAGATTTTGAGGTATCATAAATTAATATTTCAAATATCTTTTGGAAAAAAATCATTTTGTAAAAGAATAAACATATTTAAGACGATAAAATATATAGCTTTTTGAAATTGCATACAGCTATGGACAAAGAAATAGCACACTTTTGATTTTTCTTACAAAAATTGGATTTATTTGGGACCTTTTAACTTATATATTATAATTTTTATATCAGGGCATGCATTAGCTTATGGGGATACATAAAATTAATAATTATAAATTATTTTATTTCAATTCAATTTTTAAAAATTATAATTTGTAGAGAATACCCTTTTTTCTTGTGGACAAAGAAATAGCACACATTCCGAAAATCATGAAAATAATCATTTCTAAGCTAAAATTCTTACAATATCCAATAAATTCAGTACTACTAAGTTGGTAACTTGTTAGTAGACCACAGTTTTTCAAAGTTCCTTCGCACCTCTTTGGTAAACTTTCAACTAACGTCTGGTATCCACTTTGTGGAGTACGGTACCACGTTTCTTTGATTCTGGCCCAAAGATCGTTTGAATTTTCTTTTCCCACGCTTAACCTTGACATCAATTTATAAATTTTCTATGGGGTTAAGATCGTGAATTTGAGATGGCTAGGTGCAAACATCGATTTTTTCGTCCGAAAACCTATCTTGTACTATTTCTGATGCATGTTTGGGTCATTGTCATGTATGAATATCTAAATAACTGGCGAGAAATATTTTTCCTCGGTATTCTAATGTAATATTAAGACAAAAGAATTTATCAATTCTGCCATCCACCTAACCAATGGGTCTTTACCATGCCAAGAAAATGTGCCCCAGACCAAATTTCTATTTGCTCTTTCTAAATAAATGGCTTTATCCATCATTTATTCGAAAAATTTAGAGTTTAAGCTAATTGAGAAGGATTTTTCCCTTGACTATGATGAAGATCAAAAGTAACTCTCCCTTTTTTCGCAGTTTAATAATTTGTTCTGCCTATTTTTTTCAAAAATACTTGTTAATTAAATAGTAGCAATAAAATGAATGCATTTTCGTCTACAACTTTTGAACGCGGAATAAAAACTTAACGGTTAAACAAATGTGTGCTATTTCTGTGTCCACTAGCGAAAGAGACAAAAAAAGCATTATATTGCTAGTGCAAATAAATATAGAAAATAAGGGTACTTTTAAGATATTTTTGTCTCCATCACTTTATTTCGACAATATAATAGAAGAAAAAAATTTATAAAAAGCATTCCTAATATCTAAAATTCGATTCGCATGATTTTTCTCAATAGTGTGCTATTTCTCTGTCCATGGCTGTAAGTAGTTTTGCAATAAAAAATTTAACGGTGATGTAATTCGATGCCAAAAGTCCCAAAAAAAAAAGTTTTTGTCCTCTTAATATTAAAATACTTAAAAAATGTGACGTGCCAGTGAAATTTTGACTTCGGATTCGGAATCAGCACACACAAATCGTTTAGAAAAGTATGGTTCGGTTCAAGCTTTATTTTCGTTGCCGACCAGTGCTATCAGATATAATGGCAATGTTTTTAATTCGAGGTTTATTTTTGCACATTTTACAATGGAATTTACCTCGGCTTGAAAGACACTTGGGGATTAACCCATTGGAACGGAGAGTTTGGTATTAGGCCCAAAGACGCCTGCCCCTGTACCTTTCGCTGTTCTCGACCCGTCTGTATACCATTTGATGGTATTTTCTTTGAATGATTAGTTGATAGATTCACCTACCCAATTGTAGTTTTTCACAAAGTTATAGTTTGTGACTATGGCATCTGTTGGAAAGTCATGAAAGTTTTCTTCTGGGAATCTGGACAGGAATTCTCTTTCTCTGTTGCCTATGCATTTTCTAGCCCCAGTTTCTTCCGAATACAGCAATTCGTTGGCTTAATTTTGTTTACTTTTTGCCAATTCATTTCACCTGTTCGACTATGGTTTTTGTTAATTCACAGAATGACGAATCCTATTTTCGGGAATTCATTGAACGTTTTGTGACAATTTGGAAGAATCAAATTGTCATCGATTTGGATCAGGACGATTGTCAGCGATGGGATGATGTTAAACCAGATAGTGGTCCGCATTTGGGTCGATTGCCCGATGAGCTATTACCGGCAATTGGTAAATTTATTATTATTGCTCGTGATCAAAGTGAACAGGTAAGTTGAAATTGTATTTACTGCAAAGAAAAATGGATAATTTGGTTTTGTATTTTTCAGGGAGAACTTAGTGAGAATTCATTAAAAGAAATTGCTATTCTAATTGACTGTCTCATCATTATTTGTCGACATTTTGAAAACATCCTGGCGGTCATCAAGTATGAATATAAATCCAATTTGATTGCAATTTTGGGAAATGTATTTAAACATGTAAGTATTGTTTTAATGAATTTATCTATATTCGACAAATACTCTTAGGTATATTTTAAGATAAAATGTACTTTATGATGCATATTATGAAGCTTGTCTTGAAGTACATCGTAGTAATGCATCATAGAAAAACTTCTCCAACTGATTCAGTTCTGTCATCTGTTTAGAAGTTTGTTTCCGAATCATTTTTTTTTTTTGCGTTTTCAAATAATAATGCTTTCGCCTAGATAAAAGCAGTATTTTTTTTTTCTGCTCTTGAAACTCTTTCCTGGATTCTTAATCCTTTGACATTGGGCATTGGACTAGAAAGATTATCCAGCTTATAGCTTAAATAGAACTCAAATTGATACTGCAAATTCACATTCCAGAATGCCTTAATTTAAAATCATGCTAGCCTAAAAAAGAGACAAGTAAGAAAAGGAACTCAACAGCCCAAAAACCATCCAAATCAGTAGGATATAAGACATCCTTCCAGCTTAACTTTAAATAAATTCAAATTGGCACCAAAGAATTCTAGATTTGCTTAAAATAGAAGAAGTAATCTTAAAAGATGATTCAGATCATATTACTGTAATTATAAAACACGATGAAGGGGTTTGATGGAAAGAGACAGATTAAAGTAACGTCTAATCGTTTGGTATTCTTAAGTAAATTTTATAAATCCTTTGTTAAAGCTTACATAGCCATTAAGTAGGCAGGTACGTCATGCGACTTAACGACTACTCAAATGACTTTTGCAAAAAACTGTATGAATGAAGAGAAAAGAATTCCTCACCTTCTCAACTGATTTTTGTATTTGTATTGTAGGGAAAAACTAAAAAAAAACTCGAAACAATTTTGGTTTCCTTTAAAAGTTCTACTCAAAATTTAAATTTTAAACTAGTAAATGCGCAGATTAAAAAAAAAAACCAAGAAATTCTATGCTGCTTAATCAACTGATGCAATTTTACTCTACTTGCCTTCACATTATTAAGCACGTAATTTATAGGATTGAATAAATTGAATTATAATCTTCAAAACACCCTTTATTTATGTATGTGATTCGATTTGCGCAGTAAAAACCATCATAATGACTTACTTAGTCTGATGCGCTGTTGGTGTCAATGCAATAACTTTAAGTTTGATAAAAGCGTTTATGAGCCATATCTTAATTATGTTCACTCACTTAATATATTTTTCTTATATTAGAATTGAAATCAGATTTTAATACATGCTTTTACAAGTATTTCACCATTCATTCTTCTTCTTCCTTTTTCTCGGCGCTGTTATGATCTCGATGTCGAGGGGATCATAACTATCCCACGTTACTGCTTCACACTAGTGATCCGCTTGTGGGGTTCGCCGGGTTGACCTCAGAAATCGGCGGCAAGCCTCCCGGTTTTGTATTGTTCCATTTCTAAGGCCAACTGAATGCTGGTGTTTTTGCATTTGCTTGTACCAGGAGTTTTTAGGCCTACCTTTCTTTTTATTTCGTGTTGGAACGTTGTATGATATTGCTTTTTTGACGGGGTTCTCAGGATCTCTCCTTTGAACATGGCAATACCAACTGAGTCGGTCGTGTTCAATTTTTTGGGAGATGGTGTTTTTAACATGAAGGCTTCCTCGGATCTTCGTACTTCTAATTCTATCAAGCTTTGTTACTCCTGCTGTCATACGAAGCATCTTCATCTCAGCTGCCGTTAACTTACTCTCATACTTTTTGTACATTGTCCAACATTGTGAACCGTATGTGAGTGCTGGACGCACAACTGCGGTGTAGAGCCTTCCTTTCAGCTTAGGGGGCATTTTTCGATCACAGAAGATAGCAGAATTTTCCCGCCACTTCATCCACCCTACGCTTACGCGATGATTGATATCGTCATCACAAGTACCTTCGTTATTTATCATAGACCCCAGATATTTAAACTTTTCACACTTGGGAAGCACTACACCATCCAAATAAATGTCAGGAATAGGCCTGTGTGGATCAGAAAATGGGCAGCATAGGTATTCTGTCTTTCTCGCGCTTATGCGGTACCCATTACCTTCTAGAACATCCACCCATACATCAAGTGCTCGTTGCAGGGATATCGGGTCTTCACTTATGAAGGCTCCATCGTCAGCAAAGAATAACTGATGCACTTTTGGGTCCGTCACTTTGCCTTCAAGCAGGTAATCAAGAACGGTAATAAAGAGCAGAGGACTCAAGACGCTTCCCTGGTGTACACCTACTGTGATTTCGAATTCTTCGGTGACTCCAGCTGCACATCTTACTTTAGTAACTGCTCCATCATACATGTCCATAATTATCCGCACATAGGTTTCCGGAACTCCTTGTTGTCTGAGGGCCACCCATATCAGATCTCGTGGTTGTCGATCGAATGCTTTTTCAAAATCAACCAATACCACATGCAAATCCTCCAAGGAATCTCGATGTTTTTCCATAATGATTCTGATACTCTGGATTGCATCTGTGGTTGATTTACCCGCAACAAACCCGCACTGGTCATCAGATAGCCTTATTATTTTCCGCAGTCGGCTACCCAAGACTCGCTCAACGATCTTCATGGTGTGTGACATCAGCTTAATCGAACGGTAATTATCACAGCTTCGAGTATCACCCTTCCCTTTGTATATTGGAAGAAGGTAACTTTCCCTCCATTGATTAGGCATTCGATCACCTCGTATAAGCTTGGAAACAAGAACCATGAGCCATCTATTTCACCATACATTATAGCGTGAAAATAACAAAAATAACTGGTTCAAATTTCCTTCTGATTTTTGTGTAATGTTTTTACATACATAATATCAAATAATTTAATAAAATTATATTTTACTTTTCAGGCATCAGAAAACAAAAAAGCAACACCAGCTACTATCCAAGTATTCAAAAGCTTTTCACATTTCCTTGAAGTTATGTATGATCCATACCTGACGTGGCGAAGTTTTCTAAAAGGAATAATCGCTGATTATCAACAATTATCATACAAACCACATTCCGTTCATGTAGAAATTATTCCTTTTATTTATGGTAATTTTTTTTTAATTTTTTATAATGTGAATTTTTTGTAATTATAAATTTGATTTATTTAGATTGTTTTCAAAATGATGATATTTTGAGATTTTTTGAAATTGGTGGATCATTAATACACATTCTTGGTGCAGTTGTTTCTGGATCACAGGTAATGTTTTAAATGTTTTTTTCTTCATCGCTCTTTTTGCTTCTTTTTCGCATATAACAAAACTCTGTCAAAAGTAAGCTTTATGTTTGAATTTGTCAATGTTTATTGTATAACTTATTTTCGATCAATCGAAAACAAATCTTTAAAAATAATCAATGTTGAAAATAAAATAAAAACAAAAAAAAAATTGCAGAAAACCTTAACAACTACTGTCAGAAATAAATCAGCTTATATGTCCTCTTCTTTTGGTGATGGGATAGATAGTTGTGATCATTCGGTGAGTTTAACAGTTTTGTCTTCTAAATCTTATAATTCCATGGAACAAATGCATGAGTTTGCATGGAACACAAGCACAAGCAAATTTAACAACATAAATAATACTAACAACTCACACTTTTCTTACTAAACGTTTGATGTTGTCTTTAATTTAATTCTTTTAATCTAACTATGTACATTGCAATTTAATTTTTAGCATTTTAATTAATTTAAGTCATTTATTTTTTTTATCAAATAACTTTTCAAATTTACACATTGCACTGCAAAGGCTTTTTTAAATTTTTACTAAAATGAAATATTATTGTAAATAAATTCTGAAAAGATATCTTAAACCTATTTATGGAAACCAAAGTCAAAGGTGTTTATGACACACCCCATTTTCGATACTAACTTATATATAGTGGTTTTTTATTGTTTATTTTTTTTTTTAACTAATGAATAGTTAAACCATTAAGTTCCATTTTATTAAGTCTCCAATACATTTAAATTCCCCATTAAAAACTTAAAAAACTTTCAAATCGCATACAAATTTTAAAATATACTTTTTTAAATGGCGACTTCAAATTTTTAATGGAGTGGGAATAAAATTGCCAAAAGAGCTTCTTAATTCTCTGTTCACTGCTTCAATTCAATATTTTGGATAAAACCGAAAAATTTACTTGAACTTGAATACTTCACTAAAGAAACTTTTTGGGAAAACATTTTTCTGTTACAAAGTAGGGAAGAAATGCTAACATCGAGACAGTGAGACAATATATTTTTTTCTTTTCTGAAAGCAAGCATAGTAAAGCTAGTTTGGGTCCTAAACTTTTGAAAAAGCATATATTAAAACACTTAAGTGTCCCAACGGGCAACCACAAACGGTTTTCTAACTAGATTCTAATTATTTACCAAATCTCGAACATGGTTCTGATGGTTAACGATTTGACTGTTCCCGTTGTATTGACAGCAACATAAAATAACAAAATCATGTTCACATGTTTCTAAGATTTCCAAAACGCAAGTACACAAAGAACTTATTAGTTCTGATACTTAGTTCGAGAAAAATCTCTGACCGTTCTGACCATCAGAAACCAGTTTGAGATTTGCTTAAATGCGTGTTGGAACATCCCTCTGTTTTGGAAAAGCGAATTTGTTTTGCACCAGTTATCTGATGGTTTGGTGGCGTGTGAGAACAAACAGGACATCTTTACTCGTTTCGACTGATGTCGAATTCCTTTAAAAAAAAATCGAATTAAAATCCATCTTTACTGATTTACTGAAAAAAAAAAAATTGCTTCCAAATCGATTTCGAATTAGACATGAAACGAAATATAAAAAATGGACGCATTTTGTTCAACTTGTAATATTGTTGCACGACGAAATCTTAAAATCTCTTTAAAAAAAAAATCTTTAAACGGCTTATAAAAAATTCGATAGTTAAAAAATGGATTTCTTAAACCAAAGATTATTATCTTATTACTAAGACCTTATTAATATTCATCAAAATTGAAAGATGCGTTCTTCCAAAAAATTTATATAGCTAAAATGGTTGTTTGACGTTCATGTACGCTTTGAAAAGAGCATGAAAATCTACAGAAAAATTGGACAACTCCAGCACTTTTTTTTATTTTTTTTGTTTTTGAATGCAATTTTGTTTAATTGTTAAATAATTTTTGGTATTTCAATGGTTTTAAAATACATATGTCGATGTTATTTATATGCAGTTCCTATTTTTTTGTCCCAACTAAGATATTTGTACTGTATGTCTTAATTTTTCTTATAAGATTCTAATGTTACTTAAAATGAAAATGAGATCTTACACATACACATTGTCCAATGCCTTTTTTCACATTAAATAAAAAAAAAACAAAATTCCACAGATATTTAAAAACAATATTTTTGGTTACATGCAACATTTTTCCTATAAAAAAAAACTAATTAAAAATATAAATCGAATAGCGTAATGGAATGCGTGCAATTTGTCCAGCAACAATATCAGTTTTAATGAAACTTCTCGCCAAATGGGAAACTGAAAATAAGCTGCGTAATGTTTCTTTGAAATGTTGTGCTCTAATGATAATGGTTCTACAACGCTCTAGTCCTGAAGAAGTAAGTAACGACATTTATATTCAAATTTAATAATATAACGACTAAAACTTTAAAAATCTAATTTAAATTTCAGCGCCAAATTGAACTCACTACAATAATTCAACTCTATTGTGATGTAATAAATCAACTTCTTAAAACCGAACAATTCAAAGGTGAAACCTTCGACATTGCCATCGAAGAAGATGATGACAACGATGTCAATGAAGATTTAGGTGTCGATGTAAATGCACTATCCGATACAATTGCAAATATTGCCAATTTCCTATCGGATTGCAAAAATTCCAAACATATTTGCATTGCTATAATCGAAACGAATTTATTAGACTTACTTATTGGCATTCCAAATGAAATCAAAAGTTGGAATTTAAACCACACTATGATCTCGTATAATACAATTAGAACTCTTGCGGTTGTGACACATGCTTCAATAAAAGCTGCAGAAATAGTCCGATCGAGTGATAAAATTGATAAACTCTTTCGTGGATTGAAAACTCTGGGTGCTCCAGAGGAGAAATTACTCGAAGCATGTTTTGGTTTGGCATTTAATAAAGAAAGTGAAGCAATTATGTTGCCAGAAGTGATTATTAAGATTATCGAATGGATTCCTGATATAAATGAAAGAGAACAAATATTCATTAGTGGATTACTTGTTAAAGGCTGTTCAAGTAGTTATACAAGGTTTGATTAAAAATTTGAGTTCTAAAAATAGTTAAATAAATTTGATTTTGTTTTACAGCAAATCAGTTGCATGTGAAAATCGAACAATCAAAGCAGCTTGTGAGTGTCTTCAGCACTTTGAAAAACTCTCCGAAATATGTATTCAAAATCTAATCAAACTTATAGAGGAACTATCTAAACTTAGCATCATTCCAATTGAACTTAAACGTGTTATGTCTTTGTTGAAAAACGAAACAAAGTTTCCACAATCAAAACAATTACTACAGGTACCCAAAATTCCAGCCAAATCAGATTCTAATTTTTATTTTAAAATGACTCTCTCTTCTAGACCCTTGTGACTATATCTCTCCAAAGTCTAACCAACGGAAACTTATGCTCCCAATATTTTAATCTCAACAACGAAAACGATGGAATCATTGTTCCCGATATAAAATCATGGACAATGTCTGGTTCATATGGTTTTATATTTCATATTTTATTAAAACTCAACGACGTAAATGATACGGCAGAAAAGAATTCTGGAAAAAACTTTCGCCGTATGTTACTTAAGTAAGATCTACACCAATTTTTTATATAAGACAATAAGATGTCATATTTTATTTTTTTTTAATAGCCTTCGGACAATCAATAATACCGGTTTTGAAATATTTATTCAAAATAATGGTAACATCGTTGTGGCTGCTCTAACTCGCAGAGAATATCTCACATCGTCGGTAATGTCGAAAACCCTTCTCGATGGTCAATGGCATTATGTGACAGTTGCAATAACCCCTCCGAAAAGACCATTCTCTTATAGCCAAATTAATATATTTGTGGATTTTATTCAAAAATTAAGTGCAACGTTGAAAGTTCAAGCTGTTAATGAGGTAAAATTCTCAAACAAATTTGAAAAACAAGTTTTTGAATTTAATTTCTGTATTTTTATAGCCATTTTGTTTTTGTGCCATTGGATCAAATCAATTGCCATCAAGACTCAGCGAGCCCCAACAAGCAGACAGACTAAGTCGATCAGCATCTCAAGAAAGCACCTCATCACCATCGTCTTACAGAGGAATGTTGCCAAGCATACTTGAACGAACTTTATCCACAAATGTAAGTTCCTATGAAATTCTTGTTAAATAGTTCTGTTCATCATCTATTTTTGTAGGTTTCAAACTATTTTACTCTACCACTTCGAACCAGTACCACATCTTTCGATCCGAATGTGAAAAACTTTCCAATTGGCATGCAAGATACCGTTTTTGGAGAACAAACTCATTTAAATGGACAAATTGGATCTGTTTTGTTGGCCGAACCCACTACAAATCTTAAAACTATCTTCGATGGAGGAGCTAATTTTGCATCGATTTTCTCGCAAGACAATGAACTTTTAGATCTAACTTCTAGATTTGTATTCTGTTATTCGGGTGGTGCTTATAGTCATGATTATTGTCCTGACTTAATACCGAGTGGAAAATATCCAGGAACTATATCTGCACAACATTGTCGTATTGTTAAAATTCAAGTAAAACTCAAAATATTTACCATTTCAAAGAATTTTTTTTGATAAATTTTGATATATTTTGTAGGATACAATCAATAGTATTGGAGGAATACAATCTCTTCTACCTATTCTTCATAGAATTACCAAAGAAAAAAATGATTTCTCTCTCTCAACTGATAGCAGTGAATCGGAGAATTTAACTGCTGAAACTATTAAAACACCAACAATGGAAGAATTTTCTGATTGGGAGGTTCTATCATCGAATTCGTATACCGAATGGAAAATGATTCAACATCCAATAGCGAGTTTTATGTGTTTCTTACGCTACATAACTCATGATCATGAAAATAACCAAGAGAATCTTCTAAATAGTGAAAGTTTATCGATAATTGGAATGATGTTACAAAAATGTAGTGCCAAACAATTTGATGTGAATGCTTTAATGGCAACTCATCTGTTTATTGAATCAATTCAAAATCAAAAAGCTAGAGCTAATGTTAATCTTCTTGATGCTCTTTACACAGAAATTGCATTTAATTTTGGAATTTGGTCAAAAATGCATTTTCAAATTACTCTTGGACATGTTCAATATTTGAGTGCAATGATTAAAAATGATCGAAAATATTTTCGTAAGAAATTTGGAGTTCAATTCTTTTTGGATATAATAAGACAATATTATGGTACACCAGAAAATATTACAGCTGATGATGCTGTAACTATAAGATCTACTTTACTTGCTATAATTCGATTTTATATACAAAAAGATGTTAATGTTAAAGAAATTCATACAATCATTTCATTTTTGGCATCGGTTAAGCATGAACATATTTTGATTGAATTTCTGGAAATGATGATATTTCATTTGAAGAGTAAAAATTGTAAAGATCAAATGATTTTGTTGCTGCATGAACCACAGACGGCGAATTTGTTGTATAATTTGTTTATTGAGAAGATACATGGTGTGGAGGTGCAGGAAGCTGCTATTCGGGTAAGTTTTCTTTTTGTTGTTGTTTGTTTTTATAATAAACTTGTCTCAGTATGAACGACTGGGTCGCACGTTATTGTTTTAGAAAGAAATAAAAACAATAAAAAATAATAGGATTTAATGAGTAATCCTAAAAGTGCGATTGGGGTTAAATAATTCAATTTTTAATTCTATTACTCAAATGGGGTAAGAAATCGTTATCGAAAAAAATTGTTTTTATTTTCGTTTTAAATTTTAACTCAACAAACGTCTTAGGTAGTTGTTAAAGAGAAATTTAAAAACAATTCTATGGAGAATACCATACATCAAAATGTAGACTTTTCTTAAAAATAAGTACACAATTTTATTTGTGATAAAATCACTAAAGTTTTTAAACAACAAATGAGGAACGTATGGATGATTTTCTGTTTTTGAAAATAAGATTCCAAAAGACTCTCTTCAGAGTCCATTAGTGTTGCCTATGGCTAAAGAAAGACAGACAGTAGAATTATTGGACCGTTTCATCTTAATGTTAAGATTGAATGGTATTTCCAGTTTCAATATTTTTCAAAATCATGAATTGAAGTAGTGTAAATCGCAAGTAAAAATTTATTGTTAAGAATAAATGGTCCCAAATTTAGTATAGATATCATGCAGGTAATTTTTTTCTTTTGAGGTTTACAAAATTGTATTTAAAATTTGATATTCTGATTATATAAATCTTTATGCAGATCGAGCTAAATTTTAGCTCCCTTACATTATTTTCAAAATTTAGACGAGCTTTAATTTATGCAAGAATTACGCACAGTAGCTAAAAAATCACATTTTCGTTGGCAACACATTTTTAATTTCTCACAATTTAGAGCATGGAATAAATGGGTTTTATTTAAAATCTTCAAAAAAAATTGTGATTTTTGGACCCACTACCCACTTTAACATTAAAAACAATGCGTCAAGCCCTTGAAATAAAATGTTCTCTTATCACTTATTCCTTTTTGCCGAAAATAACTTTTCAAGTCCGGAAAGTGGGAAATTTTGTTCTTCAAAATGAGAATTCGTTCGAATTTTGTTATATGTTGTTTGGCTATATTGACTCTTATAGAAAATGATATTTTCCTACATAGAGGCAGAGTTCAATTAATTCACGGTCTGATGCATAAAGCAACTGTACTTTTATTCGGAACAATGTAAAAAGGCCAACAAAAAACTATTAAACTAATCATTTTACCAACCAAAAAGTACATATTTGTTTTCAATATTCTTTTAAAAGCTTATGTTTCCTAACTTTTTTTTTTTTTGGTTTATCCTAAATATAAAAAAGGTCTTTTTGATTTTGTTTCCAATATAAATAATAAATTTAACAATCTGTAACTTTTGAGAGCGAATACGTGGGTCCCATTTAATTGTTTTTAAAAATATTTCAAACTATTTTCGAACTATGTAATTAAAAAAATCTAAACTGTTTCAACTTTTCTTCCCATTTAGTTTATAGATTGTCTTCTAACATCATCACGAGTTCATCAAAAATACAAACAAATCATCCGTCTACATGATCCTTCTTTAGAAAGTTCACTCTTTCCTGGATTTTTCTCCTTTATGATACCAATGACTTTAAGTTCAACAATTCTATTTCACATGGTCGATGAAATTCTATCCTCAGAAACAGATTATTCAGGAATTGTGTTTCTAATTCATCACATTTCTTCATGTGAACTACCAGTAAAATTAGAAATAGCCAAAAGGCTTCTTCAAACAACATTCCTTAAACAAAATTCATCACAATCAATAGCAAAACAACCTGGATGGCAAGAATCTATTGCCAGATTATTGATACGTAAGCCAATAACAAGTGCTAAACCAGATGAAGAGAAACGTAAAAGTTTCGGAATAAATCTCAATGATGTACTGCTTGAAGAAAATGCAGATTTCCTTAATCAATCGGACTTGATAAGTTTCTGTGAACATGCAGTAGATTTGGAGGAGTTACAACGAGAAGGCAAAGATGGTGCTTTGATTTTGAATGAAATTCAAGCTAGTGTCACTGAAGCTGCTAATGTTATCGAGAGTGAAATTAAAGGTAAAGAAGTCACAAATAAATGTGAAATGGTTTCTTATCATTTTTCTTGTTTTTTATTATAGAATTGGCTGGTTCGGTATCTGGAGCTGTAGCAGAAAATATATCCAGTGTTTATTCGATTATAAGACAGAGGACATCAGAGATTCACGACACATTTGAATCACTGACAATGGGTGGTCCATTAGAACATGGGGTAGAGGGACATGGTAGAGAAGGAATGCTTCCAAGACAACGTACTTCGTCAAATAGTTCAGGAAGTTCATCGCAATCACCGAATAGCAGTGCAAAAAACAAAGACTCTATTGATGTAAGTACTTATAAGCTCTCACAATAGTCCTAAAATCGAATTAATTGGTGTTGTATTCTTAGATGGCAGGATTTGATTTCTCACCTGAAGCAGATGTAGACATGGAAGAGCAATTAGTCTATTTAGTCACGAATATTTTGTTCTCAATCTTCTGGAAAGGAGTCAGTAATGAAAATCCTCAGTGCTGGAAGGTAAATTTGGTTTTCCTACTCTTTTTCATCTGTTTAATCGACTTTTAACTTTAATTCAGGAAAGAGGCCAAGTCCTTGGATGTATTAATTTACTTGCATTGAACAATGAACTCATAGCATCACATTTATCTCTACGACTTCGTATTCTAGAAATGGCTGTTGAAGCATCACTCTCTGATCTGGCAGAACATGGACATCAAACTTTGATTAATCAAGAAGTAAATTTGTAATTCTTTGTAAGCTAAGTCAAGTCTTAATTTCTTTCCTTATAGAATGCATCACAAATTTTAAGAATGGTTTATGACCTTGTCGTACTTGGGTCAAATGAAGATGAATCAAAAAAATGCTCGACAAAACTTTTAGATGGAGTTTTAGCACTCTTAGATGCTCTCATGGTATTCCAACAATCAACTTCAGATGATTGGTCTGATATGATCAGATTATGTCTAGGATTATTATTAAAGTGCTCACATCATCCAAATCCTGGTGTGGTAGCAATGGCTACTGCAAAATTACATGCTATTTTACAAAGTCGAAATTCTGAAGATCCAGCTGAAATGGCATATCTTTTGTTTAGTATAAACAAAGCTTTAGATGATGCTATTGAAGGTAAATTTAAAATAGATGTGTTAAGAGGAGAAAATAATGACATTGAATTAATTTGCAGTTGGCAATCCAGAACAATATTCATTCCTAATGCCTGTAATGAAGGCAATGCTTGAAAAATGTCGTGGCGTATTTAATTTAGAAACAAATCTACCAGATCTACCACCAACATCATCAGGTCCAGTGTTTTTTAATGATTTTCAAATGTATAGCACCAGTCGGAAATGGAAGAATTTCATTGAGAAAATGGTAAGTGATGAATTTAAATACAATGAAACATATTATTCGATTAGACACTTCAATGCCTCATCGGACGAAACCAATCGAATATGAGTTCTTTTAACTAAGAAGTGGGTTGATCATTAAACGGTCATATTTTTATACTTCTCAGTACATTCTCGATTAACGCAACTAATTAAAACAATTGTAGTTGCAATGACCGATTAAATATTTTTTAAGCTCAATCTGAGATGAAAAGCGAAAATAACCAACACTAACAAATATATTTATTGCAACAAAATTTTTTTCAATAAAATATATTTGATATGAAACAAAACAAATGGAAGTTAATTCATTAAGATAAGTACGTAATTAGGTATGTTTAATTTTTTATATAATTTTGGTCAGTTCATCGAATTTTCGTATTGAAAGTTGCACTTATCGAGTCAATTTTTGTAGAAAAGTTGCGATTACTGCATCAACAATGCTGAAAATTGAGGTGTTACGAAAATCGAGGAGTTGCGTGAATCAAGAGTTGTGTTAATCGAGAGTGTACTGTATTTTTATTTATTTAATGTTTTTTTTATGAAAAAAGGTTTCCTTTTCAAGGTAGGGGAATTTTATTAAGGTTAATAAAATAAATCAAACGAACTTTATTATATTTAATTTTGCAATTATGATATTCCAATACTAGCCTATGAGCTGTACTTAGAGGATTAGAACATTAACAACAAAAAACCGCACGAAATAGAAACACATATCGTCGGCTTTGAGTGAAAAACAGCTAACTCCACTTTTACACTCCTTACACAAATATGTATTAAAAAAGAAAATATTTCTGAATGTTTGAATAAATCCAAAACAATATTTAAAGTTATCTTTCAGACTCCACACTACTAAATGAAAAAGAATTTGATGAGTTTTGAAAGCTTTGTGTATTTTTTATCAATTTCTAAAATCATTTTAATGTGGAGTTAGTAGGTGGCAGTTAGCAGGTTTACCTAACCCGGGTTGAAAATACATATATACTTCTTCATAAAAATTCGGCAGTAAAAATGATAAAAGAAATTTAAGAAAATAGATGCCTCCACTTTAACTGGAGTAAATGAAAATTAATAAAGAATCAGGAAAAGCACTGTCATCCAGGAAACCAAGATGAAAACAAAGAGAACACTTGGGATATGTCACTCCTGACCCTAAACTTCTTAAAATTCTGAACCATGGTAGAAAGCATAATAGTGAGCTCAATCCAATTTCTGATAAAAGCATGAAATTTTCATTTGAAAATGAAAACAAAATAATGACCAACCTAAGATTTCATCTGAAAATGTTGCATTTAAAAATATCGGCAGGGTTGTACAAAAATATTTTTTTTAATGCACTTGAATTCCATTACAAATTAAGAAAAAAAAATATTAAGGTATTGCAAATAAAAACTGTTTGCTCCATTTTTTTTTAATGCAAAACCGAATATTTTCTGCTTTAAAAAATGTTATTTCCAATTAAAAAAAAATGCATTAAAATTAAAATTTGTATATTGCAATGAAAAAGTTTTTGCATTACAAAAATTCAATTAACTCGTCAGATTTTTGAAAAAACATTATGACAAAAAATGTCTTCATTTCGAATTGAATTTGTTTTTAAGTCAAACATACATATTTTTATTTTTTGAAGTTCAATAATATTTAACTTTTCGTTGAAGTATAGCCACATATAACTTTTCGAGGGAGTTTTGATATGAGGATTTCGAAATCTGAGAAAAATATAATAATTATTGAAATCTTAATTCCGTACCGCAGGTACAATCCAAAATAAAAGTATCTTTATTTTAAAGAATAAATATTTAACAAGCTTTATTTAGAGAAAAATAATTTTAGAATGAAAATGATAACTAAACAAACTTGATTTATAAATCAATAAGTAAATTAATCTAAAGTATAATAACAAGTAAATAAGTGTAAAGTAATATGTATTGAACGTAACTATTAGTTTCCAACACTCCTCCTCGTTCAATTAATATTACATTTGTTTCTTAAATAATTGTGTTTAGTTACTGGCAACGGTTTTGTTAAAAGATCTGCTACCATGTCTTCTGTTGAACAATATTCACAAATAATAATTTTATTTCTAACTAAATCTCGAACTGTTTTGTATTTTGTGTCTATGTGTTTAGTTCTGTATGAAAATTTATGGTCTCGAACTAATTCTATACAACTTTGATTATCTTCGTAAATCAGTGTAGGTTCTTGAATTGGTTCATGCATTTCTTCTAATAGTTGTCTAATCCATTTCGCTTCTTTTGCAGCTTCTTTCAGTTTTGTCATCTGCCCAAGTCGCATCAGCATAACCATAAAACGATTGATTTTCTGCATCAAGTTTACTCACAAGTAATTTCATGTCACTTGTCGCTTTCAAGTATTTTACTACACGCTTGAGTTGATTCCAATCTTGAGTGGTTGGACTTGAAACTTTCTGTGCCAAAATACAAATACTTGCTGATATGTCCGGTCTGGTATTTATTGATAAGTATAGTAATCTTCCAATTAAACGTCTATATTGAGTATTATCTTCAAATGTATCATTAAATTCTGTTTTGAAATAGTTTGTATCCATTGGTGTTCTGGCCGGTTTTGCATCTTTCATTCCAAAGTCTGTAGCTATCTTCTTTATGTAATTAGACTGACATAATGAAAAATTTCCACTTGAGTGTTTTGAAATTTCGATTCCTAGGTAATGTTTAATAGGCCCCAAATTTTGAATTTTGAAATGTTTTTGCAAATTTTCTTCGATTTGTTTCATTTGTTCTATAGATTCACATGCTACAATTAGATCGTCAACATATACAATTAGATAACAAAATTGACCATCAATTTTCTTCATATATAAGCATGGATCATTATAGCTTTGTTGAAATTTGTCATATTCTAGTACTTTATGTAAGGTATGATTCCAAGATCTAGCTGCTTGTTTTAATCCATATATACTTCTTCTTAATAAACAAACCTTAGAACCGTCTTCAAATCCAGGAGGTGGTCTCATGTAGATTATTTCTTCTAACCTTCCATTGAGAAAGGCAGTTTTGGCATCTAGATGGTGAACAATCAATTTTCGTTTGGCTGCGACCGATAGTAAAATTCTAAATGTTGTATGCATTACGACAGGTGCAAAAACTTCATCGTAGTCTTCGCCATACTTTTGTGAAAACCCTTGTGCAACATACCTGGCTTTATATCTTTGAATTTTACCATCAAGTCCTGTCTTGAGCTTGAAAACCCATTTTCCACCAATTGCCTTTTTACCAGTTGGCAAATCAACTAAGTCCCAAGTGCCATTTTCTTCATGAGATTCTAATTCTTCTTGCATTGCAGCAAGCCATTGTTCTTTTTCTTCGGATTCTATTGCTTCTGTGTAAGTACTTGGTTCAATAATTTCTTTGGTTGTGTTGATTTCTTCGATTAAACGTTTTGGTTTCACCCCTTTGTTTGATCGACTTGAAATACGTCTTTGAATCTGATTGTCTTCTTCAGTGTTAGTTGTTGTTTCAATATTTTCATCTGGTTCGTCTTGTTCGATAGGATCTAACTCCTCCTGAATTGTAACTTCTTCTTGATTGATGGACTTGTCTGGATTTAATCTTGCAAGATCGATTAAAACTTCGTTGTTGTTAGGTTTAAATTTGGGTGAGCAGAATCTAAAATCTCGACTTATAACAACTTTTTGTGTTTCCTTATCATAACATCTATAAGCTTTCGTTCTATCATCATAGCCTAAAAATATCGCTTCGGTACTTTTACTGTCTAATTTTCGTCTTTTGACATCTGGTACATGAACATAGCATTTAGAACCAAAAATTTGAAAAGTATCAATACCTGGTTTAATTCCATTCCATATTTCAAACGGTGTCTTATCAGATGTTTTTGTTATGACTCTGTTTTGAATAAAATTTGCAGTTGATATCGCTTCTCCCCAAAAAATATTCGGTAAATCAGCATCAATCAACATACAACGTGCCATTTCCACCAGTGTCCTGTTCTTTCTCTCGGCTTTACCATTTTGTTCAGGACTGTAAGCTGCAGTGAACTGTTGTTGAATACCTTCTGACTTCAAATACTTGGATAGATTTGTTCCAGTGTATTCACCACCTCGATCAGATCTTATTACCTTTGGTTTCTGGGAAAACTTCGTTTTGCAAAATTCGATAAAATGTTTGATGGTTTCTTCAACCTCATCTTTATATTTAATCAAACAAACAATGGTGAAAGCTGAATAATCATCAATGAATGTGACCATGTATCGCTTTCCACCTTGAGTGGCCGTTTGCATTGGACCACAAACGTCTGTGTGAATTAAATCTAAACATCTTACCGACTTGGATTTAGATTCTTTCGGAAATGGAAGACGAGTCATTTTTCCCTTCAAACAAACTTCACATACTTCTTTTATATTGCAATCAACAATACTAAGTCCATTAATAGACCCATTATTAAACATTTTACGAATGGCGTCATGATTTCTGTGACCCATTCTTCTGTGCAACTGATGAATACAATTTTCATTGTGTTCAAGCACAGCACAAATTTTATTATGTTGTCTTAAAACATACAAAGAACCAGTTGCATCTGCAACCCCAATTAGTTTACCTGAATGCTTGATTTCACATATCTTGTCGTCAAATTCAACACGTAAGCCTTCTTTTGTCAACTGCTTAACAGACAACATGTTTCCGGTCAGAGTAGGTGCATATAAAACTTCTTTCGCTCTTACTTGACAAACTTTACCATCTTTGTTCAAAAATGTAAAGTATCCTGACCCAATGCCTTGAACTTCTGTAGAATCACCATTCGCAAGTTCCACTGAACTCTTGTAAGTCTTGTCTATTTCAGTGAAAAAAGTTTCGTGATTTGCAACATGTCGAGTTGCTCCTGAATCTATGACCCATCCAGATTTTTGACTTTGACCCAAACTGAATAAATAATCTTGACTTTTATCATCTTTATTGGTTTTTGTTTCGGTGAATTCTTCAACAGTGTTAACTTTATGTACAGTTCTTGAATTTTGCTTAGAAAGCCATTCCTTGTATTTAAGACAGGATTTCTTCAAATGGCCTTTCTTCCCACAGAAATAACATACGACGACATTAGATACAATTTTTAAAACTGCATCAGCTGAATTGTCATTTTTAGAAAAACGTCGTTCGTATTCAGCAATAACTCTTTGTTGTACTAAGGCAAAAGTTATATCTTCCTCTTTTCTTGATTCGAGTGATGTAATTAAAGTATCTGCCGAAAGCCCTCTCCCTAATTCTAAAAATCATACGAGTGCAGATGACAATATAATTGAAATCGAAAAAAAAAACACCAAGCATCATAACAATAGAAATGCTTTTTAATGAAATCAAAGAATTAAAAAAAGATATTAAAGAATGTTTATCTAAAATTTCTGAGCTTCAAACGGAAAACATAGAATTGAAAAATACGGTGAGTGTTTTAAAAGAACGCATTAATTCTTTGGAACAATCAAAACTATGCAATTCCATTGAAATCGTAAATGTGCCAGACTTAGAACCTTCGACTGCATTGGAAACCGCACTGAAAATCGTCCGCGATGGAGTGGGTGTTGATTTGGATGAACGTGACATTAACAACTGCTTCGTGAAACAAATTAAAACACCAAATAACCCGACCAAGCCACACTTAAACATTCTTTCTCTTAATTTTACTCATCGTCTAACCAAAGAGAAAATTATGCGATTGAAACATGAAAAAAAGAGAAGTCTAACAACAAAACTTCTGGGTGACGATCAGGATGGATCTCAAATGTACATCAACGATAGCTTAACGTCTCACATGCGAGCGCTCTTCAATGCCACCAAAAAAATCAAATTAGAAAATAAATTTAAGTTTATATGGATGAAGAATAGCATAATCTTTTTGCGGAAGAAAGAGGGAGAAAGTGTTATTAAAGTGAGGTGCTTTGAAGACCTCGATAGACTTAAGTCTACTTGCTTTTAACAATGAATACAAATAACCCAAACTACCAAAAAGATTATGCTACTCCCATCAATTCTATATTAAATATTATCCATCAAAACATACGTAGTATGAGAGCTAATTTCAATTCATTTTTAGCGCATATAAATACTTTTAACCCTAATGTTGATATAATTGTTTTAACTGAGGTTTGGTTGTACGATTATGAACTATCCAATTATAATATATTTGGTTACGAACAATATGCAAACTGCAATAATTCCTACAGCTCGGGTGGTGTCGTAGTGTACATAAAAAGAGATTATGAATGTAATGTTGTTAAGATTAGTCACTGTAGTGCAGATATTTTAAAAATTGAGTGTAATATTGATAAGGAAAAGTTAACCATTTTTAGCATTTATCGTCTGCATGAAAATAATTTAAACAAAAACATTTTTATTGAACATATGAATGACTTACTTAGAGATGTAAAGATGAGGAACTTATTGGTGTTAGGAGATATTAACATAGACATATTAAAGAGTAACGTAGATACTGATAACTATATTATGCTTCTAATGTCCTCATATGGTTTGGAATCGCTTGTAATGGAACCCACACGAATAACAAACTCATCAAAAACATGCATTGACCATTTGTTCATAAGGTTAATCAAACAATTCAAATACAAATTACTTGCTCAAGTTCTGGACCATAAAATTACCGATCACTGCATGATAAATCTTAATATACTCGTAGATAAATGCCAACCATATATTATTCATAAACCTATACCTTTTAAAATTGTTCGGAAAACAGATTTTATTTCCTTAATAAGACGTTTGACGTTTGAGTTCTGGGATCCGGTCTACGCAGAGAATAATCCCTCATTGGCGTACGAAACATTTATTTATATATTAGGAAATCATATTGAAAATTGTACTGATGTAATGAATCCAAATAGCTCTAAATCAAAACGTTTTAAGCCGTGGATAAGTCAGGGGTTGTTGAAAAAAATAAACACAAAGAACGAATTTAGGAAAAAATGTTTACGATATCCACAAAACAAAATTTTAAAAAAGCACTACGAAAAGATAAATGAGGAAGTTAAATCACTTATAAATATGAGCAGAGATAATTACTATGCTAATAAGCTCAAGAACTGTAAAGGGAACATTAAAGAAGAGTGGAAAGTTGTCAACAACATCCTTGGCAATCAACCTCATAAGGATAATATTTTAAAAATTGAATTTGAGGGTAAAACAATATCAGATCCTGTCAAGATATCTAATCATTTTAATAAATTCTTTATAACTGTCCCAACTGATTTAAAGCCTCTCCCATTGCAAAATAATTGCTCTTGCGATTTATTTCCAGATTTAGTTGACGAGACATTCCAAAGTAAAACTTTTGTTTTTACTCCTTTTTCTCCATTGGAAATACAAAAAGAAATTTTATCTCTGGATAACAAAAATTCAAGTGCCTCTGACAATATTAATAATTGCCTATTGAAACAAATTTCATTTTATATTGTTGATGTACTAAGTCATTTATTTAATTTAAGTGTGGTTTCTGGTACTTTTTCTACATCTTTAAAAACTGCCGAAGTCATTCCACTATTCAAAAAAGGCAATCGTATTTCAATGTCTCAATATAGACCCATTTCCATTCTCCCAACTTTCAGTAAAATTTTTGAAAAGCTAATAAAAAAACGCATTGTAGCTTTTCTAAACAAAAATAATTTTTTTAGTAATGAACAATTTGGGTTTCGAGAAGGGAGATGTACTGAAGATGCCATTCTTAAAGTTTGTAGCGAAATAAACGATAGTTTAAATAAAAAAAATACATCTGTAGTTCTTTTCATAGATATGACTAAGGCTTTCGACATGGTCAATCACGGTATACTTTTAGACAAATTGTACAAAGCTGGATTGAGAGGAGTTATACATAGATGGTTTTCTTCGTATCTCTCAGAAAGAAGTCAGCGTGTGAAACTTGACAATAATTATAGTGATGAATTAAATATAAATATTGGCGTTCCTCAAGGATCCGTTTTAGGACCTCTTTTATTTTTAATATATATTAACTCACTGTTCATACAAAACTTCAAAAGTCAAGTTACCGCATTTGCTGATGACGTAACTTTTACGTATTCGGATAAAAATTTGTTTGACTCCACCGTTAAGCTTAATATGGATTTACAAATCCTGCGGCAATGGTTTGCAAAACATGAATTACTTATAAGCGAAAAAACTAAAATGATGATTTGTAGCTTAAAGGGTCCTTACCCTGATGAATGTGAGGTTTATTTCCATTCCACTAATTGTTCAAGATTTGCCTTATCAGCTCACACATGTGGCAAAAAAAACTTTTCTGATGACCTTATGTGTACAAATTGTTTTAAAGTTGAAAATGTTGAATGCTTTAAATATTTAGGTGTTTTAATTGATAAAAACATGAGCTGGAAACCGCATGTAGATGAACTAAAAAAATATATGTTATCCGTGACACGCAAAATGTATCTTTTGAAACCCCACTGCTCAGCTAAAATTCTCCTGCAGATATACTATGGATTGGCGCACTCTAAGTTACAGTACGGTATTGCTAGTTGGGGTGGAATATACAACTGCACAATAGAACAATTAAATGTTGCCCAAAAAGATATGATAAGACTTATATGTAGAGTCAACAGGCTAACAAGTACCTGGCCTCTTTTCCTTAATCTTCGGGTGCTTCCAATAGCTCATCTTTATATCTTTAAGGTTTTGAAAGTGTTTTTTTTTACGAAGCGGTTATAGTGCTACCTTGAGAAGTTCAAACATTTATGGATTAAGAGTGAATAACATGGCAATGGTAAATATTCCTTTATCTAATAGGACACACTTTTATAAATTTTACACTGCGGCGGCACCTAGGTTTTTTAATAAACTACCATTTGAAATACGAATAGAAAAGCAATCAAATTTGTTCATAAATAAAGTAAGGAATTGGCTTTTCACTGTGGATAGTTCTATGGTCAAATTATTTTTAAACTGAGTTTGATATCAAAACAAATTATTTTTCTACTAGCTTTCATACTTAAAATTGTCTTTCTTTTGCAATTTGAATTAATTTCTTTTTTTGTAATTTTGTAAATTCATAATACATATTACCCCATAAACACATAATAAAAAAAAAAATGAAATCTTAAAATGACGGATCATTCGCCTCTAGTCACACAAGTGCTACAGAATGATACCTTCTTCTAAAAATTATTAATCTTGTTACAATTACTATATAATATTATTATTGTATGTAGGTATTAACTATGTATTAATAATTTTAAGAAATTTAATAAAAAAAAAAAAAAAAAAAAAAAGTATCGTAACTTAAAGGTAAGCTACTTAGTAACATTGCAGCACTCCATTTGTCGGAAAGCCTTTCTTCCCCAATATCACTTAACTTTGTAAAATAGTCTTGCATTTTATTAATGTGAGCTCTAGCATCAGCACCTTCTTCTAGTTTGAGAGAGCAAATTGACCTCATTAGAAATACCTGATTTGTTAGAGTATTTCTTTCATGGTATGTTCTCAAAGCATTCCATGTTGATTTTGCAGTCGTCTCTGTTCTGATAAGAGCAAGTTGATCATCTTCAATGCTTAAACCAATAGTCCCTCTAGCTTCGTCATCAAGAGCTTCCCAAACATCAATTTGTTCTTGGTTGGTAACTACTTCATTTGCAACAATTGGACTTAGCTTCGATTCCAAAATTACTCTTTTCCATAAATTTTGTTTTCGTAAGAGTAATTCCATTTTAAACTTCCAGTTAGCATAGTTGGTATTATTTAGCTTCATAATGTTGCTTTTCATGACATCAGACATTTTAGGACTGGTAAAAATATTTTCTCAGTTTCAAAATTAAATATTATATTCTTTAAATTATTCCGGTTGCACAATTAAGTCTCATAATCTATTGAAATCTTAATTCCGTACCGCAGGTACAATCCAAAATAAAATTATCTTTATTTTAAAGAATAAATATTTAACAAGCTTTATTTAGAGAAAAATAATTTTAGAATGAAAATGATAACTAAACAAACTTGATTTATAAATCAATAAGTAAATTAATCTAAAGTATAATAACAAGTAAATAAGTGTAAAGTAATATGTATTGAACGTAACTATTAGTTTCCAACAATAATCTCCTACAAAATTATAATTTAGTTCAACGAAAAAATAGGAATTGGAAAAATTTTCTTTAATTTAGAGTTGAATGGAGAGTAACACCTAAATCGAAAGTCTAATAATTTCTTGATATTTTATTCTATTTAATTCCTATTTTAAAGCCATTATTTTGAAGATATTGAAAATAATAAAATTTGGGAGAAATTAAGGTGTCAGGAAATAGAATTTCTTAAATATAAAAAAATGTATGTATTTTCGTCAAGAAGTGGCAAAAGAAATGATTTTCGAGGTCAAAGTTCATAAAAGGCACAACCGTGTACCGTACATATAAATTGTTGCTGTCGAGAGGTACAGTCTTGAGTCTATGAAAGAAAGTGATAAACATAATAGTCTAATTAAATTTACCATGTCTACTTCTAATATAGAATTTGCATTTGTTTGGCATCAATTTCTTTAACAGGGTTTTTAAACACCTATAGGTTTTACTTAACTTACAAAAATGCTCAATTGAAAGACGAATTAACTGTTAATAGCATGAATACAATTTACAGAATATTGTTTTCCACAAATACCTTATGCAAAATGCACAAACATTAATCCTTCGTAATACCAGTAATACTTAACTTACAATAGAATCGAATTGTGATGATGCAATGGGAAGAACAAAACAGTCATTAATATAAGGGTTTATAATGCCTCTTTTTTAGTTTCTATTTTTAGTTCAATACATTTGTTTTAACTTTTGTATGTTTAATTCTTCATTGCTATTACAGTTAAATGCAATGTTTGTTAATTCCCTCTTTGCTTTTGTGTTAAACTGTTTTAAATCTAACCTGTTTGCAATGCCGTCATATTAGACAGCACGAAATAAAAAAAGTGAAATAGGATAAAATTTTAATATTTTGTCTTATATACACAACAAGGGGTGTGCTAAAAAGCTATTTTTAGCAGTGAGCAGCATATAAAAAGAGCAGCTATTAATAGCTGCTATTTAATCACTCTTTATATAGCAGTTAACGCCGCAAGTTACTCTTTAAATTTCTTTCTAATTTGAAGAATGATTGAAAATATGGAATATAAAATAAATAAAATGAAAATGACAACTGAGCAGCACATGTTCATCATTGTATACGAAAAAAAAAGAAAATAGCAAATTCGAGTGGGTTGGATTTTTTGTAATGCTGGGGACTGAGTAGTGACCAGGGATATTAAAGAGCAATCGCAATTGTTCTCTGCTCAGTGAAAGACCAGAGTGATTGAGAGCAGCTATCGCAAAAGCATTCTCCGCTCTATACACAACATCAAAAAATCATGTGAAAAAATCACTTGATGTTAAATTGACGACAAAGATTTAGCGTTTTCGAAATCCTCTAACTAACTGGTTACTATTACTTAACTATATTTAACAAATATTTTTGTGAAATTATCCTTGAAATTAACATCACTGTAAATAATCATGTTCTCGTCCTAGTTATTCCTAAATCAAAGTAGTAAGTATCATCCGACTCACATTGTCTCATTCCTCTTGGTCAGCTAGAAAACTGCGTAAGGCTTCGAAATATAAACAAAATGGTTCAATATTATAACATCTTCAATTTTATATAATTAATTTTTTTTTTGTGTATTTAGTCTTTGAGCACCTTAGATCTTATGAAATAAATAATTACAAATGAGCTTATTCACTAATCCTACACACTAATTAGCCCCCAAACTTTTAAAACATTTTATGATTCTTTGGCAACTTTCCCGTGCCATCATAATACTCTTGATCTTCATCATGTCCTTTCACTTTAAAATAAGTTGTATCAATTACCAATCCACCTCGAGTAGGTTTCATAACATTTTCAGTTCGACTTGTCGTTGTTGTCGAAACTGTAGGCATTTTTATTGCATCCGCTCGAGAAGTCATTGTTCTTGTTCGTTTTGTCGTCGGTGCTTCCGTACCCGCATAATAACTATGTGAATGTGATTTTTGTATCGATATCACTTCGACATTTTTTAAATCATTCAAACTTGTTGGAGGAGAAGCTAATCGCTGTCCTCGCTGAGGATTTGTTTGTTTTGTTCGTATTCTCATTGGATTCCATGAATTTGTAGAGGAAAATTCAGTGATTTTTTTAATTTTACTCTGAGGCTCTTGGGGGGATTTAATATTTTCTTTTATATCTGAAGCTGCTGTTAGTTCTTCATCGATGCGATGATCGCGACCTGTTTCAAAAGCTTCTTCCAGCTCTGGAGCATCTAAATTATGTTTTTCAGCTACTGGAGGTGCCTTTGTGCGTTTCCTCTTCCGGCGAGGTCTTGAACTGGTGGTGGATATCACCTCATCTATAAACTCTGAAGATGGGGCTTCTGGCAAGAAATTCTCTTCAGAAGATGTGGGAACTTTTGCAGTAGTTTGATAACGATTGGGTTTTTTAAATCGACGCTTGTTGGTCGGACTAAATCGATTGACTTTTGTATTTGCCTGTTGAACTTGATGTTCATCGTTTTGTTTGGTCGAAGTCGTCGAGGTGATGGTGGGACTTGATGGAATATGCTGAATATGGGTATTTGACTCTGAGACATGCTCATGTTGAGCTGCACCATCATAGTGATTTGGAGGGAAGAAATCCTGTTCGGCAGTTGTGGATTCAAATGGAATGGGGTCATAAAGAGGGACTTCATAGCTGCTCTTTGGGTAATCGTAACCTGGGGGCATGTGGTTCTTATTCAGAGGTAAGTCATCGGGGAGATGAGGTGGAGGAAGATATGATCCAGGAGGTTCTGCAAACTGTCCACTATTTGGTGGATGGTATGATTCCATAGATTGTTTGTTATACTCTGGAGGACCGTAGACACTATGTGGAGGTCCATAGATGTCGCTTGGAGGAGGTCCGTAGGTTTCATGTGGTTTCTCATAATTTTGCTGAGGAACATGTTTTGGCAACGGTTCTATATCATAAGACGGGGAATGAATGATGTGGATATCAGTTGGTGGTTCGGCAAAGTCATTGTTGTATTTGTAACCATTGTTAGGAAGCTTTTTATCATAAATTTGATAAGGTCCTTCTTTGGAGGGAAGTTCTGGAGGATGATACGAGCTTGCAGGTGCTTCATATTTATTGTCCGGAATTTGATAAGACACTTGTTCTGTTTGATGGAATTTCTTTGGAGGAGGTCCATATGATGAAAATTCTTCGTACTTTTGTTTTGGTGGTGATGGTGGTGGATCTGGATGGTGATACTCCTGTTCTGGGGACTCTTCGTGATAAGATATTTCATAATGAACTTCTGGTTTAGAAGGATAGCTATAATCAAAAGATTGTTCCTTTGGACTTTCATAAGTCTTTTGTGGTTGTTGTTGGATTGAATAGGTTTTTTGTGGTTTTGAAAATTCAAATTGTTGTACAACTTTTTGTGGTTTCGAATAAGTTTTTTGTGGTTTTGAATATTCATACTGTGTTACAACTTTTTTTTTCGGATAAGTTTCTCCATAAAAATCTAAATCCATTGATTGTGTTTCATAATTGATGGATTCTTTTTTAGGATAGGATTCTGGTCTAACTTCATAGTGAATTTCTTCATAGCTAGTATATGATGGTTTGTAGGCTAATGTACTTGTATGAATTTCTGGTTTAAATTTGTAAAAATTACTAGGTTGTAAGTTTTGTTCGAAATGTTGTGTATATACAGGTCGATTGTTTTTTATTTTTGGTGATTTTATAACTCGAGGTCTTGAACGTTTATTTGGTTGAGATTTGTGACGGAAAAAATTGGGTGGTGGTTTACTGCGATATCTAATTAGTTTTGATGCAGTTGCATCAAGAATTGGAGGCATTGTTGAATTATTTAGTGACATTGGGGTTTGAATAACTGATTTTACATTGGTAGTTTCGGTTGAAGTACATAATGCAATTTCAGCGACAGCAAGAATCTGAAAAAAAAAAAATATATTAAAATCGTCTCTAACATACGTTTAGTTGAGTTGTATTAGCAAAAAGGTTTCGAAACTTTATGCTTTCTGACATTGGACTGAATTGTGTATTTTCAAGTTTTGTGGAGATACTATGTATATCTGAGAGTCAAAATTTTGTTTTTATCTAACATAATGCAGTATTACTATCCATGTCTGCTGAATGGTAGCGAGCTCTAAATTTAAATACTAAAATCGCAAAAAATACCATTATACTCCACTTATAATGTTAGAACATATTGCGCGAGTGTTCCATTAAAAAATCTACAAAAAAACAAATTTTAGACTCATTTTGAAGTTCTCAAAACGGAGGAAAAAAGACATGCTAAAAACAAGAAAATTCTGTATTTTTTGGCAAAGAAGAATGTTGTCTTAAATTTCTTGAATATGCTAATAAAAGAATCTACTTAATTTAATAAGAAAACCTTTTTATTTTTATGCGAAGACATTTTAAATTAAAAAAAAAAAAAAAAACTGATACAAAATTTGACTGCCACTGGGGATCGATCCTACAATAACTTTTGGGGCGTGCTTTACCGTCAGGCTAATTCACTAATTATGATTAACTGATTATTTTGACATTAGTTTTAAATAATTTCCTTTTTAAAAAAATCTTTCAATATTGATATAAATGCTCATAGAATTAATATAGAACCTTTTCATTTTTAGTCGTTTTTTTTTACCATGTGAAAATTCTTATCAAAATAAAATGAAATTCATTTTAAATTTAACAGATTTTTAGCGAGTTCCATTTATTTTAGGAAAAAATTTAATTTTAAGAAGATTTTTTTAAAGTGTTTTACCTATTATTTTACGATTAAAAAGTTAATAACTTTTTATTATTAAAAAGTTAAAGTGGCCTCAACTCCATTTGCGTTTCGCCCAGGTATGACAGTGGGCTCATCAGTTAGATGCTGTCATACCCTTACTAAGACGCAAATTTTGGTCCATGAATACAGACACTTATAAAAATCACAACCTGAATAGACTGTGAATTTTAATATTTTAGGGGAACATGGTTACATTCTTGCACCTCAAAACAATTGCCCGTGGTCAGGCTAATAAGTAAACAAAGTGAAAAAAAAAAAAAAAATTATGAAAATTATTTTTATTTTTAAGCGGAGTGATTGAATATAATTCAATTAAAAAGTTAATAACTTTTTATTATTAAAAAGTTAAAGTGACGAAACGCATATGGAGTTGAGGTCACTTTAACTTTTTAATAATAAAAAGTTATTAACTTTTTAATTGAATTATATTCAATCACTCCGCTTAAAAATAAAAATAATTTTCATTATTTTTTTTTCACTTTGTTTATTATTTTACGTGTATATTTCAAAAAACGTTTTAAATTTGTTTTGGAACGAGTGCAAATATTTAGAATATTAATATCTATTAGAAAAGTATGTTTTGGTTCAACGAAAAATATTCTGTTTTGTTGAAAAAGACTTTTTTTTTATTTTTTCATTATTTTTAATCTTTACTTTAAAAAAAAATTATGACGCCAAAATTTTTTTTTTTTTGAAAATAAATAGAAAAGTTTTCAGAATAATCAAAGATAAAACATAATTAAAGGTCTTAAAGTATTTGTTACTAATTTGGCACTTTTTGGACTTTGTTTTCAAAATGTTTTAAGTTTTTTCATTGAATAAACAACTCTAAATCCAAAATCGAACACCTATTCAGTATATGTGTTAAGCTGTATTTCTAACTTTTTCGTTTAGAAAACAAAATTCTATTTTAACTATTGTTCTTCTCGCCATTTGGAGCCACCATTTTGTAGAATAAAAAGTTGACAGCTTATTCGTATTCTTCATCTTCATATTAATATTCTTCAGTGTACCATTTTCATGACTTTTCATCAAGAAATTACACCGTGCGAATGATTTCTGAAACTAAAAAGTACCACTGTGCCCCGCCTACAAAATCACATACCGGTCAAAATCATGATTCACCGTAGTCGTTAAAAGTGTAAAATCACAATATTATAATAAATATTTGTATATTATATTAAATAAACTAGATCTTGAGCGATTACAAATTGTTATATTGAAGGCTACTAAGGCTGCTATTTACTTTTAAGCTCATAAAATTTAGTTCAAATTGTTTGCAATCTAAGCGAATATTGTAATTTATTATGTTTTTCGACCCCAAATGAAAGACAGCCTATAATTTACATAACGAGGGCACAAGTATAGTATCAATTTATTAAGTGTTTTCTTTACTTGACTAACGCATATTATATTTTTAAACTATTACGCATTTTGATTGCGTAAAAAAAAAATTAAAATTTGATATATTAAAATTTGAAATAGAATGCAAGCTACCTAAATTTAAATTTTTTGTAATACTGTTGAATTTTTCTAAATTTGACTTTTTAATTTTTTTTTTTTAGCTAAATTTAACTTTACTTGATCTAAGTTTAATCAGAATTGTAAAAATATCAATTGGAAAAAAAAATGCATTAAAAATAAAATATTTATTGTAACTGAAAAAAATTTGCATTAAAAAAAATGTACCTGTTGCAACTAAAAAATATTTGCATTAAAAAAAATATTGCAAATGAAAAATTTTCTACAATGAAAAAAAAACCAATGGAATATGTGTGGATTAAAAAATATTTTTTTTTAAATATTCGTCTAATTTCTTACAATTTTGGCTACAATACAAAAGTTTTTTTTTTAATAAAAACCTTTTTTGATTTGAAATAAATATTTTGTTAATGCAAAATATATGTATTAACTTGCAATAACAATTTTATTTTAAATGCAAATATTTTTCAGTTGCAATAATATTTTTCTTAATGCAAATTTTTTTTATTTGCAATAAATATATTTTTTAATGTAAATATTTTTTTGTTATTTGTAAATAAAACAATTAAAGAACGATTTTTTTCAACCCAGAGTTTAATGTACCCGCTCCCTGAATTTAATAGCGAATGTTACATAGATGAAACAACCGTTTCATTAAAGTTGTTTGACTAAAATAGCAATACTAAAAGTAGCAATTAATTTGTTGTAAAAGGCAGTATTTTCTATAAACAAAAAAATAAAACTTTTCTTTTTGAAAAAAAAAAATGGATTATGTTGTCAAATACGAATTTCATTTCAATTCATAATGCACCAGCAGTAAGATAATTACTAAATTGTTACACTAAAACGGTGAAAGAAATTCCTCCAAGGTCTGCATTTTTTTTGTAATTCCTCCAGACCCAAACAAACTGCAATTAACAACAAATTAATTACCACATAATAGCCACTGACGGCTGCGTATGAATCAACTTGTAAAGCCAAAGGCAGACACATTTATCTTTGAGGTAAAAAATTTATATTTGGCTATTAGATACACTTTAGATTTTATAGCCTAGGAAGGCGTGTTGTATTAAGTTATTCAAATTTATCTAATTTTGATGCTGATGATAGGCTTGGCTGAGTCAAATTTAATTGATGCTTTGAAAAAGCTACTATTCATGATCGTTATCTTATAAAAACTTTACCATCCTAGACTATTAACACTCCCAGTGTTTTTTTTTTTTTTTTACGCACCATATCAGAAATTTAGGTCGAACATGCACTTTTTTGTAGACCTCTCTTTTTTTGCAGGCCTCAAAACACAACAACAAAAAAAAAAGAAGGTTCGCTACATTTCAGAGTTAGGTGTGTTAATGCAAGCTGCTGCTGGCTGCAGCTACTGGCTGTCAGCCGGTTCCAAGTTCAAATAAAATCAGAGGAGTGCGTACAGCGGGTACCCCATTGATTGAAAACAAGAGCAACATTCTCAATTCGCACATTTTTATCTAAGACACAATCGACAATGGCGTTGATTTTTTGTTTAAGCCAAAAAGTAGTGGTAAAGGCCCGGTTAAGTTGTTTGTTTGATTTTGCAACGGCTGCCATTAAAACAAATCGTTGAACTGTTTGTTTTTTTTTTTTCTACTTTGAGTCGTCCCGTCAACGCACGGCATTCGATTTAATTTCATTTAAATTTTTCAAACGGGTTTGTTTCTGTCATCGTAAATTGTATGATCTCAGCACTTAAGTCCTGGAATTCAGTTTCAGAGACCCGTTTAAAATGTTTGTTGGCTAAGGAGGTGAAGATGAAGAATGGAGATAAATTTAACTCTTGCCATATGTATTTTCCAAGTGTATTTTCATGTTCCGCAAATTTTCGGAGGCGGTGGTGGTGGTGCTATTCAAACAATTTATTTGTCGATTCGAGAAAAAAACACTTTCACTCACTGCACATATAATTGAGCGTGAGAAAGTTAAAAACATGTGTGGTGTGCAATGAACTGACCATGTTTGGCTGGTAGACACCGTTAAGTAAGGTGGTGGGTCAGTTAATAACTCATAAATAACTAACTTTATTTTTTCTTTTTTTTTTCTGAACGAAGAATTGACACACTGGAGGTTTTTATGACTTAAGATGTATTAGATAACAACGACACAACTGTAAACATAAATCATGATTTGAGTGTGTGTTTTATTGTTAATACAAGCAAGTGAGCAAATATAGTCTCTAACAAACTTCTGTAAATGTAACTTGCCTGCATATGGTAGTCGTACACTAGGGCGTATACGTACTACTTTTTTTTGTAATAAATCCGATTTTGACTGAACTTTTGGTTTGCTAAATATTTACAACTTTTTTCATGGAAAGCTAAAATCCACTTAGGATTTGAAAGAAATGACACAATGGCACATGGATATATTTAAAGTATAACTCGAAATGACTCAAGTAACCCAACATAGAAAAAAAAATATTTTTCTTTCAAAAGAAACAATTTAATTTTTTTTTGTAAAACTATTAATGGAGGATAAGTTTGAATAAAATAAAATTTGTTTACAATAAAATTGCTTGCATTTCAAAAAGTTTTTATCAATGTTTTTTGCTGAGATTTATTTATCTTTTTTAAACGAATATTAATAACGTCACCAATGTACAAAATTTTAGAAAAGCAAACTTGTAGTTTTTAACACTATTTAGAAATTACAAATTTTACAATTTTTGCGTGTAATTTAAATAAAGTTGCATGCTTTTGAGATTCATGGACCAAAAAGCTATTTGATGCCTTAAAATCCTTTGGTTGATGGGGGTCGTAAAAATGGGTTGTAAAAAAATTTTTTTTTAATGCATTTGTTTTCCATTACAAATTTAAAAAAAAATATTTGTTGCAAATACAAAATTTTTGCATTAAAAAAAAAGATTTATCGCAACTGAAAAAAAAACTTGCATTAAAAAAAAATTTTATTGCAAAAGAAAACTATATAATTTTCACTAAAAAAAAATGTCAAATAAAATTTTTAATGCAAATACAAATATTTTGCATTAAAAAAATTTTATATAGCAAATAAAAAATTTTCTGCATTGAAAAAAATCGAATGCATAATGTGTGTATTAAATATTTTTTTTTAAATATTCGTCTAATTTCTTACAATTTCGGCTTTTTAACTATACAATACAATAGTTTCAATATTATAGTTGAAATAGCACTGCTGGTTACCCCGTTCAAGACCGAGACACTTATAGACAAAATTTGTATTATTGCTATTTTTATACAAAGTTTTATGCTAAAAGTTTTACAGTGACAACATTTTTGCTGTTTGTTATTCAATTAAGTTACAATATACTTAGATATTTTGCACTGCGTTACTGCTCCACTGCGTTACCATAACGAATAAAATAGCTTCTATAAAGCTTTATAGAAGCAAAAGAAGCATGTATAAATCTTTACAGAAGCAAAATTGTTAGTCGGGAGGCCAAGACAAAAAATTCACATGTCAGTTTTCAGGCGTTATCAAAAAAAAAAGGAATGATTAAATCTTAATCCAATACTTTGTCACTTTCTTGTATCTCCATACAGCTCTAAATGTTTAAAAAATAATATAAGAAAATTTTGATTAAGATTTAAATTTAAATTTGTTTTTAAAAATTCACTGCCATACAAATGTACTGCACCAAAAAGTACTAGTAGTTAGCTTTAGGAGCATACAAATTCCATTTTTTTTTTTTTTTTCAAAAATAAGAACCGCCCTAATTCATATGCCATAATTTTTTTTTTATACAAAAGCAGGTCCCTGCAATTGTTGTTACAAATTAATCGTATAACTGCTTATAAAGAAAAATAATTGCAAAACAAAAAAAAAGCATTTAACTTCCTAACAGTGAACTATTTTCCAAAACGGAACCACTAATCGAGTTAACAGCCGGTTTCAGTTCATAAAGTTACATCATAGCGCTCTTAATAGGCTCATAATTTTATAAAATTAGAGCAAATAAAGTAAACAATCTAAAAAGCCATCAAATTAATGAACTTTCTTCCGTTCGGTTGTTTATCAAAAAGATGTCGGAAATTAAAATTTTCAGGTATATTTCCTGTCATAGTAAACTAGTTTGTATTATCCGTTTCATTAAAGGAATGTCAAATTCGGGTTTTTTTTTATTAAATTTTCTTTAAATGAAGCCACATACTCGACTAATAGCTTTATCAAATGGTAGATCAGGACGCAATTGAAACGGGTTACGCAGATTTTTTATTTTTTGACACAACGAGTTAAATAAATTTACAACCACTCAATTTGATTACCAAATAGGTACAAAATACAATTTTACTCCAAGGAATAACGGTTTAAAAAAAAGTAAATACAAAAAAGAAAACACGGGAACACAGCTGTTACCATATTTAGAAAAAGTTTGAATTTGCAAATTATTGGAATTTACATTGCTAAGTTACCACCAAAGTTGGAACGCATTTTTTAAATTTGCAAGTCAGGCTTTACAAAAAAATTGTTTTAAAAGACACAGATTGCAGGAGCCTGTTTGAAAAGAAACTACAAGTTGACACACCTTTTTTTTCAGACCAAAAAATACACAATTTCAGTAAAAACAAATAAATTGAAAAGCTAAGAAGAGGAAATAAAAATTTAAAGTTGAATTAAAAAAAAATTCACATCTTATTTCAACACTTGTGGGTTATTTTTTTAACTCCTTATACAACACTCTTCAAAATGTCCTTTTCGTATAAAGTCCATGTTTTCACAGTGAAAAAAAAAAAAAAAAAACTTACAGCCGTCAATAAAAATGCCAAAAGCATTTTTGTCTATCAAATTCTTTTAATCGTAATCCAAGAAATTCAAAAAAATCAAAAAAATCTTCCAAAAATTTTCCGTTAAGGTGAACTTTCTTCGAAATCCACAATCAAACTAATATCGCACAAAGCTTAAAGACTTTCTTTTGCTAACTAAATCGTGAGCTAGGAAAGTATCTTGTTTTATTAAAAATCAACAAAAAACAAGAAAGAAAGAAAGATACATTGGCTACTTTTTTTCTATTTTGTATTTTTTCCATTTCACGCGCAGACATAGTTTATAGGTTTTTTTTCCCATTTTTATGTTTTTATTTTCATTCATATCTCCAAACATAAAAAAATAAAAAAAATAAAGAAATACAAAAAAAAAATTAAATCCCCGTAATAAAGTGGCTGCACGGGTTCAGCCAAACGTTGTCATAAAACTTCGTTATTTTTTCTCTTATTCGTTTTTCCACGGACTGTCACACAGATGTTTTGGAGCTTATATTCTCCACTGTTTGCTGGGGAGATGTTCCAATCTTTCCTAATCATCATCATCATCATCAAGTTGGTGACGGTGACGCCGGCAAATAATGTTGGCGCTGTGGCTGTTTTCAACTGCAATCTCTTAGGTGGCTGCAAATGCTGTTGAAGTTTCCTCTACCTCAACACGCCAAGTTACCGAACCTGTAATTTTCTTGGTTGATTCCGCGTGGTGGGAATCGGAATCGTCGTTGCCATCGTCGTCGTCTTCTTCATCGTCTCACAGATCGTGCAGTGTTCTGCTTCGATGTGCATTTCACTTAACCCGCATGCTTCCAAACGAATGAATTGGTTTGCTGCAAAATTTTACTTTTCACGAGACGTGCAACACGCTTCGTTTGGTGGAGAAAAAGATTTTTTTTTTCAGTTCGTTTCCTCACTTTTGAACTTGAACTTGTTGAATTGTTGATCTTCTTGGATCTTTTGCGACGGTCGTGTATAGTCGTTGGTTGGATATTGTTTTTTTTTTTTGGACCAACAGATTCACTCTCGATTTTTTTCTTTTCATGGTTTTGATTACATTGTTTGCAAAAAATTTTACATCAAACACATGTTGATGAAAATGATTTGTTTTGACAAGCGGTGTTTTGGCGTATCACATTAAGTTTAAGTTGATGTATGATTATATCATCGTAAAAAAAAAGTTTTGCAGTTGGTAGAACAGCTTAAATGCTTCCGTAATAATGTAGACATTTTGAGTGAAATGGAAAAATACAAATGAGGTATTATTATGTATTAAACGATTTGGAGATAGTTTAATATAAAATGTGCAATATAACATCTGTCTGTAATAAAACAACACAATTAGGAAAAGGATGTTATCTTTTAAGCATTTTCCTATTTCAAGATTAAGTAAAAAAATCTTTTAAAAAACATAAAGATCTGAAATAAATTTTTGTGCAAATTGCAATTTTAAGTCATTTAGGATCTGTTTTTTTAGAAAGTGATTCGTTTACAATTTCTATATGAATCCAAAATTGAAGCCTTACTGCACTTATTTTTAAATGGATTATGTCTTGAATTTCACATTACACTGGTCGGCAAAAAACTAAAAAAAGTCGGGAGCAAGAACTTTATAAGGTGATTTTGATTGACTTTAGTATGCTGAATTCAAAACTGTTTACAGATTTTTTTCTATCACGTCTAGTTTTTGAGCTATACTCATCACTATTTTCGCTATAAAGCTTCAGAAACTAATTTTTAATTGAGTTTTTTCTTATGTTTAGTCAAAAATATATATTTTCCGTAATATGTTGCTCTTTATAAGTCCAAATCAGAAGACGCAAGATGGAATTTGATTCAAAAAACCATTCATTAATTTGAAAAAAATAATCAAGATTTTGAAATATCTATCATAAATTTCTTTTTTCAATATCTTTGAGAAAAAAAATAATTTTGAAAAAATATAAATACCTTTAGGACGTGTTAATATGGCGTTTTGAGATTGCATAAGTAGTTTTACAAAAAAAAAAAAATTAACGGTGATGTAATTCGATGTCAAATGTACCCAAAAAAAACGGGTTTTTGACCTATTAATATTGAATTATTTCAAAAACGTGACGTGCTAGTGAAATTTTGACTTCAGATTCGGACTCAGCACACAAAATTCCTCTCAAAAAGTAGGGTTTGGTTCTTGCTCTATATCCGTTGCCAACCAGTGTTATTAAAAGAAATTTAAAATATAAAAAGATGACTTAACACCTTTTTTAATGTTCTGGTTTTTATAAAAGAGATGGATCGCACATGATTTTTTAAATCAAGGTTTGTTCTATCTATATATTGTACAAAGATATTTTTACTTGAAAAAGTTTGCAATTAAAATGTATAAAAACCTTGTTTTTTTTACTAGAATACTGCAAAATATTTTTAAAAACAAAAGAGCTGAGCAACGAACTCTTTTTTTTAAATTGAAATTTATGAATTAAGATTTAATACATAACGATTACAATGTGCTAAAAATAAATAAAATAAAAATTGTTAGATTCTAAATTTTGTTCTCCCTCTATATCGCAGTCCCTGTTAAGTTAAAGAAAAGTTGTGCAATTGTCTGCTCTAAATTTTCTGGCTTGACATTTTTTTTTTTGGTATACCTAATTAATTTTTTTTTTATTTATGTAATGTTGTCTATTTTTAATGTTAAAGATCGAGTATGGTCAATGGAACGTAAGCTAATAATAATGGGATGGAACCGCGCGAAAATAAAAAAAATAGAAATCTTATCTTTTCAATAGTATAGAGCATAAACTGTATTATTTTCTTCCTTGATTGTCCGCATTTAAAAAAACAGAAATCACGTATCTAGCCTTAAACTTATTTAAAAATATTTGAAAATGCTTATTATATTAATACATAATACAGGGTGATTCAGGAGTAATGTGCCAAAAAGCTAGGGTGTAGTTTAGGTCAAGACAAGAAAAAAATCGTATCGGAGGGGGGGTCTATTCCCCCTCGTTTAGCAGGGAGGGGCAATTTAAAAAAAAATTGACTTATTTTGGAAAAAAAAAATTATTAAAAATCAACGGTTGTACTTATGTACAATAACGTGCTATACCTTTTTGTAAAGCCAAAACCCTAGTCTTTTACAAAAATTTTAAACAAAACCATTTTTTAGCACAGTTTTTGAAAAATTAATGTTTAAAATCAAAATTTTGAAAAAAAAATTGGAAAAAAATTTCAAACTAATTTTTATGTAATTAAAAATTTTATGTAATTAAGTACTAATTTAGTTTTTAAAATTCAATGCTCTTATTTTTAAACAAAAACAGAAAACCAAATTAAAAAATATCTTGTCATTATCGAGAAATTAACAAAAAACCAAAACTACTTTTTTCTAAAAAACCTCTTTGTTTTCTGTTTTTACGTCCCTGGAATTGTTGATAAATTAATTTATGAAACATTAACCATTCGCCAATTATTTTTTAAACATTCAGACTTATGTAAATAAGGATACAATAAAGTGATACAGTATTGGATTAACCCTGAATTGATCAATTTTTTTCATTGATAACACCTGAAAACTTACCTGAGAATTTTTCTTACTATATTTGGGGTGCTCGCCGCCCATAGATTCCAGCTTTAAGGGCCTTAAGGCAGTAAAATTGTTTTATTTTAATGAAAAACAATGAAATAATACCTGCGCAAGCAGTTCAAAATAAAAAAAAGGACCTTTAAAATCATATTTTTTGATTTTTAAAGGTTTCATTTGATTTCTTTTCCTTCGTATTTGCCTTTTCTTATCATCGATTTATCTTTTGGATTTAAATTATTATTTGTTATTTTTACTAATTGCCTACTATTTGCTAGCATTTTACTTTTTCGAATGAAATGTAATTCGACTCATTCAAAGAAAATAATAACTGCAGAACCTATAAAGTTAAAAAATTTTGTAATCAAGTTTTTTTTTTCAGTTACGATTTTTGGTTTTCGAGATTTTAAATCTCAGGATTCTGACCGATTTGAATATCCTCACATGAGAAAAATAAAATTAGTTCGAAGGTGCTTTCGTATGCCTTTTTATAACTTGCATCGATGCTGCCTATGTAATAGACTCTTATATTGAAGGTCTTGAATGAACAACAACAATTTGTTTCAATTTGGTCGTAACACAAATAAGTTTTTGTTTAAGAAAAATAACACGGTGTAACACTCAAAATATACGCGGGCGGAGACCTGTCAGGTTTTGTAGAGCTAGTCGCACTGAATACGAAACGGTATTTGAAAATCCCTTAACACCCCCAAAATCTGGAGTTACGGGCAAAAAACGGTTTTTTGGACCTTCACCCATTGAAAAAATTCTAGCTTCGACAATTTTTTACCCATTTTCGATTTTTTTACAGTTTCTGATAGAAGATAAATATACCTTTTTAACAATGTATAAAACATGTAACTCGGTTAAACCACTTAGAATTTATAAGATGTCAAAGTTCAAAAATTCAATTTTTTTTGTCATTTGCCCAACTTCGGCATCAATTTAAAGTATATGTTTTCAAAACAACATGCTATTTAAAAAATATATTCTAAAACTATATCTATTTCCCAATTAATCGAGGTATTTTTTTATGAAAATCACTTCAAAATTGGCTTAGAAAAAAAAATTTTTCGATTTCAACCCAGATACAGAAATTCGAACTTTTAGGTATAGGACAAAAATGTTGTTTCGGCACGTAGTAGGATAAGTTGGGCGCCAAGTTTTGATGAAGGGTTTTTGTAGAGGAGCTCAATACAAACATTTTTTTCTTTGAAAGGGGAGTCTATCTCCCCCCATTTAGGTGGGAGGGGCATTTTTCTAAAAAAAATTATCAAAATAAAAAAAAATTATTAAAAAACAACGGCAACACTTACAGTAAAAAATGATACCATTTCCAAAGGGCAAAATTGTGCATTTAATTCTAATTTTTAAATCAATATTATATTACCAATAGTTTTTGAAATAATCGATTTCAAAGTTAAAAATAGGGGAAAAAAATTTTTTTAAACTCATTTTATACTATTTTTGTCCAGGCTGTGAATTTTAGTAAATAAATTACTTAGACAGAAAACTGCCTCAATTAATTCCTTATCGAACAGTGAAAACTATATGTTTCTATGTCTTCTAGTTTTTGAGAAAATTGAAAAATAAAAACAAATAAAAACAAAAAATATTTTGAAAAAAGAAAAATCTGATAAAATAATTTTTCAATTTTCCCGAAAACCAGAAGACATAGAAACATATAGTTTTCACGGTTCGATAAGGAATCAATTGAGGCAGTTTTCTGTGTGAGAAATTTTTTTTACTAAAATTCACAGTCTGGACAAAAATAGTATAAAATAAGTTTTAAAAATTTTTTTTTCCCCTATTTTTAATTTTGAAATCGATTATTTCAAAAACTATTGGTAATATTATATTGATTTAAAAATTAGAATTAAATGCACAATTTTGCCCTTTGGAAATGGTATCATTTATTACTGTAAGTGTTGCCGTTGTTTTTTAATAATTTTTTTTTATTTTGATAATTTTTTTTTAGAAAAATGCCCCTCCCACCTAAATGGGGGGAGATAGACCCCCCTTTCAAAGAAAAAAATGTTTGTATTGAGCTCCTCTACAAAAACCCTTCATCAAAACTTGGCGCCCAACTTATCCTACTACGTGCCGAAACAACATTTTTGTCCTATACCTAAAAGTTCGAATTTCTGTATCTGGGTTGAAATCGAAAAATTTTTTTTTCTAAGCCAATTTTGAAGTGATTTTCATAAAAAAATACCTCGATTAATTGGGAAATAGATATAGTTTTAGAATATATTTTTTAAATAGCATGTTGTTTTGAAAACATATACTTTAAATTGATGCCGAAGTTGGGCAAATGACAAAAAAAATTGAATTTTTGAACTTTGACATCTTATAAATTCTAAGTGGTTTAACCGAGTTACATGTTTTATACATTGTTAAAAAGGTATATTTATCTTCTATCAGAAACTGTAAAAAAATCGAAAATGGGTAAAAAATTGTCGAAGCTAGAATTTTTTCAATGGGTGAAGGTCCAAAAAACCGTTTTTTGCCCGTAACTCCAGATTTTGGGGGTGTTAGGGGATTTTCAAATACCGTTTCGTATTCAGTGCGACTAGCTCTACAAAACCTGATAGGTCTCCGCCCGCGTATATTTTAAAACCTCATTTTTGTAACACCGTGTAATTCAACAAAAAAAAATATTTTAAGGTAGAAGATTATTTGTTGCCAGATTAAAAATAAAACGCAAAAGAAAACTATTAGAATAGTTTAACTATTGTTTGGAGTAAATTTCTTTCTCTTAATTAGCGTATCATCCACAAAAGACAAAATTGCCATTTTAAGTCCACCCATCCCAAGACGACTGTTTTCATTTTGAATACCTAGTCACATAATTCTTTTTTCTTCTCTGATTAATAAAGTGATGACTGTTTGCTGAAAGTCGTGTTTAAGTTTTTGTTTACTTCTTCCACCACAAGATTAAACGTTTGACTTGAATAATTTAACAACCATTGTCTTTTCACTTCTTTCAAATTAATAATTCATTCAATCAATTTTATATTCAACAATGAATATTAAACAGTTTAAAAAATGCATAATTTTTATTGGATTACTTGTAGGTAAATAATGTCAATATTTCACGATTCATTTTAAGTTTTCAATGTAACATAATTAGTGAAATCATTCGAATTATATAATAACTGTGGTCTTAATCCGTCAACAAATTTTCCAAATACGAAAATATAATATTCCGCAATCTTCTTCTTTTTCATTTTCTTGAATTTTTTTTTTTGTGTAGATAAAACCACTTTTTGACAATTATCAACGTGAAATCGAATCAACATTATGGGAACCTATCAATCGTTATTGGGCTGAATGTTATGAAGCCTGTAAAGCTGCATCCAAAAAACGTGGTACATTTCAAGCTGAAAATCGACGTCATTTTCAGGTAAGACACAATATACAAAAAAAAAAAAATTAAATGCAACATAATAATGATATAATCATCATCATAGTCTTAATTATTTTGGAGCTAACATCAATTACACAACATTTTAGACATGCTAACATTGGCGTTAAAATTTAACATTGTCTTTTTATTAAATAATCATTTTAATTGTTGTTTTGTTTATTTTTTTTTTTTTAATTTCTTTTTTTATAAAAAGCAAAAAATTGTAGTACCATGGAAAGTACGTCAAGTAGAAGAAATGACGCGACTTAGCGCCTCAGCACTTCACCAAAAGACCAAAAGTAGTTACATTAAGAAGAAATGGAAAACCGCCAAAAGATTCCTTTATGGTCCCCGCGGACCCTGGTACACGGGGTAAGTTACTAATTATAATGAAAAAAATGTCTTTTATCCTAATGTTTGTTTAGGTGCTTAAGATTTACAAAGAAAAAATAATTCCAGGCCCGTAGATAGGAGGAAAAAATTGCTCTCTGATAAATAGATTCGTGTAGTCCCTATATCAAAGCTTTAAAATTTCCAAGTAAAAAAAAGCATAAGAAATTAAAATACAACAAATATTTATTGCAAACAAAAAAAAATTGCATACAAAAATTTTTATAGCAACTGCAAAAAATGTTCATTAAAATTAAAATTTGCATTTCAAAAAATACTTATTGCAACTAAAAATATTTTGCATTAAAAAAAAAATTATTGCAAATAATTAAAAAAAAACTGCATTTGAAATTTAAAAAAAAATATTTATTGCAAATAAAAAAAAAAAAAATTGCATTAAAAAAAATTTGTATTGCAAGTGAAAAATATTTGCATTTAAAAAAAATACTTATTGCAACTAAAAATACTTTGCATTGACAAAAAAATTTGCATAAAAAACAAAAAATATTTATTGCAACTAAAAAAAATTATATTAGAAAAAATTATTGCAACTGAAAAAATATTTGCATTAAAAAAAAATATTTATTGCAACTGAAAAAATTTTGCAATAAAAAAAAATATTTATTGCAACTGAAAAAATTTTGCAATAAAAAAAAAATATTTATTGCAACTGAAAATATTCTGCATTAAAAAAAATGTTACTGCAACTAAAAAAAATTGCGTAAAAAATACAATTTTTATTGCAAATAAAAATGTTTTGCATTAAAAAAAAATTTCTGCATTGAAAAACAAAATTCAATGCAAGATGTGTGCATTTAATGTTTTTATTTAATATTCGTCGAATTTTTTGTAGTTTTGGAGATCTAACGAAACATTAGCTATTTCAACTATGTATTATAATATTGAACCTAATGTATGGTCAAATAGCCAAAATTCTATAAAACGACGACTAGGTATTAAAAAAGTATTTAATTTTGCCTTGATTTTTTTATTTGCAATAAAAAAATTATTTTCAATGCAAATTTTTTTCAGTTGCATAACATTTTTTATTGCAAAATATTTTTAGTTGCAATAAATATTTTTCAGTTGCAATCATTTTTTTTTTATGCAAATTTTTTTATTTGCAATAAATATTTTTTTATGCAAATTTTTTTATTTGCAATAAATATTTTTTTAAATTTCAAATGCAGTTTTTTTAATGTAAAATATTTTTTTAAATGCAATTATTTATTTTTTTTTTTACAAATATGCAATAAGTATTTTTTTCAATGCAAATATTTTTCAGTTGCAATAAAAAATTTTTTTTCAATGCAATTTTTTTTTTATTTGCCATAAGTATTTTTTTTTTTAGTTTGTAATGGAAAACAAATGCATTGAAAAAAAACAACCTTACTTCGTATGTAGGTACTTCACTGTAATACCCTCATGAAGAAAATAACGAATACGGGCCTGACTAAAACATTGAATTATTCACTAATGACTTGTTTTTTTAATGGTTTAAGAGATTTTTGCGGAACTAGTCGTTTACTGGTAAAACGAACAAAAATAAATGCCTTTCAGTGACATCGTTGTTACGTCTCGCGTGTGGATAAAAATCTCTTTTCTCGTTTGTATCTGCACTAAACCGTAGTAGATGCAATTTTTCATTTTCTATTTTTATTTTTTCTTCTTCTGTTTTTTATTGGAAGATGAAGGTGAAACTGTAGGAGGATTTCTAAGTGACATTGGTAAGTATTTCTTCACAGGTGTTATGATGTATTGATTCAAGTCAGAAATGCAAAATTCTTTTTAAACAAATAAAAAAGAAAAAAAAAAAAGATCCGTTTGATTATTATGTTTAAATTATCAATTCCATCTGATTCATTTTGGCATAGATACCTTTTACGATAGGAGAGTATAAGAAAGGGCCCACCTACTGTGAAAAAGCCATATAAAATACAGAAGGAGCAGCAGTGAATTGTTAGAAATAAAAAAAAAAATAATGAAAATTAACATATTTGGATATTTGTGCTTGTGAATAATGTGTTCTTTGCTAATTTGAACAAACTTAACGCCTACTGTATTTTTTTTTTTGCATGTTGCGTATGGTAAGTATGTTAATGCCATTTTCAGTCTATAAATTTGAATAAAAGAAAAATTAAGCAAGTTTGCATTAATATCCAAGAAAGATGAAGAGGAAATCTTCTTAAGTGCTTACCATTGTCCGGGTGGGTGGTAATGATACATTGCTGAATGCATGACTAACACGCTACGAGCAAATTACTTTTAATAAGCTCATATATTTTGTGTAATAAAAATTGTTCAACTATTCGTGATTTATTGTTGATTGAAATTTTGTGATAATGATGTGTTTGGTTTAATTATGTACCAGATGCTTTTATCTTATAAAAATCAGTGGTTGAATATAATAAATTTCAATATTTTATGATGCGTATTGCTAGTAAATTTTTTTGCAAAAAATATAAAAAAAAAAAATTGTTATGTTGGTATATCAGGAATGTAATTTAATAAATAAAATAACTTAAAAAATGAATAGATTTTGATTCCAAGCTGTTTTTTTACGACCTTGTTACTCAATTAACCTTCTGGAAAAAGTGTAAGATTTGTATCGGTTTTTATACTTTTCACTTACAATATAATTAAGGTAGCAGTTAATCCAATTCTGTGTTCTCGAAAAAATAAGCTAGTAGGTACTTTTCAACTTTTCTTTTAAATTTAAAAACCCTACTTCATGTAAAATTTACACTAAAATATTTCGTTTTTAAAATTGTTAAAATAACTGAAATAATCTTATAACAGAAATCGAAATGAGATTTAAAATAAAAAAAAAAAAACACATAAATAAAGGTTCAAACCTAACGCACTGCATTACGTTTTCACAGGGTTCCGAAATATTGAAACATTTCATCAACCATTTTCAAGAAATTGATTTTACAAAAAAAAAAAAAAATAATTTATTAATTACAGTTTTCGTTGTAATTGGCTTTGTAGCTTACCAGAAATTCAGAAACAAAAAAAAAGGTTCTATGACAAAAATATGTTTTTAAATGTTGTTATTTGTAGCACAACACACAAAAATGTTAACCTTAATCTTAATCAGGAGCGTTTTTGAAAAAAAAAAAATACTTTTCTCTTTTAGTTAAATGACAGGTACCTACTACATGTTAGTTAAGGTCCGAAAATAAAAATAGTTCTAAAAAAAAGAGTCAACATTTTTAAAGTGCTTTTAACATTCTTTTTTAAGAAGGATTTAAGTTCATATTAAGTAGATAAAAGGGTCAAGTCGGTGGTAAAAAAAAAATGAAAACATAAGAAAAATGCAATAAAGAAGGAATTCATTTAAAATAAAGAAGCAAAAAATTACATACCAATTTAAGACTAGGTAAATAAAAATTGATTACAAAAGTGTTTTACCAAAACTATACCATTTTACTCACTGTGTTTAGGAGAGAAAAACATACGGAAACATATAGAATTACACTCGAACTTTGAAATACAAAGAACGGAGCCCTTTTTTGTATAGGTCTTAGCAGATTGTTCCCATTCAAAAACGAAAGAAAATTTGTGACAAACGAAACAAATTTGTCGTTTTTTTTTCACATAATATGAAACAAACTATTTGCACATACAAAAACGCCATACATATTTTCACTTCAAAACCGAATCCATCCACTACTATATTTAGTTCTCAGACAATCGTTAAAAAGCTTTCGTTCTTCAATGTATAAACTAATCGATAATTTTGCAGTTTTTCCATGACTTCATAGTCATAAGTGGCCTTTTTGAAAATCGTTCGTTCCGATGGTTCGAAAACATAAATTAGTTGACGTTTTTGATGACTGGCAACTGATCGTTTTTTTATGCATTCTCGAAATGATCAACTATCGAAAAATGACGATCCTTCAAGAATTGTGCCGATGCGAAAGAATTTTTTTTTTCTATAAAATTTTTTGTCATTTTTAGTCATTGTAGATTGTCAAGTAGAGTAGATTATGCAGAAAAAGCCATACAAGAATTTTAGGGCTGTCAAAGGTTTAAAACAAAGTTGTTTTAACGAATTTTTTATTTTTTTGTTAAAAATAACAAGAGTCAAATTTTCTCAAGTGGGCCACCTAAAACCGGCCAATAAAAGAGATATCGAAAAGATTTAAACAGTTTTTGGAAGAATGAAATATGTTCTCATAGACACCGTTACACCGTTAGTTTTAATTAGTTTTTAAGTTTTAAAATAAACAAACAAATGATCAGAATCCAAGTTTTTTTAGAAATTATTTCTTGGAAAAAATAAAACCTTGAAATACTATTTGAATTAAACTAGTTTTAAGGACGAAAGGCATTAGTATTAAGAAAAATGAAGAATAACTTAGAGTGCCCGTAAAGGGCCAGTAAGTTAGTTGTAAGTAATTGATAAGTAGGCTAGTTTTTATAAATTTTTGTCTAGCTTTAAGATACTTTTAAGATGATGAAAAATAAAAATGAATTTAAAATTTTAAAAAAAAAAACACCGTTACAAATTTGTTCATAATGAATTATCCCACATAAAAACATAACCTCGAAAACAGCGAAAATTATGCTTTTTTATAACGGTAATATTTCAAAAACGGAGGCCAATCAAATTTTTCTGACTTCGGATTCGTGTTCAGCACACCAAAAACCTCTAGAAAAGTATATTTTGGTTCTTGTGGCAAAAGAAAAGTTCAATTTTGTTGATCAGTGCTATTAAAAATAAATATGCGGCAAAGTTGAAACATGCATAACTTTTTTTCTGATGAATTGTACTAAAATTTTTTTTAGATAATGAAAGCTTATAAAATTTCAAATCGAATATAAGAAAAATGGTTTTCCTACATACTCCAGAAGTTAGTAAAAAATGCAATTGTTTATAACAAAATCAATTATATTTATAAATAATTTTTTTTTGAAATTTTTTTTTAAGTAAATTGTTGTGTGTATAATTGGTAATATGTGTACCAAGTTTTATTTATTTTTATCATTTCATTACTGAGATATAGCCATTTTAACAAAAAGACCTGAAAAATTTCATTTGTTTATAACTTTTAACAAAATCGAAACTTTTCAAAAACACTTTGGAATATTATTTTTTAACATATAAATCTTCCAATATATGCAAAAAAATTATCAAATTCGAAAAGTCGGTTTTAGGTGGCCCACTTGAGAAAATTTTACTCTATAACGAAATTTTAATAAATTTTTGACGTTATAGTTATTTTTGAATAAAAAAAAATTTGTTCCGAAAATTAAATGTTAGATTTTTTTTTGGAATAGTCAATTTAAGAATTTAAAAATTGATGATTTAAATATTTTGAAATTTCTTTAAATTTCAATAGAACTATTTTGTTTTAGTAGAATAAGCTTGAATTAGGATGGAATGAAATTAGAACAAACATTTTTTTTTTTGATTTGCATACATAACGTTTATTTGTTTTATCGCGGTCAAACAGCCTTAACAATTAAAAAAGAAATTACAAAATAATAAATACATTTACAACAATAATATATATGACACAGATTAGGCGGATTGAAGCAGAAGAGATATTCCATATTTATAATAGAAGAGTCTTTGATTTCGTTTGAAATACTATACACATCATCGTCGTCATTCAATCAATTTTTTTCTTCAACCATGAATCAATCCTGGATAACCAAGTGGTGCATGGGCAGCAGCCAATGGCAAACCATAAGGTGAAGCAATCTTAGGGATCAATGGTCCATGAGCTAGAAGTGGTGCTGGTGCCAAAAGTGGTGCTGGTGCTAAAATTTTTGCAACTGGTGCTACAGCTTTAACAGCAAGTGGTTCACGATGAACGACGGCATTGAATCCGTTGACTGGATCGGCAGTGTATTCGACTAAACGCCTTGTGCCATCAGGTTCAATCAAAGAGTATGATCCTTGAACGGTATCTCCACTTCGACTTTCTTGTTGATTCTTAACATCTCCAGTTGTGGGATCCTAAAAATGAGAAAAGTTATTTTATAACCGTTTTCAAACCTTTGAGCTTGTTAACTTACATGGACATCATAGCTGTAACTGTATTGTGGGTTTGGATCGTATGGTTCTGGAGCGGCAACCTTTGCAATTACTGGAGCGGCAACTTTAGCGATAGCGGGATAAGCTGGTAAGCCTAATGGAGCAGCTAATCTGGGAAGAACTGGTCCATAGGGTGAATAAGCTGGTGGTCCAATGACGACGGCTGAGCTCACTGCCACAAGGGCGGCCAAGATAATCAACTGTTTCATTTTTAAAATAGAAAAGAATAGAAATATTTAAATTCCAAATTAAATATTCTAAAATTTTAGTAAAATTAAGAATTTAATAAATTTAAGGTAAATTAAAAACTTTGCCTTGCCTTTTGTACCATGTCTGTAAGGTTTGACAAATAAATGCTCTGTGATTCTGTGGCTGTCTAACCTTAGCTTTTATACTCTGATACGCCCGTTCGCCAAAAAAAAATTTATTTATTCAAAAAATTAATTTTAACTTTCAGGCCTACTCTATACTCTCTATAATACACTCTCGGCTCGGCGGCACTACCGTAGGCCTATAGTTTTGCGCCTTTTATTTTCCTCAATGCCATTTTTGTATAAACCCATTCATATTATAGTGAGGCGGTGGCGGCGCGGCTGTTCTATCTTTTTTTTCTATTTTTTTGCATTATTTTTCTCACTGCATCTTGGTGACTTATCAACATTTGGCATTTTTTTTTTTTGCATTCGGGCTTGGTTGCCGCACTCGCATAACGCAAGTTATTTAACTATTCGTCGTTATAACAGAGGCTTAATAGAAAACTGGTCCGCATGCTGCTGTGCGCTTGTCATTGCCACCCCTTGATCGTCTCAGAGCTCGATCGTAGACAATTTGCACACGTGAAAAATAATTCAGACTTGCAGCATGTTCTCAAAGTCGAGATCGAGAGCGCACACAAATTTTGTTATTTTGAGGGGGTTGTCAAAGTCGATGAATAAGTTGGTATAGTTTGGCGGTGTAATGTTAGCTAAAGTTAGTGACGGAGGCACGTCAAATGGGCAAGTATCTTAAAGTGTCTATATAAACTTCACGGGTGTTTGTCACTGTGCGTTTGGTACCTTTTTTTTTATGAATGCCCTGAGGGTGTTGCTGTATAGTGCCTATGGAAAAAAGGTTATACACTTTTTTTTTTTTTTCTTTTGAGACGAGACAAGAGCTGAAAGGAGATCATTAAATGTGAACCAGTGTGTCAGAATATGTAACTACATTACATATAATAACCGATACCTATCGATTGTCGGTATACTCGTAACATGCAAGCTATTAAATTTGTTAATTGAAATATGTTTAAGCTTCTGATAGATAAATGTGATGCATTAAGGTTTGTTACGTTTTGCTTAATCATTTGGAAATTTGTTAAAATTAAAGGCAAAGTCTGACGTAAGGTAGGATTGGTTATGAAAATAACCAAAAATTAAATTTAACAAAATTTTGCACTATAAAGACTTAAATTATAACCTCAGTTAATTTTGGTATAAGAAAAGTGCCAAGACAAAACATTCTCAAAAATGTTTGTAGTTTCATGTCACATAATTATCAAGAAGTGTGTTTGTTTCAAATCAGTTGAAAAATTGTTTCAAAGCGGTTATAAAAGAGAAACTTTTCTAGATCTATAAAAACCTACAACTTGAATAGTGTCCTCAGTATGAAATTGAGAGAGAAGAACCAAAATTCTATGTGCGCTTAATACTTTTTCATTAATTCCTCCTTTCGTGACCTTTTTGAGTAAAACAAATTTGGGAGCGTATCGAAATCCCGCTTTTTAAAATCCCGTTTTTTCGAAAATCCCGAAAAAAAAGTTTCAAAACCCCGTTTACTAAAATACCGGTTTTTTAAATCCTGTTTTCTAAAATCCCGTCAAATCCCGAAAATCCCGATTTTTTTTACAAAATACATGCTTAATTCATAAATAAAAAAATAATGAAAAATAGACAAAAAATTAGTAAAACTGATTTTTTGCGTTGTAAAGCCTACACAATATGTACCTTCAACACATTCTGAAAACGGTATTTCTTTTATAAAAATATAAAATGATTAAAGCCTTAAATTGAGTTCACAAGTGAAAGAAATTTCATTTATTTAAATATCAAAATTGTTGAAATGCATCCAAATATAAGTTGAAATATATTTAAATGAAATTTCTTTTGATTATGTAGTGTGTACTTAATTTAAGGTGTTGTGATCATTTTAAGTTATTATTAATCTACCTATGAGATTATCACGATTTGTTGTTTTATTTTAAAAAATCGCTAGATTTTTTTAAAACAACTAGTTTTGCTTGCAAAATCGGGATAGTAAAAAACGGGATTATAAAAATCGGGATTTTAAAAAGCGGGTTTATAAAAAGCGGGATAATGAAAAACGGGATTTTAAAAGCGGGAATATAAAAAGCGGGATATCGAACCCAACCCTTTTATAGCCCAAGAAAAAATTAAAATTTGTTAATACTTTTTCGAAATATAGCCTTGCATAGTTTTTTTTCCATCAAAAACTATGAAGCTCAAAATGTTGTTTAAAGGCATTTCCCGTAGAGTTTTTAGCAGGGGCGTATACAGGTTTGCTTCTTGGGGGGGGTCATGCCAATTTTTTTTTCAAAAGTTTTGATAGCAGGCATAAACCTGAAAATGGGCTTTTTGAATTACATATTAAGCATTAAAATTTGTGCGTCTTGCATTTCGAATCGAAAAGTTCCGAATGTATAGTTCTTAAAATAACCAAACAAAAACGGTATGAGATTCGTTTAAGTTTAGCGTTAAACCTTAAAGCCTAGAACGCTGCTGATGTGAAACGAAATTTTTCGTCGGTCTCCACGAGGACAACGAAATGCTTGCGAAATCTGGACCGAAAAATACTCAAAAATTGCAAAACATAAATGAAAAAAAAGCAAACACGCATCGCAGAAAGACATGCAATGACAAAATGAACAACAAAAACAAACAAAATAAAATGCACGACTGGGGTCGCACGTACTTGCTCTTGCAGTTTAAAACACTTTTATGTTACTTGTAGATTTTAAAAGCTGACTCTATATAGAATTAAAGAAATTTTGTTGATGTTGGGGAAGAGCCGACATTTAGGGCAAAATTTTGTTAAATGAAAAAAAAAATGTTTTTTTTTTTACTTTTTTGAAAAAGAAAAAATAGAGATGCAGTTCTATTGCAATTGCTTTGAATATTACGTCTGCAAAGTTTAATCAAAATCGTTAGAGCCGTTTTCGAGTTATTTGGTTTGAATTGAAAAATTTGTATGGGAGGTACAATTTTTTGACTTTTTTGAGAAAAACTAAAAATGCAGTTTTGTTGCAATTGCTTCGAATATTACGTCTGCAAAGTTTAATCAAAATCGTTAGAGCCGTTTTCGAGTTATTTGGTTTGAATTGAAAAATTTGTATGGGAGGTACACTTTCTAAGGGAGATACAAAAAAACAAAAAAAAAACCAACTTTCAGAATTCCATAAAAACCATCTGTACCAAATTTGAAAAAAAAACTGTCCACCCGTTTAGGCTGTGGAAATGTGTACAGATGGACGCACAACCGCATGGACGCACAGACGCACAGACGTACAGAAGCACGGACGGAATTGCGAGACCCACTTTTTTGGAATTCTCCATCATCGTAATGTTGGTTTTGATTAAAACCTCAAATTTTTTTTTCGACACGAAACCAATACTTGCCCTATAGAGCAAGTAAAGACTCAAAATGTCATTTTTCCACACACAATGAATGTCCCCGGCAATTGTTTATGTGCTAAAAAGAAGTTTAGACTTTCAATTTCGTTGTGCCGAACAGCGTACTACAGAACGAAAAGTTGAACGAAATTTTTGGTTTACCATTTCGTTGTTTCATTTTTGTATGGGATTTTTCGTTTCTTATCAGCAGCGCACTAGGCTTTAATTTTGACCAATTGAGGCTATCCTCTCCTAAAAATAAAATGTACTGTACGAGTACTTCGATTGAATAATTTGCCTTAAAACAACTGTTCATTGTTTTCCGCTAGCACAGAAAGTTAAAATAAAAATCGTTTTTACTTAATAACAGTTTTAACTTTTGAATTAAGTCTTCCTAGCCTCAGGCAAACGAATCGCAAAGTTTTGTAAAAAAAATTGCATTAAAAATATAATTTTTTTTTAAATTTTGTTTTAAAATTGTATGGGAATTTAAAATACCTCTATTAAGGGGGGAAATCCCTCTGGACGACACCTTTTTCAATATTTTTTTATGAAAAACTGAAAGCACTTATTGAAATTTGGAAAAAGACAAGATATTACTGACATTATTAAGTATTGAAAAAAAATTTTTTGAAATGAAAAAATAACAAAATGGCGGCTCTGGAGACGCCTCTAGTTTACGCCGTGCAATGCACAGGTCCAGGAAATCATCTTAAATCAAAAAGGAAATTTTTTTCCGTTAGATGATATTAGTACGCATTGCATGAACCTAAATTTATTTTTTTTTAAATGAAAAATAAAAATTAGAAATCAAAAAACGAAAAAAACCATGTTTTTTTTTACAAAGAAGTAGTTAAAAAAAATATTTACTGTACAAAGTTTATTCAACTTTTAGGTTCATGTTGTGGCCAATAAGTTAAGGAGTAATTTGCTTCAAATTTGAAGTCGAAAGCTTCATTAGTTTTTGAGTTACATTGCACGGCGCGGAAAAAAACTAGTTTCGAAAAAAATGCGTTTAAAGATTTCGTTTTCGTACTATGGTAGGTTCGGAGCGCATTGGTTGTGGGACTATCTAGGCACTTTTGAGGCTTCATTTAAGGCTAAGACCACTGAAAATAGTTTCTTCGGTTGATAAATAAATTTATTACGCAAAAAAAAAATAATGCAAAAATAAAAAATTCCAGAGGGATTTCCCCCCTTAAAATAGTAAAGACAAAAAAAATAATTTTGGCGATATTTTGAAATTCAACCGTTTTCAGGTATTAATCAGCGGTTTACAATATAAAAAACATTCAGTTGTATTTATTAGATTAAGCCCTGCTTTTTCAATCAGAAGAATAAAGGTCACTATAAAAAAAAACTTTTATTCGTAGGAATAACTCTAACTTAGGTTTATCTAAATATTCAAAAAATTAGCCCTAAGTGATATTTAATAATAATATTTAAATTGCATTAGATAAGGTTGCTTACATTGCTTCTATAATTGGCTGGCCATTGATGATTAACAAATCGATAGTTGTTTCAAAAAATGCAACAGATCTAGCAAATTAAGTATGTACAAAATACTGGTATATTCTATAAGCAAACAAAATTCACCAAATTTTATCAGACGAATGTATTGAACTGGAACATTGCAAAAAACTAAAAAGATTTGAGAAATGATATCCTTCTTTAACATTTTGCCGATGACGAATTTTATCAACAGAATTGACCTCCACACAGCAAGGCCACAGAAAGCTTCCCTATTTAAAACATATTTTATTCACTTCATCATATAAAAAAATAGAAGATATGGCTGCTTCTTTTATTTGCTGGTAAGCAGTGTCTTGCCCTTAAGATATTATTTTTGTGTACCTACTAGATTCAATTTCTTTTAAAAAGCTTTGAATATAATACTTATCCGGATTTTGTTTCCATACAAAACTCTACAGCACAGCTCAACTAATATTATCGAACGAATCAAAATAATCCTAATCCAGCATAGCGTTCGCTAAAAATATGACCACATCCCCAAAATATGGTAAAATAGTTTGTTTGAATACCAAAAATTTTTTTTACCTTTAATTTTCGTTCATGTTCTAAAACTTCAACATTTTAAAAATAATATTACTCAAGAGATTTCAGTATCACATAACAAATTCTTTTTTAAATTCTGAGTTCTTGGGGGGGGTCATGACCCCGTGACCCCCCCCTTGTATACGCCGTTGGTTTTTAGGCATACTTTTGACACCCATTTATTTTTTTTGTTTTTTCTTGTCACAAAAAGGAATTCTGACTTGGAAATTAATACAAAATTGTACAAAAAGTTTTTTTCCAGCACTGCAGAGGGGTGCTATTTTTCAAAGTCAATGAAAAATGTAGCGCTGTTCCAAAAAATGATATCATTAGAGTTTTTATTGTCCTATTTTTTAATAGCAACAATTATAAAAACTTTACTACACATCAATTTTTTAAACTTTTATAGCCTGTTTTTACTGGAGCAATTATTTCGATCAAACAAGCTTCCAAATGTGATCATTACCTGTACAAAGAGATCCCCTCTTCGGCACAATGTTTTTTTCTTTTTTTGTCTCGAGGCCATCTACACAACCCACGCCTTATCCTTATTGATATATTTTATGTTTATCAATATGAATAAGAATAAGAAGACATATTTTAAAACATATTGCAAATTAAAGTTTAAGGGAAGGTCGACGTATGCCGGGATCCTATATTGCCATTAATGTTCTAAGACTTGAAATAACTACTTAAAATTATAATTTCAACAAAGTTATATTTCTTAAATTTGTTCTAGAAGATTTTGATATACTGAAATACAATTCTAAATAAAAAAACCAAGACAACACATATCAAAGATTTAAAATTAGCTTCAAAATCTGTTTAAAAAAATAAAAAAAAGCAGCTAAAGTTTTATCAATTAATTACAATTTTGTGAACAAAGACAATAGGCTAAAATTTCCTTACTGCCTACGCTGCTAAAAGTGTTATAGATTTGTATGCAAAAAAATAAGATTAATTTTAAATTAAGTTTATAAGAATAAAATAAATATAAATTTTAAAATTTGTTTTAAAAATTTTAAAAACATAGGTACTTAAAAATTTGTTTCTGAAAACAAATATTTCAAAAGACATGTATAACGATTTGCAAAAAAAAATCTTAAAATTCTTCCTCATAGAAGAAATTACACGGCATCATTTTTTTAGATGGTGCAAAAATTAATGGATCAAAAAAAAAATTAAATAGTTTTTGAGGGTTTTCTAGTGACGTTATTTCCCTTTAAAATCGTGGTGCAGGAATTTTTTTAAAAATGAAAAGCTCGAACTTTCTAGTTTTTAGACTTAACAATGGAAACAATTTTCAAAAACATGTTGACAGAAATTGTCAACTTAACCACCAAACCAATGGATCGGATAACTTTTTCATTCAGCTTGAATTACCTTTTTTTTTAAAGTTGGAAACGATATGAAATATTGCACTTTGAATTAGCAACCGCGCGCTGATTGCACAGAAAAAATAAGGGTTTTAATATCCTTAATAAATTTCCTTAAAAAATCAGGCATTATGGTTTTTTGATTTTTTTGAAGTGAAAACTTCTTTAGTATCGTAGTGATTTGAAACAAGATGAAACGAAAACCCGACACGACTTCAACTTGTTATAACTTTTTTGTTTTAATAGATAGATGAATGAAATTTGTACTGTAGATAGGTAATATTTATTTTGAAAAATTCTAACTTCTCTTGTAGACATCTTTGAAATAAGATTTATACATTATTATACAAGGTGAAACAATAAGCTTTCACATGGTATAGGTTGTCAAACAAAAAAAATTGATTTACTAGCATGACAACATAAAAATAAACGTTTTTTTGTTGTTTTTTGGATGAAATTTCATCGAGTTTAAATAATTCTAGCTCTTTTTGTAGATGTCTCATAGACTTGATCGATATATATGTATATATTTTGAGCTAAGACATAAAGCTTTCAGATGGTGTAAAAAATGTTATAGGTTGTTAGGTAAAAAATGCATTTAATAGCGTGAGAAGATAAAAATACGTGTTTTTTCGCTTTTTTTATGAAAATTGATCGAGTTCAAAAAATTCTAGCTCTTTTTGTAGATGTCTCATAGACCTGATCGATATATGTATATATATTTTGAGCTAAGACAACAAGCTTTCAGATGATATAAAGTTTATATAGGTTGTCATATAAAAAACATGGATTTGAAGGTGATAGAATAAAAATAGGTAGATTTTTTCTATTTTATTTTTTTTTTTTGCAAGAAAAATGATTTTTTAAGGTTTCACTTCTACCACGTGATAATTGCACACATGATTTTTTTTTATATTTTTTGATTTAATTTGAAAAATCAAGAAAATAGAACTTTTGTTGGCTTTTGAATAATCAGGCGCTAAGTTGTAAATATTGAGGAAACCAGAAATGTTGATTGTGACTTTTACAGTTTAATGTGCCACCAAAAGTTTCGATTCAATTCTTTGTTATTCGATATAATTTTTGAAAAAAAAAAAAAATATTTTGGCTCTAATTAATAAAAATAATCTTTAGCAATAAAAATGTTTAACGTTTTTTTTTTAAGGTTTTACTTTACATTGACTTAAAAAAAAATAAAAAAAAAAAAAAACATTTTTAAGGAGCTAAGGGCCATTTGGTGAAACGAAACTTAAATATAATTTATGTTGAACATAAATCTTTATTCTCTACTTTTTGCTCTGCGTAAACTGTCACATAAGGTTTTATGTAGAACTTAAATTCTAAAGTTTCGCTTGAGCAAACGGGTTTAAGATTTTCAATTTTCAAAATCCTAAGTAAGATGTCTAAGATGTTTTTTCTACAAAATTTAAGCTTCTGAAAAAAAATTTTTTGTTTGTTAAGGGTAATTTTTGTTTTGCATTCAACTTTAAATGTAAATAAGAAAGAAAATAATATGAAATCGTAATGATTGAATGATTTTTTTTAGTCAACCTGTCTATAATGTTTTATAAGTACCTAAGATAAAAATGCAACAATGCCACCTTTTTTATAAATTTAATTATGGGCCACGTTAAATCTAAAATGTAAATGTTTGTGCTTATTCAGTTAAACCCTGTAAAGATCCAAAATTTTCTCTCAATGCTAATACATATCTAAATAAAAAGAGTGTAGGTAATTATTTTTCAAACCAGTTTTCCGGATGAAATATCATTCTTGTCTGTTTAAAAATTAATTTTATAGAATAGATATCAAATTTATTTATATTTAATGAATTTAAAATTTGCATATCACTGCATATCGATATCACCTAATTCAATTAAGTGTCCAATCACATTTAAAATATTCGACAGCCAGGAAAAACGCACTTAAAGCCTAAAATAATAATTTTTATCCCATAGTCCCCAGGCGGCTTTTCCTTTCGATATAATATTTCTACTTCCATTGCTATAAGATATTCATCTTAAATCAATTTAATCCTAAATTCAACATTCTATATATTCCACTCAACTCTGTCTACATAAATATCACCATTATACACTCAGAAAGAGAAAGATATCCATATCCATACGCACCGCAACAACTATAAATTAGATTTAAACCCGAATTATGCCACGCCTTGAGCCTAAAAAAGCCTTCAGCTATTGTTGTTGTTTTTGTCTTTTTTTTTTATAACATAGAAGGTGTATTAAATTGATGTCAACTCATGTAACTACAAGACATACTGTTTAGGAATAAAAGCGACGCGTATTGTCGATCCGGCTCTAGATTATTTCAGATTCTAAAACGTGCTGCATGTGCGCTCTCTCAAAAGTCTTGACGTAATCTCTTCTATAGCCAGAGTTAGACTCTGTTTAGTTTATGCTGTGTTTTGATTGTGTTGCACTGCTAGATGGCAAATATTTTGAAGGCATATTGGCTGTAAAAGTGTGCTCGAATGGTTGTAAATTGTCCATCGATACGATCGTTTCTGTTTGTCATAGACTTTAAAGTCGTAAACAGACGACATATACGAGTGTTTTGGTATCAGTTTTTTTTTTTTTTTTTTTTTTTGTTCGATTTGGACTTGGTGTATTCACGTGAATAATTCATTGGATGTCAGTTATGTAAGAATTATAGCTTCGATTTGTTTAATAGAAATTACTAAGTATTGTATATAAATTTTCCAATGGATATCATTATTAGCAAAGCAATTTGTTTCTAGTTAAATTGAAGGACAGACTTCATTGGAATTAATGAATCTAGTTGAATTGTTATTTATTGAAAAAGACTAGAAGTGAAGGATGTAGAGCTTTTTTAGAAGCCCCACATTTTATTTAAAACCAATGAAAAATTCCTTAGTTTGACAGAAAATTGAAAATTGAAGTTGGTAAATTGTTTTAATATAAATCGCTGATACCAATAAATTTTGCAGAATAACTTCGACCAACATACGAATTTGCAACTTTTTAAGGGAACATTTTATCCAACTTATTTGTTCTTAAATTAAATTTTCTTCACTTGTTGAATTCATGAAAGTATCATAATTTAAAGCATTTCAAGAATGTTTGAAGAAAGAAAAATAAAAATAAATTAATAATATAGAATAATTTTTAAAATATTTAAAATAATCTACCAGTAAATATAAAAAAAAAAAACTTTGCGGAGTGTTTCAATGATAAGTACCTACAATTTTTTTTTTTTAATTCCATGAAACTGCATACATTTTTCGAGGCTCAAAATATTTTAAGAAGTTTCTATTTCTTTGAAAAATCAATTTGTTTTTAATTTAACGTTTACTAAACCCTAAATAAAACAACTTGAACTCTAAAAACAAGTTCGGGCAAATCAGTCGTGCATTTAATCAATATTCACAAGGAAAGTATTAGAAAAGTTTAAGTCCTGATTTTTTTATAATGGCGGAATCCGGCCGTTTTGAAAAAAAAAAAAAAATAAAACCATCTGTAAAAATATCTATTTAAAAAAATGCATTTGAAATTAAAAAAAAAAATACTTATTGCAACTGAAAAATATCATCATACAAAATTGCAATAAAAAAAATTTGCATTAAAAGAAAATTTGATGCAACTGAAAAATATTTGCATAAATAAATAAAATTTTTATTGCAAATAAAAATAAGTACATTGCACTGAACAAATAAATTCAATGCAAGATGTGTTCATTAAATATTTTTTTTTTATCGAATTTCTTACAATTTTTCAGTTGCAATATAACACTTTTTTGAATGCAAATTTTTTTTTATTTGCATTAATACTTTTATTTTAATGCAAATATTTTTCATTTACAATAAAATTTTTTTTAATGCAAAAGTTTCGTATTTGCAAAAAATAATTTTTTTTTTATAATTTGTAGTGCAAAAAAAAAGCATACATAAAATTATTTTTCACAACCCTGGTCCAAAGTTTCAGTACCTACTCAAAAAAATAGTTCAGTTTAGTTAGTTCCATGGACCTTAGTTTGTTTAAACAACTAACAAGCTAGATAAGAATGTTAAAGTTACATCCAAATAAGAGCACAAAATGGAACAAAAAAAGAAGTCTATTTCCCCTAATTTACGCTGAAATGGTAGTTTTTTTTTTTACAAAAAAATGTCTTAAAACTAAAAAAAAAATATTACGTGGTAGAAAATCCTTGCAGGTTCCAAATTGAGTGTCATTTTCATCAGCAAACAAAGAAGGAACATAATTTTCTTTTTAATATGTCAACAGGTAACCGAATATGAAAATTTAAAACAATGACGCAAACCTTTGAAAAAAAGTAGTTGAATAAAAGGCCATACAATTTTAATACATCCAAAAAACTCCTAAGTGCTGGAAAAATATTATTGTTAAGAAACACAAAAAATTTCAACCCGATCGACTAAAAAATTTAGGGCCAATTAGTCGACTGATGAAAAAAAAATGTTTTTTTTTTATCGTAAAAATCTTGCAAAATCTAAAAAAAACTACAAGACATTTACAATTTACACATATCAGCCAAAATATGAAGGTGGAACATTTGAGTTCCAGGAATTTTTGTAAATCAAAAAAACTTAAATAAAAGATTTTTTTTTCTCATTTTCAAATAAACTAATTGGTATGTAACTAGAAATTTGTTCGTTTTAGGACGAAAGTTTTCAATTCTATTGTATTCCATCTAATCTACATAAAAAGCGTTCCCGGATCACTTCCATAACTTCAAAAGTGATTTTCAAATGGTTATTCAAGTTGATACTACTTCTAGAACACATTTTATTTGTTCTCTGGTCGTTTATGAACCCAAACATGATAGCTATCCCGAACATTTGAGCATGATGCATCATAATACTAAGTTAATTTTTTATTAATTAGGACTTCGACATTTTTCACCTACGCAAAACAACTAAACAAAATTTTTAACTTTTGAAAGCTACATTTTGCTGAGCAGAAATAAAAAGGTTTTACAGTGTTTTAATCTTATCATGTTTCAACAAACATATAAAATTATAACTCCCACACTACCAAAAAGAACTTTGTATCAGACCAGATTTAAGGTTTCGAAAAACTAAGCAAAATGGAGTGAATAAAGAATCATCAATTGCACTTAAAAAAATAAACTAAGCTTATTTATTAAAAGTCATAACTCATAAATAACTTATTTTCAAATAACTATAACAATTCAACTAGTAACACAAATATATGGGAACGTTTAACCGAAAATTGGTGCTGGTGCACCAAATGGAGCTGCAACTGGAACAGCAGGTCTTGGAGCGATCAATGGTCCTCTCTGAACAACAGCATTGAAACCATTGATTGGATCAGCGGTGTAGATGACAGTACGAATGGTACCATCAGGTTCAGCTACAGAATAGGAACCCTTAACAACATCACCTTCTCTAGTCTCCTGTTGACTCTTGCTGTCTCCAGTCAAAGCATCCTGAACATTGTAAGCGAATGTATATTGTGGATGAGGATCATAGTCTGTGTTGATTGTTGCAACTGGAGCAGCAAGAGGAGCAGCAAATCTTTGACCTTGCAAAAGGACACCACAGTTGACTGCTGATACAAGGACACAGCACACAATTGCGAACTACAAAAAGATAACACAAAAGTTAATTAATTAAATAAACTAAATGACTTATCAAATCAAACAAAAAACTTACCTTGATGAATGCCATTTTTTTTAGTTTGATTAATTTCTTTCGAGTTATTTTCGTTATCGATGAACTTTGTTGAATGATAACTTACCAAACCTTGACGTTGCTTTTAAATGAAAAAAAGCAACTATAGTTAATTGTATGTACTTAACATATCGCATAATAAATTGCATAAAAAAAACTGCCACCCACAGTATAAAAGTTTGGAATAAGTCACCAATTCATTTCCTAATTGAATTCAATCGAATCGAATATGTAATCGTGTATTGTTGCATTAAAAAGCGTGCCAATTTGGATCCCTTTCCTACTAAACTATACTGTCTTTATAAATAAAGTCTGTGTACAAACTCATCGGGAAACCCAAAGTTTTTTTTTTTTTATTAGTATAGAGAAGTGATGTGATTAAAAATTTTGATATTTTTTATTCAAATTGATATTATGTAGATCGACAGACGCTTGCGAGTATTATAAATGTATGATATGGCAGGTATTAAAAAATATTGTGAATAATTGTGATCAAAAAAGGGAAGCAAAACGCGTCTGCACAGTGTAGTCTTTCAGGGGCTCAGATTAACAAAAATAAAATGCGAAACTTATGAAAGGCTTTTGCAAGCTTTCTTAATGAAATATATCAATACTTTACTAATACCTATTTAATTTGAGCGATTCCAGTATTCAATGGAATTATATAAATTACTAAACAAAATCAAGCTACTACTAACTTGACTTGACTCTTTGTTAAAAAATTATAATTTTAACATGGTTACACTACTGCCTATTTAAAATTAAAACATATTTTTTTATTCCACACTCTTTTATTTATACTTGAGATAATTTTGGAAAGAAACTGTACGATTTTGACAAAACTCACGATATTTTTGTATAGCAATATTTTAGAAATCATTTAGTCTGCAGAAGGGTCTTAAGATCAAATTGTTGGAAATTTAAGGGAGTTGTACATCATGTTTTTCATAAACTTGTCTTTAGAAGCTAAAATTATCAATTATACTGAACAATTTGTGTATTTTTGATTTTGTATGTAATGTTGACAATGTTGCATTCGGAACTCTAACCCAAAAGCTTAGCATGTTTATTGGATCGTAATTATAAACAACTCTAACAAAAATTAATTCCGCTGGATTTGACACATGGTCTTTCTTTACGAAATCGACAAGGTTAGTGTACTATTTTATTTTTCGCTTTTTGCGTAAAAATCATAAACTGTAAACAGTAACCAATTTTCTTTTATACAAAGTTTGTACATCATTTAATTTTTGGAAGGAAAAGTTTAAGTTACTCTCTCGTAAACGGTTTCTTTTTTTTTGCACGACATACATGTGATATATGGCAAGATCTAGCGACTAATAATTCTTAATAATTCTCAACCATTCTTGTGTGCGTTCAGTTTGCAAGAATGGAAGGCAAAGCCACCTACATTTTTACCCCAAGTCCGAACGACTAAGCAGAGATCCACTTTTTATTCAATTCGTCTGTATTTTTATTTTTTTTTTTTTTATGTTTGTTACCTCATAACTTTGGACTGAATGAACCAATTTTGATAATTTTTTTTGTATTGCAAAGCTGGTGACTTTGGTCCCATTTCAATTTCGTACCGTTATGGCTATAGTAACTATGAGAAAAACCATAAAAACCAGTTTTGATCAATGGAAGTCGTTTTTTTTTTTGATAAAAATGATTATTCAAGACAATGATACTCTTGGAGGCTTTGTCAATTCCTTGCAAGAGGCAGTACCTTACAAAAAAAATCATAAAAACGGCTCCTACGATTTTATTTAAAAAAAATTCAGGTGGTCGTTTTTGAAAAAGTCGTATCTTTTAATGAAAAAATATTTTCCCAAAATCATTAATAACAGTACCTACTTCTCTTAAAACCATTTTTTTGGAATTTCTAAATTTTTCCCAAAAGACCAATTTTGTTTAAAAAAAAAAAAAAATATATTTTCTTGTTCCATACTTTTTAGAGTTGTAAGGTTTTAGTACCTACTTGAACTTATTTTTTAATTCAAATAATTTTGGGGATTATAGATTTGTAAAAAATTGTTTACATACTCTCTGTACATTAAAAAAAAAAAAAACATTAAAATATAGTCCAAAGCCTATAATCAGCGGACACGCAAAACGCTTCCAACGATACCTCATTTGTTAAATAGCCAGCAGAACTCCCAAGCCCATTAAGGACCAAAGACTTCCAATGGGACATAAAAACAAATGGTGGAAAAATGGCTGTAGGAAATTTCGTTTTACACTGGGGTGTATACGTACTTTTTTCAAGAAAAATGTTTACATAATTTACTCTATAAATTGGACTCAAAATTAAATTTACGTTAATGCATAACGTTGAAAGTACATAATTAAGCAATTTTATACATTTGGGACAAATTTTGTCCGATCGATAGTAAATATTTTTACAATAATATCGCCTTCATGAGTCACATTGTGCTGAGCGTTTATGTACACCAAATAAAATTTGTCTTCAAGTTCAGCAATTTTTGTTCGGTTTAAATGTTTTGTTCTCTGTTAACATGCATGTAAGACTAAGCCAATGAAACCAATGAAATTAAATATAAAATTTAAGCTACATAACTTTCTTAACTAAATAACTATTTTTTTCTTTCTTCATTTTGATGTTAAAATCAAGTCAATGGACGTCTCATAATAAACCAATAATCATACATTGTTTTTTTTTGTTTTAGTCTTTTGCGTTTTTTTGTAATTTTTGATAAGAAATCAAGTTAATTGTTAATACAACTTCCATGTATGGTTTTTTTTTTATTTCCATTCATTAGAATATTTCATTTAAACTATGTATTTAATGTTAAAAAATCGTTGAAAAAAAAAATAAATTAACAATATGTCTACAACCATTTTTATAACTGTTGATATAAAATATTACTAAAAGCTTTTGGCCTCACTGTTTTGTTTTTTATGACAAGAGCTGTATCGCACTTCACCAAAGCGCCAGCAATGGATTGGGCGACATAAGTCTAAACAAAAACAACAAAAAAATTGTACATACGTGCGATAACTTGTGGCTAGGCCTTGAGTTACCACCATGAATACTAATTGTTCTTTAATAATTTCACTTTTGGCTCGGATTATTATCAAATCTGCAGTTGCATCGATTTCAGTCGAAGTCGACAATATTATTCATGATGACATACTCCACTACTATTAGTAGCTAAATGGATAATAAGCCAATGATTTGGCCCATTTTATGTGATTTAGGTGTGTGATTGGGCGTGGGGATGATTTTTTCATGAATTGTTTTTTTCATTTAAAAGAAGCTTCAAAACATTGAAAGTACATCATTTGTATTAAAATAATTGAACAAAGTGTTAATTAAAAAAAAAAAAAAAACATCAAAATGGTTTTACTTAAGGTAAACTTAATTCATTATCATATTTGACGGATTTAAGGCTAATAAAAAAATAAATCTCTTAGATTACAATTGCCTGTGTCCTAGTATCAGCAGTAAGCTGTGGAGTCCTTTTGCAAGGTCAAAGATTTGCTGCTCCACTTGCACCTGTCGCTGCAATCAACACTGAAATTGATCCACATCCACAATACACATTCGCTTATAATGTTCAAGATGCTTTGACTGGTGATAGCAAGAGTCAACAAGAGACCCGGGAAGGTGATGTTGTTAAGGGTTCCTACTCTGTAGCTGAACCTGATGGCACCATTCGTACTGTCATCTACACAGCTGATCCAATCAATGGTTTCAATGCCATCGTACAGAGAGGACCATTGGTTGCACCCAGACCAGCTGTTTTGGGTTAAGCACCAATTCCTTTGAAAATGATTTTATTAGTAATAAAAGTGATAATAATTTTTAAGTGTTGATGTAAGACAATAGTCAAAATAGTGAATAGATTGTAATTTGCAATGAAAAACGAATATACACAAAATACAATAAATACAATTTATAGTTTCAAAAAAAAAAAATCTGATTTTATTAAGGGGGAAAAACCCTCTGGACAACAGCTTTTTTAATATTTTTTTATGAAAAACTGAAAGCACTTATTAAAATTTTTTAAAGAACAAGATATTACTGACATTATTAAGTATTGATAAAAATTTTTTCAAATCAAAAAATGGCGGCTCTAGAGCCCTTCAAAGTTGGTGCCTCTAGTTTGCGCCGTGCAACGCACAGGTCCAGGAAACCATCTTATATCAAAAGGGTTAGATGATATTAATACGCATTGCATGAACCTAAAATTATTTTTTTTAAATGAAAAATAAAAATTAGAAATAAAAAAAAAAACGAAAAAAAGGTGTTTTTCTTACAAAGAAGTAGTTAAAAAAATATTACTGTACAAATTAAATTCAACTTTTAGGTTCATGCAATGGCCAATGATTCAAGGAGTAATTTGCTTCAAATTTCATGTCGATATAGCTTCATTAGTGTTTGAGTTACGTTGCACGGCGCGGAAAAAAATGTGTTAATAGTTTTCGTTTTTGTACTGTGGTAGGCTCGGAACGCATGGGTTTCGGGACAATGTGGGGTCTTTTGAGGCTTCATTCAAGGCTTAGACCAATAAAATTGTTTCTTCGGTTGATAAATGAAATTTTTAGGGAAAAAAATAATAATGCAAAAATTAAAAAATTCCAGAGGGTTTTCCCCCCTTAAATCGACAAGTAGGCAACAAAATTCATTTTAATACTTAATTTAAGGAATCGTCTAGGCTCTAAGCTATTTCCCGTTTTACACTTAGCAGAATATATATCACTAACATTGACTTATGCCAAATGGTAGAAAAATTTATAATTTCGTATGTACACTTGGGCGTATACGTAATTTTTTTTTCCAGAAAAGTTGTTTTTAATCACAAAACTAAACTTTGTAAATGAATTAAGCAGGAATTAAAAATTCACATACCTAATAGCAAACGATAATTTTAAAACGATAATTTTGTAGTGTATTTCTCCAGGAAAACAGTGAAAGGGGGGAAAAAATAAACCCTCTTTACAATGTTTAAAGTATTTTAAATATTTGAATACCTACATTTGTTATAGCAAATGCCATGTAACAAGTAACGAGGAAAAATGAGGCGTTTGTTATGTGGTTTTTTCATGTTGTTGGATAAAATTTATACCTTTTACACTTTTAACATTCAAATAAGACAAAATAATACTTGTTTCGATTCAAATGCATTGTAAAATTAAAACTCTTGAAAAAAAAAATAAAAGCTACCCACTGACGGAAACCGAAAAAAAGAACTTTGTGAATAATTGGGTTACTAAATGATCGTCAGTAATATTCATGCGCAAGACATTTTTTTGTTTTTACTTCCAATAGGTATAGGATAGGTACATACTATACAACAAATGCAGGATTCGTATAAAAAAAATCCAACTCAATATAATGATGAAAAATGATATTACGATGATGAAAAATGCGAAAAAAATGACCCTTAAATTAGCGCCCACAGCCGACAAAATAATATTTTGGCCTTTCATGTCTCGACAAATGAAATAAAAATTAATTTTTTTAAATGTGGAAATGTTTATCTCGTGTTTTTCAAAATATGTCATTAAAAAAAAAAAAAAAATGTATCGACTATATGTAAATTTTTATATATTTCATTTTTTCTAAACCCCTTCATCAGAAAAAATAAAAAACTTATATTTCAGGGTTTTTAAATTATTTTTGTCTGGCTGTCTGTCTATCTTTATATCGATCTACAGGCCAAACCACTAAGGTGATGTTCTTCAAACACGGTAGTTACAAATTTTGGGAAAATGAAAACAAAAATCACGATCAAAACTAAAGGTACTTGCGATATGACCAAAATGAAAGAGGCTATTTTCCTCGAAAACGGCACTAAAGACTTTGAAAAAAAAAATACTTGTGCTGTAATACTTTTGAAATTAAAAAAATTTTTTTAACCGTGATTAACGGTACTTCCAATAGAACCGTTTTCTTAATTTCTGACCTTCTCATAAACGATTTTCAAAGAAAATGTTTGTACAAACCGTTTTCTTAGTCTTAACCCATTCTCTCCCATTGTACTTTTTAAAGTACAGCGAAATGCATTGACATTTTGTGCATGCAAAATCTGTCAGGGACATAAAATATTCGTTTAAAGATGCTTTTTAGATTTAACTGAGTGTTTTAGATTTTTCCAAATACATATATTTTTAAAAAATTGAATTAGGGTGTACCCAATTGTCTTTTCTCGCAAAGCATTTTAAATTATTTTTCTTTTTGCTTCGGTCGAAAAAGTTTGTATATAAAAAAAAAATTTAATAGACCAAATGTTTTGCTTATTTCTGCAATAATCAATTGGAAACAAACCCAACATTAAGAAAATAATAAATTTTATCATACTTTTATACATAAATACGGAGATAAGCAAAGCTAAAGTTAAATGTACTTTAAAAAGTACAGTGGGATCATGCATACATTTTTCTTTCAAGTACTTTGAATGGATTTTATAACTATCCCAAGTATAAATTTGTATGGAAAACTTTTCCAAAATTTTGGTGCTGCCCTAGAACAAGTTGATAACAATGCGGAAGTAGTCAACGCTTATATAGTTGGCTGAGGGGAATAAGGCTCTGGGACATTACGCCCACTTTTATGGGGCTTATGACGCACTCAAGTGGGACATTAGTCCTAAATAAAAAATTCGATTTTGTACTTATGTCCCACCTTATTGGGACATCAGTCCATACCAGAATTTTATGGATTTATACCCCACCTAGCCTATTTGTTTTCAAAAGGTATCCAACAAAAGGATTCCTTAAATCCAGATTCCTCAAATGCAAAGGAAATTTGCATACAACCAACTTCGCACCTAACCCATATCCAATAGTATGTCCAAGCAGGGGGATGCGGGGAAGCAGTAGGCCCTCCTTCCCCTCCTAAACATATTTCACTAATACTGAGTGCAAGCACTTTATAATATGTAAGCAATAATGGTGTGTAAACAATGGTGGACACACTATAGTATTTGTGGTACGTGCGATGTTATGTCCCTGGGCCTTATATCCCTGATTTCTTGACCATTGGACCGTATGACAGATGAAGAAGACATCGATGATGACAACATAAAAATAATAGAGCTACTGTAAAGTTAGACTTAAAATTACAAAAGCACTAACACTCCAATAGACAACAGTTTCTTAAAAAAAAAAACTGGCTAACCGACTAAAGTGTCTCAAATGTCATTTATGGTTAAAATGTTACTGTTGAATGTGCAGTGTTGCACTATGCATTGCGAAAGAGTGTTTTGAAAATTCTAATATTTATGAAAATTAATATGGTATGCATGATCCCATTGTACTAAAAAAAGTACACCCCCATAACTCCTTACCAACAATTTTTAAAAATAACTTTTCTTTTTATATATCTTAACTTTTATCTAAATAAACAGAAAATATCATAAAAATATATAATTTTTAATTTTTACTACACTTGGGTGCTAATGGGTTAATATAAATAGAAAATATTTTTTTTTTTTAACAAAAGGAATGCCTGAATGTCCTTGAAACTCTGTGTTAATATATAGAGCAAGTACACGCGATAAATCGCTCATTTTATTTTTGTGTAATATTGCTATATTGTAATATAGTGGTATTTTTTTGATAAAAAGAAAAATATGTACATAATTAGGATACTACTTGCCATAATGAGCATTTTGTATTTATATTTCTCGTAATATTTAATTTAAAAAAAAATAATTTTTGAATTTGAAAAAAAAAATCAAAAAACAGTTTTTTGAAATGGTAATGGATTGATCATTTATTTTTTTATTAATTTTTTTTTTTATAAATTTAAGTGTTTGATAATAATTTCTTAAAAATAGGATACCAATTTTTTTTTTTTTGAAAAATGTTAAAAAAAAACTTGTACCTATACTTAAAAAAATGTTTAAAAAATATTCTCTAACGATTTCCTAATTTTTTTTCTAAAAATTCTTATACAAGAAATCTAATGGCATACTTCGTATTGTGGTCAAAATCATTTTAAAAGTTAGTTTATTTTTTTTTTACATTTCTTATGAAATTTCTTAAGAACGAAAGTATGTATACTTATTTCTTAATTTGTTTTCATTAAAAAGTTATGATCTAAAAACTTATTTTACCATAAGTGTTAAATTAATTGCTTTTTTTTAATCCATATTTCAAAGCTTTACGAAAGATTTGGGATACAAGAATATTCTTGATACTTTCAAATTGAATCATCTTAATTTTAATACTAACACTAAAAATTGCAATCTTGAAATTTCGTCCTTTGTTGGGTAAAAATTATTTTCGTCAAACAAAAATGTTTTCAAAAAAATATAATAATATAAATTTTGTTTACGGATAATTATAATTTCTCTGTGATCTATATCGATCAATGTTAACAAAGAAAAAAAAAAACTTACCTTTTCTTTCACTGTTCTACATAACTTATTTGCTTTTCTATTCAATTCTTATATTATTTCACTACTAAAGACTATAATATCTTACACATCTGAAAGGTTCAACGATTAAACTAAAATTGAATGTTTCGCCCAAACTGTCACATCGTCAAACATGTTTTGAAGAATCCTATTTTTGAAGAAGTGACACCTTATAGAAAAAAAAAAAAATTAAATCCAACCCAACCATTTCGCACCATAAAAACGAAAAAACTAAAAAAAAAAAATACTAAACTTCAAGCTCAAATTAAAAGTAACATATATATACGTTTGTATAAAATTGGTATAGTTTGGTTTGTTGAATTTTGCAATTTTAGTGCACTTTGTGTTAATGCAAAGATATTGATGGCTTGGTAACACATCAGAAGAAACCTTCCATAAGTCTCGATTGTCGATCGCACATTTTAGTGCGTGCAACAACCAATGCCTTTAATTATTATCACAAATCACAATCTTACATCAGAATTGAAATCACTTTTAAGACAATTCGGGCAAATTAATTATATATATCGTTGTGTTGTGTTGTGCGAAAGGCGGCCAGTCGACATGCCATCGAAGCACATACCAAACGGATACAAGGTCTGACAGGTGGTTTGCTGGTTTGCGTTTATAGCTGGCTTTTTTTCCTATTCGAATTTGAAATACTTTTGATGTTGATCCACATTCGGGCTCCAGATTTAGCCAATTTTCAATGTTGTTATGGTCAAAATAGTATGTCTGTCTTTTTGCTGTGTGTACCTATGCCATGGAATGGAAAGGACCATTGACTTATTAAAAAATTGACTTAATTGAATGGCCATAGAAATTACTAAAATGTTGGTCACTATTACAACATATTTCGTGGTGTTAAAGGTTTTGTTATATGGTATGGTAAAAAGAAGGTCCTTAGAAGTCTGATGAAATCCTTCAATCAAAATAAAAAAAAATATTTTTGAAACAAATTCAATGGAGGTATAACATCTTCCTAACTTTTCATCCAATAAGTAATGAGTTTGCAAAATCTTTGGGCTTTTGGCATATTTCAAACAAAGTCAAAGAAATCAATTTATATAGGTAACGCCGAACGAAATCGAACAGCCATCCTGTGCAAAGACTGTCATTTAAGATGTTTTATGTTTTGAGCGGATGTATTTATTCAAATTTAAAAAAATCAGCCCTATTATAAACTCAAAATCATGCAAGTTTCTAACCTCTAAATTCTACATATATTATAACGTTTAAATGTTTTTCATTCAAACATTTGGATTTCAAAAAATTACTGAAACTTATTTTCAATTGAATAAAAAACAACAACAAAAATTATTATACATTGAAAGATAACTAGGACGTGCTTGACTTTTCTAACGATAAAAAACAGTAACCCTAAGCAAACACATAAGATTAATGAGAAATCTTTACATTCTTAGAGGATTCACTTAATTTTTTTTTTTAAGAAAGTTCTTATTAAAATGAAGTGAAAATCATATTGATTTTAACATAATTTAAACGTATTCTATTTATTTTTATAAGAAATCCTATTGTCTTAAGATGATGGGATTAAGGAAGATCAACATCTTGATTCTAACTTGACATATATGTAGTAGGTACCAATCGCACTTTGAGTAAAAGAAAAATTTTTTTTACAAAATCAATCTTTTTTCTTTAAGACTGCTCTAAGAAAGCAACTTGTTGAGTGTTTCAAAGTTTATGACAAATATTTTTGTGTAAAATGTATTTTTTTTTTTTTTTTTTTTTTTCAGTGAAATACATACGTTTATTATTTAAAATTGATATAAAAGATGAATAAGAAAATTAATTTTATAAAAACAATTTATTTTTTAAATATTTATTACTGGGGTATTTTAAATTTATTACTGGGGTATGTCATACCCCAGTAAGAGGAACGTGTAAGAAAAAAAAAGGTTAGAGGACAGAAGGTTAAAAATTAAAATAAAATGCACGACTGGGAGCTCGATTTTGCTCTTGATTAAAGAAGTTCTTTTATAATTAATAATTAATAAATGTTTGTTTTTTTTTGACAATTTAAAAAAAATTTAAAATTATATTAAACTTGTTTTTTTAGTTACTTAATAACGATTTCAAATCATTTCAACGACAAAATAAGGTACGACATTTGATTTCTTGTATGAGATTGATTTTTTGGAATAAAATTTGAAATAAAATTAAAATTGAAAACCGTTTAAAAAAAAAAATATTTTTTATGCAAACAAAATTTTTAACATTATAAAAAAAAAAATAATGAACAAACTTCCAAAAAAATTTATGAAAGTGTTTAAAAAAAAAAATGATTTTTCAGAACAAAAAAAATTTTTTTTTCGAAAATTCTTCTTATTTTTCAATTTTTCGGATACTAAAACCCTTTGCATAAATATTTTCGTTGAAATCCATTGAATCGCTTAAGAGTAAATTATAAACGTATAATTTACATACAAAAGTTTTAACTAAATTCGTTTAAGCCGTTTTTGAGAAAAGTTATTTTTTTTTTTTGAAGTGAAAACTTCTTTAGTATCGTAGTGATTTGAAACAAGATAAAACGAAAACGTGACACGAACATTCAACTTGTTATAACTTTTTTGTTTTAATAGATAGATGAATGAAATTTGTACTGTAGATAGGTAAATAAATAAATTATAATTGTACAAAATTTCAATTAATTTCATATTCAAAATACTGAGATAACGGTAAAAAGATGTTCTTTTTTTACACACGTTATATCTTTTGATCTAGTGCACATACAAATTTGATTTAACTTTAATACGCATGCTGATAACATAACCTTTTATTTGATGTATCACACATAACGGTACGTGCTCTATAAGTTACACAATCTTAAATTGAAAAAAAATTGAAAAATACCTCAAAACACCTGTGGAGATCTGTTGCCCTGCCACCAGTGGTGTAGGAGTAGGAAGTACAGTAATCTCAGTTTGATATTTCGACATGGTTGGCTTTAAAAAATTCTTACTTCTTTTGTAGGCATCTTAGAAATATGATTGAAGCATCATAAAAAAGGTGAAATAATAAGCTCTCATATGATATAAAATTTTACTATACGTTGTCATATAGAGGTGATGTATTAAAAATAAAGGTAGATTTTTTTCCTACTGGCTCGATTTTGGTATAGACCTTCGTTACGGGGTTGTTATGAAGATGTGAAAAATCGACATTGATATCGCGTCCGCGTTAGAAGTTATAGAGGTCAAAAGGTCACGAAAATCAGTTTTTCGCATATATCTCGTGACCTGTTGCTATGGAAAATCTGTTTGTCATAAAATTATCTACAAATATTGCCTTATGCATTTTTCTGTAAATCCAACCCCTATTGACCTCCGAGCAACAGGTCACGAGATATATGCGAAAAACTGATTTTCGTGATCTTTTGACCTCTATAACTTCTAACGCGGACGCGATATCAATGTCGATTTTTCACATCTTCATTACAACGCCGTAAAAAAAGGTCTATACCAAAATCGAGCCCAGTACCAAAACATAAAAAAAAAAAATCAAATATTTGTAGAAACTTTAAATTCTACTTCTAATGAGTATTTCCACTTCCAAAAGAGTTTGGTTTTGAATGAATTGTAAAAAGTAAAACAATATTTTTCCCATTACTACTGTCAAATTTTCTAGGTGAAGTTCAAGATAAAAAATCTCGCTTTTTATCGACCTGCAATCACCATAACTTTATTCATTCATTGTAATGATGACATACAAGTAACTGATTCATTGATGATGCTCTAACGTTAGTTCAAAATTCTTCCCCAAACCTAGATTATGCAGACGACACCAACTCTATGCGTGACTTCATTCAACAAAATTCCATACAATTCCCCTCCGTTAAAACACCTGTTGTATATCCTAAACATCTTTTATATATCATAATCTAACCCATAAGATGCGTGCTTTTGTTCATTTTTGTTACAATTAAATTAATTGTTCAAATTGTCTCTCTATCAAAACGTCGACGACCTCATGAGTCTATCAAAATGTATCCCGCCGAGTCACGTACTATACCTATACCTTATAGATTTCCAACTGTCAGACGGTTCGTCACAACATCGCAGCTTTGTACTGTCGCAGTGCATGCTGGAGGCAGACATATCTGGCATCTTGTTTTGTACTCCATAAATGAGTTCAGAAATGCGTTTACTCTTTTGGGGAAAAGCATTAAACGAATTAAATTGATTCATTAAAAGTCAAAGTGCTGACTGAGACTTGGTCGTCACTAGTCTCTAAAGCTTTAAGACCGGTTCGAAAAATTATGGTGCGCCCATCAAAAAGGCGATCACTGCCGTGCTGCCCAGAAAAATTCTTCTGCAGAAGCACAAATCAACTTTTTTTTTTTGGATTGTCCAATTCCAATCCAATACTCCATCATACAAGTATGGCACATTTCTCTCTTCACCGCTCCGTACCGCTTCTCACCGATTGGATGCGTAAGAAAGAGAGACTACATCAGTTTGAAATTGAACTAATTATTCAGTGATGAAATCAATCCAAACGTCACATCAACCAGCAGCTGGCTATACTTTGCTGGGGTATTCTTTGTGAGCGATGGCGACTTCACTTATATAAAAGTGAAGTTACCCAAGGAAATGTATCTCAAACCAAAGTTACAATCTTCTAAGTGTAGATCGACTCACAAATAATGATGTTCGCAAAGGTAAATCTCTCATTTGTAGTCTTTGCCAGCATCCTTTTGCTTTTTGGGATTCTCATTTTAACGATCAAAAATGCAATATTTGTATTCCTTGCAGGTTTTACTGTGCTTCTGCCTGGCTGCCGTAGCTCAGGCAGGTCATCTGCTCGGTGGTCATGGAATCGGACTTGGTGGACTTGGATATGGCGGTGGTATTAGCTATGCTGCCGCACCAGCCATTTCTTATGCTGCAGCTGCTCCAGCTGTTTCTGTGTCTTATGCTGCCCCCAAACTAGTCGCCGCTGCTGCTCCTGCGATATCATACGCTGCTGCTCCATCAATTTCATACGCTGCTGCTCCAGCTATTTCATATGCTGCTCCATCAATCTCGTATGCTGCTCCTGCTGTATCGTATGCAGCTGCTGCTCCAATTATTAAGGCTGCTCCAGCTATTAGCATAGCTCGTCCAGCGCCAGTTGTTGTATCTGCACCAGCACCAGTTGCTGTGGCTGCCGCTCCAGTTGTCAAGACTCTTGTCGCCGAACCAGTTGATCCCAATCCACAATACAGTTTCAGCTATGGAGTTTCTGACCCTCATACCGGTGATTCTAAGTCAGCTTCAGAGTCGCTCAAGGACGGAGTTGTCCATGGAAGTTATTCATTGAGTGAACCTGATGGTTCCATCCGCAAGGTCATCTACACTGCTGACAAAATCAACGGATTCAACGCTATTGTTCAAAAATCTGCCGGAGTCATTAATGCCGGACCAGTAGCAGTTAAAGTAGCAGCTCCAGTAGCAGTAGCAGCCCCAGCACCAATCGCAGTAGCAGCGCCAGCTCCAATTGCAGTAGCAGCACCTCAGCAAATTGCAGTTGCTGCCCCAGCACCAATTGCTGTAGCTGCGCCACAGCAAATTGCCATTGCTGCACCAGCACCACAAATAACTTATGCCGCCGCTGCTCCCACTGTTGTCGCTGCCCCAAGGGTGGCCTATGCCGCAGCAGCCCCGTCGTACGTAGCAGCGGCTCCAGCCATATCAAAGATCTCTTATTCGGTTGCTGCTCCAAGTGTGAGCTATGCCGCTGCTGCGCCATCGTATGTAGCTGCAGCTCCAGCCTACTCGAAAATCGCCATCGGTGGCGGTGGGCTTTCATTAGGTGGACTTGCATTAGGCGGAGGAATCTCCTACGGCCATGGACTCTCCTTAGGACATGGATACCATTGAGAGAAGCGGCGGCAATTAACAGTTGTTGGCCTCTGAATTGATAAAATCGACGCGCGCATCAAAAATCATGGAATGAAAAATAATTTATAACATTTTTTATAATATTTGTAAAAAAAAAAACAAATACATGCGATATAGAAAATGATATACATATAAATAATAATCAAATACATATTACATATATATTATATATTTTATTATTCTACTTATTCTATGTAACTAATTAATTAAGTAATTTTTTTTTATTTTTTATTTAAAAAAAAATATTTATATGTATGTAATCGTTAAACAAAACAAAACAAAAGAAAAGAAGAAAGAAAAAAAAAACAAAAGCAAAACAAAACAAGACCTAATAGTGAATTATCCTGCATTTACTGAAAATAAAGAAATTCAGTACAAAAATAAATAAAAAAACAAATACAAAAAAATAAATACAACCTTTTGATTTTCGGTTATACCTACTAAAAACATTCTTAAGGACAATTGTTAAGTGATCATAAAAAACAAAAAAAAAAAAACATGAAAAAGTTTAAATCAAAATATCTCAATATCTCAATTTTGAAAGTCAAATCTTGATAATCTGTTACCATTTAACTAGCTCATTTTAAAGTCACTACTTTATAATTTTTTGACGCGAAGAAACAACAAAGCATAATAAATTTAACTTTCTACTATACCAGATTAAATGTTGTACCAATTTTTAAATAATATTTAAAAGTAAACGGTCACTGTGGCGTATGTGTAACTTTTTTTGTTTTTATTTTGTTGTTTTATTATTTCTTTTGCTGAACGAAGATGGAAATCAGTTGATCTTTTTGAAAATTATGATTATTTAAATTATATTATTTAACATTCTATGGTGGTCAAGTCGAAATATTACAAATAAAATGTTGTTTTGGACTTTTCGGGGTTAGAGCCAGATAAAAAAATGAATACCAGATGGAAATACATATGGTCGGTCTCATAAGGAAACTCCACCTTTTTTCGAAAATGAATTTTGAATGCCATTTTTTTAGAAAATATGTGAGCGGAGCTACCCAGAAAATTTGAAGTCATTCCGAAAACTCTAAATAGACTTCAATTCAAATTTTGTAAAGCACTTTTCTCCCCAACTACTCTGTTGTTTCTCTACTCTTTAGTCTCTCCTGTAAAATTTTGATTTTGGGAGTTAAGAGGTTTCCTTATGAGGCCGACAATATGGATTTTTTTTTATGTTTGCAAAAGATAGAAATTTTTTAGTTGAATAAGGCATGTCTGTAATGGTTGGCCTCTTTTTGTTTTGATGTTTGATTTGGATAGATTTTGAGACGCTAACTATACAGGAATGTATTTTTTTTAAATTCCATCATGTTACACAGAGAAAAATAGACCACATAAAATAGAACAAAAACAATAAGATTTCTCTATGGTTTTCATCCAAGAAGGAAACCTTATTAAAACAATCGGGTTTTCCTTATTGTTTTAAAATCTGCAAAAAAATAAAAAAAACGATGACCAGGCTGGGAATCGAACTGGAGACTTCAAATCATTAGTTGCCCACCTTACCACCTGAACCAACCTGCCATGAAAATATTGATCGCGATTTTTGTTCAAGTGCTAAGTTGTAAAAAAAATCAACTTTTCAGTCAAATTTTAATAAGATTTTCTCTATAAAAATAATAAGAAATCTCCTTAAAAAAACCTTATTAATCGTTGATTTTAATAAGATTTCCTTATGAAATGTATGGACGGTTAAACAATATGGCAATCTGTTAGTTTTTAGCGGGTCATATTTTTCTCTGTGTAGAATTATTAGATATTCAGAATAGTTTTTTGTTTGCAAAAAATTACCTGAGGCCTTGTGCTTACTTATAATATTATATTTTTAGAAGTTTTCTATTAAAAAAAAAAAACGAACAAAGAATAAATTTCGTTTAAAAAAAACAGCTAACTATAACTTTATTAAATAAGTGAATAAAATGGGAATTTTTAAGTCATTACCTTAAGAGTAAATTTTTTTTAATAGAAACTAACTGAAATTTTAATAGTTTAGTCAATAACAATAAAATTTCAATATCGCAATAAATGCAAATGGACAAAATAGTTTATGAATACTCATTTAGAAATACAACAGCAAAAAGCTGTATGTTTTAAAAAAAAGATCTAATGCTTTTTAATTGTTTTTTTTTTTAGTTTTATAATATTCAAGAAACTAAATGGCATTGTTTTAGAGTCAAAACTCTTTTAAAAGATGTTTTATATTTTTCACGTTTATATTAAAATTTCTTATAAAATAATATTAAAACAATTTTTCTATGAGCAACTTTTACCAAATAGCAAGTAAGTTGTTGCATTTTTGAAAATTGTCTCAAATGTACTATTATTATGTTTGTGTTATTATTTTTTTTTTAATATAGGCTCTTCACCGTGCAAACCCATTTGTGAAATTTGTAACTATGCAGAACTTATAGTTGTACCATTTTAATATCTTTGATCAGTTCATGAACATTTTTGGCTGTGACAAATAAGTACACAGGAGTTGTATTGATAAAAACAAAAGAAACAAAAAAAAAATTTCATTAAAATACAGTTACTCTTTTACCATGACTAAACTTATATCAAATAATCTTTGGCACAAGGCACAGAAGTGTTAGCAGCTCAATTAGAATACGTAATTTAAATGTCTCTAGTAGTTAGCTTGGCACAATATAATCAGCCAAAGCAATCTTCGAATAAAGGCTTTGACATGGACAACGCCTTTTTTTTTTGGCTTGTAGGTGTCTTAAATGCAATCGAGTGTTGAATTAATAATGAATATAACTGTAGTTTTTTTTTTTTACCCTAGATACATTGTTGCATGAAAAATATGACCAGCAGAAGGACTTAGATCCTTATTTCTTTAGGATTTCGAAAACATTTTAATTTTTTAATTTTTGTGTTTAAATTTATTTACTAAAAATTGTAAAATAAGAAATAACTTATGGCAACATGTTGCTTCTAAATTCAAGCGTCATCAAACATTTATAGAATTGATAAATCACCATTGAGCCGGCCGGCTGCTAAGTTGTCTCGCTAATCTGGTTTAAAGACTCTTTTGCCGGCAAAGTGAATGGCACTAATCTAGTATGTACTCGTACAACAAACATACTTCTAACGAAACAGTTGGGCGTCTATCTACGAGTACCTAGCCTAAATTAAATATTCCAAATAAACGTAAGTTGACAAAATCAAGTTTCTAAAGTGTATTTTGTGCACCCAAATAAATCGTTGTATTATAAAAATGTTGCGAATTTTCGTTTTGTTTCTTTTGCTTTTGTATTTTATTTTGTACCAACAAATACTGTCACCAAGACACACTACAAAAAAGAAACAAATTAAAAAACCATTCAAGTTAACCGTTTAATGAGCACGACGACAATTGTTCCAACCGAATAAGGGTTGAAGGCAGCCTACTAATTGCTCTTTTTTTTTAGCAACACACAATGATGTAAGACAGACACACAAAATGTGATCTGAAATAGATTTTAAAATTAAATACGAACAAAAAAAAAAAAAATTACTTTCACCATATTGGGATTTTTAGAAGTAAATCTTAAGACGCATTACATGATGTAAGCTCATTGCGGTGCATTCGTAAGATATCTGTCAAAAGAATGCTGTCAAATAGACTATTTCATCTAACTCTGATATACCGCTATTTGAGACATACAACACATCTGTCATAGTTTTATTAAAGTTATTTCTTTGAGAGTGACAATTTTCCCAAGCTAGGTACATATTTCATTTCCAATAAATTGATCTTATCTTCGAATATTTTGTGTATTTGAAGTTTTGTCATCGAATGTCTTTAAACTATACAGATCATAGTTTGAAGTGAAATAGAAACCAATTAAAATACCTAACTCTTGGTTGATAAATCACAAATATTGTAACGTTGGAAATAGAAAATAAAGTTGTACAGTTATTTTACTTGCAATTTTTTATTAATTAAAAGTAACGCTAAACATTAATGAGTTAAACAAAATGGTATTTACTGAAATTCAAGTCATTTTAGTTTGAAATAAGAATTTCAAATTATATGATGAAACAGAACTAAAATTTCGAGATTTAGGAAAATCTTCGAAATTTTCGTGGTATACCTACTATGACTCAACTTTTGTGTAAAGCAAAAACTTTATTCTTGTGAATCTCAACAATTCGTGTCTTAAAAAAGTATTGTTGCTATTGTTTATTCTATTTTGACGTCCAGGGGTAAACGGTCTTAGACTCAAAAAATTGTATCATCTTCAAGGTTGTGATATATGATGTCAACAATTAGTCTGTTTTTTTTTTTTACATTTAGTACGTTTTTGACAAAGTTGCATTCGATACTCATTTCCGAAAAATTATGATATTCATTGAGTCATAATCATAAACAACTCTGCCAAAAACATGAACTGCCAATTTTAATGCACGGTTTGATGCAGTTTCACTTTGCTATGAAAAAAATCCTTGAAATCTGGTAAATCGTGATGTTAGTATTTAATGGCAAATACATAAAGTACTCTATTCCGAAGTGCGTTCCGTCCAATGGAAGAATGGTCTCATCAGTTAGATGCCGTTAATACTTCTAATACACTAGAACTAGATGATGGGGTCTTGAACTTCAAAGTACCTTCTCCTTTTTTCCCTCGATCATTGTGCAAAACTATAACAACACAGTTTTTAAAAACGCATCCACGACTTGTCTTAATCAAGAAATTGTACCTTTTTGGAAAATTCTGATCGGAAAGCCTCTTTGAGAGGTATCTAAAAGCATAACAGTCTTAAATATCGCCAAAAAATTAGCTTCTCTGATCAAGTGCTGCGCAATTTTTTTTTAATAAACAATATATGGTCAGAGTAGGCAAAACGTAACAGGGTTGCCAGCAAATATAGCTATTTTAAATTAATTATTATAAAAAAAAATATTTTTTTTTAATATCGATAAATATTAGGTATGTAAGTTTTTAAATCGCAGAAACCCTATGCAAGTTTTAACTTTGTTAAGGCAACAATGCGTCAATGGTTATGAAATAAAATTACCTACTTTTGTGAGTACATTTTGTCTATATTGAAACTCCATAAAAAACGCATAACAAAAAAATTCTAATTCTTAACACATGGCAACTCTGATTCTTTTGGGATTTATTGCTAAGTTTAGTTTTTTGTATTTTTTTTTAATTTTTCCTTCTTTTTTTTCAATATGTACAGTACATATATATTGTTCCAAAATTCCACGGTGGAACACAAATCCTCTAATTTTTTGCGGATTTTTATTTCAACTTCTTAGTCTTAGTGAATACTCCATATAAAATTACCTTTAAAAATCAAAAGAAAATGTTTGACATCTAAATTTTACGTTTAATCTGTGAAAGAATGGAAGTCATATAGAAATCTAAAAAAAATTAGGAAAATTGTTTCTCAACTTTTCCAACCGGATAGCGGCATTTTCAACTGCATGTCCCGGACTAGAACCACCCGAATATCTCGTTATTAATATTGTTTTCTTTTATTGTAGAGACGATATTTTTTCATTAATTTGTATCACATCAAATGTTAATATTAATCAATACTTTTAAGCAAGCAGAATAGACAAGTTTAAACAAAAGAGCTGATCAACGAACTTTTTTTTATTTCTTAAGTTTTTTTACTCTCCAGTAAAAAAAAACTATTTTCCTCTAATAAATTAATAATACTGTTAAAAATTTGATTTAAAAGAGATTGTAAATTAACTTCAGTTTTTAGCTGATTTTTGTTTCTCCTTTAAGCTCTCATATATAATTATGTACTATCGACCTATTTAAACTCCAAGTTTATCTCCCAAATTTATAAATATTATTACCTCATTTTTATCCGTTCATTGCTGTAACAAATAAAGTCTAAGACATTTATTGTAAGAAATTATAATAAATATAGGTAAACCCCAAGGTCACAACAGTTGAAGTAAATTACAATAACAATGCAAGTCACGTACTTGAATCTAACTGCTATAGCAAGTAAACGACTTAACATAAACTAGAAACAGTTGTGCGTCGTCGTTGGTTGAGCTGTCAACTTCTACACTCTACCAGTTAATGAAATGATAGCTGTGAAAAATCAGCTTTAAATGGATTACAGATAACACAACTAATCGAGCTTAAATTGTGGTAAATTTCAATTCACCACGCCAAATAAAAAGCACATCATCATTACCTTGCCTCAAATTAAACTTCAAGCTCTGATTTAAATTGTGTTGTATTGACTTTGGCATAGGATTTATGTGGCCCACATTCTTAAATTAAATGCGTGAGTTCAACACTTTTTAAACTTGTGAACAATGGACTTATGGATGTTGCCAACTTTTTTGGGTTATTTATTAACTCAACAATCTTTAACAATATTTTTTTGTGTGATTGTGACAAAATATTTATAATATTTTTTTTTAGTTTTAGTATGCAAAACATGATTCATTGTAATTTGGCATGGTTTCTTGTTTGGTAAATTTTTTTCCTAAGAAATTTAAGTCGAATACTATGAAAAAAATCAGTTTATAATATAACAAATAAATGTCATAAAGTTAAAAAAAAAGGAAAAGGAAATTATAGGCAATGTGTTGATAAAAAAAATACATTAATTTTTATGAAATAAGTTGCACCTGTTCAATTCTTAGCAAAATGTTGGGAAAAAAACAAAACTTTTACAATACAATCGCTTGGAATAAAACAGTTAACAAAATTCAACTTCATCTTCCAGGGCCTGTTGCTCATCAAGCTTCATCAGTTGCATGCTAAAATTTGATCATTCCTGAATTATTTCGACACACATACATTTTTACTATGATACAATTGTGTCAAACTATTGGTTTTTGGTGTCATCGATAAAGTTAATGCTGTTGATACATCTTGATGAGAAACAGGCCTTTGTCCAATTGACTTAAAATTAAAATTTAATTATACAATAAAATTCGTTCTTCAAAAATAAATGAATCTGAGTTCCAAAATAAGTACGCAACTTGATATCTTTTAACTACGATGCATTTTTAGAAAAAACGAAAACCATATAATATATGTATGTAGGGGAGAGGTGCTGACAGTGAGACACCCTTTTTTTAAATTGGTATATCTTAGAATTTTTTCAAGATAATTTAACGAAACTTTGAAGTCAGTTTAAGACATATTTTATCTTAATGTTGCAAAAAAACTTGTAGCTAAAGAATGAATGAGAGCATCACATTGGACTAAAATGTAAAAAAAGTCAAAACGTCTCACTGTTTGCAAAGGGTGCGATCAGTGAGACATTCTTAGGTGAAAAAAAAATTAACGCAAACGTCAAATAATTAGGTAATTGACAAGTATATAATTAATTAATTTATGTTACTTTAACCCATTTTTTTCAAAAAATGTAAGAAAAACCCCCAAAAAAAAAAACGAAAGAAAAAACACTACGAAATCATATTGAAGTCATGCTAAAATAATATATTTTTTCTTAAATCTTATGTCTCACTGTTTGCTTTTTTAAAAATCTATGTCTCACTGTTTGATTTTTAATAATGTCTCACTGTTTACTTTTTGTCATTTTTCGGAAAAATATAAAATTACAAAAAACGAGAAGGAATTCTAATCACATGATATTTTTTTATGAAAGAACATATAAATATAATACATATGTAAAAAAAGTTCTGTCCACTAACCAGATTTTTTTGTGTTATACACTCTTTTTATAACACTCCAAAAACTGAAAAAAAAATTATTATTGAAACAAAAAATTTTTTTAAATGAATTAAAAGAAAAGAACAAATATAAATAAAGCTCAGAAAAAGTTTTAATTGATTTAAATTTATTTTGCATTTAAAAATTATTTTTTTTTTAATTCACTCAGTTTGTTTATTTTTTAATTACTTTCAGTAGTCTTTTTTATGAAAAAAAAACTTATTTTTTTAAGAAAATAAACTGGGATTTAATAATAAGTGCAAAAAATTAATACTCATTAACGTGTTTTTTTGACTTAATGGATATGAAAGTGTAAGAAACAACTTAAAAAACGAAGAAAATTGTGTTTGATGCAAAATGGCGGAGAAACGGTTATCCGCAGAAAAAAAAGTTTTGTAACAAATTTAAACTGTAATAAATTCTTGATTGGATGCAAAAAAATCATTCGAATCAGACGTAGTTTCGCAAAGATAAAACCAGTAAAAGGAAAAGAGAGCAAAAATCATTAAAAACAACATAACTCGAAAACGGGATGAAAACGAGAAAATTGCCACTTAAGTTTTTCGACTTAAAATGACCTCAGGAATCCATGGTTTTCATTTGGGGCGTTGACTGTGGGACACCCTGTATATATATTCTTAATTTAAGAATGCATAGTTTTAAAAGTTGTAGCAATTTTAAATTACATCCGAAACCAAAGGTTTGAAAACAAAATTTATGTCCAGTTTTCGAAAACTCTTCAAAAAAAAAAAAATTCATTTTGAATTTCAAATTTCATGTGAAAATCGCAAGCTTGCTCTTATGGTATTTAAGTTGCTTGAATTTTTTTAGGTAAAAAATCGAAAAAAAAAGTTTTTTTTTAATTTAATAAGAAATTTAGTTATGTATGTATTATTATGTAATTAGAAAAGAAGTATCAAGGGACAAACTAAAAAAAAAATACATGATATTCAAAAAATAGCAAATTTGATTTTTTAAAAACTGTTTTTAATTTTAAAATTAAAGTAAACGTTTTTGGACAAACATTTATCGCGGATTTTCCCTATTTCCCAAAAAAAAACCCTTTAACCTAAAATATTTTTATAGACTTTTCGGGTTCTTGGTTTCTGTTATAAATGAAACATTTTTACCAATTTTCATTGGTGTAACAATTTTTTCCTAGTTTTTGTGGTACTACACTTAGGAGCAAAAAAATGGAATCAAACTTTTGCGTTTTTTTAAAACGTTAATTGGCCAGGATGTAATTGACATACATGAATGTTAATTGCACCATTAAAAAGCTTGAAACAAAGGCTTTAAATCAATACTAGGAACTTTAAAACCCGTTCACTTTATAAGGATCCAATCAACATAAATGAAGCATGTAAGCAAAAAAAGACTGAAACTGAAACAGAGAGTATCTGGAAAATTTAACATTTAAAAAAAATTAAGTGCAATTTATTGACAGATAACGTCAATAGTAACGGTAGGAAAAAAAAACTGAAATTGAAGCAGAGAATATCAAGAAAATTTAACATTTAGAAAAAAATGAAGTGCAATTTATTGACAGATAGCTATGATACTATCGTATGCATTTTGAAGTTTTTACCAACAATTAAAAGTAAAAAATTCAAGCTTTTAAATGAGACCATAAAACTTGAAGAAACATTATTTTATCCATTGCAATTTTTTTTTTAAATAAAAATTATCTTTTTTGATTCCGTTTTTTTGCTCTTAAGTGTAGTTCCGAATTTCATCATTTCTTAAAAAAAAAACACCCTTTCACTCAAGATAATTTTGTACACTTTATAGATTCTTAATTCTTATACCAACCAAAACATTTACACCAAGTTTTAAAAATTAATAAAATTTAAATCAGCTGTTATGATACCTTCCTCACACACACCTTAACCCATCAAAAAAACACCCTTTCACCAAAAATAATTTTAGGAACTTTATGAATCCTTTGTCCCTGCTTTATCTAAAACCTTCATCCCGAATTTTATAGTGTAGCATGTTTTTCACATGGGTTTCGGTTATATTTTACTTGTTGAAGTAAAAAAACAAGCACCTTTGTTTTTAATCGGCAATAACTTTTCTTAGAGCAATTGTATTGACTTTATTTTTATGTCATTAGGTTCAGGATCAAAAAATACCTTGAAAACATGTGTCATATGATGATATTCGACAAACAATTTTTTTCAGTATATTTTTGACCTTCACCCCCTCCGTCTTGTCCGCGAAAAAACACCCTTGCCACCAACTTTTTTTTATAGACTTTTTTTGTACTTGGTTCTTATTCCAAAAGCAAACTTTTTGCCAAGTTTCATGAGTGTAACAATTTTTTCTTTTTTAAATGCCTATTTTACCTGTACTATATAGGTACCTAAAAAATAAATTGCAGAATAAGTTGTATTTTACAAAAAATTAAATGCATGCAGTCAATACTCTCTTTCTTTCTAGTTTCTAGTTCCTTAGTGCTGAAAAAAACACAATAGTTTTAAAATTGAAAAGAATTGATTTTTCAAAGATTGGTAATGAAGCTACAATTAAAGCGAATTTAATTCAAGCGAAATATAAAACGTATACAAACAAACTCCTGATAAACATCTAGGTTTAATTAAAATGTCTATTAGCCATCACTTTCGGATTCCATCTTCATTTTTGTTATACAAATAAGGACATATTTTATTTCTGTCCTTACTTTGAAGGACGTTATATGCCTTCACCAATAATGTCCCATTGTCTAAATCAAATTTTATATGTATTTTGAAAGTCTCCTGTCATTGTCATAGATACTTAAAATTTTAACCACCTCAATAAATCATTTGCAAATAAAAATAAAATTCATTTGGAAAGCTACCATAACATAAGTCTACTCGTACAACATACGTCATTACCATGGTGTTTATAACTAATTCGCCCAAAAACTGTTTTATCAATTATTATAGTTTACCCAAATTCGCCTTTTTTTCTATACGTATACCAACTGATACTTCTTCATAGTAAAAGCAGGTGAAGAACATGTTGGTATTCAATGATCTGGTTTTTATAGTTTTTTTTTTTTTTTTTGTTATTTGATTATGCGTGAGAGGACACACTATTGCCAAAAAAAAAAAGAAATAATTTATTTTTAACTAAAAGGCCTTCACAAGGCTTGAAAGTCTTCAGCACACATTATAATATTTTTTGGTTATTTCAAACTCTTATACGCCCGCAGCCTACATTTATATATGACAACTTGCATATGCGAACAGAGTTGAAAAATTTAATTGTATGAAAATTGAATAACAATTATATTCCCGCGTGCATATTGCCCATGGTAATATTACCCGATTTACGTGCCCTGACTACGGATTATCTATACGATTTGGAAATTGAAAAACGTTGAATTTACGACGGACGACGATGAATACATTGGACGGGGGTAAAAATCAGTTCGCTCGCCCCATCTTCTTTACGTTTATTTTGGTATACCTTTAGTTTATATGAAATATTCAAATTAACAAAAATTCAAGCATGGATATCATTTTTTTTTTTGGGTATAAAAAGACGCACTGCCGTTTCAGCAGTATGTCAGTTCACTTTAGAGCATCAGACAGTGAGAAACAATCCTTTTCTAAGCCCACAATGAGTCCGCTTATTGTAAGTATTTGGGTTTCTTCTTTTCTGTCCAAATTATTTCACACGCCACTGCCAATTGGATTATTACTAAACGGATTACAATATAATTCTTCATTCTTCACAGATTGCAGTTCTTTCCACTTTGGCTATCTCAGCTAAAGCTGGCCTCATCCCAGCAGCTGCTCCTTTGGTTGCTGCAGGACCAGCACCTCTGGCGTACGCCTCGCCATTCGCCGCTCAATACTATTCCGCTCCATTGATCCAGAGGGCTGCCTATGCTGCTCCAGTTGCCCGTGCCTTCGCTCAGCCAATCGTTGCCGCCCCAGCTCCAGTCGTTGCCGCCAGATCCTTAGCTGCTCCAGTTGTTGCCGCCCCAGCCCCAGTTGTTGCTGCCCCAGCTCCACTTGTTGCCGCCGAGGAGGTCGATTCCTTCCCTCAATACAGATTCGCCTACGATGTCCAAGACACCCTTACCGGTGACTCAAAGACCCAAGAGGAAAGCCGTGACGGTGATGTTGTTCGTGGATCTTACTCCTTGATTGAACCTGATGGTTCCCGTCGTATTGTCTCCTACTACGCTGACGATATCAGTGGATTCAACGCTGTCGTTCAAAAGGATGTCCCAGTTGCAGCTGTTGCCCCAGTTGTTGCCGCTAAGACCATTGTTGCCCCAGCTCCAGTTGTTGCTGCCAAGACTATTGTAGCATAAGCTTTTGTATGTGCCGGATCTCGCCCCAAAACCCCAATTACCTGAAAAACAACCCTGAAAATAGCTCATTGATAACCGCCAAATTCGGAGTTCGTGCAATATTAAGAGTGACATCTATTGTAAAAAAAATAAGTAAAACTCTTCATTGTCATTGTTGTAAATTGCTTTCATCACTTCTTTCTTTTTATTATTGTCCTCATTGAAAAATTGTAACAAAAAAAAAATTGGAAGAAACATATAAAAACAAATATTTCTTAAAAAAAACTAATTTTCTTTTTATTTAAATTGGTATTGATTGTTGAAGGTTTTTCATGATGGATGAAATTCATGATCGAAACCTCATTAGAATTCTCAGTAGGTGATTTCTCATTCAAAAGTGATTTTTTCGAACGAGTTTGTAATAAATAAAATATTATGATGATTTCACTTTGTTTTTACTTTTTGAGTTTCTCAAAACGATTTATTCAAATAGCGCTTCACAAAATGGCCACTTAAAAAATTTGGGTAGTTGCAGAGAATACTAATATGATTTGGCGTAGTTTTTTGACGAGAGAGAGTGGAATTGTTTTTTTTTTTAAATGAATTTTACAAATCAAATAAATTGCATTTGAATGTGGGGTAAGGAACTTTTTAGGTCGTAAACTGGAGGAATTTAAATTGGAACGAAATGAGGGCAATGTACCACTTCCTAAGAATTTAGATTTTTTTTTTTTTTTGATAAATTTCCATTGATTCAGTATTAACGATCTTCGTTGTTTATTTTTTTTTTTCCAAAGTTCTTATTGTGGTGACCATTTCAAAATTATTTATTTTGAGACTAAATTGTGGAATTTTGACTGATATTTTCCAAGATCAAAAATATGTGGAGAATTTTTTCGTTTGTATAACAACAAGGGCGCTTTTATGCTCCAATCAATTCAATAATCAAACTTTCAGTAGGCAATGTAGGCCTTAAAACTTTGTTACATTTTCTCAAGTTGATTCAGAGTTATCTGAAGAAAATAGTTGAGTTAACTCGGAATAAACGTTTATTTTGCATTGCAAAACTGAGTCATGTAACAAATTTAACAAATTTTCAGTTCGATATTTGAAAATTAATTGTGTAAAAAATTGATTAACATCTACTGCAAATGGTCCCATTACAAAACTTATGTGAAATCATCCTTATAGTGTAAAAAATTTAAAATAATATCGTATTTTTTCTTTCTTGCCTCATATGGTTTTCCATTTTCAAACTCAAACTTTTGATCAGCATAGGTACTAAATTACATCATAGGTAATTAAATTTTAGCAAATCTTATTGAAACTACTCGAGTTTGATTTTCAAAAAAAAAAACAAAGAGACCTCCCTGATATTAATATATAAATAATAACACATGTTGCGAGAGGGAGATATATTTTCCTGCTCCAAAAAAAAATTGAAAATTAGCCTGCGATTTTGGACTAAAAGAACGTTTTTTTTTTAATGACAAAATTCAATGGAATGCAAAAATTTGGCAAAAAAATGTGTAAAAGCCAAATTCGATTCAAAAAAAGTTCGTCTTAAAAATAGTCAATTTTCGAAATAGAAGAAAAATTATTAGTTTGTTTTTTGACTAATCTTTCGAGTTTATTTTTCTTAAAAAAAAAAACAATGACAATTATTACCTCACATAAAAACAATAATAACTACACCAGTTTTTCACGTAAAATTACAATTTTTTGAGCTCTTATTAATTCGTTGGTAGTAAATTGAAAAAAAAAAATAAAATATTCTTAAAACATCTTCAAAATTTGGCAAATGTAAATTAAAAATATAAACATTAAAAAACATAAACATAAAAATTTGGGAAGAGTAATGAATTTCAAAGAGGATAAAGACAACATATGTATATGCATAAGCTCAAGTTATAACACTGTGATAAAATAAGAGTATTAGTCTGTGATAATAGGTTTTAGGTTTCTGTTCTGTCTTGTTTTCAAATAATTTATTTACAACAGTTTTTCCGTTTTCAATTAAATAGTGCAATATATATGTTTATTTATTAAATAAAAACTAAAATTAAAAACAAATTTTGACAATTAATAATAAAAATATATATAAAAATGTAATTTGACGACAAAAGTAAGTTATTAATTTAAGAGAAAAAAAAAACAAAAAAATGTTCTAAAAAAAATTGTAATTGTATTTAAGGTCTAATAAAACTAAAACCCCTGAAAATGTTGGCAAAAAACCAAACGAAACGTGGCACATAGGAGTATTCTGGTCGAAAACTGGACAAAAGTCGATTTTCTAAAAATCAAAATTTTGAATTAAAGTTTTTAAAAAGCGGATGCTAAATATACATGGGATCATATGATGCACTTCTTTTTTTTTTTGTGGTAAAGTTTTTGGTGTGTCAAAACAAGTTCAAAGTCAGCTGTTTATTTTCTGGAATTTTTTTTTTAATTTTTGCTGATTTGGAAGTTATAGTTAGAGATTGATTGTGAGCAAGTGTGCTTTTAAACATTAAATTTTCATATGAGAAATACAATTGCAGGTATTGAATAATAATTAAAGAGTAGTTATAGAAATATTAAATTTTTTTTTGTTTGAGTAAATGACAGTGGGAAAAGAGTCTGCCACATATAGATATTTTTATTGCTTTTTTTAAAGTCTAAGGGTTTTGTTATAGTATTCCCTCCTATTCTGCTTCGATACATATATTATGATAACTTTGACTATTCTTTAAATTTAATATCAAAAAATTGGGTGCGATTTTTTGCGATTAACAAAATAATTTGCGAGTGAAATTTTTACTTTTAGTAAAATCACTCATATGCCCTACGTTTAATTTTAACTGGTTGTTAACATTTTCCAGAAATTTTTTTACTGATATTAATGCATTTGGATTCACTAAGCCTAAAAATCACAATGGTCCCATTCTAGAAGGTCTAATATTTTAGATATTAAATTTTTTCACATTTTGGGTATATTAAATTTCATACTATTTTTTTAAGTTTTTCTTATCACAAGCGTTTTTAAAGTTTTGCTGAAAAAAATTATTTCCTTGCATAAATAATAATTTTTAGAAAAAATAATTAGTTTTACTTCAAAAAATAATTTTGTCCAGGTTTTTGATCAAAATACTCCTATGTGCGTGGGGAAAATTAATGCATTAGTCTTTTAATTGCTTTAAAAATTCAAAAGATCATAAAACCCCAAATTAAAAATACTCAATAAAAACATAAACATAAATATCCTTTTTCAAACGAAAATCCACTTCTGAAACGAATTTGAGTCCCAAAACAAACTTAACTTTTATTAACATTTTTCTTAAAATACATGTTAATAAAAGTTAAGTTCTTTTTTGTGAAAATAAAAAAAATAAAATAGGGTTTAGTAAGCTATTTTATATGTTTTTAAAGACAAAACCAATATTTATTTCTTTTTTCAAACATTTATCTTTTGATTTTTGTTTTTTTTTTGACTAAAAAAGATCACAGAATCCGTTCGTAATGGAAAATTTCATTAAAATTTTCACGACAAACGATTTTGTTATTGTTTTATCGGAATTCATTGTAAATTTACGTTAAAATGAAAATCTCAATATGGCCGATTTTCTGATATGTAATTTTCAAGCTTCACTTGATATAGACTAAAAACTTGTAATAAATTCATCTTTTTACTTTAGATTGATTTTGTGATGATTGCTTTAAGTTTCGATGAAAATATTGAATTCTTTACCCCATACCAATAAAACACTAAAAATCCCTAACGTCAACCCAGAATCCCGAAAACTCTTCCGTAGCCTTTAGAAGATATTGTAAATTTCGAAGAAAGTTCAGTATCATTAATATATCAGTTCTTTGTATACAAAAACTACATATTTCTTAAATAGAGGTTTTGTTTCGTTCTTTAATATTAATATTATACTGTTGAACATAAGCCATAGACGTTTAACCTTTGTGGAACACTAAACTGAATTTTAAGACTGCCTACTCAGAATATTGCTCGTACTATATCTAAATGGGACCGATTTTTTCACTGTGGTATAATTTAGGGGTTCAACCTCTAAATGTGTACCCGGTTGAGTCATTGTGATAATATTTTTAAAAAATTTAATTAAAAGACATTTTTTAAAGTTAAATATATCTTAATTCAATTTAAATATCTTATTCACTATTTCATATTATTTTTATTTACAGAAAACCAGCCGAAGAATTTTGGACTCTATCTAGTCACGAAAATGTGGCACGCATGCGTTTAAAACTCGAACCACAACTTTATCCAAATAAGCATGAAAATGCTGCTAACCTCAGAGATAATGCTGCAAATGCATGTGATACAAAGTAAAAAAAACAAATATTTTAATCACTTTTAATCTAACACATTTTATTTCAATTTATTATCTTAGAGAACTTTCTGAATTCGATTCAACTATCAAAACTGCTGTAGTACGAGATTTTCTCGACGATGACAATTCAATGTTGGAAGAAGAACTCCGTATAACAATTGAAGCTCAATCGCAACAAGATGTTCCATTAGAAAAAGCTGTGATCGCTCAGGAATGTGAATTAATTACATTAATGACCAAAGTTAAAGGACGCATTGAAGTCAATCAGGCTGTGTTTACATTTATTGATTTAAGTCCACCCACTGAGGATGGTGATAAAAATGATTTTCGATTTTCAATCAATAAAATACGTGAAGTTCATTTGAGGAAATACAATTTGCGTCGTAGTGCTTTGGAAATATTTTTAGTTGATCAAACAAGCTATTTTCTTAATTTCACAACGAAAGTGAGTTGAATACTATTTTCGAAAAATTATATAAAAAAAAATTTCCCTTTTACAGACTCGAAATAAAGTTTTTACGAAAATCCTTAGTCTGCAACCACCAAATATCCTCTACGGTTCTGGTCGCTCTCCTGCCGAACTTTTAAGATCATCTGGACTCACTCAAAAGTGGGTCAATAGGGAAATTTCAAACTTTGAATATCTTATGTATTTGAATACCATCGCAGGTATGTTTGAAACTCAAAATCAGGTTTTAAAAACTTCATCAACTTTTTTTTTTTATTTAAGGTCGTTCCTATAATGATCTTAGTCAATACCCAGTATTCCCATGGATATTAGCTGATTACACGAGTGATATTCTCGATCTCACCGATCCCAAATCCTTTAGAAATCTATCTAAGCCAGTGGGAGTGGTAAGAATCTTCCTCACAAATTTCAAAAAACTTGATTTTTTAAATAACATAATAAAAAATACAGATAAATCCTAAAAACGAAGCTGAAGTTCGAACAAAGTACGACAGTTTTGAGGATCCCTCTGGCATGATACCAAAATTCCACTATGGAACCCATTATTCCAACTCAGCTGGTGTGCTGCATTATTTGTTGCGTGTTGAACCTTTTACATCACTTCATATTGAACTACAAAGTGGTCGATTCGATGTGGCAGATCGTCAATTCCATTCAATTCCACAAACTTGGAAACTCCTAATGGACAATCCAAATGATGTTAAAGAATTGATTCCAGAATTTTTCTATTTTCCTGAATTTCTTAAAAATATGAATAAGTGAGTATTGAAATTCTATCCACTTCAAATGCTTATAGTAACTTTTTTTTTTAACTAGGTTGGATTTGGGACATCTTCAATTGACAAAAGAAAAAGTCGATGATGTAATTTTGCCGCCTTGGGCAACAACACCCGAAGAATTTATTGCCATTCACCGACGTGCTCTGGAATCTGAATATGTATCACAGAATTTACATCATTGGATTGATTTAATTTTTGGGTGAGTTGTCTTGAGTGTTCTTAGATCTCACTAACTTGCTAATTTTGATTTTCAGTTATAAACAAAAAGGTGCCAAAGCCGCAGAAGCCTTAAATGTCTTCTATTATTGTTCTTATGAAGGTGCTGTTGATTTGGATAAAATCGCTAATCCCGTCGAACGTGAAGCTGTTGAAGGTAAGATTTTATTCATTCACACTGTTTAATCGTAGCAAGGTAACTAGTATTTAGCAATAAATTGTTCAAAATATCCTTAACAATGTTAGCCCCTTAAAAAACTCCCAGAATTTCTCCAAAATAACTCGACATTTCCCAAATCCCTTCTAACACTCAATTTTTCCAAAATATACAAAAACTTTAATGTGTGATCCCCAATACAAATACTTTCTACAGATTTATTTCCTAACTTTGATCTAAAATAAGGAGCCCAATATTATACCAACCACGAGCTTACCCAACCAAACTACTTTTTCAATGCGCTCCAAAATCGAATTTTATATTCGCCACCTGATTCGCTATCTCTTTAAACATTTACAACCTCCGAAACCTCTAACTCAACATTTAACAGACCCTCTATACCCCTCTTCTGTCAAACTCAAAAACTTCTGATTCCAGAGAAATTTGTTGTTCTCGTAGTTTAAGTCGTTATAGATGACCGTAACCTGGTCGCTCTATCGAAGATAAGGCTCACTCTGGCTTGTCCCTGTCCAGCCATTCTGAAAATCTATATAGTTAATCTATGTATATTCTTCGACACATATTTTTCTCCTTATTGACAGAAACCCAATCATAAATAATTCATAGGATCTTCCTGTCGAATACGCCAAGAAAGATTTTAGTCGTTTTTCCTGCGATCTCTTAAAAACTACAGGACAATGCTTCCCTAGTTGGCGCAGAGTACAGCGGTCGTATTGTTTGTGACTCAGCCATTTAGTACTGAGGTTCCATTCATCCGTTTTATTTTTTTTTTATCATATTTTACAGATAAGTTCCAGAATACCTTTTTCAGACCCATTCCAAATTTTCTTGGAAAGCTCACCCACTGTTTTTTTAGATTTGATGGCTACTTTAAAGTCATTTTGTTCAGAAACTTGGAGCTTTAGACAATCATCCATTTTGACTCGTTAGTCACTCTTCGCTAGAAATTTCTCATTTGATTTCTGTTAAAGCAACTGAGCAACTTCTCGACCTCAAGTTCTATTTTATTTTTTTTTTTCGGAACAAAGGATTGATAAAATGCTGTCGGAACGTCTTTCTTTTTTTTTCTTTGAGAGTCAATCTATGAGCTTCTATTTTAACATGATTTGCCTGTAAGCATTCGGATTTGAACCATACTTTTCTTAGAGGTATTTCTACGAATTCTAGAACTTCTTCAACATAGTCCAGATGAAAATCTGGCTCTTTTAGGTCCATTTCATTAGTTCTTGGATATCTTGCAATTCCAAGATTAGTTCCCGCCGAAGCTGTGGTGGTCTCTTTAGAAAAGTTAAAGATTCTGTTCTGTTCTAGCTGAGCACCAACGAGATGTTGGCTGACCTGAAAGTAAAATTGGTTGGTATACCAACTAGCAGAGGACAGTGCCTTTGTGAATCTCGAGACGAAATAAGTAAGTCTGAGTCTGTTTTCGGAAGTGATGTTATGCTACTTTTGTTTACTAACTGTCACACAAAACAGATTTTTCTTTCTAACTTCGACTTTGAAATCTCCATAGAGATTCTTAACGTCATTCTAGGGGCGTTTCTCATAGGCTTTAGCTTTGACTTGCTGTTTCAGCTGAATTCGTTTTTATTTTCTTTGCAGAGAAAAGGGAGGGGCTTCATCTACAATATCAGTCAATTTATTCGACTATTTCTTATTCATAATAAGGATAAGTTTTCCATCTTCAGAATGATAGATTGCTTTTTTGTCCTGCTTCCCAAGAAATTCACTCACGTATCATAATTTCTGAATCGGACGGATTGAACTATGATCTCGTTAACTTTTCGCCTTCACACAACCACAATTTCGAAGTTCCTACTTTTTCCAAACTCTCACTTATTCCTAAAATCTTTGAATACGTTTTTTGTAAACTTATATTATAAGCTTAACTTATCTTTGAGAAAGTCCCATAGTTTTTCTGAATCATAGTTCTAAAATCAATGGCTTAGGTTGGTATCCTTCACACTCTAAGACTTCAAGAACAGAAAATTTTCTGTCTTAAGACTTTGATTTGATGATCTTCAAGGCTTTTTAAAAAAATCTCAAACCGAATTATAATTTCAAAACCGTCCTCTTTCGGTTCTGAACTTGAAAATCGCGTGACTAAATAGATTTCTAATTACCTAACCTGTTTCTCAAGGAAGCTGCTAAGATTCTATTTTTTCCTCCTCACTGTAATCTATATCGAAATGGTCGTCAAAAGTTCTCCTATCTCAATAAGCACTGCCGTTTACTTCGTTTCTCTTTAACAGGGCTCCGAAACAGAACTTCAACCTCAGTAGTGCTTGTCTCAAACTCAGTCCTTAGAATATTTCTTTTAATGCTTTCGAGTCTTAGCTATGAGACTTTTTAGTTCAAAACTTATTTAAAGTGATATTTGTAGCTTATAATTGATTTTAATAAATGGGAGTATTGTTTCCACTAAAATTAAGATTCTATTTTTTAATCCATCCAAATCTTTAACAATCTTATATTTTCTTCTTTTCAGGAATGATTAATAATTTCGGTCAAGTTCCATCACAATTAATGCGTGAACCACATCCCAGACGCCTTACACAAGATGAAACCTCATTAAAACTAGTCCGTGCCGAATTAAAGCGACCCGACCTCACGCAATTCCTTGATAAAGTTATTCAAGTGTATTGTGAACTTTCGACACCGAAAGATCCAATTGTCTTCCTTAGCTCACCGAGAAGCCCGCCGCGGTCATTCCTTCAGCTAAGTCCCGATGTTCTAGTGAGCATATCGAAATCAAGTATACTTGGTTGTAATTCATGGATATCCTTTGATAAGGATCGGGGTTTTTTATTAGAAATTGATGCTACCACAACGAACCTTAAGTAAGATATCCCTCCCAATTAACTTTATGACTTTTTTTGATTTATAATCTTTTTTTTTAGAAACCGCAAGCGTATCTTTGGACCATACCATCCATCCTACAGCCTTAATTCACAAATGTTTGCAGTCAGTACAGACGGCAAACATTTGTATTCAGGTGGAATTTGGGATAATTCATTGAGAGTATTTAATTTGCACAAAGGCAAGACAATTGCATCAGTGACACGACATTTAGGTTTGTCTATTAGAAGTTTTTTAATTGTCCTTTTGATCCACAACATTTTACATTCCACAGATATCATAACATGTGTATCATTGGATAATTGTGGATCCTATCTTGTGACAGGATCAAAAGACTGTACCTGCATCATTTGGAGTATTCAATCCAATAGCTATGGACAATCAACTCCAACACCTAGTCAATTGCATTCAAGTGCCGCTCAATTAAATACACACAATAGCCACTCGCCCAAACCACTGACCACACTTTATGGTCATGATGATGCGATATCGAGTGTGGCTATTTATACTGAATTGGATATGGTTGTATCGGGTTCTTTGGTAAGTTCAAACCTCTGCATGAGCTTGAAAAAAAGGGTGTTAATTTACTTTGCCTTTGCAGGATGGCACAGTTAATGTGTATACAATTCAAGATGGACAATTTGTGCGAACATTGAAACCAATTGGCTGTACAGAATCTTATGTTCAGATATCTTTTGTAACGTTATCTTATCAAGGTAAGTTAGAATTAACTTTAAAGACAAATTTGTAAATACATACAGTAGTCAATCATTTGGAATTACCTGGAAAGTTTCCCGGGAGTTTTGAAATTTGGTGAAGCAACCTTTTCTTAACTCTTAACTGACCTTCTATTTTCAAATCCATATTTGAAAATAAACTACTAATTTGTATTCCCTTAGGATATGCAACAAAAAGTGAATTTTATACTGCTCCATTCACAATAGCATATTATATGTTTTAGGTTTGTGTCTCTACTAAGTTGTCCCACCTATGATTATAGGGTAAAATCACATTAGTTTCTCAAAACAATTATTCCTCAACCGAAAATTTTCGTTTAAATTCGAATTTTTTTTTTTCAACGAGTTGAATAATTCTTAAATTAAAGATTTGCAGAAGCTAGGGACGAAAATCCAAAGTCTTATTAGAGAAATTTTCTTTTTGAAAAATCAAAGTGGGACAAAGGGTTGCCAGATGTAAGCAAGTATAAAACAAAATAAAAACAGTAAGTAACGAAAAATTGATTTGTGTTGGTACATAAATAAATAAAAAGTAGTTAGATGTAAAAGGGCTGCCTGTTAAAAAAATTGAAAAACTAAAAAAGTTCATAAGCGGAAAAGCTGAAATTCGGTATATAACAATAGTCCTCAATCCTCATTTACATATTCAAGGAAATTAATTGAGAGAAGTGTGGTAAGTCAAAGCTCATAGAATTGCCAGAGTCATTAAACCAGACATATAAAAAGTTAAAATGAACATGATGAGTCCTTAGGCAGCGAAAATTATTAAATGGTTCTTGAGTAGGAGTAAAATAAAAAGCCTAATATAAAAAGTGGGTGGAAGAACAATTTGTTCTTTCAAATATTATCAGCTAAAAAAATAACTCTCTGACATGCACACAAAATATATAAGAATATTTAAAATTCAATAAAAAAAGTTGTAGAAATTTATTTTTTTGTCCAATTTTGGTCAGAATTGAAAAAAAATTTTTTTACGCTTACAAAAACCTCAAAATACTTAACAAAAATAGCATACTGAATTTTGACTTTGAATGTGTCACACATTTTTTTTACGATTTTTTAAATAACTGTATGTTTGTTAAAAAACTGTCTTATCGGAGAATTTACAAAACCAATTTGAAGCTTAAATTCTCTCATTTTAAGATTTAATAAGGAACATTTTTCAAAGTTTCAACGTTTTTCGAAATGTTGTTTCTTTTCTTTGGACTTAGAAATAATTCTTCTGAGTTGATTCCTATAGTAAAAATGATCGCACAGAAAATTAAAAGTTGGTTTTAAAAACTGAATAGATCCTCAATGAATTTGAAAGAACAAAAAAATTAAAAAATTAAGTTACTAAATTTTTTAAAACTTTTTATATTATGTATGTTTGTACAACAAAACGAAGTTTTTTTTATTACAAATTTCTTTTAAATGAATTTTTCGAAAACACGTCATTGAATTTTTGGGTGAAGATGTTTATTAAGAGTTGGGATCTGTACGTCCCAAAATTCGGTTTACAATTTTTTTTATATTAGGCGTGTTTTTTCTAATATTCAGTAGCTTCTCATTTTTCATTTTATTCGCAAAACAATAATAAAAATTACACAACTAAGTATTTGTTTTTATTGTTTTTCGAATAAAATAAAAAAATGAGTAGCTACTGAGTTGTAGAAAAAACACGACTATTATAATCATATAATAATAATTTTGCTATTCAGAATTTTTAAAAGCTGAATTATGGATACTTGAAATACGAATACATACAAATTTTTTTTTTTTCAAAAACAAACTGGCAGAACTTTGAAAACTAAAATTTTAAAAAGTAGAACTTTAAAATATGTCAGGCAAAAAAGCAGAATTTTCAAAACTATAATTTTGTAGTCAAAATTTTGACCCGCTCCAAAAAATCTTCGTAAAAGTCAAAAGAAATTAGACTATTGGAAAGATAGCAATGACCAGTTTTCATACACGTTTTTTATTATATTAAAACAATTAACCTAACGCCGAAAATGGTCTTAATGTTATTGTGCAGAAATCATTTTTTTTATTTTAAATTTATTTACCTTCCTTCATTTTGAGTGTAATCAAATAAAATTAAATTAATTCTACAAACAATTTTTGGAATTTATAACACTTATAATAAGTACAATAAAATCTCATTTGTATTTGAAAAATTCCAAATCATAATTTATTTATTTACTTGTTCTTGCAAAAATGTTAATATCGGTTTTTGGTATTGACGTCAATGAAGCCAATTAACCCAGGTTTCCTCTATATCACACTTACGTTAAAACATAATACGATAAGATATAAAGATATAAAAATGTCTAAAATACAGATGCCAAGAATTTTTTGATAAGAATTTTTAAAAAATCAAAAAACTTCATGTCAAAATTTATTCTGCAGTGGAGGTAAAACCCGCCTTATCAACAATAAATACCTTAAAAATCTTCAACGAGCCTACATGATTTGTGATAAAATAAAACTTTCCAATAATTTCGACTAATAAAATCCATAAATCGAAACGTTTTCAATTTCTCTTATCAAATTCATTTCTTCAATCACTCATAAAACGACACGTCGACAAAAGTTCAAATACCAATGGATTGTGATTCAGCACTTCTACCTTTTTTTTTTATTTCTACATAATTCACATTCATTAAAGGAAACTAGATATCAGACAAACGACAACTTTATTAGATTTGACATTCATTAAAATTTCCGCACCTGATCAAAAAAAAAAATCCACCTCAAAAAAAAAAGTTGATTCATTCACTACTGCGTAGGAAGTCATATGAGTGTGAGGAATTTCATGAATTCAATTCAAAAGAATTATAAATTTTTCCAAATAGTAAAATCTAAAATCTACGTATCTTTGAACTTATCAGTTTTATTTGAATTTATAACGCCGACGCGACGTTAAAATCACGTGAGGTTGTAGCTCGCCAAAAAAAAAAAAATAAATAAAAATTCTCATGAAATAGTCTTGCTAGAACTTGTCTGCGTTATTTTAAAACTCATGGTGTCTGAAATAGTTTATTCCCCTTGGCTTGGCGGCTAGGCCACCATGAAATTGATAATGAGTCGCGTACAGTCATGGTGTTCTATTTTTTTTTTTTTTTTTTTTTTTCATTTTCAATCAACGGAAACATTTTTTTTAGCTTTTTTTATCAGAAGAATTAATCAAACAAAAGTTTCCGACAAGGTTGTATAATTTTGCTTCTGTCCTGAGTTTACTTATTACCTTGAGGAAGCTTTAGAAAAATGGGGTCAGTAACACCACGTGGACAAGTTGTTCGGAATTTCGTCATTTTTTCGGATTTTCTCTTTTGATATTCTGAAATGGAGAATAGACTACTTAAAAAACCGAAAATTTTATTCGAGTTTTTATGAGTTTTTTGGAAATTTGTCATTCAAAAAATTTAAAAATCAAATCACCTAGTTAAATTTTTTTTAAGAATAGGTACTTATAACGTTCCTTTATTGTGCCATGCCTACCTATGTACATGTCAAAGTAAAAAAAAATTTAAACTCACCAAAACCCAACTGGTTATGTGCAATTTTATCTGGCATTTTCAAGATAAAAGAAGGCAGTGTCTTTCTGTTAGTCTTTTTTAGCTTTTTTTTTATACCATATTTGATTTGAAATAAGAAAAGAAAAAAAAATGAATGAAAAAAAAATGTGTGCCTACCTACTTTTAAATTATGATAAAATAAAAAAAAAAAAATGATAAGAAAAAGTCAAGTCAGAGTCCAAATAATGATCACGAGATGACTCTTATCGCTATCATGTGCTTCTTAACTCAAGTGCAATGATCAAATCAAAACGATGGGCTCGTGAGCGATTTATACTCTTAACAAACTTTACTTTTATACAGTTTTTTTTTTTTTTTTTTTTATTTAATTTGCTCAACTGACAAAGGAATTGATATTGATGGAATTGCAAGCAATATAAGCGTGGGTATCAAAACTACGTAGCAAAGATTAAATGTTAAATTGATAATTTTGTGATGCGCACTCATTAAAGTGCTTCGATGATATATTTATTAAATAAAAAGGACCTTTCTTCTTTTTAATGATAAAAAGCAGTTTTAAAATGGGAGCAATCTTCGCGAAACTATAACTAATTTTAAAATTTTTAGTTCTATTCAAATATGAATTAATAGCATTTAAACTTCTTTTATCACGGAAAATAAGACACTTTTACAAAATTTCAGGAAAACCAATAATTGAAAAGGGGTAAAGAGAGACAAGTTTTTTCTTTAAAAAAAAATGAGCTTGAGCCAAAGGCAAAATTTTAATTCACATTATTTTCACGTTGTCCATATCCACTGTGGCGTATACGTGTTTTTTTTTTTTTTAATTTATTTATTTGTTTTATTAGTTGATGTTATGGGACTAAATTTAAAAATACGAAAATGAAAAGATGAATATTTATTGAGTAGGTACAAAAGTTCAAATATAAATAAAAAAAACTGTTAAAAATAATAGTACGATAGTAGAATTTGGCACAATAGTTTTATTTATCATAAAAATTAAAAATCAGTTTATTAATTTAATTTAATACAACAATTACCACAACACCAGAAATAAAATGCAACACATATGTAATTCGGTGAAAGTGTTGCAGTTGAAATAATAACCAAAAACTAAAAGATTTTATTCAAACGCCCAAGGTGAAAGGGTGTTTCTTTGAGAGAAATGAAAATTTAGATTTTATAACTTAAATTTTATTTTGGAGTAATTATATTATCATCACATGATTAAAGGATATTTTTAATACAAAAACATCTCTTTTTATTTTTTTATAATTAGATTTTATAGATTCAGACACTTATTCATGTACATTAAGGTGGGTCGTTTTTGAGTTTTGTGAATGGTGAAGACTAAGAAGAGGTTAAAATATTATCAAAATCATTTAACACCTTTGCCCGCGCATCGGCTCTAAAGCTTGAAAAAATTAAAATTGTATTTTTACAAAAAAAAAATTAACCACCCTAATATATATTTTTTTTTTTTCATAAAAAAGCTTTGGACTACTCTTATATGAGATAAATATTAAGTAGAAAAAAAAATTGTTCACATTTTTAAATCTTTAACGAATTTATAGCATTCACTGATTGTGTCAACTTCATTTTTACTTCAAATTTGTTAAAAATAATAATTTACCAAATATTCTATAACAATTTTAAAAAAAATCGTAAAAATAGGAATTTTGCAATATTTCGACAAATTTCAAAACGCTGTGCGACCGGAAGTCCTTACCCAATTGGAACAATTTTTGTTTCTACTTAATATTCAGCTCATATAAGAGTTGTCCAAAGCTTTTTTATTAAAAAAAAAAAAAGATATTATTTTTTTTTTGTAAAAATACCATTTTTTAAAATTTTTTTCAAGCTTTAGAGCCGATGCGCGGGCAGAAGATATTAACTGATTTTGATAATATTTTAACCCCTTCTTAGTCTTCACCATTCACAACTTTTCCGCGCTATGTCGATTTGAAATTCGAAAAAAAAACCCAAAAACGACCCACCTTAATGTACATAGCGCTTCCATTGTCTTAAAATATAAACTAAGTTATAAAAACCAATTTTTCATTTCTATCGAAGAAACACCCTTTTATCTGGAATATTTAAATAAACTCTTTACTCAGAAAGCAAGAAAGAAACCGTTAAAAACACCGTGTGACAAAAAAAAAACAATTCTTAAAACAATACTAAATCGGGATGTAGAACGTTTTTTAAGCTTTGCATATTTTTTTCAATTTATGCTTCCAGAATGTATTCTTATACGTTTAATGTAATTTTTATGCTCAACAAATATTTTTTCAACCTTCAGCCATTACAAATAAAATGCACGACTGGGTCGCACGAATTTGCTCTTAGAGTTCAAGTTGCTTAAATTTTCAAGACTTTTTACATATAAATTTGGGAAATGTAGTTACTATACCTATAGGTAAAAAAAAAATAACTAAAAAAAAAACATAAAATTCGTTTTTAAGAAAATAAAACAAAGTCTGAAATCAAATTGCCCCACAAAACAAGTATGCAGTTTTGATTTATATATTAAGATGCATTTTTAGAAAAAAAATTTTCAAAATCGTTAATTTTATATAAATAATTTTTTGGAAAAAAAGTTTTAAATAAAATTGGTATGCCATTTTGTAGAAATCACTAATCAACATCTAAAAATAAAATTTCAAAAAAATTCAAAGTCCCGTTTTCAAAAATTTGAATTTTCAAAAAAAAAATTTTCAAATTTTTTTTATAAATCCAAAAATTATTTTTTTTTCAAAATTTTATTTTTGGCTTATAGGTATTAAAATTAAATAAATGCTTCTTCACAAAAAGTTTCGTTGAAATCGAATAAGCCGTTTCGAAGATAATCGAATTTGAAAAAAAAAAACGATTCTATGGCAGGTTCCGTTAATAATGATTTTCAAAAAAAAAAAAACATTTTTCATTAGAAGATGACCTTGCCTTAAAACTGACATTTGAATTTTTTAAACAAAATCGTTGGAGCCGTTTTTGAGCAATTCCAACTTTACTTAAATCGGTATATGAAAAGTACCGTTAGTTTTGGTCCAACAAAATTAATACCAAAAACCCCATTGGAGAGTCACCAAATAACTCTACATACCAAGTTTGACATCAATCGGTCTATCCGTTTAGGCTGTAGCTTCGTTTACAGACAGACAGACGGACTTCCGGGACCCACTTTTTTGGCATTCTCTATCATCGTAATGTCATGGAAAAATGTTATCTCAACTTTTTTTGTACGAATGCATAACTTGATATATAGTACCTATATCGCAAGTAAAAATTTAGCGTCTTTTGTACATGTTTTATTGTTAATTTTTCAATCTTTTTACTTTGACATCGATTTTATACAAAAGTGCCCTAGGCTAGAACTTGTTATTTGTAATTTTTTTGTTTACAATAATTTTTTTCCAAATTCAACAAGGTACTTTTTGTGATCGGTCAACAATTGAAAAAATTTTGCAATGGCTGGAAGCCGACAATTTTTTTTCCTCTTATGCCAGACTTTGGGGGTGTACTGAATTTGTAGGTACATAATATTTCGTTATCAGTGCGATAAGTCCTATGAAAGATGATAGGTGTCGAACCGAGTATTTTTTTGAGTGTAAACAAAAAATGTTTCTGTTTTTCAAAAAACACAACCTTATCTGCCAAAACACACAAATTTGTACTTGTTCTATTAGGCAAGTATTGGTTTTGTGTATAAAAAAGGTAGAGGTCTTAATTAAATCCAACATAACGATGGTGAATATGTCCTTAAAAGTGCTTTTCCTCATACCGTTCGTTTCGTTCTGTTCTTCTGTTCGATGGTTCGAAATTTGACACTATATTTTTTTGTAATTTTAAAGGTACGCTTTTTTTAATACATAGCTTGCTAATATCGTGCACCTTCCATACAAAATTTTCGAGTTTTAGCAGTTTTCTCGAAAACTGAAACTTTATGTAGGTACTTTTTATTTTAAGTGACACTGATTTTTTCGTCATTTATTACCGCTACAACTAACTTTTATGTACTAACTACAATTTTGTTTTTTATTTGCTCCGAAAACACGTTTTTAATAATAGTTTTTTATTAGTTTAACTATCTATCAGATGTTTTAACGTACGCGCGTATTCAATAGCACGTTTATTTGATGTTTTTTTTTTTTTATTATTATTTGAAAACCAAGTAAATTCAAAACAAAATATATCAGATCATAATCACTTGTATTTGGTCTAGTGCCAGACTAAATAACAATAATTTGCGTCATGAAAAGTGTGCGCGTACTACAACTTAAAAACTTGTTCGTCACGTGCTATCGTGATTGTACTGAAAATGTTATACTTTTTTTTTTTATTTTAATGGGATTAATCCTTGGATTAGCCAATACGAAAATAGAAATTTTTTTAAATTGCCAAACACACCCATTTTGGCCTTTTTTTTTGTATTCCAATGGATGATTTTATTATTTGTTTTCGTGTTTTTTCTGCTAATCTCTCTTGAGTATGACCTTCAATATATATAGAAGAGGGATGGTTGTGCGAAATGAAGATTAGGTATGTAAATTTTTTTGTTTGTTTTAAATTAAATGACTATACCTACTAATAAACAACGACGGATACATTCGTCCATTGCGATGGCTTTAGCTTTCGTCAGAGATAATCTCAAATTAAAATGTAATAGAATTGGAGGCATGTTTTATTTGAAGTGATTTGTTTTTTTTTTTTTTCAAATAAAGCGGATTTGAAGGACCTGTGAAATTGTGTGGTAAATGGGAAGAGGAAGAACTGTCTGGTGTTGAAAATCAAGAACTTCACTGACCCACTTAAGTGGGATGAAAATTGTTTCTTTCGAATTTGAAGTGATTTCTGATGAAATAAATTATTGTGATGTTGTATTCGTGATATTATGTTGAAACAGTTGTCTCTGTTTACCGTTAAACTTTTTTTCATGAAATATTTTTATGAAAAATAGCGTGTGTTAGGTTAAGCTAGCACTTGAAAGCCTTACCAGCGAAATCTGAATTCAGACAGAAAAAAACAAACAAAATTTTTCCTGTGATAGGTACATCAAAACGTGCAACTTCAATCGTTTAAATTCGTTTCATAATAAGGTCACAAGCAAATTAAATCCCACTTTTCTACACCAATTCAGGAAGACATAATATTATTTTTAAAGGTATCCTTGAAGATGGTAGGTAGGTATGTAGAGATGGCGGTCAAAGCAACCGAGCTTGATAAAAACTATTTTTAGTTCCAAAACCTGTTTCAAAATCTGTTTGAATAAAAAAATAAGCAAAACAAAACATTAATTTTATTAATTTCTCGAAAGTTAAACATTTTCAAAAAAAAAAGTTACGTATACGCCACAGTAAACCTAGAAGTATAATTGTAGACTTAATAATAAAACCAATTTATTTTTTTTTTGCCAGTAACTGATTGAATTATACAGATATTTCTGTGGTGCTTGCCGTAAACATATTAACTGCCAAAATGGGTATTTTCATTTTAGACTTCAATATTTTTTGGAAAATTGTATAACAGTTTTTGAAAATATTATACTTAATATTCATAGTCACCTGAACCTAATTTTTTAGTGAACGTTCATAAAAAAGAATATTTTTAATTTATATTCAAAAAAAAAATAAAAAAACAAACATTAAATTTGATTTTAAAATCGCCAAATTATCGTTTTAAAAGGTTTTGACTTCCAAACGAAGTACGCCATAATATTTTTAGAAAAAAATCCAAATCGTTTTTCAAAAAAAAATTGAATTGGTTGAATCGTTTACGAATTATTCAGAAATGAAAAAAAAAAAAAACAGTTTCTAGACAAGTTCCGTTAATATTGAACCGATACAAACTTTTTTTGCTTAGAAAGTACGACTTTATTAATAAAAAAAAATATTTTTCGACAATATCGCAAGTAAAAAATAGACTTCTCATGTTTATTTGATGTATTTTATTCTCGTTATAGGATCCTTTGAAATCGAAGGTTGTTACATAATAATCATTCCTCTGGTTTTCAATTTATTGATATGTTAGGCAGTATTGCCAGAATATTTTCGAGGCAAGGAGCCGATTTTGAAAAATCTTGGAGCCAAAAATAGCTGCTTTCAAAAATGGTTCAAAAAATGCAAAAAATTTTTGAGATTTTTTATTTTTATTTTCATAGTCTATTTAATAGACCCGAGCTCCAGAGCAAAAATAGAACAAATTCGTTCAAGACTTTTTATTGGCGATTATGGTTCCTTGGCATACAAGAATACTCCAGCCAAAAGTGCTACTAAATCCATTGGTGCATTTCTGAGAAAACGGCAACACTGGTCGGTTTTCAGTTTTTTTGATTTAACTCGAAAACCAAGCCTGACTTTGAAATTGTTCAAAGACACTTTTCATAGCAAATTAAATTTTCTGTCAAGTTAAGATGGTTAAAAAATTTTAAAAATTATTTTTGACTAAAATTCTAACCTAAAATCAAAGAAAAAAAAGTTAAAAAATTGACAATTTTATTTTTTTTTACTAAATCAAGGGGCATTTTGTGTCTGTAGCCGGGACGTCCAAACTTTGTACTAATGAAATAAAGTAGAGGTAAAATCCTTTGATAATACGTAATTTTTAATTTTTTTTGTCAAGAAACAACTTAAATGTACCTATTCAAAAACTAGCACTTTTTCTAAATTTTTGACTTTTTTAGTGAAAAGCAAGTTTTTAAAACTCGATAAAATCCTATTAATTGGTAACTTTTAGACTTTTAAAGTAAACATACTTCGAGGGATTGATTTAATATAAACTAAATATGACAAACAAAAAAATTTATTTGCATCCTTATGGCCTTTTGTGCAATTTTGTGTATGTGCATTTTTATAAATACGGGTCGAATGGATGGACGGAGAGCCATTAGCTTTGGTCTATTGCATAGAAGAACATTTAATACCAACTCATTTACTGTTTTCAATGGCCTGAAAAACAATTCTTGTAAAATCCGCGACCAACGAAAAGTTTCTCTTGAAAAACGAAAAAAATACTGTAATGAGTTTGAAACAAAATAGCTCAGGCAAATTAGTAAATCAAATTGCACTTTTCGCGGGACAAATTTTTTTCATGGAACGTGTTTAGGTGAATGTCCTTATCGTAAAAGTGAATTTTTTGGGATGATAAGATATCGGGAACAGCCGCCATCTTGGAAAAGAGGTTGGTGCCGTTTTTATTTTATAACTCCATTTTTACTCATTTAAACCAAAAATGTCCGAGGATAGACTTATTCACAATTAAATTATCTAAAAAATGATATACAAATGAATTCCGTGAGTTAGTTAAATTCAATTTTATAGTCGGTCAAAGTCCAAATTCTTCTCGCAAGGTTAAGACAATATGATATTTTTTCAAATATCTGAAGAACTTTTGATTTGTTTGGGATTTTCTTCAAGAATGAATTATAGCACTTTTGATTATCTATAAAATGAGCCCTTTATCTAAACTGTAACCAACATAATGTATAAGCCATCTAACGTCGAAGTTCACATTCTACTAGTCAAAAGTGAGAAAATAACAAGTTTTCTTCTATTAGACCGAGCAAATTTTTGAAGTGGAGGTATAACCAAAATATAAGTAAACAGTTTTTTAACTATATTCGTCTAAATATTGAATTCAAAGTTTGAAATCTTTAATGTTAACCTTTATATGGTTTTCGAGGTTTTAAATGAAGTGAATTTTCCAATTAACGTGAATAAGCTAAAGTGACACTATTTAAGATTCTAAATATAAGAACTGATGCCCTGTCATTTTTCCAAAACATGAACACCTCAATCTCAGCATTACGATAAGTATAACTCAAGATATGAGGTGTGTAAGCCGTTACCTTTTCGAGACTATTGTGTTTAATTTTTGATTGTTTATTTGAACTATTGAAATCCCAAATAAGTTCAGTTAAAAAATCGTATATCATGACCTCGACGTTTGGTTGCTTCTACAATGTGATGGTTACAAAAACAATAAAGGGTTCATTTCATAGATAATTAAAAGTGCTATAATTCATTCTTGAAGAAAATCCCAAACAAATCAAAAGTTCTTCAGATATTTGAAAAAATGTCATATTGTCTTAACCGAGCGAGAAGAACCCGGACTTTGACCGACTATAAAATTGAATTTAACTAACTCACGGAATTCATTTGTATATCATTTTTTAGATAATTTAATTGATAATAAGTTTATCCTCGGACATTTTTGGTTTAAATGAGTAAAAATGGAGTTATAAAATAAAAACGGCACCGACCTCTTTTCCAAGATGGCGGCTGTTCCCGATATCTTATCATCCCAAAAAATTCATTCAGGACATTCACCTAAACACGTTCCATGAAAAAAATTTGTCCCGCGAAAAGTGCAATTTGATTTACTAATTTGCCTGAGCTATTTTGTTTCAAACTCATTACAGTATTTTTTTCGTTTTTCAAGAGAAACTTTTCGTTGGTCGCGGATTTTACAAGAATTGTTTTTCAGGCCATTGAAAACAGTAAAAGAGTTGGTATTAAATGTTCTTCTATGCAATAGACCAAAGCTAATGGCTCTCCGTCCATCCATTCGACCCGAATTTATAAAAATGCACATACACAAAATTGCACAAAAGGCCATAAGGATGCAAATAAATTTTTTTGTTTGTCATATTTAGTTTATATTAAATCAATCCCTCGAAGTATGTTTACTTTAAAAGTCTAAAAGTTACCAATTAATAGGATTTTATCGAGTTTTAAAAACTTGCTTTTCACTAAAAAAGTCAAAAATTTAGAAAAAGTGCTAGTTTTTGAATAGGTACATTTAAGTTGTTTCTTGACAAAAAAAATTAAAAATTGCATATTATCAAAGGATTTTACCTCTACTTTATTTCATTAGTACAAAGTTTGGACGTCTCGGCTACATACACAAAATGCCCCTTGATTTAGTAAAAAAAAATAAAATTGTCAATTTTTTAACTTTTTTTTCTTTGATTTTAGGTTAGAATTTTAGTCAAAAATAATTTTTAAAATTTTTTAACCATCTTAACTTGACAGAAAATTTAATTTGCTATGAAAAGTGTCTTTGAACAATTTCAAAGTCAGGCTTGGTTTTCGAGTTAAATCAAAAAAACTGAAAACCGACCAGTGTTGCCGTTTTCTCAGAAATGCACCAATGGATTTAGTAGCACTTTTGGCTGGAGTATTCTTGTATGCCAAGGAATCATAATCAGCAATAAAAACTCTTGAACGAATTTGTTCCATCCAAAAGGGTCTATTCAATAGACTATCAAATAACTTTTGCTTATCAAACTTCAAGTTATTTTTTTTGTTTTTTCATTTTGTGATATATTCAGGTTTTCATGCTAATAAAATTAAATTTTAAATGAAAATCAAATGAAAATTGTGTGTAAATTGGTTTTTTGTTCAAATTTTTAGTGGATTATTGCTATAAAATGGTTTGATTTTAAAAGAGCCTTAAATCACCAAATTAAAAGAGCCAAAATCCGCTAAATCGAAAATAAAAATTTTAAGAAGCAGGTTAAAAGTTCAAGAATCCTGTTTGGCGATAAATAGCCGGCTCTGGCAACACTGATGTTAGGTGAAATTTATTAGAAGTTTAACAAGCTTATTGTTCACATCGCTTCTATTTCTATGACTTTCTATCTTAAAGTCTCTTCTAATTAAACATGTTTATAATCGTTCAAGGACTTAAAGATTGATTGATAATGAAAGTGAACCTGAAAAGTGTTCTAACATAAGACCAGGTTACCTAGACTGAGTCATGAGCTTTACTATATAAAACGGCAAAAAAAAAAATTAACAAAAAATATTCAATTCTTATCATGACTTTGGTCTGTTATGTCAACTCTAATCTTATTCAAATACAAAACACATCTGCATTTTTTGTGACGCATGTTTAATTTTTGAGTCTGCCTCTTTTTTTTGACAAACACGATCAAACAAGTCGGAAACAACCCAGTAAAAAAAAAAACTGTTTGATATTAAATAGTTTTTTTTTTCATTTTTACTTGCGATATAGGTACTATAGGGCAAGTTTAGGATTCGTAAAAAAAATCGAACTCGAGATAACAATTTTACATGACATTACGATGATGGAGAATGCCAAAAAAGTGGGTCCGGCAATTCTGTCTGTCTGTCTGTCTGTCTGTCTGTCTGTCTGTCTGTCTGTCTCTATCTGGAGCTGCAGCCTAAACGAGTGAAGTGATTTTCTTCAAACTCGGTAGTTAGCAGTTTTTGGTGATTCCCTAGAGGGGAAATTGAAATTTTTTTTTTATGACCAAAACTAACGGTACCTGCCATATAACGGAAATAGAAAAGTTAATTTTTTTCAAAAACGGCTCTAACGATTTTGATTAAAATTTTTGTGTGTAGTACTACACATAAGAGCCAACTTTTTTAATAAAAAAAATATTTTTTGTACCGTTATTAACGGTACCTGTCATAGAACGGTTTTTTTCGTTTCTGAATATCTCGTACAACATTAACCCGATTTTAATGAAAATTTTTATACAAAAGTGTTTAAGTAAAGGTAATATTAAAATTTTAGAAAATTTTCAAAAAACGCATTTTTGGATTTTTAAAAAATATTTCAAAATTTTTTTTTTGAAAATCAATTTTTCGAAAACGGATCAATTAAAAATTTTGAAATTTAGTTTTTATGTGTAAATTAATTATTTCTTCAAAATGGCATACCAACTATTTTTTTGAAAAATGTGAGAAATTTTTTATATATAAAAAATTATTTAAAAAAAAAACGGCTCCTAAGATTTTCGAATTTTTTTTTCTAAAAATACCTTTTTATACAAGTAATAAAATGGCATACTTGTTTTTCATTTTAAGACATATTTAAAATGGTATTTAATTAATTATAAAAACAGATTTTATTTTTTACACTACCTATGAAATTTCTTGAAAATATCAAATTTTTCCTAATTTTATTGAATAAAAAGCTTTAACATTAGAGTTACTTTAAGCATAAGAGCAAGTACGTGCGACCCCAGTCGTGCATTTTATTTTTACTGAACTTGTGAAATTGAATCATTCACCAATTTAATTTTTTTTATTGAAACAGGTGTCTGTGTTCTCTTGTCTCCTGTTCTTTATTTATACATATAAATCAAAACAAAAACGCGTGGGCTAATTCTACGACATCGCGCATGTTTAACACAATTTCATTAGAAGAGATAAAATTAATTTTAAATTAGATTAAATTGACGATAAAACTTTTCAGTTTATTAATTCTTGCAAATTTTTATTTTGTTTTAATTCAAAAAAACAGTTAAAATTCTAAAGTATATGCGTTACATAATAAAAGTAGATAAAATATGTACTTAAAAAAAAAAAAAAAAAGTTGGTCCTAAGTGGCTTTCCTGTGGATCTTTAATGAATGACAAAAATGTTGGATGTTTATCAAAACTTTAAGTCAATTTATCGACTAAATGAAGTTTTATAAAACACCTAACAACCAGCTTAAAATTAAATTTTTTGTTTGCTTAGCAAGTCAGGCTTAAAACAAACAAGCAAGCAAGCAACAAATCAAACACAGTATGTTTCAAGTGTAGACAGTTTTCACTTGAAAAGCTTCAAGTTGAGTAAATAATTTTTATTACGATTTAGACTTTATTTTTGCGAGACAGGAAACTTGTTCCTGTTTTCTGACAGACATTAAATATATAAAATAAAATTAATGATTAGTTTAGTTAACATAGTAAAAAAAAAAACAGACTTTTAATTGATCAATTGCGCATGAGAAAAAAAATGCTAAGCTGGTCGCTTTTATCGAAAAAGTTGTCAAAGATCAACAAAATAACTCTTTTATTTAATAAATCACTTTCTGAATTTGGTTCGTTCTTGTTGATTCTCATCGAATTGAGTACCCAAGCTGTTAAATACTATATTTTGTGAATAATTTACAAACCAGGAACAAGTGGAAATACCCTTTTATCTGTTAAATATGTGTAATTTTGTAATTGACAGCTATTATATTTACTAGCAAAGACCAAAAACCTACTAAATTTGATTCGTTCTTGTTGATTCTCATCGAATTGAGTGCCCAATACATTCTTTTTTGTATTTTAAAAGAATTTACCTATTAAAATAAATCTAAATGTGCAAAACTTTCTGAAATATGTTTAATTTTCTTTTTTTAAGTTCTCTACTTTTAAAATCAACAAAATCTTATCTCATTTTAACACACCCCCTCTTAAAAAAAATTTTGAATTACTTTCTTGTCTACGACAAGTCTTGAATATTAGATAATTTTTTTTTTTTGTCTGCAAATCATTGACGTCAGATATCTCCTCTCCTGATGTTATATTAACGTCATATAAAATTGTTCACAAAAACGCTTCCATCCGTTTGTCTGTATGATATAAATCACATTTTACTAATTCTTTGTCATGTTCTTTTGAATAAGTCCATTCTCTTGATGAAAATGTAGGTATTTCAAATTTTTGTGACATTCTTTTTTTGATTGGTTTGGAATGATTTTTGTTAAAAACGGAAGTGGCGTGTGTTCTATTAGGAAAGTTTTTTTTTTTTATACATCAACGATTTAAAAAAAAAAAAAACTTTTTATTGTATAACAGACTGAGGCACATCTAGTTTGTTTATTTTATGAAAAAACGTAATAAACGGAATTACTTTTAAGGTCATAGATCAAAAGAGTGAATAATCGATAGCCAGGAAACACCGAGCAGGGGTTTTTTGAATGAGAGTTTTTTTGAAATAATGTTCTTTAGAAAAACATTACTTTCTCTGAATTAAAAATGTGGTTTTATGTATATTTGCGTTGCTAAATTCTGAACGACCACACTTGGTGTCTTCCATAATCGAATGATGCCTTCTTTATACTCTCTGACAAGGGATTTTCAATATATTGCATTTCAATTTAAAACACAATGTTGCAATGAAGATAACGATATTTCATGCAATTATAATTATAAAATTTAAACTCGTCGAAGTTGGAAGCACGAGATTATCAACCTAAAAAACGGCAAGTTAAAAGAAAAATCTCGAATGACGTGACGACTATCTCGACACTCGACATTTTTAAATAGATCAATTCTTTCGAGATGCGTATTAACAAAAAAAAAAAAAAAAATGGAAATAAAAATCCTCAATCGCAATCAGTGCCAATTAATTAAATATTTCCAACACAGTCACTCACAATGTCTCAGTCAGTTAGCAGAGATGGGAGATATTATGGGCCTTACTCGTGAAGTGATCACATCAATTTGAATCAATGGAATTACTATTAAATAAAATAATTATGCGCACGATGATGAAGGGTTCAGTCAGGGGTTACTAGACGACACTTTTTTTCAAAATCTTATCAATTTTGAAAAATTAAAAAAAAAAAATTAAAAATTGATAAGAATAAAATGTGAATGAAACTTGTATGTTCAAGGAGACACAGAGATATGATGCGCAATAAGAATTATGTTTTTAGTGATAATAAATTGGTAATCAAAGCAAACAAAGCAAACAATATTGCATTAAGTCATCTATATAAATAAAACAGTTTTAATAGTAAGTACCACCATATCATTTGTTTATTTATTTTGGTGATTTTTCAATTTATGTGATTTCTAATTAAACAATATGTAGAATAAAAATTGATAGCACAATTATTTTTGAATGAATGACATGAATTTCATTGAACTTAGACAAATTCGACTTTAATCAAATTTTGTTGGCTTGTAGAAAAGCACTGCTCAGCTTTATAATGGATATGTTATGGCAACACAATAACACAAAAATAGAAAAATTGTGACATTTTAAAAATCCAAGAAACTTCATAATAAAAGTTCTAAATGTTTGTTTTATTAATTTTTATACTTTGTAATTTTTCCATTGAATGTGAACAGTAATACCTAAATCCAAGATCGAACACCTTTTTGACATCAGTTTAGCTAAATTTCTAGCAAATGATTTTTGACGCAAAAAGCAACAAATGCACCACTTTGTTTTGTCCCAATAGAATAACTTTGTGGAAATACATTTACCGGCTAGTTAAGTTTTTACCGGTAATCATTGACTTTTTGATACCAATTACAAATTTTACAGTTTCTTCGAAAAAAACACCCTTTGACTAAATTTTTTTTTGAAAACTTGCTTCTTGCTTTCTATCGCAAATGCAACGTTTTAACCAAATTTCACTAGGGTGGAACATCAATTTTGTTTTCATTCAAAAAACACCTTTATAACCATGATATTCTTATAGACACTTTAAATTCTTGTTTCCAATCTCAAAAGTAACAAAATTGCTGAATTTCAATACGGTGCCACTTTTATTTGCAAAGTTTTCACAATAGACCAGTGCCAATAATTTTTGAAAATAAAAAAATTATTAGCAGCATATGGGTGGTGGGAAAATTTAGGATAAATGGTATTTTAAAGGGGAAAAATAAATTGCCCATAAAAAAATTGGGGGAAAGGGGGTGGGTGGGCGAAAAATTGGGGTGGGTGTCAAAAATCATGGTTTTTTACGATTTCTGTCAAAATTAGACGTCCTATCGAAAAAAGTCAAATGCAAAAGTTGTAGGTAGTACAAATGTCTACAACTTTTGCTCAAACAATTTTTTTCTATAACCTCAAAAATATTGAAAAAAAAATGCAAAAATACGATTTTTTTATTTTTATATTTTACAAAAATAGTTGGATTTTAACAAAACCTGGTTAAAAATTACTTTGTTATGTTTTCTATCTATTAAAAATGTTTATTGAGCAAAAAGTTAATTTTTGGATTTTTGACGAATTTAATTTGAAAAAATAGCTTATTTTTCAATCAACAAAAGTTACCGAAAAAATTTTTGATTTTTGAAAAGTTTGGAATGCAATTATTTAGCTTAAAACTGTTTTTTGAAGATTGTGTGGAAAAACTATACTTTTGTTTTAGAAAATATTGAGAAAAATTGAAAAAAAAAAAACAAAAAAACGATTTTTAAGATTGATTTTTCCGTAAATGACAGTAATATTGGCTAGAAATAATTTTCCATAGAAACCAAATTACACTTTTCTAATGGTCATTGACTTTTTTAATTTGAATCAAGCACTAGAATAGCTCTAACGTGCAAAGTTTTTAAGATATTGAATTTTGAACGTCCCAAACACTATTTTTCTAATTTTTGGCATGGTAATATGTCAAAAACGTGATGTAATAGAATTTTTCTGACTTCAGATTCGAGCTCAGCGCACAAAAAACCATTAGAAAAATATACTTTGATTTCTATAAAAAAAAAACTTTTTGACTAGTGAAATCGAACGGGGCAGAAAAAAATAGAATGCCTTGTTCGGATTCTGATCTGAAAACCGGATTGGCACTGGTCTACAAGGGACTGATTTTCAAAAAATCAGCAATAACAGTTCGAAATAAGGCAAAGTATCATACGACTTACTGACAAGCAGCGAATTAAACGACGACGCACAGTGTGGTATTTTGGTCTAAAACCTGGCCAAAAATATTTGGGCATATTTTCCACAACAAATAGGTACCAAATGACAAAAAACTTATTCGGAATTAAAAATTTTCATTTTCTTGGCACAGTAAAAGCCACTTTAGTGCTTACCAACTTATCTCCCGATAAGACGGGAGAAAAAAAAATATTAAAAATCAAAAAATGTACGTACAATCCTGTACTATAACTTTTCGTAAAGTTAGTAATTTATTCTTTATTTTATTTTTTGACTCAAACTGATTCATTTAAATAGTTTTTTTTAGAAATTAAGTTTTAAAGATGAAATTTAGAAAAAAAATATTTTCGTTTTTTTATTGTTTTTGTATAAAATTTTGCAATATTATAGACATATTTATACCATTATTCAATGACCTGGTAGTTTTTAGTGAAACACTTAAGACTTCATTCTAATAAATAATAAAGTTCCTAAGAATTAAAAAAATTATTTTCATTAAAATTTTCTTACATCTCAAGAATATTGTGTTCAAATAGTAGGTCTATTGGAGCCAAATTGACCAAGTTATGAGTATTTTAATACTAAGCTTACGAACGTTTTAGTCCAGAGTTCAAAACTTTAAATCGTTCTCCCCACAACTAATGTTTTCAAAGCCGCTGCCCCTCATAACTTCAAAACTACTGCACCAATTCTTTTGAAATTCGGAACCCTATTTCTTTACATATTATATATATTTATATATTTAAAGGTATTTCTGGAGAAATTTTCTCAATAACATAATATTTATAAAAATCTATAAGTAAGGGTCGTGTTTGAGGAGCTTTTTTTTTAAAGGGGTCTTTATTTTCCGGGGTGCAATCTTGTGCAAACTCTTGAAATGCAAGATTGTTCTACATATCCGGCAGTTCAATAATATATAGGTTATGTAATGTTGTGGCGTGTTACGCTATTTTAAAAACACGAATGTTAAAAAAAAAAAAACAACGAAAAAAGTGCAAATTTTGTGTGTAGGTACTTCAACCCCTCCGTCTGAAAAAATAGAGTTGCATATACAGTTAAATTTTATTTTTGAATACCATTCATGCACGTGCCCCCAACACCCCCCCCCCCCTCCCCTGGATCCGCCGTTGACACTAGGCATTGATTTTATCGGATTTATCGTGAATTTTCCTTATTTCACAAAAAAAAAACACCCTTTCACCTAAAATATTTTTATAGACTACCTAGATTCTTGGTTTTTGTTATAAATGAACCAATTTGGGGCAATATTTCATTATTTCTTTAAAAAAAAACACCCTTTCACTCAACACAATTTTGTAGATTCTTATAACAAACGAAACTTTTTCACCAAGTTTAAAAAAATAACAAAATTTATGTCAGCTTTTAAGGTACCTTTCTCACACATAACTCAACCCCTCAAAAAAACAACCTATCATCAAAAATATTTTTGAGAAGTTTTATGGATCCTTTTTTTATGCGAAAAAATACACTTCCCCCCAATTTTCTTTTTTTTATAGATTTTTTTTGATCCTTGGTTTTTATCCCAAAAGCAAACTTTTGTCAAGTTTCATGAGGGTAACAATTTTTTTTATTTGCTGATTTTTTGTTCTATTTTACCTGTACTATAAAGACAATTGATCTTTTTATGGCAAAAACATTTACAGTGTGATGAAGCGCATTTTTGGCTTAACAACTTCGTCAAACAAGCAATATCTAGTTATAAATATAAGATTAGGCTTACAACAGCCTTTATTCTCAAATGTATGGAATACTAAATTAAATCAAACACTTATCCTTCTTCAACTCTTAAAACTATTATCTCAAATTATTTTTAACCTTAAATAATGACGAAGCATTTTTATCAAATTGCAGTTTTAAGTTAAAATAAATTCAACAAATTTATTGCACATGTATTTACCGCCTTAAATCGTATCCCAATTAAGCCTTTAAGAAAAATCCCCATATTTTCATATGATGCAAGTTTATTGAGAAAAAATTAGATCTAGATTTTCCATCATTCATTAAAAATTATTTTCCATAAACTAATTGTTCTGAGTCACAACACTCGCATGACAGTAGCCAATTAATTCCAAACAAAGCTGTTAACATGAACACCAAACAGCCAATTAACATTTAAAGCAAGTCATATCATATTAACATGAGGTGGCTGCTATTTCAATGGAAACCCCAGCTTAGAAACTGAAAAAAAAAAAAAAAAAATTGTTTAAAATATACGAAGATCATGCGGTCTTGTTGCATAAATCATATAACCCGTACGTCACCATATAAATCTTTGAATTTTAATTCCTCTATGTTGAAATAAAAAAAAAATACATCCAAGATCAATTAAATAGATATAATTTATAATTTTATAATTTATAAGAAATGGAATACTTTATTTTAAAATATTTTTTTTTTATTTTTAAGGTCACCTAAGAAATTCTTTGTAATCAAAAAGTTTTTCATCATTTTTATATTTTTAATATTTAAAAAAAAAATCCCACTTAATATGTATTCGATTGACTCAGAGTGTTTATTTTGGGTGAGCATAAAAAATATTTAATTGTATCCGAATGTAATAGTTTTCGGTTTCAAATAATTGCTAAATAAAAAAAGAAATAAATTCCGGAAACAAGACTTTTCAATTTATATTTTTAGTTTGCAAGACAATGATTTGTTATATATTTTTTTTTTAACTCGAAATACGATTACTATCTCTGCTTTATATTAGTTTTTTTTTTTTTTTTGTTGCCAGGCAGACATTAGACTTCCCGTCGACAACGTCTTGGCCTTGTTCCAATTTTATCAGTTTCTATATAGACATCCGATACAATTAGAATTCAATTGCAATTGGAGTCTAGTCTAAAATAAAAATTTGAATCACTGACTGCAGTGATCTTTTAATGAATTAAATTTAAAACTTTTTGTTCTTTTCTTTTGCTGGTGCTGAAGAAAATTTTGTGTTAAATGGTTTTTTTTTTTTTGCTTATTTCCTTTAAATGGGTCTTAAAAATATTTTTGATTTATTTTAATGTTTAGTAAGGAGGAAACTTAACAGAATAATAAAATAATTGTTGAATAAAGTCATTGCTTTAATTTTATAGATCTATAAGATTTTCTAGGTCCGTGTCATATAAATATGCGACTATATATGCTTTTTTAGAGTGATCTATTTTACTTTTAATTTATTCCTCTCTCAAAATTAGAAATTAATAGGATCCACATTTACAGGTTATTATAAATTTCTGAGTATGTGGCCAGAGTTCAATTAAACGAAGTTAGAAAGAAAAAATTTTACGGTCAACAGCTTTTAGTTAAAAAATAATATGAAGCCGAAAACTTAACGAAAGTTATTTCGATAAATAATTCATTTTTAAGTACAAACTGTGTTTTAGTGTTACTGCCTAAAAAAGTTAATTTTTTTAAAAATAAAACCGCCGAATGAAATGTTTATATTTTAAAAGGATGTTTGTGAATATGCAAAAAGTCCACTTAATTCTGCACTGATAGCGGTCTTGTAAAAAAGTAAATTAAATTTTAACAATATGGCTGATTTTGAAAAAAAAAAAATATTTCACATTTCCCCCGAATTTTTCATGATTTTTTAATTTGCTTGAAGAAACATATGCATAAAAAAAGCTGCAAAAATAATAAAATCGATCGGATAATTTATTTGTCTGTGAGCTATAACTGCAGGAAATTTGTACAGTCTACTTTCGAATAAACGCATTTAACTCATTTACCGATGAACAACTTTTCTTCAGATAGATATAACGCAGAAACTATTTCAGATATGCACTTAAAATCAAATTGCCTTTTTATTCAAATGTACATAAATGCAATCAAAATGGAATATCACGCTCGAAATGCTCCTGATTTTAGTATTATTTTTATTATTTAATTTAAAAGAAATGGATGAAAATGCAAAAGAGTATTAAAAATGTTGTTTTTAAAATGTTTGGTATTTTTTTTTTTTTTCAAATTTTTTTGTATGTTCACAATTTAAAACAAAGTTTTTATTAAAACAAAGTTTCAAGAAAATACAATAATCCAGTTTAAAAAAATAAATTTATTTTCAATAGAAAAAAAATAACCAAAAATTATTATTTAAAAACATTTTTTTCTTTGTTTTTTAATTAATATTACTTAAACGCTTTTGAACAAAAATGTTCGTTGAAATCGATTTGGTCGTTTCACAATGGGGCAAGATACCCCAAAAGTTGGAATTAATTCATTTGCGAAATTTTATTGGCTGAAATATATTTGTGACGTGGTAAAATGTTATAAATCGATGAACCCGTGCTGCAAATACGAAAAAGGATGACAAATCCTCACGTTCCACTTGCCGTTAGCTATGTGGTATAGATTGGAATTTCATCTTATTTCATATGACGGCAAAAGACAAAATTTAATATAGTTTATTTGAAAGTTTGTATCCTGAAAGTGTACACTGAGAAAGGATTTCTAAAAATTCAATCATTAAATAGGGTAAATAGGGGTAAAATGACATGGTAAGAAAAAAAATTATTTTTTTAAAACGGTTTGTCGTAGAACGTTGATTTTTGTTCATCTGTTGGATAAATTTGTTGGAAGAATGGCTGAAGTATTGAAAAATTCTTAAAAATTTGAATGCTGAGTTAAAAACAGTTTTTTAAAAACAATCAAGGGGTACACCTTTGACAAAGTGGTTATTATAAATAGATTAAAGGATTTTTTTTTCACCGAAATTTGAACTAAGTGTAAGTATAAATGTATGAATAATAGTTTCTCATACGGATTTTTGTTAAGGCCCTGATTTTTTAAATATGAATTTTTGAAAAACAGCTTTTTTGTAAAAGTATTTTTGAGTGAGATTGATTTACGTTAGTGTGCAAAAATTTCTATTTCTAAAATATAAAAGGGAAAAATATTTATTCTGCCCCAAAGTTTTTGACCGTTTTTTCAACGTTTTTTATTTTAATTTTTTGATGGATTAATGTGGAAGTGAAATAATCTATTTGTTTGAGGTGCTATAGTAAAGTATGCAATAGTTTCGCTAGATTTTAAAGTTTACTATTCAAGGCAAGGACTAAAATCCCATGCTGTTCCCATAAGAAACTTCAGTTCCTTGGAAAAACGGGTTAGAATCAAGTCAGGAACTTTAATTGAGGAATGTAAATTCTTATTTTTTTTTTTCAACCATATAAGATTATGGGAAACAAAAAATTATATATACATTAGACTGGGCCAAAAAAATAAAATATTTTTTTTTTTGAAAGTTACTTCGAAAATCTTGTTCAGGATGATGAAAAAAAAATTTGGTGAAAATTTGAGCAGTTAAAAAAAATGTTAAGAGGTCTATCATCGGTGTTTTTTATTTTTATACATGATATGATGTTTTACAACAGAACTGCTAGACGATCAAAGTAAACAAAATTTCTGTTCATTTTTTCTTATATAAAATTAAATTTCCTACAAAAAAGATCTAATTGAAAATTTTCGTCAGACGAGCCGTATTCGAGTAATTAAGCTTTTTAAATCAAAGTGTTTTTTCAATTTGCCTGTTTCACTCTGGAATTTTGTGATGAGCAAATAAGTGAATAGAAAAATAAAACCTCGACAGATTCTTATAGGAAATTTAATTCTCTACAAAAAAGGTCTCATAGTAATTTTCCTTAAATTGAGTTTTGAAGAAGTTATTCACGATTTAAATCGAGAAAAAAATTAAAAAATCAATTTTCAATTTCAAAATTTTCTAATTCACTGAAAATTCAATATTTTCAAATTAGCAAGATGTTTTCTTGTAGGGACTTAAACGTTCTATAAAAAGTTCCTTGGCAGCAAAATTAATTGCTTTAACCGTTTAGAAGATAATCGTATTCAATTTGCTGCCATGGAACTTTTTATAGAACGTTTAAGTCCCTACAAGAAAACATATTGCTAATTTGAAAATATTGAATTTTCAGTGAATTAGAAAATTTTGAAAAATAAAAAATGTTTTCATATTTTTTTTTAACTTTGACCTCGAATATCTTTAGAATGGTTAGATTATTGAAAAAAATTATTAAGAACTTTTTTGTGGAGCAATCTGTTTCCTACAAATATATGTCATGCGCGTTTAATTATTATAATTTTTCAATTTGTTACAAAATTAAGAACAAAAAACGAATTTTTAAAGATTTTCTCGATTTTTGGACCTCAAATATCTACTAAGCGGTTAGATAATTCAAAAAAGTGTATTTAACACGTTCAATTTTCTACAAGAATATGTAAAAAAAATTGGCTAAAAAGTCAATTAATAAAAAAATTATTTTTTTTTTTTTGTAGAAGCTTGATGTAAAAATGGAAAATTTAAAAGCGGAGGACCTTCCCATTAATATAAAGAGCTCATATTTGGTGTGTATATTCTAGAGGTGTCTAGCAATCAATTTTTCGGAGTACCAAATCAAAAAAAAGAATTTCGATTTTTTTGACCCACCCTAATCTGCATTACTATTACAGTTCCGCTCTCTAAATTTATTTAGGCACATGTCTTGTATTTATTTCAATATCTTTATGACACAATTCGTTCCTTCAATATCTCTATACCTCCTGCATAGCAACTGCTTTTGCTTTGCAAACTTAAAATACTTACACTGTCAATGCCGACCTCTAACTGATACTTCCTTGAAGCCATTGAAAAATTAAAAAAAAAAAAAAAAAACTGTATTATTCCAAATTGATAACATACTTTTCGATACAACCAACTCGCAAACCAATAAATTGTAATGATTGAGATTAGTTGTTAAGATGACTTTTTATGTTCTATTTATTTTTTCCAGGTCATATCGCTTTTAGTGCTCTAGACGATACCTCACACTCGGTGCATGTTTATAGCATCAATGGAACTAGCCTCGGCTCGAAATATGTGTCGGGACGTGTGACAGGTTTAACTACCGCCTCCGATTATTTAGTTGTTGCTGATGATGCAGGTGATATAACGATGAGTCGATTAAATGGGTGAGTAAGGTTCAAAGTTATTCTGTTTTACATTCAATCTGTTTGAAATATTTGATTTTATATTGAGTTACGAGGCATAGAGTTGATATCAAGGTCGCTATATTGCCTCCACCTTCCTTCCTTCTAATTATAAATTGATAAGACTATATTAATTAGCTCATTTCATTTATAATCTATTTATTCTTATCACTTATAATTTTTTTTTTTGACAGATTAAAACCAGTATTTGACATTCCATTGCACATACCAATACAAACTGTTGTCGTAACACCTGGCAACACTCATATATTGGCACCGTTACGTGATGGCCGATTGGCGGTAATAGCTGTATCGACTCCAGTTGCTAACAAGAAACATTCCGTACTTAATGTGTAGTAGAATCATCATGCTCCTATTTATAACAACACTATTCTATAGTATATCTATTGCACACACACACACACAAACAAATGGAAACAGGAGTAAGAGTCCTTGGAAATAGGAGAGAAAATTATTTTGTTTTGACAACGACAATGGCTACTTGTTACGCCAAACAAAAAAAAAAAGAATGAACAGAGAATCCCCACAAGGACCAACTCTAGATTATGTTGGTTGCAAACAGCGTGGGGCATCCATCACGAATCATCACTGCGGTATGCCAATGAGAGTATTTTTTTTTTCCAATTTTTTATTATTATTATTATTTGCCTCTGCTACAACTTTGTGGGCGAAAATAATCTTAATTTCATTTTGTTGCCTATTTTATTTCCATTCCACTATATTTTTTATTATTATTATTTGTTTTCAATTATGTTCACTTCTTGTTTTGCCAATTTATCATCAATCAACAAAAGGATTCGAATCTATTATAGTTGCCACGCAAATAAAAACAGTGTCATTGTGCTTTAAGGATACAAAAATAGATTTTTAAAATTTTTTTTTGTATCTTTAATTAAATATTTTGTTGGAGAGGAGCAAATTAAATTAAATTTGTGTGTGAGGTTTTTTTTTTTGAAAGAGAAAAAAAAATTATTAAAAAAGGACATAATTATATTAATTTAGTGTTATATTTATGTAGGCAGTTTATAATGTAGTTTATTACAGTGCTGGATAAGGTCAAAGTATATAGACATTTATTAACACATCACACACAGAATTTTAAATAAGATTATAGAAAAAAAAAAGACATCACAGAATTCGTAATGCACAAAAAAGCCTTCATTACAAATTTGATCCTGTGATAGTTTATGTCAACTTTTAAAGTTATTCTGTGTTGGGGTCTTAATTTTGTAACATTTAAAGTATTAGATAAATATTATTGTTGTTAAAATTTTGTCTTATGTAAAAAAAAGTATTTTTTTTATTTTAATTTATTTTTTGTGTCGAAAATCAAATGATATAAATGTGTACCTATTATGCTAATAAAAAAAAATTATTTTTTTTTCAACTGCTTTTTTTGTAGGTAAATGTCACTGAGATTTCCTAAACTGTAATTATTATTACACTGGTTTACAAGGATTTTGTTGTCGAAACAAAAATATACTTTTCTGAAGGTTTTCAGTGTGCTGAACTCGAAACAACTAATCAGCTCCCGTTTTTTTGAGATATTACCGTTAGAAAATTCAAAAAAAAAAACTTTTTTTAGTTCTTCGGACCATATTCTTTTGTATAAGAAAAATTGTTTCAGCATATTTATTAACTGTTTTCCATCATTCAAAACCTTTTTAAATCTTTTCAATATCTTTTGTATTGCCCGAGATATCTTAAAATGATGTAAGTGGGTTTGGCTTCATATATCATAAAGGCGATAATGACGTTATGAAATTTATAAAAATACCAAACAACTGAGGATATGTCGGGCAGTAAAAAAGATGTCGGAAACATTTAAACAGATTTAAAAAGGGAAAATAGTTCTTATAAAAACCGTTCCTTTAATAAAAGAATAAGGTCCGAAGTACTGCATTTTCTAACGGTAATATTTCAAAAACGGGAACTGATTAATTTTTTTTGTTTACTTTGACGGATTCGAGCGCACTGAAAACCTTCAGAAAAGTATATTTTTGTTTCGGCAACAAAAAAAAGTTTAATTTTGTTAAATTGTTAAATTCGCTATTGGGTTTTTTAACTTTTTTTTAGAGAAGAGTAGTTAGCAGCAATGAGGTGATAGGATATCAGGAAATGTGTGTTCATGCAATCTGGTCAGACAGCAGATTATTTAAAAGTACATATGTACTTTTAAATGTTGGATCGGTTAGTATCTAATAAAGATATCGTTTTATGACAACAATGCAAAAGGTTTTAATTCTTTTAAGGCCATGATAAATGCTGGAATGCAACAACTAAAATATAAACTGTCTAAAATTATGTTACGTTACACTAATAAAATTTGGCACTCTTGTTTCATTTGTCACACGTATAATGAATCAAAAAAGTACATTTAAATATTACTCGTGGAAAGGATATATTTTCAGGCTGAAAACCAATAATCGAAAGGGTTTATTCAAGCATTTAAGTGGAAAGGGTTTTATTTCGAGGGATTTTATTACTAAAATTTTACTTCGGAGCAATCTTAATTACTACTACAAAATTAAGTTCTAATACCAAATATTCCGTCGGACAACGGAATGTTTTCGAATTATATGATTTCCTTAAAATATAATTTTTTTTCGTTGTATTAAAATTAATTTTTTTTTAAATTACATTAAAAAAAAATAATTTCTTTAAAACCTCAAATATTATTTGTTCCCTTCGACTAAGAAATAAAATGCACGACTGGGTCGCACGAACTTGCTCTTAGAGTTAAAGTTGCTTAAATTTATTATTTATTTATTTATATAGAAATTTGGAAAAAAAAATTAAATTCGTTTTTTTAAAAAAATAAAATAAAATCTAAAATTAAATTGCCCTCCAAAACAAGTATGCAGTTTTGATTGATATATTAACATGCATTTTTAGAAAAAAATTTTTCAAAATCGTTAGAGCATTTTTAAAAAAAAACTAATTTTTTATAAATAAATTTTTGGAAAAAAGTTTTAAAATAAAATTGGTTAGCCATTTTTTAGAAATCACTATTCAGCATCTAAACACAAAATTTCAAAAAAATTCAATGTCCCGTTTTCGAAAATTTGATTTTTCAAAAAAAAATTTTCATATTTTGTTTAAAAATCCAAAAATTATTTTTTTGGAAATTTTATTTTTGGTTTAGGTATATTTAAATTATATAAATGCCTCTTCACAAAAAATTGCGTTGAAATCGAATTGGCAGTTTCGGAGATAATCGGATTTGAAAAAAACGGTTCTATGGCAGGTACCGTTAATAATGATTTTCAACAAAAAAAATTTTCATTGAAAGATAGACCTTAGCTTAAAACTAACATTTAAATTTTTTAAACAAAATCGTTAGAGCCGTTTTCGAGATATTTCAATTTTACTAAAATCGTTATATGACAAGTACCGTTATTTTTGGTCCAAAAAAATTAATTGCAAAAATCCCTCTGGAGAGTCGCCAAATAACGCTACTTACCAAGTTTGACATTAATCGGTCCATCCGTTTAGGCTGTAGCTCCTTATACAGACAGGCAGACAGACAGACTGACAGACAGACAGACAGACGGACTTCCGGGACCCACTTTTTTGGCATTGTCTACCATCGTAATGTCATGGAAAAATGTTATCTCAACTTTTTTTTTTTACGAATGCATAACTTGATATATAGTACCTATATCGCAAGTAAAAATAGAAAACAATAACAATTATATTACATTTTTTTGGATGAATTTTAACTAAAATGTCAAATCCCATTATTTTATTATCAATTAGGCTCGAATTACGCAAAAAATATTTTTTTTTAATCAAATGTCAGTTAATATTTTCATAATCGCGACTGAAAGAAAAATTTTATAACGCGAGTTCTTTAAATTACTAAAATTATTTCATAAAGCTGTAAAAAAATGTATGTACACAAACTTGTTACAATTTTGTTAATAAACTACATTTAAACACTTGATTTTTGAAAAAGTTTCCATTATTATTTCGAGGGTTGAAATCTGTGTTTCAAATCTATACCCAAACTCAGCAAAGGGCTAAACTTTGTTTTGGTGTGCAAAAATTTTTTACTTTAAAATTGTTCGTAACTTGGTGAAGTCGATTAAAATCAAATGAAGCCTTTGGCTGAATTCTACAAATGCATTAGGTATATGTTTGAAATTATTAAGTATCAGTTTAGCAAATTAAATTTTTGACGAAAAAAAATCTTTTACGAAAACCTAAATCGTAATTTTCAACTTGCTGTGTTCATCCTTGGTTTCTTTTAAAATATCAGTTTTCTCTTCAATTTAATGGATTTTCTGTGTGACGAGTCCTTAAAGTTATATATTTTTGCGCTTGTAGACAAAATAAGTTTTATGAGTAGGTAACTGTAACTATTAAATCGCTGTTTTTTTTATATATATTTTTTTCAAAAACTTTAATTTTGTTCAGAAAACCGAATAATAAGATATTTAAAAAAAAAAACATTACTTGTACACAGCTATTGGAAAATATCTAGCTTCTTTCAGTTGTTTTTTCTTTTTCAAAAATCATGGTCTTGACCCAAACTCATTTTCTGATTACCTTCCTTCATCTTCTTAAACTTGTAGGAACAATTATTTAACGTTTTGAATTCAATATGTACTTAACTTGCATTGGCTAAAGCTAAAGGCTAAAAGTATTATCAAGTTAATAATAACACTAGTTTACAAAAAAATAAAAATTTTTTGGACACCAAGTGCCGTTATACTTTTCGTATAGATTTGAGCCCAAAAAACTCGAAAAACTTATCCAAAAAAATATTTATGGATAGGTTTTCGAGATATGATTTTTCAAAGTTTTTTGTAGTTTTTTTTTCTAGCATACTTAGTATTCTGGCTATATCTTGAGTAATAAACAACTAATATGAACAAAAAAACCGATTCCTGAAAGCTGATCAAATAAGCAACAAACACTGAAATAACTTTTTTGGGTCACTCCAAAAGTTAAAGTGCATTGTATCAAAACACTTAAAAAAAATCAACTTTTTAAAGGAAATTTTTGCAAAAAAAAAGTTTCTTACTGGCATAAAAAATCTAAATCTTGTGAATCCTCAAAGCTTTATATTTTTTATGTTTAGTACATTTTCTGGCAAAGGTAAAAATATAATTTTTGTCAAAATCTATGGATAAGTTATAAAGATATTATCATTTTTGTAACGATCAATATTTTCGACTTTTTTTTGTTATTTTTTGTATTTTCGTCTATAACTTGAAAAGGAAGCCGAATATGAAAATTTTTATTAAGTAATTTTTCGTAGATAATTAAATTTCCTATCCATATGTATGCTTAAAAAAAATTTGAAAATTAAAATATTGTAAAAAACTAATGAAAAACTATTCGAAAAAGAAAAAAACATGACATTTTTGGTGTTTTTACTAAATAGTCTATTTTTATCCCTTAAGCATTTATAGATATTGAACATGTAACTGAAAAAAGAAAATACTTTATTTTTAAACATAATGGTCACAAAAATTGAATACGGCTAAAATTGAATAAAATATGGACTTTGAAAATCTACTGGTTTTGGTCCCTTTGAGCCATTTTCCTTTAGGATTCACAAGATTTAGATTTTTTATGCCAGTAACAAACTTTTTTTTTGCAAAAATTTCCTTTAAAAAGTTGATTTTTTTTAAGTGTTTTGATACAATGCACTTTAAATTTTGGAGTGACCCAAAAAAGTTATTCCAGTGTTTGTTGCTTATTTAATCAGCTTTCAGAAACCGGTTTTTTTGTTCGTATTAGTTGTTTATTACTCAAGTTATAGCCTGAATACTAGGTATGCCGGAAAAAAAACCACACAAAACTTTGAAAAATTATATCTCGAAAACGTATCCATCGTAATTTTTTTTAAAGTGATTTCCGAGTTCCTGAGGTCAAAGTACGTAAGAAAAAAATAGTGGGATTGAGTGTCCATTTTGGCTGTAAACCAGTGTAATTGGCCACAGCGACTATCCTTCGGAGCTGTTATTTGTTCAATATCGTTAAATTCGTTGATTTTTTACTCGTTTGAAAGCATGTGTCATATAAAATAAGAGAATATTCTGATATCATTAATTTTTTCCAAATAACACATTTTTAGCTCTCGTTATCAAATAGTTCTTTTTTATCTGTTCTCGTCATAATGCTTTTTGGCGTCATTACCATTTTTATGTATAAATCAAATTTTAGTTCTGAAGGAGTGTTTGAAGAAAATAAAAAAATAAATAATTCATTTTTGAAGATTCGTCAACTGATCACCATATAAACAAAAAATCCAAAAAAGGTAAATCAAAAAGAGCGACAGTCAACTATTACCTTGACCGATTCCACTCTTCCTCGTCATAGTTTCTATTCTTTCTATATTTTGCCTTGACTTATTGAACGGAAAGTAATTAAATACAATGTATGGCAAACCAAAATACTTTCACTTAAAATTCAAGAGAATCAATCGACATCATGCTTAAAATAACAAAACAATTTTTTCTGAGAATAGAAAAAAAAAGTATCTAACACTGGAAACCATTTAAGGAATAATGATTTGATAAAAATTGATTGTGAATTCTTATTAAGAAAATCATAGGATTATTTTGAATCCGTAACAAAAGTGTGAAAACAAAAAGTATTCACGACTTTTAGTATTAGGTAGGAAAGTATGAAACAATAAATGTATTCAAGGAAAAAAGTATGCGCGACAAAAGTTCGAAAAATGGAAAACTATTATTTTGACCGGGTTTTGAGCTGGCAACAATTACAAAGAGAAAAGAGAATTTGCGAAAACAAAATTGGCGGTGGACAATTCTGATTGGTCAAGAAGGAAGAAATAGACGAATTTATTGTTAGATAGGGCTGGGGTCTCAGGAAAAAAGAGAGTATACAGAAATATTTATTCATAAGGATAGGAGGTCTAAATTTAATTTTCAGTCTCGCAGGTCGCAGCTGCGATGAGCAAGGCAAGAACAAAAGTGTGAATAAATAGACGAATTTATTGATAGGGCTGGGGTCTCAGAAAAAAAGAGAGTATACCTACAGAAATATTTATTCATAAGGATAGGAGGTCTAAATTTAATTTTCAGTCTCGCAGGTCGCAGCTGCGATGAGCGAGGCAAGAACAAAAGTGTGAATAAATAGACGAATTTATTGTTAGATAGGGCTGGGGTCTCAGAAAAAAAGAGAGTATACCTACAGAAATATTTATTCATAAGGATAGGAGGTCTAAATTTAATTTTCAGTCTCGCAGCTGCGATGAGCGAGGCAAGAACCAAAGTGTGAATAAATAGATGAATTTATTGTTAGATAGGGCTGGGGTCTCAGAAAAAAAGAGAGTATACCTACAGAAATATTTATTCATAAGGATAGGAGGTATAAATTTAATTTTCAGTCTCGCAGGTCGCAGCTGCGATGAGCGAGGCAAGAACAAAAGTGTGAAAACAAAAAGTATTCTGGACTTTTATAAGGTAGGAAAGTATGAACAGATAAAAGTATTCAAGGAAAAAAGTATGCGCGACAAAAGTTCGAAAATTGAAAATTATTATTTTGACTGGCAAAAGTTACAAAGAGAAATGAGAATTTGCGAAAACAAATGTGGCGATGGACAATTCTGATTGGTCAAGAAAGAATAAATAGACGAATTTATTGTTAAATAGGGCTGGGGTCTCAGAAAAAAAGAGAGTATACAAAAATATTTATTCATTTAATTTTCAGTCCCGCAGCTGCGATGAGGGAGGCAAGATTAAGAGTGCGCTCGATTATTTTTTTTTAATTAATGAGACTGGAGTATTTGTATGGAAGGTGGACGTCCCGCGGCCAATATATTGTTATAGGCCAGTCATTATGTCGTAAAAAACGGCTTATAAATGCAAAATGACCGAGAAAGCTAAATTTTGGATATGTTGTAGGGGATGCTTAAAAAAGCTTAACTTGAAGTTTTCGACCAAGATTTCCTATGAGCTTTTTCCGCCACTTTGAAAAAAAGGATAAAATTGGTTTTTTGACAATAACTCGGCTATCTGACGAGATACGAAGATACCCCTTTCTACCAACTAGTTTGTGGGCAATTTATTTTTTCCCTTTCATTTATCCATTTATCCTAAATTTTCCAACCAGCCATATGCTGCTAATAATTTTTTATTTTCAAAAGTTATTGACACTGATCTAATTGCAATTTTGATAAACTAAATAATATAGAGATTGAAACAAATTACAAAATGCACACTCAACACAAAAAGCCGGTATATGTACTTACAAAATTTGGGTTAATAAAATTGGGGTTAAAAGAAACCATTACTATTTTCTTCTCATTATTTATTAAATAAATACATACATATGTATGCATGTGTTAATGATATAATAATATAAACATTAAAAAAAACATGAATGATTGTTTTTTTACAACCGAACGAGCGGCTTTCTTGGCGGTGGGCGCGGACTTAACGACCTTGCGGCCAGCTGGAAGTCGTAATTTTTGTCCAAAAAAAAAACTAAAAATACAAAATTGTAGGTCTGAGTATGGTCTACAAATTTTATGTTAATAATTTTTTCGATATTCATCACACAAAAATAGATAATGTCAAAAAAACAAATGGCATGTCCCAAATTTTTGACTTTTTTAATCGATATCTCGAAAACGGTTCATGATACGCAAAAAATATGTATCCATGAATTGTAGAACATGGTAAAAGCTACAAAAAAGCTTATTGTAAAATTTTCGTATCTCGTCGGATAGCCAAGTTATTGTCAAAAAACCAATTTTATCCTTTTTTTCAAAGTGGCGGAAAAAGCTCATAGGAAATCTTGGTCGAAAACTTCAAGTTAAGCTTTTTTAAGCATCCACTACAACATATCCAAAATTTAGCTTTCTCGGTCATTTTGCATTTCTAAGCCGTTTTGTACGACATAATGACTGGCCTATAACAATATATTGGCCGCGGGACGTCCACCTTCCATACAAAAACTCCACTCTCCCTAATTAAAAAGAAATAATCGAGCGCACTCTTAATCTTGCCTCCCTCATCGCAGCTGCGGGACTGAAAATTAAATGAATAAATATTTTTGTATACTCTCTTTTTTTCTGAGACCCCAGCCCTATTTAACAATAAATTCGTCTATTTATTCTTTCTTGACCAATCAGAATTGTCCATCGCCACATTTGTTTTCGCAAATTCTCATTTCTCTTTTTAACTTTTGCCAGTCAAAATAATAATTTTCAATTTTCGAACTTTTGTCGCGCATACTTTTTTCCTTGAATACTTTTATCTGTTCATACTTTCCTACCTTATAAAAGTCCAGAATACTTTTTGTTTTCACACTTTTGTTCTTGCCTCGCTCATCGCAGCTGCGACCTGCGAGACTGAAAATTAAATTTATACCTCCTATCCTTATGAATAAATATTTCTGTAGGTAAACTCTCTTTTTTTCTGAGACCCCAGCCCTATCTAACAATAAATTCATCTATTTATTCACACTTTGGTTCTTGCCTCGCTCATCGCAGCTGCGAGACTAAAAATTAAATTTAGACCTCCTATCCTTATGAATAAATATTTCTGTAGGTATACTCTCTTTTTTTCTGAGACCCCAGCCCTATCTAACAATAAATTCATCTATTTATTCACACTTTGGTTCTTGCCTCGCTCATCGCAGCTGCGAGACTGAAAATTAAATTTAGACCTCCTATCCTTATGAATAAATATTTCTGTAGGTATACTCTCTTTTTTTCTGAGACCCCAGCCCTATCTAACAATAAATTCGTCTATTTATTCACACTTTTGTTCTTGCCTCGCTCATCGCAGCTGCGACCTGCGAGACTGAAAATTAAATTTAGACCTCCTATCCTTATGAATAAATATTTCTGTATACTCTCTTTTTTTCTGAGACCCCAGCCCTATCTAACAATAAATTCATCTATTTATTCACACTTTGGTTCTTGCCTCGCTCATCGCAGCTGCGAGACTGAAAATTAAATTTAGACCTCCTATCCTTATGAATAAATATTTCTGTAGGTATACTCTCTTTTTTTCTGAGACCCCAGCCCTATCTAACAATAAATTCGTCTATTTATTCACACTTTTGTTCTTGCCTCGCTCATCGCAGCTGCGACCTGCGAGACTGAAAATTAAATTTAGACCTCCTATCCTTATGAATAAATATTTCTGTAGGTATACTCTCTTTTTTTCTGAGACCCCAGCCCTATCAATAAATTCGTCTATTTATTCACACTTTTGTTCTTGCCTTGCTCATCGCAGCTGCGACCTGCGAGACTGAAAATTAAATTTAGACCTCCTATCCTTATGAATAAATATTTCTGTATACTCTCTTTTTTCCTGAGACCCCAGCCCTATCTAACAATAAATTCGTCTATTTCTTCCTTCTTGACCAATCAGAATTGTCCACCGCCAATTTTGTTTTCGCAAATTCTCTTTTCTCTTTGTAATTGTTGCCAGCTCAAAACCCGGTCAAAATAATAGTTTTCCATTTTTCGAACTTTTGTCGCGCATACTTTTTTCCTTGAATACATTTATTGTTTCATACTTTCCTACCTAATACTAAAAGTCGTGAATACTTTTTGTTTTCACACTTTTGACGGGTTCCCGATTATTTTAATTTTGTCCTCAATACATTTTTAATCAAATGTGAATTTGGATGTAAAATTAAAAAAAAAAATAATAATCATATATTTCGAAGCATCCATTTTTAAATGAAAATCCTTAAACGAAATTAAAGAAGATTAAAGAAAAAATATGCTAAATTTTAAAAATTGTATTTTACAAGTTTTGAGATACTTGTAATATCGTTTTTTTACAAGTGTAATTTTTTTTTAGTTTTTGATAAAAATACCTCCAAAACTGTATCGTCCGGCACTGTGTGTATATGTGTCTTAGTCTTAGATGAAAAATAAAACGTTTAAAAATCTTAAAGTAGCCAAAGCAAAAAATTGTAGTAGTTTATTGCTATTTTATACAGCAGCAAAAAGATTGGTTTCGCTCGTAGTCATATTAAACAAGAAAACCCAAAAAAATATCAATTATAGTTGTTGCAACAAAAAAAAAAAAATAATGCAACTAGCAAACACAAATAATGTGCACATAAAACAAAACAAAAAATATTAACATTGAACAATAAAAAAAAAATATTATAAATAAAAAAAAATAAAAATTGTTGTTTATTAATAATGTATTCGTATATTGTATTTGTACATTGTACTCTATTGAATATTTTTCTGATGATTTAATATATATATAAATTTATTTTGTTTAAAAAAAAAAAAACAAATTGTATTATTGTTGTAGTATTAATATAAGTGGAATACAAAATGTATAACAAAAAAATATATATATATCTACTAATAAAAGATATTAAAAAAAAACAAAAATAATTAAATAAATTGTTATTTTTTCAAGGAAAACTTCTTTTTCAGGAAATTTAACTTGTCTTCTTCCGATTCCTCAGATGAATGTAAATTAACTTCACGTGGGGCAATAATTATACAGAGGAATCCCTTGCAGCGCCTTTTCAAAATGACTAACTTATCACCCATTTTTGTGAGTCAGCTTTTTGAACAGTGACGTAGAGTGAGTTTTTTCTACTTGGGGAAAAAACCCCAAATAAATAGAAACTTTCAACAAAATTTTTAAGATTTTTTTAACATTTTTTCAGGATTTTTTAAATCACAAATTCAAAATATTTAACAATTTTAGGTAGAAATCGTAACAGTAGGTACGCTTTCATAAATGCATGGTTGCGCAAGTCTGAAGAATGCAAAGCTTTCGTTTATGCAAATGACAAATGTCAGGTGTTCATAAATGTAAAACGCAAATATTTGCAGCGCAAGTGTGCAAATGAAAAAATTCTCATTCGCAATGAATTTAAACTTAAAGAAAGAAGGAACATGACGTAAAAGATGATACAGCTTTTCTTTGTTTTCCAATTCTGTCAAAATATTAATTGAAAATTCTAAGTTCAAGTCAAAATAACAAAAATAGCCTCGAATTTCTTGGATATAATAAATCTGTAAATATTGACAGAAATGTTTTAAAAAAAGTTTTTTTTCTTAAAGGATGGAATTAAGATAATTTATTGTTATTTTGGAGAAGAGGCTGAATTACAACTTAAAAAATTTGACAAATGACGCAAATCAGAAAAAGTGATCATAAATTCAAAGTAAAATACATGCGCAAATAGTTTTTCTGACATTAGTCTGATCGCAAATGACCGCATGTAAACAAATCAACCATGCAATTATGAAAGCACCCTAGGTAATTGATTTCTTGTACCTTCAAGTCTTACAATTTGTATTTTGACTATGGACCGCCACTGTATCTTTTTTTTCCACACAAATTACTTAACTCGATTGAGGGTTAATTTATTCTAAATTTTGTGTTTTTATTTTATTTTTCATGTTCAAATATCAATTAATCTGTCGTATGACTGGTTTCAAAATAAATGGTTATTTGTGTAGGACAAATAAAAAGAAGAAAAAAAAATGGACTTTGAATTTGACATGAGAGAATATTTATAAAATCTGTTGAATCATTTGACTTTTAAACTCAAATAAAAAATCAAATAAAATATACCAAAATTATTGAAGAGTTGCACTTTATACTGGACCTTGGCATTTCAGCTAAAAGACAATTATTGCGTCTAGAATTTAAAATTTTTGCAAGTACGTAATTACTGTTTCAAGGTGGTCTTTCTTAGGGGCCGGATCAGGAAAACAGTTCAGGATCAAGGAACCGATCAAATTTATCAAATGATAGTTTTTCACTTATATTATTTGAAATAGGATAAACTGCTTCCATTTACTTCCGATGAAATAATCTAACTGGATAATTTCTAATTAAGTTCTGCCTGCCTATAAAAACATTACGAACGAAATTGTAAGTATTTTTTTCTCAAAGTTTTTTTTTCAGCGATTGTAGATATGGACCATTTAGTGCTTGGTTACATTATCCATTCTATGCTGAATGCGGTTTAGAATTCTATGCGTTGCGTTGTTTGTTTTATTGTTTCTTTAATGTCCGTGATTTTCTTTTTCACAGTGGATCATAAAAATTGGGCTTAGACAACAATTTTTTATCTCCAAGCGTTTACACGGCAAGAATATTTACAAGTTTTGATTTGCAATTGCAAACACTTCTCAAAAAAGGGCAAACATAAATTGTGGCAATCGTGGGATTATGCAACTTTTGGATAATGAAGAACCACCCATAGTACATCATGAACAACTATCACGATTTAAGAATATATAAAATCCCGATTCTAAGTTGTAGATTCATTTGATATTGCAAACTGATACATTTACAAAATTTTAATACAAAAATATTATACACATTTGTATCTTAACTTAAATCAATGTTTCTTATACTGGAACTCACAATTCTGTTCGTATAACGAGTTGAGAATACTAAGTAAGAAAAAGTAAATTTGGTACACATGGGTGTGAATTTTGTTTTTACTTTTTTATGTCGTTATAACTTTTTGTGGTCCCAAAATTTTATAGCGAATACGCATATGAAATCGATACAAAATTTTCTGAAGAATTCGAATATTGTATTCACAATTCCTTAAAAAAAATATATGGTCACCATTATAAAGAGACTGTTTTGCGAACGCTTTTTTCAAAAATCGTTAATTTTAAAATTTTTGTCCTGCCAAATTCGTATCTGTGTGCCTACGACAGAAGATAAAACATCATTTGAAATGACTTTGAATACAAAATGAAGAATGTCATTTGATTTCTTATATTAGAAGGAATTTTTGGAAAAATAATTGAAAATCGTTAAACCCTTTTTTCCGAAAAATTGAACAAAAAATTGATTTTTCAAAAAATATTTATATTTTTTAATTTTTTTTTTTAATTTAAAAATAAGTTTTTCGAAAATTTTACTTATTTTTCAATTAAGGATTGCTAACCTAAATTCTTTTGCATAAACATTTTCGTTGACATCGATCAAACGTTATTATATAACATAATAATAATATCATATAACATTCTTTGCCATATAACACACAAAAATTTTGATCAAAATCTTGAGAGCCGTTTTTGAGAATAGTCAACTTTTAATTTTGCTTCTAGGACATCTCAAAATGCTCAAAACTACCAATTTAAAGACAATTGCTTCAGTAGTTTAGGTTCTAGTTCAAGATATGTAGATACAGACACACTTTTTCGCATTCTCTAACATCGTAATATCGTGCCTAATTGTTATCTCTAGATCGATTTTTTTTTTTTCTGAATCCGAATCTTCAAACATAGAAGTTAGTGACATTTTTTAAACTTCAGTTTCTTCAATAAAGACAATATTAAAATAAATTTTCTGATGCATAAAATTAACTTTCTATTCGGTTTTTTGCTTTGAGATAAAAGTTCGTTTCTGAAAAGTTCTTATAGAACTTGCATTTGTTACCTAAAAAAACCTTCGGTTATTAAAATTTACCTGACTTGTAGCCAGCTATGCCAACTGAGGCATAATTATGTCTTTTAGGAATAATTTAATTAGCTTAGGCATTGAGGCTTATTTTTTGACAAAAATTCATAATTTTTTCATTCCACTCTTGATTTATGTTTTAAAAATTTCTTATAATTTTTTGAATATTTTGATAAAAAAAAAACTTAAAATTAATATATTACATATATTTTAAATTCAAGTTGTTCGAAATTTTATTTACAGAATTCGTTTTTACCATTTAACTCTTGGTAGTGTTTAATTTTTCGAAGAATTTTGTGCACACTTATCAATTTTACTAGAAAAGAATATGCAAAAACGATTTTGTTGCTATAAAAAGGTCTAAGACGCTTGCAAATATGCTATTATTTCTTATTGGTGAAAAAAAAAACTTGTCACTTATTTCTAAATTCTAAGAAAATTTCTAAGAAATCTAAATTGAGGCATAATTTATTTGAAAAGGCATAATTTTTTTTCAAGTGAGGCATAATTTTGAGTGAATGGGTTGGCAACGCTGCTTGTAGCTTGCAAAGCTTAATGAATATTATAGAAAGGAGGTCACTCGAGTACTTATTACTTATAAAATGCTGCACAGTGACTTCTAAGTAAGCATAAAATAAAAATATAAAATCAGACGCAAAAAAAATACTATACTAGCAACCTTTCTAAGGACTTTCTTACTTACTTCGATTACATTCAGGTTTTCAAAAAAAAAAAACACCTAATTTGCCAAACGTGTCGCTTTCAACGAAAAACTCCATGAATTTCTTGAGTCGTTATGACCCTAGAATTTCAAAAGTCGAAAAGGGTAAAAAAAATCCATTTTTGTAAAACATTTTTTTTTTCGAATTTTTGATAGCTGATATCATTGGACCGAAGTCTCCAAAAAACTTTTGGTTTGAAGATATTAGTTTATAGTGAACAGGACTATGTATTTAGGTAAAAAAATTAAAATTTTATTTTTTGTAAAAATTTTCGAAAAAAAAATCCGAAAAAAATACCGAAAAAAATGCATTTTGAAAAATTTTTCTCCAAATTTATCAAGTTAGATTTCAAATAAAAGGTCTCTTTAAGCTCTATTAATAAATGCAAACATAAACGTCCTTGGAGGTTTTTTTGCAAAGTTAACAGCAATCAAATTTTTTTTTTTTTTCTTAGATTCGAAAGTAGATTACCACCTTCAAAACTATTTTCCACCATGAGCCGGTCTCTCTAAAAAATTTGGTATACCCATCTTTAAAAAAATCTGCAAAGTTTTTTATATAAGTAAAAACAAGCATTCATTTATTTTTTGTATTTCAATTTTTATTAACACGTATTTTTTTATTTTTTTTTTTTAGTTTGTTTTTCTATTTTTATATTTTTTTTTGTTTTTTTTTTTATTTTTTATCATATATTTTCATCCTCACTAAAAATAATCAGTTCATAAAAAAATAAAACATTTAAATAAAAAAAGGAATTATGAAAAAAATAAAACTATTTTTTTTAACTTAAACTAAATAAAATAAAATAACTTAGGAAACATATTATTTGTGCTTTTTTTTTTGTATGCTAATAATTATGTGTGAATGAAATGAATCTGGTGCTATTTTTTTGTTTTGATGAAAAATTGGAAAGTATTCGAGAACAAATAAAAAATTTAATAAATTAAAATAATAATTATAAAAATAAAAAAACAATAACAAATGCATTCAATGTGTGTATTTTGTTAAAAACTATTAAGTAGATCTTGGCCATTGTTTTGAATGAATTAAGTTAACTGATTTTGTTTAAACAGAAAATTATGTACACACATACACAAATAATTACAAACAACAATAAAGTTATTTTTTTTTTTTTTTTTTGACGAAAAATCAGAACTTAAATGCTGAAAATGTTTTTTTGAATTATTTTTAAACAAACAAAAAAAATACTATTTTTTCTAGAGATTCTTCTAGTTAAATTAAATTATAAAAAAAAAATATTTTAACTTAAAACTAAGACACTCACAAAATTTTGGGATTTTACATAAATATAAAATAGTAATAATGTAGTAGTAGTTGGTTGTTGTTGTAGTAGGTAATTGTTGGGATAGTTGTTGTTGTTGTGCTCTTAAAACAAAAAGTCGCTCTCTTCAATAAAAGTTAGTCAGCATAAGTTCCGCAAAAAAAAATTATATTTTTTAAAGATTTTTTTAAGGGTTTTAAGTAGAACTGGCTTTTTTTTCTTAAAGATGGCGTTTTTTTTTTTTTATAATATAGCTCTCATTGTTGCTTAGAATTTAGGTTTTTTGTTCTTAATCCCTCTGTAAGTAAAAGAGAAAAAATATGTTATAGATTTTGAAGAGAAAAAAAGGAACAAAAAAGTTGAGTTCAAGAGAAAAGTTCTTTTTTAGGAGAAAAAGTTATTTTTTAAGAGAAAAAGTTAATTTTTAACAGAACAAGTTAATTTTAAAGAGAACAATTTAAATTTTAAGAGGAAAATTGATATTAAGAGAAAAAGTGAATTAAAAAGAAAAAATGTTTATACTTACAAGTAATGGATAAACGAACGTTTCCGCTACAGTTTTGCCCACTGAATTTCGAGCTACACACTTGTACGTTCCCATATCTTCCCACTTGAGGTTAGATATCAATAATTCTCCAGATTCAAGAATCTTTAAAGAAAAAAAAAAGAGAATTAGTCATCGTTGAATAATAAAAAAAAGTATGTTGGTAATCCTACCTTGAATCGATTACTCTGCTCCGTAATCAGACCTTCCTTTCCCATCCAGAAGACCTCAGCATGTGGCCTTCCATAGGCCTTGCATGGCAAAACAATATTCGTTCCAATGAAATCAATATGCGTCACATGATTGAAAGTGATAATTGGCTTCCTTGGCCTAGCCAAAGCCTTATTCCCAAAGTGTACCAACTCCTTAGACTCCGTTGGTGGATAGACAGTAGTTGATCCATAAACTATCTTCGATCCTGATCGTCCAACACAAGTAAAGACTTTCGGTTCGCTTAGAATATGATCGATGACATATACCGATCGTACATTAACAATTTCACTGGGACTAGATTCACTCAATGAATTCAACTCATAACTATCAACTTCGGGCAATGAATCGTGTCCGGCAATCCATTGTATCGTTGGAGCCGGTGTACCACCAACTTCGCACACAATCTCAACTGGTTGTCCTAGCTTTTGGAGAATTTGCGGTGGTGGCATGCTGACTTTGCGGAAGCCATCCGGTGCCGGATTGCGTGGCCTTGGCCTTTCATCTTCAATTGAATTATTGTCTAGGTCATCGATGGCTCGGCTTTGGGCATCAATAGCCCCTAAAATTAGCAGCGCTATTATTAACACGGGTTTATTCATTTTCTAAAAATAAATAAGAACAAAAAAAGAATAGAAATTAAAATCTAGTATAAAATTTTAATTACAACATTATTTTTTTTATGATATCATAAAAAATGGTCATAAAAAATAAAGAAACTGTGAATTATATGGGTCAACGAACCAAGTGTTTAACACTCAGTTGATTAATTAACGATGCGAACGATAACATAATGTATGAAACATCGATAACGCACTATTGTACTTTTGAGTGACATTTTAAGTGACGTCAATTGTCAAGTTTCTATAACGGATCGGATCGTTGCGTTGCGTTGTTCGGACAATCGGAGGCCAACAAAGAAATAGAAGGCGTGTCTTTTGTTCAGAACTTGGGCTTATCACAAATAATGTTGCAATAATGCTCAATAAATAATGTTTTAAAAGACATTAGCTGATGACATTTGAAGAGAAGCTTCATAAACGGGAGGGAAAGAAAAAGATAGATAGTATAAAAGTTATCAAGAAAGTCAAAGATCATTGTGAGATTGTTTCCAGAGAGAGAATTTATATTTCTTTTGTAAGCATTTACGTACATTCGGAAATGTTATCTTTTCGTATTTATAAACGGTGTATTTTATATTTTATTAAACGACCTCTAAAATTAGAGCAAGATTGGCATTATCACTGTTTCAGAGTGTTTTAGGCTATAAGTTTATATATTTATTTTGGATTTTTATATACATTTTATAGCTAATTTTGCAGGTGTGGTGGTTTTTGATTATGTCATTTTGTATATTAATTGTCAAAATAATGATTCATTGAGGGCAAATGTCAAATTTGACAGATTGAATTTGCTACATTGTATGAAAAATAATTTCAGTTGTGAAGAAGAGAAAGATTTTCATTATCAAAATTGTTAGAATTTTTTGTACTGCACTAGTTTTTGAAAAGATCCAGATGTCAAATATGAATGACACATACTTTTCGAATATTGTCCAATTTTGTATGACATTTCGAAGTATTTAAATTCACTTTAAAACCAAAAAATTCAAAATGTTGAATTTATCACTCATTTAATCGAAAATGCTTTAAATTCGAAGATTAAGTTCGATTTTTCGAATTTGAATTTTTACAAATATTCTCTGCGATTGTAGGTAATACAATTGCTTCTTGAAACAAATGAAATAGTGATTGTTTCGCATAAATTTTCAGTATCACACGTGGTTTTATTTTTTTTTTTTTAAATAAATTTTCGAACACTAAATGTCAAAGAAAACCGACAAGCGCCTTCATGTTCGAAAATCTTTAACAAATTAAGGCACTTATGTTTACTTGACATTATAGAGAGTTCTATTCAATAGTGTATTCGAAAAATTGAAACTCAATTTGTAAGCCATAGCACTTCTTCGAAACTTTTGTTAAAATTCGAAATTCAATTTTTAAATTCAAACTTAAGTTGATTTAAAATTAAACAATTTCAAACGTTTTTGATTCAAATTGAAGTTGCAAAAAAAAACACATTTTCACATTCACAATTATTGAAACATTCAATTTCGAATTTGATTTCCGAACAAAACTGTCACTTTGGAAGTGTCAAAAGTATTTTCAAGAAAAAACCAACCTTTTTTTTTAAATTTCTTATTCACGTTACGAATGTAATATTTTTAATATAAATGTAAATATTATAAATAAAATACAATACAAAAAAAATTCTATATTTAAGAAGAAGAAGTCTTGAAAACTTAAACAAAAATTTCAACTCTATTGAATTAGATGTGAGATGTTATTCATTGGCCAACTGATCAATGACTGATCTAAATTAACCCTGCTTATAAAGATATGGTTAACAAACAGACAGCAACAGGGCTCCCCAAAGCCAAGTCAAAAAAAAAAAAAATTCAAAATGGCGCTGAAAGAGTACGATTTTTTCTGGTTAGATAAGAATTAAATGAGTAAAAAAGAGAGAGAGAATCAAACAGAGACAAAAAGTTTTTTTTTTATATTCTTTTTATAAGTGATTTCACGGATATGATGTCACAAGAAAGTTTCCTCGTCACAGGATGTATAGAAATTTAAAAAAAAAAAAAAAAAAAAACTCAAAATTACGTGACATAATGTAAAGCCCCCACATGTTTTTTTTTTTTATGTAGGTAGGTTTTGTAAGACATGCCTACGTCAAGCTTAATTTCGAATTCAAATTTTGATGACACTGATGGATTTTTTTTTCTTGTGTCTTCTTTTTTTTCAAAGTGATTCATGAATCATAAATCATTTCAATTTCAAATTTAGAATTTTGACTGCCATAAGTTTTAGTACTTTGAAATTTCCGATCGTGGACTTTGAATTTGTATTTTTTTTTTTTTCTAAAATTTTTGGGTAAAGAAATGAGATTTGGACTTAATTTTATATCAAAATTTGGACTAGATTAATTTTTGGGATTTTATTTTAAATAAATAACACTGATGTCATTTTCAAAACTCTAGTTTTTGAGTTTATTTAATGACTTAAAATGCAGATCTTTTATAGGACTTGTAAATAAAAATTTTTAAGCAAAGTTCTTTTTTGATAATAGTCTTAAAATATTAGAAGTGTCATTTTTCCAACCAAGAAAATTTTTGTTTAAGTTATTACTTATTGAACTAAAACAAAAAGCTATCAATCTGAACACACTTAAAATAAAATCTTAAATATCTTTAAGGTCTTAGAAAATAGTGGAAAAATATAAAAAGTGGTAAAGTGATATTATTGAATTTTCTTGTTTTAACTTCATCAATGCGAAGGTCTTATTAAAACTAAGTTATCTAAGACCTAAGTCTGTCTTTAAGACCTCTCATTGTTGGACTTGTGTTTTATTTAGAACGAAGCAATTTAATGATACAGAAGTTGAAAGGGAAAATGGATTTTCTTCGACATTTATTGGAACTGAAAGAGCATTTATGGATGAACCGCATTTGATTTTTTTGGACTTTTTGAATCTCGATCGAAACATTTTTGAAAAAGAAGATGTTCGAATTTTTTTTTAAGTGGAATTCGATGGAAATTAATGATTAATTTCTTGGTTCCCAAAATTGAGGGAACTTAATATTTTCAAGAAAGGAAAATTTCTCCATTAAGCTTTAATTTTGTAGATAAATTATTTGATTTTAAAGTATTTCAATGAAAAAATTCTTTCGTTCTAATCTTTTTTTTTTTTTATTCTATTTGTAGCTTTCATTATTTTCAGTTTAATTGTTTAAACTTAGCGTACAACGTACATATTTGTTAAAATATTCATTATTGAATGCATCGATTATGAAAAATTTTGCAAAAATAAAACAAATTTCGAAAAGTAAAATTCAGAATTTTTTAGTGTTTAACGATTTTACTGAAGAAAATATCGAGTAAAAAATGTTTGGTATGCTTTTCTTATTTTTTTTTCAATTAATCTTTCGAATTTTTAAGGCTAGAGAGATAAAAACAAAGTCAATTTCATGGATTATTTAGTTAAAATTTTTCATAAGTCATAAAGGTTTCGAAGAAGTTCAAAAATTGATAGAAATTTTTCGAAAACCGAAACATGCACTATTAAACATTGCTAGGTATAAAAACACCCTATTTTTAAGTTAAACATTTTTTGAAATAAATCAAAACTCAATTTCAAAAATTGGGTTAAAAAAAATTTTTGTTTTTCTAAAATAAAAAAAAAAATAAAATCTCCAAGGACGAATAAAAATACTTCAAAAATTCCAATTTCAAGGACAAATGGCAACCCTACTACTATCTAATAAATCGATTAAGTAATAAAAATTCCGCCGGTAAAAATTCTTATTCACCGTACACATAAATGTCACTATGATTATGCCACACACAATACATCAAAAAAAAACCTCCCTCGCAATAAAGTACATGAGATTCCCACAGATATTGCTCAATAAGCACCTCTAGACAAGAGAGCTATTTAAAATTTAAAAAAAAATAAAACACACTGAAAAAGTCTCATCAAATTATACTAAATCATTGCGTCAGATTTTTCTTCTTTTTTCCAGTTCAATGCACAATTTATAAAAAAAAAAAACATATGTAATAATTCTACAACAATAATTCTATTCAAACGTCACTTGTCGTCACCTGTTACATTATATTTGTCTTGTATGAAGAAGTATGAAGATCATAGAAGAAATGAATTATTATGTCAACTAAACTGACAAAAAAAAAACTTACCAGTATCATTTTTCTCTTTGCTCTCTGCAGTTTATAAAATCGTCGAATGTTGATTTATTTCTTTTTTGAATAAAATTTATAGAATTTTTTCTTAACAAATTTTGTTTGTATTTAATTTTTTTAATTTTTTAATTAATTTTTTTTAATTCAAACACGAATTAATTAATTTATTTTTCTTTCTAATTTTAATCGTTTTAATTGATTAAAAATAAAATTAACTGTTATGTTATAAACGAATTACAATTCGCTAGTAAATTGTTTTTTGTCCTTGCGTATATATCGTTACGATTAAAATTTAGGACTAAATCACTTAGTATTGACATAGGTCCTTTAAATGCTTCCGTTGTGGAAACAAAGAGAAATTCTCCTCGTATGGGTGGAATTTTGCTTAAATTTTATTAAAAATTTTACGAAAAAATCTTATTTCGTCAAAGCTCGAACGGAAAGATTGTAAAAACAAATTGCACATTCGCTGTTTTTGAGACAAGTTTGGATTTTTTTTTGTAGGTTTTTGAGTTTTTTTTTTCAAAATTTTTATTTTAGATACAAAATATATAAATTTTATATATATTTTGTTAAATACTGCACTTTTTTTTTTTCTCTGTAATACTTTTTTCAAGGTTTTTATTTTTCCTCTCTTTTTTTATATCACCGATCTTTCAAAAAACGATCGAAAAAAGGATATTTCACTGATATTTTTGAACTTATTATCTTCAATTTGTTTGAGATAAGATCACACGTTTTGAGTCATCAAAAATTTTTAAGATTGCAAGATCGTCACGAGACAGAAAAGACACACGTTTGTCACTATAATAAATGGAGAAATGGTGTAGATGAACAAGATCAATCTCTTATATATTTTTTTTATTCTCAATAAAAAAAAGTTATGTTTAACAGCCAAAAACTGTAACAGAACTGATTGTAAATTCCCACCGGTCGATCAATTTATATGCGATCTCGAGCGCTGCTGAGTTGGATTGGGATTGTCAATTGTGAGCGAGCGAGCGAGCGTGCGTTGTAGGTAGGTAGTTTAGTTCGTCGTTGTATTATGTGAGTATTATTGAGTGAGAGAAGCAAAAAGCGAGGAAATTGAAGCCAGAGGCAGAAAGCAAAAAAAAAAAAAGAAAAAAAAAACCCAGACGAAGCCAGAAGCAACCAAAAATTCCTCAACTTTACAGTCCAACAAATGTATTCGAACCGAACAGAACACCGATCCGATACAACCAACCATAAGCAAAAGTAAACGCAACAAAAAGAGACTCTAAAAACGATCTTCATCAGAAGTAACTTATTGGTGCCATATTTTGTATGGATAAAAATGTAACAAATGAGCGTGACAAATGAAAATGTGCTCGATAGTTGTTGGGATTATAAAAGAGTAACTGATGGTGAACGTGTCATCGTCGATCGCAGCGCTGATCTTTGTCGTTGTCATCTTTAAAGTAGCCTCTTTCCATGTAAACCACACAAAAAAAAAATAAAAAAAAGTATTAGTAATTATTTCTCAATCGATCCTCTTCTCTCTTCTCTATTCAATAGCTTATTAGTCCAGTCAAATTATATTTGGTTGTATGGAGGTCTGAGAAATAATTCGCAACTGCAATTCGTACCTAAAATATGAAAGTACACTAGTACAGGAACTAAACCCCTCATTTTCCGAACAAATGTCTGGACGACTTTGGCCGCCATTTTGTTTTGAACAGTTTTGCGACTATCGCTTGTAGTTCGGCTAGTTTTGGTGTTAGAGAAAAATGTTATGAGACAAACTTGTAGTAAATTTTATTTCCCACAAAATATATTTTATAACTTTTTACTCTAAAACCCACCATTTAGGAATTATAATGATTTTCGTAAAATGCTATGCTCACTTTTTTTTTATATGCACCATAACTTTTTATTTTAAACTTTTATCAAAAAATTGTTGTTATAAAAATTGAAGAACTATTAATTAACTATGTTTTTCTCATATAAGGTTTTTTTCTCCGACGTACCGTTCCCTCACTAGAACGAAAAATCAATAAAAAGAATTAGAAAAAACAGGGTGAGGGGAGAGCACGATAACTATGGCGCTGAGATTTGATAACTGTATTTTGTAGAAGGGTTCAATACAAGTATTTTTCACTTTGGGAGGGGGGGTCTATCTAACCCTGTTTAGGCGGGAGGGGAAATTTTCTAAAAAACAACCTAATATTTAAAAAAAATATTAAAAAACAACGGCAACACTAAGAGTTATGAAGGATATTTTTTTTCAAAAGCCACAATTAAACGCTTTATTTTAATTTTTAAATAGTGTTAAATTAATAGTTTTTGAAATAATCGATCTCAAAGTTAAAATTAGCGAAACAAATTAAAAAAAAAAACACATTCAATACTATTTTTGTCATGACCATTAATTTCAATACAAAATTTACTATTAGGTACAATAAAACTACCTTGGCTGATTTTCTGTCAAACACTGAAAACCGTATATTTCATGACTTCTAGTTTTTGAGAAAATTAAAAAAAAAATACTTTTTTATCAGATGTTCACTTATTTTTTTTTTTTTTGCTATTTTGATAACTTTGGCCATCAACAAAAAAGTTGGCAATTTTCTGCTCCACTTAGGGTACGAAAAGTCGTCAGGTAGGCGCCAATGTCAACAGTTTTTTAACTTAAAAGTACCTTGCCTGCCCTGCTTTGCGAGTTCTCAGCATCTCTGTGGTGAGCGTAAAATGTTTTTTTTTTTTAACGCATAAAGCTCTCAACTAACTCTATTTGTAATAAATACATAAGATCTTTTTTGTTTATGATATTGTTAGTACCAAAGTTATCAAAACAGCAAAACAAAATAAAAAATTGTTAATCTGTTTTTTTTTTTGTTTCATTTTTCAATTTTCTCAAAAACAAGAAGGCTTAGAAAATCAGCGAAGGTAGTTTTATTGTAATAGTTAATTTGTATTGAAATTAATGGTCATGACAAAAATAGTATTGAATGTGTTTTTTTTTTTTAATTTGTTTCGCTAATTTTAACTTTGAGATCGATTATTTCAAAAACTATTAATTTTAAAAACACTATTTAAAAATTAAAATAAAGCGTTTAATTGTGGCTTTTGAAAAAAATATCCTTCATAACTCTTAGTGTTGCCGTTGTTTTTTAATATTTTTTTTAAATATTAGGTTGTTTTTTAGAAAATTTCCCCTCCCGCCTAAACAGGGTTAGATAGACCCCCCCTCCCAAAGTGAAAAATACTTGTATTGAACCCTTCTACAAAATACAGTTATCAAATCTCAGCGCCATAGTTATCGTGCTCTCCCCTCACCCTGTTTTTTCTAATTTTTTTTATTGATTTTTCGTTCTAGTGAGGGAACGGTACGTCGGAGAAAAAAACCTTATATGAGAAAAACATAGTTAATTAATAGTTCTTCAATTTTTATAACAACAATTTTTTGATAAAAGTTTAAAATAAAAAGTTATGGTGCATATAAAAAAAAAGTGAGCATAGCATTTTACGAAAATCATTATAATTCCTAAATGGTGGGTTTTAGAGTAAAAAGTTATAAAATATATTTTGTGGGAAATAAAATTTACTACAAGTTTGTCTCATAACATTTTTCTCTAACACCAAAACTAGCCGAACTACAAGCGATAGTCGCAAAACTGTTCAAAACAAAATGGCGGCCAAAGTCGTCCAGACATTTGTTCGGAAAATGAGGGGTTTAGTTCCTGTACTAGTGTACTTTCATATTTTAGGTACGAATTGCAGTTGCGAATTATTTCTCAGCAAAAGTATAACTTGACTGGACTATATAGCTCTGATCTTTTTAAAATGGGATAATTATTATACTTAAGTGATCTTGTCTAATTTGAGATCGTAGGACAGAGATTAAAACAATTTTTAGTGACGTTAGATCTAAAAGTTGTTTTTTTTCATTCAAATTATAAGCGGGGAAAAACTTAGGCACGATCCGATCGATCAATACGATCAGCGGCAGGTTAAAGCTATTTGAATTAAAATACAAAAAAAAGGAGTAGGCATTTTATACCTCCCATCGAGAACTAACGATACACTTTTAATGAAAGATAAAAAGCAAAAAAAAAAAAAATTCAGAATTAATAGCTAGTGAATGTGTGCTTGCCGATCGTGTGTGAGATCCTAAGTGCCTATTAGTCAGCGATCGGCTTTTCGATTAGACTTCTCTCTCTCTTATCGACTTTGATTCAATTTTATATGAAAGAAAATGCTTTTGTTAAGCCGAAAACGTTTGGTTTGATAAATCGATCGATATTTATTATAGTAAAGTACCTGATCGTGAAACAAAAAAAAAAAAACAAAAAATTAAAAAGAAAAAAAGTTTATCTACAAGGATGTTGTTGGATTTTTTAAACTTATTTCATTATGATTTTTTGAAGATTTATAAGGTAATTAAGATAGAGTATAGTACGATTAATATATAGATATTCTAGAAAGTTCTCTCTATCATTGCTGCTTATTAGAAATGACAGTCACAATCTACTAAATTATGTAACCTTAGTTATTACCCATAAAAGCAGAAATAGTAAGTTTGCTAAATGACTATCACAATTTTCAATCTGTTTAACAAATAGAGGGATTTGAAGAATAAAGGTTAATTAAAAAATTAGGTTAAAACTAAAGAAACTTTTTTATTTTTTTTTTTTGACAAAATTTTTCAATTTTTTGAGAATATTTGGAAATTTTAGTTCTTAACATTGAATTTCTTTTTCGACAATTTTTTAATTAGACATTGATATACGATAGTCATTACGTGAATCGTATGATTTAATATTTTTTTTTAGATTTTTTTAGTGTTTTTTTTTAGTTGAAATAGAAATTGAGTGAATTTTGTCGATTGCCAATTATACATATATAAAGTGTTTGAAATAAAATAGTGCAATAAACAAAAATGCAATTTCTGTATAAAGGTAAAATTGGCCATACAATCTGTCAAATGAATATATGTCAACAAAATTGAACTTTTTTTTGCCACAAGAACCAAGATATATATACTTTTCTATGGGTTTTTGATATGCTAAACTCGAATCTGAAGTCAAAAAAATTTGATTGGCCTCCGTTTTCGAGTTATAAAATGCTAAAAACGTAATTTTGGCTGTTTTCTAGCCCCAGAGAATTATGTGGGATAATTCATTATAAACAAATTTGTGCCGGTGATTATAAGAACAGATATTCTTCTTTCAGAAACTGTTTAAATTTTCCCGATATCTCTTTTATCTCTCGAGATATCTTAAGTTTCAGTTGGTAAGCCAAAGAGAAACTAAATTTAATCTAAAGTTTAGGTCCCTGGTCATAAAATTTTTGCCACAAGAACCAAAACATACTTTTTTAAAGGTTTTTGGGTCGTTAAACTTGAATCTGCAATCAGAAAAATTCTATTAGCTTCCGTTCTTGAAATATAACCGTAATAAAAAAAACCTTTTTTTTGCATTTTTTAACGGTAATATTTCAAGAACGGAGGCCAATAAAATTTTTCTGATTGCGGATTCGAGTTTAGCAACCCAAAAACCTTTAGAAAAGTATATTTTGGTTCTTGTGGCAAAAAAAGTTTAATTTGTTTGGCCAGTGTATTACTGTGTCAAAGACCACTCCTTAAATTTTAAATAACTCGGGCAGTAAAAGAGATATTGGAAAGATTTTAACATTTTTTGGAAGACTAAAACCAGTTCTTATAGGAATCGTTAAAATTTTTTTCATAATGAATTACCCCACATAAAAACATAATTTCGAAAACAGCCAAAATGACGTTTTTCGACATTTTCTAACGGAGACCAATAAACATTCTCTGACTTCAGATTCGAGTTCAGCATATCAAAAACATATAGAAAAGTATATTTTGGTTCTTGTGGCAAAAACCTTGTTGACCAGTGTAATCATTTCAAATGTTTTTATACAAAATTTTATCAAAATTAAAAAAAAAAAAAAAAATAATTAAAATTTTTTTTAATGGCTTTTCATATTTGCAGGGAAGCTGCCTGTGTAATCAATTTATATTGAAAGTTTTAAATGAACAAAAATTTTTTATATTTTGCCATGCAATAAATAATATCAAATCTGTTCAAAATTTGTCATAATAAGTTTCGTTCGTGACAGTTAATTAGAATTCTAAATATATTTTTGATTCAAAACAAAAAGGTGCCTACAGTTTTTTAAGAAAAAAAAAATATCTTTTTGCATTTTTGAATTCCATCTAAAGATGTAGTTGTTGTGTATATGATTTAAAAACTAACTAATTCTTGTTTAGGCTACTAATTCTTTATTAAAGCTACTCTGAGACTGAGTTAGATTTTTGTTTCGTGTGATGCATCTATTGGAAAACAGAACAATTTCAGAAGCAGAGCTGCCATTTCGAAATTTAAAAAAACATGATAAAAAACATTATTTGAGTTCAAAAAACATGATTTATAAAAAAACAGAAGAGGCAAAAAAATGTACAACCACATCAAAACGAGCGAGGAACTAAACAAATAATTTCGAATATTTATTTATTATTTATAAATCACAAAGAAGGCAGGAATAAAACATAAATAAGTCCATAATTTTTACTCATTAAGGCATAACTAAAACGAGCACTTTTTGTAAAAAGTGGGAAATTTACATAAGTAAAAAAAAAATTGTTTCTTTCTAGCGCAGTGATTCTGAAAAAAAACTACCAAAATTGTGTTTGGAACCAAAAAATAAGTTTTCGGCATAATTGTTTTTCATTTTTCGGTCTGAAAACTCTCACAAAATGAATTTGAAAATGTTCACTTTTTGCTAAAAGTGCTCGTTGTAGTTATGCCTTTAAGGTTAATTTCATATAGACAGACTTCAGGTATGGAGTTGTGGCTTACAAAATGATTTCTAAGTCTGAACTGCATTGGCTCTGAAAGTGCAAAAGTACAAAAGTGAACATTTTCAAACGCATTTTTGTATAGTTTTTCGGGCTGGAAAATTAAAACAAATGATGCAGAAAGCTTATTTTTTTGGTTTAAAAAACAATTTCTATACTCTTTTTCACAAAAAAATTGCACCAGCCAGAAAAAAAATAATTTCACTTTTGTACTTTTTCAAAAAGTGGTGTATGTAGTTAAGCCTTTAAACGTTTTTCCTTGAATTAAAAAAAAAACATGATTTTGTACACGAAAACATTAAAACATGATTTTAATTCAAAAAACATGAAAATCATGGTAAAACATGATTTCTGGCAGCCCTGTTCAGAAGTTTGATCCTTACGTGTGCATCATCACGCACCACACCAAACACCAAATTGAGTGACATGTTCATATTTCAATTCTATGTTTTCTAGCCCAGTTCGATATTCTTGAGGAGGAAATTGTTTTCTGACACAAATTGACTGTTTGGAAGAATGCTTAAATTCGAAGGATACAAATTTTTACATTTTCTATCTTTTAGTCACCACCTATCCGCAATGGTTTATCAGCTTATAATATTTCCCTGGTTAATTTTGTACCCATACATTTTTTGGAATTCTTTGCTTTTTGATTCTGTGGTTCTTTTTGGGGGTGATTGGTGATTGAATGAGCTCAATTTGGTTTAACTTTTAATTAAAATAAAAATTTAAATAAGTTTTTTTTTAAATTAATCATTAAAGTATCCCAAAATTTTAGAAAAACAATTTAATTTATTATTAAGCAATTTTGTTTACACTAAAGCAAGTTGTAACTTCCTAGAACCCAACACCAAGGTACCTTTCATAGGACATATATGTAAATATGAAAAAAAATTTAAAAAAAAATTGACCCCAAAATCCAAAATTAAAGCTCATTCATAAAGTCCAAAGACAACTTTATACCAACAATAATTTCCAAATAAATTCGCCATAGTATACTTACTCTTAAACATGTATACCAGCAGCTCTCTTCGACTATTACCTACTTTACATTTTGCACGTATTCATATTCATCATAGTCTGCTAAACTAAACACCAAACACCATATGCAACTCTTGCTTTGCTACCCTACCTTTACCTGCTGTGGTAAAATTAAAATTCGCTGAACCTCTAGGTCACAAAATGACACATAAATATATGTATAAAAGAGGTAGGTATATCTTATGTAGGTCGCATAGTTCAATGAATTGTTAACATTGCATCAGAAAATTTTAGTGTGCACTAGCACGTACGCCAAAGAAAATTTTCCCCTAAAAATTCTAAGAAAAAAAATCTATTGTTGGAAAAATACACCCCTAAGATTTTTTTTTTTTTTGTGATTTTTTTTCTTTGATGCTTCTTTCATATTTGTACATTGCATAAAATAACATTGAAATTTTGAAATTTCTCTTCTTTATTACATCAGTCATTTTCTATGTTTATAAATAGATAAAAAAAATATGTACTCTAAAAATAAGGTACATGAAAATTATTATCAGATATTAAACCCGCATTAAAACAACTTGGCTTTCCTATAAGGTGACAAATGCCTTCTATTACCAAGAAAGGTATTCGTTAAGATGTTCCGATGTTTTAGTAGGCAAGTTTGATTTTATATCAGTATAATTGCGTTAGCTAAGATGTATTTGAGCAGTAATAGAGTACTACTTAAATAGTACCATTGGAAATAATCAGAGGCGGCGGAAGGGGTGTGCGGAGTGTGCCCCCGCACACGGCCCCGCGCTTGGAGGGGCCCCGCGGGCGCCAAATGAAAATGTCTCGGCCTTTGGAAATAATAAGATCCGAAAAAAAAACATGTCTCTTTTCTTTATTCATATGATCAAACAAAAAATAATTTAAATTGACTTGTTTCCACTCGATTTCCATAATTGCATTCAGATGAGTCGAAGCATGGTCTTAACTACATTGGCCACTTTTTGCAAAAGGAAGAAAAGAAAAATATTTGTTTTTTCGCTAGAAAAAGAAAATTAAACAATTAAAGATTATTGTTTAATTTTTTTCTCAAGTGAAGCACATAATTAGTTTACCAAACAACATGGATTATTTAAAATGTTTGCTTTTAATATTCCCAATTTAATTTAAAACTTAATGAAATGCATACATTTCTTACTACAAAATCTCAGTGAGAAAAAAGGCTAATTTTCAATTTTGTAGGTATAGTTACTTAAAATTGTACGAAATAATTTTTTGTATAAAGCTTAGAAATAGGTAAACTTAATTTCCTCTAAAAAAAAATTTTTGTTCGCTTACGCTCGCAATTTATAAGATATAGCAGATTTTTCACACTTTTAAACACTTTGTTAAGGGCTTAGAACATTTCTGTTTTCTGCCACCAATTTTTTGATCTTCTAAAAAATGATTAAAAAGGACCATTTTATTCAGTGGAATTTTCGCTGTTTCCGTATTTGAACACATTTTGCCACACTTTTCCCGTTTTAAATCAAAAATTTTTCTCAAACAAAAAAGTGAATAGGTAATTTATGTATTTATCAGTTATTAAAAATTAATATTAAATTATTGATAAGTATGTATCTAAGAGAGGAAAGCAAACATCAACAGAAACAATTACCATTAGTCAATATAACTGAATTGAAAAACTTCCAACTAGACCATAGATAAACACAAACAATAGGTCGGAAAACGAAAAATATAGTCCCACAACTTTGTTAGTTACATATCTTCCTGTATTTAGCAAGGCAGAGAAAGCCCCTTGATTTTTCCGGAGTCTTCTTCTTCAAGTCGAAAGCCAAAATGAATCACCAATTAAAAGAAGCAATAAGTCCTTAATATTCCTAAAATTACATTTTGATATAAATGTCGTCTCTATACGTAAGCCATCGCTTCGGTTAGGCCGAAGAAAGAAATCACAACCGTTTTTATAATAGAAATACAAGTGATTTTAAAAACAATAGTTCAAAGAAAGAAACAAATCCCGGCTTTATTTCTACTGATAAATTTTAACAAAAACAATAGTCGGAAAAAGTATTTTGACAAAATGAACATTTTTCTAACTGATGAGAATAATCTGTTACGGTTAAACATAAAATAAGGAAGTTCACGGTTATTTAATAAGTATATTATGGTGAATCTCATGATGGCCAATGGCAGTCATATAGTTGGTATTATGCTCCGAGGCTGCATTTTTTGTATAAAAAGTATTAATTTTTGAGGGAAAAAAGTATTTTGACAAACGTTCTTTTTCAACGTTGGTAAGGTAAGGTAATGCATTTTACGTGCTTCAAGCACGTATAAAACTGACAGATTTGTTAGGGCTACAATTTGTAAAAAATTGGGCAAAACGGCGGAACCGTTGCAAGTCATAATTTCGGTGTGTCTGTTAAAAAACTGGAGAACTGAATTTATAGCGGGAAACTAAAAATTACCAAATATGAAAACAAAAAAATATAATTATACTATTCAAAATTTACCACAAATGGGCAAAAAATGAAAAAATGCACTAAACAAAATAGACGCATTTTAAAGAATTCACTTTAAATCGCGGATTGACTCTAAAACGTCTGGATTTGAAAACGACATTATTTCATCAAAAACTTTGTAGCAAAAGTACCCTTTGCATTGAGCTCAAAAAAGACAATTTTGCCATATTTATTGGAAGATAATACAGTACTTACCTCATTAAACAAAAATTGAAAAAAAAAATTGAATTCTCAAAGCAAACTATTTGGCCGGTTTTTTTTATCTGTTGATTTTATATAGGTACTATTTTCGTGTACTATTAGATTAATAATTTCTGCAAAATTTCATACCAAATTTATTTTAAATAGTTTTTTTTGAGAAATGTTTATAGTCATTATTGACTATTAAATAGTCATTATTGAAATATTTAAATAGTCACATACAAATATTTTAATAGTAAAAAATGGCTATTTAATAGTTAATTTGGAGAATATAAATAGTCAAAATAACAATTTTTTAAACTATTTTAATAGTTATCCCGATAATAACTATTTTGTTCTCTGAATATATTGTCTTAAGTTTGTTATAACAATTTTGAAAATGAACGGAAGATTTGATACTATTTTCAAAATATATAGGTACTCCAAAATCATTTTTCTAGGGGCCCCGCAAATTTATCCTCGCACACGGCTTGTTTTGGTCTTGCGCCGCCTCTGGAAATAATAGCGGACCCGCACTGGTCGAAAGTAGTCAAAAAGCCGTCGAGATGTATTCGAATAATTGATTGTTAGTTGAGTAATAACCTAATAGCCAAGCTATTTGCGAACGGTATTCGAGTAGACTTAGAGTACAAAGTGCAACCTCTTTAATGGAACTGTATTTAGAACAATCCACTTATACGACAAACTAATTTATTTTGCGAGACCAACTTAAAACTTCTTTTTTGTTTGTACTTGTCATACTTTTTAAATATTTATTGAATTAAAAAATTCTCCCTTTTACTGTTCTGTCACCATTGTACTTGCGTAAGCTTCATACACAAACATGCTCCCTTAAGGTTGCAAGTTGCGGCACTTTTGATCAACTATATCTTACACCTACGGAAAAATGCAACACTTACATATATTCCATTCCAATTTTAGGATGTACTTGTAGGTACATTGTACAATTGTACATCCTTGCCGATCAATAAATTGGCATCGTTTTCGTTTTTTTTTTTTTTGTCTGGTGAGCTAAAATTAAATTCAATTCCCTCGTGGGAATTTCGGTTTTATTGCCCAGAGAAAGTGTTACCTCGCAACATTTTTGCGTGCAATTTTATTGCAACATTCACAAGAAAACCCCTGGCCTTGAACGTTGCGCATTGTTAATGAACTTAAAAAGATTCTTCTTCGAAGTATGATGATGATGAGAAATCACTTTGATGTCACCTATTATGGCTAATAGAGGTTCTTATGGTTTAAAATTGAAGTCAATTTATCTTTAAAAAAAAAATCCTTCTACTCGAAGAATATTGTAAGTAGGTAGTAAGTAAGTAAGATTGAACTAAATACTCTTTTAAATCACTTTAGGTTGCACGTTGAACCTATGTTGTGTATATGATTTAAATTGCCAAGAACCTGCCTGCGGAAACTAGTTAAAACCTGGTCTTAAGAGTTTTTTTTTTTTTATTTATTTCTCGATTCACAATAATTAAGGTCAATTTAAGTCAATTTAATGTTTTATGCTCTTTTCGGGGAAGGAGAAATCATAAACCAGAAATTCGACTTATTAAACTTTTTTTGTTGTATATACTCTGACATGCAGAGGTGCAGTGCAAAACACAGCAAGAAGTTCAGATTTTTGCTGTGTTTTTTTTTTTTTTTTTTTTTTTGTAATTTAATAAACTGACAGTGGCTTATTGAATCTGATACATGTTGCTCTTTTCTACTCTGATTCTAGTTGCCACTGATATTTCTGGATTCTTCAATAGCTTAATTTCTCTCTATCTCTCTGATTCTGGCTCTGTATTTCTGTTCTATGACTGTGGATTGTGTAGTTAGATTGAAATGATTTTAATCTTGTCATGTCTCTGTCATATCAATTTGGCCTTATTTATAAAAAAAACAAAATGCACACTCAGTACCTGAGTTGATTGATCAAATGACAAGTTTAAGGAGAAATGTTTGAGTAATAACAGGTATGAACAGGTGTCATGGCATTGGTCACGATTACAAAGTATAACAGTGTCAGTATCAGAAGCGTGAAATCTAATCTAGTGAGATATAGTACGTGACATATGGATACAATTTTGAAGTTGTATCAGAATGATAATAATCTACCACGAAATAAAATTGATTTTATACCATCGATGATGACGTAGAAACTAGAAGTTGAAACTAGCAGAATATAAAATATAATCACTAATAAGCAGATGGTTTATTGAAATAGCAAAATTTTCGAACTTAAAGATAGATTTATTTTTAACATATAAGAAACAAAAAATAGTTCAACTGGTCCAATTGCATATTTAAGTCAGGGAGGAATTAAGCAAGGAAATAAAAAAGCTAAAGTCAAAAATAGCTCCAGGATACGACAAAAATCGAATAGAAATTCTTAGATTCGCGTATCGCGTGACTGTGCGATATTACAGCAATACAAAAGAAAAAGCCTTTTATGTATGATTTCATATTCAATTCGATTTTGTCGACAGTGAAAAATTTCGTTAGGGACATTTTTAAGAAATCACTCTCACTGCCAGATTCTGGAGATTCGAGAGAAATGTAGAAAGGATGTGCACTTGAATGCTTGCATGTAAGTTCAAATCGCCTGTCTTTGTATGAGCCTGGGCCACTCGATAGAAAAGGCTTTTCCTTCATTAATTCTACAATCTTCTTCAGTGACGATAACAAGCAGATTTGATATGTCCTTCTGTCAACTGTTGTTATCCATTTGTGTCCTTGGCAAAACTTAAAAAGGACTCATTCGTTTGACGATAATATGACAATGATGTTGAAAAGACGTAACTGACAAGAGCTGTATACACAAACAGGGGACTCTATCTTCGATTTTTATTGCATTGCAGAATCATAGAATCAAAACTTAATCTTGACGAGGAAATGCTTGAATTCCTTAAAATGTATTTAAATCCACATCACTTAGACGTGCGAAAAAAATTTTGAAATAATCATTTCTATCAAAAAACAAAACCGACTTCGATGGATCATGCCCAGAAATGAACGAAATTGAAATGCCAGCTTTCCAATACAAAAAGAATTATCAAAATTGGTTCACTCAGTCCAAAGTTATGAGGTAACAAACACAGAAAAAAATAATTAAAAAAAAAAAATTGTGACGAATTGAATACCTCCTTCTTTTTGGAAGTTGGCAAAAAAAAAATAAAGTGCATAAACTCCTTTTAACTCATCTTATTTTAAAGTCTTTGAGACCTCATTGAGATTTGATTTTACTAAGCGTCTCATTCTCCATGAGGTCCCAAAGTGAGATTTTTACTTGGTGAAATGGAAAGTCGCAGAAGTTTTAGGTCCATTTTCTTCACTCGGAGTTGAACAAAACTTGAGAATTTTTATATTAAAAATTCTCAAGTTATGTTCAACTCCGAGTGAAGAAAATGGACCTTAATGGTTTTGAAACCTGGCAAAACGTCACAGAAACAAAATCGTACAAACACATTTTTCATCGTCTTCAGCCAATAAATAGAAGAAAAAGTTGAAAAACCTTTGAACGCAAGTTCGATTTCAGAAGAAAGTTCTGTGTGATTGATCAAGTGCGTATAGATTCAACGATGTCATTGAGAAAACTCTTGAAGAAAAGAAAATTAGTTCAGCTGTTTTTTTTTAGATGTGCCTAAAGCTTTTTACAAAGTATGACATGAAGGTCTCAATTTCAAATTAAAAAATATCAAGGAAACCGAGTTTTCCACGTTTCCACGGCGAAAATGATCATTAAGACTTTAGGAAATAGTGGCTGTGGTACCATAAGGTAGAATTCTAGGCCCAATTTTGTACCTTTGCTAACACGCGATATACCAATAGAACATTAGATATTAGAAATTCTTCACGAGAAACATTTAGGATGCCGTTTGCGAATAACTAAACCTTCTGATTTGAAAATCACGTAATTATCAGGATTTTTCAGCGTTAAGTTACCTACAACATATATGAGGCTATGAGAACAATAAAATTACGGTTTTTTTTACCTTCACCCATTGAAAAAAATCTAGCTTCGTCAAATTTTTACTCATTTTCAAATAGGAGATAAATATACCTTTTCAACAATGTATATAAAACATGTTACTCGGTTAAACCACCTAGAATTTATAAGCTGTCAAAGTTCAAAAATTCCATTTTTTTTCGTCATTTACCCAACTTCCACATCAAATTAAAGTACTATATATTTACAACAACATGCTGTTTTAAAAATATATTCTAAAATAATATTTATTTTCAAATCAAACGAGGTATTTTTTTATGAAAATCAGTTTAAAATAGGCTTTCAACACAGATACAGAAATTCGAACTTTTAGGTATGGAACAAAAATGTTGTTTGTTTTGGCACGTAGTAGGATAACTTGGACGAAAGGATTTGATAACAGGTTTTTGTAGAGGAGTTCAATTCAAACATTTTTTTCTTTGGGAGGGGGGTCTATCTCCCCCCGTTTAGGTGGGAGGGGCAGTTTTCAAAAAAAAAAATTAATAAAAAACAACGGCAACACTTACAGTAATAAATGATACCATTTCCGAAAGGCAAAATTGTACATTTAATTTTAATTTTTAAATCAATATATTATAACCAATAGTTTTTGAAATAATAATAAAATTTCAAAGTTAAAAATAGGCGAAAAAAAAAATGTTTTAAACTCAAAAAGACTTCAACAAATCTTAAGCTTTTTGCATTAATAATTTCAAACCATAAAGATAAAGTCTCAAGTATTAGAACGAAAACTTTTCAGGCGTTCGTTTTTTAAGAGGACAAGTTTTATGGTACCTTTTTGAGAAAAATATGATAACTTTACAGCTTACAATGTGCAAAACCATAGGTTAAAAAGTGAATTTTCCTAAATGAACAAACGTTGAAATCCTTAAAATATTTGTCCACTAATGTGCTTTTAAGGTCAATGAACGGGGCCACATTCTCAGTGGTGATAAAAACAGAAGGAATTTTAAATATCTTAATCATCTTTTTTATAACGTGTTCGAAAGCATTTTCTAGATATGTCACATTTGATATAATATTCCAATCCCACAATGATAATTCCATATAGTGTTATACGTGACATATTGTACGGTAGTACAAAATTAATTTTTTTAACCAAAAAAAAAATTATGATTTTTTTTTCTTTGAATTTCCGAATCTAATTATCTAGACATGTGTTCTCCTGGATTAATGGCTATAAAGAAACTTATCTCCAGGTAATTCATACCTACCTATTTTTTAGAGCACCTACTCAGCCCGCCCATTTAATTTCAATTTCATTTATTTCAAAGGCGAAACTTTATAACACTAACGATTTAAAAAAAAAAAAAATGTTAATCAATATACGACGATCACACACAAACATTACTGCACTCTGATCGCTGGCCGTCCGTCGTCGTTATAAAACGATCCGAAACCGAACGAACGAACGAATGCAAAAAAAAAAATCGCATCTCTAAACGATTTATACACACTTCAACGATTACAGATCCAAAAGATTAAAAGACTTAAACCGCATGCATTAATGTAATTGATTATACGTTTATTCGTACAAAGTTGGCTTAGCCAATAAATTGCACCGCATAAAACTGCCCCTAACCCGCCTTCATAAATAAAAGCGAGCAAGATCCGACGCCTGCCTTCTTGCCTGCCTCTGTCTTGTCCACTTAGCTGGTTGAGTTTTTTTTTTTTTTTTTTCTTGAATTCTCGCAGCTCTGCCAGTTGTCGCTGCCCGATGTGTTTTTTCATCCGCTACCGCACCGGCACCGTCTTGGCCACCACCACCACCGCCGACACGACAACCTTGCAAATTCTGCTGTAGTCATTCTGTCTATGTAGTCGGCCCAAGCTTATTGCTTATAGCTTTCAGAACAATGCTGGCAACGAACGGACTCTCCTATCTAGCAGCTATAGCAGATACTTTAATTGCATAGAAAACTACTATACCACACGACACGTATACGATCGGTCTCGGTCGTTGCTTCGATTTTATTCGATCTTGCGGGGCTATAAAGCTGTTATAGCTGAGGAGGTGTGAGGTAAGGAGACTTGATTTGATAGAGGAATGAGAACTCATTTTGCCCGGCTGACGCTGACTCACTTGAAAGTGCATCGCGCTGTATAATATTGTCCTCTAAAGAGTGCAAACGGTGTGTGCCGTGCAAAATAAATTGCCATCTAATTAATTATAGATTTCCGACTGATGTGTTTAAATCTCTTGCAACTGTTGGCTGTTGCGCGATCGGTACAAATACACACTCACATGAAAATTAAAAGAATAAATAAGAACAAACCATTAATAGCTTTGTATATGTCTTTACAGACGGAATAGAAGACCGGACCGGATAGAACGGACAGTGATAGAGGGAAATTGCATTACGTTACGGTTCGGTTCCTAGAAAATGCATGTTTGACTTGTTTCACAAAGTCCATCATGATGATTTTTCGTTTTCGGGCAGGTTTTTTTCATGTGAAACCAATTTGATGATGACTTGTTCTTTTTTTTTGTATTTTATTTTATTAGAACATCTTGAGATTGTGAAGAATTTTTGTCAGAATTTTTTTACTTGAATTTGAAAATTACCTAACTAGAATTGTAGCAAATAAAAATGAAGGGCTTTGAGGTTACATGACAATATTTGATTTAGCAAGTTATGTCGCTGCACTTAGAAATGTTTGAAGGTTGAATTTGTTAAGTCTTAATTTTTAAGAGATTACCAAATGTTAAAGCACTTCTTTATTAAATTGTTGGCTTCAAAAGAGAAACTAAACTAAATTCTACTAACGATTTATTTATTATTTAATTGTTTAACAAACAAAAGTACACAAAATCGATAGAAAAATGGTCCTCAAACTCAGAAGTAAAAAAAAAAACAAATTAATTAATTAAAAAAATGTTCATGTCTTACTTTAAAAAAATGCAATAAAATATATATTAATATAATTTTTCAATTGAAATTGAATTTGATTTTCTTTAATTTTTTTTTGACGTGATATCGTCTTATAAATCGATGAACTATGGCAGCCAGTGCGGCAAAAAATTTCAATTAAAAATTAAAAATAAACTATTACAGATACAAAAATCTTCTATAGCTTATTTGAAAGATAATAACCTAAAGCTTAATCCAAATAAAGGATTTTTAAAAATTCCGTCATTTAATAGGGTAAACAGGGGTAAAACGGAAAGATGAAATTTGGGCTAAAATCTAAACGCGAAGTCGTAGAGAATTGATTTTTTGCTATAGATAGATGTCATCGAGTCCTTAAGGTTATTCTATTATTTAGTAATCAAACAGTTTGAAATTTTTTTATTCTAAAGAAAGAGACAACTATATTTAATTGCATGGCTCTCATACCTCATTTTGTATGAGGTTATGTTGAGCCGGCTCCCGCCATTTAAAAAAAAGATCTTCGTAAAATATTAAAGTTAAATTTTCAAGTTGCTAAAGCATATTTTTTTTATATACTTTATTTTGTATATTGGTTATACCAAATGTAAGTGACCTGTAATTATGTAAATTTATAAATTATTTACCTATTGTTCTTTTATATAGGAAATAAAATTAAATTAGAGATTGGATTTGTGAACTCAAAAAGGATTGTTCTTTTTATTAAATTTGGGATCTCTCTTCTCTTCTGGTTGATATTTAATTTTATCTTTGGATATTCTTTTTTTGTGCTGAGAGCAACAATAGATGAGATTAATTAAAGAATAACTGCATTTAAGAAAAAATTCTAAAAAATTTTGAAACTAAGCTATAATGTTTTGTTTAAACGTTGTACACGTATTGGGGCTATGACAAAATGATGATTTTGGGGTAGAGGACATTTTTTTTGACAATTCTAAAGATTAGGCGTCTGATACGGATTTTTTTCCAACACTCTGCGTTTCGAAATATGAATTTTTGAAAAACACCTTGTTTTTTAGGGGTATTTTTGGGTAATTTTTGATTTTTAGCTTTTTTTGGAGCGTTCAAAAAATCTCAAACTTATAGGACATGTAGGTTTTGGAATCGTTTAGTGAGTTTTGACTGAATAACGGAAGAAACAAGTTTTTAAAAAACAAGTTTTTTGACCGTTTTTAACCGATTTTTATCGTTTTTTATTTTTATCTTTTTTTCTTTAATAGATACAGGAATAAAGTATATACAGTAATGATAGACCATGACTATATTTGTGCGAAGTTTCAATCATTTTCGTAAACACAATTTTGAGATAACGGTAAAATAAAATTTTAGAATTCAACAGGTTATAACTTTTGACCAAGAGCAGATATAAATTTTATTAAACTTTTATGAGCATCCTGATACAATTACCTTTCAATTGGTATATCACACATAACGGTAGACTAACTACAAGCTACACAATGTTAAATCAAGAAACTTGCGAAAAACCTGAAAACACCAGTGGAGATCTGTTGCCCCCCGAACAGCTACCAGTGTGGGAAGAACCGTAATCTCAGTCTGGAAATTCGACATACGATTGATACGTCATATGAAAGGTGAAATAATAACTTCCACATGGTATATATTTTTTATAGGTTGTCAATCAAAAAAAATTGATTCCATAGCCTGAGAACATAAAAATAAATGTTTGTTTTGCTTTTTTTAATGAAATTTGATCGAGTTCAAAAAATTCTAGCTCTTTTTGTAGATTTCTCATAGACCTGATCGATATATATATATTTTGAGCTAAGACAATAAGCTTTCAGATGGTATAAAGTTTTTTATAGGTTGTTAGGGAAAAAAATGGAATTAATGACGTGAGAAGATAAAAATGCATGTTTTTTTTGCTTTTTTTTTGATGAAAATGATTGTTTTCAATAAATTATTTTTATACTTTTTGCGCATTGTAAAAATTTAAAAATGGTTTTATTGTTAAGAAGAAATACTTGGCTTTTAAATTGAAAGCACACAACATGTTTTCTGACGACTTTATCAAGTAAAATCATCGTCCGTAAACCGGCTTTACAGACAAACTCTTTTTTTTTTTATTTAACTTTCAACAGTAAAGGCAATTTTTAATGAAGAAAAAATTACTGTATTCATTTAAATGTTGAACTTTGAAAAATAATAAGTTTTGTTTTTTAATTCTAGAACAAAAAAAATCCTTTGAAAATGAAAAACTTTTTGACTTTTTTTTATAAACAGCAAAGCTATAATAATTTTTTCTCTTCAGAATTCAAATAACAATAATTTTGGAAGGTAAAATTTTGTTAGCTAATTTTTTTTTTAGTTTGAGGACATTTCATTAATTTAACCTGGTTTTAATTTAACGGATAGAAATAAATTTCTGGCTTTTAAAAATGTAGGTATATTTTAATATTATAGGTGTTGCCGTTGTGTTCAAATGTTTTTTTATATCAATTTATGATTCTATCCTTAAACGATGGAAACTTATCTTTTACTGTTATATTTTGTCCTTAAATAATCAGAACAATCTTTTTATATCATTTAACTTATGAAATTAAAGTTTCATAAATGTTTTTGAAAAAAAAAATGTTGTAGTTTAAAAATAAATATCCGGCAATAGCGGCAGTTTTAAACCCATAGACAAGAGGTTAAAAAAGTATTTTTATTTATGGACGCTCCGCACTCAAAAGTAATATAGTAGCCCTTGGAACCTAAAAACTTAGTACTACATCAGTTAAGAAAATAAAAATTTAATCCAACTTCCGCCATTTTGGGTTTTTGATCTGTTTTCTGCATGGGTTAGTGGTTAAAAAATACTTAATCCATTTTCGCTTAATGACTCCGAAATCTTAACATCTCATATGTAAAATTTTGGCATTTATTGAATAGTCAACAAAGGTGAACTGGTGTACCTAATTGTTTATTCAGCTATAAATTTGTTTAATTATTTTGTTTGCGTCCTAACTGCTGGTCACTCTGGCGTATGTGTAACTTTTTTTGTATTGAAAAATCTTATTGGTTAATACAAATTGTAAAAATTGTAAAATATGGAAAGTAATTTTTGAATTTATTAATTACACTTTAAAGAACCGTTTTTCATTTAAAATACCAACAAATACCATATACCAAAAAAAAAAAAGATTATCAAAATCGGAGTCGTTTAGCCGTTATTAGGTATTTGAGCTAAGGTTATTAAGTTTCTCAAAAATTGTATCTATTTGAATATTCAAAATTCATTTTCTGCTAAAATAAATTTATTGAGTTGTAATATTAATAATAGTATTAAATAATAGATATATGTAAATGTTACATAATATATTTAGTATAAGTTAATAGCAACGTTTCACTAACCTAACCCAAGTTTGTTGATTGATCAGTCATTACTAACTTAGGCCCAATTTATTCACTCTCCATTATTTTTAAAGGCTCCATTAAAAATTATAAAACTGTCAAATCGCATACAAATTTTAAAATTTCCCTTTTTTAATGGCGACTTTAAATTTAATGGAGTGTGAATAAATTGGACCTTACTCAATTATTCAATTCACATTTAATTTAAATTTTTAATTTTATTAAAATAAACGCCTCTGTTGTCGTGTACTTTTCACTTGTGATTAATTTAACAAGGGCACTTAATCAATTTGCTTTTAATGCAGTTTTATGGAGAAATTATAAAACAAGCCGAATAATTTATTTTCTACAAATTGAATAGCTAAGTTTTATTTGGTCTTTGAAAAGATTTATATAAATTTTAATAATTTATTCAAACACGAGTCTTGAATATGATGAATTGTAAAAGATTTATAGTTTAAATCTAGAATCATGACTAGTTATACCTGAACTGATCTTCTAGCAAATGGTTTTGTTTGCATTTAAAATTAGTATAATGTACTTATTTGTAGTTATTATATTCAAAGTAACGACCTTAATAAGTATTCTATCGGTCGTGAACCTTGCTATAGACTATAACTAAAATAGCTAAGTCGTTTTATCTATAAGCTGTAACAAAACTAATTAAAGCTTTCAACCAAAAGACTGTGATTTATTGACTTTACCTAGCTGTACTTTATCAATTCACTTTAAATTAAAATTACGACGTATCTTTACTGGCTTATGATAAAGCTATAACAAATGTAAAACAAATCAACTTCAAATTGTTTAATTAAATAAAACATTTCAATTAGGGTAAAGTCGGGAGATATGGTTTTCATTTAGGGTTTTTTTTTTTAACTAAATAAAATATTAAATATAAAAATTTGAGAAAAAGTTAAAAGAACAAAAGATAGAATCCAATAAATCATTAAACTGCAACCTTCTCGTTTTATTTTATTTTTTGTTTAAAAATGTCTCGTCAGAATGTAAATAGAACAAACAAACAAAAAATTACACTCAAAGGAAGTATTTGAATAAATTGACACGTTCCCATCGAGTGGCTCATTACATTAATTTCGCATTCCAATCGATAGTTGATTACAAAAATTGTTTAATATTATTGTTTGTTAAATAGAATCCGATTTTTTTTTTTGTAACACCACACATATTGAACCGTTTATAATTATCTATATAAAACTTGTTGAAATATTTCATCATTTCCTTTAATGGAATTAAACTCATATCCGTTCAGACAATGTCTGCGACGACATTTATGACAAGACATTTTTTTTAGGCGCACTTTTCCAAGAAAATTATGGCATTGAAATTAAAGTTGTTTTTTTTTTCAAAAAAACGTACGTAGGTACTATTTCCTGGCGCTTGAAATCGATTACAAAAAAAAAAAAACGATAAGATTCTCGTGACAATTGAGATAAAAACGTTTTCATTCATTTAAAGTGGGAACATACCTAATAGTTTCTATGAATATAATTTTGGTGATTTTTGAGAATTTTTGAATGATTCATTCTTAAAATAGTTGATTTGGGTCAGTAAATTATCACCAAGTCAGTAGGAGGTGGTGTATAATTGATTTTTATTTGAGTTCTCCGAAGAGTTTACCTTTTGATAAAAGTATTGGTAGTTTTAGATAAACTGAAATCAGTTATTACGTCAGCACATGTACTCAATCTTGAATTTTGCTTTAAATCCCCAACTGTTTATTACCTCAAAATTTTATTGATTTATTTTTGATGGATGTACATAGGTGCTTATCATAGGTTGCCACTAAAATTCTGATCCTGAGAAATCAAAAGTGACTCAGATGTCAGAAAAGATGTTTTTTTAGAGTTGGTTTTTTAGCCATCTATGCACAAAAATGTATTTTTTTTGCTCTTAGAGAATATCAAGGTTTCTGTAAATCATAAAGCAAGAAATAAAAACAATGTTTTTCCTATAATATTTCCTCCAAAAAGGAGGAGGTATTCTATTCGTCTGTACACCGAAAAAAAAAACCAATATCAATTTAACATTTTTTAAATATCAAATTAACATTTTTTAAATATCAGCCAAAAATGCTCTATAAAATGTGTTTTATGATATTTAAAATGTTAAAACAACATTTTTATTATCAGGATGATATTTAAATGTCACATTTTGGAAATTTTTTTTGATATTTTATGATCATTTTTTCATATCAATTTCTCATTCCAAATTATTGAAAAATATTAAATAAAAAATTCTTAATGTGTACTAATTTAAAGGCGCTTTGTGTTTTTTCGAAGTAAAATGTATGATTTACTGAGAAAATTTGATCGGCACTAAGATTTTACTTCACATAGTTTGGGAGAAAATAACAAAACAATTATATCACCTATAATAGAAAAAATAATATCACCATTATTTTGTAAAGAATATTCCCTTTCAGTAATGTTTTGAAAAAGGAAGAAAATTCTTAAAATAATAAAAATAATAAAAATGAAAAGGAAAGAAATAGGTTTCATTATAATAAACTAAAACGTAAAATCTAGTCAACATTGATATTTTAATTGTCAAAGTGAAATTTTCACTATTCACTTTAACTTAAAAAAAATGTCAAAATGATATTTTAATTGTCAAAGTGAAATTTTCACTGTCCCACCTGAAATTAAAAAATGTCAAAATGATATGATAAAATATCAAAATTGATATTTTAATTGTTGGACGACTTTTGTCACTGAAAAATGTTAATTTGATAGCTGTTATTATCAATTTTTTTTTTCGGTGTATTTTTTTGTTTGTTACCTCATAACTTTGGACTGAGTAAACCAATTTTGATAATTCTTTTTGTATTGGAAAGCTGGTGTCCGCAGTGTCCCATTTCAATTTTGTCCGGTTCTAGCTCTAGTCGGAAAAATTTTTTTTAAGAAAAGTACTTAAAAGGAACGATTCCAAAAATTAAAAAAAAAAATATAGAAAAACTCTTTCTTATTAAAATGACATACATATCTCGTTTGGAGGTGAAAACTGTTAAAAAAAAATAACTCTTTTATGAATTTTTACATACAAATCTTTAATATTCTATGCAATTTTAATTATAAGAGCAAGTTCGTACGACCTATCCTCAGTTTGAAGAACACTAATTAATACTGTGTCCTACTTTTTTACTGCTTGGCTTATACTATTGAATTTAAAGTTAGCCTTTTGACGTCATGTTTATCAACTTAAATAGTTTTTTTTTTTTCAAATATATATAAATATTATGTATGCATATTATATATTTTAATATTCAAAATAATATTATCTTTTGAATTGCTAATCATAATAATTAAAGCTTTTATAAAAATTGAAAGTTATAAATGTTTTTAACTAACTAAATATAATCCTAGACATAATGTCTGTGGTTGAATATATAAATAGACTAAAAGATTTGAGCTTCTAGAATAATAATCAAATAATACAACTTATTAATTCCGAACCAAGATCAAATAAGCAAAAAAGTTTCGTATTTTTTTTCTTTTTTTTTCCAAATTTGCAATCAAATCATTAGACCATCAAAATTGAACACAATTTTTCATAAAACATGACAAATTTCGTTAACCGTTGGAATGGCGGCCCCAAAGTGCATTTCCATTTCTTCAGTTTATTTGGGTCTTATAATTTCGTGAAAAAGTATTTGCAGGGCAACTGAAAATTAAAATACTTCTTTTTAGTTCACGACTTTTGCTTTTAGAGAGCGTCTTGTTTAATTGAATGTGACGTAACAGAGCCTTTAACCAGCGAACGAGCATGGTGCTTCCAACGATAACTTATTTGTCAAATTATAATAGCTTAGAAGTTTTGGTGTAACAAACAAACATACATTATACCCATATGCATACTTATCAAGCTCATAACCCTCCTTTTGGCTTCGCAAAAAAAAAGGTTCTATGGTAGCCACTGCTAATAATGATTTTTCATAAAATTATAGGCCCTGCTTTTTGAAAAATTCATGATTATTTTTAATTAAAATTAAAGGAACCCTTAAAAAACTAAGTTTTCCAAAAAAAAAAAATAACTTTGAAAAATCGTAACTTTTCGTTCATCTAAAATCTTACATTTTTATAGCTAACTTTTAGTGTAGTCATGGGTATATTGGAAATAAATTTCATGACTGGATAAAGTTTTTCAGATTGTCTAGGATTTGCGTGAATTTAAATAACTTTTATAAAATCATTATAAGAACTATAACTACCATCAATTATAATTTAATAGCTTTCTCTCCATTGTCTTTGTCAGTCAAATGAAATCCTAAAACCAAAGGTGACATTGATGTCAATCATAATTTATGTTAGGCTCTCATATTCTTCATGTTTTAATATTACCACAAAAGGTTTCAGCGCATGATTAATAAATAGACCACAAATAAATTAACCACAGCTTGCCTACTAATCAACATAAAATATGTATTCAATAGCTTGGTTAATATTAGATTTCCTTCAATTAAATTGTAAAATTTCAATAAAGAAGCATACCGCCATTTCTTTCTAATACTAAGTACTAAGAAATAGAAGAAGTATAAAAATTTATCAGGTGTCAGGTGTCAAAGCAATATAAGTTTTATCATACCGCTTTTTATATTTTTTACAATTAAAGTAAATTGATGATGTGTGAAATGTATTTTAATAGCTCATTCAGAAGTTATATCAAATATCAAGTACCTGTATCAAAATTAAGCTGATAATGACAACATTATATAGTTTCTATATTCTGTCAAAGTAAACACTGATAAGAGTTATCAGGTAGAATAGCTACCTTAAACTTATGAAATCTAGTTGAAACTTAATTTTTAATTGCTATGTCTCGGTTAGTAGAACCGTCAAAGCTAAAATCACATACAAAGTGGCAATTATTTTCTCCACGCTTATCACAGTCGCCGCCATATAGAGACATTAATTATGATTTGAAGTAGGTACTCACACTGATAGCGATGAAAAAAAAAATCAAAACCAAAATAACTACGGTCTTCAAAAAAAAAAATGAATTTCTTATTACGCCTTAATTTAGCAATATACTCCAATACTCATACCTTTCCAACTCGTATGTTTCAATAAATCATTCGAAAAATTATCAGTTACCGAATCAGAAAAGGACGTATCTTCCGATAAGATCAAAAGTTAAACGATAATATTTGCGTCGTTGTTGATTGTTGCTTCCCAACAATGGCCGAAGTCAGAAATTGAGTAATATGTGTATATAAACGCTTAATTAATTTTGGAAACAAATTATTCCACATTTAGCCCTTGAACTCGACAGCAAATTGCAATGAAACGAAATCAATTTGTTTCTTACGTTTTTGTCCAGATGTTCAATAAAAATGCAATAATCTTCCTCTCTCCTCCGTCCAGCGATACTGACACGCTTCGGTTACAGATGTTCAATTGCATGATATTATTGCATCTGTAGAATGTAGGGAAACATGGTATAAAAAGAGAAGGTATGATCATTAGAAAAAACTCAGTATCGAGAACTGTCAAAACTTATAGCTACTTAAGGTTTTGACAGCCCAGCCCATTGAAATTGTTGTTGTAAACAAATTTGTCTTGGAAGTTGTTGTTGCTTTTGACTTTGCCAAATGCAAAACGTCAAAACCTTATTACCCCATTTTGTAAGATGGCGACTCTAATGATCATACCTTGTCTTTTTATACCATGGTAGGGAAAGACCGAAGTTGTTGTCAAAAGTTCTCCTACGTCAAGAACTTTTTGTCATCTAGAAAATGCATTTTTAAGTTTGATTCATAGACTTTAGTCCCCTTTTTGGGTACCACTCTGTCCATAAAAAGTTCTCTTTGTGAATTATCATGCCGCGTCATTTAAAAATTATTACCAAGACTTTTTTTTGTGTAAGATGTCAGTTTTAAAGTGAGTTCTTTATACATTTAAAGTGATTCAATCAAAATTAGGTAACAGATAAGAAAGTTGTTATACTTCATGAATTCGATTGTATCTAGATTTTTCTCACCCAAATTTATATATGTAAAGATAGATAGTCGTAGTTCAATTTTTAATTGACAAATAAATATTTCAATTGATGATGGTCGATGGACTTTTAAGTTATTCAACAGAATAGTTAGTAGGTAATGGAAAAAAAAGTATAGGTATTCCCGTGGTATGAAATTGATAGAAATATCATGTGATATTTTATTCTTTGATAAATTGATAAGGTGGCATGTTTGATGATTTACAGTTCTATTTTTGGGAAAAAAATCTATGAATCAGAAATGAAATAATATATTTGATTGGTTCTTAATAAATCAAATTAAATTGGCAATACTTTTTTTTCAGTAGATACCTGCATATGTATTCATTTTTTCATAATCTTTTTAAAACCTTAAATTGAGGTTTTTTTTTCGAAATGGCAGGTGTTTAGATTGAGGAAATGCGATAAAAGCTAAACAACTGTATTACCAATGAATTTTGAGTCGCTTAAGGTTGAAAATCTCAAGACGGCAGCTTTTTCAATATTTTTGTATGGAAAAGTGTTTATTTCAAGTCGATAGCTTCATTACTTTTCGAGCTACGTTGCACGTCGCAGAAAAAAAAAGCTTTTCGAGTAAAACGCATTTGAAGTATTCGTTTTCGTACTGCAGTAGATCAGGAGCGCATGGGTTTGGGGACTATGTCGGGACTTTGAGGCTTCTTAAAATTCTAAGACCACTGAAAATAGTTTCTTCAGATGATAAATTAATTTTTTAAGGAATACAAAAATGCAAGAAAAAAACAGTACCTTAATATCTTTGGCGCCGGGTACAAAGGTATTAAGTCAGAAAATGTAGTTTTGAGGAAAATGAAATTGAAGTCCCAATTTTTGTTTGTAAATTTGAATATTATTATTTTTAAAAAGTAATGATGCAGAAACATCATTTATAAGATCTATTTTAATATCCATATGCTGTTGACCAGAAAATGACCGTTTTAAAAAAAAGTATGTGTTGGCTTAACACTTTAGAGCCATTTAGTCTTCAAAAATAAACTTGGTCCAAAGGTGTTAAGTCAAGAAAAATCTTTGTTTACATCGATAACAAGGTTTAATTTATAAAAGAAAGTTGGAAATATTAATGTGATTAATTACACGGTGCGACACTGAAAATACACCCGACGAATTACATAGTTTAGGCTGTTCGTATGGTCGAATAATGCATAAAAATATTTTTGTTATATTTTTGGAACCCTCAATTTTTTTTTATTGACAAAAAACCATTTTTACAGACTTTACGATGTAATCTATCAATATCTCAGTCATTTTTCTAACAACTCTCAATATGTTATATGTTTTTGGAAAGAGAATTTTCAGACCTTTTGAATGATGTATAGAAGTCTATTGTTTAAACAAATTAAGTGTAGGTTTTTATCCCATAAATCTTGAAAAAGTGATTTTTTTTCTCAATTTTTTCAACTTTACCCAATTTTTTTTGGAAAATTAACCAAACAAAAAAAGAAAGAATATACATTAAGCACAAATTGGCGTATTTTTTTATTGAATTTGACCAAAACTTCGGAATCTATGCTACTTTTTCGTAAATAGAAAATGTGGCTTTTCATAATATGAATTGCAAGCTGCAAAATAGGGTGTTCGTTATTTTAAAATAATAAGAATTTCTATGCTCCTAGGATCTTATATGGTTGGAAATAAACTAAAAAATATATTCCCCAAGTTTCAAGCCTCTAACTTAATTCTAACCCGTGCACTGTGGGCTAGAACGCTATTTTAGCTGGAATTAATTATAGAAATTCTCAAAATAGTCTAAAATTGCAATTAAAGGCATTAAAATGATGTCGAATAATATAATAATGATAAAATTATGGCACAACAGACACTAATGATAAGAAAAACAACAAAAATAGGTTAATTATTATATAAAATGAGGTTTTCAAATTTAAAACACATATTATTGGTCTAAAAAACAAAAAAATGGGGTCTTTAAAGTTTGAACGCATCAAATTCGAAAATGGTATCATTGAAGCGAACAAAAGTTGTTTTTACTTAATATGGAATGTAAAATGTTAATGCAAATAAAAAAACCGTTATATGAAAACATTCAACTCGTTTTGTTTTAATCGTAAGTGGTTTTTCTGAATATTTTGCTCCCTATACTTTCGGAGTTACAGCGAAAAAAGTTTGCTCTTGTAGGACATAGTTTTATATAAAACATAAAGCCATATAGGCTAGCTACTTTTTAAAATTATTTCTAGAGTGTGCCTACGCGTGCCTTTTTTTTAAAGCTTAGGAACATTCGTTTTATATAAAATCGGTGCTAGTAACATACTTTACTTTAAAATTTATATACAAAAGTTCAATTTAATAACAATTGACTAGCAAATACTATATTTGAACACATCACTCGTTGATAAACTTACAAAATTTTCACAATCAATCCGTTAAAACAAACTCAGTAAACGAATATCTGGATAGAGGAAAAAGAGGCCTTTTTTGTTTTTTTTTTTCGAAAACTTGCTTTTCGATTGTGTTTTTTATGTAGCCAATGAATGTTTTGACCTCAACTTTAAATGAGAAATTATAGCTAGTTCATTTATTTATCGAATGAGACCAAAATTATTAATTTTGGAAGAAGTTGACATTTTTAATTAATTCCAGCTAAAATAGCTTTCTAGCCCACAGTGCCGTGCCGCCAAGCGGTTGAAGTTTCTTATGGGAATAACATGGGGTCTCTTGGACCTTGTTCGATCAATCTTAAATTCCAGCCAAACCTTTTGTTCAATAAATTTAAAACTTTACAGGCTCAAATTTAATAAGTGTAGCTATCATGTGAATATTTTTCAGATTTTTAATTTTTATAATTTTAGAGATTTAGCTTGTTAAAAAAGTCATTTTTTTTTTCAGATTTTTAAAAAAATCGCTTTTTACACGTTTAATGCCGAAAAATTAAAAAACATACATTTTTATTCACAAATAAGCATAGCATATATATTTAAAATGCATATTCAATTCATAGTTATATGAAAAATTAGTTGTGTATTAATTCTTCAACTCACATCGATATTCAAAAAACGTGTTGATTTAAGAAAAAGTACTGTGGTAAATATGTAAATAAAAAACTAGTTAATTATAACTATAACTTTGAATTAAATGTGAATAAAAATGTATGTTTTTTAATTTTTCGGCATTAAACGTGTAAAAAGCGATTTTTTAAAAAATCTGAAAAAAATTACTTTTTTAACAAGCTAAATCTCTAAAATTATAACAATTAAAAATCTGAAAAATATTCACATGATAGCTACACTTATTAAATTTGAGCCTGTAAAGTTTTAAATTTATTGAACAAAAGGTTTGGCTGGAATTTAAGATTGATCGCACAAGGTCCAAGAGACTCCATGTTATTCCCATAAGAAACTTCAACCGCTTGGCGGCACGGGTTAGAATTAAGTTAGAGGCTTGAAACTTGGGGAATATATTTTTTAGTTTATTTCCAACCATATAAGATCCTAGAAGCATAGAAATTCTTATTATTTTAAAATAACGAACACCCTATTTTGCAGCTTGCAATTCATATCATGAAAAGCCACATTTTCTATTTACGAAAAAGTAGCATAGATTCCGCAGTTTTGGTCAAATTCAATAAAAAAAATACGCCAATTTGTGCTTAATGTATATTCTTTCAGAATATAACCTTACTTTATTTTTTTGTTTGGTTTATTTTCCAAACAAAATTGGGTAAAGTTGAAAAAATTGAGAAAAAAATCACTTTTTCAAGATTTATGGGATAAAAACCTACACTTAATTTGTTTAAACAATAGACTTCTATACATCATTCAAAAGGTCTGGAAATTCTCTTTCCAAAAACATATAACATATTGAGAGTTGTTAGAATAATGACTGAGATATTGATAGATTACATCGTAAAGTCTGTAAAAATGGTTTTTTGTCAATAAAAAAAAATGGAGGGTTCCAAAAATATAACAAAAATATTTGTATGCATTATTCGACCATACGAACAGCCTACACTATGTAATTTCTCGGGTGTATTTTTTTTTTTTTATTTTGTAGCACAGTGTTACCAAATGTGAAAATTCTTTTTGAAATATTATAATACAGTAGAAAAATCGCTTTTCGTTTTTTTTTTCTTCCTCTTGACTTAACGCTTTAGGATCAATTTTTGTATTTAAAAATTAAAAATGAAAGCAAAAACAAAGGAGTTAAGTCAATTAACGCCCTTAGTACCATCCAATTTAAAGAATTTTTGACTTAAACCCTTTGTACTAGAGATGAGCTAAGTCGTGATTTTTCAATCACAGGTATACCTGTGACTGTGATTTTTAATTCACGGTGATTCTAACCTGTGATTTTTAACCGTGATTTCAATTTTTTTTTATGAAAATCCCAAAAAAAAAAAAAAAAAAAAAAACGTAGCATTTTTAACGTTTGTATTTTCGTACGATACTTACGTAGGAATTACTATTGAAGCTCAAATACGAGTATATTTGAAACAATGGAGCTGATTTTACAAGGAAAACTGGTTTAAGCAAACAGATCCGCGATTTACCAAAGCCATTAGTGATTATACTGGGGAAAACATTATTTTGTCTAGGCGACTCTTGATTTTACGGAAGAAATTTATTATTTCACGGGAAAAGTAACTTTTAAACCCCTTATTCTAATCAGGGCAACCTGCGAGTCTTCACAGCAAATATTCGGGTGCAAACCGTGATTCTTCTGGAGCCATACGTTATTGTAAGGGGTTAACAAAACAATTATTTTACCGAACGTGCGTGAATTTCGGTAAAAACAATTCACGTTGCAAAAAATTGTTTTATCCAAAATCACAGGTTAAAAGTAATTTTCAATGCATCTGCGTGAATTCCGGCTTAATTAATTCACTTTTACACTGTTGCAAATAGTTGTTTTGGCCAAAAAAAAAGTCATTTTCAATGCATTTTCGAACTCTGCTTAAAATAATTCACCTATACACTTGACCTGTTGCAAAAGTTGTTTTGGGAAAAATCACAGGTTTGAAATAATTTCAAAGCATTTGTGAAGTGAATTCCTGTCAAACCAATTCACGTTTACAAAAGAACTATTGCAAAAGTTGTTTTGGGAAAAATCACAGGTTAAAAATAATTCCAAAGCATTTGTGAAGTGAATTCCTGTCAAACCAATTCACGTTTACAAAAGAACTATTGCAAAAGTTGTTTTGGGAAAAATCACAGGTTATAATTTCCAATGCACTTGTGTAAATTCCGATAAAAACAGTTTACGTTTGCACAAGAACTGTTGCAAAAGTTATTTTTTCCAATCAAAGGTCAAAAGTAATTTTCAATGCATTTTCGTGAATTCCGCTTTAAATAACTAACGTTTACATAAGAATTGGTGCAAAAATTATTTTGAACAAAATCACGGGTTTAAAAAAATCCTAAACATTTGCGTGAATTCCGGTCAAAACATTCACGTTCACAAAAGAACTATTGCAAAAGTTGTTTTGGGAAAATCACAGGTTAAAAATAATTCCAAAGCATTTGTGAAGTGAATTCACGTTTACACAAGAACAAGAACTGTTTAAAAGTTGTTTTGGGAAAAATCACAGGTTATAATTGCCAATGCACTTGTGTAAATTCCGGTAAAAACAATTCACGTTTACACAGTAACTGTTGCGAAAACGCATTGAAAATGACTTTTGACCTGTAATTTTGGAAAAAATAACTTTTTGTTACAGGTCAAGTGTAAACGTGAATTATTTTCCGCGGGATTCACGAAAACGCATTGAAAAATGACTTTTGACCTGTGATTTTGAAAAAAATAACTTTTTGCTACAGGTCAAGTGTAAACGTGAATTATTTTCCGCGGAATTCACGAAAACGCATTGAAAATGACTTTTGACCTGTGATTTTGGAAAATATAACTTTTTGCTACAGGTCAAGTGTAAACGTGAATTATTTTCCGCGGAATTCACGAAAACGTATTAAAAATGACTTTTGACCTGTGATTTTGGAAAAAATAACTTTTTGCTACAGGTCAAGTGTAAAAGTGAATTATTTTCCGCGGAATTCACGAAAACGCTTTGAAAATGACTTTTGACCTGTGATTTTGGAAAAAATAACTTTTTGCTACAGGTCAAGTGTAAACGTGAATTATTTTCCGCGGAATTCACGAAAACGCTTTGAAAATGACTTTTGACCTGTGATTTTGGAAAAAATAACTTTTTGCTACAGGTCAAGTGTAAACGTGAATTATTTTCCGCGGAATTCACGAAAACGCATTGAAAATGACTTTTGACCTGTGACATTTACTTTTGACAAACATTTTTGCCTCACTTTTAGTGTAAAGTGTAAACTTAAAACATAGAGATCTTTTTTATGATTGATCTATGAGATCACGCCATATCCTAAACGAACTTGTCGAAAATGACATTCGGGGTAAATGCTCTATTTGAGCGAAATGCGAACTGTAAAGTGAAAAGTAAATACCCAATTCACGGTTAAGGTAATCACAGGTTATTTGAGAACTGTTCACAGGTAGTGATTGTTATTTGTCAATCACAGGTTAAAAATCACAGGTCGTGATTTTTTGCTCATCTCTACTTTGTACCGAATCATTTCTAACGGAAGGAGATACGCTAGAGCTATGGCGATAGGACCAAACGAAAGAGAAAAAAAAAACTGACTGAAGTCCAATAAAAATCCGAAAATCGATTTTTTTGACTTAACCCCTTTGTACCCGGCATCAAAGATATAAGAACGTAAGATATTAATAAAAACTAGACATTAATTAAAACATTAATTACAGATGCCCTCCCAATGTTAGAAAAAAGTGTTTGGATGCAAATAATTCAGCAACCAGACCTTCAAGAAATTTATGGTTTTCAGTTATGAATAGAATTTAAACAGAACTTTCTTTTGATATCTCATTCGATTGGTTTGTAGGAAATTTTTGAAAACGTATATTTTTTTGGCAAGGGATTTTTTTTTTTTTTTCAAAACTCAAAAAAAAAATATAGATTTTCAATTTTTGTACCTGTTGATTACGAACTCATATCTTTTATTCAAAAACTGTTTTGAAACTTTGGTCAAAAGATATTGGTCTCGAAATGTAAGAAAAAGAAAAAAAAAACTGTCAAAATTCTTTCTGCTTATCATAATTCTGTTTTACAAAATTCTGCAAAAAATTAAAAAAGGGTTTAGAAAATGTTCAAAAGTTCGCTCTTTTTTTTCCAAAAAGTAGATACATGAAAGCAATCAAATTCTTAAGCCGAACTATATTATGCATGAGCTTACGTCAAAATCGAAAGAACAAAGGCAGCCTTATGGGATTTTGTATCAGAAACTCGCTAATGCCATTAGCCATTTTGACATTAGCCCATGTAAGCTTATGCCTTTTATAGTTGGACCATTTGATAATGGCTTTACTATAACAACTGTTAAATAGCAGAGAGAAAAACCCTCTGTCAACTATTTCTTCTATGTGATTCAATTTACCTAAAAAATACTTTGTAACGTCTAGACACGTCTAATGGAATATAATATACCTATCTACAGAACGTTTGAACGAGATGCTTGAAATGATAATTGCAGTTTAACTGAATTTAAATTTATTATGTGTCAAAAAACTTCGATATTCGATATCTATAGTGAATTTGAATTTATTTTAAAGAAACTATTGATCATAAATCAAATTCTATTTATTGAAATAACCACAAAACAAAACAAGCTTTGAAGTCATATCCAACAAATGCTTTCTCTCAAACAATTAGCATGATAAATGTCTTGTCAACTCTGACAACAATGTATTAGCCACAAGATGATAACGTATAGGTATCCTTTTAAATATTGAAAGCTGCCTTGAAAATTGTTCATACAAGGAAAAAGGATTCAAACAAAAAAAAATATTAGTAAGTAGTTATCAGACTCATTTGTCATCCACTTAAGTAGCTGTCAACTTCTTCAAATGCAATTTTCTTTAATTCTATATACACAAAAAAAAATCACATTTCATTTGAAGATATATAAAAAAAAAAAAAACACGAATCACTTTAAAATAAAATATCACTGCAATTTGATATGCTCGCCTTTTTTCGTTGTTGTTGTTGTTACTTTGGCTGGAAACTGATAAACGAAGCGTGTTTCAATTTCATTAATCAAATATACTAACTGCGCACATAATGTAATTGTTGCCCTCGATCTCATAACAGTGGGATCTCCACAATTGGCATGAGAAGGTATTTTGGTATTCAGTATAAAATAAATTTATTCATTTTAATAAAGGAAAAGAACAAAAAAAAAAAAAAGATGAAAATATTCCGCTTTGGAAATCTTTTACTATGTCATATCTGACTGTATACAGTGGAATTGAACAAATAAATTGAAACAATTTGGAAGAAGAGAAAACCTATGTAAATAATTTTTTTGATTTCGGTTTTTTTTTTAGTAGGTAAGTACAAGTAGGTATATATGCTGGATTTCTTTGCTGTTCAGATAATGTATCAATTGCGTTCTTATTCAAAATTTAATTCATACAATTTTGAAAAAAAAAATATACATAAAGGCTTTTTTTGTAATCTTCTTGTACCTGCTTGTATACTTTGATTTGATAAAAACTTAAAAAATCTAATAAATTTGAAAATTATATTGAATTGTGTTATAATCGTTTTTTTTTTTTGGGGCCCCTCCCCTCCCCAATTTCCAAAATTTAAAGACTTATTCTTGTCAAAAACTATGTCCAAATTAAACGACTGGGTCGCACGAACTTGCTCTTAGAGTTCAAGTTGCTTAAATTTTTAAGACTTTTTATATAGAAATTTGGAAAATGTAGGTACCTACTAGTGATGGGAACTATCGAATGATTTGAATTATCGAATAGTTCATTCATTTATTCATTCGAATAAAAAATATCGAATAAAACTATCGAATGAAAACTATCGAACAAACTATCGAATAAACTATCGAATAAAAACTATCGTATAAAAAATCTATTTAAATGAAAAAACTATCGTTTAAGAAAACTATTTGAATGAAAAAACAATCGTATACAAAAAACTATCCAAATGAAAAAACTATCGTTTAAGAAAACTATTTGAATGAAAAAACTATCGTATAAAAAATCTATTCGAATGAAAAAACTTTCGAATAAGAATAATGTTCAAAAGAAAATACTATCAAATAAAAAAAACTTTTTTAATGACAAAACTATCGTATCAAAAAACTATTGGAATAAAAATAGTAACTAAACTATCGAATGAAAAAACTATTCGAATGAAAATCGTAGCTAAACTATCGAATGAAAATATTAACTAAACTATCGAATGAAAAAACTATTCGAAGGAAAATAGTAACTAAACTATCGAATGAAAAAACTATCCGAATGAAAATAGTAACTAAACTATCGAATGAAAAAACTATTCGAATGAAAATAGTAACTAAACTATCGAATGAAAATTGTAGCTAAACTATCGAATGAAAATAGTAAATAAACTATCGAATGAAAAAACTATTCGAATGAAAATAGTAACTAAACTATCGAATGAAAAAACTATTCGATTGAAAATAGTAACTAAATGAATGAATGATTTAAAACTATCGAATGAATGAATATTTTACAACTATCGATAGTTTTTATTCGATAGTTCCCATCACTAGCACCTACTATATGGGTACAGAAAAAAAAAATAAAATAAAATTCGTTTTTTAAAAAAATAATATAAAATCTGAAATCAAATTGCCCCCCCAAACAAGTATGCAGTTTGATTGATATATTAAGATGCATTTTTAGAAAAAAAAATTTTCAAAATCGTTAGAGCCGTTTTTTAAAAAACTAATTTTTTATAAATAATTTTTTGGAAAAAAAGTTTTAAAATAAAATTGGTATGCCATTTTGTAGAAATCACTGATCAACATCTAAGCACAAAATTTCAAAAAAATTTAATGTCCCGTTTTCGAAAATTTGATTTTTCAAAAAAAAATTTTCAAATTTTTTTTTTAAATCCAAAAATTATTTTTTTACAAAATTTTATTTTTGGCTTATATATAAATTATATAAATGTTTCTTCACAAAAATTTACGTTGAAATCAAATAAGCAGTCTTGGAGATAATCGGATTTTAAAAAAAAACGGTTCTATGGCAGGTGCCATTAATAGTGATTTTCAAAAAAAAAACAATTTTCATTAGAAGATAAACCTTGTCTTAAAACTAACATATGCATTTTTTAAACAAAATCGTTGGAGCCGTTATTGAACAATTTCAACTTTACTAAAATCGGTACATGACAAGTACCGTTATTTTTTGTCCAAAAAAATTAATTCTAAAAACCCCTCTTACTCCAGTCAAAGCGTCATTTGACCTTGCGCAGAGAGGCACTGTCAGTTTTTATTTCATGGATCGATAGGGGTATATTTAAAATGCTTAAACCCAATTTCTCACCACCTGATCATTCTTTTTAGCGGAGTTATTCACAAAAATGCATTTTTTGGGATATTTTACTTCTAAGCTTATATCTTTGCTCCAGATTGTCGTAGACCAAAAAATAAACATACATTCTCTTCCTTATAATATTTTCTATCCTTGTATGTAATTTCATTGTATTTGAGTGAGTAAATACAAAATGGCAGCCATTTAAAGTCAAATTCTTGTTGTTAAAAAACACATTTTTGTCATTATTTCGAAAAAGCTTATATCATGATTGACATTTTTCTGACCTATTTTGTAGCCCTATTCATGTCCTGCGTTTTACAGAAAAAATCAGCTCTTTATCATCAATGATGGCCGAGCAATTGATAAATGAACGCATGCAAAACCGGTGCGAAAACACCCAAAAATATAGTTTTTTGGGAATAACTCGGCTTCAGAGTGTCCTGCGACAAAAAATAAAGCTATTAATTGTTCGTTACAACATTTTCTATCGATTTGGTGCACATTATTTTTGTTGAAACAAATAAAAAATAAGTTATATTAAGTCAAAGACGTTTTTTTGTTTAGCAAACTTTTGCCTTATTATTTTATAAACAGTGCAAGTATTGACTAACAAAATAAAATACTGTTGTAGCCCTTTAAATTATCTACAATTTAAAAAAAAAATTAGCTCTCTACGACCCACACGAGCCGAGTTATTATAATTTTAAGAAAGCATCATTCCGTAAGAAAATTTAAAAAAATTTCCCTTGTTTATAAGTCGAATAATAGTTCTCAGTGAGAGGGGTTGTTTTCATTGTTTCTTGTTATAAGAGGATTTGTCTCATGTTTTTCGTTGGGCATTTGGAACTTTTTTAAAAAATTAATTTCTCGGCTCGTATGGGTCGTAGAGAGCTAATTTTTTTTTTTAAATTGTAGATAATTTAAAGGGCTACAACAATATTCTATTTTGTTAGCCAATACTTGCACTGTTTATAAAATAATAAGACAAAAGTTTGCTAAACAAAAAAACGTCTTTGACTTAATATAACTTATTTTTTATTTGTTTCAACAAAAATAATGTGCACCAAATCGATAGAAAATGTTGTAACGAACAATTAATAGCTTTATTTTTTGTCGCAGGACACTCTGAAGCCGAGTTATTCCCAAAAAACGATATTTTTGGGTGTTTTCTCACCGGTTTTGCATGCGTTCATTTATCAATTTCTCGGCCATCTTTAGTGATAAAGAGCTGATTTGTTCTGTAAAATGCAGGACATGAATAGGGCTACAAAATAAATTAGAAAAATGTCAATCATGATATAAGCTTTTTTTCGAAATAATGACAAAAATGTGTTTTTTAACAGCAAGAATTTGACTTTAAATGGCTGCCATTTTGTATTTACTCACTCAAATACAATGAAATTACATACAACGATAGAAAATATTATAAGGAAGAGAATGTATGTTTATTTTTTGGTCTACGACAATCTGGAGCAAAGATATTAGCTTAGAAGTAAAATATCCCAAAAAATGCATTTTTGTGAATAACTCCGCTAAAAAGAATGATCAGGTGGTGAGAAATTGGGTTTAAGCCTTTTAAATATACCCCTATCGATCCATGAAATAAAAACTGACAGTGCCTCTCTGCGCAAGGTGAGGCCCTTTTTTCCGACGCTTTGACTGGAGTATCTGGAGAGTCGCCAAATAACGCTACATACCAAGTTTGACATTAATCGGTACATCTTTTTAGGCTGTAGCTCCTTATACAGATAGACAGACAGACGGACTTCCGGGACCCACTTTTTTAGCATTCTCTACCATCGTAATGTCATGGAAAAATTTTTTCTCAACTTTTTTTTTGTACGAATGCATAATTTGATATATAGTACCTATATCGCAAGTAAAAAATTAAGCGAACAAAATGTCGTGCAGTTTGAAATTAAAGCTAACTCTGTGAAGTCAATATAAATTAATCGTAAAAATCTACAGTGAAAGTCATCATTAACGAAATTAAAACATATTTGCAAGGCAAAATTTCTGAAACTATCGAGATCACAATGACGGTCTTGAGTCAAATTGTTGGAAATCATACTGACTTTGAAATCGTTAGTAAATTTCAATGGGCCTCTATACTTTTTGATGCCTAATTAGGAAGTGAATTTCGAAAAAATGAAATGTATCAATATTTTTTATAGTTTAATCTACAATATAAGAACATTTGCAGGGATGTTTTGAATCATATTTCTATATTTATGACAGTTTATAAAGTGAAATGATAAAACGATCGAAAAACTTAGCAACTGCGTTACTTTGTTAAAAATTTCAGATTTATTTTTAAATTCATATAAATAAGATCTTTAGAATGGGAGTTTTTAACAACGTTATTCTTCCATAAAATTAAATAATAGAAAAATTAATTTGAATTTAATATCCTTAATAGTTTTTATCATTGTGTTATCAAAAAAAATGCAAAAAAATTAGTTAGCACACTGGGGCGCTAGAGTTTTCAACTTATAATAATAAATCGGAACGTATAAAGCTAAGTCATTTTTTTTTCCAGAAGTAAAAATTTAGTGAGATATGCTATAAAAAAAAATTGTTGATATAAAATAACGCAGTAATAATCTTAGTACCATGAGTAGTATTTTACGTAGGTACAAACAATTTGAAAATTCTTTAAGTTGATACTATAAGATTGGATAAAACAAATTAAAGAAAGATTTAGGACGAAATTCATAGTTGTTACTCAAGTTAAGGTTTTTCTGAACTTAAGCATTCACTAGAGTAGAGTAAAATCTTGACTTGACAATTTTTTTTTTTTTCAATCAAACTCACAATGAAATTTGACTGATTTGAGGAAACTATCATCTAAAAATAAATATTTTTTCTTAATAATTATTCCCTATTCGTTTATTTCTTTAATGTTAAATATCGTCTATCGTAACGAAAATAAAATCAAATCGATGAATAATTATTATAAAAAAAATATTTTTCAGATGACAGCTGGATTGAGAACATTTTTTGTAATATAAAATCACAACAAAAACATTACCATTGAATAATTATATATAGAAGTGACACCGATAGTTTCTAGCGCCACAGAATTTTATTTTTTTCGGCAATCAGATGTACTAAAAAATGTCCAGAAAGAATGGGGCTTGTCCTAGAAAATTATATTTCCAAAAATTTGTTTTTTAAAAAGGAAATTTCACTAATACAAACATTAGAAAACAAATATCAAATAAAAATAAAACGTATCGACATGTCGACATCCTAAATTAGAAAAAAAAAATAAGGAAATTTTACTCACACATAAAACATAAAACAAATATCAAACAAAAATAAATCTTACCGACACATCGACATCCTATAAATGAAAAAAGAAAATATGGAAATTTTACTTATACATACAAAATTACACAAATATCAAACAAAAATATTGAAAAGTTATTTGACATTATAAATGTATCCATAGTAACTCGAAACTAAAAACAAAACATTTTTATTAACGACGAGAATTTGAACAAAATTAAATAATTATTGTTGTATATCCTAGGCACGTTATAGCTTATAGGGCATGAAAGTTACACTTATTTCAATAGTCCTATTAGCGTAGGTGTTAGGTGATTGCTCTTTACTTTTGCTCTTTGAGTTCGTATCCCCACAGAGATTGCTATTTTTTTATATTATATTTTTTTGGCAATATTATAAAATGCGTAACAACTAGCGCCTTTTAACTTTACTTCATGACAAATAAATTTGTGCCAAAGAAATCTGAATAAGAAGTTTTATTCACCAAAACTTATAATTAGTAAATTTTATTTTCTACGGGCCTTACCAATAATCAAATTTAAGGCTGACTTAAATATTTAACTGAATTATATATATTTCACCCTACCAATAAACAATTTAATACTCAGGTACAAGGCTAACGCTCGGCTAAATTTAATAGTTGAGTTTCATAACGAGTGCAGCTTTTAACCTGAGTTGTTTTTATACACTAGTCCAAAAAGTTAAAGGAACAAAGCAGAATTCGTGATAGCTCCAACAAGTACCTATTCAATTTGATTTCTTCTACTAAGAAAGATTTGTAGAAAAAAAATTTCAAAATCGTTGGAACCTTATAAATAAATTAAAACAAAAAAAAAAATCAAAAATAAAATTGGTATGCAATTTCGTAGAAATCACTATTCAACATTCAAAACTAAAATGTCAAAAAAAATTAATTTCCGGTTTTCGAAAATTTGATTTTTCAAAAAAAAGTGTTCAATTTTTTCTATCCAAAAACTATTATTTTTCCAAATTGTCTTACTGTTTTATATTTAAACTATATAAATATTTAAACTATATAAAAATTCTTTAAAATTGAATTGGCAGTTTGGCAGAAAATCAGATTTGAAAAAAAAAAACGGTTCTACGGTAGGTTAATAATAATTTTAAAACATTTCCATGATTGCCCAAAAACTATTTTATAATTTTTTTAAACAAAATTACTGGTACCGTTTTCGAGAAAATAAAACATTTCCGATATTGGTATATGGCAGGTATCGTTATTTCTGGTAAAAAAAATTAGTTCTAAAAACCCCTCTGGAGAGTCTCCAAAAAATACTTCATACCAAGTTTGATGTTAATCGGTAGATCCGTTTAGCTATAGACAGACAGACTGACAGATGAACAAAAAATCTACTATTAGTATTCTCCAATGGAACAGGGCTATAGTAATGCAATGTCTGATTGTTATCTCAACTTTTTTTTTGTGAGAATGCATAGCTTGACTATATAGTATCATGACAAAAAAAAGAGCATGTAAAAGCTACATTCTTCTAGTTTTAGGATATTAGAACCAAATATTTTATTTCAAATGGTGAAATAGGAAAATCATTGGAACTATCTAAAACCACATTTTCATACATTTGCGATCAAAATAGACCTTTTTACAGTTTTTTTTCAAATAAACTCAAATTCTTGTGAGTTTATTTCAACATTTTATTAATTATTATCGTTTAAATTTTAGATTAAAAAAATTAAAAACAGATAAAAGTATCCAAAAATGGTACGAAAAGATTTTATTTCCAAAATTTAACATTTTGTAAAAACTGCAAATTTGAACAAAGCCGTAAATCCAAAGTTCTTGTTCGCATACATAAATCATTTTAAGCAAATAATTGAGATAGTTTCGTATTGTATTAAAATATTTGAAATATGCATTAAAATACTTTAAAATAATGTGTAATATGGCCATATTGTATGAACTTGATCCTTACCTACTCTTGCATATGGGGTTTAAGAAAATAGTAAGTATATGCTACAGTGCATGCAGACAACATTTAAATAATGTGAACTACAGCTAGATATTATTACAAAAAGCACCCTAGTCAAAATTAAATAAACTCTCTATAGTTGAAGAAAAATCTTCTTGTCGTTAATAAAAACAGAAAAACAAAATCCTTTCAAATATACATAAAAATCAAACATTCAAAAATAAATGTTCAATTCAAAATATTACAAAAATTAAAAATAAATTCAATTTGAATATTACAGAAACAAAAATAAACAAACACACATCTAACACAAAACAAAACTAATACAAATACACCAAATATAAATAATATAGTAGTTGTGGTTACTTATAGTAACCAAAAGTCCTTTTAAGGAATTTTTCGGCCATCGAATACACAATCCTAAAACGATTGTGGCGCCACTCTTGTAACGATTGTAGCGCCACCCCTCAAACAAAGCGGATGTTTTTTCCGGTGTCACTTCTATATATAATTATTCAATGACATTACTGTAAAATAATCATTTTTAGCAAAAAAAACAAAACCGACTTCCATGGATCAAAACTGGGTTTTTTTGTTTTTAAAATAGTTCCTATGGCTAAAAGTGAACGAAATTGAAATGGGACCACACTGCAGCCACCAGCTTTCCAATACAAAAAGAATTATCAAAATTGATTCACTCAGTCCAAAGTTATGCGGTAACAAACATAAAAAAAAAAAAAAAAAAAAAAAAAAAAAATACAGACGAATTGAATACCTCCTCCTTTTTGGAAGTCGGTAAAAAAGAGCCAAGTTCTCCTATGTTGAAATTATGCTGGCACAAAAAGTATTGAGATGTAAAAGTGTAACAAGTTCCAAAGTTCGGGTTCAAATTCGTATCAATAAAATTTTGATTGTTCTCTTGACAATTTTTCTTTTAATTACCGATTTTTAAAGTTATTTCAAAAATTGCCAAGTAAACAATCAAAATTTTATTGATACGAATTTGAACCTGAACTTTTTGCAAGGTATGGCTGTAGAATTGAAAATCTCTATATTTGATGAAAATTCAGTGAAAATGGGCGGTTGCCACGATCCCTGGCTGAAATTCCAAATTTTAAAATTTTTTCTTTGTATAAACTACCAGCTCTAACATTCTACCAAATTTCAAGATTCTACGATAGTCAGAAGTGCTCTATAATATTTTATGAAAATTCAGCGGAAATGGGCGGTTGCCACGCCCCCTGGCTGAAAATGTCAAATTTTAAATTTTTTCTTTGTATAAACTACCAGCTCTACCATTCTACCAAATTTCAAGATTCTACGATTATCAGAAGTGCTCTATAATATTTGATGAAAATTCAGCAAAAAAGATTTTTTCCTTTGTATACACCAAAAGTCCTATCACCGTGTAAAATTTCAAGTTTCTACGATACCGGGAAGTTCTCCATAATTTTGATGATCTGTCAGTGAGTCAGTGAATCAGTGAGTCAGTTACGGTTTTTGCGATTTTTGAAGCCCTATATCTCAGAAACTACTCATCGTATGAGGCTGAAATGTTTGGTTTGGTGTTTGGCTGAGGTGTTTGGTTTTGACCAGCTCAACAAATGTAGCGAGTTTGAAAATTCTAGCATCTTTGGTGTGTAAGTTAGAGGATGGTCAAAAATGGCCTGAGTTGTTTCCCGTAAATAAGGGTGTAGTGCCAAAGTTGCTAGAGAACTTGGCTGGGCACTACCGTGCCCCTTGATAATAATTTGAGATAATATGAGAAATTTCTCTTTATATCATGAAACTGATGCTCTGAGGTAGTAACATTTTGTAAAAAAAAAAAACAACTGCTTTACCAAGATAGACCATGATTTACGAACAATTAAATCAAAGTTTGGCTTTTATTTATTTTGTTGAACACGGAGCGGATTTCTGCATGGTTTTTTGCTAAGATGACCACCGTCTTAAATTAAACGGACAAATCTTTTTAATTTATTGAATGCGCAAATTAAAAAGAATTTTTATTAATTTAAGCGAATAATCATCATACTTGTAATGTTGGGTCACTAGGCAAGTGCTTTACCTACCATCAGTCTATCGCATTGTATTGAAAGTGAAATTCAACTAAAGGGACAAATTTTAAGGCATCACATAGTAACAAAAATTCAATATCATTGAAAACTGAAAATTTCGATTTCCTTAAAGTTTTTCGGTATTTCTGACAATGGTGCACTCAAAAATCGATTTCGAAAGCTTGTGCTATTGAAATTGTTTATTTATCAATATGACCTTTTTATTTAAATAAATAGTTTTTTTTTTGTAGGCTTAAAGCCTACAAACAAAAATTATTTACCTACTTGTGCTATTTATTTAGTTAACAGTTTCAAGTTAGGCAAAAATCCCAATTCAGAGTTTTAAAGGGCTTGTTCTTTTTGCTACCTACCTATATCATTTAACATCTCGAAAATTCCAACATTAAATACCTACCTTACCGACAAAAGAAATAATATAATATAGCTTTCAAAACATAAAAAATTATCCTAAAGCGAAATTTCACCTTAATTTTTGCTCCATTTACAAATTAACATGTGCATAAAATTGTAAAAATACATGACTTTTTTTTCAAATTAAAATATTTATAGACCTTCCACGAATTAAAATTGGCAATAAAAAAAAAGAACTCTTAACCAAACATAACCAATTAAAAACATTTATACCTTCTTCCTATGGAACAATTTTTTTTTTTTTTTACTAACCTCTTAAATGGAATTTCTCAATCGAAATCACCAAAGAAGAAAAACATCAACTTATTTTAAATACCCAATATATTATCTCAATATAAGAGTCAATTAACTTTCTGACGTTGATCACCATCATAAGTATGCTAATAAAATGCTCATAAAAGATTGGTTATAAAAGATTTAAACAGAAAATACAAAAAAAAAAAAAATCAAATGCAAATCTGGGGCTGACTCATTTTTATGATTTCAAGAAAAATGAAAAAAAAAATGAAAAAAGTCAAATACAAGAAAAAAAAAACCTTTATTCGAAATATATGTACAACAACCTGTCGTCGTCTTCTTAGAGACTCATTAACGCCGTGCCATGTATAAGTCTCTCATTACCATTCATCATTGGGCCGTTTTTACTGCTTCATCTCCTTCTTTCTTGGGTTTTTTTTGTGTTTGCCTTTTTTTTTAATCTCATTCATCGTTAGGTCGGTCTTGCTTCCCTCCATTCATTTCTGAACTGAATACGTGAAAAAATGCATGTGCTCTTCATGAATGGTCAATGGTGGTCAATGCAGGAACATGCTGAAAGATGCAAGCATTTTTCCAGTGAAGTTATGCCAACAGCTTCCAAATTCCATACCAAATCAATCTCATAAACCCATCAAAGCCAAGCCAGTGACAACAATTTTTATAAAAGAACAAAGCCGGCAAAACGGAATGAATAGTTTAATATTCATTTTTTATCCTCGTTTTAACCATCATCTTCGACTTCATCATCAATTCCATCCAATCCATAAGCACATGACCACACCGACGATCGACAACCGACCGGTGGAAATTCCTGTTTAACAAAAACCGACAAGTCATCCACACTCTGAAGCAAGCCCCTCTGCTATACTCTTGGATAACCTTGATGCAGTTGTTCCTGCCTAAAATGGCATTCGACTTTAAAATACAATAAAAAAAAAGAAAAAAAAAAAACCAAAAGCAGGTTCATTTCGATTGAGGCCATAAACGGTCATGTGGTTTGCCGCTCTCGAAGTTGCACCAACCACCACGTGCTTGGAACTGTCAAACGTCATCTTGCCTTGCTTTTATTGCCTTGGTTCCATCATCTGTTTTCAACCGGCTTTCACCGGTTGGTTATTTTTTTTTTATTTCATTTTTTTTAATGTTCCCCCTTTAATTTGGTTGTTGCTAGGCAGAGCTAGAGGCAGAGGCAAAAGGCACCAGGCACACACCACCTATATATATCAGAAGATAGACTCTTTTTATGTATGGTCTTTTGTATCTCTACTAAGTGTATCTCTCTACTTTATACAACATGGTGTCAATGGCATATTCATTATACCTACTTGGTTGAGTTATGCTATTTCCTCTTCACTCTGACGAGATAGGTTATATTCTGAGGAAATGCTAGCTGACTTTCTCAGAATGCAATGGTTTCAAAGGAAACGTATGCCTATCTTCTCATCGTCCCATTTCCATCTCTCGATCACACAACTACTACGATCTATGTGACTAGCAATACCTACAAAAGATGTAAGAAATCTCTGTTTTTTTTTTTTTTTTTTGTCTTCCGAAAGATTTCTTGTCGTGTGTCTTTTCATTTTTTTTTTTTTTTGTTCTTCTTCGTATTGAGATCGATTATATTGTATACACTTAGAGAAATTATTAATTTTTAATCGTTTAATTATTTCAAAAGTCATTTAAATGGTCTTTTTTCTATTTTTCTGTAAAATGTTGCCAGTTACTTCGAATTGATTTGCAACATGTTTCAGAATAATATTTTGATAGTGTGCAGTTTTAAAACGGCCGTGATACAAATGTTTTTACACTTGAAATTTTTTAGGGACATGCATTTTGTCATGTTTTCATCTACTATACTTCTGAAACATTTTTGAAACATGTATCTGTTTCCTAAAGTGTTTAGCGGATGTTATACTTGAAATGACTTTAGATTTTGAATGTTGATATTAATAAGACAGTAAGATGTACCTAATAGCAAAACGATATAATGGTTAGTCAATTCCTACCAAAATCCAATATCGTAATTGCATTGTCTATTTCAATTGATTCGCAACATGTTGCAAGCCTTTTACTTTTTTTTTAATTTTTTATATTTTTTCCTTTCAAGATAAATTTGACTTCATACAACTGCAAGAAACAAAAACAATAGTTTGTTTATGTACATATATATTTCAATGTGGAGATTGTGAAGTAATTTGTTTCATTTGCAACATGTTGAAAATCAGGGTATAAACTATCAGCCCTATAAAACTATTAATTTTGTAGGACATTTTAGATCAAACTTTAATATGGTGCGTGAAGTAAGTGTTATTGTTTTTGCAACATGTTGCAAGTCCAATTTTTGATTGGTATTGGCATTTTTTATGACAACAAACTGAAAATTTTGTAATAGGTAATTTTGGGAAAAAAAATTGCAAAAACTTATGAAGCTGATTCGTGCTTGAATTATTTTTAAATGCAAGTGCAGATAATTTCATTCAGAAATGTTCCAGATATGTAGGCTAAACTTCGACGAACATCAACATAATCACAAAGAAATTGTACTTTTCTGTTCCAACAATAATAAACAATTTATTTTTGATTCTGAGGGCACTTCTCTTAAGTTGGTATTTAAAACGCTACAACAAATAATCTATTATGAACGATAGAAAACAGGACTTTGTTCCAAATTTCACCTGAAGTAATCCAATCAAAAACTTTTTAAAAGGTTCTTAATTCTTAAAAATAAAACACTTAAATTTTTGTAAATAATTATGATAAATGATGGTTCTTAAGTCTTCCAAAAGTACAAAGCTTCTTTAGGAAATGCTTACTTAATTTTACGCCAAACAGTTCAGGAATGATAGGAAATCTAAAAGCGAGCTGGTCAGAAAAACTTATTTATAAAATGATTGAATTGGTATCAATAATAACGCAGAATTTAAAGTCATCCAAAATCCCCTAATTGGCTTATTTTAAACCGCATTTAAAGTGAAGGTTGATTAAGCTAGAAAATATTCGTTTAATGCGTTAAATGTTTTTAAACTCGTCACATAAATTCTGACATTCGAAATAAGATAATTTGTAAAATTAGCTTAATAAGTGAAATCAGTCTATACAGGGTGTCCCACAGTCACCGCCCCAAATGAAAACCATGGATTCCTGAGGTCATTTTAAGTCGAAAAACTTAAGAGCTAATTTTCTCGTTTTCGTCCCGTTTTCGAGTTACCACGGTTTTTATGATTTTTGCTCTCTTGTCCTTTAACTGGCCTTATCTTTGCCAAACTACGTTTGATTTGAAAGATTTTTTTTACAACCAATCAAGAATTTACTACAGTTTAAGTTTGTCTCAAAACTTTTTTTCTGCGGACAACCGTTTCTCCACAATTTTGCATCAAACACAATTTTTTCGTTTTTTAAGTTGTTTTTTACACTTTCATGTCATTTAAGTCAAAAAAACACGTTAATGAGTATTACTTTTTTGTGCTTTTTATTAAATCCCAGTTTATTTTCATAAAAAAAACAAGTTTTATTTCATAAAAAAGGCTACTGAAAGTAATTAAAAAAAAATAAACAAACTGAGTGAATTAAAAAAAAAATAATTTTGAAATAAAAAACTAATTTAAATGAATTAAAAACTTTTTCTGAGCTATTGTGGTTAAGAAAAGAACAAATAGATAAAGTTCAGAAAAAGTTTTTAATTCATTTAAATTAATTTTTTAATTAAAAATTATTTTTTTTTTTAATTCACTCAGTTTGTTTATTTTTTAAAAATTATTTTCAGTAGCCTTTTTTATGAAATAAAACTTATTTTCTTTATGAAAATAAACTGGGCTTTAATAAAAAGCACAAAAAATTAATACTCATTAACGTGTTTTTTTGACTAAAATGATATGAAAGTGTAAAAAACAACTTAAAAACGAAGAAAATTGTGTTTGATGCAAAATTGTGGCGAAACGGTTGTCCGCAGAGAAAAAAGTTTTGAGACAAACTTAAACTGTAGTAAATTCTTGATTGGTTGTAAAAAAAATCTTTCAAATCAAACGTGGTTTGGCAAAGATAAGGCAAGTTAAAGGACAAGAGAGCAAAAATCATAAAAACCGTGGTAACTCGAAAACGGGACGAAAACGAGAAAATTAGCTCTTAAGTTTTTCGACTTAAAATGACCTCAGGAATCCATGGTTTTCATTTGGGGCGGTGACTGTGGGACACCCTGTATACAAAAAAAAAACATTTTTTTAAATAACATTAAAAAAATATAGTCAAAAAATATGACATATTAATAAAAAAAAAATGTTCTTATTTATATTTTAAATCCACAAACTTATTTTTAGGTAATTCTGCTAAAAGATAGTGTTAAGCCCTCGCACATGAGAGCGAATGAACCAACAAATTAAATTTAATATTATTTTTAAATTAAATTTAAAAAAAAAACTTTATTAAACAGTAGCAAGTAAAATCGGGTTTAATTTTTTAAAGAAAATAATAACATTTCAATTTTTAAAATAAGCAAAACGTAAGAAAACCAATTGTTCGTACGAACTAACTTTAATTCGTAACGACCAATTTTTTCATATTTTTCTTATTTCAAATATTAAAATGGAATTTTTTTTTTTTTGAAAAATTTGAACTTAAGTTAGCTTTCTACTGTTTAGTAGTGTTTTTGTTAAAAAAAATTACTTTAGAACAAATTAAATTTCATTGGTTCATTCATGCACTCATTTCGCTCTCATGTGCGCAGTGCTTTAACGATACTTGAGAGCTTAGTAATTATTCTTATCTTCCTGGCAGCTTTGTATACATAGAATTGTAAATTAAGGTTTAGTCCTCAAGAGAAAACAAGAAAATCTAAAAAGTACCACTGTTTTTTATAAATACATAACTGATCCTAGAATATAAAAATATAAATTTTTTTGACAAAAAAAAAAACTAACTATGGTTTAAGATCGGTCCACACATTTTTTTGAAGTGAAAACTTCTTTAGTATCGTAGTGATTTGAAACAAGATGAAACGAAAAAGCGACAGGAAAAATCAATTGATCATAACTTGACAAAAAAGACATGCATGTCCTGACTAAAACCCTAGTCCTAGAAAAATGGTTTATACCTTTTTGAAAAGGGTGTTTAATATAGAATAAAACCCTCATAAAAATACATTTAGGCTATATCTAAAAAAATGGCCTAATAAATCAACATATACCTATTTCAAATGAGAAAAAACTTTAATCCTCTTGGGGCGCCATCTAGCGTCAAAATAAAAATCTGAAAAAATTAGGGGATTTTTTTTGTTTTTTTATTATTTAGAAACAGTTTTTCCACTTAGGAACTTGATTCAAAAATAACGAACGCCCTAATATCACACATAATGGTACGTGCTCTACAAGTTATATAATTTTTAATTGAAAAACTTGAAAAATACCTCAAAACACCTGTGAAGATCTGTAATCTAAGTTTGAAATTTCGACATGGTTGGCTTTAAAAAATTCTTACTTTTTTTGTAGGCATGGTAGAAATATGATTGAAGCGTCATATAAAAGGTGAAACAATAATGATATAAAATTTATTATAGGTTGTGATTTAAAAAATTGATTAAATGGCGTTAGAAGAGAAAAGAGTTTGATTGTTTTGCTTTTTTTGAAAACTAATTAGGTTAAAAAAGTTCTAGCTCTTTTTGTAGATGTTGTATAGACATGGTCGATATAAATATTTTGAGCTGAAACAGATGGTATAAAATTTATTGTAGGTTGTCATATGAAAAAAGTAATGGACTAAAAAAAGTTATATTTTTTCGATTTTTTTTTTTTTTTTTTTTTTTAAGAAAAATGATTTTTAAGGTTTCACTTCAACCACGTGTGAATTGCATACATGATTTTTTTTTATTTTTTTGAGATGATAAAAAAACTTTACAGAAAAATATTTTTCAATGTCTAATTAGTATAATCAATCGATAAGTAATTTTTAAAATTGGGCAATACTGATTCCTGCAGGTCATGTGGCAACTCTTACAGTTTAAAGAAAAAAGCTTTAGCGACTTAGCCTGATCAAGAGATACTTAGATGGTGCCTCTGAGGTAGAAGCAATATTGTTTTTTTCAAATTCTAAATAGAAAATTTGTTTTCCACCGACGAGATGGTAAAGAGTTTTTATACATATTTGATAATTTGGATTCAAGATTTGGAATCCTATTCGCCTGTGTTGCAATTTTAAGACAGTTGAAAAAGCTATGAATAAACTTTTCTCTGGGTGTACTTCGTATATCTAAAACACGAAAGGCATTATTTTATTTTTATCTATATCTTGTTTATAGAGGACACCACACGCCATAGTAACACAAAAAAATAAACACAAGTCGTTCTCATAGTTTACTATCGAAATTTATTCACAATTCACAAAGTGAGACAGTTCTATGAGGGGAGATGGATCGTAAACAATCATCATAAATGTGATCGGCAACGTCCGTCGTCGTCCAAAACGAGCTCGACCGACCGCACCATTTTTCTATAAGATTTATCTATAATTTGCTCAAATTATAAAAATATAATCCTACAAATAAATTAAAAAAATAACTTTGTTGCCAATTGAATTGAAGACATCGAGAGGACATATTAAAGTCTCATAGAACGCCCACCCAAGTTTTTATTTGAAGATTGTAAAATTTCTTTTGATTCGTCATGGTTGACAATTTTTGTCGGTTTTGCGAAGAACGATTTGTTTGAATTTCTTTTTTTAAATTTATTTAGGTATTATTTTTATAAAGAAGCAATTTTTTTTTTTCTTTTTTTCATGACATGGTTTTCTCACAAAAACCACGTGATGATGATGATTTTTATCGCAAAGCATAATTCCGACAAAAAAAAAATAAATATTTACGATGGGAAGTTTCTCAGAAACTATTAATGAAATCGAGGCCCTTTCATTGAGAAAAAAAAAAGAAATACCATTCACTTGGATTGAAGATGAGTGTCTCTTTATAATAGATATAGACTTGATCAAAATACGATAGTAAAGTGAAGACATAGTAGATAGTGAAGTGGAAGTTGACAATATTTTGGTTTCGAATTGCATCAGCCAGTTTAAATACATAGAATACATATATATGTATATTGAAGGCAAGCAGGTATAATATTCACTACAACGCATATTTTTTATATATATGTATATTTATATCTTTGTATGTGTAAAAAAGATATTGTATCTAATTCTTCAATGGTTGTATATCGTATCTACATGTGCATTTAATTTTTTTGGTTTATTTGTTTTCTCTCCACTCTCAATATTTATTACTCAAGACCCTGATGGTGCCTATAAAAAAAGGTGTCTTATCTTCAATTTTTACTCAAGGGTTTGATTTGAATACTACGTCGAACGATAATATGAATGAGAGTAGAGTGTAGCAACAGCCACAGAGCAATACATAAATTATGTTCGCATAAAACCATCACACATTTTTTTTGGTTTGAAATGGGTAGATGACACAACCAGCGACACACCTCCGAACTCTCCAAATGGTTTAAGGAAATTTAATCCTATCAAAGAGAAGATGAATTAAAAAAAATACAAGCGGTTGTATCAGTAATTGAATATTTAACTTCAATTTTTGTGAGCACCCTGAAACAAAAATTTTCTGGTTTGACAATAGTTTGTTATTTTAAAAGTTACTCTGTTATTGATGATGACAATTTTTCTGCTGAGGTTTGGACAGCCACCAAAGTCGCAAAACTCGTCTGGTTTTGAAAAATTAAACGCCAATCACTTCGTTAAATAAAAATCTATTGGCGGTATTTTTTAGTTTTTTTTATTTGTCTTAACAAAAAAGTTATGGCCAAAAACCACAAAAAACACCAACAAATTAATTTAAAAATTTTTGGACTTTCGTCACTACTGTAATAATGGACCCATTTTCAAATAAATAAATGGCAATCGCTTCGATAAATCAAAATCTAGGGGCGATATTTTATTAGTTTTTTTTTTTTATTTGTCTTAACAAAAAAGTTATGACCAAAAAACGCAAAAAACACCAAAAATGTATTAAACAAATTTTGGACTTTCGTCACCACTGTAATAATGAACCCATTTTCAAAAAATAAATTTCAATCGCTTCGATTAATCAAAATCTAGGGGCGATATTTTTATTAGTTTTTTTTTTTATTTGTCTTAACAAAAAAGTTATGGGTAAAAAAACGCAAAAAACATCAAAAAAGAGGTTGTCTGTAAAGCCGGTTTACGGACGATGATTTTACGTGATAACGTCGTCAGAAAATAGGTTGTGTGCTTTTGTTTAAAATGAGCCAATTGAAGCGTTTACTTTTTTCAAACAATCATAATTTACAAGAAAAAGCTAAAAAAAAATACCTTTTTTATTTTCTCATTATGTTATTTTTTTTATTTTAAAAGCTTACAAAAAAAATTATGCATTTTAAAAGCCAAGTATTTCTTCTTAAGAATAAAACCATTTTTAAATTTTTACAATTCGCAAAAAGTATAAAAATAATTTATTGAAAACAATCATTTTCATCAAAAAAAAGCAAAGAAAACATCAATTTTTATATTCTCACGTCATTAATTTGATTTTTTTCCCTAACAACCTGTAAAAAATTGTATACCAGCTTATTGTCTTAGCTCAAAATATATATATCGATCAGGTCTATGAGACATCTACAAAAACAGCTAGAATTTTTTGAACTCGATCAAATTTCATTAAAAAAGCAAAAAAACATTTATTTTTATGTTCTCAGGCTATGGAATCAATTTTTTTTGTTTGACAACCTATACAAAAATATATACCATGTGAAAGCTTATTATTTCACCTTTCAAATGACGTATTAATTTCATTTCAAAAATGCCTACAAGAGAAGTTAGAATTTTTTAAAGTCAGTTATCTCAAAATTGTGTTTACGAAAATGATTGAAACTTCGCACTCATATAGTCGTAGTCATGGTCTATCAATATTATCATTATTCCATATACTTTTTTGCTGTATCTATTAAAGAAAAAAAGATAAAAATAAAAAAAGATGAAAATCGGTTAAAAACGGTCAAAAAACGTGTTTTTTAAAAACTTGTTTCTTCTGTTATTCAGACAAAACTAAATAAACGATCCCAAGTATGCATAAGGCCAAAACCTAAATGTCCTATAAGTTTGAGATTTTTTGAACGCTCCAAAAAAAAGCTAAAAATCAAAAAATACCCCTAAAAAACAAGGTGTTTTTCAAAAATTCATGTTTCGAAACTCAAAGTGTTGGAAAAAAATCTGTTTCAGACGCCTACTTTTTTTTCCCTCATCTTTCACCTGGCATCTTTAGAATTGTCAAAAAAAATTTCCTTTACCCAAAATCATCATTTTGTCATAGCTCCAACACGTGTACAACGTTCAAACAAAAAGTTATAGCTTAGTTTCAAATTTTGTAGAATTTTTCCTTAAATGCAGTTATTCTTAAATTAATCTCACCTATCTATAGCAAAAATCAATTCTTTACAACTTCGCGTTTAGATTTTAGCCTAAATTTCATCTTTCCGTTTTACCCCTGTTTACCCTATCAAATGACGAAATTTTTAAAAATCCTTCATTAAGCTTTAGATTATTATCTTTCAAATCAGCTATAGAAAATTTTTGTATCTCTAATAGTTTATTTTTAATTTTGAATTGAAATTTTTTGCCGCACTGCGAAAGTGCGAGAGTGTAACGTTAGAAAATGGCGTCACTTTTTTGTGGTGGCTGCCATGGTTCATCGATTTATAAGACGTTATCACGTCAAAAATTTTGGACTAAAAAATATCGCACCCAGATTGAGTCTTTTCCTCACTTCTATTGAACAAAATAACTTTCTAGAAGCTTAGTGACAGTCTTATTATCATAAAGCATTCTCTGATTTTAACAAAAACCCTTGCATGCGCTATTCAACAAGCTAGCTTTTGCTATTATAGCAAACCGGTATAGTACTTTATATTGACAAGCTAAGCAGAATTTAGCTTGTATGTGTACCGCCGCATAAAAATGTTTGTCATTTTTTGATAAAAAAAACAGTAAACGATGGGTATTTATCTTAATATTTCAACATCCTTCTCTGAGTGAGTACCTAGATTAAGATTAAGCGAGACAAAAATGACCCCCTTGCGTCTTCATAAATATTTTAAAGTATTTAAAAAAATATTGCCTAATCAAAAAAAAAAATTAATAACCACCTTTGTAATCCACCTATGTAATCTTTCAAAAGGTCAGGCTTTAATAATTCAATCAAATAACACTGGTCGGCAACGGATATAGAGCAAGAACCAAACCCTACTTTTCAAGAGGAATTTTGTGTGCTGAGTCCGAATCTGAAGTCAAAATTTCACTGGCACGTCACGTTTTTGAAATAATTGAATATTAATAGGTCAAAAACGCGTTTTTTTGGGTACATTTGACATCGAATTACATCACTGTTAATTTTTTTTTTGTAAAACTACTTATGCAATCTCAAAACGCCATATTAAGACGTCCTTAAGGTACCTATTTATATTTTTTCAAAATTATTTTTAATTTAATGAATGGTTTTTGAATCAAATTCCATCTTGCGTCTTCTGATTTGGACTTATAAAGAGCAACATATTACGGAAAATATATACATATTTTTGAATAAACATAAAAAAAAAACTCAATTAAAAATTAGTTTTTGAAGCCTTAAAGCGAAAATAGTGATAAGTATTGCTCAAAAACTAGACGTGATAGAAAAAATCTGTAAACAGTTTTGAATTCAGCACACTAAAGTCAATCAAAATCACCTTATAAAGTTCTTACTCCCGACTTTTTTTAGTTTTTTGACGACCAGTGTAATCAAACACTATCATAGCCCGAAAATGTAAATTGTCTCTAATGGGAATTAAACGGACATTTTTTTGAAAACCACTTTGATGGACTTCTCCATCATTGTAATTTTCGTTTTGATTAAAACCTCTTAATTGTTTTTACATGAAACCAATACTTGCCCTATAGATAAATAAAATTTTTTTAAATTTGCCCTATAGAGCTAGTAGCAAAGTGTAACATTCATAAAACTTGGCAAAAAATTATTATTTTTCTTATTTAAGTACAATTGTGATTTTTTTTTTTTAGAAAAAAGTGAAATCTCTGTTATTAATTTTATTTAATTGGAAAAATAAACACTTTCAAAATAAAGACTTATTAATTTTATTCTTGATTGACGTAACAAATAAAACGTAACTTCAAAGTTCTTTAGTCTATCACTCAAACCATTGCATTTTTGTGACATAGATTTAACCTGTTCGATTATGGTTGTTTTCCTAAAATATAGTATACCTACTTAGCAGATTTCATCAAGTATTATTTTTTTAAATAATTTTTAGCCCTGAAGAAGAGTGTAAACACACTCGAAACGTCGGATTTATAAATTAGAAAAAGCTAAGTAAAAGACCTCAAGCCCACATAGGATTAAATATTTAATTCAACAAAGGTCACGAAGTAAGGAATAATTTATTATTTTTTTAGTAGATTTTTTTAATAATCTTCATAAAAAAAAAAAAATCAAAATATATCTTAGATGCTTGGTCCTCATAACAAATGAATCATTTTCACAGAATTTAGAATATGCCTGTTCCTGTTTCAAATAAACCCACCCGTGCGGAGGTGGCCATTATCTAGCATTAAACGCCTGATAGTAGTAAGTTTTCATCAAATGATTTACTTCACGTTGAAATGTTAATTGAAATTAATAACTTTAATCTGATTTTCTCATTTTCAAATCACCTGCCAATCAATTACTAATTTATTCATAATGAACTTTTTGTGTGCTACTTGACAGCAGCACTAATTTGTGATGAAATATCATATGACTTAACTATAATATAATTTTAAATGGTGCAATCAGGGAAATTAATTTCAATGTGTTTACACTGTGCATGACGTTAAAGTTTCTTTAAAAAAAAAAAATAAATACAAAATAGGTATAAGTAAAATTATATTAATATTAAACGCTATCATCCAAAGCATCTTTGGATGTGATAAGTACAAAAAATGACACTTAAGTAATTTTTTTAATATAATTATTTTTCCATTAAATTGTTAGAAAAAAAATTTGTTATTTAATAACCTTTCACGTCACAATTCAGTCTTTGTCATCAGAATTATGGTATTTTCCCATTTTTATGTTTAAGTAAATAAAACATGAATTTTTCACAATTCATTGGCATTCACAAATTGATTTGTATTATTCTAGGGTAGATATATTAAATTACAGCTTACATAATTTAATATGTAAACTGTTAATTAATCCATATAAAACATTAAACTGGAAAAGTGCAGCATTGGATACTAAAATTTGAAGAGTATATTTTTGTTTGTCTGTCAAAGATCCTTGAATGCAATAGGTTCATAATGTTAAAGTTTTTTTCAATATCAAAAAAATATGATAAACATGTTTTTGTGGTAACTTAGTGTAAACATTGCAAAAATTAAAACACACATACATTTATTTAGTGACAAAAATTTTTTTTTTTTGATTATTTTGTTCTTTTTGAAAAATGTTATGCTTCTTACGTAATTATTATTGAATTTTTCTATACTATTTAGCTCCTCTTTATTGTAAAAATAAAGTTTTGAAACAAATACCACTTAAATTCAAAGATATTTAGAATTGAAAAATTATTGGTCACTGTGGCGTATACGTATTTTTTTTTGTATTTTTCTTAAATGCTAAATTTTAAGTGTACAAATTGAATTTCTAATGATGTTAGTATATGAGAATCGTTATAGATGAGATTATTTCTTAATAATTGGCAAGGAAGAAATATTTTGTCAGTGAACAAGAGGACATCCTTCACATCCCTAAAACTGACATAAACTTGTATTTAACTCTTTTTACATATCTATATCTAAGAAAATAAGATAAATACAGATGACTTATTTCAATCTAATTTAATCAATTATTTAAATGAATGCAATCATAATGATTTCCATGACATTTAGATGAACTTTTATAACATGACATATTTAAAAAAAAACCTATCTAGTTGTTTAAATCAGTTGTAACTGACATTTTCCGCATTATAATATTCTAACAACAAATATATATTGTAATTTATACATATGTACGAGTATTTTCATTGTTGCGTGTGTATAATAAAATAAAATCAGTTCCCAACGTTTTTAAATGGAAGCTCTGTTTGTAAATTGATTCCTCAATTATATTTAAATGATTAAATTGATTGATTTCCGACAGCAGCAGCACCAGCTCATCAAATCGCTACTTTCAAATAAAACACTAACGTCATTTAAAATTTAAAAAAAAAAAACTAGTGCCTATACATAGTTGAATTATGTCACAGAAAACGTCAGAACTGTCAGTCAAATCTGTCTGTAATCTACTAATATAACACTTCTTGTTATATACATATGTGGAATAAAATGAACAATAAGAAGTGAAACGATCTTATAATGTTGAAAGTTGAGCTGAAAGCCTATGTGCTGATTTAGCATAGATAAAGAACATTCTGTTAAATAAAATTGTAACTTCTGAATTTAATTTTAAATGTACATAAATGTACACAAAAACTAATAAAAAAATACAATAACTCGACTACAATAACTGCAAGAAAAATAGTAGCTTCTAAAATTTTCGTCAACTAGCATAGACTTTGTATATACGAAAAACAGTTCCTTAGATTGATAAAAGGAAAAATGTAGTATTAAAAAGTTTGACTAATTAATGTTAACTCTAGTAACTTTAAATTAAATCTTTAACCATTCTCATATTCGTACAACATAAAAATTCAATTTATACCAAAATATTACAGCATTTAAGAAAAATTTATAAAAAAATACGTATACGCCACAGTGAACAATACATTTTAAAATCTCAAATATCTTTGAATTAAAGTGGTATTTTTATATAGCTAGGTCTTGATTTTTACAATAATGTGAAACTGAATATTGCAAAAACTCAATAATTATTACGTGAGAATCATAAATATTTACTTTTTTTTTAGAATTTAGAAAGCTCACACTTTTACTTCTTCTTTTAACCATACAAGTCGGTTTTTGATAGAAAACAATTTAAAGATTTAAAAATGAGCATTGGACATACCGTGGTACTGATTTTTGAACGATATTTTCCTTAGTCATGAAAAAGCTCACCTTTTCGCGGAGCATCTTGCGAATGTTTTTAAGCCATACCCAACAAACGCGCCTGAAAATAGCTTACAGTTTGTTGATAAGATAGATGAAAGTGAAATACCAATTGTAAGATTAAAAGAAATAAAAAGTATGTGTTTACATCAACTATCAAATAAAAAATCACCAGGTTACGATCTAATTACTGCCCAGGTTATGAAAGAAATGCCTTTGAAAGCCTTCATAAAACTCCAATATATAATAAATGCATGCCTTAAGCAACGGTATGTCCCACACCATTGGAAAATTGCTGAAGTTATTGTCATACCCAAGCAAGGTAAGCCACCTACAGAAGTGACGTCTTACAGACCAATATCGCTTATACCAATTATGGCAAAAGTTTTTGAAAAACTGCTTCTGAAGAGGCTTAGCAAAATTATAGAAGAAAGAAGGTTAATCCCAAATCATCAGTTTGGCTTTAGAAATAAACATTCCACGATAGACCAAGTTCATAGAATAACGGATGTAATAGAAAAAGCATTAGAAGAAAAACAAGTATGTTCGGCTATTTTCTTAGATGTTGCTCAAGCCTTTGACAAGGTTTGGCATGAGGGACTTGAGTACAAACTGCAAAGGGATCTTCCCAGACAATACTATGAAATATTAAAATCGTACATCTCAGACCGATTGTTTAGAGTAAGGTACGATCAAGAATATTCGGAATTGAAGAAAATAGAAGCCGGTGTACCACAAGGAAGTGTCCTAGGTCCTACCCTGTATTTACTATACACAAGGGATATCCCAGTTGGTAATCACACCATAATGGCTACTTTTGCAGATGATACCGCAATTTTGGTACCCGACAAATGTGTCTCTAAGGCAGCAGTAAAACTACAAAATGCCGTCGACACAGTCAGAGATTGGACCGAAAAATGGCGTATCAAACTCAATGAAACAAAATCTTCACATATAAACTTTACAAATAAAAAGATAAACAATATTTCAATATTAATTAATAATCAATAATTAATCCAATTCTGAAATGGTGTCCGTCTTGAATACAAGAAACCATGTTCGGAGATTAAGAAGAACCAAGCCTCATGAGCTTATGGTCTAAAAAAACATGGGAAAGTATTAAAAGTTTAAACTTCCCCCAAAGTGATTTTACAAAGTTAAGAAAGAAAAATCTGATGTCGATCTCTCAAGATTGGTCCTGATAAAGAGGTGGTTTTAGTGGTTAAGAGTCCCACACTACTTGGTGTCGAATACTGCCAAGTGTCTTTTGAAGATTTCCTCCCGTCAAAAAAAAAAAATGTAGAATATGAGACAAATTTATGGAAATATAAATCAATCACCAGCCAAGTGATTAAACATCTATTTTGGCATTCGAACCATTTCAAAATCGCTCAGGAACATCGGTTAAAAACCTTTCCCAAAATTATTTCTAGCACGCAATGTAAAAAAATACTTTGTTGGAAGAAACACCTAAGTGCAGGAATCTACTTAGAGTGCAACTTCAAATAAAGTCCTATGGAAGGAGGAATCAATTTACAATTGAATAGTTGCCAACGGAAGACGTTAGCTTACTCAGTTTTTTTTTTTTTTTTTTGTAATTTTATAATGAGCACTAAAGGAGTTTTTGGGCTTTAGGAAAAGATGGATGTATTTAAAAGCAGTAACCAATAAACATTGGTTTAAAAGTTCTAAACATTAAAATGGGAGCAAAAAATTGAGGCGGGTAAAGCATTCCACATTCTTGTAGTACGACTAATGAAAGAATCTCTGCACTTGACCGTGTACATTCGAAATTGAGCTCAAGTGTATTCCTTAAAATAGAAGTATTGCGAATGAATTGTTTATAGAGAAGAATTTAAGCTATTTCGTTTAAACATTTAAAAAAGAAATATCTATAAAATAAGGACAGGCATGATAAATTTCGTGCTCAAGAGATGAGATTGTACAATGTACATCTGTAATGGACCTATCATTTATCATTTTAAAAGCTGTATTTTGAAGTCGGTCCGAATACCTCCAAGTGGATCTTAGGAGCACCTGTCCAGATAAGGGAATTTTTCTCGAGCTTAGGGTGAATATTTAAGTCGGATTTAATGAAATTATTGAAAGGGTTAAAGTAGTGGTCCTGATTGACGCTGTTTTTTTTTTTCGTAGGAGTAACTTCTGCCGTTGTTTTAGGCAACTAACTTATTTCCATTAGATGCTGCTTGTCCACAGAAGTACTTGCGTTGTACAATTTCTTTCAGCACATAGGTAATATAAGTTTGTACTTTTTGACTTGTGTTAAAAAAGCAGCTCTTTTCCACTTACAACCATTGTTGTTGTATGTCAAAAAAGCGTATAATTTTTAAGCTATTCATTGGTATTGATCAATTTACTTGAAATGGCAGAAAAATTGTCTTCCGGTAAGTTTTTTTTCAGTTCAATGTGAAAGTCATCCAAAATTGTTAAGTTAACTCGGTATTAACTCATGGTTTTACTGTTGTTCAGCAGAATAGATGGTTTTAATGCTCAATTCTATGAATTCGTAATTATCGTAAGACATTTGGAGCCATAAACTAATTTTGCGTTAACTTAGTTACTACTGAAAAATTAGGCCTTCCTTTCCATTTCGCATTACTTCTGTAAGTTATTATCAATCATCAATAATATTGTGTTTATTTTTACCACCTTCTTAAATACCCACTTATTGTTTTCAATTGTAAGTTTTTAATTTGCCCCTTAAATTACAAAAAAAAAGAAATAAAAAAAAACTGTTGACACCTTATTTTTTCTGTCTACAGAAAAACAGCGCGCCTATTGCGTTGTTTTTTTTTTTTATAAATTTCTTTTCTTCAATTTGTCTGCCAATTAAAGTGTTTACTTTATATTTTGTATTGACCCCCTCAATTTCTACTACAATTTTTATGTTTCAAATTATGACGTTTTGAAATTCTGCCTCTAATTGAGTACGAAATCAACAAAAAAATAAAGCAAAAAAAAAAACTAGCGAAGGCAAGTCATCAGCACAGCACGAAGTGGGCACATCCGTAAAAACATTTCAAAACAACAACATGTTTTTGTCAATGAATTTTTCATGAATGAAATGAATGAATGGGATAAGAATGGGGGGCAGATCACATCGAATATATTTTTGTGTGACGTAGTTTGGTCTTTTTCTTTTTTTTTTTTTTGGATGCTACAATGTATCTGATAGAAACTTAATTCAATTTTACCTAGATACATAAATATTTTAGCAACAAAGATACAAACATACTTCGACTTCTAAGATATCTAGGAAAAAATCTGCCTCTGTTCGAACACACAAACAAAATACAAAAGGCGATATGTCATTCTACGCATGACAGATCACACCGCCAGTTGTACATATCTCGCTCAACAAACGATCTCTCAGTATGGCGATCGAGTAGAGGTTCGGGTAGGAGTAAGGTATCCATTATAAAAATGGACCCACCAACACAAACACAAACACAAAAATCACTATTTCGTTGGCGTGTTTTTTTTTTTGTATGTTTGTAGTTGTAACATGTATCTAATTGCGATAGAAAAAAAACTGGTATTCAAAGAATTTAGGGGGCTCGTCTGACTACTTTATACTCTCTGAATGGCCTCTACGACTTTTACGACGACACAAGTGCATTATCGCATCCAACAACAAGTCGCAACCAACCGATCGACGACGACAAGTCGACAACCAAGTCGACAGCAATGCTACGTGATCATGCGGTAGTAGGTTTTACGAAGGCCTCCGATTGCTTGGCGGTGCATCCATGTGGCAATGCCGCCGGTCGATGACGCATGATCCCATTAGATTAAATCGCGTCGATTCAATCCGATCCGACCCAATACGTCCGATCCAACTCGATCGGATCGTATAATCATCAATATATGATTGTATATCTCATAAATATTGTCAGTGCCAACATATTTAACGGTCGACGACTTTACGCATTAATATTGGAGGTTGCATCAATTAAAAAATAGGAAAAAAAAATTGTATGTGTTTGTGTGTGAGAAATTATGTAGATTTCGTAGAAAACTATGGCGTGACAAATGATTGGAATTTTTTTTTTTTCAAATTCAAGATGATGAGGCAATATGCACGTAGTCGATCTCGATACAATATAGCCTCGTTTTAAAGCCATGAAATCTCAATTTATGAACCACGTTTCTTTCCATTTTGCTTTGTGTCATTCGAATCGAATTCGAAAAAAACCTGTAGTTTTTTTCCGATCGCGCCATATGTTCATATGCATAACGATCAAAACTAACAGGTCAATTATTATTATTGTTAACGTTTTGAATGAGCGAGCGGCGGTATATAGCATCTTTTATCATTCCATAAAAATTTATTATATTGAAACGATCTTTCTCTTCTCTGAGAAATCAGAGTCGATCGACAACGATCGTGTGTATAGTATAGTGACAGAAAAGAGGCAACAAATTATTTTTATGTGGTTATTTAAGAGGGTATTTATTTGTGTGTGTTGGTAATTTATTGTAGTTTTATGTCTGTATATTCATATTGTGGTTGGTCAGTTTGTAATACAATCAAAAAGGAGGGTAAAATGTGTGTGATCTTTTTTAACAGTGGTATACAAAAAAATTGAGCCTATTATTTGAATTGGTATATTTGATGCATTTAACGTTATCTGTTTTTAGGCGCATTTACGGTACATAGATATTCTTCACCTACACATGCAAATTGAAGCCGGTATAGTAATAATGAAAGTTGACTAAGGTCAAGCATTTGATTACTAAATTAGTCTAACGTGAATTAGATTATACTAAATTTGATAAGAGTTAACTCCGAATCAAGTGAATAGATCTCTTTAAATGTTTAAATAAAGATGATACTCAATTAGAAAACAAAAGTATTGAGTAGGGTCACGTAGCAAATATGATGATTTTTTTAGTTACGAAATCAAATTTCTATTTTTTTAGATGAAGAGGAAAATGGTCTTAACTGAAAAAGTGATGGAAAATAAGATCATTATTACCTCTCAGAATTTAATGGCTTGTCAATTTGAAAACATTGCATTTTGTAAGTAAACCTTATTATGAATCAGTTGGGTTGGTATAATAATTCTGCAAAAAATCTGTTTGAAAAATTCTGCTATCGGAAATCATTTGTTTTTCACTGAGGGAAAAATCAAAATCATTCCAAATATTAGTTAAATCAATGTGGTTTTCATTGATTTCACGTTGTTTTATGGTGGCTTTTCCCTCAGTGTTCAAAATTTAGGAAAATAAACTAATTTTTTACAAATTTTTGCAATGATGCAACAAAGAAGAAACAAAATAACAGGTGTATATTCATGAAAAGGCTTTAGCTTGTACAAAACTACTATCTTAAGTAGTAATACATTACATTTTCCACAATTTCATACGTGTGAATACTAGAGTTTTCTTTGTCAAAAGATGTATACAAATTTTTTGAATTTTAAAATAACTTTTAAGGAAGTCACGCTCTATTAAAAATTTCTGTATATGTATTAAAAAAATAAAAACAAAACCATTTTGTTAAGAAACAAAATAAAAGAATTTTACATGATAAAAATTTGTAAAAAATTGTTCAAAATATATGCCCTAAAATTTGGTCATGCATTCAATTCGATGACAGTCTGGTGTGAGCATAGAAATTCGGGGTGCATTTAACTTACTTATTGAGAGGTTAGGCCACTTTGTTTGATGGAAAAAAGATTTGCCTTTTTTTTAAATCTTTTTTTAATTGAAAGAATGGTGCTATCAAAAAAACTTCTTAGCTATTAAGTGCATCTACAAAAATTTTCATAGTAAAATATAATAAAATTACGTCTGTACAATGAATCTCTGTACGTTATTACATGACTAAAGTAGATTTGAAAATGTTCATTTGAAATTTAGTAAAATAAGTACATTTTTACTAATTAACTAGAACAAAATTTATAAACTAATTAGGTAGCAATTTTTGAGTAAAAAATAAATACAAATTATTTAGTTTTTGGAAGTTACAACAACATTCTTGGCTTACTTATAATTTTTTTCCTATATTGATATTGTCTTTTAAATTTTCATAACGGAATATTTCGGCCTCTACTTCTATATTATATTTTTTTCTAAACCGTTTTAATCTTAATATTGAAGAAAACTGTGTGCAATAATATAAATAAAAATCCAACATACAATTTTCGTTTTTTGCTTTGTTTTGAAAAAATTTAATTTGTAAAAAAGGATCAAGAATGAATCTTTTACGGACTTATGGAAAATCAACCCACACTCCCTAAGAATTATTTAATACAAATATTTTAACATTTTTCCAAAGTATTCAACCAAACATTTTTTTTTATAAAATAATAATCAAACTTTTTCTATTCATTTCTTTTTTCTTAAATAAGCCTCGACAAAAAAAAAACTCACCTTAAATCTTCCTTAAAATAAACTAATTTACAAAAAAAAAATTAGTATAAGCTTAACCACTTTTTAAAGATTTGACCGCACTGTTTGATTGTTACTTATAAACTGCTAACCAGTCATTCAAATGTTAGACACATTACCTACGCTTTGCATCATCTAACCTCATTTTTAATATAAAAAGTGATGCCAACAAAGATTCATATTAGAAAGCAATGCGTCCAAATATGTACAAATAGGTATGACACACACACAAGCAAACACACGGAAACACAAATATCCTAAGCAGATGTTAAATTATTTTTTAGTTTCTAGGATTGCATCATCTTTTAGTGAAATGAAGTTGTATATAAAGTTATCAACCATCATGTAGAATATAAAAATAACTTAGAAAAAGTAAATACATTTTACCATGAGATTGTATCTTATTCTTTTCTGAACATAATTTAGACATATATTTATGTTGTGGAAAAAAAAAGTATAAACTAAACATATCATTGAATAATGCGTAAAACTTACTATTCGCAACCAAAATCTATTGTTGCAAAAAAAAAAAACATGATTTCTGTTCCCCCAACTAACAATTATATCTAAATCTTAAACATTTATTTAAATTTAACCAGAAAATGATTTTCCTTTTTTTAAAAAAAGGTAAATTGTGAAATCAATACTAGATCAATCATTATAAAATATAAGTTGGTACAATTTGGTGAAATTGAAATCCTCGATTTTTTTTTTAACACGGATGTTTCTATTATTTATTTACTATAAGAATGGAAATCGAGGTAGATCGTTGGTGCCATTTGAAAGCAATAAACTCAAAAGTCTTCTGAAAAATTTGGTCTCGAAAACGAAGTCTAAGTCTACATATTTAAAAAAAAAAAAAAAAACGTTCTAAATTGTATTTCAACAAAACAAGTGTAATCACTGGCCAACAATTTTCAACTTTTGAAAAATTTCCAAAAAGATTTATATCAAATCTTATAAATTTGGGTTCAGTCAGCTCAAAAAACATATTGGTTTCTTTCTAGCAGCTCTAGTTTTTGAAATATTTAATTTTTCATATTTAGGGGAATATTCATACTAATTTTTAAGTTTTCCTTATTTTCAGCGTTTATTAAAATTTTCCAGAAAAATTTATATTCAACTTAATGTATTTGGGGTCAGTTAACCCAAAAATCACATTCAATTATTTCTAGGAGCTCTATTTTTTTTAAATATTTTAGTCTTACACATTTTGGGGGTAATTTCGTACTAATTTTAAAGTTATGATTATTTTAACTGTTTGTTAACTGTTTGTATAAATTTCTATGCCTTTTCATGTGTGAATAATTTAAAAACTAGATAGTGGAGTTACTAAAGCTCAAAAATTGGCAATTTTAGGGAACCCGGCAGAACAGCTTAGATTTTGATGATCTTTTTTTCAAAAGTCGGTAATTAAAAATACTTTAAAGTCTATAGATTAAAAATTGCCGGTGTTGCCGTTTTGATTTTTTAAATTTAATTGAAGATTTTTGTGAACAAAAACAAATTTTTTTCAAAAATTTTTCTTAAATTTCATAAATTAATTGATGCCAAAAGATTGTCTAGGAAATTCAAGGAAAAAAAATATATGGGAGTGAGGGACAATCTTCCATAGTTCAAGCGATAGATGCAATTTTCTTATTAATTGACTTCAAACACAAAAAAAAATATTTGAACACAACGGCAACACCTACAATATTCAAATATACATTTTTTAAAAGCTAGAAGCTTAGTCATATATGTCAAATTAAAATTAAGTTAATTGAATGAACGGCTTTTGAAAGAATGGTATTTGAACTCAGATTTTTGAAAAAAAAAAAAATTATTGAACAAATTTTAACATGTCGTTTTTTAAACTTGGTCGTAATGTAAAATGCATTTATTTTCAAAATTTTTTGGCCGCATTTATTCTGATTTCAAATTATAAAAGGAAATGTCAATGTGTATTACGGTTTATGAAAAAAATTAAAAAGTATTTCATTTTCGAAGAACTTTTTTTAATAAAAGTTTTGAAAAAAAATGTAACTTATTTTTTTTTAAAGTTCAACATCTAAACATAAAATTATTTTTTATTCATTTAATAACCCTTACTGTTGAAAGTTAAATAGCAAATATTTAAAGTTCCTATTTACCACAGTCTTTGAGAAAATTAATTATTTAAATGCAAAAATTCAGTTTTAATAAAAAAAAAACCATTGAAATTGAAGTAATTTTTCATTTTTTTTTTTCAAAAGTGTGATATATTTTACCTTTTGCTTCGAAATTCAACTGATAATATTTACGGCCAAAAATTTTTTTTAAATAAATTCATATTTTATTAGAAAAAGTTTGGAAAAAAGTAATTTTAAATTTTTCTAATAACATTTCTTTTTTTAATTCTGAGTTTGATTACCATTTTTTCAAAAAGTCTTGATTAAATTTAGTGGATTTAAATTTAAGATATAAGAATGAGCTTCTGGCTTTTTAAAAATGTATTTTAAAATATTATAGGTGTTGCCGTTGTTTTCAAAATATTTTTTTTGTGTTTGGGGTCAGAATGTTAGAAAATTGCATTTATCGCTTAAACGATGGAAGATTGTCCCTTACTGCCTTTTATATATTTTCCTTAAATTACCTAGAGAATCTTTTGCTATCATTTGTTTTATGAAATTTAAGCAAAAAAAATGGTTTTGTTAAAAAAAAAATAATTTTAATTTTAAAAAACAATACGGCAACACCGGCAATTTTTAATCTATAGACTTTTAAGTATTTTTAATTACCTACGTTTGAAAAAAAAATCGTCAAAATCAGAGCTGTTCGGCCGGGTTCCCTAATAATTTGCTTTAGTTACTCTACTAAGAGCTGCTAGAGAAAAACTAACGTTGTTTTCGGAATCAGGACCCCAAAAAAAACAATGGTCTTGAAAATTTTTGTTTTTTGAGCAGTGTTATTTTTTTTATTAATTTATGACTGAAATTATTAAAAAAAAAAAAAAAAACAGCAATAACATAAAAATTTGGAGGGATAAGCAACATAGGCCTTTGGAATATGAAAGTGGGTAAGTAAAAGTTTTCGATCACAATAAAAAAAAAAAAAACAAAAACAATCATAATGATATGAGTTGAAAGTGGGTTAAATAATTTTCTCTTCTCTCCTCATTACCTACTTAAAAAATTTGATCGAGGCCAAAGTTTTTATATTTCAAAAAATCTACAAAACTTGATAAAATATGCTATTTAAAGAGCTATTGCAAGTCTACTCTTATTGTACACTTTCTAAATTAAATTAAAAAAATCTTGAAAAGTAAAAAATCTTTCAAAATTTTTTCCAAAACTCAACATGATTTTTTTAATAAAAAAAATTAATATCTCAGAAAAACTACTTTGTCAGAAATCCATAGTTATTTTGCTAAGTTAAACCTAGATTGTTTGCTATAGAATCAAAAACTGGTATTTTTTTTTTTGCTGCTTAAAAATATTAATAATTTTCAATTAAAATACGAAGAACAAAACTTTTTTTAAGAGAATTCATCAATTAACGAAACGCTTTCAAAATATTATATTTTGAAAATTTGGTTAGATGTCCCAGAAACGAAAAATATATCAAAATTTTTTGGAATTTTCGAATTTGCAACACAACTTCGAAATTTTTTACTCTTTTTAAAATTTTTTTTTTTTTTTTGAACAAAGAAAAATTAAGATTCTAAAACCTATTAATAAAAATTTAATTTCAAGTAAAAACTTAAAAAAAGTTGTCAGGAAATAGCATTGTAATCAGACTTTCCCCGATCGCTATTATTGCCTTTTTAGCATTTTGCTGACGTTGGAATAATTAATTTACATTTTTTGGGTCACGTTTCGAAATAAATGAATTCATCACATAAATTGTTTAAAAAAAAAATCACATATTCACATACCTGACACATATTTTTTTGAGATATTTTTTTAAAGTTAATTTTAAGACCACAAGAATTATTTGAAAATTTCAAAATAACGGAAGCACTATTTTTTTAAATAAAATTAATTTATCTTAAATGGAACTGGGTATATGTTAATCGCGAATTACAATACGAAACAAAAATTCACTTCGGGGGTCAGTACTGAGAGAGCTATATAAGAAGACTTCTAAAACATCCTGTTGAATGTATCTTTTGGAATTGTGAATCGAAAAGCTTTGGCACATGCCTTTTATACCATCACGTTGGTGGCTAGCCGGCATAACAATCAACCAGTGATGAATTGAAATGCTTTACAGATAGCAGAAATTTTATTTTTTGTTTTTTCTTTTTTTTTTTATAGGAATCCTTGCTTTCCATCCCCGACCGTGAGTTTAGGTTTGATCTGAAATTTCTACTACAAAAAAAAAAAGATACTATATCTATATCTACTAAAAGAAGCCAACTGTTGCATGTACATATTGATACTTTTGTGGCGGGACGAACAACGGGGTTTCGCATTTTAGGGGGTTGTTGTCTCCTCTATATCTTTTCTATCTATCTATCAACCCGCTATTGGAATGGTGTTGCATTGAAATCACCATTTCTACGAAAGAAAAAGAATGAACAAAAAAAAAAAAATATGGAACATTCGTGTACTGGACGTCATACTATCGCGCAACAGGAATTAAGCTCAAATACTTCGTAAATGAAACGAATAAGTGATCACAAATTGGCTTGTGCTGTCTGTATTTTTTTTTTCATTTTTTTTAAGGAATTATAATTCAAATATAGATTCGAAGATATTTTGCGGGTGCTATAGGGAATTCCGTTTCACGCCCACTTTCTGTTTGGAAGAGACACGTTGTTGGATTATTCTTGCTATAGTTTTCTGAATTTTGGTTTCCTTTTGGGTTATAGTTTTGAAAGATTTTCAGAAGTTAATGAGACTCCCTGCTGGTCTTGATGGTCAGTTATGACAGAATAAATTGTTTATAGATATTTCAATTTCATCACTTAAGGGTTGAGGAGCTTTTTCTTAGATTAATGGTGACATGAGAAGATCAAATGTAGAGATGAAAATATGATGACTTATTTAATTATTGAAACACCGCATGTATTCATTGTGGGAAATTATTAACTAAATCATTAAGATAAGGGTTAATAGGACTAAATAGCTTTATTGATTGATTTAGAATCAATTAATTAAATAATTTTATAGTTGAATGAAAAACAAATTAAATTATCAATATATATTTTTAATTGGAAACCACGGGAAACTTAAACTTATGAAGAAATTGTTATAAAATGAAAACAAAAATGCGGAGTAAGAAAATATTTTTTCCAAACCAAACTTGAAAAAACTGTATTTCAAAATCCTTGTAGTTTAAAACACTGTATTTCAAAACTCTGTATTACAAAATTCTTTTTTTTTTTAAATTCTGTAGGCTGACAAATCGTTTTGATAATGTAAAAAATTACATTACCACAACGCTTTTTCAAACTTTTTACAGTATTTTAAAACACAGAACTAAAAAGAAATTTTTTTTCAAGAACTGTATCATATTTTAATCCGACTAAATGACACCAAACCGTTGTTATAAACTTTACTTAACCCTTTCGAACCCAAGCTATGAAAATCAATATTAAAAAATGTTTTTTCAGTATCATCGTGTCAAAAACATCACAACTAAGAAATATGAATAGCAAAAAGCTATTTTCTAAAATAATAAATGTCAAAAATAATGTGTTACTCTCTTGTTGCATGTAAGTAACATGCACTGCCTACGGCCACCAAAAAAAGTCGGACAACTGGGAAAATAATTTTTTATAGAACAATAATGTATGCTACTTCTTCTAAGCCAAAAAACAAAACACTTTCTGGATTAACATTTTTTATATTTTTTTTTTCAAAATTATGACCATAAATAAAATTTTTTTTTTTGCAAAAAAAAAAAGAAAAAAATGTGAATTTCAGTCCCTTTTTCGATAAACAAAAATTAAAGGTATGATATTTGACTAACTTTTTTTAATAATCCAGTAACTAGGCATTATTATCTTTCAATTAAGCCATCGAAACCTAAAAAAATATTTAATGGAATATTTTTTACGAATTTTTAAAAATATGTTAGATGAGAGTAACGCTGGGTCCGAAAGGGTTAAGTAATTGCAGTTGCAAAAACTTGTTTTAAATGTTATTTTCATCTTTGTATGTTCTTTTTCTCCTTGTCTTTTAAATTCATTTTACATATACATTACTTTAATGAATCACCAACTCGAACAAACAATTTGTATCAGGCATTTTTTAAGTTTCTTCGACATTTTTACAAAAATACCTACTGTATTTTTTGTATTCCTATATTTCAATTTACAGAATTTTGTAATACCTACAGCATTTTAATATACAGCATTTTACTCATTAAGTATTTTTGGTTTTTCCGTTTTTTTTTTTCCTTTCTGTTAAACCGACCGGTTTTAAACCGGGCCAATAAACCGGTTTTTGGAAAAACCGATTTTCGGTTTTTTTTTTTACTTGATTTGAGAGTAAAAAAAATTTAACCTCATTTGTCAACCAAAAAAAAAAAAACTTTTCGATTAAAATCCCTGAGCTAAACTTTTTTTGTTTGATTTTGTTATAAGAGTTCTTAGCTCACTCTTAATAGGAGTTTTGAGGAATTTTTTAGGCTGAATATGAATGAAAAATGGTAGGTTGAGAGAGGGAATGAATGTTTTGCGGGTTTTCAGTTTTTTGTCTCGTCGGATCTTTTTTTTTTTTGGACGTTTTTTTTCAGCCGGTTTTTTCGGTTTTTCGGATTTTTTGTGAAAACTGGTTTAAACCGCGAGGACAAAAAAACCGAAAAAACCGGTTGACCGAAGTAAAAAAGCCGAAACCGGTTTAAACCGGCCGGTTTTTTCCATCCCCAATTTTCAGTTGCAGGATTCTGAATTTACAGAATTTTGAAATACATAAATTTCGTTCCACAAAATTACTGTTTTTTGCTAACTTTTCTATAGTATGAAACATTTAGATAAATTGAAATAAAAAATGTGCTTGTAAAACAATTTTAAAGTTATTCGTAGAAAATATTCCAATTTTAAATGCAATATATCGATACCTTCCCGGAAGAATGTATTAAGCGACATTTATTTTCGAAAATGACTTTTTGATGTGGAAATATACTATACTACTAGTTGAGCGCCACGTTTTGGTACCATTTTGGTTGTTCTATCATGTATGGAAATGAAACAAGAGAGAAAATAAAACTGTGCAGCCCATACATTTCCTCACAGAAAAATTTCGTTTTTTGCGTTTCCTGAACAATTTTAGAATTGTAGCTTAATGCATTCTTACGGGAAGGTATCGATATCAAAACAATATGACTTTTAAAGTTATTATTATTCTGTTTCTTTTATTTTTTTCTCAAAATCTAAAGTTTCAACAACTTTACTACCAATTTTCATAGACAAATTAAAAATTTTAAGTTATACCGTTGCCAACTATGTTGAAAACTTTAAAAAAATATTGAATTTTTTTATTTTTTGTTAAACCAAGTTATGATTTTTTTTTTTTAATTTGATATGCTGAGTTCGAATCCACAGTAAAAACAATCTTTAACGTTACGTGTTCGAGATGAAAGTGCATTTTAAAGATACCTATTATATTTCAAAAACCTTACGTCATAAAAAAAAATATGCGAAAAGCAAAGTTACTCGTTACTACACTTAACTCGTGTAGAAAAATTACACTGGTCTGCAAAATTTAACTTCTTTTTTCTCTTTCAAATATTTTTTTTTATATTATGAAAGATTAGACTTTCCTAAATCTGGTTTCAGAAAAATTCTATCAGGTATCATTTTTGTAAAAATGATTTTTGAAAAATGTGAGTAGTTTCTAAAAAATCAATCTTTTAGATTCATTTGAACTTGTATAAAATTAAAACTATTCGCATTGAGCTCAAATTTAGAGAACTTATTCTTCATAATATGACCTATCGATTGGCACCAAATATGTTCTTTTACATTCATGTTTACTCATTTTTTAAAATACTGATTGACAAAAAAAGCAGACATTTCGAAATCCTTCACTTTTTAGTAAATCCTACATGAACAAAAGCACCTTAATTAAGGAAAATGTAAAATATCAATGCCAATTATATTTAAAAAGTCAAATATGTAAAGAAAACCAAAATAAAATACATTAAACAAAAGTTTTACGTGTTTTGTAATTTTATATACAATTTTTCTATTTAGAAATATCTTATTTGTAATAAACCATTCGATAAACTGCCTTGTAAAGCTTCAGATTTGTTTCTCCCAGAAACAATAGTACACTTTTCTTATAGTTTTTGATGTGTTGAGTTAGAATCTGAAGTCAAAAAAATTCTATCACGTCAGGATTTTAAGATATTCGCATTAAAGTATCACAAAATCAAGTTTTTTTTTTAGAAAATCTCAAAAGAACTACTATATCTCAAAAACCAGAGCTGACCGAAATTTTTTGAGTTCAGATTCAAAATCAGCACACTAAGTCCATTAGAAAAGTATACTTTTGTTCTAGGGAGAAAGATATATTAATTTTTAGAGATCAGTTTCTTTATGGTAAGATATGAAGAAAAGAAATATTGAGAAGATTGAAATTGAATTTGAAAGAAAAAAAAAAGTTCTTTCATAAACCGTATCAATTTTAATTGAAAAAAATTACATTGTGCCAAAATATTTCTTCGAAAACAGCAAAAAAAAGTGGGTTTTTGAGATTTTCTAACGGGAATATCTAAAAAAACGTGACGTGCTAGGTCAATACTTTTTTAAAAATGGTGTATTTGACAGGGGAAATAAGAATAAACAGTCTAAACACTTTTTTTCTTGTAAAAAGGTGCTTTTTTGAGTTGTAGAGAATTGCAAAAAATAAATAATAATAATTATCATACACCCTCCACCACAAATTTGTATATACTGTTTTGATCCTTCATTGTTTCTTGAGGATACAATTTTTTTTTAATTACTCCCTAATTTACCTGTATTACAAGTAAACTTCTCAAAACTTGTAAACGTTGTTTTTTTTTCATGTTTTAAATGAAATTAAAATTAAAGTAAAATAGATTTTTTGAAACAACTTTAGTATATTTACATACCTTATATGTACCTATATAGCTTTAACTATACATATAGACACAAAAATAATATATTTTTATTAATATTTCAATCAAAATCAAATAACAGTTAATAACATTCTAAGTTGTCATTTAGACAGTCAATGATAACGTTTATCGGTGTCAAATTATGTCAAAGGCATTATCTTCTATAAATAAAATACGCATTATTGTGAAATTAGATTATTCCTTTATGATTTGTGATTTAATTCCCATTTTTTTTTTTTTTTCTAAAAAGCAATACAATATGCATGCCACCTTGCGAATTGTTTTTTTTTTTCAAACTTCTGAATTATATTTTAATCACATAAGAAGAATATAGAAGTACCTCAAAATGTTTATTTTAAATAGCAACATTCAGCGTCATTATTTCCTTCAAAAATCAAAAAACCACATAAAATTAAATCACAAGTGTTGGGTCATCCTTACAAGACACTTACATAAGTAGAAAATTTTTTTTTATTATTCTGTTCCATTTCATTACAGGAGTAACGTTCTTTTTAGCATATTCGCGTGCGTCTTATCCACTACTTTGGCTTTTATTTATCATTCAATCAGCATGCGAATAAAGTTCACATTCTAAAGGTCTTTTTAGATGAATGCGTTCGTTTTTAAAAAGATGTTTGTTTTTGGTTACGAACGTATATACGAGTCGAACGTAATGATTTTTTTGAACTTTATCGGTCACTGTGGCGTATGCGTAACATTTTTTTTTTATATGAATAAGCTTAACTTTCAATTGAATTTTTTTTTTATCTAACAAATTTATACTTTGTATCTTATCTTCATGGACACTTGCAAACACAGGAAGTTAAGCTGAGTAAACTCTTTTTTTCTATAATCAAATAGAAATTGAAACCGATTTGAAAAAAAAAAAAAAAAAAAAAATAAAAGACAACCTAAGATATTGAAGAACTATTAAATGCTAAAGATTTTTTGTTAGCAAGTTCATTCACTTTTAACTTTTAGTAAAATCTTTTTTCTATAATCAAATAGAAATTGAAACCGATTTGAAAAAAAAAGACAACCTAAGATGTTGAAGAACAATTAAATGCTAAAGATTTTTTGTTAGCAAGTTCATTCACTTTTAAATTTTAGTAATTCTTCGTATATAGAGCCTTTAAGTTTCTCTCAATCAATTCAGATTTGCATTTCTGACTTAGTTCTAGAAAACGCTTTCTCATTCTTATTTCTTTTATCGTTAAAATTGCATATGTATGTGATGTGAGTTGCATTTGGTTCTTGCTTTCAAACGATCAATTTTATATGGATGATACATGTTTTAAGAGTTTCACGATAACGAACATTTAAATTAACATGGCGCTATTCTTTCAGGAAATCCCTTTTCCGATTTTTTAAAAAGTTTTCTTACAGATCTTTTACAGAACATTTTCATCATACATACTAATACACGAAAGGAATACCCCAAGGAAATATTAGAACATAGTCTGATATCTATAAAAATTGCAACAAAATTGCACAAAATAACGAACCGTACACGAGTGAAGGACATTAATTCAAATTCCCTTAATTTTATATTCGAAATACAATTGGGGGTGTGTAAAAAGAAATAAAATTATACATTTCGTTTTTTGCAAATTAGAATAATCTTTTGTTCAAACCGTTTGTTTAAATAATTCGTATTCGTTCAAAGCATTGATTTACTGAAAATTAAATATTGATCAGATTTTATCAACCGCTTTCAAGATAAAATAACAATGTTTAAATTATTTTTGAACAGGTATTTATAATAAGATTTTGCCTTCTAACGCAGATATTTACACAAGGCTCTTATAGAATATATTTTAACGGCAAAACTTACATTATATTATTAGCAAGTGAAACAAATCTACTTGAGTATACAAGTGTTTCGAAGGACAGAAAACAACTTTACGATAAATAAAATACTTCAAATCAAGATATGATACTTTTTAATCCCTAATGCATTACCTATTTGGAATTATATATTTTTGGTTGATGTATGTATGTAGTGGGTTGTATTCATAGTTATTTTTAAATCTTTCTCCCATTGACCTGAGATCTAAGCAATGAAATTAAAATGGGATAAGCTCTAGATTTTGTTAGTCAATCTTCAAGAGTGTGTATGAGCATGCCTATCTATATTTTATTTTGGCAAAATAATGAGAGGAATTTCCTAACAATTTCCATAAAAGTTTTAAAGTTGGGAATAAAGCAAAGTACTATTATTACATTAAATCGGCCTAGGCAAGTCACTTAGGCAAAAGCTAAATTATTTGTTAGTCACTGTGGCGTATACATAACATTTTTTTTATATAAAAAAACTTATCTTTAAATAGAATATTTGGGGCTATCTCTCAGGTTTTTCATTATAAAACACCTACAACAAATTGCCATATACGAATGTATCTAACCGAAATATTTTTAATGAGAGGTTTGAAAAGAATAACATTTAAGTTTAATAATACTTGACCATGAGATAATCGATGTTGCATTTAAGTATTGGCTTAACTATTTATAATTACTAGTGTAGTATCGAGTTTCATTCCGAATAAGTAATCGAACAAGTCTTTATAAAATAACAATCGAACAGGTCTGAATAATAAAACGTCAAGTGAAAGTCAACCGTGCCGAACCGGGAAAATCTCTCTGCAAGAGGGATCACTTGAATGCCAACAAGACTATATCCTTATGTACCATTCGACACCGCATTCAACAACTTTAAAAACTCCTGCGGAGTTAATGTTTAAAAGAAATATTCGCGACAAATTACCGTCAATCAACCAACTGCTAGACGGTGACCACGAAGACGTTGACCACGAAGTCCGAGATCAAGATGCTAGAGAAAAGTGGAAAGGAAAGTGCTATGCCGACAACAAGCGTCACGCAAAAGTAAGTGACGTTAAAGAAGGAGATGATGTTGTTGTGAAGCGCCAGATAGTTACAAATAAACTTGCTACTACATTTGAGCCCGTAGCTTATAAAGTGGTTGATCGAAAAGGATCTGAAGTAACGGTTCAAAACCCAAACACAGGAACTGAGTATCGAAGAAATGTAGCACATGTAAGAAAAGTACCACCGGGTGTTTTTAAGGCAGCATCGGCAACTCCCTCATCCCCACCTGTGCAAACATTGCCAATGGAAGAAACACAAGCACCAAAAAGGAAGCGAACGATGCCAAATCATTTTCTAGAATATGACCTTTCAGAAGAGTAAAAAAAAAAAAAAAAAAAAAAAAAAAAAAAAAATATGTATTTGATTTAAAAAAAAAAAAAAAAAAAAAAAAAAAAGAGGAAAGTATATGTAGTATCGAGTTTCATTCCGAATAAGTAATCGAACAAGTCTTTATAAAATAACAATCGAACAGGTCTGAATAATAAAACGTCAAGTCAAAGTCAACCGTGCCGAACCGGGAAAATCTCTCTGCAAGAGGGATCACTTGAATGCCAACCGTTGAGCTGCGAACATAGGATATAACAACTAGTATCGCCAATAAGTCGAAATTTGACCGTTAACCATAAATTTAACCAAAAAAATATGGTAAGGGGACAATAATATACGCATACGGGAAGTGGTAGGGTTGAGTTTTTAATGGTAAAAAATGGTATATCTCGATTTCCGGCAAAACTACAAGTCCTATGGAAAAAAGTTGTATAGCAAGGTTGTAGGTAATAAAAAGATCTACAACTTATTTACAAACAATTTTTTCACATAACCTCAAAATTTATGTGAAAAATTCAAAAAACCGAGTTTTTGGTTTTTTATTTTTATCTTTTTCAAAAAAATGTTTTTTTTTCTACGAAGTTTGGTGAAAACTTACCTTATTATATCCCGAATACACAGTAATTTATTTGATTTAAAATATTTATTTTTTAACCTTTTTTTTACTTAATACCAAAAAAACACCCTAATTTTCAATCGAAAATTCACGTGTCAAAATATCAAATTTTCAAAAAATCGGTGGGCATTTTGTTCGTTAAAATCTCTACTTTCTATTAGTGTAAACAAAAATTTACATTAGTACACCAAAGCGCATCTTCTCGGAAAATGCAAAAAGCTTGAATTCGAAAATTTTTTTATCATTATTTAAAATTTCGGCCTATTTATTAAAATTTACACTTAAATTACTCAAAAACCGCAACATTAATCAATGTAACATAAAATCTTACCCTCTACTCTACTGGTATAACGATGAGGGTAGGTCGTCCTAGGCCGGATCTTCTACTATAATACCAAATGTATTTTGAAAACAATTTTGTAGAAAAATATTTATAAAAAACAAGCTTTTAGAAAAGACTGTGCGGTTTTTGATTTTTTTTTTTCTGAAAATGGATATCAAATTATGTATAAAAAAGTTTTAAAAAGTTACACAACTTAGCCCTGATTTTTCAATCGTCAGTTAGACTATCAGAAGAATATATGGGGATCGGGTCAAAATTCTGCTTTTCAAAATTCTGCTTTTTTAACGAAAATTCTGTTTTTCAAAATTCTGCTTTTTTTCTATTCTGCTTTTCAAAATTCTGCTTTTTAAAATTCTGCTTTTCAAAATTCTGCCAGCATTATACTTGAACAAAAAAATTCTGCCAATTCTGTTTTTTTTTTTTTATAGCATATGCGCTGACTAAAGAAAAATATACCTCATTAATGTAATTCAACATATTTTTTAAAATGCATAGACTGACTTTCTTTCAAATAAAATCTATGTTTAACTTATTGGGACCGATGTTGTTTGATACAAAATATTCCTTTTCTTATTAAAATTTTTGAATATTCATCTTTATTTGATAAATTAAAAAAATTTTAATTATTTTCGGAAATGTATTAAAAACCTTTTCTTAATATTTTCAAATTTATTCATTTATAAAACAAAAATTAATTTGCTTTCAAAGAATGACAAATTATGAAGGTAAGTAACCAAATAAGCAGAAAATTTTTCAAGAAGATGATTTTACAAATTTTTGCAAAAAATTAAAAAAGGGTTTGGAAAATGTTAAGAAGCGCGCGCTTTTTAACATTTTCCAAACCCTTTTTTAATTTTTTGCAGAATTTTGAAAAACAGAATTTTGAAAAGCAGAATTTTGAAAAACAGAATTTTAAAAAACAGAATTTTGAAAAGCAGAATTTTTTAAGCAGAATTTTGTAAAGCAGAATTTTGAAAGCAGAATTTTGACAAAAGAATTTTGACCCCGGCAGAATTTTGACCTCAACCCGAATATATGTCAATATAAAAAAAAAACTTTTATTCCTAGGAATAAGCCCTATCTGAGGTTTATCTGACTATTGAAAAATTGGCCCTTAAAAATATAAATTAAACTTAATCTCTTTGTGCTGCATTCTTAAACATTTAAAAAAAAATAAACAGTTATCTTTTGAGTCACTGTTGATTGTGTTATCGTCTAATTCATTATTTCTTATTTATTAATCTCTTAATAATTTCACTTACTTTATAGCACTTACGTTCATATCACTGCGCATGATATTTTGCTATCTCAAAGCAAAATCAGCTGGCTGTAAATGCTCTTAAATAAATAAAAATGAACAAATTTGTTTGATTTCAGTGTTGCCCTCATGCCAACTGAATTATATGTAGTTTTTACGGTAGGTATACCTATTCTTTTTTACAAAAAAAAAAAATAATTGTTTTAAAAAATAATAGTTATATAATCTTTAATTGAAAAACTTGAAAAAATACCTCAAAACACCTGTGACGATCTGTTGCCGATGACCAGCCACCAGTGTAGGAAGTACCTACCGTAATCTCAGTTTGAAATTTCGACATGATTGGCTTTAAAAAGTTTTTAATTTTTTTGTAGGCATGGTAGAAGTATGATTGAAGCCTCATATAAAAGGTGAAATAAAAATGATATAAAATTTATTATAGGTTGTCACTTAAAAAATGGATTTAATGGCGTTAGAAGAGATTGTTTTGCTTTTTTTATGAAAACTAATTGGGTTAAAAAAATTCTAGCTCTTTTTGTAGATGTTGTATAGACATGGTTGATATAAATATTTTGAGCTGAAACAATAAGCTTTCAGATGGTATACAATTTTTTCGTAGGTTGGCTTATAAAAAAAATATGGAATAAAAAAAAGTTATATTTTTTCGATTTTTTTTTTTTTTTTTGCAAGAAAAATGATTCTTAAGGTTTCACTTCAACCACGTGTGAATTACACTCATTTTTTTTTTTTAATGAAGGGCTACTAAATTATGAATCAAGCAAGTTGTTCTTCTTATAATATAAAGACAGTTATTGTTTAAATATAATTCGAATCCTGATTGTGAAAATAATCCCGGCAGGACTGAGCATAACATTTCCCTCTTCTTCTCCTACACTTTTCTTCTTCGCGAAAGGCAAAGGAAATTGTAAAAAAGGATCCTTTAAGTACTTAACTATCTTCTATAATATTTAAATCCACAGTATTTCACTAAATACCAAATTAAACTAAATACAAAACCTTATACTTTTCTGACCTGATATGCATTTATCTCTTCCTCCTATTTTAAACACTATGGCAATACTTTACCGGCAAATATGTTATTCAAGGTCACTCAATTGTAGCTACCCCATTCTCTTTCTATTTTTTCTATTACACAAAAATAGTTCATCGAATGGCTTAGTAGGTGAATGAAGTGTGCAGTGAATTATTTTCTATAAACTGTCATTAAATTTTTATTATATTAAAACAGTTTTATGTTTTAATTTTTTTCCTATTTATTTGTACATATAATTATAAAAAGTTTAAAATGAGTGCATCTGTAATATTTGTAAACAAGTTTCATCAACTACTGTCCGTTCGCAGTTTAAATGCAGCTAGATACTTGTCAACTTCAAAATTATGTTCACAAAAAGAAGAGTAAGTTTTAGTTAAATTATTGGGTTATGAAGTCAGTAATTTATATTTAGGTATAGAATGTTGCTAACATACAAGTGTTTATTAAAATGGGTGGTTTTTTGTTTGATCGAGTTGTCAATGAATGCAATTTTTGTTTACCTTGCAAAAATTCGTAGAAATATGTTCAAGCCTTTTTGACTTTTGGTCAGCGGATATGGTTATCAATTATTGTGGTGTTGCCACTTTATAAGTAATGTAGTCTAAGTGTTCAATAAGTGTAAAATTGAAATTGTTGTAATTTTAACAACATGTTTTATCTTATTTCATCACTTGTAATAGGGAAGTAAAAACAAATAAATTTTTCATAGTGGGTCACTGTGGTGTATGTGTAACTTTTTGATTGAATAATTTAATCGGTTGAGGAAAATTATTCTTTCTAAATAATGCTTGCGTACACATCCCCTATAAATGTAAACATAGTATGGGAGAGGATTGAAAAAGAGGAACGCGAAATATTTTTTTATTATAATGGGTGGGAAATTTAAAGTTTTGTAAATTATTCGACACATCTTACGGTGCTCCAAGTATAAAGCTCAAGTCCATTTCTGGTTTAAGGAATATTTCAAGAAAGAATGCGATAGAATGCAAATTGGTTACTGATGATACAAATTTTTAAGTTATTGCAATTTTTTCGATTATGGCTCTAGCAATTTTCATTAAACTGAACTGTACTGTACAAGAGAATTGCAATAAAAGTGCGTTTTAAGTTTTTTTCAAAAAACACAAAAAACAAAACTATGAGCTTTCATTAAAAAAAAATTCATTCCTCCATGTCGGCTCTCTGCGAATGTCGACCGAATTTCTTTAAAATTTATATAGCGAGAGTTTTTTTTAAAGACAAGTTAACTCATATAAATAAAATTGCTTTGAACTGCAAGAGTAAGTACTTGCGACACAGTCGTGAACTTAATTTGTTATCCGAAGATACCCATTTATATTGTGAGCCTTTTGTTTGCAAGCGTTAAACCATTTTTCCGCTTCAAAACTTGGTTTTTGAATGATTCGATTCTTCAGTCGATGATAACCTTCCTTAATGCCACAAAACTTGTTTCCAGCTAAAAGTATCTGACACTATCTCGAATCAAACATTTATGATCAAAACTGGTCAACGGGTGTTTCTAATTCAGCTCTTTTCAGCTCTATCATGATTTTCACATGTTAAATTTTTCAATTAAATGTATTGAAAATTTTCCGCAAAATTCGCCACCAAAATTTAAGTGAAAGAGAGCTGTGGACTTCCTTACATTTCGCCTGAAAAAAATCATGGTAATTTTTCCAAACCTGAATAACTCTTCGCCCGGAACTCACAATAAGAGACATTTTGCTCTGTTCAATATATTGAATGTCCCCTAGTGTGGATTTCACATAGAAAATTTTTCACCGGAAATATTTTCGTTTTCCCGGAAATATCCATTGTGTTTCACCCCAATGGAATTTTTAAGTGAAAAGTGAGGCTTTGGACTAACTTGAATTTTACCTAAAAACATAAGTGTAATAATTTTTTGAAGGTGAACAACTTTTCGCGTAAGGTTTCGAACGTGTACAACTTTTCACCCGGAATTCACAATAGGGAAAGGTGAAATTTAGGGAAACCTTGCTTACGTAAAACTGACATTGGGGTTGATTTTGATCTTCATGTGAACAAGATTCCGCCCGAAAAAATTAAATCTCGTTTTTTTCTATGGGGTATTTCGTTCGAAAAATATTTCACTTACGAAAAATTACCCTTATTTTGATCTTTTTCAAGTGAAATGGCAGGTAATTGATAGCTTTTTTTCACTTAAATTTTGTTGGCGATCATCAACACAGCTTAGTGAAAAATTATAATTTTATTCGCAATATTTCGGGTGAAAAATTTTCCACGTGAAACTCACAATAGAGTTGATTAAGAGGATTTCGATAAACATTCAGATTATTCTACATCCTTACCAATAATAAAATTTATGAATTTCGAAGTTTTCAGCACAATTTTTAGGTTTTTTTGAAAAATTAAAAAAATATGCGTACTCAATTTTTTAATTCGTTTTGATCGGTTTTCAATAAAAACTCAATATTGTCTTCTTTATTATTAAATTTTGTTCTTCTCTTATTAAAGATGCAAAGTCCTAGTCGTTGGTGCTGGCAGTGGAGGATGTGCTATGGCAGCAAAGCTTTCCTCAAAACTGGACAAAGGAAGTGTTATCGTTTTAGAACCTGCTGATGTATGTAAAATATACAAAAATATCTTTTGCTACAAAATAATAATCTTTTATTTTAGAAACACTACTATCAACCCATGTTCACTTTAATTGGAGGTGGTATGAAACGCCTAGAACAATCATGTCGTTCAATGTCTGATGTTATTCCAAAAAATGCCAAATGGATTAAAGAAAAGGCCATAGAATTTGATCCAAAATCAAATACAGTAACAACATCATCTGGTAAAAAAATTACCTACGATGTATTAATCGTTGGTACTGGTTTACAATTAAACTATAATAAGGCAAGTTTCTTCCAACGAGACAAATTTTTTTATAAAACTTGTTTAAAAAAATTCCTTATAATTTTAAGGTTCCTGGTCTCGAAGAAGCTCTTTCAATACCAAATGGAAATGTTTGTTCCATCTATTCACCCAAATACGTCGATCGAACATATGAAGCCTTACAAAATATCAAAGAAGGAAATGCAATATTTACATTTCCAGCATCGCCAGTTAAATGTCCTGGAGCACCACAAAAAATAATGTACATTGCAGAGCATTATTTTAGAAGGGTAAGTATATTCTTAAAATAGTTGCTTATGAAAACCTACAACTTCTTTTCAATGACTATTCTATAAATCGACTTGAAGGCGACGACGACAACAAGAAGATGATGCTTAAATTTGAATTTATTTATTTTCTTGTCTTCTCTTCTCTCTAATTTTGGGGCTTCCTTCTTCTTCTAGTCAAATAAACGAAATAAAATCAATATCACTTACAATACTGCATTGCCAGTTTTGTTTGGTGTAAAATACTATGCTGACGCATTATGGCCAATTTGCAAGGAACGCAATATTAAAGTAAATTTGAGAAGAAACCTAATTGAGGTTCGTCCAAATGAGAATTTGGCAATTTTTCAAAATTTAGACAAACCTGAAGAAATTTTTGAAGAAAAGGTAAACTTTGATAAATAGTTTATAAGGATTTAATAAGTTTGTTCTCAATCCTTACAGTATTCAATGCTACATGCTGTCCCTCCAATGAGTGCTCCTGATGAATTAGCCAAATGCACCGAATTGGTTAATGAAACTGGTTTCGTTGATGTTGATAAAAATACTATGCAACATGTTAGACATAAAAATGTATTTGCTATTGGTGATAGCTCCGGTTCACCAAATTCTAAAACTGCTGCTGCTGCAGGTAACCAACTCACAAAGTAAAGCATCTTTTTCTAAATTTGTTTGTTCTCCTTTTCTAGCTGCCCAATCACCTGTAATCTACAAAAACATAATAGCTTTTCTGAACGGCAAAGACCTCAAAGGCTCATATGATGGCTATGCATCGTGTCCACTTGTAACTGGTTATAATCGATGTATATTGGCTGAGTTTGATTATGACTTGAATCCTTTGGAAACTTTTCCAATACCACAGAACAAAGAACGATATTCAATGTTCTTTATGAAAAAGGAATTGATGCCTTCACTTTATTGGCACATGATGCTTCCAGGTTATTGGAATGGACCAGCGTTAATGAGGAATGCATTATCAGTTTTTAACATTGGGACAAAAAAGAACTGAAAAGACGATTAAACAACGAAAGGAAAAAAAACCATCAAATTTCAACGTAAACTCTTTTTTTTTAATAATTCAGGTCATGTGGTTCTTATAATTATAAACATATTTAATTCATTATAAAAAATAAATTGAATGAAAACATAAGTATTAATTACTTTTAATTAAGTTAGTAAAAAACAGAGAAATAAAGAAAAAAATTATTATTAGTCCGTTGAATCTTTATAGGTTCCATCTTAAAACACTGCATTTCCGATTACATGATACGACGCCAATTTGCAGTACAGATCAGAGGCAAAAGATATAATAGGAATTGAATAAATTATAGGGAATTGTATAGGATTAACATCTCATATCTTGGATCGCTTACTGGTGTGCCCCTCAATGCCAACTGTGCATCTCGAAGAAACCTCATGTGGTTGCATACTAGTCTCGGCCGGATTGCTTGGTCTCTTCCTATGAGGCGATGCTATCGGTGATTTTTGTTTTAGACATTCCACGTCGTCAAAGACAACTTGCGCCCCTCCAGCACAAGTTGGAATCACATTACCTTTGTAGAGTTTCGTTTCAACTTCGCCATCGGTATCGGCTTGTTGCGACACAAGACAGTATTTTGTCTGTTTGCCAGTGAGATCTTTCACATCGGGCAATTTATTTATTGATTTCCGATTTGGTAAGTACGGTTGCAGGATTGTGCCCAGAGGCACTGGATTGGCTGCCCTGTGTTCTAACCATTTTTCACCAGCCGAACGGGATCGACGATGACGATTGTTAGCAACTGGAACGCCCTAAAAGAAAAAATCATATTTAAATACATTTCTTCAAAATTGACAACCAAATATAACTCTTACCCTAACAGTCCTTGGAGTTCCATTAATTTCGACAGTTCTAGCTGTCGAATGTATTGTTGTTGTTTGAGCATGAGAACGCAATGATGGCACTGCTGTTGTTGCTGCTGAATTAATTTCACTTAAATTCTCTGAACTTTGTGATCGTTTCAGGCCAGGAATGTCATCGGATTTGATAATATTCGATACCAATCGCAGTTTCTCATCCTTTATACGCATCCTTTCTTGTAGCTTTTGTCGTTGTTCGCGTAATTTTATTTCTAATTCACGATTTTTTTTATCCGCTTCAACGGCCATTTTGGAATTGAATTTTTTCTTTTGTTTTTCTTTTTCTTGTTCTTTTTGTGAGAGAAGATTTTGATTTTCAGAGAGTTTTCTTTGTAATTCATCGAGTTGACGTTCGCGATTACTTAATTTATTGTTAAGAATATCGATGGAACTTTCGTGAACACGAAGTTTATTTTCGAGTGCTACAATGCGTTCACGTTCGCTATTGTAGACAGCTTTGATAGATGCTAATTCAGTTTTTAAGCAGAGATTCTCTTTTTCAACTTGGACCAAATTCATTCGGAAGTTATCACCTAAAATTTTTAATTTTCTACATAAAATAATTATATAATCAATAGGATTTGTTAATTTAAAAATGCAAAACAAAAATGTGTACTTTGGGCAATATCTATTTAAAAAATTAAATAGATACTTCGGTGTGGTTTAGATTAATTTTTTAATTATCAAAAAATGAGATCAGCATATAAATTTGATTGATGGGACAAGCTTATAATTGCAAATCTGTGTGAAAGTGATAATTAAATGAGCTTTGGGAATATTATTATTATTATACAAACACTTTAGGTTTCTTTTCATTCAGTTAAGGAGCTATATTTTTATAACCATTTTCATTTCTGAAAATCGTGGTGTGCGATGGGGACAATAAATCATAAAGGCAAAATAGTGCAATTTAAAATGCATTTTTGGTTTGAAACATAAGAAATTAATGCTCTTCACAAAGCGATGCAAAATTAAATTTACTAGTGAAATAACTTTAAATTAAACAAGCAATTTTCATGCATCGCTTGAAGAAAAAAATGTGGAGTTAAATTTCGTGCGAATTATATGCTAGCTTGGATTTATTCGAAAAAAAAAAAAATTGAACACAAAGAGCATAGGAGAAAAAGAAGAAAATCGAAGTTGTTCGTTCCTTGCAATGTTGTGTCGACGAAAGCTCACAATAGGTGCGAATATTGCATTTATGGATTTTATGGAATTTATTTTTTTCATCAGAATGTTATTCTCAAATCATCATCAATTTAAAGTCTATTTTTGTCTGCACTATGGGTAAAAAAGCTGTGTTAGTTTAAATTGCTCATTTGGAATAGCATTCGCACAAAATCATTCAATAACTTACCGAACTCTATTTTTAGAGGAATCCATGGGATATTTTAAGAGATATACATAACATCATTTTATATGGACATATTAGTTTTATATTATGAAGGGTTCTGAAATATGTATTTATCAAGTTAAACGTTTTGGAAAATAAAAATCCTTCATTTTATTTGATTTTTTATTTGGTTAAGGTGGTTTAAAAAATTAATTGACCATTGGCAAATGAATGACTGACTTGGTTTTCCAAGAAGTTAAAAGCCAAAATTTTGTGAATTGTTGTATGTAAGAAGAACAAATTCACTATAATTAACGTATTTTATGTATATTAGTTTTTTTTTTTTTTTTTTTTAAGTTGGAAATGTTTAATCTCAGCTACCAAATAATAATCTTTTAAACTAATGCATACAACGAGGTGTTTTCAAATGATTTTTTTTCTTTTAAACGCTTCTTAAGTCTTGGTTGACTTGAGTTTAACGTTCGAGCAATTTTTATCACGTCATTGGCATCGGGTTAAGATGTTTACATAAGTACCTAAGCTAACAGAATAGGTGCACAACTTTTCGAAGTTCCAGTGGTCGTTTTTTCTCAAAGTGTGGGTATCAACTCATTGTTTATGATGTTGGCAGAATAAACGAAGAAAAATCAACAGAATTGGAACCATTCTACAAAAATATTATTCTGCAATAGAAAACAGTAAATATTTATAGGTTACGCACCACTATTTGGGAAAAACGATTTATAAACATTTGAAAAGTGTATTTTTAAAACGTTATTTTTTGTACAGTTTTCTTTAGTGTAATACACTTTTTTTTTGAACAAAAGAAAAAAGATTCGACAAAAAATTTATTTGAAAAAAAAGACAAAGGTTATATAAAATGGTGTTAAATTGAACGATGAATTTCAATTTATATTATATATCTCGATGATTTGTGTGGATCATAATCAAAACTCATTTTATCCACTTTAAGAGATTTCGGGTAAATCGAGACAACCAAAAAATAAATAGGTTTCGGAATTAACCACACATTTTGTAGTCTGATATTTTGGTCTGAAATAAAATTTTGGACACAACCTTGGGCCCAACGTATGTTTTTGAATGATACGCACAAAACCTCATACCTAAGTCATTTCTTTGAAAAGTGGATATACATTATGTAATAAATAGGTTTTGATTCTGATCCACACATTTAAAGAATTTTATTCAAATATTTTCTATAGCTATGGATGAATCTAATTTTGTTTTTATTCGTAACTGCGTGTTCGCAATTTTTCAAAAAAAAAAAAAAATACATAAACAAATGTTCACTGCCCAGCAAACATTTTTGTGAATGTTTACTAAACGTCCAGTTTATGTGAAGAATATTCATTCGAATTACATTCACTTTTCTGGATCAAATATGAATGCAAGAATCAATTTTCCTTCACATAATGTGAACGCGCATAAGTAAAACCTCAAAAAATTCCGGCTATTTCCGTTATTTTTTAACAGCAGATCAATATTAAATGATTTTTTGAGGCAAATGAAAATTTACATGATTACAGAACAATGTAGGTTTTTTTGATTTGATTAAATAATCATTTCAAAATCGCGTTATTATGTATTTTGGATTAATAAGAATTAAGGGAAATTTTAGGTGCCTTGACTCACTTTCGATGTCATTCGAAGACACTAAATGACTTTTTCAATTCGAAAAACTAAAAACACGTAGTTTTTAATTGTTCAAATTTGTTAACAAAAAAATATATATCAAAAGCCTAATCGGCCAATTTTTAAATTAAATTTGATTTTTTAAGGTTAAATCTGTTTTAAATTTTTTTTAACTCATAAGCTAAATACACAACATCATTTTTTTCAATTTGCAATACTTTCAATATTTTTGTTTCCTTGTTTTTCCCAACATCTTTGCAAAAATAAATAAAATTGATACAAATTAACTTACATCGATTCTCCAAATCAGCACATAAAATCTTTCTCTTCTCAATTCGATGCATTAAATACTGCATTAGTTCTTGTATAGCTGAATCACCTTCAGGACTATCAATTTTATAATCTGGGAAACCTGGTCCAAGTGTATAAACAAGACCAAGATCAACATCTAATTTCTTGGCATCAGTATGGCCCAAATCATTCAGATTATTCACAGCAATCTTAAAGATTTTATTAGCCTTTCTACGACCAGGTGTTAGTCCATAATCTGGTTTCATCGGAGTAGCTCTGGCTATTTGTACTTCTTGTGTCATTTCAGCGAATTTCATTACTTGCTACAATTTAAAGATTTAAAAAAGATTCATTTACAAAAAGAAAATATACAAAACTAGTAGATGGAACTCACTGAATTCTCATCAAAATCTTCTGCTCTTGGATTTACACAAACAATCATAGAAACCTGACCCTCACCATCAAAGTAATTCTTAAATAAATGTGTTATCTTGGAATCTCTGTAAGGAATCTTCTTCTGATTTGAGGTTGTTTGATTCTCTCTCAAGTATTCTAAGCATGTCCTTAGAGTCATGAGGGAATTATTAATGTTTCCTGCCTCGCGCAAGCGTTGTCCAGTGTTTTTTGTGCGCGACGATCGCTCGCTTCCAGCCAAATCGACCAACGACAGCTGACTAACGGTGATTGTTCGCTTGTCCTGGATCACAGTCTCACCTTGACTATCTGTGGGTGCCTGCACCAATCTAACATTGAATACCGAATGACTACGGCTGGATTCTGCATTAAGTACAGTGTGTCCCATGCGTTTGCGTTTCTGGCCAGTTTGGAATGCTTCGATGGCTTCTTCGACTGATTTGATTTCAATTTCAGTTACTCCATGGACAAACATATTGTGATTGGCATCTTCGCGGATAATTTTACTCTGCAATGTCCTGGAAGGGAAAATTATAAAATTATAGATACAGGATCAATGCATCATCCAGATCAATGAGAAAGAGATTTCGAGACGTATTTTTTATTTGGTATGTGTGATTAGCTTTAAATTAAAGTAAAATAAAAATATGGAAACGGAGTGAAAGAAAGAATATAATGCTTTTCCTGACTCTTTCGTTAGTGGACATAGAAATAGCACAGTTTTTTATCCGTTAAATTTTTATTCTGCGTTGTAGAAAAATGCATATCTTTCATTGCTATTATTTAATTTACAAGTGTTTTTGACAAAATGGACAGAAAAGTTCATTAAACTGCGAAAAAAAGGAGAATTACTTTCGAGCTCCATAGTCAAGGAATTTTTTTCTTTTTATTAGCTTAAACTCTATTTAATGGTGTATATATAAAGCCATTTATTTAGCAACAGCAAATTTAAACTCTGAAAATAAATTGCGCGAACCTCTTCACCGCAAAACTTCCATACGAGCGGATAGAGCAATCACAAAGAAACGCAAATGTGGGCTTCTTAAGGCATCTCACACTATTATGGGCGAAGTAAACAAAGAATTCGCGAAGAAAGTGTCAGGCAGACTCATAAGAAGGACACTTAATGATGCTGATGACGATGATATAAAAAGACACATCAAAGATCGACTAACATTTGATAAAAAAAAAACATCTGAATAAAATCATGCAGTTTTGAATGAGAGCCTTTTGGAGTGATGAAGCAAAGGTTGACTGCATTGGCACCGATGGCAAAACATTTGTCCATCGCACTTAGTGTAAAGAGTAAAATTCAAATTATACTCTCAAAACGATAAAAACCAAGAAAATTGGATTTGATGGTCTCGGGCACATCTTACTGGCTTGGAAAGAAGCCATTGGTAAGAGGGATGGCTTAATATACGTAAGGATACCATAGACCATTATTTCTCGCCAGTCAATTGGATATTCACGCTAGACAATGACCCCAAACATGCATTAAATATAGTACAAGATTAGTTTTCAAATGAAAAAATCGATGTTTGCACCAGGCCAGAAAAAATTGACGGTTATGAAATGATGTCAAGGTTAAGATTGAGGAAACAAAATTCAAAAATTCAAACGATCTTTGGGCCAAAATCAAAGAAGCGTGGTACCCCACTCCACAAAGTACCTAGATGCCAGACGTTAGTTGAAAGTAGTTTACCAAAAAGGTGCCAAGCAACTTTTAAAAATCGTGGTCGGTCAATTAATAAAGTACTTACTTGGTAGTACTGAATTTTTTGGAAATTGTAATAATTTTTGCCTAGAAATGATAATTTTTACGATTTTCGGAGTGTGTGCTATTTCTTTGTCCAAAAGAAAAAGGGTAATCTCTACAAATTATAATATTTTCAAAATCGTTTTATTTATTTTAGACAAAAGTTCTATTTATTTTATGTCACAGTATCATGGTTATTTTCTCAAATGAGACAGGAGTGAGTGGAGTGGAATAAACTGTTTGTTGGGAAGATTTGGAGAGATTTGCTCAAGTCTGTCTATCAACCCGCGAAAAAAAAAAGAAAAAGAGTCATACATTTTCATGGAATAATATCTGCTTTACAATACGCACGGGGTTAGTGAGCTCTCCTAGACCTACGTTTAGTACCCGAAGATACTAGACTGATATCCTCGAACAGCATGCAGTTCCAATCTACACTAGATTTTGTCCACAGTTTAGTCTCATGTCCGATAATACATGCTAGGGTGGTTTGAGAATACCTTCAAGATTTTAATATGCCGGCTTAGAATTGACCACAGATATCTGGATTTCAATTCAATAGAACATGTCTATGAAATGTTGAATAGATGCATTAGCGACCGAAATCCACCTCCAAGAATAGTTACAAGAAAACCTTCAAATTCGTGGAATGAACAGACGACTTCAAGTTATCATATGCGCTAGGCTAGAGGAAACAATACCAAGTATTGAATAAAATTATTGGAAAGAACTGTCACTTGTGTCAATTTTTTTTTTATAAAACAAAAATTATTTCAATATCAATTTTCAGACTTTGAATTACTAAATTTGGTTCATCTTTTTTTTGGTTGATAATACTGTTGAAGTTTAACATTTTTTTGACTTCCTTAACATAGTCTATTGAATAGACCCTTTTGAATGGAACAAATTCGTTCAAGAGTTTTTATTGCTGATTATGATTCCTTGGCATAAAAGAATGCTCCAGCCAAAAGTGCTACTAAATCCATTGGTGCATTTCTTAGAAAACGGCAACACTGGTCGGGTTTCAGTTTTTTTGATTTAACTCGAAAACCAAGCCTAACTTTGAAATGGTTCAAAGACACTTTTCATAGCAAATTAAATTTTCTGTCAAGTTAAGATGGTTCAAAAATTTAAAAATTATTTTTGACAAAAATTCTAACCTAAAATCAAAGAAAAAAAAGTTAAAAAAATTGACGATTTTAATTTTTTTTACTAAATCAAGGGGCATTTTATATATGTAGCCGGTACGCCCAAACTTTGTACTAATAAAATAAAGTAGAGGTAAAATCCTTTGATAATATGCAATTTTTGATATTTTTTTGTCAAGAAACGACTTAAATGTACCTTTTCAAAAATTAGCACTTTTTCTATAGTTTTTTTTGCTTATACATTATGATGGTTACAGTTACGATAAAATGCTCATTTTATAGATAATTAAAAGTGCTATAATTCATTCAATTCAATAAAAAAAAAATACACCAACAAATCTTAAAGCCATTTTAAATAAGATAAAGGGTAATAACTAAAGAAGAAAAGTGTGCGTTAATTTTGAGCAGGAGTGTATAATAGTTTCTAGTTATTAATTTTTTGAATTCTCAAAAGATAATTTATTCCTGAAATAAAAATTGTAATATATAAGTTAATCTTAATAGGTCCAAATAAATTCAATTTTTGTAAGAAAAATCTAAATTTAAATCTCTATTAAGGCCCAATTTATTCACTCTCCATTATATTTAAAGTCTCTATTAAAAATGAAAAATCTGTCAAATCGCATACAAATTTTAAAATTTCCTTTTTTAATTGCCGGAGTGTGAATAAATTGGGCCTAAAACCTTTACTGAAAAATATAGTTTTATATTACTTTTAGTTCTTATAAGTATTAACAACTAATGTTAAGACTTTTTAAACTTAAAAATACACAAAAAAGAACAGGCTGAGTAGAGGCGGGAAAACCTCACTACCGTGTCTAATTGGGCAAACAAAAAAGATCCGAGTTTAAAAATGAACTTACTTTTGAATTCCTCCTTCATCCAACAAATCATAAACGCTATTATTATAAACTTCAATATAAGTCACAAACACAGCAAACATATTGTCTTCATCCAATCCATTCAATGGCCTTGGTTCCGTGGAAGCTTGCGATGCAATTTCCGGATCAGAATCTTTGCGTTTGCCTTTGGCAAATCGCATATTCATTTCGGCAGCTCTCTCCAACATTGCATCGGCATCCGACAATATTTCAAACCCATTCAAACGATCCGGTTTGAAGATATACTTTTTCGCTTGAAAGTCTGATATAGTCCGGAATAATGTATCCAAGCAACGTGGCATTATTCCACGCTGACGAGTGTCTCCCGTCATTGTGTATGTTTTTCCACTTCCCGTTACCCCGTAAGTAAACAACAAACTATTCTTACCACGAATCAGATTCTCGACGAGTGGCTGAGCGACTCCTTGGAAGACATCGCGTTGCGATGAAGTCTGTTCGAATACATGTTTGAAAATGTATTGGGTTTCTTTTTGAGTTGTTTGTTTGTGATTTAAAGCGAATTCGGGTGGAGTTAGGACAATGGTTGTTGGATTTTTGACACGAATGCATGATAAATCAGCATCAGATTGAAGTGGTCGTACTCGGCAGAATACATTTACAGGGTCTTTTTGTTTTTCGGAGGAATGCGGACGAATTTGTGGCGTTCTTGGGACACGAATTGGTGTTCTTGCTCTGCAAAATTATGTTGTGAAGGATTTTAATAAATAAATATTATTTTATTTACTTACGTATTTCTCATCATTTTTTTTTTGTTTAATTAATTTGTGTAATAAATTTATAGGAAAATATAAAGAAATAAATTTTTGTTTGTCTCGCGATGCATTTGATGGTTTTCAGTTATTTTGAATATACGAATTTTTTCGGAAAGCTGGTTTTTTGACAAGCCGCCATTTTCGAAGTTTTTAGGTTTTCTTAACATCGAAGGTGATGAGTTGTTGGGCATTAAAGGCACTGTCACAATAGTTTTATGAAAAATATTTAATTTTAAAAAATTCACCAAATTTAGTAAATAATAGGTGTGTTTTTTTGTTTATCTATATAGATTTTGTGCAAAAAAACGACATCGAGATTTTTGAATTCGAAACAATTTACGTGTTAAAAACAACAAAAACTTTATCTGTATAGATTTTTGAAAAATCCAGATAATTATCCAGATTTTACTTTCTCTCGATAAAAACAGTAGTGCCAAGGTAGTTTAATTGTTGTATTCATACAGAAATATCTGAAAATATTAACAAAAAAAAAAGCGGAGAAAACGAGGTTTGAAAAAAACTCTCATAGAAAAAAATAATCAAAAATTTTTTTGACATGGTTGCATTGAAATGTTAATATCTCGAGATATACGCAATGCACTTTTCAGATAAAAGTCTTAAATGGATCCTTATAAGATTGTTGAACAGATATGTATAAAAAATTACCAAAGTTTTTTCGAAAAATTAGATATAAAAATAAAAAAGTTTTCACATTTGATTTTTAAAAAATCGAAAAAAAATCAATATGCCTACCTTCAAACGCTTATAACACAAGAACAAGAACAACGCAACTAATGTTAATTGTCATGGTCTTAAAATGTAGCTAAGAATATACAGATCATTTTTTTGGTTTTTTGTGAAAAAAAAATTTTTTGAATCCAACATGGATGCCATGGCCATATGAAAATTTTTGTTTGCATCCAACATGGATGTAATGGCCTTCCCACTTCGGAGTTAAAATAAAAAAAAAACAAAAGCAACATTTTTGACAGACAGCTGCCAAAGTATATGTACAGTGGTGCCAAATGTTTGCATGGATTTCAAAAATCTCGATGTCGTTTTTTTGCACAAAATCTATATAGATAAACAAAAAAACACACCTAATGAACATCGGATCAAATAACAGTACACATAAAAAGGTAATATATTCCGAACTGACGTTGGTCGCCAGATTGTCAAAACATGACACTTTGGCGACCAATGTCAGCTACCGAATTCTTAATTGTTTAAAATACCGACTAAAAAAGCACAAAAACCGATAAACCACGCACACCACTAATTTTTAAACAATTATTTATCATTTTCCGCGATGAAACACGAAGAAAATTTGTTATTTTTCAATTTATAAAATTTTTAAATGACATTTTATAAATTAAAACAAAAACAAATTTCCCGTTTACTGCGATTGAAATATAAAAACTAAAGGCCGACTTGACAGATTGGTGCCCATTTTTGACAAACAAATTTTGACAACGTTCGGAATATATTACCTTATTATGTGTACTGTGGGATCCAATAAGGCTAGGAACAAAACGTAAAGACTTAACGACATTGACCTGAAAAATGAAAAAGTACAAAAGTGAAAATTTTCAAACTTATTTTGTGATGTTTTCCCCGAATAGAAAAATTGCTTATTTTTGGTCGTATTCAGACCTTTTTACAAACTAACTGCGCAAGTGAGAAAAAAATAATTTCACTTTTGTAATTTTGCAAGAAGTGGCCAATGTAGTTAACACAGCTTTCTCCACTAAGCTGCCCAACATCACAACCGCAATCCATTCCAAAAACAGCGCAATTTTCTTTGCTGGGCAAACTATGTATTGTCGCCTCATTTTATCTTTTGTGTAGGTAAAGTAAGGTATTCTCTTGAATGTAGAGGTAAAACAATTTGTTTTACGTCTACATTTAAGCCTGGTACGCTGCTCGCGCTAAATTTTAGCCAAGATAAAATTCCCGTACAAGTTATCGATAATTTGTATGGGATCCATTTTAGCTCAGATAAAATTTTTCGATAATTTGTATGGGAGCTAAAATTTAGCACGAGCAGCGTACCAGGCTTTAAGAGCAAACTTTACATGAACACGAAACGTCAAAATTCATTCCCATAATTTGAACAACGCTCATATGTCATGTTCAAAAAACAAGATTCTTCGACAAGGATGTCTGTGTGGACATGGATTTTTCTGCCTCCACTGGGGTTTTTTGAACACATGTTCATGAACCGGGCATCGTTCATGCCCAGAGAACAGATTTTTCTAGCCCTGATCCATTGAAGGTATGGTAGTTTGCTAGTGAGTAGAGTCTAGTTTCTAGTACGACAAGTAAACAATTCTATCTCCTCGAGTAGAAGATCATGATGTTAATTTAAGTAGATCTACTCATGAGTAAACTACCCAAAATGGAGTGGGGCTAAAGTCGGTTTTACGACAAAATGGCGGAAAAGGCGCGATATGTCAGAATAACATTTAAAATATTAACCAAGCTGCTACATGTGCATTATTATTGATGAAACTTCAAAAAATGCCCTAAACACTTTTTTTTCGTTTAAAGCCTGAACGCTGCTCGCGCTAAATTTTAGCTGAGATAAAATTCCCATACAAGTTATCGATAACTTGTTTTTTCAAAAACAATGGCGCTAGAAAGAAATAACCAGCCCTATCGAGGTATCCGTCCGGAGAAAGTTCCGAAACGATAGCCCGTTCCGATCGGAACTTACCATACATATCTTTCAAGGTATCCACTTCTGAACAAATAAATAAAGTATACAATCGCATTCATTTGACACATGAGTGTCAGTGCGATTTATTTAATAAATAAAAATCCTTGTAATGCCCAAGTCTTCTTAATTTCAACCAACCTCTCTTGCTGAGGCTTTATTACTATTTTTTATTAGTCTACACTAAAAAATCAAAATTATATCTCCATTTTTATTTTTATTTCTGTGACATTCCACTTTTCTTAAAATATTCCGCAACTATTTTATGTCGGAGAATTTCCGATGAAATTCAAAGCACAACTGTCAAAAAATCTGTGTTGAACAGACTTCATCGCAATGCGTTGATAGGCGCCATGTTTCATCGGAAGATTATCCGATAAGTCACTCGGAACGGATATCTCGATAGAAAATTCTCCGATTTCGAACAAATCGGAAAAAAATTTTCTCCGAACGGATACCTCGATATGGCTGAACAATTCTTTACTTTTTTGAATTCCGCACTTTTTGTAAAAAGTGGCCATATTGTTTTACAAAATGGTTTTTTTTTATAACTAATTAAAATCAGTATGCGAAAACTAAAGTTAAACGATAGGTAAATGGCAGTCGTAAAGATTAACGAGTATCGTTGAAGAAAAACGATTATCGTAATAGTTTCAACGATAATCGTTTTACAAAATAGGGCCCCTGTATTTTAAACTTTTTTTCAGGGAATTTGCGAGGTATTGTACAGCTTTTCTCTCACTTAAATTTTGATGCTGAAGAAGAAACTAGTTTAGCGAAAAATGTAAATTCCCTTCGGGTGAAACTCGTGATAGCTTTTAAAATTCCGGGCGAACAAAAATATTCCGGGAGGAATTCTTCGTGAAACTCACGATAGGGCTGAATACCAAACACAACAATTTATCAATAATATTTATAAATAATATCTCAAAGCAGAGCAACCAAATTGGGGTCTTAATGGATAAAAAGATCGTGCAATTATAATTTCTTCATTTTATGTTTTACTTCTATAATGATGATATGCAAAGAAAAACCATTTAGAAAATACCATTTGTTTTAGTTTGTTTATTACTCATTATTTGAAATTTGTTGTGTCGTTATTATTATAATTTTTAATTGTATTAAAAGAAATTTAATGGTTAAATATTATTATTATCATTCCATGTGTTTTTTCCTTGTATTATTAAATATATTTTGTTTTATTTTCATTTCTTTGTTGGTTGTTGTCTTTGTTTTGGCCAACTATAAAATTAAATTAAAATAATTTTTAACAACTAAAAAAAATAATTTTAGTTTGCATGTGGCGACAAAACGATTTTTTTTAATAAAATCTTTAAAAAAAAAAGACAAAAATAAACTAAATACATAAATGTGTTTTTTGTTTTGTTTGTATTTATTTCAATCATTATAATGAAATGAATGCGTGTGTTGTTTTATGTAGTATTATTACAATGATTTGTTTTTTTTTTTAAATTTATTTTTTAATTGACTAACACATGAAGTTTAAAAAATAAAGTATTTTTCTTTATGAAAAAACATCCTTTCCACAAGATTTTTTTGTTTGTTTAATTATTTATTCATTTTTTTTTTTTTTGTTTTATAATATGAAGGTATATTGTTTTAATTTTTTTTTGTATTTATAATTATGTTATGAAATAACCTAAAACTGATAATAATTAAAATAGTTACTATCAAATCAGTCTATAATTAAATATTAGAATTATCATATTTTTATATTTTACATTGCTAAAAATTAATGCGATTTTTTTTTTTAATTTTTTTTTGTATTATTATTATTATTTTATTTTTTAAATTTAATATTTTTGTGTTACTACATTAATAATATATGTATACTTGTTTTGTATTTTTCTTTTTTTGTTAAGTTATATGTTGTGTTTTTTCCATGGCAATTCTGTGGCATATTATAATGTTTATACTTTCTTTTGCATATTTATTTTTTTGTTTGTATTTTTGAATAATAATATATATTTTAACCAGTTGTTTGTTTTGTTGTATTTTTTTTATTACTAAGGAAAAGATTAAAATAAGACCTGCATTTAGTAATAATACTTAGATAATTTTATTTTATTTTGTTTGTTTTTTGCTATACACTTTCTGTTTTTTATGTGGAAAAAATTTAATTTAAAACAACAAAGTTTTTTTTTTGGAGAAAACGGAGAAAATAAAATATAAACAAAAACCTGCACACTGTGATCAAATTAATAATAATAAAAGAAAAATAAATATTTGATCATCAAAATAATTAAATAACAAATATAAATTAACAGATTTTTTTTCTTCATTCTTTTGTAAAGTTTGGAAAAAAAAAACTAAATTATCATGTAACGAAGAGAGGAAGCCACCAATTAAAATTTAATAACATAACAATTGTTTATTTTTTTTTTTTTTCAATTAAAAAAAAAGAGTATATAATATTTATATATTGATCGTCCTAATTAAAAAAGAAAGTGTTATAATATAGTTTGGGTAAAATGACCATTTCTTTAATATTAATTATTTTTATTCTAAATAAAATCTATAAAAATTATCTAAGTAAACAATAATATCGTTTTTTTTTTTCTTTTCTTGTTATTTTTTCGAAGGCAAGGGTATGGAAATTTTTATTGCAAACTAAAATAGTCAAAGGAAAATTGTAGAGTTACGATTTTGTTTGTTTGTTTTTATTTCTATTTCTTTTTAAATAAAATAGGCAATGAGAAAACGCATATAATTCTTTTTGATATTTTTTAATCAAACGCTTTAAATCTCTTGACGTTAAGAACAGCTTAAATTACACGTTTTGGTGATATGAACTAGTCACCAAAATTCAACAGGTGTTGTATTAAAAATTAAAAATATTTAACGTTTACAAAGACAAAGTTAATGTACAAACAAATTGTGTTAAGTAATCGAAAATCCTATTTAACAGATGTAGTTAAATCTAGCCCTTGATGTTTCTTTTACATTACAAATTTTCTGAATCAAAATTCTATAAAACTCAAAATGTGGTGTGAGCCACATATTCCTACCATATAGCCCAGAAAATGTCTTCTTCTTTTTTGTATCACTTTGAAAACGATATTAAAATAACAAAATTCAATAAACCAATAATAATAAGTAAAATGAAGGTTAAAAAAATCTGATTTAAAAAAAAAATTACATTTTACATAATAGAAACAAAGACATTTTAATAGAACAAAAATTATTAAAAATACAAAAAAAAAGACCTACAAATAAGCAAGAATCTTAATTAAATGTTTTATGTACGTAAAGTAATATTATAATAATATAAAGCTTTGATGCGATCTGTGTGTAATTTCTAAAAAAAAAATCTAGATTTTACAAAAAAAAAAGAAAAAAAAAACTATTTAAATTAAATAGATTTAATGTATCTCCTAACAACTAGATAAATTCATACGGTTTTTTGTGTTTTATTTGTTTTGTTTTTTTTTTAGATACCAAGTAAGGACTTAAGCAACTAGAAAGTTCTACTACTGGGAGGATAGGCTGACAAATGTAACAAATTAAAAATTATTTAAACAAAAAAAAAAAAAAAAAATAAAGAAAATTACATCTTTGCGCCTGCCCTCATAAAGCATTAGATACCAGTTCTACCGTATTTTTTTTTGTTTCTATTTGTTTTTTTTTTTTTTTTTGCATAATTAATTAGATTTGTGTGTTTTCTTTTTTTCTTTCACATTCTTACAACACAGGTATACAATAATAATTATTATCATTAAATATTAAGTCTCAATTTGTTACGTTCTTGAAAAGATTTTTAGTTTGTTTTGTTTTTTTTTGTTTGTTTGCCCTCTGCGAAAAAACATTCTTTGCAAAAGAACTGTGCGGTATGGGTTTTTTTTATATGCAAAAATAACAATTACTTAACACTTATGAACATTTTACGCAGGCACCTTCAACATCAAAATCTAAGACCATTAATTTGGTTTCCTCAGTACCATTGCGTGAACCAACTGCACAAATGAGTTTTGTATCATTTGCCCTAAAAAATTAATCAAAAAAAAATTAGTTTCTCATCTTATTATGAGAAGTTATTTTTATATCTCACCGAATACGCCACACAACACCGCCAGATCCACCAGAATCTAAGGCAACAAGATTTCTTATGAATTCACCAGTTTTGACATCCCATAATTTTACAGTGCCATCATCTGAACTGGTGATTACAAATCTCGAATTGAATTGAAGACAAGTAACTGCCGATTGATGCTTATTTGGACCTACGAAATGTTAAATTAATTACTTAGTAGAATCCCTAGTTGATGTTAAATTGGAATTTAAAACAAACTGAATATGAGTAAGCTACACTATCTAAGATAAACTGGATCTAAAAACGACTTTGAATATGCCGCCCCATTGTCTTTAGGTTGGTATTGCCAGCAAAATTATATTGCTTTCGACATCCAATATCTACCCTAAACATATTTTTTCTACGTTGTTCAGGAAAAAGAAACTAACAAATTAGAACAAAATTGAATTCTGATCGACGTCGCTGAATGCTTATTGCACGGCCGCAACCGGGTGAATAAGTTTTCACCCGAAAAAATTAAATATCACTCTTTTCTCATTATGAGTAAAAAGTTGTTCAAGTTTGGAATATAATTCTCCCCGTATTTTGAACTTTTTTCGCGATTGCTTTTAGACATAAAATGAAGATATTTTTCGGATTAGCCGTTTCGCGATGACCACGCTTAATAAAATTTAATGCAAAACGTTCGGGTGGGTACAATAGTAAAGTCTTTATTTAAACGCGGAAACTAGTTTTGCGCGAAAATGAAAATTGTCTTGGGGGGAGAAACTCACATTAGCTATTAAAAGTCCGTGGGAACAAAAATATAATTTCGGGTGGAAAAATTTACAAGTGAAACTCAGGATTAAGATTTATCGCAGAAAATTAAATTAAAAATTAATTAAAGCCGATTTTGACAAGCATACAAACTGGGATGTTGAGAATTCACAGAGCTACCGGTTCGTCAGAAAAGACGAAACTCTCAATTGAAATGCCTTTTCATCCTTGAAAAACGTTTAAGGCTGCCATTGAATCTTCTTGCATTTAATTTCCCGTTCTATTCGTATTCTCAAGGCCAACATTTTGCAAATGTGTGACGTTAATATCAATTATTTTTACGTGGTACGGTAACGTGCTGAAAAACCATCTACTTTCCATATGCTTCCGAAGAGAAGAAAGAATTGCATTAACTTACGAGTTTCTTATAAGAAACAACGGCCCAAGTCAGAATTTTCAAAAGCATGAATAACCTGTTGAATTGTTCAACGATAATTGAATATCTCAACAAACCTTATGACTTCGACAAATACGATATCGAGTCTTTTCGAAGCCGCATTTTAAACATACATATCTATTATATGTGTATATTAAAGTTTGGTTTTGTGTACGTTCGCTAACCGGCCACACCGACTGACTTATTTTCTTAATTTTTTTTTTAAATCAAAGAGGCATAAGAGGAGAAGGTTTAAGGTAAAAAAATTTAAGATTTTATAGGGTAAATAGGGGTAATACGACATTGAAAAAAGAGGCTATTTTCTAAACGGTAAATCGTAAAGAGTTGACTTTTTTTTAATGATAGACAAATTTATTCAATAGTTAAAAACGGTATTGAAAAAATTCAAAAAAATTTCGGAACCAAGTTGTGAAGGTTTTTTTGCAGTCATAGACCTTCGACAAAAGACTAATTACAGGTACGCAAAATTTTGCACAGAAATTTGAGTTACACCATTAGAAAAATATTGAAAAAAAATTAGGGGTCTAATACGGATTTCTTTCATAGGCCTTGTATTTTTAAATACAAATTTTTGAAAAACAACTAATTTTTAGGGACATTTTTGAGTAGTCTTTAATTACAGAATCGAAAATGAGAAATAAATACAAGAAATAGCGGAACGAAGTCTGCCGGGTCAGCTAGTACAACTACAAAACAAAAAATATAAAATTTATTTTGAATATTACCTGAAAGTGTCTGCAAGCATTGACCATTTGTTATGTCCCAGACTTTCACAGTTGAATCGGCATTACCCGAAACCAAAATATTCTGTCGCAATTCCATACCAGACGTAAGACTCTGATGTCCCATAAGTGTATGTTTACAATTGCCAGTCTCTACATCCCATACACGTATCGATGTGTCCAAAGATCCCGATACAACATGAATACCATCAAACTAAATTTTGAAAAAAAAAAAAAATATTAAAGAAATTAGAAAAATTACAAAATATAAAATTAAAAGAAAAAAAAACATACTTGTAAAGAATATACACGGTTTGTATGACCTTGCAACGTATGAAGACATTCCTGACGCTCTGGGTGCCAAATTTTCACCATATAATCATAGGCACCGGAAACTATAAGTTTTCCATCATATTGCACACATCGAACAGCGGCCAAATGTCCGACTAGAACATGCAAACAATTGCCACGTTCAATGTCCCAGACACGCAGTGTTGCATCCCGTGAACCACTTACAACTCTGATAAAAAGAATAAAAAAAGAACTATTAGAACTGAATTGATATAAAACAATAATTTTACATACTTTTTGCCATGTAAATGCATACACCGCACAGTTGATGTGTGTCCCAACAATGTGTGAACACACTCTCCCGTTTCCATATCCCAAACTTTTAATGTTCTATCAGTACTGCCCGAAATAATTATATTACCAGACATTTGGGATGACCAAACTCCACCGGTGTGGCCCACTAATGTGCGCAGACACTATTTAAATAAAAAGAAAAGAAAGAATCCAATTAATAAAAATCAATCAGTAACATGCTGTGAATCATCAACTTACCCTTCCGGTAACAGCTGACCAAACTTTAAGCGTATTATCATCTGATCCCGAAACAATTCGATTTCCTGAGAATTGCAAGCACGTAATAACATGATCGTCATGACCTTTCAAAACTTTAGGTTCCCTTATTGGTCGCGAACGCCAATTCATTTCAATTATGTGCTGTCGCATGTAAGCGGCCTTCCACGGAGATGCAATTGGCGGCATATTTCCAGCTCGCCCACGTTTCGGTCTGTCTGTCTTCGGTTCAATCAGTATTTGTGCTTTGCGGCATTTTTCCTTCCACAACAGATTATCGTCACACAGGAATCTCCAGCTACGACAGGTTTGTGCTGCTCTAAGCAGATCAGTTGGATCCAAATAGGCTAATACTTGCAGCGCCAATTCACGTGGTAGTAGAGATATGAAATCTCTTTGAAACTGCGGTTCAATAACTTTCATCATATGACGAACTTGAGTCGGTTCGCAGTGTTCAATCAGTCTATCGACAGCAAGTAGCCGTTCAGCATGCGACCATCGTTGGAATTGCACCAACCAATCTTGCAGTTCTGGCGGGGGATTATCTCTTGTGGGAATCAAAGAGCGCGGAGTACGTCGACCCAATGGAGTTGAAGGACTTGGAATCAACAAAAGTGTCTGCGAACTACGAGGCGTTGAAGAGTAATCGTATGCAATACGTTTTCTTCCACTATCACTCAAAAAGTGATCGCCATCCAGAAGGCGACTTTCGTTGAATTTCCGTTTTCGTTGAAGTCCTGTGAATTCAGGTGACATGCTCTGTTCATGGGACAGTGTGTCCTCTGAAATCGACACCATTTGTATGTAGCTGGAGAGCTCGACATCTTTCGATAAAGCATCTTCCGAAAGCAAATCAGAGGTATCGCCGCGTTTGTCTCGTTGATTTGAAAAACTATCCTTATGGCATGTACACACCTCATCATCGGATCCCTCGTCACAATCTGCCCAAGTCTCTTCATCAAATTCGTTGTCTAGAGGTAGAGCATGATCAAGGTATGGAAACTCTGTGACTCTACGTTCTACATGATTCAGTTGTTGGTTGGGTTCTTCTTGTTGGAAATTTGCATGACTGTTGTTGCTGTTTATGGCAAAAAGAGGAGAAGCTGCAGGTACAACTTTTTCCTCAGCGACTGCTGCGGTAGTGGAACTTCCAGAAACTGACTCTGATGATCCCGTTGCAACATCATCACAATGCAAATTACTTGAATTGTCTTTTCTCAGAGAATTTCGCAGATATTTCAAGGCCGAATATTGACAACGTGCTGACGATGAAGTCGTTGCAATATCATCATCATTAATGCCTTCGCCAACAAGTTTTTGCTGTAATGTATTAATTGTTTCAATAGCTTTTTTGAGAATTTCTTCTTCCGAACTAAGGCATACTTGTGGCTGCTGCGTCGTCAACTGTTTAGATGATGATACTCTTGACAAGGAATGACTGGATGAGGTATTATACGAATGCTCGGATAAGCTTTCATTTGAATTTGGATTCGATAGAATTTCAACAAGCTTTTTGTTGTTGTTGGCGGGATTACTATCTTGGAGTGTAGTTCGCAGATTTAGTGGCGATGAAGATGAATCAGTTCCTGCTGACGAAGCGGGATTACTTGATTCTGGATCATTTTCTTCTTGTACTTTATGGTGACAGTTATCATTTGTCGTTGTTGTTGTTGAACTATTATTACAACTGCTACTATCTGGTTGATCTTCTTTATTTTCTATTGTTTGTTGGTCATCATTTGTAGCGATATCTCCATTTGTTGTAACAGTGTTGGTTTCTGGATGATTTAGGCTGGTGGTAAGATTTATTTTGGCAGTTGATTTAGTTAATCTGCTTTTGTAATGCCTGCTGCTGGTCGGTGTTGTTGAATGGTCTTTGTAGGTATACTGGGAATTAAAGAAACAAAATTAAAACAATGTTTTTATCTTAAAACAAAAAGACTTCTGTGTAAATAGCATAGTAAGATGCGCAAAAGAAAATAATTATGTATATTTGAGCTCAGGATATATCAAGGAAAAAAAGAAAAGATTTGTTCATCTAGACAAGCTATTTCAAACGGCGAGATACAGGAAGTCAACCTGGATAATAGAGGCCCAACTACCTGCCATTAGGAGGCTAGAGAGGCTATCGGGAAAACCGAGTGGTACAACAAGGAAAACCACGTTCAACCCGTGACCACGACAAGTGTAACCCTGTCGAAATTTCGGGAAATTTTAATCGATTCATTTCGTTTAATAAACAAATTAAATCGCGGTAAGTTCGAAAAATTAAAACTTAAAAATGTGTATTAACCGTGAAGAAAAAAGTCTAAAATCTAAAATCATCACTTACCTTACTATCTGATGAGACTACTCGCTGTTGATTATTGGCGGCATTTTGCGCATTTTGTTGTTGTTGTTGTTGAACTATATCTAATTTAAGTCTATCATTCTTAGCTAACGAACTAGATTTTAATATTATTCCACCTGTGAGTCTTTGTTCATCTTCAAAGTCTCGACGTTCAATGGCGTCCATTGATTGCACATCATTGTCCGCAACATCTGCTTCAGTATCATCATTATCATCCTCCTCTCCCCCGAGTTTGTTATTTCTACAAACTTTACTTAAAAATGGCAAATAGGCAATGTTGATTTTTCGAAAACGTGAGGACATACTGCCACTTGCTCCTGGCATACCATCGCCACCGCCACCATGACAATAGTCAAAATGAGATTTATTACAACAATCATGTACATTTGCTGCTGATGATCCACCACCACCTCCTGCTGATGTATTTTTTACTTTTAAATTAGCCACATCAGCACTAACGATATTATCAGCAGTCATAACAGATTTCAGCAAATCATTGAGTATTCCTTCTTTTTTTGATATTCCACTAATATTGCTGCTATTACTGCTAATACTACAATCTGCCGTCTTACTAATGCTACTATTACTATGAGTTGCTAGAGGATTACTATGACTGCTACTGGTACTGCTGGTGCTATTATTCCTCTCGTCATCGCAGCAATCCTCCGATGACATGAGGAACTCATCGCTAAGTCTTTTTGGTTTGGCCTTTTCGTAATCATGACTATTAACACCAACTATTTGCTCATCGATAACTGGTGTCTCGAGGTAAATGCCTACACCAACTCCACCATTATTCGATGTCATCGTTGTTTCTTCGTGGCATCCTCCTCCTCGTCGTCGATTATGATCTTGTATCACTTGGATAACATTCGTAGTAGATAATGTTGTTGTTGGTGCGACGTTAGTTTTATCATTATCGTCATCGTTGTTACTACGACTTTGTAAATCAACAATGGGTGTGGTTATATCATCACTTGATCCCGAACGGCTATCATCATCTTTGTACAGTGTCATACTTTCAGCGGCAGGAGTTGACATAGATATAACACTGCAGCCTCGACCTTCACCATCATTACCATCTTCATTTAAATTATCATAGCTTTTGTAGATTTTCTTATCATTTAATGTGTTTAGTGTCTGTGTTTGCAGTTGGAGCTGTAATTCTTTGGACGACATTTGCGGCGATCTTAAGTTAGAGAGCGCCTCGATTATTGTGGATGATGATGATTTATCCTCCTCCGTCGTCGTCGATGTACTACTACAAATAGCTGGTTCTGATGATGCTGCCGTTAGTGAATTGATAATAATTCTCGAATGGCAACCAGTTGACTCAATATCAGCAGATTGAACACATGTTTTTTCCATAATATACGTAAAGAGGAGAGGTGTGTGTTTAAATCTGTAACCAAAACGAAAGAAAGAAAATGAAAGAAATATCACGGCGGTTTTGGTTTGTGTAAAAATACGAGTTTTTCTTTTTTTTTAAATATTTTTTTGCAAACAAAAGGAGGAATTTTTTCAAACCTCCTGCTGCTGCTGCTGTTGTAAGTTTGTGTCCCACACAAGACTGACTAGTAGAAGAGACAACTCCTCTTGCAGGCCAATATTTTTTCTGTTTTCTTTTACAAAGAAGACGATACAGTATTGTAATTTGATACTGAGTGCGCACAAAGGAGTTTACGCAAAAAAAAAAAAAAAACCTAACCGAGGAGCAAGACTATCTACAGGAAATTGTATATAAATTCTCTACCTACCTACCACCAACCAGCACCACTGGATTGTCGGTTAAGAATCTCTGTGGCTCACAACAAGACATTCACACATAAATCTTCTTGTCATTATTGCTTCTCTCTACCTTTATGTATTCCTTTCCTACTCTTCCCAGCAGATAGATAATGAATAGTTGCCGAAACCATAGTGTAAAGAATAAAAAAAAAAGAAGTAAAAAGATTCAACACTCTCTCATCTCTCATCGAAGAACATCTTTTGGTTTTTAACCCCTGATGTCATTCCCTTCTACCTGGGAATTTTCAAAAAGATCATCCCTCCATCTTACAAGTTCATTTTGTCTGGTCTGGCAGAAGAGAAGCATACTAGAGGTAGGTATATACTACTTAAAAAAAAAATCTGTGCCTGAGAAACCAACTAACCGATGATCGATCCATCCAAACAAACGACCCGACCAAACGACCGACAACACACAGGAAAGTGAAAAGAAATGCAAAAAAAAAAAAATTATCATTCTTCATGGGGTCATTCATTTGCAGGTAATTGATTTGATCGAAAATTTTTGAAAAATGCATTAGCATTCGTTCAGAGACCCTCTTTTTTTTTTGTTGTTGTATTTTTGATGAAGTGGCAATTTTTTTTTTTTAATTTTTTTTTGGTGTATGAGAAATTAGGGGCAACAAACGTTTGCGATGCATTTTCCCATGAAATTTGTATTGAAACCTTTACTGTGCTGGATGAGAGACGGCGGATGGTACAAAAATTCCAAAGTCGTATCTCTTGGGAAATTTGATTTAAATGCATTGGTATTTGTGTAATCCGATTTGTGATCAGGTGCACAGACGACGAAAAAGAAGAAGATGAGAGAGGAAGAGCAGTTTTACATGATGTCATGGAAATCGGGGTTTTGAATGTTAAACATTGTATTTTGTTGAGTGGGCGTAAGAAAAATTTGGTGAATAACTCTGACACAGGTAGTGGAAGAGTAATTTAAAAGACGTTTTATTGATCTAAAAAAAAACAATGTGTTATAAAAGCCGTGAAATGATCATTGATATGATTATGAATGCAATTTGTTACCATAATATTACCAACATCCGCAAGCGTAAAGATCGATTAAGGGTTCCAAAAGTCAGCTGTTCTAAGACAGAAGAAGTTAAATAATGTATCCTTTGTTCATATTCAGTGAATCAATCAATTGTCTTCCTAAAAATTAGGAGGATTCCTCAGCTCTCAACAAACGGTATTTTAGAATTACCTTACTCAAGTAAAAATTTTCTTGAAGTGCTTGTCTAAGAAAAATTTCATTAGGAAATGCTCAAGTATTAATTCAGGATTCCCTTAGTTAATATCCGTAAGTTAAAGGTTTTCCACATGCTAATGGTGGCTTAAGTGCGCAAAAGTCTACTTAGGCGTTCACTTGAGAAAAATCTTAAATTGAGTGACGGCTATGAATTCGACTAGAAGGCTACTTTACTAACAGGCTAAGGCCCAATTTATTCACTCTCCATTATTTTTAAAGGCTCCATTAAAAATTATAAAACTGTCAAATCGCATACAAATTTTAAAATTTCCCTTTTTTAATGGCGACTTTAAATTTAATGGAGTGTGAATAAATTGGACCTAAGACTTTTTCGATTTAAAACTACATTTATTAAAAAATTTGAAGTATTTTCTTAAAACTTCAAATAAATAACACTGGTTTACAAAGAAAAACTTACTTTTCTGAATGTTTTCAGTGTGCTGAACTCAAATCCGTGGTTAGAAAAAACTAATCAGCTCCCGTTTTTGAAATATTACCGTTAGAAAATGCAAAAAAACGTTTTATTTTTAGTACTTCGGACCTTTTTTTTTATATAAGGAAAATTGTTTTAGCATATTTCATAACGGTTTCCAAAAGAACAGTTTTCCGTCTTTCAAAACTTTTCAATATCTTTTTTATTGCCCGAGATATCTAAAAATAAAGTAAGTGGGTTTGGATTCATATATAATAAAGGAGACAATGGCGTTATAAAATTTTTATGGTAGATATAAAATACCAAACAACTGAGGATATCTCGGGTAGTAAAAAAGATATCGGAAAGATTTAAACAGGTCTTGAAAGATGAAAAATAGTTCTTATAGAAATCGTTACTAAATATACTCAAACAACTTTCCTTATATAAAAAAAAATAAGGTCCGAAGTACAGCATTTCCAACGGTAATATTTCAAAAACGGGAGCTGATTTATTTTTTTTTTTACTTCGGATTCGAGTTCAGCACACCGAAAACCTTCAGAAAAGTATATTTTTGTTTCGGCAACAAAAAATAAGTTTAATTTTGTTAACCAGTGAATTAATGTTTGATTTAATTTAGTGTAGTCAACCCTTAGCATTTTTCTGTTTTCAAACAGAAGGTAAGATAGTTTTCAACGATATCAACAAAAGAACTATTCAATCTTAAAGAATTAGAAGACACGTATTCGTTTGGAAGTGCACAAAAGAGAACAATATGACATATGTCCTTTTCTTTAAAACAAAACAAACAAAAAACAAAAGTCAAAGAATTTGTTAAAAAAATGTCTACTTAAACATACTACATACATACATATACAGATACACACAAGTTACGAGATTTTTTTGTGTAGTTTTTTGTATTATTGTTGGTCAGGGTCACGAGTCAAGACACATTTATATTAATTTTCTTTACTCATTAAAAATATCAAACTTAAAAAATCAATAACACATCCGGTAGATTTGGTGTTTGTTTTTGAATCAAGCATACAACTGTTCATCTTATACACTTCTAGTGATCCAGTCGTATTTGAGATTTTTGTTTACCTAACCTAACAGGTGCACACAACCGGAAATGAACATTTAAGATAGACTGCAAGTATCCGCATCAATTTGTCATGATGAACTAAACGATATTCTTTTTGGTTTACGACAAAAAAAAATTCGTTTCAGAATTGGAGCATAAGGGTCATGGTCTATATACAAATGAAGTCAAGTGTTAAACAAAACTTATGCTTCACATCAACCATTGCAATGTGCTTATAAGAAAATTATAGATGAATTAGGACTCAACCTAAAGAACCTTTTACAAAAATCGGTATGAAATGATATCCTAATATTTACTGAGATCTTACTATTTTGTGCTATCAATCAAACTAAAAAAAATGTTTGAGAAATAAGGCTAGTGACGTAGCTCAAGAAACTATAACAGCGTGAGTTTAACATTAGATTTGGGTAGCGTGCTCGTGCGCTACAAAGCTATTCGAATCGATTAATTTTTTCAATTGACGTCATTAATTGATTGCAATTGGTCTTCTAAAATCTTATCTATCTCGAATGCAAAGCATTTAATTCTAAAATTCTTAACAGAAACAATTTGAAATCAAATGAGCACTGAACGGTAATAAATAACTTAGCAATATATAGTGGCCCCAAGGCAGTTGTGACTAGTTTGAAAATGGAGATTATGAGGTAAATTTAGTATTATAAGTCTGGGTAAATGATTTTCTCAACTTGCAACATATTTCTTCTCTAGTCGGGAAAAGAATCTTGATTCAATAAGGATTTGGAAAAAATGCTGCTGGTTACTTCAAATCTTCGACTTTCTGAGTGATAGAATTTTAAAAGCAAGTTTTAAGACTCTAATAACTTTTATTCTGTACCACACCCCCACAGAACTCTTTTCTAGTATAAAAAGGAACTTATTTTAAACTAACTGATTCCGCTTGTTGCAACATACCATACGCAGACTCGTGGGCCTTGAGGTTATCCATATTTGGAAAGTATTGTCCGTGCTAGAGGCGAAACTGAAAACCAAAAATTTTGACCAAAAAGATGAAGCTACGGTTTAATGTAGTTACTTATTTAAATTAACGTAGTAGACTTCCAGAGAAGACCAAAGGTTGGTATAAAAAATATACAAACTGCTGAAAATGAAACAATTGAATAGTTTCACTAAGGCAAAAAAAAATCGCTGCAAAAAAAGTTGAGTCATCTCACACTTAAGCTAAAAAGCAGCCTTCGTAGTGTAATTGCATGATAAACTGTGTGGTGTCTATATCAAGTCTTTTTCTCGTTACTTTTATTGTTTCTTGTAAAAAATTGCATTCAGTTGGCAATGATAACTTTGACCTTTATAGATGTAGTGTTCTTGACGATTCCAGAAGCCGAGTGCAAGTCGATGATTCTCTTGTGAAGTCTCATCTGAAAATGAACCCAAGACTTTAAACCTTCAACACAAGCTGTTTTACGGGTGGTGATGCGAAGGATCTTGGTCGACATGCGCACTGGACCCTTAATGCGGATTTTCTGGTTCTTGGCACCTTGGATCAAGTTACGCCATACATTTTCCAATGAACCTACATACTTGAAATCAAGATTAAGTTATTCTTATATCCTCAATATCCTTAATGATAGCAGCCATATTTTAGCAGAAATCTAGTCGAGTATTTCAATAAAATAAAACAAAATTGAGCAGCGCTGAACCAGCGTTTATGCGATATAAAATTGAAATAAATAACCATCCTGAAACTCTATTAGAACTTACGAAAATTCAAAAATGCACTTTTTTCTATTTTTCCCTCTCTCTATCTTACCAATTTACTGAAAAATAAATTGATTCAATAAGATCTGAGTACGATGATGTGACTTGCCGTCATCAGACTGTGAAACCTTAATCCACCTACGCTTATCAATTCGTAAACAATATTTTATCAATTAAAATGCAATTTTTTTCGTTTTGAAACTTGAAATAAATTTATATTGTTAGGACTCAGGATTGCATAGGAAATTTATTTTAATAGGTACTATAGAAGAGGTTATGGCATGCTTGGTGTCGCACAAACGAACAAGGTAAGTTCTTGCTCATCCATATTGCTGATAGAAAATACATAGGTTTAAATTAAAATAAAGGAAATGAAAATAATTGAAATGAAACGAAAATCCAGAAACACGGAGACCATAAAAGAAAACAAAAAGGTATAGGGTCTTAATGAAACAGGAAATATGTTTTACAATTTTCCAAGTTATAGGTACCAATTAAAAACCAAACTTTTGCTTCAAATAGAAATTCATTACGGATGCCAGAACTCTTAGTATGGGCTACTTCTTAACATGCTCATGATCATTACCTGGATGAAAGACACGTTTAAAAAAGCACTGTACAAAGAAATTTGTAGCGCCAGCAACTTTTGTAGATGACGGATAAATGAATTAGGAGTAAGAATTCCACAGGGGATTATCTTTAATATCATGAAAGAGGCATGGATAAGGCTCTCCCATATTTATCAAATGCTAAACTAATCAAAAATGTCTTGCTTATGAAAAAAAGGTTTGAAAGACAGAAAGAAAATGAAACAGAAATTCATTGAAAGGAGCAACAAATCTGAAAACCTTCTCTGAAAATGTAAGTATAGTGCTTCAGTAAGATACTAAATATATTGTGTAGGTATGTTTTCGAAATATTTGCAAATCTGTATTTTGAACGTCCTTGGTCCTGGTCCTTGAAGTCAACCTTGAAATTCTGTAGGTACTACAACAAAGACCAAACTTTCGCTTCAAATAGAAATTAATTTCGGATGCAAGACCATCGTCGTTTTTCATAAATACTCATAGATTGAGACTTGAAACCTAAATAAATCACACGTTCAAAGAATTGTACAAAGAAACTTGTATCATCAGCATCTTTTTTGTAGCTACCGAAAAGTAGGTTTTTTATTCTTTGATAAAAGAAGATCCATTAATAAATTAGAAAATACAGTTTTATCAATTTTCAACAAACTGAAACTAGAAATTGATGATGATGACCTTGTTGTAATAAGTTTTATTACACAATCAATTTAATGTGTTCCCTTATTTATATCATTGTTTTAGACAAAAAACAAAGACTTACAGGAAAGATATGAACACAAACATTATTCCCTTCAAAAAATCTCTCAAATTATTCATTATAGAAAAAACTACACCTTTGCCCTTGGTTGGTGTTTTAGTAGAAGAGTGTTCACTTTCCATTGCAACAAATTGTACAAAATAAAAAAAAATAAAAATACAAGTTCTGTCTCTGTCGCATAGATTCCATGTCCAAAACCCACGTTTTCATTGTGGACAATTCAATTACAAAAGTGGGGTGGATTTCAAGTTTCTTAAATAAGTCCTTTTTTAAAATAACAAATGAAAGCACTAAAACAAACCTTGAATTCAACCAATTTTTTTATGTAACCATAATAAAATAAAAAAAAACAACAAAATGTTAAAGCAAAAAATGGACTCTCGAAGCAATGTGCCTACTTTTAGTTAATGGACTAGGGCCTTCAAAGTATACAACGGATGTAGCCTTCTCTCGAGGTTCTAAAGATTCCAAAAAACTAAACAACAATACAGAAAAAAATACAAAATTTTCTTTTTCTTCAAAAGAAACGAAAAGGTTAAGCACGCGATTTTTTTTTTAGATCGAGCGAGGTGTGCTGCGCCCACTTAAAACGCTAAAACGGATGGACGACAGGCGAACGAACGAAAAAAAAAACGGTGATGGAGAAGAAAAAACAGAAACACCCGCCCCAGCTGAAAAAAACCAAAAAACTACAAATAAACGTAGGATGCAATATTCTCAATTTGATTCTAATAATTAAATTACACACAAAATAAACCAATTATCTATTCTATTCTACAAATTGTATATAATTTAATTACAAATTAAGAAAACTTTTTCGTTTCTTTTGATTGAAATAAAATAGAAAAAAAAAACCAAATGAAAAAAAAATTATGCACACAAAAGCACAACACACATGATTTTTTTCTTTTTGATATTCAGAGGCAGAGGAATGCAGCAGCAGCAGCAAGCAAAGGCAAAAGCAGTGGCCACATTTTCTTCACAAAGTTTTTACATTTTCACTTCATTTTTATCAGGTTTTTTTTCCAAAATATAAAAACGCACTTTTGTAAAAAATGTTCTCAATTTTACAAGAATTGCATTTTGCAAAGGAAAAAGGTTTCTTTTTTGCTTTTCTTTTATATTTTTCTGGGGGAAGAAAAAAAATCTTTCTTCTTTTGTGTTACTCTGGTAATGCCTTCTTTTTCTTGCAAGAACATTTTTTTTTTTTTTTCATTTGACTCGACAAGTTTTAATTTTTGTGAATTTACCTTTATTCGCTTTGGATAATTGTATTAATTTATTGTTTAATCATGACCAAATTGTATATATTTTAATAATATTTAATTAACATGCACTCGCGCGATTGAAATTGAATAGATTTTTAATTATTTTTTTTTTCGATCAAACGCAACCGAACGAGATGTAAAATAAATTTATAACCAGCCATTTACAAAAAAAAAAAATCCTAGACAGTAGATGGAAACTTGTTTTTTTATTTTTTAGTACAAAAAGGTTGCCGCCAGGTTGTTGTGTTGAAAATTGGTTTTTAATTGTTTTTAAGGGTGGAAGCAAATTTTCCTGCTCTGTAATGATAAGAAAGTGCGACGGTAGGGTAGTTTTCTCGTTTTTTTTTAATGGAATGTATAAAAAATTCTACTCGTTTGGTGCTTGGAAAACCTAAAATTAAAACCCTCAGTTTCTAAGAATGAAATAAATACTACGTTTCATGCTTAATTCCATGCCATTTCGTTTCGTTATTTTTTTTTAGTTTAATTTTGTGAAAGATATTTAATATAATAGTGTTTTCGTTTGGTAAAAAAAATCAATTCATTTTTCGATCTTAGTGCCAGTTGTACAAACGTGGATCAGCCTTGGTTCCCCAAGTAACAATTTAGCTTTCATAAGGGTCAATGCAAGCTATTTTTTGGCTTTCATAACAAGAAGGACAGGTCTTATGCAAATCATTTTGGCGCATTTTACCGAAATTGCAAAGGACTTTCCTTCACAGGTAATCCACAAACTAATAGCTTGTGACAAACAGATTAAAATGGCCTTACGGAGGTTTTCCTGCAGAGGGTTTATCTAATACACAAACCAGATTACTTGGATGTTATAATAAGGCCTTATAGAAGTTGTTGTAGGTGTTGTGGAAAATGCATAAAAAAAAAGAATTAATTGAATTTTATTTCATTTTTTTTATTTTCTTCTGATTTTTTCTGTTTTGCATTTTCTACATATTATTTTATTTATTTTAATTTTTTCCTATTTTAGGTGTGTTTTTTTGTTTATCTATATAGATTTTGTGCAAAAAAACGACATCGAGATTTTTGAAATCGAAACAATTTACGTGTTAAATACAACAAAAACTTTATCTGTATAGATTTTTCAAAAATCCAGATAATTATCCAGATTTTACTTTCTCTCGATAGAAAACAGTATTGCCAAGGTATTTTAATTGTTGTGTTCATACAAAAATATCTGAAAATATTAACAAAAAAAAAAAGCGGAGAAAACGAGGTTTGAAAAAAACTCTCATAGAAAAAAATAATCAAAAATTTGTTTGACATGGTTGCATTGAAATGTTAATATCTCGAGATATACGCAATGCACTTTTCAGATAAAAGTCTTAAATGGATCCTGATAAGATTGTTGAACAGATATGTATATAAAATTACCAAAGTTTTTTCGAATAATTAGAAATAAAAATAAAAAAGCTTCCACATTTGATTTTTAAAAAATCGAAAAAAAATTCAATATGGCTACCTTCAAACGCTTATAACACAAGAACGACGCAACTAATGTTAATGGTCATGGTCTTAAAATGAAGCTAAGAATATACAGATCATTTTTGTTTTTTTGTGAAAAAAAAATAATTTGAATCCAACATGGATGCCATAGCCATATGAAAATTTTTCTTTGCATCCAACATGGATGTAATGGCCTTCCCACTTCGGAATTAAAATAAAATAAAAACAAAAGCAACATTTTTGACAGACAGCTGCCAAAGTATAGTACAGTGTTGCCAAATGTTTGCATGGATTTGAAAAATCCCGATGTCGTTTTTTTGCACAAAATCTATATAGATAAACAAAAAAACACACCTTTTGTTTGTTTTCCTTTTTTGGAAATTCCACTACTTTTTCTGTTGTTCTGAAATGATGAGAATATTATTTTAATTGAAAAAAAAACACATTCACATACCTCTGCATACCAAGCCAGCACCTTACCAGTAGACCATGCTCGAATATTAAAGATGAGTGGAAAATTGGGAGCTAATTGAAACCTCACATTGAAATGCAATGTTTTTTCTAATGCGTTACAAACAGGACAAAAACTTTGCATACTTACAGGTGAAAACATTGCATACTTACAAGAACTCCTTGGAACAGGTCTTATAGAGGCCTTCTGTCACTTGAAAACACAAGGCTTCTTTAGAACGGTTCAAACAGGTCTTATAAAGGTCTTCTTTAACTGATATTTACAAGGCTTCTTCTTAACATACTTCTAGATAGCCTTAAGGAGACCTTCTTTCTTTCCAAAATGGATGACTTGTGTAAGTAAGCCTTATTCGACCCCTATTTTACAATGTGTTTACATAAGCCTGTTACGCAGATCGCAGGAATTTTTAGCTCATACAAATTATCGAAAAAAATTATCTGATCTAAAAATGTATCCCATACAAATTATCGATAACTTGTATGGGAATTTTATCTCGGCTAAAAACATAAAAAAAACTTTAATTAAATAAACAATTATGAAAACTTGCATACATACCCAACTAACATTTCAGCTTCGGTTAAGGTATTACAAAAGCTACATTTCAGCTTCTTTTAAACTTTAGTAAGGTTGTTGGGCATGGAAAAAGGAGAACGTTATACAAGTTTGACCCTCTATAAGAAGTTTAAACGAAGCTTAACCGAAGCTCTACCGAAGCTTTGAGATTTGACAGATAGCTTCGGAAGAGCTTGTATAGCTCTTTAATACATGTCTTATCGAAATTAAAAAAACAACTACTAAAACAAAAAAGAATTCTTTTTTAACTGGTTTTTATTTTATTTTTAATCATGAATTTTATCTTTTGACCTGAAATTATATATTATATTATTCCATTAGTTTTATGTATATCTATTGATAATAATTGTGTGGATCAGAATCAAAACCCATTTTATCCACTTTTTTTGATTTCGAGTAAATCGAGAAAAACTTGTATCTCGTAAACGAAACATTTTTTAGTACTTTTTTAAATGCAGGATTGATTCAATTAGGATTCCCTACATTTCAAGTCCAGAAATCGTGATCTGAGGGTTTTAGTTTTAGAGCTATACCCAAAACAAATATGGATATAATGGATTTTGAAAATCACCTCTGAATTTCAGGCCAAAATAAGAAAATATGGCATTCAAAAAAACTCAATTAAAAACGAGAAAACTTTATTTCCTTTTTTTTAACTACGCCTACTTTCTTGAACAAATAAATTCAAACCTAAATGCCGAAATTTTTTTTTCAAAAATCCGTATAAATTTTCGGATATTCCCATCTAATCTCATCCCATGGATAAAATGGTTTTTGAATTTCAAATTTATTTTAGAAATAATATTTTGAATGGATATAATGGATTTTGATGCGAATAAAATTGTTTGGATATAATGGGTTTTGAAACAAAAACTCAAGTGGATAAAATGGGTTTTGAAATTAACCTCTAACTTTGTGGTCTGATTTCTACGCCAAAAAATGTAGTTAGAGACTCAAACTTGGGCGCAACGTATGTATTTGAATACTAGAAACAAAACCTCATACCTAAGTCATTTTTTTTGAAAAGTGGATATAATGGGTTTTGATTCTGATCCACACAATTTTAAAAGTATATAATTTTTTACCACACCCAGGAATCGAACTTCGTACCTACTTGGTGGCAGTCCGCCACTCAACCCACTCGGCCATCCTAGTATATTCATTAATGAAATCAAAAACTTAATCAGTTCAAATAGCAGAAATGTCAAAAAAAATGTCTGAGCTAAATTATTCAATGTCAAAACCAAAAAGTGTCCGAGCTAGATTATTCAATATCAAAACCAAAAATCAAGTACTAAACTTGGTAATTTCTGTAAAGCTCCTATAAACTCACTAAGCAGGCTCTTTCGAAAACAAACTTTTTTCGTTTAAGTTTCTTTAACAGTATTTAAACAACTTATTAGAAGTTATTTAACAAGTTCGAACTTCTATAAGCAATTAAATTCTGAAGCAAGCTCAATACAAGCTGTATAAAAAGTAGTACCTGTGAGATCTCAATTTATAGAAGCTGTTGTGCTAGTTGGGTAATGAGGCAAAAAAGATTTTGTAGATGGATTACAAATTTGCTGTTTAAAATTTTCTTTCGCTAATTTGTTGATCAAATCCATTTAAGTGTACTGGCATCACTGTTTAGAACAAAAAAAAAACAGCATGCACCGAAAAATGCGAGTTGTCTGTCAACGTCAAGTACACGTAACGAATTTTTAGCACAGTACCCCGGTTCGGTTTTGGTTTCACAAAAAGAAAAATACTTTTCCTTAAAAAATATTAATTCTTTAATTTAAATAAAATAATTTAAAAATAAATAATTAAATTACTAACACAATGGCTTCTCACATATCCAAAGTAAATAAACCAAAAAATGCACCTCCTAGCACAACCAACAACAACAACACCAACAAAAAATCAGAAAACTCCAATAATAAATCGCAACAATCGAAAAAATTTAAAGAAATTCAAAATAAAAATATGGAAATGGCCAAGAAAATAGCAGAAAACTATGAATCTAGTTCTGATGAAGAAGAACTTGATGGTGGTAAAATTTTGGGTAAGTTTTTGGTATTTTCTTCTGTTCAAATCAATCTATCAACACAAAACACTTTTTAGAAAAATTATACAAAAACTATACGGGCGGAAATGATCAACTCCAAAAGACAGCAGCTTTTCTAGAGAATGTCTTGCAATCAGGCTCTGCAATATGTCTCATTTGCATTGGCTCGGTGAAAAGAGCTGATGCTGTTTGGTCTTGCAAGTTTTGCTATTGTGTGTTCCATTTGAATTGTGTCAAAAGATGGGCTAATGATAGTATTGCATTGCTCAAAGACAAGGGCACTGAAGAACAAGGTTATTACAATAATTTGGGTGAATTCATTCCGAAGAAAGTCAAAGCTGTTAAATGGTGTTGTCCACAATGTCGACGAGACTATCAACCGCAAGATAGACCAACTCAATATGAGTGCTTTTGTGGGAAAGAAGTTAATCCTGTTAATCAGGAATGGATAGTACCGCATTCGTGTGGTGAGACTTGCGAGAAGCCGCTACAACCCGAATGTGGTCACAAATGTTTGCTACTATGTCATCCAGGTAAGGAATTTGTTGATCACATTTCATCCTCTTGAATTCAATTTGAATCTTATTTAAAGGTCCATGTCCTCCTTGTGCCCAGAGCATATTTTCAAGCTGCAAGTGTGGTAAATCTCCACAGAAGACACTTCGTTGCTTCCAAAAGACTTGGACTTGCGATAGGAAATGCTTGCAAGTTCTTCCCTGCGGCAAGCACAAATGTGATCAGATTTGTCATTCGGCTAAACAATGTCCGCCTTGTAGCAAGACTAGTCTTCAGAAGTGTGTTTGTGGCAATGAAGAGGCGATGAAAAACTGTTCACAGAGAGTGTGGCAGTGTAAAAAGGTCTGCAATAAGAAATATAGTTGTGGTATACACAGTTGTAAGCGAGTTTGTCATGACGGAGAATGTGGCGATTGTCCGCTGGGCCTGCCAAGATCGTGTCCATGTGGGAAAACGGTAAAATAAAACTTTTAATTGAAATAGCAATTTACTTTAAGGTTTATATTTATTTTTGAAATTGTTCCAGAGAAAAATAGCACCTTGTAATGAACCCATTGATACTTGTGAAGACACTTGTTACAAGTTACTTTCATGTGGAAAACACTATTGCACACAACGTTGTCACAAAGGGGATTGCAGCTTGGTATGTTGCACTTTTTTAAACAATTTTTAAACTAAGAATTTTTGATAAATTATTAGGAAGAAAATATCACGATAATTGTTAACATTTTGTACCCTTTAAGCCTATTGAATACGCTTAACGATTTATTTCTCAAACTCATTGAATGAAGTCTTTAGTTGAATTAATTCTTGAAACATTAATTCCTAGCTACCATCAGTTGTCTAGATCAAGTCCTCTAGCATCCAGGGGTGGAATCGGCTAAGGTGATTGTTGATCATCACAATAAACACTTTTGCTCCACGTAAGGTGATTATCAAAGTGACGATCACCTTTTTGTTATGGATTGTGGGTGACAGCTATTTATGTGTCACTTTCTATTTCTTTTTTTATTGCAATCCTCAACGGCGAACTTCATTATATTAAAAAATAATACGAACATTTTAGTTCGTTGAGTAAAATATGGTTTCTTGTGAGGAAAAAATATAAAATATTTAATTTTTATAAAGAAATAAAAAAAAATCTAACCTCGGTCTTTCCCGTATGAGTCGAATACTCATCGAAATCTCTGCACTTGTAGGGTTTTGGTGATCACTTTACTCAGAGCAAAGAATAGGTGATGGTCAAAAGGTGACAATCATCTATCACCTTAGCCGATTCCACCCCAGTATTTATTGATTGTTTAAACAGAAGTTTCATCTTCTTTTGCTGTCTGGAACCTAGGGAATAAATTCGATTAAATTCTTGCATTTGCATCCAATCGTATAAAGTAGTCAAGCCAACGAAGTCTACGTGTTTTTGTTTTTTTACTTTATTCACAACTTGGTACAGTTCATTGTATTCATTTAGCCTTGCCTTTCTAAATAATTGCAATTAGAAACTGCTCCTTAGAATATTTTTGTTTTCCTATCTACTGAGTTGTTGTTCTTAATATGCTACTCTGCAGCGTCTTCATAATACCATGAATTCTTTTTGCTGGTCATTGATAACATGGTGATTTCAGCTACTTCCTTATGCCTTATGAGTTGAAGCAGAATTTTGCTATAATGTTTATTTCTTGCTTGCAAACATTGTTTGGTAAAAAGTCACTCTTTGAAAATTGTATCAATGTTTATGACTAGACTAGGTAAATAAGTTTCGAAAATGCTGTGCTTGCCAACTACACTTTCTTTCTAATATGACACTACTTTAAAAAATTATCTTTTTTTTTGTTGTTGCCAAAACTAATTTATACTACACTTTTCCTGTGCTGAACTCGAATCTGAGGTTAGAAATATTTGATCAGCTTCCTTTTTTTTTTTTTTTAATATTACCGTTAGTAAGCTAAAAAAAAGTTGTATTCTTTATGATAAGCCAAACACACTTCAATTTAAGATGTGTGGGGTAGTAAAAAAGATATCGCAAAAATTTAAACCGAAACGATTTATGTTTGAAAATATTTATTACCATTATAGCAGAACCTCGAAAAAAAGCCAAAAAAGGTTTTTTTTTAAATTTTCTTTACAAACTTTGTAAACTTGTGTTAGCATTGAAGTTCAAGCACAATTTTTACATCGAACTCCTTACAGCCTCCGTTGGCAACATTATTGAAATCAAAAGATGTTATCCGAAAGTGTTTTATCCTGAAAAGTTTTTGAATTCCTTCCCTTCAATACAAATTTTCTTATAAGTCCTATGTAGGTGTTTTTTCGTATTTTTTTAATTCATACTATCTTAATTTTTTTTACAATTTAGTGCTTAATTGTTACGAAAAAGACCTGTCGCTGTGGCATGCACGAAAAAGAATTACCGTGTTGGAAGGCTTTCAGTTGTGAGACAAAATGTAAAAAGATTCGTGATTGTGGAAAGCATGCTTGCAACAAAAAGGTTTTAATTTCTATTTGTTTTTATAAAATAATTAAATTGTAATCAAAATTTAAATTTTCCTAGTGCTGTGATGATCAATGTCCACCATGTGATAAGGTTTGCGGAAAATTGCTCTCTTGTAAGAAACACAAATGCACTTCAGTTTGTCACGATGGTCCGTGTTATCCATGTAAAATACAATCACAGGTTAAGTGTCGTTGTGGAAGTACTTGTATTACAGTACCATGCGGTAGAGAACGTAGAGCTCGACCAACTTGTATGGAACCTTGCAGGTAGATTCTTATTTTGTTGTTTTGTATTTTTAAATACAAAAATTATCTTATTTTAGAATTCCATCTAAATGTCATCATCAGAATAAGCACAAATGTCACAAAGGTGATTGTCCATCATGCAGTCAAGTGTGTGGTTTGAAAAATGACACGACAAAATGTGAACATTTATGTTCAGCTCGTTGTCATGCTGCTGTGAAAGTTCCTTTCAAAAATACTACTAGTAATATTTTTGAATATAAATTTGATAATGTGAGTTAATCTTAATTATTTTTCAATGCACAATGTATATTTGAAATATTTAAATTTTTAGTATGAAATCAAACAATTACCACATCCAAAATGTGAAAAGAAAGTAATGGTTGCCTGCATTGGTGGTCATGAAATTGCTGAATGGCCATGTTGGAATTCTAAACCAACTTCATGTCAACGTGTTTGTGGACGAAGTTTGAAATGTGGCAATCATAATTGTTCTTTTGTTTGTCACAAAGTACCTAATATCGATGATAAAAATGTAAGTATTAATTTTAACTAAATAATTTTTTTTAGAAAAACGTTACAAATAAGATATTTTAGTCAAAAATCTCTTCAAAAATTTCTTAAAAGATTTTTTTGAAACAAAGTTTTTGGAAAATTTGTTTTATTACATTTTTCTTAAATTTTTCTTTTGTCAATGTGCTCCTCTCATTTAAAAAGACTGAAAGGAATAACTGACAAACTCCTCAAAAATGCGAACGAAAAATAAACAAAATTGTTTTTATTTTAACTCTAGGAACAAGAAAGCTGCAGACAATGCACTGAAGGGTGCGAAATCAAACGACCACCAGGTTGTGTTCATCGTTGCAAAAAATCTTGTCATCCACCTCCGTGTGATACATGTCTAGCACAAATTAAAGCAACTTGTCACTGTGGACTAACGCAGGTTTATTACAAGTGCTCAGAATATTATTCAACTAACGGTGAAGAACAAGACATTCAGGAACGTCAAGAAAAATTAAAAAGTTGCGGAAATCGTTGCATTAAAAATGTAAACATCTATTTTCTTACAAACTGTATCTTCTGAGATTTTAAAATGTATTTTATCTTCTTCTTAGTATGCATGTGGTCATCGTTGTTCAGCGGAATGTCATTCAGGACCTTGTCCAAATCCACAAAACTGCCGTAAAAAGGTTAAAATCTACTGCGAATGTAAACGTATCAAAATTGAAGTTTCTTGTGAGAAATCACGTTCGAAAGACTCAGTGATACCTTGTGATGATATCTGTCAAGTCAAAAAAGCTGAGAGTGAACGAATCAAACAAGAAGAAGCTGAGAAACAAAGACTTGCAGAGGAGGAACGTAATCGCATTGAATTGGAGCAATTTGAGAAGAGATTTGGTAAACGAAAACCAAGAGAACGCAAAGTAATCGCACAAGAAGTCAAAGAAAATAACAATCAATTAAAGTTGCTAATTGGATCTGTAGCAGCTATAGCTTTAGCTGCAGCATTGACATTTTATTTTTATTTATAAGAAAGTGAAATTGTCATTTTGTCTTTAGATTAGTTTTTTTTTTTTTTTTTTTTTTTTTTTTTTAATAAGAAACATCAAAAATATTTGAGCTTTTTTTCTATATAACAAGTTTTAAATGTTAAAATAAAATAAATTAATAAAAAATGAAATAAATTAGTTTAAATTGAATAAGAAAGTAATTTTTTCCGATAGTTTTGTGTTTAAACGGTTTTTGGCTTTTTGTAAATATAAGCTGCCACAAATACTGAGGAGCTTAAAAATACAGATATCATAAAGTTTGCTAGCAACATTGGATCGGCCGATTGTACAAGCACTGTATACACTCGAGCTGAAAAAAATGTATGTAAAATTAGGTATAAAAGACAAATATAATATTTATTAAATAACTTACTTAGATTAGTGAATGCCGAAAGTGCCCACGTTGTCAAACTAACTGATCGCGAATCTTTGGTTCTTAAAATAGCCACTAGTTGTAGAACTTTACTTGTGGCTCCAATTGGAGTACAGAAAGGCTAATTAAATGGAATTTTATTTTATATTTATTTATTTTTTTAAATTCTTTTAACGAATTTTGCAGTGCAATTATAAGCGAAGGCGTGCAAAGGGAGTTTTGATTTTTACTGGGTGGCAGAAACGGAAATAATAATCCCTTAAGGTTTGCAAACATAAATAATTAAGTTTTTAAATACAAAAAAAAAACACAAAAATGATATTAATCAAATAAGAAATTACATATTACTTGTAAGTTCAACTGGCTTTTTAATTTTATTATTAGTAGAAAAATTTCTGCAAAACTGACTATAAAATTTTGTTCTTTTTTTTTTAATTCGAAATGAGGTGTATTTTAAATTTATTATACATGCTATAAAAAGGAACAACAAGCGCATATTCTATATATTATTCAAAGTTATTTTTTAACATTCAATAAAGGATAATTAGCACATAAAACAACTATGCGTTTGTTTTTTTTTTTAATATTTCCAATTACACTCTGCCGAAATTTATCTCCAATAGTCTTCCACTATAAGAAAGGCAGTAAAAAACAAGAAACAATGATATTTAATTTGTATTCGAAACTAAATTAATTCTTATCAATCATGCTGGATAATTCCTCTGAAGTCCGAGCCTCGGATTATCATTATGTACGTTCAAATCAAAGAGTTAGGTCGAGTAATTTTGTACAATATGTAGTGAAAGACCTTGCATCAAATCCGTTAGTTACGACTGGTAAAAATGCAAAAACTGCCAAAATATACACAAATGCATGTGAATATTTTTAAAACTTTTTCGAAAATTTTAAGTTTTTTCTTTTGAAACAAAATCTCCTTAAAGATCATTTGGAAGACTGAAAATCCACTGAAATGGTTCAAAAGAGAAAGTTTTCTTTAATACAAGTAAATACACCAATTCTTGGAATTTGATGTTCAAATTCAATAGTATCAGAGTAGATTATTTTCTTGCATGCTTAAACACTTTTTTTTTAAATAAGAAATAGGGCTGAATTGGTAGCTCATTTTTTTTGTCTATGAGCATTTTTTTTGCGGTTTTTTACCATCATTCATATAGTTTTCCCCTATATTTGTATCTGAAACTGAAGTGAGAATAGTTACCATTCAAACTTCGTTTTGTTATTAAATTTATTAAAAGTTCTTCGCCAAAACTAATCGATTTTAATGAACCCGTTTTTCAAAATTTTTATTTATTATTAATTTAAATTCTAAATTTATCTTTTTTGAAAACTCTCCAACTTTAAACTTTATATCTTGAGTTTTATTTAATGTGTGTAGTGTACCTATGTTTATTTTCCTTATTTCAACTTTAGTTTAGTTTATTTTCCAAAATTAGACAACAAGTAAATATAAAAGTGTAGACAATTAGCTAATAATATTTTTTTTACAAAATATAAATACTAAAAGTAAAAAATTATTAAATAAAATTAAATATCAAGAAGTCTTCATCAATCATTTTTTGCATGATGTTTTTTTTTAATTTTTCCCGGCTAATATCTTGTGAAAATAGGTCAAAATACTTATTAAATATTTTTGAACAACGATTAAAGGTTTCATGAGAAGCATAATTAGTTCTTTTATTCGATTTGTTTAAAAATCCGGTATGTCTAAGAGTCTCTACGATTAGAAAGAATGGACATATTTATAAGTTATAAACGATTGGAATAACGTGGCAACGCAAACGAGACCTCTCAATGCAAACAACAAAAATTGTTTTTGAACTGATTCGATTTTTCTAACATCCACATCATAGAACAGAGACCAAATAATAGTACATTGGCCTGCAGTTCTAATGTGCTATTGCTTTAGTTAAAATAACAACCATATCCAATTACCATATACAATTTTTTTTTTTTTTTTTTATTAAATGATATATTCGCACCACCAACCATAATAATATTATAATACAAACACGAAGAATGAAATTAAAGTAAATAATTCGATTTGAAATATTCGATTGAGTTGTTTTAAGCAAATTGAGACAAAGGCAACGAAGAATGTATCAATATTTGAACAGTCTAAAATTAACATTAAAACATGAATGACATGTGTAGGTGAGAATTTTTTTTGTTTAACAGCCACAAAGCCTTTTAGTCACATTTTATCTTAATACTTTAATATAACATATAAAAAGCGATTGACTTGCAAGCAATATAATAAGATAAGCAAAAATGATAGCCAAAATGATTGATGAATCAAAAAATAAAGAAACCGTTAAGCCCCAGTAAAATTTGATAAAAGTTCTATTTAAAATGCGTAATGAAAGTATAAAAAAAATTAAATAGCGAAGAATATATTATTTTTATTTTTTAGCAAAGTGATTGAATATAATTCAATTAAAAATTCAAGCAACCTCTTGACCTTTTTAATTGTATACAAAATGATATGCTTTCTATTTCTACTTAGAATTATGAGCGAAAAATATGAAATGATTTATAAATGAACAAACACACAGCCAGCAAATAAACTTACCACCAAAAAGGCCAACACCACCAATGGCATTAATCTCAAATAAACTAAATATGCTAATATCAAGTACAAAACAGTGACAATGAGGGTTTTTCTTCCTAACAGATTTTGATACTTGAATACGTAATAGACGAGCACGTATTCCTGAATTAGCAACACCGGATACTCCATGTAGGAGAGAAAGTCATAGCCACTTCGAAAATTGTATGCCATCATTACAGAATAGCTATACAATTCAAGACATAGTCCAAAAACACTGATTCCTGAAAAATTGTATAACATTTATCCAAGTGAACAAATGAAAGGACTTAAATTATGTGTATATTAAAGGAATAACCATAAAATACACTTACCTTGAGCTGATTTATTTTGGTTGATTGTTTTGATTTGGGGAACTTTGATAAACAAACAAGAGCCAACTGTTATCATGCTGAGTAAATCAGCAATGACAAGGACAATTCCTTTTTCAAGGTAATCAGTTACCACTTCCATAATTGTATTATGTAGTTGTTGATGGTCTCAAAAAAAAAACTCTTCTCTCAAATCGATGAAGAATGACTTACGAACAAAATAGATCCGGGGAATGAGGCTATTTATACTTACGAACAAATTTTGCAATATATTTATGTACTTATTTTTGTTATGTTTGATAGACCATCATTAATGAGCAACTAGACTACCTATAGACAACTTTTGAATCAGAGCCAATCTACAAACTACACAAAAATTCTGAACGGTTGGTGATTTTTTGGTTGGCGGTGGTTGGTAATGAAAAAAAAAAAAAACAAAAATACAAAAAAACGTAATAAAAATTTTGACAGCTATAACGTAATGATGTAATGTAGAGAACGTAAAGGTAATATAAATATGTAAACATCGAGGGTTTTTAGTACATTCATATAAAAAAGTGAAACCAAACTATCAAAGAATTCGAAATATTTGTTGTTTTTTTTTTTTTTGAAGTTTTTAGGTCTTGACTACATTGGCTCAAAAAGTGAAAAAGGGAAAATTTTCAAATGTAGTTTTCGATAGTTTTTCTGAACGGAAAACTTAGAAAAATGATATAGAAAGTTTATTCCTACTTCACAAATCAACTACAATAGGTGTTTTTTTTTGTTAATCTATATAGATTTAGTGCAAAAAAACGACATCGGGATTTTTGAAATCTATGTAACATTTGGCACCACTGTACATACACTTTGGCAGCTGTCTGTCAAAAATGTTGCTTTTGTTTTTTTTTTTATTTTAAATCCGAAGTGGGAAGACCATTACATCCATGTTGGATGCAAACAAAATTTTTCACAAAAAAAAACAAAAACCATTTGTATGGCCATGGCATCCATTTTGGATTCAAAAATTTTTTTTTTCAAAAAAAAACCAAAAATCATCTGTATATTCTTAGCTACATTTTAAGACCATGACCATTAACATTAGTTGCGTCGTTCTTGTGTTATAAGCGTTTGAAGGTAGCCATATTGATTTTTTTTTCGAATTTTTAAAAATCAAACGTGGACTCCTTTTTATTTTTATTTGTAACTTTTCGAAAAAAACTTTGGTAAATTTATGTATATATTTGTTTAACAATCTTATCATGATCCATTTAAGAATTTTTTCTGAAAAGTGTATTGCGTATATACCGAAATATTCACATTTCAATGCAACCATGTCAAACAAATTTTTGATTATTTTTTTCTATGAGAGCTTTTTTCAAACCTCATTTTCTCCACTTTTTTTTTTGTTAATATTTTCAGATATTTTTGTATCAACACAACAAATAAAGTACCTTGGCACTACTGTTTTTATCGAGAGAAAGTAAAATCTGGATAAGTATCTGGATTTTTCAAAAATCTATACAGATAAAGTTTTTGTTGTTTTTAACACGTAAATTGTTTTGATTTCAAAAATCTCGATGTCGTTTTTTTGCACAAAATCTATATAGATAAACAAAAAAACACACCTATTAGTAGAAAAAAATAAAAATGGCCAACATTTAAATTAGGTAAATATTAAAAATTTTGCAAGGATTTTGTATGTGATCTAAAATTCACATATATTTGGATACTGGGCTTAATACGCTAAAAGGGCTTAGGATTAAAGGCTTGGCCACACCGGAGGGTACATGCGGTAGCGGTACGGGTAATTGTATGAAAAAAATTCCACATCTGAACGTTGATGTGTCAGTTTGAAATTTTTTTCATACAAGTATCCTCACCGCTACCCGTACCGCTACCGCATACCCTCCAGTGTGGCCAAGCCTTAATTGTACAAATATTTAATCGGTGGTTCAGTAACTTTTATCTTTTCAAATCGGTTGCTAAGCTGAGATTTAGCACCGGTTCAATGAGTATATATGTTAAATTAGCCAATTCCATGCTTGGACGAAGTTGAATCACAGCTAGACGGCCGAAATCAGCAAGTTAAATTCTTGCACCAAGGCAGAACCACGTTTGTACAACTGGCTCTTAGGGCAAATATTCAATGTTGGTTCAGCAACTTTTATCTTTTGGAATCGGTCATGCTTGAACCGAACTTGATCCACAGCTAATCCACAGAATCGAAATCCTGACCCGAGGCTGACAAACGTCTATACAACTGGCTTTTACTGTACTTAAATACCTAAAGGCTTGGCCACACTGGAGGGTATGCGGTAGAGGTACAGGTAACGGTACGGGTATTTGTATGGAAAAAATTCCAAACTGACACATCAACGTTCGGGTGTGGAAATTTTTAAATACAAATATCGTTGCCGCTACCCGTACCGCTACCGCGTACCCTCCGGTGTGGCCAAGCCTTTAAGGTTTGGCCACACCGGAGGGTACGCGGTAGAGGTACAGGTAACGGTACGGGTATTTGTATGGAAAAAATTCCAAACTGACACATCAACGTTCGGGTGTGGAATTTTTGTAATACAAATATCGTTGCCGCTACCCGTACCGCTACCGCGTACCCTCCGGTGTGGCCAAGCCTTTATTCATAAAAAAATATTTTTACTTTTGTACTTTTTCAAAAAGTGTTGAATCTAGTTAAAGCCTCAATGCTCTATCTCTTATTTTACTCTCTACCGGTAAAAAACATAACTTAAACCAAAGCTAAAGCTTTTAATTTTCATCCTTTTTTTCAACGGATCGTATTTATGAACACTCCCCGCTGAGTTGCATATTTTTCTCATTATCGATAAGGTAGTTCTGTCACATTATTTTTTGACATTTCATGTCATTTTTTTTTTGAGAAAAGAAAAGGGAAAGCAAAATAGGTAGACGACGAGGAAACTAGTGGTTTTTTGCGGAAGATCGAACTAAAAAATAAATAATTTTTCATTCAAAAATTACAAAAAAAAAGTAAATCATCTTCCCAACAAAATTGACAAAATGACTATCTTAAGTTATGTTTTTGCACCAAAATTATTTATGGAATATGGAATGGGTTCTCTTCAGGTAAAAAATTACAATCCACTCAAAAAACTATTTCCTTATAAAATTACCTCTTCTTCTTCTACTTTTTGTAGAAAATGTACGAACCTGGAGGCTTGGAAAAATTCGGAGATCAAATTCTTTCTACTGTAAGCCAATATTTTATAATATCGATTTTGTTCTCAAAAATGTATTTATACTTTATGTCGATTTGAATGTTTTGATGTCGTAATGAATTTTTGTTTATTTTTCTTTACTTATTTTGTGTGTGACATGCATAAAATCACACATTTCTATAAAAATTAGCTTTCCATGATGTGGAACATTGGATATTATTCATCACCACTTATCGTTACATTCCTGTATCGTCGTGGTTATCTTGTTGCCGATTCAATTTCTTCATTGGCTAAATTCACTACAAGTATTGGTATCATTGTAGTTTTGTCCATGTGCATGCGAGGCATTGGCAGGTCACAGTCTCGTTCGTACAATAAATTGGTCAAAGCACTGGAACAAGCTAAATCATCAAATAATTCGGAAGATGCCAAAAAATCGTTGAGATTATTTGATTTTGACTTTAAACATTGGACTGTTGATTTTGATGTTCTTAATCTTCAATAGTAGGTTTAGATTGTAGCTTTTTGAAGGCTCCTCGAAATTAAGCATCAGGAAATAAGGCCCCAAAAAAATAAATGAAATAAGATCCCCAATTGGTGTATTTTGTCATAATTAAACTATGCACTAATTAAATAAGGCCACATTGAAATGAAAAATGCCCCAAAAATAAATGAAAGTAAGCCCCAACATGTTTTGAGCTTTTTTGGAAAAATGAAATAAAACCCCAATTTTTCTTTTTCCCAATTTACTCTTTCCGGGGCAGTGGTATAAAAATCGTAGCACCTTTTTTTTAGCATTTATTCAAGCTTTAATGTGCAAAAGTATTAAATTAATACCACATTTCTGTGTACATTTGTTTTATTGAAGACATAAGCGCAAAATTTTAAACGATTTAGTAAATTTCTAAAGCCATTTAGTAAGTTACTATATTAAAAATCCGTATGCTTTTTGGCTTAGTAACTTACTAGGTTAGGTTAGGGTTAGGTTAATAGGGTGGTGCACAGCTAAGCTGTTGCATACACGGGGGCCTGTTGGTCCATTGTGATACCCTCTTATTTTAAAAATCGCAATGATGTTCCTAAACTGGTCTATCGGTTTACAAAGACTGGCTCATTAACGAACCATCCTGTACTCTCAATAAATTTTCTCATGTTAGCCATTGGTACCTGCGCTAGATCGTCCAGTTCATCCACGAACCTCGTTCCAAAGAAACGAAGTCGGTTTGTTTGGAGGTTTGGACATTCGCAGAGCAGGTGTTTAATGGATTCTATCTCCTCTACATCTTGACAGCTCCTACAGAAATCAGGTGCAAATACACCCATTCTAATAGCCATTGTGCCAATGGCACAATGACCCGTTAGTACACCTATCAAGACTCTAATGTTCTTTTTGCTCAGGGATAATAAATACCGAGTTTCTTTTTCATTGGTTTTGGGCCATAAACTTCTAGAAATAATGCAATCGTCCCTAGTTTTCCAGGTGTTATTGATTTGTTCTCTAGTCAATAGGTCTATTCTCCTTTTGAGCACACCGATAGGGATATCTGGTCCCTTTGCTAATTGGATGCTAATATTCTCATTTGATGCTGAGCCTAACCTAGCTAGTTCATCCACTATTTCATTCCCTTCTATTTTGCTATGTCCAGGAACCCAGCAGAGTTTAACTTGGTTAGTGTAGCAAATACTATTGATTCTTTTCCTGCAGTTTAAAACCGCCTTGGATCTTATTGTCTCACTGTCTAGAGCTTTGATAGCAGCCTGACTGTCCACAAAGAATGTAATCTCCGAGGAGATTAGTTTTTCTTTGAGTACCAATTCTGCCGCTTTCTCTATAGCAAAAATTTCAGCCTGAAAGACACTACAATCGTCTGGGAGTCTGAATGATTCTCTAATATTGAGAGGTTTGCAGAACACCCCAGCTCCTGTTCCTGATTCCATTTTTGAACCATCAGTGTAGAAGGGTATTCCTTGTTTGCTGATAAGCGAATTGTGATCCCATCCTTTTCTTTCTGGTATTAAAATGGAAAATTTTTTATTGAAATCTGTCAAGGGTGGAATGTAATCTGTAGTCGCTTCCAATCCAGGAACTGTGTCGTATCTTTGCATGATAGACCCATGACCATAAGTGTTTTGCTTCCAGTAGCCCAGTTCTTTTAATCGAAGTGCGCTTTTGGCTGCCGTGCATCTTATGAACTCGTCCAGGACTGGAAGGTCCAAGATCATTTCTAAACCTGCTTGTGGCGTAGACCTTTGTGCCCCTGTAATCCCTATACACGCTAATCTCTGTACTTTGTTAAGGTTCTTGAGATAGCTTGATTTCTCAACAGCTTCCCACCATACGATCGAACCATAGGTAAGTATGGGGCGAATAATCGCCGTATACATCCATTGGATGACTTGAGGTCGCATACCCCATCGTGCACCAAAGGTTTTTTTGCAAGTGTAGAAAGCGCATAGTGCTTTTTTCATTCTTTCTTCGGTGTTACGTTTCCATGTAAGCTTGGAATCTAGGATTACTCCAAGATATTTAGCTTCTTTGGAAAGTATCAGAGGAATATCATCAAGTTTAGGAGGATTAAAGTCCCCTTGTTTCCTTTTCTTCGTGAACAGAACCAATTCTGTTTTAGTGGGGTTAACCCCAAGACCATTTTGTGCTGCCCAAGAAGATATTTCTTTGAGTGCGCGTTCCATAATGTCTCCGATGGTGGTAAGAAACTTACCTGTTATCAGAACTACTATGTCATCTGCATAAGCTACTATTTTTATACCTTGACTTTTAAGTTTTGTAAGAATTTTGTTAACCACAAGGATCCAAAGGAGAGGCGAAAGAACCCCTCCTTGTGGAGTACCCCTAGTTACTGTTTTCTCTACAGTACTATTTCCCAATTGTGAGTAAATGATTCTGCCATTTAACATTGTATGGATCCAGTCTACTAAAACTGAATCAACTCCAATATCGACTAGACAGTATTTTATTGATTCTGTGTTAACGTTGTTAAACGCTCCTTCAATATCTAAAAATGCTGCTAGTGTATGTTCCTTGTTTTCAAGACTTTTCTCAATATGAGAAACTACCTCGTGCAATGCGGTTTCCACTGACTTGCCTTTAAGGTAAGCGTGTTGGTAGTTGCAAAGGTTGTTAGAATTGAGAAGTTCCCTAATATGCAGATCAATGATTCTTTCCAGTGTCTTAAGGAGAAACGAGGAAAGACTTATTGGTCTATAATCTTTTGCAGTTGAGTGTGTCGGTTTTCCAGCTTTTGGAATAAAGACCACTTTAACTTTTCTCCAACTCATAGGGACGTATCTAAGTTTAATACAACTAGTGAAAATAACCCTAAGCCATGGTGCTATTACATTTAAAGCGTTTTGAAGAAAAGCTGGAATTATCTCATCTGGTCCAGCAGATTTATAGGGTTTAAACGAGTTGATTGCCCAGATAATCTTCTGCTCTGTAATAATCTGTTCTATGTTTAATTCTTGGTGTGTGGATTCAAGCAGGTTCGATTGCTTGGAACCAGGAATATCGGTATTTTTACAGCCAGGGAAGTGTGTTTCCATAAAGAGTTCAAGTGTTTCTTGGCTCGAGTTCGACCATGATCCATCAGGATGCTTAATGTAACCCGGTGTCGTGGGGTTAGAAGCAAGGACTTTACGAAGCCTAGCCGCCTCACTTGTGTTCTCAATGGATTCGCAGTGCCTAGCCCATGAATCCCTTTTAGCCTTCCTCAGTTCTTTGGTATAAAGGTTAAGTTTGGCTCTGTATGAATTCATGTCACTCTCTAATTTACTCATTTTTGCTCTATTGAAAAGTTTTCTGACCTCTGTTCTGTGTTCCTTTAGCTCACTGTTCCACCATGGTGGGTTAGTGGGTTTTGTGCAACGAGATAGGGGACAGTGTTTTTCAAAAGATTTTTTCATTTTACTAGTAAGGATTAGGACGGTATTATCGATGGCTGATGTGTTTACAAGCGTTTTTTCCCTTGGAGGGTCGATATGCTCATTCAGCCATTTTGTATACTCTATCCAATTTGTTCTAGTTGGGTTTCTGTAAGGCTTGATATCTATTAAATTTCTGTCTAGGGTGAAGAGTATTCTAAAGTGATCCGAAAAGGATTCCTCTGGAGAAACTCTCCAATCTCCTATCGAAATTTTCTCATTATTGCTCATAAGAGTCAGATCTAGAATTTCTTCTCTGTTTTTGTTTCGGAATGTTGGGTGATTACCCCTATTACATATCGTCATGTTAGAACAAAGAATGTATTCAAAAATTGACTCACCTCTTTTATTGATGTCATTACCACCCCATTGTGTATGATGGGCGTTGGCATCACATCCCATCACCAAAGGTGTTCCATTTACCGTGGAATAATCCACAAGCTCCCGGACTGTTTTTGATGGTGGGCTCTCCTCCTCGTATGGCATGTACGTCGACGTTAAGATGAAGTTGCCTTCCTTAGATTCAACGCTGATTGCCGCGTTATCATTGTTGCTGTACCTAGATAAAAAGAAAGCGTTAATTGACTTTTTGGTTAAAATACAACTTCTTACTTTACCTACTTCAGACGTGGAATGAAAAAGGTTATAGTATTTTGACCTTAATCCATTTACCTGGTTCTTACAGATCCATGGTTCTTGGATCAAGGCCACATCCACGTTATTTTGAGACATGAAGAGCATTAGGTCGTGAGTCGCTGCTTTAGCGTGATGCAAGTTGATTTGCACCACCAGCAGCTTTTGGCTCCCCTTTGCTTTCATGCCTTCTTACCTTTACGGTGCCAATACCGTACTTCAGCACGTCTCCTTTCGTTTTTAGCAGGAGGTCAGAGTTCTCATCCACCGCGAACAAGAGGTCTTTCCCTACTCCGCTATGGCTCACCTTAGATTTGATGAGCCTCCACTCCCCTACGGGTATTTCTATGTTCTGTCTCTTTAGCAGTTTGATTATGTCCGCATCCTCGTGACATGCAGGAGGTGGGATCCATATGTTGATCTGCTGGCGAAGTGGTATAGCTGTCACGGGAACGATTTCAAGAGACGCCCCTTCCCACAGTTCGCCACATTTGGCGATTATGTTGGAAAGGAAGTCTCTTGTTTTCCGATCACCACAGCAGACCACTTTAACTCCCTTTCGCCATCCAGCGCCGTCGAAGATATAGTTCGCAGGACTATCGTTTTCGGGTAACGCCATCATCGCTTTGAGGATCTCATTTTCCACAAGTAGCCAATGTTCCGCCGAGATTTTCCCATCAGGGTTGTCTCGACTTATTATGGCTGCTTGTAGATCGATCGGGGTAGTGTCGAAGCTGTTGGTTTTCAATTTTTTGACACCGTCAGTATTGGCTGTCTCCTCCGACCTATCTCTTTTTGTTGCTCCAGACTTCGTCCTAGAAGAGTTGCCTACTTGCGTTTTACTGTTTGTAACATTAGAGGGCAGTTTCTTGTTGGTCGTCGTCTGATCTTTCTCTGCGCCTTTTCGAGCATTAGAGCTAATACCAGCCTGCTCACAGTCAACCTTTTTAGGGGCCGACCTAGATGTGGCAGCATCAACTCCTTTGCTCTCAGACTTTTTGTTATCTTTTTGCTGAGAGGGGTCTACGGGTGTAGTGGCAATCCCTGCCTTACGTTCGTAGGACCTTATCAGCTTTTTATGCTTTTTAACAAGAGCCTTGTCCCTCGCACTGAGAGTGGAAGGATCTTTGCTTTCAGTGGCTCTCACGAATCTTTTAGAACATCTGTAGCTCCTGCGCTTCCTCGATTCTTGGAGGTGTTCAGCAGACTTAAGCGTAGTGTCTTTTTGACTCGGGTCTTCCAGTAGCTCATCCTCCGTTTGACTACCTATAGAAGGAGGTCCGTTCGGGGATTTCAAACCATCGATAGTTAACCTATCTAGGTCAGGAAGTTGATCTACTGACAAAATGACGGCCTTCTGTCTTTTTAGCTCTTGCTTTTCATTGTTTACAGTTGTCACTGGCGACTTAGCTTCTTGCGAAGCCAAGCCCTCGCCGGCAGCCGTGACTTCTGCCGACACTTGAGTGTATATCCCCACTCGAATTTCATTTTCTTGTAAACTTTTGTTTTCCATGATTTTTTATTTAGATAAACATCCCTGCGTTTTTTTGGTTTTCTTGGTTGTAAGGCTCTGCAACTGGATTGTTGGAGAGTCAAACGTAAGCCCCCCCGCCACGACAAGGCGAAAACCTGGGGGGGAAAACTAAAATCGCTCTAGAAATTTACTTAATCGTTTAAAAATTTTGCGCCATTTGATTCGACTTACATAGAAATAAGGTGGTATTAATTTATTACCATAGCACATAAAAGCTTGAAAAAAATGTTAAAATTGGTGGTACGATTTTTATACCATTGCCTCGGAAAGAGTTAACTTTATTTTAGATAATGTAATATCATCCCAAACCAACAGAACCATCTTTATTGACGGAACTTTTAAATTTGTTCTCCAAGGATGTTCTGGATTCAGAGACCAGAAATAACAGTCAACCTTTATTTTCAATTGGATTTTCTCTGAGAGTTACCACATTACTTTAAATAGATTTCGGTTAAGGTTGAGATTTACTTTTAAATAGATCTCGGTTACGGTTGAGATTTATTTTGTAAAATATATCTATGATTGAGATTTTTACAAAAAAGAAATTTGAAAAGGTCAACCTTTAACGATTTTAACTGAAAATAAATCAAAAATGGTTAATTCAAAGGAAAATGTCGAATATGCAAAAAATGTCTTTATTTAGCAAAAAAGATGTTTTCTTTTAGTTTATGTATTAAGTTAAACTAATAATAGAGTATCAAAGACCTTTGACCCAAGATTATATATCTTTTCGCTTAAAATGTAAGGATGAAAATGTCCTTTCGACTGTGATTTGAGTAACTGGCACGACAAGCACAACCAATGCAATTTCGAATATTTCAGGAGACCGATTGATACATTTGCAGATGAGATTTATTTTTTTCTCTCACTGGTTGAGCGAAACATGAAAAAATACAAAATAAATGTTTCTCTCAGACCTTGACCGAATGTTTTCTTTTTTTTTAACAAAGGTTATTTTATGACCTTTATTGAAAATGGCAACAAATATGAGTTATTAAAAAACCTTTCAAAAGGTTGAAATTTATTTCTGATCTCTGCAGCTATTCTGTTACCTACTAATGATTTTTTTTTCTGTTTACATTGAAAACCATTAGTAAGTAACAGAATGCTTGTCAATGTTAAGATCGTGCTGCAATCCATCAGGGAGTCCACAATAAGTGGTATTTGCCAATTCTGGGTCCTTAAAAAGTGGGATTTCACCAAAGTTTTTTTGAAAGACAATATAGCATTTTAGCATTTTCATGTTAATTATGAAATATGAAAAATAGAATAAGGCCCAAATTGCTTTTAAAATAAATTCAAAGTAAGCCCCAAAATTAGTGTTGGGGACTTATTTCATGGGGGTCTTATTTCAAGGCCCCAAAAAATGAAACAACACCCCAACATTTGAGAAATTTCATTTTTGTTGTTTCGTGTGTATTTTTTTGGCGCCTTATTTCCTGGAGTCTAATTTCGCGGAGCCCTTTTTGAATACTTCATATCTGATTTCGTTTATAGTGGTGATGATGGTAAGAAAATATCAACAGCTGCCTCAAAGAGGGCTCCACGTCAGAAGCCTTTTTGGTTTTCATCTTTGCCCTGTGAAATTGCAGCTTATATTGCAATTCATACTTTCGGCATAAGGATGATCTATCCTGGTTCAGTTAAGCTATTGCAAAGCTATTTGAGTAAGCTTTTGAACTAAGTTTATTAAAGCCATTTATTAATTGTCTGTTTTGTTGTTTAGGGCCAATGTTAGTTGCTGGTCGGGCAAAACTTATCGAAGAGGAACATGGAATGCGTTACAAGGTTAAAACTGTAGATCGCAATGACATTGATACTGTATTTGTAGATAATCGTAATAAGAGTACAAATGGCAAGACCATTGTTATATGCTCGGAAGGTAAGCTTTAAAAATATTAACCTACAATTTCGTAAAAATGTCTTACTTCATTATTTTGTAGGAAATGCTGGATTTTATGAAATTGGCATTATGGCTACACCATTGTCACTTAAATATTCAGTTTTGGGTTGGAATCATCCTGGCTTTGAAGGAAGCACTGTATGTTGACATAAATTTAAAAGATTCTGTTTGAATTAATTAATTTTCTTATAAATTTATTTATTTTTAGGGACAACCTTTCCCTGAACAAGACAAAAATGCCATCGATGCAGTTGTTCAATTTGCTATACATAAATTGGGATTCGCTGTTGAAAATATTTTATTCTTTGGCTGGAGCATTGGTGGATACAGTTCGATTTATGCCGCTACTCAGTACCCAGAGATTAAAGGAATCGTAAGTATTCAACTAAAAATAAAAAGGCAAAACTTACTATCCCTTCAACTGTCATACGATTGCACTTAAATACGTCCCTTATTTTCAAAGTCATAGAAACGCTGATTAATTTCCAGCTAAAGAAGCACGGAAGTTTCTTTATTAATAGGAGTAAGTCTTTCTTTGCAATAGGTCCACTGATGATTTGACGGTTTATCTCACCTAACAGTGACAAAATTTTTACATAGTTTGGAGAAAGTAAGATTATTGCGCTTGATATTTCAAAAGCATTTGATCACCAAGCTCTCTTATCAAAATGGCTTGCATTGATCAATCTCTTCTTCGTTGGATTATAATTTACCTTTCGAACCGTTCAACTCAAGTTGTATTGGATGGATTCAACTCTGAATATAAACGACTCTTCTCATTTTTTTGTAATGCTCCTTACTATAGTTAAAACGAAGCCACTGTCCACCTTCTGTATAAAGAGCACATATTTGATTTTGCCAAAAAAATTTGAAAATGCGTTTCCTATGAAGGTGTTTCCTGCTTCTCAACTAGCTACAATTTTTAAAGCATACATTCGCCCAAAGCTCGAGTACAATTCCCATATCTGGGAAAGTGCTACTTAGACCCACTTCACCTATGAATTTGCACAGAATTAAAAATAGAGTTTTTAAAATTATCCATTACAGATACAATCTCATCTCTTGAGCACCTCCGTTATGTATCATGCATGTATCCACATTTTTTGGTATTTTAAAAAAATGTTCAAATGAAATAGCTTGCATTTCTCTGCTGAAACATTTCAACTTTTTTGCACTGCGCCGAATTACGGGCATACTGTCAAGTACAGAGATTTTTTCTTTATTCGTCCTATGAGAATGCGTTCAATGTTCAGAACTAGAAAACAAATGTGCATCGGCTTCTTATAAACTCTTCCCCTTTTTATAACGCTAAAAAAAGGTAGTATCATGCATTCAATACCTTTGCAAAGTAAAAAAAACCGCTGTCACACGCAGATTCAAATGGAGTAGCAAAAATGGAACAATTCAAAACCGGGTGATTTTTCGAGGCCAACCCGACGGAATCGATTGAACCAGTCTCGAGTCAGACTTACAATCGAACAACCACGGTGCACTGTTTGATTTTTGTTTGCTAGCGAAAATTAACCGAATCGGTGATCCATACATGATATTCTCCACCTTGTTAATACGAACGACTTATGTATACCCAGAAAAAAAGGGGTCCTAAAAATAAACTCCTTGATAACACCACTTGAGAAAGTTCTTCAATAAATTAGAAAAACCCTCTTCCATTTTAAGCAAAAGTCTGCTCAATTGTATTAATGCTCCCAAATTGTTTGGTTTAATTGTATAGGAGTTATGATTCCTAGACCATTAACCATATTTTTTGAGAATCTTGAGTTAACTATTAAACTATAATTGCAATATATATATATTTTTTTTTTAAAGATTTTGGATGCTACATTTGATGATGTGCTACACCTTGCTACACCCCGCATGCCTGCTAGTCTTTCAGGTATTGTAAGACTTGCCATTCGAGAATATGTTAATTTGCATAATTCTGAAATGTTAATGGATTACGGTGGTCCAGTTTTACTTATTCGTCGTACTGAAGACGAAATTATTGCAGAGTGAGAAAATTCATATTCTTCAACAATATTCAATCAACATTAATCAAATTTAATTATTTTACAGAGACAATCGCATTGAGACAAATCGTGGAAACTTCTTACTTCTTGGTTTATTAAAATATCGTTATCCAAATATCTTTCAATCCCAACAATTAACCAGGGTTAAGAATTTACTAACAAAACCTATTGATTCAAATGCCAATGGTTTGTATACTTGCAAATTTTATTTTTAATTGATTTAATTAAATATTGATTAAAATTTTAGCGAGTAATGATGATGTATGTATGAGTCGTTTAATAACCTACGCTTCTGATAAGGGAAAAACTTTTCCCATGGCAATTGGTGAAGATTACAGTGCCGAAGTCCGTACTCAAATGGCTGAATTTTTGGTAAATTTAATCTTATTTATTATGTGTTAAACTATGATTTATGATGATTTGTTGTTAATTTTTAGTTGAAAAAGCATTTCCGAGATTACAAATCAACACATTGCACACCTCTACCCGATGATTACTTTACCATTCCATGGGACATTCCTACTGAAAATGGGTTTGTCTTTACCTAAACTCTATACTGTCCAAGAATATATAAATATTGAACTTACAAAATGAACATTTAAAATGGGCTGGATACACATAAAAAAGTGTTTGTTTGGGCACTTTACAAAAAAATGATTATTTATTTAGATATAGAAAAAAAAACCTTAAATAAAATACAAATTATTTAAAACAAAAACAAACAAAAATCGAACTTTGTCAAAAGTTTTGTTTATAGCAGACATGAATTTATTTTTATTTTTTATTATAATTTTTTCAACCATGAGAAGTGCTTACAGTTTTGTTGATTTATCCTACTTTAGCACTTATGTATCAAATTTGGTGGACGATAAGGATAACGAATGCTCAGAAGCAGTAAGTGCACATACTTTTACTTTAAAGATTATTTTTTAGAATTGTTTGTTTTAGAAAATTCCAAAAGAAATGTGTGATGAAAATCAAATAATGTTACAACTAGCTAAAATGTATATTGTTAGTCCCGAACGTGTTTTAATGCTTTTAACTACAGATTCTCTGCAAGAAACTTGTAAGAATTTATCGGAAGCAATGGAGAAAATCAACAAAACCCAAACAGGATGCATACCATTGAATTCTGAGAATCTTTATATGAAACTTTTGAAGACAGTCAAATTTTTTGATGCAAGTATTTGTCAGGGTGATAGTCGGTTGAAAAAAAGTAAATTTGTTCAGTTGTTTTTTTAATTCGATACCTTGATTAGGTATATTATTCTTTAGAAATAGACAAAATTGGAGACTGTTTACCTGAATTGCGAGAAGAATTTCTTGATTGCGAAGGGGCACCAGATTGGTATGAAAATATTAACGATACACTGCGTTGTCAGTAAGTATGATTGCTTTAGAATGTTTTAAGAGACCAAAATTTATGTGATCAATATTTGAAAATGTGGAAAAAGTAACGGTAGTTTTGCAATATTTCGAAAACAAGCTTTTGATTTTAGCAAAATTTAGCTGAGGACTAATTTTGTTTCCACTATGAATTGAGATGACCATTAAAATACGAACACCTGACAATAAGCTAAACACACTTGCTGTTTGTTAGAAATAGCTTACTTTTGTGATGAGATTAAAATTTTTGTTTCTGATTTTTTGTAAACAAAGCAAAATGTGACTTATTCCACTCTCAAATACAACAACTTATCTAATAATATGAAGCTCATATAAAAAAAATTAAATTACGAAATTTGAAGTCGGTAGTTGTTTGGGTTAAAAGTGACATAGAACAGTGGGCGTGTTTTTTATTTTTGGAGCAAAGTGGGATTTAATTAACGTGTTTTACGGGAAAGTGGGATATTTCAAGTTGCCTTAGCTCAGAAACAAAAAATAAAAATCAAGTTGCAACAAAATTTAAGTGGGCCTGTAAAATCGGAAAAAAGGCACTCTTAGGTCCAATTTAATCATCCATTATTAAATTCGCCATTTAAAACGGGAACATTTTAAAATCTGTATGCGAGTAGACAGATTTTTATATTTTGAATGGCGACTTTAAATATAATAGAGAGTGGGTGTTAAATCTTTGAACTTTGAAACATTTTAATATTAATTCAGTAAAATACATTTTTTTAATTGATTCATTGGGTCGTATGCAATAAAAGTGAGCTTAAGCTCTTATCTCACTTTTCAGTACAATTTTTTGAGATAAATCTCTAGAAAATGTACTGAAAAGTGAGATAGAGCTTAAGCTCTTTTTTTTGCATAACAGCCATTGTCTTCTTATTTTCTTAAATAAGACAGTTGCACCTTTTGTATTCAATCATCAAAAATGATTTTTTTGGGATCATTTTTTTTTTCTTGTAAGTCAGGAAAAGGGCAAGTTTTTTGTTGTTTTTTTTTTTTATGTAAGTGTACGAAATTGAGCAAGGCGAAATCGGCTTACATGATGTTAGTCGATTCCACTCCAGGAAAAAATATTTAACATAGGTGACTAAGGTCGGTATTCAATCAGCACTCATAACTTACATAAGGCGTTTTTTTTTTTTGGCAAATGATGAAAAATTTATATGCACACACCAAGAGAAAGGAAAACGGAAACTTATACACTTCGTCAAAATTCTATCCGCAGCTTGGTTTAGCTTGTATTCCTATCGGCAGCTGCGTTTTATTTTTGTAGTGCATGTAAACGCCAGCAGCGGATACGGATAGCAATGCCAAAAAAACACACCTATAGTAATAATAGTCAACATTATGAGCGCTTATAGGACTTAAGAATGGTCTTCATTCCTGGCTCTTTGCCAGGTCAGCTAGCATTTTACAATTTGTTACTTGAATATGAATATGGAGGCATGTTCAACTTTAAAAATCCAAATCAATATATGTAAGTATATTAGGTAACCTAAAATAGTAACTGAAAATAGTTTCCATTCTACCTAACTTACTAACTATACTTGCATACCTACCTAGATATTAAATAAAAAAAAAAACACCCTAAAATTAAAATAACCACTTCCTTATTTATCCGGAACTTGAAAACGTACAAATGTAAAATTTATTTTCAAAGTGTTTAGTTGTTTTTTTTTTTAAGTATTTTGAAACGGAAAAATGAAGATAAATGCAAAATATAAACAAATTATTGAGTAATCACATAATTTATTTGAGTGAATTAATCAGAACAAAAAATTAAATCCCTGGATTTATGAAATTCCTATTTGAGCGACTAGGTTTAAAATTAATTTAAATCCAAACTAAATCCAGAGTGAATAATATGGCCTTTTACTTGGTCATTTTAGAGCCCTCAACGATATAACAAACTGCAACTACATAAGAACTGCAATGTTATGTGGACTGGAGCCAGCAGCTGTTATAAGAGGATTTACTACTGAACTTTTTCAACAAGCCTTCCCATATAAGGTGATGATATAAATTTGAAAATAAGTATTTAAATTATTTGGATTAAATTTGCAGTCAAAATGTAAGGTATCCCGGTCATTACCACTGGTAGAGGATCCAATGTCCGCTTCAACAAAGCGACACAAAATTAATTTTTTACTAAACTTGATGTTATTTATTTTTCTCCTCTAAAACAAACCGCTAGTTTTTTAAGTTTCTATTTTTTTTAACTAGTTATATTTTTCTTTTAACTATTTTTTGTAATTGTTTTTAATTCAGATAATCATAATAAAATTTAACCAAACAAAGAACACAAGTTTTGTTTTGTATATGTTTTTGTTTATATATTTTTTTTGGATCCTCCAAATCCAGAGAAACCCATAATGGCAGCGATATCACCTGGCATTTCGGCACTAAAATCCTCTTCGGCCTTTCGTTTTCTATCTTTTCTCTTTTCCTTTTTGTGTTCCTTGTAACGTTCTTCTTCTTCTTTGGCTTCACGTAATCTCTTCTCCAATTCGTAGTCTTTTTTCTTTTCTTCCATTTTTTTCTTATTTTGTTGGAAGCGTTCTTTAACTTGATCCACTGTACTTCGTTCGACTTTCATCGACATACCCAAATTACGTTGATGCTTTTTTCCATTGATGTGATCAAGGAAATTGATAGAATCTTTGACAACACAATCGCAAACATTGCAATAATAACCACCCGATTGGGAGGTTGGTGTGTTTTTGTTGATTACAACGCTTTTACCTAATTTACTATCTAAATCGACTTTGTAATCGCGACGTTTGAGATTCTCACGTTGTACAGGTTCTATAGAGAAATATTCAAGGTATATAATTACATCCTTTTATTAAGAGTTTATCAGTTACCTTCTTCTTGTGGATCTTTTGTAACTTTCAAGCGTTCCTGGGCTAGTTTTTGATATTCGGCCTTGTCCCATTTTCGCCGATGATCATCCGGACGTAATGCCATTGTGTTTTATTTAATAAGGCTAGTTTTTGTTAAGGTAACTTTTATATTTTAGAAATAATAAGTAAAAATATGTTTTAATTAAGGAAAAATGTAATTTTCTTTTTTTTAATTGTTTAATCTGGAATTTTTGAAGTTTTCAGCTAGTGTCATTTTTTTTGTGACAGAAACCTTGGAAACAGAGTTGCCATGTTTTATTTAACAAATTAGATGTGTTTGTTTTGAAAATTCCAAAGGTGGTTACAGACTGAAATTTTTCATTCGATAACATTAAATATTCAGTTTATCGATGTTGTCGTTCTGAAGATTTTTTTCCAATTTGATTGGCATCTTTAATATTTAGTCATCGATGTGATGTAATTATTCATTTCTCTACAGTGAAATCCACTATATTGATCTCTTTAATACGCTCAAGGTGGATTCTCTATAAAGAATGGCTATTTTTTAACTCCGATTCATTATACGTATAAAGGGCTCTCCCAAATTATCGATAACTGCCGAGAAAAATGCTGCTGAAATTATATTTAGACATTTATATTCTAATTGGAGTACTCATACAAAATGCTCCCTTGGAAAGCTCAAAATGCTGTCCTACTACAAAGATGACCAATGGAAAGAACCCCTCCCGACTGTGTTTTTTAATGACACGAAATCAAAACCGGAACGTGGACGTTCAGATGTGAAATTTTTTTCATACAAAAAACGGTGCCGGCTTCTTTTTATGTCGTCATTCAGGTCTTTCAAATCAAAGAAAGCAGACGACACAAATAACGTTGACGAAAGCATTTTTGTCTGAAAAAGGACAAACGCAGTCTCTTTTTGGTGTGGGGAGGACTTGGCTGTCATCAGCTTTTTTTTCTTCTACCGTCGCGTCGTTGGTTTGGTTGAGCCTTTAAAGAAAAACAGAAAGGAATTATCGACCTTCGAAAAATCGGAATTATATGCGTTCCATGTAAACAATTTGAACTTAACTTAGAACATTTTTGGAGGTTTGATGTGATCGAGTCATTAGCCGTTTCTTATTATCACTTGATCCATATAGATCATTAATTAACACGTATTACAACAACTACATGAGATCTTGCTTTTCATCAGGATCACGAATTCTTCAAAAATTCTACGACTAAAAATTCTACGACGATAAATGTCGATAGATAAATGTCTCTAGATAAATGTCGATAGACAAATGTCGATAGATATATGTGGATCGATAAATGTCGATAGATAAATGTGGATAGATAAATCTGGATAGATAAATGTGGATAGATAAATGTGGATAGATAAATGTGGATAGATAAATGTGGATAGATAGATTTCGATAGATAAACGTCTATAGATAAATGTCGATAGATAAATGCCCTACTAACAATTTTTCTTCTATAATGCTTTACAGAAGCAACAGTTGCATCTCTGTAAAGCTTTATAGAACCAAAATTGTTTGTCGGGTGTCTCTAGATAAATGTCGATAGATAAATGTGGATCGATAAATGTCGATAGATAAATGTGGATAGATAAATGTGGATAGATAAATGTCGATAGATAAATGTGGATAGATAAATGTGGATAGATAAATGTGGATAGATAAATGTCGATAGATAAATGTCGATAGATAAATGTTGATAGATAAATGTCTCTAGATAAATGTCGATAGATGTATGTGGATCAATAAATGTCGATAGATAAATGTCGATATATAAATGTCTCTAGACAAATGTCTCAAGATAAATAACGATAGATATCGAGAGATATTTATCAAGAGACATTTATCTAGAGACATTTGTCTAGAGACATTATCGACGTTTATCTATCCACATTTATCTATCGACATTTATCTATCCACGTTTATCTATCGACATTTATCTATCCACATTTATCTATCCTTATTTATCTAGAGACATTTATCTATCGACATTTATCTATCGACATTTATCTAGAGACATTTATCTATCGACATTTATCTAGAGACATTTGTGCCCATGATTATGAAAGTGGACTAAGTCACTTTTTGCATTGTTTGAAGAAAAACTTACATAATAATTTTCTTATAACGATTTAATTATATTTCTTTTCTGAAATCACTAGAGGGGCAATAAAGAAGTTTATATACTGCAATTTCGCTTTCAAATAAACTTTACCTCTTAAATAATAATTATTTTTAGGCTAGATTTGATGCCATTTTTAGCAGTGACTTAGTCCACTTTCATAATTAAGGGCACATTTATCTATCGACATTTATCTAGAGACATTTATCTATCGACATTTATTGATCCACATTTATCTATCCACATTTATCTATCGACATTTATCGATCCACATATATCTATCGACATTTGTCTATCGACATTTATCTAGAGACATTTATCGACATTTATCTATCGACATTTGTCTATCGACATTTATGTATCCACATTTATCTATCGACATTTATTGATCCACATTTATCTATCCACATTTATCTATCCACATTTATCTATCCACATTTATCGATCCACATATATCTATCGACATTTATCTATCCACATTTATCTATCGACATTTATCTATCGACATTTATCTATCGACATTTATCTATCCACATTTATCTATCCACATTTATCTATCCACATTTATCTATCGACATTTATCGATCTATCATATATCTATTGACATTATTTGTCTATCGACATTTATTTAGAGACATTTATCTATCGACATTTATTCATCCACATTTATCGATCGACGTTTATCTATCCACATTTATCTATCCACATTTATCCATCCACATTTATCGATCCACATATAACTATCGACATTTGTCTATCGACATTTATCTAGAGACATTTATCTATCGACATTTATCTATCGACATTTATCTATCCACATTTATCGATCCACATATATCTATCGACATTTGTCTATCGACATTTGTCTATCGACATTTATCTAGAGACATTTATTTATCGACATTTATCTATCCCCATTTATCTATCGACATTTATTCATCCACATTTATCTATCAACGTTTATCTATCCACATATATCTATCGACATTTATCTATCCACATTTATCGATCCACATATATCTATCGACATTTATCTATCCACATTTATCTATCGACATTTATCTATCCACATTTATCGATCCACATATATCTATCGACATTTGTCTATCGACATTTGTCTATCCACATTTATCTATCGACATTTATCGATCCACATATATCTATCGACATTTATCTATCGACATTTATCTATCGACGTTTATCTATCCACATTTATCTATCCACATTTATCTATCCACATTTATCTATCGACATTTATCTAGAGACATTTATCTATCGACATTTATCTATTGACATTTATTGATCCACATTTATCTATCCACATTTATCGATGTATCATATATCTATCGACATTTGTCTATCGACATTTATCTAGACACATTTATCTATCGACATTTATTCATCCACATTTATCTATCAACGTTTATCTATCCACATTTATCTATCCACATTTATCTATCCACATTTATCGATCCACATATATCTATCCACATTTATCGATCCACATATATCTATCGGCATTTATCTATCGACGTTTATCTATCCACATTTATCTATCCACATTTATCTATCCACATTTATCTATCCACATTTATCGATCCACATATATCTATCCACATTTATCGATCCACATATATCTATCGGCATTTGTCTATCGACATTTATCTAGAGACATTTATCTATCCACATTTATCTATCCACATTTATCTATCGACATTTATCGATCCACATATATCTATCGACATTTATCTATCGACGTTTATCTATCCACATTTATCTATCCACATTTATCTATCCACATTTATCTATCCACATTTATCGATCCACATATATCTATCGACATTTGTCTATCGACATTTATCTAGAGACATTAATCTATCGACATTTATCTATCCACATTTATCTATCGACATTTTTCTATAAACATTTATCGATCCACATATATCTATCCACATTTATCGATCCACATATATCTATCGGCATTTGTCTATCGACATTTATCTAGAGACATTTATCTATCCACATTTATCTATCGACATTTATCGATCCACATATATCTATCGACATTTATCTATCGACGTTTATCTATCCACATTTATCTATCCACATTTATCTATCCACATTTATCTATCCACATTTATCGATCCACATATATCTATCGACATTTGTCTATCGACATTTATCTAGAGACATTTATCTATCGACATTTATCTATCCACATTTATCTATCGACATTTATCTATCCACATTTATCTATCCACATTTATCTATCGACATTTATCGATCCACATATATCTATCGACATTTGTCTATCGACATTTATCTATCGGCATTTATCTAGAGACATTTATCTAGAGACATTTATCTATCCACATTTATCTATCGACATTTGTGTAGAGACATTTATCTATCCACCTAGGCCTAGGGCCAGTTGTGCAAATATTTAGTCCATGAAATAGAAACCGTGCTTAACACGATGACAAACGACAAAAAAACATGGCTGACAGCGCTTTTTCATAAAAAACATCTTTTTTTTTGTGTATGGAATCTTATAAGACGCTGTGTAACTAAAATGTTATATGTGAACGTTGACGTTACCGTTAATCGTAGATTTTTTAACTTTTTTTTTACAACTGATAGCTTAGAGATTTATGAGCTAGTAGACCAGGGTCGATAATTTTTGAAACCAAAAAAAATCATAGTAGAATGAAACCCATTGGAAAAGGAGGGGAAAATGATAAGAATGAAAGGAAAAATAAATTACGGGCGAGCCGAGTTCGGGAAGTGGGTGGGTTGAGTTTTTAGGGGTAAAAAATGGTATATCTCGATTTCCGGCAAAACTACAAATCCTATAGAAAAAAGTTGTATGGCAAAGTTGTAGGTAATAAAAAGATCTACAACTTTTGTATCAAAAATTTTTTCACATAACCTCAAAATTTATGTGAAAAATTAAAAAAACCGAGTTTTTGGTTTTTTATTTTTATCTTTTTCAAAAACAAATTTTTCTACGAAATTTAGTGAAAACTTACCTTATTATGTCTCAAATACATTGTAATTTTTTTGATTTAAAATATTAATTTGTTCACCTTATTTTGACTTAATACCAAAAAAACACCCTAATTTTCAATCGAAAATTCACGTGTCAAAATATCAGCTTTTTTCAAAAAGTCGGTAGGCATTTCGTTCGTTAAAATGTCTATTTTCTGATGGTGTAAGAAAAAATTTACATTAGTATAGTATAGAACATGTTCTAGTAAAATTCAAAAAATGAAAAAAGCTTCAATTCGAAAAAAAAATTTTATCATTGTTTACAATTTTGGCCTATTTATTCAAATTTACACTCTAATTACTCAAAAAACGTAAGATTTCATGTAACATTGATTAATCTTACGTTTTTTGAGTAATTAAAGTGTAAATTTGAATAAATAGGCCAAAATTGATAAAAATTTTTTTTCGAATTCAAGCTTTTTTCATTTTTTTAATTTTACTAGAACATTTTCTATAGTATACTAATGCAAATTTTTTTTTACACCATCAGAAAATAGACATTTTAACGAACGAAATGCCCACCGACTTTTTGAAAAAAGCTGATTTTTTGACACGTGAATTTTCGATTGAAAATTAGGGTGTCTTTTTGGTATTAAGTCAAAATAAAATGAATAAATTAATATTTTAAATCAAAAAAATTACAGTGTATTTGGCACATAATAAGGTAAATTTTCACCAAATTTCGTAGAAAAATTTTTGTTCTTGAAAATGATAAAAATAAAAAACCAAAAACTCGGTTTTTTTAATTTTTCACATAAATTTTGAGGTTATGTGAAAAAATTGTGGATACAAAAGTTGTAGATCTTTTTATTACCTACAACTTTGCCATACAACTTTTTTCTTTAGGATTTGTAGTTTTGCCGGAATTCGAGACATACCATTTTTTACCCCTAAAAACTCAACCCACCCACTTCCCGAACTCGGCTCGCCCATAATTTAGTTTTCCTTTCATTCTTATCATATTCCCCTCCTTTTCCAATGGGTTTCATCCTGCTATGATTTTTTTGTACTTTTTAATATTTTTGAAGGCATCGGCACTGGTCTATAGGTAAATAATGACTCAGCAGATCGAGCTTATGAAAGCTGAGCGCCCCTATTTTCCTTCTTTTTTCTTGATTTTGTTGTTTACAGCCGCAGATCGGGATAAATTTTAGTTCCCACAAATTATCGAAAAAATTTAGCCGAGGTAAAATTGATCTGAGCATACTAGGCTTAAGCCTGGTACGCTGCTCGCGCTAAATTTTAGCTCCCATACAAATTATCGAAAAATTTTATCTGAGCTGAAATGGAACCCATACAAATTATCGATAACTTGTATGGGAATTTTATCTCAGCTAAAATTTAGCGCGAGCAGCGTACCGCTTTAAAATTTGAAATAATTAATCTAATCTAATCGCAGTGGGGGGAAAATAAAATACAAATTGTCAACTATCAATTCGTAGTTGATACATACTGAAATTTGGTGTTTTAAAATCCAATTTGGGTGAAAATGGTCATTTTTTAATGGAATTTCTTAATTACATTTCAAATAATAATAATTTGTTTTCAAATTTTGCAAATTAGATAATCAGAGATCGAAATTTATTTTGTATCTACAAAAAATTGATATTTAACAATCGTAATAGGGGTGTGAATATTTATTGCAACTCGTTTTTAAATTTTAGCCTGGTACGCTGTTCGCGCCAAATTTCAGTATTTATCAACTACCAATTGATAGTTGACAATTTGTATTTTATTTTCCCCCCACTGCGGTGGAAAAGTTTTACAATAATTTTACAAAAATAATTACAAAAAGTTTTCCACATGAAACACGATTGAAATGATACCCGTTAAAAAAAAATTCAAATCATAGATCTTTTATTTTTACTAATTTTATTTAATTGTATTTATTTGTCTTTATCCAATATTTTACTGTAAATAATGCGGTCCTGGTGTTGGTACACTTTTCAATGGTGAATCAAAATCAGCTTCTGGGGGTTCTACAACCGGTGTTTCCAACATTGTACTACCAATTCGCTCTTGCAACGATTCATATAATTTGTGTACATTTTCATTATGAGCTGTAGTTGGTTGCATGGCCTTAACTAAAGTAGCCAAACGTCCAGCAGGCAATTTACTATGTATATACCTGAAAATTGTAATTATTTAAAATTTCCGTCTTTCAATAAGATTATTAAGTTCTTACCAAAGTAACTTAAGCATATGCCTTGTTACATTATCCCTTGTTAAACCAGCAAAAAGAAACTCATCAAAAAGTGTAGTACAAAAATCTTCAGTAGTGAATTCTTCTGACATTGGAACAAGAAGAGCAATCTAAAACAAACATATAAATTATATAAAAATACAGGAAGATGCAAACGATCAACAACTTACCAACGAGTGCAAGAATGGATCCTCATACGCTCTATCATCTTTACAAGCAGATAAAATAGCTAAAACTCTCAAAACTCCCATACGATCTTTCTGTCTTGCCGTATGCAAGGTATAATACATAGCCAATATAGCTGCTACAGAACTTTCCTGAATATAAGCTTCAACAGCATCTGGAGCTGGTCCGGAATGTTCTATTGTAGTCAATGCACTCTCTCGCTCATCTGGCGGCAATTTAGCATGCAAACTACGACATTGATCGTCCACCATTAGAGACATCAAAGCCGGTAAGAATTTCGTTACCACCTGACTGTCTAGTTTGGGTTCTTTGAAATCTTGTGAATCAATCATTACCCAAGCACTCAAACCCAGAGCCAACATACGCAAAAGTAAAATAAGAATTGTATTGTCTCGAGGGAGACCTTCATTATTGATAAGATGCTGGAGTATCTTAATAGCCGAGGTTGCTAGGAAATTAATGGCATATGGATCGCAAAGGGTCATCGAAAGATCACCCAAAACTTGTTCTTGACCCCGTTTGATATTATCAAGAAAACCTTGCAATTCCCTCGAACGTTTAATATCAACGTTCTTCTCACGAATACAAGCATCCAAACACCAAGTAAACTTGTGACATGGATCTACAGAAATGATATCTTGAACTTCAAGATCGTGCAGAGCCATGAGCAGTTCAGCTCGAAGGGTACAATAGTGAACATTACGAGTTCGAAGGAAGAGAGTTCGAAGAAACTGCAAGACCATGTCGTACAGTTTGACACTGGTTCCAATCATATTGGCCAGTTTTTGAACTACTTCCCCTTGACGCCGTAATTTTGGCGATGGATGAAAGAATAAATTATTCAAATTTGTATGATCAAAAAGAACATGTTCTTTTTCTCTGATATATTGTGAAAGAAGTGGAGAGACTTCATCACCAAACAGAGATTGATTATCTCTCCAAATTTGTCTTTTGACTTCGGTATCTGTATCGGAATATAATTCACGATCACGAACTAAAATTCTTAAATATTTATCATCGATGTGAGTGGTATTTCTTAAAATTGACATTACCACAGGACGCAGAGCTTTGACCCGTACAACAGGAAAGCTTTTGACAAGCAACTCTTTGAGTTTCTTGTCGCGCTCACGAGAATCTTTTTGTCCGAGTTCATTGATTCTTCCGATTAGTTTTTCGCGTAATTCCTAAAAGTGGGATTTACTTTGATGTTTAAGATCATAAAAAGTGAATACATTACCTCCATTAAAGACGTATGAAAGTCAAGCCGGCGAACACCGTGCAAATCGAGCAGAGGAAGCATTGGCCGAAGGGAAGGTAGCAAAACACCATTTTCTAACTTGAATTTGAAAATATTAAATGGAGAGGTGCATTTTTATATAGAATTGAAGAATAAAAAATATTCTTACCTGAAAAGTTTCTATTGCTTTTAATGGATCTGTGCAGGATGTAAGTGCTTCGCGTAGAAATGCTTGACCTGGTATATTGACTTCTTCCAAACCGGTGCCCGGGAATTTTGGTGGAGTAGTCATGGCTCTCAAATTGTTGTTTGGATTTTTAACAAATAACTCTAATTTTTTTTAATTTTAAAGAGAAAACAAACAAATTGTTGATGTTTTGTCACTTGTTAAAAACTACGAATGACAAAAGAAAAGAAAAACAGAAAATAATTAGAAAATAGAAACGTCAAATGAATATAAATGCAAAGAGAAATCAAACTTTCCAGTTAAGGTGAGAGCACAATATGTACCATTCCATTGGCGAAAATTTGCGTTCCACGATTTTCCAGGCAAGGTTTACATTGAGCGATTTTTTAATGATGATTTTTCTTCACGTGGTTAATTCTGGATTTTGGAATGCTTTTAAGTCAGAATAACAATTGTTATTTTTATTCTCACGATTACAATAAAAAAAACTTTTCATGCAGAGAATGACAAGTATGGGGACGACAAAAAATCGTTTTAAATTGCTGGAATTTTCGAACCTGTGCCTTATTTCCAGTTTTCCAATGGGTGCGTTCACGTACTCATCTAAGGGTATTCGGATACCTTTGTGTTGTTGTAATACCATGTTAAATCACAGCTGATCGTGAATATATGCTGACAAGAAAAAAAATTCAAAGGTATCCTAAAAATTTCTTGATTATTTCCCTATCCTATGGGAAATTTGAAGAACAGCTGATTCACGTATTCTTATACCATGATCTTAGATAGCCTATCCTATACGTACGTGAACGCACCCATTTGTTTGTTGACAATGACCAGCGTTGCCCACCACCCTTTAATTGGGGGAATTGTTTTACAATTTTCTTCAAAAAGCGCAGAAATTCACAATTTCAAAAATTTGACAAAATTAATCTATATACCTAAATAAAAATAAGTCGTTAAATGTATTCCTAAAATAGTTAAACTGAAGAAAGGTTGTTTTTTTTTTCAAAAAGGAAGTATTTGGCTTTAAATAGGCCTTCTTAAGACCTGGGGCCCCAGCACGTAACTTGATACAATAGAATAATGTCGACAAAATTGAGTATCGAGTAGCATCTAATTGGGTTCAATTGAAGGTTTTCAATGGAAAACGCTTGATTGACCCTAAATAAGTGCTCCCCTTCTCAATTTGGGGCCCTATTTCGTATTACGAAATGAAAAAACAATTATACCCGGGACAACGATTTAGTACAACGATAATGAATCCACGTTTTTTTCAGGCGTACCAACTTCACGCCTATGAAAAGCTCTCAAAAAATAAGTATGTAGATAAACAAAATCTTCAGTGGAAAAAAAATTTCATCCTTCTGTTACTTGAAAATATAGGGCTCCCTTTGAACGGTTCAAACTGTTCTTAAAAATGCCTTCTTAAAATGAAATTCATAATAAGGCTTCCTCTAAACACTTATTCCTTTTTCTTTAACGGAGATCTTAAAACCCGAGTTATGACCGACATAGATACTCACGACACTGATATGAAAAACTGAAGTTATGAAAAACCAAAGCTAAGAATACGAAAGCTATAAAAATGGCGGACATGATATTTTCATGTGGTTCTTTTGGTAGTTTTTAGCTTCCCTGTAAATATATTTTATTTGCTTAATTTGTTACCATTACTAAGATTTTCTTTCCGAAAATAACATTTTTAGATATTCCTTGTACGTTGTACATTCCGCTATCACATTTGTTGTATTTTCCGTATTCGGATGCTTTTTCCATTCGAAAACGAGTTACGAAGTAAGAAAATTCGAATTAGAGAATTTTCATTTCGAATGTAGTAGATTTCATTCCGCTTTAGAAATAAAGAGTACAAAATATCCGTTTTAGAAATTTGTTTTTTATAATCCTCTCTTTTTCCAATCAACCATTTGAATGGAAAAGTGACTTGATTTTCAACGATTTTTTTGTTTTTCTGTCAATCACACGTTAAATTTTTATTTTGAACTTCTTAAGAATTAGATTCATTGAATATAATAGATCTTCCATTAAAACGATCATTTACAACAAATGAATCATACAACAACAAAAAATATATATTAAATATATTTTTTTTTTGTTTTTGTTTGTGTTTTTGTTTCGAACAGTATAAAAATAAAAATAATTTTTTTGTTTTTTTTTTCTTTTTTTCATAACAACAAATAGATTTACAATATTTATAAAAATACATTCAATTTATATATTAAAAATCCATATATATACATAAATAGAGGTATCTATATGTATGTAATGTATATATAAAAAAAAAACAATTAAAATACATATAATAAACAACAAAATGATTAATCCATTTTATTATTATTACATTATTTTGGTATTTGTTATTTTATTTCTTTTGTTTTTTGTCTAATTTTTTAACTTACGAATTTGCCTATTTTTTATATATAAAACTTTTTGATAAAGATTTATATTTTGTATTCTTACTAGATTATTTTTTTTTGTTTTTGTTTATATATTATAGAGAATAATAATAAATTGATGATATATTATTTATAACTTACAACAATTACAAAATTTATATTATCTATATAATAAACTAAAAATTAGATTTTTTATTTTTTTTTGTTTAAATTTTTTTTTTGTAAGTATAGAGTGTGATTTTTACCAGAGGTGGATTTGTATATTGTATTACAGTTAGTCATAAATTTACACTCAATTATTTTTTGTATTTTTTCTACGATTGAAAATTAGCATTTTTTTGTGAATTAAGGTACATTTATATGTTATTATTATTATACGTTGTTCTTTGATTTATATTATTTTCAAAATTTTCTAAAAACAAAAAAAAAATTGTAACGTTCACAAAATGTAACGTTTAAACATTTCAAATATTGTTCTCATATAGAACTCAACGACGATTCATGATTCGTCTTTTTAAAAAAAGTTTCCAAAATATCCTCTTTTTTTGGTTTTGTACTCGACAAAGATAAGAGTTTTTTACAAAATTGCACAAAATGGACTTTTGTTTTATTTTGGTTTTTTTGGTTTCAAATATTTGCTATATTGTTTATAGCTCTAAATTGATTCGGTTTTCGAATAATGCCTTTGATTACTTCCACTACCACTGCCTCCACCAGTCGATGAAGAGTAACTTTTGTTGTTGTCATTGTTGGATGAGGAAGTATTTTCTGTTGAAAGTCGTTCATGATATTCTTGGAAACAGGGTACAATGCATAGATTTGTTTGACATTCTGGACAATGGTATTTGGTTTTGCGGCGTAATATTCTGCCATGACCGTCAATAGTATTCCAACAGAAATTACATCCCAATGCTGGTCCTGGTCGGATAACAGGACAATGGCTGGATCTAGGATTTTCTAATGTAATAATTTCACGATTTGTCTGAAAGAAAAAAATACTCATTATAAAAATGTTTCGGGATTGTTCTTAAATTCTTACCTGTGGTGAAGACACTGATCGTTGAAGTTCTTCATTTTTAACCCTTAATGTGGGCATATGTTCAAATGAGCTACTTCCTAAATTTGAAGTTGTTGGTGCCGATGATGTCGATGTAGATATCGGACTTGGTGGTTCTGATATCAAGATCACTGATGACGAATGCGTTGGTGTCGTCATGTGTTGTCCACTACTACTTTTCGAATGAGAACTATTCTCAGCCTCTTGTTTAACCGTTGATGATGATGACGCTATTGGCTGTTGTTGTTGTTGCGTTACCAAATGAGCAGAGTTAATAGGCGTCAATGTAGACACTGCCGTTGCTGATGGCAGCATTGGACTTCCAGTTATAATATAACCACTACTACTACTAGTGGTTACAACATGTGGATATATGGCATCAGAAACTGATATGTGACCAGATAATGTGGACGAAAGTGGATGGGAGTGTTGGCGATGTAAGCCAAGTGCAAATGACGACGAAGTTGAAGAAAGTCCCATGTGACTTTGTTGGCTCGGCAATAGTGGGTGCGAGTGTTGTTTTACCAAAAATGGTGTACTTTGTGGTACAGAAAGCAGGTGAGGCGATGATGGTACACAACTGGGCGCCGGTTCAGATGCATGTCGTTCAATTCGAGGAGGGACGGTTAGTAGGAGTGAAGGTGATGAGCTTGTCACTGTACCACTAAACGGATCGAATTCTAATGCTGAAGTTTCTGGGGATATTTGGTTGTTGGCATCGCTGTCCCTTTTTACACGCGGTTGACGGATAAGAAAACGATTACGCTTACTGCCCATGACATTTAATGCTTGTGCAGCAGATGCAGCTGGGTTTGGAGCCGGTGGGGTTCCTATGGGAAAAAAAAGAATAAAATATACACATAAATGTATGATAAGAGCAAACTATAATTTCTATGCCACTCGAGAAACACGTTGGGTAGATATAATTAATTTGAAAACATTAAAAAAACCCAACTCCTTCGTGATACCAATCTTTTTGCTTAAAAAATAGCGAACACAACTAACTTACTTAGGCCTAATTTATTCACTCTCCATTATACATATCGTCGGTGAAACCAGAAAAGTGTGTAACTCCAAATTTTTTGAAAATTAGATTTGAATGCCATCTGTTAGACAAACCTAATATCTACCGTTCCTTAAACTCAGAATCCCCTTAAAGTTCATAGTTTTTATTTTATTAGCAAATTAGAAAATGAAAACTCATACAAATGCCTTCAAAACGATTTTGTTTTTTTGTTCTCCTATAAAATTTGCTAAAATGGAGTTACACACTTTTCTGGTTTCACCGACGATATTTAAGGTCCCAATTAAAAACTATAAAACTGTCAAATCGCATACAAATAGAATTTCACTATTTTGATGGAGACTGAAATTTAAAGAAGAGTGAATAAATTGGCCCTCAATAACGAATTTCAGTCTTCAAATAAAATGGACAGCTAGCTCGCACGTACTTCCTCATATCCTAATAGGCGCTTAAAATCTTAAAACATTCTTTGTATATAAAAATTGTTTTAAACATTTAATTTAATAAAAATAATTCAAGAAACTTAAAAATCATTTCAATTTCTTCAGCACAACTGAAAAAAAAAATGAGAGTCAATGGAGCCATTTTCGAAAAATTTAATTTTTGAAAGAATTATTGAAGCTTTTAAAAAATCTTAAAATATTTTGTATAGTTTAAAAATTTTGATATGTAATGACTAATGGTGCTTGAAAGCTTCATATAAAAGATCGTTATAAACTTTTGTTGTTCGGTGAAAATTAGAAATTAAGAAAACCGATCTATATAAAAATTGATATACTCTTTATTTGAAATGAATAACTCTTTTGCTTTAGCAAAAACATAATGAGAACCGTTAGTTTTCGTCTTAAGCCACCATAACCAAACAAATTCAGTTATTAACAATATTTTCTTCTTTCGGGGTTTTGCACCGCCCAGCGCTTTTTCGACATTTGACCCTTATTTGGTAAAGTAAAAAAGGTAGTGGGGGCTATCAAGAATACAAATTTTTCTGGCAATGTTTTCCATGATTTAAACATGGAAACAAAAATGTTCATGAAAAGTTTCTCTCGAAATTTATTGATATAAGGCATTCAATTTTAAAGGTATTAAGCTGTCCCTTTATAGAATTTTTGTTCCTTCGAAATAAATTCCGAGGAAAAAAATATTTCAAGGGAAACAAAGTTTTCCTAGAGAATGGAATTAACATTTTTCGATTTACCACCGAAATTTTAGTGAAAAAGCTGTGAATCTGTGGACTACTTTGTATTTCATTTGACAAAAAAAAATGTTCGCCTTAACCCAAATTGGGTTATCGTGAAGTGAAATTCAATATGGCTAATTGTTACTTTTGCGACTTTCCATTAGCTCGGAACAATTCCTTTACTTCAGAGCGGCATCAATTTTTAAAATGTGTACAGTAATAAATAATGTACTTTTGCAACACACTCGATCCAATTTCCATATTAGATTCTGCTGCTTTTTTGGGAGGCGTTTATTAGAAATTTCAAGGACAGTACACAATTGTTGATTTGCAATTTAAAGATTTTAGTAACAAGAGGAGGGAAACCGGTCTCAACGAAATATCCTTTAAATATAATACCTAGATACCAATGTTAACTCAGCTACCGATTCAAATATTATGTCTGCATAAAGTGAATGTACAATCTATATTGATTTTAAAAGATTAAAATTAAAACTCATTTGGTTTTTATTAATTATATATATATATATTTTTTTGTTGTTTTTAAACATTGAAAATTACAATAATTTATTATGCGTTTTCATAAATTTATTCTTTTGCTCTTCATCATATATGTTTTTGTTTTTTTTTTCGAATTTTCATTTTTTTTCCGTTATTTTTTATTTTTAATTTCACGAGACATTTTTGTGTAGCACATTTGTGAAATAGCAAAAGAATCTATTTCTAAATCTAGTATTGTTTTTTTTTTTTTTGTTAATTATTATTATTTTTTTTGTTCACATTTATATATAGAGTTTTATTAAATTTATTATTTATAGGACTTTATAATTAGGATTGTAAAAAGTAGTTTTTTTTTTTTGTTAATTATTAATTTACTTCTTTATTAATAAATTGTTTTTTTTTTGTTTTTTTTAAATTTTTTTTTGTTCATATATATAATAATCAACTTAAAACACACAAAAATGTGATCTTATTGTTTTTTTTTTAATTTCTTTGTTTTTTTTTTTGTTTTTAATTTATTTTGCACTTTTTTGCATTATTATTAATATATAATATATAACGTAAAGAATTATAAGAGTAGGTTTGAATCTATATAATAATATATATATTTTTTTTGTAATATTTAAAATTTGACCTTAAACTAACTTACTTTTATATTTAAAAAAAAAAAAAAAACTCCTAATAAATACGAATATGCAACTGTTGTGTTTTCATTTGTTTTGTTGGTTTTCTAAAATCATTTGTTTATAAAGATTTTTCTGTTTTCTGAGTATGTAAGATATACATTTTGTAGAAATAAAACTTTAAGTTTAATTAAAAAACAACAAATGAAAAAGAGAATAGGAAATTTATGTATAAAACTAAAAACTCGATGGTTTTCTGAATAAAAATATTTGGAATTTGGTTTCTATGTACTTTTTTAATTCTATTGGCAGAATTAGCTGCACGATTTTAAATTGTAAAAATTGACTATTTTGTGGACTTATAACAATAATATGCGTTTTTTTTTTTAATTTTATTGTTCTCCTATAAACACATTCTGCCAATAGGTGGAAGGGTTTTATTTGGAGACTTTTTCATTATTAGTATTACAAGATATGTGTATATAACCATCAGAAGGAATAAAAATTAAAATTCAGATCAAAAACTGAAAATACTATATGAAAAAACAACAACAACTAGACTGTACATTGTGTGGACTTGGTTTGTTCATTTTTATGATGAATAACCTTTAATTTTTTTAATTTATATCTGCTATCTGCTAGATTTAAACGGCTCTTTAGAGTTTTTTTATTTTTTACTTTAAGTCATCCTATATGGAATTAAAGTTAATACTTTGCAGATTCATTGCAGAAGGATTAACATTTACCGCGCTATCGACATATCGCTGTCGAGACATTGTGTGTATACTGGTTGGGAAGTCCATGTGTCTGGTGTCGAGGAAGCCCATCACGCCCATGGGATGTGTGTGCGGAGTGCACATAAGTGGCGTGGGCGTATCCGATGTTGGAGGAACTTGCATGTTAATAGCTGACTGGTTAATGTGCTCGTAGTTTTCGATCGTTGTTTCCTCGTTAGTGGGCGTCGGCGAAGGCGACAGATTCTCCTGTTTGACTACTCTACTTTTAATGCTCGGCCGACTGATAGGATAACCCCGTTTCTTGTACTCTAACCATAGAGTTCGGTTATTAACACCGTAGAGACGGGCGGCCTTGCAAAAGCCTATGCCACCCGATCGCACCGCTTCGAGGGCTCGTATGAAATTCTCATCACCTTGAGGATTTACCGAACGCTTACGTTTGACTACGATAGTCGTTTGTGTGGTTTGATTGCCCGATTGGACTTGTTGGCTATTGTTGACTACATTTGTTCCGCTGTTGCCGGCTGTATTAACGACGGTAGTGGTCAGCGCCCCACTGTTACCGGTGTTATTGCCATTGGCACTATTGCCTGCACCACCACTGCCGCCAGAGCCGGTATTGCTCGTGGCATTTGTCGTCGTCAGACCCGCCGAAACTGTGTTCATTTGATGGACTGGCGATTGGGTTGGTGTCGGTCCCTGACTGTACACCGATTGCACCATTGCCGACTCATTTGGCGACGTAGGCGTCGATAGATTTTGCGAGTAGTTGCCCACTAGACTATTGACGGAAATGATTTGTGGCGAATACGTGGAGTTTGTGTAGTGCATTTGGATATGACCATGCTGCTGTTGTTGTTGTTGTTGTTGGGTGTGGCCACCAAGACCGCTAGTTGCACTGGAATTGCCATTTGAATTGTTGGCGTTTTGTTGTTGTTGTTGCTGCTGCTGTTGTCGATGCTGCTGCTGTTGTTGTTGTTGTTGTTGCTGCTGTTGTTGTTGTTGTTGCTGCTGCTGTTGTTGCTGGTGGTCGGTTGTATTTTGATTTCCAGTATTGCTCGAGTTGTTATTGTTGTTGGTTGATTGATTACTCAATCCTCCGTTGGGATTGTTGGTGTTGCCATTACCAATTAAATTGGGTTGGCAAGACGACAGCGAAAATCGGGAATAATTTGAATCAACGACCGTCCATTGCAGACCTGGGAGTAGAGGAATGAGAGCCATAATTAGTTCTATTTTTTTTATTTATTCTTTTTTTGTTTTTGATTTTTTTTTAAGAAAAAATTGAGACTAAATAAAAACTATTTTTTTTTTGTTTTTAGTAAAAAAATTTCGGTCTTGTTTTATAAAAAAAAAATATTAAGAAAGAAAAATCTAGTGCAAGTCTGTTCATTTCTTTAAAAGTTTAAAATACTCTTTCTTTTGCATAGGTTTGCTTTTTTTCTTTTAATTTTTGAGAAGAAGAAATATGCATTACAAAAAAAAAGAAATTCTAATTAAAATACTAAAAAATATTAAACTGTCCTTAGATGCCGTTTGTACATCTTTACAAAGTCTAACGCGCAATTTTGTATTTGTTTTATTGTTTTGTATTGGAAATCAATAAAAAGAATACATTTTCACGAACGCGGACTTTGATAAGACGAAGTTGTCTTACATTATTATAAACAAAATCGAACGGTATTCATTCTTTTCTGAACAAAAGGCTTGAAACGAATTGTAAAAAAATAAATAAAAAAATAAAACAAATTTTTCTTTAGCTCTTTTCTCCTGATCCCAGATAGCAAGGAAGTTATATGTTGTTGAAAACAAATTATTATTTTTTTTTTTTGTAACTTATTTTCTTATTTTTTTTTTGGTGTTTAAATTAGAAGTTGCTTTTTTTGGGGGGAAGTTGTCATTTTTTTAATTTTGTCATTAAATTTTTGTCAGCGTTAGTTTTTTTTTTAATTTCTTTTTTTTGTTATAAGTTAGGAAGTAAGCGAATTAGAAAAATATATAGATTAAAGAAAAAAACATCTTAAAATAAATGGTATTTCCGATTAAACAAACACAAAATGATTTATTTAAAAAAAAAAAATGTATTTATTCAATGAACAACTTTTTTAAGTTGTTTTAATTCACTTTCAGCTTTTTATACTTTTATTTAATTTTTTTTTTTTAATTTTACAAAATGAAGATTTTAATGAGATTTAAAAATTTAGTGCAGGTTTGGTTGCATCAATGCTACAGTGGATCAGGATAAATAAGTCGTCTTTTCATAATAATAATAATTCACAAAATAAATTCCATTTACATAATGGTAAGTTTATTCCAATCAGAATTAATAAGAATTTTCTTTATAAATGAAACAAATACCTATTAATAATCTATAAATAAGTGCTCATCTGCTTATGAGTTAATTTCTCATGAAAACTGTCCCAACTATTTTGCTTACAAAACAAAAATCCCCTTTAAATATGTATGTTCAATTTAATGATGGATTATTTAAGGAACTGTTTATTATGAAGTATTAGTTTAGTCAACATTCGATCAAATTTTTATTTGTATTTAAACTGAGCGATGAAAGTGACTTCGAAAATTTTTGGAAGATTAAATTAAATTCAAATATTTCTAATAGAGTATATGCTTAGTTTCGTTATTGAGTGTGGCAGCGAAACCTTTTTTCTACTTTATTATTTTTACAAATCATCACCAGCGATTTCAGGCTGTTCACCGAAAACACCCCATTGAAGCGATTTCGCTAGAGGTATTAGTTGCTAACTCGTGCGACTTATAAAAGCTTTCATCGAAACCGAAATCATGAAATAAAACTTTTTTTCTTTAGTAAATATCATCAGAGATTCAGAGAAAAACTCAGAGAACTCAGTCCCAAAAGCTAGAATAAATTTAAAGTTTAGGGGCACTTCTTGTGATACATTTTGATATATTTCGAAAGCCATATTTGAAAATAATACTCACATCTCAAAAGCATAGCTAAAATACTTTTTTTTAGCTATGTATTCGGTAAATTACCAATAACACAGCTGTGGACACATACATACATCGCATCGTTAAAAACCAACAAAATTCAAAGTTTAAGAACACTGAACAGCTTTTTTAAATTCATGAAGAAAATAACTTTTCCTAGTTTGAAAAACAGTGAAAAACCAAAATAATGGTGTTGGGTAGGTAATATAAATTTTCCTAAAACCAGCTTGAAATTGAAGCACCCAGTTCACCAGATAACTCCACTTTTGGACTAAAAATGTTTTTCGATGTAGAAATAATAAGAAAAAATACGGCTTCATTATGTGTTTGTAAAAGTCGCCCTACTGCTCTAAGTTAGAATAACGCAATTTTGTATACACTCTCTAAACAAAAGTTTGGCCTCTTAATAAATATGAACTGTAATAAGTAATAACTATTTGGTATCCCAGTAACGTCTAAAAAGTACGTAAAATTGAAAATACGGTTGATTTTTTTCAATATTTATGAAAAACGGTGCAAGAACCAGATCTCCAAAAACAAAAAATTATAATTTTAGCCTTAAATCAATTAAATACATTTTTTTTTACTTAATCAATTGTTTTCTATGTAATCATTCCATTATGATAAACTTTTCAGCAAATGGTTTTTTACGAAATTCAGTTTTATTTTTTCGTTTTTCCCAACTTTAAAAAAAAATGGAGTAATCCAGTTCTTGCACTGGATGCTTCAATTCAAGGACATTTTTGGCATTTTACTCAGATTGGTTTAAAATATTGATTTATACTTTTTGTGAATTCGAGTTCCGCTAATTTTTAAGGGAGAATATTAAATATGGTAGTTTAGACTACAATATCTAGATTTCTATAAAAAAAATCAATTTCGGTAAAAGCTGAGGGCACAAGCAGTTTTTTTTTTTCAAATTCAAAGGTATTTTACTTAACTCAGCTGATGCTTTTACCGTGGATAGAGAAAACGACATTTTTGAATTCGTCATAAGGATGCCTGATACATTCTCACATTTTCGTTGTACTATACCCTCTCTCTTGTTCTATAAATGCAAATTAGCCAAAGTATTACGCTTAAGGAAATACAGAAGACATTGCTGTACCACTTTGTAAACGATTAGAAATGAACCAATTTTTGGTTTTATATTGCCTTTCCATTTGCATTAGATTTCCACAACTAATTCCTAACTCAACAAGTATCCTCTTTCAAGAAACTACACCCAGCTTTTTGTATGAAACATAAGGTCCAGAAAAGCTCATTTTACTGTTGATTTGACGGGGTGCGATTTTTTTTTTTGACGATGCACTTTAATGGAAAGATTAAATTTACTTTTTCTTTACTTTCATTTCGCTGACTCATGAAGCGTTCAAACAAGTAGAGTTCATTATCAAATTGGATTCAAAATTAAAAGTTATTACACATTTCATTCGCCGAGTTTTCTCGCACATGGTAATAATTTTTTTTATGAGCAAAACAAAAATGACACTTTCAGTATCTGAATGGTTTTTAAAACTCTTTTTCATTTACAACGAAAAATGAGAATCTGCTTAGTATAGAAGAAAATGAGGTTTAAAAAATCAAAACAATGAATACAACGTAGACGACGAAGGGAAGAATTTAAGGCTTGTTTTTTTGTAAATAGAAGTTTTTTTTTTATTTAAGGAAAATAAAATTCCACAGCTCAAGCAATATTTTGATGGAAATTATCAAAATATGTATAATAGAAAAAAAACTTTACGGATTCACATATTTACACAGAATATACAAATATAAAGAACATGAGACAAGCATCTATAGTAAAAAAAAAAAATATAACGAAACAAAACAACACAACAAAAATACAAATACAAAAAAATGATAAACTCATTGACTCACCTGAATGCGATGACTGGGAGCAACTGGCATTTGGACCATCATGCTCTGAAGGAGTTGTACCTCCAGAAATATCCAAGGGTAATGTCTGTGGAACATTCAAATCCGTTTCGGGTTTCTAAAAAAAACAAAATATACATTGCTAAAAATATATAAATTCAGGCTTATAGTTTAATTAAATATTTACGATTTGCATAGTATGAGGATGACCATTGCCATCATCTAAGCTATCGGGGGAAGAGTCTTGCTGATGACTATCAACATCAACACTAGTTGACTCTTTTATAATTTTTGTATGTAAAGTATGCCCTAGACCACTTGGATTACCACCAAATGACATTTGGCCCATTTGGGATAGGTTGATATTACCGCCGGCATCGACTCCACTATGATCGTCCGTAATGCGATCACCGGAACCTTTGAATAATTATAAAAAAATCAAGTTAAGTCCTTTTTTTCTTTAATTCATTAAACTAACCATTATTTGAAGACTTTCTTAGCCGTTTCCTTCGTGTGGCTGGTGAGGTACCTGTACCTAGTGGCGAAGGTGATCTTCGAAGCTGGTGCATTTGCTGCGTTTGACTTTGCTGATGATGGTGGTGGTGATGATGTGGTTGCGGTTGTTGTTGTTGAAATTGTGACTCCGAACTACCCCACAATGAATCCGTTCCACTGCTCTGCAGTTGATCGGGCTGGTCGGATGACGATTTACTATCTGACTTTGTTAGAGTCGCCGCATCGGTGGGCATTTCGGCTAAGCCTTTGATTTTAAGCATCTCAGCCGTTTTAAGAATGTGCGGCAATTGTTCTTGCGACACATTCACCTCACCGTAATACATAAAATCTACCATTGTCTTGAGGTCATCATACTGTACATCCTTTAGTATGACAATTGGATGTTGACATGGATTCGTTGTAAAAAGAGTCTAGAAAAAAAAAATGAAATTAAAATTATTAAAACTTTGAACTTGAAGAAAGCATAATAATAATTTGTTTTATTTATGGTTGAATTAAATGCGTTTAATAAATTCTTTGAAAATGGGCTGAGTTTCAATTTTTGTTTAAGAACTAAGAAATAGGAGTTTTAAGTAAGTAGAAAGAATTTTTTTGGTCGACAATGCATACGAAAGTGCCCAATAAACTCAATTAACAAAATATTAGAAACATCTGTTCGGTAGATCCACAAATCCAAAAGAGAATGTCAATATAATTGGATCGATTAAATAAGACACATATGGTTTAAAAGCGCATCAATTCATCGCTAGAATTATGCTAGGAGATTTTAAATGTGTTTTTTTTTTTTTTTTCTAACAAGAATCACAAAACTATTTCTACTAGGATAGTTGGATTGTCTTGCTTTTTGTTGTTATTAAGCGTAAAACACATGGTAGAATAAGGGCCTACAACAATTTTTTGGGTGATAGGATACCTATAAGGACTTCGGGCAAATCTTTAAATAAGATGTATGAGAATTGAATTTTTGTTGCTCTATGTCTATGGGCATACAAAAGTGCATACTAAGACAAAACTTTTTGTTCTAGGGTCGCGAAATAGTTGATAAATAAACTAAAACTGCAAAATATCAGGATTTTTTTTCGAAAATGTTGATATCAACTACACGTCGTCCACCTTTTGAAAACTGAGATTAACTATACTTTTATTGGGTTTACCGATTTTTCTTGGTGAAACTTGAACGAGAGAAAATATTTGTCAATAGAAAGGGAGATCAGAAAGCATATTTAAGGAATGTACTTTTTAAAACCTATAATAATACAGTTCATCGAACATAGTTTAAGTGTTCGTGTAATATCGAAAGAAAAAAAAAATGGAATGATTGCAGAACGTAGTTAACACTTTTTTTTAAACATGGAAAACTAGAAGAAAACAACGGCAAAAACGGTAAACAAAGTTATGGTTTGAATTGCTATATTTCTTATTTTGGTACGATTCGCCCTGAGCTAGATATCTCCTAATAAAATAAAAAAAGTCCAAACCAAAATAACTTTCAAAAATTATAACAGTCGATCCTTATTATGAGTATCCCATAAAAATAAAATTTTAAAAAATAATTTGACGAACAGATTCTGTTCATTTTCTTTTTGTTTATCTTTCTTATCTTAAATGTTGTTAAACTGATTTTTCCTCATTAATAGTAGTTCGAGAAAGTGGATCCATAAAACGTTAGTTAAAAAAAATACTTTTAGGGAAAAGCGTTTGTTTTCAACAGGGTGGACCTATTTTATTGTCGGGAAGCAAATGTGTAAATAGTTGTAAATCTTGTTTGAGCAAAAGATCTATCGTGGTCTAAGGATTAAGCATATACTGATACATTTTTAGAAACATTTCATTTGAATTCAGATGTGGTAAAGCAATTCCAAAAACCAACGAAAGCGCCATTAAGAGTTTATTACGTTGACTGCCAAATGACCCAAGGGTGGTTCATGAAAATTATTCCCATGAGGCCACATGAACCACCGACGTTATTTCAAAGGCATAATAATAAGAATATGCTTTCATTGATAAATAAAAACCAATATTTGCATTTAAGTTCAAGTTTTTTTTTTTCTTTATTTCAAATAAGGAGTTCCCAACTTTTTATGGTTGCAGCTTCGTAACGCACAGATGCCCATTTTTTTCTAAATGCACTTAAGGCTCCTGTTATGGTTATCACTTATCAATTTCCAATTGGTTGATAAACAATGGATATGGATTTTTTAGTAATTTGGTAGGTATTAAGAACATCAATTCATAACCAGTTTCATCTTTGTACAATATGTAACGACTGTGAATTGATAGGTACTTGATTTGATAATTCAGTTTATGAAATTGAATTTTGTGATTGTTGTGCTATTTACAAGAAACTGTATATTGTTTTCTTTTTGATGCTTTTGAATAATAATAATAAAGAATGAAAATAGAATAGAAAGGGGCCTATTTCTCATCAAACAATAGGTAGTAATTACATAAAATAAATTAAAGACCACAAAAATGCAATTTAGCCTTGGCAACCTTGGGAAATACTTTTGTCTTAATAATGCAGACGAACTAAAAGTGTGGTACTTTTAGAAGTTGAAAGGAACCTAACTTTTGATGTTGAAAGTCATTAATGTAGCTAATGAGAAAAAGGGTGGTGAATGCCTTTTTCAGTTTCTGTACGAGAGACGTGGTCAGTGGCTCATATTCAATAAAAATGAGCTTAACTGGTAGATCAGAATGTGTGTCTGTGGCTTGTGTCTTGTGTCGCTGTCAAAGTTAAAAAGTATGAAATTAGTATATTGGTGCCAGAATACGTAGCTGTGGCTGTGGCAAGGAAATTCGCTGTGGTACAAGTCGAGTCGACTTTTACTTCAAGCTACAAGCGGAATGACTTTTGACGTTTCTAATGTGGTTACTCAGTTATAATTATTTTTTTTTTCAAGGCAATTGACATTTTTGTACGCCACATAATTCTGTTCATCTTTTCTACATTTTGAGCGAATTTATTTGACATCTTGTACCACGACGTTTTTCTTTGCTACAAGCGAATTTTCATTCTGTTCAACCAGTAAGCTCTTATCTCACTTTTTAGTACATTTTCTTGAGATCTGTCTCAAGAAAATGAAAATGTACAGAAAAATGAGAGAGCTTAAGCTCATTCTTTTTGCCTATGAGCCAGTGAACCCAAAAATTCATTTATCACTACTGAAAAAGCAGAAAAAAGAAAATTTGTCAAAAAATGAAAATGGCCTTTTACGTATGAATTCGCAATAAGTCAAATGCTGAACATTAGTTCTATCAAAAATGTGTTCCAAATGAAATTAACGAATAACCATCAATGCTTTGTAATTGACTTAAAAATTGAATTATGTTGATGGTATACCAACAAAATGTATAATGCATTTTCATCAAAAACATTTTTGAATTTAAATAATTAAGCGACAAGCCTGCGTTCTTGATGTATTTTCGCCATAGGTTCCTGTGACTTTTTTCTTGTTTTTTGCTTTAGACCAAGAGCCCACAGCAAATTTTGAGAATGGTGGTAATAACCAAAATGTGAGTTAGCTGTTTTATAGTTTTACGTTTTACATTATATCGTTTTCGGGGGTTAAACAACTCGAGTTTTTCAATTTAGTCTTATTTAAAAATATTAAACATTATTTGTATAAGAACTAATGCTCTGTCATTTCTCCTAAGTCTAAAGTTCTGGATATTAACGATGTAGCAATAGAACTCAAGAATATTCGGGTATCAGTCGGAGAGGAAATGTCCGATTTCATACGAATCGGAGAGTTTTTACCTGTCGGAAACACACCTCGAAGCATAATTCGTATGAAATTGGTGAATTTTCAACTCCGACGGATACCTCGCTAGGGCCGATTAGCTTTTCTAACAAACCATAACGGCTCTTCTTTTGAAGAACTTAAACAGAAAAGAGGTTTTCTGTCTTAGGGAAAATTATAGAGCATCAGTTATTATACGTACTTAAAATGTTAATAAGTGTAATCTTATCCATTTTTGTTATATTTAGGCTCTAAGATATCGCACATGTAGTACAAAAGTGTCACAACTCAAAAAACACATTTTTTTAGTTTTTGACAAAAAAAAAAAAATATTTGAAATTTTCCCGGACAAATCTATCTAGTTGCCATTGATATAATTTGAATAGTTTTTATTCCAGAAGGTAAAATTTCGTTTTAGATGTTTCATTTGAAATAAAAAGTCCTTTGACAAAAATGACATATTTTTAGTTGTGACGTGATTCTTGTTGGAAAAAGTTGTTTCATAAGTATTAAAAGTGTCTTAATTTGAATTGTGTCATTTTAGTTGTACCATTTTCGAGAAAATCGAATGTTGCATTTTGAATTGAAACACTTTTGCTGAATTTTCTAAGGCAAAGCATTTGTTTCATTTTTAATTGTGACATTATAGTTGATTGAGGTTACCATATCCCCTTTGTATTATTTTAAGTTACAACACTTTAGATAAATGAAAAGTTGTAATTTAGAGTTAATACAGTTTTGTTGTTTATTTAAAAATATTGCTTTTTAAAGCTCTATTAAATCCCAAATGCTTCCAATTTTTTATCAAACCTTAAGCTACATAGCTAGGGCAGATATTTTACAAACACTTCAACTCAAAACAAATCCTATTTTCATACATTTTTTGATGTTTTTCGAGTTATGACACTTTAGACGAATAAACTTCTAGCTACAAAAAACATGCTGACTTCAAAAAAGTCTGAAATTTTTTAGCACTTCGCCTAAAAATCCAAAATTAAATTTTTTCGGAATTTAATGAGTGAATTTATCACTTCAAATTGATATTTTTAGAACGTTCAACTCAACCACCACGTCTCCCTTATAGGTTCAATACATACCCTCAAGCAAAACCCCCCAAATCTAAGAAAGTTTTTAACAAATCTGGCTTACAGGGAAAGTACCATGGAATTCTAAATAAATATTCCTAATCGAAGAAAATAAAAATAAAAACTACCTTTATCTCATGACTTGCATATAAAAATAAAGGCAAACATCAAGAAAAAATGTCAAACCTTTGCTTTATGAACTCGGGGTAGGTAATTGATTTGAAAAATATCTATTCTTAAGGTTATCCCCAAAAAGAATAAATAGGTAAGCCTGAAAAAAATTAAATAGGTACCCCTTAAATATACCTACATAGGTATACTTTTTTAGTAAAAAAAGTTCACACATCTTTTTGAAAAAAAAAAAAACATCCGAAAATAGTATGTTTACAGACAACCAATATCAAACAAAACAACTCAACAAAAATAGGGGTAGGTAGGCAAATTTTCATATGTATATTTTTGGTCTAACTTTTCCGGACACCTAACTAGTTTTTTTTTACATTCCCATCGACAGACTTAAAAAAAAATTAAAAAAATAATTCCAATTCAAAGATTGTCACAGATGAGAGCCCGCGAATTCTAACACTTTTCTCGATTAAAAAGGAAAATACCAAAAAAAAAATCAATGAACTTCCCCAAAAAAAAAAACAACACCACAAGAAGACAAACAAATAAAAGAAAAAAATATCTATCTATCCCCCCCAAAAAATCAAATAGACTAAAAAAATAAAATAAAAAAAAAAAAATCAATTTTATCTATACGTCTCGGACGACACGACCATTCGCTCAGTTGCGTCCGTCCATCTCACATCCAAATCCAATTCAAATTCATCATACCTGAAAATACGAACTGCATGCGGACAAGACAATTTTGTGCGCCTGCAACTGACGTCCTTCAGCCGCTAAAGTAACATCCACCAAAGTTCCATTATGCAGCAGCGAGGAACACACCGAAATAAAATTCGGCTGGTGATTGTTCCATCGCAAGCAGAATTGCTGCACGGACATGGTTGTCGGTGCTGCTGCTTCTGCTGCTATTGCCCACTATCGTGGTTTGTGTTTTGTGGTGGCGACAAACGACGACAACACCAATCACAAAAAACTGCGCTCTTTCCTATTTAGATTCGAGTGGTCCTTCTTCTTCTTTGACTGACTCTTCAAAGTGATGCGTGATTCTCAAAAAAAAAAAAAGTTCACAAACAGAACTTTTTTTTTTTTTTTTGCCTTCTGCTTGCGCCGAACCGATCTACACTATTTCCACTGACATTTGTTTTTGTTTCAATTTTCAAGTTTTACTCTGACTCTGTTTCACCCACTCAATGGGGGAGAAGGAGGGGAGAGCAGAAACAATTCGCGCGATATATAAATTTAATAAATTTCCAACCAAAATCCGATTAAGGAACTTCTTAAAGACCTTGAATTCCTTTCAATGACGTCATTCATTTACAACTCAACTCACTTTGTGCACACACGAGAAAAAAAGAAACAAAGGCAAATAATGAGTAGAAAATAATAAAAATAATAAATATGTAAGCACCAGAGCGAGAAAGAAAAAAAAAATAAAAAAATTTTAGCCTATGTGTGGGAAAGAGAAAGAAAGACTGCTGATTTGATTATGTGCGTCGTTGGTTCGAGGGGGACACCATGGGAGTTTTTTTTTTTTCTAATTCACTTTTCTTATTATTTTTTTTTTTTTATTATTTCACAATAATTTTTGCATTGAAAAACATTCAAACTGTTGTTTGATTTGGTATTTTCTTAAAATATTTATTGCATTATAATAATAAAATGCAATGAGCACACATTAAAATTTGTAGAAGAGAAAAAAAATATTAATAAAAACACTGTTGTCGCAGATATAGTTTCGTGTTCTTCTTCGTTCGTTCATGCAAAATACAAAATGGCGCGCGTCCGTCTATTGTTGCTTTGTTTCTTTTTTTCTTTCACACTCTTGTTGGTGGTAATGGTAGAGCGACAAACGACGACGATGTGAAATGATATTTCTTCGTTTTGCAATCTTGAGGAAAAAAAAATATCCCGAATGGCGTCAAGAGATTTTTTTTTTCTATTTTCTTATTATCTCACTATTTAATTGATTTGAGCCGGTAATTGGATAAAAATAATTAATAGATACTTTTAAACATAACAAAAACATGATGTTGATGTTTTTATATACTTTGATAGTGAGAAAAAAAGGGTTAAATATTACACTTTTTGTCACTTTGATTAGGATATATTTTTCGTTTCACCCATTGTATATAAAATTTTTTTTTACATAATGGAAAACTTCCAAAAAGCAAGAGTTGATGCGAACGCAGATTTTTTTTTGGATGGGGTGTTGTTGTGAAGTGGTAGGTGGCGCTAAGAAGTGTTTTTAGAAAATAGTGATGCCAGGTCGATTAAAGTTGAAAGTTGTGGTACGCTTACATCGTTTTGATATCTTGTTAAAATAAAATTGAAAACAAATTAAGAGCAATACATCAAACGTTAAAATTTTAGGAATCAGAATCTTTAATAAAGTTATTTCTCTAATCGAACAATCCAACTTCTTCTTTGAATTCTTTGAAGCAGTTAAATGAAAAAAAACGTCTTTTTTAACTTTTCAGTTTTTATATGACAGGTACATTAAAGTATGGGTTGTCGCTCTATTTTGACGGATACGGAAAGATTTTTCCAATGACCGTTCATTTTGTTGTGGGATTTAAGGTATAACTAGAAATGGCCTAAAAAGTGGGAAATTTACAAAAGTAAAATTATTTTATTTCTCTCTAGCGCTATTTGTTTTTAGAAAAAACATACAAAAATTGTTTTTTAACCCAAAAAATAAGCTTTCTGCATCAATATTTTTAATTTTGTGATCGGAAAAACTGTCACAAAATGAGCTTGAAAATTTTCACTTTTTGACTTTTTGCAAAAAGTGACCGTTGTAGTTATAGCTTCTCACACCATGTGCCTGTCTACACGGTGATTTTTGAATCACCTATCAGGTTGTAGGAAAAGAGTAACGATTTTTCTCTTTTTGACTTGATGTTTGGTCCTAGAAAATGTAAATTGGAACATGATTTTGGGGCCTGGCTACACAGTGTTGTGCCCAATCACGTTCCAATTCACATTTTCTAGGAACAAACGTCAAAAAGAGGAAAATCCTCACCCCTCTTCCCGACAACCTGACTGGTTAGGCGATTGAAAAATCACCGTGTAGCCCGGCACTTGGGCACAACACACTGTCTAGCGACGGCCCATTACAATAAAATTGAAAAGTCATCATTGGAAAAATGTATAGCTGGTTTTTATTATCCCACTTGATCCTTATAGATCACTAATAGGTGTGTTTTTTTGTTTATCTATACATGGTGTCCCACAGTCACCGCCCCAAACGAAAACCATGGATTCGTTTTCGAAACTATCTCAATAATATGTAAGATGTCAAACATAATTAAAAAAAAAACATTACGGTAAATTTCAAATTAACCGCAGTTAAACAGTTTGCCTTTTTAAACAAATATTAGGTGTGTTTTTTTGTTTATATATATAGATTTTGTGCAAAAAAACGACATCGAGATTTTTGAAATCAAAACAATTTACGTGTTAAAAACAACAAAAACTTTATCTGTATAGATTTTTGAAAAATCCAGATAATTATCCAGATTTTACTTTCTCTCGATAAAAACAGTAGTGCCAAGGCAGTGGCGTAGATAGCTTTTCGCTAAGGGGGGGGGGGGGGGGGGATGGATTTAGTTCGCAAATTTTTTTAAAGTTTTAATAATTTTTCTTCGTATTGTTTTTATTTTCTTTAAATTGGAGAAAGTTCTTTCGGTGGTTGACGTTGAAACCAGCAGTGTAACTTATATCTTTAATAAAATATATATGAGTACTAGGAAATCTTTCTTCGGGGCTGCTATCGAGGGCTTTTAATGAGTTCATAGAGGAAGTATTATTCCTTCTGATAAAATATCTTTTCTGAGTTTTTAATTCTTCACACAGAGAAAAATATGACCAGGACCACCTAAAAACTAACGTGCCCCCGTGCCCCCCCCCTGGATCCGCCTATGCTGGTCGCCATGTCGCCATGTCGCCTTGTCGCCATGTCGCCTTGTCGCCATGTCGCCATGTCGCCTTGTCGCCATGTCGCCTTGTTGCCTTGTCGCCATGTCGCCATGTCGCCTTGTCGCCATGTCGCCTTGTTGCCATGTCGTCATGTCGCCATGTCGCCTTGTCGCCATGTCGCCATGTCACCATGTCGCCATGTCGCCATGTCGCCTTGTCGCCATGTCGCCATGTCGCCTTGTCACCATGTCACCTTGTTGCCTTGTCGCCATGTCGCCATGTCGCCTTGTCGCCATGTCGCCTTGTCGCCATGTCGCCTTGTCGCCTTGTCGCCATGTCGCCTTGTCGCCATGTCGCCATGTCGCCATGTCACCATGTCGCCATGTCGCCCTGTCGCCATGTCACCATGTCGCCATGTCGCCATGTCGCCCTGTCGCATTTTCGCCTTGTCGCTTTGTCGCTTTGTCGCCTTGTCGCCATGTCGCCTTGTCGCCATGTCGCCATGTCGCCATGTCGCCTTGTCGCCATGTCGCCATGTCGCCTTGTCGCCATGTCGCCTTGTCGCCATGTCGCCATGTCGCCTTGTCGCCTTGTCGCCTTGTCGCCATGTCGCCTTGTCGCCATGTCGCCTTGTCGCCATGTAGCCATGTCACCTTGTCGCCTTGTCGCCATGTCACCTTGTCGCCATGTCGCCATCAGAGAACCAAACGAGTCGAGTATTGTTTACGAACATAGAGTGCTTACACGAAATAAAACGATCTCGAACAAACAGAATCAACACAACTCAAATATGTTCGAGCATTCCTGTTTAGGAGTATGATGACTCGTAAGTAATCCTACAATCTTTTTAACGGTTAAAGCAATTAATTTGCTGCCAGGGAACTTTTTATAGAACGTTTAAGTCCCTACAAGAAAACATCTTGCTAATTTGAAAATATTGAATTTTCAGTGAATTAGAAAATTCTGAAATTGAAAATTGATTTTTTAATTTTTTTTCTCGATTTAAATCGTGAATAACTTCTTTAGAACTCAATTTAGGGAAAATTACTATGAGACCTTTTTTGTAGAAAATTAAATTTCCTATAAGAATCTGTCGTGGTTTTATTTTTCTATTCACTTATTTGCTCATCACAAAATTCCAAAGTGAAACAGTCGAATTGAAAAAAACACTTCGATTTAAAAAGCTTAATTACTCGAATACGGCTCGTCTGACGAAAATTTTTAATTGGATCTTTTTTGTAGGAAATTTAATTTTATATAAGAAAAAATGAACAGAAATTTTTTTTACTTTGATCGTCTAGCAGTTCTATTGTAAAACATCATATCATGTATAAAAATAAAAAACACCGATGATAGACCTCTTAAAATTTTTTTTAACGGCTCAAATTTTCACCAAATTTTTTTTTCATCATCCTGAACAAGATTTTCGAAGTAACTTTCAAAAAAAAAATATTTTTTTTTTTGGCCCAGTCTTATATACAATTATTTTTTTTTTAGAATACCATTCATACCTTGGTTGTTGATGTCCATAGGTATCAAAATTTTTCACCAAAATCACTTTGAAGTAAAAAAAAAAACACTTAGAAAATTGAAAAAAAAAATTCGTGTTTAGTTATTCGTTTATTTATTTGTGAGGTGGTAAAGGGATGCAACAAACAATAAAATTCGCATTTCCAGCCAGAAATAGACAAGAGTTTCACTCAAGTACTTTCTGTAATTATTCATATAATTTAACAACTCTATTAATTTGATTTGCTTAAAGTATAAACCAGTTCTGGGGGGGGGGAGGGCACGTGCCCCCGTGCCCCCCCCCCCTGGATCCGCAGTTGGTTGGCAGTGAGCTAAAGCAGCGTTGCCTCCGTTCTTTAATTTTATGCTGTTATTTTGTTATATTTTCTTATACTTTTCTTCACGACTTGGTACTATAACTTCATAATGCTCTAGCTTAAAAAAATAAACTTCAATACCATAAATTTACATAATATTGTTCTTTATTTGATCTTTTATTACGTCATGTTTTTGTTTTACAAATCGGGGTTTCGTTTCGGTAGTGTAAGTTTTTACTCAAAAGATCACATTGAAAATTGCCATATTTGAAAATCTTTTTTTTTTAACATAAAATTTAATTATTTGATGTTGTTTTAAATAAAGTTTTATGTATAAAATATTCGTTCGCACCTATATTTTTTTGTCTCCCTAAAAAAAAAAGAATCAAACATTGCAATTTCAATAGATCTCCAGGCACAATACCTGTCTCACTTACATTATCGATTTTACAAATTTAGAATTCTCTTTTAGTAAAATTTATCACAGTTTACAAAAAGAATTATAAAAAAATTGTTTTTGTATAAAAGAGAAATCGTTAGTTGCGATCACTCTTAAACACTTTAAAGGATTCTTAACTGACATTTCAAATTTTATTTTATTTTTGTATTATATCTTCGCTCGCACTTTTTATATTATTATGGGGTTTTTTGAAATGCCATTTAGATCCTTATTTAATGTTTAAAAATGGCAACTCTTACTTTTTTTTTTTGATATAAACGTTTTGATAAATTAAAATTATTTAAAATAATTATTGTATATAATGAAATCAATAAATATCTTAATTAAGTACATAATTAACTTAAAACTAAATAATCAATGTATTGTATAAGTTTTTTTTTTTATATTTATAATTCGTTACTAGCTGGGTTAAGTTTGTTTTTTCAAATTTCTATTTGAACAATTTGCCAGCATTGCAAAAAATTCGGAAGAAATATTCATCCTTGCGTAGTAGTTTGGCACGGGCATATGAATGAATGTCCGCATCCATGTTATGATCACGTAACCAGGACGATGTATTGTCTGTACTCATACCAGTCATTTCAGTTCGTGGTTCATCGGGTAGCATCTCGTGACCTGGTTAAATGATAAATTGATAATCAAATTTGATTAACCAACGAGAAATGATATTTTGATTGAATTTGAAAAATATAGCTAAATTTAGGCCTGTTCGCTCAAAACAATTATAATCTTCGTTTCTTCATAATCAAAGGTTATACTGTGGTTTAAGAGTGGCTAAAAAGTTTATTCCCGCATTTCCTCGCATTAAATAAAGTTAAGTCTCGTATCAAGAAATCAAAACCGAGTTAAAGGAAGGATCAGTGTGATTTTCAATTTTATATTATATTTTCTCAAATCATTGGTTTAACCGGGGTTCACTATGGTTCAATCATTTTGACTATTTAAACTTATATGCACTTTGAACCAGAGATATAAATTACTAACCACAGTTTAAATAAAAGCCTTAATGCTTTTTTTTATAAATAGTGTTATCAAACAGGCCTAATAGCTTGACGATATGTTATATTTATCTCGTTATTATTTGACGAAACTTACCCGTTGTTATAACCTTGTATGGTTCTTCAGACTCTAAAGGTTCACTTAAACCAATTTCATTTCTAGCAAATATACGAATCATATATTCATGATTTTCTTGCAGATCCTTAATTTGGAATCTTTGTATATCTGGTGGCACACGTCCAACTTCAATCCACATTGTCTTGCGTAAATCACGAATGGCAATATTATAACCGAGCAGTGGCGCACCTCCATCTGACTCGGGTATACCCCATTCGAAGATATGTGCATTGGCAGCAATAACTCTTGCTTCCAATGGACCAGTTGGTGGTGATGGAACGGCTATTTATAAAAAAAAAATAATTTAATTATTTTTGTTTAATGTTTAGTTTTAGAATTGGATGATAAATCGAGTTATACGTACTTGCGTGTGTTTTAAGTGAAATGCTATCGGTGTTTGCTGGTATACTTAAACCAACTGAATTTTCAGAAAATACCCTAAATGTATATTCGCATTTTTCTTTCAAGTTTTCAATTGTATATTGTAGACAATGGGCATCCAATGTTACAACCTTTGTCCATTTTGTTGATGTCGATGAACGTTTTTCAATAACGTAACCTAATAAATAAAAATTTGTATATTACATTAAAAGTTCTCATAATTTTAAAGCTCAGTTCCATTCATTCAATCACGTTTAGAGATTCTATAGACAGATTTAGCAGAAAATATATCTCTTTGCTGAGATAAATAGCGTTAAATTGACAGCTGTCAAATAGTTTTTTTAAGTACAAAATAAAATTTCATAGCTACTCCCAGTTTAAGAGTAATTTAACGTTAATTTAAATTTAAATGATTACTAAAACGCCACTATGTGAAGGTACCAGAGTGTGTATAACAGTTTAACAAAATTAAGTCTTATCGTTTTTCTTTATTTTTATAAACACATTTCGAGATCCATCATTCAATCTTTCATTATGGTGTATAACAGTAGGTATACTTTATGATGTATAACAGTAAACCTTATTTCTCGAACTTCGTACTGGTGTATAACAGTATGTAAACTTAATGGTGTATAACAGTAAACCTTATCTCTCGAATTTTAGTACTAGGTATAATTTTCTTCTTAGTTGACAGCTGTCATAAAAGCCATCTGCACTATGCCTTTTTTGAAGTAATACTTCTTTTCCAGCGTTTATATTAGAGTGAAAATTTACTCTCTGACACATGTCTAAATGACAATTATTTATACTACCAAATACTACGACTTATTATGGTATGGATCTACTAAGTTTTAAAATGTATGTTCACATGAGTACGAAAGATGTTAACATTCTGTTGTATAACAGTATTTTTCCTGTAGATGCCTATATTTAATATCTAAGCTAAGAAAAAATGGTGGAAATAGTTTGTAACGACAAATCTTACCAGTGATTTCAGATCCGCCATTGCTGATTGGAACTTCCCAATCCAAAGTGACGCTTCTGCTTGTCACATCTGGCGCTCTAAGATTTTGTGGTGGGGATGGAGGTGCTATGAAATATTTAATAATTTTATAAATTGAATTCAAGAATATTTCAAGAATGAAAATAATTAAGAAATAAGCATAAAAGCAAAGCATTATAAGCCTTATACATACCAACTTTTTCCCATGGACGAACTAATAAGCCAAAAAGCCAAAAGCGTTATAAATGCAAATTTAAATTATGTTAAAAGAAATATGATTTAGAAGTATTGAAAACTGTTATAAAAATTTAATTTAACTTACTTATTCTCCTGCCAACAATAATCTTATCTTCAGTCTCTAATGCTTCACTAATGCCAACTTCATTCTTGGCAAATATTCTAAAGTTATAGGCCTTGTCTTTCACAACATTACTAACAAATATATTTGTTATATTTCCATTCGAACTGCCCAAGAGTCTATATTCAGTCTCATGGATTTCTTTAATTTCAACAATATATTCGATGATCTTGCTGCCACCATCCGATTCGGATGCTTCCCAAGAGAGTGTAAATGAAGTTTCAGTCATACCGCATACATCTAGCGGTTCACGTGGCGGTGTTGGTTTGTCTAGAAATGTTATTCAAATTAAGTAAGTGACAGAAAGAGTGGTTATAGACAAATAATATTGGGACCAGTTTTTCAGTTAATAAGATGACGTTTCCATTGAAAATAAATTTCAATAGTGGCGCTATCTAGGATTATACCTCCGTCTGTCTAACCATATTTGGTGAGTTAGCTAACAGTTAATACGAGTACGAAAGTTGAATAAAATATCAAATACAAGATGGCAAGTCTATTAAACGGGGATTTCGATATTAGCGCCATCTAGATTTGTACCTCCATCTGTCAAACCAAATCAAAGTTGACTAAAAAAAATGCTGTAGAAATTTACTGGAGCTTAACACTGAAACTAGAATAATCTCGCACTGAAAAACTAGTCCTTTGAAGCTGACAAAACCAGAAACAAGATATCCCTGGAATCTTACTAACTTCTTTTCCATTGACTAATGTCAAACTTATAGCTTACCCATTTTCTTAGCTATCGTAACCGGTTCACTTTCTGTTGGATCCGATATACCGATGGGATTGCTGGCATAGACCCTAAACATGTACTGGCTATTCATTGCAAGTTTTTGCACGGAATACGAGCATATGCTTGTGTCCATTTCAGCAACCTTCATCCAAACATTATTTTGTATATCGCATTTTTCCAGAATGTATTTTGTAACTTCCAAGCCACCATCATCAATTGGTGGTGTCCATTCCAATTTAATGGAATCCTTCTTCATTTCCTTAATTTCCAATGAATTTGGACGTTGTGGTTTATCAATTACTTGTACAGTAACATCCACACTTGTTGTTCCAGCAGTATTTGTAGCTGTCACCTTATAACGACCCGAATCTTCACGTGTCAATTTTGTAATGGTGACAGTTGATGACGTTTCGATTGTTTCAATAACAGTCCGCTTGGTTGTTGTTATTTCCGTTGTTTCCTTGAACCATGTTATTTTCGGTTGTGGATAGCCTCGGATTCTCGCTGGAATGGTTAATGTGCTGTCTGTCTTTAATTTCTGTACAATATATTTCTCATCGATTTCTATTGTCGGTTTCTCGCGAATTATGATTTTGCATGAAGTTTCCACTGAACCAACTTCATTTTCTGCCACACATGTGTATGTAGCTTCAGTCTCAACTGTTGTCTTTTCAATTGTGTATTTGGATACACGATTCTCATAGCGAATGCTAGTGGATTCGATAGTTTTACCATTCTTTTTCCATGTAATTTTAGGTTCTGGAATACCACCAAAGATGCAAGATAGAGTGACCTCTTTGTCGAGTTCACTGGTAATATCTTGAAGTGGTTGTTGAACTGTTGGCTTTTCGGTTTTCTTCTCAGCAACCAAACGAATGGGTGGTGAAAGTGGTGATGGTGGACTCGGACCAACTTCGTTGACAGCTATAGCTCGGAATACGTATTCTGAGTCGACTTGTAATTTGGTCAGAGTATAAGTAGTTTCCTTGATCTTACGGATTTCAATCCATCTAAAAAGTACAGAGATGTTAAAACCATGTGTTGTTATAAAAATTTTGACAGATTAACTTACTTTTGTATTTTAACATCCTGGTATTCGAGGATGTATTCTGTGATCTCGGATTTGCCATCATCTTCTGGTGCCTTCCAGTAAAGAGTAATCGAATCGTGCATAACTTCCAATGGTTGTGGTGAGCCTGGGGCTTTTGGTGGTCCTAAAAAAAAGACAAAAGAAGAAGATCGTAAGTCACCGTTATTTTCCTTTCTTTTGACAGTTCATCTTACTCATGATCACCAAATTAATACTAGCTTCGGCATCCCCAACTGGATTAACCAACTTGACAATATATTCATCTTCATCCTCTTCAACAACTTTGCGAATTGTTAACGAAGCTGAAGCGTCATCAATTGTTGGCGTTACCCTATTGTTCTTTTTAACAACCGTTTTCGATGTCGACCAAGTAGCCTCTGGTTGTGGTTTACCACTGAACTTAACTGTCATAGTGACGTCATCATTTTCCTTAACCTTAATTGTTTGTTCCTTGTCAGAAATAATGATTGGAGCAGTTTTTATTTCTGTAAATGTCAAAATATTAGTAAATTCCCACACTCAATTTTCCCTGATCCTACCTTCAACACACAGCTTAGTAACTGTCGTTACGTTAATAGCTGTGCAACTTATCTCTCCAACATCATCTTCATCGGCATCATGGATAACCAAACGACGAACTGTGCCTTCAACATAAACGTCATGTTTCTTATTCGGTGTAACTTTCTTGCCCTTCTTGTACCATGTCACTTCGACATCTGGTCGTGAAAGTTCACAAACAAACTCAGCATCAGTTGATTTAGTTGCCAAAGTGACATCTGGCAATTTGACAGTGAATTCAACCATTGGTTCTTCAACAACTAATTTTCCCTTTGACGTTTGATCTCCAACTTGACATGTATACTCGGCAGCGTCATCTGGTTGAGATTTGAAAATCTTCAACATTTGACGTTTACCATCGATACTGAGTTGAACATGTTCGGAGAACTGAAGTTCTTTGCCATTTTTAAACCATTTCACCAAAGCATCACCCTTGGTGAGTTCAATTTCAAATGTAGCCGTTTCACCTTTAGTAACGGTAACGTCATCCATCTTACGAATAATTTGTGGTGGTAATTCAATAACAATAAGTTCAGCTGTGCACTCTTGATCTTCAAGCACACATGTGAATTCACCTTCATCATGAATGGAGGACTCACGAATAATCAACTTACGGATCTTTCCTTCCTTAATTATTTCGAACCTCTTGTTTTCAGGTGTGATTTTCTCACCTTCTCTTACCCAGGTAACTTCAGCAGCGTCAGAAGATATTTCTACCTCAAAGTATGCATCTTCCTTCTCCTTGACTTCAAAGTCTTGAAGTGGACGAATAAACTCTGGCTTACGTTGCAAAACCTCAACAGTTGATTGAGTTTCTTGATTCTTAACTTTGCATACATAATTACCAGCATCACGAAGATTTGTTGTCTTAATAAAGAGCTTATGTACTTTGCCATCTTCAACAACAACTCTATGATCCATGCCACTAAGTTCTTTGTTGTTGAAGAACCATTTTGTTGAAACAACATGTGATGTCTCGCATTCAAGTGTCAAAGATTGAGTTTCTTCAATGCTAATGTTCTTTTTCAATTTCTTGGTAAATGTGACTTCGTCAACTTCAACAATGACACGAGCTCCATGTGATGTATTACCAACTGGATTACTGGCAATGCATTTATAATCACCAGAATCAGTTTCAGGGTTGGCATTGGTAATGGTAAGTTCAATCATTTCACCATCATAACGTAATTGCACACGTTTGGATGGTTCTAATGGATTGTTGTTAAAGAGCCAACTAACTTCAGGTACTGGGTTACCAGTAACCTTGGCTGTAAGGCTGATTGTTCCCTTTTGAGGTACTGATTGTTCTTGGAAGCGTTCGATGAAGAGTGGTGGCTCAGCGTTTCCACTTGCCGCTTCTATGAAGAAAAACAAAATATTAATCAAAAAATTCCTTTGGACATTACTTTTTTGAATCAAAATCAAAAGTAAAGAGATATTGAACCGTTTTCGAAAAAAATTCTGAAGTTTCGGATCTTTTTCGAATATGATTTAATAGGGAAGAAAGGTGTAAATATGGCACTAATTTCAATTTTTAGACTTTCAAGATTTACAAATAAAAATAAACAAAACAGAGGATACCATTTTGTGTTATCTGATGTGCAAGGATATACAAAAAAACCTACCTTCAATTGTCAAATATGCTGTGGTCTCAACACTTCCCAGTGGATTCACTGCCTTAACAGTGTATTCACCCTTTTCTGTCAGTTTGGGCGAAATCAATGTCAAAGTATGTGTATCTTTTTCGGACTTTGTATTCGCCTTAACTGGTTTACCATCCTTAGACCAGGTGATCTTTGGCGGTGGATTACCAACAATTTGTGTTGTTAGGACTGCACTTTCACCCTCACGAATTATCATATTTCTTAGGGGTTCCAGAATTTGTGGTGGTTCTTTTTCATCTGTTTTCACCTTAAGAACAATTGGCAAACGTGATTCACCTTCACGATTTGTGGCAATAACTTCGTAAACACCTTCTTGTGATTTTTTTACCTTGGTGATGTGTATAATACTACAGTACATGTGCATATCAGATTCTGTTGCCACCTTAACGTTCTTTTCGGTGATCACTTCTTCGCCGTTAAATGTCCATACGATATCTGGTTCGGGAACGGCTACCAAACGGCATTCTAAGATCACATTCTGGCCTTCATCGACATATTGTGCACGTGGTTTACGTGAGAAGGTTGGTGGTATACCTTCAAGAATGTCAGCGAGAGATGATTCACGTGACAAACTCTTACGTGACAAGCCGGTAGCATCAGATCCATGATCGGATAATGGTGTTTCGACCACCAATTCTGTGGTAGTCGATGCAAAACCAGCGGCATTCTTTGCCACACATGTAAACATACCGGCATCTTCAGGGAAGACTTCCCGGATAATCAGCGTTGCCACATTATCATCATCGTAATACATTTGGAAGTCTTGAGATGGCTTAATAATGGCAGTTTGACGGAACCATGCGATTTGTGGGCGTGGTACACCCTCAACTTTGCCTTCAAATTGTACAGTATATCCATCGGGTGTGTGAATTGGTTGCAATTTCTCGATGAAACGTGGTGCCATGGGTTTTTCATTTGGACCAGGTCCTGTGTTTTTTTTATTTTGCATTGCAGTGACAGATGATGACAGTTAAAGTGCATGGGTGTGTTTGAGTGTGTTGTGGTGGTTAAACACAACGATGGACGAAACATAAAAACACAAATACGTTAGACAAGTTTTACTTTGACATTTGCACTAAATTTTTTAACTTACGTTCAAAGACAGGCAATTTGTCGATCTTCTCGTGAAGTTTCTTCTGCACGTAAAGAGTGTAGGCTGCAGGTTCCATAAGATATTGGGCTGGGACCCAACCTTCTTCAGCAGTTAGGTTCTTGCGAATAAACCACCATTCAGAGCTGTGACGTCCAACAACATAGACCTTCTCGCCTTCAACTAAATTGATGGCTTCGTCGTTGTCAGCGATGTAATTGCAAATGGAGTACATGACGTTTTCTTCACCATCAGTTTCTGAAGAGTAAAAAATAAGTTTGACGTTAGTTTTGACAGATAAATACATTTGAAGGAATATTGATCTTTTACCTTCAACTTGTGCTTCCCGGGTAATGTTCAAAGAAGCGCCATCTAGGATTGATACAAAACAACCGTTAGTTGATGTGAAATAAGAAATGTCAAATGACAATCACATGCAGTGACGTTCAGGATGACAAAAGTGTCACTTTTGAAAGCTTTCGTCGATTTAGCACATGTTTTGTAATCTTTCGTTAAGTTTTTGTAACAAAAGAAGATGATTTCAAATCTTACAAACTGTCAAAAGTGACACTACGGATTGTGACAGAACTAAGAATACAATTTATTATAATTGAACTTAACGGTGAAGATCTAATATTAGTCATGAATATGTACACCTTTACCTCGCATCAGTACTCTGTTATCATATAAGCATTATAATTGATTCCTAATATTAAAATTAGAAGCATCAATGAGAGTTAAAAATAATTTAAGAGTTTATAGTGAGTGTGTGTGTGTGAATGAGAAAAATTATAAAGAAATAAATATATCAAATGATAAAAGCGCATATTTAAATATAAATAAAATATTTTTAAACAAAAAATAATAAAGACCTTCATTGAAGATTTGCTGTGTCATCTTGCGCTTCTTGTGGAACGTCAATGAGTCTTCATCAAATGTCACCGAGTCTTCATGACGCTTGGGTTTAAATGCCAGCAGAATTTCTTCGCCATCTTCATGTTGCACAGAGTATCTCGGTTTAGGTTTTGATTTTGGCTTAAGTTTGAACTCAACTTCATCGGGTGGTAGTTCTTCGGCTTGGAATTCTTCTGGCTCTTCAACATCATACATAGTGTTGTCTTCACCATCACTGCTATCAACGATTTCTTCAATAATTTGTTCTTCACCATCGTCATAATCTTGGATGATCTTAATTTGAGCTTCATCCGCAGCTTCAGCAAAGGTCTTCTTGATAGGACGTTTAACTTTCACCTTGGATGACATTGAAATTTCTTCTTCGGCATACGAGTCCAAATCGATGTTAAACTCTTGATCAACATCTTCTTTGGTTTTTGTAGATTTGGCACGGAAAGTGACATTTTCAACATCGGTGAATTCAGGAATGTCAACGCTGCTCTTCTTGCGTCTCTTTAATTTCTTGATGGTATATTCTTGATCTTGTATATCAGTAATTTGTTTTGGCATTGGTTTAGGTTTCTTAGAAACAACAAATTCTTCAACGTCATCGGTTTCTTCATATTCTTCAAGTTTTCGTATAACCAATTCAGCACTTTCTTCACCAGCATCCTGTACAGGTCTGACTGGACGTTTCTTGGTAACTGTAGCTTCACCTTCGACACCTTCGTTAATTTTACGAGGTTTCTTCAAAGACATACTAACTTCTTCTTCGTCAAGATCTTCAACAGTAGGTACCAGTTTTGATGGTCTTCGCTTGAAAACAGCTTCTTCAATTATTTCTTCTTCTTCAATTTCAACAGGTCTTTCGATTATAACTTCCTGTTGGATTTCAAGTTCAGCTGCAGCTTCTTCAACGCGTTTTGGTTTCTTCTTCTTTTTCAAAGTGAGTGCTTCTTCTGGTGTATCTTCGGTCTTCTGTTTAGGAAGCTTCATTTCAACGCTAACTTCTTGTTCTTCTTCTTGAATTTCTTTTGGTTTTTTCGGTTTAAGCGTTACTTCGGCAATTTGTTCTTCCTCAGGCTCAACAGGTTGAATAAGTTTAATGCTAGCCTCTTCAAATGTTTCTTCGACGGGCTTCTTTTTCTTCGGTTTCTTCATAACAATCTTTTCTTCAACTTGTTCCTCTTTAACAACCTTCTTTTCTGCCACCTTAATCTTCACTTCGGCAACTTCTTCTTCTTCTTCAACAACCTTCTTGGGTTTAACCTTAAATTGTGCCTCTTCTGGAATTTCTTCAGGTTCAATTTCTTGAATCTTGATTTCATATTGTTTAGGAATTTCTTCTGGTTTCTTTTCTTCTTCCTTAGGTTGTTCAATGATTTCTTCTATTTCAACAACCTCTTCAATTTGTGGAGCCTGTGGAACTTCTTCGACAATTGTAATCTTGAAATCAGCTGCTTCTTCTTCAACCTTTTTAGGTTTCTTCGGTTTCTTAACCTTAATTTCGGCATCTTCTGTAACTTGTTCAACTGGTTTCTTTTGAGGAAGAGTAACTTCAGCTTCAGGTTCTTCAACAACTTCAACAACTGGCTTCTTCTTCTTTGGAAGTTTAACCTTTTCTTCTTGAACCTTTTCTTCAGGAACTGGTTCCTCTGGTTGTTCAATAATTTCTTCAACGATTTCTTGAGGAATTTCTTCAATTACTCGAATCTTATGTTCAATTACTTGTTCCTCTTCTTCGGGTTCTTCAACAACATAAGGTGCCTCTTCTTCTTCTTCCTGAATAATAATTTCTTCAGCTGGTCCTTCATATGGTACTTCTTCAACAACCTTAACCTTAAGTTCAGCAGCAGCTTCTTCCTTAACCTTTTTCTTTGGTTTCTTCATTTTTATCTGTGCATCTTCGGTAACTTCTTCAACTGTTTTAGTAACAGGAAGCTTGAACTCAGCTTCAACGTCTTCCGGTTCATCTTGAACAATTGGTTTCTTTTTGGGTTTGATTGTAAATGCTTGTTCTAAGACCTCTTCTTCTGGCTCTTCCTTGGCAAGTTTAACCTTGAACTCTTGTGGAGCTTCTTCAACTTCCTCAACAACAGGCTTCTTTGGTTTTTTCTTTACAACCTTCACCTCTTCGACAATTTCTTCAACAGTTTCCGGTTCAATATCAATCACCTTAACTTCAAGAATTGCAGATTCTTCTTCTACCGGTTTTGTTTTCTTTGGTTTGGTCTGTTTAATTTCTACTTCAACATCTTCAACCTCTTCAGGTTTAGGCGCAGAAAGAACAACTTCAGCCTGTACTTCTTCTGGCTCTTCTGGTTCTTTTTTACTTACAGAGAACTTAACTTCAGGTACTTCTTCTTCTTTTTGTGCAGGCTTCTTCTTCTTTTTGACCACCTTAACTTCTTGAATTTCTTCAGTTTGCACTTCGCGAACATCCTCTTCAATAACCTTTACTTCTTGTATTGGTGCTTCTTCTTCAGGAATTTCCGGTGCTTCTTCTTCAACAACTGAAACTTCATAGAATGGTTGTTCTTTAGGTTTTGGCTCAGTTTCAATAATTTTAACCTCTTTAATTTTCTCAACGGGTTTCTTTGGTTCCTCTGGAACAGTTTCAATTACCTCAACTACCTTTTCTTCTTCTTCTGGTTTTTCAGGAGCTTCAAATTCAACAACCTTAACTTCAAGCATTGCTGCTTCTTCCTCTACCTTAGGTTTCTTTGGTTTCTTCTGTTTGATCTTGACCTCAGCTACAGGTTGCTCTTCTTCTTTAGGAGTGGTGAGTACAACTTCTGCCTCAAACTCTTCAGGAACATCCTTTGGAACCTTCTTCTTAACCTGGAATACAGCTTCTTCAGGTTCAGTTTCTTGAACTTGTACCACTTCTTCCGGAGTTTCTTCAATAACCTTGACTTCTTGAATCTCTTCAACCACTTGTTTAACCTTCTCCTTCTTTATTTTCTTAACCTTTACCTCAGGTACCTCCTCGGGTTCTTGTGGCTTTTCTTCCGGTTCAAACTCCTTAGTTGTGATTTCGTATGTTTTAAAGTCTTCCTGGATTTCTTCAACCACTGGTTCAGGAATAGGTGCAACTTCTTCCACTTCTTCCACAACAGGTTGTGGTTTTTCTTCAGGCTCTGTTTCAGTCAATTTATATTTGTAACTCTCTGGTTGTACCTCAGGAACCTCTTCTTCTTGTACTTGAATTTCTTCAATTGGTTCTTCAGGAGTCTCAATGATTTCCTCCACCTTAACCTCCAATTTAGCCTCTTCGACCTCTACTGGCTTCTTCTTTGGTTTCTTCTTCTTTACAACTACTTCAACTTCACTTTCTTCAATAGGCTGTGGAGCTGTAAACTTGACTTCGACTTCTGCTTCCTCAGGTACATCTTCAACTGGTTTCTTGATTTGGAAGGTTGCTTCTTGAGTTGGTTCTTCGATTTCTTCAACTTCTGGTTCCTTAAGTTTGATTTGGAACTCTTCTGGTTTTTCTTCTGGTTTGGGCTTCTTACGTCTAGTGACAACCTTTTCTTCAACCACCTCCTCGAAGGTGACTTCCTTTTCTTGACTTTCAGTTACCTTAACCTTGAATTCTTCAGGAATTTCTGGAGCTTCAGTTTCAGTTACAGAAATTTCATATGAATCATATACTGGCTCTGGTTTTTGCACTTCAGGTTGCTCAGTTATGACTTCAATCTCAGCCACAGGTTGTTCTTCAGGCTTTGATTCCTTCACTTTCACCTTTTTGGGCTTCTTCTCTTCAACAGGAGCTTCTTGAACAACTTCTTCTTCAGTAACAGAGACCTCGAAAATTTTTTCTTCCTCTTCAACGGGTTTAACTTCCTTAACCTTTTCTTTCTTTGGTTTCTTCTTAGGTTTTTCTTCTTTGACTTCAGGTTCTGTTACAATCACTTCTTCTTTTGGAAGTTCTTCTTCTTCTTTCGGAATCACTACAGCTTCTTCTTGTGGTTTTTCCTCTTTGACCTTCTTGACGGGCTTCAACTTAACTTCAGCAGTTGGTTCTTCAGGTGCTTCACTTTCGGGTATTCTAAATTTGACAGTCTCTTCTGGTTGCTCTTCTTCATCCTTTGGAACACCTGGAACGATTTGTACCGTTTCGAATTCTTGTTCGGGCTTTTGCTTCTCCTTACGCTTGTGTTTGGGCTTTTCTTGTTTCTTTTCTTTCTTTGGAAACTCTGGTTTTTCAATCTCTTCAAGTTCCTCTTTAGGATATTCCGGATGTTCAAAGTCAACTGGTTCAAATGGTTCCATCTTGTATTTTGGTTGTTCAGGTTCTTCAACTACTTCTTGAACAACGACATCTTCTTTCTTTTTGATGACCTTTTCTGTGACAACCTCTTCTTCTTTTGGCTTGGTTGGTGTTTTCTTCAGTGTTACACTCTCTGCTTGCTCTTCAGCAATAGGCTTCTTTTTGCCCTTGCCCAGCTTAATTTCAACAATTTGCTCTGGTTCTTCTGGTACCTTTACCTTTTCGGGCTTTTCATAAGGTTTGACCTCAGCTTCATCTTCAGAACTGCTAACATATTTCTCATACTTTTCCAGTTCAACCTTCTCGCGATCATCCTTGATTTTCTTAATCTTCTTGAACTTCTTTGGTTTTGTCTTCAGTAGTTCTTCAGCTTCTTCAATATTACGTGAGAGGTCACCATTTGCACGAATAGCATTAATATCAGTTATCTTTGGTACCAAAAGTTCTGGTGGGAATTCAACATATACAATACGACTCTTAAGTTTAAACTTAGGCAACAAACTAGTTTCCGGTTCAACTGATTTCTCCTTACGTTTAGTTTGCTTCAATTTAACCACTTGTGGAAGATCTACTGCTTCAACAACAGTCATTTTTTGTGCTTTATGTTCAACACGTTCGATCTTAGTCGGTACCAAACCTTCTATCTTGACTTTTTCTTTCTTGGGCTTTTCAATATCGATTTTCTCGTATTTTTCGAGAACTGTCTTTTCAACTTCTTGCTCCAGCAAGGCCTTGATAATATCATCTTGATCATCTTCTTGTTTCTTAACGATCTTCTTCTTTTTCTTTGGTTTCACTGGTTCCGTTGTACCTGGCTTAACTTCTTCTGGTGCTTCTTCTACTACTTCAATTGGTATTGATTCTGGTTCTTCAGGGATTTCCTCGGTTACTTTAACATCTACAACATATTCTGGATATTCTTCATCGACTATCTTGACTGGTGCTTCTTCTTCAATTACGCTGATCTCGAAGTCCTTGTGTACTTCAACTGGAATACCTTTTTGAAAAGGAGGATTATAAAAAAATATAAATTATTAAATTGTATGAAAAACATTTTTAACGCTCTTTAGCTTAGCTCAAACCTTTTTCATATAGCCTTTTAGAACATTAAGTTTTAGTAAGGTTTTAAAACCTTGCTAAAACTTAAAGTTCAAATTTGCATATAGAGCGGAAATAGCGAATAAATGCAGATTTTTGAACATTTTTGTTTGTTGACTTTTTCCAAACCTATTTTTATACAGGAGCAAATATAATAAGCTTTAGACTTCTATTAAAAGTGTCAGCGGGGTCTAGGAACAGCTTTGTTTGAGGTTTAAATTTTTTTTTTTAGATAAAAGAAGCTTTTTAGAAGCTTAATAACTATGAAGCCGATATTTACATTTATTTGCATGGAATGATTTAATACTAAAGGGTCTTTCCTTAATTTGTATTTAAGTTCCGAAAATGGAATAAAAATTAAGAAAAACTATGGAATGCTTTACGGAATGCTGGTTAACAGAATCAAAAGTCTTTATTAGCAAATAATAGATATCCTAACGTTAAAATTTTGAATTTAAAATTTAAGAAACGAAACCTAGAAATCATTAAACTAAATACGTTAGCCTATTGGGTGAAGTTTTTAAGCATTTTTAACTTTTTATAGCAAAATCAGAGACTTGAGCTAATGTATAGTATACTCAGGGAATGTGCTCTGGTGAAAATGTACTTTTACTACTACAATCCGGTTCGTTATCAAAATAAAAATGGCTCAAATGACATAGTAACTATTTTTGTGAAGCCTCGTTCCATTGGGGGTGGTAGTTTATTCGTGAGTAGATGATCTAGTACATTTGCAAGCTTTTTTTTCTCAAACGTCAAAGACATCACTTTGACAAAACTGACATTTTGTTATGAATTTGAAAGCAAATACTAATCTTTTTTAACATTTACTTAATTGTCACAATTCATACATTATTTGGTTAAAACTTTTAATTAGATATACATGTGTCAGTTTTGTCCCTATTGCCAATGTTCATATTGGACGGTTCATTCATTCATTCATTTAGATTATGTTGACAGCTATGTGAGTCCGAAGATTTAAATGAGTTTAAAATTTCCTGCCTCTTTTGGCCATTCCCTTGTAACTATCAAGTGCAAGTGAGAAAGCATCACAGAAATGTCAAAATGAATTGGTGGAGTGAGGCCAATGTGAACAATATCTTGGATATTTTAACGCCTCTGTACTTTAAAACTTGCACTTCACTGTGAGGAAAAGATTTCTTACTTAGCTATCTTTTCTCATTATGAATTGCGAGACCAAAAGCACAGAGACGTCGAAATGAGTCTTCTTATTGACCCTAATCCTCCTTCACGGTGAGAAAAAGATGCGTCAATAAGCTATCTCTTTCTCAACAAGAAAGTGCAGAGAATTCCAAATGATTGTTCACATAGGACACTGTGTCCTACCCTGTTTATAAGATGATTTGAATCCGAATTGAATCCGGATCACCTGATCCGATCCGAGTCGGGAAACTGGATCGAATCGAAAAAATGCATATATACCAAGATCGACGGATCGATCGAAATCGTCATATACCTGAAACGAAATTTCGATTCAGATTCAATTCGATCTTTGAATCGCACTTATAAACGGGTGACTTACCCGACATATTTAGACATTCACTTCATTGCTTTCTCACTCTCACTTCCTGGTAAAAAAGAGATGCCTCACTTCGCTACACTAAAAGGTGACGATTGCGTATCTACTGCTTCAAAGCTGGCAATGTAGTTTGAAGCTTTCAAAAAATTATTTGACGGTCTTACTAATTTACCCTTCAAGCAAACGAGTCCGACCTCGGCTCAGAAACGGGTCCGAAGGCGGCTCAAATTAGTATGGAAATTATAATCACAGCGGAGCCGATTTTATATGTATTGGTTTTTTCACCACGATTTCTCCTTCGACTTTGTGTTCATACACAAAAAGTTGCAAGTGTGTGAGTGCAACCCCGTTTTTCTCGGTCGGAGTATATTTTCTGAACTCCGTTTTCTTACTTGAAGGGTATCTATTAAGGTGGACCAAATACGTAAAGGAATTCCTTGAATTTAACATAGGACAATAGTTATGGTGTGAAAGTCAGTCGGGAAGTGCACATTTCATGAGATGATATCGTTGGTTGACAACCAAAACTCACTTACTGCTAGATAGTGGGTTTTAGATTGTTTGTCAACCGACAAGCTTCTGACATTTGGTTCTTTTAACACGGGAAGTGACACCCAGGGAAATTTTCAGCACCTAATTTGTAAGTTGTTACTTACTCGATTGTTATACTAGCTCTAAGGTAATGTTTACACTGTATACTTTTAAGTGTTAAGGGTGATTTGGCAGAGCACATTTTATTAAGTACTGCTTTTTCTATGTGTATAGTTTAAGATCAAGACTTAAAAAAAATGATTGGAATGCTTCCCTGAATAAAGAATCAGATATCATCTAAAAAGGAGTTAAACTGTCAAAATTGACTTTTTACGATTCAAAATGCAACTCTAGAGTTCAAACTAACCTAACCTACTTAAAACAAAATGCCCTAAGAATATTTTTGTATTTACAAAGTGTATGTTGTGATGTTGTTGATTTTATGTTTAGTGAAAAATGTTTGTTAGTTAAAATTATTTATGTTCAAATAAAAAAAGAAATAAAAAACTTTTAATGTTAGTTACATTTTTTTTATTAATTAAAACAAACTTGTGTAGAAAATAAATATTTAGGTATTGTTATTTATATCAAACGGAGTTTTTAATTATTTAAGGAATAACATATAGAATTTGAACACTCAAAAACGCATTAAAACTTGCTTCGTCAGATAGTTTTGTTTTTGTGTTGCAAGAATTTTGTTTGTCAAAATGTTGTTTTTATTTTGTTTTGTGTATGGGCTTGTTGTGTATTATGTCAATGCCTGTTTCATGTTGTTTTATGTTTTTTTTATTTTGTTAAGTGTATATTTTGTTGGATAAATATAATTATGTTCAAGTTCAGTTTAGCCCAGTACACAGAATCAGTGACGATATTTTATTCGGATTTTTTAATAGTACTAGAAGACTTGTGGTTGAGTTGCTCCCATGTTTAAGCATATCGTTGAAGTTATACTTCTTTTCCCGTGATTGTGTCAGGGTGAAAATTAACATTTTGACCAATACCAAAATGACATTAACATTAATAAAGCCAGCGATTACATCAAAGTATTATAGTGTGAAAGTACTAGAATTTAAAGGCATGTTCAGAGTACGAAAAGAGTTTTGATGAAAGTGAAATTCTGAGAGTGAACGCTCTGAATGAAAAAAGAATCGCAACTGACAAATGGAACGGAATGGGTTTACAAATAGAGTTGATTTAATACTGGGAAATAAACCAAACCAAACGGACCTTATGTCTTTGTTTCAAAAGGAAATTAATACTATGTTTCCACCTACGCTAAATCCGAGATTTAGGTAAGTAGATTTAGAATAAATCTCGGGATTTATTTTAAATCTACTTTGCTTAATCTCAGATTTGGGTTCAGCTACCCTTAATCTAAGATTTTCACCTACTCCTAATCCGAAATTTAGAATAAAACTCGAGATTTATGCTAAATCTACTTAGCTTAATCTCGGATTTAGGGTAGGTGGAAACGTAGTATAACATTATAAAAAAAATCTATTATACATAGTATAGTTTAAAAATGGCCGCTCAAATATAAATTTTACTTGGGTTGTATAAAGCACAAAAAGAAGTATAACTTGAAAAAAACTGCACTTCACGAATGTGGAATGCTTTACTTAGCAATAAACATGGGGTCGAACTACGGCATACGTTCTTAAACGTTGTGACTATTGCTCTCTCTATATTTAATTAGAATAAAATGATAAAGACATAAAGCATCAATACGTTAACGTATGTATGCCGTAATTCGACACCTGTTTTTTTTTTGTTTTAATGTGAAACAGATTGTTCATCAATTTTTTTATTTCACACGTCACTAAAAATGAGCTAGGCTAAAAATCTGAACCTTTATATTTCGTATTTGAATAAGATAAAGTGTATTTTGATTATATAATGTATCCTGTCAGATTTTGAAGTGTCAAAAGGGTCCTAAAAGGTATAAATTTCTAAAATTCTCGTCGATTTTTCAAGTCTTTTCAACATGTATGCGAATTGTACAGATACCTAAAGCAAGTCTTAAGCAGTTTTTAACACAGATTAGATACAATTTAGTTAAAGGATTTTGTTTTTATGGACATCACATGGAGTTATTTACTTCAATAAACGAAAGAAAACGCCTTTTTCTTATAAAAAAAAAAATGGCAACCCTAGGGCTACAGAAAAGAAGAGTTGTTAGCAATGTTTTGTTGTTTTTTTTTTTTTGTTTTAGAACATATATGTAAAAAGAAAGAAGAAAAAAACAAAAAAAAAAGTGTGTAAGTTTTTGCTGCCTATATACAGGGTGTCCCAAAAGTAATGGATCAAACGAAATATGCTTATAGGCCAACTTAAGGGCTCTCAGAATTTGGTAACTTGTTCATCCCAAATCCTTACGGTTTTCAATTTAATGCAATTTTTGTGGAATTTCGAAAAATCCCGACTTTGCAACAGTATTTTGCTTCCTCCGCTCATAATTGGTTTTTGTTTTTTACAATTCTTTCACTAAAACATTGCCTAAAAATGAGAAATAATTAGTTAATCAAAATATTTTTTATTTCATACGCCATTTCACTGCAAATTAATTAACAGTTCCATGTTTTATAAAAACTCAATTTCTTACTTTTATTTCAGAGCAACATCCCGAAAAAAAATTGAAAGGTGTGTCACTGGTTTATTATTTTAAAAACTTGCCTTGTTATTGCAGTTTTCAAAAATGTATAAAAGTTTCCAAAATTTAAGTTAGAACGAAAGATATTACAATTTGAGTGCTAAAAAACAGGGGTTTTCAGAGCAAAAAACAAACAAAAATCGAGGCTTTTATTCAAAAAGAAATAAACAAACAACAGTCGACAAAATTTGTTTATTTTTCTTTGTTATTTTTCTCTGAAAAGCCCTGTTTTGTTGCATTGAAATTGTAATATCTTTCGTTCTAATTTCAACTTTGGAAATTTTTATACATTTTTGAAAACTGCAATAACACGGGAAGTTTTTAAAATAATAAACCCGTGTCACACCATACAATTTTTTTCGGGATGTTGCTCTGAAATAAAAGTAAGAAATTGAGTTTTTATAAAACATGGAACTGTTAATTAATTTGCAGCAAAATGGTGTATGAAATAAAAAATATTTTGATTAACTAATTATTTCTCATTTTTAGGCAATGTTTTAGTGAAGGAATTGTAAAAAACAAAAACCAATTATGAGCGGAGGAAGCAAAATACTGTTGCAAAGTCGGGATTTTTCGAAATTCCACAAAAATTGCATTAAATTGAAAACCGTAAGGATTTGGGATGAACAAGTTACCAAATTCTGAGAGCCCTTAAGTTGGCCTATAAGCATATTTCGTTTGATCCATTACTTTTGGGACACCCTGTATATTTAAAAAAATATATATAGGACCAACGAAATTTTGTTAACGTTATTTTTGTAAGGAATTTGGGGGGCGTTTTTTTATGGGGAGCGAGACTGGCTCTAGTGGCAAAAAACTTACTTGTCTCTGATTGTGTTTTATCTTTGGGTTTTTTGATAGTTTTCTGTTTTTTTGTTGTTGTTGTATAATCGGTAGTATCCGGTTTGGATTCTTCCTGTACTGGTGTTGTCTGTTCTGTGTCAGTTGGTTCCTCGGGTTGTGTTTCGGGTAATGTTTGAGTTTCTGTTATTTCAAATGGTTTTTCATCGACGATTGTAGGTTGTTCAATGATTTCGGTTATTTTAGCTTCTTCAATTGGTTGGGGTTTTTCAGTTTTCTTTTTCTTTTTGGGTTTTTCTTCAGGTTTTTCTGCTTCTTCAATTTTGGGTTTTTCAAATATTGGTATATCGACTTTTTCGTATTGTTCCAATTCGGTTTTGGGTATTTCAGCTTCGATGAGTTTTTGAATATAGTCATCAAGTTCGTTGGTCTTGACAGTTTTTGTGGTCTTTTTAGGTTTCTTTAGTTTGGTTGGAGTTGGTTTTGATGGTTGTTCTTCAATTACTTCGATTTCTTCAGGAATTGGTTCTTCCGGTTGTTCTTCCGTGATTGAAATGACAGCATCAGGTTTGTCTTCTTCTTGTACAGTGACAATGTAAAGAGTACTTTCTTTCTGTCCCACCTTCTTTTTAACTGTTCTTTTGGTAGTAACTTGTTGTTTGGGTTGGCCTTCTTCGTTGATTATTTCTTCAACCTTCACTTCAGCTGGTTTATCTTCGATAATTTCAACAACTGGTTGTTCAGGTTCTTCTTCAGTAACTCTTATTTCAGCAAGAGGATATTCTTCTTCTTCTTTAGGTTTCTTTTCTTTTTTCGTCTTCTTCTTTGTTGGTTTTTCTTCCTCCTTGACAGGACTTTCTTCTTTCACCACAACAGGTTGTTCTTCTTCTGGTTTCTCCTTAGGAGCAGTTTCAAATTCGATTTTTTCGTACTTTTCCAATTCAGTCTTTGGAATTTCTTGTTCAATGAGCTTCTGAATGTAATCATCAAGATCATCTTTCTTAACCTTTTTGGTCTTTTTCTTTGGTGCCTTTGGTTGTTCTTTTGGTTCGTCTGGTTTTGGAGTTTCTGTTGAAATAACTGTGACTTCTGCTTCAGGTTGATCATCAGTTTGAACTTCGATAATTTCGATAATTTCTTCCTTAGGACCTTGTTGGCGTTTGATTTTACGTCTGGTTGTAGTTTCTTTGTGTTTTGTGCCATCAGCGTCTTGAACCTCCTTAACTTCGGATTTTGTTTCAATTTCTTGAACTTCAACTGGGGTATCATCAACTGGAGCTGGTTCTTCAGGTTCTGTGACAGATTCATGAACAGAAATTTCATAGCTTTCGATAGTTTCAACTTCCTTGGCTTTCGGTTTCTTTGGTTTCTTTTCCTTCACCTTTGGAGTTTCTTCTTCTTTTACAGAAATTTCAAAAGTAGTATCTTCAATAGGTTGTACTTCTTCAATTTCTTTAACTTCAAATACTGGTTGTTCCTCAAGAGGTGCTTCTTCTAAGTCATCTTCTTTTACGATAACTTCAGCCTCAGGTTTTGGTTCTTCAGGTTTATCTTCTTCAACAACCTTAACCTTTTGCTTGGGAGCCTTCTTGGGTGCCTTTGGTTTCTTTTCTTCTACTTGTTTAAATTCAAACACTTCAACCTCTTCAACTGGTTTTTCTTCAGTTAACTTAATTTCAGCCTCTTCTGGTACTTCTTCAGGAGCCTCTTGAGGTTCTTCTTCCTTAACCTGAACTTCTTGCTTAGGTTTCTTCTTTGTTTTTTTCGGCTTCTCTTCAATTTCAACCTTCTCATAAGTTTCTAATTCGGTCTTTGGAATTTCTTCTTCAATTAGCTTTTTAATGTAATCTTCCAAGTCGTCTTTCTTAACCTTCTTTGTTTTCTTCTTTTTAACTACTTCTACATCAGGTTGAATATCTTCTTCAACTGGTGCTTCACTAGTTGTAACTGTTATTTCAGCATCTCCAGTATCTTTGTCTTGTACTTCAACAATTTCCAAAACAACTTCCTTAGGACCTATTTGCTGCTTAACCTTGCGTTTAGTAATCTTCTTTTCTTTTACCTCACCAGTTTCATCTGGTACTTGTTTTGTCTCGACTTCTTCCTGAATTTCTTTAACTGTTACTTCATAAGGCTCTTCAGGATGTTCTTGTGGAATTTCTTCAATAACCTTAATTTCATGAACTGGTTTCTTTGGTTTCTTTACCTTTTTAGGAGCTTCTTCAACAACTTCTGTAATTTGTTCAAGAGGAGCTTCTTCTTTAACAGGTTCAGATTCATCAACTTTAACCTTATCTTCAATAATTGATTTCTTCCTTGGTTTCTTTGGAACTTCATCAATGTCAACCTTTTCATATTTCTCAAGTTCTGTTTTGGGAATTTCCTGTTCAATCAACTTTTGAATGTAATCGTCAATATCAGCCTTCTTTACTTTCTTTGTAGTTTTCTTCTTCTTTTTCTCTTCTTGTGGTTTTTCTTCATCTTCAATAGCAGCTACTTCAGTAGTAATTACTGTAACTTCAGCTGAAGGCGCTCCCTCATTTTGAACCTCAATTATTTCAATGATTTCTTCTTTAGGACCAGTGTGTTTCTTGATCTTCTTCTTTGAAATAGTTTGTTTCTTTGTTACACCTTCTTCATCTACAATTTGTTTAATCTCCTCAGTAGCTTCAATTTCTTCAATCTTGATCTTATATTCTTCGAATTGTTGACCAACTTGAGGAGTTTCTTCTTCTTCTTGAGGTTCTTCGGTAACTTCAGTTATTTCTTCAATTGGAAGTTCCTCAAGTGATGTAATTCTAATCTTATATTCTTCAATAGTTTCTGTTTCTTCTCTGACTGGTTTGGGTTGCTTTTGTTTTTTAGTCTTTTTGGGTTTTTCTTTGATTTCTTCAGGAGTTTCAGAAATCACCTTGACTGAGAAATCTTCAACTTCTTCAATTTCCTCTGGCTGAATTTCTTCCTGAGGAATTTCTTCGATTTGGAAACTATCAGGTTGCGGTTGTTTCTCTTCAACGGTTGTTTCAATTACTTTGACCTTTGACTTCTTTGGTTTTTTAGGTTTTTCAACAGGTTGTTCTTCATCAACTTGCACTTGATCTTCAGGTACTGTTTCAACAACTGACATAATAAACTCTTGAATATCTTCTTTCTTGACCCTTTTCGTCTTCTTTGTTGGTTTGACAGTGACTTCTTCTTCTTGTGGTACAGATTCTTCAGGTTCTAAAAGCACAACTGATACCTCTGACATTGGTTGTCCTTCTTCCGTAGTTTCGGAAATTTCATAAACCTCTTCTTTTGGACCTTGCTTCTTTTTGATTTTACGTTTTGTAACAGTTTTCTCTTTAATAACTCCAGCTTCATCCTCAACTTTGACGATATCGGTTTTTTCTTCAATCACTTCAACTTCGTAAGGTTGTTGTTCTTTAATTGGTTCCTCTTCCTTAACAGTAATTTCAGCTGTTTCAGGTTTCTTTGGCTTTTTGGTTTTCTTTTTCGGTTTAGTTTCTTCTTCAATTTCTTCAACTGTTGGTTGTTCTGGTTCTTCTTCGGTCACTTGCACTTGACTTTCTTCTACTTCTTCAGGTTGTTGTTCTGCTTCGGTCTTCCTTGGTTTCTTTGATTTTTTCTTTGGCTTAGATTCTTCTTGTTCGGTTACAGTTACTGTTTCTTCTTCAAATACGATTGGCTCACCTTGTTCTTCAGTCATGGAAACTACGAATTCCTTTGGTTTTTCTGGTTTATCTTCTTCAATTGTTTCGATAATTGTTACTGGAAGTTCTTCCTCAAGTTCTTCCACTTCTTCCTTTTCTACTTCATACTCAGTAACCTTAACTGGAAGTCCATCAATGATTTCTTCTTTGATGATTGGCTTCTTCTTTATTTTCTTGACCTTTTTAGGTGCCTCATCGATTTCTACCTTTTCATATTTCTCCAGTTCAGTTTTGGGAATTTCTTGTTCAATAAGCTGTTGAATGTAATCATCCAAATCATTCTTCTTAACCTTTTTCTTTTTGGGCTTTTCAACAACCTTGATCTTCAATGGCTCCCCTGGTGATTGTTCTTCTTCAGGTGTTACTTCTGTAGTTGTCATAGTGACATCAGCTTCAAGTTGACCTTCTTCTTGTGTTTCCACAATTTCAATGACATACTCTTTCGGACCTTCTTGTTTCTTGATCTTACGTTTTTTAATTGTTTGTTGTTTAGTTTCACCATCTTCGTCGGTTATTTCTTTGATTTCAATTTCAGGAGCAAGTTCAGTAATAGTAATCTTATAATCTTCGAAAACTTCCGCTTCTTGTTGTTGTTTTGGTTTCTTTGATTTCTTTGGCTTTTTAGGTTCTTCTTCGGTAACTTTGATGGGGAATTCTTCAATAACTTGTATTTCAGTTGGTTTTTCTTCAACAGTTTCTTCGACTTGAATTTCAGCTTCAGGTTGTGGTTGTTCTTCGGCTTCTGTTTCGATAATCTTGACCTTTTTCGGTTTCCTTGTCTTTTTCTTTTCTGGTTGCTTTTCTTCCTCTTCAATAACTTGAGGAATATCTTCTTCTTCGTGTGTTGGTTCGACAGTTTCTTCAATTACTGTTGTTTCGAATTCTGGTTGTTTTTCTGGAGTTTCTTCGATTTCTTGTTCAGTTATCTCCACTGTTTCCTCGAAAGTAACTGGTTTTGTAGCTTGTTCTTCGATAACAGAAATAAGATACTGCTCAATTTGTTCTTTCTTCACCTTTTTAGTTGTCTTCTTCTTTTTCGGTACTTCTTCAACTACATCGATCTTTTCGTCAGGTTTCTGTTCTTCCGACTCGATAATGGTGATTTCTGATTCAGGTTGTCCTTCCACTTGAGTTTCAATGACTTCAATTGTATACTCCTTATGACCCTTCTTCTTTTTGATCTTTCGTTTGGTTATGACTTGTTGTTGTGATTCACCTTCTTCGTTTTCTTTCACCACAATTTCAACGTCCTTTGAAATTTCTTCAACTGTGACCGGCAGTTCTTCAATAATTTCAACTGGTTTTTCTTGTTCAGGAACTTCTTCAAGCTCTTCTTCGAATATTTGTGTTTCTTCCGTTGGTTCCAATACCGTTGTCTTGATAGTGTATTCATCGAAGAATTCTTCAGGAACTTCTTCGGTTACTACAACTTCTTCAACAATTGGTTTCTTCTTCTTTTTCTTTTCTTTTGGTTTTTGAGGTGCTTCTTCTTCAGTTACAGTCACATCTAAAGCATCAGGAAGTTCTGGTGCTTCTTCTTCCTTCTTTGGCTTAGACTTTTTAGCTTTCTTGGGCTTAGCATCGATATCAATCTTTTCATATTTCTCAAGTTCTGTTTTTGGAATTTCCATTTCAATTAGACTTTGAATATAATCATGAAGATCATCCTTCTTAACCTTCTTCTTTTTGACTTTTTCAATAACTTTAACCTTTGCTTCTTCAGGTACTCCCTCTTCTTCAACTGGAGTGACCTCTGTGGTTGTCATTGTGACATCAGCTTCAGGTTGACCTTCTTCTTGTGTTTCAATAATTTCAATAATGTATTCCTTTTCACCTTCTTGCTTCTTAATCTTTCGCTTTTTAATTGTCTGTTGTTTAGTTTCACCTGATTCAACGGTTACTTCTTTCACCTCAACCTCTGGTTCAAGTTCTTGAATGCTGATTTTATATTCCTCAACAACTTCTTCTTCCACTTGAACCTTTGATTTCTTTGGTTTCTTCGGCTTTTTAGGTTCTTCTTCCAAAATCTTTATTGACATGTCTTCTGGTGTTTCTTCAACATCAGGTTTGTCTTCATCGACAACTTCGACAATTTCTTCAACTAAAGGCTTTGTGTCTTCCTCCAATTCAGACTCCGTTACCTTAACCTTCTTCGGTTTCTTCGATTTTTTCTTCTCAGAAGGTTTTTCTTCAGTTTCTTTTTCCAATGGCACTTTTTCTTCTTCTTCAATTTCAGCAACTTGTTCAACCATTGTTGTTATTTCGAAGATCGGTTGTTCTTCGGTAGGCAATTCTTCAACAAGTTCGATAGGAGCTGTTTCGTCTTCATCGGGAATAACCTTTTCAGGTGCATCTTCTTCAATAACATTGATGATATATTGTTCTACCTGTTCTTTCTTTATTTTCCTTGTGGTCTTCTTCTTTTTCGGAACTTCTTCAACCAGAGTTGTAATTTCTTCTGGTTTCTGTTCTTCAAATTCGATAATTGTGATTTCTGATTCAGGTTGTCCTTCAACTTGAGTTTCAATTATTTCGATGGTATATTCCTTGGGACCCTTCTTCTTTTTGATTTTTCGTGTTGTAACAACATGTTCTTCAATTTTACCTTCTTCATCTTCTTTCACAATTACTTCAACATCCTTAGAAACCTCTTCAACTGTGACTGGAATTTCTTCAATCTTTTTGGGTTTCAACTTCTTTTTAGGTTTTTCTTTAGGAGCTTCTTCAATTATTGGTTGTTCTACATCAACACGTTCTGATTCAGTTATTGTGACAGTCAAATCTTCAGGAATTTCTTCTGGAATTTCTTCAGTTATTTCTACCTTTTCAACAACAGGTTTCTTCTTCTTTTTCTTTTCTACAGGTTTTTCTGGAGCTTCTTCTTCAACTACAGAAACATCTAGCACTTCACCTTCTTCTAATTTTGGTGCTTCTTTCTTTGGCTTAGATTTCTTTGCTTTTTTAGGCTTTCCATCGACATCTACCTTCTCATAGATTTCGAGTTCTGTCTTTGGAATTTCTTGTTCAATAAGTTTTTGAATATATTCCTGAAGATCATCCTTCTTAACCTTCTTCTTTTTAATTTTTTCAGCAACTTTAATGACTTTAGGTTCTTCAGGTTTTTCACCATCTTCAGTAACAGTCAATTCTGTTGTAGTCATTGTAACATCAGCTTCAGGTTGACCTTCTACTTGAGTTTCAACAATCTCAATTAAATATTCCTTTTCACCTTCTTGCTTGCGAATCTTACGTTTTTTCGTTATACGTTTCTTCTTTTCACCAGTTTCATCAGAAATTTCATTTTCTTCAATTTCTGGAGCTAATTCTTCAATTTGAATTGGATAAACTTCTTCAACAATCTCTTCTGGAGCCTCTTCTTCTGGTTGTTCTTCATCAAATGTTACTGGTTTTAAGCCTTGTTCTTCAACAACCGAAATAATATATTGTTCAATTTGTTCCTTTTTGACTTTTTTCACTGTCTTTTTCTTCTTTGGAACTTCTTCAACCAATTGTATCTCTTCATCGGGTTGTTGAACCTCAGATTCAATTATTGTAATTTCAGACTCAGGTTGTCCTTCAACTTGAGTTTCAATTATTTCTATTGTGTATTCCTTTGGTCCCTTCTTCTTTTTAATCTTACGCTTGGTAATAATTTGTTCTTCGATTTTGCCTTCTTCATCTTCCTTTGTTACAATTTCAACGTCCTTTGAAACTTCTTCCACTGTAACTGGAATTTCTTCAACTATTTTTGCTTTTGTCTTCTTTTTAGGTTTTTGTTTAGGAATTTCTTCTTCAACAATTTGATCTTCTTCAGTAGGTTCTGTTTCTTTGACGCTAAATGCAAAGTCTTCAGGAGTTTCTTCTGGAACTTCTTCAGTTACTTCAACCTTTTCAACTGTTGGTTTCTTCTTCTTTTTCTTTTCTTGTGGTTTTTCTGGAGCTTCTTCTTCAACAATTGAAACATCAAGTAAATCACCTTGTTCTTCTTCAGGAACCTTCTTCTTTGGTTTTGTTTTCTTTGTCTTTTTAGGTTTTCCATCAACATCAATCTTTTCATACGTCTCAAGTTCTGTCTTAGGAATTTCTTGCTCGATCAGTTTTTGAATATATTCTTGAAGATCATCCTTCTTCACCTTATTCTTTTTCACTTTCTCAACAACTTTAACTGTAGCAAATTCTGGTTGAGTTTCCTCCGGTTCTTCAGGTTTGATTTCGGTTGTAGTCATTGTAACATCAGCTTCAGGTTGGCCCTCGACTTGAGATTCGATTATTTCAATGAGATATTCCTTGTCTCCTTCTTGTTTCTTAATCTTTCGCTTCTTCGTTGTTCGCTTCTTGATTTCTCCAATTTCATTTTGTTCTTCTTTCACTTCAATCTCTGGAGCTAATTCCTCTACTGTAATTTGTTCTTCATGAACTTCCTCGATTTCTTCTACTGGAGCCTCTTCTTCGTCTTCAGTGAAAACAACAGGTTTCAAGCCTTCTTCTTCAATCACAGAAATAATATATTGATCGATTTCTTCCCTCTTGATTTTCTTAGTTGTCTTTTTCTTTTTGGGAATCTTCACTTCAGAAGGAACATCTTCTTCAGGTTGTTGTTCTTCCGATTCGATGATGGTTATTTCCGATTCAGGTTGTCCTTCAACTTGTGTTTCAATAACCTCAATTGTGTATTCCTTATGACCCTTCTTCTTTTTAATCTTTCTCTTAGTAATCGTTTGTTCTTCAATCTTTCCTTCTTCATCCTCCTTAACAACAACTTGTACATCCTTTGAAATTTCTTCAACCGTAACTGGAGTTTCTTCAACTACATTCTGCTTCAGTTTCTTCTTCGGCTTCTGCTTAACAGGTTCTTCAGGAACAGTTACTTCTTCCAAACGCTCTGATTCTGTAACGGAGAAAGTGTATCCTTCTGGAGTTTCCTCAGGAAGAACTTCTTCCACAACTTCCTCTTGCTTATGTTGTTTTGGTTTCTTCTTTTTCGGTTTTGGTTTTTCTACCACATCTTCTTCAGTCACCTTAACATCCAACACATCATATTCTTCTTCTTGAGGCTTTTCTGGTTTTGGCTTCACCTTCTTAGCCTTCTTTGGTTTATCCAATTCTGTCTTTTCATACAACTCAAGTTCTGTTTTTGGAATTTCCTGTTCAATAAGATACTGAATATAAGCATCCAAATCATCCTTCTTCACCTTTTTGGTCTTCTTTTTCTTCACAGGTTCTACAGTACCTGGAATTATTTCTTCCGGAGCTTCGAATACAACCACAGAAACTTCAAACTGAGGTTGTCCATCAACAACAGTTTCAACAATCTCAATGATATCTTCTGGTTTTTCCTCTGGCAAGTCTTTCTTTTGCCGACGAATCTTTCGCTTTTTAACAACCTCCTTTGTCACTGTACCTTCTTCATCAACAACCTCCCGCTCAACCAATTCTGGTTCTGTTTCAACAATATCAATCTTATGAAAAGTAACATCCCCATCATCGATTTCTGACTTTTCAGCCTTTTGTGGTTTATAACTTGAACCACGTCTACCTCGTTCAGCCATTGGAAGATCAACCTTTTCATACTTTTGAAGAACAGTTTTTGGAATTTCTTGCTCAATCAACATTTGAATATATTCATCAAGTTCATTCTTCTTCATCTTTTTCACTGGTTTCTTCTTTTTCTTTTTAGGTTTTTCATCTACCACTTGAGGTTGTTGTTCTTCATCAACCTCTTCAATTGGTTCTTCATTCTCATCGAGAAGCACAACAGTGCTTTCTTCATCTTTACCCTCTTCTTTAGTCGTTACCACTTCAATAATTTGCTCTTGATCCCCAATTGTCTTCTTTATCTTTCGTTTTTTAACTGTTTTCGTCTTAACCCCACCCTCTTCAGTTGGTTCTTGAATTTCACTAACCACCTCTGGTAGATACTCAACGAAAACTTCTTCGGGAGCTTCTTCGTCAATTTGATCGAATTTAGGTTTCTTCTTCTTTGGTTTTTGTTTTTTAATTGTATCTGGTGTGTGTTGTGTGTCTTCAGTACCGTCATCTGGTTCTGTAATAGTGTATTCTTTGTTGTCCTCTTCTGTGCGAGAGAAAAGTTTTTTTTTGCGTGTTAAGTTAAGAGTGTTTTCTTAACGAAGTGTATAACACCTAATTTAATAATGGTCGAAATTCAACGAAAGTAAGATGTTTTGTCAAAGAACATTTTTTAAGAATTCATATTGACAACTTGTCAAACTGACAACTAGCCAATAAGAACTCTTTAAGGGTTCATTTGATTAGAAATCTAACTTCCGGTGAAAATGCCATCTTCTGTATTTATTGAAAAATAATTTGTAAGTACCTAAAATTTGGAATGTATTTGGGGGTTCGAAGATAATATTCAAATGTTACCTAATTTTATGATTTGGCAGCTAAAATTGGAAACGAAACTTACATACACATGGAACATTCATATTCCATAATGTCTGATTTAATTTTTTTTTTCAAAATACACTTTTAATAATATTTTGTTTAAAACAAATGCACACGAGTATAATATATAATTTATTATTATTAGCAAAACTTATAATAATTTTTGATTTTAAGTACAACTAATGTTAGTTAACTTTTTTTTTGTTGCTGTGTAATAAGTAAATTTTGTGCATTGTTTTGCATTTTTTTTAAGTTAAAAACTATAACATCAATGTGTTTAAAAAAATAATCGTGTATGTTTTTAATTTAAACTTTTTTTTTAATGTTTTCACTTTATTTTTCTGCTTTATAAAGTTGATTTTGATTTGTATTTTTTGTTTTTTTTTAAATAGAAATTTGATAGATTTTTTTTTTATTTATTTAAAAAAATTTCTTATAAAATGAATGTTATTCAAGATCTTCATTTTTGTTTCGTTCTCAGGTCAGAGATTCTTATGAAGACCAAAAATTAATCACGGTGAGTAAAAAATAATTTATATTTTGTAAAAACGTATAAGTTGGTTTTAGTGGAATTTTCGTAACTGTTATACTTCTTTTTTTTTTAACATACTAACATGCAAACAAAAGGTAAGTATGTTCGCCCACGGTGGTATTAGGACTTTCGCCGGTGAGCGTATTTCTGGGCTCAGAAACGAAATGAATTTTTTTCAAAAAACTGTTATACTCGTAACTATTATAAACTGGAATGTCTCGTGCCTCCACACTATCTCACAAAGTATAACCTGAAGTCAAAAATATGAGCAGATTTATGTTTCACAGTTTGGGCGTGTCTAGTTGGCAGAAAGTCCTTTTTATTTTCGAAACTTTTTTTTCGAATTCTTCTTCGAAACTGAGTCGCGTTACTATTGCCCGAGTCACAGGCCAATATTAGAATTCTCATCTTCTTTGTTTTTTTATATTCACTAAAACTAGCTAGCGTATTAAATACAAAAGAATTTGAATTGAACTCAAAAGCCGTTGTTTGTGATCAAAACTGTTATACTTGGCAAAGATCTCACTATCCAGTGTTTTATAAAGATCTATGAGGGTGAGATGCCATTGTGCAAAGGTATTTTTTGTATAACATTATAACAGTTTACTTCTTTCATTTTAAGTGGATTTCTGACTTTGTTATATAAAACATTATAACAGTGAAATTAATCTTCTCTCTCTTAAAGAGCATAAATAGTATCTTAACAATTACATACATCAAAATTGTTTCAAGTGTGAAAAGACAATTTGTGAGTTCATCCTTCCAGATTTGACAGCTTAGATCACATAACATGACAGCCACTATCACATTTTTTTCAAGTATAACATCACAAATGAATTCTGCTTTGTGGATCAAATGGAATGATAAACTTTAAGGAGACCAACAAATAGTTCCCACAAAACATAAAAATTTGTCCTCAACAATTACTCTCAGTCCTGTTTTGGGGTTTGAAAGTGTTATATTCTCTATCAAATTTCTATTTAATACAGCTATATCCCATATTCAATCAAAATAAATAAAAATCGAGTGCTTCAAAAACCAATGGCATACAAATTATAACTAAATGTTAGAAATAAAATATTGCAATTCAAAAACTTACCATTAACATCGTTGACCTCAACTATTTCGACATTTGTCTTTTGTTCTTCCGGAACATACTCAGTATCACTGAGTACCTCTTCAACAGTAAAGCCTTCTTCCTTTATAATCTTTTTGTTTTCCGTTTGTATGATCGGTTGACCGTCTTCACCTTGCACTGATTTGAATGTTGTAATGTAAACTGGCTTTTCAGTGTCTTCGAGTTTAGGAGTTTCTTCTGTTTTTTAGTTATAAAATATAAAATGTAGTAAAGTATACTGAATTGTTGTTCTATATATTTTATTTTGTTTTATTTATGTTTAATTTATGTTATAACTGAAAAAAATTGTTATGTTTTATGCAAATAAAAATGAATCTCTTACCATCTTTAGGTTGTGTTTTTTTGTGTTTTAAGTGTTTGGGTGTTTTCGGTTTTTGTGTTTTATCGTCGTCCAATGAACGAATATCTATTATATCAGCAATAGTGTCATCGCTAACAACACGAATGATTGAGAATGGTTCCTTGCCTTCTTCTTCGATGGTTTGAATTTGATAAACTTCAGGAAGTTGAGGTGATTGATCCTTTTTGAATGTTCTTGTTTTAACTGTCTTCTTTTTGGGTTTCTTGTTATCTTCAGTAGTTATTTCGGATATGGCAATTTCTTCGGGAAGTTCTTCAATGGTAACAGGCAAGTCAAGAGCTTCTTCATCTTCGGGATTAACTTCTTCAATGTGAACAGAAGTGTATGGAGTTTCTTGATCATCTTGTTCAACAAATTGAATCTTTGTTATTTCATCAATGTCTCCAACACGTTTTTTGATCGATCTTGTTTTGATGGTAGTCTTTTTGGGTTTTCCTTCAGGAGTCTTACCCTGTATAACAGTCACTTCTTCTGGCAATTCAAATGATTCTATAGTATTTGGTTCTAAATGGTCATCAACGGGTTTTTCCTCTTCGGTTATTGTAACAATAAACTGAGGTTCTGTACCTTCTTCCTCGACAGTTTTAATTTCGGTTTGTTCCACTTGTTCACCCTTTGGTTTTTTAATTACTCGCTTCTTAGTGGTTACCTTCTTTTCTTGTCCAGTGTTATCGTCAATAACAACAGCTGTAGACTCTTCCTCTGGTAACTCAACAACAGGTATTTCCGTCTTATCAGGAATTTCTGGGAAAGGCTTACTAAACTCTTCTACAGTAACAGTTGTAACAGGAACTTTTTCAAATTCTTCAACAGTCTGTATTTTTGTAATTTCTTGTTTGTCACCGACTGTTTTCTTTATAATTTTAGTTTTTATAACAGTTTTAGTTGGTACACCATCTTCGGTTTTTGAAAATATAAATGATTTTCTCTCTGGCAACTCTTGAACAAGCACTTCATCAGCAGGCTTTTGTAAGCGAATTCTTTTCTTAAGTCTTTCTTGTGTTATTTTCTCTTCTTTTGGTTTTTCTTCCTGCTGTATCGGAATTTCTTCAATAGTTGCTGTAGTTTCAGGTTTCTTGCCTTCTTCTTCAACTGTTTGAATTTTTGTGATTTCCTGCTTGTCACCTTTAACTTTCTTGATTGTGCGAGTACGAATCTTTTTCTTCTTGGGAGTTCCATCTTCTGAGATTGTTTCAACTACCTCAACATCCTCGGGAAGTTCTTGTACTTCTTCAGGCGCTTCATCGGCCAAAATTTCTTCTACCGTAACAGTTGTTTCGGGCTGTTTATCATCTTCTTCGACGGTTTCGATCTTGGTAACTTCCTGTTTGTCACCCTTCAATTTTTTAATAGTTCTTGTACGTATTTTCTTTTTAGTTGGTTTGCCTTCTTCATTAATTGTTTCAATAACTTTAACATCTTCAGGAAGTTCTTGAATTTCTTCCGGTTTTTCATCAAGTGGTGCTTCTTCAACTGTTACTGTTGTTTCAGGTTGTTTGTCGTCTTCTTGAACAGTTTCGATCTTGGTGACTTCTTGTTTGCCTCCCTTGATCTTCTTGATTGTACGTGTACGAATTCTCTTCTTGGTTGGTTTACCTTCCTCGGAAATAGTTTCAAACACCTTGATTTCCTCAGGAAGTTCTTGAACTTCTTCAGGTTGTTCTTCGAGCGGTGCCTCTTCAACTGTTACTGTTGTTTCAGGTTGTTTGTCGTCTTCTTCAACAGTTTCGATCTTGGTGACTTCTTGTTTGCCTCCCTTGATCTTCTTGATTGTACGTGTACGTATTCTCTTCTTGGTTGGTTTACCTTCCTCGGAAATAGTTTCAAACACCTTGACTTCCTCAGGAAGTTCTTGAACTTCTTCAGGCTGTTCTTCGAGCGGTGCCTCTTCAACTGTTACTTTTGTTTCAGGTTGTTTGTCGTCTTCTTCAACAGTTTCGATCTTGGTGACTTCTTGTTTGCCTCCCTTGATCTTCTTGATTGTACGTGTACGTATTCTCTTCTTGGTTGGTTTACCTTCCTCGGAAATAGTTTCAAACACCTTGACTTCTTCAGGAAGTTCTTGAATTTCTTCCGGTTTTTCATCAAGTGGTGCTTCTTCAACGGTGACTGTTGTTTCAGGTTGTTTGTCGTCTTCTTCAACAGTTTCGATCTTGGTGACTTCTTGTTTGCCTCCCTTGATCTTCTTGATTGTACGTGTACGTATTCTCTTCTTGGTTGGTTTACCTTCCTCGGAAATAGTTTCAAACACCTTGACTTCTTCAGGAAGTTCTTGAATTTCTTCCGGTTTTTCATCAAGTGGTGCTTCTTCAACGGTGACTGTTGTTTCAGGTTGTTTGTCGTCTTCTTCAACAGTTTCGATCTTGGTGACTTCTTGTTTGCCTCCCTTGATCTTCTTGATTGTACGTGTACGTATTCTCTTCTTGGTTGGTTTACCTTCCTCGGAAATAGTTTCAAACACCTTGACTTCCTCAGGAAGTTCTTGAACTTCTTCAGGCTGTTCTTCGAGCGGTGCCTCTTCAACTGTTACTGTTGTTTCAGGTTGTTTGTCGTCTTCTTCAACAGTTTCGATCTTGGTGACTTCTTGTTTGCCTCCCTTGATCTTCTTGATTGTACGTGTACGAATTCTCTTCTTGGTTGGTTTACCTTCCTCGGAAATAGTTTCAAACACCTTGACTTCTTCAGGAAGTTCTTGAATTTCTTCCGGTTTTTCATCAAGTGGTGCCTCTTCAACGGTGACTGTTGTTTCAGGTTGTTTGTCGTCTTCTTCAACAGTTTCGATCTTGGTGACTTCTTGTTTGCCTCCCTTGATCTTCTTGATTGTACGTGTACGTATTCTCTTCTTGGTTGGTTTACCTTCCTCGGAAATAGTTTCAAACACCTTGATTTCCTCAGGAAGTTCTTGAACTTCTTCAGGTTGTTCTTCGAGCGGTGCCTCTTCAACTGTTACTGTTGTTTCAGGTTGTTTGTCGTCTTCTTCAACAGTTTCGATCTTGGTGACTTCTTGTTTGCCTCCCTTGATCTTCTTGATTGTACGTGTACGTATTCTCTTCTTGGTTGGTTTACCTTCCTCGGAAATAGTTTCAAACACCTTGACTTCCTCAGGAAGTTCTTGAACTTCTTCAGGCTGTTCTTCGAGCGGCGCCTCTTCAACGGTGACTGTTGTTTCAGGTTGTTTGTCGTCTTCTTCAACAGTTTCGATCTTGGTGACTTCTTGTTTGCCTCCCTTGATCTTCTTGATTGTACGTGTACGTATTCTCTTCTTGGTTGGTTTACCTTCCTCGGAAATAGTTTCAAACACCTTGACTTCTTCAGGAAGTTCTTGAACTTCTTCAGGCTGTTCTTCGAGTGGTGCCTCTTCAACGGTGACTGTTGTTTCAGGTTGTTTGTCGTCTTCTTCAACAGTTTCGATCTTGGTGACTTCTTGTTTGCCTCCCTTGATCTTCTTGATTGTACGTGTACGTATTCTCTTCTTGGTTGGTTTACCTTCCTCGGAAATAGTTTCAAACACCTTGACTTCCTCAGGAAGTTCTTGAACTTCTTCAGGTTGTTCTTCGAGCGGTGCCTCTTCAACTGTTACTGTTGTTTCAGGTTGTTTGTCGTCTTCTTCAACAGTTTCGATCTTGGTGACTTCTTGTTTGCCTCCCTTGATCTTCTTGATTGTACGTGTACGTATTCTCTTCTTGGTTGGTTTACCTTCCTCGGAAATAGTTTCAAACACCTTGACTTCCTCAGGAAGTTCTTGAACTTCTTCAGGCTGTTCTTCGAGCGGTGCCTCTTCAACTGTTACTGTTGTTTCAGGTTGTTTGTCGTCTTCTTCAACAGTTTCAATCTTGGTGACTTCTTGTTTGCCTCCCTTGATCTTCTTGATTGTACGTGTACGTATTCTCTTCTTGGTTGGTTTACCTTCCTCGGAAATAGTTTCAAACACCTTGACTTCCTCAGGAAGTTCTTGAACTTCATCAGGCTGTTCTTCGAGCGGTGCCTCTTCAACTGTTACTGTTGTTTCAGGTTGTTTGTCGTCTTCTTCAACAGTTTCGATCTTGGTGACTTCTTGTTTGCCTCCCTTGATCTTCTTGATTGTACGTGTACGTATTCTCTTCTTGGTTGGTTTACCTTCCTCGGAAATAGTTTCAAACACCTTGACTTCCTCAGGAAGTTCTTGAACTTCTTCAGGCTGTTCTTCGAGCGGTGCCTCTTCAACTGTTACTGTTGTTTCAGGTTGTTTGTCGTCTTCTTCAACAGTTTCGATCTTGGTGACTTCTTGTTTGCCTCCCTTGATCTTCTTGATTGTACGTGTACGTATTCTCTTCTTGGTTGGTTTACCTTCCTCGGAGACGGTCTCAAACACCTTGACTTCTTCCGGGAGTTCTTGAATTTCTTCCGGTTTTTCATCAAGTGGTGCCTCTTCAACTGTTACTGTTGTTTCAGGTTGTTTGTCGTCTTCTTCAACAGTTTCGATCTTGGTGACTTCTTGTTTGCCTCCCTTGATCTTCTTGATTGTACGTGTACGTATTCTCTTCTTGGTTGGTGTACCTTCCTCGGAAATAGTTTCAAACACCTTGACTTCTTCAGGAAGTTCTTGAATTTCTTCCGGTTTTTCATCAAGTGGTGCCTCTTCAACGGTGACTGTTGTTTCAGGTTGTTTGTCGTCTTCTTCAACAGTTTCGATCTTGGTGACTTCTTGTTTGCCTCCCTTGATCTTCTTGATTGTACGTGTACGTATTCTCTTCTTGGTTGGTTTACCTTCCTCGGAAATAGTTTCAAACACCTTGACTTCTTCAGGAAGTTCTTGAACTTCTTCAGGCTGTTCTTCGAGCGGTGCCTCTTCAACTGTTACTGTTGTTTCAGGTTGTTTGTCGTCTTCTTCAACAGTTTCGATCTTGGTGACTTCTTGTTTGCCTCCCTTGATCTTCTTGATTGTACGTGTACGTATTCTCTTCTTGGTTGGTGTACCTTCCTCGGAAATAGTTTCAAACACCTTGACTTCTTCAGGAAGTTCTTGAATTTCTTCCGGTTTTTCATCAAGTGGTGCCTCTTCAACGGTGACTGTTGTTTCAGGTTGTTTGTCGTCTTCTTCAACAGTTTCGATCTTGGTGACTTCTTGTTTGCCTCCCTTGATCTTCTTGATTGTACGTGTACGTATTCTCTTCTTGGTTGGTTTACCTTCCTCGGAAATAGTTTCAAACACCTTGACTTCCTCAGGAAGTTCTTGAACTTCTTCAGGCTGTTCTTCGAGCGGTGCCTCTTCAACTGTTACTGTTGTTTCAGGTTGTTTGTCGTCTTCTTCAACAGTTTCGATCTTGGTGACTTCTTGTTTGCCTCCCTTGATCTTCTTGATTGTACGTGTACGTATTCTCTTCTTGGTTGGTTTACCTTCCTCGGAAATAGTTTCAAACACCTTGACTTCCTCAGGAAGTTCTTGAACTTCTTCAGGTTGTTCTTCGAGCGGTGCCTCTTCAACTGTTACTGTTGTTTCAGGTTGTTTGTCGTCTTCTTCAACAGTTTCGATCTTGGTGACTTCTTGTTTGCCTCCCTTGATCTTCTTGATTGTACGTGTACGTATTCTCTTCTTGGTTGGTTTACCTTCCTCGGAAATAGTTTCAAACACCTTGACTTCCTCAGGAAGTTCTTGAACTTCTTCCGGTTTTTCATCAAGTGGTGCCTCTTCAACGGTGACTGTTGTTTCAGGTTGTTTGTCGTCTTCTTCAACAGTTTCGATCTTGGTGACTTCTTGTTTGCCTCCCTTGATCTTCTTGATTGTACGTGTACGTATTCTCTTCTTGGTTGGTTTACCTTCCTCGGAAATAGTTTCAAACACCTTGACTTCCTCAGGAAGTTCTTGAATTTCTTCCGGTTTTTCATCAAGTGGTGCCTCTTCAACGGTGACTGTTGTTTCAGGTTGTTTGTCGTCTTCTTCAACAGTTTCGATCTTGGTGACTTCTTGTTTGCCTCCCTTGATCTTCTTGATTGTACGTGTACGTATTCTCTTCTTGGTTGGTTTACCTTCCTCGGAAATAGTTTCAAACACCTTGACTTCCTCAGGAAGTTCTTGAACTTCTTCAGGCTGTTCTTCGAGCGGTGCCTCTTCAACTGTTACTGTTGTTTCAGGTTGTTTGTCGTCTTCTTCAACAGTTTCGATCTTGGTGACTTCTTGTTTGCCTCCCTTGATCTTCTTGATTGTACGTGTACGTATTCTCTTCTTGGTTGGTTTACCTTCCTCGGAGATAGTTTCAAACACCTTGACTTCTTCAGGAAGTTCTTGAATTTCTTCCGGTTTTTCATCAAGTGGTGCTTCTTCAACGGTGACTGTTGTTTCAGGTTGTTTGTCGTCTTCTTCAACAGTTTCGATCTTGGTGACTTCTTGTTTGCCTCCCTTGATCTTCTTGATTGTACGTGTACGTATTCTCTTCTTGGTTGGTTTACCTTCCTCGGAAATAGTTTCAAACACCTTGACTTCCTCAGGAAGTTCTTGAACTTCTTCAGGCTGTTCTTCGAGCGGTGCCTCTTCAACAGTTACTGTTGTTTCAGGTTGTTTGTCGTCTTCTTCAACAGTTTCGATCTTGGTGACTTCTTGTTTGCTTCCCTTGATCTTCTTGATTGTACGTGTACGTATTCTCTTCTTGGTTGGTTTACCTTCCTCGGAGATAGTTTCAAACACCTTGACTTCTTCAGGAAGTTCTTGAATTTCTTCCGGTTTTTCATCAAGTGGTGCTTCTTCAACGGTGACTGTTGTTTCAGGTTGTTTGTCGTCTTCTTCAACAGTTTCGATCTTGGTGACTTCTTGTTTGCCTCCCTTGATCTTCTTGATTGTACGTGTACGTATTCTCTTCTTGGTTGGTTTACCTTCCTCGGAAATAGGTTCAAACACCTTGACTTCCTCAGGAAGTTCTTGAACTTCTTCAGGCTGTTCTTCGAGCGGTGCCTCTTCAACTGTTACTGTTGTTTCAGGTTGTTTGTCGTCTTCTTCAACAGTTTCGATCTTGGTGACTTCTTGTTTGCCTCCCTTGATCTTCTTGATTGTACGTGTACGTATTCTCTTCTTGGTTGCTTTACCTTCCTCGGAAATAGTTTCAAACACCTTGACTTCCTCAGGAAGTTCTTGAACTTCTTCAGGCTGTTCTTCGAGCGGTGCCTCTTCAACTGTTACTGTTGTTTCAGGTTGTTTGTCGTCTTCTTCAACAGTTTCGATCTTGGTGACTTCTTGTTTGCCTCCCTTGATCTTCTTGATTGTACGTGTACGTATTCTCTTCTTGGTTGGTTTACCTTCCTCGGAAATAGTTTCAAACACCTTGACTTCTTCAGGAAGTTCTTGAATTTCTTCCGGTTTTTCATCAAGTGGTGCCTCTTCAACGGTGACTGTTGTTTCAGGTTGTTTGTCGTCTTCTTCAACAGTTTCGATCTTGGTGACTTCTTGTTTGCCTCCCTTGATCTTCTTGATTGTACGTGTACGTATTCTCTTCTTGGTTGGTTTACCTTCCTCGGAAATAGTTTCAAACACCTTGACTTCTTCAGGAAGTTCTTGAATTTCTTCCGGTTTTTCATCAAGTGGTGCCTCTTCAACGGTGACTGTTGTTTCAGGTTGTTTGTCGTCTTCTTCAACAGTTTCGATCTTGGTGACTTCTTGTTTGCCTCCCTTGATCTTCTTGATTGTACGTGTACGAATTCTCTTTTTGGTTGGTTTACCTTCCTCGGAGACGGTCTCAAACACCTTGACTTCTTCAGGAAGTTCTTGAATTTCATCCGGTTTTTCATCAAGTGGTGCCTCTTCAACGGTGACTGTTGTTTCAGGTTGTTTGTCGTCTTCTTCAACAGTTTCGATCTTGGTGACTTCTTGTTTGCCTCCCTTGATCTTCTTGATTGTACGTGTACGAATTCTCTTTTTGGTTGGTTTACCTTCCTCGGAGACGGTCTCAAACACCTTGACTTCTTCAGGAAGTTCTTGAATTTCATCCGGTTTTTCATCAAGTGGTGCCTCTTCAACGGTGACTGTTGTTTCAGGTTGTTTGTCGTCTTCTTCAACAGTTTCGATCTTGGTGACTTCTTGTTTGCCTCCCTTGATCTTCTTGATTGTACGTGTACGAATTCTCTTCTTGGTTGGTTTACCTTCCTCGGAAATAGTTTCAAACACCTTGATTTCCTCAGGAAGTTCTTGAATTTCATCCGGTTTTTCATCAAGTGGTGCCTCTTCAACGGTGACTGTTGTTTCAGGTTGTTTGTCGTCTTCTTCAACAGTTTCGATCTTGGTGACTTCTTGTTTGCCTCCCTTGATCTTCTTGATTGTACGTGTACGAATTCTCTTCTTGGTTGGTTTACCTTCCTCGGAAATAGTTTCAAACACCTTGACTTCTTCAGGAAGTTCTTGAACTTCTTCCGGTTTTTCATCAAGTGGTGCCTCTTCAACGGTGACTGTTGTTTCAGGTTGTTTGTCGTCTTCTTCAACAGTTTCGATCTTGGTGACTTCTTGTTTGCCTCCCTTGATTTTCTTGATTGTACGTGTACGAATTCTCTTCTTGGTTGGTTTACCTTCCTCGGAAATAGTTTCAAACACCTTGACTTCTTCAGGAAGTTCTTGAACTTCTTCCGGTTTTTCATCAAGTGGTGCCTCTTCAACGGTGACTGTTGTTTCAGGTTGTTTGTCGTCTTCTTCAACAGTTTCGATCTTGGTGACTTCTTGTTTGCCTCCCTTGATCTTCTTGATTGTACGTGTACGAATTCTCTTTTTGGTTGGTTTACCTTCCTCGGAGACGGTCTCAAACACCTTGACTTCTTCCGGAAGTTCTTGAACTTCTTCCGGTTTTTCATCAAGTGGTGCTTCTTCAACTGTTACTGTTGTTTCAGGTTGTTTGTCGTCTTCTTCGACAGTTTCGATCTTGGTGACTTCTTGTTTGCCTCCCTTTATCTTCTTGATTGTACGTGTACGAATTCTCTTCTTGGTTGGTTTACCTTCCTCGGAAATAGTTTCAAACACCTTGACTTCTTCAGGAAGTTCTTGAATTTCTTCCGGTTTTTCATCAAGTGGTGCCTCTTCAACGGTGACTGTTGTTTCAGGTTGTTTGTCATCTTCTTCAACAGTTTCGATCTTGGTGACTTCTTGTTTGCCTCCCTTGATCTTCTTGATTGTACGTGTACGAATTCTCTTTTTGGTTGGTTTACCTTCCTCGGAGACGGTCTCAAACACCTTGACTTCTTCAGGAAGTTCTTGAATTTCTTCCGGTTTTTCATCAAGTGGTGCCTCTTCAACGGTGACTGTTGTTTCAGGTTGTTTGTCGTCTTCTTCAACAGTTTCGATCTTGGTGACTTCTTGTTTGCCTCCCTTGATCTTCTTGATTGTACGTGTACGAATTCTCTTTTTGGTTGGTTTACCTTCCTCGGAGACGGTCTCAAACACCTTGACTTCTTCAGGAAGTTCTTGAATTTCATCCGATTTTTCATCAAGTGGTGCCTCTTCAACGGTGACTGTTGTTTCAGGTTGTTTGTCGTCTTCTTCAACAGTTTCGATCTTGGTGACTTCTTGTTTGCCTCCCTTGATCTTCTTGATTGTACGTGTACGAATTCTCTTCTTGGTTGGTTTACCTTCCTCGGAAATAGTTTCAAACACCTTGACTTCTTCAGGAAGTTCTTGAATTTCTTCCGGTTTTTCATCAAGTGGTGCCTCTTCAACGGTGACTGTTGTTTCAGGTTGTTTGTCGTCTTCTTCAACAGTTTCGATCTTGGTGACTTCTTGTTTGCCTCCCTTGATCTTCTTGATTGTACGTGTACGAATTCTCTTCTTGGTTGGTTTACCTTCCTCGGAGACGGTCTCAAACACCTTGACTTCTTCAGGAAGTTCTTGAATTTCTTCCGGTTTTTCATCAAGTGGTGCTTCTTCAACGGTGACTGTTGTTTCAGGTTGTTTGTCGTCTTCTTCAACAGTTTCGATCTTGGTGACTTCTTGTCTGCCTCCCTTGATCTTCTTGATTGTACGTGTACGAATTCTCTTCTTGGTTGGTTTACCTTCCTTGGAAATAGTTTCAAACACCTTGACTACTTCAGGAAGTTCTTGAATTTCTTCCGGTTTTTCATCAAGTGGTGCCTCTTCAACGGTGACTGTTGTTTCAGGTTGTTTGTCGTCTTCTTCAACAGTTTCGATCTTGGTGACTTCTTGTTTGCCTCCCTTGATCTTCTTGATTGTACGTGTACGAATTCTCTTCTTGGTTGGTTTACCTTCCTCGGAAATAGTTTCAAACACCTTGACTTCTTCCGGAAGTTCTTGAACTTCTTCTGGTTTTTCATCAAGTGGTGCCTCTTCAACGGTGACTGTTGTTTCAGGTTGTTTGTCGTCTTCTTCGACAGTTTCGATCTTGGTGACTTCTTGTTTGCCTCCCTTGATCTTCTTGATTGTACGTGTACGAATTCTCTTTTTGGTTGGTTTACCTTCCTCGGAGACGGTCTCAAACACCTTGACTTCTTCAGGAAGTTCTTGAATTTCTTCCGGTTTTTCATCAAGTGGTGCCTCTTCAACGGTGACTGTTGTTTCAGGTTGTTTGTCGTCTTCTTCAACAGTTTCGATCTTGGTGACTTCTTGTTTGTCTCCCTTGATCTTCTTGATTGTACGTGTACGAATTCTCTTCTTGGTTGGTTTACCTTCCTCGGAAATAGTTTCAAACACCTTGACCTCTTCCGGAAGTTCTTGAACTTCTTCTGGTTTTTCATCAAGTGGTGCCTCTTCAACGGTGACTGTTGTTTCAGGTTGTTTGTCGTCTTCTTCAACAGTTTCGATCTTGGTGACTTCTTGTTTGCCTCCCTTGATCTTCTTGATTGTACGTGTACGAATTCTCTTCTTGGTTGGTTTACCTTCCTCGGAGACGGTCTCAAACACCTTGACTTCTTCAGGAAGTTCTTGAATTTCTTCCGGTTTTTCATCAAGTGGTGCCTCTTCAACGGTGACTGTTGTTTCAGGTTGTTTGTCGTCTTCTTCAACAGTTTCGATCTTGGTGACTTCTTGTTTGCCTCCCTTGATCTTCTTGATTGTACGTGTACGAATTCTCTTCTTGGTTGGTTTACCTTCCTCGGAAATAGTTTCAAACACCTTGACTTCTTCAGGAAGTTCTTGAACTTCTTCCGGTTTTTCATCAAGTGGTGCCTCTTCAACGGTGACTGTTGTTTCAGGTTGTTTGTCGTCTTCTTCAACAGTTTCGATCTTGGTGACTTCTTGTTTGCCTCCCTTGATCTTCTTGATTGTACGTGTACGAATTCTCTTTTTGGTTGGTTTACCTTCCTCGGAGACGGTCTCAAACACCTTGACTTCTTCAGGAAGTTCTTGAACTTCTTCCGGTTTTTCATCAAGTGGTGCCTCTTCAACGGTGACTGTTGTTTCAGGTTGTTTGTCGTCTTCTTCAACAGTTTCGATCTTGGTGACTTCTTGTTTGCCTCCCTTGATCTTCTTGATTGTACGTGTACGTATTCTCTTCTTAGTTGGTTTACCTTCCTCGGAAATAGTTTCAAACACCTTGACTTCTTCAGGAAGTTCTTGAACTTCTTCCGGTTTTTCATCAAGTGGTGCCTCTTCAACTGTTACTGTTGTTTCAGGTTGTTTGTCGTCTTCTTCAACAGTTTCGATCTTGGTGACTTCTTGTTTGCCTCCCTTGATCTTCTTGATTGTACGTGTACGTATTCTCTTCTTGGTTGGTTTACCTTCCTCGGAAATAGTTTCAAACACCTTGACTTCCTCAGGAAGTTCTTGAACTTCTTCAGGCTGTTCTTCGAGCGGTGCCTCTTCAACGGTGACTGTTGTTTCAGGTTGTTTGTCGTCTTCTTCAACAGTTTCGATCTTGGTGACTTCTTGTTTGCCTCCCTTGATCTTCTTGATTGTACGTGTACGTATTCTCTTCTTGGTTGGTTTACCTTCCTCGGAGACGGTCTCAAACACCTTGACTTCTTCCGGGAGTTCTTGAATTTCTTCCGGTTTTTCATCAAGTGGTGCCTCTTCAACTGTTACTGTTGTTTCAGGTTGTTTGTCGTCTTCTTCAACAGTTTCGATCTTGGTGACTTCTTGTTTGCCTCCCTTGATCTTCTTGATTGTACGTGTACGAATTCTCTTTTTGGTTGGTTTACCTTCCTCGGAGACGGTCTCAAACACCTTGACTTCTTCAGGAAGTTCTTGAATTTCTTCCGGTTTTTCATCAAGTGGTGCCTCTTCAACGGTGACTGTTGTTTCAGGTTGTTTGTCGTCTTCTTCAACAGTTTCGATCTTGGTGACTTCTTGTTTGCCTCCCTTGATCTTCTTGATTGTACGTGTACGAATTCTCTTCTTGGTTGGTTTACCTTCCTCGGAAATAGTTTCAAACACCTTGACTTCTTCAGGAAGTTCTTGAACTTCTTCCGGTTTTTCATCAAGTGGTGCCTCTTCAACGGTGACTGTTGTTTCAGGTTGTTTGTCGTCTTCTTCAACAGTTTCGATCTTGGTGACTTCTTGTTTGCCTCCCTTGATCTTCTTGATTGTACGTGTACGAATTCTCTTTTTGGTTGGTTTACCTTCCTCGGAGACGGTCTCAAACACCTTGACTTCTTCAGGAAGTTCTTGAATTTCTTCCGGTTTTTCATCAAGTGGTGCTTCTTCAACGGTGACTGTTGTTTCAGGTTGCTTGTCGTCTTCTTCAACAGTTTCGATCTTGGTGACTTCTTGTTTGCCTCCCTTGATCTTCTTGATTGTACGTGTACGAATTCTCTTCTTGGTTGGTTTACCTTCCTCGGAGACGGTCTCAAACACCTTGACTTCTTCAGGAAGTTCTTGAATTTCTTCCGGTTTTTCATCAAGTGGTGCCTCTTCAACGGTGACTGTTGTTTCAGGTTGTTTGTCGTCTTCTTCAACAGTTTCGATCTTGGTGACTTCTTGTTTGCCTCCCTTGATCTTCTTGATTGTACGTGTACGAATTCTCTTCTTGGTTGGTTTACCTTCCTCGGAAATAGTTTCAAACACCTTGACTTCTTCAGGAAGTTCTTGAACTTCTTCCGGTTTTTCATCAAGTGGTGCCTCTTCAACGGTGACTGTTGTTTCAGGTTGTTTGTCGTCTTCTTCAACAGTTTCGATCTTGGTGACTTCTTGTTTGCCTCCCTTGATCTTCTTGATTGTACGTGTACGAATTCTCTTTTTGGTTGGTTTACCTTCCTCGGAGACGGTCTCAAACACCTTGACTTCTTCAGGAAGTTCTTGAACTTCTTCCGGTTTTTCATCAAGTGGTGCCTCTTCAACGGTGACTGTTGTTTCAGGTTGTTTGTCGTCTTCTTCAACAGTTTCGATCTTGGTGACTTCTTGTTTGCCTCCCTTGATCTTTTTGATTGTACGTGTACGTATTCTCTTCTTAGTTGGTTTACCTTCCTCGGAAATAGTTTCAAACACCTTGACTTCTTCAGGAAGTTCTTGAACTTCTTCCGGTTTTTCATCAAGTGGTGCCTCTTCAACGGTGACTGTTGTTTCAGGTTGTTTGTCGTCTTCTTCAACAGTTTCGATCTTGGTGACTTCTTGTTTGCCTCCCTTGATCTTCTTGATTGTACGTGTACGTATTCTCTTCTTAGTTGGTTTACCTTCCTCGGAAATACTTTCAAACACCTTGACTTCTTCAGGAAGTTCTTGAACTTCTTCCGGTTTTTCATCAAGTGGTGCCTCTTCAACGGTGACTGTTGTTTCAGGTTGCTTGTCGTCTTCTTCAACAGTTTCGATCTTGGTGACTTCTTGTTTGCCTCCCTTGATCTTCTTGATTGTACGTGTACGAATTCTCTTCTTGGTTGGTTTACCTTCCTCGGAAATAGTTTCAAACACCTTGACTTCTTCAGGAAGTTCTTGAACTTCTTCCGGTTTTTCATCAAGTGGTGCCTCTTCAACGGTGACTGTTGTTTCAGGTTGTTTGTCGTCTTCTTCAACAGTTTCGATCTTGGTGACTTCTTGTTTGCCTCCCTTGATCTTCTTGATTGTACGTGTACGAATTCTCTTTTTGGTTGGTTTACCTTCCTCGGAGACGGTCTCAAACACCTTGACTTCTTCAGGAAGTTCTTGAACTTCTTCCGGTTTTTCATCAAGTGGTGCCTCTTCAACGGTGACTGTTGTTTCAGGTTGTTTGTCGTCTTCTTCAACAGTTTCGATCTTGGTGACTTCTTGTTTGCCTCCCTTGATCTTCTTGATTGTACGTGTACGTATTCTCTTCTTAGTTGGTTTACCTTCCTCGGAAATAGTTTCAAACACCTTGACTTCTTCAGGAAGTTCTTGAACTTCTTCCGGTTTTTCATCAAGTGGTGCCTCTTCAACTGTTACTGTTGTTTCAGGTTGTTTGTCGTCTTCTTCAACAGTTTCGATCTTGGTGACTTCTTGTTTGCCTCCCTTGATCTTCTTGATTGTACGTGTACGTATTCTCTTCTTAGTTGGTTTACCTTCCTCGGAAATAGTTTCAAACACCTTGACTTCTTCAGGAAGTTCTTGAACTTCTTCCGGTTTTTCATCAAGTGGTGCCTCTTCAACGGTGACTGTTGTTTCAGGTTGTTTGTCGTCTTCTTCAACAGTTTCGATCTTGGTGACTTCTTGTTTGCCTCCCTTGATCTTCTTGATTGTACGTGTACGTATTCTCTTCTTAGTTGGTTTACCTTCCTCGGAAATACTTTCAAACACCTTGACTTCTTCAGGAAGTTCTTGAACTTCTTCCGGTTTTTCATCAAGTGGTGCCTCTTCAACGGTGACTGTTGTTTCAGGTTGCTTGTCGTCTTCTTCAACAGTTTCGATCTTGGTGACTTCTTGTTTGCCTCCCTTGATCTTCTTGATTGTACGTGTACGTATTCTCTTCTTGGTTGGTTTACCTTCCTCGGAAATAGTTTCAAACACCTTAACTTCTTCAGGAAGTTCTTGAATTTCTTCCGGTTTTTCGTCAAGTGGTGTCTCTTCAACGGTGACTATTGTTTCAGGTTGTTTGTCGTCTTCTTCAACAGTTTCGATCTTGGTGACTTCTTGTTTGCTTCCCTTGATCTTCTTGATTGTACGTGTACGTATTCTCTTCTTAGTTGGTTTACCTTCCTCGGAAATACTTTCAAACACCTTGACTTCTTCAGGAAGTTCTTGAATTTCTTCCGGTTTTTCGTCAAGTGGTGCCTCTTCAACGGTGACTGTTGTTTCAGGTTGTTTGTCGTCTTCTTCAACAGTTTCGATCTTGGTGACTTCTTGTTTGCCTCCCTTGATCTTCTTGATTGTACGTGTACGTATTCTCTTCTTAGTTGGTTTACCTTCCTCGGAAAAACTTTCAAACACCTTAACTTCTTCAGGAAGTTCTTGAATTTCTTCCGGTTTTTCGTCAAGTGGTGCCTCTTCAACGGTGACTGTTGTTTCAGGTTGTTTGTCGTCTTCTTCAACAGTTTCGATCTTGGTGACTTCTTGTTTGCCTCCCTTGATCTTCTTGATTGTACGTGTACGAATTCTCTTTTTAGTTGGTTTGCCTTCTTCTGAAATGGACTCAATCACCTTAACTTCTTCAGGAAGTTCTTGAACTTCTTCTGGTTTTTCTTCGTCTTCTTGCTGTTGGACAGTTTCTTCAATAATCTTCTCTTTTTTCTGTTTTTTAATTTTTTGCTTTCGAACTTCTTGCGGTTCTTCCTTTGGTGTTGTGTCTTGTTCTTGTGTGATGTGTTCTGGTGTGTGAACTGTTGTTTCTTGTGTATCTGTGTGAAAGAATGTTTGAATAAGAAAACGTTTTTCAAGTTAATTTTGTATAAAGTGACTTGTGTCATGATTTAAATATGTGTCTTTTTGTGTTTTTTTTTTCTAAGGGTAAGTGTCGGTTTCAGTTTTGAAAACTACTACTAACTTATAAAAGTATAACGCCATTTTGTTTTTATCAATAAACTTACTCTATTAACCTGTGTGTACTTACTCTTTGGTTCGAATTTCTTACCAGTGTCAAATTGGACACTAGCTATTGTAATAAGGGCTTTTTCGCTATGTTCAGGTGTAAGGTCAGAATGGGAGATAGTTTTTTGTGTGATCAATTCTGTACCATATGGACTTGTAGCCTCCAGAGTCTGAGCGCTCTCGCTCAATGCAACTGGTCTGATTTTTTCTTGTGTTACAACTGGATGTTGTTCTTTGGGTAATGTTGTGTTAAATGGTTCATCTTTTTCATTTCCATACACTATTGATTGTTCAATTGTTGTAAATGTTGGTAATTCTTCTGTAGCAACAAGTTGCTCGTGTTTTTGTGGGGATTCAAGTTTAGGAACATGTTCGCTTGAGATTTCTTCACTTGAAATCGGTGCAAGTAGTTCAATGTTTTGAATTTTTTGTTGGGGAAGTTGTGTGGTGAATTGTGGTGATTTTGTGTCATGGGGTGCAATGCTTTCCAATATTGTTACCTGTTCTGAAATAATGCTTGGCGTATGATCAATGTTAACCTGAGCATAAGTTTTCTTAGTCTCAGTGGTTTCTTGTGGCTGTATTTGATCTGTAACGACTACTTGTTGGTTTATGTACGTACTGTGTGTGCTGAAAGCTGCATCGGCTGTGGCGACTTGTGTTGAGGGAGTTTCGAATTCTTCTTCTTTAAGTTCTGTTTGGACTTGATCCACTACGGTGATCTGTTTGGCATCTTCAAAGGTTAATTGTGCTAATCGTTTTTCGGTCTTTAATTGTTCTTTAATTTGTGTAGTACTTTCAAAAGCGATGGTATCTTCAATTGTAACTTCTTGTCTTTGTTTGGGTGCTAGAAGTGTCGCCTTTTCGTCGCTAGGTGCAAATTCGGAAATTTTATCAAAGCTTGGAATTGGGAAAACTTGTTCGACGGTTGTTGCCTTGCGTTCGCTGGTAACGACTGTTGATTGAATAGTGTCTTGAGGTGTTGGCTTAATTGATAGGTCACCTGTTGCTTCTAGAACATCAACCGTTGAAGTATCTAATGGCTTGAATTCTATATGTGTCTTTCCAGCGTCTGCTAGCGATGGTTTCCTCTGAGCGATTTCTGATGTGTCTTCAAAGACTGTAAATTCTTCAATGTGCTTCGATTTATGTGATATTTCTGTAACGTTTGCTTTGGCCTGTGGGCGATCGAGCAAATTGTAGATTTCTGTAATTTCACTGACCGGCGTTACTTCTTCCGTAATCAATGGTTTAAGCTCACCTTGTACTGATGGTTGAGCAGTTTCAGAAGTTGGAGCTAAAGCGCTAACATCGGCTTCTTTGTGATAAGCAATATCAGTCGAAACCTCAGCTGAGAACTTTTCAGTTGTAGTTATTTTAGCTGTTCGACTTAGGAGAGTCTTCTCTTCATCAATGTAGCTCGATGAATCAAAAGCTGTTACCTGAGTTATAATAGTTTCACGACTTGTTCCCTCTATAAATGGCTTAGCTTGAGCTTCTATCATTTGTAGATCGCCAAGTTTATCTAAAGAATCTACTGGTTTATTTTCTGTTGTAATTCCTGTTGGTAATACTTCGCTAGAAGTTTCTGTTGCTTGCACTAAGTTATCTGGTTTCGAACTAAATACTCCTTCACGTTCATTTGGTGTTTCTTGATGTTGAGCATAACTGCGTTTCAATTCATGATCAATAGTGGCTGTTTGAGCTTGAGGTTGCATCATTTCATCTTCTGGTTTAACACTTTCAAAGGCCATTGGCTCTTCAGCAGTATTTCGAGATAGCATTGCTGTGACAGATGGCGTTGCTGAATCTTCTGCAGGTTTCTTATCAGACATTTTAGTTGTGTTGTCAATTAAATTCTGTTCTTCGACAGTTGGAGCAAATTGAGTTCCAGCAAATTTGACATCAGCACTTCTTAATTTGTAATCTGTTATATTAGCGAATTCTTGCTCCTGTTCGATTATAACAGTTCTATCTTCAGTTGCCACAAATTGGTTTGTCACAATTGTTTGCTCTGAAGTTGCTTCAAGTTTGACAATGTCAAATTTATCATCGATTGGCTTCTCGTAAGCTAGGGTTTCAGCAACTTCAGTCTCATTGGCTTTATCAAACCTTTCACTGGCTGTGGCTTCTTGTGTTTTTTCATGCTGAACATCACCAACACTAAGGCTAGGAACGACTTGTTGAGTAACGGCAGTTTTTAGATTATCAGATTGTCCCAATTGTACTTGAGTTTGAGGTGTTATTGATTTCAAAAAGTCACTGGGGGACTCAAACGGACTATCCGATGACACAATGACAGCATTGACAGAACTCAAAATCATTTCGGCAACATGTTCTTTGGTTTTCTCATGAGGTTGTAAATCAGTTTCTTTTTCATAGATCACAGCTTGATTAACTTGTACCTCATCTAAATTCGAAGTAAGTGGCTTGCCAGAAGATTCTATAAGCTTCACTTCTGACAGATCAGAAGTACTTTCGACAGCACTGGTTTCACTTACAATTGCTGATTTTTTAGTGTCAGAGAGACGAATTTCAGCTGATTCTGAAACTGCCTGGGCTGGAGATTTGAAAGCTTTCTCCTTATCGGATGTTTCCATTGTTGTAACTTCGATTTGTGTAAGGTTTGAAATAATATCGATCTTTGAGATTTTAGTTAAAGCTGTTGGTTGTTGTTGGAAGTCTTCAGTACCTTCTAAAGTTCCTGTTTGTGACTGTAAAGCTGTGGAGAGAGTATTTAGTAAAACTTGTGCATTTTGCAAATCACTGGTTGGTTTCTCAGCAACATCAGACACTGCTTCACTTGTTTCTGCCAAATCAGTACTGGCAACAGTTAAACCTGATACTTGAACTAATTTAGCTTCTCGTGCTTCCAATGTCGCTGGTAAGCTTAAATCATCTTCTTTTTCATGAAGCAGCGATGAACTGACTTCAACAGGTTGCAATAAATCAATTAGACCTTCAGCAACATGATCTTTTGGTTGAGGTTCTAATTGAAGATCAGTTATTTGATCTAAAATTTCTTGCTGGCTAATATTCTGGCCAACAAGTTCAGACAGTGCCAAATGGGCTTGGTTTAAGTCAGGCTTCAAATCTTCGACAAAGTCTACTGTTTGATAGACTTGTAAATTAGATACTTCAAGTGATTGGTTTTTATCTGATATCGATGGAGCTACCTTTTGTTCTTGTGGCTTTTCAGCTGGTGTCATTTCAGTTTCAGCTTCATTGAACATAACTTCTGTGATCTTCAATGACTCACTGACATCGATAACAGTTTGAGATGTCATCGATTTCGGAGTCTTGTTAACTTCAAGCTTATCAGTGCTTTCGAAGATATTTTGTTGATAGGTTTCACTTACAGTTACACCATCGAATAATCCCTTGGCTTCAGCTTGACTTGGTTTTTCCTGGTCCAACAAATCGGTCTTCAGTTCATGTTGAACTTCTTCAGTTAGAGCGGCCTTGAAATCGGAGTAAATATTCGATTGATTGGCCTTATGCTCTTCAGGCTTTTCTAAGCTAGGTAATTCTTTTTCCAAGTCACCAGTTATGATATGTTCAATATTAAGTGGAGCTTGAAGCTCAAATTGAGCTGAAGCTTTTTCAGAAATCGGTTGTGAGGGTTGTTTCCATTCTTTTTCTTTTTCATGGAACTCCACTTCACTAACTTCGGGTGCATCACGTGTATCAACCTCAGATCTTCCTTTTTCTTTCTTTGGTTGAGAATATTCAACATCTGTTGTTGTATTAAGAGGTGCTTCTTCAGATGTCACGTATGCTTCATGTGGTGAAATAGTTTTCTTAGCTTTTGAAGAAACTTCGGTAGGACTTTCAAAAGTTGCAGGTTCTTCAGCAATAAATTGTTCTTCAACTTCACTTGTTGGTAATCCATTGAATTTTTCTGAAGCTGTTAGGAGAGTTGTCTTCTTATCTTCAACAATCAAATCGGTTGATGTTTCTTGAGTTATGACAAATTGCGAATCAAGATGAACTTGTTCGATAACTTGTAGTGAAGCTTCTTTGAAATCATCCAAAGTTACAATTTTTTCATCTGTTGGACTTTGAGTATCAACGATTTCTGAAGATACAATATTTTCTTGTAGAACAAGAGAATCCTTAGCTTGGAATGATGGAGCTTTCTTATCTTCAGCTAGCTTATCTTCAGAATCTCTTAGAATAGTTTCACTTATTTCAAGAGGAATATTTTCGGTAACTTCAATGTGAGCTATTGATTTGGTCGCTAATTTCTCCGTTGGTAATTCAGATTCCCTATCAACTAAGGTTGTCTCTTCAGACACATATATTCTATTCTCCACGAGGTTTTCAGTTGCAGATTCAGTGGGTACAATGACTTCTGCATAATATTTCGAAGGTTTATCTTCAGCAATAGTTTCGGAAATCTCTAAAGGCTCATTAAGAAGAATCTTTGAATCAAGATGTTGAAGAATTTCTGTTGGTTTTTCGATAGGTTTTCCAATGGACTCACTCTCATCGACTTTAGTGACTTCAACACTTTTGTGAGTAGTGAAGACTTCTTCGGCCTTGACAGTTTGTCTAGGCTTCGGTTGACCTTCGAAAGTTGTTTCCGAAATTCCAGGTGTAACCTCAAAGTTATCTTGAGATTGTAAAGGTAATATGTCAAGACTTGCTTTTTGTTCTGAAGTTTTATCTTTGGGTAAGTCTTTTACCGAATCTTCAATCAGAGCCTTTTCAACGATAAGAGATTGTAACAAGTCACTGCGAGGCATAGCACTTGCCTCAGCCGTTACTGGTTTGACAACCTTATCCCCCAAGCTTTCACCGGTTTCAACTTCTGTCACTTCAGCAGCACGCAGTGCCTCTTTAGGTATGTTTGTTTCAACAACTTCTTGCACATGTTCCCTCACGATACGCAATCGTTCATCTTCACGTTCATTCGGTATCAATTCTTCTTGAACTGTCAAAATTTTTTGTGGAACAATTTGTGTATCGGCTTTCACCGATGATGGTGTGTCAGTTGACAGCTGAGCATATTGAACTTCTTCCCCAATGACAGGTGTCTCAATAGGTATTGTGCTAGGTAATGTTTGAACTGGTTGTGGTTGTTCAAAGTCGGTTAAACTTTGAACTGTTTGATTTGTAATTGGTTCGAGAACATTGATTTCTTCTTGTTGAACAGTTGTTGTTGTTTGTTCTGTTATAAATTGTTGTTGTTGTTTAATTTGTTTAATGTCAGAAATAATTGTTTGTTGTTCTTGAACGATAATTTCTTGTTGTTCTTGTTGTTTTTTGATAGTTTTGGTTTTCCTTGTTTTATCCTTTTTAGTGATTTTAATATCCTTTTGTTCCTGTTGTTCTTGTTGTAGTTGTACATGTTGTTGTTCTTCAACAATTGTTGTTGATGTTGTTGTAGTTTCTGCGAATGTAATGTAAGTATTTTAGAATGTATAGTTGTGTGTTAGTTATTTTCTTTTTTTGTCATAAAAATATGGAAAGGATTTTTGTAGGTTGTTTTTTTTTTTAGTTGGCATATTTTTACACGGCATTTTTTTTTTTTTCATTTGGTTTGTTGACACAACAACACACAGTTGACAGTTGACAAGATGATCAGTATAATGCTGTTTTGTTTTTTTATACGATTTTTTTTTGATAAGAAAAAACATTTATTATGATAAAACACAAAAACAAACAGAACTTTTACGATATAAGAAAAAAGAAGCAGAACAAATATTGACAATTTAGCGAGTGAAGTTCTTACCTCAATTGTTTCGATGAGCTGATTTAAGTTTGAAGACTTAAAAATATTTAAAAATTATTTATATAACTCAAATTCCTTTTAAAATGTTCATAGCTTAAAGCAGTTATTAAACCTCCTGACTATCTTACATTTACTTCTCTCTTAGCTTTTAACTCTCTTCGTAAGAATGAGTCATTCTCTTGAAAAATTCTCTTCATCATAAATCAGAATGTCAGTATTTTTGACATTTGTCGATCAATTTCGTAGTTAAAGTTCGTAGTCAGGAGGATACTTAGGCAGTTATAGATTAGTGCTGTTTGTTTATAAGTTTTTTTTTGTGTTGGATATATAAATATTAGTCTTATTTATAGGAAGAGAGGGTTTATTTATAGGTTTATTGATTAATTGTATATATATATATTTTTTAATTTCTTAAAGCTTGCTTATATGACAACAGAACACTGCGCAGGCGAAAAGCGTTGGCTAAGTTGTACATCTTTGGAATATTTTTGTATATTATTAGTTTTGAGTTTTTTTTTTAGTTTTATTGTTCATCGGGATCTATTTCTAAATATTGTTCAGCGCTCACACCTTCAACAGCTACAATTGTTGTTTCTTCAATGTATGTTTGCGCTGTTGTTAGTTTTATTTGAAAAGCGTTTTTTGAAGTAAGCATGAAAGCAAAAAAAAAAAAAAAATAATAAACAAAATATTTACATCATTTTCGTTTTTAAAAATGTTAAAAGTTTGTTTTTATACATACCGACTTTAATATGTGTTAACGCTACATTTGAGTCAATAACTTGTGATGTTTCTACCACTCGCTACATTTTCAAAAATAATTTTTGTTAGTTTTTGTTTATTTTTATATTGTTATCAGTCTACAAGAAAAGATGCTTGAATGTTTTCCTTTTTAGAAGTTTAGCCTTTGGTTTTTCATCCTTTGTTTGTTCTCTTTGCAGATTCTTCAAAGTTTGCCATAAAAGATGTATCTGATAAAAAGTCTAATTTACTGCTAAGAAAGACAATTTCACCCGGAGAAAATCTTCCTACAAATCTTGGCGATAAAACACCATCATTTAATCGAGGTCAATGCTCAGACGTCAAATACTTGTGAACCTCAATTTGAAGTCGAACTACCACATAACAATTTGGACCACAAAAAGTACTTTTTATTTTAGAACTGCTGATCTCTTGGACAAAGAAAAGAACCTTTTGGAATTACTGAAATATTTGAACCATAAAAGGTATTTTTTTTAGAACTTCTCAGTGACAGTAAAGGGTAATTTTTAGAACTAATCAACTATTTGGACCACAACAGGTACTTTTAAGCACTATTGGAATATATGAACCACCAGTGATTCTTAGAACTAGGTACTAAACAACTTCAACCACAAAGTATCTTTTTAGAACTACTGTTTGGATAACCAAAATGTACTTTTTGGAACATCTGAACTAATCAGACCAGCAAATGTACTTTTAAGAACAATTTAGACTAACAATGGTACTTTAGAGAACTATTGAACTATTTGGACCATAAAAGGTATTTTTTAGAAATTTTGAAATATTTGGACAGCAAAAGGTACATTCAAGAACAATTTTTTTTAAAACTATTCTTTTTTTAAATAAAAATACTAAAATATTGGAACCATAAATGGTATTTTTTTAAAAGTACTAAACTAGTTGCACTACGAGTTATTTTTAATCATGGTATAAAAAGAGAAGGTATGATCATTAGAAAAAACTCTGTATCGAGAACTGTCAAAACTTAAAAATGGCTACTTAAGGTTTTGACAGCTGCCCATTGAAATTGTTGTTGTAAGCAAATTTGTCTTGAAAATTGTTGTTGCTTTTGACTTTGCTAAATTAAACGTCAAAACCTTATTACCCCATTTTGTAAGATGGCGGCTCTAATGATCATACCTTGTCTTTTTATACCATGATTTTTAATTACTACATTTTTAGAACTAATGAGTTATTTGGAACTTTTGTGTACTTTAAAGAACTACTAAACTATTGGGATTACAAAACGTACTTTTTGGAACATCTGAAATACTCAGACCCCAAAATTTCTTTTTGGAACTACTGAAAAATTTGGTCCATAGCAGGTTCCTTTGAGAACTACTGAACTTTTTGAAAAACAAATTGTTCTTTTTAGAAGTACTTTACATTTTGGAAACCCAAAAGGTACTCTGAAATGTACAATAGGGCACACCTAATGAAAAAAAAAACTTAGTGGGAAAAAATTCAACGACACAAAACAACTAACAGGAAGACTCTTTTATAGCTTTGTCACTATACACAGAAATAACAGAGCTGTCATATTGACGACAGTTATTTAGTGAATTTTCAGCCAATTAAGATTGCAACTTCTGCAGTCAACATGACAACTTTTGTTATTAAATTTGACATCTTTGGGTAGTCGATATGACAACTACCGAAAATGACTAACAAGTTGTAATTTTCGGGTCCGTTCATCTAAAAAACTATTTTGGTATTCAATATGACAATTTCGCTGTTTTTTCATGTTGACTACCGACGATATACCTATGATATATTGACTACGTTTTTTTTTTTTCTATGTATTGCAAAACCTCAAACTTGATGTTCCTTATTGGTGAGTGTGACATTTCCGGTGACTTTCAAGCGGTATCCCCGAAAAAACGGTTTGTTAAAGGTGTATTAGAATTCTAAACAATCTCGATGAATTCTGATCTCCGGCACGACATCTCATCCTAACTTCCATAAAATTAAATGGGAAACTGCACAAGATGTCACAAATTAAACGTGTGAAATACCTGTGACAATGAACATTGACGGTAAGTTAAAAAGAACTTAACGAAACTGAAAAATGTTTTGTATATAATCTATTTTTTGTAATAATTTTAACAATGAAATTGAGAAGTATGCATTGTGTCCTAATATTGATGACTAGACAAAACTGATAACTTTTTTTTTTTACTAAAATAAAAAAATAATTTTTAAGACAGTGAGATAAAACTTAACGAAACTAAGAATTATGAATTTACATGATATCAAATCGCACCCCCGGTGGGTGCACGTAAGTGCAAAAATGTTGATTCTTCAGAAAACGAGATTAAACATTTTGAAAACGTTTGAAAACAATGTAACGGTCCAAATACATTTCTGCCCCCTGGATACAAATAGAACATTTTCAATTGGGTCTTTGTTTCATCGGAAGGAAATACCTTTTCTTGGAACTATGGCATACTTAACTCAGAAAATTCAAAATTTGCACTTACGTCGTTGTTCCACCGGGGGTGCGAAATTTTATTCAGAAACAAGATGCTAAGCCAAAACTTAACGAAAGATTGCTGAAATATTTTTTGTATTTCTGTTCATTTTATAAATGTGCAAATGCTCACATTGTGCATGGAAATGAAAAAGTGATAAATCGCATATTCACCAAGGGACCAATGGCCCTTTAAATAAGGTTTTTGAGAACTCACATCACTTCTTAATAAAAAAAAAAGAAAACACTCAAGTAACTTATTTCTATTTTCCAAACCTCTTTCGTTGATATCTTCCAATCTTGTACAATGAAATCTTCACGAACAAATTTCCTAATAACTTCTTCAATGGTAATCTCACACGTCTCAATCATTCTAATGAATGCCTTAAATCCAACAGTTGCAGCTAATATTGATTCATCTTCTGTTGAACTTTCACTCAATATTATCGTTATCAAATTATCATGACCCATTCTTTCGACCAATGTCACCAATGCTGATTGTGATTCGGGTTTCTTCAGTGAAATAAATATATCTTCTTCATACATGTAAATAATTTCACTAATTGTAACACCATATCTCAACAACAATCCAATTGTTGCTAAATCACGAAGTGCTGCTTCACCAGCACCAAATGTTTCAGCTTCAATTGAAGTCAATATCCAATTGACTTCTTCGTGTTTCTTCAGTGTCAAAACATCTTCTTGTGTGATGGATTTTTGTGAGATTTTCTGACGAATTATCTTCACTGTTTCGGTAATTTCAATTGATTCAACTTTTTTAATAGTTGTTGATGTTGTTGTTGTTGTGGTAGAAGTTGTTTGTGATATTTCTTCTTTTTCAATTTTAACTTCTGTCTTTAATTCAGTTTCAGCAACTTCTTGTGTTTCAATTTTGACTTCAGATCGTAATAATTCAGCATCAGCTTCTTTACGATCTTTGACAATTTGTACTTCAGAAACTCCCGATTGTTCGACCAACACCGAAACAGGTTGTCTAACTTTAATTACTTCAACTGTCACTTCAGGCACTGGTCGAGGTGTTGGAGGAGGTGTACTTTCTACTGATGTTGTTGAATATGGTTCTGGTACAATTGGTGGTCTCTTAATACCACCAGTCTTTCGAATGAGTTTCTTTTTCGTAACGAATTTCTTTTGTTTTGACGTTTCCATAACTTGCTTTTGAGATACCGAACATATGTCAAATTTGGCACGTGTCAGATTGATAGCAATTTCATTGATAATTTTACAAATATAATAGCCTTTGTCTTCATCTGTTACATTGAGAATTGTTAGTGTTGAAGTACTCTCCTCGATGACAATACGGTATTTATCAGAATCACGAAGTTGTACGTCATTGAAGTACCATTGAACATCTAGTAGATAAATAATTTTTGGTCTCGTTGTTTAATTTCATAGAGCAATTTTTTTTTTTTTCGACAGATTGCCGCTAGTGGGCAACACAGAAAAAAGTGTTGAAAGTTACATGGACATTTATTTAGTTCCTTTTTTTTTTAATGCTGTGGTAGTTAAGTTACGCCATTATGCCATTTTAAGAGAACTAGAAAATATACTTGTTTTGCATTGGGCGCAATTTAAGACATTTTAAAGTTTTGACAGACAGGCATGTTAATTCGGGAGTTAGAAAGCCAATTTGTAACAGGGTTTAAAAAGAATCAAGTCAAAAATCTTTAAAGATTGATTGTTTTGGTTTTCAATTGGGCGCCATATAAACCGATACATTGTATGCTTTAGTAACTAATATTGTTTTCTGTTGTAAGCACAATTCTGATTTTTGAATACTCGCAAGTTCAAGATCAAAGAAAAAGACAGGGTTTCTTGGTTTTAAGATTAAAGAAAATCAAGAAAATACTAAAATTTTGTTTTGTTTTCCGTTGGGAGCCATTTTAAAGCAAATGTTTTTAGCTTTCCTAAAAATAAATTGATGGTCGTTTTGTGGGGTGAAAACTGTACTTATTTGATGAAATTAATGCAAAATCAAGGAAAAAGAAAAAAAAATTCTTTGGTTTTCAATTGGGCGCCATTTTAAAGTGACTTTCATTTAGTTTGATGGACAACTATACGAAGATTGTATTATGAGATGATAGAATTTTTAAGTTTTTGAAACATATACGAATTCTAGGAAGTAGAAATATCACCTTGTTTTTTAGTTGGGCGCCATTTCAAAGAAACTATCTTAGGTTTATTTTTGTTTTCAGTTGGGCGCCATTTTAAAGAAATGGTTTTCAGATTCCTTAACCACTAATTGGTGATTCTTTTGTGAGGGGAAAACTGTCCTTATTTGAAAAAATTACTACAAAATCAATGAATAGAAAAAAAACTCTTTGGTTTTCAGTTGGGCGCCATTTTTAAAACGGCTGTTTTGTGAAGTAAGAACTACCAGCAGAACTTAAACAAATAAAATGTCATGTAACTTCCACCTTTCTTAAGATTTCTTCTGATGAATTATCCTTCTTTAACTACATTACCTGGATGTGGATTTCCTGAAAATTGTACTTCAAATGTAGCAGATTCGCCTAGAGCAGCGCGACAATCTCTCATTTCCGAAACAAAAGTTGGTGAGCATTTAGCAGCTGCAAATAATTATAAATAGCAATAAAGCATTAAATTAATATGTTAGCTGAGCTTCTACTACTTTTGTGCACAGAACAAGATTCGTGTATTAGTTTCGTTTTTTTAGTTGAAGACAGAAGTAATATAGAGACATTTACTTACATTGTGTGTGTTGTTTTTTTTTGTTGTTGTTGAGAAAATTGTGTGGTTTGATATATTTTCAAAGATTTTCCATTTATTTTGAGGGAGGAAGGGCAGAAGATAAATATTTATAGTCCAGAGAAATGTTAGTTACAAAAGACAAGATCACAGAAGCTTATTAGGTTTAAGTGTGTTTTTTTTTTGGTATAAGTGATGAAGCTGCTTATAGAAGTACTATAGGTGTTTTTTTTTTGCTAAATGAATTTTAATTTCCATAAAAGAATTTGCAAAAATATTTCTGTAACATTTTTTGTAATCAATTTAAACAAAAGTAATTTATTTTTGTTTCATTTTGTTTAAATATTGAAGTATACTTTTAGGAGTGAATGGGTTATTTATGAAGCAGAAATGAAAATAATGAAAATTAAAAAGTTTTACTTTTAACTGAAAAAAAAAAAAAAATAAAAATTCTGTAATTAAAAAATCAAATAAAATTTTAAGTTTAAAAAATAAAATTAAACTAAAAAATAATAATGGCGTATACTTTTTGTTGGAGTTTTGGAAATAAAAAAAAATAGCTCTTTCTGTTGGAGGAATGGGTAGTGAGCTTTTTGTTTGTTTTATTTTTTTTTTTTTGTTTATTGATTAGAACATATAACCTAAAATAGAGACAGATTTTTGGACGACACATTTTTAAAGTTTATACAAAAGACATATAAACATTATATAGTTTAGGTTTTTTTTTTTTTGTTTAAAAAGACAGAGATTAAAACACATATTGACACATAAGAAACATTGAGAGACAGATACAAAGTGTTATAATATCCAGGATTTAGATAGGACATTTACACATTTTATGATTTTCTTTTGGTTGAACTTACCTTTGAGGACTTTTTGCATTTCCTCCATATGACTGACCCATTCTGGTTTCCTGTAATCCCTTGTTCCTACGATTCCTAGAATTTGGAATTTGAATAAAACGAAAAATTAATTAATTTTTGAACTTTGATTAATTTTTTAGTCTAATCTTCGATCCTATCTGTAAAAAGAAATGAGCTTAAAATAAATTTTGTGTTTTGTAAAAAAAAAAATTGATTTGTGTTTTGTTTGTAGTAAAAAAAAATATTGGAAAAACATTGGGAAATATGGGAAAAGGTTCTCTTTTTTTTTGTGCTGTAAAATTAGAAAGTTTATAATTTTTTTGTTTGTTATAAAAAAATTAAAGAATAATATTAATATAATGATAAAAATACCTTCAACAGCGAATTCAGCCGTTGTTACAGCAACACCCAATGGATTGTAAGCTTCGAAACTAATCGTACCCACATCATCGGGATATACATGATTTATAACCAGCACCGAGGTGCCATCTTCGAAATTCTCAATTTGATATTCTTCAGATGCAAATATCTCTTCGTTGTCGCGCAGCCATTTAATTTTAGGCTTTGGTTTTCCAATAACTTTAACTTCAAGTTTCGCAAGTTCACCCTCTTTGGGTTGAACTAATTCGGGGAGTTTTTTAATTATTTTCGGGGCAGTTTCGTCTAACGAAATTGTCTACAAAATATGAATCGAATATTTACGTATGAGTTTGAAAAAAAAAAAAAAAAAATGTAATAGATTTTTTGTTACCTTATCGAGAAGATCTTCTTCGGAAGCAGTTTGGCCAGTGATTTCAGAATCGGGGATATATTCAAATGCTGAAAAAAATTAATACATTCATTTCAAATCTTGTTGATATTGGTTTTTTGCATTAATGTTTATTTGGTTAAACAAAAGTCCAACAAATGTGTTATATAAAAAAATCTTCTAAAGTACTAAATCTTACTGAAAGTTCAATAAGGCTAAATGTTTAATACAAAGTTATAGACAAAATAATTTATAGAAATAATTCATGCAGGTAAATAACAGTACCTATATTATTATATCTACGTCTTATACCTAGAACAACGTTAACAAATGTACTAGATTTAAGTTGGGCGCCAAGTGTAACATTTGTAAACATTGTTTACTACATATAAATTCTTGGCAAATGTTTCAATGAAGTTACATATACATATTCTCCTAGTCTAAAATTGTTGTTTCAAATGTGTACAGTTGTACACTATTGTGCGCATGCGCAAACTTTATAAAATTTGTAAATAAATTCATACCTCATTTCTAAGTTTTTATATATTTTTTTTTTAATAATAGAAACGTGACAGAAAAACTATTTTTTCTTTTATATTATTGAAATCTTAGAATTTCGAATGGCTATGTAATCTGGAACAACAAATGAGTACTAAAAGTGATTTTAAGTCTTTGTTTTTTGCTTATAGTTATTTAAAATAAAAAAATTACAAGCTGACGAAGTACTCATTAGGAACTATTTTATAAGCCATTTTCGATGGAAGATATTATTAGTAATAGTTTGGTTTCCCAAAGCCTGAAGTCCCTATACATCCTAAGCTATTTCTGAAAGAATGTTACTTCTACTCCTTTTTTTGTGTCTTCTATTTTTTTTTTATTTCTCGAACCGACTGTTTCTTTATTTTTTGTTGTTATTTTCTCTAAAATAGCTCATCTACAACTTTGGTAACTTAACGAAGGTGGAATAATAATGGCGGCCACACAGATATTGCAAAATTAAATGTAAAATGGCGGATCGGTATGTCATCTGCCATTGTTTGACGTTTAATAAAAAATTTAAATACCGGCAGTCTATGTCGGTGAATATGTCAAAATTCATATTTGAATTCAATTTTCAGTGCAGTGTGTTAATGTTTTTCATTGCTTACTTACTCTGACAGTACGCATATAATGCCTATGTACTTCGATCTATGTTAATCTTTTAAGTAAGTCTTTTATTTGTAAAAAAGTAACCGTACAAAATTCGCTTTTATTATACTGCGTTAAAATCTAATAAACGCAAATCATGCTTCATTTTGAATTATAATAACCAGTCAATTGAGATTGAGATAGCACCATAGATGAACCATACCAAGATCCAAAGACTAATTGTCAGTTTGACAACCAAATGGCGAATTTAATATGTAGTATATGAGTCATTTCTATGTGTCTGTGTCTACGCCATGTTTACCCACACATAGATAAGGCACACTTTGAAATTCTGGTCTTTTTTAAATAGAAACTTTCGAAATTATTTTATTATCTTGCTATTGTTTATCTATGGCATCCAGCTCGGGAAACAGATCACACGCATACATATTTATTTTGGGTGGGAAACTGCTCAGCTAATCCTTTTGATCTTTGTCGAAAAAAAGGGATGAACATTTGAAGTTTTCATATCTATGGTTGAAACTTGAAAGTGACATTCTGATATTTCAGGTCGCGAGATTTCGACCTGAAATATCGGACATTCCGAACGATTATTATGACAGATGTCATAATAAATAATCATGGCTGAAATGACGTTTGCTCTTTAAAAGTTCTAGTTCTGTTTGCTTTCTATTTTCTTCATAATTTAAAATAATAAAAGAAAGTACAAGTACTTAAGGGATACAATGCTTTTTGCTGAAACAAACGTATTTAGATATGTGGCTTAGCTTTTTTAACCTAATTCCCTTAATCTAAAACCAACACATAATAATTAATTACATAAATGCAAAAACTAGTGTATTATACAACTACAAATAAAGGTGCTGAATAAAATATGTACTATATTGGTAAAGTTGTTTTTTTTTTTTTAAAGAAAAAGATGGTGTTATAGAATATACCTTGAATGTTAACAGTTGTTGTTGTAATGGCTTCTCCGATTTTATTCGTTGCCACACACTTATATTGACCATCATCTTCGGGGAATACCTCTGCAATAGACAGAGTGCAAACACCGCGGATGTCTTGTGTTATAACTGTTTCCTTTGTTTCGATAATTTTTTCTTCGTTATGGAACCATTCGACACGTGGTATTGGTTGACCATGTACCTCGCATATCAAATACAATTTCTCACCATCCATCACTTGAACGGGTGACAGAGGTTCAACAAAACGTGGTGATATTAATTCTGTCACCTGTTCGAATGGTGAATCTTCTAAAATGTCAACGGTAGCGGTTGATGTTACCGAACCACCAACATTTTCTGCTCGACATGTGTATGGGCCGGCGAATTTTTTGGTGAAATTTTCAATTAATAAAACTGATTTATTGCCTTCGGTCATAATTCGACATTCAGTTGAACTTTTGATCGGTTCAGTGTGAACAAACCATTGGAATGAAGAAACCGGTTCCGATTCGACTACTGCTTCTAAGATAGCAACTTCATTTTCAGCTATGAATTTTGGTTTCAATGGTTCGATGAAACGTGGTGGTTGAATTTCTTTGCTCTGTGGTGAATCAGAAACTACCACTGAACCGGAAGATTTAGCCTCGCCAACTGGATTTTTAGCACAGATTTCATATTTACCGGTTCGTTTGCGGGTCATATTTTTGACAGTTATGGTGGTTGTGGTTTCTGTTGTGATTATTGTAACGTCTTCATTGATTTGTACCTCTCGGCCATTACGCATCCATTTGATTTCAGGCTTTGGTATACCATCATAAACCGATTCAAATACCAAAGTGCCACCAGTTGGCACAACTTTAACTGTCAACGGAGTGACAGTTGGTGCTTTAAGTATTTCTTTTACTTCTTCCGTAGGCTCGGCTTCACGGAGAATATTTGCATTTCCAACTGCCCTACCAAAAGTGTTCTCAGCTTGAACTGAATACACTATAGCTTCATTGGTAGGTGGATTTATTACCTCTAGAGCTACTTCACCGGTTTCTTCATCGTAGAACATTTGTACAGTTTCACTTGGAATCAATTCTTCTTTACCACGATACCATTTTACTTTTGGTTTAGGTATACCTTCAACTTGACAGGTCACAGTAACTGAGCATCTTTCTGGTTTTTGTTCAGTGAATTCAATCTTGAGGGGCTTGACAAATTGTGGAGCTAGTCCTGTTTCTCTTTCTAAATATTTTAGTTTTTTTGGGGAAATTTTGAAATAAAAAAGAGTAAAAGTGTGTATGTGTGTTAAGATTGAGTTAACTAGTGTAAATTAGCCTTAAAACTATGACTAACTCAGGAAAAGGTTCTATAAACTAATTTGGAACTCACTACAAGAATTGACATAGAAAAACTTTTATTGAGAACTTACCAAGTAAAACATTTGCTGTTGAAGTTGCAACGCCACCTTCATTCTTAGCTTGACAAGTATAAACTCCAACATCTTGTGGTGTTACCTTAACGATTTTCAGCTTAGCAACACTTTCCACCACAGACATCTCATACTTCTCCGAAGCGAACAATAAAGTGTCATTGAAATACCAATTGATCTCTGGGAATGGAATACCCTCAACTTTGCATTCTAGCACAGCTGGTGCATCGGGAACACATTCTCGAGGTCTTAATTTCTCAGTAATTCTTGGAGGACGAACTTCACGTTTCTTCTTACGAACAATCTTTCGTTCCTGCTCTTGGACCTCAGAAATAGTTTGTTCAGAAGTTTGTTGAATAACTTCATCTTCAATAAGTTCTTCATCGGCAAGCTTATCAAGACCCTCTTGAATGCGTTTTTGTGTAATAAGTTCCAGCTCGGGAAGCGGCTGACTGTCGTCGATGTGAATGCGTCTTCTTTCTTTCTTGACAATGTTCGAAGTGAGCTTCATTTCGATCTCACGATGAACCTCATCAACATCGACCTCAATCAGCTGCTCCGTCGTTATGTACTGTGGTCTTGGTTCTTCTTTCTTCTTTTGAAGGGTAACTGTCTTTTGTGAAATTTCACGTTCTTCTTCAACAATTTCCTCTTCTTTGATTTCTTCGGCGTCTAGAAGTTGTGGTTGCTCATCGAACGAGACTTCCTTGAGACGTTTTGTGCGTTTCTTGTGAGCACGCTGTTTGACAATCTCTTCGGTAAGAATTTCTTCAGCTGTGTGTGGAAGAACTTCTTCAGTTACAGCGATTTTACTTGTTACATCAACCGGAAGAGCATCAACTTGATCTTCTTCAGCGATTGGCTCTTGGAATGGTATCACTTCCTCTTCACTAACTTCATCAACCGATGGGGTAGCTTTGTGAAGTTTTGGCTTCTTCTTCTTCTTTCTCTCCTTTTCCTTGCGTGGTTCTTCTTCTTCAACGATTGGTTCAGGAATGATTTCTTCTTCTTCCGGTTCTGGTTGTTGAGGTTCTTCAGGTTTCAAAACTGGAGCTTGAAGAGGAGCTTCCAATGGTTCTTCGACTTGTGATTGTTTTCTTGGAATAGGCTTAAGCTGAACTTGTTCAGGAACCTCTGCTTCTTTTGGCTTTCTTCTGCCTGTTGGCCATTGTTTCTCTTCAACTTGCTCTGGAACGGGCTTCTTCTTTTCTCCACGTTTCCATGGAACTGCTGGTTGTTCTACTGGTACCTCAGGAACCTTCTCAATTTCGAATGGTTCAACCTTCTCCAATTCAACTGGCTCGGCATCGGGAATTTCTGGAAGCTTTTCATGTTTTGGTTTTGGAGTTTTCTTGGGTTTCTCTTCTGGTACAACAACTTCTTCAACTGGTTTTCTTGGTACTGGTTTCAAATGAACTTCTTCCATTGGTTCAGGTTCTTGTGGACGAATCTTACCCTTTGGCCATTTCTTTTCTTCAATTGGCTGTTCTTCTGGTTTCTTCTTTTGACCTCTTACCCATGGTAGTTTAACTTCTTCTGGAACCTTTTCGACTTCTTGTGGGGCAATAGGTTCAAGTTTTTCCAAAACAACTGGTTCTTCATCTGGAATAACAGGAATTTCCTCCTGAGGTTTGGGAGTGATTTCTGGTTGTTTAAGTTCCTTTGGAGCTTCAGGAACTGGTTTCCTTGGAACTGGCTTAAGATGAACTTCTTCTTTAGGTTCTGGTTCTAATGGACGACGTTTACCCTTTGGCCATTGTGCTTCTTCAACCGAAACCGGTTCTTCTTTTGGTTTTTTCTTAATGACAATTGGTTTTCCGGGCTTCTCCTCTTCCAAAACTTCTGGTTTAGGAACTGGTGCCAATGCAACTTGTATTTCTTCTTCCGGTTCTGGCTTAGGTTTCTGTCTTAAAACTGGTTTAAGCACGACTTCTTCTATTTGTTCTTTCTGAGGCTTGAGTGATGGACGCTTCACAGGCTTAAGAGCAACTTCTTCTACCTTTTCTTCTTCAGGCGCAGGCCTTGGAACTGGTTTCAGAGAAATCGGTTCCTCCGGTTCCTTTTCTAATGGTTTCCTCTTACCAGTGGGCCATGATTTTTCTTCCACTTCTTCAGGTTGTGGCTTTTGCTTCTTTCCACGTTGCCATGGAACACCTTCTTGTGGCTGTGGTTGAACCAGTTCCTCAACTACTGGTTTCTCAGGTTGAGGAATAGGCTCCAATTTGACTGGTTCCTGAGGAATTTCAACAATCGATTGATTCTTAAACGGCTTCAATTGTACTTCTTCAGGTTTTTCAGGTTCTGGTTTAGGAATTTGCTTCCTTGGAGTAGGTTTCAATGTGACTTGTTCTACCTTTTCCGGTTCTTGTGGACGAATTTCGGCCTTCTTGCCTCGTTTCCATGGTACAGCGGTTTCTTGAACTGTTGGCTGTTCAGGTTGTTCTTCTGGTTGAACTACTTCTTCAACTTCCTCTTGTACAGGTCTGACTTCTTCAATTACTTCTTCAGTAACCTTCTCTTCTTGAGGAATAATTTCTGGTTTTTCTACAGGTTTTGGTCTTGAAATTGGCTTAAGCTGAACTTCTTCAGCTACCGCTGCTTCAGGTTTTGGTTTTTGCCTAGGAGTTGGCTTAAGTGCAACTTGTTCAACTTTTTCAGGTTCTTGAAGTTGTTTTTCGGCTGCTTTTTTACCTCGAACCCATGGAACAGCAACTTCTTCAATCTTTGGTTGCTCTTGTGGTTTTTCTTCAATATATTCTTCAACTTCTTCTTGAACCTTTTTGATTTCTTCAGTGATTTCTTCAGTAACCTTCTCAACGTGAGTAACCTTTTCTTGGATTTCTGCAGGCTTTGGTCGTGAAATAGGTTTCAATTGAACTTCTTCAACTACATCTTGTGGTTTTGGTTTTTGTCTTGGAGTGGGCTTAAGTGAAACCTGTTCAACCATTTCTGGTTGTTGTGGTTCCTTCTTCTTACCTCTCAACCATGGAACTGTAGTTTGTTGAGTTTCAACCTGTTGTTCTTCTTGTACAATACGTTCTTCAATTTTCTCTTCAACATGTTTGACAATTTCTTCCTGTTCTTCAATTACTTGTCGTTCTTCAGAAACTATTGTTGTGTCTTCAGTAACAATTTCTTGTTGCTTAGGTTTTTGCCGAGGAATTGGCTTAAGAACAACCTTTTCAACTTGTTCCGGTTGTTGTGGAATAATCTGTCTTGTTGGTTTTGGTTTGATCTGTTCAACAGGTGCCAATTCTTCAGCAACAACTTCTTGTTGTGGCTTACGCTTGCCTCTCTCCCACATAACTGGTACCTCTTCAGGTTTCTTAGTAACCTCTTCAATTTCTTCCGGTTTCAATTCTAAGAACGAAGAATCTTCAATTTGTTGGAATTCAGTTGGTTTTCCACGACGCCAATGTGTTGGTTGAAGAATTGCTTCTTCTTTTCTAACTTCTTCAACTTCTTGTTCCCTACGATCAAGGAATGTAGAGTCTTCGACATGTGTAAGTCTAGTCTCTTCCACCTGTTGTGTTGTCTTACCACGTCGCCAATGAACAGGTTCTTCTTGTTTCCTTATCAGTTCACTGTTTTCCCATTCACTCTTCTGAAGACGCATAATATTTGTGTCTTCAATGCTAGTAAACTCTTGCCTATGCATTTCTTGTGTCATTTCAGTCTTACTCATGCGTCTGTAAACAGCGATTTCATCAGTAGCCTGCTGTTGAATAACCTTCGTAGTGACTTCTTCTACTTGCATTGTACTAGAATCTTCAAACAAGGCACTGTTCTGTTTTTGATAGTCTGTTCTTGGCTTACGCCAGTTAGTTGCTTGTTGATGACTTATCAAACGTTGAGCTTCTAACCTTTCACGCTCTTCCACTGTTAGAATATTGATATCTTCAGTTGTGATGTATTGTTGTTTCTGTACTTCACTCATTTGTTCATATCTTTCGATATCTTCCCTCGTCATGACCTTTTCAATCGATGCCTTTGAAGATTCATCAACGGTCATTGTCATCATTTTCGAAGTAGCTGTTTGAACTTGTACAGACTTCAGTTCGACTTCTTCGATCTTGAACTTTTCAATTTGCTTATGAACTTTTTGTACGGACTTGAGCTGTTTACGCATTTCCTTCCATGGAACTGTATCGGTTTTTGGTTGAGTCGAAATAAGTTTTTCAACTTCTTCGGTAAAGTCCATAATGGCGCCATCTTCGAAACTCTTCAGTCTTTCAATCTCTCGTTCTTTCATGATTTGCTGTTGGGCTTGTTGAGGCTGTTGTGGAGTTATTTCCTCCCTAGCATGTTGCAATGGAGATAAGTACACATCTTCCAGATCAAAGCTCTCCAGCTGCTTTTGAACTCGTTCAACAGCTCGTAACTTCTCACGCATTGTTACCCAAGGAATAGCTTCCTTCTCAGTCTTGCCTTCGATAATCTTCTCCAATTGATACCCAATACTGAGTAAGCCTTGATCACGTTCATCCTTAATCGATTTAAGGAAGACCTTGGCGACTTCATATTTCGGAACAACCTTCTTTTCAATTGTAGCGGGCTTCAACAGAATCGGTTCTTCAGTCCAAGACTTTACTGGTTCGGGTTTAAAACCAGGAAGGAAGGGTTGTTTCTCTAGAGAACGGCCTCGACGTGGCCTTGAACTCTTCCTCCATGGAACAAGATTCGACTGAGGCTGTAAACTTTTGCTACGAGGTTTCTTCGATCTAGGTCGATGACCACTGTGACCGTTCACCTGTAGGTTTTGAGTATATTGTGGTGGATATAAATGTTGCTGTTGAGGTGACTCTGGTGAGCTGTCCTCTTTACCAGAGGACGACTCATCTTCTACCGAATCAATTGTCTGCAGTTGGTAAGCAGAAATTCTTCGTTCTGTAAAAAGAAATAAGGAAATATTTTTAAAAATTTATATCTTCCCCCAAATAAAATTGATTGAAGATGCGTTCTGTTTCAAAATATCTCTACCAATAAGATACAAGAGTATCTTTTTGGTAGATTTTTGACGTGTGGAATTTTGAATTCTAGCCAATTGAAAATGTATCCGCACAAGCATAAGTTTTTAGTAAAGCAAAAAAAAAAAAAATAAATAAATAAATAGAGTATTTAATAAAAATGTCCACAAAAATATTAGAAAAAAAATTCCTAGACAGATTTTGTGGCATGAGCAGGACAAGTTGAAAAAAAAAAATAAAATTAAAAATACTAAAAAGCAAAAAAAAAAAAATAAAACGTGACAAATTCGTTAAAATTATTTCAAAGATGCAATTAATTAAGATTGTGGATTGGGTTGTTGTTTTTTGTTGTTTTTTTTTTAAATACATGGTCAAACTGACAATGCCAAGTATTGAGCAGTGCAAGTGTTTTTCTCAAAAATGTTCTGCAAGAGTGCCATATACACATGGATAGAATAAATTTGAGAAATATGTTCAACACGAGTAAAAGTGTTTTTGTCATTTTTAATAGAGGCTATATTTTTGTGGGATGTAATAATTTTGTTATTATACTCAAAATGTTGTTTTGATGATGAGATTCCTGTAAAAGGGATTATTTGGGATTATTGTTATTTTGAGGTGAATGTATCATTGCAAAATAAGAGTGGTATGCGTTTCAGGTCAAGCACCAGTTTAAGATTTGGTAAATATAGAAGATTCAAAAATAATTTTGAAAGCTGTTTTTTTTTTTTAACATGATTTTAAAAAGAAGATTTTAAATGTCCTGAATTATGAAAAATCTTCAATAATACTGATATCGGTAGAATACTGAAAATTTCACATAAACCGCCTCTGTTCTAACAAGTTATTTTGTGGCTTACCTTCTTATACGCCGTTGAAGTGCATCTACTGCTTTTTGCAGCACACTTTTACGTGACTTCCTTCTAATGGTAGAAGGGGTCCTAGGTGGATTTAAAAGTTTAAAACCATTGATTTTGACGTGGAAGACAAAGAACCGAGTAGAAAGCTGAAAAAGTACGAGAACCTGTACGCGAAAACTTATTTACAATTGTGAGCAAAGTTAAAGATTTTAAAGTTTTAAGACTCCAGCCCATTAGGGCACTTAATATTTGTTATGTGTACCAAAGAAAATATTTTTTAAATTTCCTTAGACTTGATATTTTTTTTCAAGTCAATACTCTTAATTTCTTAAGGTCCAACTATAACTATAAGAGGCATGAGCTTAAATCGGCTTACGTTAAAAAGGCATGTGTGAGTGATCAAAAACACACAATCTCAAAAGACTGGTATAATGTTGATATGCGTGTTTCGTTCAAATTTCGTTAAGCATATGCAGTGCGTTCTGAACCGCTGCACAGTGCGGCGATTGTATGGAGATGGTGGACAAAAATCAATTTTATAAAAAGGAATTGATTTGGCAAAGAAAAATTGTTGTAGATGTAATAAAGAGAAATTCTAAAAAAATTGACGAAATTTTTACGCCCCCTGCCACGCCCACTTTTGTATATGATTATTTATATCTAGAAAATGGTGTGCACCATTTGATTCAAATTTAGGAAATTTGATTATCTAGATGAGTGTGAAAATTAAAAAAATAGTTTAGACCCTTTCCGCCCCCTGCCACACCTACTTTTGTATATGATTGTTTATACCTTAAAAACGGTTTGCACCAAATTTAGGAAATTTGATTATCTAGATGAGTTAAAAAAATATAAAATAGTTTTGACCCTCTCCGCCCTCTGCCACGCCCACTTTAGTGGCTAAAGGCTAAACGCTTGCAAATTTTCCTTTTTTTCGTCTTTGACGACGCTATTAAATGTAGTGTTTGTGTCTTCCACGACTAGTTCCCCTTCATCAAGAGGTTAAAATGCTATCAGGAAGAGTAAGTCTATTTTTAGGATTAGCTTCATGATGCTTCTCGAAGAAAGCATGAACATTGTTCCCACCGTCGAGGTTTGAGTCAAAAAACTTAATTTGTATTTTAGATCATTTTTAAATTGTATGGAACATTTGTTTATCTTCAATTCATACAGAATAATTATTAACATATTCAATTCGTGATTTTTTATAAAAAAAAATCCATTTTTATAAAAAAAAAATCCATTTTTATAAATTTTTAAATTTTTTAAAGATTTGACCTTGTCCTAGAAATGTTGAAAATTTTTAAGGATAGCAAAAATTAGCATGAAAACTTTACATTTCCACAAAGTAAAATATTAATACAAAATGTTGCTATACTTTGCTAAAATTAATTTATAAACATATCCAAAATGGAAAAAAGCGTTAAAAAGCTGTTTTTTATGCATTTCTTCTCCCTTGGATCAAGATTTATGTCGAAATTTATCAATTTTTTTCGTAAAACACTTTATGTGGCAGTTGCTAGTACTTAACTAATTCAAAATAATTTCAATGTCTTCATCTTCTCCCCTGTTTTTGCCAAAACAAATCCACCTTTCAAAAAGTCGTTAATTTTTTCTGGTCCGACTACAAAAAGTCAAATATTTTGAAGGTTAGCAAAAGTTAGCAATGAAACTAAACGTGTTCTCAAAGAACAATAACAACACAAGATAATGCCATAAATCATTGTGCTACAATTTGCTACTACAACTTTGTAGGCTTAATTTAGATGAAATTTTATGCCTTAAAAAGGAACTTTTTTCGATAATTCACTAAAATTCAAATTTATTTAAAAAATTAAATATAACTACTCATACAAGTTCTCAATGTATCCATGATTTCACAAATAAAAAAAAATAAAACTTTGGTACTTTTCTTACACGAACCAAATGAAAATGCACAAAAATAAAATCTCGAGATATCAAAATGACTAAAATTTTTTTCAGTGCTTTTGAAAGTCCCGCTAATCCCCCAAAATGAGCAAAACAAAATTAAAAACAGCCAAAAACAGTTATTTAACATATACTTGACCAGCTCCATAGCTTAGAAGATCAATATTGCGCACACTAGTCAACGCACTGTGCGCTGTCTGCTTATGTGTTTATCATGTTTCCAAAAACATGAAGAAGCCCAGTTCGTGTGATTTTGACATAAACTCATGAGCTTATTATGTATATTATATCAAGCCTATTCATTTAATTTTGAGTTTATTTTTAACAAGCGGCTTCTATTTTTATTTTGCGTTAGTGCCATTCAGAGATATTTTGCCTCATTTGCCAATCGAACTTCAGTGTAGTATTAATACAAATAAATAATTTATTTATTTTTTTATACGTAAGGTCCACATGGACAGATTTAAATTCGTTTAGCTGCAATAGTGTTTTTTGCTTGAGTTAAGTAAAAACAAGTTGCAAATTGGGACCTAGACCACTACTTTCTGATACCCCAGCCAATACTTCCCTTAGGTCTGAATAATCATTTCCGTGGACAATTATTCATGTACATTAAAAAATATCACTGTTAAAAAATTTTCTTTTTTAAGAACTTTCTTAATGACGTCGGTGATTCTAGGCGCTTGATGAATGAATGGTCGAGAAGTTGCTTCTAAAACCAAACTGGTTTTATTATTAGCTGAAGGCACTAAGGAAGTAATGATCAGAACAGCAAGTTTTTGTTTCGGTTCCAAGGCAAGTTACTCCACTTGTGAAGTATTTTACAGTAACAACAAATTTCTTGAAATTTCATACCATTTCTTCCATTATCAAAATATTTTAATTAAATACTATATTTTATTAAAATATAAATAAATACCAAGCACAATTCCATAACTCACAATTAGCTTGTTTTAGATTTTTCTCAAGCTAAAAAACTAAATTCCTGCTTTCTGCTTTCATGTTGTTGAAAGCAGAGTTGTAAAAATATCAATTCAAAAAAATGCATTTGAAATTAAATATAAACATATTTATTGCAAATGAAAAAATTTGTATTAAAAAAAAAATTGTATGGCAATTAAAAAAAAAAATTGTAATAAAAAAATTTTATTGCAACTCAAAAATATTTGTATTGAAAATAAAATTTTTATTGCATACATTTTGCATTGAATTTTTTTTTAATGCAGAAAATTTTTATTTGCAATAAAAAATTTTTTTTTTAATTCAAAATTTAAAAATTTTATTTTCAAAGCAAATATTTTGAGTTGGAATGAATTTTTTTTAATGCAAAATATTTTCGCTGCAATAAATATTTTTTTTAATGCAATTTTTGTATTTACAATATATCTTTTTTTGTAATTTGTAATGAAAAAACAAATGCATACAAAAAATGATTTTTTACAATCCGGGTTGAAAGTAATGAATAATAGAGCTATTTGAGAAAAATATCCTTTAGGCTGAATTTGTTTTTAATCAATAAAAAATTAATTCTGAGTTTTTTGATTTTGGTAAAGAAAAAAAAAAAAAAATAACTTTTAAAAGGCTTTTCAATTATTTTTACAAATATTTTTGACTAAAACTGAAAATACAGCAACAAATCTTGAAAAATCGACTGTATGAAGGACTGTTGGTTTCATTGTTTAGTTAGCCATACTTATTTGGATTGGTTTTTCCATTTAACTTAGAGAGTCACTGTGGCGTATGAGTAATTTTTTTTTATTGAAATGTATTACTATCGCTTTATGCAAATTGTTCAATTGTTCAATTGCTATTATTCTTTAGAGTTGTCCTTTGTTTAATACTCCTGCATGACATGCCAGTTTTTACCAAGTGAAAAAATTTATTGAAGTGATTAAAATGTTTGCGCATTCGATAGAAATACAAGGCTGATGTTGATAACAAAGTACAAAGGTAAATACTCTTTAATTTTGTTTCTATACAAAAATTATCAAAAAATAAGCCATTTCAAACCTATAGTCGAATCAATGTCTTCATCAAATTAATTATATTATTAAATCTCATCCACCCAAATTGTCAATTTGTGTCACCCTCACCATAAATAAGACTTATCTTCATGACATCAACATCACCATAGTACAATTTTAATGCAAAATGATTAATATGTTTATTTTGCATTCGAAAGTGGCTCTTAAATTCACCGTCACATCTTCTTAAAAATCACAAAGGTAAAAATAGATGAAATTTACTCGAGTAACTCATCTCACAACATGACTCAACTTTTATGTGTCATTCAATCAAATAAACATCACCAACAAACTACCCATGAAAATATTGATTTATATCAACAAAAAAAAATATAAAACGTTCTATATTGAATTTGGCATCATAAAATGTTGTTGTTGTTTATGGCCTTGAAGAAATGATTTTCGAAAAAAAAAAAACAAATCCACCTCAATTTTACACCCAATGAGATATGAACACCTGCATTTATGTCAAAGCTATACCTTGGATTCATTTCAATTTCACTTTGAGTCGTTTTTCGTCTGTCTAATTTAACATATTCTTAAAAATACTTAATAACGATGCTTTTGACCTTAACATAAGTTTTTTTTTTTTCTACATAATTCGAATTAAATATATTAAACATATTCATACTCATACTCATATCCATGTCTAATGTCTATAAGACAAAAATCAAAAATAAACTTAAAAAAAAAAAAAAATATATGTAAATATTTTAAAGACGTATCATGAAAAATTCACAGCGTACCATAATTTATCACACACCCTCTCTATCTTAAAATAGATTCAAAAAATATTAAGTGCCCCCATGGGTGAAGAAAGAACCTCTTCATGCAACAAAAACTAAAAACACACACCCCCAAACTCCGCCCTCCACTTTTTTCACTTCAAATTGAATTCTTCTCATCCGAGATATTTGAATATCATAAGATTTTTAATTCTAAATTCTTAAATGTGATATATTTATGTATATTGGTGGGTACTTCACACATTTTTACATTAAAAATTATTTGCAGAGTGATTAATGAATTTGTGTCGAACGTCATTATTGTTTTTTAAATGTTATGTTAGTCGAAAACAATAAATTTCAACGAAACTTAGCTAAAATAATTTTTTTTTGAATTAGGAAAAAAAAATCATTCTTGAAGGTCATTGCAAGCGAAGACAGACATAAAATTGCAAATCTTTTAAGTTTATTTTTAAAATGAATATTTGAACTTGGATTCCTCCAGAGAATTTTGCATAATATGTTTTTTTTTCTAGAAAAAATTTAAATCTTACCGGACAAAATTTAAAACACAATTTTTCGGGATTGATTGATAATATTGGTTCAACAACTTGTTTTTATTATTAATCCAATGAAACTCAAACCAAGACAACTTTCTTTTTAAAGTTCATATTTTTAGTCCGAAGTTGAAATTTTGAGTAGTCTAATATTTCAAAAAAAATTTATGATTAAGATGGTAATATTTTGGTTCTTGTTCATAAAATATGGTAGTAAAAAAAAATTGGTTTTTACTTAAACAGATAAGGCGCTTGCAAAGCAAACTAAGATTAGTCGATATATGCACCGAAAAAAAAAACCAATATCAATTTAACATTTTTTAAATATCAAAATAACATTTCTTAAATATAAGCCAAAAATGCTCTATAAAATGTGTTTAATGATATTTAAAATGTTAAAACAACATTTTTATTATCAGGATGATATTTAAATGTCACATATTGGAAATTTTTTTTGATATTTTATTATCATTTTTTCATATCAATTTCTCATTCCAAATTATTGAAAAATATTAAATACAAAATTCTTAATGTGTTCTAATTTAAAGGCGCGTTGTGTTTTTTCGAAGTAAAATGTATGATTTACTGATAAAATTTGATCGGCACTAAGATTTTACTTCACATAGTTTGGGAGAAAATAACAAAACAATTATATCACCTATAATAGAAAAAATAATATGATCATTATTTTGTAAAGAATATTCCCTTTCAGTAATGTTTTGAAAAAAGAAAGAAAATTCTTTTAATAATAAAAATAATAAAAAAGAAAAGGAAAGAAATAGGTTTCATTATAATAAACTAAAACGTAAAATCTAGTCAACATTGATATTTTAACTGTCAAAGTGAAATTTTCACTATCCACTTAAACTTAAAAAAATGTCAAAATGATATTTTAATTGTCAAAGTGAAATTTTCACTATCCCATCTGAAATTAAAAAATGTGAAAATGATATGATAAAATATCAAAATTGATATTTTAATTGTTGGACGACTTTTGTCACTGAAAAATGTTAATTTGATAGCTGTTATTATCAATTTTTTTTTTCGGTGTGACAAAGGGTTTTCTCAGAAATTTTTTTTTAATCTATTAAAATCATAAACCTTTGAAAAAAAGTTATTAATACTTTTTATTGTTTTTTACCCGGTACCTGCCATAGAAGAGTCTTTTTAATTTCTGAATTTCACCCAAACGATTTGATTTAAACGATTTTTGTTATACAAAACCATTTATATAGCTACATAACTTTAAAACAAATCATTTAATTATGAAAAAAAAGGTTTCGATAAAAAAAAAAATATTCTAAAACAGGACATAGACATTTTTGAATTTTGATTTAAGATGAAGATTAATAAATTGCTTCAAATGGCATATGTGTGCATTTAAAATTTCTCAAAAAATTATTTGTAAAAACCTTGATTTTTGTTTATAAAAAGATCTAAAACTGAAATTTGTTTCTGAAAATCTTTTTTCTGGATTCATTCATATGCTGTTTTTTTTCCTTTATCAAATTTCAAATACAGGACAGTTCCAGTTCAATACCCTAAGAAATGTTCACGAACAAAATTATTTCTAAAATTTGACATTTGATTTTATACGATAAAAAATTGATTTTAGAAATGAAAAAAATTTACTTATATGTATGTTACTTTGCTTCTCAAGGGGGGCCGAATTTTATTTTATTTTTTTATTGTTTTGTTTGGCTCTGTAATTACTTTATCACGAAATTATAACCACAAAATAATTTAAATAAAAAATAAGTTCAAACACTAAAACCCCTTTACTCGAAAAACACGCTTTAAAAAGTATGAAAAAGGAAAATATTTACAAAATGTTTGTTAAAGTCAGATAAGTTGTTTACGAGAAATTAAAAAAAAAAAGAAACATTTATGGCAGGTACCATAAGTAACGATTCAAAATATACAGGGTGTCCCGGGATGAGATAAGAAGACTTTGAGGGATGATTCTTGGGTACACCGAAAAAAAAATTTGATAATAACAGCTATCAAATTAACATTTTTCAGTGACAAAAGTCGTCCAACAATTAAAATATCAATTTCGATATTTTATCATATCATTTTGACATTTTTTAATTTCAGGTGGGATAGTGAAAATTTCACTTTGACAATTAAAATATCATTTTGACATTTTTTTAAGTTTAAGTGGATAGTGAAAATTTCACTTTGACAACTAAAATATCAATGTTGACTAGATTTTACGTTTTAGTTTATTATAATGAAACCTATTTCTTTCCTTTTCATTTTTATTATTTTTATTATTTTAAGAATTTTCTTTCTTTTTTCAAAACATTACTGATAGGGAATATTCTTTACAAAATAATGGTGATATTATTTTTTCTATTATAGGTGATATATGTAATTGTTTTGTTATTTTCTCCCAAACTATGTGAAGTAAAATCTTAGTGCCGATCAAATTTTCTCAGTAAATCATACATTTTACTTCGAAAAAACACAAAGCGCCTTTAAATTAGTACACATTAAGAATTTTTTATTTAATATTTTTCAATAATTTGGAATGAGAAATTGATATGAAAAAATGATAATAAAATATCAAAAAAAATTTCCAAAATGTGACATTTAAATATCATCCTGATAATAAAAATGTTGTTTCAACATTTTAAATATCATAAAACACATTTTATAGAGCATTTTTGGCTGATATTTAAAAAATGTTAATTTGACATTTAAAAAATGTTAAATTGATATTGGTTTTTTTTTTCGGTGTATATTCAAAGAACAAAATTGTTCTACAGTAACTCTCTATCTGCAAAGTTGATACCCTTTAGCGATGATTTAAGAAAACGCTTACTTTGGTATACCTATACTCACGTTAATGTTAATAACTCCGTTAATACTTATGATAAAAACTTCAATGTTTTGATTTTTAGAATAAATGCTTTTCTTTGTAAATGTGTTATAAACATTGTGTTTTATAAATTTATTTTTATGAAGAAAACAAATATGAAGAAAAATGTTGTTTACAAGTTTGCCAGAAAACTCATAGATTTTATGATATTAAGGAAAACCTGCACCAGGTAAAATCTCTAAAAAATGTGTTTTTTTGGTTTAGTCAAAAATGGGTGCGAATTAAGAATTTCTTTTTGTATATAGAGGGTTACTGTAGAACAATTTTGTTCTTAGAATATACCCAAGAATCATCCCTCAAAGTCTTCTTATCTCATCCCGGGACACCCTGTATATTCTTTTTAGTTTAAAAATACGGTCTTATTTCCAACAGAACTCAAAAATATTTCTGACAAATATCGTTAGAGCCTTTTTTGAAAAGAAAAAAATAAACTTTTCTATTGTACTTATAAAGCACGTAGGTACCGTTAGTTTTGGTCCTAAAAAGGGAATCAACTAAAAGTATTAACTACCAAGTGTTAGGAAAATCGTTTGATTTTGGAGCAGTCAAGTTTTTATTTTTTTTTTATTTTTAAAGAGATGATAGCTTATAAAGGTAAAAAATGGGTGCATTAATACAATCTAGCCTTATAAAATATTATTTTATGGTATTTTGAAATACTGCACGGATTAGATAAAAAAAAACTCGATATAACCCCCCAATTTAAATGGATTATTTTGAATGTTCATCTGACAAATAAAATCACAGTACAAAATTTTGAAAGTGTACCATTATTTTGAGAAGCTTCTTCGTCAATTTTTAAATTGTTTTTTTTTTTTTTTTTTTTTTTGTGATGTCCAGTCCTACCATTTGAATAATTTTTACATCCGCTGATTGCTAGAACTTTTTTTTATATTAAAACTTAAATGGAAGGTGCTGTATAAATGAAGAAAAGCAACTTTGTTTCGGTTTGAGACAAGGAAAAAAGAGGTTAAACAATTCAAAGTGATAGAAATTTGGTGAAGTGAAAATTTCGGGTCGAAGAATAAATTGTTTTAATCTTAGAAAAAGTTTTTGAGAAAGTTATGGTTTTTCATTGTCATTCGAATGCATCACTTGACATTTACAGTATCTAAATCAAGAAAAAAAAAAAAAAACAAAAAATATCTTACCTTGTTTGAAGAAGAAAAAAAAATGCTTTTACAAATTGATTTATTTTTTTCAAACCTAAATTACTTACCTTTTAATTAGCACTTTATATCATAGGTTTTTATGATCCTTAATTTTTGTATGAAAACAGTGTAGGTATATTGATAAAATATGTACAATATTTCAAAAAACCTGTGAAATAAGAGGCTTTGGAAGATATTCACGAGCAAAGAAACGTTAACAAACGAAATTAAGAAAATTTGGCATGAGAAATTAAATAAGGATCAAAAGGGTCCATGAGAATATCTACATGATGAGAGAATAATTTCTTCAAAGGATGCGGTGAATGTTTTTATTGGAATAATATTTTTATCTATTATCAACATTTTTATAGAAAAAAGAAATTCTTAAAAATATTTATACATAAATATTAAAAATATTGTGTTTGGTGAAGTAGAATTTACTGAATAAAATAAAAAAAAATGCTATAGTGATAGGAAGTCTTAAATGCATGATTTTTGATATAATTTCTCTCCTGAAAAAGGTAAAGTATTATAAACTGATTATAAATATTATTGATTTTGTTTCGTGATTTTTTTCTGCATTTTTGAATTAAAAAAAAAATAAACTTTTCAAAGAGATCTTAATTATTTTTTTTTCCTGGAAAATTTTAAACAAATTTAAAATACTTTACCTTTTTCATATAGACTCAAATATTGGCATGAAAATTTGTTTATCAAAATATTCCTCACTCTCATTACAAAAATATTTAAAACTGTCGCTTTTTGATTTAGTAACCGTGGCAGCGACTTATAACCAAATTGATAAATAAATAAAAGGTATTTTTACATACCAACATGTTTATGCATATAAAGAATCTTTTATTAATTAGGTCGAAATGAATCTCTGGCATCTGGCCCAATATAATCTTCTTCATCTATCTACAGAAAAAAAAAATAAATGCATTCAATTTCTAAAAGTGAATCCTATTATCCATATCTAAAGAGTAATCTTCTATAATTGTGCAACCACCCAGTCATCACATCTATTAACTCATGGTCTATATACAGTAGATAGGTATTTTTGAAAATTCAAAAACACCAAGTTTCTAAGAAAAAAAAAAAAAAACCAAATATGGTAAAAATAAATTTTAAGACCAACGCCACATCAATTTAGGTATATGAACCATAGAAAAACAATCTTATAGATACGATTAGTATAAGATTGTGATCTGGTGAATATACTTTAAAACTAAAATAAAAAAATCAATTTCATGGAGCTGAAAATAGACTATGACTAGACTACGTCACATCTCTGCTTCTCTATCTTTCTTCCAAGAAAAAAAAAAAAAAACACAAAATAGATCATTTTGTATAAACAATTTGCCAGATACAATCCCACCACTTTTCATTTTCGAAAGTATCTTTCCCTTGTCGTTGTCGTTTTCGATTGTCGATCGTCGTCGTTTTAGAATCGGCTATAGCAGCGGCAGCGTGTGTCGGAAGGTAGATCGAAGTGGTCGGAATTTTTAGTTTTTTACCTGTTCTCAAACGGTTCACTTCGATATACGGTACGGGTTTTAACAAGATTTTCAAAAATATGGAGTGTTTCAAAAAAACAGAAATAAAAACAAACAATTTTTTGTGATGGATACAAAACAAAAGGGGAATTTGAAAAAAAAAAACATAACCTAAATCAAGTTAAGTAAAAAAAAAAAACATAAAACAATAAAAGTTTTTTGTGTATTTATATAAATGTATATATATTTTTTTGTTTTTAATATTAAAAAATAAAAATATTATTAAAATAAAAAACAACAAAAAATTAAAAATTAATATTCAGCTCACAAATAAAATAAACACTTAACAAATAAAACATTAAACATAATTATAATGATTAAATTTAAAAAATTAAAAAATAAAATATTACATTTAAAACAAAAAATTATAAAACAACATTAAACATTTTTTTTTTGTTTTTTATAAGGGATAAAATATTAATACAAATTCTTAAAAATGCCTAGTCGCATGAGTATTTTTATTTTTTTAATTAAGCGTTTTTACTTATAATAATAAAATATTTTTTTGTTTTTTAAATTTGGTTTTTTGGCGCGTAAAAAGCAAGCGTCGGCAAGAGTTTTCTAAATCTCTAAACTTTTAAAATCAAGCAACAACAAAATAAATAAAAAAAAAAAAAAAAATTAAAGGCAACATGTGTCCCTAATTTTTTTTGTTTTTTAATAATTTTTAAATATTAATAAAAAAAAAAATTAAAATTATAGAAAATAATAAAATAGATATTAGTAGTAAAAGCGATAATGAAAAAAATAAAACAAAACTCATGCAACATCACTTAAAACTTAAAACATTTTTTTTTTTAAACCAAAGAAACAATAATTATTTAAATAATTTTTGTATATATAGAAAAAGAATTTTAAGAAAACAGATTATTATTTGTTGCAACACTTATTTGTCTTTGTTTTTAAATTTAAAAAAAAAAAAATATTTATGTATATATGAATTAAAAATAAATGCCTATTTGAACATTTAAATTTTTAAAATTAAAATTAAAAAGTACAAAGTTGCACTAAATTTTAATAGTTTTTGTAAAAGATTGAAAAAAAAAAAATATAAAATAAAATTTTAATTATATTTTTGTTTATGCATAACGAATCTAATATATTTTGTTTTTGTTTATTTAAAGGTACTATGACTGATTGGGATATTTTCGAGAAGCTTTTAAGGCCGGGACACAATGAGTATTAGTCTTAGCCAAGAAATTAAAAAAAAAAGATGATTCATTGTCCGTGACGAATGTCGTTCAACCGCAGAGGACCGAAAGATGAACATTGAAAAAGACAATTAACATAAATGCCAAGAATATTTTACATTTTTGCACTTGGCTCGTCAATGTGATTCATCAAAAACATCTTCATCATCATCATCATCATCATCGCCACCATGATGGTTTGGTCGTTGTTTAAATTGATTTGATGGGCAGCAAGGTTGTAAATTTTGAGATACATGTGGTACCGTTATGTGACGAGATACCATAACAATTCTGAGTGACAGATGGGATTAAGATTGATCGCCTGTCAAAATTTTGTATTTTATCTTTACATTTTTTAAAATTTTGAACAAAAAAAAATAAAAAACCGATTTTTCAAAAATAAAAATAAAAACCAAAAAACAATGAAATCTTTTTTGTTTTTCTTGCTAAATGCTCATGTCATCACTTTCGTGTGGAAACGGTAATTATTTTTCTTTTGAAAAACCCCGAAATAGCTTTTTGGATGTGTGTATGCGCGGGTTTTCCATTAAATTTTTATTTAATCCTCCACGAGCCAGAATCTTTTCAGATAGATTTCAAAAAAAAAAAAAAAAAAAAAAAAAATACTAGACAATGTAGAAAGTTTTTTTTTTTTTTGAATTTTTATTTAGAACAAGTTGCTGGTGCTGTCTGTCTTCAAAAGACATTAAGCAAAAACCATTTTTTTCTTTATTTTTTTTTTTTGTATGTCTTCAAAAACAAAGTGGATTGAAACCACCAGGTGGAAAAAAATAATAGCCATTGGATTTATTAGCCGGGGGATATTATTTGTATAATTTTATAATCATTTTTTCGTTATTTTTGAAAAATTGAAAATTTTATTTTTCAAAAACAAAAAAAAAAAAAAAAAATTCATTTTGATGGGGGTTTTTATTTATGCGTTGCGTGTGCACACGGAACCACGAAAGAAAAATATTCATTTTTCGTGCGGTGCCTAGAGCATATAAATTTAGAATAAGAAGTTTTTTTTTCATTTTCAAAAAATGTGTTTTCTTGTTTGAATATTGCTTCATGAATCATAGTACCTGGACTTTTCTTCTTCTATTTTTCAATTTAATAGAAAAAAACACATACTATAGTCAATTCCTTATGCAAAAAAAAAAATGATTTATAAATAAAAAGTATTTTTAAATAGAGATTATAAAGATGCATTTTCTTTTTTTTTATTTTATTTGGTACAACAAAACAAATTATATATATATTTAATTAATGTTATTTAATTATTATTAAAAATAATAAAATTATATAAAATAAATAAATTAATTCATTATTGAAAACATTTAAGTTAAAGACGACTTTTTTTTCAATCTTTTACGACTAGCAGATTTTTTTTTTTGATTTTTGTTTATGCTTGAGCGGATTCATTTTTTTTTTACTATATTTTTTTTTGTGTAGTGATTGTTTTGAGTTTAATTTTTTTTGATTTTATTATTTTTTTTTAATTCTTACTTTTAACGGTCAGTTTAGCTGATGATTCAACTTGTCCAGTTGATGATGTTACACGAGCAGTAAATATACCAGAATCTTCTTCATATGTTGTTCCAATAAGTAAGACGGCACTGTTGCCATCGAAGATCATCTGTAATGAGAAAAATGAAGACAAAAATAATAAGTTTATGTTCAAAAGAAAGTTAAAAAAGAATCAGAATAAAATACTAATTATTAAAATATTTTGCCTAAATTAATCGAAAAAATAGAACCTTAAATAAATCGGCTCTTAAAAAAGAGTTACCTGCAAGCTCTAAGCAATTTATAATTTTAAACTATTCTTAACACTCCAAAGGGAAATTATTTGATAATAATATTCGTTCTTATTGATTCCCAGTAAAACGCATCAATCAAAGTTGAAACAATACGTTGAATATTGTTTTGTATAGCGTTCGGAAAAATAATGTCAGTTGGCAACCATGAAACCTACTTCATTATAATTTTCTTGATTGAAATACACACGAAATAGTTTCTTATGAGCATTTTTGTCAGTAGAACAAGGAAAATTGTTACATAAATCAGTGGAAAAATTATGTAGTTCTGTTTGATTTGAAAAATCAATAAGCAACATTTTGCCTTTTCAAAAATGTTTCATTGGAATTTGTTATACAAAAAAATTTTCGGGTTCTTTTCTCGAAAACTAATTTGAAACAAAACGAATTAAACCATTTATAATACCTCTAAAGTAAAATTTAACACTTATTGCAATATCCTGAATAAGGTTTTGAGTCACAATTCAATCAGACCAGATTGCAAATGCAGCTCTATTCTAACGAATAGAATGCTTTAAAAAAGAATTTTGACCTACAACTATATAATTTTAGTGGTCAGAACATTGTTTAGTAAAAATGTTTTTTTTTTTTTCTAAAAAAAAAATGCTCGAATTCTTCAAAAAATCGTTCATCAAAGGAATGAAAAACAGATTTTAATATGAATTTGAGTTGCAAAAAAAGTACTCAAGTGTATAACACTTTTTAGAAAATCAAATATTAATATTTTTTGAAAAAAAAAATTAATAAATAAAAAAGTATGTCGCTGTGTAAAAATTAAAACGCCAGAAACTAAAATTTAAAAAAAATCGATGTCCCGTTTTCGAAAAAAAAAAAAAAATAAATTAAAAAGTTTAAAGGCTAAAAAGTTCGTTAAAATTGAACTTGTCGTTTGGGGACATGTAACAAAAAGAACAGTTATATCTGAAAAATGGTAAAAAAAATTATAAAAGATTTAGATTTAAGAATTGAAAAAAAAAAAAAAAAATAATATATAATGTTTGTTGTAACGACAAGATCTATTTAAATGGAAAATTCTCTAAACCAGTTATATAGTTCAATTTCTTGTAAAAGAAAAATTAAAAAAATTTAAAATTATGGAAGCTCTTTAAAAAAATAAATATAAAAATTTTCAAACATTTTTCAAAAAAAAAAAAAAAAACCAAAATAAATTATTAAACGACATAAAAACAAAATTTCAAAATCAATCCGTTTTTCTTTTTAGCTGTTTTTCAAAAATGACTTTAGAGTTAGTTAGATGCAAAAAGAATTTTTTTTTAAGTAGGTACGTCCTTATTTGCCAAACTTTTTTTTACTTTGCTAAACTTTTAAAAATTAAGCTTTTGGTTAAATTTTATCAGAAGATAAAATATATATTTTTTAGTCCAAAAAAAAAAAAAAAATTTTGAAATGAAAAATATTTTTTGGACCATATCTGCCATAGAACCGTTTTTACTTGCGATATAGGTACTATATATCAAGTTATGCATTCGTACAAAAAAAAAAGTTGAGATACCATTTTCCATGACATTACGATGGTAGAGAATGCCAAAAAAGTGGGTCCCGGAAGTCCGTCTAGGAGCTACAGCCTAAAAGGATGGACCGATTGACTTCAAACTTGGTATGTAGCATTTTTTGGAGACTCTCCAGAGGGGTTTTTGGAATTAATTTTTTTGGACCAAAAATAACGGTACTTGTCATATACCGATTTTAGTAAAGTTGAAATTGCTTAAAACCGACTCCAACAATTTTGTTTAAAAAATTTAAATGTTAATTTTAAGCTAAGGTCTATCTTCTAATGAAAATTTTTCTTTTTGAAAATCATTATTAACGGTACCTGTCATAGAATCGTTTTTTTTTTCAAATTCGATTATCTCTGAAACTGCTTATTCGATTTCAACGAAACTTTTTGTGCAGAAGCATTTATATAATTTAAATATAAGCCGAAAAAAAATTTCGAAAAAAATAATTTTTGGATTTTTAAAAAAAATTTGAAATTTTTTTTGAAAAATCAAATTTTCGAAAACGGGACATTGAATTTTTTTGAAATTTTGGTTTTAGATGTAGTTTTTTAAAAAACGGCTCTAACGATTTTGAAAATTTTTTTTCTAAAAATGCATCTTAATATATCAATCAAAAATGCAGACTTGTTTTGGAGGGCAATTTGAATTCGGATATTATTTTATTTTTTTTAAAAAACGAATTTAATTTTTTTTTCCAAATTTCTATATAAAAAGTCTTAAAAATTTAAGCAACTTTAACTCTAAGAGCAAGTTCGTGCGACCCAGTCGTGCATTTTATTTTTTAAGTAGGTACGTCCTTATTTGGCAAATTTTTTTTTACTTTGCTAAACTTTTAAAAATTAAGCTTTTGGTTAAATTTTATCAGAAGATAAAATATATTTTTTTTAGTCAAAAAAAAAAAAAAAATAAAAAAAAATACATATATGTACTCGGATGTCAATTTTCGTAAAAAGCGGCAAAGCCATTATCGATAAATCAAACTCAATTTTTAAAATAAAAAATATTTATTTTTTGGACCGTTATTAATTATCTGCCATAGAACCGTTTTTTATTTTGGTTTCTGAATATCCTATACACGACTAACTTGATGGTTTCGTAAGATTTATTCCAAATTTTTGCTCTTGTGCTGTTCTTTTAAATGTCTCTCCTAAAGTTACAATATTCTTTATATTCTTGTTAGTCAGTCTTCTTCGAAAAAATTGCTTTTCGTGCCGTGATCAAATCGGGTAAGGTTGTTTTAAAATTTTACTGTTGAAACGTACTATCATAATTAATGTTTTGTGTAAACAATTTCCGAGTTAATATTTTGAAATGTTGTATTTCTTATTAAATATATATTAATCTTCAATTAAAATAGGTTTTAAATAGTAAAAAGATGTAATTTTTTTTATTTTGAGAGGGTCGAAGATAGAACACAAGAAAAAAGCTTTGAAATTCAAGCGTTTCCTGTATTCGGCCCCCTTTTATTGATAAAAGTTTAAAAAACTCCACCCCATTAGAATTTTAGAAAATTTCCAGAAAACAAATTTTTGGATTTTTGAAAAATGTTTCAATTTTTTTTCTTTTTTTTAAAACTGAATTATTTCGAAATTTTATTTTTAGATGTTGATAAATTATTTCTTCAAAATAACAACTTTTTTTTTGAAAAATGTTAGAAAATGTTTGTATAGGTAGCTATATATAAAAAAATATTTTTTTTAAGACACGTCAAACATATTATATTATTTTGAAATTCGTTTTCTGAAATCAGATGTGATCAAAATGATTTAAAACTGTGTTTAATCAATTAAAAAAAACAGATTAAATTCCTATATTAAATTATAATTTTCCGTAATTTTTTTTTCTATAGAAAGCTTTTAGATAAGTGGTGCATTTTTTTTTTTTTAATTTTAAGTCGTTTTTGTAGAAAATTGCCCATCTCACCTTAATAATTGGAAATTGACTCCCAACTCATATCATATTTTTCTTGTTTTGACATAACGTACACAATCTTTGCTCTTTTCTATTTACCTAAACAGATCATTTAAGTTCCGAAGATTTCGATTGAAAAACCACATAATCTTCAAAAGTATACCCAAAATTTTGAAAATTTGATACTTTAAATTTCGTAGCTATCATAGAGACTCTGAAAAATTCAAAAAAGCGAAAAAATAAAAGGACATAACCTCAAAAGTATTGACAAAATCAGCCTTCCTGTATTTCGTTCGATGAAAAAGTCTATCTTTCCTATACCACATATTTTATTAAAAAAAAAAAAAAAAAACTCACCTGAAAATCGGGTGTTTCAGGAATCAATTGTCCCTCACGCAGCCATTGCACCCCGGTAGCCTTCACCTTGCCAGTAATGGTTGTCTTAAATTGCGCTGGCAAACCTTCTGTCACAGTAACATCCTTCAAAGCAGTAATTGTTGGTGGAGCATCTAAATTCTCCAATGGACGAACTTTCAATGTGGCACTAGTTTGTACAGTACCCATTTTACTATCCAAAACACACTTGTAAACACCCTCATCTTCGGGGAATGCCTCCGATATAACCAATTGATAGTATTCACCTTGTCTGGTCATTTGGAAGTAACGTGATGGCTTGATCATATTGTCACCACGATACCATCTGGCAGTTGGTGTTGGTTTACCAACCACACGACATTTGAAGATAACTTTGCTAGTTTCTTCAACCGATTGATTCTTCAATGGTTCAACAAGAACTGGTGCCTTTTCAATACCAGGTGTTGTTGGTTTATCGGTTTTGGTTGGTGATTGTACGAAACAATCAGCATCGCAACGTGCTTCACCAGCTGCATTCACGGCAACACATTCGTAACGTCCTGAATCTTCAGGTGTTGGTTCGATGACTAGTAAAGTGTAAATGTTGTCTTCTTCGAGCATCTTGTATTTGATGTTTGGTTGGATTTTAGTGCTGTTCTTTAACCAGTAAACGTCATAAGGCTTGGTTCCGGTAACCTTGGCGTCAAAACGGGCCAACTGACCAGTAGCAACGTTAGTACTTTGGATCGTCTGAACGAAGCTTGGTGGGGAAATTCCTCCCTTTCCAGCACGACGTCTTTCTTCCACTACCAAATTGGCACTGCATTTAGCAGTTCCGCCACGGTTTGAAGCAACGCAAGAGAATACAGCTGAATCTTCAACGAAGACTTGACGAATAATCAAAACCGACTTTGATCCGAAAGTATGGATTTGCAAATCTGGCGAGTTTTGAATGGGGAAGCTTTCGCGATACCATTTGATGGTTGGCATTGGTTCGCCATCGAACTCGACTTCGAACTTAGCCTGTTCGTTCTCAAAAGCTCGGCAAGGCTGAATCTTCTTGGTGAAGACTGGAGGCTTAGCTGGTTGAACGGGGCCTTCAACGACACGTTCTTGAATTGTGCCCTTGTGTTCGACTTCTGTGGTTTCGGTTGCAGTGATCTTTCGGGTGATCTCAAGATCTCCTACGACTTGCTTCTGAACTTGTTTTTGTTTGTTCATGTGCACTTCGCGACCATGTACCGATGATTCTGATGGCTCTACAGGACCCTTCTTCTGGATTTTTTGGGTTGTGCTGGTCTTTTGTTGTTCCAATGACTCTGATTTTTCTCTGAAAGTAAAAAAATGAAATGTTTAGAGCTTTTTTCGAAAACTTAGAAAAAGCTTTTAAACTTACAAGCTCTCTTCATAGTTCTGTGCCATACCCTTGGCAGCTGAGGTGGCAACAACCTTTTGCCCGGGAATTGCAAATTGATGATGTTCTTCACGTAATTTGGTCTCCTTCAACAATTGTTCGGTTTCAAGTTCTTGCAATTTGCTGTAGTAATCTTCGTTTTTCTTCGATTTGACAGTCTTTTGCCAAGCTGGTACTTCAGGTTTGATAACCTTTTGTTTAAGGTGTTCAACTCCTTTAAGATTGGCACCACTTTGCTCAGCCAAATAGTGTTTACGTTCTTCGAATGTTTTTTCCAATTCATTTTCTTGACGTTCTTTTTGGTAAATTGATAGCTCTTGATCATACCAGGCTAAAGAGATGAAAGTAGGTTTGTGAGTATTTTTGTTTTGTGATTTAAAAAAAACTTTTAAAACTTGAACTTTTAAGGGTTTTTACCATTTTTTTCTTTTTTGAAACAGTTAAAACAATACTCTCCCAAATTAATTGTTAGAAGTTATACAAATGATGAAATAAAAAGAAAAAAGCGAAAGAGTTAGTAACAAATTAAATATTTTTGAATGTTTTAAAACTACAATTTTTACTCTTGAGATGGAACAAGCTGTCTAAAAAGCAGTTTAAAGTTTCTAAAAGCAGTGAATTACATATACGAAAGTTAACAAAAGATAAATAGATTAAATCTAATAGAAAGTAAGGTTTTTCCGAAGACACCCTGGACTTATTTTTTTCCCACGAGTCTCCGACTTTTATCAAAAGCTTTTGAGCTTTTTCTCCTAATCGTTTAATAGAAACCAAGAATTATTGCAATCTATGTAATCTTTTAATTCGAAATCTTCTTTTTTAAATCAATAATAAAAAAGCTCAAAAGCTCTTATTTGTTTGGAGCTTTTTTAAGCGCTATAATGATTTTTCATTTTACGTGCTTTTTAAAAATTATTTTTTTTAAAAGCTCAGAGCTTTTTCAAGCTTTTCTTATTTTTTTTTCTACTGAAGACCTTTAAAGCTCATAGCTTAATGCTCAGTAATTAATAAGTGAATTTTCTTAATGGAGCTTTTTGGTGCACTCACGATCTTCTGTCTTTTTTCGAATTGAATTCGAATTGAATTCAAATTCAAAAGCTTTATTTACCTAAAATTTGGTACAAAAAATCTTAATAAAAGAGCTCCATTTTTTTCGGCAGGAACAAGAAAATTTAGAAGAAGAGAATTTGTATATTTTTAAATTTTTGTTAGAATCCTAAAAAGCTTTCAAGTTTTCTATATACTTTGTTTTAAAAATCTACAGAACTGATGCTTTTTGTAATCAGTTCAGAAGCTTTTGAACTTTTTGTCACTCTTTGATTTTCAACTGAATCTTAAAAGATTTCTTCCTGAATTCTAAGATTTTAAAAAAGATCATTAAGTTTTAGTGTTTTTTATGATTCTCATGACTTATGATTCTATTTCACTGATCGAAACGATGTTACAACAATAAAGATTTGATATAATTTTTTTTTCTTCTTGATAGCAAAAGCTTTAATTTTTTATTTTATTTTTTCATAGAGAAGCTTACATAATTAAGGCTTTTGAAAGTATTTACATTTCTATCAACTTTTTGAATAAGAGATTTAAAAAAAAACCTTATGGTAACATAGATAAATTAAAGCTCAAAGCTTTTTATGACCCAAAAAAAGTAATATGATTTATTTTAGATAGAAAGATTGAAGAAAAGAGTTTTGCATTTGAAAAGCTTTCAAAAGCTAAGAGCTACATAAAAAGCTTTTAAGTAAAGAAAATAGAGTAGAAGGTCAAGAAAGAGCTTTTTGTAAAATAATGTAGAACTATTTTTGCTACAAATATTTAAAATAAAATGGAAATACAATTAAAAACAAAAATAATTACACAAAATTAACTACAGAAATAACACATAAATACACCATACTACCAATCGTTTTTTGATACAATTCTTTTAAACGCTCATCCAGACAAAGCGTTTTTGCTATATACACGAGCACTTCTTCCTCGCTGGTTTGATTTACAGCAATAACGACAACGTTGAAAAGCATGTTGATAGGATTCCGATTTGTTTTTTTTTTATAAGGTGGGATTTTTAGGGGGATTTAGGGGGAAAGGTATTTTTTATAGCATGTGTAAGTGTGTTAAATGTTTATTTTGTCAGCATAATATAATATATTTACAATATTAGTGTTGGATTTAATTGATAAAAAAATGTTTATTATATTTAAACTTCTAGAAAAAAAACCTCTTAAAATTATATGTTTTTTGTTTTAATTTGTATGCATTGTTTTTTTTTTTGTTATAAAAAATATATATTTACAAAATACCTATATGTAATTTTAGTGTGATAAAAAGCTGCTGAAAATGTTTTGTAATAGCTTTTGAAAGTGTTTTTGTGATAACTTACGTCTTGGTGAATTCTTCAAAATGCTACGATAGTCATCAGAACGGGCAATGACTTTAAGTTCGGTTGTAGCAATTGCTTCGCCAACTGAATTGCGAGCAATTACTTCTACTTTGCCAGTGTCGTATTGTCGTGTTTTTGGAACATCCAAATGGAACATTCCATCGTTTGTAAGCTTGTAACGAGATCCCTGTTGAAAAAGAAAACAGATATTATAAAAATTCGAAGATCACAATGATATGAAAGCTTTTTGAAGCTTTTTCTTTTTTTTTTCAAAAGCTTTTAAAAAGCTTAAAGCTTTCTCAAAATATAGAAAATATGTAAAAATATTCATCCACAACGTTTAATTTTAAACTGTTTTGGTAAACTTTCTAACTGTTCTAAGAATAAAATGAAAAAGCTTAAAGCTCCCCAAACAAACTCGTCAAAATATGTATATTGTAGATTCTATTTTGTATAGGTTGAACCCTCGTGAAAAAAAATGTATTTTACAATAATTTATGAAAGCTTTCAAAAAAGCTCTCCCAAAAGCTTTTACTAAAAAAGAATGAAAACAGTCTGAAACAGACTTTTCTCATTATTTCAGATAAAATCCTTTACAAATTTTGGAAAGCTTTCAGAAAGCATCGAGTTTTTAAGCTTTTAAAGCTTTGTTTTTAATGAACTTACATGTACAACAGTGTGTCCATTGATAAGCCACATAACTCTTGGTCGTGGATGTCCAGTGACACGAACACAGAATCTCGCTGGTTCACCCTCTTCTACAGTTTGTGGTTCCAACTTGCTAACAAATGTTGGTGCACATCTTGGTTTTGCATCTGGATCAGGTTCTTCAGGGACACTAAATCCAAAAACAAGGTTCTCAATCCCGAATTCAGTTCATCGAGTTTATTCTTCAAAATACTTACACTTGCCATGATGCTTCCATCTCTCGAATTCTTTCGATACTATTCATGTAGCTTGGTACTTGTGAGTCATACACAATACCTGGTTTGCCAGTTGTCTTAATTATAGCCCTTGTTTCATCTTTGCCATATAAATTGGTAGCACGGCAGACATATTCACCACTATCTTCTGGGTAAACCCATCCAAAGTTCATGGCTACATAGCCAAAATCATAAATTGGCATGAATCGATTCTCTGTAAAACAAAAGCTTTCGTGTTAAAAAGCTTTTTTTTTAAAAGAGCTTTTTTACTTACTATGCAACAATGGTTTGCCATTGAAAAACCATTCAACTTTCATATTTGGATCTCCAACAGGAGCCAATTGACACTCAAACTTGGTCGATTGCATTTCCGTCAATTTGGTTTGATCCTTAATTTGGGTAACAAATCTAGGTGGTTGCTTGCGATCTGGATCGAAGAGATCATCTTCAGTAAGATGCACTTCGGATGTGTACCTCTTGATGGCTGCTTCCATCTGAGTGATGGTTTCATTACGATGCATGCCTCTTGGCACTTGGTTCTGAAGGACAATTGATGGTTGTTCTAAAAAAAAAGAAAATAAAGCTTAAAGCTTTTTCAAAAGCAAAAAAAAGAAAAAAATCATACGTTTGCAGGAAATAGTTGCTACAGTACGGTCTTCACCAAAGTCATTCACAGCACGGCAGGTATATTCACCAGAATCCTCAGAGTAAACGTACAAAATGTCCAAAGACACGAAACCCATATCATGAACTGTTCGGTAACGATGTCCAATTGGAATCATTTTACCATTATGATACCATTCAATACGTAGTTTTGGATCTTCTTTCGGCTCAACTTGACATTCAAATCGAATAGCCTCAGCTTCTTCAGCCATAACTGAAGCAATCTCGGTAATGAACTTTGGTGGTCCAAATGTCACTTCAATAGCTTTTGGTTGTTCAACAATACGTCCACGTTCGAGTTCCTTCAATTTTTCAGCAGTCATACTATCTGGCAATTGAGAGTCATACACAATATTGCTCCTGCCCTTGCAGGTAACCTTAGCAACAGTTTGGGCAGTTCCCCACTTATTGGTAGCTCGACAAATATATTCACCAGAATCACGAGCATAGATATAATCAATGTCCAACGCAATGAATCCAAAGTCATTCAACATATGAACCCTTGAGCCAGTAGCCAGGGAACGTCCATTGAAGAACCAGTCAATTCTCATTGTTGGATCACCAACTGGCTCTACCTTGCAATCAAAGTGAATTGGTCCACCTTCTTGAACGTCTAAATTGTCCTTAATGTCTTCGGTGAACTTTGGTGGATTTGGTTGTTCTTCATCGATGAAAATCTCTTCACGCTTGTGCAGACTCTCTTCGAGCTTTTGTAAGCTTTCAGTGCCACTGCGGAAGTTCGATGGCAATTGTGGTTCCATTATGATACCTTGGCGTCCACGAACTTGCAACTTGCATGAGACTGAAGCTTCACCATGCTTGTTGGTAGCCTTGCAGGTGTACAAACCAGAATCACGTTGATAACAACCGGCAATTTCAAGGATAACAAATCCAAAGTCATTGATGGTCTTGATGCGGGAACCAGCCCACAATGCCTTGCCATTGTGGAACCATTCCACTCGCATACTTTGATCGTTAATCGGTTGCAAGCGGCATTCAAAGTGAGCCAACGAATTCTCAGTGATAACCATGTCGAATGGTGTTGTAATGAACTCTGGTGGCTTACCAGAGTCATCTTCCTGAACGAATTCACTGCGTCCAGCTCCGAGACCTTCAAGTTCGGCAATACGATCGATAGTGCCTTCCATACCCTTTGGCAACTGAGATTCCATAATGATACTACGTTTTCCTTGAATCTTCATGGTAGCTGTGGTAACAGCTTCACCGTACTCGTTGATGGCACGGCATGAGAATTCACCAGAATCTTCAGGATATACAGGTGAGATCTCAAGAATAACAAAACCAAAGTCACAGAATGTACGGAAGCGAGAACCAGCTCGCAACGGTTTGCCATTCCAATACCATTCGACTTTAAGTTTGGGATCGTTGGTTGGTGTCAAACGGGCCTCAAAGTGAGCATTTTCACCTTCGCGCAAGTTGTCGATATTCGAAAGAGGTACAGTGAACACTGGTGCTTTACCGCGTGTTTCTTCGACTGTCTCATCACGGGAACGGACCATGGAGTATTCCAAGTTTTGGATCTTTTCCAAGCCTCCCTCCATGCCCTAGAAAAATAAAAAAAAAGGTTATGTAATTATTCTCAAGCCCCTGGGTTTCTAGAAGACAACCCAATTAACAATTTTGCTTCTACAAGCTTTACAAGTGCTATCATTGCTTCTATAAAGCCTTACAGGTGCTATCATTGCTTCTATAAAGCTTTAAAGAAGCAAAATTTTGTAGCTTTATATGTGCTATTATTGATTGTATAAAGCTTTACAGGAGCTATAATTGCTTTTGTAAAGCTTTAGAGAAGCAAAATTTTGTAGCTTTACAGGTGCTATCAATGCTTCTATAAAGCTTTACAGGTGCTATCATTGCTTCTATAAAGGCTTACAGGTTCTATAATTGCTTCTATAGAGCTTTATAGGTGCTATAATTGCTTTTGAAAAGCTTTAGAGAAGCAACATTTTGTAGCTTTAAAGGCGATATCATTGCTTCTATAAAGTCTTACAGGTGCTATCATTGCTTCTATAAAGCTTTACAGGAGCTATAATTGCTTTTGTAAAGCTTTAGAGAAGCAAAATTTTGTAGCTTTACAGGTGCTATCAATGCTTCTATAAAGCTTTACAGGTGCTATCATTGCTTCTATAAAGGCTTACAGGTGCTATAATTGCTTCTATAGAGCTTTATAGGTGCTATAATTGCTTTTGTAAAGCTTTAGAGAAGCAACATTTTGTAGCTTTAAAGGTGCTATCATTGCTTCAATAAAGTCTTACAGGTGCTATCATTGCTGCTATAAAGCTGTACAGGTGCTATAATAGCTTTTGTAAAGCTTTAAATAAGCAAAATTGTTTGTAGGGCAGGTCTAACAAAATATAAATACTTACTCGCGGTAGTTGCGAGTCCAAAATCAAACTAGCCTTTGATGAGCACTTAAGTGTCGCCCTAGTAACGTCCTCGCCGTATTTATTATAAGCACGGCACTCGTATACTCCGGAGTTCTCTTCATAACAGTAGAGTATGTCCAGAATAACAATACCAAAATCGTGGAACGTCCTAAATCTGTGTCCATGTGGCAATTTCTTGCCATTAAAGTACCATTCGACAACCAATTCTGGATCGGTGATGGGTGTAAGACGAGCTTCAAAGTGAGCACTTTGTCCCTCAACCAATTTGGTGGCATCACTAATTTGAGTAATGAACTTGGGTGGTTCTCCAGTTGGTGTAGTTGGACCATGTTGGTCACCCATTTGTGGGCATTCCAATTCACGAATTCGTTGTAGAGAATCGGGTTGAAGAGTATCAGAGAATACTCCACCACGTCCACGGCAATTGAGTGTGGCACGAGTGAAGTCTTCACCGTATTTGTTCCAGGCACGGCAAACATATTCACCACTATCGTGATCTTGAAGGTAGGCAATGTCCAAGAGGACATATCCAAAGTCTGAGACGGGCTTGATGCGGTTCGAATGACGCAAAAGCTTGCCATTGTGATACCATTCGACCTTCAATTCTGGATCGTTAACTGGGATCAATGTACACTCAAAGTGAGCCGATTGACCATCCTTAAGACCTTCCAGGCTTTGAATGTGAGTTGTAAACCTTGGTTTTTGACCCTTTGGCTTATCAACACATCCCAATTCTACATGAATTTCAGCAGTTCCCCATTTGTTGGTGGCACGGCAGGTGTAAGTTCCTGAATCTTCAATCTTAGTGCCCAAAACTTCAAGAGCAACCATTCCAAAGGCATAAATTGTACGGAAACGATGTCCAGCGTCGAGTACTTTTCCATTATAGAACCATTCAATAACCATGGTCTGATCTCCAGTTGGAACCAAATTAGCCTCGAAATGAGCAATCTCACCTTCACCAATATCCATGATTGGTACAAACTCTGTAGTAAATCGAGGAGCTTGACCATCTTCTGGTGACTCGGGCTTAGTTCCGTCCTTACGCAATGACTCTTCCAAGTCTTGGATTTGTTCAAGACCTTCGGCACCCTTTGGATGTTGAGTTCTCTCAATGATACTTTCCTTGCTACTGCAGAAGATAGTTGTCTGGGTGAATGCTTCACCAGACCTGTTATAAGCCTTGCAAGTATACATGCCTTGATCACGTTCATAGGTCTCAATGAGGTCCAAAGTAACAAAACCAAATTCGCTAGTCATCTTGAATCTGGAACCATGTTGTAAAAGCTTTCCATTGAAGTACCATTCGATGAAGAGATTTGGATCTTCTTTTGGTTCGACATTGCCCTCCAAATGAAGAGGTTGTCCTTCAGACAGCTTGAATTCGGGACTCAATGGTACAGTCCAAACTGGTGGTGGATAAACTGCCTCAGGTTTGGCATCCTTTGGCTTGTTTCTGTTCGCCAGAGCCTCTTCAGTTTCTTGAACAGCTTGAAGACCTGCAGGTCCTTGAGGATGTTGAGTCTCAAAGAACATGCTCTTATCCCCGGTGCACTTAAGAGTTCCCGATGTTGTAGCTGAACCCTTGCTGTTGGTAGCCTTGCATGTGTAGATTCCACTATTTTCGGCATAACAACTTGTCAAATCCAAAGCGCAATAACCAAAGTCATAAATACTCTTGAATTTAGCTGCAGCTGGCAATGGATTGCCATTGTAGAACCATTCAATTCTCATGGTTGGATCACGAGCTGGTTCGACATTGCATTCGAAACGAACACTTTCGTTCTCCTTGCACTCGATGTTGTTCAAATGAGTGATAAAGACTGGAGATTCATAAACTGGCTCTGGAGCTGCAGGACGGCCTTCCTTAGGTGCTTCAAGGGCGTCAATGCGTGGCAGTGATTCTGGGTGAAGAGTATCAGCCATCAACCAGTGGCGATCTTCAATCTTTAGTGACGAAGTTGATACAGCTTCACCAATCAAATTGGTAGCCTTGCAGGTGTAAATGCCAGAATCATCGGCACGAAGCCCATTGATGGACAAATTGACCAAACCAAAGTCGAAAGTACTGCGAATACGAGCTCCAGTGGTAAGAGTAATTCCATTCTTGAACCATTCAATTCGAAGATTAGGATCAGCTCTAGGTTCAACTTGAGCTTCCAAACGAACATGTTGTCCTTCGGATAATTTATCAAAGCTCTGCAAATGTGTGGTGAAAACTGGAGCTTGTTGTGGTGATGTGTCAACAAACATCTCTGGAACACGATTCATGGCAGCTTCCTTCAATCTGATTGCTTCCCAGGATTCTGGGATCAATGGTTCTCCAGCAATCGATGACTTGGTCTTGACTTTCATGCCAGTTGAAGATACAGCCTCACCAGCTGCATTATAAGCCCTGCACATGTACATTCCAGAATCTTCCTTAACAACCGAACTAATGTCCAAAGTGACGAATCCAAAGTCATGAGTTGTACGAAGACGTGATCCCATTTGAAGTTCAACTCCATTGACATACCATTCGAAACGTAAAGTTGGATCACCAACTGGCACAACACGAGCTTCAAAGTGAGCATGTTGTCCTTCCCACAGCTCTGATGGACCGGTGAGCAATTGGGTGAAGATGGGCTTCTCGAACATACGTTCTGGTTCTTCAGGTTTGGGAGCTGTTGGTCGCTCAAGTTGGTGAATCCGTCCAATACTTTCTGGATGCTGGGTATCCATTTGAATGCTGGCCTCGGTGACAACACGCATTGAGGCTGTTGTAACAGCTTCTCCGAGTGGGTTGACAGCTCGGCACATGTAAACGCCTTCGTCTTCTTTGCGAATGTGGGAAATGTCAAGAGAGACAAATCCAAAGTCGTGCTGTTTGGTAATACGCGAACTGTCCTCGATGAGTTTTTCATTACGGTACCATTCGACCTTAAGGTTCGGGTCACCCACTGGAATAAGACGGGCTTCAAAGTGAGCTGTTTGGGCTTCATTGATACGATCGATGTTTTGAAGAGGCTGAGTAAAGACTGGACGCTGGCGGGTCTGAGGTCCCTCAACTTCTGGCCTATGGAAGGGTGCACTCGACTCAAGTGCACGAATCTTCTCAAGACCCTCTGGATGTTGGGTTTCGGAGAGGATTCCACCGAATGGAATCACTCTCAAACTGGTTGACGAGGTGCACTGTCCCAAATTGTTAACAGCCCTTACAGAGTACTCCCCAGCATCTTCAGCGACAGCATGGGAAATATCTAATGCAACATATCCAAAGTCAAAAGTAATATGGAAACGTGAAGCCGATGGTAAAGGCTTTCCATTATGATAGAACTCAATACGAAGATTAGGATCATGCATTGGTTGAACTTGTGCTTCAAAGTGAGCCGTTTTGCCTTCGTAAATTTCAGTATTTCCACGCAGCTCGACGGTAAAGTGTGGTGGGCTAATTGGAAGATCATCAATATCTTGACGACTTGGAGCTGCTTTAGCTTCAAGTTTTTGAATCTTCTCCAAAGCATCAGGATGCTGTGTATCCAAAATCATGCTACGACGGTTGAGTACACGAATATTACATGTGTTCATAGCTTCGCCAAGAAGATTTGTAGCTTTGCACATGTAAGTGCCGGTATCTTCACCATAAGCATACAAAATGTCCAAAGCAACATAACCAAAGTCATGGGTAGTTCTGAAACGATGGCCAACTCCAATAGCTTTTCCATTACGGAACCATTCGATTTTAAGGTTGGCATCGTTGATTGGCTCAACGCGACATTCCAAATGGGCGTGTTCACCTTCTTTCAGATGCTCCAAGCTGGTAAGTGGAGTAAGGAAGACTGGTTTCTGACCCTTTTCTTCGATTTCCTTAGCCTTTGGTCGTTCATAGCTTTCCAATTGGCGAATCTTCTCTAAACGCTGCTCGTCCATTGTGTCGAGCACTAAAGTGGCGTTTGCTGAAATCACAAAAAGAGGTTAAATAAATTGATCTAAGGTTAAAAAAGAGGGTTTTGAGAACTTACCTGTGACGTTTACAGCACTAGTCGTAACAGCCTCACCGACAGCGTTCTTAGCCTTGCACATATAAGTGCCAGTATCCTCAGCATGAGCATACAAGATATCCAAAGCAACAAATCCAAAGTCATAAGTGGTCTTGAAACGATGACCAGTTTGGATAGGGATACCATTGCAGTACCATTCAACCTTCATGGTTGGATCATTGACCGGTGTTAGAGTAGCTTCCAAATGGACTGGCCTGCCCTCAGCTACATTAGCGTTACGTAACGGTCTTCCGAATTGTGGCCTCTCAGCCATATAGATATCTTCATCTTCCTTACGTTGGAAGCGAGTATCATCTTCAAGATATTGAATCTTCTCGAGAGCTCCCTCGTGTTGGGTCTCACGAATGATTGACGACCTGGTTTGAACGTTCAAGTTGATAGACGAAATTGCTGTTCCAAAGTTATTAGTAACGCGGCAGGTGTATTCACCGCTATCATCAGCATAGACAGTCAAAACGTCCAAAGCTGCGAATCCGAAGTCGTAAGTGTTTCGGAAACGATGACCTGTGGTCAATGGTTTTCCATTATGGAACCATTCTACCTTCAAAGCTGGATCGGGATAAGGTTCAATACGGCATTCATAATGAGCACTTTGGCCTTCAACTAAGTTCGTTGGCCCGATTAAACGGGTAATAAACCTTGGTGGTTGAGTGACCTCGATTTCCTCTTCTTCACGACGTGTATACTTGGTATGATCTTCAAGTTGATGGATCTTATGCATGGCAGCTTCATTTTGAGTTTCCATTTGAAGAGCAGCCTTCGATTGAACAATCAAAGTAGCTGAAGTTACAGCTTGACCAAGTTCGTTGACAGCCCTGCAAGTGTAAGTACCAGAATCTTCAGGGTTAACGTATTTCATATTCAAGGCTACGTAGCCAAAGTCGTGCATTGTTGTAACACGGTTAGAAGCTTCAATTGGTTGACCATTATGCAACCATTCAACTGTCAAATGAGGATCACCAACCGGGATCAAACGGGCTTCAAAGTGAACAGCTTGATTTTCAGCTACACGGACATCCCTAACTGGCATTGTAAAGACAGGGGCTTGAGTTATAACTTCCTCTTGAGCGCTCATTTTTTGACGTTTAGCAGACTCTTCAAGGTATTGCAAACGGTGTAAAGCACCTTCGTGCTGTGATTCCATGTAAATCGACTTCTTAGTGTGAACGAGAGCGATAGCAGATGTAACAGCTTCACCGATAGCGTTATAAGCACGGCAGGTATAAGTACCGGCATCTTCTGGCAAGCAAGACATAATGTCAAGTGCGACAAATCCAAAGTTATTGGTCTCGGTAAACCTTGATCCCGATTTGAGAGGTTGGTTATTATGATACCATTCGACCTTCATTGTTGGATCAGAGACCGGAATCAAACGGCACTCAAAGTGAGCACGTTGATTCTCCTTAATGTCGATATTCTTCAAAGAGGTAGTGAAGACCGGCGCCTGCTTAGTTGTCTCGTCGATTTCTTCACGGCGACTATATTTAGACCTATCTTCCAAATAATGGATTTGCTCCAAACCAGCTTCGTTCTGAGTGACAGTAACAATTTGTTCACTACTGCGACAAATCAACTCACAACGAGTCTCATCGGCTCCGACAAGATTCTGAGCACGGCAGGTATAAACACCAGAATCTTCAGCAATAAGATCGACAATATCAAGAGCTACATAGCCAAAATCATGAATTGGTCTAAAACGATGACCGATGGTAATAGGTCTTCCATTTTTGAACCATTCAACCTTCAAGTTAGGATCGGTAACTGGTTCAATCTTGCATTCAAAGTGTGCATGAGCTCCTTCACGCATGTTTCCAAGGTTCTTTGGATGAGTTAAGAAACGTGGACGAATATTAATAGTTTCATCAACATATTCAGACCTCTTGTATCTGGAAGAGTCTTCTAAATATTGGATCTTCTGTAAACCCGATGCATTTTGGGTATCCAAGACAAGATCTTTCTTGGCAATAATTCTAACTGAACATGAAGTCACAGCTTCACCAAGCTGGTTACGAGCTTGACAGGTGTAAACTCCAGAATCGATAGCGTACACTCCCAAAAGATCCAAAGCGACATAGTCGAATTCATAAGCTGGTCTAAAACGATGACCAGTCTTGCAGGGTTGGCCATTAACAAACCATTCAACGTGCATGGTTGGATCACCAACAGGTTGCAAACGGCACTCAAGATGGACATTTGTACCTTCCATTGTCTCGATATTGTGCAATGGTCGGGTGAATTGAGGAGCTTGCATAACGGTGATCTCCTCAACCACATGCTGACGACGACGGGAAGCATCTTCCAGAAGCTGAATTTGCTCCAATGACATTTCATTTTGAGTTTCGGTGACAATATCAGAACGATCAATGATGCGAACACAGGCCGAAGTATGAGCCGAGCCGAGATGGTTGGTAGCCCGGCAGGTGTATTCTCCTGAATCAGCGGCGATAGTTTGGACAATATCCAAAGCTACAAAGCCAAAGTCATAGTAGGTCCTAAAACGGGAACCAACAGTGATTGGGCGGCCATTTTGGAACCACTCAACTCTCATTGTTGGATCTCCCATAGGTTCAAGGCGACATTCCAAGTGAATATTCTTGCCTTCGTGCATTGGTTTGGGGTCTGACAAAGGTTGAACGAAGATGGGTTTGGATTTCGAGATTTCCTCAATGTCATATTGGGGCTCAACGAACCTTTGGCCCTCCAATTGGCGAGTTTTTTCAACCAAACCACGATGCATGCTAGATGTGTCAATACTGGAACGAGCTGTAAAAGATAAAGGTTTGAAGGTCTCAAAAACTGTTTGTAAAAAAAAGAAGATCAAACTTACTTTCAACTACCATCGTTGCCGACAATTGAGCTTCACCTAGCTTATTTCTAGCTACCACAGTGTAAACACCGGCATCATCAGCCCTCACAGCTGATATATCCAAAGCGACATAACCAAAGTCATAATAAGTTTGTATACGATTGGCGGCTGTAATGGCCTTGCCATTATGATACCATTCGATTTTCATAGACAAATCTGATTGTGGTTCAACGCGTGCCTCGAAATGAGCACGTTGACCTTCTAAAATTTTATTGGTACCCTTCATGGGTCCCAAGAAACGAGGAATCTGAGTGATTTTAGTTTCTTCCTCAACGCTACGAGCGTATCTCGATGAATCTTCCAGGTGTTGTATTTTTTGCATACCACCTGGGTGTTGTGATTCGGACACAATTGCCTTCTTTGATAGAACGGTCAAATTGGCCGATGTCGTTGCTTGCCCAAGCGAATTGTAGGCTCTGCAAGTATAAACGCCAGCATCATAAATTGTTAGTTGTTTGATGGTCAAAGCAACATAACCAAAGTTGAAGAAAGTTGTACTTCTTGAGCTTGCTTCGAGTGGGCGTCCATCTTTCAACCATTCTACACGCATGGTTGAATCTCCAACTGGTTCTAAACGGGCTTCGAAATGAGCATAGGCTCCTTCCCGCATATCAACTTGATCTTTAATTGGAGTCTTGAAGACTGGAGGTCCAGATGGTTCTGGGACCTCATGAACATATTTCTTGTGTTGAGACTTTTGGTATTGTTCCAACTCTTCGACCTTTTCGATATAACGTTGCTGTTCGGGAATACCCAAATCAGCAGTAACTTGACTTCTTGAGATGACGCGTATAGTTGAGGTACTAATGGCTTCACCGACCCTATTGACAGCACGAACGGTATACGAACCAGCATCTTCAGCCCGTAGGTGCATGATGTTAAGGGAGACATAACCAAAGTTGAAGATTGCAGTGATTCGCGAACTGGCTGTAATGGGGCGACCATCTTTGTACCATTCAACACGCATTGTTGGGTCGTTAACGGGTGTTAGTTGGGCCTCAAAGTGAATGTTTTTGCCCTCTTCGAATTCGCCCAAGTCATATAGAGGCTTAATGAAAGCTGGTTTTTGGCTCATCAGCTCTTCGGTGCTCTCTTGGCGAGAGTATTTCGAGTAGTCTTCGAGCTGGCTGATGTATTGCAAGCTGCTTGGGTGTTGTGACCTCTGTTCGATTGATGGACGTTGAACAATAGTTAGAATGCCGCGTGATTCTGCCATTCCGGTGGCATTGGTGACACGGCACATGTATTCGCCGCTGTCTTGTTCGATGATAGTGATCAAATCCAAAGCGATGAATCCAAACTTGAAGACTGATGTGGCACGGGAACCTAAGAAAAAATCTCATAAGAAAAATCTGCAAAGGGAGGTCTTAAAATGTTATGACATACTTGCAGCAAGTGGTCTTCCATTTAGGAACCACTCAACGACCATTGAAGGATCGCCCACTGGTTCGATGCGAGCTTCCATATGGACGCGTCCTCCTTCGGTCTGTTGAACATTTTGTAGTGGTATGATGAATTGCGGTGGTGGATAGACGCGGTCCTCTTCGCCGGGACGCAAATGAGGCTTGGCGCGTTCCACATGACGCAAATAAATGATTTCTGGCCCAGGAACAGGTCTAGAATAAAATAAAATAAAGCATACTTTTAGGCGCTTTCAAAAAATTAAGATCTTGAAAAAAAAACAAATGTATACTTTTAGAAGCTTTAAAAAAATTAATGTCTAAAAAACTTAAGCTCTTAAAAAAACCGAATGTATACTTTTAGGCGCTATCAAAAAATTTAAGGTCTAAAAATCTTAAGGTTAAAAAAAAAAAAAAATTTATACTTTTAGGCACTTTCAAAAAAATTAAAGTCCAAAAAATTTGAAGTAAAAAAACAAATGTATATTTTTAGGTGCTTTAAAACATAAGGTCTAAAAAAAAAAAACAAATGTATACTTTTAGGCGCCTTAAAAAATGTAAGGTCTAATAAAACAAATGTATACTTTTACGCGCCTTAAAAACTTAAGGTGTAAAAAACAAATGGATACTTTTAGTCGCTTTCAAAAAACTTAATGTCTAAGAAAAAGTGTATATACTTTTAGGCGCTTTCAAAAAAACTTACTCTGGTTCGATAACTTTAGTGGGCCTTGGTAACTGTAGACGTCTTTGTTCTTGGGGCTGATCTCTGGGAGTTTCTAATACATAGAGTCTGGCACGATTTGCCGTCGATCCTGCAACATTCTGTGCAGTGCACTGGTACCAACCAGCATCAGCTGGCGTGGCACGTGGTAATTCCAAGCATGTAGCTCCGCCATCAATGCCAACGAAACGATCTTGTGTCGAGCTAATTTGGACACCATCTTTTTGCCAGGTGATCCTGGGAACTGGTGTTCCGATAGCATTGGCACTGAGTGCAACTGGTTCGCCTTCACGTACCGTGAGTGTTTGGAAACGCTGAACGAATTGTGGTGCAACAACTTGTTCCTTCTCGAGCACGTTTAGTTGAGCTTCGATGGCAACTTCGCCGGCCTTATTACGAGCTAAGCACTGAACTGCACCACCGTCATAACGGCTAACGTTGGTGATCATCAGCGAATGGCTACCGGATTCGTTGACCAATATCTTGTGGGTGGCATCATCGTTAATCATCTGGCCATTGATGAACCAGTAGACTTCGGGATAAGGGTTTCCAGTGACGCGACAATCGAAACGAGTCATGCGGCCTTCGGTAGCTTCACGATCGGTGAAGGCCCGTACAAATTGCGGTGGCAAAGCCTTACCGGCCTCCAACTGTTCAGCCATGATATCAACAGGCTTTGGTTCATGCGAAGATTCAGTAGCTGGCTCAACGGCCAACACAGCAGATGAGACTACACAACCTTGGACATTTTCCACCAACAAAGTGTAATGTCCGGCATCTTGAAGATTAGCATTCTTCACACGTAGAGTTGCCATATTGCTCGAATAAGAGATCTCATGTTTAGCCGATGGCATAATACGTTGACCATTGCGGAACCATGTCAACCTTGGCTTCGGGTTCGATCCAACTTTGGCAGTGAATACGGCATCAGAGCCTTCGACGAGTTTTGAGTTGCGTGGCTTGGTATTGATCTGCGGTGCGAAAGCAGGTCCAAGGGCACGATCAACTTCGGTCGAAAGCTGAAAGTCGGATTCATACTGTGTTCGTCGGGTAATGGACTCTCGGAATGAGACCTCCCGCAATAGTCTATACTCGAATGTGTCCACACGGAACTCCTCTTCGATGGATGTGAAGGAGTAGCCATTGGTGTACATGGACTTGTCGTGGGTTTGAATTGGCTGCAACACTGGCATTGCCATACCTTCGGGCTGAATGAAAACTGAGCATATAGCTTCGCCATATTGATTGCGGGCGCTGCATGTGTATTCACCTTCATCGCCAGGCCCAATTTGATTGATGAGCAGCGACACTTCGCCGGTGACTTCGTTATAATTCATCCGATACTTGTGAGACTCGAGAAGTGGTGCGCCTTTTCGGGTCCAAGTAACAAATGGCTTTGGATTGCCACGTAGCTTGCCTTCGAACATGGCATTTCCGCCCTGAGCGAAACGGGCATTACGGAAGATCTGTTCGAAGACTGGCGGCGAAATGTCACCTTGGGCATAAACGTGTGTCAGTGATGGTAGGATTTGTTGTTGTTGCATAATGGTTGTGCCACCATGGTGTTGTTGAACTGTAAGTAGAGAAGAAGACAAAGGGAAAAAAATTTAATTTCATGGCAAATAAGTTTAAAAAAAGTTAATTATTTATATAAAAGTTGGCTTTATTTGTCTAAAATATTATTCTTTAAGTTTAAATTTATGAATTGGTTCTTTTTTAATTATCATAACTTTTGTTCGTTATTTCATAATTCAATTAAAAGATTTATTTTCGAATACAAATTATGATGCAATATGGGAATCCGTTTTTGAAGACTTTTGATGCCTGTCAACAAGTGCAAGTCTGGTGCTTGGGTAATCTGTCAACGCTGATTTGTCTTGCAAAATAGTTTTATTTAAGAAGATGCATTTTAGATTTTAATATTTAAAAATATAAAATAAGTATCAAAATATTTTTTTTATTTCGAAACACTTTTTTGACTCATAAATAATTTTCAAAATTATTCCTATACCTAATCTTGAAAAGAGTAGGTTTTTTTAATTGATTACTTCCATTAAAGCTTAATCACTTAAATTAACTAAAAATTATTTTTTAAAGTTGATGGTTTTTTATGGAATTTATTTAATAAGGATTAATGAAAAGCCAAAGGCTTTTTTAATTTTGTAAATATTTTTTTTTTATTTTTGAATTCATTCAATGGATGGATGCAATGTTTTTACATTTTGTGCTAAGGTTTGTATAAATAAGTATTTAAAAGTTATTTATGTACCAATGTTTTTAGCCTTGGAGATAAAATTAAAAAACTGTGTCTTATTAAAACCAGATAAGCTTTGTGGATGCATTTTGCCATACTGATTCAATATTTTTTCTCACAATTTTACAATTTTGAATCTCAAAAGAAAGATCACAAACTGTGGTGAAGCTTTATCTTTTTAAAGTTTAAAAAATACCTAAAGAAATACCTACACTTTGGGACTTTTAACAGAATTTATTCACTCCTCGAAAAAAACACGCTTTCATCCGAAATTATTTGATAAAGTGGTGAATAATGGTGAAAAATACCTTTTTTCTTATAAAAAAGCCTTTTAATCATTATACATATTCTTATAGACAGTTTAGATTCTTGCTTCTAGTCTCAAAAGTAAGAAATGTGGGGTAACATATTATTACTAATTAGTTTTTGCAATAAACCTACATACCATCTTCACCTAAAAAAAAAACACCCTTTCGCATGAAATACTTTTAAACTTTTTTTATACGTGATTCCCATGCCAAAAACAACAATTTTAATAAAGGTGGTAAGGGTAACACTTAAATCATTGGTTTTATTGGATGTATCGCGGATTGTCTTTATTACCAAAATAAATACCCTTTTTCTTTAAATATTTTTAGAGACTGCTTAGATTCTTGTGGTAAATGAAACATTTCTACAAATTTTCAGTGGGGTGTCATTTTTGGCATAGTTTCTTTTGTTATTAATTCTGAATTTCATCTTTTCTAAAAAAAAAACACCCTTTCACCCAAGATAATTTTGTGGACTGTTTAAATTTTAAATTTATGTGCGTCTATCTGTACACATTTCCACAGCCCAAATGGGTGGCCGTATTTTCTTCAAATTTGGTACGAGATGATTTTTATAGAATTCTGAAAGTTGCTTTTTTTTTTGTTTTCTTGTAACTCGCTTAGAAAGAGTACCTCCCATTCAAATTTTTCGACTTATTAGCTTATTACTCGAAAACGTCGATTTTGATTGAACTTTGCAAAGCAATTGCAATAAAACTGATGCTTTTGATTTTTCTCAAAAAAAGTCAAATAACAAAAAAATTTTTCATTTAACAAAAAATTTTTGTCCTAAATGTCGGCTCTTCCCCTATATCAACCTTTCAAAGTATGCGGACCCCTAACAAAAAAATTGTCAGTTGGCGGACCCCTTTCGAGAATAAATTTAATTTATTATTATGTGTAAGAATCATTAAATTAACACTGTTGCTGACTGTGAATCCTGCCCATAGGGCCGGAGCGACATTGAATGGTGAAAAAATTAAATTGAAAAAATAAAAAAAAAACATACCCCCCGCAAAAGTTGCATTGGATCCAAAAAAGTATAATAAGATTTTTTTTAATTTTTAAAATGACCGCTAAGGGTCGCGGTCACGCATTCGCTTTGAAAATTGAAAACAAATTGGCTTATGTAATGAATTTTGCATATTGTTTTTTTTTTTTTTTTTACATCAATTTATGCATTTATTCTTCTATAAAAAGCCTCCATTAGTTATTTCTTATTGCAATTGAAATTATTATTTTTTAGTTTAATATAATATAGCTATTTAATATATGTAGGTAATTCTTTTTAGTACCAACTCTGAAGTGAAACATTTTTCTTTTACTACAATGCAAGAAAACATACATACGGTTTTAAAAAAATCATTGAATTTAGCAGGGGGTAAAATTTTGGATTTGCAGAAAATTAGTTTTCGCTCCGGCAGTAGGCAGCAAGTCCATGTCATTATACATATATAGAAAAGCACTTCGTGATCCTTTAGTAATTAAAATTAGATTCATGTATCAATTATTGAGAGGGGTAAGAAAATGCAATACGAGCACAGAGAAAAATAGACCACATAAAATAGAACAAAAACAATAAGATTTCTCTATGGTTTTCATCCAAGAAGGAAACCTTATTAAAACAATCGGGTTTTCCTTATAGTTTTAAAATCTGCAAAAAAATAAAAAAAACGATGACCAGGCTGGGAATCGAACTGGAGACTTCAAATCATTAGTCGCCCACCTTACCACCTGGACCAACCTGCCATGAAAATATTGATCGCGATTTTTGTTCTAGTGCTAAGTTGCAAAAAAAAACAACTTTTCAGTCAAATTTTAATAAGATTTTCTCTATAAAAATAATAAGAAATCTCCTTAAAAAAACCTTATTAATCGTTGATTTTAATAAGATTTCCTTATGAAATGTATGGAAGGTAAAACAATATGGCAATCTGTTAGTTTTTAGCGGGTCATATTTTTCTCTGTGAGGAAATTAGTTAAAAAGATAAAAAGAACAGGGGTCCGCGGACCACAGGTTGAGAACCGATGCCCTACATCAACCAAATTTCTTTAAAATTTATGTAGAGAAATTCATTAAGGGGTTATATCTAGTTGTAAGTTCAAAAAAACCTTCTTTTTTTGGATTTTTTGTAAAGAGGAATTTAATTATATAAACATGAAGAATACATATCCATATAGCAAATTTAATGTATTAAAATAATTCGCTGTGGATTTAAAAAAATATTGGGTTCCTTTATTTTTGTAGTAGATCTCCTAGACGACCTCCAAAAAAAGGTGTCTGGCGGTGAGCAAGATATCTCTGATCCAAGTCACTTAAAATTAAAAAAACCAAAAGATTCATTTTCAGGATAGACCAATGCAGGTAATGAACTAAGGAATAGTCAAAATTTTGATTTTTAACAAAATGGCGGCTTCCCAAAGAAAAAAATCGTTGTTTTTCAAGAAAATTTACACTTTAAAGTGGCTTAAAAAATCAAATTATTGTCAAAAACCTTTTTCCTTCGTTCATTACCTGACAAAAGTATCTTAGAAAATTGTGTAAAAATTTCAAGCCGATTACTCCAGCCGTTTCGGAGAAATTTTGCTCACCGCCAGACACCTTTTTTTTGGAGGTCGTCTAGGAGGTCTACTACAAAAACAACGGAACCCAATATTTTTTAAATCCACAGCGAATTATTTTAATACATTAAATTTGCTATATGGATATGTATTCTTTATGTTTATATAATTAAATTCCTCTTCACAAAAAATCCACAAAAAATAAGTTTTTTTTTGCACTTACAACTAGATATAACCCCTTAAAGTGTATTGAACTACAAAATCTCATTACCAGTTCTTGGTGCTTAATTTATCGTACTTTCCCCTCAAATGTTTCTGTTTTACTTGAGTAAAACTAAAAATGCGAAAAAAGGATATATTAAAATGGCCATACTTCGGTTAATTTTCAATGAACAAATTTAGTGAGTACAGCATTTTGAAGGAAATTTAATCTTCTTTTTTTCTTTGGAGCAATGTTTATGTCTATCTCAACCCAAAAAAAAATGTACAAGTAAAAAAGCAAAAAAACTCAAAAAATTAATTTTTTTGATATTTTTTTTATGATTGTTTCGACTATTTTGGTATGGAAATTTTTTTTTTCAATTTTTTAAAAACATTATTCTAATAGGAAATTCAAATCTCTACAAAAAGTTTTGATTGCAATATATTAAAATTTTGCTCGGTTTATGAGATATATTGGAAAAACCAAAAAGGGGGCTTTTACACCCCTATCTTCAGTTTCCACCCTCTCATTTAATAGTACTCCGCGGTTTTATGTTCTTTTATAACCCATTGAACAATTCCTGCAATAAAAACCCGTGAACGTCTTAGTTCCTTATTACCCTGTTTTTTTTCGACATAATCAATAGCCTATTACTCCAATATTTAAACCTTCGTAGGTACCTAGTAGGTATATTTTCCTAGAAATCTTCCCCAATCCTGTAAAAAATTAAAAAATGACGAAATACATAAAATTTGTTAGGGTTGCTGCTCGTGTTTCAAGAAGTAATGTTTTTTTTTTACTAATAAGGAGTTTGGCTATCAATGGTACAAACAAATTTGTTACTCAAAGGTTTTCTTATACAAAATGAAGCATGTACTGAGTTAAAAAATCTTATTGAAAAAACTAAAACTTCCAGAAACCCGGTGTTCTTTGAAATGTATCTATTATCTTTGATATTATTCGAACGCTATCACGATATCACACAGAAACTAAACATGAGACATATTGGCAGAGAGTATTTCTGTCCTCAAATTGAATTGAAAATATTTTACAACTTCAGGTTTTTTTTAGTAAGGCCTATAGTACACAGATCGCGCTTTTTCGTGTTTCTTCATTTTTTCGGCATAGTAAATTCTGACAGATAAAAAATGTGCAATTTAAAACGAAAATATGATTTTAAGTTGCAACTGAGCACGACTTGGTGTTGAAATTTTTGAATAAATATTTAGCTCGGCTAAATTTTTGAGAGATATTTTATAGAAACCAAAATTAAGTTAATTTGCGTACCAGGCTCAAGAAAAAAACTGCTGTTTTTTTTACTTTTGAACAAACTTAAAAACAAAATAAAATTTATTTAAAATAATAGGTCAAGGAAGAACCGTAAATATATATTTAGGTAATTGTATAGAAGAACACTATTCTTAAATTTGTAGGGAATCTATTAAGTGCCTATTCACCGTTTCAGAATATACCTGGTTGTCCGAAATACTACGATTTTTGACTTTTGAACAAAATAAATAATATTTTTTTGTAGAAGATGGTTCAAGGAAAACAATTTAATTAAATTTTATACAGAAGCAGAAAACCTAAATGTTTGCGGAACAAATTTTAGGTAGCACTACCGTTTATGAGTTATAAACTAAAAAAAGATATTTTCGAAATTTAAACAACATTAACTTTTATCGCATAGGTATAGGTACATGCAGAGTTGCTTTGACTCAAATGAAAAACGCAAAATTCAAAAATGAAAAATACCCCAATCTACAGTTCAGTTCTGGTGATTTTAAATCTTAAGAAATAGTTGTTGAAGAAATTAGTAAAAAGGAATTCTTTAAATAGATAGATGAAATTCGACCTTGCTAAAACAATGAATTCTTTTACTGCATTCAACTAGCCTACCTTGAGATTTCAAAAATTTATAAACAAACAAACTTAGATAAAAACCATATCAAAATTCTTTTCTTAAAATTAAAGTAAAAACATCTTTCTTAAAGTAAACATAAAGATTTTGCCATTAGATTTATTTTTAATTTTGAAAAAAAAAAAAACAAAACAAAAACAGATTCCAGAACTAAGAATACATTTTTTTTGCAAGAAAAGAAAGAAAGAAAAGAGATAAAATAATTTTTTCGCACAGTGATTTTGCTCCACAAAGCAGAGATATTTCTATGCAATTTTGTCAGCATGGGGCTTATTCGTATAATATATCAAACGAGTGTGTCTCTATTTTTGGATAACGCGTCATTCCGAAATAAACACACATAATGAGATCACATTACATCGAGCCTTATTCAGAGCATTTCCAACACTAAGTAAAAAAGAATTTCTGGAATGTTTGTTGTATTTTTCAAACGAAATTTAAATAAACAAATTGAGCAAACAAAATTTAATTTAAAACAAAATCAAAGCTTGAAAGTAAAGGCAGGCAAATGCATGTAACCAACCCATCATCATCACTTTGGATTATGTGATTTGTTGCAACTAGCTCTAGTCTATTCCGAAATAGTCAAAGTCACGTACGATTACAGGTGCATTATTTTTGTTATGGTATTTTATTTGAATTTGTCTTCGGTAACATAAAGCTTTGCTTGATAGAAAACAACAAAGTGCGACTGTTATTGACAACAAATTGCTTTAAAGAGCAAAAATTCTGAGAGTTGTTGGATGCAAGTTGCAAGTGGAAATGTGTAATAAAGTCCTTCTATGGAAAAGTAACTTTGCCATTTATTTTTTTTTTTTAACGTTCACTTAAAGTAGCCATTGATTTTTTTAATTTTGTTTACCAAACAACATAAGTTATTTAAGTTTCTTGTTAGTTGAATTAACCTACATTTTTGGTATTGGCTTATTGATATTGATGTAAGATGACAACATAAAGAAATCGACTGAGAAATGGAAAAAATCTAACATTTCTTTTAGAGAATTTTTAAAACTTATTGAATTTTACTTTTTAAAAGCTAGTAGAAGGCTGGAATACTTAATTATTTCTAGCAATCATTCATAAATTGTCTGACTTAATTGGTCTCATTCGATTATACAAGTTCATAGAAATAAAGATGTAATTAAGAAAAAAAAAAAAAAAAATCAAGAAAAAGAAGTAGGTATTTCCATGCTTTCTTTAGATGCTGCTCAAGCTTTTCACATAGTTTGACATTACTTAAAAAATTATATACAATTTGCCTAGCATGAAATAAAATGGAAAAATATCTTAATCTGACTTTTTATATAGTTTGGTACCATTAAAAATATTAGGGACTCAAGAAAATTAAAGACTCTGGTCCGCAAGGAAGCATTCTAGAACTTGGACTATTTTTTCTTTATTGTATATTTCAGTGAAAACTAAAGGTTTAAAGACTATTTTTGTAAATAAAATAGCAATTTTGTTATACAACATTGAAAAATTAAAGAAGCTTAACCTCAAAATAGTAAGATCTTATCATTAATTAAACTTTATGATTACCACCAAACGGACTCTATAAAGAATACAAAATCAAGAAGCACATTTTAAACAATTTTGGTAACTAGGTCTTACATAAAAATAAATTTTAACTACAAAAATAAATTTTTAATTCTTAATCACATTTTTTTAAAGATTTTACCTGGTGAAGGTTTTCCTAAATAGCATAAAATCTATCAGTTTTCTGGCAAACTTGTACAAGCACTTTTTTGTTCATTATTGTTTTCTTCAGCAGAATATATTTGCAAAACTCTATGTTTATAACATTTATCGAAGTAAATCGGCCCCAAAGTCAAAAATTATCATGGTTAAGAAAAAATGAATACATTTAAAAATTAATATCTGAGCAATAAAAAAAGATATTAACATTTTTTAAATGCAGGTACAAAGAATAGCATTTCTTCTAAAAATCAAGACATTAATGAAGTTTTTATTATAAGTATTAACGGAGTTATTAACATTAACATGAGTAAAGGCATACCAAAGTAAGTGTTTTCTTAAATCATCGCTAAAGGGTATCAACTTTGCAGATAGAGAGTTATTGTAGAACAATTTGTTTTTTAGAATATACCCAAGAATCATCTCCCAAAATCTTTTTATCTCATCCCGGGACATCCTGTACAGTAAAGTTTATTTTTCTAAAATATTTTAAACCAGAAAAACAATAATCGAATAATGATGTTCTTACATCAAGTGTATTTATAAAAGAAGGAGGAAGATGAAAGTTATGCAGTTTCAGAAATAAAACTAAAACTAGCCAGTTTTAAAATTTTCCAAAGCTTTAAACTGAAGAAAATACATGAAAAAGGCGCACATTATTGTATAATTTCATAGAATTTTAAAGCCATTTTTTTTTTTTTTTTGAAAAATCATAAAAGAATATTTTAACTTAACATATTTAAATAGTTTTGACGTCCAAATGAAGTTGGTATGTCATTTTTCTATAACAAACATTTTTTTGGGCAAAAAAAAAACATTTTCAAATGTTTAAGAAAAGTTTTAAGAAAAGTTTTTTAGTACCTAACCATTTTTGAAATATATTAACAAAAAAATGGGTAAATAATTCTAAAAAAAAATCATTAATTGATACAAAGCTTAAACAATATTCATCGATCTATTTTCAAAAAAATTGATTTTTCAAAAATTAATTTTGAAAAAAAGATCAAAACATTTGTTTTTTGAAAAATTAGCTAAAAAGCTTTTACTTGGTTTTTAGTTTAAATCGGCTGAAATTGTTTGAGTATCCTATGATTAAGTCAGATACCAAGAAAACTGTACTTTGACAGGTACCTTTAGTACCGGTCACCCGTTTTTGGGAAAAGTAAGTTTTTCTTCTTTGGTTAACTTCTAAGTTTCAAGCTAATCGATCCACTTATTTTTGGTCTGTTACACGAGATAGAGACAGACAGATAGAATTATTTAGAAGTTCAGACATTGCACATTTGATTGAAATGAAGGATATTCTAGGAAGTTAAGGATCATAATTTCTTCAGAAAAAATTTGTAAAAATAAAATAAAAAGTTTCAAGAGAGAAAAACACTTGGAAAAACTAAATTGAATCTTAAAATGAATTTAAATTGAGATGTTTTCAATTTTTGGCATAATTGGATTGCAGAAGTTAAAAAATATTCAAAAACATTTTAACTTGAAATGAGATTAACCATAGTTTCAAAAATTGAAAAAAAATTTTTGTTTAAATTTCTTTTGTTGTAAGGATGTTAATAGCTTTGGTTCATTTATTAAAAATCCGGTTCTAATTTTTTTTTATAAATGGATTAATATTAAAATAAGTATAAGTAAACATACATATAAATTTTATAAGATGTATAGTAGGGGAGAGTGGGGCTAAATGTAACAGGGGTAAGAATTAACAGCTAAAAAAAGCGATGTTCCTTTCAATATTAAGAAACGCGTAAAGGAGAAAAATGCTCAATTTTTGCATATCTACCGGCACATTTTCTTCAGATGAAGATTAGACGACAGGGTGAGAAGTTACACTAGTGGTGTCCAAAAAATGCATGTTTGTAACTTTTTTTTTTAATTTTATTTTTGGTCTACCTCTTTACCCGAAAAAGATAGAGTGCTAAGTGTTTTTTTGTTATATGCAACTGTGTTTTGGCTCAAATTGGGTGTATATGTTATGTCTATATCAGTTTCGCTTTTTTTTAAAATTGATTTTATGTGCCAAATTTCATGCTGGGGCTAGTTGTAACATTTTTCCGGGGCAAGTTGTACCATGTAAAAACCTACCTATACTGAAAAATTGTTTTCCTAATATAATTAACAACCCTGAATATGATTGCTTGTAATTTAATTTGTATTTATTTCGAAATTGGAAACACATTTTTGAACCACCACTTGAATTCATAAAGCTTATAAAACAATTTATGAATTCGAATAACTTTTATTTAAGACTACTGTCAAATTTTCTCTGGAAATCTTGGATTTGCTCCACTTTTTACAAATTTGCACCAAAATTTCATGACTGAGGTTTGTTTTTATTATTATTAATTAAAAATAAATAAATATAAACAAATAAAGGTATTTTTCTCTTATATTTAGTTCTTGGTACAACCTACCCCGGTATGTGTTACACTTTGCCCCGTATTTGGGGTAAGTTGAAACAACACGATTTTTTTTTTGGAAGCTTTATTTTTCAACATTACCGTTATGTTTTGCTAAATTTGTATGATGGATCTTGGAGCTAAAACATGGGTCTTTAATTTAAAAAAGGTCTGGTTGACCCACTTTCAAATTTGTAGGAGAACCATCGATTTTAGAAAAAAGTGTTACATTTGGCCCCACTCTCCCCTATTATTGTTGAACGTTGTTGCTGAATAAAACTAACAAAATAAAATATAAAAACAAATAAAAATAAATTAATAAGAAAACATTGAATTGAAAAATCTGTCTACGTTCAGGAAATGATGAACAAAAAAAAAAAAAAAAAAAAAAAACAAATACAAAAATGTTCAAAAAATTGATCGTGAACTATTGTGAGTTCATTTCAAAGAATGTTGTTTCATTTTATAATACTATTTCTGTTTCAGAATTTTCTTTCTCGTTTCTTCTTAATTTTTATTTTGTTTTCTTCAACTTTTCTTTATTGCATTTATTTTCATTTTCGCGCATGTGTTTTCTCACATAGAAAAACACCTGTTTGAAAAATCATATGTTTTTTTCGTTTTCGAGATGAGAGTAATTTTGAGAACCACTCTAAGGATAATAGAAATCGAATTTATTCTCTATTTCGAAAAAGGGAAATTTGTGAGAGGATTTTGGGAAATTTTTAGAGAGTTTATTTTTACTCTCTACACTCTTTTTCTCTCACTCTCTCCGGATTCTCTCTTTCTCATTCTCTCAATCTAATTGCTCTCACTCTCATTTTTTCTCAGCTGATCATCTCTCTGAGATTTAAGTATGCGAGTGGGTATATCCCTAAAATAATTTTAATATTTTTATTTTAAAAATTTGTATCTTCAAGATGCACTTTCGATTTCTATATTTATACCTAACCTAATACCACTTTGGTATATATTTTTTTAACTTATAAATAGACAGGAAGATGATTCAGTGTTTATGGTTGTATTTTTTTTTTAGTATGATTAATGGGATTTGTCAGAGAACATTTGTAGACAGAATATTTTAAGAAAGTGTCATTTGAAAATATTTTTGAACATGTTTGTCATGAAATTTGATACTTTTATGGGAATACATTTATTTTTTGAATGAATATAATTTTATAAATATGTACCTACTAAAATTCTGTCGTTATAAATGACAAAAACAATAAGTCTATGACAAATTTATAAATATAATATTAATAATAATAAATATACCGGTAACTTTTTTCAAAGAGTGTATTATTTTGATTTACGTTTATTTTCTAATCTTGAATACATTTTCAAATAAAATTCAATTTTTTGGGAAATTAATAACAGTAATTTGCATTGGATTTTATACAGATAAGGCCATATTCATACACATATGTAATTTAAACCCAAATCTAACTAAGACGTTAACTAAGACAAGTTAAAAGTAGTTTTTTTCCATAGATAACACTAGTTTACAAAAAAATTTTAAAATTTTAAAGTACCATTATTCTTTTCGTGTAGGTAGATTCTTAACCAGAAAACTCGAAAATCATATTTAAAAAAATGCTTTTGGATAGGTTTTCAAGATATGATTTTTTTAAATTTGTATGTCCTTGTTTTTCCAAGCAAACTTAGTAGTTAGGCTCTATCTTGTGCAATAAATGACCAATCTGAACACAAGAACTGACACATGAAAGCTGAATAAATAAGAAAGAAATATTAACTTTTCTGGGCGCACTTCAGATGTTTTAGTCCAATTAATCAAAACATTAAAAAATCGAATTTTTGACAAAAATATATCTTAGTTTTAACATTTTGTTTGTTTTAGATAAATGAAATGAAGTAAAAAGTATTACAATACAAATTTAGGATTCTTAAATGCATAGAAAGTGGTTCTTATTATTCTGTATCTCGATCTGCAACTCAAACCCTCGATTGTTTGCTTTGTAGTTGTTAGTTAAGGTTTTTCGTAATTCCTTAACTCAATCATTTAGAATATTAACTTCGAGTAAAATTATGAAAAAATGAAATGGTAACGGAGTTACGAATAACAGAGTTACGGGCGACAGAGTTACGGCCGTCAAAGTTACGCAAAACCGAAGTTACGAAAAACGGGAGTTACGAATTCTAAAGTTATGTTAAGCTATGACATGTGATTTTTGGGTTGGCAACAATTGCGAGGAACGATATGGAATTATTTAAACATAAATAAGAGAATATCGATACGTAGGTGCAATATTAGTTGGACAAATAAGAAGTTAATTTCAATTATGTCCCCCAAACTTACATAAGTATACTTATGTTTTTTTTCTATTTCAACGTTTTTGCGATCTTCTCACAAAAACAAAAACATATATGTATATCTATACCTACCTATCCAATCAAAATTTTACAAGATTAAATAACACCCATTTTCGCTTTACTCATTTAGTTCTGACCAATGAGAAAAATGTTAATCTCTTGTTTGTATTTCCATAATTCCATATCGTTCTTCGCAATTGTTGCCAACCCAAAAATCACATGTCATAGCTTAACATAACTTTAGAATTCGTAACTCTAGTTTTTCGTAACTTCGGTTTCGCGTAACTTTGCCGCTCGTAACTCTGTCGCCCGTAACTCTGGTATTCGTAACTTCGTCGGTTTCCCAATTTTTCCATATGCTTAAAATAGATGGCTCAGAGAATAAAATACATAGGAAAAAAGTATTTTTTACTAGTACACTTATTCAAAAACACAAGTTTATAATCTTGTTTAAACTCCCCTAAATTCGTATTTGTAATGTTTTAAGAACAGTTGAGGTCTTTTTAATTCATACATTCTACTTCATAATTAAGTATTTTAGACTTGTTACGGGATTTTGTTTAAAAATAAATTGGATTTATCGAAAAAAATGTTAAAAAAGCACGACCATACTTTATTTTAACTTTGGATTTTTTCTATGGTTGTATTACTTGTAATTAAGCTTTCTCAGGTCATAAAACTAACAATTTTGTTTTTTATCTTGTTTCTTCTTTTTAAATATAAAACTTATAAAAGTTTAAGGTTTGATGAACCTCGACCTACAGCTTCTATTTAGTAATGTTAACAAAAGTAATTTGGTTAAGAAATTGACAAAGTTATCATTATAACAAATCTTAACATAAATTCCAAAACCATCTATTTCAAAAAATGTTTTGCATTTATAAAGCTCTCTTTCTTAGTTCATTATTAGTTAAAAAAAAAAAAAACAGTTTCAAATGGTAACTTTTGTTGTGTTCACATCTAAGCTTTCGTTGTGGAGACGAGTTCCCTGTTCTGTAAATTTTTGAATAACTGTAAAATCCATTTTTTTCCAATCAAAATAATAGGAATTTCGTTTAAAATCATATTTTCTTAATTCAAAAATTCTGATTTTTAAAGAAACTTTGTTTTATTTATAGAGATTCAAAAATGTTTGTCACCAGTGATAAAGTTACTGAACTGAGGAGAACCTACCTATGTTTTTTTTTAAATGCATTCGATATACAAATTTAATAACAAATATAAATTGCAAATAAAAAACAATTTTCATTAGGTAAAAAAAATCACTGCAAAATTTCTGAATTAAATATATTTTCCATTATATTGTTCAAATTTTTTATAAGTTTGACTATTTGGCCTTAAGTTAGCCAAATTCAAAAAAAAAAAAAAAATGAGGAATATTATGGAAAACAATATTTAGTGCAGACTTTTGCATTGAATTTTACTTTTAATGTAACTAATTTTGAATTTGCAATAGTTTTGTTTTTATTTTTGAATTCGTATTTTAACGACCCTGGTGGAGACAATTAATGTTTGCGTACTACAGATCACCTGAAACAAAGAGGGGATTTACCATCTTTTGACCATTACAATAGTGATTATTCTACGATATGCTTCGAGTGAAAATCTTAATATAAAAATGTAAAAAAACCCAATGCATTGGCGAAGGGGTAGCCGGCACAGACTGTTTGTGTTAAAGAGCCACTAAGTTCCGAACAACCGGACTGGTATTTTAGTTACCCGGTCGCCGGATATGATTGAAATGCCATTCTCAAAGTGTAAGAATAATCCAATTTGTCTACAAAACAATTCTGAACAATTCGTAAGAAAAGAGAATTTTACTTTTTGGACTTTCGCGCTTGTTATTAGACATGATAAAAATTATTCCTCTTTGCGGAATAATCCGAAATAATAATTTTTATCAAGAAAATAGAATTGTCAAATGACTCTGAATAAACTGGGACTGGGATAAAGTCTGTTACAACGCTTAAGCAAGTGAAAGTTCGAGGAATAGAAACCAGCAATAAATTTCTGTAAGTGCGGTACAATTTTATACAGAGTAAGAGAAATAGGTACTTCGATTTGGAAATAGAATTTGGAATTTTCTAGTGTAAAATAACTTTTTAAAACTATGCTTTGATATAATAAATAAAATTACTTTGAATTCTCTTAGCATCCTCAGATGCTTATAGCCTTTTTGGTTAAAGAGAAATTAAAAAAATATAAAAGGTATTCGCCGATAAAACGAAGGATATAATTAAACATATTCTTAAAAAACTGCTTAAATCTAAATTCTTTCGAAAAAAATCAATTAATGAATTAAAAACAAAGTATTTTATTATTTTTTTGCAGAAAATAATTTAAAAAGTTAAAAATTATCTCATGGATTTCAAAATTTAAAAAAAAAAATTGAAAATCCAGATGAATAAGCAATAAAACAATTTGTTTTTCGTTGATAAGAATTCATTCAACATTCATCATTTATTTACGCAAAATATATCTATCAATCCTGCCCACCAACATCAAAAAATTTTAAGCGTGGGTGACATATTTTTTTGGCAACAACTATTAAGTTTATAAATCAATTGTTGATTTATGGGGCTTTTAGTAGAATCATTAATCCACACCCAATTTTTTTTTTATCAGTTTCTATTGCTGTTTTTATTTTAGAATTTATGGATTCATCAATTTTTTAAAACCAACTTAACAATTCTGGAAATCAAGTTGCTCAGATATAGTTTTTGTATAATTTCATTAATCTTTTATTTTCAATTCTGTCGAATTTTTTTCAAAATCGTCATAAAAAAACTCAGACCCATACACTTAAAACAAAAAATTGAAAAATCCTAAAACTATCCTTGCTACTCTTAGTACGAATCGTAATAGCAGTAATTTTGAATTTATGCAGCAAACTATTGAAAGTATAAAAACTGCACTAAGGTGCATTTTAAAAACCATCAATACCAAAATATTCAAAAAGTTTACAAAAATTTGTAAAAAAAAAAACTGCAGGTTTACTAAAATTTCAACTCCCACAATCTATACAATATGCATATTGTATCTTTCAAAACATTGTGAAATACTTAATTGTAATATTACTCTTTAACAACCCATAAAATTTTCAAACTCAACAATTAACAAAAAAAAAAAAAAAAAAATGTGTGTGGGTGATGCTGAAAAAAATATGTACCACAACACAATCCAACAGAAAAAAAAAAATAAAATAATCAGAGCAAAATTCTTGGATAGCTTCCAACTAGAAAAAAGAAATCAGAATTTAATTATCTCAAAAAAAGAATATTTTCATCTTCTAAATAATTAATTTGCATTTGAAATTGTTTTCTTCAGAAAATTCTAGAACATAAAAAAAAGAGTTTTTTTTTTAATAGAGTCACCTAATTTGTTTTTTTTTTTAGGAATAAACCAAAAACTGTCAGACAAAATTTTTCTAAAAAAAAAATCTTAAAGAACAGGACTTAGAGGTCCTTTTTTGCGAAATTTTCATAGCGAATAAATTAGGTTGAAACAGTTTTAGAAAAAAATGGATTAAAATTACTATTTTTGAGGATTATTACTTCAAAACTGTCTTGAAACTATCATTAATCCGTGTTTCATACACAAAGATTTATCAGTTAAAGGTTTCCTTATTTATTTTGTATTAAATTTGAGAAAAAACTCCTCAAACTGACGTTTTAAAGCACTTTTCAAGTTTGCCCATATGTCAAAAACTATCATTTCTAACCTCAAAAACATCAATAAAATATCGTTTTTTCCAAGTTTTTAGGTATGCAATTGAAAAACAGAGATATTTCAACTATTCTGGACTAAAAAAACTCCCTCTAGCGATAATTTTAACAAACAAAACTGACCTCTCTGCTGAGTTGTAACTTGACTCCTTTGAACATGATGTTCGGTGCGGCTAAAACTTTGCTGCTGCTGAGTTGATGATGATACTTGTTGAGAATATTGTTGTTGTTGTTCTTGACTGATGAATTGTTGAGATTGCTGCTGCTGCTGTTGCTGCAACGCACCCTGTTGGTACGGATTTGAATTTTGTCGTTGCATTATGTAACACTATACACCATCAAAAGAGGGCGTATTCTTCACTTTTACAATAAATATAAATTCAATTTAAATTTTTCTTTTCTATTTTTTTTTCTTGTATTTTTTTTTCTTTTATTTCCACTTAAAATTCGATATCACGAAATACAAAAAATAGAAATTTTATTCACACACACAGAATTTTGCTGCAGGCTATCTCACTTTATCTTTTATAAATTCAGCTTTCACAATTTCAGAACACACTATTATCGAAATTTTCTCACACAATTTTTTCCTCTGCTATTTTTAAACCACTGTGAATTTTTTTTTTTTGCTTCTTCTTCTATTTCTATTTTTGAAGAATTATTCAATCACTAAAAATATATATAAAAAAAATTAAAATTTAAAAAAAAATCGAAGAAAAAATTAAAATAATCCTTAAGGATGATTGAAAAAAAAAAATTATTCGTTAAATTTTCTAAAAAAAATAAGTTGAAAACTGCGATTATCCATTCGCAAGGGGGTTTTCAAGCTATTTTTAGAAAATTAGCTCAGCGCCAAGTCGTTACGAAAATGATGAAAAATTTTTTATTCTATATGTAAAGAAGAAAATTTTCACAAAATCGTTACGAAAGAGCTGAATTTTTGACGAAAAAATCACGAAAAACCCGTTAAAATCTTCGTTAAAATCGTAGAAACCGTTAAATCTTACCGAAAATTAATAATTTTAACTATTTTTTTTTAAGAAAATCTATCTTTTTTTAACTCTATGTATATTTTACTTATATGTTTAAAAATAAAAAAAATTTGTTTCAAGTCAAAATCCCCGAGACTGAAACCAAGACGTCGATCGTTTTTGAGGTGCGAGCGAAGAATGAAATAAAAGTGATCTGAGGTGATCGTTATAGCTAGCGCAAAAATTGGATTTCTCTCACTTGGCGATGGTTGCGATGATGATGACGATGATGCTGGTTTCTGTGGGAAAATGTATCTCACAGATGAGGGAAAATTCAATGGATTTTGTGTATTCGATGAATATTTCTGTGCCTCACAGTAGATCGGATGTTGGCAAGATGATTAGTGGGGGGTTGTGACGAAGATGATGATTCGATAGACTGCAAGGATCAGCTCTTGAATTTTACTCTCTCGATGAGTTAGACTAGACTCTCATTTAGGGTCTAAAAATAAGTTATAGGGATTTATTTTTGGGATTGATTTTTCGATCTTTCTTGCTTGCGCGATGATGATGATGAGGAATGAGGAATGTTTTTTGTATGAATTTTGTTCAACTTGATGCTTCATGGTTTTTCATTAAAAAATATTTTTATCTCGGTGTTTCATTTGCAATGAAAAACATTTTTAAAAAATTAGATTTGTTTTAAAATTTATCAAATGCGTGTGGTTTATTGTGGTGCAAATTTGCGAACCTCTGTAAGTTTTAGTAGAACAATAAATATTAGGAAATTGTAGGTTTGGTGCCAATTTTTTTTTTTTTTTTTTAAAGCACACGACACTTTGTATTTTTTGGGTGTACTAGATTTTTTTTTCAATCGGGTTTTAGGGTAGGTAATGAAAATTGAATTTTGTTTGTAGAAATAAAGGGAACATTTTTTCTAAATGCGAACAGGTTATTTTTTTTTTCATTGTTTTCTTCAAAGATTTAGTAGAACATTGTTATTGTTCTACAAACCGTGACGGTTGAATTTAATTAAATTGAATTTAAATAGTTTTTGTCACAATAATAAGAGTGTGATTACAGAGGAGTGATTTAGTGGTAATAGTATTAGATGTGTGTAAGCAAGTAGTTTTTGAATAGGGTTGGGTCTTTTGTTTCTACACATTAACTTGCAGGTTCTGAGAAAGATTACTTTGGTCAGATAAAATTTGTCGGTGATCATTTATGTGCATTTTAAAGGTTTTAAGATCGGAGAAAAATTGATCTAACCAATTTTCAGTAAAGCTTACATTATTGTGAACAAAATCTTTCAAAATTTGAGGCAGTATGCAGCCCTATGTAATTTGAACTTTGAATTCAACTGATAATCTTCCACTGAGTCTTCTTTTCACATTTTTAAAAGCGTTTACCATTTTGATATGCTAAAACGTTTTCTTGAAGACAAGAGTATGAGTAACATACATCAAATTAACGATATTACCTTATATACCGGGGTAAATTTGCACCACAGACAAAAAGTGATTGTTCTTTATTTGATGATCAGGTGATCACTTTAAATCAAAACAAATCTTTCGCCAATATATTGTTAAAACGTTTCTTTACTGAACTAGTTTAATACAAAATCAGCAGCGCAGTTTTAGGGTTGTAAAAAGTAATCCCATATCTTAGACAACTATGCTCCACTTTTAATCTCAAGAAAAGTGTACCATAAATAGTAATAGTAAGATTTTTTTTTAAAATAATATTTATTTAAATTTAAAGAGTTTTTCAAAAATTAACTCCGAATTCCGAAAAGTGGAGCAAAGTAGCCCCAGATTATGGTACTTGAAATAGTATCACTTCTTCTTACAACAAAATACTGGAAAAGTAGGCACTAGCTCTTGCTTCTTTCTTTTCAAATGTTTCTGGTGCACTAAAGCACCAGTAAAATGTGCTGCTACTTGAAAGACTTAATTACTGAAGCTCCGAAAAAATGATTGTATTGTATTATGATTTTCAAAAAGGTAGCGTAGATTTCATCAAGGGGCACGGTAGTGATCAGCCAAGTTCTCTAGCAACTTTGGCACTACACCCTTATTTACAGGAAACAACTCAGGCCATTTTCGACCCCCCTCTAACTTCCTCACCAAAGATGCTAGAAATTTCAAACTCGCTACATTTGTTGAGCTGGTCAAAACCAAACACCTCACAAAATTTCAGCCTCCTACGATGAGTAGTTTCTGAGATATAGGGCTTTAAAAATCGCAAAAACTGTAACTGAATCACTGACTCACTGATTCACTGATTCACTGACTCACTGACAGATCATCAAAATTATGGAGAACTTCCCGATATCGTAGAAACTTGAAATTTTGCACGGTGATAGGACTTGTGGTGTATACAAAGGAAAATTCAATTCAGGGTCCGTGGCAAACGCCCATTTCTGCTGAATTTTCATCAAATATTATAGAGCACTTCTGATTATCGTAGAATCGTGAAATTTGTCAGAATGGTAGAGCTGGTAGTTTATACAAAGGAAAAAATTTAAAGTTTGAGAATTTCAGCCAAGGGCGTGGCAACCGCCCATTTTCACTCAATTTTCATCAAATATAGAGATTTTCAATTCTACAGCCATACCTTGCTAAAAGTAGTGAAATCACAACAAAAACAAACGAACCCAAACTTTAGAACTTGGTACACTTTTACATCTCAATACTTTTTGTGTCAGCATAATTTCAACACAGGAGAACTTGGCTCTTTATTGTGATTTATTTATCCAGATAAGCACCAACCGAAAAACATACCTATTGTGCAGTGGCGTAGCGTGCATGGGTGGCACCCGGGGTGTCAATTATGATGTCACTTCCAGGATGAAAATCAGTAAGATAAATGAAATTCCACTTTTCTTTAATATTAAGATTTTTTACTTGCTCTTTAACCTAAGCTATTTTTTTAATCGCAAAAATCGAATACAACCGATTTTTATATATATTTTTTTTAAATAGCTAAGAAAAATTTTCATACAATTAGAATTATTTTTTTTTGAAAAATTAATAATAAATGAAAGGATAAAGAACCAATGAAATTTTGTTTTTACATATGTGTCGATTAATATTTATTTTTAAATGGCATACCAATTTTTTTTATTTTTAAAATTTGTATACATAAAAACCTTTAAAAAACCGTACCAATAATTTTGAATTTTTTTTTTCTAAATTGCATGCTTTATTTGGATTTTAAAACCATTCTTAGAATTGTTTTTGTACTTTTATTAAGAAAATTTTACGTTTTTATAAATGTAATTAAAAATATAATATAAAGCCTAGTACGCAGATCGGGCTAAATTTTAGCTGACACTTTGTATCTCTCTTTAAGTATAACTAATACAACGGCCACTTTTTGCAAAAAGTCAACAAGTGAAGATTTTAAAACTCATTTTGTGACAGTTTTTCCGACCACAAAATTAAAAATAATGATACAAAAAGCTTATTTTTTGATTTAAAAAAACAATTTTTGTAGTTTTTTTTTTCTAAAAACAAATGGAGCTAGAAAGAATTAAAAATTTATACTTTTGTAAATTTCACACTTTTTCACTTTTTAGGTCATGTAACTCTCATGTAACATTTTTTTAAAAATTCGTAAAAAATATTAAATTAAACAATTTTTTAGGCAACGATGGCTTAATTGAAAGATAATAATGCCTAGTTACCGGATTATTACAAAAAGTTAGTCAAATATCATACCTTTAATTTTTTTTTTATCTATTTTTGCAAAAAAAATTTTTTTTATATATGGTCATAATTTTGAAAAAAAGATATAAAAAATGTTAATGCAGAAAGTGTTTTGTTTTTTTGCTTAGAAGAATTAGCATACATTATAGTTTCATAAAAAGTTATTTTCTCAGTTCTCCGACTTTTTTTGGTGTTCATAGGCAGTGCAGGTTACTTACATGCAACATGAGAAAAACACATTAGTTTTGCTATTTATTATTTTGGAAAATAACTTTTTGCTATTCATATTTCTTAGTTGTGATGTTTTTGACCCGATAATACCGAAAAAACATTTTTTTTTGATTTTCATAGCTTGGGTTCGAAAGGGTTAAGACTTTTTTTCCACTTTTTAAATTTAAGGGGTGATTATTGGGTAGGTAGATATATTCTTAGAAAAAAATTAATCTATAGTAATGCTCTATCTACAACTGAGATATTACTTTTTGTCAATACTCTGCAATCGATAAGGCCTATTACTCCTTTCGGGTGTTACCTCCAAGTGGGAGACAACCGGGGCGGTCCGCCCCCCCTTGCTACGCCACTGCTATTGTGCATTGTAAAATTTTCGAGCTTAGTGTATGTACTAAGAGACATAATTTGCAAAGTAGATTCACATTCTTTTAATTTTTGTTTATCAGATTTCAAAATGATATTTAAAAATCTCAGTTACCAAACCATTATTAATTTTTGGAAAAATGGTCTGTCACAGTATTAAAGCTCATAAAATTTACAGTAGTTGGAGTCTGAAATCATCTATGTACTACAAAGCGGGAAAAGCAGTTAAAGCTTGAAAAACGTTTTTTGAGATAAAAAAAATGTTGAAAACAATTATAGTAAACTGGTAAAATTTGGCATATACGTTTAATTTGTAATGATTCTACCACTACTATAGGTAGTATTGCTTGGCAGTATAATTTTGATCTTAAAAGTTTTGTTTTATACTCTTTCACAGCTCGCGGGCCGCTCTAAAATCTTTACTCAAATGTTGTTTTTCGTAAAATGAACAAAGGTACGTTGTCATTTTGATGAAATCGTCGCGTGCGTCGTGCGTTGGTTCAAAGGAAAAACTCTTGAAATCGAATATACTTAGTGTATTTTCTCTTTGGACCGACGAAATACAATTTGGTGCATCTTAACGGACTACTTGTACCAAAAACGATATTAACTGATTTCGTCGGACAAAATCAGAACTAGCGAATTCGACGCCCGTTCTAATGAATAAGGTTTCTGTATGTACCTACTTGTCATGAAAACAAAATCATCTCTACCTTTTTCACCAATTAGTGATTTTTATTAAAAAAAAAAATGAAGAATTTCACTGCAGCAAAAGAAAAATTTACTGGAACAATGGCATTTAGCCAATATAATTAAATTTTTAAATTAAATAAATCTGTTGATGTTCAAATATTGTTCGTTGTCAAATTTTGTCCCGAGGACCAAAACAAAAGATTTGAAATATGGAATACACAATACATTGGTACATATTTGTTTCTGTTAACAAATCGTTTCATTTTGACGTTATCACATATAACAAAGATTTTTTTTTATACATACTCGTACATATACATAGATAATTTGTTTTTCAATTCAATTACCTTTCCAAAAAAACTTTTGCATTTTGAGTAATTTATTAAAAAATTAATAAGGATCCAGTTTCATTTAATAAATCAATAAAATAATCACATTGGCATTATTGTTTCAAACACGTCAATACGTTACAACATAAGGCATTATTAACAAATCACCGCCATTTTGGAAATCACTTTAACTTATTACGAGTAGTATACTCCTTATTACACAATCTATATGTCAAGAATTTTATTTGATATGTTTTGACATGCATCCGTGAGTTTATTTAACTTAATTTTTCGACCAACTGTGTATCTTCTATGAAAAATTAAAAATTCAACAAAAACTGACGCAGACTAACACGGTTGAAGATAAAAATGTCACTAAAAAGATGAATTTCTTTAACGATAGGATTCATCATAATTTTTTGTTTTGATCTCTTCTCATAGATAAATTGCAGAAATGAAATGAAAAAATTATAAGAAGTTGTTGTTTTTACTAGGTACACTGAGAAAAAAATTGGTATGTTCAGAATTTGTCTGTCTCCTTAAATTAGTACAATTTTCAGGTATTGGATCTTAAAAAATTATCTATGAACCTAATGCTTTTCCAAATATATCCAAATATGTTAATTTTGGCATTGATTGATTTTGATCCACCATTTTGAATTCAAGACGTATTCAACCCGATTTCGTTTTATGATCTTTAAATATTCTTACTGAATTTTTATGTATGTATTTTCCATTTAAGAATGTCTTATCGCATAGAAAATAAAATGCACGACTGGGTCGTACGAACTTGCTCTTAGAGTTCAAGTTGCTTAATTTTTTAAGACTTTTTATATAGAAATTTGGAAAATGTAGGTACCTACTATATGGGTACAAAAAAAAAAAAAATAAAATAAAATTCGTTTTTTAAAAAAATTAAATAAAATCGTTTTTTTAAAAACTAATTTTTTATAAATAATTTTTTGGAAAAAAAGTTTTTAAATCAAATTGGTATACCATTTTGTAGAAATCTTTAATCAACATCTAAAAACAAAATTTCAAAAAAATTCAATGTCCCGTTTTCGAAAATTTGATTTTTCAAACAAAAATTTTCAAAATTTTTTTAAAAATCCAAAAATTATTTTTTTTCAAAATTTTATTTTTGGCTTATACTAAAATCATATAAATGCTTCTTTACAAAAAGTCTCGATGAAATCGAATAAGCACTTTCGGAGATAATCGGATTAGAAAAAAAAAACGGTTCTATGGCAGGTACCGTTAATAGTGATTTAAAAAAAAAAAATTTATTAGAAGATAGACCTTGTCCTTAAACTAGAATTTAAATTTTTTAAACAAAATCGTTGGAGCCGTTTTTGAGCAATTTCAATTTTACTAAAATCGGTATATGACAAGTACCGTTATTTCGGTATTCCAAAAAAATTAATTCCAAAAACCCCTCTGTAGAGTCGCCAAATAATGCTACATACCAAGTTTGACATCAATCGGTTCATCCGTTTAGGCTGTACCTTCGTTTACAGACAGACAGACTGACAGACTGACAGACTGACAGACTGATAGACTGACAGACTGACAGACTGACAGACTGACAGACTGACAGACTGACAGACTGACAGACTGACAGACTGACAGACTGACAGACTGACAGACTGACAGACTGACAGACTGACAGACTGACAGACTGACAGACTGACAGACTGACAGACTGACAGACTGACAGACTGACAGACTGACAGACTGACAGACTGACAGACTGACAGACTGACAGACTGACAGACTGACAGACTGACAGACTGACAGACTGACAGACTGACAGACTGACAGACTGACAGACTGACAGACTGACAGACTGACAGACTGACAGACTGACAGACTGACAGACTGACAGACTGACAGACTGACAGACTGACAGACTGACAGACTGACAGACTGACAGACTGACAGACTGACAGACTGACAGACTGACAGACTGACAGACTGACAGACTGACAGACTGACAGACTGACAGACTGACAGACTGACAGACTGACAGACTGACAGACTGACAGACTGACAGACTGACAGACTGACAGACTGACAGACTGACAGACTGACAGACTGACAGACTGACAGACTGACAGACTGACAGACTGACAGACTGACAGACTGACAGACTGACAGACTGACAGACTGACAGACTGACAGACTGACAGACTGACAGACTGACAGACTGACAGACTGACAGACTGACAGACTGACAGACTGACAGACTGACAGACTGACAGACTGACAGACTGACAGACTGACAGACTGACAGACTGACAGACTGACAGACTGACAGACTGACAGACTGACAGACTGACAGACTGACAGACTGACAGACTGACAGACTGACAGACTGACAGACTGACAGACTGACAGACTGACAGACTGACAGACTGACAGACTGACAGACTGACAGACTGACAGACTGACAGACTGACAGACTGACAGACTGACAGACTGACAGACTGACAGACTGACAGACTGACAGACTGACAGACTGACAGACTGACAGACTGACAGACTGACAGACGGACAGACAGACGGACTTCCGGGACCCACTTTTTTGGCATTCTCTACCATCGTAATGTCATGGAAAAATGCTATCTCAACTTTTTTTTTTGTACGAATGCATAACTTGATATATAGTACCTATATCGCAAGTAAAAATATGTAAAACAATTATAAGAAACTTTTTTTCTCTCAGTGTAATTACAAATAAGACATCTCTTTTCAAATGAATCTCCCATATCAAAACCCATCAAAGGTAAATAATTGCGCAAATGCGTTCTGCTAAGATAAAATTGCACGCTTTCTCAGTTGCTTTTATATAGTTTGTAAGTTCCAAACAATTACCATACTTTACTTATATCTCTAGACCGACTATGATGCATTTGTAAGCTAAAGTATAATGTAATTTTCCTTTGAATTGCATTGTTTTTTTCATTTTAAATGTTTGTATAATAGAGGGAACATAGGTGCCAGTATCAGATTACACAGATGTTTAGCGTATTTTCGCTTCTGGAATACTTTTTTGTTCTTGATTATTTAATTTTTTTTAATTATTTGCAAGAAATAAAAAAAAAAACTGTCTGACAAGTTGAATATTTGCTAAAATTAGATTAGAAACTAGATAAGAAGATAGGTTCTCACAAAACAAACAAATGTTTGGCTTGATATTATGACATGAAATGCCGGTCAATTTATCTATTTTTTTTAAGATGTCTTAGATGTTTGATTTGAAAAAGGTTTAGAAGTCGGTTTTTTCCCTGCCTTACTCAAGCAATTTCAGTATGAAATAGTTCAAGTTAAACGTAATTATTTACTCTCAGCTGGTATTCCATTTTTTTTTTTAAATTGCAAATAAATTCCATTCTTTTTACTTGCGATATAGGTACTATAGGGCAAGTTTAGGATTCGTAAAAAAAAATCGAACTCGAGATAACAATTTTACGTGACATTACGATGATGGAGAATGCCAAAAAAGTGGTTCCGGCAATTCTGTCTGTCTGTCTCTATCTGGAGCTGCAGCCTAAACGAGTGAAGTGATTTTCTTCAAACTTGATATTTAGCAGTTTTTGGTGATTCCCTAGAAGAGAAATTGGAATTTTATTTTTATGACAAAAACTAACGGTACCTGCCATATAACGGAAATAGAAAAGTTAATGTTTTTCAAAAACGGCTCTAACGATATTGATTAAAATTTTTTTGTGAAGTATTACACACAAGAGCCAACTTTTGAAACAAAAAATATATTTTTTGTACCGTTATTAACGGTACCTGTCATAGAACGGTTTTTTTGATTTATGAATAACTCGTACAAGACTAATCCGCATCCAACGAAAATTTTTATAAAAGAGCGTTTAATTAAATGTAATCACAACAAAAACATTACTGTTAAAAAAAGAGCCAAGTTCTCCTATGTTGAAATTATGCTGGCACAAAAAGTATTGAGATATAAAAGTGTACCAAGTTCTAAAGTTTGGGTTCAAATTCGTATCAATAAAATTTTGATTGTTTACTTGACAATTTTTCTTTTAAATATCGATTTTTAAAGTTATTTAAAAAATTTGCCAAGTAAACAATCAAAATTTTATTGATACGAATTTGAACCCAAACTTTAGAACTTGGTACACTTTTATATCTCAATACTTTTTGTGCCAGCATAATTTCAACATAGGAGAACTTGGCTCTTTTTTTAACAGTAATGTTTTTGTTGTGATTTCACTACTTTTTGCAAGGTATGGCTGTAGAATATAAAATCTCTATATTTGATGAAAATTCAGTGAAAATGGGTGGTTGCCACGCCCCCTGCCTGAAATTCTCAAACTTTAAATTTTTTCCTTTGTGTAAACTACCAGCTCCACCATTCTACCAAATTTCAAGATTCTACGACAGTCAGAAGTGCTCTATAATAATTTATGAAAATTCAGCGGAAATGGGCGGTTACCACGCCCCCTGGCTGAAATTCTCAAGTTTTAAATTTGTTCCTTTGTATAAACTACCAGCTCTACTATTCTACCAAATTTCAAGATTCTACGATAATCAGAAGTGCTCTATAATATATGATGAAAATTCAGCGGAAATGGGAGGATGCCACGCCCCCTGAATTGAAAATCTCAAATTTTCGATTTTTTCCTTTGTATACACCACAAGTCCTATCACCGTGTAAAATTTCAAGTTTCTACGATATCGGGAAGTTCTCCATAGTTTTGATGATCTGTCAGTGAGTCAGTGAGTCACTTACGGTTTTTGCGATTTTTGAAGCCCTATATCTCAGAAACTACTCATCGTAGGAGGCTGAAATTTTGTGAGGAGTTTGGTTTTTACGAGCTCAACAAATGTAGTGAGTTTGAAATTTCTAGCATCTTTGGTGTGGAAGTTAGAGGGGGGTCGAAAATGGCCTGAGTTGTTTCCTGTAAATAAGGGTGTAGTGCCAAAGTTGCTAGAGAACTTGGCTGGGCACTACCGTGCCCCTTAATATTAAAATTTAAGAAAATTTTCAAAAAACACACTTTTGGATTTAAAAAAAAAATATTTCAAATTTTTTTTTCGAAAAATCAATTTTTTGAAAACGGTTTGACGAAATATCTTTAAATTTTATTTTTAGGTGTAAATTAATTATTTCTTCAAAATTGCATACCAACTTTTTTTTTGAAAAATGTTAGAAAATTTTTATTTATAAAATTTTTTTTTTTGAAAAACGGCTACAACGATTTTTGAAATTTTTTTTCTAAAAATACATTTTTATACAAGAAATAAAATATCATACTTGGTTTTTGTATAAGATCATTTAAAACGGTGTTTAATTTATTTATAAAAACACATTTAAAATTTTCTTAATTTTCTTGAATAAAAAGCTTTAACATTAACTTAAAGCAAAAGAGCAAGTACGTGCGACTCCAGTAGTGCATTTTATTTTATTGCAAATAAATTCCATTCTTTTGAATCAAGTGATTGTTTTGAGATAAAACTTTTGTCATGTTTTTTATTTAATAAAACCAAATATTTGAATAAGATTATCGTTGTTCAACTTTTATTGTTTCAAGTGCATTTTAAAAAAATGCACTTTTTTGATTTTTTATAAAGCTAAATTGTCAACTAAAAATTCAAATAAAAAAACTAAGCCAGAGTTTAATAGTATTGATTTCGTATGTTAAAAAAACATCACTGGCGGCATTTTCACAAAGTGAGCTTCTCGTTTTCACGCACTGTTAACAATGTTTCAGATTACTTAAATTACTTAATTTATGGTTGTTAGCGGTTCGTCACTTCATCAAGAATTAAGAACTAATCTAGATATTAATGATTGACAGATAGGTCGTGTTTGAGAAAATAAAAAAATAAATCATGAACCGCGTGCATATGTTGTGGTTTTACTGAGAATTGATTGATGTTCTGACACTTAATGTGCAACAAAATCATCCGAATTACACAAATTATAATTTTTATTTTATCTTTCTAATTATGTCTTGAATCAAGGTGGTAGATGTTTTGAAATGTTAATCGTGTTTTTAGTGCAGTAAACTGGCTTATTGAAGAGAATCAAGATGGTCGAACTTTTATTTTATTTATTTTATTAATATAATTATTCTATTATCTTTGATAAAAGTTAGTACCGAAACCTAGTATTGTATACGCCTTATTTTCACTTAAATTAAATTCAATTTTAATTTATATCATTAAAACAAATTTAATGACAAAATTTTACAGAAAGAAGACCTTTCATCGATGCCATCATTATTTTTTTTTATGTTATCTTTTTCATGTCTAACTAAACAATGTTAAAAAAATTTTTTCGAAGTTTTCTTTTGAAAAGTTGTTCAATATTTTCTTAAAAATAGCATAAGATTTATTTCTAAAGAATGTTTGAACAATTTTGTTGTATTTACCTTATAAGAAAATATATATATTAAAGAATAGCTTTGACAATTTTCAATGTGTTATTTCAAAAAATTCATTTTTATACAAGAAATACTTCATTTTTTTTGACAAAATCATTTAAAACGGTGCTAAAGTAGTTATAAAAACCAATTTTACATATTTTTGTAAATTACTTCCTTAAGAATCAAATTATAATTTAGTTATTTAATCCTTAATTTTTTAATATAAAGTTTTATCATTCAAGCTGTGGTTTCCATTAAAGAAATACGTGTAACTCAGTTGTGCATTATATTTATTATTTTAATTTTATTTAATACGTAGTTGGCAGCAATATAAAGACAAAAAAGTCTTTTTTTTTTTATAAAAATTGATGATAAAGTTCTCAAAATTTAGATAAAATAAAATGCACGACTGGGTCGCACGAACTTGCTCTTAGAGTTAAAGTTGCTTAAATTTTTAAGACTTTATATAGAAATTTGGAAAAAAAAAAATAAAATTCGTTTTTTAAAAAAAATAAAATAAAATCTAAAATTGAATTGCCCTCCAAAACAAGTATGCAGTTTTGATTGATATATTAACATGCATTTTTAGAAAAAAATTTTCAAAATCGTTAGAGCCGTTTTTAAAAAAAATAATTTTTTATAAATAATTTTTTGGAAAAAAAGTTTTAAAATAAAATTGGTATGCCATTTTGTAGAAATCACTAATCAACATCTAAAAACAAAATTTCAAAAAAATTCAATGTCCCGTTTTCGAAAATTTGATTTTTCAAAAAAAAATTTTCAAATTTTTTTTTAAAATCCAAAAATTATTTTTTTGGAAATTTTATTTTTGGTTTATACTTAAATAATATACATGCTTCTGTACAAAAAGTTTCGTTGAAATCGAATAATCAGTTTCGGAGATAATCGGATTTGAAAAAAACCGTTCTATGGCAGGTACCGTTAATAATGATTTTCAAAAAAAAATTTTTTCATTGGAAGATAAACCTTAGCTTAAAACTAACATTTGAATTTTTTAAACAAAATCGTTGGAGCCGTTTTTGAGATATTTCAATTTTACTTAAATCGGTATATGACATGTACCGTTATTTTTGGTCCAAAAAAATTAATTCCAAAAACCCCTCTGGAGAGTCGCCAAATAACGCTACATACCAAGTTTGACATTAATCGGTCCATCCGTTTAGGCTGTAGCTCGTTATACAGACAGACAGACAGACAGACTGACAGACAGACAGACAGACGGACTTCCGGGACCCACTTTTTTGGCATTGTCTACCATCGTAATGTCATGGAAAAATGTTATCTCAACTTTTTTTTTTTGTACGAATGCATAACTTGATATATAGTACCTATATCGCAAGTAAAAATATGTATTGAAGAATTTTTTGGCATTTTTTGAAGCCTCCATTTTTAATAAAATAAAATATGTACACGACTAGGTCAAAAGTAGATACTTGCTATTATGTTAAAACTTGCCCCAAATCCCAAATGCAAACATTTTTAAACATTCATAAAAAAGTATTTTTAACTTATATTGTAATAAATTCAATTAAATATAATATATAAAATTTTGTATTTAAAAAAAAACTTCTTTTTAAGTAGTTTTGGCCATCAGATGAAGTACATTATGTCATAAAATTTCTTGTAAAACGAAGAACTTTCATAATTTTTTTGTTTTGAAAATCGTTAAGAAAATATTTTGTTATAAATCAAATTTTTCAAAAAACGAAATAATAATCGACGGGTAGGCACAAAATTTCAAAAAAATGTATGTTATCCAAAAATTGATTTTTCAAAAACTAAACTTTTGTAATCCAAACTTTTGTAATCCAAACTTATTTTTTTTTATTTTTCTAAATTTTTAAATTATAAGGTTTCTAAATTTTTTTTTGTTGAAATCAGTTTGTTGTTTAAAAGAAAATCCAACATGAAGAAAATGGTTCTATGACTGTTCCCTTAAAAACGATCCAAAAAATATTTTTCTTATCTCAAAAGTACGACCTTGTTTACCAGCATCGGCAAATGAATTTTTATAAATAAAACCGTTAGAGCCGCTTTTGAGAAAAAAAAACTACCTTTTTTATATGTCGATGCTGCGTATTTTTTGTAGTAGTAGTAAAAATGTGATTTTATTATTTACCAATATTAATCTATCTTTGTTTTACAATTTTCACAAAGTTTAAAGCATTGACTTATGCCGTGTCGGTCAGCCCGAAAAAAAGAGTAGGTATTATCTAAACTAACATAATTTTTAGTTTACATACATTTTAAACGTTAAAGGCTCATTTAATTTAAAAAGATTGTGGTATTCTGTCATGATATCTATGAATTTAAAGTAAAGACACAATTTAAAAAGCTTCATTCATAATTTGGTTTCAAAATCTTTGTGCTGTTTGGCTTTGGACGAAGCTGCTTAGAACATTCCAGTTTGATCCATTTAAAATTTCCGTGGTTTTTGTATATTTACAAGAAATATTACCAGGAATTTTTTTTGCATGGTTGAAGAGAGATTAAATAAAATTATATTTTGAAAATATTGATTTTTTTTTATGAGTCTAAAAAGATGTCCTGTCTCTATTTTTAAAAATAAATGTGTATAAGTAAGAAAGTACTGAAGAAAATATTGCTAAAATTCTTGATCTATTTGAAAATGTGTCGTTATTTTTGTTACGAGTTCATTTGAAATTATTTTCATTTTTGTTAAATTTTTTTTTAACTATGTTCGATGGAAAATAAAATTTTCTACAAAGCCTTACCAACATTTATGTTTATAAAACGCGAGGTTTATTTACTAGTTCTTGTGGTTTAAAGCAGTTAGGGGTAACAGTTGCTACCCTTCAAAAAGGATTGCATTTTTTCTCTTTTTATAATTCAAACCTTTTGATCTCATAAATCCATACTTACCTTGTTTTATATATAAGTTTAGGAGTTTTAAATAAAATATATATTCTTTTAACTAAACCTTTCATCAGTCGGTAGGTACTATTCATCGTCAATTGCTAAACTACAAAATGTTTATTTTTTTTTAAATTTTATTTATTATTATTTTATTAGTCAGCATCTTACATTAATCTAATATTATTATTTTTTATCAATTATTTATTGAAAACTATGTTAAACTATTCATCTATGTTATTTCCAAATATTTTACTCTAAACTAAAATATAGTGTTTTTTTTTCTTAGTTGAAAAAAAAAAAAAAAAAAATAAATAGTTATCATCTTGGGTGACATCGAACTCGTTCAAACGCTTGGGGGTTTTTGTTCTAAAAATATCAAAAACAAAAAATAATATCATGAACTTCATCTGGATTTCAAATGAAGCAAAGATGATGCACAGAAAAACAATGAACAACTATGATGGTGCATGCATGAGTTGATATTATATGGTCTTCCAGTTGTGTTAGATGAAACAATATTATTAAAATCCCAAAATGTCAAGTGCGTGCAGACATAAAAGAAAATTCCTTAATATTGTTTACGAGTATGTTTATGATTTTTGAAGATAAAAATAGACCGAAGTTTATAGTCAGGGCAGTAGCGTTGAAAATTAGTTTTTTTTGACTTCCGAAAAAAAGTCCTTATTGTTGAAATTTTTTCTTAAGATTTTGGATCTTGCAAGGAAACTTTTTTTTTAGTGTCTGCGAATTAAGATTAAAAAGTTGTTCTTTTTACGAGTTTTTTTTTTCACTCCACAACGCAACTTCCCAGACTATTAGTACACAAATGTTTGGATTTCTATGGAATGGTTTTGTTATTTGTGCCATTCACGTAATGATTTATACCAGAAAGAAAAAAATAAAAACACACAAATATTTTACTGCACAGAAATGAAATAAATGAAAGAAAAATAAAAAAAAAAAAATCAGCAAGGATTTGATTACTTTTGCATTTGGTTAAACCGCATAAAATGCTTCTCAATTGCTATCTCTTATACACAGCATCCATCCATCATTCATAAATGGATCATCTGTGTAAGCTAAGAAGACAGTTTTTTCCTTTCCTCTAACAAACTGGATGCGGATAGTTGTGCCTAATGACATGGATGAAGTGACATTTTGTAGATGATTTTTTTTTTTTTTTTAATTTCTTTAAAGACATACCACCACAGGAGTCAGATGGATCGTGCCAGATGCAATGAACCGATAGTTATTGTGGCTGATGTTTAGTTTTTGTATTTTTTTTTTTTTTTTTTGTGATATTTCCCCGGGAAATTTGACTGGGGGTTCAAATTACCCCACGGATATTGCTCTTAAGTGAGATTAAATATTTTTTTTTTTTACTGGGCATGTGGTTAAATGAAAATAAAAATGTTGAAGAAATTTATTTATAATGCAAGCACAGAAGAAATATAGTGAAGATACTACACATATATAGGAAGAGACTGGATGTTATGAGACAAAGTATATTTTTGTATTTTGGATTCACTGAAGTGAGGATTTTAGGGAGAATTTTACCAAGTCAAAAAAGTTTTTTTTTACAATTCATAAAAAGTATTTTATATTCTGGCAATTTGTCAATCATGGCAATCCAATTGATAGGTATCAAAATATAAGATTTAAAAACTGGGTGATGTTTTTGGGTACTTGTTTCACAACCAATGAAGAAGAAAATAATAAAAAAAAAAACTCTTCCCAAGAAAACTTACCACTTCCGGACAACTTGCAACAATGCGGTGAAGCAATGGGTAATATACAAAAAGATGAGCTTAAGCTCTTTTCTCACTTTGTCTTAAGATGTATTTCAAGAAAATGCGATTGATGGCTTGAAAAGTAAGAAAAAAAACTTTAACTCATTGTTTTTGCATGCAATTCAATATCAGCATAAGAAAGAGCACAAAATTTTTGTAGTTTTTAGAGCAATTCGGGAGAATACCAATTCCTAAATTTACCAAATATTGATGAATTGAAATTAGAAAATTTAATAAAAACTAGCATTCTAAGCAAAAGTTGACCTTTCTCATAAGAAAAATATATTGCGTAGTTAATTTTTTTTTTTTAAATCATGTGGAATCGATCCAACTATAAGTCCTCATTTATAAAATATAGTTAAATTGATAAGATTACACTTTTTATCACCGTTTCGCTTATATTGACCAGCAGTGTAGTATGCTTAATGACTATTTATAAGACTGTCAAAATGGCACAGGGTAGTAGCCAAAAGAATAACGTTCAACGAACTTTTTCCGTTTTATTTATTACCAGAAAAAAGAAAATCATTTTTCTTAAAAAAAAAAAAAATCGAAAAAAATCTACCTTTTTTTTTAAATCCATCACCTTTAAATCCATTTCTTTATATGACAACTTACAATAAATTTTATATCATCTAAAAGCTTATTATTTCACCTTTAATATGACGCTTCAATCATATTTCTATCATGTTTAAAAAAAAAGTTATCATTTTTTAAAACCAGATTACGGTACTTCCTGTCAGGTGTTTTGAGGTATTTTTTAAGTTTTTCAATTTAAGATTGTGCAACAAATGACAGGTAATATTATCAGCATTCGTAATAAAGTTAAATTTAAATGTGCTCTAGATCAGAAGACATATATCGTGTTTAGAAAAAGAACATCTTTTCACCGTTATCTCAAGATTTTAAATACGAAACTAATTGAAATTTTGCACAATTATAGTTTATTTAATTACCTATCTACAGTATAAATTTCATTTATCTATCTTTTAAAACAAAAAAGTTAAAACTAATTGATTTTTCCTGTCGCTTTTTCGTTTCATCTTGTTTCAAATCACTATACGATACTTAAGAAGTTTTCACTTCAAAAGTCAAAGCAGATGTTAAAATACAACATTTCGAGGGATAATTCCTCCGTATCAGTTGAATAAGGTTTTCAAATTAACCAATTTTTCAATCCTTCAAGTAACTCAATTTAACACTCTTACAACTATAGTTTTTTTTTTCCTTGCACACATTGAGAGCAAAACTTAGGACATGCTTGGTTTTAGCTTAGATACAAAACAGCCATCCCTAAATACTATGGTGAAGCTTATGAGTGCATACTCCAGGATTAGACATTATAGAATACAGAAAGCTAAGAAAACTTTTAGCAATATTAGAGCAATTTAGGAGAACACTAAGCTTTTTTCTTAACTCAAAATCGGGCAAGAAAAAGTTTCCTATAAACCTTTGAAGCACTCTTCATAATCAACTGCGCTAATAGTATAATTGGCACTCTTGGATTGACTAGAAAAGGCGAGTTTTTTTTTTATAGTATGTTACAAGAGTCTTTTTCTATTGATGAAAGGTAAAAAATCTGTGAGCCAAAAAATATTAACGTTAAAATTCTCCAGCCTATAGTGTTAATCGTCAATTAGTGAAGTAATCTTCTATGACGAAGACGAAGACATTCAAAAACTTTTTATATGGTAAAATTCTCCCTCATTAGGAGTACACAAAAACATCAAGAAGACATCAAGAGGCGAAAAAAAAAAAAAAAAATAAAACCAAAACCAAAAAAACGTAATGAAGCCTAGAGACTTTGGAATATAATGGTAAAGTGGTAAGAATCATGACAGGCGTATGCGTTTTTATGGAAAAACTATTAGAAATAGGATATGGTGTTTGTTTAGTGATAGAAACTTTGTAACATACCTTGATTGTTGTTGTTATTGTTGGTGTTTTTGTTGTTGGACGGTTTTGACTCTGCTGGTGGTGGTGGAATAGGAGATGTTGATTTGTCTATCGTTGTTGTTGTTGTTATTTTATTAAAACCCGGTACAGTGAAGGTCTTTGTTGTCACATAACGAACTGATTCAACTCTTGTTTGCCATTTTTGAAATGTATTTATTACGTCACTCTTGAGTATTGTACGCAATCCGGGAGACGATGACGATGTGGCATTTATTTTTTCGTTTACTGAATTTTTCTCTACATCATTGCCATTTTGAGTTGGTGTTGATGGAGGTGGTGAAGATGTTGATGTTGACTTATCATTATTTTCTGGAAAAAAGGAAAAATATGAATATGATAAAAACGGATAAATTATAATTTTCTTTAAAAAAAACATGGACCTCAATGATTTAAAGCTTGAAAATATAAAAAATGTTGCAGTTGAAGGGAATCTGCTTATTGAATGATTGGTACCGACCGGAAATGAGATCATTATGAATATAATGGTTTGTATAATTTTTTTTTTAAGAATGAAACATCAAATGGGATTGAAAAATGTATTTTTTTTTTTTAAACAACTAAAATACAAATTTTTGCTATTCTTTTTCCGATGAAATATAAAACCAAGCATGAAAAAACGTCCTCTTTTAAAAAGAATGCATAAATTGAAAACAAGCATAAGCGGATCTAAAGGTTTAAAGCATTTTTACATAAAAATTTGGTGAGTTTTGAAAATAAAAAAATTTAACAAAAAAAAGAAAAATTGCTCTTCAAATTAAAAAAAAAAAACAACTCTTTAAATGAAACTGAACTAAAAAAATATGCAGTTTAATTTCTTTTATAAAGATTCATTTAAAAAAAAAAAAAAAAATTGAAATCGTTAGAACTGTTTAAAAAAAAATTGTGTAATACTTTTTTGAAAAAAAAGTTTTAAAATATCCAAAATTTTTTTAAATATCCAAAATTTTTTTTTTTCAAAACTTTGTCTTTGATTTAAATAAAAATCGTCAAAATCATATAAAACCATTCCAAAATCGATGAAACTTGGTACACTTGGAGAGTGCCGAGTTCAAAAACGTCAAAAAATGTTTGAAATTAAAATCTAAATATATCCTAAATATTCCGTTTTTTATTAAGTATTGTAATTTTTTGTTATTTTATGTTTTTTAATCTTCAAACATTTATGCCTAGTTGGCAACAATACAACTCTAAAATAGTCAATTTAAAAAAAAGTAACTAGTAAAGTTGTCAAAACTTTTGATAAATTAAAAAAAATCCAAGAAATACAAAAATAAATAAAATGCTCGACTGGGTCGCACGAACTTGCTCTTAGAGTTAAAGTTGCTTAAATTTTTAAGACTTTTTATAAAGAAATTTGGAAAAAAAATAAATATCGTTTAAAAAAAAAAATTAAATTAAATCTGAAATCAAATTGCCCTCCAAAGTAAGTATGCAGTTTTGATTGATATATTAAGATGCATTTTTAGAAAAAAAATTTTCAAAATCGTTAGAGCCGTTTTTAAAAAACTAATTTTTTGGAAAAAAAGTTTTAAAATAAAATTGGTATGCCATTTTGTAGAAATTACTAATCAACATCTTACAACAAAATTTCGAAAAAATTCAATGTCCCGTTTTCAAAATTTTTTTAAAATTCCAAAAATTATTTTTTTGGAAATTTAATTCTTGGTTCATATTTAAATTATATAAATGCTTCTTCACAAAAAGTTTCGTTGAAATCGAATAAGCAGTTTCGGAGATAATCGGATTTGAAAAAAAAAAAAACGGTTCTATCGCAGGTACCGTTAATAATTAAAAGGTAGACCTTAGCTAAAAACTACTACTTGAATTTTTAAACAAAATCGTTGAAGTCGTTTTTGAGATATTTCAATTTTACTAAAATCGGTATATGACAAGTACCGTTATTTTTGGTCCAAAAAAATTAATTCCAAAAACCCCTCTGGAGAGTCGCCAAATAACGCTACATACCAAGTTTGACATCAATCGGTCCATCCGTTTAGGCTGTAGCTCCTTATACAGACTGACAGACGGACGGACGGACTTACGGGACCCACATTTTTGGCATTGTCTACCATCGTAATGTCATGGAAAAATGTTATCTCAACTTTTTTTTTGTACGAATGCATAACTTGATATATAGTACCTATATCGCAAGTAAAAATCTAAAATTATGTTATTTTTTAAATTTAGCATGTTTTGTATTTTATAATCAAAATTTTTGATTTTTTCAAGGAATAAGAAAATATACCTTAATCCAGAAGGAACACCATTTTGAAATGAATTTAGGTAAATTTTTAACTTACATGCCTGCTGTTTTCCCAACAAAAATTCTATTTAAAATGCTTTTCTACCCGCCATTTTGGAGCCGCCATTTTGAATAAACAAAAATTGGCACTTTTTTGTATTTTCTATACTTATATCTTTCAGTGTAACAATTTTATCATATTTTTTTCAATTAATTGCCTTTTCAATGATTTTTTGATTGCAAAAAGGATGAAATAGTGAAACATTATTCATCTGTTCCCACATAACTTCTAAACTACTTTTTAAAACGGGAGCGGGTCATAATTCTGCTTGTCAAAATTCTGTACGACAAAATTCTGTGGGGTCAAAATACTGTAATACCATAATTCTGTACGTCATTATACTGTAAATACAAAATTCTGTACGTCAAAATACTGTATCAACAAAATACTGACATGCAAAATTCTGTTTTGTAAAATTCTGTACGGCAAAATACTGTATATCAAAATTCTGTAAAAATGCTGTAAAAAAATATCGTTTTGATAATGTAAAAAAGTGCGCGCGATTTACAGAATTTTGATGTACAGAATTTTGAAATACAGTATTTTGACCAACCAGAATTTTGCTATACAGAATTTTGACTTTCAGAATTTTGTTCCTACAGCATTTTGCACATACAGAATTTTGACATACAGTATTTTGGCATACAGTATTTTGAATACAGAATTTTACAACATACAGAATTTCGACCCCAACCCTTTTAAAACTTTACAAAAGTGGTATCGTTGGAAGTGTCTTACTCGTGCAATGGTTATAGGCTATGTGACATCACAATATGTGAAAATTTCGTTTTTAACGGAACTCTTTGGAATGGGTTACCGACGATTTCAACGATATTACTTTCAAAAGGACACGCTGTACTTAACGGCTGATAACACTTTAATATCAATCGTTAGAACTATTTTCTAGCAAACTTATCTTTAAAATAAGCGATTTTATGGTATAGTTGTTGTTATTTGTTTAATTTTTTTTTAAATTTTTTTCAAGACAATCTTTAACTAAAAATAAGGAACGAATGTGCAAAAATATACCGAAAACATCAGTTTTAAAACAATATTTTTGTCAGAAACTCAAAAGACTGATACAAAAATCTATCAAAGATACATTTCTCACAACTTGCTCTTGAAGCTTTGTGCATATCTATCAATTGAAAATTCTTTATTTATCTTGAACGTCTGGTTTTCCAAAACAATCGTTTTTGTGAAAAATTCCTCATGTTTGAATAATTATTTATCTTACAGTAAATCTCATCTTCCGAATATAAACATACACAAACCTCGAGTGTTGAAAAAAGAAATTTCTGTGTAGGATTGGTGTTTTATTTTGCTAGGCAAATTTTATTGTTCCGCTTCCGTGATATACAAAATCGTGCAATTCCCTGTCTGAAGAGGTGCAATTGAAATGTTCTATCCAACATTTACACTTTAATAAAATTTCTGGCATTGAATTTTTGAATTCTAACCATACAAAAATTGAGTGCTTTTTTCAAGCACCTGGCCCTAATAAAGAAAATTTTCAAAATTATGCATGAAAATCTTTTCCGACATTTGTAATATATCCAAATTTTCAAATTAACTCACAGTCAAGTGCAAAATGCAAACAAAAATATTGCGCAGTGTAAAATCCTTTCAATTAGCATCTAATGATTTTTGTGTCATTACAAGAATATTACACCGACAGACATTTGGGTAACAGCTGCACAAATAAGATGACAGATATGTTTGACATTTTTAAACAAACGCCCGCCATTGCTCAACCGGAAACTTGATCCATCGAGCCAAGAAAAATGCATTTTTTTTTTTCAAAAAATGAACACGTTTTTGATATTTTTATTTTTTTTTTCTTGTTTCAAAAACGATGTGATGCTGCTGATGAAGGTAAATGAAATACACCTTTCATAAAGAATATAAAACAAACAATTAATATCAAAAAAATTTTAATATTTATTTTGAAATATGAAGGGTATACGTTTTTGACATTGATCTAAGAGGTGTGTTATGAGTTTTTGAAAAACTTTGTGTGTGTTTTCAAGTTTTTTTTTTTTTTTTTTAAGGAGACTTGAGAGTTTTATGACGTGGGAGTGATGATTTAATGTCAGTTAATTAGATATTTTTAGACAGGGGTTTAGTTTATAACATTTTGTTTTGAAAAAGTTGTTCAATGGTGAAATTTGTCAAAAAAGTGAATTATGGATTGTTTCGTTAGGGGCAGTAGAAAATCAACTCAAAATTTTATTTTTTTGGCTGCATTAAAAAATTTTATTTTATTATTTTAAAATATAAGGTGTGAGTTGATATTGAAGATATTTTTTGGTATGACGTTGTATTTTATATCCAAACTTTCGTTGCAATTCATTACTTAGATTTGTGTTATTCAAAAACAATGCAAAAAAAAAATAAAATGGGTATTTGGAACGGTAGACATTACAAGATTTAAAATGTTATTACTGTTGTAACTACAGGACAATTTAAAATAAAAGAGGTAGGATTTTTGAAAATACTTGTCTTTTCATTTTTGTCATTTTTGGCTGGCAAGACTTAGCAGCAACAGTAGATAATATCATTGAATTTAAAATGTATACAAAAAAATCCAAATTAAATCCAAGTAAAACTTTTAATATACCATCATCTTTATTTTGACATTTTGAAGCCGAAGGTCCAAAAGGTTATGGTGACCTCCACCACATAAATTATTCAGATGTAAGCTTTCAAACAGGACTTTTTATTTCAATCCACCCAGATATTCTAATGTCAAAATACATAAGTTTATATCGAAATTGTTAGATTTCGATTGAAAGAAAGAAAAGAAAACTATGAAAATTTATGCACTAATTTTGGTATAGAAAAAATATTTTTTTGACCGTTTGATTTCTGACTTTTTCGTAAACAACTTAACCGATTTCAAGGAAAATTTTTATACAAAAACTTTTCAGTAGCCTTAAAATTGAAGAAAATTTTTGAAAAAGTCAATTTTGGATTTTTTTAAAATCTTTCAAATTCTTTTTTGAAAAATCATACTTTTTGATAAATTGATATATTTACTTGAAATTTGTTTAATGTGGAAAAAAAAATTTCTTTCAAACGCCAAACTATTTTCTAAACAAATTTCGAAAGTTTGTCACAGTGAGCCTGAACAAGTTTAAGGTTGACCTAAAATGACGACAAAAACTAAAGATGAGGCTTTGTTCCTGAAGGCCTCAGCAATAATAATCCGTTTTTACCAAAATCGGATTAGCTTCCTTTTTCGAGATACCCCCCGTAAACGTGTTTTTTTCGAGAAAAATTCATATCAACGCAAGGCTCGAGTACGATAACTTAGGCGCCGAGAATTTAAAACGGTTTTTAGTAGAGGTATTCAATACAATCATTTTTTGTTTTGGGAGGGAGGGTCTAAGTCCCCCCCTTTAGGCGGGAGGGGCAATTTTCTAAAAAATCAAACAAAAAATTATTTAAAAACAATGGCAACACTTACAGTTATGAATGATATCTTTTTCAAAAGCTAGAATTGTACACTTAATTATAGTTTCTAAACCAAGTTATTTTAAACAGTTATTTTCGAAATAATCGATTCCAAAGTCAACAATTGTGAAAAAGAAGTTTAAAAAAATACATTGAATACGATTTTTGTCAAGACTTTGGGTTTCATTACGGGATAAATAGATAAAGTAAACTACCTCAATAAATTCCTTATCAAATACTGAAAACCATATGTTTCTATGCCTTTTAGTTTTTGAGAAAATTTAAAAATAGGAAAACTACTTTCTTTATCTTATTTTTATTTTCTTGGATATTTTGCTTTGCCATTATCAAAAATCAAAAATTAAAAAGTACTGTGCTTAATCTACTTCGATTCTATGAATTTGTTTTATTTCCATTTAAAATTGGATCTTAAAAATAAAATTTCTTAGTACCAGTGTGGTACCAGAACGCTCATTAGTGAGCCTGATAAAGAAAGTAGTTTTCCTATTTTTCAATTTTCTCAAAAACTAAAAGGCATAGAAACATATGGTTTTCAGTATTTGATAAGGAATTTATTGAGGTAGTTTACTTTATCTATTTATCCCGTAATGAAACCCAAAGTCTTGACAAAAATCGTATTCAATGTATTTTTTTAAACTTCTTTTTCACAATTGTTGACTTTGGAATCGATTATTTCGAAAATAACTGTTTAAAATAACTTGGTTTAGAAACTATAATTAAGTGTACAATTCTAGCTTTTGAAAAAGATATCATTCATAACTGTAAGTGTTGCCATTGTTTTTAAATAATTTTTTGTTTGATTTTTTAGAAAATTGCCCCTCCCGCCTAAAGGGGGGGACTTAGACCCTCCCTCCCAAAACAAAAAATGATTGTATTGAATACCTCTACTAAAAACCGTTTTAAATTCTCGGCGCCTAAGTTATCGTACTCGAGCCTTGCGTTGATATGAATTTTTCTCGAAAAAAACACGTTTACGGGGGGTATCTCGAAAAAGGAAGCTAATCCGATTTTGGTAAAAACGGATTATTATTGCTGAGGCCTTCAGGAACAAAGCCTCATCTTTAGTTTTTGTCGTCATTTTAGGTCAACCTTAAACTTGTTCAGGCTCACTGTGTTGTAAAAAAAAAATTTTTTTTAAAACGGCTCTAACAACTTTCAAAATAATTTTTTTTTTCAAAAATTCTTTATTTTCATAGGAAATCAAATGGCATACTTCATTCCGAGATTAAAAGCATTTAAAAAGGTGTTTTCGTAATTTTAAAACCAAACTTGTATACCTACACATTTTACATTTTTTTATAAAATTAATGAATAGATTAAATTAATATTATTGCCTTAACATTGTAAGCAAATTTAATCATAAGAGCAAGTACGTGCGACCAAGTCGTGCATTCTTTTTTTTTAGGTATACCTACTTAAATTAAAACTAAAAATTATATAAGAAAATATAATTTTTTTTTTTAAATCGTAATACCAAATTATTGAAAAATATTTTAGACTCACTTAAAAGATTTGTATGTCTTTAATTTGACTTATTTAATTATTATTTATTATTATCTTTTATTAAAAAATCCTAATATTCCACTTTTTACTTGCTCTATAGGGCAAGTATTGGTTTCGTGTAGAAAAAAAAAAATCGAGGTTTTAATCAAAACCAACATTACGATGATGGAGAAGATCAAAAAAGTGGTTTTCGTCATGCGCCGTCCGTCGGTCTGTGCGTGTGTGCGTCTGTGCGTCCATCTGTACATCGAGCTAGGGCCCAAACGGATGGATAGATTTGCTTGAAACTTGGTACAGATGATTTTTACGTAATTCCCTAGACCGGTTTTTTTTATTTTTTTAATATCTCCATTTTAACGCATACCTCCCATATAACGTTTTCGAGGGGTGCCTATTGTTTCGCCCTTTTTACTTCGATTTCTGTTATTTCGTTTTTGACACAATTATTTTTGATTATTTCGCCATCCTTTATTTGGTTTTTCGTTTACTTCGTATTTCGATCACTTCGCCCAACTATAACTTCGCCTTGTGTCTTCTTGATTTTTATTTATTTCGCATTTTCATTACAAGTCCAATGAGTTGTTTCGCCAAGGTTCATTTCGCTTTTAGTTTATTTTGGCATCTGGTTATTCCGTCGTCAGTTTTGTGGATTGTTTTGGGTTTTGAAGACTTTTGGATTAAAGATAAGCAAATCGTTTTAATATAAGAGATCTGTTATCTTAAATTGTAACGAATTCGTTGTTTTTTTTATTTTTTGGGCATTTTTAAAATTAACAGGCACTATTATTCGCCACCATTTGTTTCGCCATTTTTTGTGGATGTTAATAGCCTAAGGGCGTTAAAATTCGCGCGAATTTTAACGCCCTTAGGCTATTAACATCCACAAAAAAATGGGCGAAACAATTGGTGGCGAAATAATAAAAGTCCAAGTGAACTAAAGGCGACTTAATTCCAAAACGAAATAATGAAAAAACGAAGTAATCAATAACAAAATAAACTAAAAACGAAGTCATAAGAAAACGGAGTATAAGTTTGTCGAAATAAGGAAAAACGAAATAAATAAAAAACTAAACAACAAAAATACGAAACAATAAAATAGCGAATCGACTAAGACGAAACAACCAAAAACCGAAATAAGAAAAGCGAAACAAACCATACCCGTTTTCGAGGTATTGCAAATTTCTCGAAAACGGATCTAACGATTTCGATCAATTTGGTGTGCGGAATACTCATATTGATTAAAACAAAACTGCGTTTTTAGTTTTTCTCAAAAAATGCGGAGAACGGAAATATGGCGTTGCCGTTTTTCAAAAATTGACATATTTTTTAAGTTCATATATTTCATCAAAGCATTAGTTATTTTATTTAAAATTTACAGAGATCATAAAGTATAAAATGTTAAAAAAAAATATTTTTAAAAACATTTTTGAAAAAAAAATTTTTTAATATAATTTTTAAACTTTTGATTTTTTTTTTTACAAAATCTTAAATTTCCAATAGATATTTAAGATAAAGATACTGTGAACTACAAGAGCAAGTACGTGCGACCCAGTCGTGCATTTTATTTTTTTTTTGTATTGTAGGTACCGATAGAAAATCGGTAGATTTCGATAACGAAAGTATCTTATTGACATTAAAAAAAATAAAATTATCATATTTTTAAGAATTTTTGTTAAGATTAATTTCTTAAAGCGTATTTGACTTTATTTAAAGTTAAAGAATTGTTTAGTATATAAGGAAAAACAAAATTTTGTTTTTACTTTTTGACTTCAAATATTAAATGCTTTAATCTAGGAAACAAAATTGTTCAAATGATAAAAAAAAGTCTTCAATGAAATAACAAATTGATGTCAGGGGCATGCGGTTTACCAAACAGGAAAAAACAAATATTTTCAATCATAATTCTTCTTTCATCTTAAAAACATATTATACTATGTTGAAAGTTTTTTTTTGAGATAAATGTATCCGGTTTAAAATCTCACTAGAACAAATTGTTTTTTTTTCTTTTGTTAAAATATAATATTGTTTAAATATTACAAATTACAGTGATGTCAGCAATGTATTAATCGAACAACAAGGTTTTTATAAATTTAGCAATGAAATAATACAAATTAACAACAATAAATACTTAAGACTCTAGTCTGAAAATTAATCGGCCCATTAAAATTTATGACAAAAAAATTTTCAAATAAATATCCTTGCAATGAAATATTTTTTAGAACTATTTTATTTAACCTATTTTAAGAAGTGTGTCATCCAACCACTAGAATTTTCGTACCCTCTCAGAAATTATTTTTATAAAATTTGCCACAAACACCTGTGTGTATTTTGTCTATACAAAATTACTCATCCAACCCGCATTGTGTCATGTTATATTCTTAATTTCAAATCGATTTTAATTGTTTGTATTTTTAATTCAACAAAAATTGGCAACTTGTCATTTTGATAAATAGATAGGAATGTATTTTTGAATTAGAACTAATTCAAATTTGCAGACGAAAAATTTGGGCTTCCGTCCAAATTTAATCAAAAACAAGAAAAAACAACAAAAATATTGATCATTCATCAATAATCTAATTAAAATACTTTTGCTGCATTGAATTACTACATTCTGAATTCTTTTTCTTAAAATATCTTAATTGATTCATTTTTGTTGACATAAATTTTCGAATTTTTGGTTGAAAAAAAAAAAAACAAAAATAATTTTTTTCGAGTGCAATTCTGGATGACAGTCAACATCAGCAGTATTGAAACATTTTTTTTTTTTTTTTTTCAAAAAGAGGACAAAGGAAATTGCGATGTCTTTGAATCATCAGAAAATAAGGAATGTTTTTATTTTGGCTCTTCGGAAATCATTATGACTTTTTTTCTGCAAAACAAAAAATTTAAATGTTCTACTTAATGGGAAATAATTAAAAGAAAAATGTACACAAAATTTTGATGGCATCCACACGAGCAAGTGTTTAATGATTTATATTTTGTTTTTTAACATTTTTTCATAAATAAATATATTTTTGACAGTTTATGATTTTTTTCATTTTGTTTTTGTAACTTGATATGGATTTTAAATGTATTTTTTTCCTTAAAATAGAATTGAACTTAAATATATTAATTCAAATATATGCGTACTTCTGAATTTTTTAGTACAGAGTTTTCGCCTAAGTTCACTTTTTTGCAAATCAAATTCACCTTTTATAGGTCATAAATTTATTTGAACTTTATAATTTGAATTGAGTTCACATTGCAAAAACTATATCTTTGACTATAAGTTTAAATTTCAGCGCATACATTCCTTATAATCAGAGTTGTAAAAATATCAATTGAAAAAAAAAAAATGCATTTGAAATTAAAAAAAAGTTGTATTGCAATTAAAAAAATGCATTAAAAAAATATTTATTGCAAGTGAAAAAAAATTGCATTGAAAAAAAAAATGTATTGCAACTGAAAATATTTGCATTGAAAATAAAACTTTTATTACAAATAACAATATTTTGCATTAAAAAAAAATTGATTGCAAATTAAAAATTTTCTGCATTAAAAAACGAATTCAATGCAAAATGTGAGCATTAAATATTATTTTTTTCAATATTCATCGAATTTCTTACAATTTTGACTGTTTGCTAAATCAACTATAATTTTGAACCTAATGTATGGTCAAATAGCCAAAACTTTAAAAAATTGTACGAATATTAAAAAATATCTAATGCACACTCTTGCATTGATTTTTTTTTTCAATGCAGAAATTTTTTTATTTGCATTAAAATATTTTTATTTAGGTACAATAGAAATTTTACATTTTTGAGTTGCGATAACATTTTCAATGCAAAAATTTTTTTATTTGCAATAAATATTTATTTTAATGATATTATTTTTTTGTTTCAATACAATTTTTTTTTAATGCAAAATTTTTTCAGTTGCAACAAATATTTTTTTTTTGCAATATTTTTTTTTTTTTTTTATATTTTTAATGGAAAACAAATGCATTAAAAAAATATGATTTTTTACAACCATGCTTAGGTATAGTAAAAAATTTCGAGGTTATGTTGTCATGTTAGTCAGGGGCTCTTAATGAATATATTTCCCATTCTATTTATGCGTGAAAATATTTGTATTTCATAAATTGATGTTCTTAGCATGAAATTACTTAATTTCTTGATACATTTGATATTGAAAAAAAATTATTTCTTCCTAATTTTTTTACTTAGAAAAACCACAAAGTACATGAAACACACTTCATTTTCCTCCCAATAGACGTATTGGAATCTCAAAGGAAATTAAATTAAATTTTAAATTGCTGTTTGTTTTATTTATTATGATTGTTAAAACCATTTTCCTTGAAGATTTTATATTTTCAAAATAATAAAAAAAGAAGAATACAATTTTATTTCAAAACTGAAATAAAACAGAATTTTTTCAAGGCTACCATAAATGTGAATATTTTTGCAAAATTTTTATTAATTTTTTTTAATTTCATTTAGCTGATTTCTAAAGTTTTTATATTTTTCAATTTTCGAATCTTTAACAATGTGTATGCGTGGGGATTTTTTTCCTATACCTACCTACCTAAATTTTTATTTGGCAAAAATCCAACTATTCAATTTTCCTAAGTTTTGTTGTAGGTGTGAAGAGAATAGATGATTCAGAATGTGATAAAATATAAATTGCAAGATTTTTCTTAACACACTAAAGTTTAAGGTGTTTTTAACACCAAGAAGGCTAAAAACATTGCACCTACTTAAATAATATATCTTATTTGAAAATCACCTAGTAGTCGTCGCCTTTTATTATTTTGACACACTCTAATTTTATGCCAAAGGACACATTTTTCATTCACATTTTACTCAACTAAACAATTAGTTTCAAATTTATTAATTTTTGCGAAATTATCATCCTTGGGATGCAGAATATTGCGTTAATTTTATTTTGACAACATGGGTTTAGTTGTTGTTGGAAATGTCTATTTTGTTGCCAGAGACTAGGTTACACAAATTAGATGTGATTTAATTATCATCGACAAATTGTTTTAAATTTTGAAAATTTAATAGGTTTTTCCACTGTCACTTAAGTGAAGCTATTTTTGTTCAATGGTCTCAATATAATTTAAAGAAAAAGATATATTTTGAATTATAAATTAAAAACAGCTTGTTTGTTTAAAAATTAAAATATTAATAGGGTCACATAATACTATCAAATAAGAATTACATCAGCTGTTGAAATAAATAAATATTTACATTTGTTCCGATATAAATTCTAGTACAGGTAAAATAGTACATAAAATCAATAAATAAAAAAAAAAAATTGTTCCACTCATGAAACTTGGCAAAAAGTTTGCTTTTGGGATAAGAACCAAGTACAAAAAAAGTCTATACAAAAAAGTTGGGTGGAAGGGTGTTTTGGTCCCAAAAAGCCAATCATTCGCGTAAAACGTGTAAGAACTTATCTATAAATGTTTAATTTGTCATCAAAATGAATTTCGTAAGGGTACCATTTATACCATTGATTTTATCGGACTTATCGCGGATTTTCCCTATTTCCCAAAAAAACACCCTTTAACCTAAAATATTTGTGTAGACTTTTTGAGTTCTTGCTTTCTGTTATAAATGAAACATTTTTACCTATTTTCATTGGTGTAACAATTTTTTCCCAGTTTTTATGGTAGGTACTAATTCCGAATTTCATCATTTCTTAAAAAAAAAAACACCCTTTCACTCAAAATAATTTTTTACTTTTTATAGATTCTTAATTCTTATACCAACCAAAACTATTTCACCAAGTTTTAAAAATTAATAAAATATAAGTTAGCTGTTATGATACCTTTCTCACACACAACTTAACCTATCAAAAAAACACCCTTTCACCCAAAATATTTTTAAAAACTTTATGAATCCTTTGTCCCTGTTTTATCTTAAACCTTCATCCCAAATTTTGTCAGTGTAGCATGTTTTTCACATGGGTTTCGGTTATATTTTACCTGTTGAGATCAAAAAACAAGCACCCTGGTTTTAAATCGGAAATAACTTTTCTTAGAGCAATCGTTTTGACTTTATTTTTATGTCATTAGATTCAGCGTTAAAAAATACCTTGAAAACATGTGTCATATGATGATATTCGACAAACAATTTTTTTCAGTATATTTTTGACCTTCACCCCCTCCCTCTTGTCCGCGAAAAAACACCCTTCCACCCAACTTTTTTTTATAGACTTTTTTTGTATTTGGTGGAACAATTTTTTTTTTATAAATGCCTATTTTACCTGTACTATTCATGAAGATTTCTAACCTATAATTGTCGTATACAGTGAATTTCTGAAACTGAAGTTTTTCGAGAACTTAACCTTAATTTATTTCTGTTTTTGTCAAAATTTACTATTTCGAATTTTTTAAAGAAAAGGTGCAACAGCTTTTTAAATTTTAGGGTGCTCGTGTATTGAGCCAATTTTTGTAGAAAACTATAAAAAAAGAAATTGATAAAATTTATTCGAGGTTGTGGTAAACGAAAAAGGAAGATATAATGAAATTAAATATACACTGAGCGAAAAAGGCGAATATTTTGTGAAATGTTCGAAATAGAATTTTTTTCTATTTGGTTTTAGAACAGACATAAGTGTAGCTATCACCCATTTCAGGCTTATCTATTCTTTACCGGACACCCTGTATATTAGGGTGGGTCAAAAAAAATGGAAATTTGTTTTTTTGATTTGGTACTTCGAAAACTCGATTGCTAGACACCTCTAGAATATACTCACCAAATATGAGCTCTTTATCTTAATGGGAAGGTCATCCGCTTTTCAATTTTCCATTTTTAAATCAAGCTTCTACTAAAAAAAAAAAATATTTTTTTATTAATTGACTTTTTAGTCAATTTTTTTACATATTCTTGTAGAAAATTGAACGCTCTACAAAAAAGGTTAAATACACTTTTTTGAATTATCTAAACGTTTAGTAGATATTTGAGGTCCAAAAATCGAAAAAATCTTAAAAAATTCGTTTTTTGTTCTTAATTTTGTAACAAATTGAAAAATTATAATAATCAAACTCGCATGACTTATTCTTGTAGGAAACAGATTGCTCCACAAAAAAGGTTATAATAACTTTTTTTATTAATCTAACCATTTGAATGATATTCGAGGTCAAATTTAAACAAAAATATAAAAATTTTTTTTACTTTTCAAAATTTTCTAATTCACTGAAAAGTCATTATTATTAAATAAGTAAGACGGATACAAAAGACGAATTTTTTTAAGATTTTCTCGATTTTTGGACCTCAAATATCTACTAAACGTTTAGATAATTCAAAAAAGTGTATTTAACCTTTTTTGTAGAGCGTTGAATTTTCTACAAGAATATGTAAAAAAAATTGGCTAAAAAGGCAATTATTAAAAAAAATATATTTTTTTTAGTAGAAGCTTGATGTAAAAATGGAAAATTGAAAAGCGGAGGACCTTCCCATTAAGATAAAGAGCTCATATTTGGTGAGTATATTCTAGAGGTGTCTAGCAATCGAGTTTTCGAAGTACCAAATCAAAAAAACCAATTTCGATTTTTTTGACCCACCCTACTGTATACAGGGTGTCCCAAAAGTTAACGTCGAAACGAAAACGGTAGATAGGGAAGGTGGTGACAGTTATCAGAAAAATAATAAAAAAAATCGCAGCCATATATGTATTTTGTGAGTTATGGGCATTTGAAAAAAAGTCGGAAAAATGGTCACCCTGTGACGGTTTTTCATGTGCCGTGACTACAAATCTTAATTTTTCTCATTTTTTTTCTTTTGTTACAGAACCTTGAATAACCCTGCTATCAAATGCATTCAAAAATTTTAACGGGGGAAAATATTACTTTTTTACCCAACTTAGTACTAAAAAAATTTACATGACTCTAATTCAATGAGCCGTAGTGTAAAAAAAATGCACTACGATGTTTCGGCAAGTTGCCTTAAAAGTTGGTGTGTTCAATTCTCTTTTCAAAATGGTATAACATTGTTTGGAATATTTCATAAATAACCGAGATAATTTTTTTTTTCTTAAGAAATCCGACTTTTTTTAGGTAATTTTTCCATATTATTTAAGTTTTTGTATTCTGAAAGGTTCTGAAAGAGTACAAAACTTGAATAATATGGAAAAATTACCTCATAAAAAAGTCGGATTTCTTAAGAAAAAAAATTTTATCTCGGTTATTTATGAAATATTCCCAACAATGTTATACCATTTTGAAAAGAGAATTGAACACACCAACTTTTAAGGCAACTTGCCGAAACATCGTAGTGCATTTTTTTTACACTACGGCTCATTGAATTAGAGTCATGTAAATTTTTTTAGTACTAAGTTGGGTAAAAAAGTAATATTTTCCCCCGTTAAAATTTTTGAATGCATTTGATAGCAGGGTTATTCAAGGTTCTGTAACAAAAGAAAAAAAATGAGAAAAATTAAGATTTGTAGTCACGGCACATGAAAAACCGTCACAGGGTGACCATTTTTCCGACTTTTTTTCAAATGCCCATAACTCACAAAATATATGGCTGCGATTTTTTTTATTATTTTTCTGATAACTGTCACCACCTTCCCTATCTACCGTTTTCGTTTCGACGTTAACTTTTGGGACGACCTGTATGTACGAAATTTAGATATCAGTACCACATTATGTACTGCATGTATAATTATATGTAACACCGTGAAGTCTTTTGAATAGATAACAGATTAATTCTGGTTAATGTACTTCGTTGTATTGAGTGCCGGGGTTTACGTAGAGTAAAATATTTTTTTTTTTTTAAATTCATTTAGCCTGTACTGTATACATTAAAGCTTTGTACTCTACTAAACTCTGTATTGAGTATCATAGAATCTGGACTCAAAATAAGTTAGTAAAAAAAGAATAATACTTAATACAGAGTAGAGTATATAAATTTCTTAACTGAGTACATACTTCTTTTACTAATAACATAAAATATGTACTCATTTATTAGAATTTACAAATTTACAACAAAGTTTTACTCATTACTCTGAGTACAAATCATCACAATCAGTTCACTAACTAACTAACTGAAGTAAAATGAAAGGAATGCACTTTTTAAGACTCATATGTGTTTGCTCTGATGATAAAAGTGTCTTAGAATAAAAAAAAAAAAAAATACGTTAAATTTACAAAAAATTATATAAACTTAAGTCTGTAAGAAAATTTATAAAAAAAAATTAAAATTTAATTTAAAAAACAATTTCTTTAATGGATTTGACTTGCAAGCGAAGTGTGCCATTAAATTTTTTGAATTACAATGTATTTTTATGAACAAATTTTTCAAAATCGCTGGGTATTTAATTAATTTTTTTTTTCAATTACTCGCTTAAAAATTTAATGTATCATTGTGTACTCTTTTCTTCTAACAAAAAAGTTTAAATTAAATGTTTTCCTAGTTCTCTTGATGGAATACTAATTTCCTAACACCATCAAAATGTTCAATTTTTACATAAAATAAAGTGATGAACTCCAATCTTATTCAAGATTTTTCCATTGGCAATGTGACAAAATTCTAATTTCACCAGAGCATGAAAGAAGAAACAATAAAAAAATATTATTTTTAAAAATAGATACTTGAGGAAATTTCTCTTTTTAATATGAATCTAGAGACAGATGCAGTTTTTAAATATTTTTTAAAAAAATAATAATTTTTTTCTATATTTTGTTTTAAATAATAAAATCCATTCGAAATTATTTATCATCACTTTTCGACACTAAAATGAATCATCTTAATCTAATTTTGGATATCGAATGAGAAATCTCAAATATTTTCTATTTGAACACCTCAGAGAAATACATTAATTCGACAACCTGGCACGGTTCTATTTTTGAAAGAAAAAATAGATTATCTCTATTCACGTATTTTGAAAACCTACAACGTCGCTTAAGCGCAGTGTACGATTTTTCGAAAGAGTGTTTGATTTGAACTCTCGTGCTCAAAAGTGTTTCCCCTTCAAAGTGTGTCAGGCCTTGAACGACGAATCAAAGAATAAGGTGGTGACATTTCCCTTTGTATTCTCTTTTAAAAATCTTTTTGTTTTGGGGAAATTTTTTTTTGAGAAATAATGGCGCCCAATGTCAGGGTTTTTAAATACATCAAAGAGTATTTTTCTAACTAGCACAGATTTTACGTTGTTTTTGTTGACTTTCTTATTGTATTTTCCTACCTGACAGGGAACATTTATTTAGGAAACGGTTTTTGGCAACAGCCAACATAACAATGTCACAAAAACGATCTTCACTATTTTTCACTGCCTTCTTTTTGTTGTGATTTTTGAAAAATACAAAAACCTAATGAAAAATAAAACAAATTAGAGATGTTTTTTTTTTATTTTCGGCAAAAGTAGGTGCGTGGGGGTTGTTTTGATGAGGGAATGTTTTTCTATTTAGTGTTTTTTTCTTTTTTTTTTATTTTTAAATGAGATGCTGCCAAAAATTGTTTGAAAATTAACACACAAAATTTTGTTCGCGTGCCAAATTAAATAAATATACAAAAAATTTAAATCGAGAGACTACAGAATGAGAAACACATTTAAAAGAGAGAGAGAGAGAAATTTTTAATATTTAGATGTGGTAGTTGGCCACTGATGATATTTTTTTTACATTTTTTGTTTTTGAATTTTTATAGGAAATCTGTGAATACGAGGAATAAAGTGAAATGGAACAGAAAAATATAGAAAATGTAAAATAAATGAAAAACAACAAAAATTAATTCAGTTGTTTATAAACAAATGATGGAAACGTACAAGGAGCGCCATCTGCAGATAAGAGTATTCCCTACTTAATAAGTAGTACTTAGCTTCCATTTTTCTCAAAGATGGCGTTTGTTATCAAAATGTTTGTATTAAATTTGAAATTCATTTCAATTTTCATATTTTCTTTTGTTTTTCAATTTTTTAAAAATTTATTTGTAAAGAAATAGAAAAGACTTTTATAAATTCGATTAAATCTTTTTTTTTAAATAAATTGATGGTTTTTTTTAAGTTGAAACAACTTTGATTTAAAGATGTTTTATAACGGTAAACCACTTTAAACTAACGATGTTCTACTTTGATTTTAAAATTTTAGTCTTCAACGCAAAATCATTATGAAAAATAGTTGAGTCAACGTGGTTTTCGTGGATTTTAAGTTGTTTTTTCCCTCAGTGTAATAACAATAGTCAATCGGCCTAGTGATTTTAGTTAAAACTTTAAATACCACTGCGTAACCAAGATAAACCACAATGTTACCGTGATTTGTAAACAATTCGATCCAAATTTGGGTTTCAAACTTGTAAAAGTAAACAATGTTAATTTTATAACTCAATATAGTTTTAAACTAATTTGTACTATTTCTTCAAGAAAAATGAAATTAAAAAAAGGGACATTTTTTAGACATACTAAAAAGTATTTTGACCCATATACACTTTTCAAAAATGATTTTTTTTCTTCAAGCGAGAGCTTGAAACACCATTTTCAAATGTAAACAAAAGTGCACCTCGTTAAATATCTGAGCAATGAAAAATATTGTAAGAACGCTAAGGGATCATTAAGTGAATGTTTTAAAAACAAAGCCATATTGGTACTTCTTAACAGCAGGGTTGAAAAATATCAATTGAAAAAAATGCATTTAAAATTAAAAAAAAATTTGCAAATAAAAACTTTATGCATTAAAAAAATGCAAGTATTTTTTCTGTATTAAAAAAAAAAAAAATCAATGCAAAATTGGTAAAATAAATATTTTTCTTTTAATATTCGTATCGAGTTTCTTACAATTTTGGCTATTTGACCATACAATACTATAATATTTAATAATATTAATGGTCAAATAGTCGAAATTGAAAGAAATTCGAGGAATAGTATTTAATTCAAATATTTTGCATTGATTTTTTTTTTCAATGCAGAAAATTTTATTTTAACTTAATCGACATTTAATTTCTTGTACCTAAAGCAAACAATTTTTTAGAAAAAAAAATTAATTCAAAATTTAAAAAAAAACTTTGTACCTCATTTTTAGTAAAATATTAATTGACTCATAAGATCTTAGTTTCAATTAAACTTACTAAGCAGTTTCCAAAAAAATAATTTTAAAAAAATGTTCAAAAATGTTTTTTTCAAATCATAGTATTACGACTTCTTAAATTTAAATTGGTTGAGTCGATTACATGAAAGTCATAAAGTACCTACCTTTAATAACGGTACAAGAAATATTTTTCCAATTTCGAAAGCATTAGCTTATTTTTGAAATGCGAAGTTACACAGTAAAAATCATTAAAGCCGTTTTTGAGAAAAAATTAGCAGGTGTCCTAAATTATGGTCCTAAAAACAATTTTAATTTCATGTAAAAGCAATCCCAAAAAACTCTTAAATACATCGAGTTAAATTTTCTTATGATTCCTAAACTTTCTCTAAAGTACTTTCATTTATGTATATTTAAGACAAATGAAAATAGTACAAAGTTTGGTAAATCCGTTTTGAAACTATGTGCGAGAATGACCAAAAATAAGACTCTTTAAACTAAGTTTTCAAGTCAAGTAAAAGATAGATAAATGTCTAGAGAATTTATAAAATTCAATATACTCTTTTGTTCACGGTTTTTATCTTTGTTTTTTAAATTCTTTTTTTGAATTCATTCAAATCATTTTAAATGGCAGGCAGTTGAAATAAAAAAGTTAAAGAAAATTTATTGCAAACTAAAAAAAATGCATACCTACAAAAATTATTTGTTGCAACTGAAAAATATTTGCGTTAAAAACATTTTGTTTTAATGCAAATATTTTTCATAAAAATAAAAATATTTTGCGTAAAAAAAATTATTTGGAATGAAAAAATTTTTTGCATTGAAAAAATAAAAATCAATGCAAAGTGTTTGCATTAAATATCGTTTTTTTGCGTTAAATTTAATTTGGCAACACAGAAAATTTTTTATTTCAAATAAATTTTTTGTATGCAAAATATTTTTGTTTGCAATAAAAAATTTAGTGTCAATGCAAATATTTTTCAGTTGCAATGACATTATTTTAAATGCAAAATATTTTTCCTTGCAGTAAATATTTTTTTTCAAATACAATTTTTTTTATTTGCAAAAAACAAATTTTATAAATTTGTAAATTGGAAAACAAATGTGTTGAAAAAAAAATAAAATATTTCTGACAACCTTATCCAAGAATATACCTATTCATTGGGTGATATGCATACCTAAAAAATAGTAAATTCTTTTACTTGAAAGATTGTAAGTAAAGTATGAACTTTTTTATCCACATTTTGTGCATATCAAACCTAGTTTATACTTATTAATTTCCAATTGCTAGTATTTACTATTTTTTATGTATACGGGCCATTGTCATGAGAAAGTGCATTTCGAACCCAGCGGTAAATTAACCCTCTGTAGGCCCACCTCTTTTTTGTGACGTGATAGGCACACGGGTGCGAATTTGGTTTATACTTTTTCATGGAGCTAGAACTTTTTTCGGTCACAATATTTTATGGAGAATTAAATATGAAATTGATGTAGAATATTCCAAGGAATTCGAATATTGTATTCACAATTCCGAAAAAAAATATTTTCAACCTTATAAAGATACTTTTTTGTGACCGCTTTTTTGAAAAATCGTAATTTTTTTATTTTTGTCCTTCCAATTTCGCACCCGTGTGCCGACAGAGGGTTAATGGTCCCCTTAATTTTTGTAAGAATGGTTGAGAGTTTTTAGACACTAGGCCTTGCTCCTTCATGGGATGTCACATGTATGACATGTCTTGCCATAAAATTGTCACAAATTGCATAAGATTTATCAAATAGTTATCAGTTTCGAACAAATTTGATAAAATTGCACTTAAATCGTTTTTTTTTTTAAGAATCATTTCTTCATAATTTTTAAAAATGTTGAGCATGTTTTTGATAATCATTTTGCGTCTTTGATAAATCTTACTGAATTTTAAATAAGATATTATAAAACACACATATTTATCGCTCGTGTCTTAAGATGCTCTATTTTTGTTTTTATTTTTTTTCTACTTTTTTAAACGCAAATAAAACACAAACAAAACTTTAAAATTTTATTTATCATAATATTTTTCAAGGACATTTCTTTTAGTTTCATGATATTTGATTCGTAAATAAAAATAAATTTTATAAATCGTAATACTATTTTATTATCAGGCAGAAAATCATTTCAATTCAAAAACCTGATTTATTATTTTAATAAAAATTTCACACCAAAATAAAAAGGAGATTTTTGTTTTTTTTTTCGATTTTTTTAAGTATAATGAATAATTTAAATAACTTTATAAGAAGTAACTAATTTTAATATTTTTAATTTTTTCGTTTATAAAATCAATTCATATTCATATTAAATTCGTGATCCACGATTGTTGCTAGAAACTACAAGTTGAGCTTGTGTGGTTGCTGTACCCAATAAATTTGCTGCACTGCAAGAGTAAATGCCACCATCATCTAAATTAAAAAAAGATAAATTATTTTTATTAAATCAATTACAAAAATAATTATTATAAAAACTTAATTTTTCAGAGAAATATTTTTTTTTTTCAGAAAATTGTTGTTATTCAAAAATGATTATTACCTGGATAAGTTTGTGGTATTGTTAATCGGCAAACTCCATTTCGATACTCGATGACGTGTTTATTGCTGCACTCAAGTTCATATCCGTTTTTAAACCAAGCAATAGCCGTATTGGGATCACTTTGGACAATGCATTCAAAACGAGCTGTTTTTCCAGTTACTGCTGCAATATCTTTTAAAGGCTAAAAAATCATAGATATTTTTTTTTTAATATGTATAAAATTAAAAGTCAATGTATTCAGTAATTACCGTTATAAAAACTGGAGGTTTCTTTGTTTGATTCTGACGAAGTAAATGCGAATTGACGGGGACATCAGATGATTGATGGTCAGAAACTATGATATTTTGTGAAATTTCTTAGTAATTGTTTTATTTTAAATATAAATATCCATTTTTTTTTTTTAAATTTGATTAAAAGCAAAGCATTTAATTTTTTTGTTTTAAGATTTCACATTTCACTCGGTTTTAAAACAGTTAATAATTAAGACACACGGAATTCAAATAAAATTAGTTTTATCATGCAAAAACGAAAACACACTGGATTTAAGGTTTATAAAAAATGCTGTCAACTTAAAAATATATCAGTAAGCAAAACGAACACAATTATATTTATGGTAAAACTACAACAAAAAATATGTAAAGAACTTTAGTACCAATTTCTAAGTTCTCAAACTTGTTTTCCGAATTTCTTAAATGTTTCAATAGAAACTTCATTAATAAGTAGGCTCTCAAATCTGATGATTAAGTGAAAGATTTCGTAAGAAGATAATCGCATTGCAAATTAATTCATGAATTCACCAAGATTTAAAAAAATTGATTCTGAAAAACTTATCTACAAACATTTTTTAAAAATAAGTTTTAAATGTATTTATTTTTTTTTTCTTAAATAAACCAAATAAAATATAAGTTTTAAATTTTTGATTTTATATGTTTATTTATTTTAATTTTTTTTAATGTGGATTGATCAAACATTGAACCCAATATTTTTTTTGGTTAAACTTCTTTCACTGATCACAAATTAAACAATACTTTTTTAAGTCAGAAACAACATTTGACAATAACTTCAAAATGTTTTTTTTTTTTTTTGATTTTTTTTTAATGTGACTGCAACAAAAATAGAGTTTGAACTCAACCATACTTTTCTAATAGTCAAAATTTATTTGGTTCGGCAATTCTTTGATATACTTGAATAATAACAGGTAAAAAACGCAGTTTTCGTGTATTTTTGTCGTCGAATCGACAGTCAGACAATCTCAAAAATCTTTTATTTCTTTTCAAAATTAAGTTTTCTCTCAAAGAGAAATAGAAATAGAAATGTATGAAATTTCAAATTCTTAGTGGTTAAGGAACGAAATACCAATTGGTGACTTCTGATTTGAAATTAAAAAAAAAAAAAAACAACATATTACAGAAAATATAAAATTAAGATTTAACATACAAAGAATTCGTTAAACATTATTTTGGGGACTATAGCGAAAATAGTGATAATGAAAGCTCAAAAACTAGACATGATAAAAAATCTGTAAAATGTTTTGAATTCAGTACACAAAAATCAATAAAATTTAGCTGAGAATTTTTTTTTTTATTTGTATGCCAATGTTATCAATCAACACACATAAAAGTTTTGATCTTAGCTATTTATCAACCCATTTTCAAAAATCTTTGCAATATTTTTTTTTTTTAAGCAAAAATTATTTTTTTGGGATATAACTTAGTTTTATGTACTACCTTAATATTACTTTTAGCCCTGTTTTTTCAATCGTCAGTTAGACTATCAGAAGAATAAATCTATTATATATATTAAAGTTTGGTTTTGTGTACGTTCGCTAACCGGCCACACCGACTGACTTATTTTCTTAATTTCTTTTTTAAATCAAAGAGCCATAAGAGGAGAAGGTTTAAGGCAAACAAAATTTAAGATTTTATAGGGTAAATAGGGGTAACACGACATTGAAAAAAGAGGATATTTTCTAAACGGTAAGTCGTAAAGAGTTGACTTTTTTTTTAAATGGTAGACAAATTTATTCAATAGTTAAAAAAGGTATTGAAAAAATTCAAAAAAAATTTCAAAACCAAGTTGTGAAGATTTTTTTGCAGTCATAGACCTTCGACAAAAGACTAATTAGAGGTACGCAAAATTTTGCACAGAAATTTGAGTTACCTACACCATGAGAAAGATATTTAAATAAAAATTAGGGGTCTAAAACGGATTTTTTTTCATAGGCCCTGTATTTTGAAATCAAAATTTTTGAAAAACAACCTAATTTTTAGGGACATTTTTGAGTAGTCTTCTACTTTTTTGGAATTTTTAAAAGTCTGCAAAAATCTCAAATTTATAGGAAATATAGGTTTTAATCATGCGCATGCATGAGTTTTTTTGCATAGGCCACTTTTGCTAAAAGTTTAAAAGTTAACATTTATAAACTCATTTTATGAACTTTTCAAGTTTTGATCCTCTTTTTACTTTGAAAATTATTTAATTACAGAGTCGAAAATTAGAAATAAATACAAGAAATGGCGGAACGAAGTCCGCCGGGTCAGCTAGTGTCAATATAAAAGCTTTTATTTGTAGGAATAACTAAAATAAAATTTTAATAAAAAAATAGTACGTATACACCATAGTGAACATCTTTTAGTTTTTTTGAATTCATATAGGGTTCTTCTTATCTCCTATTTAAAACTACACAGATAACGTTATTAAAAATAAAATAATAGATTTTTATCAATTTAAATATGGTGGAATTAGAAGCTGAAGCTGATATCGAGGGCTGAGAGAATATTCTAATATTGACCTTAGCTAAACAACAATTTGGTTGAAAAAGAAAAAAGTTTTTTTTTTTTTAGTTTTTTTAAAAGATTCGGTGAATAAATAATTGCATTAAAGATCGAAAATTGCATCGTTATAGTTTTTAGCAAGATGAATTTTTGAAAGGAAATGATGACTAATCTCTCGGTTTAGGATAATTTTTTATTTAACCGATTTTCTAAAAAAAAATAAAAGAACTTTTTTCAACAAACACAGTTTTGATCGAATTTAACACACAAATGGAAATATATAAAAATGACAACAATGATGATATGATCCTCGTGAAACACTATAAACACCAAAAGCTCGAAATTTTCTGCTTGCATATGAAGAATATAAGCCTATCGCTGAGAAGCCTTTATACAACATCGAAGTGCAAAATAGTAAGTCCTCTATAATTTTTACCTGTTCTCAAATTTGGCAAAGCCGTATCATTAGCATGCAGTTGATCAATATTAATCTCAATTGTTGGCAACGAAGTACGTCGAATTTGTGGAGCATACGTTTGATATGTTGGTGTTTTTGATCTTCCTAATGTTGTACGTTCATGTTGAACAGGTATAACAATTTCACCAGACAAATTTTGCATCGAACTTGATACCGGTCTTCTTGGCATTTGTGACGAACTCGATGATGAAGAATTGGACTTACCACCAATGAATTTTTTACCCTCACCCGGAAATAGAATTCCGAATTCATAACCAAAATCATATTTGAAATAAATCAAACCTGTATTGGGGTCGACACATTTTGTACCTGTATTTTTTTTTTTGGAGAGTTTTAAGGGGAACAGAAGGTTTAACAGTTAAATATTTTTGTTTTTTGTAAATTAAGGCGGGAAAAACACAGAAAAACTTTGTTACAAAAGCTTCGAGAAATCAAGATTGAGCAATGACTTCAAAGGTCTTAAAATTTTCAATTCCTCAAAAGCTTTTGAATTTGAACTCAAGCAAATCAAAATCAAGGTAAAAAAACAACAAGAACAAAAAACTCATGCTCAAGACTTACCGTATTGGGAAACTCTCGACTCATTCCGGTAAGCCTCGGGCTTATTTGTCGTACCCTCGCTTGGAGCACGCTTAAATCCCGGTCGAATTGTGTGCTGCTGCTGAGTTGGTGCAGTTTTCAAGTCCGATTGTATCTCATTGACGAACTTATGATGCTTCTGTAGGAACGTAGTGCCTATATCGTTGGCCTGAGTACTGGCCTGGTTCTGGATGTAACTGTATTTCGGCGGTGAACCAACTTCAAGGTTCATATCGTCACGAGTTGTCTTGGTGACATGTCGTTGATAGGTCTTCTTTGACGATGAAGACGAGGAATACCTGTCAAGTGTTTGGGTATTTTGATTACGGCTCTGTGTGTCAATGTGAATTTTCGATGGCATCTCAGGACCTCGGTCAAATTCCATCGGCGATAGAACTCGCTCGTAAGTCCGTGGTAAACTGGTACACCGTCCCCCAGGGCCAGAATGTGGGGGCTCAACATGACGATATCTTGGCTCACCTTCATTGGGATTCGGGGTCCATAATGGACGTATTCTAGCGCCCTCTACTTCACTTTCATAATCTGACTCTCGGAAGTCTCCCGGGACAAATCTAGTTGGAGTTCCCGGTGGGGGAACACTTTGACGAGCCGGAGTCAAACGATTAGGGCTGGTTACCGTGTAGGGAAAAGATTCCAATGGAGTTTCACTACGTTGTTGTTGTTTTTGTTCATTACTGTCAAAATGTATAACCCGCTTTGTCTGTTGCATATTAACAATTCTCTGGCAGGTTTCGGTAGACTCTTTCATTTGCATAGAGTTTTTAGTCTCAGTGGCAACCTTGGCCAAATGCATTGGAGCTCCAGTTACCGAAGTGTAATACATAGTGGTCTTTGGTGGAGCTGCAGCTTGAGTGGCTTCAATGAACTTTGCAGCCACAGGCTTTGGTTTGAAGACCTTTTGCTGTTGAGTTTGACTCTGGGTCTGAGTTTTCTGATAATGTTCCTGTTTGATAGGTTCGAATTTCGGCCTTGTTGGACCTTGCATTGATGGAGGATGTTCGAATTCCATTGGTGGCAGTGGAGACTTATGGCCATTGGAGATATTCGAACGACGTCCGGAAAGAGTTGGAGTTGGAGGATGAACCACTCGATAGCCCTTGATTTCCGAATCGGATTCATAGGTTCTCGAAACTGATCGAAAACGTTCATCAACTTCGCTACTATAATCACTGACATCGCCTTTACTGAATTTTGATGGACTGACCATTGGAGGGGCCTGAACTTTTGGTGGGACGTTGTAGGTTATATTGGAGACCATTGATGATTTTTTGAAATCCTAGGGATCATGAATAAAAATTAGTCAAAAATTGTACAAAGAAAGGAAAAAAACAAAGCTAATGGGTTATTTTTCAAAAAAAAAACTTATAAAAATGATTAGAACATGCAAAATGGGCTTGAGATTTGGGTAGAAAAAATAAAGCAAAACGTACAAACGCACACAGACACACACACAAAAACTCAGTTGGCGAACCTTTTCTTCACGAATTGGGGACGCAGCAAAACCATTCTGATACTGTTGTGTACTGCTTTGTTGTTTACTTTCGAAAAACTGACGACTTTCGAAAACTGATTCGAACTTTCGTGAACTCAATTCCTCAGTATCGGCAGTGTAGCCACTAACTTTGAGAGGAACCGGAGGAACTTCCATAGATTTCGGTCGAACACCAACAACTTGAGGAGCTTTAACAGGCTTGAAACAAGATTCATCTGATTCACTTCCACTATACTTCCAACGATCACTTTCATTTTCACTCTCCGAAGCTTCTAAACGGACAAGTTTTGGTGGCAAGACTGGTGGGGGAGGTCTTACGATCTTAGGAACTTCGAATTGAATAGGTTTTGAGGGAACTGGAGGTGGAGGAGCTTTGGATGTGAGTGGAGCTTGTGGAATGAATGTTGGCACAGAATGGGGTAAAACTTTTGATGGTCCACGAAGAAGATCGTTTTCTAGGGTTTTCTCCATTGCTTCTACGAGAGATGGCCGACGTTGTTCCGGTTGAGGGGCAAAACAGATTTCTGGAGGAGAACCAGGGACAAGATTGATATCGGGCAGTGGATCTTGTTTTGGGGGAGCTACAACAACTGGAATTGGGATTGAAGTGACTTGTTTTACCAAATTTGGTGCAGATAGTTCACGACTTTCTTGTTCTTTGATTTTTTCTTCAAACAGTTGTTTTGTTTGGATTAGTGTTTTGGGGGCTTCAGGCTCTGGTTCGCTTTTGTAACTTTGTTCGTAGTCAGATTGATAGCTGTCATAGCTGCCATTTTGAGTTGGAGTTGGGGTCCAGAGTTTTTCCATTCTTAAACCTTCAGCAGAAGGTTTTGGTGATGGGCTTCGTGTAAAAGGTCTTGCAGGAGTTGGTAAATTTGCAGCTGGTCTGAGAATAGGTTGTCCATATTCGATTTTCGTCTCCTTAACAAACGAAGAACTACGGGACATTGATTCTTCGAGTATTGGTGACATTTGGGGAAGAAGCTGAATTCCACCCATTGGAGGTTCTTTCATTATTTGTTGGGCCTGAGATTGCTCGATTTTCTTGATCTTGTCAGCTAGTTGAGGTTTTTGATAGTCGACTTTGGGGATGTAACACATTTCAGGAGGAGAACCTGGAACAAGGTTAAAGTCCATTTCTAGCGGAGGAGCTGCTGGTTTGATTGAAAGCTGGGGACCGGTAGGTTTATTCATTTCATCAAACTTGTGATACTTTTCAGAAGATTGTGGTTTCATTGGTTGATATTGTTGTTGCTGTTGTTGGTGTTGAATTTCAATCTTCTTGAAGTATTCTAAAGAGGATTTCTTGCTTACTGAAGAAGACTCAGTTTGACCATTTTCCATTACTTGGAATGGAGCTTGTTGAAGAATTGGAACTTGTTGAACTTTTGGTACCGAATCGGTGACTGTTTGATGAGTGGATTGGAAACTTTCGGAGATATTTTTGAAATCTGGTAAAGTTGGTTGTGGTTCTGTGGATTGAGGAGTTGTTGGTCTATGCAAGACTGGTAAGTCGAGATATGCAGACTTGTGTTCAAGGCGCATTGTTGCTGCAGTTGTGCAACGATGTTCGGTTATGATTTTTGATTCGGAAGTTCCATGTAAATCGGTTTCAGTTGTTGTTGTTGAGTGTTTTGTTTGGAAACCAGGTGGTTCTTGTTTAAAAGTCTAAAAATTTGGTTTATCGAAGTTTGTGGTATGAATGAGAGAGGTATCAAAAAGAGAGAAGATTGAAGTTGAAAGTAGAAGAAAAATATGTGATAATTTACAATGAAGTTTTTTTTTCAACTTTTTCGGATTTTTAACAAACCTCAGCTGTGATATCCTTGGCATCATCGAAAATGACAGTTTTGACAACTTCTACCATTCTTTCAGGAGTTGGTTCAACAATGACACAATCAGCTATGCTTTTGGCTTCTCCACCGGCGTTTGTAGCCCTAACCATAAACTTTCCAGAATCAGTAGTTTGACCTAAAATTCAAAAAAGTTTGATTCAGCGTTGCCACTCTTCAAAAAAAATTCTCTAAAATAAAAACCTTTTTCAATAATCAAAGTATGGGTATTTCCCACCGACTTGATTCTATGTTCTGATAAACCGACTTCTTTCAAAGGTTTATCATCTTTTAACCAAGTTACAGTTGGATCGGGTGTTCCAGTAACTTCAACTTCCATGACAATACGATCGCCACGTTTGGCAACTTGGGCTTGCAAACGATGACCAAAAACAGGAGGGAATATGGTTTCTATAAAAAAAAGCAAACAAATTCAAAATAAATAAATTTTTAATGACACAATAATTTTATATTATCCATCCATTCTTCGTCATTAATCTTGTGTGTTAACATAATATAGAATTTATAAAAGTCAAATTAATATCTTTAATTTGTAATTTAAAAATGAAAAAATATGATCTAGACAGACTTTCGTTGGCTTTGAGCCAAAAATAGCCTCTCGGTTGACGAATGTGGCAAAGTCCTTGAAATAAGATGCAGTAGGTATTAATTAATCAAGAAAAGATTTCTTTGTTAAAATAATTCATAGACTTTTTGCTTGGGTTTAGTTAATGAAGGCAAATTATTTTAAATTATGACAACAAAAAATTCATCAAAGTGAAAAATTAATTATAATATGCAATATTTTGAAAATTTTTGTGTTCTTTTAAATTTTTCATTTTTTTTTTGTAATTCTAATGTAGTGATGATTTTTTATATTAGTCATATTTAGAAATGATCATTTTCTTAACAAATTTTAAGTGCTTTTCAGATGAATTTGATTTTATTGGAGTCTTTTAAAAAAGATAAATCATTAAAACAAATTAGGACAATTTTATGTGTTATACTTAAAATTAATTTATTTCTTAAAAGACTTAAACAAAATTCGAATACAAATTTTAAAAAAATCATAAATACAAATTTTGAATTCTTGACTTTTTTTTTTTTTTTTGAAAAATCAGTGATTTATGTGTTAATTTCTATTAAATTTAAAGAGGGACTCCAATTTTATTTTTTGTTTGCTTAAAAATTGCTTTACGTTTGCTAACCGGGATCGGGTCAAAATTCTGGCTTCAAAATTCTGCTTTTCAAAATTCTGCTTTTTTAACGAAAATTCTGTTTTTCAAAATTCTGCTTTTTTTCTATTCTGCTTTTCAAAATTCTGCTTTTTAAAATTCTGCTTTTCAAAATTCTGCCAGCATTATACTTGAACAAAAAAATTCTGCCAATTCTGTTTTTTTTTATAGCATATGCGCTGACTAAAGAAAAATACACCTCATTAATGTAATTCAACATTGGTACTTTCCTAATTTTTTTTGTTTAAGTGTCGGAAATATTTTTTAAAATGGATAGACTGACTTTCTTTCAAATAAAATCTATAACTTATTGGAACCGATGTTGTTTGATACAAAATTTTCTTTTTCTTATTCAAATTTTTGAATATTCATCTTTATTTGATAAATTAAAAAAAATTTGAATTATTTTCTTAAAAGTTTAGTATTAAAAACCTTTTCTTAATATTTTCAAATTTATTCATTTATAAAACAAAAATTAATATGCATCCAAAGAATGACAAATTATGTAGGTAAGTAATCAAATAAGCAGACAATTTATCAAGAAGATGATTTTACAGAATTTTGCAACAAATTAAAAAAGGGTTTGGAAAATGTTAAAAAGCGCGCGCTTTTTAACATTTTCCAAACCCTTTTTTAATTTTTTGCAGAATTTTGAAAAACAGAATTTTGAAAGGCAGAATTTTGAAAAACAGAATTTTGAAAAACAGAATTTTGAAAAGCAGAATTTTGAATGCAGAATTTTGTAAAGCAGAATTTTGAAAGCAGAATTTTGACAAAAGAATTTTGACCCCCGCAGAAGTTTGACCCCAACCCTTGCTAACCTTATAATTTAATTCTATTTTTGAATAGCCTTATTATTTTATCTTGCTGATTTGTCCGAACTAACTCCCGCCAAAAAATTGGGACAAAATACAAATTTTGGGAACTAGTTTTAATGAACTTACATAAATGTTTCAAATGAAACAACTCTCATGAATCTTGGTGAAGAAAGCTAATGATGAGTGGGTCATATTGAACTATTTAAGTCATAATCGTGCAATAAAAAATTAGCTTTCCTATGTACACAATTTGCAATAAAAGAAGGCTTTAGTAACGTTTCTTGCATTTGTTTAACTTTACATTTATAAATTAATAAAAGTAGTTATTTTCAAAACTTGAAATTTTTCCTTCTTATAGTATACAGATTTTTACAAATATACCAAAATGTAGGAAATTTAGAGTTGTGTGTGAGAACTATTTCGCTTAGATGAACCTAAACTGAAGATAAGTGTAAAAATCACGATCATCACCGAAAATTTTACATTTTTTCGTCAATAACTTTTTATTGAGAAACTTTACAAAAATAAGTTATTTAATAAAAAAATTTAAGAACACGTTCTTCTAAAAAACAAGACAAAAAAATCCATTCTACGATAAAAATGAGCCGAGAAAATCACAAAAACGCATTTTTCAAAATGGGGGCCAAACCACAAGTTTTCGAGACAAAAAAAAATATATTTTTATGTTCGTCTTAACGCGCCTCTTTATATGAAATTCAAATCTTTTCCAAAAATTCTCAGATGGTTCCCTAATGCCTGTAGTAAAAACTAAAGAATAATAAAATACTTTGTTTTTTTAAGGATTTCCATTCGAAATGAAAAATATATAAAATTTCTTTTTATAGTACGTTAAGATAGTTTTTAATGGCTTTCACCCAAATAGATGTATGATGTATGTATGTGATTTGATTTTTAATACAAAACAAAAAAAAAAATAATAAGAAAAACTAACTTAAATCATTATAGTCAAATGAAAAAAACAAAAAAAAAATATTTAACTAATTTTTCTTAAATTTAAAAATAAATTGAAATGCCATTTTCTGAAAATTTTCATCAACACTTAAAAATAAACCGTTTTCTTGACATCTGACTTTATCGTAAACGACTAAGTTGATACCAACGAAAACTTTTTTACAGAAGCGTTTAAGTAATTTTAACAATGAAACCAAAAATTTAAAAAAATACATTTTTAATTTTTTTTTTGTTAAAAAATATTATTTTTTTTTTGATAAATTTATTTTTTGAAAATGGAATTTTATTGAAACTTTGTTTTTATGTAATACGTCAATTCAAATTTCCTTTTTCATTTGTTATCTATTAATTCGTATTGAATTATATTTGGAATTTCTGTACGAGTTTTATAATTAGGTATATAATAAAACACTTCTTATCCTCGTACAATAGTTGTATTTATTTACAAACGTTTTCGAAAAGTTAACTTTTCATCTTCAGGTGATAGCAAAAAATATAATTTTAAAAAATTTTTTGATAAGTTTACAAATTAATCAAAAATATTTTTATATAAATTGAAATTTTAATAATTTTGTTAAGTAATTGAAATTTAAAGTTATTTTAATAATGTCTAATAATGATAATTTTATAATAACAAGAAGAAAAGGGAAGTGAATAAATGCGTTTAAAATTTTTTCTCAAAAATGTCCTTAGATGATAATGGTTTTAAGAATTTATGCAAAGAAGATCGTTCAAAAGTTTTGTTTTTATTCATGTTTTTTGTACGATTTATGAACATTTCTTCATAAGCATTTAATAAATTTGGGTTGTTAATTTCTTTTAACAAACGAAAACCTGCTATTTTATGATTTTTATCAATCATATGATCTGCTGGTGTTGATTCGTGTAATGTTTTTGAGTGTATCGCTTTATAGTGTTCTGACCATCTAATTTTAGTTTTTCTTCTTGTTTGGCCTATATATATTTCATCACAGTCTTGACAAATCACTGAATAAATTCCAGATTTCTCAAGAATATCTGTTTTGTCTTTTATGGTCCCAATTAGATTTTTGACTTTATTACCATTGCTATTTGGTGATAGTTTTATTGAAAAATTATTTAGTACTCTTTTTAAAGAGTAAGTCAACCCTTCAATGAATGTACCACCCATATATGCTAATACATTTTCTTTAATAGGAACTAAAGAGGTTAAATTCTTCAAATCTTTTTTCTCTCGATGTTTTTTTAATAAACTATTGACTATTCTATTAGTATAACCGTTTATTTTTGCTATTCTTTTAATATTTTCAACCTCTTTATTATAATTGTTTTTGCTAAGAGGAACATTAATAGCACGGTAACAATAGGAATTCAAAGCTGCAAATTTAGTTTGTTTTGGATGATTTGAGTTGGATGGAATACATCTGTCAGTGTTTGTTGGTTTTCGGTATATATCAAACTCTATCTGATTATCGACTCTTTTCACCATGACATCTAAAAGAAAGACACACGAATATAAGAGCAAATATTGGATTTTTATTGAAATGTAGAAAAAACAATATCATCCCGAATTTCATCAAAATTAAATCAGCAGTCAATAACTCACGTACTGAAACAGCTATAAGAAAAGCAAAAAGAACCTGGCTCAATTGTGAAATCAACTATGCACACGCTTGTTTAAGCAACATCGACAAAGAGCTATATGAGCAACATAAAATCTTAACGAATTGTGTGCATTATACTACTTTAGAAATGTTAAACAATTTTATTGATACCTTCATGATCTATATCAATCGAAATGAAAAAATCAAAAAAGAAACATTAAACAATAAATACGAAAAACTTTTAAGAACGCAAAAATTTGAAAAAACTGAAGTCCACATCATCGATGATTTCGTAGTAAACAAATCATCCACAATACTCACAAATGATGAAATGAATTTTTTGAATTTTGGACTTAATTTTGCAATTCAAGGAAACAATAATTTAGATCCAATTATCGCAGAAATCGAAACAACCATTTCAAATTTTTGTCCTGACATCCGAAATGCAATCCGTGTTGATGTTGAAAAAACCATTGAAACTTTTATATCATCTCAAAAACAATATGGTACATTAGCAAAACAGCAAAACCGTATTTTAACATCTCTGCGAAAAAAGATTGCTGAAGACAACATCATCATTTTAAAAGCAGATAAAGGTAATAAAGTTGTAGTATTAGATAAATCTGACTATAAAGCGAAGGTTTCCAACATTCTTAATAATGGGAGTTATGTTCTTGTCAACAAACCACAAATAAAACTTAACGGCTGGCAAGCGAAAACAAAATTGACTCTTAAATCGTGCAATAACATCACGACAGAATATCTAAGAAAAAAGTTAATACCTTCAAACTATAGTATTCCAAAACTTTATGCATTACCTAAGATCCACAAGGTGGGAGATTTAAAAATGAGACCAATTTGTAGTGGAGTTGGATCACCAGTACATGACTTGGCGAAATGGTTATGTAAAGAGTTTTCAAAATTTCAACAACCATCTGGATATTATGTTAAAAACTCATTACAATTTATCGAAACTGCAAGAAATGTAAATATTCCAAATGACTTCATTCAAGCTTCAATAGATATAGACAACATGTATAACAGTATTCCAATATCAAAAGCTGAAGAATCAATTGAGAATTGGCTAAGAAATATAAATACGCTAGATGATTTAAGGGTAAGTGAATACATGCGTCTTGTTAATTTATGTTTTTCAAAAAATTATGTCCAATTTGATGATAAAGTCTATCAACAAACTGAAGGTCTGGCTATGGGCAACCCTTTATCTGCTTTTGCAGCAAATTGTTTTATGGCTGAATTCGAAACAAAAGCTAAAGAAAACTACCCTGACTTTCCATTATTATGGGTCAGATATGTTGACGATACCTATATTATCATCCATAAAGACAAACTTGCAAATTTTCTCGATTTTTTAAATAATGTCATGCAAGGAGTAATAAGATTTACTTTTGAAAGTGAAATTGATTTTCAGTTACCATTTTTAGATGTCATGGTGAAAAGAGTCGATAATCAGATAGAGTTTGATATATACCGAAAACCAACAAACACTGACAGATGTATTCCATCCAACTCAAATCATCCAAAACAAACTAAATTTGCAGCTTTGAATTCCTATTGTTACCGTGCTATTAATGTTCCTCTTAGCAAAAACAATTATAATAAAGAGGTTGAAAATATTAAAAGAATAGCAAAAATAAACGGTTATACTAATAGAATAGTCAATAGTTTATTAAAAAAACATCGAGAGAAAAAAGATTTGAAGAATTTAACCTCTTTAGTTCCTATTAAAGAAAATGTATTAGCATATATGGGTGGTACATTCATTGAAGGGTTGACTTACTCTTTAAAAAGAGTACTAAATAATTTTTCAATAAAACTATCACCAAATAGCAATGGTAATAAAGTCAAAAATCTAATTGGGACCATAAAAGACAAAACAGATATTCTTGAGAAATCTGGAATTTATTCAGTGATTTGTCAAGACTGTGATGAAATATATATAGGCCAAACAAGAAGAAAAACTAAAATTAGATGGTCAGAACACTATAAAGCGATACACTCAAAAACATTACACGAATCAACACCAGCAGATCATATGATTGATAAAAATCATAAAATAGCAGGTTTTCGTTTGTTAAAAGAAATTAACAACCCAAATTTATTAAATGCTTATGAAGAAATGTTCATAAATCGTACAAAAAACATGAATAAAAACAAAACTTTTGAACGATCTTCTTTGCATAAATTCTTAAAACCATTATCATCTAAGGACATTTTTGAGAAAAAATTTTAAACGCATTTATTCACTTCCCTTTTCTTCTTGTTATTATAAAATTATCATTATTAGACATTATTAAAATAACTTTAAATTTCAATTACTTAACAAAATTATTAAAATTTCAATTTATATAAAAATATTTTTGATTAATTTGTAAACTTATCAAAAAATTTTTTAAAATTATATTTTTTGCTATCACCTGAAGATGAAAAGTTAACTTTTCGAAAACGTTTGTAAATAAATACAACTATTGTACGAGGATAAGAAGTGTTTTATTATATACCTACTTTTTCATTTGATTAAAAATTTTTGTTTGGAATTTGGTTCACATGATTTTTTGTCCCTCTTGTTTGTTATTGATTTTTATATTTATTTTTTTACAATTCTTTCGTTTAAACACTGGTCAATACTAGGAAAAATGTATTTACATATAAAAAAATGTTTATTAGTACAGTAACTAAAGCAAATTATTAGGGAACCCGGCCGAACAGCTCGGATTTTGACGATTTTTTTTTCAAACGTAGGTAATTAAAAATACTTTAAAGTCTATAGATTAAAAATTGCCGATGTTGCCGTATTGTTTTTTAAATTAAAATTAATTTTTTTTTAACAAAACCATTTTTTTGCTTAAATTTCACAAAATAAATTATACCAAAAGATTCTCTAGGTAATTTAAGAAAAAAATATATATGGAAGTAAAAGACAATCTTCCATCGTTTAAGCAATAAATGCAATTTTCTCACAAACTGACTTCAAACACAAAAAAAAAATATTTTGAACACAACGGCAACACTGACAATATTTTAAAATACATATTTAAAAAGCCAGAAGCTCATTCTTATCTCTTAAATTTAAATCCACCAAATTTAATCAAGAGTTTTTGAAAAAATGGTCCTCAACCTCAGAATTTAAAAAAAAAAATGTTATTAAAAAAATTTAAAATGACTTTTTTCCAAACTTTTTCTAATAAAATATGAATTTATTTAAAAAAAATGTTTAGCCATAAATATTATCAGTTGAATTTCGAAGCAAAAAAGGTAAAATATATCACACTTTTGAAAAAAAAATGAAAAATTACTTCAATTTCAATGGTTTTTTTTATTAAAACTGAATTTTTGCATTGAAATAATTAATTTTCTCAAATACTGTGGTAAATAGGAACTTTAAATTTTTTCTATTTAACTTTCAACAGTAAGGGTTATTAAATGAATAAAAAATAATTTTATGTTTAGATGTTGAACTTAAAAAAAAAATAAGTTACATTTTTTTTCAAAACTTTTATTAAAAAAAGTTCTTCGAAAATTAAATACTTTTTAATTTTTTTCATAAACCGTAATACATATTGACATTTCCTTTTATAATTTGAAATCATAATAAATGCGGCCAAAAAAATTTGAAAATAAATGCATTTTACATTACGACCAAGTTTAAAAAACGACATGTTAAAATTTTTTCAATAATTTTTTTTTTTTTCAAAAATCTGAGTTCAATTACCATTCTTTCAAAAGCCGTTCATTCAATTAACTTCATTTTAATTTTACATATATGACTAAGCTTTTAGCTTTTAAAAAATGTATATTTGAATATTGTAGGTGTTGCCGTTGTGTTCAAATATTTTTTTTTGTGTTTGAAGTCAATTAATAAGAAAATTGCATCTATCGCTTGAACTATGGACGATTGTCCCTCACTCCCATACATTTTTTTTCCTTGTGTTCGTTAAGCTCTCTGCAAACGATGATTCTCTTCCTGTAGAAAACAAAAATTCTCTTATGAAAATCATAAACGACTATGAAAAGCAACAAAACTTTGCAGCCACCGCAGATGACCAGCAACCAGAAGAAGATAACAGCTCCGACATCCTAGCATAAAACTTTTTCTTTTTTTTTTTTTTTAACACTATCATTAATAAATCTTTTGAATTGTACTTTATTAATTATATGAATTGAGTCTTAATTTTTTTTTTTATTATTACTTTTGCTAAATCTCACTTTTGAATTATATAAATTGTATTACATAATTGATTCTTAAATTTTTCTATTACTTTTTTTGTTTTTCAAATAATTTTCATTTGTTTTTTTCATAAATAAATTTCTATAGCTAAGATATAATTTTATTGTTGTTCTGTTCCTTCTTCGTTTTTCTTTTCCTATCTTTTCTGCTGCATAGAATTGTTTAATTTATTTGATAACACGACATAATGGCACGCAATGGCATGAGTGAAATTTGTTCTCGGGCGATTTTGAGTGTATTAACTGAATCCCAGGAGGGCTTTAAGATCTGTAGTATTAATGCACGTAGTTTGAACCCATCAAAGATAGATTATATGCGCTATCTATTTAATAAACAAAATGTTGACATAATTTGCATTAACGAAACTTGGTTTAAAGAATGTATGGATGACTCTTTTTATAGTTTGCCTGGTTATAATTTGATACGTAATGACCGAATAACTAGCACAACAGGCGGTGGCACTGCTATTTATTATAAGTCTTCCATTAATTGCAGAGTTCTTCAGAAATCTTCGGGTTGTGTTGAGTACATCATTGCAGAGGTTTATGATGGAAATGTGAAGGGCTTAATTTGCTGTGTTTATGTACCAAATAGAAGTGTTTCTCCTATTCCTTTTTTCTCGGCACTTTCAGATTTCTCAGATTCTCTGGAACATGTTATTATTTGTGGAGATTTCAATAGTGATTTACTTTTAAACGATTCACGGGCATATCAGATGCGTGACATGTCAGCTTCACTAGGTCTAAGCATAATTAACTTTCATCCTACAAGATATGGTCCAAACCAACGTCCCAGCTTACTTGACTTGTTTATTGTAGCTGATAAAAGTTCAGTTCTCTCTTGCGATCAAATTTCATTAGCTGGAATCTCTGATCATGATTTACTTTTCTGTGCGTATAACTTAGACTTTTCTCATCGCAGCGTTCCTAACTCTTTTTGTTTTAAGGACTTTAATTCAATTAACATGGATGCACTTAGGCTAGCTGCTAATGAACTGCCTTGGGATTTTTGTAGATCACTTTCGGATGCTAATGAAAAACTTGATCACTTTCAAAAATTAATCTCTGTTCTTTATGATCAAAATGTTCCTATAAAAAGAGTTTTCATACGTAATAAAGACAGCCCTTGGTATACATCCGATGTTTTAAGAGCAATCAAAAATCGAAACCATTGTTACAGCAAATGGAAACACTGTCCTAGTGGAAGAAGTTGGTCGGCTTATAAGGTAGCGCGAAATAATGCTACAAAAGTTCTTCATAATGCAAAGAAAAACTACTTTACCTCGAAACTAAACACTTCCCTTCCTTCTAAGGAACTCTGGCGAAACATTCGTGAAATTGGAATTGGAAACAAAACCAAAGATGATTCCGAATTGGATCCGAACGAATTAAATGAATACTTTCTATCTGATACAGCTCAAACACCTAGCATAGATACAAATATGATAACTCAAATAGACACTAGACCCAAATTCACTTTTGAGGTTGTATCTTGTTTTGAGGTTATGCAAAGCCTTACAACTATTAAATCAAACTCTGTTGGTGAAGATGAAATATCTTTGCGATTTGTAAAAATTATTGCTCCGTTTGTAATTTTTCAATTAACACACATAATTAATTTTTGTATCACGACATCAGTGTTTCCCAACAAATGGAAGTTAGCAAAGGTTATACCCGTCCCAAAAAAAAACAAATCCACGTTTGCATAGTGACTATAGACCTATCAGCATATTACCTTGTTTGTCTAAAGTTTTTGAAGGTATATTAGCTAGGCAAATAAAAAACTATGTGGAAACGAATGATCTTCTTTTTTCCAAACAATCAGGGTTTCGATCAAAACACAGTTGCTCAACAGCGATGGTAAACATTCTCGAGGAAATTCGGCAAGATTATGACAAAGGTCATTTGTCCTTACTTTGTTTGCTTGATTTTTCGAAAGCGTTCGATAAAGTCGACCACAATGTTCTTTGTTGGAAACTTAGGAATTTTTTTAATTTTGATCAAAACGCTGTTAAGTTGATTGAGAGCTACTTATACAAAAGATCGCAGAGAGTTTTATTAAAGGACACATATTCATCTCAAAAATATCTCAAACAGGGAGTACCACAGGGATCAATTTTAAGACCCATCCTTTTCTGTATTTTTATAAACGACCTACAAAAAGAATGCTTGCATTCCTTTGTTCATATGTATGCTGATGACGTGCAGCTACATATTGCACGACCTTTTACATCCCAAACTGAACTAGTTTCTCTTTTAAATGAAGATATAAATAGAATTCATGAATGGTCAGTCAGAAATGGTCTTCTTTTAAATGCTAAAAAGTCACAAGTCATTGCAATTTCACACAAAAACTTCAACAAAAATGTGTTAGATGATATAATGCTGTCTAGTACTAAACTTTCTTTTGTTGATTCAGTGAAGAGTCTAGGAATTCATATAAATGAAAAATTGTCTTGTAGCAACCACATAAATTCTGTTATTGGCAAAATATATGGTTGCTTAAGAAAGCTTTGGGTAGCTGCAAGCTTTACTCCTGTTGATACACGGCGAATGTTAGTTAAAACTTTAATTTTACCTATCATCACATATTCAGAAGTTGTATATAGTAAACTCGACTCATTATCGAGTCACAAACTTGAAGTTGCTTTTAATGATGCAGTGCGCTACGTGTATGGAATCCGACGACATGAACATATATCAGCATACACTAGTAACATTATCGGATGCTCATTGTCAAATTATTCCAAGGCTCGAAACTGTATATTTCTCCATTCCATTATGCAAACCAGATCACCTTTTTATCTATACAATAATTTGAATTTCCCGCGATCATTAAGATCTCAAAGCCTTCTTCTGCCTAAGTTCAGATATTTAATTTCTTCCCGATTGTTTTTCATTCATGCTGTTAAACTATGGAATAGTTTACCCATTGCAATTAGAAAACTAATAAATATTGAAAATTTTCGAAAAGAAATAATGAAACACTTTTCTACGCAGCATTAATATAAAATATGATTTTTCTTTTTGCATTTTTATTTTAAAATTTTCTTTTTGAATTACATTAATTTGAATTATATACATTAATTTTTAACTTATCTTGGTTATAACTATTATTGTTGAGCTCAAAATAATTTTTTTGTTATTGTTATAGTTTTTTTATATTATCATTAAAATGTAAACACATGTAAATATTTGTACTATAAAAGATTAAGTTCTTAATGTACAGCTCTAGATATTTTAAATAAACTGAAAACTGAAACTGAAACTTGAATTTCCTAGACAATCTTTTGGCATCAATTAATTTATGAATTTTATGAAAAATTTTTGAAAAAAATTTGTTTTTGTTCAAAAAAATCTTCAATTAAATTTAAAAAATCAAAACGGCAACACCGGCAATTTTTAATCTATAGACTTTAAAGTATTTTTAATTACCGACGTTTGAAAAAAAAGATCATCAAAATCTAAGCTGTTCGGCCGGGTTCCCTAATATTGCCAATTTTTGAGCTTTAGTTACTCCACTATATGTTGATAAAATATTTTCTACTTCGTATACGCCATTTCGCTACATATTAATTATTAACAATTCGAAATTTTAATATAACTCAATTTCATACTTTTATTTTAGAACATCATTCTGATAAAAAAAGTGTAGTCATATTTTTGTATGTATGTTTTTTGTGTTCTACTTTGTTGAATTCAACTGTGGAAGCTGCAATAATAAGGCAAGTTTTTAAAACAATTAATCTTTTTCAGACCATACAAATTTTTTGTCATGGTTCTGTTTTAAAATTAAAGTGAAAAATGAAAACAAAAATGTCGTAAATATTTAGTTTTTGGTCATTTTAGCTCTTAAAAAACATTTAACGAATTATCACGACAAAGAAGCTCATACAAATTTCAATAGATAGATGTTCAAAATCATCTCTATAGGCCTAAGGGTTTCCAAGTTATTACTTTTCAAATGTAGCGTTGTCAATTTCGTCTAAATCGTATAATATTCAATACGGCTTTTAGTACAAGTAGTCTGGTCTGTATAAAACTAAGTTTTTCAAAAGGTGAATTCAAAAATGTTGTTTGAAATATTTTTGTGTTTATATAATTGTTTAAACTCTTTTCGCGTTTTCGACCAATAAACGTCAAAAATATAACTAATTTAATTTTAACGCATTCAAAAATGTATTGGTTTCGAAAAAGTTTAAAAATAACCAATATTTGCCAACCATAATGTCAACAATTAAGCTAAATTAAAAACATTTTATCATTTTTATCAAGAACTATAATAATTTTTTTTTGAACATTTTTGACATTTTTTTGAACTTAGTACAGTTATGCGTTTAAAAAAATTATGTATTATCGAAATTTTTTAAAACCTACCAAGCAAAAATTTGTTCCTCTTTTGCCAAAATAATTAAATAGTTGCAAAATCCTGTTTATAATTATAAACTTTTCCCCTAAACTATGTCAATGTTAATTTAATTCAGAACAAAATAAATAAATTCAAAGAAAAAAAAATAATAAAAAAAAAAAAAAAATAAATTAAATAAAACTAAAATTTATATTCAAAAGAAATGTGCACTGCTGCCTTTTAAAAATTTATAAACATTTGTTTGGCATAAATCGATGAGATGACATTTGGCGGGCGGCAAAATCGATTTAAAAATAAATTTTCTCTCTCTCAATTTTTGTCTAATGTTTATGGGCAGTAAAAAAAATTAAAAAAAAAAACACTGACACAGAAAATGAAGAGGATTACCACCAAATAAATTATTATTAACTTTTTTTTTCTTAAACAGAAATATAAATAATTTTTTAGGTATAAATTCGTCTAAAACTCAAATACATCAAAATTTTCCCAGAAACAAAATGATAACATCTGTCAAAAAAAAAAATATTTATCTAATGCAATAAAAATGTCTAACCAACACAAGAATAACGAACTAAACAGGAAATTCATATAAACAATTTCATAAAAATAGCTTTATTTCGAATATACTCACTCTTAACAACCACATCAGCGGTACTAGTTGACTGTCCCATAGTATTCGATGCTGTCACAGAATATCGCCCAGCATCCAAGACACCAACCTGCTTCAAATCGATTGTCAAACGATTAAATTTGTTAGTGATCTTAGTTTTATCACTTTCGAACAATTCAGCCCCATTTTTGTGGATTTTAATTTCCGGTGAAGGGAAACCATCATAAATGGCTTCCAAGAACACATCAGCTCCCTGATCAACGATCTTTCCAACCAACGGGGTTGTGAACCTCGGTGCAATTTGCTTTCGAGTGCTCTTCGGTGATAGATCACTGCCCGATTGTATCGAAACAATTGATTTCTGCTGAATTGTTGCTGGCAAATCACTGCTTTTATGGAACTCCTGATAATGATGACTTTCCACAACTTCCGGGCGTGCGCCGCCAAGTTGTTTAAGACTCTGATCGATATGAGCACTTGAAGTGTGAACTTCCATCTGGGGAAGATTCCCCTCATAACTATTCACCTGAGAAGTCGAAGTCGTTGTGAAAGTTTGCTTTTTGATAGTAACGCTTGAAGAACCGGTATTGTGTTCCTGGGTACTTTGTTGCATATCAGCTACCGAAGACGGTTGATTACCACTTCCAATCAGGCTTAAAAATGCAATACAAGTTGCTTTTCCGGTTTCATTTTCAGCAACACAACAGATTTTACCAACAGTTTCGGGACTCGCCTCGGGAATAGTCAAAACCTGCCTATCGCCACTGGTTGAAATGAGGAAATTCTTTCCATGAACTGGTTGATCATTGAAGAACCAACGGATTTTTGGAGTTGGTTTGCCTTTCACAATACACTCGAACTTAATAACTTCTCCCGGAAGACCGTTCTTGTCACTAAAAAGCTCTGTGAAAGTTGGACAAACTAGTTTCTCTTCGATTTCGATTTGCTGAATACGTTGGTTATCAGGGGCATTGACACTTTTCACGATCAAATGTGAGAAACATTTGGCATCACCCGACTTATTCGAAACCTTTACCGTGTAAACACCTTTATCATCGACCGATACACTGCTGAAGACAAGTTTGAAGATACCCTTTTCGCTATCAGTGATAACCTTGATTCTATCGGAGGTTTCTTCGAGTTCCTTGTTGCTGAGATACCACTTAGCCTGAAGAGGTTGATCGCCAACAGCTATACACTCCATTTCAACGGGATCACCTTCAGCGACTAGCACGTCACTTAGGAACTTTTCAAACTTCGGTTGTCTATCGATTGTTACTGTAACGCTTTCACTGTGATTTCTTGTCGCTGGTTCGGCGATATTTAACGGAGTCACTTTCAACTCACAACTGCTTGAAGCTTCTCCAGCTGAATTGATCGCAACAACTTTATAGTGTCCAGCATCTTCCTGATAAACTTCCTGAATCAGTAACGAACACCGATCTCCTTGGAAGAGCAACTGAACATCGGCGGATTCTTTCACAGGTCTTTCGTCATGATACCAAATTACTTCGGGCTCTGGTTGCCCCACAATCACACAGTCTAAACGAACCGATTTACCCTCAAATATCGAAACATCTTTCAGAGGCAATTGGACCGAAGGTTTAATAGGTTCCATATCACTTGCCATTTCCGAATCGGACGTTTCATTTGGTAGCCGACCTTTAACCATAACGTTACACGTACTAAATGCTTCACCTGCTAGATTTTTAGCTGTCAAAATGTATTCACCAGAATCTTTGGGATATGCTTCGGGTATCATCAGCGTGACACGTCCATACTCGTACTGAAAGTAGATTCAAAGAAAATATTGAAAATTTCGAAAATTGGGTGGTATAAAAAGCTATCTAAACATTTTACAATGTCAGAGTGTGAGTTTTTGGTTTTTTTTTTTGTGTGTTTTCGTTTCAAAAACAGGCAGTTTTTTTTCGGGTGATTTTCAAAAACTAAAGACGAAAGAAAAACAAAAAATTGCAATAAAAATTTTGTTTTTATTTTTTCTTCCTAACACTTTTCAGTCTGTGAAAAGAAGACTCATTTGAGTGAAGCATACGAAAAATTGTAACGATGAGATCGTTTGGTTATTTTTACATTTCGGTACACACTTCGGTGGTGGGCGGTAGGGATGGGCTGGCTGAGAGTGGTGAGTTATAGGCTAGCAAAAGAAATGTGTGTACAAGAAGAAATTGTCTATCCTAATTTAATATTTAAAATTGTTACGACGAGTGGGTGAACAAAAAAAAAAAAAAAATTGGGGGAGGGGGTTGTTCTATTTTTCTTTGACTTAAAGCAAGTAACAAGATCGTCAATAGTGGGATGTGTGTTTTATAATGGTTTTTCTACTTCTTGTCGTATATACAAGAAAATAATAATTATTTTAAATAATTTATAATTCTTTTGGCAAATTAAGTGGCAAAAGACCCGATTTTGCTAACAGTGAAGACAATTGTAATGATTTGTTATGGGCGAGATGGCGTGCGAATTAAAAACAAATTAATTGAGGAAAGGATTAGTTGTCAAAAAAGCAAAGTAGAGTGGGATTTGGGATTGTGCAGTTTGTTATTTTGCAATGAATTGTTGCATCAGGATGTTTATAGAACAAAATATGAATTACACAGTTCCTTTCAGTTTATTATAATTGAATGAAAAATATTAGCTATCGATGAAAAACTAAATGTTTCTTATGTAAATTTAAAACTGTTTTTTTTTTTTTTTTATATAAGAATACATATCACTTGAATCGTTTATTTCAGAAACAGCATAAGTCCATGAGCACTAACTTTTCAGGAGCAACAAAAAACTCTTTTTTTCTGGTAAAACTCCACAACACTTCAAATTTAGAGTATGCCGAGTTATAATCTAGCTAAAGACGCATTTAAAAACCTTAAAAATATAAACTTTTTTTCAAGTCTTAGCGGGATTGTTAAGACATTAAATTCGCTGGACTTATGTGGTTTCTGCTCAAATCGAATTTTTGTTGGTAGGTAAAACTTTTTTTTTTCATCTAGCTATAGCTTTTGAACCCCGCTTATGATTTTAATGAATAAAATTGCAGTAAGAATAACGTCGACCATTGTAAATTCATTATTATACATCATTGATAAAAACAAGAAAACTCTAAGTTAAGCAGAAAGAAACACACAAGGACTTACCGACAGGTTGGGGTCGAAATTCTGTATGTTGCAAAATTCTGTATTCAAAATACTGTATGCCAAAATACTGTATGTCAAAATTCTGTATGTGCAAAATGCTGTAGGAACAAAATTCTGAAAGTCAAAATTCTGTATAGCAAAATTCTGGTTGGTCAAAATACTGTATTTCAAAATTCTGTACATCAAAATTCTGTAAATCAAAATTCTGTAAAAATGCTGTAAAAAAATATCGTTTTGATAATGTAAAAAAGTGCGCGCGCACTTTTTTACATTATCAAAACGATATTTTTTTACAGCATTTTTACAGAATTTTGATATACAGTATTTTGCCGTACAGAATTTTACAAAACAGAATTTTGCTTGTCAGTATTTTGTTGATACAGTATTTTGACGTACAGAATTTTGTATTTACAGTATAATGACGTACAGAATTATGGTATTATAGTATTTTGACCCCACAGAATTTTGTCGTACAGAATTTTGACAAGCAGAATTATGACCCGCTCCCCTTACCGACTATTGTCAAATTTTTTGATCAATTTTTGCATGTGTGACACCAAAATTAGTCTTCGGAAGAACCTTGTCAAGGTCAACACTGGATTTCCATTTAGAGCAACTTAAAATCAAATGTTTGTCCATCGAAATTACGAAACAAACGCCTATAGGACTGAGTCAGTGTTGTTGTCTTTAAAACAGGTTGGGGTCGAAATACTGTATTCAAAATACTGTAAGTCAAAACACTGCATTTCAAAATTCTGTATATTAAAATGCTGTAAAAAGGCTGCAAAATCGTTTTAATAATGTTGTAAAAAAGTGCGCACTTTTTTACTTTATCAAAACGATTTGGCGGAACCTAGAATCATGTACATGACATATGTCAATTTTACTCCGACTACACGACACCAGTTGGATAAACCCGTTAAAAAAATTACTTTCACTTTTTCTCCTTGTTTTTTTTTATGCATTTTTAATTTACAGGCAGTTTGTTAAGCTTTTTCGACATTTCGCGAAAATACAGTGCTTTTTTGTAACTACTTTTCAATATACACCATTTTGAAATGCAAAATTTTGTTATACAGCATTATAACATACAGTATTTAGCTCATACAGTATTTTTAGTTACAAGATTCTGATTTGCAGTGTTTTGAAATACAGCATTTTAATCATACAGTATTATGATCATACAGTGTCATACACTATTATATAGAATTTTGATCATACAGAATTTTGAAATCTTAATTCCGCGGTTGACACTGTTATTGTGAATTTAGACTAATGTCAATAGTTTTTGAAAAAAAGAAAATTATTTGGAGCATATGATTTGTGGGAAAATCAAGGATAAATTAAAGGGGAAACATAGATTGCCCACAAAAAAATTGGGAGAAAGAGGGTGCGTGGGTGAAAAAGTGGGTGGGTTTTTTAAAATTTCTGTCAATAGCAGGTATAGTGAAAAAATGCAAAACTACGATTTTAAATTTTTTATTTTGTCTTTTACAAAAAAGTTGGACTATAACAAAACTTTGTTAAAACTTAGGTAACTAATTTTAAATTTTTTTTTTTCGGCAAAATATTATTTTTTGTGTTTTTGACGAAAAATATTTGGAAAAAATGACCGAAAAAATGTTTGATTTTTGAAAAGTTTGGGATGCCATGTTTTAGATTAAAACCTTTTATTTCAGAAAATTTAGAAAAACTATTGGACCGAGAGTCGGCAGCATATTTCGGCAGTTTTGGTATAACCGAAATTCGAGTGTGTACATATCTAAATATGCACACCAGTATGTCAACGCAAAAAGTCTGGCAGTGATCTTTTTCAGCTTTCCCTTGCCAGACGCATCCAAAGTGCAGTAAAAAATCATCTTTTGGCATTTTGGTATAACCGAATAAATGATACAACTAAAAATCAAAAAAAAAAAATCCCCGGAGTTAAAAAATGTGGGTACCAGAAGTTTTTTTTCAGCTTTCCCTCCGCCATGCAGACCGCTTTAAAGCATTTTTCTACAAAAAAAAACCCAATAACTTATTTTCTGTTAGGTATAACCGTATGATGGTAACAAATTAATATTCTATGTCTTTTCTTGCTTTAGAAAATTAAAGCTTAGGCCAGTTTCTTTTCAGCCTTTCCCGTGCCAGACGCCATCAAAGGTATCTCAAACATGTTTTCTCTTTAAAAAAACACATAGTTTCTGGTTATTCTTTCTCAAAAACCAAATAACTTTTTTTTGTTAACAGTAACCATAAGATGATCATATATTAATATAATATCTCTATTGCTGGTTTAAACGCTCAAATTATGCAAAAGCGCATTTTTTGCTAAATATTTTAAGATTCGCTTGTTTTTCACCTGCGATTATCTTTTTTGTAAAAATTAGCAGTCCTTTAAGCAATTAATGGGCCTTTCAATATATAACTCCATCTTGGGAATAAACCCCCCTCCCATACGATTTTTTTCTTGTCTGAGTGCAACCTACACGCCCTAGGTTTTTATTACACCTTATGCAAATTACCCTGTATTAGTAGGTACCTTTGTCCCTATACAAGAAATTGAAATTTTTTGAAGTTTTTTTGCCTAAAGATTAAAAACGGTCTATCAAATCAAAAAACTGAGGTTGTTGAAAAAATTAACAGAAAACATATTAAAATTTAAAATTGAAACAACGTAAGAAAATTTTACAATTTTATCAGACTTGAGCGTTTGTTGCGTTTTATCACCCTAATTTCGAACTGTTTTGTAGGATCGATTTCCAGTGGGTGCAAATTTTTTCTTTTTTTATTTAAATTGAAGCTTTTTTTTTAAAGTTGAAACAACTTTGATTTTAGAACTACTTTGATTATAAAATTATCGTCTTCAACGTAAAATCAATCCGAAAAATAGTTGAATCAACGTAGTTTACATTGATTTTAAGTTGCTTTTTCCTTGAGTGTAGGTATTACAAAAGTTCAAATAACACAAAAAAATTCAGGGGTCGAATTACGGCATACGTTCGTAAACGAATGGTTGCTATGTGTCCCTATCGTTTTCTAATGATTAAATAGAGACAGAAATAGTCAAAACGTTAACGTATGATCGTATTCGTGTGCCGTAATTCGACCCCAGATTACAAGTTTATTGAAACAAAAATTAATTTCATAATATTAGAAAATATAAAAAAAAATAATAAACAATAGAAAATATCTTCGTTTCTAAAAGAAATATGTTACCACTGTCTGTGTTGAAAAGTGATAAATTTTGACAATCTTTACAAAAAAAAAAAAAAAAAATAAATTCATGTCAACATAAAAGATAATCTATCTAAATAAAGGTGACATTAATTCACAACAAAAAATAAATAAAAAATTATTAACAAAGAATCTTTCATCGAAAAATTAAGAAAATAAATACATAATATCAATTTTTTTTCTTAACAAAAAAAATTTTTTTTTTCTTCTTCCATTGGAAAATTCCTATAAATACAAATAGCTACATGTGTCGATAATTTTTCATAAACATCAAAACATATCAAAGAAAGAAAAATGACATTTAAGCAAAATAAAATTTATCACTGGCCCACAAAATCTACAAGATAGACATTAGAGATGTTATAGTTCGAGGCTGGATATATATTAAAAATGTTCGCCCACAATATGATTTAAAATTTTTGCAGACCCACCACAGAGTTACGTTGTGTACATACAAATGAGTTTCTATATTTTTTCTAAAATTTTATTTTCAAAAAAAAAAAAAAAAAAATATGAAATGACGTAGTTTAATCGTTTTTCCACCCACTCGTTCCACTTTCACTCTTTTTTTTGTTTTGTTTTTGAAAAAAAAAAAAAATGGAAAAATCGTGTTTTTTTTAAAGAAACAAAAAACACCCACAAACAAACTTACCCTCATTTCACGACTTGCATATGGTTTTCCATTATGTGTCCAATAAATTTCTGGCCTAGGGATGCCCCCTACCAAGGCTTCGAGTCTGATTTTTTGGCCGACACGCGCCATGACATTATTGAGTGGGATCTTGAAGTGTGGCATTTCGGTTGGTTCAAGAGCTGCAAAGAAATTACAAATCTGTCAACACTTTTCTTAAAAAAATCAAAAGAAGAAAAAAAAACTTACGTTCCACAATGAGGCTAGCCGAACAGTGTTCGATTCCTACTTGATTTGAAGCACTACACGTATAAATAGCATCATCTTCTAAGAAAACTTCTTCAAATCTCAACTTTGCCTCGCCATTGTTATAACTGATGACGTAATCTGGCGAATCATCGATACATTTGTCCTGTTTGTACCACTGTACCGTTGGCAATGGATTTCCTGTCACAATGCAAGTAAACTCAAATGGACTACCTTCGGTAGCTTTGCCACTCTCGAGGAACTTTACAATTCTCGGAGGAGTCATTTGAACTTCAGCTGGGTTCTCTCGAACAGACAAGGTGGCGCTAGTGTCGCTAACTCCAACTAAGTTCGAAGCCCTACAGCTAAATCTAGCTGAATCGGCTACAAAAGTCTCCTCAATTAGCAGAGTACAGACACCATCATTGCTCAATGAAGTCTTATAATCCGGATTATTGTGAATAAGGATGCCATCTTTGTACCAATCGACAGTTGGAGCAGGACTTCCCACAACATGACACTCGAACATAAAACGATCTCCCTCTTTGGTAATGGCATCCTTTAAAAGTCTCGTAAATCTTGGTTGCGAATATTTGATTTCTGTAAACATTTCATTAATTTTCAGTTCCTTTCGGATTTCATCAATATTCTCCGAATGAGCGACTTGATCATTATTTCCATTATCCTTGATGATTGTTACAATTTCAGTTTGTTCCCGAATAATTCGATCTTTCTCTTCTTTTTCCCGAGCAATTCGTTCTTTTTCTGCACGTTCTCGGGCCAAACGTTCCCTTTCGATAAAGTCTCGTTCCAATTGCTCCCTGGCAAGACGTTCTTTTTCCGCCTGTTCCCTAGCCTTACGTTCTCGTTCCATGAAGTCCCTTTCAGCTTGTTCTCTGGCTAAACGTTCCTTTTCAGCTTGTTCCCTTGCTTGACGTTCACGTTCATAGAAGTCCTTTTCAGCTTGTTCTCTAGCTTGACGTTCTTTTTCTGCCTGTTCCCTTGCCAAACGTTCTCGCTCAGCAAAATCTCTCTCAGCTTGTTCCCTAGCAAGACGTTCCCTTTCAGCTTGTTGATTTGCCAGTAATTCTCGTTCCATAAATTCGGCTTGAGCTCTTTCCCTTGCCTGGCGTTCCCTTTCCAAAAACTCACGTTCAGCTTGTTCTCTTGCCAAACGGTCCCTTTCAGCTTGTTCCTTGGCAAATCGTTCTCGTTCGGCTTGTTCCCAAGCTTGTCGATCTTTTTCAGCATTTTCACGAGCAATTCTATCCTTTTCTGCATACTCTCTTGCAAGGCGTTCCCTTTCAGCTTGTTCCCAGGCGATTTTCTCTCTCTCCAACTGTTCGCGAGCAAGCCTCTCCCTTTCGGCTTGTTCCCTAGCAAACCTTTCTCTTTCGGCAAGTTCTCTTGCCAGTCGATCGTTTTCCGCTTGTTCCCTTGCCAATCGTTCCCTTTCAGCCTGTTCCTGTGCGAAACGTTCTCGTTCTGCTTGTTCCCTAGCAAAGCGTTCCCTTTCCGCTTGTTCCTTAGCAGCTTGGGCCTGTTGTTCTCGCAAACGCTCTTCAACTTTCATTCGTTCTTGTACAATACTGATGTCAGTCTTCAATTTTATAAATGATTGGAGTAAAGTGAAGACGTCATTTTGCAGGGTTATCACTTTCCTTTCATCGTGACCACATTGATGGGCTTTTTCTAAACTATCACGAAGTCGGCCCTCTCTTGCTCCAATGTAAGTTTCAATGTCATTGACTAAATTTGAAGCTTCAACGGGATCTCGCAAATAAGTGACTTTGTTCGAAACACTTGTGTAGAAGTAACTGATTTCTCGGTATTCAGCATCAATCTGAAAAAAAATTGAAGAAAAATGTAAAATTGTTCAAAAAACGGTCAAAGAAATATTACCTTTTCAACAATTTCGAAAAAGTCTGTTGCCGAATTCAGAGAATTCCGTTTCGATTTCACTTGATCCTTGAAATTCTTCCATTTATCTTCGAGTTTCTTCAACTCATCTCGTATAAATTGTTCACTATCTGGATTGGTGGCATAGAGTGATTGTGAATTTTCGGTAAAGTTTGTTATCCTTTTTTCTAGGAGCTGTCAAAAATTGAAAAAATAAACATTAATATTGAATTTTTGAAAAATGAAAACAAATGCGTTTTTGAAAATACTATTTTGTGAATTAAAAAAAAAAAAATCAAAAATAGATTTTTACGTCATAAGCGCCAGAGATTTATTGCTTCAATATGCGCTTCATAGAAATTTGCAGCGAAATATGCTCATTTTTAATAGCAGTGCCCCAAGAAAGATTTTTAGTTTTTTTTTTTTTGGTTTGTTTTTGAAAAAAAAAGGAAAAATAAGTTCACTTTTTTTCTTTGCAATGTGTGGGTGATAGACCATTGAAATGGAACAAATTTGTATATTGAGCGTTAAAGCAATAGCCGAGGATGAAATTTGAAAAGATTAACATTTAATTGCAATCAAGAAAATATGCACGAATTTAATTTGTTTAGTTTCTATATCGGCGGTGGTGTAGCAAAAATAGAAACGAAGATACAGATACATTCTTTTACTACATTCTAATTCGAATCTTCGTGGGGTAGGCATGAGTTTCACTTCTTGGATATTGTCGTCATTTTCAATATTCGATTTAATAAAAAAGATGCCTTTAACTAGGACAAGTTTACACTGAAAATAATAAATTTCGTAAAATTACGCAAATAGTTTCATACACTACATTTTCGTTGGCCCAACGAAACTTTCGTTGGCTCAACGAAAATATGTAATTTTTCGTAATATGAAAACCTTCATCAATTAATGAAAACGTTTCATACACTTTTTCTCCCTTTTTAGTGCCAAAAAATCCAATTCAATGAAAAGATTCATCAATTAATGAAAAATTTCATACTCATTTTAAAGAACAAACATACGATTTTTTTCCTTACTTAATCAAAGTTCCAATTAAGTAACGAAAAAATTCATTAACTTATGAAATTCAACATTAACTAACGAAAATCTTCATAAGCTTATGAAAATTCTTCATATACTAATGAAATATTACATTGGCTTATGAAAAAATACATCAGTTAACGAAAAAAAATCGTTGCCTTGACGTAGACGTAAACGTAGACTTGGGTGCATTTCTGTTTTATGGATTAAAAATTGAATCTTGCTGGATATAGTTCACATTAGGTTTTTGTTTAAAAATTTATGTAAGTTGAGCTCAATATAAAAAATATTTGCGTATTGACAAGGTGTCTGACGGATAAGTCAACTGATGAGTCCAAGTGAGCTCCACCGGGTCGAAACGCCATTTTTTTGTTTGGACTGTATTAAATTATTAATAATTTAATAAGTCCAATAAATATTTATACTATAATCTACTAAAAAAACAAAATTAATACAACGAAAAGTTTCGTTAGCTAACGAATATTTTTTTCGTAATTTAATTAAAATATTCATTAAATTTACGAAAAAATTCGTTAGCTAACGAAAGTTCTTTCATAAATTAATCAAAAAATACATTGACTAACGAAAAATATGACCGTGGTTAATTAAATTTTACGTTAATCAATGAAAAAGTTTCGTAAAGTGATGTAAAAATTCATTAATTCGCGATCAAAAATGTTTATGAAAAATTTCATTAAAATACGACAGTTTTCGTTAGTTGATGAAGTTCTTCATTAACGTATGAAAGCCATTTCGTTGCGCCAGTTAAATTTTTCATCGGCTGAAAATTAATTAAATTTTCGTTGGCTCAACGAATTTTTTCGTTGTATTTACGTAAGGATTTGGTTCAGTGTAGGATTTAACCTTTGTTGTTTTGGGCTATTTCATATAGGGAGAAATTTTTGCAACCATTTTATTTACACTTACTGCCGTTTATTTGATTTCTAACTTTTTCTAAATGACTACCGATTTCAACGAAAGTTTTTATATGGAGTGTGTAGCTTTAATATTCAAGTTTGAAAAAAATTACAGAAATAAAATATTTCAAAAAATTTTTGAAAACGTGAAATTGTGAAATTTTTATAAAAATGGCATTTTTATTTTTTTGCAAAATGTTTGCATTTTTTTATTTATAAATTAAAAACTTAAAAAAAAACGGCTCTAAGAATTAAAAAACAAAAAGTTTCTACAAATTTTTTTGGTAACGATATAATTAATGATAATCTGCAGATGAGAAGATGTTTTTGCAATTTTTTTTTTAAACATCTTTTCTTTTTTAAATTCTTCTTTTATGTAACATTTGTATATAACATTCCAAGTTACTTTTACTATGCAAGTATGTCTTACCTCGCCGTGCATTTTATTATATTTGTAATTTTTTTTTTTTTTGAAACATTTTTGAAATCGACTACTAAGTCGATTAAAACAAAATTGTAAACCAACTTCATTAATTTATTTTCTTTTTTTTAAACTTAGTTTTAAAAAAATGGCTCTCACCATTTTGAAATTTTTATAAAAAATTCAAGAAGTGTTATTTTATGGAAAAAGTCCATCTTTTCATTCAAGTTTTTCAATCTAGGTATATTAACGGTATTTTCCATAGAACCATTTTTTTACTTGCTCTATAGGGCATTACAACATTACGATGATGGAGAAGATCAAAAAAGTGATTTTCGTCATGCCGTCCGTCGCACATAGGAGTATTGTCATCAAAAACCTGGCCATAATTATTTTTCGTGGTTTTTGTTATTATTTCTGTTTAAAATGAGTATTCCTACAAGAAAATACAATTTAAATCTAGTTTTTGTTATTTTTATTTTTTTACCAAAAACTAAAAAAATTGATTAATGGCCTGTACTCTGCCTGTCGACATTATTTTTCTCAAAATTTTTTCCTCATCCCTAATACGCAATTCTCAGTTTCTTTTCTCTCTTCCCCAACCTTAATTAAGATCACCCAAAATAAAATACACTAATAACATCAGTAAATTTAATTTAAAAATAAAAAACGTTGCATAAAGTAAGGAGTATTTTCTATCAGAAAGTGAAAAACTAATTGACCCTCGATTCTCTAAAGATCACCTAAGAGCACCCAAGTTTTGTTGCATTGTGTTAAAGAATATATAAACTAACTCATAAGTTTCAATTCATCGCAGAATAACGGGGTATACTAAAACAAAATCATTAAAGTTCAAATAATAACTTACCAAAAATATCAAGTTTTTAGATACTAGTTTTAAGCCCGAATTAAAATAGAAAAAACCATATAACATTTTCAAAACTTTATTAATATCGTTAATAAATAACTGAAGAAGAATTCTCCATTTAAATTTTTTTAGATTTCTATCACAACAATAACACTTACCAAAATACTTCGAATTCAAATAAAAATGAGGTAGATGTAACAGTTAACTTTGAACTCATTTTTTAACAAGACACGATCGAAAAACAAAAAAAATAAGTACAGGATATTGACCCATGTTTATTTTGCACCCACTTTGCCAAAATTTTTGGTGTCAATTTTCAGAAAATCGACTTATAACCAGGTTTTTACTGCAAATACTCCTATGTGCGTCGGTCTGTGCGTGTGTGCGTCTGTGCGTCCATCTGTACATCGAGCTAGGGCCTAAACGAATAGATGGATTTGCTTGAAACTTGGTACAGATGATTTTTACGTTATTCCCTATACCCGTTTTTTTATTTTTTTAATATCTCCCTTTTAACGCATATCTCCCATATAACGTTTTCGAGGTATTGCAAATTTCTCGAAAACGGCTCTAACGATTTTGATTAAATTTGGTATACGTAATAGGCTTATTGATTCTAATAACACTACGTTTTTAGTTTTTCTCAAAAAATGCAGAGAACGGAAATATGGCGTTGCCGTTTTTCAAAAATTTACATATTTTTTAAGTTCATATATTTCATCAAAGCATAAGTCAATTTTATTAAAAATTTACAGACATCATTTTGAAGTATAAAATGTAAAAAAAAAATATTTTTAAAAACATTTAAAAAAAAAAAAAATTTTAATTTAATTTTTAAACTTTGTTTTTTTTTTATTACTTGCTCTATAGGGCAAGTATTGGTTTCGTGTAGAAAAAAAAAATCGAGGTTTTAATCAAAACCAACATTACGATGATGGAGAAGATCAAAAAAGTGGTTTTCGTCATGCCGTCCGTCGGTCTGTGCGTCTGTGCGTCTGTGCGTCCATCTGTACATCGAGCTAGGGCCTAAACGGGTGGATGGATTTGCTTGAAACTTGGTACAGATGATTTTTACGTAATTCCCTAGGTCCGTTTTTTTTTATTTTTTTAATATCTCCAATTTAACGCATATCTCCCATATAACGTTTTCGAGGTATTTCAAATTTCTCGAAAACGGCTCTAACGATTTCGTTTAAATTTGGTGTGCGCAGTACTCTTATTGATTCCAACAAAACTGCGTTTTTAGTTTTTCTCAAAAAATGCCAAGAGCGGAAATATGGCGTTGCCGTTTTTCAAAAATTGACATGTTTTTTAAGTCCATATATTTCATCAAAGCATAAGTCAATTTTTTCAAAATTTACAGACATCATAGGTATTGAAGTGTAAAATGTAAAAAAAAATTAAAAAAGAAAGTTTTTCAAAAATTTTTTAAAAAATTGAATTTTTTTAACTTTCGATTTTTTTTTGTTTTTATTTTTTTTCTTCACAAAATCTTAAATTTCCAATAGATATTTAAGATAAAGATGCTTTGAACTACAAGAGCAAGTACGTGCGACCCAGTCGTGCATTTTATTTTTTTTATCGACACTAAAAAAAATCTTAAATTTCCAATAGATATTTAAGATAAAGATACTGTGAACTACAAGAGCAAGTACGTGCGACCCAATCGTGCATTTTATTTTTTATAGTTTTTCACTTTCTCCCCAGCGTTTTTTTTTTCAAATTTAACAAAGTAATCAAAAACAAACTCTTCAAAAAAAATTTTCTTTGAAAAAATATATGTAATTAAAAAAACGGATATAAATTTTTTAAATTTAGGTAAGCAAATTGTTTAAAAATAAAAATGGGTCTAATGATTTTGAAAAATTTTCTTCTTAAAATGCATATACATAAATTAAATTGCTATAAATTCTTTTTTAAAACCCATTTTTAGTATTTGTGTGTAAAAAGTTTCCGTTCTTGCATTTAATTTCGCAAAGTGTTTTTTAATTTTGTTATTATTTTATTTATTTTATTTTAATCAATTTTCCGAAATTATTTGATGTTTACAAATTTTTTTTTTTTAAATAAATGGTATTTTTTTTTAAATTTCTTTTAAAAAAATATCATTACAATAGTAATATAAAAAGTACTCTAAAATAAAATATAGCTTAGCTTTTGAAAATTGTTCTTGATAATATCAATGTGACGGTTACTAAAATGCTTGAGTGGCTTACGAAAAATTCAGAAATCAAGAAAATAGTACCATGGCTATGGTGACCATATTTCTAGGAGCGAAACACGGAACAGATAAAAAATTCGTTCGATCGTTTTGAAAACATTGGTTTTTTTTGTCAAAAAAAAAAAATTATAATAAATGAGTTTTCATAATTTTTCCTAATTTTGATATCAAGATTTCTTTAACGATTTTATAGGAACGTTGAAATTATTTAGGTAAGTTCTTTCCAAGGGATCCAGAAACCAAGAAAACGGTTTTTTATTAGGTATCTAACTACTGGTAATAACTTCTAACTGTTTTTAACATTTTAATTTTGTTTTAAATGATGAATTTTGTTATATTTAAGTTTTGGAATTTAGCTGGGTTAGTTTCGAAACAACTTTTTCTGACAATCACAAGTTGGAACTAAATAATTGAAGAAAATTTTTTGAAAACTAATGCGTTTATTCGAAAAACTAGTAAAACTTTTATTTTTCAACCACTGTTTTCTTGTTTTCCATACAAATTATTTAAAATTTTGAATACAAAAATCAGAAAAAGAGGAAATACGAGACAATCACGGGACGAAGTACAAAATACGGGACACCTTTTTATTTAAGAAAACCCAGGAAAAGCTATAGAAATACGGGACAGTCCCGGGTAAACCGGGACGGATGGTCACCGTAACCATGGCAGATATGTAATAAAGTTAATAGCATTTGAAAAATTCAAATTTTACTTTAGCTGCAAGCCGTTTCCAAAAAAAAAAGGTTTTAGTGAATGTTGATTTTTTAGAAAAAACTTGTTAGTTCTACCTGGGGCCTGTTTCACCAACGCATTTTTAACAAAATTTGTCAAAAAAATCGATGAATTTTGGTTCACCAGTTTTACAAAAGATTCACAAGTTTTATTTTTGGAAAATGTCGGCACGAGATATTTATGGACACAAACTTGTTCTTTTTTTAAAGGAATAAATCGTGGTTCAATAAAAGATTTGCAAACTTGTTGTTCTCAAAAGCTAATAAGAAACATATTTAGGTCCATTTTCTTCACTCGGAGTTGAACATAACTTGAGAATTTTTAATATAAAAATTCTCAAGTTTTGTTCAACTCCGAGTGAAGAAAATGGACCTTAAGCCCCTTAAAGCACCAGTGTGGCAAATCAAAATATTCGTTTTTTTTTAATTCGATATGGTACTAAGAAGGGAAAATGTGTTCTGTTTAATACACTAACAGAGTAACTCTTTGTTAATATAGCATCACTTACTTGTGCATTCAATTCTGCCCCCTTTTAAGCTGACAGCACAAACCCTTTAATATCATAAAACAAGAAAAACTGAAAGTACACCACTTGTAAAACGATTTTTTGTACTTTGCGAAACCGAATTTTCTACTAATAAATTGTTTTTGTAATTTGCAAGACACAAATTTATAGTTGTAAATTGAATACAGAGAAATAGGCCCCTGAAATAATATTTTCTTTATTTTTCTTCTTACACTAATGTTCTTCGCATGAAGAACTCTGCCAAGGAAATTTGAATAGAGCTTTTTAAATGTGAACGCATTTTCTACATAATCTGAAAAAAAAAGGATTAAATTGCAAAATACTAAACACCAAATACTACTAATACAGTTTAATAACTTTTTAATGAGTACTACCCCATCTGCCATTTTCAATCTCAATATAAACTCTATACAAATCACTTTCTATGAAAATAAAAAAATATTTGGTATTGCATTCTATCAAATCCAGTCGGTAAAACTCATCAATTCAAAAGCCCATATAAAAGATCCAACAATAATAATTGACATTTTGTTTAGACATTTCTGACAGCATAAACCACCTACTTTTTTTTGTTTGTCTGACCTGCAGCGGCGCAATGCATGACCGGAAAATTGATTTCAAAACTTTTATATTTCTTCCGATTGAAATAGAATCAAATTAGAAAATAATGCCTTTGAGCGGTTTTATTTTCAAATTTTAAATTTTTATTGAATGTGCTTTTATTAGCAGTGATGTCATGATTGGGGGCGAGTCTTTTTTTTTTTTTGGCTCGAATACAAACAAAATTTATTATATTCTTCCGGTTATTATTGTTATATTTTATTAACTTTTCTTTTGACACTGAATTAAAAATAAAAAAAACAAGAAAATAAAACATTTTGTCATTAGTAATAAAAAGAAGATGGCGATTGAAGAAAATTGTTTTATTACTGGTGCAACAAATTAATTAATTATTGCAACATTAAACTTGCATATTCTATTTTCTTTCATTTTTTTTTTGTTATCAAAGAAAAAAAAAAAAAATGCCTTTTATAATGTAAACAATTTTGACTTGATGTTTACATTCGAGGTTTCTTTTTTGTTTTGTTTGGAAAGAAATGAAACAATTGTATAGAAAACACAAATAGAATTGTATGGTTTGTTTATTAAAACTTTCTGTTTTTAGTTTAAAAAGCAATTTTGAGGTATTATTTAGAGCATAAAATGGTCAGATTTAATTGAAAGTGAAATGCGATTTATTTAAATGATTGCCTAATTTAATGAAAGAAATTATTTACTTCATTCTATTATTACTAATTTTATCACTTTTAGCAATTTTTTTAAGGTAAATAGGTAAAAGTGTTTACTGGTTTTGATATACATTAAATTTTGTTATTTTTGATTTTAGTAAATTTGTATTTGATTTATTATCCTTATAGATAATTTGTTCATTTTTATTCATAACCACAACAAAATATTGCTTTCATTTTTATCATATTTGTATAGAAAAAAATCTATGTGCCCAAGGCTGGATTTGAACCTTAAAGTTCCGTCGAATACAAATATTTTTTTTAAATAAAACTTGGTATGTAATTCTGCAGTTATTGTTTATCAACATCTAAAACCAAAAATGCATATAGATTTAATGTTTAACATTTCTAAAAACTGATTTTGAAAAAAAAAGTTAAATTTTAAACAAGTTCTTTATTTTTAAGAAAAAAAAAAAAAGAATATTATAACAGTTTTTTTCCGAATTTATCCTAATAGACTGATTCAAAAATGGACAACCAAATTTGTTATAAAATTTAGTCTTAAAGAAAAACATAGGTACTAAAGATTTTTTGATTGAATTTGATTTTTCCAAAAGTGCAACTGAATAAAATAAATCAAGTTGCATACATTTTTAGAGCTCAAATTCATTTAGGATTTTAAGAACGAGTTTATGTTTATATTTACCAAATTTGTGGATAAAAAGTTTAAAAATTAAAGCAACTTGCCGTTTGGGGGAAACTGAAAAAATATTATAAAAGACAGGGGTCGAATTACATCATACTTTCGTTAACGTTTTGACTATTGCTTTCTCTTTTTAATCAGAAGAAAAATGATAGAGACATAAAGCGTCAATACCTACGTTAACGTACGTGTGCCGTAGTTCGACAGCAGATCTTGTTTAAGGAACATCACTTGAATATTTTCTAAAAATCGTTATCGAGAAATGTTTGAAGGACCATTTTCAACCTTTGCTAATGCGATCTGCATTTTTGGACTGGTGAGCTAAAAAAAAACTGATGAGCCACATTTGCTCAATGTCGATAACTTTTCTCAACAACATTTTTGGATCTATGAAAAAAAGGATGTACCTCTACCTATTTATTTTCGAAAAAATCTATTTGTCAACTTTTTATTGCAGAAAATCTTTAAAATTTTCAATTTGTTTGTTATATGAAAATGTTTTTTTTTTTTTATCGGACTTCAACGAATTTGAATGAAAATATTTTTTTTACAATAATTTCATTTTACTGACTCATACTTAAAACTGAACGAAAGGTTTGTTAATCTTTTCGGGACGCATCAAAATTCAAAAGTTCAAAATACCTTAAATAAAATAGCAATTTTTTTGGGGGATTTGAAACTCCTTTAATGTCCTTAACCCATGCCAATATAAATGAAAAAGTTCTGTAACTTTATTACCTGTATTGCATCCTGAAAAAGAAGTTTCGTTAAGGTATGCCCTCGTAAAAATGAAAAATTTTAAAATTAGTTCGTTATATTAAATCGCTATTTTTTTTTGTTTCGGAGTTGTTTGTTTGCCAGTTTAAATCAAATGTCAAAGAATGCTTATTTGAGACACTTAATGAAATTTGACACACTTAAGAATCAATTGGTGTGTTGCATCTGATATAGCAAACAAATTTTTTGACGGCTTAAAAACAGTAACTTCAAATAGCAATCAGCATAGTTTTTACCGACTTTTAAAACAAATTTTTTTTTTGTGTTTGTTATCTCATAACTTTGGGCTGAGTGAACCAATTTTGATAATTTATTTTGTATTATAAAGCTATGTGGTCCCATTTCATTTTCGTTCAGTTCTGGCCATAGGAACTCTTAAAAAAAAACCATTTTGATTCATGGAAGTCGGTTTTGTTTTTTGATAAAAATGATTATTTAGTTTTGTTTGAAATGAATATTCATACATAAGAAATTTAGACAAATTATTGCTAAATTTATGATTTAATGAGTTATTTTTAGGCCTTTTTTTATGATAAAACAATTTGCTTCTTCTTGGATTTGTGTCAAATTATATTTTTCTTAATACTATAATAGGTTTTCAAACCAAAATTGGATACGATTTTTCTCAATTTGGTTTTTTTTGCCATATTTTAAAATAAATGTTTATCAACTTAGGAGACCATCAATATCAAAGTTTCTCAAGAAATTCAACATATATGTGTTGTTTTTTTATTTCAATCACTTTTTAAGTCAAGTAGATTAGCGATTTTCTTTTCTTCGCATTGTCCAATGATTATTTTGAATTCTTTGATTGAATAAAAATTCAATACTCATTAATATTTTTATTCCAAAAAAAATTCCATAGGTACGAGTGCGTAACAATCGCTTTTTCGGTGCCTAAGTAAAATTTCATGAAAAAAAAATCATTCGAACATTCACTTCAAAAATCAACAATTAAAAATGTTCAGAACATTTCCACCATGTTATCTATCTACTTCTTAGAAAAAACAAAAGTACTTTTTGGAGAGGATATCTATGAACTTCTAGAATAAAAACCGGCATACAATATTTGTATTTTTTTTTTCGGACTTTGTTTGTTCAAACCACCACCACAATAATGACCAAATTAACTAAATAAATTAAAAAAAAAAAAAAACAAAAACATTTTCAATTTTTTTCCATTGATCATCGTCAAGAATATACTGGAACTTTTGGCACAAAAAAAATATATAAAATAAATTAAAAACTGCAGATGTTTTCTTTTTAAATCTCCACTGACACTGATTTTAAAATATTTCAATTAAATAAATTTATTTAAATGCGATTCATTTAAAAAAATACAATTTGTTTTCCTCATTTCAAATTGATCATGATTTTCGCTAATGCGAATATTTTCTTATGTCATTTAAAAAAAAAACGCCCCCATCAACATTTCAAAATTATTTGTCTTGCAAAATGATCACAAAACAGCTGGTTTTTTCAAAAAAACACTCAAAAACACTCAAAACAACTCACCTCAATTGTTCTCTCAAAATACTCAAATGCCAACGATGTCGTTTTAGCCGATGCCAAACTGTCAATACTCTGTCCATTAATGTCACTCAATTGCTTGCTAACACTATCCAAACTCCTATTTATATCATAAAGGTCACTTCTAAAACTCTCCAACTTCTCCAGTCGATCCAAATCCGACATTCTTGCACCGTTTCTCGACTCGAAATGAATTCGCAAATTCTCCAGCAATTTCAGAATACGATCTGTATCGACTTCGCGTGCGCCCAATGGTTCCAATGCACGCACACGATCAATCAGCAGTTCGCTCTGTGTTATAAGCGATCTAAATTTATCCATGCAATTCTCCCGGAATCGTTCATGATCCGCAATAACCCGATCGATTTTCTCACAACTATTATCGGGGAATTTCGATTTTTGCACCACGAAATATTCATCGATTTGTTGGCGCAGTTGGATGACGTTGTCGACAAAGTTCAATACACTTTCGAGGAGTGTACGATAGTCGTATTTGATGCCATCTAGCTTGTTTTTGAGAGTGCGCAGGTTGGTTATAACCTGGTCAATTTTTTGCAGAGATTCTTCGTCTTTTGTTTGAATACTGAGGGTGGTCTGGACGCGTTGTTCGATTTCGTCCTGGGCGCGTTCGATGTCATTCACCACGGCTGAGAGTTTTTGTTTGGTTTCGCGCAGAAGGAATTCGGCATCTTCGGAGGGTGATGTGAAGACCGGGTAAAGTTGGGTATCCACTTTGGTTGTTTTGATGGCAGTCTATTTGGGAGAGAATTATAAATGGGGTTTTACTTCTTGAGAACAATAAGATACTTTTTGAAGATGAAAAAAAGATACATTTTCAAAGAAAAAAGATACGTTTTCACAAAAAAAGGAAGATGCATTGGTTTTAAAAGAACAAAGAACGATTTTGAAAAGTACAAAAATGGTTTTTTAAAGTTTGAATTTGCAGTAAAAGATACTTTTTCGAAATAAAAAGATACATTCTTGAAGTCAAAAGATGCGATTTATGGATTTCACTACTTCAAAAAATTCATTTAAGAAGTTTTCACTCAAAATAAATTGCACTTTTGAAAAACCGACACATAATTCTTTTTAAAAACCACAGTTTTTTGCTTAAAAACGGTGTTTTTGAAGCTTATTTTTTGAAAAATCACTTACCTCTTCATTATCGTTCATAATCTTTTCTAAGATAATTTCAATTTCACGCTTTTCTGCGATTCTTGTTGTTAGATTTTTCAAACTGGTTGTAACATCGATCTGACGGCTACTGAAGCTGTTGATGATGTCTTCGATGTCGGATCGAAGAGATTTTGTCTCAAGATATGGATCTACAATCTGCGTGTGTGACATAAATAGATAGATTTTTTTTGGTTGAATATTCGTTTTTTTTTATATAAAAAAATTGAGTGTTATACACGTGTATGTGTGTTTTGTGTGTTAAAAAAAATGGAGAAAGAGAAAAAACCAAAAACTAAAGCCACAAACAAAAAAAAATTTCTCTCCTCATTAAATATAGTAAAAGTGGAATGTGTTTGTGTGTTGTTTTTTTTTGGGATGGATTGGATATGTGCTTGGAAATGTGTTAAGATATTTTTTTGAGATTTTTTGAGATTTTTCTTTTGCAGTGTTTAGAATAGACAGATACTTTGTTAGGATTAGTAAAAAAACACTCTTGCCTCTGGAAGAAAATAAATACTCGAGAAGAAATGTTGGGTTGTCGTACAGGGCGTTCTCTCAAGTTAAAATAAGGTTTTAAAAGCTGTCAACATAATCATTGATTTTGAGAAAGTATTATTTTTTGAATTATATTTTTAAATATTTTTATAAAATTTTGCGATTTTTGAAGTCAATCTATTTTTTGAAACCTCAGTTTTTTAATGTTAATGAATGGAAAATTGTCAAATATTTTGACATATTTTTATACTTGATACTAGATTTAAAAAATTCTAATAGCTGTCGGCAATACCATAGGAACGATCTAGGAACACTATTTCGGTGATTTAGTCGATATTTTTTTAACATTGAGAACATTGTTTTGGGAACACCCTATATAAAATTTTAACAATTTTTTGAGAATAAATAAAAGAACAAAACACTCGAATTTTTGTACAAGAGAAAAAAAAAAATAGAAACAACAACAGGGTTTTCATGTTTATTTATTGTTTTTTGTTGGTAGCGTTAACCGTTTGCGTGTGCCAAGCACACGACTTCGACCGCTGATAGTTTCGGAAATGCTCTATTTGAAGGATTGTATCTTTTCTTGGCACACTGCTTGTGTTGATGATGCAACATTTCAAAAGTTTTTTTTCAATTTTTTTTTTGGTTCTTTGGAAAAGATAGATTAGCAATAATGTATTCGTGCTAAAACTAAAATTATGCTGACTTCTCTATAAATCACAGTTTTCAATAGATTCGTGTTAGCCTAATATGATGATGGAATAGATTGTAGCTACTGTGAATAAAATGGTGTTGAAAATTGTGAATTTTGTATTTATCAAACCGATTCGCAAGGTGTTGAAGTTTTTTCCATAAACTTATATCATCAAAAAACAAATAGTGAGATAATGCCTCTAATGTCAGCACCATACTAATTAGTCTGATAAACTGACGAATCTGCATTTTCAACACGCTTCTTTACAAAACAGTTGAAATAAAAGTGTCAGAGTCTATTTTGGTTTGATGACAATATAAGAAATTTTCAAATCCAATTTGTCCTAATAATAATTATGCTAGAAGACCATAACTGGGCCGTAGCGTAGTGATCCTGTACAGGTTTGTAGTAGTTCGAAAGAAAACCTGATTTGTAGGAGCAGCTTTCTTTTGCTTTAAAATACTTTTAAAAAAGTAATGTTGTTGCTTTTATGCTAAGAAATATTTATAAAAGGGATAGAAAACAATTAAAGTTTATAAACTGACTAACTACTAATAAATTTAATATCAACGTTCACAAAATCAAAGTAGTTCTTCTTTGAAACAAATGCATCTCAACTTCTACACTGTTCAATCATCATTTAGTACAAAAAACAGCACTATTTTCGATAGTGGCAAATTTCGATTTGATCGAAAGAATGCATTCAGGAGTGATTTTCGAACAATTACTCTAACATTTTTCGCGCTTAAAATTTCGGAGCGAGTTCCAGCGATATTGAAATATTCTAGGGAGATATTATTTCTAAGACACATATGAAGGGTCACGGTAGAGAACTTCAAAGAATATATACCTAATTGCTTTTTTTAACTTTCTGATATAAAAGATTACTTAGAAATCGCCATAACTAATTTTTTTTTTAATCATTAGCCAACATTTGAAATAGTAAACTACATCATCAGTGATTGAAACAACAAAAAAAAATTCCTGTACTTATGTAATATAAGTCAAACAGAGCAGATGCTGTTTAGAACTCAACCAAATACTCTTCTTATTCACTGTGAAACACAACTGTGCATTGGCATACAATATCAATAACTTAAAATTTTTATTGGGTAGGTATAACAGTAAAATACTAAAGATGTAAGTCAAACTTAGATAAATACGACTTCTTACAGCGTCTCACCGTTCCCGCTTGTCTTTAGAGATAATCAAAGGAGTTATAACATTTCGTCCCGTTTCTGCTTGAACCTCGTAAGTACATTTTTGTTCAAGATTTTTTTTTCTGTTAAAATTTGCTATAGAACTTAAAAAAAGAATAGATACAAAGGTTTTAGTTTAGAAACAACTCAATCAATATGTCATAAACATAACTTGATTTCCTTTTGTTCAATTCATATTTTTAATTTTGAGAAAAATGTAAATTTCTTTTAAGAACAGAACGAAATTTGCTATGTTGATACGTGGTTCATGATAAACGGGACGATTTATGTTATAAGCTCTGAGGGTACCTAAACAGCAATTTTTGCGTTGGCTTGATTATGAAGACCACTTCGCAGCTAAAAAAACGCTACTTCGCATGGCATTTTTGTTGTAAGCAACCCTGCAGATAGCAGAAATACTGCAGTCAAATCTGAACGATTGTAAGGGCTGAGAAAAATGGAAAAATCTGCACAAAATCTTATATTCACTAGTAAAAACGTTGGCAGCATGAAGTGTTTGTGTTGATGGTACGAACAATCAGACAAGGTTATCCTTTCGGGAAGATTGCGTTAATATTTATGAAAGAAAAGCAGTAAATGAAAGTAAAACGATTATATTTACAATGTACGAGTAGGAAGAAAGAAAGAAGTTTTAAAATTGATTGATTTCTTCCAAAACAGATGGTGATGAAATACTTCTCGTCGGTATGGAAGAATTCTTCAGAGTTGACTGGTAACAAATTGAAAGGAGATTATTCAAATATCGAATTTGTAGTAGATAGCAAACTGGAATTTGGAAGAATTTACCAAAAAACCAGAAAGATGGGAAAATATACCAGGAATATTGTTTTACTAGAATGTTATATATCCTGGAAATCTTTATCAGGAGCATAAAAAATTTAACCAGTGATGTTTTTTTCCTAGTACAGTTGAAGTTCAACAGAATATCTAGAGAAAAAAGGCAAATCTGGTTTCTTACCTGAAAGTGGATAAATTTAATTCTACCATTAAATCTGATGTTGTCTAATATGAAGCTGATTACATTTCGTAGGATTTTTCTACTTAAAAATTCTTCTCATAAAAACTAATAAAATTCCAGGTTTTATCTACCATAAACTTAAGTCTATTAATATTTTAGGAAATATGTACCAACCAGCAAAAATTTATGAGAAAAAGGATAAGATCGTCAGAACTTCGAAACTGCAATTTTTTTTCGAAGAAATCTGAGAATATATTAAGAAAACGGAAATATATTTTCCATAGTTTCTCTTGACCTTTTTTTTTACAAAAAATGATTACCAGAAATATTTTTCAAACCCAGTTTCCCTATATATTAGAGTGGAGCGTTTTTGGACTTTTCTTTCAGATCACTGCGTGCAACTCATGGTTTATGCCTTGTGCTCTTCTGAACATATTCTGATACTTTTTTTTTTATTCGACAATGGAAAAATAAAAATCGGGAAGCCTCTGAAGATTGCTCGTATTTCACGAAAATCGATATTTTATGAGGCGTTAGAACCCATCTGAATTGACTTAATCTTTTTCATTTCACTACCAACTGCTCATAACTTATGCTGAGTGGTCTCTAGAACCAGATCTGATCCCCTTTTTTTGAGTCGTTAATGGAAAAAACGAAATCGGGAAGGCTCCGAAAAATGCACATTTTCGCAAAAATTAAGATTTTTTAAATTGTATAAAATCGGGTCGGCTACATTTCATACCAAAACTTTTCATACCACTACATTTCATACCACTACATTTCATACCACACATTTCATCCCAACAGAATCTGTTAAAATAACAGAGTTCATTCTTAGAAAGGGCCGCCCTTTTTTGTTCATTTTTTGTTGTTCTTGTTTTTTGCTGTTTTTGAAAATTTTTATTGGCCAATGAAATTAGTGAAACTATTTAATAAAGGATGCATATAGGTAAAGTAAGTAACGCAGCCGTAGGTGTAGTGTTTATGACATCATATGGAGTTCTTTTTAGTTTTGCATATTATGGAGTGGGAAAAAGAAGAAAAATTTTGAGATGGGAGTGATTGGTTGGTTTGACATTTGAGAGATTAGTTGAAGCTTTTTTTTTTTATTAGTTTGGCAGGTATTATATAGTTCAAGGTTTAAGTATTGTGCGCACTGCGCAGCTAAAAAAGAGGAGGAGACTTTCAAGAAAGGGTTCTTGTTGGTGGTTGTTTTTCTTTATTTTTTTTAGGCTTAGGTTTTTTTTAAACAGATTTTTGCGTTGATTGATGGAACATGGAATGATACTTATGTGCGAAGGTGTTTGGTTTTTGCAATTTGTTTGTTTTTTTTTTATGAAGGGACTGAGAAGTAGGTAGGGACATAGAGTTTTTTTTATCTTCTATATAGGTTGTGATTATGTACCTAACGACATAATGTTTTTTTATGAATTTAGGGTGTGTGGTCTAGGTGGTTTTCGTTGGAAGGAAAGACGTGTGGTGTATTGTGTATTCCTATATAGAGCGAGGGAGAGAAAAAAAATGTGCCAAGATCTTTATTCTTGTTTTTTTTTATTCATGAACAAAATGAGCGGTAACATATATAGGTACTATTTTTTTTTGCATTGTTTTCCTTGCTGTTTGGGTTATTGCAAATATTTTTTTATGATTTTGGGGCGTGTGGTTTAGAAAAAAATCATTTGAAGACGTATGGTGTGTAGTCTATTGTGCATTTAGGCATAGAGCGAGGGGGAGAAAAATATGTGCCAAGATCTTTATTCTTGCTTTTTTTTTTGCATGAACAAAATTATATATGTACATATAGAAAGGGGTATACCTACCTGCTATTGTTTTTTTTCAATTGTGGATTATTGCAAGTATTTTTTTATGAATATACCTAGGGTGTTTGTTTATGGTTTAGGTTTTTTTTTAATTGGGTGACGTATGGGGCAAGTGTGTGGGTATGTTAGGATAATGAGGAGAGAGGTAGGGAGGGAAAGATATCTAGGCATGTGCAAAGATTTTTATTCAATTGGTTTGGTTGTTGGTAGGTATGTATAGGTAGGTAATTCTTTTCTGTCAACGCGAAATTGATTTTGTGTTTTGATTTTTTTATGGTGAACAGAATGAGATGTAGCACGAAGGTAGGTGTGTGTGTATTTATATAGGTACGTAGTTAATGCGCTTGTTTAATGATTCAATTGATAATAAATTGATAAAAGTTCAAATTAAATATTAAATGAATCATTTTATAAATGTTTTAATCGTTAAGAATACCTAATGATACGTAGTTGGCATCCGTAATAGGGTTGTTTGGTAGGTACATATAGGTAGGTAGGTACTACTTAGTTTTTTAATTGGTTGATGAGAGAGAGAGGAATAAAAAAAATATAGTAGGTAGATATATATCTACTGTTAAGACTGTGAATAGGAACCAATCGGCAAAAATATTGTTTTTGGGATAAGAAGCAAGGATAAAAAAGTCTATAAAAAAAAAATTAGGTGGAAGAGTGTTTTTTCGCGGACAAAAGGGAGAGGGTGAAGGTCAAAAATGTAGTGAAACAAATTGTCTGTCGAAAATCATCATATGACACATGTTTTTAAGGTATTTTTTGACGCTGAATCTAATGACATAAAAATAAGGTTAATAGGTACACGATTGCTCTGAGAAAAGTTATTGCCGCTCAGTGGGTAAGAGCTCGCAGTGCTTATTTCTCGAGTTGTGTCCAAAAAAAAACTAAAACGGAAAATGAGTTAATCAGCGCTTAGTAAGACGTCAATAAGTGATGACCTTCGCGATTGTGTGCTCAGCACAAGCACCCTTGTTTTTAATCGGCAATAACTTTTCTCAGAGCAATCGTGTACCTATTAACCTTATTTTTATGTCATTAGATTCAGCGTCAAAAAATACCTTAAAAACATGTGTCATATGATGATTTTCGACAGACAATTTGTTTCACTACATTTTTGACCTTCACCCTCTCCCTTTTGTCCGCGAAAAAACACTCTTCCACCTAATTTTTTTTTTATAGACTTTTTTATCCTTGCTTCTTATCCCAAAAACAATATTTTTGCCGATTGGTTCCTATTCACAGTCTTAACAGTAGATATATATCTACCTACTATATTTTTTTTATTCCTCTCTCTCTCATCAACCAATTAAAAAACTAAGTAGTACCTACCTACCTATATGTACCTACCAAACAACCCTATTACGGATGCCAACTACGTATCATTAGGTATTCTTAACGATTAAAACATTTATAAAATGATTCATTTAATATTTAATTTGAACTTTTATCAATTTATTATCAATTGAATCATTAAACAAGCGCATTAACTACGTACCTATATAAATACACACACACCTACCTTCGTGCTACATCTCATTCTGTTCACCATAAAAAAATCAAAACACAAAATCAATTTCGCGTTGACAGAAAAGAATTACCTACCTATACATACCTACCAACAACCAAACCAATTGAATAAAAATCTTTGCACATGCCTAGATATCTTTCCCTCCCTACCTCTCTCCTCATTATCCTAACATACCCACACACTTGCCCCATACGTCACCCAATTAAAAAAAAACCTAAACCATAAACAAACACCCTAGGTATATTCATAAAAAAATACTTGCAATAATCCACAATTGAAAAAAAACAATAGCAGGTAGGTATACCCCTTTCTATATGTACATATATAATTTTGTTCATGCAAAAAAAAAAGCAAGAATAAAGATCTTGGCACATATTTTTCTCCCCCTCGCTCTATGCCTAAATGCACAATAGACTACACACCATACGTCTTCAAATGATTTTTTTCTAAACCACACGCCCCAAAATCATAAAAAAATATTTGCAATAACCCAAACAGCAAGGAAAACAATGCAAAAAAAAATAGTACCTATATATGTTACCGCTCATTTTGTTCATGAATAAAAAAAAACAAGAATAAAGATCTTGGCACATTTTTTTTCTCTCCCTCGCTCTATATAGGAATACACAATACACCACACGTCTTTCCTTCCAACGAAAACCACCTAGACCACACACCCTAAATTCATAAAAAAACATTATGTCGTTAGGTACATAATCACAACCTATATAGAAGATAAAAAAAACTCTATGTCCCTACCTACTTCTCAGTCCCTTCATAAAAAAAAAACAAACAAATTGCAAAAACCAAACACCTTCGCACATAAGTATCATTCCATGTTCCATCAATCAACGCAAAAATCTGTTTAAAAAAAACCTAAGCCTAAAAAAAATAAAGAAAAACAACCACCAACAAGAACCCTTTCTTGAAAGTCTCCTCCTCTTTTTTAGCTGCGCAGTGCGCACAATACTTAAACCTTGAACTATATAATACCTGCCAAACTAATAAAAAAAAAAAGCTTCAACTAATCTCTCAAATGTCAAACCAACCAATCACTCCCATCTCAAAATTTTTCTTCTTTTTCCCACTCCATAATATGCAAAACTAAAAAGAACTCCATATGATGTCATAAACACTACACCTACGGCTGCGTTACTTACTTTACCTATATGCATCCTTTATTAAATAGTTTCACTAATTTCATTGGCCAATAAAAATTTTCAAAAACAGCAAAAAACAAGAACAACAAAAAATGAACAAAAAAGGGCGGCCCTTTCTAAGAATGAACTCTGTTATTTTAACAGATTCTGTTGGGATGAAATGTGTGGTATGAAATGTAGTGGTATGAAATGTAGTGGTATGAAAAGTTTTGGTATGAACTACCTCGACCCCATAAAATCCAGCCCAGAACAAATTTCTTTTCCAACTTGTTTGTATTTGCTATATTTGTTAGAACCTATTTGAACCTTATAAGCTATGGAGCACTCAAACTGAGAACTTTTCTGTAATAATGACGCCGTTTATGAGGGATTTATGAAAATGCTACTTTGACATCCCTTGACCCATTTCAATAGAATTTTAAATTCTAATACTACACTTAAAAACTTCGTTAATAATTTAGTTTTTATATAAAACACTAACCTTTGTAACTGCATTTAATTTATGTCGATATCTTATTTCAATCCTTAGATATTTGACATTTAGGTGTTTCCATAATTCTTGCCCATACTAAATTCTTGCCCATGCTAAATTTTTATTTTGAAGTCAAAATGGCGTGGTAATTATACCGTTTAACGATTTACTCTTATGAATTTAACAATATTAAAAACAAAAGTTTGTGGAAAACTAAAGATTGTATGGTATTTAAGAAAACCGTATTTAAGAAAACCGTAAAGTTAAAAAAAATTAAGCTTTCGTTTTTTCCATTAACGACTCAAAATAGGGGATCAGATCTGGTTCTAGAGACCACTCGGCATAAGTTATGAGCAGTTGGTAGTGAAATGAAAAAGATTAAGTCAATTCAGATGGGTTATAACGCCTCATAAAATATCGATTTTCGTGAAATACGAGCAATCTTCAGAGGCTTCCCGATTTTTATTTTTCCATTGTCGAATAAAAAAAAAGTATCAGAATATGTTCAGAAGAGCACAAGGCATAAACCATGAGTTGCACGCAGTGATCTGAAAGAAAAATCCAAAAACGCTCCACTCTACTATATATTCGAACTTGCTCTTGATCTTAAATAAAGTGTTCGAAGTGAAATTATGAAAAATTAGTTAGTTAAACAAGTAAATGATTCTATTCTTGAAGCTTATTGGAGGTGATCAAATGGAAAGTTGCCTTTCTTCAATTGCAATTGCGGAAGTGAAAAATCTATAGAGCATAGTAATCAGCTTAAAGCCAAAGAGCAGTACAAAAAGCAATTTTTAAATAGAATATGGAAGGGCTTAACAAACTGGCAAAATGCAAAGCAGAGTTAAAACTATCTAAATTTTGTATGAAAACTTCTAAATTCTACTCCTAAATGTAATTTGGAATGACTTATAAAAACCTTAAAGAATCTATTTTTGTTTCTTGAATTTTTTTAAAATCATAAATATAAATAAACTTAAAATTAATGTCTAACTTATTACGTTATCTTATATATTATTATTATCACGTTGTATTAGTCTTAGTAATTTTAGTATTTTACAAAAAATGTAATGATAGCTTAAAATCTAAGTAACATTACAAATTTACACACTTTCAAATTTATCAATCGATTTCCACATTCCTTGAGTTCATTAAACTCCTTTTGAATCTTCGACCATGAATCTTGCATAAATCGTAATTTCTTCTCATCCGAAACTTGTTCAAGTCCTTGTTCCAAACTATTATACTGATCATCTAAATGTTCAGCTTTTTCAAAGAATTCAATTAACAAAGAAACAACATCAACTCGTTTCAATACGATATCTTTTAGCTCAATCCAATGTTTATGAAGAGCTTCAGCTTTGCTATCCACATCATATCGTTGTTGTGGACTTAATGATTCCAAATGTGATTTAATTGTTTCCAAAAGGCTATTGATAAGTTCGCCTTTGTCCTAAAAAAAAAAAATTTTAATATGAATAATGTAAAATTTTTAAATAAATTAAAAAAAATTTGGATACCTCTAAATGTTGCATTAGTTCATGATGATGCAACAAGAAACGTCGGCTCTCTTGTAAATTTCTACCCAACGACACAGATTTCTGTAGGAAACTCTGATCGCTAGTTACTAACCAGCCCAAAAGCTGATTGTACTGTTCGAGAAAATCATTTAAAGCCTGTTCGACACGAACTTGCTCTTCCGTACTCGTCGAGCAAATACTTTCGATGTAAATTTTTCGATTTTCGATTTCTTCGATAACACGTTTGATGCCCTGTGTTTCGGGCTTCGTTCGACCGATTTCTTCCAGCAAGCTATAGCCTAGTCGTAGTGGATCTTCGGTGAATCCACGAACATCTTTCAATATTTTCGAGAACATTGCAAAGCTTTCGGGTGTATTTGTGGGGAATTTGGTAGTGGAAAGTTCGATTTCGAGCTTTTCAAGAACTGCCAAGGTTTTTTCAGCTTTTCCGAAGAAGTCTTTCGATTGTGTAAGCCAGTGCTCTCGCTGTTCGATAGCTTCCAAATATTCTGTACATCCACTGAGAATATTGTAGGCTCTAGAACGAGCCTCATCCCCAGCAAAACATCCTGAAGAAACGAGCTTTTCCTCAGCGCAAGTGATCTTTAGAGCCCGATCTCTCAAAAGTAACGCATTATGTTTCAGTTCATGATACTGTTGAAGATTTTTATTGGCAGTGTGTTCACATTCACCCAAACTAAACTGTCCAGACAGTTCGCCGCGCTTCTTCATTAATACCCCTTCAACATCATCCAAGTCTCTGGCCAAAATGGCCAATGCCAAACACTGTTCTAATTGAGTCTTTCTCGTTTGCCAAGCCTGATCTAAAGCATTTCTTCGATCATGCAAAGCTTCCAACCATTGTTGAACTTGATTAACAGCTCGAAGTGCATCACGTTTAATATGATCCGGTCGTGTGTCAAGTGTTTGCTGTTTAGTTAATTCCTGTAATTGTGTTAGAAGTTCATTTCCATCTTTCAGAGCTGCCATAACTGTGGTTAAAACATCAATTCGAAGTTGTTTGAATTTGTTCAGGAAGTCCTGAACAGCTTCAACTTCAATTGGGATCATGGTATCTTTGCAGGCAACTTCTAGAGATGACATCTTGCCACGACAACTACCCATTTTTTCATGGAAATTCGCACATAGATCGAGTAAATGCTTGCGATCGTGTAGAAGCTTGAGAATATCATCCCAAACGATGTGTAAAGTATCAGCCATTGCTGTGATGAGGTCTGGGCTAATGCGTTTACTTGTGAGCAGCTTGTCAGCTTTGTGGGCGAATTCGTCGAGTGGTGTTGGGAGATTCTGAAACAAAATAGATTTGTTAAAATTTGTGTGAATTAAGCTTATTTAAGAAAAATAAAATACAGTATGTTGTACAAGAAAAATAACAATTTTATAATACAGTGAGTGTAATGGAACCAATTTGAAACTAGTTTGAAACCAATATTTGATTGTTTCTTGAATCCAATGTCTTATTTTGGCAAAAAAATTAATGCATTTGAACTAATAATAACATGCATTGGATCTAAAACCATTTAATAACCTACTTGATACTAATTTGCAACCAGTATAAACTGTTTTGAGATCGAATTTAAACTATTTTACCGATAAAGTATATCTGAAATTTAAATTATGATTCAGATAAGATAACATGGGAATAATGCTAAGAAACTTGAAACTGATTTGAAGTTAAGTAGCAACCGATATGAAACTATTTTGCGACTGTTTTGAAACTAATTTTTGTCACAAAATCAATTTTTAATGGATTTAACATTAAACTGGTTTGCAACAAACTAGAATGTTTTTCGTAATCATTTTTTATTTTCGAACTTAGTTAGGGTCAATGTAGATTTTAAATGATAAACAATACCCAGCTTGGTTATGATTTAAAAAAAGTGTGCAACTAATATGAAACTATTTTGCAACTCTTTTGAATTTGAATCAAAGTGATATTTTTATGCAATTGATTTTAAACTAATTTTCAATCAGTCTTAAACTATCTTGTTAATGATGAAATGAAGAAATAAGGCATGTGAACAATTTGACGACCAAATTGACAATGTTTTTCTTACCTTTTTGATTCCAAATTAAAATTGGTTGAAAAAAAATGAATGTAACTGAAACGTTGAGAAGGGGTTAAGTGGCATTTTCGGCCTTTTTTCCAACGAATAAAGGGGGCAAAAGAATACTTAAATTTTGATGTTATTTCCATTCATTTAGTGTCTCTAGTTTAGAAGTTAGCCTTAGATCATTTTTCTTAATCTTAAAAAAAAATGTATGTCAATATACCGTTAACTAGTTGGCAACTGAAAAGCAACTAGGTTTTAACCACTTTGAATAAATTCAAAAACTTATTTGAAATCACTGTATAGTATTTAAATAAATAACGTTGCAATTCTCTTGAAACCAATTTGCAACTTTTAAGCTACTATATAGCAGGGGCGTAGGTACATACAATAATGGCAGTGTCCTACGAGAAAAATGTTGTGTATTGTGTGTTAAGAAACATGTTTATGTACAATAAATATAACATTTCTTTTGATGTCTCATTCGATGGACTTGCGAAAATTTTATAGAATACTTTTTTTTGCTAGAGTTCAATTTTAATTTTTTTTAGAAAATCCGAAATATATTTTTTATTATTTTTTTTAATAAGCCTAGTCACTGTGACAAACCAAAAATTGTTTGAAGTCTTTGGTCCGCAGATATCTGCCTTTGAACGTTACAAAACAAATTTGGATGCTAATAACTTAGAAACCAGAACTCCAAGAAACTTTTAGTTTTTAGCTACTAAAAGAGCAAAAAGAAACCTTTCTCTTGATGTACCACTCGATGGATTTGAAGAAAATTTTTTGAAAACGTATTTTTTTTTGGCAAGGGGTTAGCCTTGATTTTTTCTCAAAAATCCGAAAATTTTTGTTTTAATTTTTTTTTTTAACCTGATTGCATAAGTAAAGTTACTGTGAACTCATATCTGTAAACCAAAACTTTTTCCCTGACTTTGGTCCGCAGATATCTGCCTCCAAATGTGAGGAAAAAACAAATATTTGGATGTAAATTACTCAGCAATCAGACCTACAATAAACTTTGGTGACTCATTTGATTAAAATGTTTTGCTACCGGAGCTTGAAACTTGATAAAAATAAAATTTTAACTTTAGGTACATAACGAATAAAAATTAGGGGATTGTTTCAGAGCTTACTCCGATTGAACCTCAGAATATATGTACTTTTTATGGTCTTAAATATGTTCAAAAAAGAGCTTTGGAAAGTCCAAAAGGTCGCACCTATAAATGTTTAAATTCATTGACGAAGCTGATGTAGTTTGCAGTGAAACAGGGCCCAGATTTTCAAACCAATCTAAGTTTATTTTGAAATCGATTTTTGAAAAGGTAAATGAAAAAAAAAAAAAAAATTGAAAAATGTTTGAAACCCTTTTATTACATACAAAATTTACGAGCTTGCAAGTTAAGTGAAACTTGTTTTAAACTCCTTTGAAATCAATTTGCAATTTATTTGAAAATAGTGTATTATATTGATTTCAATGAATTTGAAAACGATTTTAAATAAACTATTTTTGAGATGAGCTCGAAATGGTTAAGTTTAAATAACAACGTTCTATTTTGTTAAAAATACTTAATAAGTTCAGCTAATATCCGTTTAAATATTCAAAAATATAAAATTTTTAATATTTTTCTTGTTCAACATACTGTAATTAATTTCATTAATTTTCACAACTTACTTGTACTTTCCTAAGAGTCTCGTCATGTTGCTTTTGTAGCGATACAGCTTCTTCGATATTTTCTCCAAGCGTTGTTAATCGTGGTTCAAGTTCCACAACTTTTATATATGTTTTGTCTGGGCTCTAAAAAAAATTATTCAATTTTCAATTTTATTGTTACGTTTTTTGTATGATCACCCTTTTAAGGGATCTTTACTTAGGAAAAAAAAAAAAACGTTTGCTACAATCTCAGTTAGAAGTTTTTTTTTTATGACGACACATTATTTTCAACATTTATAATATAAAATGTTATTCATAAAACAAAGACTTTTATGGTATCAAAAACTATTAATATTACTAGAATAGAAGTTATATATTTTTTTTAGTTTTTTATTTATTATTATTTTTTATGTAAGTAAAAAGACATGTGCAACTTGTAGTACTAGATACACTTCACGTTTTGTTACACTCATTTACATATACAATTTCATCGAAGCGTGAATGTTTTAGTTTCCAGCAACATCACCGCTGCCGAACGCGTGGAAAAACAACAATTGTGTATTTTACAATAGAATGCAAAAACTGTTTTATAAATAGCTTTAGAAGAGAAGGGTTGCACACAAAATGATATATTACCTCATCACTTTTGTCCAAAGAAATAAATATATAAATAGATTTAAACCAGTGGCGGAATATGTCATATTATGGCCTTCATATAATATAACAACTCAAAAAAAAAAAAAAAATATATATATTTTCAAAATTAAAATTTCGTTTTTGCGTTTTTTCATAAATTTTGAATTTCTTAGGAGCTGAAATTTCAAAATTAAAAATAAACTCGTATGATCTTAAAAACTCTAACATTCCAAAGGCCAACCATTCGTAAGTAAAAAATTTCGTAAATCCAAAAGCTCAAAAATTGAAAACTCTGAAAACCTAAAAAATCGAAACACTATTATAAAAGACCAACAAAGTAAAAATGACATACATTTTTGGTTTTTAAAATTGGTTTTGGACAACTTAAAATAAGTCCAATAAGAGAAACGAAAAATCGGAAGAACTTTGAGTTTTTGTGATTTTTTTTTTTTATTTTACTTTTTTTTAGATTTTGGTTTTTAAAATTTTGTCGAACCAAAACTTTTGGGTTTTTTTTTCTGTCAAAATTATTGTTATTTTTTAGTCTTTTTGTATTTTGCAAAAAGTTTTGTAACTTAAAATTATAATTTCACTTTCAATAAAATTTTGTCTCCTATATAATTTAATCTAGCTATAAAGAAAATATAATATCCATTACTGATGCGGTCCTGGATTTTGAACACAAATTTTCTGACTGAAAAGATAATGTTCCAGAGTGAAAGATGTATTTTAAGCGCAAACATGTCGGTTGCAAGCATGTATACGGTTTGTTTAGGATTAATTGTTTTTTATTTTGTTTTTCTCAAAATGAAAAACCATTTAAGTTTTAGTTTTTGTAAATGTTTTAAGAAAACTGCAATAGATATTGGGCCATCGCCAATAATCTTGAAATAAATATACATTTTTGTGGTTGTTGGTTGTTATGTAATTTAATACCTTCTAAGAACAAGATACTTGAAGTTTTGTTCTTTCCTTGAAATGGTAAAAGCTGTTTTGTGTGGATTAGAAATACTTAGATGAAAATAGTCACAAGAGCTATTAAAGAACACAGATGGTTTATAATGCTGTTACAAAAGTTGCAGTTAACTTATTTAACTTAAGTATAAACTGCAACTAATTTGTTGAACTACTGAATGAACAATTTAATGTTAGAAGAAAAAAATCTAAATTTTCAAAATTTTATAGTATTTAATTACTTGAAAAAGTTTTGTTAATGGGTAAATTTATTAACCACAGTCAATGACTTGACAGTCAGTCATAGTAAACCTTGTGAATACTTTATAATTTTATTTAATTTTGTTTAAAATTTTAAAACTGGCTAATAAGATACATATCAACCATTTTTGTTATGTTTTTGCTGTGGGAAATTAATTTAATTTGTTACCAAAAAAGCCCAACAAATTTTTATTCAATTGCTATATTTTTGTTTAATATTTTAATTTGCGAAAAAATAAAATGCTCTGATGTTAAAAGAAGCTTAGAATGTTAAATCCTTTTATTAAAAAAAAATCAAAATAGATTTTTAAGCATTGATTTAATTTTAAATAAAAAATGTAAAATTTGTTTTTAGATTACAAAACATAGGTATATCTATTATACATATTAAAGTTTGGTTTTGTGTACGTTCGCTAACCGGCCACACCGACTGACTTATTTTCTTAAGGAGGAGAGGGTTTAAGGCAAAAAAAATCAAGATTTTATAGGGTAAATAGGGGTAACACGACATTGAAAAAATAGGCTATTTTCTAAACGGTAAGTCGTAAAGAGTTGACTTTTATTTTAGATGATAGACAAATTTATTCAATAGTTAAAAAAGGTATTGAAAAAATTCAAAAAAATTTCAAAACCAAGTTGTGAAGGTTGCAGTCATAGACCTTCGACAAAAGACTAATTAGAGGTACGCAAAATTTTGCACAGAAATTTGAGTTACACCATGAGAAAGATATTAAAAAAAAAAAATAAGGGGTCTAAAACGTATTTTTTCATAGGCCCTGTATTTTGAAATAAAAATTTTTGAAAAACAACCTAATTTTTAGATACATTTTTGAGTAATCTTTTATTTTTTTGGAATTTTTAAAAGTCTGCAAAAAATCTCAAATTTATAGAAAATATAGGTTTTAATCATACTTAAATATAATACTTAAAAAAAAATTAGGTGTCTCAAACGGGTTTTTTTATAGGAACTGCATTTTGAAATATGAGTTTTTGAAAAACAACTAATTTGTAGGAACATTTTTGAGTAGTTTTTTTAATTTTTTTGAATTTTTAAAAGCCTGCAAAAAATCTCAAACCAATAGAAAATATAGGTTTTAGTTATGCGCATGCCTAAGTATTTTGCATAGGCCACTTTTGCTAAAAGTTTAAAAGTGAATATTTTTAAACTCATTTTATGAACTTTTCAAGTTTTGATCCTCTTTTTCATTTGAAAATTAACTAATTACAGAGTCGAAAATTAGAAATAAATACAAGAAATACCGGAACGAAGTTCGCCGGGTCAGCTAGTAACACTATATTTAAATACAATCTAATAAAAGATGAAATTTAAGAAAAAAAAAATTGTTTAAAAATTACTTATACATACACATATAAAAATTTTCAAATATTTTGAAAATAAAATGTGGTAAGCCATAGAAAAAAATACTCAATCTCCACATAAAAACAAAGTTTAAAAAAAATTACTGCATCGTTTTTAAGAAATTGATTCTTAAAAAAAAAAAAAAATACTTAAAAAATTTTTAAAATCTTCATAAATGTGATTGTCGAAAATTCATATTATTAAGAAACTTACAGCAGATGAAATATTTGGGAACGGGTCAAAATTCTGGTTTTCAAAACTCTGCCTTTTTTTGTTTACCTGTCGCAAATATTTTTTAAAATACATTTTAACTGACTTTGTTTTTCAACTAGCATCTATGTAGAATGTAGATACTAATTAGAAACGATGTTGTATGATACAAAATTTTCCTTTTCTTATACATTTTTTGAAGTGAAAACTTTTTTAGTACAATAGTGATTTGAAACAAGATGAAACGAAAAAGCAACAGGACAAATCTATTTTGTTTTAATAGATAGATATATGAAATTTATACTGTGGATAGGTAATTAAATAAACTATAATTGTCCAAAATTATAATTAATTTCGTATTCAATATCCTGAGATAACGGTAAAAAGATGTTCTTTTTCTAAACACGTTATATCTTTTGATCTAGAGCACATAAACATTTTATGTGACTTAAATACGCATGATGATAATATTACCCTTCATTTGATATGTCACACATAACGGTACATTTACTACAAACTACACAATGTTAAATTAAAAAACTCAAAACACCTGTGGAGATCTGTTGCCCATGACCAGCCACCAGTGTAGAATAGGAAGTGCCGTAATCTCAGTTCGAAATTTTGACATAGTTGGCTTTAAAAAATTCCTTTTTTTTGTTGCCATGGTCCAAATATGTTTGAAACGTCGCATCGTATAAAAGGTGAAATAAGCTTTCAGATGATATAAAATTTATTATAGGTTGACAATTAAAAAACATGGATTTAAAGGTGATAGAATAAAAAAAGGTAGGTTTTTTTGATTTTTTTTTGCCAAAAAAATGATTTTTTAAGGTTTCACTTTTACCACGTGTGAATTGCACACATGAATTTTTTTTTTTTAAATTAATTAATTAATTAATTATTTGAAAAATTGATAAATGTTAAGTTATTTTTCGATAATATTTCACGTTAAAAACCCTTTGCAGCAGTAAATTTTGCAAGAAGATAATTTTACAGAATTCTGCAAAAAAGTAAAAAATTTTTTAAAATGTTAAAAAGCGCGCTCTTTTTAACATTTTCCAAACCCTATGAAGAGCAGTATTTTGAAAAGCAGAGTTTGGAAAGCAGAATTTTGTAAATAAAAATTTTGAAAGTAGAAATTTGACAAAAGAATTTTGACCCTGGCAGAATTTTGACCCTAAACCGAAACTTTTTCTTAATTTTTTTTTCTAGTTGAAATTAGTTCTCAACGGAGTGTATTATGAGTCGCACAAAGTGTTATCATTCAACCCTTAATTACAAACTTTCCTCATACATAATGCATACAACTGTTTTCAAAAAATAAAATTTTCAAAAATAATTTTTAATTATATTAGTTAAATAATAAATTTCTTGTAATTTTTTTTTTGAAACTAAAATCATCCAAAATTGATGGTTTTTGGTAACAATTAATTTTTTTCAAATTAGTTTTGGAAAATTTAGGTAGGTATCCGCAAACGTACTTCTATTGCACCCATCTATTGCAATTTAAAACTTAAACTTTATTTTTCGTTGGAGACAACGCAATTTATTCATTTAAAGATTATACATTTTTCCAAATTCTAAGGTTGTAAATCTAAAATTTCAAAACAATGTGGACTGCATTTGTTAAAGCACTACCATCACGACATCAGCTTACCTACCTACTTCTTACTGTCCATTTAAGAAGTGCACATTTTTTATCTTGTATATCTACTTCAAATCCAAAATTCCACATCCGAACAACAAGCCTACCGATTATTATCTCACTCTATATAGTTTTATATCTAACGGCTATACAACCCATAAAAGGCAAATTCTGACCTTCATTCATCGTGATTGTCTACACCCTGATAAACAGTATATACACATTTTTTTTTTGGAATAAGAAAAAAAAACCAACAACATGAAATCCCAGCATCAACAAATAAACAAACAAGCATAAAAAATAGCTTCCCTACTTCCAGTAAGCCGCATGTTAAAAGTGTTCTACCGTATATGTATGTATGTTTTGTTGTTTGGCCCAGAGAGAGAGAAACTTGATTTCCATAGGAGGCCAAGAAAAATAATGTTTGCATTCACGTTAAAGAAGCTGTGACGCTTGGGTAAAACTATAATAATAACAACAGCCAGCAACATGTTGCTAAAAAATAATATATATAAAAGAAGTAAAAAATCAATATTTATGGTTGCCAATTTCCCAAAAAAATAATTATTCAAGAATCTACAAAAATTTTTTTGGAAGTTAAAATCCTTTTTTTGAGATATCATTTTTAAGCACTTTGTTGCAAAGTGGTCAAAAAGTTGTAAAATGTCTTAAAAAAATCGCTTAAACCCTAATTTTGTTGATAACAACTTAGTTTGCAACCATAGCGATGATTCAACTACTAAACATGCTGCAGCATTAGCCAAATAGGATTTAGCAAACACCCCCACCGCAGATTCGAAACGAGAACGAGTACTTAGCCATCTAACCCCCAGGGGTCAAGTTATGCAGCCGCTGTGTCTATGAAATGCGAGTGGACACTCGGACTCGACAAGAGCTTGCTCAGAGGAAAAATCATTAGCAATTTTTCTTACAATACGTCGAGTCGCCTCTGGACTAGCCTTTTAAAATTCATCTAATGTGAATTTCACCAGCAACATAAGTCAAATGTATAGAAACTATTTCCTCCTTAAACGTTGAACTACATTTCCGGTGAAATTCCCCTTGTTCTTGTGGTGGTAATGGCGCTGCAAATCGTACTACTAATTTTGCTCGTCATAGTGTGGACTAGAAACGACGACGACTGCTGGCGATTGGGTTGAGTCATTTAGCGTTGATCGACATGCGGCTGATCGAATTACATCCGCAACAACCAACTGCAATCTGTATCTCTGTGATGTTGGTTTATATACATTTTGAAGTGAGAAAAGGGGGTATAACTGCGGGGGTGATTTGGATGCGGTTGCAATCGTTTTGTTATACTTGAAATGCGTGTGTTAATGCATGGTCGAGTGACGTGTGACGCATATTGTATGGATCTACTAGAGTGCCATTGATAACGCAATGATGCTGATCGAAGTGTGGACCATATTCAATTGGCAACATTCTATACACACTCCGTCTGCTGATATAACTAATAGATTAATGGGGTGAGCTTTATAGTCTCGTACTTTGTCTGTCTTCAAACGATTATAGACATTTTGGGTCATTTGTAATGTAAATAAACAAAATGAAAAAAAAAAATATGACTCATTCTCATGGGAATATAAGACAATTTTGAAATTTCAATAAAAATTTTATAATACCCCACGATTTTTGACATTTTTATTGATTCTAATGTGTGTGGGTGGGTTGTCTGGGTAAATAAACTTTTAATGTACATATAAATTAAATATGGATTTGTGAAAATTAGATCAATTTTGTTTCGTTTGGTTTTATTAGAAATAATTTATTGAAAGAAAAATAATATACAACTAAACAAGCCATAAAGAGAGGTAAGTGAAAACAGATTTTTAAAAATCTGTCAAAAGAATTATTTTATCTCACCAATAAATAAAATATGTATAAGGGTTTTGTTTTGAAACATTGGAAGAAATTGTTTTCCATAAGTGAAAAAAAATGTCACTCAAATATTTTATGATTGAATATAAAAGATGTAGAAACATTAATTAAAAAATTCAATAAAAACTCAAGTAGCACAAAAGTCTAAAATACACCAAAATATTTGGTGTATTTTTTGCACTTTCGTGATATACATTTTCAATATAAAAAATACACCATTTTCTCGTATATAATAAACTCCGGTGGTTTAAAAAATATACCGATTTTGGTGTATAAATGGCGCTTGTGGTATATTAAATGATCTGGTTTTTGGTGAAAATTATCCCTTTGAAATTGAAAAATACACAATAAATCTACGGATAAAATACACCATTTAAATTATTCTGCTTTAAAATTTGAACCAAAGTTTATTTTTTACCTCAAACAGTGTGATGAATTCTAATTCACACCATTTGTTATGAAATAAATGAAAATGAATTTTTATTCACTTTCATAATATTGCTATAAGAAACTAATGGTTAAATATGAATTTGTTTGCCTAGTTTTAAAACGAAACACATTCTGTCTACTAGTTTTAGATACTACCCCCTCTAAAAATCGAGCGCCTCAAAAATGTCAGTGAATTAATGATTTTTTTTCGATTTTAAAAATCAGTTTTTCAAAAATTATAATTTTTTTTGTTGCTTTTACATTTTTTTAGAAGAGTTCTTTTATAATATAATATACCGAAGCGAAAAAACCAAGAATTCAGGATAATTAGGTCAATAAATATACTATTATAGTAAAATATTTAATCGCTGTCTTCTTTTTTTTAATGGCGGCCATTGAAAAATATGTCGTCTCCCACTTATGCATTCTGGTGAATTTTATGTCCACAGGGTGTACTTCCTACACCAAAGAGAGTGTACAAAATATACCGTTTTGGTTGATTACAAAATCGATTAATTTTATGCACCATTAGTGGTATATTATAAAAACAACTGAATATCGGTGTATTTTTTGCACGGAATCTTTAAAAAATGTTGAAATTTTTTACAGAAAAGACAGTGGTATAATTTTTATACCAATAATTTTGAGAAATACACCATATTTTTTCAATTTCCTCAATTTTACACCAAAATTAATGAATTTACACTGATTTATACACCAGTGTGCTACTTGAGAATATGTTTTTAAATAGTTCGTTGTATACCCAACTAACAATAATTTATAAGTTATCTAGAGATAAAATATTCCTTCCATTTTGTATTCCTCTAAAAATATTATCAATTTTAGTTAAAAATAAATTTAGCTTTGTTTGAAAAAGCTATTTAAAAAATTACGTATTCGCCATAGTGTACCTCACGAAAATATTACTGCAGTTAAGACATCGATTTTAGTATATTTTACTGCTCCATAAAAGGAATTTTGAATATATTTTTTAATAACTTCTATTAAATTGTTATAAGCTTCTATGAAAGCTCCAAATTCTATAACAAATATCCAATGTGTCATTTAAACGTATCTATTTAACTTGTTTATTCGGTTAGAAAAATATACGTGAGGTTCAATACCTACAACGATCATGAGGCTAACCTCAGAAAATGTTGGTATGTCTACCAGTCTTGAATTATTATATTATGTACATTTTGTACATGAGGTAAATCAAAAAATCACCCAATTGCCTTCAATATACTCAAGATAAGAGTATGCCAAAATTGTCGGTTTCATAATTTTGTTCGTCTGTGTTCTATCTTGAGCTGCAGCCTGAACCACTGAATTGATTGGTTTGAAACTAGTTAATGGCCTTTTGGGCCAACTTTTTTCTTAGTACCTACCAAATTTACGGGATTTGCCAAACAACCAAAATGTAAAATATTGCTTTTCTCAAAAACTACATGTGGCTACTTTAGAGAAAATTCAATTTTTTTTTTTTAAATCAATTTTTTCTTTTCAAAATGGATTTATGAATTTTTTTAATCATTGTTTTCATTTTCTTATTAATATTTCATTTTTATTAGCATACGTTGTTTTTTTTTTGTTTAATGTTAGAACATTTTTATATACCTATAAAAACTAGTTTTTTATAAACGGCTCTAACAACTTTCAAACAAAAACTGCTTAAAAAAGTTTTACGACATACTTGATTGTGTGGTCAGAACCATTTAATTTAAAAAAATAAACTTATTTTAAATAATTTTTTAAAAATGTTATTCATAATTTTTTAAATTTTAATAACTACATTTTTAAAACGCTTTTTTATTTTAATACATAAAAGTTAGGGCCGTATTTTAAACAAATTTTTTGGTAAAATTAATTTTACTTTTACGATTTAACAAAATATACCTATTATGCATCATGCATGGTATTAGTCCAGCCATTTTCAAAAATGAAAAATTTGTAAAAAGCCTCCAAAATCGCATGTACTAAAAAAAATAGTATTAATCCAGTCAAAAAAAGGGTTTCACCTCGGAATGAATGCTAATAGAAATTTTTTTTGCTCAATATCTTTGTTTTGGCATTCTATAACATACCTACAAAGTCTAGAAAAATCTCATGTCCGCAAGTCGCGATTTTCAAGGTCAAAGCGCGAAATGGACATTCTCAAAATTAGCAAAAATAGAGAATGGTATTATATGCACATATGATACATGACTTCGAGGTATTTTTTAATGCTGATGCCAAAATATCTAAAATCAAGACAATCTGACGTCTCTGAAAAAAGTTATACCTGTTTTTCATCTGTCAACCCATATTATTATAACGGTTGCAAACCTATTACCGAAAAACTCTTAAAAGTTATGGTAGAGGGACCAAATTTTGAATGAAGGCTTTCATATCCATTATCATTAAGAATATAAACAATGCAATGAAAAAAACCTCATATCTATGAAAAATTGGTATTTTTTGAATAAAGGGGAAATTTTGGGATATGCACTAAAAAACATCCTGGTACAATCTTGGAATTAGTGCTAATAGGCTATTTTTTTTTTTGAAGATAAGGTGCAGATTTTAAAAAATTGAAAAACAACACTTCATATATTTGTGTCAGATCAACATGAATAAGGTGTATTACTTTTCAGGGATGGTCAGGTTGACTTGTTTGTGAGTTTTGTTGGAATAAGTGTTAAAAATACCTTTAAATACTCAAGTAGCACAAAAGTCTAAAATACACCAAAATATTTGGTGTATTTTTTGCACTTTCGTGATATGCATTTTGAATATAAAAAATACACCATTTTCTCGTATATAATAAACTCCGGTGGTTAAAAAAATATACCGATTTTGGTGTATAAATGGCGCTAATGGTATATTAAATGATCTGGTTTTTGGTGAAAATTATCCCTTTGAAATTGAAGAATACACAATAAATCTACGGATAAAATACACCATTTAAATTATTCTGCTTTAAAATTTGAACCAAAGTTTATTTTTTACCTCAAACAGTGTGATGAATTCTAATTCACACCATTTGTTATGAAATAAATGTAAATGAATTTTTATTCACTTTCATAATATTGCCATAAGAAACTAATGGTTAAATATGAATTTGTTTGCCAAATTTTAAAACGAAACACATTCTGTCTACTAATTTTACATACTACCCCCTCTAAAAATCGAGCGCCTCAAAAATATCAGTGAATTAATGATTTTTTTGTTCGATTTTAAAAATCAGTTTTTCAAAAATTTTATTTTTTTGTTGTTTTAACATTTTTTTTAGAAGAGTTCTTTTATAATATAATAAACCGCATAGAAAAAACCAAATTGCGGGATAATTAGGTCGATAAATATACTATTATAGAAAACTAATTAATTGCTGTCTACTTTTTTTAAATGGCGGCCATTGAAAAATATGTCGTCTCCTACTTATGCATTCTGGTGAATTTTATGTCCACAGGGTGTGCTTTCTACACCAAAGAGAGTTTACAAAATGTACCGTTTTGGTTGATTTCAGAATCGAATAATTTTATACACCATTAATGGTATATTATAAAAACAACTGAATATCGGTGTATTTTTTGCACGGAATCTTAAAAAAATGTTGAAATTTTTTACAGAAAAGACAGTGGTATAATTTTTATACCACTAATTTTGAGAAATACACCATATTTTTTCAATTTCCTCAATTTTACACCAAAATTAATGAATTTACACCAATTTATACACCAGTGTGCTACTTGAGTAAATATAAAAATTTAAACTTTTCTTATTAATTTTTTTTAAATCTGCACCTTACTTAGTTTAACCTGCAAAATTAGGACTTGCGGACATGAGATTTTTGAAATAAGTTATAGAAAATTAACCTATTAGCACTAATTCCAAGATTGTACCAGGATGTTTTTTAGTGCATATCCCAAAATTTCCCCTTTATTCAAAAAATACCAATTTTTCATAGATATGAATGTTTTTTTCATTGAAAAACGAACGATACTTTCAAGGCTAGATAAATACACTTTCTCTTCAAAGGAAGAACTATTATCAGGAACCACCTAGCTAACCCACATAACTATTGAAGGCACTTATTCAATATTACAAATTTTCAATTTAATAAAATCTTAATAACTTTTTAAGCAGAAAAATGTTTTTTTTTATTAGAAATACATAAATCTGAAACCACACCTTTCGCCAAGTGCTATTTCCATAAGCCATAATCATGAGTACCAATAAAAGACTCATATTTTTTCTTCTTTTTATTGAAGTAATAAAACTCCGCATCTCGAAAAAGGGCATAAAAACTATTTTCCATTTCATTAAGTGTGTCAGTATTTCAAGACTGTTTAAGATAAACAAGCGCTCCATTACTCGACTGAGCTGCAGTCAGTAGGTTTATTGCACAAAATAAAAAGAATAAAAAACAAAAAAAAGTCTATTGCGCACGTCAATGCAAAATGCTTTGATGCACCAGCCGCTCCGCTACAAGTAGTGTCTGACCACAAAAATGCAAAATATACTACATAAACCTTGAGGAAGAAAAAAAAATCTCAGCGCTCTTACTCGCCGCCGCATTCAATCGGGCACAGAGCGAGGACAGAAGACACTTTGAGTAGATCTTGGGTGTATCGAATTACCGCAATGCAATATAATAAATCCTCGCCTCTTCGCCCTTTACATCACCTAAATCTCATGGAGACTTTTTTTTTTATAGGCTTTACAGTATTAAGTTTTTTTTTTTTTGTAAAGCCTTTCCGTTTCCACAACTTTGTTGCTGGGCTTCTGCCAACTAAGATTTTCCACAAGATAGCCTCAGGAGATGAATGGTTAGAGCGTGAGTTGAAAGGTTAAACAATTATTTACAACGATGCGAATCGCTCTCCAGAGACTTTGTTGATGGTAAGGAAAAAATCTATAATCATATTTTTTATGGGCGGCTTGGGGAAAGTTAACTGCAATTACAGCAGCACTATAATTTGCCAATGAAATCAGGCGAAAAGAAGAAGCAGAGAAGGCTTTGAATTGAATGGAGGTCTTTGGAGTATCTCTTGGATGCGAGAGACTCCACGCATTGAAATTATGAAGAAGGAATTTTTATGAAGTAGCGCTTGCAGCATTATGATGGTTGTCGAACATGTTGATGGCTATTTCTGCTTTTGGATATGTACCAAGATTATTTTATAGTCTGGGAAGTAAAAATGAAAAACATAATTGTAATAAGACCCCATTCAAAATACCACAATCGATTTTTTTTTATTTTTCAACTTCAATTGTTTGACTATTTAAGGAATTTAAGGTAAAGGCACATAAAATATCTATATGATTGCTTGGTTCTTTTCTTCCATGACCTTAATTTATGTCAAGAGTCCAGTCGATAATGATAATTCATAAATGGCGATATGTTGTACAAAAATTATTGGCATGTCAGTTATTTTCATGGTCAATTCAATTTTGTAATTTTGTGAAATTAAGAATGGAAAAGGATACGGAAATTTGTTGAAAATTGGTTTTAATGGGATTATTTATGTTTTAAGTTTATTTGTTGTGAATATATATGTACGGCAAGATTGAAATCTTTTTGTGCAAAGTAAAAACTCACTAAATAGATTGGATTTCAATATCAATTAGTGAGTTTTTCTTTTGAACCAACTATGTTATGTAGATAATATCACAACAAAAACATTACTGTTAAAAAAAGAGCCAAGTTCTAATATGTTGAAATTATGCTGGCACAAAAAGTATTGACATGTAAAAGTGTAGGTACCAAGTTCTAAAGTTCGGGTTCAAATTCGTATCAATAAAATTTTGATTGTTCTCTTGACAATTTTTCTTTTAATTACCGATTTTTAAAGCTATTTCAAAAATTGCCAAGTAAACAATCAAAATTTTCAAACCTTAAATTTTTTCCTTTGTATAAACTATAAACTATCATTCTACCAAATTTCAAGATTCTACGATAATCAGAAGTGCTCTATAATATTTTATGAAAATTCAGAATAAATGGGAGGTTGCCACGCCCCCTGGCTGAAATTCTCAAATTTTAAATTTTTTTCTTTGTAGCTCTACCATTCTACCAAATTTCAAGATTCTACGATAATCAGAAGTGCTCTATAATATTTTATGAAAATTCAGCGCAAATTGGCGGTTGCCCATTTTTAGGACCAAAACTAACGATACCTGTCATATAACGGAAATAGAAAAGTTATTTTTTTTTTCAAAAATGACTCTAACGATTTTGTTAAAAATTTTTGTGTGTAGTGTAGCAAATAAAAGCTTACTTTGGAAATAAAAAAAAATATTTTTTGAACCATTTATTAACGGTACCTGCCATAGAACGATTTTTTTGATTTATGAATTTATCGTAAATGACAAAACATATTTCGACCAAAATTTTTGTACAGAAACCTTTAAACTATCGTTATTTCAAAAAAATTTTAATTTTTCAAAAAACACATTTTTGAATTTTTAAAAAATATTTCAAAATTTTTTTTGAAAAATCAATTTTTTGGAAACGGGTTGATAAAAAATTTTGAAATTTCGTTTTTATGCTTAAATTAATTATTTCTTTAAAATGGCATACCAACTTTTTTTTTGAAAAATGTTAGAAATTTTTTATATATAAAAAATTATTTTGTTTTAAACGGCTCTAACGATTTTCGAAAAAAAATTTCTAAAAATTCCGTTTTATACAAGAAATAAAATGGCATACTTAGTTTTTTGTAAAAGATTATTTGAAATGGTATTTAATAATTTATAAAAAAAGATTTTATTTTTTTTTCGTACCACTTATGAAATTCCGTGAAAATATCAAATTTTCCCTTATTTAGTTCAAAGAAAAGCTTTAAAATTAGATTAACTTTTACCATAAGAGCAAGTACGTGCGACCCCAGTCTTGCATTTTTTATAATTTTTTTCCTTTTTATTCTGTTAAGGGGGAAAATCCCTCTGGACGACAGCTTTTTCAATATTTTTTTTGGAAAACCGAAAGCATTTATTGAAATTTGGAAAAGTATATTATATTATTGACACTATGAAGTATTGATAACATTTTTTTTAAAGTAAAACAAAAACAAAATGGCTGCTCTATTGCTCTTTAAAGTTGATGCCTCAATTTTGCGCCGTGCAATGCCCAGGCCCAAAAAATTATTTATAATCAAAAAAGAAATTTTTTTCCAATAAAATATATTTATACGCATTGCATGAACCTAAATTTAGTAAAAAAAAAAGTGTAAAATAAAAATTAGAGGCCAAAAAAACGAAAAAGCACAATGTTTTTTTTATAAACAAATTGTTTAAAAATATATTTATTGCAAAAAATTTATTAAACTTTTAGGTTTATGCAATGGCCAATAAATTAACGAGTAATTTGCAATTTATTTCAAGTCGATAGCTTCATTAGTTTTTGAGTTACGTTGCACGGCGAGCGCGGAAAAAACGTGTTTCGAGAAAAATGCGTTTAAAGTTTGCGTTTTCGTACTGTGGGAGGTTCGGCGCGCATGGGTTTTGGGACTATTTAGGAACGTTTGAGGCTTCATTTAAGGCTAAGACAACTGAAAATAGTTTTTTCGTTTGATAAAAGAATTTATTAAGCAAAAAAAAAATAATGCAAAAATAAAAAATTCCAGAGGGATTTCCCCCCTTAAGTATTCAAAGATATTTCCAACTTCACAGTTCCTGAAATCTGATTTATTATCATCTTTTCAATCAAATTAAGCAAAGAATTTTAATTTGCCATATATATCTTTTACAATAAGAGTTCAAAAAATCGGTTTTTGGTTATTTTATTTTGATGGATGTTTTAATTTCGGTTGAAAATTAGCTGAGCAAAAAAATGTTAAATGATTTCAACACAACACAGAAATTTCAAGAAAATTTCTTTTCAGTTGGTAGGTTAACGAAACTAACAGTTAATCATACCCTGAGTTGGGCTAACTACGGCGTATCCTCGATTTTTTAACTACTTGCACTACTCAGTGAGATAAGTAAAGTATGTAATTCCTAATTTCTGGTATGTTTCAGAGTACAATTTTATGTTAAAATATGAATTAATAATACCCAAATTTTTGGAAATTGATAGTATTTTTTATTATAGATTTGGCAAAAATTGAAAGAGTTTATCACTCCTAACGATTATTTACATACTTTATGGCCCAGTGATATAATTGTATGTTATTGTGCCAGAAATAAAAAAAAAACTGATTTATTTTGCTAATTTATTCACTCTCCATTAAATTTAAAGCCGTCATTAAAAAGGGTATTTTTTAAAATTTGTAGGCTATTTGAGAGTTTTTTAATTTTTAATGGAGACTTTAAATTTAATGGAGTGTGAATAAATTGGGCCTAAAAGAGTATACATTTGGTTAGCGCCAATTTGGCTTTTCGCCAAAAATTTGTCTATACAAACTATTGAGATTTTTGAGTACTTATCTCTGAAACATCTCATTAAATGATTTTGAGCATTCATGGGAAAAGATTTTTTAGGGTGCACGGAGGCATTAAAATAATTTATTAGATTTTTTTAATTTTTTTTCTCGGCACTGTTTAAAATGGAAGAACTTTTATTTTCGAGAGCAATCCTAAAGCTTTATCTATTCATGGTGTAAAATTATCTATGTTTTCTAAAAACAAAATTTTGTTCTCCTCCTAAAGAAATAAACATATTAGCAATTTTGCAAAATAAGTAAAAAAAAAAAAAAAAATATTCATAAGAATTAGCATTTTTATCAACTCAATGTAATTGCAATTTATTTTAAAACCTTACTCACGTCTCGCGAATAATAAATATTATACCTCTCAGACACTGAATGTAGGTAATAAAAGTGTTCAAAGTATTTATTTATGATAGGGCAAAGTATTATTTAAAAGAAAATTTCCTACTACAATCGCGTCGAAATCAATCAATTCATCATACTAACTCAACAAATACTTTATTATTCATAACCAAACTTCAAAATCACTTTTACTTTTTTTTCTCTCTTTTAATAAAAAAATTTAAAAAATAAAGTAAATTGTAAATGGCGCTTCAATGTGTTTGTTAACTCACTAGCACTCAAGGGCTTCTCATTTTGTGCATAATTTAAACCACAATGAGTCTTGAAATTATAATAATTTGAATATTTTACTTTATGTCAGTAAATCAAATAATAAAAAAAATATGTCTTCAATAAAAATCGATGAGAAATTTTATTTCTAAAAATAAAACACCCATCTGGAATCAATTATATGAATGAGAATCTAGAAAAAACATGATTCATTAAATTATATTAACAAAAGAATATTTAGAACTCAATTAACTCATAATTCAAAATGTAAATATTGTAATTAATTAATTTGTTCCACTTTTAAATTTAAAAATATTTTTAGTTAAACTTGCCAAAACAAGACCTACACCTAATTTCAAAAAAGATGATTTGTTTAAGATCGCGTTTTTTTGGCAAAGAGAAAATCCTGCCAAAAATAATTTAGAAAAAAAAAAACAAAAAATTATAACAACTACAACAGCAATTAAATTTTTAGAAATACAAATTGTATATGTATTTACATTACGAGACAGTTGTAAATATTCGCATTTTTTGTTTAAAAAAAAAAAAAAAAATAAATAAAAGAACATTTTCAGAAAAAAAAGAAGAAATTGTCGTATTTTTAAATGCAAAAAAAAAAAAACCTAGGACAAGAACAAGCTCAACCTGATTCTCACACGACATCGCTATCGTTTCAAATATTTTATGGTCAAAACGACCATGAATTAAAAATAATAATGATAGGCTGGTTTGTTTGTTTTTTTTTTTTTTCGTTTTGTTTTGTGTACTCGCATCTTTGAGATACATTTTTGTAAATATTGGTGGGTGATGTCATCAAATAATAAATAGGGCTTTGCCTTCGAAAAACTTGACCTAACAGTTGTTTCAACTTTTTTGAGGAAATCAAACAATTTATTTAATTAAGAGCCAATTTTTCAATCTTCTAATAAACAGTCAGTTAACTGTTCGACGAATACAGTTATTAGGCTCATAAACAGTCAGATAAAAACATTAAATTTTTCAATCAAGAATAATTTATTCTGCAAAATAACAAAACAAAATTGTCAAATTCAAAAATATTTAAAATTAAACGTCATTTTTATTCATGATTGTTTTTGTTTTCTTGTGTTCCACTGTATTTTTTTCAAAATTCTTTCAAAACAGCTTTGACAACTGACACAATATTTTTGTTGAGATTATTCCTTAGAATAATTTTTATTCGTCTCCGAAAGAAGCAGATAGTTTTATTCTTAGGAATAAGCTATATCTGCTTGTTGAAAAATTGATTTTTTCTCTATCCTTAGGAATAAGTACTAACTGACTGTTTAACTGACGATTGAAAAATTGGCCCTAAATCAAATTAACTTTATAGGTTTTTTTTTCTATCTAAAATAGCTTACATGAATTAAAGATCAAAAAGAATTCGCTAATGAAGAATCTTTATGTTAGGAAAAATTATTTATATTCATGCGAACACGGGCCAAAAGTGACACACTGAGATGAAGATAAAAATTAAAACTAATGGCTTTTTATGTTTGGATCTCCTCTCATGGAATAGAAGATCACAGAACCGGATTAAAAGTAGGTATTACAATTTGCTCTAAGCACCCATTGGAATGGTTTTTCAAATCAGGAATTCTGGAATGCCGCATATAAAAGAAGTGTTATTAGCTGTAGTTAGTTTAATCTTCAAGGGGATATAATTAATCGTTTCAAAATCATTATTAGACATTTGGATGGCAAAATTAATTTCATATTTAATGGCATTCTACATATTTTAGATGTAATAACTAGGGAACTAGTTTGTAGTGGATGCGAGAGGATATTAATTAAAATGTCTTTAGATTTATATACACACCTAGATTGAAGATAGTGGTTTTGTGATTAAAAGAAAAGTAAATACAAGTATAAGCTGGAAAGTACTTTGTTGTGTAGATTATTTGAAAGAAAATGTTGTCTTATATGCATTTGCCATTTAAGAGAGTAGAAGAAGCTCAGTCCATTTGGTTAAAAAATGTTATTAAATCGCATTTTCTAAGAGAAATTTGACTTTTTCCAAAAAAGAAAAAAAAAAAAAAATACAAGGGGTATCCCTTTTCAGAAAAATTGCAAAATTAAAAATCCATCAAGAAAGGGCTCTCTAAGCTCTATTCGTGGTTGAAAAACAAATTTTTCTGTGTTGTCTTGTTGCTGAGTTATATGCAACCAAACATGTATTTTTTCACATTCGGGTCAATTCCCGATCTGTGAAACTGTGAAGTGATAAAAAAATTTATGATTTTATTTTTCATATGAAAATTTTTGAAGTTTGTTTTAATTTTTAAAATTTTTTTTATTACATTTTTGAAGTTTGTTTTAATTTTTGTGTCAATCCGGAATCGAATTTATTATGAAAACATGGTAAAACTTACCACTTCACAGTTTCACACATCAGGAATTGACCCCCAGGTTTCGAAACAAGTTTTTATTTAAAATATGAGTTCGTAGTGAGCAACCCGATCCATTGGTAAACAAATTAAAAAAATATTTTATTTCAGATTTTCAAAAAAAAAATCCATGGGGTACCTACTAGACCAGTGCCGATGCCTTCAAAAACATTAAAAAGTACAAAAAAATCATAGTAGAATGAAACCCATTGGAAAAGGAGGTGAATATGATAAAAATGAAAGTAAAAATAAATTACGGGCGAACCAAGTTCGGGAAGTGGGTGGGTTGAGTTTTTAATGGTAAAAAATGGTATATCTCGATTTCCGGCAAAACTACAAATCCTATAGAAAAAAGTCGTAGGTAATAAAAAGATCTACAACTTTTGTATCAACAATTTTTTCACATAACCTCAAAATTTATGTGAAAAATTCAAAAAACCGAGTTTTTTTGTTTTTTATTTTTATCTTTTTTCAAAAACAAAAATTTTTCTACGAAATTTGGTGAAAACTTACCTTATTATGTCCCAAATACACTGTAATTTATTTGATTTAAAATATTATTTTGTTTACCTTATTTTGACTCAATACCAAAAAAACACCCTAATTTTCAATCGAAGGTTCACGTGTCAAAATATCAGCTTTTTTCAAAAACTTTCGTTTGTTAAAATGTCTATTTTCTGATGGTGTAAAAAAAAATTACATTAGTATACTATAGAACATGTTCTCGTAAAATTCAAACAATGAAAAAGCTTGAATTCGAAAAAATTTTTTTATCATTGTTTACAATTGTGGCCTATTTATTCAAATTTACACTTTAATTACTAAAAAAATGTAAGATTTATCAATGTTACATGAAATCTGTAAATTTTACCATTAAAAACTCAACCCACCCACTTCCCGAACTCGGCTCTCCCGTAATTTATTTTTCCTTTAATTTTCATCATATTCACCTCCTTTTCCAATGGGTTGCATTCTACTATGATTTTTACTTGCGATATAGGTACTATATATCAAGTTATGTATTCGTAAAAAAAAAAAAAGTTGAGATAACATTTTTCCATAACATTACGATAGTAGAGAATGCCAAAAAAGTGGGTCCCGGAAGTCCGTCTGTCTGTCTGTCAGTCTGTCAGTCTGTCAGTCTGTCAGTCTGTCAGTCTGTCAGTCTGTCAGTCTGTCAGTCTGTCAGTCTGTCAGTCTGTCAGTCTGTCAGTCTGTCAGTCTGTCAGTCTGTCAGTCTGTCAGTCTGTCAGTCTGTCAGTCTGTCAGTCTGTCAGTCTGTCAGTCTGTCAGTCTGTCAGTCTGTCAGTCTGTCAGTCTGTCAGTCTGTCAGTCTGTCAGTCTGTCAGTCTGTCAGTCTGTCAGTCTGTCAGTCTGTCAGTCTGTCAGTCTGTCAGTCTGTCAGTCTGTCAGTCTGTCAGTCTGTCAGTCTGTCAGTCTGTCAGTCTGTCAGTCTGTCAGTCTGTCAGTCTGTCAGTCTGTCAGTCTGTCAGTCTGTCAGTCTGTCAGTCTGTCAGTCTGTCAGTCTGTCAGTCTGTCAGTCTGTCAGTCTGTCAGTCTGTCAGTCTGTCAGTCTGTCAGTCTGTCAGTCTGTCAGTCTGTCAGTCTGTCAGTCTGTCAGTCTGTCAGTCTGTCAGTCTGTCAGTCTGTCAGTCTGTCTGTCTGTCTGTATAAGGAGCTACAGCCTAAACGGATGGACCGATTAATGTCAAACTTGGTGTGTAGCGTTATTTGGCGACTCTCCAGAGGGATTTTTGGAATTAATTTTTTTGGACCAAAAATAACGGTACTTGTCATATACCGATTTTAGTAAAGTTGAAATTGCTCAAAAACGGCTCCAACGATTTTGTTTAAAAAATTCAAATGTAAGTTTTAAGACAAGGTCTATCTTCTAATGAAAATTTTTTTTTTGAAAATCATTATTAACGGTACCTGCCATAGAACCGTTTTTTTTAAATCCGATTATCTCCGAAAGTGCTTATTCTATTTCAACGAAACTTTTTGTGATGAAGAATTTATATAATTTAAATATAAGCCAAAAGCAAAATTTTGAAAAAAATACTTTTTGGATTTTTAAACAAATTTTGAAAATTTTTTTTTGAAAAATCCAATTTTCGAAAACGGGACATTAAATTTTTTTTGAAATATTGTGTTTAGATGTTGATCAGTGATTTCTACAAAATGGCATACCAATTTTATTTTAAAACTTTTTTTCCAAGAAATTATTTATAAAAAATTAGTTTTTTAAAAAACGGCTCTAACGATTTTGAAATTTTTTTTTCTAAAAATGCATGTTAGTATATCAGTCAAAACTGCATACTTGTTTTGGGGGGCAATTTGATTTCAGATTTTATATTATTTTTTTAAAAAACGAATTTCCTTTTTTTTTCTTTCCCATATATTTAGATTTTCCAAATTTCTATATAAAAAGTCTTTAAAATTTAAGCAACGACCCCAGTCGTGCAATTTATTTTTGGTTTGGTTTGGTTACCCCTTGCCGAAAAAAATGCATTTTTAAAAAATTCTTCCAAATCCATCGAGTGAGAAATCAAAAGAAGCACTCTTCGAGCTCATTTCATGGGTGGAACCTGAAGTTTTTTTGAGGTCCGGTTTTCAAAAAAAAAAAATCCAAGGGGAACTATTTATCGAAAAACATGCATTTTAAAGAATCTCTTCCAAATCCATCGAGTGAGACATCAAAAGTAGGACCCCTTAAGCTCTTTTCATGGATTGACCCCAAAAGTTTGTTTGAGGTCTTATTTTCGAACAAAAATCCAAATTCAGCAACTCTTGCTGAAAAAAGTTGCGTTTTAAAAAATTTCTTCCAAATCTATCGATTGAGGCATCAAAAGAAAGAATTTTAAAAAATTTCTTCATGGATGAAACCCAATAGTCTCTTTGAGGTCTGATTTTCGAATAATATCCAAGGGGTACCCCTTGTCGAAAAAAATGCATTTAAAATTTTTTTTTCTAAATCAATTGAGTGGGACATCTAAAGAAAAGTCTCTTTAAGCTCTTTTCATGGATGAAACCCAAAAGTTTCTTTGAGGTCTGATTTTCGAAAAATTCAAAGGGTACCCCTTGCCGAAAACTAATTGCATTTTTTTTCTAAATCTATCGACTGAGACATCAAGAGAAGGGATTTTTAAGATTTGTTAATGGATGAAACCCAAAACATTCTTTGAAGTCTGTTTTTCGAAAAAAAATTCAAGGGTTACCCCTTGCCAAAAAAATGCTTTTTTAAAAAATGTCTTCCAAATTCATCGAGAGAGATACCAAAAGAAAGACTATTTAAGTTCTTTTCATGGTTAAAACCCAAAAATTTCTTTGGTCTTGATTTCAAAAAAAAAAAAAAAAAAATCAAAGGAGTAACCTTCTTCGAAAAAATGCATTTTAAAAAATTCTTCGAAATCTAACAAGTGAGACATCGAAAGAAGAACTTTTTACGGTCTTTCTATGAATGAAACCCAAATTTTTTCTTTGAGGTCTGGGTTTTTGAAAAAAAAAAATCAAGGAACCCTGCAGAAAAAAAAATTATTTTTTTTTAATTTCTTCTAAATTCATCGAGTGAGAATCTAAAGAAGGACTCTTTAAACTCTTTTCATTGATAAAATCAAAAAAATTTCTTTGAGGTCTGTGGGATGAGTTACATATTTGCATCATCATCATATAATTAAACGGCGAGCATAGTTTTTGTGGTACAAATTACCGGGCCCCCAAAAACCGAAGGGGCATAAAATATACACGGAACGAAAGAGAATGACGCGTAGATGTGCAGAATCACATTTTTTTTTACTTTTTATTAACCGAAATAACGAAATTAAACAAATTAAAATTCGATAAAAAATATAAAAAAACAAAAACAAAACAAAAACAAAAACAACTGGAATTCTATTGGAAAATTTCCAATCGACTGGAATGAAATGTCATTCATGACTGAATGAATGAATGAAAGCATTCAGCGAAAATCAAAAAACATTAAGGTGGGTTCACATTGGTGCGTTGTTTTAAGATCGCACGTAATCTATGGTTAACTTTCATTGTTTTAGTTATCTAAGTTTAGAAAGTAAGATGTTTGTTTTATTACCATGAATTTTTTTGTTAAAATCGAATTCTATTAAAATCAAGTCTATTACTTTTGTAAACACTTTTGATACCAATGAAATCTATTTTCGTCCTTTTCTCTCTTGAAAGAACATAAGAATTTGTCAGCAATTACATGAAGCCTCAAGAGGCGCGACTCTTTTTAAACATAATGAGTGCAAAAGAGAAAAAAGATGAAAGAAAAAATTATCCGACGGAGAGTCGTGGGTCGTGAGTCCGAGACTCTTTTTTGACGTTTCTATTTCCACTTTTTCTTTTTTCAACATTCCCTCACATTTCTTTTTGCTTCTTGGTGCAATACAACAACAACAAATTTTAATTCAAAAGATAAATGTCAAATTTGAGTCCTTGACTCAAGAGGCATCGTGTAATAGTACGCGCCTCACAGAATGATTACACACCCGACAAACAATTTTTTTTCTATAAAGCTTTACAGATGCAATTGTTGCTTCTTTAAAGCATTATAGAAGCAAAATTGTTAGTAGGGCAGTCACACAAAAAAATATAAAAGTTCTGACCTGGGATTGCGACTAAATTTTTCATATAGTTTTTGGGTCGCTGAAACCGAATCCGAATTCCGTTTTGCTCCATCACGTCAGGTTTTCGAGATAACCTCATAAAATGTCACGAAAACAAAAAATTTGTTTCTCTGATCTGGATGTGCGAATATGTTAATCATATAGTTTTTGGATCACTGAATCCAGATTCAAAGTCAATTTCGCCCTATCACGTCGGGTTTCTGGGATATCCTCAAAAAAATGTCAAAACCAAAAAAACAAAAGTTTTTACCTGGGGTTGCGACTAAATTTTTCATATAGTTTTTGGGTCGCTGAAACCGAATCCGAAGTCTATTTTGGCGTATCACGTCAGGTTTTTGAAATATCCTCAAAAAATGTCTAAACTCAAAAAAAAGTTCTTATCTGACATTTTTTGAGGATATCTCAAAAACCTGACATGATACGGAAAAATAGAGTTTGAATTCGGTTTCAGCAACCCAAAAACTATATGAAAAACTTAGACGCAACCCCAAATAAGAAATTTAGTTTTTTTGGTTTTGACATTTTTTTGATGATATCTCAGAAACCTGACGTGATAGGGAAAAATTGACTTCGAATCTGGATTCAGTGATCCAAAAACTATATGATTTACATATTCGCATATCCAGATCAGAGAAAAAAAAATTTTGTTTTCGTGACATTTTTTTAGGTTATCTCGAAAACCTGACGTGATGGGGCAAAACGGACTCCAGATTCGGTTTCAGCGACCCAAAACTATATGAAAAACTTAGTTGCAACCCCAGGTCAGAACTTTTTTTTTTGTGGGTGTGTTATCAAAAGAAATTTCGAAAAAAGAGTCAAGCCTCTTGAGGCTTCATGTAATAGCTGACTTTGACAGTTCCTTTACCATTTTACCAAGTTTTCACTTTTAGACGTTTACATTTTTGCATAAAAGGCACTAATATTTTATCGCCGCATGGCAAAGCGTTTTTCTTATTAGGTTCAGGGAAAACTAACAAAAACGTCTTTTTTGTTCCTTATCTACAATAACCTAAAAAGTGAAAAAAAAGGGAAATTTACAAAATTAAATTTTTTTATTTCTTTCTAGCGCTATTTGTTTTTGTTTATTAAAGCAAAAAATAAGCTTTTTGCATCATTATTTTTGATTTTAAGGTAAGTAAAACTGTCAAAAAATGAATTTGAAAATTTTGTAAAAAAGAGTTAAGGTATAACTACAACGGCCACTTTTTGCAAAAAGTCAAAAAGTGAACATTTTCAAACTCATTTTGTGACAGTTTTTCCCATCACAAAATTAAAAATATTGATGCAGAAAGCTTATTTTTTGGTTTAAAAAAAACAATTTTTGTAGTTTTTTTCTAAAAAAAAAATAGCGCTAGAAAGAAATAAAATTTTTTTAATTTTGTAAATTTCCCACTTTTTCACTTTTTAGGCCATTGTAGTTATGCCTTTAACAAATTGTTTTTATACAAAAATATATGGTTTTCGCATTTTTTGTTTTAATTTTCTAGCCCGAAGAACCATACAAAAATGCGTTTGAAAATTGTCACTTTTGTACTTTTTCACTTTTTGAGCCAATGTAGTTAAAAGCCACTTAATGCAAAAAGTCAATAAGTCAACATTTTCAAACTCATTTTGTGATAGTTTTTTCGACCAAAAAATTAAAAATAATGATGCAGAAAGCTTTTTTTTTGGTTTGAAAGACAATTTTTGTAGTTTTTTCCAAAAACAAATGGAGCTTGAAAAGAAATAAATTTTTTTTACTTTTGTAAATTTCCCACTTTTTCACTTTTTAGGTCATTGTAGTTAAGCCTCAAGGCTTTAAAAGTATAACTACAACGGCAACTTTTTGCAAAAAGTCAAAAAGTGATAGATTCAAACTCATTTTATGACAGTTTTTACGACGACAAAATAAAAAATAATGATGCAAAAAGCTTATTTTTTGGTTAAAAAAAAAATGTTTGGTAGTTTTTTCCAAAAATTAAAAAAAAAAACAAATATTGCTAGAAAGAAATAAAAAAAAAATTTAATTTTGTAAATTTCCCACTTTTTCACTTTGTAGGTCATTGTAGTTATGGTTTTAACATAAAAAAAACGTTGTTGTGCGACGCAATTGTCGTAGTAATGCCTTAAGAATTGATTTGTTTGATTAAAAAATGTCGCTTCTCACCACATAGTACCACGGATTACCTTTTTACTACTGTATATTATGAAGATCTACACATGAACGCACCTTTAATAAATGTGAACATATCTTTAATCATTATTAAGTGTCTGAACGCATTCATTAAAATTTTCCTGGAAGATTTGACATTTCTCAAACGTCAAGCTGAAAGTTTTCTTCGTATTGTTAATTTGAGAACACCAACTTCAAATAAAGAGTAAATTCTAATTGAATATCGTTTTTTTATTGCGGAAAAATATAAAATAAATAAAAAAAACCATTTGCGATCAAAATATATTTTTTCCTGGCATAGTTATTGTGAAAAAGTCAAATTACTGTGACTTTTCTTCCCGTGATTGTCTTCAGGATATTTTGTCTCTGTAAAACGACAGCATACGGCCAAAATAATTAACTTTCTACTTCATCTTCACTCAGATCTTAATAATATCTGCAATTTCCTATTGATTTTGATTTAATTGAATTTATATTACCGAAGAAAATAAAAAAAATTATTGATCAAAGGAATCTCTGGTTTTATTTTGCAGAAGTTGTTTTGATTTCAGATTGACGTACGTGTTAAAATTGTTGTCAAAGGACACATACACAATCGCAAAAAGAACTCGGTCTGTTTTCATGTTCCTACAAGCTAAATGAAAAAAAAAAAAAAATGGTGTGAATGACAAATTTGAGTGAAGTTGGTGGAGGTTGAATGATTGACGGATGGAATTTGAACGAATGGAACATGAAACAGGTTGAATTGAATTGAAATGCAAGGTGCAAACACAATGACCTTAAGGAGATTACACTTTGCATTTTCTTTTTCGATACTTTTTTTACGTAGTTGAGCGTGGTTAAAACGTAGTTCAACAATATCTAAATCAGGCTTAAAATATATCAAAAAATAGGTATATTATATATTCCTGTGTAAAAAGTGTAGTTAATCGTAAGAAAACAACAACAAATACTATAAAAAATAAAGAAACTATTTTGGTATTATTAGGTGTGTTTTTTTGTTTATCTATATAGATTTTGTGCAAAAAAACGACATCGAGATTTTTGAAAACAAAACAATTTACGTGTTAAAAACAACAAAAACTTTATCTGTATAGATTTTTGAAAAATCCAGATAATTATCCAGATTTTACTTTCTCTCGATAAAAACAGTAGTGCCAAGGTACTTTATTTGTTGTGTTCATACAAAAATATCTGAAAATATTAACAAAAAAAAAAGCGGAGAAAACGAGGTTTGAAAAAAAATCTCATAGGAAAAAAAAATCAAAAATTTGTTTGACATGGTTGCATTGAAATGTTAATATCTCGAGATATACGCAATGCACTTTTCAGATAAAAGTCTTAAATGGATCCTGATAAGGTTGTTGAACAGATATGTATATAAAATTACCAAAGTTTTTTCGAAAAATTAGAAATAAAAATAAAAAGGTTTTCACATTTGATTTTTAAAAAATCGAAAAAAAATTCAATATGGCTACCTTCAAACGCTTATAACACAAGAACGACGCAACTAATGTTAATGGTCATGGTCTTAAAATGTAGCTAAGAATATACAGATAATTTTTGGTTTTTTTGTAAAAAAAACAATTTTTTTGAATCCAACATGGATGCCATGGCCATAAAAAAATTTTTGTTTGCATCCAACATGGATGTAATGGCCTTCCCACTTCGGTGTTAAAATAAAAAAAAAAAACAAAAGCAACATTCTTGACAGACAGCTGCCAAAGTATATGTACAGTGGTGCCAAACGTTTGCATGGATTTCAAAAATCCCGATGTCGTTTTTTTGCACAAAATCTATATAGATAAACAAAAAAACACACCTATTGTGTTCAAAATTGTTGCAAATAAAAACAAAAATAAAGAAATTGGCACTCGAATTTCGAGGGCTGGGTCGGCTAGTCTTGTATTAATATATAAAAAAAAATCCTATGAATAATGCACCTATGCACACAAGCTTGCATAACTGAAAATCAGATTTACAAAAAGTAAAAGATTATGTAGACCTGTCAAGGCAACATTAACATCATTTGTCATTTTGTAACGCTACCTTCTTAAACTATAAGACAGATAATGAAAAGTCCAAATCGTGACACTCAAAAAAACAGTGACACATTATTATTCAAAACCACTCCCTTTTGCGAAATTCACTGTTTTTTTTTGTTTTTTGTTCATTGAAGCTTAAAAGTAACCAAAAAGACTACATAACATAAACCACTTCTCAAAATCAAACTGAAGTCATTTGGTCAGTTTTCGACTATTTTTTTGATCATTAAAAGAAAAAACAAATAAAAAACTGATTTAAATAAAAACAATGATCTCAATCGTAGTGTTTAACAACAATTTTCGTCCATTAATGATCATATGACGCAATATGTCAAAAAAAATTAAAGCTGCACACACAATGTACAAAAATTCATAGAAATTATTTTTATATCAAATGTTTGTTATTTTTTGTATGTGCTTTAAATTTTTTTTTTTTTGTGTAAAAATAAACAAGAATAACAAAAAACTAAAAAAAAAAAATAATAACAACAAAACAAATTAATTAACACATTTATTTTGTGTGGCAAGGTTGAAGTACAATAACCTATTGCCACACTCAGAGACGTATTTTTTTGTATTTATTTATATTTTTTGTCTTGGTGTAGGTGATGATGTTGCACAGGTAACAAAAAAAAAAAAAAAATAAATGTTAAACTTAAAAATATATGTCACCCATTGTGTCGTGAATTGAATGCAAAAGACGAGACAATAATCTCGCACGACATTGTCAAGATTTGTTATATGCGCTAACTTTGAAAAATTTGTTTCGTGTTGTCATTTAAAACTGATGATTGCAGCTGTTGTATAGTTTGCAGTTGCAGTTGCAGGAGGATGAGAAAGAAAAGTGGGTCACATTATAAATTTTCTTATAGAAAATTTTTTTTGCAAAAAAACGTTATAAGATTTATGCAATTACAGATGGACTTTCTAGATTAGAGAGCTATTGAAATAATTTTCTATAGCTATTTATTTTTTTGTGCATATAGTTTATTTTTGTAGGGGCAAATTTAAAACTAATTTTCTTAGATTTTTTGTAATTTTGGGGATTTAATATGTAAAGTTTGAATTTATTTTCAGATGAAATCTGAAAAATTTTTTTTCATAAGCAGTTTGAAGCTTTTTTTATGGCATTTGTAGCTCTTACGAAAATTAGAAGATCAACTCCACGCAATTAAATTAGGTTTTGTTTTTAAATAAACTTTAAGTAAATACGTTGATATATCTGTAAAGTATTAAATATTCTATGATCATGTATGTTAATTCTTTTCCAAATAAACATGAAAAATGTTATGCTTAGCAGTGGAGTAACTAACCCGTGAACCCGACTCAAAAACTCCAATTTTGATGATCGATCATCCCAACGTCGGGAATCAAAAATACTTTAACCTCTATAGGTTTAAAAGTGCTTTTTGTTAAAATTTTATAAATTAAATGATTCCCAAATATTGTACAAGGGGTTAAGTCAGAAAAGGTTCTTTTGCGGAGAATGAAATTTAAGTTTCAATTTTTGTCTGTTATTCTGTTATAAGATCTGGGTATTTTAATATCCATATTGACCAGAAAATGAACGTTCTTAAAAAATAATTGTGTTGACTTAACACTTTAGAACCATTTAATCTTCAAAAATAGACTTGATCCAAAGGAGTTAAGTCAAGAAAAAATCCTTGTTTATTAATTTATAAATTAAAGTTGGGAATATCAATGTGATTAATTACCATATGTGAGAATTCATTTTAAGTTAACATAATACTGTAAAAAAATGGCTATTCTTTTTCTGTCTTCCTCTTCACTTTACCCCTTAGGATCAATTATTTAATTTAAAAATGAAAAATTAATGCAAACACAAACGAACTAAGTCAACTTTCGCCCTTAGTACCACACAATTTTAAAATTTTTTGACTTAAACCCCATGTAGGACCAAACGAAAGAGAAAAAATAACTGAGTGAAGTCCAATAAAAATCCGAAAATCGATTTTTTTGACTTAACTCCTTTGTCGTCGCTGTTTAAGAAAACCGGCAAAACTCAAAAATCCTGCTTTTAGAGGTTATTAATGCCAATCTACTGGATCACAGCTCTCCCACTTTACTACTTTACACTACGGCTCCACATGTGGTAAAACAGCTTTTCTGAAGAATTAAGATTTTTGAATTATGCCAGTTTTCTCGAACACATTTTTTTTTAAACTGAAGTATATCTTTTGTTAACCTTCAACAACATAAGTTGTTGAATGAAGAAAAAATAACTTTATATTTACATAGGTATTGATTTTTGAAAAAAAGTTAGGTATATTACATATTTTCAAAAAATTGTATTAAAAAAAATGAAATACTTTTTATTTTTTTTTTTATAAACTGTGATAATTTTTTACATAGCTTTTGTGAATTCAAAAAATAATATACATAAGTGTGTGTCACTTTTGTATGGCAAAAAAAAGAACTCTAATTTTGCAATGTAATAGTGGCAAAAAGTTTTATTAGGGTCTAAGGTTTAATAATATGTAAACAAAAACTATAATATCGTTCGTCTTTGGCTCGCTCAAATCGGTTGAAGTTGTTAGGAAAAAAACGATTTTATATGAAAAAATGATTTCTTTTCCTTTGCATATTATTTCGCAGCTTCTTTACTTAGTGTTCAATTCCAACCAATATAAGCTTAAAAGTTTTTTCTTATATATATAATATATGTATAGTATATATTTAATATATTTGTTTTTGTATTTAAACGGTGCAATTAAAAAAAACATATATTTTAAAAATCTCTAAAAATCCAAATTTCTTCTATTTCTTCCTATATTTTGAGCGAGTCTCAATATTAATTAAAATGAAAATTGTAGACGCAGGATTTATTTTTGATAAGTAATGCAACTTTTAAAAGCTATTTGAAAATTCCATACTTTAGCATTTTGACACACTATAATATACATGGTACAAAAAAATTGAAAAATAAGTTCATATTTTATTACGGATATTAAAAAATAGAAATAAGCTAAGCCTTTAAAAAATGTGTATTTAAATATTTTAGGTGTTGCCGTTGTATTGAAATATTTTTTTTTTGTGTTTGAAATCAATTTGTGAGAAAATTGCATCTGCCGCTATGAACTGTCCCTCACTCCATCGTATTTTGTTTTTCCTTAAATTACTTAGTCATCTTTTAGTATCATATAATTTAAGAAAATTAAGCAAAATTTTCGAAAACAAATTTTTTTTGTTCACAAAAATCTTTAATAAAAAAAAGGACGATACGTGAAACAGCGGCAATTTTCACCCTATAGAGGATAAAGCATTTTTATTTACCGAAGTTTAGAAAAAAGATCATTAAAATTGGAGCTGTTCGACCGGGTTCCCTAATATTGCCATTTTTTTTTGCTTTACTTACTTTACTTACTCCACTATAAAAAGAATTATTGCTTCCAAAAATTAAATGTTGAAACCTTTTATTTAATAATTTCGTAGGAATTTATGTATTTGCATTAGTCATAACTACTGCAGATGTTTTAAAACATAACTAATGTTACATTGGTACACTGTGGCGTATGTGTACTATTTTTTTATTTTCATAGTTTCATTGTGTTAATGTCTTACTTTTTGTAAAAAAAAAAAAAAAATAAAACCACTCAATGAATTTATGGTTATTGTTTGCATTTTTATATTCAATAAAATCAGAATATTGTGAAATTTAAAAACAAATCAACACTTACTTAAAGAAGTGGTTTCATTTCAGCAGATGTTAATTTATTTTCATTCGCAGAATATCATATTTTATTTCCAGACTCATTTATATGTCGACAGCAGACAACAATATGTCCAAAAATGGCATAAAGAAACATAAATTATTCTCGAGTCTTCAGTGATATTAAATTAAATTGTTTGTTTCTACTTGATATAATAATGCTTTAACACAAGTTACAACGATACAATAAATTTATTGATTTTAATTTAAAATACCAATACCATGACCATATTAAAAATGACATTTACACTTTATAAAGCTAAAATTCAATTAATTTTTATGATTGTTTATGAATTACAAGAAAAATGCTTTGAACTTCCTCAAATGGTTATACTTCGATCCATTTTAATATTGACAAGGAGCTATTACGAGTAGTTGAACTGATGCAGACTAGACGTTAGAATATTTCTAGTTGATTTATTGCTTTCACTATTTTTTAAAATATTTTAGTTTTTTGTTAAAAAAGTTAACCATAATTTCCAAAAGTAAAAAAAGTTTCTTAACATCATTGATAAAAAGCCTTACATCTTAATTGTTTTAAGGTGTGAACTGTGAAGTAGGTAATTTAAAATACTGATAATTAAAAATGACAGTAACCTTCTGATAAATATAATTTTCAGACTTAATTCTGTTAACAGATTTATCAAATGGCAAAAAAAAAGAAAAAAAACTGCAACAACTTGGTGACTAAATCCATAATAACCAACTGACCATATATAGAACCAGGCAGAAAAAATGACTTCATCACTGGAAGTATTATTATCGAAAGTCAAAGTAATGTTCTGTTTACCTCAGATCTTTTTTTTTTCAAAGTTAATTTTGTAATTACAATTTACATACTCAAACTAGTAGTTCTTGCGAGATCAATTTTAATGTTTCCTTTCATTTTTTGAAAAAGTTTACATTTTGAAAAACCATAGAAGAAATGTATTTTAATTTTTTTTTGCTATTGCAAAATAAAAATCAAACATAAAATTAAAAACTACACAACACACAAAACGAGAAAAAAAAAAACATTAAAGCAAATTAGATTTCTAAAATTAAATGTTTACGTTGTTTAGTTTGTTGGGGATTGGTATTTTCTTTTTTTTTTTTCTTCTGTTTTGTTCTAAATTTGTTCTAATTTTGTCTGTTTTTTTTTTTCATTTTGTTGATGCCATCAGGTATGTAGGTAGGTTAAAAAAATATTTTGCGCGTAAATGTGCAATTTTTAAGACCAATTCACAATGCAATTGCCAATTTGTGCATAAAATACATTATTGACGTACCGCTTAGAATGATGATGCAATGAAATACTCGCACAATTATGTGATTTTTTTTTATAAATTTTAAACATTTAAAATTTATTCAACACATCGCATCGTTTCACCTGTCATAATGTGAAATGACTCATTAATTAAATGTGACAGTATTCTATACCTGAACAGTTTTTTTTTTTGTTTCTGTAAAAAAAAAAACTACAAAGACGTAAAATTCATTCAAGTGTCGGTTAAAAATCTAAGAAAAAAAATTTATAATTCAGATCATTTATCAATTAAAAAAAAAAAAATAAAATCGATTTTATGATAAATTATTGGTTTGGCGGTAAATCCAAGGAATTATTGTCTTTTACACGTATTTTGTTCAGTATGCAAAATTTAGATTTTTTTTTATTAAAGATTGTTTTAATTTAATATGTAATCCATTACACTGGTCTAAATGGAACACCAAAGCTAGTTTGTACCTTTGCCATATTTCGTATTATCTATCATTATTCTTAATAGATGACAGTTATAATGCCTCTTGAAAAAACGTTTAATTAAAAAAATAAAAATGAAAATTTATTATTTTTTTATCACTATCTAGTTTTTAAAATTACTTTGTTTTAATCTCAGTGTAAATATTATTCAATGCAGCAGTTTTGCTTATTTCAAATATGAATGAAGAAATGAAAAACCTTCTGTAGTAGCAGTATTCAGATCGGATGCAAATTGAAAAAGGTAAATAATAGCTAAGCAAACCAAAGGTAAACCAATCAAAGTTGCATACAAATTTTGAAATTGAATTTCAGTTGTGGTAGGGAGTAGATTCAAAATTAGCAACAATGAGCTTAAAATAAATTTTTATTTGTCTTTTCAAACGGTCAATTTTAGTCTCAGATTCTAATTAGTTTATATCAAAATAAAATGCACGACTGGGTCGCACGAACTTGCTCTTAGAGTTAAAGTTGCTTAAATTTTTTAGACTTTTTATATTGTTTGGAAAAAAAAATAAAATTCGTTAAAAAAAAAATAAAATAAAATCTGAAATCAAATTGCCCTCCAAAACAAGTATGCAGTTTTGATTGATATATTAACATGTATTTTTAGAAAAAAAATTTTCAAAATCGTTAGAGCCGTTTTTTAAAAAACTAATTTTTTATAAATAATTTTTTGGAAAAAAAAGTTTTAAAATAAAATTGGTATGCCATTTTGTAGAAATCACTAATCAACATCTAGAAACAAAATTTCAAAAACATTCAATGTCCCGTTTTCGAAAATTTGATTTTTCAAACAAAAATTTTCAAAATTTTTTTAAAAATCCAAAAATTATTTTTTTCAAAATTTAATTTTTGGCTTATACTTATATTATATAAATGCTTCTTCACAAAAAGTTTCGTTGAAATCGAATAAGCGGTTTCGGAGATAATCCGATTTGAAAAAAACGGTTCTATGGCAGGTACCGTTAATAATGATTTTGAAAAAAAAAAAAATTTTTCATTGAAAGATAGACCTTGTCTTAAAACTCATATTTAAATTTTTTAAACAAAATCGTTGGAGCCGTTTTCGAGATATTTCAATTTTACTAAAATCGGTATATGACAAGTACCGTTATTTTTGGTCCAAAAAAATAATTCCAAAAACCCCTCTGGAGAGTCGCCAAATAACACTACATACCAAGTTTGACATTGATTGGTCCATCCGTTTAGGCTGTAGCTCCTTATACAGACAGACAGACAGACAGACTGACAAACAGACAGACAGACAGACAGACAGACAGACGGACTTCCGGGACCCACTTTTTTGGCATTGTCTACCATCGTAATGTCATGGAAAAATGTTATCTCAACTTTTTTTTTTTGTACGAATGCATAACTTGATATATAGTACCTATGTATATCGCAAGTAAAAATTGGTAAGAAGCAAACTTTGATATTTAGTCTACTAAAAAGTTGTTTGGTGCCTTTATCATGTTCATATACTTTGAATGATAATTTTATGAAAATTGCAAATTATGCGTTTTAACTTCCTGTGATTAGTATGAAATAGACTTGAAGTCGGGAAAACCGAAAAAGAATGGGTACTATGAGAATATTAAATTGTACTAAAATGCATTTTATGTCATTTTTTTTGAACGGTTTTTCTTATAGTGGCAAATGAAAATTATATTATAAGAAAAATGCGAAAGCCTTAACACGTTGTTCTTAACAGTATAATATCTTCATCAAAAGCAAAATTCCCTCATTTTTAACACGGTGCAGTTCTCTGTACAATATTCAGTATATCTTTCTGTTTTTTATAACTCCAGCTCCTACTTGTGCGATATTCTTCAAACTATGTAGTTCACAGTCTTGGAAGATTCCTTAGAGGCAATAATAGTCGAAATTTGTTTTAAAAGTGCAAAAGCATGTTACCTGCACATAAAAAACATTTTTTTGTTCATAACAGAATTTTTGAAAAATTTAGCCATAGAATTTTTTTTTATTTTTACATTTCTCGTAATCGACTTAACCGATTTCAAACAAAATTTTTATACAGAATCGTAAAGTCAAACGCAATATTTTTTTTATTAAAAAAAAAAAACACATTTGTAAATTCTTTTAAATATCTACTAGAACTTTTTTGAATTTTTTTACATAAACCTTTCTCAGTTTGTGTTTTTGCTCTGAAAACCCTATTTTTTTTACTCAAATTATAATATTTTTCGATCTAACTTCAACTTTGGAAACTTTTATACCTACTATTTTGAAAACTGCAATAAAAACTTGTTTTAAAATATCAAACTAGTATCACACCTAACAAATATTTTTTCGGCGTATTTTGAATAATTAATTGTTTCTTATTTTTAGGCAATGTATTAGTGAAAGATTTGTTAAATACAAAATATCAATTATTAGCGTAGGAAGCATAATTCATTTTTACACAAAAAAATAAAAGATCAAACCTCATGGCCAGATAATTTAAAACGGTTAAAATAAAAAAAATTACAATTTTTTCCAACATTTTTAAAATAGGTTCATATTAAAAAGCTTTAACCATGAGCTGCAGTAATTTTACCATAAGAGCAAGTCTGTGCCACACAGTCGTGTTTTTTTTTTTTTTTTTTTTTTTTGAAAAATCAAATTTTTGAGATTCATTTTTTTTTTAATGTTGTTGATTATTATAAAAAAAAAATTGTAAAAGGATTTTTATGTGAAAGTTATTTTGAATTTTTCAAAATAAATTTGAAAAGTTGGATTTTATGTTTTTGTTTTTTTTGGAAAATTATTATTATTGAAGTGAAATTCGAGTACGTTTGTTATACCTTAAGTGACAATTGAGTAAGGCTTAATTCTACAACACAAAGGTTTTTCAGGATATTTGCGCTGGCACATGCAAAATTATTAGGGTCAATTAAAACCGAATACATTATTATTTTTAAATAATTTTTATACTATTTCATGGATGACATTTACTTTATAGATCATCTTAAATAGGACCAAAAATTCAGCACATATTTGAAATTTATTAACATTCCACAATTATGTTGTTTTAAACAACTGAGTGACTTTGCACCCACATCAAAACAAAAAAATAAATAAATTAAATTTAAAACTAAAAACTTATAATATCTTGCTTACTGACATATTTATCCATCTCTCTATAAAAAAAAACCATAAGTAGGAACACAAATTATTCGGTTTTCTTTTGCTCCAGCGCCGTTAAAAGCATCTAATTACCATCAATTAAAAAATTAATCTGACAAAAATTTAATTCACTGATATTGCACCGAATAAATTGACTCGCATCGCGCACATAAAAAAAAACGCAAAAAGCCATTATGTACCTTTTTAGATTAAATTTACTAAAATAATTGCACTTTAATTCACGGTTGAGGTATAAACTTGGTCGGTGGCATCGAAGATAATAGTCTAAGAAGTAATGTTGATGAGATTTTTTCCACTTACCATAAACTGACAATACAATTTTCATTTCCATAAAAAACACAGTTTTATTGCCCAGACTATAACAAATTACTTTGTTTAGCGGTTAATACTTTCTTCAGCGTTTCTTGCACGTTTTGAGATACCAAAGAAGCGGTTAAGTAAATTGCCCCAAAGAGTTAAGAGAGTATGCGCGCACGCTTTCTGATTTACCGGATAGCGGTATAGGAGTAAAATTAAAACGTAAAACAGCCAAAAGCCATTTAAAGTTAACAATTAGGAGATTTGAAGAAAAGTTCGAGGGAGTCGTGTTTGTTGACAATAAGAAGATCAATTCAAATATCTCTCGAACCCGGATTTCTTTCAGTTTTTTTCCTTTAAGCGCATCATGCAACAAGCAATTAAGTGGCAACATGTCCAGAGACAAGATATCTAACAATTTTATATGCAGATTTACCTTTCTTAATTGCGCATTGGCCAACTGTGCGAGTAGTTTACAATTCCGCAGCATGTTAAGGAACCATTTGGCTTTTGGAAGAAGACCAATATTTGTTGTTGTTGCTAAGTTAGGTTATGGTCGGTGTGTGTAATAGATGTTTGGATGATGCCACATCTAGTGCGTTCCTCTCGAGACTCGTTTAAAGTGAATCGCTTGAAATGGTGAAGTGGCCCGTTGGCAAGCAGCTTTTAAAAAGTCCCCCAGTCTTAGCCTTTAGAGCTCTACGAGCATCATAAAGTAAGAAAAAGAAGTTCTATTCTATATCTTCTTCGATGGGATAAAGTTGGTGAAACGCGTACATCTTTGCCGCGGCTTGTCTCCTCTGTGGCATTTCCACGACATGGCTTCTAATCTGTGCCGCTGGTAGAATAAAAACAAAAAAGCGAAAAAAAAAACAACTTCTTGACAAGACGAACATGATGTAAAATTCTACACACGCGAATGCAAACGCGTTCATAAATTTGAATTTAGAATTAGATATTCGCGTCGCGGTCCATGGCGGAGGTACTCTATAGAGAGAGAGTGCTGTGTTCTGATGCTGATGGGCCACATCACAGCCATCATTGGACTGGAGTAAGTAATGACCTGCGGCACTTGAAGCTCTGACACTTCTTCTTCTTTGGCAAAGCGCAACGTCACTAATGAGGAAGCAAAATTTTATTTCATATATTCGAGATAAAAAGAACGCTTCATTAAAAATTGTGACGTTTTAATGGCATTAGACCAGCTGTTGCTTCTGATATTTTATAGATATTGGAGAGATATTCTTGCTTTCAAATGAAGGTAGATGAATTTCTTTGGAGATCTTATGACTATAAGTCTTAGAATTTTAAGTGAGACCAGTTCATTGACATTAACTGATATTATATAGGATCAAAGAAAACAATTATTAAAAATTTGTTCATTTTTTTTTTGAAGTGACTGTATTTCCCTTAAAAACAGTCATACTGGAATTTTAAAAAAGTTTTAAAGTTCAAACTTTCTACTTTTGAGATCTTTCGATCTAAAAATGTGTCAAGCAACGTGATAAATTCCATTGTAATGAATACCGACAGTTTTTTTTTTCTAATTCGAGTAATCTTCGAATTAGAAATTTTTTTTCTCCAACTTAAACATTTTATGGATCCTTAGCTAAGTTGGAAAATCGAGAAAACGAGTAGGTAAATGTGCTTTTTACAGTGCCCACAAAAAACCTACAAAGTTTCAGTCCAATCCATCGAGTGGTTGTTTTTGTTTTATTCGATCGAATTTTTTCAATGATAAATGATCATAATCTTTGACATGATGCAAAATGTTTTTTTTTGTACCTTTTTTATGCATTTTTATTGATAAAAATTTTTGAACTTATGGGAAAAAATAAACAATTTCAAAACAAAAATATTTTTAAATATTTTGGAATATGAAGGTATTTTTTTTTTTATAATGAAAAATAAATTTTTTCCAAATTCGTATACAAAAGAAAAATGTTGAAAAAAAAAAATCTTTTGAAACTAAGCTATAACGTTTTTTTTGAACGTTGTACAATCGTTGGGGCTATGACAAAATGACGATTTTGGGTAGGGGAATTTTTTTTTTGACAATTCTAAAGGAGCCAGGTGAAAGATGAGGAAAAAAAAATTAGGCGTCTAATACGGATTTTTTTCCAACACTTTGCGTTTCGAAATATGAATTTTTGAAAAACACCTTGTTTTTTAGTGGTATTTTTGAGTAAATTTTGATTTTTAGCTTTTTTTTGGAGCGTTCAAAAAATCTGAAACTTATAGGACATGTAGTTTTTGGCCTTATGCAAAAAATTTGAATCGTTTTGTGAGTTTGTACTGAATAACGGAAGAAACAAGTTTCAAAAAACACGTATTTTGACCGTTTTTAACCGATTTTCATCGTTTTTTATTTTTATCTTTTTTTCTTTAATAGATACAGGAATATAGTATATGGAGTAATGATGGATACAGGAATATAGTATATGGAGTAATGATGGACCATGACCACAACTGAATGTGTGCGAAGTTTCAATCATTTTCGTAAACACAATTTTGAGATAACGGTAAAATAAAATTTTAGAATTCAACAGGTCATAACTTTTAACCAAGAGCAGATAGAAATTAAATTAAACTTTCATGAGCATCCTGATACAATTACCTTTCATTAAGTTAGTATATCAGATCACACATAACGGTAGACCTACTACAAGCTACACAATGTTAAATCAGGAAACTTGCGAAAAACCTCAAAACACCAGTGGTAAATAAACAATTTCAAAACAAAAATATTTTTAAATATTTTGGAATATGAAGGTATTTTTTTTTTTATAATGAAAAATAAATTTTTTCCAAATTCGTATACAAAAGAAAAATGTTGAAAAAAAAAATCTTTTGAAACTAAGCTATAACGTTTTTTTTGAACGTACCTGTAGTTGCCCCCCCGAACAGCCACCAGTGTGGGAAGTACCGTAATCTGAGTCTGGAAATTCGATATGGTTGATTTTAAAAAATTCTAACTTCTCTTGTAGGCATCTTTGAAATAAGATTGATACGTGAAAGGTGAAATAAAAAGCTTTCACATGGTATAATATTTTTTATAGGTTGTTAAACAAAAAAATTGATTACATAGGATATCAGGATATCAAAAAAATTTTTTTTTTGCTTTTTTTAATGAAATTTGATCGAGTTCCAAAAATTCCAGGTCTTTTTGTAGATGTCTCATAGACCTGATCGATATATATATTTAGAGCTAAGACAATAAGCTTTCAGATGGTATAAAAATTTTTATAGGTTGTTAGGGAAAAAAAAAATGGAATTAATGACGTGAGAAGATAAAAATTCATGTTATTTTTTGCTTTTTTTGATGAAAATGATTGTTTTCACTAAATTATTTTTATACTTTTTGCGCATTGTAAAAATTTAAAAATAGTTTTATTTTTAAGAAGAAATACTTGGCTTTTAAATTGCATAATTTTTTTTTGTAAGCTTTTAAAATAAAAAAATAAAAATTAATATAATGAGAAAATAAAAAAGGTATTTTTTTTTTTTTAGCTTTTTCTTGTAAATTATGATTGTTTGAAATAAGTAAACGCTTCAATTGACTCATTTTAAACAAAAGCACAAAACCTGTTTTCTGACAACGTTATCACGTAAAATCATCGTAAGTAAACCGGCTTTACAGACAACCTCTTTTTCAGTATCGACTATCGGCGGGCAAAGTTTCAATTTCCTACAGTATAAACAATTAAATCAACGGCTGAAAACAGAGTAATGTTAATTGCTCTAACTCTCTTATTTAAATATTTCTATTCAATATGGAAGTGTAAAAAGTCACATTCGCTGAGGCAAAGAATCTTCAAACTTTATAGAAGTTGTATGTAAATTCTTAAGCTTTACTTGAGCGGCCTATGAGTCATATGGTTTTACTACTTGGTGACATTGATATTTTAAAATCGCTAAATTTTTCAGAATTCGAAATTAAAATAACAAATGCATCAATACCTCAATTCATATTCTCAGTCCATCGATCTTGTGTCTAGACATTCTGATGTTCACATCATCATCATCACTTCTTATTTTAACATTCAGTGTGATTTCACAGAAAATGCGTTTGCCTACATAAAATATTCCACAAGGATCTTTTTTTTTCCAAGGGAGTCAGACTGAGCGGGAGACACATCTCGCTGATCGTGTCAAAATGTACTTGTTTTATGCAAATCCCAATCACAACATGCGTGCATGAGTTGGCTATAAATTCTTTCGTTTTGAAATGACATCAAGACTTTCCGCAGTCATTTCAACAGTCTTGTTGGTGCTGCCAGTGTGTTCTACAACAGAATGATGTACAGCTCAAGTATTTGAGATTTTTTTTTTTATGTTTTTCCGCAATAGATAGATTAATGCGTTTCGTAGTTTTTCTTTTTTTTTCTCTCAACAAAAAAGATCCCCATAGAGTTAGTTGAAAGTTTTAATCATCACTACTTTTGTATAGCACACACACATTTATCCATTCTTGAATGCACTTAGGTGGACGTTAAAGAGAATAATGTGTTTCTACTGCGAGTTCTTGTCCGCGTCGTCGTCGCCGTATAATAGAGCAAAATCAGAGCAAAACGAATGGTTGTTTAGATTTTTACTGACATTAATGGTTTTTTGCTCCAAACTGGGTCACTGGGCATCATACAAGATACAATACCGCACAAACATATTTCCACTCCAGAACCACATTGTATCGGGAAATCAGCGCGTTAATCAGTTCCAATCCAAAGGAGATTTTTATATCTACTTTCTGTCTATACTTATCGTAAAATTATATTGTTTTTTTTTTTTTCTTCGATGTGGCCAAATAGTTCGCATTTCTATACGAAAACATCGAATGGTTTACTTTCACAATCGAAGCATATATCGACTTGAGAATGATTCATATGAGAAACTATTCATCAACAAATTCAGTAAAATGCTAATTTTAGAAATCATTGCATTTTTTTTGAGTAATTTTTTTTAATCTTTGAAAATAAATCTCGTGCCAAAGTTATCCATTTTAATAGAATGAATATTTGAAAGAGATTTTATGGTTTTTTGGTTTTTGGAATAAAATTACACTATCTTACACGCAAATAAAGTCATTTAGTTTTAAATTTTAATTCAAGAATATTTTAACTGAGATAAATTATTCAATATTAATATGAATTTGTTGAGGGTCACTGTGGTGTATGCGTAACTTTTTTTTAAGAAAAATGTTTCCATGACTGAAAAAATAATTCAACTTATTGAAATTTGTAATTCACTATTATACCCTTAAATCTTTAATCTTTAATATTTTATCAAGTAAATATTCATATCTAGTATTTCATGCAATTTTCTTTGCCTTGTGATTAAAATCATATTTTTGTTAAATTTACATTGATAATAGTTTTCAGTACAATATTTTACCTATGTGGCTCTATTTCGTCAGAGCTGACTGTATCGAATTCATACAACTAATGACCAAAAATCAACCCCGAAAATTTATTGGGGCCAATATGCTGGATGGGAGGATATATTTTCAGCACACACAGACAAGAACTTCATACAATTTCTTTGCGGTGATGTAGCATGGTGATGTAATTGCCAAATAAGTTGGGTGTCGAAAATTCGTTTAATGTTTGAAGATACATTAGAATCTATAGAATTAAATTGGAACTTAGAAAAGATGTATATTTCGTGGAGGCGTTGTTTTATACACATTTGTATGTCTATTGCAAGTTTGTATGAATATAAATTGAACTCGGATTTTGTACTACATCATTTTCAATTGAAAAATTGTTATTTCTTTTTTCCACTGGGGTATTTGATGTTATTTTTTTAAAGTATAAATGATTTGGAATTGCTTTTGTTTTTATTTTATTTTTTTTGCATTTAAGAATTCTTAAAGAATGTGCAAACGATGTTTTGGCAATATGCTTGTTTATTTGTTTTTTTTTTTTTTTTTTTTTTTTTGAAACAACATGTGCAAGTAATTAAAATGAATTATGTCAATCGACATGGTGATTGGAATTTATGTTTTTTTTTTTTTATAAATAAACAGCATAAGACTTTTAAAAGTATTGCTTAATTTCAAAATTTGTTATTAAAAATAAGTGCTTTCTTTAAAAACAAAATTCGTTTTAACATAATAAAATACATAATTTGTAATCCAGTCAAATAAGGGTTTCACTTTGGAATGAATGCTAATAGAAATTTTGTTTCCTCAATACCTTCCTTTTGGCATTCTATAACATGCCTCAAAAGTCTAGAAAAATCTCATGTCCGCTGGGCGCGACTTTCAAGGTCAAAAAGCGAAATGGAGATTTTCACCTTATTTGACTGTAGGGGAAGGTGGCCTAAAATGGCCCCCCTAAGGAAAATGTCCTATATCTCGAAAAACAGTAGCATTCAAACTTAAATGCTATATACTTTTCAAAGTTTAATATATTACTCTCACATTTTTTTCATTTGCGAGTTGAAAAAGTTCCAAAAAGTATTTAATTTTTTTAATTTTCAAGACGTCTACAAATTTCACTGATACCCGGGTAAAATGGCACACTGTCCAAACATACGTGATTTTAAATGCAAAATTGAATCAAAGGGCTTCTTTTCCATTTTATTGGAACAAGTGGTGCTTAATCCCCCTAGATCTTTCATCGAGTCATTCAAAACCCAGTTCTTGTTGGTTGCTCGTCTCTTTTTTGTAGTTTTTGCAACTTTGAGTGTTTTGGAAGCCCTTTTCTAGGTTTTTGACGGAATCAAGGGCTTTCCTCAGTCCAGGACTTGCTCTCTGTACATCGTTCATAAATAGCAACTATTTTCACTTTAAAAAAATGAAAATGTGAAAAAAAAATTTAAAATGACATGTGATATAGGTATGCCATTTAACCCGAGCACTAAGTAGGCCATTTTGCCCATTTTGAGTTTTTTCAATTTAATTTTTACACCAAAAAATTTAAAATCGTTTTAAACCAACTTATTTCAGTTAATTAATAAGAAATACTTCATGAGTACACACATTAACTTCTATTTCCAAAATACAATGTTTTTTATACTTTTTTTTTCAAAAAAAATTTCACAAAATTTTAACGAGTGTACTTTTTGATGTGGATAGAGACAGTTTGACCTGTCAAATTTCAAATAATGGCTTGAAGTTCCTGAAATTTCGTATATGTTGGTTTTGCCAGATAAACTAAAGAATCGCGTTCATAAAACTTTCTAATTATTTTCGATTCTACGATTTCTAGCAAGGGGGCCATTTTACCTTGGGGTGCCATTTTAGGCCACTTTCCCCTATTATTATACGTTTTGGAAAAATACAAAATTTTTGTAGTAGTTTCTAAAATTTAAATAAAAGTTTTTTTTTTTGTTTTTTTTTTTCGCTCAAAAAAGACAAAACAAAAAAAAAAACTACTTAAAAAAGTAACACAAGCACTTTTTCCTTTTTTGAAAATAAAATTTAGATTGGTTGTAGGTACATCAAAATAATTGAACTAGTTATGGTTAAAATCATGAGTGAAATTTAAATAATACCTACATATTGAGAAAAGTTAAATATTTTCTATGACGGAGCTGAATTTTCAAAGTATTGACAATTTTAAATTCAAATTTATTTCTACAAAATTGAAATTGATATTCTTAAAGATTTTCTTAACATTTTAGGTATTATTCGTTGAACTAAAATAAAAAAATTGGTCCTTCCATCCTCCAAATTCTAAATTTCCCATGAAAAGTTCTAAGTTTTTATAATTTTGTTACACTTTTTCTTCATAGTACGTTTTAGAGAGTCAATCAACAGGAAAAACAGTTAAACATTTCAACTTAAACATTTGGGGCGTACTCAATTAATAGTTCAAGTGACTTCTTCTCAAAAATGCATTGAAAAAAAAAAAACAAAATTTTAACGCAAAAATTGTTAATAACGAAACCTGCCATAGAACCGTTTTCTTGATTTCTGACTATCTCATAAAACACTTAACTAATTTCAACGATTTTTGTTTTGTAAAAAACGTAATACTTTAAATATCCAAAAAAAATTATTTTTGTATTAAAAAAACATGGTAATTTTTTTTTTGTTTTGTTTTTGAAAAATCAATTTTCTAGAAATGGACAATTAAATCAACAAATTGAAAATCAAATATTTGATAACTATTAACTTATTGTTAAATTTCTCATTTTATTCTTTAATCTATTTTTACATTAAAAATCTTTTTAATTTTAAGCAAATTTTTCCCATAAGAGCAAGTACTTGCGACCCAGTCATGGATTTAAAATCATTACAATTCTAAGCGATATAGTTTCTGATTAAAATTCCTCAACTATATTTTATCAAAATCCGCTTTTCTTCATAATCACTATAACTATTTTAGTTCTTTTAAGAATTTAGAAAGATTTATTTAAAAACTCTACATTTAATTAATAATAATAAATAATTCAATTAAGTCCTGAAAGAAAATTAATATTTAAAAAAAAGATTCCTTTTTTGTTTTTGTTCTAAATTCTGAGTTTGATAACTTAAATCTTAATAATTTTAATATTTTTTTAATTTAATTTTCTAAATTAAATGTATGTTTTAGTCAGCGAAAACTTGTCAGTCTTTGATGTTAATGAAATAAAGAAGAAAAACATGCAAAATTTTTAATTTAAATGTTTTTATTTAAAAAATATTTAATTTTTAACAACTTTATTTGTTTATTATAATATTTAATTATTAATTAATTAATTAACAATAAAATTAAAAAATATAAAAAACAAAATAAAGTTTTAAAAATTAAATATTTTACTAGATAAAAACATATAAATAAAAATTTTTTTAATGTTTTTCTTTTTTTTTCATATACAAAACAACTTGGAGACTGAACAAAAAAAAAATTGAGACAAAAATCACTCTTCCTCGAATGATTGAATAAAGAAAAAGAAAAAAAAACAGTTTTTTGTATTCCTTTTTTCCGAAAACGCAAACAAAATTATTTCCTTAAAAAAGGATTGATGATAGTTATAATAACACTTTTGTATTATAATTTTTTCACTAACTTTGAAAATGTTTATTTTTACATTTGAAAATTCCCTCTGAAATTTAATGTCTTCAAATTTAATATAAAATTGGGGTAAAATAAAAGTAGGTAGTTTGTATCAAAACACAACACGAATGACTCAATTTAAACCCAAAGGGAAGAACAATTGATTTTAAATTCGTTTTCTAAACAAGACAACAACAAAAAAAAAACACTGTTTTACACCATTGAAATCAAACTTATTTTCAACTGTTTAAACAATGGATGGTTTGAAATATAGTTTTTTCCTTGTTTCACACAAAGTGCGTGCCATTTAAATTAAACACTAGTAACCTTTAATCGGCTTAAATGTAAGTGTTGTTATGTTATTAAAATTTCATTATTTTGTTAATTACACAGTTTGATTCCTAGGCCTATTGCCGTAAATTCACAAAAACAATATCAACCAACTAAAAAAAAACAGCTATCAAACTTTTCATGAATATCAAAAAAATTTAAATTAATTCAATCATTGAATTTATTTTTTCACGGCCACACACTTCATTAGTGTGACCTTGAATTTATTGTTAATTTTTGTCTTTTCATTCTTTTCCCTCCACATAGATTGTAGCAAACGTTTTTTTTTCTATCTTTTTTAAAACACGATCAAAATTTGTTTCCAAAAGAGAAAACAATTCAACTGAAAAAAAAGTATCTTACTTGCAAAAGTGCGATCACCATTTGAATTGGTCCACTGCGTACAACAACGGTTCCAATAGTTGTAGCCCGTATTGCTGTTAGTCCGTCAGAGTCATTATCGCCGCGCGAATACAACGAAGACATTGAAGAATCCATGGCTGTTGCTTGCAGCAGTTTGCTCTTGCTCTTGTGTTTTTTTAATAACCGTGAAATCTTTTATGGCACTAACTTTATTCTTTTTTTTTCAAACCCAAATCAGGTATTCTACAGGCTTCCTTTTTAAGTTTTGCACAAAAAGTCCACCAAAAAAATAGCTCGCTCTTTCTTTTTAGATAGATATTAAGTATATCCTGGCGAATTGAAAGGTATCCAAAAGAGACTAAAAAAAAAAAAAAAACTTGCACAAAAAACTGTAACAGAAAAAAAAATTCGTTTAAAATTCTACAACGCCCGCCGCGAAGCAGTTTCTTCTTCTGCGAAAAATGACTTCATTTGATTGCGTGTTTTTATTTCTGTTTTTGTATTTCTATTTTTATTTTAATTCATCAAAAAAAAAAAATGCGATGGTTTTTTTTTGTTTTTTTTTTAGGTTTCAAATTTGAAAGAGGTAGAAAAAAAATCAAGGTGCGAATATTTTGGGGTGGGATCACTTTCTATTCAAAAGATCTCTAAAATCGACAAAATATCGATAACAATAACAAAAAAAAAAAAACGACAGAAAAAATTAATTTATTGTTTTCAACAACAAATAAAAAAACGCCGCAAATGTCGCACGATTACGAGAAAGACTTTGGCATTGAAACTTCAAAACGTTCAAAAAATTTTACAATAACGTTGTTAGTTTTTTTTTTTGTATTATTGTAATTTTTTCTATTCTTCCTAAAATATTATATTATTGGTGCTTAAAGGCAAAAAAAAAAACAGAATACAAAAAAATGTATCTGCTAGATCGTTTTATTTTCTTTCTTTCAAATTATTTTGGAAGAACACGATCATCACACGCGCGATTCACTGACGAGACTAAACTCGCCGAGTTATTCTGAACGGATTGATCACTTGGCAGCGAAGCACACCGGTAGCTATGTTTTTTTTTTTTTATATTTTGTCAGAGTGTGTATCTGAAAGATTACTCTTTTGGCTGAAATGGCCAAGACCGATCAGGAAAGTATTAAAATATGCAATAGAATCTTTAAGTAGATATAGTCATTATACTCGCATGGGAGATATATCAGAAGATTTTTAGTCAATTTTTGAGAAAGAGAATTTTTTGCAAAGAGAGGAAGAAGAGAATTGTTGAAATTTATTAGGCGCCGATCGCTGTATTCACCTGTCAGTACAGAAGAGGTCATAACTAGTTGTTTCTAAAACCTGAAGATGTTTGTATAAGTATTTAAGTTAGAACATCAAGTTTTCGGTTTATAGCAAAAAAAAAAAAAAAATATTATTTGCGCCAAGTTTTCTTGATAACAAATTAAAACTGAAATTGTTCAATGAAAACAATAATAATTTAGAAAGAACATTGGCTCCAAGTTTTATTGCATGATCGTGTGTGAGAACAAAATTATTGAAGATCAGAGATCACGTATTTATTTGCTTTTAAAACATCTTAAAATATTTCAACTTAATGGAAATAATAATTGTTGGCATCTTTATTGTGTTTTACTTTTGGTTATATTCCAGATTTCGCTAGATTTTAATTTAGTGGGTCACTGTGGTGTATGTGTAACTTTTTTTATTCAAAAATACCTACTCTTTGTAAGAATCAAAAATATATTGGGACGGACCTATCACATTCAGTAGGGCTTGTCAAATTGATAAAAAAATGATATGAAATAAATTGCACGACAAGGAAATTAAGGAAAATTAAAAAAAAAAAAAATCTGTTTTTATAATTAATTAAACACCGTTTTGAAAGATCTTTTACAAAAAAAAACCCAAGTATGCCAGTTTATTTATTGTATAAAAAGGAATTTTAAAAAAAAAATTTTCCAAAATCGATAGCAAAAAAATAATTTTTTATATACAGGGTGTCCCAAAAGTAATGGATCAAACGAAATATGCTGATAGGCCAACTTTAATGCTCTCAGAATTTGGTAACTTGTTCATCCCAAATCCTTACGGTTTTCGATTTACTACAGTTTTTTTTTGAAATTTCGAAAAATCCCGACTTTGCAACAGTATTTTGCTTCCTCCGCTCATAATTGGTTTTTGTTTTTCACAATTCTTTCACTAAAACATTGCCTAATAATAAGAAATAATTAATTAATCAAAATATTTTTCATTCCATACGCCATTTTGCTGCAAATTAATTAACAGTTCCATGTTTTATAAAAAAATCAATTTTTTTCTTTTATTTCAGACCAACACCCTGAAGAAAGTTGAAGTTAGAACTGAAGATATTTCAATTTAAAAGCAACAAAACAGGGCTTTTCAAAGAAAAACAACAAAGAAAAATAAACACATTTTCTCGACTGTTGTTTGTTTATTTCATTTTGAATAAAAGCCTCGATTTTTGTTTGTTGTTTTGCTCTGAAAACGTCTGTTTTTTTGCATTCAAATTGTAATATCTTTCGTTCTAATTTCAACTTTGGAAATTTTTATACATTTTTGAAAACTGCAATAACACGACAAGTTTTCAAAATAATAAACCAGTGCCATACCATACAAATTTTTTTCAGGTTGTTGCTCTGAAATAAAAGAAAGAAATTGAGTTTATATAAAACATGGAACTGTTAATTAATTTGCAGCAAAATGGCGTATGAAATAAAAAATATTTTGATTTATTAATTATTTATATGAGTTTTAAGGTTTTCGGGGTTATTAAGACATGACATTATTAGGGGTTTTCGAAAAACCCTAATAATGTTATTAATTATTTCTTATTATTAGGCAATGTTTTAGTGAAAGAATTGTAAAAAACAAAAACCAATTATGAGCGGAGGAAGCAAAATACTTTTGCAAAGTCGGAATTTTTCGAAATCTCACAAAAACTGCATTAAATCGAAAACCGTAAGGATTTGGGATGAACAAGTTACCAAATTCTGAGAGCCCTAAAGTTGACCAATCAGCATATTTCGTTTGATCCATTTCTTTTGGGACACCCTGTATATAAAAATTTTCTAACATTTTTCAAAAAAAAGTTGGTAGGAGAAAATCGCTCCACCAGTTTAGGCTGCAGCTCCAGGTACTTACAGACGGACAGACAGACAGACAGAATTGCCGGACCCACTTTTTTGGCATTCTCCATCATCGTAATGCCATGTAAAATTGTTATCTCAAGTTTAATTTTTTTTACGAATCCTAAAATTGCCCTATAGTACATATATTGCAAGTAAAAATTCAGTAAACCGATAAAAATCAAAATTTTAGGACAGAATTGCAAGTTTGTTTAACTATTTTAGATCTGTCAATTTTCAATCAAATTTCATGAGAAATATCTCTTTAATGTTGAAAATAAAAACTGTTTAAAGATATTAATTGAAAACAAAATGCTTAAAATTGAAGAACATGAGAAAATATCAGTGTTTAGGACAATCTTCATTTTGTAAAGTGTACCTATATTTTTTGTACTTAAAATATATACACATTTCTTATAAAAATGAATAGGTACAAACACTAAATTCGGTTGAAAATTGATGATTCTAGAAATTTTCAATGAATGTAGTTTGAAAAATCCGTTTACTTGTTTACTTAATTTTATCATGATTAAATTCTTGCGAATTGGTTTTTAGGGTCTTTAAAGAACAAAATGAAAAAAAAAAAAATAAGTTTATGAAGAGATATAGGGAAACAATGTCATAGCAGGTATGCCTAAAAAAAATTTGGTAGAAAAAAACCATCATGCAAAAACAAATCATACTCTTAAGTAAATAAATTGCATGACTGGATCTTAAATTACCTATAAATTAGTTAACACCCTATAGTAGGGGCAAGGTCTAGTGAGAAATGACTTTAAACCATTTTTGTGTGTGTGCAATTTATTTGTAAAATGGAAGGGACCCACAATTTACGAACGAGTCCAAGCGACTAAGCCGAGATGAACTTCATTGCACATCAATTATTCAAATTCCTAAAGCGTTCCCGGAACCATTTCATCATAATTTTTTTTATTTTTTATTTTATATGTCACAATACATAAGGAAATATTTTTGAGATTATATTGAATTGGCCTCGAATTCTGATCATACTCGTAATATCACAAACAAATCTTGATATATCCTAAGACATGCGTTCCCGGAATGATAGTTAATTTATGAACGCCGCTTCTTTTAAATAGAAATAAAACTTACATATTTATCTATAAAAATATTTGGTCAATGATAAATCTACGTAATGTCAACTTAAAAAATCGGAACCAAGATCGATGGGGAAAAAATGACATTGATTTTTAGAAAACTTTGAGTGGCTATAAAAAAGGACACATAGTATTTTGTTTACTTATAAAAAAAAGATACTGACTTTAACTATATCAAAAATCTTCACATTTCCCTTCCTCGAAAAAACACCTTTTCATCCAAAATAATTTTATTGGTTCCTTAGATTTACGGTTCCTTCGGTCAATAAGACACCTTTTCACCTAATTACAATACATTTTTTGAAACATACTACATTAATCATTGGCTTTTTGGGACATATACAAAAATTAGCCCCTTAAAAAAAAAAAAAATATACAATAAAAACAATAAAATCGCTCAAAAAAACACCCTATTCCAAAATATTTTTTTTTAAGAAACTTTAAAGATGTTATATTTAAAACCCTCATTTTATATTAAGTCTTCCATGTTCTTCACATCAGTTCCGGTTTATTTTACTTTTTGAAAATACAATGCGTTTGTCAAAAATCTACAATGATTTTTTTACAGTAATCGTGTTGACCGTTGATGACATTAGATTCAGTATCATAAAAATTAAAAATATTTTTAAAGATTTCTTTCATCTTTCAATTGCAAATGAAAATATTTCTCCAAGTTTTTTGTATTATTTACCGGTTTTTGAAAAAAAATTAATTTTCAAAAACAAAAAAATTATTTTTTGTTAATATTTAATCAATTTCGGTTAAATCGTTAAAAATTTACAATAATTGTCAAAATTCTATTTGTTATAGCTATTTTGAAAATTATTATTTCATTCTCTTTTTACTTTTCCCTTTAAATAAAACGAAACAACTATACAACTGTTGACTAATTTTAATTCATAATTGAAAGTTTCTATCAAATCTCTATTTATACTTTTCATCAATAAAAAGTACCTAAGCAAATATTTTCTTTAATTTCTTAACATTCACGGTCGTCTGAAAAGTGATGTATGCCGGTGTGTGTGGAAATCAATTGAAAATTTACTGTTAATTTCATTTTTCCTCGTGTTGTAAATATTCTCCCTAATTATGCAAACAAAAATAATAAATTACCATTAATATAAGTGCACATACTACAGAAAACATCAAGACACTTTATACACAAATAACTTCTCACAAAAGCCAAATGTGTGTGCCAAGAGAAAATGTAAACAGTTTCAACATAAAAATTGTTTAAATAAATAAAATGATGAATTTTAAACTTTTCTTCGAAATTTAAAATACATACAGTACACAGATAGATAGGTAGATAGATGATGAAAGCTGTTTCTTTTACAACTGAGATAAGTTTTAGTATTCTTTTAGTTTGTTGATATAACTACGAGTATATTCAAATAAGTGAATTTATAACTTAGCGGCAAACTGTTTGAAAGACGCGGGAGATGCGAAAAGCAGTTTTTTTAAGAGAAAATTAATCTTTGGATTGAGTAGAGTATTAGTTCTATAAGAGATAAATTAATGCAAAGAAACAAAATTTAAGAGAAATCATAGTGACTATTTCAACAACGTAACAGTAGAAGCGTAGTTTAATAAAACTTTCGACGAATTAAAAAAAATAACTAATTAGGAAATTAACAAAGGTTTCTTTCAAGTTTTTTTTTTTTTTTCAAAATAACACTGGCCAACAAAGGTTTTGATGAAGTATTTGGAATTGTAGACGTTTGGTTCAAGAAAAAGACAATTTGTAAATGCACTTTGGTACATCCCCGCATTTCCATGGAGCTGTTTCTATGTAAAAACGATATTTGTTTCATTCACTTTATTGGTTGCACACCAATTTATTAAAAAATTTCTACATTGTATTATTTTTACAAATTAAATTTTTTGTAACAATCTTTCACCAACAACAATATCTTGAAGGTGCTACCACCAAGTGTTTATTTAAGCTTATCAACATTTCAATAAATTGATTTAGCATTTTTACTAGCTTCTTTTTGTTTACTCAGAAAATTTATACGTAGGTATTAGGGTGGGTCAAAAAAATCGAAATTCTTTTTTTTGAGTTTGTACTCCGAAAAATAGATTGCTAGACACCTTTAGAATACACATACCAAATATGAGCTCTTTATATTAATGGGAAGGTCCTCCGCTTCCCAATTTTCTATTTTTACATCAAGCTTCTACAAAAAAAAAATATTTTTTATAAATGGACTTTTTTGCAAATTTCTTTACATATTCTTGTAGGAAATTGAACGCTCTTCAAAACACTTAAAACTTTTTTCCGTATCCAAACCAATATCCACTGATTTCAATAGTTTTCTTATGACTCGTATGCATTGCGATTTGGATACGTATATCTTCTAAACGGTTAAAGCAGTTAATTTGATGCCGATGACTTCTTTGTAGAACGTTAAACCCCTATAAGAATATATCTTGCTTTTTTGAAAATAATGAACTTTTAGTGAATTAGAAAATTTTTAAAATAAAAAAATTTATTATAATTTTTTTTAACTTTGACCGCGAATATCATTAGAATGGTTAGATTAGTGAAAAAAGTTAATAAGATCTTTTTTGTGGAACAATCTATTTTCTACAAGAATATGTGTTGCGCGTTTGGTTATTATAATTTTTCAATTTGTTACAAAATTAAGAACAAATAAACGAATTTTTAAAGATTTTCTGCATTTTTGGACCTCAAATATCCATTAAACGGTTAGATAAACGAAATAAGTGTTTAAGGCCTTTTTTGACAATTTCCTACAAGAATATGTAAAGAAACTTGCAAAAAAGTCGATTTATAAAAAAATAATTTTTTTTTAGTAGAAGCTTGATGTAAAAATAGAAAATTGCAATCTATTTTTCGGAGTACAAACTCAAAAAAAAAAAAAGAATTTCGATTTTTTTTGACCCACCCTAATAGGTATAGTGTATTTACTCTGGCGTTACTGCTTTTTGTGAAAATTGATAAGTTTTTTGGCCAATCATTTACTATAATGTCATAAATAGTAAAACTAATTTTATTTAAAATTTGAAACCACATACATATATCTCAAAAACAATTTATTAAAATTCCAAAAATCTCAATATTTTTTGTGTAATTTTTTTTTATGGTTAGCTAACTTAAAAGTTTTTTGAACTACAAAAGCAAGTTTATGGGACTTTGTTGTTCATTATATTATATTTGATTAGCTAATATCCCTTATTATTACTCAAAGCGCCTTTTTACATTTACATATTTGTTTGATATTGGGTCACTGTGGTGTATACGTAACATGAATTTTCTATAGAAAAACTGAAATGATTTTTGTACTGAAATTTTTTTACGAAAACAAAATAAAGAAAATTATAATTTGAATGCAATAAATGTCCGCAATTAATATGAATAATATGGGTAGATTTAAGACTTTACCCGTTTAAAAAAGAAAAAATTAAATCAGCTTATCTCATTAAAATTACTTTAGAACTGTGACGACTGTGAATTTCGGATAAGAATCGAACGAAGGTGAATTTTGGCATTTTTACTTGCGATATAGGTACTATAGGGCAAGTTTAGGATTCGTAAAAAAAAATCGAACTTGAGATAACAATTTTACATGACATTACGATGATGGAGAATGCCAAATAAGTGGGTCCGGCAATTCTGTCTGCCTGTCTGTCTGTCTCTATCTGGAGCTGCACCCTAAACGAGTGAAGTGATTTTCTTCAAACCTGGTAGTTAGCAGTTTTTGGTGATTCCCTAGAGGGGAAATTGAAATTTTTTTTTTATGACCAAAACTAACGGTACCTGCCATATAACGGAAATAGAAAAGTTAATTTTTTTCAAAAACGGCTCTAACGATTTTGATTAAAATTTTTGTGTTTAGTACTTCACATAAGAGCCAACTTTTTAAATAAAAAAAATATTTTTTGTACCGTTATTAACGGTACCTGTCATTGAACGGTTTTTTCGTTTCTGAATATCTCGTACAACATTAACCCGATTTAAATGAAAATTTTTATACAAAAGTGTGTAAGTAAAAATAATATTAAAATTTTAGAAAATTTTCAAAAAACGCATTTTTGGATTTTTAAAAAATATTTTAAAATTTTTTTTTGAAAAATCAATTTTTTGAAAACGGATCAATGAAAAATTTTGAAATTTAGTTTTTATGTGTAAATTATTTATTTCTTCAAAATGGCATACCAATTTTTTTTTTGAAAAATGTTAAAAAATTTTTATATATAAAAATTTATTTTTTAAAAAAACGGCTCCTACAACTTTCGAAAATTTTTTTCTAAAAATACCTTTTTATACAAGAAATAAAATGGCATATTTGTTTTTTTTTTTAAGATAATTTAAAACGGAGTTTAATTAATTTTAAAAGCAGATTTAATTTTTTTATACTACTTATGAAATTTCGTCAAAATATCAAATTTTAAATTTCTTGAATAAATATTTTTAACATTATAGTTACTTTAAGCATAAGAGCAAGTACGTGCGACCCCAGTCGTGCAATTAATTTTTTAAGAAATTCATAAATAAACTATTTTTATTTCTAATCAAACATAAATGATATATTTTTATTTTTGTTTTTAGAAACAAGTAAAACATGAAAGAATTATTAAGAACTTGATTTAATTTTTTAGGTTTGTTCTAATCAAGTAAAAGAAAATACATACACCAATTGACAGGACCACTTTTCTAAAGTATTTACATATTTCTTGGAAGCAATTTCACCAAAATGTCATACATACCTACATAATCGGGTTTGGGTTTGATCGGAAAAGTGCTGACTTATAATGTGGCAGTTCATTAGCTTAGAAATATGAAAACTTTTAATCAATAGCGATGCATTGAAATAATCATATTGAAAGAATATAAACTTTGCAAACGGTTTACAATATTAAATGAGAAATAAAAATTGACTTAATTATTTTCGATGAACCACATTGTTTGACATTCAACATTGAAGTTGCCTAAAAACGTTTAATTGGTTAAGAAAAAAAATTGAAAAGTTTAGCCAAATAATAACAAGACCAAAATATTTAACGGGCATATTCTGAAAGCAACAAATCGAATATTTCTCTCGATTTCAAAGAAAATTAGTACAACACGTATAATTTTTTTAATTTTGCGTGAATTTTTTCCATTTTTAGAAGCTATATTTACCTAAATCTCAACATTACATTTTTTGATTCTGAGGCTGCGCGAAGTTCCTCAGGTCACAGATATTACTAGTTACAATTTAAGAACTCAAATTTTAAAATTTATAAATTTTGACACACTTTTAAGATATTACTTTTCAATATTTTTTATTTTTGTTATTTTCTTGTTCAAAAATATATAATATTAATATTTTATGATCAGTTTCACACTTTGAATAATAGAAATTAAAAATTAAAAATAAATTATTAATTTTATTTCGATTAAAATCTTTATTAATAATAAATTGAAACATGTTTGTAATTAAATATTATTTAAAATAAATTAATTTATAAAATTTAAAAACTAATCAAATTAAATACTAAATAAGGCAGGCAGTTTTTATTTATAAATAAAAAATAAATATTATAAAACACAAATACGTCATTAAAATTAGCTAAGCATTATTTGGAATGTTTATTAATTGATTAGAGATTAGATTAAAGTTATTATTAATTTATACGAGATTTAAGAAAAAAATATATAAGTTTTCAGTTTGGTATAAACTATTTATTTTTTTTTTTTTTTTTTTGTTCTAAACAACTGATTTTAAATTAAATATAATTTTTTTTTTAAATATCTTTTAATAACATTATACATCAACTTATTAAATCGTTCTACATCTAATTTTTCTTAAAACCTAATTAAAATAATATAGGGTAACTTCGGGCATTATGGCGCACCGGGCATTATGGCGCACCTCTCAACTACCATAATTCCAATACTCGCATTTAAATAAAACCAATGTAGAAACTTTGGCCTTCGTCGAACACTAGCCTTGTGACGATCGCAGGTCAGTGCTATTATTTTTGTGCCAAACAAAAAAGAAAACAAAAAAAGTATACCGGTTCTGGGTTCCAATATAATATCGCTTTGTTTTTGTTTGTGTGTATCTCGGTAAGTATACAGTGCACGTGTTTGCTGTAAAGAGTGAAACGCAGAGTACAGTTTTGATTTGGTTATATCACTTGTTATATTTTAACTGAAGTAAGAATTGTGTTTAGTTTTTGGAGTTTTGTGAATATGTGTATATTTTGCAATATGGCGCAGATGCAATAAGGGCATTATGGCGCTATATTATACCCGACTGCGCCAAAATGCCCTTATGTAAAGCTAATTTCAAAAGTAACTCTGCATTTTTTTTAATTTGAAAATAACCTCAATTTAACTTTAATTTTATGAAACTTATTAACAATTATATTTCAGAAATGCTGAATATACGTAAAAAAAGTAAAGGGTTCCGAAGTAAATGGGGTTCGCCATATTGCCCGTACATAGGGCAATATGGTTTTTTTTGGACTATTTTTAATTTAATTTATTTTTTGTTAAAAAGCTTGAATTTTTATTCGTAAATAATTTATTTATGTTACGTTTTTATGTAATTTAATTAAAAAAAATGATTGAAGTAAAAATTGTAGTCCGTAGTAAAGTTATTTGAGTTTGTGCTTAGGTATGCCATAATGCCCTAATTTACCCTAATTATTTTTATTGTTTGCTATTAGCAAGTGGTACTACGAATTTCCATTTCCTCTCTTAAACATTGTCTACCCACAAACTACCTCACATTTATCATTCCAAAAATAGTTTCAGTCACATAATTGAATATAAAAATTTGTGAAAAAGGCACTTAAAATTATTTATTTCTTATTTTGCCTGTCTGTTGGCTTAAAATAAAAATAAAAAATTATAAAATCAGAAAAAAAAAATAAATAAATAAAATGCAAGCTCGGGCAGTGTTCTTCAAAATGCGTGGGTAAGCAACAAATTTGTCATCATCATCTTCATCGCCATATTATCTAATACAAGATTGTCAGTTTTTCTTGGCAGTGTCAGGGGTGAAATAAAAATCGCTATGACTTAATAATATTTTCATTCTCAAAAAATTATCGGTTAATAAATTTTTAGAATTACAAAATAAAAGAAAAAAAAAAAACAAAAGCTGAAAAAATTAGCAAAGCAATAAACAAAAAAATAAAAAACACACATTTTTTGAGTAAACATCAAGCAGACTTTTTTCTACAAACAGCCTTTAATTGTTTGCTTTGTCACGTGACCATAATATTTGCTCCGCCAGGAGTCTGTAGGTTTAGTTGAACACACACTTCTTGAGCTCACCTCTTCTTGGTCTTCATCGTTGTTAGAGACTGTTCCATGGCCATTACTAATGGCTGATGTTGTTGTTGACTCTTGCAGAACATCGTGGTCAATTACTGTTTGAGATTCATTGGAATTTCTGGCTAAAAGATTACATGTTGAGGCATTTTCTGGAGTTGGTGTTGCACTTCGACTTCGATTATTGTCATCGCCGCCGACTTCTTCATCTTTTTGCTCAACACCAGATTTGAAGTCAGACGTACTGTCTATTCCCGAGTCAGCTGGCACTGATTGTGGAGATGTTGTGAGTGATTGCTGGGCTGATACGAAACTTGGTTCTGAGGATCCATCGTATGATATGTTGCCTGGAGATAACATATCGAGTGGGAATATTTGAGAGTTTGTATCTTCGAGATCACTTAGGTCAAAGGAAGTTTTTCCAGAACTTAGAAAAGATGGTGTTCGACCTTCAGATGCTGTTTGATAAGATGACGAATGTGAGTGGGGTGTAAAGTTACCCTCAGATGCAGTTGCAAAGGATTCATCTTCAGTCGAACGTGAATGCCAATCCTAATTTAGAAAATTCAAAAAATTAGTCGAAAGTTATAAGGATTTTTGAGAATACAAAAAAAAAAAAATAAAAATAATTAAATATACCTTTACAAAGCAAATCGGATAAACATATTTAGGATCTGGGATTTTATAGGACAAGGTTTTTAAGGAAATCAGGTACAATGTTCTTTCTACACCGTTGTTGCGAGGATTTTTTTCGAATTAAAATTTTCAAATGTTTTTCTTGAACATTTTGAGTTTCCGTCGAGCTAATAACAAAAATCAAGTTTTTAATATTCATATTTGCTATCAAATTTTGATGCGTATTCAATGATCCTTAACCATGGTGAAATTTGTGTGGAAGAAAAATGAATCGAGTGCATGTGGAAATGACGATTAATGTGTTAAATATAGTAAAATTCAAGTTGAATGTATTTAAATTTTTGGAAAACATGAATGTGGTAGTTTTGGTTTTTTGTTTTAAATTTTTAGTCAGTTATTTACTAGGAATAGTTAACATTTGAGGTTTATAATAAATATTTTGGTTTTGAGGGTTGGAGCTTAAGCATGTAACAGTTAAGAGGAAGAGTTAAGGTTTTAGTTGAAATTGTAAAATTGGGGGAAACGAAAACAGGGAAAACTATTTTTTCATACAGATCATTTTTTTTTTTTTAAGAAGCAGTTTTAATCTTTACTTCGGAAGTTGATTTTTATAATTTGCGTTGTATTTCCACTCAAGTTTCCAATTAAAAAAAAACCAAAGGAAAAATGGTTTTATGATAGAAAAATTTGAATGAACTTTTTTTCAAACTAAAATATTCCACATACGCCACAGTGACCATTTATATTCAAATTTAAAATAATCAATTTCCTATAAATAACTTCATTTTCAAAAGAATTAATGACTTTCATCTACCATACAATTGAAGCTAATATGTGAAACGTTTGATTTTTGTTTTCGAAGTTTCATAAATGATACCATGATATCAATGTTTCCTTGCTTTTAGAAATTCTTGTGAAATTGAAAAACAATTTTCTATTTTCGATAGAAGCGTTTTTTTGATCAGAAATTGGCTTCAAACATTAAAAAACCCGATTTGAACAGCAATACTGGAGTAACTAAAAAAATTCTCCGATTTTGATTGTGTTTTAATTAGATTTACGATGAATACGATGCCTTTAAAAATTTGTTTAAAATTTAGTCGCCATATTTCAATAATTTGTTTTATGAAAGAAAAATGAAATATTTTACTTAAAAGTCAGAAATTCCACTTTTTGAATTATGTTGTTTGTTTACATGCTCTTCGAAAACTATAATTTTCCAATTTCGTATAGTTTTTGATGAACCATTTTGGATGAAAGCTCAACAAAAATTCCAATAACTCATTTTAGGATTTAAAAAGATTTACTTTTTTTTGTTTGAAAATCAATTTTTTTCTAATTTAGGTCCAATTTTTCAATAGTTAAACAGTCAGTTAATACATAATAGTACTTATTCCCCTGATAGAAAAAAATAATTTTTTTAACAGACAAATAGCTTATTCCTAGGAATAAAACTATTTGCTTCTTTCAGAGACGAATAAAAATTATTCTAAGGAATAATTTCAACAAAAATATTGTGTTAAAAAGGATTTTGACAAAAAATACAGAGGAACACAAGAAAACAAATACAATTATGAATAAAAATGACGTTTAATTTTGAATATTTTTGAATTTGACAATTTTTTTTGTTATTCTGTAGAATAAATTATTCTTGGTTAAAAAATTCAATGTTGTTATCTGATTGTTTATGAGCCTAATAACTTTATTCGTCGAACAGTTAACTGACTGTTTATTAGACGATTGAAAAATGAGTTCTTATTAATATAGAAATTTAATTTTAAAATGATGCTTAATTTTTTTCTGTATCAATAGGTATATAAAACAATATTTAAGGTAAAAGTAAAAAAAGTAAAGTAAAAATCTGTATCAATATGTAAAACAATATTTAAAGTAAAATAAGTAAAATGGCTCTAACGATTTTTCAAAAATTCTTTCTTATACAAGAAATCAAGTAGCATACTTCGTTGCGTGGCCAAGTAATAAAATGAACAGAAATTTTCCTTTTTTTTTTGAATTTTTATGAACATACTTAAAAAAATTATTATTTTTCCTTATAATAACACTGGTCGGCAACGAAAATGGAGCTTGAACCAAACCATACTTTTCTAAAGGACTTGTGTGCTGATTCCGAATCTGAAGTCAAAATTTCACTGGCACGTCAAGTTTTCGAAATATTTAAATATTAACAGGTCAAAAACACGTTTTTGTGGTACTTTTGGAGTCGAATTTCATCAACGTTAAATTTTTTTTCACAAAACTACATATGCAATATTTAAAAGCTATATTTTATCGTTTTAAATATGTTTATTTTTATTTTCAAAATTATTTTTTTCTAAAAGATAGGTACTTGGTATAGAAATGTATGATATCTCAAAATCTTGGTGGTTAAGGTAACTTATGGTTTTTGAAGCAGATTTAAAGTATATTTCAGTTTTCGACTCCAGATTCCGTTGAAAAAATAGCAAAATATTACGGAAAAATAATATTTTTAGATGAAATGTCAAAAAACATTTAATTTAAAATTAGTTTTTGGGACTTTATAGCTAAAATTGTGATGAGCAGAGCTCAAAAACTAGACGTGATGGAAAAAATCTGTAAACTGTTTTGAATTCAGCACAAGTTTATTAAAATCACCTTACAGAGTTCTTGCTCCCGCCTTTTTTTGTTTTTTTTGCCGACCAGTGTAATTATTTGTTAATAATTTATTAAAAAAGATGAAAATTGTTCTAAAAATTACAAAACAAAACATCTGTTTAAATAGTTTTGACCTCAAAACGCAGTATGCCATAAAATTTTTTGTAAACAAAAAAAGACTTGAAAATTTGTTTTCGTTTTGAAAAGTGTAGAGGCCATTTTCAAAAAATTTGTTTATTTGTTTTTACGCAAAAATATGTTTTTTTTTGTTTGTTTTAACATTAGAGGTAGATCTGTAGTAGTAAATCGTATGTATTCGTTACTAAAATGCGGGTATTTGCTTTAGTAACGAGTAACGAAACGTTACTTTCTAAACAGTATCGTTACTCGTATGTATGGGTACTGAAGTAACGAAACATACGAGACACGAAACGAAGTGATACACTCAATTTGTCACATTTAGCATCTCGTATTTAGCATCAGTATAGCTACCTTCAAACTCTTATAACATGAGAACGTTGCAACTTAAATTAATGTTTATGGCTTTAATATAGCTTAGATTATACACATTGTTTTGGTTTAAAAAAAAAAAAATTTTACACCCAACGTACGATACATACTTAAAATACCAAACATACAAAACGTATCAAATACATGAAAAGTACGAAATGTACGAAACATACGAAAAATACGAAGCATACGAAAGTAACGAGTAACGATATTATTGATGCGGGTAGTAGTATCAAAAGTAACGTATACATGCGGGTAATCATTTTGTCGTTACTTTTACAGCCCTAATTAGAGGTAAAAAAATTTTACTACACTTCTATGTTTTGGGTTATTTATAAAAAAATATCATTTCTAGCTTTGATGATTTAGAATTCGAGTACCTACTCCTACACACAAAAGTTAAATTTTTTTAAAATACCAAAGTTTAAATGATTTCTATCACACGTGGAAGAAGTGAGCCCGATAAAAAAAATTGTTTAAGCATCAAGAAAAAGCAATAATTATACATTTTTCTAATCTTGTACCTACTTTATAATTTTGTTTGTATTGAGAAATATGTAGGTAATGCATTATGAAACATTATCATTTTGTATCATTTATGTTTTGATAGTTTTTTTTTTTCATTATTTTTTATAAGAAACTTTTTGGTACCTACAGTTTTTACTTCGATAATATTTACTCAAATTTTGTTGGTTCCCTTCTGAAAAATGCTCAAATTTATATAGCTAAGCAATATCAAATATCACATAAATTTTACTATTTCTTCTCAACTTTTAATGACTAAGGTATTAGAAAATATTATTTTTGTGGGCCGTCTTTTTTTAGGTGGCATTTTCTAAGTTTGAATTTTAAATTTTACTTGCAAATATTTTTGTGAAAAAAATCTTGGAACCTTATTAATTTTTTTCTATTTTACTTAAAACAAATGTGTAGATAGGATGATGTTAAAGGTTGTGAGATAGATAAGGATATAGGATTTTATAATGTTGTTAATATAAATACATACATAAACAAACACATAGAAACACACAAATAAAACTAATCAACAATAATTACCTCAATATTACTCGCATTATTATGATGATGATGGTGATGATGATGATGATGTTGCTGATGGTTATTATCTAATTTCTTTTCACCCGATGGACTTGAATTCATCTCGACAAGATCCAATCCATTCTGTGTATCTCTCAATGCAGAATCCAATGCTTCAGCCACTTCAGCAATCTCTGTCAGTTTATTTGTAATCGCACTCGATGCCATTTCATTTCTTCCAGTTGGATAAACCAATGATGCTTTAGCAGCAGCATCACTTTCAACTGCAGATGGTTCCGCTGGATCACTTTCGCTACAAATAGAATCAGATTTTAAATTTACATCATCAACTGCAACTGACTGCTGATCGTTTGGTTGATCATCATTCAAAGTATCTTCGCTTTTCTCATTGTTGTCGCCGCCATTCGAGGACGATCGAGGTTTGAAAAATTCCTTAAATCTGGAAAACATTTTTAAGCTTTTCTTTTTTTTTTATCTGTCAGAATAGAGAACTATTAATTATCTTGCAATTACTATCTGTCGGATTTATTTTTAATTAAACACTTTTGCCACTTTTTTTTACACAAAGGGGTCGACAAGGGGACAAACTGAAATATGGCTTAGCTGTCAGAGAGGGGTTCTATATTTGTCTATTTTGGGCTAAATGCCAGAACTAGCGTATTTTTGAATCTAATAATGAATTCGCTAATCACACAGCGTACATGGAAAAATTGTCGCACGATTAAATTTAGCAGCAAGTGCAGCAGAAAATAATGCAGAAATACTTTTGAATAGTAGCTCTTGAAAATGAAAACACTGCTGCCGAAGACGTCATTGCACTTTAGCTCATAAGAATATAACCATGCCACACGCAATAGAGAGATGGCCGGCGCAATGACGACGACGTAAGGCGCACGGTATTAGTGACGACGAAGGCACACGGCAGAAGTATAGACGGAAATAAGGAGACACGCGGCGACTTTTCTCCTTGACAATGTCTATCTATTCGTTGGGCTTGGAGTCTCTCGAAAGTATTTATAGGGCGCTACAAGCAATGAACATTTATATATAAAGAAAGAACATGCACTTCGGGGAATGCTGATGGCTAAACGCGAATGACGTGCGAGACTATTTCAAAATATTATTATTTTCTTTTTACAATTTTTTTTGTATTTTTTATTTGTATTGTATTTTATTCGAGGGACACTTTAGAATCCGTGGCTGGTTTTTGTTTTTTTGATAGAACTTTTTTTCAGATGCCTGAGCTGATCTACGCTGGACCGAACACGAAAATAGACTGAGGAATGGAAGGAAAAGATGGCTTTTTGAGAATTCTGTCAAGAGGTTGTTTCTATTTTTCCTCAAAATATTTACGTTTGTCTTAAAAGTTTCTTTCTTTTTATTTTTGTTTTTTTTTGTTTTTGGTTTTGAAGGAAAAAAAGATTCTAAAATGACAACTGAAAAGAAAGTCGTCTTTTCTTCGGTGTGTGCCATCATTATTCTCTCTCTCGGGACTTTATTATAGGTATATTAACTTTTTGGATTTTTTTTTGTCTTTTCTTTTATATTTTTAGTTTTTTTTTGAAAATTTAAAATAATAAATAACCACAAAGTGAAAAATGTTAATGACAGATGTTTTGTTCCGGAATTGTATTTGTGTTGCATACTAATTTTTTTTTTTTTGAACTGATACAAATTATGTAAAATGGAAAATTTTTGGCTTGTAAAAACAACAGGTTTTTAAAATTATTAATTTTTCTTACATAATCTCAAAAGTTAACAAAGTAACAATACAAATTATATTTTGGTTTGCGTTTATAAAAGAAGTAAGATTAGAAGTGTTATTCTATTTTAATTAAGTACAAATAAGAGAGACTACGGAGCATGAAATTAAACGGATTTTTACGAAAAGCTTATTTTTTTAATTCGATCTCTTGTTTATTGGTATGCATTTTTAACTACGGCAGTTTTAAAAAGAAAGAAGTTTTTTTTTTAATATCGCTCCGAAGATTATGTAACAATCTAATTTTTTTTTCAAATAGTTTTTATAGAAAAAATTATCGAAAATATCTTTCTAAGAGTTTCGAAACTCTATTTATCGAAAAAAAAAAACTAAAGCTACTAAAAACGTATTTCAATTATTTTACGTTAAAATAATAATAATTATTCTAAAAAAAAAATTCTGGAATCAATAATTTCAAACTAACACACAAATTCGACTCAAAATTTAAATTACTAACAACAGAGAGAAATAACAAGTTCCAGTATTTGGTTAGTAGAAAATTTCTAAATTTTACTAAAGTTTTATATTTTAAGGTCACTATGGTGTATGAGTAATATTTTTTTTTTATATTTAACAAATTTTAATGATAACAAAGCCTTAAACTTATCAAACGTTGAATCCAGTTGAACTTTTTCTAAAACTGACTTATTTAAAAAAAAAAATAAGGGGAATTATAAGACAGTATCTGGAGCTGGAAAATGAATTGTACATCATCAAAATATATGTGTCACATGCTAAACCTAATAATGCAACTCAAATTAAAATTAATATTATAATTTTTGAAACTTAAAAATACTAACATATAAAAAATATCCCATTAAAAATTGTTACAATGCTGAGAATAAAATAAAACAAGGAAAACAGAAAAAAAAATTTAATTTCGTTGGGTTGAAAAACACTTGGCTAAATATTAAAAGAACAAAAGTGCAGACAGATATTGTTCAGGAAAATGAAGTGCTACATCGTTATTTCAAATAATTTTGTAAAACTTTATTATCATAGCATTTATCTATCGGGATCTTCTAGATGCACATATTTCTCAAAAATATAAGAATATGTCATTATCGAATAAGAGATTAAGAACAAAAAGATTTAACAAAAATTTTCGTTATTTCATTCATAATTTCGAAAATATACTACTTATTCGATTTCAACCAAACTTTTTGTAAAAAAGTATTTATATAATTTAAATATAAGCCAAAAATAACATTTTGAAAAAAATAATTTTTGGATTTAAAAAAAAATTAAAATTTTTTTTTTTTTTAAATGAAATTTTCGAAAACGAGACATTGGATTTTTTTGAAATTTTGTTTTTAGATATTGATCAGTGATTTCTACAAAATTGCATAGGTACCAATTTTTTTTTAAATTTTTTTTCCAAAAAATTATTTATAAAAAATTAGTTTTTAAAAAACGGCTCTAACGATTTTGAAATTTTTTTTCTAAAAATGCATGTAAATATATTAATCAAACCTGCATACTTGCTTTGTGGGGCGATTTGATTTCAGATGTTGATTTATTTTTTTGAAAAACGAATTTTATTTTTTTTAATTTTTTTGTTTGTTTTTATATACCTACCTACATTTCCCAAGTTTTTATATAAAAAGTCTTAGAAATTTAAGCTACTTGAACTCTAAGAGCAAGTTCGTGTGACCCAGTCGTGCATTTTATTTTGGTTTGGGTTATAACATTTTTGAATGCAAAAAGTACAAAATGAAAAATAATTTCAATTTAAGACCATACATTATTATTTTGTTGTTTTTTTTTTTTTTTTGGTATAACAGAATATAAAAAGTTTACTATGTATTGAAAAAAAGTATGATAATTTAAAAAAATAATTTTCCTGTTTGGCCAAACACTGAAACCAGTCAATATTAATTAAAACATTACTTTAATATATTACAAACTGATAGGATTTGATTTGAAAAATAAGATGTTGAAAGTCTATACTCCATTCAAAACCATAAGAGTTTTTTTTTAAATATGTGGTTTTCCTGTTTCAAAATTAGTTTAATACGCTTATAAGGTTCGGTTAAAAAAAAAATCGTTCTTCAAAAATTGTTAATTTTACCGAAATTTTATTTTTTAATTTTAAATTAAGAATTTCTTGATTAACTAGTTTTAAAACAAAACCTGTGCAAATATTGCTATATTTATTAACATTAAAAATAATTTAAAAACTTAGTAACATTATGCACATAAATAAAAAGTTAAATTTGAAAATTTATTTCTTGTATTAGGTTCGTATATTTTTGAGTTATGGGTTTCGTTCTAACATCTTTTTAGTAACCTTTTAATTAATTAAGATTTGTTGGTCTTTTTTTTATTCGGCTAACAAATTAATTTATTTTCTCATAAATTAATTTTTTTGAATTTAGAAAGTCACAAAACTCCATCTCCACCAAAGCGGAAATTAATTAATCAACCAACTAAATAAATTATTATGCAACTCTAAACAATTTGTTAGATGTGTTGCAACTTCTTCAACTAACTTCCTGTCATATTATAAAATTGGAACTTATAACTTAGTAATTAACGTTAATTAGAATTTGCATAACGTCAAGCCATTTAATTGCTATACAAAATTCTGATTACCCAATCCAAACATAAAAAAAAACTTCTTCTTGAGAACAAGAAGAAAAAACAATAAAAAAAAAAATAATAATAACAAACTAACATTGCGGTTGAATGCGCGTGTGATGTGCAATGTGTTTGGCCTCGAGGCCGTGAGTTCATTGAATCTTTTATCCCGCAGCCAGTAGTTGGGTAAGCCGCAAGTTAATAATTAAAATGACAATCATTGGATGATAATAATGATGATGATGAAAGCTCTTTCGATGCATGCTCTTATGGTATATATTGATGCTGTGCAACAGCAACATCGAAAGTTGTTTCACACTCGTGTGCATGATCGAAAGAAAGTTGTTCCTATACTATCTATCAGTCATCACGTCATATAGATGAAAATGACCTTTCTCTGTGCTAAGCTCTCTTATTTTCTTCAGGGTTGGATACTTTACAATTTTTTAGGGCCTCTAAGAGGGCCCAATCGAAAAAAAACATAAAAACCCAGATAAGTTTCAATACATAAATATAACTCATTTTTTTACTTTTCCAAAAATTAAATTTTTTCAAACTTTAGACTCAATTTTCTCAAAACTAAACAAACTCACAAACAAAATTCATACACCATTTGATAGAGCTTACAGTGCCCTAAAAAACGAGGGGCCTATTGCCAATAGTCTTTCAAGTCTCATAGCTAAACCAGCACTGAAACCATCGAATGCATCGCTACTTGGAGAGCAAACAAGAGTAAAGCAAAGATACTCGAGCGAGATTGTTGGCAAATAGTAACAAAACAAACAGCCAGAACCTGTTAAACTTCAAAAAAAAAAAAAAAAAAAATTCCACCAAAACGCCACACCAGCTGTATGCTACAGCTGAAACACATACCTGTTGCCATCAGAAGTTGTAGTAGTATTGCCCTTGGCAATATCATCCAAAACGAACGGCTCTTTAAGTCGAGTTTTTAACAATCTACCTAGCCGCACCATTCGACCCACTTCAACCAGAAGTCTTTCGCGCAATGCTAGATACTTTCGAAGGCGATTGCGGCGACAATCAGACTCTTCAATTTCACCTAGAGAACACACAGAGATTTTCAGGTCATGCAACTTGTTGCAGTATTCTTCGACGCTGCGATGAAAGACGGCGGACACTCGGAGGCGGGTCATGTGCTCCTGACTTATGGCTTGTAAGTTGTGCCAGGTGCTGCTCAGTTGTGTGGACATTGTTTTGGTTGCTTCCGTATCCAATTTGCAAGATGTTCTTAGAGCTTGTGATGCTTCAAGCAGTTGGCAGCCATAATGGTAGATACTCTGTGAATGGTAAAGAAAAAAAGTATAATAATAAAGAGCTTTTTAGAGAGATGTGCGCATACACGTATTAATATGGTTAAATTTATGATTGCCAAGTTGGTTGAAATTTGTCAAGTTTTTAGTTTAATTGGAAGCATATTTCAAAATACGTATGTATATTTCGAGAAATAAAAATTGGATTTTGAATAATTTGACCCTAAAAATCTTGAAATTGTTTATAAAAAGTTCTGTGAGCTTGGGAAATTGATTTAATATATATTAGAAAAAATGACAGCTGTCAAAATAGATGGAAATTCTTTGAAAAACTGGTTAAATACTTAACCTGGGACCTTTAAAATCAGGATTTAGTTATACCATGGAAGCTAAAGGCCATGAAGGTTTTTTAAAATGTTCTTACTCCTTCTTTTTAAGAATATTAGATTTTTTTATTTTTAATTCTTATGAAAAATTTTCCAAAGTGGCAACCATGAATTTCTACAGATCAAGTTTAGTATAAATGATTCTCTGCCCTCTCTTTTGAGTAACGGAATTAAATTTGTATGTTTAGCATATTATAGCGGTGTGCCAGTTATTAGTGCAAGTTCCTCCACCACCGCCGACCATCGTCATTATCATCAACCAACACCTTCAGGCCAAGTAGAATAATATATAGTTGATCTAAATTAAATGAATGTATGAGGAAGTTGCGAGTACTAGAGAAGGAGAGATAATATGTATCTTTAGATCGTTTTACGATCTTAGGGGTGATAATAATTTCACACCGGTTGTTAATGAAACAACGATGAAGATAGATAGAATCTCATCTTATGTTTTATACACCTGGCAATTGAGAATCTAGTGAGGAGGCTTTTGTTTTTTTTTTTATGAAGGAATTGACGTTTAAGTTGACTCAAATTAATATAGCTATAGCGCGGTTTGCGGAACGTTTGAAGTAATTTGTTGTGGTACTAAAAGTAATGTGATACAAAATGTGTAAGTACTTTTAGATTGTATCTTAAGTATCCAGGAAATAAGCATTTATGTCGAATGTTTAGAAGATAAATTCTTCCAGGTTTGTGATATAATCGCTTATAGCTAATTGATATAAAACACATTGAAGTTGGTTTCATTCATGAATTACAGATAAGTATTTCAATATTACTAAGCAAACGTCAGTACAGGGTTAAAAAACCTAATACGATACCATTTGAGTTTCATAATAATTGGTCTCAATATGTCTTAAATCTCATTTTCTAAAAAACTGTTTTCTTAAAATCTCGTTTTCTAAAATGGCGCTTATTTGAAATAACGATGTATTATAATAATGATTTTTAAAATCCCAACAAGTTTCATCAAATCCCACAAATTTTTTTTAGAATACATAACAAAAACCTCAAAAATCAATAGTTGAGTCCAATTGAACCTCGAGAAATATTATGTTATGTTAATATTTATATATATAAAAAAAACTGTGAAACAGGCGCCTGGTGGTTATATTCTCTATTACAGGTCACATATTTTTCCTGAGAATTGTTGTAAGTTGTTACCTTTTCTGTTTTGACTGGTTGTTAAGTTTTGATTCTAAGAAAATTGCGCTTTTTTGTGAAAATGAAACAACATTTTTGATTCCAAAAACGAAATAACAAATTACAAAAAGCGAGAAATGACAAAAAATATATATTTTTTTTAATTCCTTAAAAAAGAAAAAATGCATGACTGGGATCAAAAAATTCTGTCTTCAAACGAAAAAACAACATCTTCAATGGAATTGAGCTCCAAAAAAGTATGCAAGATAATTTCTTTTGTTAAGAGTATATAAAAAAATAAAGATCGTTTGAGCTGTTTAAAACAAAAAAAAATTATTGTTTATAAATTTTTTTTTAACAAAAAACTTTAATATTTTCTTAAAAAGTCCAAAAATATAGTTTTGTTGGAACCAATATAAATGCTTTCGTGTAAGCAAAAATACTTGAAAATACTATAACCAGTCAGTTAGGCTATGTATTATATATACAGGGTGTCCCAAAAGTAATGGATCAAACGAAGTATGCTAATAGGGGATCTTAAGGGCTCTCAGAATTTGGTAACTTGTTCATCCCAAATCCTTACGGTTTTCGATTTAATGCAATTCTTGTGAAATTTCGAAAAATCTCGACTTTGCAACAGTATTTTGCTTCCTGCTGCCATTATTGATTTTTGTTTTTTACAATTCTTTTACTAAAACATTGACAAATAATTAGGAACAATTAATTAATGAAAATATTTTTTATTCCATAAGCCATTTCGATGCAAATTAACTAACAGTTTCAAGTTTTATAAAAAATCAATTTTTAACTTTTATTTGAGAGCAACACCGCAAAAAAAAATTTCTATGGTGTGAGAATGGTTTATTATTTTAAAAAGTTGCCCTGTTATTGTAGTTTTCAAAAATGTATAAAAGTTTCCAAAGTTGCAGTTAGATCGCAAAATATTACAATTTGAATTCAACAAAACAGGGTTTTTCAGAGCAAAAAACAACCAAAACAAACACATTTTCTCGAACTGTTACTTGTTTATTTTTCTTTGAACAAAAGCCTCTATTTTTGTTTGTATTTTTGCTTTGAAAAACCCTGTTTTGTTGAATTCAAAATGTAATATTTTGCGATCTAACTGCAACTTTGGAAACTTTTATACATTTTTGAAAACTACAATAACAGGGCAACTTTTTAAAATAATAAACCATTCTCACACCATAGAAATTTTTTTTGCGGTGTTGCTCTCAAATAAAAGTTAAAAATTGATTTTTTATAAAACTTGAAACTGTTAGTTAATTTGCATCGAAATGGCTTATGGAATAAAAAATATTTTCATTAATTAATTGTTCCTAATTATTTGTCAATGTTTTAGTAAAAGAATTGTAAAAAACAAAAATCAATAATGGCAGCAGGAAGCAAAATACTGTTGCAAAGTCGAGATTTTTCGAAATTTCACAAGAATTGCATTAAATCGAAAACCGTAAGGATTTGGGATGAACAAGTTACCAAATTCTGAGAGCCCTTAAGATCCCCTATTAGCATACTTCGTTTGATCCATTACTTTTGGGACACCCTGTATATAGTCGAGTCAAATTAGACATAAAATTTGTAAAATCTCGGAATCCAGGGAAAGTCGATGCATCTGAAAAACGAGTATAGGGCTGCATTATAAAAGGGTCAAATAAGAAAGTTAAAAAAAAAATTTCACCGCTCTCGATTACAACAGTTTTTATGGACCGTTAACTGTCATTCCGTATGCAAGCGTCAATCGGAATTGCTGTCTCATTTTAGATTTTGATCAAACTTTGTAGGGATGTTCTCTAGGACTGTAAGGAAGCAAATCCATGATGATTTAATTTTAAGTTGCGTGGTTTCCCCGCTACCCGCATTCGAACTTTTTCAGAAGGTCATTTTTATGTTATTATAGCTTTGCGTCTACTAAAGATATCTTTTTGTTTGAAACGCCATTTTAAAGCTTAAGAATAGTAATTTTTGAATATATATTAAAAAATTACGTAATAATTATCCCTGAATTAAAAATAATTTTTGAAAAACTGGTAATTTTGCTGATTTTTCATGGTTTTTGACTGGCTCCAGAACCTTGGCTATTATATGTAGGAAGCTTATACTTGCCAAATATTAAATATAGATATTTTTCAACAAAATAAATCTAAAATGAACTCGACAGCTGTACTCCTTATATAAAAATTTTAAGTTCAAATTATTGAGTATTTTAAAAAAGCTAATTTTTATACTGTCATTTTCTACGATTTGACTAAACGAAGAAATGTGAAACATACAGTGTGTTAAGCTAAGAGTACGAACTAAATATACTATTAATTTCATGCTTCTATCTCATGTCAAACATAGTGCAATCATAGCCTTAAGTAGGGGTTTTTTTGGCTTTTTAGCATTTTTGCGAATTTTCAAACAAGCGGTACACTAAGAAGATATGAAAATAACACAATTTTATTTAGAGGACTTAAAGTTAAAAGTTTCAACTTAACACACTGTTAGTTTCATGTTTCTATCTTTAGTCAAATCGTAAAAAATCATAGTATAAAAAAATATTTTTTTAAAAAACTCAAAACTTTGAACTTAAAATTTTTGCATAAGGAGTACAGCCATCGAGTTCATTTTAGATTTATTTTGTTGAAAAATATCTATATTTAATATTTGGTAAGTATAAGCTTCCTACATATAATAGCCAAGGTTCTGGAGCCAGTCAAAAACCATGAAAAATCAGCAAAATTACCAGTTTTTCAAAAATTATTTTTAATTCAGGGATAATTATTACGTAATTTTTTAATATATATTCAAAAATTACTATTCTTAAGCTTTAAAATGGCGTTTCAAACAAAAAGATATCTTTAGTAGACGCAAAGCTATAATAACATAAAAATGACCTTCTGAAAAAGTTCGAATGCGGGTAGCGGGGAAACCACGCAACTTAAAATTAAATCATCATGGATTTGCTTCCTTACAGTCCTAGAGAACATCCCTACAAAGTTTGATCAAAATCTAAAATGAGACAGCAATTCCGATTGACGCTTGCATACGGAATGACAGTTAACGGTCCATAAAAACTGTTGTAATCGAGAGCGGTGAAATTTTTTTTTTTAACTTTCTTATTTGACCCTTTTATAATGCAGCCCTATACTCGTTTTTCAGATGCATTGACTTTCCCTGGATTCCGAGGTATAAAGCTAATTTGACTCCACTAATATTAGAAAAAAAAAAAATACTTCCAAACTTTGTATATGACAATGACAGGTTCCATTATTTTTGGCACAACAAATGAATTACAAAAGCCCTCTGTAGAGAATTCAAAAATCGCTATATATGTACAATGTACATAGTTTGAAGTGGATCAACCCATCCGTTAGACTGTATACAAACCGAGATTTTTGCAAATGATGAAATTTTTCAAAAAATGAAATAAATTAAAAGGTTTTTCAGATCGGTTTTGAGCTTCAAGTTTAGTAAAATTAGTTTACCATCACAAAAATGTTTAATTGTTTCCCACAATTTTACTCAAAAACTTGATATTAGACATATACACTACCCGACTAACAATAATTTTGCTTCTAAAAAGCTTTACAGATGTAACTGTTGCTTCTGTAAAGTTTTATACCACCAACATTGTTAGCTGGGTAGGGCCTTCGTTATTTTTGAATCAAGCTCCTTAGTAGAAAAACTGTTTCTAAATAATAAAAAAAAAAATCCTCTAATTTTTTCAGACATTTATTTTGACACCAGATGGCGCCCCAAGAGGGTTAAAGTTTTTTATCATTTGAAATAGGTATGTGTTGACTTATAAGGATATTAGATATAGCCTTCTATCAAATTTTTTTTAATTTTTTGAGGTTCTTGTCTACATTAAACAACGTTTTCAAAAAGGTATAAACCATTTTTCTAGGACCAGGGGTTTAGTCAGTGCATGCGTGGCTGTTTAGGTTTATTATGTGTTATTTACTAACCACTTGCACATGCACTTATGATGAGCTTCTTATTGTAGATCTTTGCTTGCTCTAAGCTCAAGTGAAAAAAAAAGCTGAAGTGTAAAAAAAATATTTTCATTTTTTTTATCAAGATTTAAAAAAGAAATTTCAAAGTTTGGATGGACCTGTCCCCCTTTTTATGCAAGGTCCTCAGTTATGCCAACGCGTTGCAACGTTGCAACGGTTTGACCATTTGATCTTAAATTAACCTGAAACATCCATATATGGAATATTTATACACATATAACATCAATAGCCTATGCAAAAGCAGTATTATCAATTTTTTATATTATGCATTTTGCTTCTTATAATTCACATCTTCTCATAGCAAGTGTTGGAATTATGGATTCCAAATAGAATTTTAAATGAACTTTATGCTTGACAGTTTATGTACCTACTAAAATTATTACTGCTAGAATATTCAATAATCCATTTGGGCCTCCAATAAGAACCTTTTAAAGTTGTTTCAACGGACAACCGTAAACTTAAAGTTAAACTATAAAGTTATTTAAAAAGCCGATTGAAAATTTTTTTTTCTCCCATCAAAAGTGTTTCCTTTTCATTTGAAAGCTAACCAATTTCAAAAGCTATTTGTCACTCTAGAAATTTTTTTTGTAACCGTTGATTTTAAATAATTTTCTTTTCCAAATTTAGTCATTTTTTTAGAAAAATTAGACACCCCGTCCCGTACAATTTTTTTCTTGCCTTGACTCAACCTATACGCTCTAGCTTTTTGGTACGTTCCTTCCGTATATCGTTCCTCTCAATGGTTGCCAACCCAAAAACCACGTTTCATAGCTTTGTTGTTCATAAATCTGGTTTTTCATAACTTCGGTTTTTAATAACTTCAGATTTGCATAACTTCGGTTTTTCGTAACTTCGGTTTTGCGTAACTTTGACGCGCGTAACTCCGTCGCGCATAACTCTGGTAGATATTCAAAACTTCATCGGTTTCCCAGATAGAGGTTTGATCTACCAAAAGAAAACCACCAACGCGTGCGTAAAGATTCTTGTCTTTAAACATGTTCTTCATTTTTATTGAAGATTAATCCAGATCTATAACAAAGTAAATTTGATCCCCTTTCAAAAAATTAACCAACCATTAAATATAATGTTTTCTTCCATCAGTAACATAGCGTGTAATTTCTAACAAGATTTGAACCTTTCTAATCCAGTGAACAAAAGTGCCTAGAGCAGTTTCTAAGACCATTAACCTTCTTCTGTATCATTTTTCAAGTGTCAATACGCTCTTTGCTCTACTCGTATATGCACGAGCACAAAAATGTCTAACAAAGCAATAAAATTGTAATTACTTAAATTACATGCACTAACTAACTGACCCAAAACTGTCATTCTTCGATGCACATCTACACAACACATCTCTATCTGCACCATCAACCGCTGCCGGCTGGTGCACCATAACCATCACCTTGACATTGCAAATTGCATAGCAATCAGCAACGGAAATCAACACAAAACATCCACTTCCTCCAACTACACGACGACAGCAGTCGAACTCGAAGTCAGTCAGGCTTTCAGACTCTATTTATCATGCCACCTGACCAACCAGCGACCACCCCATTTCAATTGTACCGTTTAACCAAAACGACCAGTGAAGATGTTAAAAAGACTTTAGGCTATAGAGTCGAATCAGTGACGGAAACGGATGGCGCAAAACAAAAGAAGAGAAGAAAAACAAAACTCACCTTTCCAGTTTCTTGAAATGTTTGCAACTCATCTTTCTGCACCTGAATCTCGTGCACATTGCAGCCCACATGCGAATGACACTTGATCATGACACCGTACAAGTCGTCCATCCATTTGCTGGCCATTCGAGCGTCCAACTCATACGTGTGGATGTGTGTCACCTGCTCCAAGGTGAGTTTCTGCAACTCCACACTGTCAATGAAGATGTTCCGCCTGGCGATTGTCGTATCCAAAATATCTTTGACATTCACAATGTCATCGCTGTAATCGATATGCAGATCTCGGCCGAGGGCATCCTTAACGGGCATTGACAGCATATCGCTGAGTTTTTCGCCCTCTTTGACCAGTTCTTTTTCGAGGGCCTCTGGAAAGGTTGATTTGTGGTCACATATATGAAATTGAATTGATTGTTAAAAAAAAAAGTTTAAGATTAGTGATGGGAACTATCGAATTATTTGAACTATCGATAGTTGTTAGTAACTGAATGATTTGAGCTATCGAATATTTCATTCTTTAATTCATTTATTCATTCGAATAAAAACTATCGAATCAAATTATCGAATAAAACTATCGGGTAAGAAACTATCGAATAAACTATCGACTAAAAAATATGGAATAAAAAAAACTATTCGAATGATAAAAGGAAACTATTTGAATGAAAAAACTATCGAATAAAAAAATTATTCAAATGAAAAAACTATCGAAAAAAATTATCGAATAAAACTATCGGATAAATACTATCGAATAAACTATCGACTAAAAACTATCGAATAAAAAAAACTATTCGAATGATAAAACTATCGTAAAAAAAACTATTTGAATGAAAAAACTATCGAATAAAAAACTATCGAATAAACTATCGGATAAAAACTATCGAATAAACTATCGAATAAAAACTATAAAAAAAACTATTTGAATGATAAAACTAGCGTAAAAAACTATTTGAATCAAAAAACTATCGAATAAAAAACTATCGAATAAAAAAACTATTCGAATGAAAAAACTATCGAATAAAAAACTATCGAATAAAAACACTATTCGAATGAAAATAGTAACTAAACGAATGAATGAATGAATGACTTAAAACTATCGAATGAATGAACATTTTACAACTATCGATAGTTTGATAGTTTTTATTCGATAGTTCCCATTACTATTTAAGACCCTCTTAACTCACCCAATCCCACTTGACTGTCCTTCAATTTTTGCAGATTCCCTGCGGCCGCCTCAAAGTCTTCAACCTTATTGCCCATGACTAGAGATTCGAATACTGAGGTGGTGCGATCGAAATAATCGGTGACCAATCGATAAAATCGCAGCGACGTAATTAGAATGTTGCGTCGTCGTTCGAGACGCGTGGCAAAGCTGCGACAAACGAAATTCATGAATTCCCGCTGTGACATCAAATCCTTGTAGGCGGGACTGGCAGATTCTTTGGCCTTCGAGTGTGATTCGATCTTGTATAAAAGCTCCGCATAGAAGCCATAGGTTTCGCGACATTCCATCTCGAGGGTTTCGTGTTCGCGCCGGAGTTCTTCGCATGCCTTGACATCGCAACCGATCGTTTGGTTGCGGTTAAGCATCTGTTCGGCTGTATTAAGGATCCAATTTGTGACGAAGGCGACGCCTTCTTCGAGGGCAGCCACTTCACGGGCTTCATGGACACTGTGTTCCAGGTCGCGCCAGGCCGATCGAATGTCGGTTTGTTTCTTCTGGATGTCGATCAGTAGTTGCTCGGTGCGTGCTCGCTCGTTGGCCATGTCGGGTGGCAACACCTTGTGATGCTGGTTGGTGGTGCTACTTGTGGCGGTTGAGTGAGAGATCGTCAAAGGAGAAGAGGTGTGGTTGGTTCCAGGGGAGTGTTGTTCGTTGTTGGCGGTGGACAAAGGCGATGAAGACGTCGACGGAGGTTGCAAACGATAGCTATCTGTGATCCGGGTTAACAGTCGATTACCTGTAAAAGATATAAAGTGAGTTTGTGGTAAACAAGAGTGGTAATAGTAATACACTAAAAGCATTGGAATTTCTTGCAATATAATAGTACAAAGGGAGACTTGTTGGATGAAGAATTTTATGAGACTTCCTTATGCTATCTAATGGTATAGTTTGCAAGGTGCTTGCAAGTGTTTTTTTTTCTACTTTGCAGAAAATTGATGAGCAAACAGCGTGATAGAAAATGAAATGGAATTACCGCTTAAAGGTGGAGAAGTTCGACTTCGAGAATATTTAATTGGATTTAAGAAGTTTTATGATAAATTAAATACAATCCAAAAATTAATGATTATCCGAGAATGCAAAGATTTTCTTATTAAAAAACAAAAACAGAAAAATAAATCTGCGAATCGAATCTTCAACTCAAATATGCAAATCAAAACGACTAAAGTCGACGACAAAAGTCGACGACAAAAGTCGACGTCAAAAGTCGACGTCAAAAGTCGACGACAAAAGTCGACGACAAAAGTCGACGACAAAAGTCTTCGACTAAAGTCGACGACAAAAGTCGACGACAAAAGTCTTCGACTAAAGTCGACGACTAAAGTCGACGACAAAAGTCGACGACAAAAGTCGACGACAAAAGTCGACGACAAAAGTCGACGACAAAAGCCGACGACAAAAGCCGACGACAAAAGTCGACGACAAAAGTCGACGACAAAAGTCGACGACAAAAGTCGACAACAAAAGTCGACGCCAAAAGTCGACAACAAAAGTCGACGACAAAAGTCTTCGACTAAAGTCGACGACAAAAAACTTCGACAAAAGTCGACGACAAAAGTCGACGACAAAAGTTGACGACAAAAGTCGACGACAAAAGTCGACGACAAAAGTCGACGTCAAAAGTCGACGTCAAAAGTCGACGACAAAAGTCGACGACAAAAGTCGACGACAAAAGTCTTCGACTAAAGTCGACGACAAAAGTCGACGACAAAAGTCTTCGACTAAAGTCGACGACTAAAGTCGACGACAAAAGTCGACGACAAAACTCGACGACAAAAGTCTTCGACTAAAGTCGACAACAAAAGTCGACGACAAAAGTCGACGACAAAAGTCGACGGCAAAAGTCGACGACAAAAGTCGACGACAAATATCAACGACAAATATCAACGACAAATATCAACGACAAATATCAACGACAAATATCAACGACAAATATCAACGACAAATATCAACGACAAATATCAACGACAAATATCAACGACAAATATCAACGACAAATATCAACGACAAATATCAACGACAAATATCAACGACAAATATCAACGACAAATATCAACGACAAATATCAACGACAAATATCAACGACAAATATCAACGACAAATATCAACGACAAATATCAACGACAAATATCAACGACAAATATCAACGACAAATATCAACGACAAATATCAACGACAAATATCAACGACAAATATCAACGACAAATATCAACGACAAATATCAACGACAAATATCAACGACAAATATCAACGACAAATATCAACGACAAATATCAACGACAAATATCAACGACAAATATCAACGACAAATATCAACGACAAATATCAACGACAAATATCAACGACAAATATCAACGACAAATATCAACGACAAATATCAACGACAAATATCAACGACAAATATCAACGACAAATATCAACGACAAAAGTCGACGACAAAAGTCGACGACAAAAGTCGACGACAAAAGTCGACGACAAAAGTCGACGACAAAAGTCTTCGACTAAAGTCTTCAACTAAAGTCTTCAACTAAAGTCTTCAACTAAAGTCTTCGACAAAAGTCTTCGACTAAAGTCTTCAACTAAAGTCTTCAACTAAAGTCTTCGACTAAAGTCTTCGACTAAAGTCTTCGACTAAAGTCTTCGACTAAAGTCTTCGACTAAAGTCTTCGACTAAAGTCTTCGACTAAAGTCTTCGACTAAAGTCTTCGACTAAAGTCTTCGACTAAGGTCTTCGACTAAAGTCTTCGACTTAAGTCGACAACAAAAGTCGACGACAAAAGTCGACGACAAAAGTCGACGACAAAATATTTATATAGCCTATTTATATAGCCTATTCTAATTGGCAAAAGTATATGATTCATATATCTTTAAACATTTTGGATATTTTTTATTCATTTATTTTTATGTCAAATTTCAAATTAATTTGTATCTCATATGGTTCAATAAAATCCTTCACAATACAAAACAATGTCTCAGAAAAATAAAAATAATTGAATTGAGAGTCAACTATAACCTCCGGCGACAGTTCCATAATAACTCTTTCGAGCTTGAATTTCATAAATAAAACAAAATTACAATTAAGATTAACTTCAACAAACCCACATTTTCTGCGAGATTATGTTCGAGTTGGTACTTGAAAATGGAGCACGCTCAGGCTCATAATGATTTCATAACCTACACCGTGACAAATAAAATTTTATCTGCTTGTATAGGCACCTTGAGTACTTGGAACAAGGTAATTATTTTTAATTTTTTGTCGCAGCGACCGACAGAGCCTATTTTTATTTTTATACTACTTGGCCTCACCTTATTTTTTTTTCTTTTCATTACTGACAAATAAGTTTTCTTAGGACGAACTATTGTTTTGCAAAAGTATGAAGTTAAAAATTTTAAGGAAAGTCGCAAAAGTGGCAACCCTATTTTTAGCTGTTTTTTACTCTTTAAATGTCTCTTTGAATTTTGTTTTATAAGAAAAGCTCATAAAATTCAGTAAAGTTGAGGAGCTTCCTTGAGCAAGTACTCACAACTCTTTCGGACACTTTGGTGATGTAAGTAAGTTATTTCAACGAGTTTTAAGGAGACAAAAAGTTCAAAACAAAAAAATTGTATTTTTTTTTTCAATGAAAAAATATTTCAACATAACTCAAGTATTCACTTACTAGTTTTCAGTTTGAAGTAAGTGAATACTGAAGTCATGTACAAGTACAAGCTACATACCTGTATCTATCGTGTCAGCTATCTCAGTTTGTACTTGAGAGTAGATCAGGGTGCACTGCTTGAGCTCCTGATCAGCATCTGAAGGTCGCAATGATTTACTGTCCGAGAGTAGAACATGCAGATTCTCTATGTCTCGAATGGTCCGATCGAAAGTCTTACGGAATTCATCAATAGCCTGAAAAATATGAATGAATGAATGATGTAGAAAGATGAATTGAAGATCATTTACATCGACCAACGACTAGCTACGTGACGCCACCGTCGATGATTTGTGGCGCTGACCTACCTTTCGATTTTGTAGCCATAGATCGTGGTTGTATGTTAGTGTACCACCTAATTCCTCTGGCAAATTGTTTGTATCTATGTACTTGGAGATACGACTTTTAGATACAACTATTGGCTGGTATAAGAGAAAGTGCGAATGGCGAGATAGGAGATAGTTGTTATTGATTTGATAGTTAGTAATATTGAAAAAAAAAACTTACTTCTTCTTTTGTGTGGGATTTGGCACATGGCTCAACGTGCTTTTCCCAAAATCCTTCGGATCTGACTAGAAAAAGTGTAATTGGTGTATCTCCGAAGAGGGAGTAAATTGTACGGGAATGTGTGCGAGTTATTCGAGATGAACAGCGTTGAGCGTCTACTATGACTGCGATGCCTTTGCTGAGAAGTTCTGGGCTATAAGAGAAACAAAATGATTTTATTTATATGTATTAATAAAACCGAAATTGCTTTAAATCTTAAAGGTATACAATTTATTAAATGAGATAAAACAAAAATAAAATTAAATATTTAATATAATTACTCTCCTAAGCAATGCAATATTGATTCGTCTAGAAAGGACTTTATTGCAAAAAAATTTTATTAAAAAAATTGACGTTAAATATAAATGTAAATTGTTTTAAACCAGCGTAACTAATACTTTTGGTGCAAACTATCGTATCTCCCTAAATATATGATATTGGAAAAAAAAGTCCAAAATTTTTTTGAAAAAAATTGAAAATGCATTTATTTTGTCTTCCTTTTAGTAGACATTTAAGTTTCGAAAAAAATGATAAACAAATAGTGAAGAAAGGTGAACTAGTTTCAATATTTGGTCAGCGAAAGATGTTCTTCTATTAATTTGAAATTAAAAAAAAAAAATATTACGTATACGCCACAGTGACTATTTTGGATTAAAATATATTAATCCAATCAAATAAGGGTTTAACCTCGGAATGAATGTTAGTAGAAATTTTTTTGCTCAATATCTTCCTTTTGCCATTCTATAACATATCTCAAAAGTCTAGAAAATTCTCATGTCCGCTTGTAGCGATTTCAAGGTCAAATCGCGAAATGCAGATTTTCAAAATTAGCAAAAATAGGCTATGGTATTATATACACATATGATACATGATTTCAAGGTATTTTTTAATGCTGATTCCAAAAAATCTAAAATCAAGGCAATCTGACGTCTCTGAAAAAAGTTATACCTGTTTTTCATCTTTCAACCCATATTATTATAACAGTTGCTAACTTACTTCCGAAAAACCCTTAAAAGTAAAGGTAGCGGAATCATATTTTGCATGACGGTTTTCATATCCATTATCATTAAGAATCAAAACAATGCAATGCAAAAAAACATTTATATCTATGACAAAATGGTATTTTTTGAGAAAAGGGGAAATTTTGGGATGTGCACTAAAAAACATCCTGGTACAAACTTGCAATTAGTGCTAATAGGCTAATTTTTTTTGTTTCTATCTTTGTTTGGATATTCTATAACTTATGTCAAAAATCTAAAAAAATCTCATGTCCGCAAGTTTTGCAGAAAACCGTTTATCCGTAATTTTGCATCAAATCCAATTTTCTTTGTTTTTTATGTTGTTTTTTAACTTTCATATCATTTTATTCAAAAAAGAACGTAACACGTATTTTCTTTAAAAAAAATCACTTTTTTTCATAAAAACGACTCCTGAAAGTAATTAAAAAAAAAAAAATAAACAAACTGAGTGAATTTAAATAATAATTTTTAAAAACAAAATTAATTTAGGTTTAAAACTTTTTCTGAGTTCTATCTATTTGTTCTTTTCTTAACCACAATAGCTCAGAAAAAGTTTTAAATCATTTAAATTTGGTTTGTATTTTTGACTGTGAAACACCCTGTAATCATTTAAAAAAAAACTCGTTTAAGCCGCCATTGCCAGCGTTATGAGATATGAGAACCCAAACAAATTTGCGCAAAATAATCCTTGTTTATTTATTAAGTCGATGAATGGGATTCAGGTCAAAATGAAATAAGTAATTTAATTATTTCGACCTAAATCCGACCAACACAAAGGTTACCAAATTCTACTATTCCCAAATTTCCGTATAAAAAGTCTTAAATATTTAAGCAATTTGAATTCTAATAGTAAGTTCGTGCCACCCAATCGTGCATTTTATTTTTTCAGTATTATTGTTTTTGATCTATTACAAGGGAATATTATGGTTCTTTTTCGAAAAATTTCAAAATAAAAAAAAAATGCAATTCATTTATTCTGAGCACACTGATATAGCGCTTTGAATTGTTTATAAAATTTTCAGAATGAAAGACGAATCTTACAACATGAACGTTTTGATTCAAAAAAGAAACACAATTTTTATTTTGTCAACTCAGGTTCTGTTGCGAATGAAAAAAATCCTTATTTATCATGTTTATTAAAGCAAAAACAACCATGAACTTTATTCCTTGAAAGTTTTTGATTGAAAGCTTCTTTTTTACTTTTAATGCAATATTCCACATTTGTCAATTTTCCCTTTTTACTTGCTCTATAGGTACCGTGACCATATTTCTGGAAGCGAAACCCGGGACAGATACAAAATTCGTTGGATCGTTTTGAAAATATTGATTTTTCAAAAAAAAAAAAATTAAATTTTTTTAAATGAGTTTTCATAATTTGTCCTTATTTTTATATCAAGATTTCCTAAACCATGTTATAGGAGCGTTTTTGTTGAAATCATTTGAGTTGTTTACGAAATCGGAAATCAAGAAAATGGTTTTATAATAATGTCTGTTGAAAACTTCTAAGAAAATATTTTTTTAATCAAAATCGGGAGAGCTGTTTTTTAACATTTTAATTTTATTTTAAATGATTTGGAAATTGTATGATTTTTAACACAGCTTTCAATATGTCCTTAAAAGTTTTGAAACTAATCTGGGTTCTTTACTCTTCCATATAAGTTGTTCTTTATTCGAAAACATTTTACCTGGTGTAGCAACCTGACAAACAGAAGCTGGAACTTAATAATTGACGAAAATTTAAAAAAAACTAAAGCCTACTCTAGATGCGAAACGAAAATTCTCATACAAATCCAGCACAAAATTTTGCTTTTCGTTGCACAGTACGCAGCGAAATTCTTATCTATGCCAGAATATATGGAGATTTTTCAATTGTTTGTCACTCCCATTTATTTGTCCAGGCAATTTTTCTTGCAGCTAAAGTTTGTTCCCTTTGGAGACTTAGAAAAATGTTCGTTTTACTTTAGCAGCGTACTAGGTTTGATGCTTTATCCGAAAAATTAGAAAAATTTTAATTTCCAGCCACTCTTTTCTTGTTTTCCGTAAAAAGTATTTAAAATATTAAATACAAAAATCAGAGATTGTCCAAATACGGGACAGTCACGGGACAAATTACAAAATACGGGACACTTATACGTCCCGGGTTTCTTAAATAAAAACCCGGGACAAGCTGTAGAAATACGGGACAGTCCCTGGTACCTAAACCGGGACGGATGGTCACCGTATCTATAGGGCAAGTAGGTATTGGTTTCGTGTAGAAAAAAAAAATTCGAGGTTTTAATCAAAACCAAAATTACGTTGATGGAGAAGATCAAAAAAGTAGTTTTCGCCATGCCGTCCGTCGGTCTGTGCGTCCATCTGTACATCGAGCTAGGGCCTAAACGGAAGAATGGATTTGCTTGAAACTTGGTACAGATGATTTTTACGTAATTCCCTAGACCCATTGTTTTTATTTTTTTAATATCTCTTTTTTAACGCATATCTCCCATATAACGTTTTCGAGGTATTGCAACTTTCTCGAAAACGGCTCTAACGATTTCGATTAAATTTGGTGCACGTAATAGTCTTATTGATTATAACAAAACTGCGTTTTTAGTTTTTCTCAAAAAACTCGGAGAACGGAAATATGGCGTTGCCGTTTTTCAAAAATTGACATATTTTTTAAGTTCATATATTTCATTAAAGCATAAGTCAATTTTATTCAAAATTTACAGAAATCATTTTGAAGTGTCAAATATAAAAAAAAAAATGAAAAAAGTTTTTGAAAAAAATTTTTCTAAAAAGTTTTTGAAAAAAAAAAAAATTTGTAACTTTCAATTTTTTTAAATTTTTTTTCCCGACACTAAACAAAATCTTAAATTTCAAATAGATATTTAAGATAAAGATACTTTGAACTACAAGAGCAAGTACGTGCGACCCAGTCGTGCATTTTATTTCCTATCGTTTGAATCTATCGCCATAACTGCTATCATTAATCTACATTAAGAAATAATTTGTAACAAGGATCTAAGTCAGAAAGTATTTTATAAACTCTTTTGATTTTATAGAGTTGATCCTAAGAGGTTAACGTTAATTAAATTTAAGTTATTTAAGTAAATGTTTCTGTTTTTTAATGAATGAAACAAAAAAAAAAATAATAAGAATAGCCACATAAACACCATGTTTATAATTAGCTAAAAAATTCACATATTTGGTAAAACATTAATTTTTCCATGTTCGCTTCATAAATTAAACTAGATTAATAACGTAAACAAAGATTTTTCTTGACTTTAGTCTTTCGGATCAACTCAACTCAGTCTTCTCTCAAGCTTGCATTCATTAACAACTTTTTTCCTGCTATATTTGAGCTACAATTTTCGATCGAACCCAACATAACAGTGATGAAGAAGTCCAAAAACCATCAGAATCATTTGGCAATTAAACTATTTAAATACTCAATACTTTTGTTATGACCAATTTTACCTATGCAAATATCATATTATATTGTTTAAACTCGACAGCCCTTTTGAAATCCGCAACTTTGGAATGGAAAATCGTATCTCGTATGAACTCCCAAAGAACAAGAAACTATAGGGACAGAGAAAATAAGTAGGTACTGAAAACAAAAATAAAATTAAATGATAGTTCCAACATTATAACTCACACGTATGCTATTTTAAGTATGTTAGTTTACAAAACGCAAAGTAGAAAATTTTACTAATTCAGTCTCGTTGTTCATAAATTAACAAACTTATGTATATCGGTACCTCAGCCATAAATCAATTCAATTTAACAACACAATTTATTTATCTACAATATCAATAAACTAAATCTAATTAAACTTTTTTTTTTTCAAAAACAACAATATCAATTACATCTCAAATTTACCTGCCAATTAAAAATCATTATTTTACAAAAAACTAAAATTACATCTATCCCAAGCCCAAAAAAAGCTGATCTCATTAAATTTACAAAATTATATTCAATTTAATTGACAGAGAAGTCAGTCCATTAAACTCAAAAGTTATTCAAAGTTTTTTTTTTTCATTGAAAACAAAAAACTAAAAAAAAAAACATTCATTAGATATTTTATCTAAAAGCCTTTCACACCCTGGGAATCAATGAACCGGACAGATGTCTGACGACATCAAATTGATATACCCAAAAGCTTTAATCCAGCAAGACCGTTTATTTTTTTTTATGTTGCTTGTGTTTTTTTTTTCTTTCGTTTTTTTTTTTAGTTTTTGGAACTTCACACTTTTTTCTTTCTCCCAGCTTCCAAAAGTCAGGAATTAGAAATTCATTTGGTATGACAAACAAAATATATCAGATGGAAAAATTTAAGTAAAGTGTATTAGGATGTCGTATGTTCTTGCTCTTTTTTATAAAAAAAAAAAAAAAAACTGAATGAAATATTGGGTCCCGGTATAAAGCATCAAAGAAGCTGGAATTGACAGAATATTTACTTTGGTATAAAAAAGTTAAAATTAATAACGATATTTTTCCTAAACGCCAATTTTCTCCTATATAAAGCTTATAAAAAGTTGGTAAACTGTGAAACCCAAACCAAACAAAATTTTTGAGAAATCTATAACTTCCCTTAAAAGTATCCAAAGGTAAGCAAATCGAGCTTAAACCGTATCTATCCAAACAGGTATTTAGTTACCAAAAAAAAAAAAAGATAGTTGTTTTTCTTTCTTTAGGATCTTTTGGCTAAAATGAAGTTTATCATTTTTTTTTGTAGCCAGATACGGTTTTTTGGCACCTTTAACTGCTTTATCTTAGCATAAAAGATTTTTTATTTGCCAAAGTGAAAGGAATTAAAATTTCAAAATATCTTTTCCAATTAACATCTAGGTGTGACCTCATATTACACTATAACTTGTCGACCTGTCAAACTTTGACAGGAATGTTAGAGTTGTAGTTTTAAAGTTGGTAAACTAAACAAACTAGAACAGTGAACGTTAACAAATTACTCAACTGCACGAGTTCGATTAAAAAATTGTTATAGAATTTCCATGTTTCCAATGTTGACGTGATCACTCAATTGGAATGAAAAAAGTCGTTCTAAATCCACTATTGGAAAAAAAATTCTACAAACAAATAAAAAATAATGAAGTTGTGACACTTTTTTGTTACAAACACAGATATCTACTTTTTCACAGACATTTATTTGAATTATGTGTTTGTTGACAGTTGGCATTCAATATTTTTTTTTTATTTGACAAAATGTTTCACGGTTTTTGAATTTTTTTTTTTAAATTAAAATTCTGTTCTTATTATGGTAACAAGTAGAACTTTTTGATTACACAATCAATTTTCAACAAAAATATATACAAATACAACGGAAATGCTAATTAATTATTTTTTTTTTTTACATAGAAATGGAATAAAAATGATCGTAGTTTATTGATATGGAATTGGTAATGCGATATTGGTTCAATATTTTGTGGTTCCGCGTTTTATTTATTTACTTAAACCTTTAAATCTATTCATGAATTGGTTTACATTTTGTTATTGTTGGATGTAAACAAGTTGAAGAGGGAAAAAAATTCAAATTAAGTTTAAGGTTTGAGCCGGTATTTCGGTTAAACAAATAATAAAACAACATTAGCATCAACAGTTTATTTGAGTTATTAAAAAGCTTTTATATTGACTGATGATGGGAAAGTATAAGTCCCTCCCAATCTATTAGGTAAGGTTGGAAATTGGAAATTTTCCAATTTTAATTTTTTGTTTTCACTTTGTTGTGTGTTTAACTTGTTTATTACATTGATTCTACATTTGGATAAACATAAATAAAACATGGCTTTTAATTAGGTCAAAAGTGAATCAGAATTTTAATATTTATTTGAGTTCATACCTGTTTCATAATGGATCTTTTAGCCAGAAATAATAACTATTTTTTTAAATAAATTTGGGAGTCAAATTTGATTCTTAAAATATTTCATTCATTTGTAAAACAATTGGAACCCTGACAAATTTGAATTAAAAAAAAAATCTATATAGAATATTTATTCCCAAACTATATCATAAAAATTTAAATTTTTATGTTGTCTTTGGTTGTATTTCTCCTTAATCTTTTCACATAATTTGAGAATACTTCAGGTTTACAGATAAAATATGATGTCACCCAATATTCAGTTGAAAAAAGGAGCACCCTACTTTGGCATGATAAATAAATGATCAATCGAGATTTGTGAGCGAGTTGAACAATTTTTTGGGAACCTTAATTTATTGTACACAGATGTTTGGTTAAGCGATCTGAAGTGGCAATTGGCAAGCCTTTTGTGTTAAACCAAAATTATCCTTGGAACACCTTAATTTATTTTAATTCAAGATAACAATATGGCTCTTATGAGTATTGGGATTATTAAATAATATCGTTACTGTAAAAAACAAACGACTGGGTCACACGTATTTGTTTTTATGACAAAAGTAGCTCTAATATTAATGCTTTTTATATATCAGTGGTATACTTTTATATATCAGTGCTTTTTGTGACAACATAATTTCAATATTGGAAATCGCATTTTGTATACAGTTACTTTTTGCAGAGTATGGCTTTAGCCTGTAGAGTGTAGATTATAAAATTTATAGTAATTTAGTTATTCAAGCTTCTTCTTTAGAAAATCAAAACTTTTCGCAATTTCTAATGTTTTCTAAGGTATTAATTAAGATACCTATTAGAATAATATAATTTTTTCTTTACATAAGATACGATAGTCAAAAATGCGTTTCAATAAATTGATAAAAGTTTAGCGAAAATAGGTTGTTACCATGCCGGGAAATCGAAATGTCGAAATGTCAAATTTTTGAATTTTTTCCTTCGAACCACCATCACTGTGTCAAATTAGAAGTTTCTTCGTTAAGAAACGGAAAGTTTTCCATAGTTTTCATTATCGTTCAGTTAGTGAGTCAGTTACTATTTTTGTCATTTTTGAAACCCTATATCTTAGAAACTACTCATCCTGAGTACCTGAAATTTTATGACGAGTTTGATTGGTACAACAAGCGAATTTTAAATTTACCCTGTGCCCCTTGGTCAACACTCAAATAAAAATTACAACAAAATTCATCAAAACATTTTTAAAACAAAAGAATTTTTCAAAAAAAAAAAAAAAACATTTTTTGATATAAATGACTTTATGCTACATATAACTTCTGCATTCATAACTCAAAACTCGTGATTTTCGAGTTATGACAGTATTCAAGAAAATGAGCGATATCTAAGTCATCTTCTTATCTTCTTTATAGGCCAAAGTATGTTTATCACTTGATTAAATTTATGGAGAGAATTTTTAGAAAAAAATTTTTTATGCAAATCATACCGGTTTTTTTGTTTTGTAAATAATATTAAACAAATATTTTTAAGAAACTATAAAAAAAAAGTTTTTTAAATATAATAAGCCCGTTTAAAAAAAAAAAATTCTTTCTGAAGATAGATAAGATAACGATAGGTAGGTACTTGCCATATGGGAAAAGTTTCGAAATCGAGTTCAACGAAAAAAAATTCAAGTGTAAGCTTTTTAACCAGGTTTATGTTTTAATGAATTTCTTTTCCAAAAATCATTATTAAAGGTAGCTGCCATAGAAACTTTTTTTGTATCCGTTTTTTTTCGGAACGACTAATTTAATTTCAGGGAATATTCTTATAGAAAAAAATGTGCATTTGCATATAGATTAGACTGGGCCAAAAAAATAAAATATTTTTTTTTTTGAAAGTTACTTCGAAAATCTTGTTCAGGATGATGAAAAAAAAAATTTGGTGAAAATTTGAGCCGTTAAAAAAAATTTTAAGAGGTCTATCATCGGTGTTTTTTATTTTTATACATGATATGATGTTTTACAACAGAACTGCTAGACGAGCAAAGTAAAAAAAATTTATGTTCATTTTTTCTTATATAAAATTAAATTTCCTACAAAAAAGATCTAATTGAAAATTTTTGTCAGACGAGCCGTATTCGAGTAATTAAGCTTTTTAAATCGAAGTGTTTTTTCAATTTGCCTGTTTCACTTTGGAATTTTGTGATGAGCAAATAAAAGAATAGAAAAATAAAACCTCGACAGATTCTTATAGGAAATTTAATTCTCTACAAAAAAGATCTCATAGTAATTTTCCCTAAATTGAGTTTTGAAGAAGTTATTCACGATTTAAATCGAGAAAAAAATTAAAAAATCAATTTTCAATTTCAAAATTTTCTAGTTCACTGAATATTCAATATTTTCAAATTAGCAAGATGTTTTCTTGTAGGGAACTAAACGTTCTATAAAAAGTTCCTTGGCAGCAAATTAATTGCTTTAACCGTTTAGAAGATAATCGTATTCAAATCGCAAATGCATACTTTTCATAAGAAAACTATTGAAATCAGTGGGCATTGGTTTTGATACGAATATCTTCTTAACGGTTAAAGCAATTAATTTGCTGCCAAGAAACTTTTTATAGAACGTTTAATTCCCTACAAGAAAACATCTTGCTAATTTGAAAATATTGAATATTCAGTGAACTAGAAAATTTTGAAATTGAAAATTGATTTTTTAATTTTTTTCTCGATTTAAATCGTGAATAACTTCTTCAAAACTCAATTTAGGGAAAATTACTATGAGACCTTTTTTGTAGAGAATTAAATTTCCTATAAGAATCTGTCAAAAAGTTTTATTTTTCTATTCACTTATTTGCTCATCACAAAATTCCAAAGTGAAACAGTCAAATTGAAAAAACACTTCGATTTAAAAAGCTTAATTACTCGAATACGGCTCGTCTGACGAAAATTTTCAATTAGATCTTTTTTGTAGGAAATTTAATTTTATATAAGAAAAAATGAACAGAAATTTTTTTTACTTTGATCGTCTAGCAGTTCTGTTGTAAAACATCATATCATGTATAAAAATAAAAAACACCGATGATAGACCTCTTAAAATTTTTTTTAACGGTTCAAATTTTCACCAAATTTTTTTTTCATCATCCTGAACAAGATTTTCGAAGTAACTTTCAAAAAAAAAAATATTTTATTTTTTTGGCCCAGTCTAATATACATAGATAGTTTTAATATCATATAAATCCAGAATAAAAAATTGAAAAACAAATTTTTGGATTTACAACGAGAGATTGATTTTTTTTTTTTTTTTCAAATATGTAAATATTTAAAAAATATTTTTTACTTTTTCGAAAACGGGATTTAATTTTTTTTTTTTTAAATGCATTTTGATAAGTAGGTATCTAAATATTTTAGAGACATCGCTTTTAATACAACGTTTGCAAAGTTTGATATAAATTATTGAGAAATTTTTGGCGATATTTATTATAAATAAAAACAAACTTCAAAATTCTTTTGAAATGATCTGTACTATACCAAAGTTGAAGGTAATCCGTCCACCTGTTTGGGCTGTGGGAATGAGTACAGATAAACGCACTATGAATATGAGTTGGTTGATGGACGAGTTTCCAACCTTGATTTTTTTTTTGCCACTAAACCAATATCTACCCAAAGTGCAAACTCGAGAGTTACCTAAAACGTTTTTCGACTAACAAATCCTTAGAAATCAGGGTCGATAACTGTGGGACACCCGTTATATCTCTTAAGCTAATGATATGATCTTAATGGGAAAGTCAATTGTTTGTTAAACGAGACATTCTTTTACTTTTCTCAATTTATAAAAATTAGAATAGAAAAATCTAAAAAATTTTTGAAGTGGCAAAAAAAGGATTAATTTGAAGGGGATCGAGGTGGTTAATAAATAGTATCTTCCAATACGCAAACAACTGATTACTTCATGTTTAAAGCTGTCATTAAAGTCAAGTTCAAGTATCAAGAGACCTTTTACTCTACAGTTATAGTGTTCGGGTAGTACGTATAAGTAATAGCAAATTCTTTCACTAAAAAATTGCCTTAAATAAAAAAAACCTAAATAAAATAAAACAACCTTCTCCAGTGCCAACTTATTTGCATTTCTTTAATCTAGTACTAATAAACCATAGTTACCTACTCTCTCAAAAAAAACCTGCAACTTACCTTAACGATCGTCTTATATATGAAATGCATATTTCAATGCAATTTCTATTCCACAACTGTAAATCGTTTATTATGCTGACCACAACCAGTATCCTGCCTTCACGATCAAATCCACCTGGTAAGTAGGCTGCTCGAGTTAATAACGCGTTTAAGACATCTTCCTCCATTACTTTTTTTTTTGCTTCTTTTTCTTATATGAAGTTTATATAGATATTGTATCTTTATTATTTTCACAAATAAACAAAAATACCAAACACACACGCACAGTTTTTTTTTTGTCCTTTTTCAAGTTGGTTTTTCGAGTTTAAGTTCGACTAGTTTTCTTGAACATATGTGAAATCTAATAGAAGACAACTTGTAGATGAAAAAAAAAAAAATAAGAAAAAGGAGTAAAAAAAATCAAGTTCTACAACAAATTAGCAGTGCAACAAATAGGCAACCACTCACTGTGCAGCACTTCACAATGCATTAACCACCACCGAACCGACCGATCCGACCACCGATCAGCGATCAACGATCAACAATCGCCTTCATATGCTTCACCGCGCGTTCAAGTTCGCTCGCATCCATCCGTCAAAAAAATTCATAAGCGATTCGGATGTTCATTATTATTTTCCAAGAGCTCACACTCTGCGTCCGGTCTCCATTTAAAATTCATAAAAAACAACAACAACAACAAAAAAGATACAAACTATCTTTTCTACCCAACCAGAACTCTTGGCAATTTACAGTTAATAAACTAGACCATCGTATCCATCGGATGGAAAAATGAAAATTATGCTCACGTTCGGTCAAGACAGCCAGCCACTAAGCTAGCCAGCGCAGCGTTTACCATTTTAGAAAAAGCGTGTGCCCATAAGATAGATAGTTTTGTATCTTTTTGTGTTGCTTCTTCAGTTTTTTTCTACACCGCGACCATATATGACAAACTCGTCAAAGTTGGATGTCGTGCGTGCGTCTTTAAAAAAAAACCTCCCTAACGACACCACCGCCCCCTGGCGTCACTTTTATGAGTTGCGCAGCTGAAGCTGAATCTGCTACCGCGAGACGCAGCGCAGCAGCGCAGAATTAATGATTAAAATTGAATTGAAATCTTTGGAAAAACAAGATTCTTAGCGGTCGATTGCTTCCGTATTGGAGATGTCGTTCCTCTTGTTTTGTCGTTTGTCGTATGTCGTCGTCCAGATACGACAAAACTTGAGTAGCACACACCTTTTCCATTTACAACCAAGCTAGCAGCAGCTAAACAGATAGCGCTATGGAATGCAGTTTTGTTTGCAGATACATTTTTTTTTTTTTACTTTTTTCTGAAATTTTATTTTAGCGACAAGCCAACGATCATATGTCACACGGAAAGCCTTTATTTACACCTTTGAAACGGTGTACAGAAACAGATATAACGTTACAGGGGGCGACGATCGCTATAGTTCGAGCTCGGGCACATGCAGTGTGTGGGACTAGTTGAAGTCGACCAAGACCGAAACGTGAACGATCAACTATCAAATTACTGCAACATTTCCCAACAAAAGTTGTTGTCCCAATTTTCCATCAGAATGTTAATTTTCCTCTAAGAGTTACACTGTACGATCGGTGAAGTGAGCGGTGCTGCTGTACGGCGAGCAAAAAAAAAAAAGAGAACGATAACAAGTTTTCACGATATTTAAACGCGCGGTAGTAAGTAAAAAACGGAGTTGGAGACGAAGAGATGCGTGGTAACGTATTCGTCAGATAAAAATGTTGGTACCTTTTTACTAGGCTTGGCTTGAGGAAGCCCGATCGAGGCAAAGTATGGAAAGCAACTAAAAACAAACCACGATCACTAGATACTGCTCGGTGAGTTAGCCAGCTTCATAAAAAAGCTTGGCTTATCCCCAACCTGGTTCGATTCAAACGAGCTTTTACGATTTAACAACACAAAAATCCACCTGTTGTGGAGTAAACAAGCTCTAAGAATGATACCTTTTGACGTGTTTTTCATTGAGAGAAAGAGAACGTGTGATGATAAAGTGATAACATCAATATAAGTGTGATTGTTGTGTTGAAGAGCAACGAAGCGTGTGCGCTCTTTGCCGCTTTTGAAGCACATGTTCTAAAGGTAAAGAGTCTTCTTTTTGATGTTCGGTGTTTAGACTTTAGAGTGATGATAACTTGATTATTATATCATGAAGAAAAAAAGTTAAACGATGTAGGTGTTGTGTGCCCTTTTAGAATAAATGGTAGGTATTTTCAATGGAGATAAATTGAGGCTTTCCGGTTTAGGAATTTGAGACCTTTGAGAGATACGAGTAAGTTGAGTTTTTTTTTTGGTAGGCGAGGTTTTAAAAACAATTTAAGGTCAAATTTAAATGTAGGTATGTTCTGTTTCAATTATAGGTGGGGTGTTAAAAAATTGTATGGGTTATTGTGTTAGATATGTAATTTTTACATCATTTTCAACTGTATTAACAATTCTATGAGTAGGTACCTACAGACAGTTGAAAAAAGTTGTAAAGCTTAATCTTAAGTATAGAAAAAAACTATATTTTAGATTTAACAAAAATTTAAAGAGGAACAAAAAAAACATTAGTTCAAAGTAATTTTTGGTTTTAAGAAGATGGATGGGTTAAAAGCCAAAGACGTAGAGGGTTGCAACCGACTACATTGTATACCTTGATATATAAAAGGGCTGTACTGATTTTGTCGATGTATATAAAAATGTAGGTTTGTACCTACTTTTATCTATTTGTTTTTTGTATTATTATTAAAATATTCACAAAATTTAACATGGCCACAAAAGTTATTTATAAATAAATTGCCGCACATTTGAAATAAAATCGAGTTAAACATTTTAACTGCATAGCTATGAGTTAAAAGCTGGAACTGAATTTGTTCAGCTTATAAGAATTGATCCGTGTTACAGAATTGATTCCCTGGCATTATGATTTTGTGTGTCATTCAAACCTAAAATTTTTCAAGAAGGAACTATTGAAAATGGAAATAATAACATTTTTGGCCAATTTCATGAAAGTTTAACCGTATTTGGAATAGTCTTTTTTTCCAGTAGACCTACCTTCATAGGAAATTAAATTCATATCTAAAAAAAAAGATCTATTAGCTTAATATTTTTCTAAAAATTTAGAAAAATATTGATATTCTTTACCTTATAAAAAAATGCAAAAAATTATTTTTGCGTTTTGCTATAGTGTAAAATTCCTTTGAATCCTTTGAGAAAATGTAAGTAAGAATACTCAAAAACAAGTGGATATTTTTCCTTTAAATTTCAATTTTTGAAAATTAAATGTGTTCACCACGTACTGGAAGCTTTGATTTCGCAGCCGTAGAACGTAAATTTTTTATCACTAGGAAACAATCATTTTGTTGATTAAAATAAAAAACCAATATAGGGTAAGTGGGGGCAAGACCGTTTTTGTACTATATTGTATGAAAAAAAAAAAAAATTAAATTGGCAAGACTTTTAATATAAAATAAATGGCTTCTGATGGTAAGATCGATTATGTCTGTAAGTATGAGCAAGTTTGGTTGAAATCCCGAAAAGTTATAGTAAATTTTGTGATTTTTCATCAAATCGTCATATTTTGTGTGAAAAGAAATTTGAACTTTTTTAAATGAAATATTTCAATGTTTTAACTTTTTCTTTTGTTGTTATAAGAGTTTGGAACCGATTAAAATATAGCATACGTTTGTGATTATTGCAAAAAGATTCCAAATTTTAAGATAGAAACGGTTAATAGGGCCCCCACTTGGGGGCAAGACCGTTTTTTGTTGGATGTTTTTTCAAAACGTATTATCTTTTGTTCAGTATTTTTTAATTTTTTTTTAATGATGAGATTTTCGACAAAAAAAACATTAAAGTTAATGAATAAACACTTTATTTTAGTTAAAAGATGTTTTTGTATTGTTTTTTAAGACGGTTAAACACTAAAGGGGTGGTCTTGCCCCCACTTCCCCTTAACTTTTTACAATTTAAAACTTTCAAGACTTTTGTTTTTTATCTGATTTATTCCATGATTTGAAACATGGGAAATCCCTCTGGAATTTTTGTTTTTTGCATTATTTTTTTTTTTTTGCCTCGTCAAGTCATTTATCATAAAAGTTCAAATTTTACAATAAATATTTTTTTTTTAACAATTTGTCTAGGCATAAGAAAACATTGTGTTTTTTCGTTTTTTTGGTCTCTAATTTTTAATAAACATTTTTTTTTACTAAATTTAGGTTCATGTAATGCGTATAAATATATTTTATTGGAAAACAGATTCTTTTTTGATTAGAAATAATTTTTTGGACCTGGGCATTGCGCGCCGCAAACTCGAGGCGTCAACTTTAAAGAGCTTCTTACTTCAAAAAAATTTTATCAATTCTTCATAATGTCAATAATATCACTTACTTTTCCATATTTCAATAAATGCTTTCGGGTTTCAAAAAAAAAATTATTGAAACTATATCGTAAGTTAATCGCGTAGTGCATGTTCTTTCTTTCGATATTGTTAACAATATCGGTACAACCCAAGTCGTGTACGATGATTGTACCGTGTATTCCAGGCTTAAGCCAAGAACTATCTTTTTATGAAAAATATTTTTTCGAAAATCATTATTAACGAACCGTCTTTTTAAAATCCGTTTTTTTTTTTTCCGTAATCACTTATCCGATTACAACGAGCATTTAGGTATAGCATTTTATTATTATTTACCTATATAGGTAAGGCAAAAGTAAAATTTTGAAAAAAATGATTTGTGAATTTAAAAACAAAATTTTAAATTTTTTTGTTGAAAAATCAATTTTTTGAGAACGTGATATGAATTTGATTGAAATTTCGGTTTTAGATGTTGATTAATAATAACTACAAAATGACATACCAATTTTATTTATTTTTTTTTTTTTTTCAAAAAATTCATTAATACAAAATTAGTTAAAAAAAAAATTAGTATCTTGAACTCTATAAGAGCAAGCTCATGCGACCCAGTTGTGCATTCTATTTTTAAGTCCATCCTTTTTATTTTGCAGCTGATTTCCCCTCTCTTTTATCCAAATTAAAAAAAAATATTTAAATTTAAAAAAGGGCACAATAAAAAAAAATATATTTACTTCAAAGTACTGTATTTATAGTTCTTTGGTTTTTAAAACTAGAACTATAATAATATCATAACTAATTACACCTCTGTCAAATCAAACGATATATTAGTCCCCAGTCCAATATTTAAGTGCTATTGTAAGAACTTTAACCGATACATTACATTTGTCATGAAAACAAAGATTCAGGATGGCTCATAAATAATTTTTGGGTTAAATAAAATAAAAAACTGAGTCACATAAACTTGCTCTTGTGGTTCAAAGACCCTATGAATTAGTCAACTAATTTAAGTGTTAGCCTTAGGTTGTGTTATTAATATTTATACATAGTCCCAAAATAAATTTTGCTTTTATTTTTTTTTATTTTGTATAATACAAATTTAATAAAAAAATCTGGTAAGCTTTTAACGAAATATATCTACGCGATTTTTGTGTGCGTATCTTTACATTTACGCTTTATTGTGTGCAGAATTTAATCAAAATCGTTAGATCCGTTTTAGAGAACATTGTAATAACTCGAAGATTCTGTATGGGAAGTAAACGTTCTAAGGAATATACAAATACATTTATATAAAAATAATAAAAGAAAAACTTTCAAAATTCTCTAAAAATCATCGGTATCAAATTTGAAGAAAATCCATTTTTTAAATCGATTTTTCAAAAGTATTTATTGCTTCAACTTTTAAGATTAAATTTTCTTAATTTTCATTCAGGAATCATCATCCGATATACCGATTTTATGTTAGAGAATTCTTAAGTTTTGTTTCTAAAATCGATTAAAACAACAACATCCTCATTCATTTGTCCCACTTATTTGAGCTTTTATTTTCAAAAATAGATTAACTGAATGCAAATGCACCAATCTATAGATACAACATTTTTAATTGATCGCCCACGGTGTTAAAATGTGTGTATCTATTTTACATTTACGTTATTTTTCCCTTCCTCAATCACTTTCGATTTCATTTTAAATCTGTCTGCGATATTTTTAGAACAATACGACCACTTTTCTGTGAAATAAAAATTACAAATAGATAAAAAGTGACATACCCAAAAAGATACTTTGTATAGTTCATCAAAAAATAAAAACAACAACAAAAATTCATTATAAACAACCACCGACCGGTTTGTTTTGCTTCCGGATCTCTCAGTATTTCCTCACTCACTCACACTCTTCCAACGATCGCCATTTTTTTTTCTCTCTCACGATCGTTAAGTTTTGAAACTTAACGAAATGTCATTTTCCTAACATTGGCAGCCATGATAATTTTTTTTCGATTTTCCTTATTTTCGAAAGCTCCATCCCAGATAGATGGTGTGTGTCTTCAGTGCTGAGTGCGCGATACGGGATTACTCAACGTCTAAAGAAAATATAGAAGAAAAAAAAAAATGGGTCCAAGAGATCCCGAAAAATTGTTGAAAATTTAAGAAAATTATTAATATTTTTTCAAACAAGCATTTTTTATTTAGAAAAACCAAATATTCGTGCGAAATCCTGCTAAATTCGTTTGTGCGATGCAAGAAAATTTCAAGTGAAAACTCAATTTTTTTGTGTTGTTCAGTGAAAATTGAAAAAATAGAGAAAAATCAAAAAAAGAAAAAAAAAATTATATTTCAATGAAGAAATTTTCTTCGTGGTTCATGGGAAATCAGCCAGGACGACAGCAGAAACAAGCGCAAAGTGGAAGACCTAAAAAGAATGTTCACTGGAAATCTGCAGGTAAAAAAAAATTTTTTTAAATCTACTGAAAAATGCATATTAAAAAAAAGTAATTTCACACCCATTTGAGGGAAGAATTGAGAACAATTTTCATCACATTCCACGTCGCGACGCCTTCATTGTTACATAGATCGGAGCTAGAAATGGGTATTTTTAGAATATTACTCTGAAGTGGTTGTGTGAAATGGGTTGTTCTGAATCAATTTTGCTAACTCAACGAAAAAGTTTTTTCTTTCTCCTTTTTTTTTTTTTTTTTGCAGTTGTTTGTCATGCGCGAAAAAACTTTTAATTTCGAAAAAGTTAAAAGCTTTTAAGTTGATAAGATTAGCGGTGTTTTTTGTGGATATTTTATGCTGTCAAACAAAAATAATAAGCAAAACAAATTTATTGTTGTTTTTGTTTTCCTTTTTTTGATCAGAGAAAGATGTGTATGCTAGAATATGAAGAAATAAGGTGAATTGTTTTGAAGTTCTTAAGAATGCAAAGGAAAAACAAGAGATATTTCTTAAACAAGATTTGAAAATGGGAATTTTTCGTTGGAGTTAAATTTTGATTAAGATAATAACTGGATGCTCTAAATTTTTGATTTTCTGTCTATTGCAAAAAATGCGCAGTTTAAATACTTTAACTTTAATATAAAAATATGTAGGTTTTGGAAAAAAGGAATGAAATGATATATGCAAACAAAATTGCAATATCGTATAAGAAAGCTAAGGTCGGTGTATACTTCATCTTACTATCTGGAATATACAAATTTGGAAAAAATAAAATTTTTCTGACTCCCTTCATTTTGATAAAAAAAAAAACAAACATGTACTCATTTGTGGACATGATAAAATATTATGATGAAATTATTTTGTTTGAAACAAGAGTATCTAAAGAAAAAGTGTAAAAACTTATTAATTTTATTTAAACACTTTTTTGATAACTTGGATAACTCACTTGATCTTCAAGAACATGCGATCGCACGTGAACATTTCTCTCGCAAAGCGGGGACTTTTTTATTTGAACCTTTCTTTAACAATACCTAAATTAAATAATTAGAAAAAAACTATTTTTTTCCCTTTTTTTTAATTTTTTCATTTAATAAATGTTTTAAAGAAGAATTTTTTTTTATTTTATTTGTATGTGTCCGTAGTATCTTAAGAATGATATTTTTTTTTTATAAGAACCCAACTTATTTTTATTTTTGTTAAAAAAGTATATTTTATTTTTGTTAAGATATCTTTTGAATTTTCCTTTTAAATGAAATTAAAAATTTTCTTTTACGAATATTTAAAATATTTAAATAAAAGCTTTAAGATTCTAATCAAATTTTATTATAAGAGCGAGTTTTTGAAACCCAGTTTTGCATATGCAAAAAAAGTGGGTCCCGGAGGTCCGTCTGTCTGCCAGTCAGTCTGTCTGTCTGTCTGTCTGTCCGTATAAGGATCTACAGCCTAAATTGATGGACCGATTAACATAAAACTTTGTATGTAGCATTGTTTGGAGACTCTCAAGATGAGTTTTTGGAATTAATTTTTTTGGTAGGTACCTGCACGGAGAAAACATAACGCCAGGGATAACTTTACTTCTAGTATATTTAATCAGAATAAAGTTGAATATACCAGAAATAAAGTTAAATATACCAGAAGCATAGTCATCCCTGCCTTATTTTTTCTCTGTGTGTCATATAATATATATATATGTGAAAAGTTTAATTTCTCAAAAACGGTTCCAACAACTTTGTTAAAAAAATTCAAATTTTAGTTGTTATCATTTCGTAGAAAAATTTTTTTTCGAATCATTATTATTAACCTTTTTTTTCAATCTTATTTTCTGACAAACTATTAGTTCAATTTCAACGAATTTTTTTTTAATTCAATAAACATTTATATTATTTCAATATAAATCAGAAATAAAAATTTGAAAAAATTTATTTTTGGATTTGGATTTTTTTTTTGAAAAATCAAATTTTTGAAAATTTTTGAAATTTTGGTTTTAGATGTTGATAAGTGATTTCTACAGAATGGCATGCCTAACTATTTTATTTAAATTTTTTTTTTTTTTTAAATCATTTAAACCCTTTAAATGCCAAGCTTTTTAAGGTCCTACAATTTTGCATAAGTTGGCTATCAAAAATGGCTGACACTGCAGACAAAGGCTTAAAAAAAATAAGTTTAAAAAAAAACGGACTTTGAATTTTTTTTTCTAAAAATGCATCTTAATAAAAGAAATCAAATTGCATACTTCTTTTCGGGGCAATTTGATTTCAGATGTTATTTTTTATGTTTGAAAAATTAATTTTTTGTTTTTTTTTTTTCATATACATTTTCTTAATTTCTATTTAAAAGTTCTTAAACATTTAAGTAACTTCGTGTGACCTAGTCCTGCATTTTATTTTTTATGCATTATCTTCTAATATTTTTTTTTTTTAATGAAAATAAAATTTTTGTTCGAATATGTAGGTTTTATATTACAAAGCTAGCTTATCAAATTTTTTTTATAAAAGGCTATTTTAGCAACTCAGTTTGTTATAATATTTTTTTTTCTTCTCTTTGATAAATTAAAATAATATGCAAGACTTCCTCTTATGGCAAAAGATGCATACAAATTGAAGTTTTTGGTGTAAAACTGCATGAAGAACGAATATTTTTTAACTTAATTTTGTAGGACATTGAAAAAAAAAAACTATTTTAAAATTTGATTTAAGAAATTAAACTTCTTTTTACATTAAGTTTGATATTTAGTATTATTTGTTAGTCGAGACTAGCAAAAGGATGTTTAGAAAAAAATAATAAAATCTAAATCTTTTAAATCCGTTTTTTTTTTTAACATTTTTTTATTAATACAAAATTTCAAGCATTAAAAAAATCATTTGATTTATCATTTTAAACATTATTAATAAAGTTTAAAAAACTTGATTGCTCCGTTTTGAAAAAAAAATTATATAAAACAAAATTTGGAATTTTTTTTCTAAAAAGCCAAAATTTGTTTTTTATTTTTTATTTTAGCTTTAAAGTCGATAAAACATTTTTAACAAATTTTTTTGCTGAAATCTGTCTAGTCGTCTGCAAGGAAGTCAGAAATCCAGAAAATTATTCTATGCCAGGTATCGTTATTAAGGGTTAAAAAAATATATATTTTTTCAAAAGTACGAAGTTATTTGCTTCTGTACGTTGAAAAACTTTAATCAAAATCAGCCATTTTTGAAAAATAAATTTTTTCCCATGTTGATTCCTTCTACCTACATAATCGCAAGTAAAAATTGAGTTTTTATTCTAAGGGTAAGTAAGGCTTGGTTTGTTTGTGAAATCAGCAAACAAAATTTTAAATTTATAAAAAGGTAACACAAAAGAATATAAAGAACGAGTTTTGGTTCCTTAGATATTTGCCACCAAACAAGTTTTTTTTTTTTTTCATAAATTCTGCAGCCGATATCTTTTGACCAAAACCTAAAAATTGGTTTTGTACTAAAGATATGGGCTCAGTATCAACAAGTCTACGCATAAGGGTAAACAAATTTCAAATGTGTTATTATTTTTTTTTTGTATTTTTGAAAAAAATCCAAGGGGTAACCCTTGTCAAAAAAAAAATGCATTTATAAAAATTTCCTCCAAAGGTCTTTTTAAGCTCTATTCATAACTGAAAACCAAACCTTTCTTGGAGGTCTGGTTCCTGAGATATCTCCAAACAAACATTTTTTTTTTACATTCCAAAGCCGAAATCTTTTTTTATAATACTCTTCAAACTAAACTCTTCGAACTAAACTTCCTCAATAAATGTTTACAATATACTTATCATATCATTTTGTGTACATCATTTTTTTAGAACGACCATCACCGCCGGGACGTCCCATCCTCATCCCCCTCTCCGACCAACAACCCGACGTAGTAACCTTAAAATGGGAACGACCAAAAATCGACGGAGGTTCACCCATCACCAGCTACATCATCGAACATCGTCGCATGGGTTCCCCCCACTGGGTTCGCTCCACTCCCGCCCCCGTAACCGGATGTGAAGTATCCATAAGTGGTTTAGAACCAGGTTGGCGCTATCAATTCCGTGCTATTGCTGAAAATGTCGTTGGCAAATCCGATCCAAGTGAACTGTCCGATCCGCTGACTGTGACTTTGCAAAGAAATGCCATCAGTGTGCCAAGATTTGCTAACGAACTCACCGACATGTCCGTTGTGGAAAATGAACGCGTCGAGTTTCGAGTATCTGTTCTGGGGCAACCACAGCCCGAGATAAGTTGGTTTAAAGATGGCTACGAGATTTTTAGTAGTCGACGAACGAAAATTGTAAACGACAACGACGCTAGTGTATTGATTATCCACCAGGTGGCACTGACCGATGAGGGTGAAATTAAATGCACAGCAACGAATCGAGCTGGTCATGTTGTAACCAAGGCTAAATTGATGGTTGAAGCTCCCCCAAAAATTCGATTGCCACGGAATTATGAAGATGGTTTGATTGTTGAGGCTGATGAAGTCTTGAGATTGAAAGTGGGCATTGCCGGACAACCACCTCCGTCAGTGGTTTGGTTACATGAAGGAGAATTTATTACAAATGGCGGTCGACATGAGTTGGTAACAACGGACAAGAATTCTTCACTCAAAATTGACAACGTTAAACGCATAGACCGCGGCGAGTACAGTATAAAAGCTGTGAACAAGCTAGGAGAAGATGCGACTTCTTTCCTGGTTACCGTCACTTCAAGGCCTTATCCACCGGGAAAAGTTCGCTTAAACACCTCTTACGGAAAATCTGCTACCCTCTCCTGGACCGCTCCTGAAGACGACGGAGGCTGTAAAATTGGCAACTACATCGTTGAGTACTTCCGGATCGGTTGGAATGTCTGGCTTAAAGCTGCAACCACAAGACAGCTTAGCACAACTTTGAACGACTTGATTGAAGGCTCTGAATATAAGTTCAGGGTGAAGGCTGAGAATCCATATGGACTCAGTGACCCTGGCGAAGAATCTGATGTTCTATTCATACCCGATCCAAAGCGTGGGCTGAATTCGCCCGACGGCGATGAAGTGAATAAGCCAGTTCCACCTCGGCGCAAGACCTTATCTCCTCAAAGAGCGGTCCCAGATGGTGAAGAGAGAAGCGGGGAGACAACTCCAAGACAACCATCACCATTACAGAATCGCAAAACAAAACCTCAAATTTTGGATAACGAGGACTTGCACCGGGAGATGTCTTATGGAACTAATCTTACAGAGTCTCGAAGAACTCCACCATCGCCAACACAAATGGCTGTTCCGGGAACAGGTTTGACCAGGCGCAGTCCAAGTCCGAGAATTCCCGATGGAGATGAAGAAATCCAAACGGCACCTGTTCTTCCAAAGAAAATGCTTCCAAGACCAGCTCTTGCACCTTTGTCACTACCATCAGAGCCTTCTAGACCAATCTCCCCAACAGTATTTCCACTCAAAGCTGTTACAACTCTCAACTCACCATCAATAGCCCCTGCCTTAAGCCCAGTTCTAACATCGGCACTTGCACCGATTTTGAGATTTACACCTGCAACATCAACTCTTCCTGCTCCACTACCAACACCGCCATCTCCTCAAACTCCATCGCCACTTAAAACTCCAATAGAATTGAAGCTTAAAGAACCTCCAAAGAAACCACTTTTGAAACAATCAAATACTCAACAGACTAAGGAACCTCCGAAGAAACAAGCCGAACCGGCTAATGAACCTCCAACGATGTCTCGAGTTCGTAGTTTAAGTCCCCCGGGACCAGTCAAGAAATCTACACCACCTGAGACTCTTCCAGAAGTTCCGAAAGTCACCAAACCCCCTCCGGAAACTCCTCCAGAATCAAAGAAGACCTCCCAGGCTCTACAACGAAGTGAAGAACCAATAGAACTTGAAGTACATCATCGTGTTCAAAGGTATTCCAATCGAACATTCAGTCCGGAAAGAACAACATCACAAAATGGCGCACCAAATGGTGCACAAAATGGTGCACAAAATGGCGCCCAACCAAATCCAACAATTGAAATTAGCGCTCCAGCTAGCGAACCATCAGCTCCATCGGATCCAGCTCCTTTGTCAGAAACTGAGAAGCTTGATGAAGTCCATACCAGCAATGAGTTTATGTTGGTTGTCTTCCAGAAAAATAGCAAGGTCAAGGATACAGAAAGTAAGTTCTGATATTATTTAATTTCCTACTACTATTTTTTCTTACCACTTTTTTCTACTACTTTTTTTTATTACTTTTTTGTACTTATTTTTTCTACTACTTTTTTTTACTTTTATCACTACTTTTTCCACTACTTTTTTCTACTACTTTTTTCTATTACTATTTTCTATTATTTTTTTCTACATATTTTTCTACTACTTTTTTTTACTTATTTTTTCTACTACCCACTTTTTTCTACTAATTTTTTCTACTCCTTTTTCTACTACTTTTTTCTACTACTTTTTTTTATTCCAGAGCAAGACTCCTTCGATTTGGAACTGGAAGAAGCACTTCAACCACCACCAATTTCTATATCAGCTCCTGATCTAGCTTCCCTGGAGTTCTCCAATCTTCACACTTTCCCACTTCGGCGATCAGTAAGCTCAACGGAATTACTTTACGAACGTGCCATGGCAAGATTCTATGAAGCTGTCGAAATGGAAGAAGCTGAAAAGGCTAAGAAATTGAAGATTTCCCAAGAGAAATCGGTTCCGGTTCCAACAGTGAATCCGGTCCGAAAACGCCTTGGATCGATGAGTGAAGCTGAAAGGCAATCGTTTGAAAGACGTAGCGAAAGACGTCGTCAGTCTGCTGATATGGTTGGAGGGAATAAATCAAAATGGGACTCTAGTGATAGTTTGGCTAGTAGAGGAGGGCTCTTGAGAACCAGAGGTATGCTTAATCAAATCAGTCAAGACACTGATGATGGTAGTGACTATTTTGAACGGCCTAGAGCTTTCCATAAACAGATTAGTCAAGAAACCGATGATGGTAGTGAATATCAAGATCGACCAAGACGCATGCAGAAGCAAATCAGCCAGGAAACTGATGATGGAAGTGATTATCATCAACGAACTGGTGCAAGCTTTGATGTTGAGTCCGACTACACAGCAAGTACAGAATCGGTTTCGGAAGATTCGATAGAAAAGTTTAAGAGGGAACTGGTAGCTCGAACTCGTTCAGCTAGCACCGAACTAGAAACCTATCATCCAAGAAGCATGTCAGCAGGGGTCTTTACACCTTACCGAGCTCCAACACCTGAACAGTCTGTAGTTGTTCTCAATCGACCAATGCCTTTGGCAAGTCCAGATTTCGTTCCAAAGCCGATTCTTAAAAGACCATCTAACGAAAGTGTCGGAACCGAAGAACCAGTTTCTCCAACAAGTGTCCACCCACCCAGTTCACCACCACCAATGAGTCCAACCATGCCAACAAGCCCGATCAATGATAAATCCGATAAGTCTAAAGGCTTTAAGTCATTCTTCAAATGGGACAAGAAAACTCCGACAGAGAAAAACACCGAAGCTAATGCTGAACCGCCTCAACCAGCACCGCCAAAGCCCCAGCTCAAGTCTGAAACTAGTGTCGAGACTAAACGAAGAATCAAGGAAGAAGAAGAGCGAGCTAGAATTGAAGCCGAAAGGATTTTCCAGGAAGAAGCTAAAGTTGTTGCTGATCATTATGGAGATATTGTTCGGCAAGTTGGAAACACTAGGAAATATAATCCTCCGTTATATTTGAACGCTGACGAATTGAAGAAAGCTGCGGAAAAAGCTGAACGGGAAAGTCATACGGAGAATTCAAATCCATCTCAAGGCAAGACTCGGCTATCATTGATCGAACGTCATCAAACTCAGCATGTGACCACAAGTCCAAGTCGAATGCATATGAAAGACAAAGAGGAAAAGAAAGTTGAGGAGGTCTTCAGTGAAGAAGAGGCTACTCCTTCGTCGACTTCACAACTTTCCCAGCGTTCGGAAAGTCGAGGTAGGAAGAAGATTGTTAAAGTTAAGAAGATCATCAAGAAAAGAGTACCATCTAGTACTCGATCGAGAGAGGCATCTTCAAATAGACGTGCAACGAGTGTTGAAGCTCCGCCGGAAGACTATAAAAATAGGCAAGTTGCCCAGCCTAAGGCAGCTCCTGAACCTGTTCAAGTGAAAAAACAACTTCCTGTTGAACCAAAGGTTGTAATTCAACAACAAACTGCTTTAGTAGCTGTTCCACAGAAATCTCCCGATGAACTTTCTCTTGAAGCCGAAGAAAAAGTTCGTTCAGCCTTGAGTTATATGACCGATGTTTGTCTCTTTATTGCAGCCTGCTATGTGTACTTGTTTAAAGATGCAAGACTGGTTCTACCGATTTTGGCTTTGATGGTCTATCGACAGTTGGGTGAGGTCATTCGAAATAGTATTCCAGAATGGATGAAGAAGAAGAAACAATGACCATGATATGGTTTGCAAATTTCGTGACTCTTTTATTTGTGTGTGTTAAGTTTTATAATGTTCTCAGAGAAGCTGGGACGATATTGTTTTTTATTTGAATCTACCAAAGGTTGTATACTTTCTGTATACGAATAATGTTGAAATATTTTTTTTTTTTGCCTTGGACATCTTTATTTATTTAACTTACTGTAAACCTTAAAATATAATAACTTTAATAAAAATTACTTCTAAATTTATAAAAAAAAAAAAATTGTTGATTTTTATATTTTAACCCACGGGTGCGAATTTTGGCAGGACAAAAATAAAAAGTGGTCACAAAAAAGTGTCTTTATAAGATTGAAAATAATTGTTTGGAATATGTCAGTACAATATTCGAATTCCTCAGAAAATTCTACATCAATTTCATATATGATTCTCTATAAAATAGTGAGACCGAAAAAAGTTCTAGCGACATGAAAAAGTATAAACCAAATTCGCAAAAAAGAGGTGTGCCTACAGAGAATTAATAATATTCGACAGCGAAATTTAAAATTTAAAAAATACAACGACTTCTGTTAAATTTCCGGTTCCACATTTTTTTTTACAGTTTGAGAGCCATTGGTTAAGTACAAGGTACAGAGAATCTGAAAAGTATGCAGCATTACGAAAATTGACATCACGTACCTACATTTATATACGAAAACACCTTTAGGTATGCTATTTAAATGTAAACATTGGAAAAGTAAACACTTCCGGTCATTTAAATAAACGGTTAAAAATTATTTCGAATTTAAAACCAATCAGTCGAAACAAGACTACTTAGAAATTAAAAAGTGCCTATAATATCTTAAATAAGGTCCCAAAGTAGAATTTTGTAAAATGATATTTAAGAAAAGTTGATGAGAAACTATACAAATATTTTAAGAGACATTTTTTTTAATACCTTAGGACCTCAAAAATCAAAACGATTAAAAACGAGGACTACGCCCTATAGCTGACTACAATGCAAAATAATTTAATAAGGTCCAAAATGGCAATTATTCAAACTTTATAAAAAAAAAAAAACAATGGAAATAATGTTTACAATTTTGTTGTCATTTGGAATAAACGTTTTTTTTAGTTTGGGGTTCTAATTTCATAAAAAAGTTGCTAGAATAAATTATGACTTCAAAAATTGATATGACACGAAATCAAATAAAATAATTGGTGGCCCAATTACTAAATAATTCAGTGAACTTAGTCATTATTTGGCATAAGACTCACAAACACTCAGGAGATCTAAACTTTTAAATGCCATTAGGCAGCTTAGATTCATTTTCCTAACTCTTCAAAACTAGAACCCTAAGATTAAGCATGTTCAAATATTAAAATAAATGACTCAAATGACTACTTAGAAAACGCATAAAATAAGGTCCCAAAATAGAATTTTGTAAAACTTATAATTTAAAAAAACATTTATTTTAAACTGTTGAAATAATCAGCTCACTCTTTATTAGAATACATTACTCTATTGCAGGGTCTTAATTTCATACCAAAGTTCTTAGAATAAATTAGGACCCTAAATTTTAAACGGCATGAAATTCAATAGTCCCAAAAATTATTCAGTGAAATTAACCCACAATTGGTAAGAGACAGGGGCGTACACTCCCTTGGGGCAAGCGGGGCTGTGCCCCGGGGCCCCCGACCGACCCCAGGGCCCCCACTGGAGACAATGCAGGGAAAAAAACTTTTAGCATAAATTGAGTTACGAAGTAACCAGGGAGACAAATTATGTCATTCAGTGTAATGTATAATGCATTTGTAGCCACACAATATATGTATGTATATTGATTTTAAAAAAAGTTACCCCAGGGGCCCAAAAAAAAAAAATAAACTGCTAACTGCTTTTTTAAAAGAAAAATTATAATTTTATCTAAGGGCCCCAAAAAATATTACTTGAAAAATCTTTGCCACAAATAATACATAAGGGGCCCAAAAAAAGCAAAAAAATATTATTTGAGGATCTTCAAAAGGGGTTCAAAACAATCAAATGGAAAATTAAATATAAATTCAGGGGCCCCAACATAAATACATCAGGGCCCAAAATAAAAACATTACGTTATTGGTGGCATTCCGAATATTACTTCAGAACAGAGGCCCCAATACCTATTAATTCTTGGCTAAAAAAAATTATATTACTATATTTTAGGGGCCTCTAAAGCCTGGTTCGCTGCTCGCGCTAAATTTTAGCTCCCATACAAATTATCGAAAAATTTTAGCCGAGCTAAAATGAGTGCCATACAAATTATCAATAACTTGTATGGGAATTTTATCTCGGCTAAAATTTAGCTCGAGCAGCGTACCAGGCTTAAGCACTTAATTTTGAGGCTCTAAAAATAATTTTTCAAGGGCCCCAAAATAAAAAAAAAATATGTCTGATGATGGAAAATAAAATATGTATTTATTAAAAAAAATTTTATTTTAGGGATCCCTAAATATTTAATTTTGGGGGCCCCTAGTACAAGTGTTTACTACTTTTATGAGAGACATTTAAAGTAAGTATAGCAAAGTGCATTACGAACATATTTAAACATTAAAATAAACCTAAAAATAAATAAGCCATACAAAAAAAAAAACCTATGGCGTATACGTAATTTTTTTTTTTAACAAAGGGGCCCCCAAATATCAAAGGGGCCCCAAAATTTAGTCTTACCCTGGGGCCCCGGCGACTCAACGTACGCCACTGGTAAGAGACCCAGAAAAAAATAAAATAAAATGAGGTCTCAATTATAAATTTAAAACATGATGAAATATACACAAATAATAATAATTAATTTTTCTAAAGGCTTGACCACACCGGAAGGGTACCTATGCGGTAAGGCTAATTGTATGAAAAAATTCCAAACTGGAACATCGATATTTAGGTGTGGAATTTTGTTCACACAAGTACCTACTTGTACTGCTACCGCATACCTTCCGGTCAAACTTTTACTCTTCAAAATTAAGAAGTTTCAAAAGTCCGGAGCATATTAAAGTAATGAGATATTATCACAATTCTTGACTCCTTAGAAATTAAAAAGTGCCTATAATATCTTAAATAAGGTCCCAAAGTAGAACTTTGTAAAATGATATTTAAGAAAAGTTGATGAGAAACTATACAAATATTTTAAGAGACATTTTTTTTAATACCTTAGGACCTCAAAAATCAAAACGAATAAAAACGAGGACTACGCCCTATAGCTGACTACAATGCAAAATAATTTAATAAGGTCCAAAATGACAATTATTCAAACAATGGAAATAATGTTTACAATTTTGTTGTCATTTGGAATAAACGTTTTTTTAGTTTGGGGTTCTAATTTCATAAAAAAGTTATGCTAGAATAAATTATGACTTCAAAAATTGATATGACACGAAATCAAATAAAATAATTGGTGGCCCAATTACTAAATAATTCAGTGAACTTAGTCATCATTTGGCAAAAGACTCACAAACACTCAGGAGACCTAAACTTTTAAATGCCATTAGGCAGCTTAGATTCATTTTCCTAACTCTTCAAAACTAGGACCCTAAGATTAAGCATGTTCAAATATTAAAATAAATGACTCAAATGACTACTTAGAAAACGCATAAAATAAGGTCCCAAAATAGAATTTTGTAAAACTTAATTTAAAAAACATTTATTTTAAACTGTTGAAATAATCAGCTCACTCTTTATTAGAATACATTACTCTATTGCAGGGTCTTAATTTCATACCAAAGTTCTTAGAATAAATTAGGACCCTAAATTTTAAACGGCATGAAATTCAATAGTCCCAAAAATTATTCAGTGAAATTAACCCACAATTGGAAAGAGACCCAGAAAAAAATAAAATAAAATGAGGTCTCAATTATAAATTTAAAACATGATGAAATATACACAAATAATAATAATTAATTTTTCTAAAGGCTTGACCACACCGGAAGGGTATGCGGTAAGGCTAATTGTATGAAAAAATTCCAAACTGGAACATCGATATTTAGGTGTGGAATTTTGTTCACACAAGTACCTACTTGCACTGCTACCGCATACCTTCCGATCAAACTTTTACTCTTCAAAATTAAGAAGTTTCAAAAGTCCGGAGCATATTAAAATAATGAAATATTATCACAACTCTTGAACAAAATTAGTCCCTAGAAATGACAAAAGACCCATAAGGCTCAAAAGTAGGATTTTCTAAGATATTATTTAAAAAAAATTGAAATAATTGGATCACTCTTCTCTTAAAATAAATTAAGACCCCAATAAACTAAAATATCACGAAAATAAGAGTTTGCCTCAAAAGTAATAACTAAATGGTGCCCTATTCATTTATCATTAAAATCATTCCATTACTGACAAAAGATAAAAAAAAAAAAATAAAATGAGATCTTAAATATAAATTAATAATCAACATTCTGCTTGGTTAAAAACAAACAAGAATAAATTAGGGCCCACAAACTGAAATGATACAAATTAAAGAGTTTGCCTCAAAAGTCGTGACACATTAATAATAAAATGGCCATTCATTGTTCATTAAAAACATTACATTAATGGAAAAAGACCCACAAAAACTATAATGAGGTCCCAGTAAAAAAAAGGTAATTAATAACATTTAACAAGGACGTTAGGATCCTAAATTTATAATTAAGAACAAATTGGACAAAACAAAAAAACTAAAAACACACAAAAATTTGAGTCTGGCTCAAAAGCCTCGACAAATTTATTATTAACCCTTTCGGACCCAGCGTTACTCTCATGTAACATATTTTTTAAAAATTCGTAAAAAATATTCATTAAATAATTTTTTAGGTTTCGATGGCTTAATTGAAAGATAATGCCTAGATACTGGATTATTAAAATAAGTTTGTCAAATATCATATTTTTAATTTTTTTTTTCAATCGAAAAAGGGTGTGAAATTTTTTTTTGAAAAAAATTTTTTTTTATAAATGGTCATGATTTTGAAAAAAAAAAGATATAAAAAATGTTAATCCAGAAATTGTTTTGTTTTTTTTGGTGGCCAGGCAGTGCATTTTACTAACATGTAACATGAGAGTAACACATTAGTTTATTTATTTATTATTTTGGAAAAAAACCTTTTGCTATTCATATTTCTTAGTTGTGATGTGATTTTCATAGCTTGGGTTCGAAAGGGCTAATAAATTGGTACCCCAATAATTTTCCAGTGAAATCAAACCATAAATGACAAAAGGCCCACATTTAAAAAGGGCTTTTCTTTTTTTTAGGGTCCTAAATGCATAGTTAAGTTCTTAGAGCAAATTAGGTATTAGGGCCTCAAAATGAACATTGAACAAAACAAGAGTAGGCCTCAAAATTCAGGACAAACTCAGAGTAAAATGATACCTCATTAATTGATAGCTTAAAATAAATCATACAATAAATGACCCACAAGAAATAAAATGAGGTTCCAAATTTAGATTTTGCTGAATTTACAAAAACAAAGTCATCATTTTGCTTGTTCAAAAAAACGTTTAACAAGAAAAGTTTCTTTTTTTTTTTTGAGGTCCTTAATGCATACTTATGTTTTTATCATAATTTACGACCTCAACAGACTTTTTTTTAAAGAAGTCATAAAATACATATACCTACCTAATGGACTTTTCTAAAAAATTTCTTAGCTGTTCATCAATGTTCATGTTATATTAGTTTCCCCCGGACTTACAATAGAAAAATGTTTTTTAATTTAATTTTTAATAAATTTTCTCTTGAGTTGTTGTGTATCTATTACCTTAATTTGTTAGTGTTTTCAATTTCCCGATGTCGAGTTGGTAATATCATAAATCATAGCACTTACATCTAAGTTCAAAACGACTTAAGTTAACAATAATTTATTATTAAAAATAACCATTTTTCCAATATACTTGTATTATTACAAGCCTTATAAAATCAACCTTGTGAAAATTATTAAAAAAAGAAAAATGTCCAACTCATCACATCAACTGTCATTCTTTAAGTAGCATCACGATCGCATTCACTTTCTAGCATTTAATAACAACAACTCTCGTTTTCCATCGGATAATTGGTATTACATTTTGTGACCAAACAAGCATCATCTGAGAGCTGCTATAGGAGCAGTATAACAGAGCCACAGAGACCGGCCTACAAACAAATCTTCTAACTGCGCACAGTGATTTACTACCTCAGATAAGTATCATCGTGTCTTTTTTGTTGTCGAAGTCATAGCATCGTTGTCGTCGCAATATATAGTCACTTAAAGAAAACCAAACATCTTATAGTGGCCCTCGCCTTTTTTGGAAACTAGGGCGACCTTCAAAGAAAGCGTAACCGCCAACCTGGGTTTGAAAACAAACATATGAACATAATGTTGGTTCCCGGAGTAAAAAAAAAAAAAAAAACAATACAAACTACTTGATCACTGTCAACAGCTCTTCTTAACCTGCACCACTGCCACACAGAGCATCCAGTCGGTATCAGCAACAGAATTGAATTCATTCAACAAAAGGTTGCAAGGAATTTGTGAAAAGTGAAATTTCGAACGCGTCTTCGTTGTAAGTATATCTCTCGGGGGACGTGGACATGAAAAACGAGAGTGCTTCTCACGTGCCAATTTTGGAGGCTGGTTCAATGGCTTTTGGTCCTGCCTTGGCTTTGAGAGTGACTTTATGGTTGTAATCAGCAGCTTTGATCTTTTTTTTAATGTTCATTGAAAGTAGTTTAAAAAAAAACACAAGAAAAAACGATTTGACTTGGGTTTTGATGAATCGAACGTAGCTTACCCGTTTAATCGGTTAATTGTCCTGCAAAAAAGAGCATTAAAAACCCGAATCATTATAGCAATTGAAAGATACTTATGTATGTAGTATCTGAGCTGAATTTCGTGGCCGCCGCCGCCTTTCAATATGTAAACTCCCTTTGTCCATTTTTCGTTTTTTTTTTTGAGATATTTCACACCTTTACTTTTTTGTAAAATACCTTTTTTCTAGGATTGAAAAATAAAGCTCGAGTAATTGGTTAACATGGAAAATGTAATAGAAGTCAAAATCGTGAGTTTTCAAAATAAGAAAAAATGGAAAATTTCTAAGTTCGCAGATTAAATACCAATTGTCACAGTTTGCAATTTAGTAACATCAAAATATTAGTATTAAAAGAGATATTTACTTTTAGGGTATGATTTAGCATATTAAATCTTGAAATTGGTATCCTTGCAAACAGCCAAGATTTAGGAAAGCTTTTTAGTGTACACGAATAATATTTGCTGCGTACAAATTGCTAGTTTAAATACCACTAAATTTTTAGTTATAGGATGTAGGTCCGTTAGATTTTTAATGCTTTAAATAGAATTAGGTCGAAATTGTTCGCCGAAATTCGGAGCTATGAACTTAACTGGCTATGTATGCTTCAATCATCTCGATATCTTCTTTAACCCCAGGAGTTATGGAATTTTCCTAACAAAAGCCACTTTAAAAGGGGTTAACCTTCGATTTTTCCAAAATCAAAAAAAAAAAAACATAGACTTGTAATTTTTGTACCTAAATATGCAAATAACTCAGCAACGAATCCTCAAAGAGACTTTTAATTTTTTAATTATGAATTGGGCTTAAAAAGACCTTTCTTTTGATGCCTCACTCGAAGGATTTGGAAGAAATTTTTTAAAATGATTTTTTTCCGAAAACTAAAAAAATAAAATGCACGACTGGGTCGCACGTACTTGCTCTTGTAGTTCAAAGCAACTTTATCTTAAATATCTATTGGAAATTTAAGATTTTGTGAAGAAAAAAAAAATAAAAACAAAAGTTAAAAAAATTCAATTTTTTTTAAATTTTTTGAAAAACTTTTTTTTAATTTTTTTTTTACATTTTACACTTCAACACCTATGATGTCTGTAAATTTTGAAAAAATTGACTTATGCTTTGATGAAATATATGGACTTAAAAAACATGTCAATTTTTGAAAAACGGCAACGCCATATTTCCGCTCTTGGCATTTTTTGAGAAAAACTAAAAACGCAGTTTTGTTGGAATCAATAAGAGTACTGCGAACACCAAATTTAAACGAAATCGTTAGAGCCGTTTTCGAGAAATTTGAAATACCTCGAAAACGTTATATGGGAGATATGCGTTAAATTGGAGATATTAAAAGAATAAAAAAAACGGACCTAGGGAATAACCTAAAAAGCATCTGTACCAAGTTTCAAGCAAATCCATCCATCCGTTTAGGCCCTAGCTCAATGTACAGATGGACGCACAGACGCACAGACGCACAGACGCACAGACCGACGGACGGCATGACGAAAACCACTTTTTTGATCTTCTCCATCATCGTAATGTTGGTTTTGATTAAAACCTCGATTTTTTTTTTCTACACGAAACCAATACTTGCCCTATAGAGCAAGTAAAAAATATATGTAAATTTGTATTCTTAAATGCATAGGCCTGTTATTATGAACTCATGTCTTTAAACCAAACACCTTTTTACGAGAATTTCAGTTGAAGTTATCTGCTTCTGAAAGTAACACAAAAATGGTGTGCTCTCTTGTATTTTCAGTTTAGTACCTACCTACCTGCTACTTAAAGTTGTGTCTGTACTGTCATGCATGAATATTTTTATAGATTTTGGTAATTTATTATATAAAAATATGAAGATATCTGTTAAAAAAAATAGTTTCAATATTTTAAAACCAGGGTTGTAAAAAATCATTTTATTTTTAATGCATTTGCTCTCCATTACAAATTTAAAAAAATATATATCAACTAAAAATATTTTACATTAAAAATGTTTGTATTGCAAATGAAAAAAAATTGCATTGAAAATAAAATTTGTATAGCAAATAAAAAATTTTCTGCATCGAAAAAAAAAAATCAATGCAAAATGTGTGCATTAAATATTTTATTTTTTTAATATTCGTCGAGTTTCTCACAATTTTGGAGATACATAAGCTATTTCACCTACTTATAATAATTTATTTCTAATGCAAATTTTCTTCAGTTGCCAAAAAAAATTTTTTTAATTCATTTTTTTAAATTTTCAATAAATATTTTTTTTAAATGATACAAAAAAATTAGTTTTTACAACCCTGCTTTAAAGTACGTTTTTCCTTAAAATGACGTGGCATTTATTATAAACCCTTATCCAAATACTATACCTACTTAAAATTACTTCTTCTCCGTTTATTTAATGTATAGGAAAACGCTGACGACAGAGAACCACTAAACTTTTGCTGTACATTTTTTGAACAAATAAAAAACGCTTAAATCTCCATAGGTTGTGATGTTAGGTAATAAAATAATTGCTATAGCAAGTCTATAGTATTTTTGTTAATACCTACTTACTTAACTAACACTAAGTATCTAAAAAAAAAAATCCTTATACAAGTATATAATTTTATTTGTGAATGAAACAGTTTTTATTGACTCCTGCAAAATTTTAAGTATGTGACTTAAGGGGTTTTAAAAATTGACCTATTCAATTGTAATGAAAATAAATATCTTGCTCCATAGAGCCATAATTTTGCACTGGCGAAAATCCCATTTTTACATGTAAAAAGTATATTTTATTTTTTTTCCTCAATAATAGGTAAAAACACGCTATGAAAATGTTTGTTTCCATTATCATATCTATACATATATGATTAGTACCTTAGTTACTTTTTCTATTTCTTACTTTATCCCAAAGTACTGAACCAATTTCAATTTAAATTTCTTAAGAAATAACCAATGGAGTACAGCCGTGCATAATAATGTTTGGATGCAAATAAATAAACAACTAAACCTTTAAGAAACTTATTGTTTTCAGTTATGAGTAGAGCTTAAAAAAACCTTTCTTTTGATGTCTCACTTGATGAATTTGGAAAAAACTTTTAAAAATGTATTTTTTTTGGAAAGGGGTACCGCTTGGATTTTTTTCGAAGTTAAAAAAAAAATGCATTGGTTTGATGATAATGAACTCATATCCGTAATTCAAAACCGATTTCGAGTCAAAAAATGTCGTCTTCGGAATGTTAAAAAAAAAGTTTGGTTCGACCCGGGAACCATCCGTCCAAGAACCTTTTGGTTTTCTGTGATGAATAGAGCTTAAATAACCCTTTCTTTTGATGTCTCAATTGATGAATTAAAAAAAAAAAATTTAATATGCATTTTTTTTCGACTGTGAATAAAAATCAATAAACCAAAACTTGTTTCGAGACTTTGGTCCGCAGATTGTTAGAAAAAATAATGTTTGGATGCAAATGTATAACTCAGCACCCAGACCTTCAAGAAACTTAGAGAGGTCCTTTTTTTATGTCTCACTTGATTAAGATAAAAAAAATTCTTAAAAAAATAAACACGAAAAAAAAGTTTTATGTTAAGAGAATTTCAGAAATCAATAAATCCCTTTATGTCACTCCAAAAATAAATTAAAAAAAAAGAACATACAAAAATTAAGTTTTTAGAATGTATAGAATTTTATTAGTATTTGTAAATATATATTTATATAACATTGTTTTTTTTTTCAATTAATACAACTTTATTTTTGATTTTTATAATATTTCTTGATTTACCATCCTACAAGTTTTTTTTTTTTTTTGTTTGCCTTAAAAATAGTTTTTTTTTTTTCTTAATACTTAAATAATAAACAGTATAAGATATATATAATTTTAAATAATAAAATACAAAAAAAAATAATATTTAAGGTGAAGCGTGTTGATGAATTTGTTATTGTTTATAGAAAAATAATTTTGATACTCGCATTTTTGTGAGTGTACATTTTTCATTTTTGCTTAGAAACTTATTAACTTTTGTTTTTTTTTTTATGTATTTTGAGGTTGCTATAGAAAAATTATATTTATTTATAATCCAGTCAAATAAGGGTTTAACCTCGGAATGAATGTTAGTAAAAATTTTTTTTGCTCAATATCTTCCTTTTGCCATTCTATAACATACCTCAAAAGTCTAGAAAAATCTCATGTCCGCTTGTCGCGATTTCAAAGTCAAATCGCGAAATGGAGATTTTCAAAACTAGCAAAAATAGGCTATGGTATTATATACACATATGATACATGATTTCAAGGTATTTTTTAATGCTCATTCCAAAAAATCTAAAATCAAGACAATCTGACGTCTCTGGAAAAAGTTATACCTGTTTTTCATCTGTCAACTCATATTATTATAACAGTTGCAAACTTACTGCCGAAAAACCCTTAAAAGTTATGGTAGATGAACCAAATTTAGCATGAAGATTTTAGAATCCATCATTATTAAAAATCAAAACAATCCATTACAAAAAATATATATACCTACGAAATAATGGTATTTTTTGATGGAGCGGCAAATTTTGGGATATGCACTAAAGAAGATTCTTGTTCATCTTAGGAATAAGTGCTAATAGGCTAATTTTTTCATTTTAATCTTTGTTTGGATATTCTTTAACTACCCTCAAAAATCTAAAAAAATCTCATGTCCGCAAGTCCTAATTTTCTTGGTTTGAAAATAAGGTGCAGATTTTAAAAAAATTAATAAGAAAAGTTTAAATTTTTATATGTATACCAACATAAGCGACATGATTTAAAGGTATTTTTTAACACTTATTCCAACAAAACTCACAAACAAGTCAACCTGACCATCCCTGAAAAGTAATGCACCTTATTCATGTTGATCTGACACAAATATCTGAAGTGTAATTTTTCAATTTTTTAAAATCTGCAACTTATCTTCAAACCAAGAAAATTAGGACTTGCGGACATGAGATTTTTTTAGATTTTTGAGGGTAGTTAAAGAATATCCAAACAAAGATTAAAATGAAAAAATTAGCCTGTTAGCACTTATTCCTAAGATGAACAAGAATCTTCTTTAGTGCATATCCTAAAATTTGCCGCTCCATCAAAAAATACCATTATTTCGTAGGTATATATATTTTTCGTAATGGATTGTTTTGATTTTTAATAATGATGGATTCTAAAATCTTCATGCAAAATTTGGGTCATCTATCATAACTTTTAAGGGTTTTTCGGCAGTAAGTTTGCAACTGTTATAATAATATGAGTTGACAGATGAAAAACAGGTATAACTTTTTCCAGAGAAGTCAGATTGTCTTTATTTTATATTCTTTGGAATCAGCATTAAAAAATGCCTTGAAATCATGTATCATATGTGTATATAATACCATAGCCTATTTTTGCTAATTTTGAAAATCTTCATTTCGCGATTTGACCTTGCAGTCGCGACAAGCAAACATGAGATTTTTATAGACTTTTGAGATATGTTATAGAATGGCAAAAGGAAGATATTGAGCAAAAAAAATTTCTACTAACATTCATTCCGAGATTTACCCCTTTTTTCTCCTTATTTTACTGTATTATTAATTTTTTCTTTAAATATTTTTGTCTAAATGTTAAGGAAAAAAATAAATGTTTTTCAAAAAATATACAAACTATTCTACAAAAATAAACTTAAATCTAATATCGTAAATATTTTTATTTTTCCACTACATGCTACAATGGCTTTTTATCAATATAAACAAAAAATAATTTTAAAATAAAAAAACAAAAAAAATATATTAAAATAAAATAAGAATAAAAAAAAATAAATGTAAATAATATTTAACAAAACAAAAAATAATATAATTTTTAACTTTAAATTTAATTATTTATTTTTATATTTAAGAAAATTACGTGCTAAGAATTAAATAAAAAATATCTTTTTTTGAATTACAACACTTACACAAAAAGCTAATTGAATGTGAATAAGATAATTACCGGCAGTAGTTGGATATTATTTTTGGAGTCGGAGGGGGGAAGGAGTGTGTTGCCAAGGTTGTTTGTTTGGGGAGAAATATGAAAATTTACAAATGGACGGTAACCGAACTGTCTAAGTAGGGATGATCCTGCTCAGGGCTGCTAAGCTCTTGATTTCGACGAGGGAAATCGGTGTGAGCCGACGAGGATGATGACGATGAAGTGTTGCTGGGTTTTCGCATTAGAGGCCATGCTGGTTCGTGTGATTCATTGTCCGGCGTCATTGAGATGTCGGACATTATTCCACTTTCTATCAATTAAAAAGTTAAAGAAATTTATAAAATGATCAACTTTTTAAGGACTTTCTAAAATCTTACCCATTGAAAGCTGACTTATAAGCGTTGTTGAGCGTTTGTGGTTACCTCGACCTTTTTTGCTTATAACAAGAGTCTGTGTCTCATTGATCAGCTCTAAGCCTCCTTGTGGATTCTTGCCACTATTACTACCGCCAGAACCGTTACTTATCGAGGAACCACTTGTTCCCGATGACATTGAACTCTCCGATATCAAAGAATTTGGTCGACGTGGAGTCTTGCTGTTCTCCGACATGCTTCCAACAAATGAATTTCTAAGTTTTGGAGCTAAAATACGAAAACTTTTGAACTATTTCGAATTTTTAAAACTTTTCGAAGTTACCTTTTCCCAGTTGATTTATTGTAATCGATCGATCACTGATCTGATTATTGCTCGGACGAATATCCAAGCAAGGTTTACTTCCTATACCCATAGAAGACATTTCGGCAAGGCGAATTTCTAAAAATATCAATCAAAAAAAGTTTAAGACCTTGCAGTTTATTTTTTCGAAATCGAAAACTTACCTCGATTTCGTTTCGCCTGTTTCCATAACAACTTCGAAACCTCTTCTGTCCAAGCATTTTTGATATCCTCCGACATACTTTGCAATGTCCATGTATCTTCTGGCTTACGTTTTCGAAACCATATTTCGAATTTTGTTGACGAATCACCTGTGTGTGCTGTCAAGCCAATATCTGATGTTTTTATACTGTTTTTGTAAATATAAATATCCAAATTCTAAAAAAAAAATTCAAAACATTATTATGAATTTATGGATCTTTATTAAAAGACTTTAGGCTTACTTTATGATCTGGGAATCTTCGAGCTTTACTAAATAAAACCAAATCTTCGAATAGAAAAACTTGTCGAAGTGATTTCTTACCACCACGTCCTTGCCAAACTAAAAATTCATTTTGACGTAGAAGTCTGCCTTGTTCTTTGACATTAACATCACAATCTCGTAGAGAATCCATGGCAAGTAAATCATTTCCATGTCGCAATTGGAATTTTACCATTTCTTCGGCACGATGGAGTTCTTCAACGTCGGCGGCGATTTCATGAAGTGCAGGACCCTGTAGAGGAGAGTTAATTAGAAGTACCAGTTTCATTGTTTTTTTTTTTTTTTTGTTATAAAGAGAGGAGCATTGAGTTAAGTTAAGAAAAAATAACCTTTTTGCAATGGATTTAAACGAAATTAAATGAATATTTAAAAAATCAAAGTTAATTGTGTTTATAAACAATATATTCTAAAAATAAGTTATACAATCACTGTTTTTGGAAATTATACGGAAAGGTCTCATAGCTCCAATATCAATTTGGACTTTTTTACTTGAATTTTGTTGCAACGATCAATTTTGAAAACAAAATTTAAAACACTATTGACAAAAGAAAATAATTACTATATAAGAACATGTTGGTGAATAAACATGGAGCCGCGCTGACATGTTAAATATTTTCAAAAAACTTTTCTGGCATTTATTTTTTTTTTTTTCAATAGATTTTATAGAAAAGCAAAATTTTTTTCAAAAGGTTTTTTGGTTAAAAAATAAAAAAAAAATCATGTTTCGCAAACGAGTAATTTGGTCGAAACATTATCTTAAAGGGGGAAATCCCTCTGAAAGACAGCTTTTTCAATAATTTTTTTTTGGAAAACCGAAAGCATTTGTTGAAATTTGGAAAAGTATAAAATATTATTGACGTTATGAAGTATTTTTTTGAAGTAAAAAAAAAAAACAAAATGGCGGCTCTACAGCTCTTTGAAGTTGACGCCTCGCGTTTGCGCCGTGCAATGCCCTGGTCCAGAAAACTATTTATAGTCAAAAAGAAATTTTTTTCCAATAAAATATATTTATACGCATTGCATGAACCTAAATTTAGTAAAAACAAATCTAAAATAAAAATAAGAAGCCAAAAAAACAAAATGTTTTTAGAAATTGTTGAAAAAAAATATTTATTGTAATTATTTTTTTTAACCTTTAGGTTCATGTAATGGCCAACTACTTAACGAGTAATTTGCCTTTTATTTCAAGTCGATAGCTTCATTAGTTTTTGAGTTACGTTGCACGGCGCGAAAAAAAACGCGTTTCGAGAAAAATGCGTTTAAAGTTTACGTTTTCGTACCGTGGTAGGTTCGGAGTCTAGGGACTTTTGAGGCTTCATTTAAGGCTAAGACCACTGAAAATAGTTTTTCGGTTGATAAATGAATTTATTAGACAACAAAAAAAAAGAATTCAAAAATAAAAAATTCCAGAGGGATTTCCCTCCTTAAGATGTTAGGGAACCAAAAATGTTGTATCGAAATTTTCAAAACTCAAATTTTTTTGGGTTTTTGGTGATTTTACTATTTTCTCTAAAACTAAAAAAAATTGTAAGAACTCGAAAAATTAATGCCTTACCTCAAACTAAATTAAACTTTATCTAAAACACAAAAATAAACGTTTGCAAATTTTATTAACAAAATCAAAATATTTTCGTTAAAAATATAAATTTTTTGTTTTTTGCATTTTCGTCAACATTTTGAACAAAATTTTATTTTTTTTAATTTTTTTAATTCATCTACAAATTTTACATTTATAATTTTTACGATAAGATGGGTACTTTTTGCAGAAATTGTTAAAAACATCGTTTCGTCTCGCCTATTGTTTAACCTTTTCATTTTCGGCCATCTGTTGCCATTCTTGATTATTTATACCATCAACCCTAGGTTGCTGGTATATTCTGCTAATACCTATGTATTTTTTTAATCACTTCAACTGTTTTAAAGTAGGATTTTAGTTTTTGTATTTATTTTACTGTGCAAATGTAATTTTAAAATAAACTAATTTACAAGTGTTGAAATGAAATCAAAATTTATATAGGTATATTTTTAAAGAATTATTTAAAATAAAATTATTTTAAAAATTAAGCCCTAAATTTTTACTAGCCAAATAAATGTTTTTGTGAAATTTAAATTTTTATTGAAAATGATTAATAAATAATTTTTCTGATATTTTACACCTTATCTAAAGGTTTTGTTGGAAAAATGTTGAGATTGTTTTGGAAAAAAGTATTCCAAAAATCTAAGGGTAGTTGTAAGAATCTGTTATTAAATTTTAAAATGCCTTATTACAGTAAAAAACAGTGGAATGAATTTTTTCTGGCTTTCTTTAAATTTTGTTTTGCTAATATTCATCGATAAAACTTATTCAAATAGACAGTCTTCCTGGACAGAGCCCTGTTAAACCTGATCATAACGGTCTTAAAATACATAGTTTGCCATAAGAATTAAAATATGGAAAAGCTTATTTGTCTAAAAAAAAAACTCCAATGAAACAAAAAATATTTTTATTTTTGGAAGATACAATAACGAAACATGCTTTTTCAAACACCTTGTGGCGACAAATTTACCTTAGAAATGGTTGCTTTTTTTTGCTGCGAAAACCAAAAATTTCTAAGTTTTTGAATTAACTGCTAAAATAAGTCTGAAGTTAAAGGATAAAATCTGAAATTATTACAAACGATAGGATTGGTTTTTCAGAAATTTGAAGTAACCTAGACTCATATGATAAACTTAAACCTGGATTACTTTTCCTATTATTTAAGATCCAGAGAAAAAACGGCACATTTTCAATTTTTGTCAAAAATAAACTAATGATGAAAACAAATTTAAGCCTTGCTAAAAAAATAAATAAATGATGTACTTTTCGTACTAAATTGTATGAAAAACAAAATTTTTAAATGTGTTTTCTCTCGGAATGAGTTGGAATCGACTCTGGAACAAAGTTAAAAATTTTTAAAAAGGTTGAATTTAAATTTTTTTAGGTACGCATTTTTTTTATTTATAAAAAGCCAATTTTAAACCCACTTATACTAATAAAACCTTGAATATTCGAAAATGTGTTTGAGCTACAAAATTTTTTTGAAATTATGATGTTTATTTAAAAAAAAATGACAATAGTGTAAAAAGCCAAGTAAAGCTTTTTAACACTATTGTAAGCAAATTCAATGGTTTCTACATGTGTTTACATGCAAATTTTTCAAGAAAAAAAAAATCAAATTTTACTAAAACTTCAAATAGTCTTATTCGAATACTATTATTAAATAAACTAAGGACGATTTAAACGTTTTTGTAAACAAAAATTTTAATCGGTTGATTCGCTTTATGAGGATTTTTCAAATAAAAAAATACAGTTTATTTTTGAATATTTTTCAAAATTGCTTCTCAATTCTTGTTAGATATTTATATCAAAGCAAGTGTAAATTTTGTTCAAGGAAAATTCTTAAACACCTCTGGTTTTACTAGGCTAATAAATCGATTAAAATTTAGGTACATAACCATATTTTTAACTTTGTTTTGCAGTAAAATTGTTATTATATATTCAATTTCCAGCTTACCTCAACCGAACTACAGGCTTTAACAAGCTGCTGCAACAAAAGTGCATATTTACCCATCCTCTGTACAGGTTTTAATAAATATGAAGCCAAGTCCATTTTATCATTCAATTCCATCTGTTTCGACTAAAATAAAAAAATTATTTTATTCCTGCTATTTAATTTTTTTTCCAAACAAATGCAATCTTACCTTAAAAAATGTCGTTCCATATTCGCTCATAAGCGTATCACTTTTTGGTTTATTCTTATTATACAATGCATACAAATAAAACTTGGATTCATTTTCCAAAAATGCAGCTCCAACTTTTAGCGGATTACATTCATAGCGTTCCAATTCGGCTAGAAAATGTGGCTGATGGAATTCGAATATCTTTTCGATATTTCCAAAAATGACATTCCGTTGACCGCGCAAAGGTTGTGGTAAATTGTCACGCAGTAATTCATCGACGTAATTTTCGATGACGTAGTAGAGTGATCGAACATAGTCACGTTCGGTTCCAATCATTTCACGCATGATTAACAGAAGTCTCCTGTGATGGAAAAATTTTGAAATATGAGAAATTGAGTGATTTTTTTTTCGGGCAAAAAATTTACTTTTGAACTTTCGGATCAAGACCACTAAGTTCTTCAATTCTAGGCAGATCCATATTTGATGCATGACACTGAAGATGTGAATTGGCTTCCATCGGTGAATGAATGTCCAGGAATTGCTTTGAACTTCTTCCATAACAATCATCATCCAGTTCATCCCTAAAAAAAATCGACAAGGTCATAAAAAACCTATTTTTTCACAAAGTTGGTTTATACCCACCCTTTATCGCACATCTGTCCAGCCTCATTGAGACTCTGGCAAGAGCACACTCTCGCCAACTTCGGATTCCCCTCACATCGATCACATCCACCCAGCCCCGAATCAGCAATCTTCGAATGTTCCTCTTCGTCTTCATCACCTGGCTGTTCGTCCCTTGACGATTCCTCCCTCCAACAATGGCACAAGCTATCATTATTCGACGATGAATTCACTTTGTCCGGAGTGCTGGTCACCATTGTCGTGTTTGAGTTCTTTGGTTTCACTCGAGAATTATTGGAGTACGATTTCAGGGTTACCGCATGACACTTCTCGACGAGTGATGGTTCGCCCAACTTTGCCGAAAGTCGCTGCATCTCGTGTTGCATGTCTTCCTCTTTGCTATGCAAACTGAGCAAATGGTGGAGACGTGAGGCATCTTCGATACGTTCACGTGTTTGTTCCAATTTGACACTAAAGCTATCCAAAGATGTTTTTAATTGGGTGGCGGATTCTTTCAAAGGTTCCATATCGATGGCAGCATCGTGAAGGTCACGACCTTTTGCCAAATGTTTCTGTAAAAAAAAAAAAATGGGAAGAATCCATATAAGATTGGAAAATAAAATTTATTAAATGTCTTAAACATAATGAGTGTTAATTTAGCGAAGCACTTTTAGCAAATCGAATAGTTATTTTGTTGCTTATAAGTGACTGCAATTTTGATTTTTTTTGCTCCAGTAGTTTTTGGGGTTTGGTTATTTCGCTCAGTTTATTGAACGTAGCGAATCCAAAATAATTTTATATTTTTTTGCTATTTTGTTGCTGGATAGTTACGTCAATTTAGTTTTTTATGCTCCAATAGTTTTTGTATTTTTGAGTGTTTCGCTAAGTTTACATCAAGTTAGCGAAATCAAACTAGGTTTATATTTTGTTACTATTTTGTTGCTAATTAGATGCGAAAACTTTGATTTTGTTGCTCTATTATTTTTAGAATTTTATTTGTTTCGCTAACTTCACATGAACTGAGCGAAAAAAATTAATAAAACAAAAACTATAGAATTGGGAGTAGTTTATTTTTTTGTAACGGCAATTTTAATTTTTTGCTCCAATAGTTGTTTTGTTTTGTTTATTTCGATCAGTTTAAATTTATACTTTGTTGCTATTTTGTTGCTGGATAGTAACGTCAATTTAGATTTTGTTGCTTCGATAGTTTTGGTATTTTTAAGTTTTTCGCTAAGTTCATATCAACTTAGCGAATTCAAACTGGATTTTTATTTTCTTACTATTTTGTTGCTAATTAGATGCCAAAACTTTGATTTAGTTGCTCTATTATTTTTGCAATTTGATTCGTTTCGCTAAGTTCACACTAACTGAGCCAAATTTCAATAAAACCAAAACTATCGCAGCAAAAAATTGCCGTAACTAATTATCAACAAAATATGGACCTAGTTTGGATCCGATTAAGAGGAGGGGGTGCTCCGTTAAGTTCACAAGAACTGAGCGAAAAATTCGTAAAACCAAAACTAACGAAGCAAAAAAATTAAAATTGCCGTTACTAATTAGCAAACAAATAGCAACAAATTAGGGACAGAAATTTAATTTTTTTTTCACTCTAGTAGTTTTTGTGTTTTGGTTATTTCGCTCAGTTTATATGAACTTGGCGAATTCAAAATAATTTTATATTTTGTGTAATGTCAACTAAGATTTGGTTGCTTCGATAGTTTTTTTTTTTTTTTTTTGTTTTGAGTCTTTTGCTATGTTTATATCAACTTAGCGAAATCAAACCAGGATTATATTTTGTTACTACTTTGTCGCTAATTAGGTATAAAAGCTTTGCATAACTTGGCTCATAAAAAGGCTTTTTTTGTTGCTCTATTACCAGTTTGATTCGTTTCGCTAAGTTCACACGAACTGAGCGAAAAATTTCAATAAAACCAAAACTATCGATTCAAAAAAATTTAAATTGCCGCAACTAATTAGAAAAAAAAATAGCAACGAAATATTAAACTGCTCCCAATTCCCGATTTGCAAAAAGTGCTTCGCTAATTTCACACTCATCTCAAATATGGATCTTATTTCCCCGTCCAAGGTATTATTTACCATTACGTCACATTTCCGACTTACCATCGATATGAAATAATATTTCTCAAACTCCTGTTCATGCTCCTTGATGGCCACTTCACAGTCCAGCTGTAGATCTGTGAATTTAATCAGATTCTCCTGTCCATCGGTTTGTATCCAGGATTTCACCTGAAAATGCAACAAAAACAAAAAAAAAGTTGAGATCAAAAGTCACTCACAACAAGAGTATAGGTATAAAACCGAAAAAAGGAAACCGGGTTTTTTAATTAACGGCTAATAACTTTATGTCTATGTCTTCTCGTGTCTGTCTGTCTGGGGTTTTGTATATTCATACAAAGATGGAAGCACATATTGTATGCAATAGTAACCAACAGTAGCTACCGGCATTGAGCTGAGAGGCACTTCTAGACAGTTGTTGTGCTCTGAATTTGGAGGATCCATTTATGGTCAATCAGAAAGATAGCGCTAAGGCAGCTTCGGATAGCGTTAACTAGCGCTCGCATAGAGTCTTAGTTAGTTTTTTTTTTATTTACGAGCATAACTTTGGCTCATAAGGAGTTCGAATGATGTACCAACTACTGTGTGTGAGTCTAGTCTACTGGCATATTGCAGTGGCAGTGGACAGTAAATGTGCAATTGAAGAAGTTGAAGTCGAAAGTTATGTGCGACAAAAGGCTACCGTATCCGTTGTAATCGGGATAATGACTGTTTTCGTGCGATGTAATAAAATTCCAATCGGAAATAGTTTTAAAATTTTAATTAATTGAGAAAATTGTTTATGTTTATGGATGTGAATGATATTTTTTTTTTTATTAATTGATTGGATGTGAAGTATATGGAATCACAGATAGATATTGGATATTTATGAAATTTTTATAGTTTTCTTATTGCTTCTAAGATTTTTTTATGTTTCAAAAGGAGTGAAAAATATAGGGCAATTAGTCGATGTGTTGGATGTTTTGAATTCATGTTTTGACGGGAAAGTTGATACAGATAAGGATCTTGAAAAAGTTATGAGTTTACTAGAAAAAGTGTAAAAATAGTCAATATAACATTTCGATACGTGAGCTCATAAAAAATTAAAAGATTGACAGAGAATGAGGACCATGTCATCAGAAATTGTTTTGCAAAGACTAAGCACACCATATTGTAAAAACTTTTAATTGTTTTATCATTTTACAAAAATTGTAAATTAAGTTGAAAAATAATTTAACGCAAAGTTATCGAATTGCATAGCAAAAAATGACGAAATAGTTCTGCCACAACAAAAAATTTCCAAAAATAGTTCCAAAATCAAATTTTCACTAAATTTACTGTGATGTTGAAATCGTTTGTTGTTTTTATTTTTTTGGTTCTGACGGTTTTGGTAAAAGACTCAAGTTTTATTTTGTTGAGAAGGTCTATTTTTTTTTATATTTCTTTTTTTTTTTTGAAAATCATTATTAACGCTAGGTACCGAACCTTTTGTTTATTTTGCACTTTTTCTCAAAGGATATAGTTGGATAACGATTTGAATTGAACTCAAAAATTAATTTTTGTGTTCAAGAAAAAAAAAATTTCAGCAAAGAGCCATTGATTTTTTTTTTTTTTAGGTTTTAGTATAATTTTTGTTGATTAATAATAACTTCAAAATAGCAATTATTATAAATTACTTAGATGCCTACCTTAAAAATATTTTAGATACAATAAAATGCTTCTTAGAAAAAGAAAAATAACTGAATACGCCACTACTAAGCACAAATTGATTTCATTTTTTTTTTTTGGTAAAACTAATTTAATTTTTTATATATATTTTTTTTTTGTTTGATTTTATCTTAAACGATTGAACCGATTTTAAGTAAATTTGTTATACTGAAGCCGTGTTTTTTCTTCAGCTCAGTAGCTACTCATTTTTTGATTTTATTCGAAAAATAGAAACAAAACAAATATTTACTTGTGAATTTTGTTTTGTTTTGGGTATAAAATTAAAAGTGAGTAGCTACTTAGTATTAGAAAAAAACACGGTTAATATTTTTCTGTTTACTTTTATTTAAAAATTCGATAATTGCAGCATTCAAAGATTTTTAAAATTAAAACACCTTATTGCACACATTAATTTAAATTATTACATTGGAATGCAAAAAATACATATTTTTCATTAAAAGTTTTTAAAAACTAATAAAATATTTTTGGTATTTTTAGGTATCTAAACATTTTATTGTATCTATAAAACTAAGCCAATTTCTTTTTCAAATTCAAAACCAAATAATTTCCCGTATTATTTTGTTTCTTTGAAGTCACAAATTGTGTTTCCATTAAAATTTTCATCAAATACGTCAGCCTGCAAAATTTTGAATTATTAATCATAAATTTAATTTTATGTCCAAAATATTTGTAATTTCTTAAAAACGACTTGGTTTATTCAAAGGCGACTATCGTTGACCACCAGAATTACTTTTAACACCAGATTAAAGATTCTTCAAATTTATGTAACTAGGTGCTAGAAATTCGACGGATTTAAGTCGTTACTGTAAAGTTTTCTGCTATGGGGATTGAAGTCATTGATTTGGCAAAATTTTCAAACAAATTAATGTTTGGAAATCAATCAATGGAATTTGTTGATCTTTTACGTTCAGCAGTTTTTTTTTTGAAACTCCATTTTAAGATTATAATTTCTTAAAATTTAAATTGTTGTTAAAAGCTCTAAATTCATTTAAAAACTAATTGCATTTGTTTATATTTTGTATAAAATTAAAATTTATTACTTGACGCCTTAAGCCTGAACTGCATCAAAACACAAAGTCAAAAAAGTACAAAAAAGTAAACACGATGTTTTTTCTTCTTCCCCCTAGTAGCTTGTTTGTATATCTCTCTTTCATTTTAAAAAAGTATTCGATTCAAAAAGCTTGAACAAAACCAAGCTTTCAATTTTCACAAAGTTTTAAAAACAAATACACTCAAACAATATTTTATATAATTTCCGTAAGGTATCTCTTCGATCACATAGTTAATGTCATTTTGCGAAAAAAAGCTCTTTTGACAAACAATTGAAATTTCAAATACAGTCGATTCCCTCTAACTCGTACTTCCTTTAGGTCAAATTTTCCTCTAATTCAAATTTTTTACCGTTTTAAATGGATTAATCTTAGTCGAATTTCCATCTAATTCGAACCAATTTTCGTGTCTTGTGACAATTCGACTTTTATCAGTGTTACATGAAATCTTACGTTTTTTGAGTAATTAAAGTGTAAATTTGAATACATAGGCCAAAATTGTAAACAATGATACAAAATTTTTTTTCGAATTCAAGCTTTTTTCATTTTTTGAAAAAAATACATGTTCTATAGTATACTTATGTAATATTTTTTTTACACCATCAGAAAATAGACATTTTAACGAACGAAATGCCCACCGACTTTTTGAAAAAAGCTGATATTTTGACACGTGAATTTTCGATTGAAAATTAGGGTGTTTTTTTTTTAGTATTAAGTCAAAATAAGGTGAACAAATTAATATTTTAAATCAAATAAATTACATTGTATTTGGGACATTATAAGGTAAGTTTTCACCATATTTCGTAGAAAAATTTTTGTTTTTGAAAAAGATAAAAATAAAAAACCAAAAACTCGGTTTTTTGAATTTTTCACATACATTTTGAGGTTATGTGAAAAAATTGTCGATTTTTTTTGGTTTCAAAAATTATCGAACCTGGTCTATGTAGTTCAGGCTTTATTCTGAATTTTATACTTTTTTACAATTTTTTTTTTTTTAATTTTTTTGAACCTTTCTGAAAAAATTTTAGATATCTTTTTTTATTAGATTTTTAAAATTTTAATTTGAACTTAGTTAGGCATGAAATTGGCCAAAATTAACTTAAATAAAAAGGAGTCATTTTTTTCTCAAAAAGATATTTTGAACCAGCCTGATTTTTTCGTAAAAGGCTTAATGTGGATTTCATGTCTCATGGTTTTTTTTTTTTTGTAAAAAAACACTTTGGTAAACTCTATACTGAAATTAAGGAACACATTTTTCCCAATAATACATTTTAGATTTAAAAAAAAATTACTACATATTTTATTTTTTTGAAAATTCAATGTTTTGAAATAGGACCAATTAATTTTCTGGAAATTTTGATGTCATAATGTCATATGTGTCGATTAATATTTCAAATAAAATCATTTCCAAAATCATGTTTTTTTTTTTGTAATGTATGAATATTTTGTAAGTAAAAATAAACCAATTCTTTAAAGTCTAGAATGAAATATGTTTTTTTTTCGCAAAAAATGTTTTGAGAACGATTTTTTATATTTAATATTTTTCCAAGTCAATCATTATTTTTCAAGAATGCCAAGTTCAATTGTTCACTAAATTTTTTTGTTGTATTTTTAAAAACTGAATCTCAAAGATTGTTATCTGCAGGCCTAAATAAAACAACTGAGAATTAATCGTTAAATTAAATAAACTCTGAGCTATCCGTGTATCTTCAATAAAATTTTTTTTAAATACATCATTTTCATTGAATATTTCAACAAAATCTGTGTATTTATGTTTTTTTTTTTTATTTTATTTTTTTCTTTATTCTAATAAAGCTTAAAACCAATAAAAGACTTTCATTTTTGTTCGAAAATTTTTAAAACAAAATAAATCGTTCTGATAAGAATCCAATACAAAATAAATTACACTAAATTTTCACTTCTACTTTCTATTGTTAACTAAAGTTTAAACAAATCAATTCTAATAAAATAAATTACACCCACAATTTATCTATCTTTTATTTAAAATACAAACAAAAAAAAAAATAAATAAATAATTTTACTTTTTTTTACAAATCGCTATTTTTTGTCTACATGACAAAACAGTGTGTGATTCTAATCACAAAGACAATTTGTGACTTTATTCAACAAAAAAACAAAAAAAAAAAAAATAATAAAAACTTCAAACCAAGCCTCGAAATGATGATGTTGATGCAAATCTCATAATTATCTTACCCATAAAGTCTCCAAAGATAAGATGCACAACTTCATCTTCTCCAACAAGTCAAAGCAAAAAAAAAAGAAGAAAGTGATCTTCACATGGCAATGACGTTTATATTCTTAAGAAAACTTCATATAAAGAAAATAAGATGATTGCCCATCTTAAAAATGAAGATGAAGAAGAAAATAAAAAAAAAACCGTTTTCACTTTCGTGTTCTAATTTTAATATGAAGGTCAGTGCACTGAACAAATTCTCACATATTCAAACCGAGTTTAACGAATAATTAATTTTATAACGTCCGCTGATTGAGCGATACAATCAATTAAATTAAGAAATAAAATCATCAAAACCACACAAATCTGAAAATCAAGACTTTTAAAGAAATTACACCTTCCTTTTTTACCATTCAAAGACAGAAAAAGAAATGACCATGTTGATGATGATGGTCTTAATAATATTAAGCGATTAACCAAGAGATTTCCATTTAATAACATCGCTCTTTTTTTTCGTTTGATAAATGTGTACAATTCAGTTGTTTACTTTCATCAACAACATCCAGGCAGTTATAATTTATTTAAGAATCACAAATAATTGCAGTCGTTCACGATCACAATCATACACGTTAAGTTTTAAAAGGATTTTGGAACCACAACGCACATACTCACTACTTTTTGTATCTAAATCTGTAGCATTACCACCTTCATCACCACCGTCGCCAAATCCGCCACCACCTTCCTTTGAATGGTAGTTGGACATTTTGGACTTAATTGCTTAATTTATGCAAACACAGATTGTCGATCATTTTTAATTTGTTTAGCAAATCCAACACTGAACAGAGAGCGACCGACCCACGATGTGCTTTTAACCGATCGCACCTCTAATTGGAACTATAATACCCAGAGGCTGATATTAAGGCTTGTAGCGAGCAATAGCAGACAGTATGGGACTAGTTGTTGTCTCTTATTCAAAATTGTCAATTTTTTTATGGGGCGCCATGCTAATACAGACCTGGAAAAAGACCACCTTAAATTAAGCGGATTTCCGTATGGTTCTTAGCCAATATGATTTCCCTCTTAAATTAAGCAGAAATCTAGTTAATTTAAGATGAAAATCTTTTTATCTTTATGATGATAATAACAAGATTTTCATCCTAAATTAAGTGGATTTCCGCTTATTTTAAGACGGAAGTCATCTTGGCTAAAAACTATGCGGAAATAGGCTGAATTTTTGGTGGTTTTTTTCTCCGTGTACATAGGAAATTTCTTAAGAAATTCCAAAGTCTATAAAATCGTATTCTAAACAAAAAAAGATGAAACCGGATTTTCCGGTCTCAATTTTTCTCAAAATTTTTTGACATTTTGCTATCAGGCGGAATATAATTTTTTTATGTAAATTCTGCATTTTAATATAAGACATTTCTGAAAAGCTTTTCTTTTTAAATGTCGATCCATAAATTTGAATATCTTTCCTATAGCCTTTCATATTATTTACATGACTAAATCCGCTCCTGTAGAAAACATTGATCTCTGATAACAACAAATCTCTTTGTATCTACATCTCTGAAATGAATATTTTTTTTTTTTTAATTGTTTTATTTGTTTTCGTATTTAGTTTCTTTGGTTTTTTCGGATTAAATTGCATGATTATTTCCGTCTTGTTTGGGATCGGAGTTCGAACAAAATAATTATGATGATTGTTGACCACAGACCACACTTTAGTCTTATTTAGACAACTTCTTTATAATGGTTGACTTTTACTGATAGCAAAACAGCGTTCACATAGTTGACGGAATAATTTTTATTTGTTTATATAGAAATTCTTTTAGAGCAAAAGATTCTCAAGTAGCACACTGGTGTATAAATCAGTGTAAATTCATTAATTTTGGTGTAAAATTGAGGAAATTGAAAAAATATGGTGTATTTCTCAAAATTATTGGTATACAAATTATACCACTGTCTTTTCTGTAAAAAATTTCAACATTTTTTTAAGATTCCGTGCAAAAAATACACCGATATTCAGTTGTTTTTATAATATACCACTAATGGTGCATAAAATTAATCGATATTGAAATCAACCAAAACGGTATATTTTGTACACTCTCTTTGGTGTAGGAAGTACACCCTGTGGACATAAAATTCACCAGAATGCATAAGTGGGAGACGACATATTTTTCAATGGCCGCCATTAAAAAAAAAAAGACAGCGATTAAATATTTTACTATAATAGTATATTTATTGACCTAATTATCCCGAATTCTTGGTTTTTTCGCTTCGGTATATTATATTATAAAAGAACTCTTCTAAAAAAATTTAAAAGCAACAAAAAAAATTATAATTTTTGAAAAACTGATTTTTAAAATCGACATTTTTGAGGCGCTCGATTTTTAGAGGGGGTAGTATCTAAAATTAGTAGACAGAATGTGTTTCGTTTTAAAATTAGGCAAACAAATTCATATTTAACCATTAGTTTCTTATAGCAATATTATGAAAGTGAATAAAAATTCATTTTCATTTATTTCATAAGAAATGGTGTGAATTAGAATTCATCAAACTGTTTGAGGTAAAAAATAAACTTTGGCTCAAATTTTAAATCAGAATAATTTAAATGGTGTATTTTATCCATAGATTTATTGTGTATTTTTCAATTTCAAAGGGATAATTTTCACCAAAAACCAGATCATTTAATATACCACTAGCGCCATTTATACACCAAAATCGGTATATTTTTTAAACCACCGGAGTTTATTATATACGAGAAAATGGTGTATTTTTTATATTGAAAATGTATATCACGAAAGTGCAAAAAATACACCAAATATTTTGGTGTATTTTAGACTTTTGTGCTACTTGAGTTGTGTCTATTTCTTTTTTTTTAGTGCGATTGATAAGAGTTTTTCATTCAGAATTATTTTTAATGGCCTAGATGGGATAAGTTAGTGGAAAAACAAGATTTTTTTAAAGATGACAACAGTTGGTATTAGATTACGAAAAAAAAGTACATCGATTACAAATTTATTGAAATTGTTGGAACTTAAAATCGTACTGTACATTTAAAATGTGAAAGCAAAAGTAAAAGGTTTTTTCGATAAGTTTTGATAAAATAACCTATTGCATATGTCCATTAAGTCAAATAAAAGACATTTTTTCTTCGTCTTTGGCTAGTTACTGATTTGCAAATATTATTGTTGCAATACACAATACATATACATATATCCTTAAACAAATAATGCACATCCAAAGATACAAGACCAAAAATAGTTTATCCTTTTTTACATACATAATATTTTGATGGTTTGTAAGCAGACACCACACAGTTTTAGCTTCGGGGTTCACTGTGGCGTATGTGTAACATTTTTGTAAGCAGTTCTTTTTTTTTTACTTTAATTTTGTCTGCCTTTATTTATTTATTCTTCCTTATAAATGACTGAAATTTGAAAAAAAAAATCAACTTTACATAGAGATAAATTTTATACAAACAGTCGACTAAAAGTTGTGTTTCCGCTTTTAAATTTTACCTGCTTCATTTTTAGCAGATACACTTAATCTTTAAGAAGAAAATTGTACTAAAATAAAATGTTTTTTTTTCTTTTTATTAATATTTCTAACAAAATAATTTTTATAACCAAAATTCAAAATTTTTAGAGTAGGTAGTTTTTTTTAACAATGAAAAAAAAAAGAAATAAAATTAGAATTTCATTTTGTAACTATTGTTGTTTACAAAGACTTTAAACTAAAATTTTAAAATAACAAAAATGGATCATAGGAATAGAAACAAGATGGATTCTTCTTTGGACTTCAAGAACACCTCTTAAAATAATTTTTTTTCCTTTAAAGAACGAAGTTAAAGAGTCTTTTGTTAACTTACATTAGCCAAATTTGTACACCAATAAAATAAATTTAAGGGTTAAACAAAATCCATTTACTTTGTGAGTAGTGATGGTTATAAGAAAAATAATAAAATTTTGAAATTGAAAGCTTTTACAGTCTACTTTTTAGATATTATATTAAAAAAACAAACTTAAAAATCATTTAAAAAAAATCGATAAAATATATCTTTTTTTTATTCCATCACTTTTTTTTATATGACAACCTGCAATAAATTTTTTACCATGTGAAAGCTTATTGTTTCAGCTCAAAATATTTATATCGACCATGTCTATACAACATCTACAAAAAGAGCTAGAATTTTTTTAACCCAATTAGTTTTCAAAAAAAAAAAAAGCAAAACAATCAATCTCTTTTCTCTTCTAACGCCATTAAATCAATTTTTTAAAAGACAACCTATAATAAATTTTAAATCATTATTATTTCACCTTTTATATGACGCTTCAATCATATTTCTACCATGCCTACAAAAAAAGTAAGAATTTTTTAAAGCCAACCATTTCGAAATTTCAAACTGAGATTACGCTACTTCCTCTACTGCTGGCTGGTCATCGGCAACAAATCTTCACAGGTGTTTTGAGGTATTTTTCAAGTTTTTCAATTAAAGATTATATAACTTGTAGAGCACGTACCGTTATGTGTGATATATTAAATGAAAGGTAATATTATCAGCATGCGTATTTTAGTTAAATAAATTTGTTATGTGCTCTAGATCAAAAGATATAACTTGTTTAGAAAAATTACATCTTTTCACCGTTATCTCAGAATTTTGAATATGAAATTAATTGAAATTTTGCACAATCATAATTTATTTAATTACCTATCTATTGTATTAATTTCATTTATCTATCTATTAAAACAAAAAAGTTATGATCAATTGATTTTTCGTGTCGCTTTTTCGTTTCATCTTGTTTCAAATCACTACGATACTAAAGAAGTTTTCACTTCAAAAAATTAAAAACCAAAATTTATATATTTTATTATTTGTTCTTCCAACCATACTAAGATTCAAAAACGCATTTATTGGACTTTGAATTTAAAATGACACTTCAATATCGGCAATTATAACACATTAAAACACTAACATATTCTCAGAGCAGTTTGTTGTACTTTTGCATATATTAAAATGAACTAAAAATCTTATTTTAATTTAAAAACTGTTTTAAGTGAGCGTTCACTTTTTTTGTCCTTTTAAAGGTTGTGTCAGTTTCAATTATTAATTATATAGCAAAATGTTTAAGAAAAGAAAATTCCTTCTTTTTCTTATGTTTATCAAAATTCCGTATTTTGGAAAAGGTTTAGTATTTGATTCAATTTTGTTCAAAAATTAAAAAAAAAAATATAAAAAAAATTGGTAAAAAAATGTTTTCAGGATTTAATTTGTTTTCATACGATTTTTTTTTTACATAGAACTTTAAATAATATCAATCTAATTGTAACAAAACAGTTAATGTATCGTGTTTACTTTAAAAGTTTTTCACATTAATTTTATGCTTTTTTGAAAATTAATTGCACTCATTTGCAAAGCAAATTCACCCTTTCGCAAATCAAATTTAACTTTAAAATTTTGTAGAGCAAATTTTCGGTACAAATCATTCAAATCAAATAATTAGTAGGGCCCGCAGGTTTCTTTACCTGTATAATCACATAAATAAATAAATTTTCTCTAAAAAAACATTTATTTTTCCTGAAACACCCATATTTCCATCCACTATACCTTCCAACAACGATGTCTTCAAAATGTCTTCCAGCACTCAAAATGTCTTCAAAACAAACAAATAATTTAACAATAACTAAAACTCAAAACTAACAAAAGCACTCTCTCCTTCTCCCTACCACTTCTCCAGCTATATCATTCTCTGGTCAAAGAAAAAATGATTAAAACATTCAAAAATTGTTTCGCATTTGCCAAAACAAATAAATACAAACGTGCCAATTGCCGGTATGCTCGCACATTTATGACCCTCCTCAACCATGAAGTGGCTTCAGGGTTCAATGCAATTTATCATTTTCTGGTAAGGAAACCTAATTCGATCGTTTTTTGCTCTTGGATTGAATCGAGCGACGGACAAACAAATTCGTTCGAATCGATTGTATATGGCGTAATAATAATAGCAGCAGTTTGTCGATACCGTTTATAAATAAATTCAAAATGCAAAATGATAGGTCGTAAGGACTTGTTTCTGGAGATTTCAGAAAATTTATCGGCGAAAAGACGAAAGTGATTACTGAAAATGAATTATTTCTAAAATATATCAAAATCTTCATCACATTTAATTTAGAAATTTTGAAATTCCTAAAAAAGGTGTTGTGAGTCAAAATTTCTAAAAAGCGTTTCTGCCCAACAAAATGTTCAAACGTATATTTTCGCAAAACCTATAAAAGTCCCTTGGAGCAAGTAAAATTTCCATAAATACATCTCGCTTGGGTCTTCATTGGATAAATCTTTACGACGCGACGAACGAACGGACAAATGAAATCAATCGTGAAGTTCGCCCGCACGTTCGTTGACGTCGACGAAGAGCTGTTCCTAGTGTTTCTTCCTCTAGGCCTCCTCCATTGTTGCCACTTCTTGCCCAGTCGTTATAGATAAAATGCTAAAAGGACTTTCTTGTCTTCACACAACAATAAATCGAATTTTGTATTTTAATAGGATACCAGTCATTTATTGGATTGGGCCTTTGCTGAATATTTAAGCTTATTGCCAATAACGCATAACCAATAACCATCATATTGTCTTAGGGGTCTTCAAAAAGATGTTTGAGTAGAAAATTTAGTTCCGTGCATAAATCAGTGGTATTTTTTTTTTTATTTGCTAGGAAGACAGACTGTTTGCGATGGACTTTAACACCCCTTTCGAACCCATCAACTTGCGCGATCCTCTCATTCATTTGATGCCTCTTTGTGATTTTAGTAGCGCCTGCCTGCAATGGGAGGCTTGAGTTAAGAAAATTATAACCACTGTGAGTTATTTGGCTGAGTTCATTTGAATTGGATATTTTTCTATGATCGCAGACATGTTTCGCGGTTTGTTTAGTGCACTGCGAAATTAAGTCGGTTGTTTATTTTATCTTTTTTCACTTTAGCTTTTAGATTTTTTTGTTGTTATAAGGGGAGTAGACAGAGAATTATTTTATGGTCAATTTGACAACAGAATGCGTTTTTTTCGCAAATAAATGGTTTGTTATAATGTCGACAGTCGACTCCCTCTTAAGTCGAACTAACTCTTAGTCGAATTTCCCTACAAACTTGAACCTTTTCACTGTTTTGAATGAACAATTTTGAAGAACCAATTTTTGTGTCCCGTGAAAGTTGGACTTAGAGGGAGTCGACTGTATATTATTTTCGAAACGGGAAGAGATGGTATTTAAACATGCAGCAAACAGCTTAGGAAACTAGTAAAAACTTAGGTATATTAAATAAACTATTGATTAAAATTTATGAAGCTTCACTGTGTTTGGTACAACTTGAATAATTATAGTTTCAATCTAAACCAGTCTATTTTAAATTATTTCCTCCTTGAAATATGAACTTACATTAAGAGGACCCTGCAACTCCTCCAATGACTCCATAGCTACCAGTTCAATAGTAAAATTTCGTTTTAGAGATAGTCTATTTTCATTCCATTGAGGGAATTAATTTTAAAAATTTTAATAAAAAACGGTCACTATGGTGTATGTGTAACATTTTTGTCTTAATACATTTTTGTTGGGCTAGACTAAATTTTCATATACTGGGCAAAAACTGAAAACTTTTTATTTTAAATTGTATAATTATTAACAGTGTGAAGTGATAACCTTTAAGGGTTTGATACATGGTATGTAACTTTACAAGAGTTTTATCCAATGTATATTTTAAAACAAAAATGATTGGGTATGAACCAGATAACATTTGTATTCATAAAAAAATCGAATTTTACACGGAAAACAATTTTTTTTTCTTTTTAATCGTTAAACTCAGCAACCAATTATCGCATTGAAAAAAGTGAAAATAGGTTTTAAAAATTTAAATAAGTTCAAAAAAAAAAAAAATTCAAGAAAATTCATTGAACCGTTCTGAAAGAAACTGATTTTCCAAAAAAAAAAAAAAAAAAAATTTAACTGTTTTTAAGAAATTTAAAATTGATATTTTTTGAAAATTTGATTTAAAAAATTGCCTTTTTTATTTTCTCATTATATTAATTTTTTTATTTTAAAAGCTTACAAAAAAAAAAAATATGCCATTTGAAAGCCAAGTATTTCTTCTAAAGAATAAAACCATTTTTTAATTTTTTTTTAAAATATTTTATTAAAATAATTTATTAAAAACAATCATTTCTTATGAAAAAAAAGTGAAAAAATCACTTCCATCACCCAAAAATTCATTTTTTTGATACAACAACCTATAATAAATTTTATACTACCTGAAAGTTTATTGCTTCAGCTCAAAATATATATATCGATCATGTCTATTAGACATCTACAAAAAGAGCTAGAATTTTTTGAACTCGATTCCCAGGATGCTCAATAACGTTAAATCAAATTTGTATCTGCTGTAGATAAAGAGATATAACTTGTTGAAAAATAAAACTTTATTATCTCAAAATTATGAACACGAAATTTCGCACAAATATAGTCCTGTCTATCTACAATATAAATTTCATTTAATTATGTGTTGAAGAAAAAAACGGTTAAAAACGGTCAAAAAACTTGTTACAAAAAAAATTGTTTTTCCCGTTATTCAGTCAAAAATCATTTTAAAATACCAATTTTTTGTACATGTATGCGCACGGTCATAGACTACATGTTTTATAAGTTTGAGATTTTTTTAACGAAAAATTAAAAAAAATAAAAACTCACCCAAAAATACCCCAAAGTAAGTTGGTGTTTTTCAAAAATTCATATTTCGAAACGCAGACACTTAAAACAAAATCCGTATTAGACCCCTAATTTTTTTTTATTATCTTTTGAATTACGTTTTTTAAATCGTCAAAAAAAAATTTCCTTTACCTATAATCACGACAAAGGTCTATCTCATGTTTTAGTTTTAGAAAACCATTTATTACTTAGTTTTGAATTTTTTTTAAATTGTTTTCAAAACCATTGTCAGTCTTGCAATGATTTTTTAGATTGTCGCGTATAGAAAATAGCCAATTTCTTGCAATTTTGTTTTACCCTATTAAATGACTTTATATTTAAAAATCCTTCATTTGGATTAAGCTTTAGATTATTATCTTTCAAATAAGTTATAGAAGATTTTTGTATCTCTAATAGTTTATTTTTAATTTTTAATTGAAATTTTCGAAAGTGCGAGAGTGGAACGGGAGAAAATGGCGTCACTTTTTTGTGGTGGCTGCCATGGTTCATCGATTTATAAGACGTTATCACGTCAAAAAAAAAATCGGAAATCGGAAAAGAGAATTTTTGAACAACACAATTTTGAAATACCCACACAATTTAAAAATTCATATTTTGCATTTTTTGACGGACCGTAATAATTATTTTTGAATACTTACAAAAAGCAGTTAGTATCGAGTCTTTGTTTAATTATTATTTTACCAAACAACAAAAATTTTACAAACTACTATCATGAGCGGCTACACGTTTATTTGGAATACTCCAAAAACTTTGAAATGAACAATATAAAAAATTTAAAAAGAACTCTAAGCGATTCTAGTAAAGTTAAGAGCCCCTTTAAGACGTTCCTAAAATTAATCGTAGCACTTCACTTACCTATGAACTTTAAAAAGCTCATAAGCTACTAATAATTTAATTAAAAGTGTCCTTTTTTTGCCTTTTTAGGAATGAACCTTTTACCTTTTTTAATTTTTTTTTCAGTTCAACGAATTCGCTGAGTTGACCTCTTTTTAAAAATTAATTTTTTAGTTCTTAGTTGAAATGTTTGTGTCCACTATAACTACCCAATTTTACCTATACCATTATCTTAAGACACAATAACAATAAACATTTAACACTAGTAAACAGAAACTCGTGTTTGTATTACACCAAAAAGTGCCAATTACCCTCAGGGTGTTATGTCCTTATAGAAACAATCAAATCATAAAAAAAAAACTAAATAGACTTTCATAAACATTTAAGTGAAAGTAACATAACACCTCATTGAGTAAAACAACATACATCTGTATTAATATACTACATCTTCATCAAAAAAGGATTAACATTAAAAAAAAAGTCTTCCCTAAAGGCATTTTTTATATGATGCACATTCTCACATAGGTTTTGGTTGGTGTAACAAGTCAAAACTTTAAGTCAAATCGAAACTATATAAAGCCGACACTAAACTATACAAATTGGTCATAAAATCATTAACACAAAACCTAAGCAATAACGTTCCATTACAATATCCCTGAGTCTCATATTCCGCATACAATTCGCACAATTATCCACTTTTCAGTAATGCCCACATACACCGGATTCAAAGACTATGGAACAACATAATTAACAATATTACCGACTGTCGCGACCTATCGGCCATCTTCGCAGTCTTCAAAATGTATGGAAACAACTTGTTTTCACCGTTTACGTGTGAAAAGATCTTTAGTTTTTTTTTTGCCTTTTTTCTCTTCTATGAAAGAAGAAGAAAAGATGTCCCTCTTGTAACAAAAAAAAAAAAAAACAGACAATTACAATCAACAAACAACCACAATAACCGACTCCTACTTCAAATGACGTTTATATCATAATCATTCTGCAGCATTTCAGAGGCCAATTCAAAAATGAAAATGAAGATGAAAAAAAAACAACAACAAAATTTCTTCTCATTAAATGGTAAAAAAAATTAATTTACAACAACGTGTCATGTTGTAAACCTATGGCAGTAATTATTTTGTTAAAAATTCAACAACTAACATAGACGACGACCGACACACCCCTCTTCTTTCTCGGTTGCAGATGGTCACAGGAATAAGCATTTGATACTTTTTGTTGCAACTTTCTGTTAGTTTTGTTTGGTAGTAAACTCGAGGTCCGGTGTATAGCAATGACCATCCGGACCCAGTGAGAAGTTGGTCTTCAGGTGACATGCAACAAGAGTGTCTTGATGATAACTTTATTAATAACATAATGACATTACACAGCTACAAGTAGTTAACAATGACAATATATTTTAATGATGTCAAATTGGGGAGCTTGTTTATTGTAATGCAATTAAACTTTATTAATATTAAGGTAATTTGGTTTATTAATTTGAGCCTTATTTTGTTAAACAATATGCCTTTTTGAATTCTGGTTGTAGTACAAGTAAAATAGTACATAAAATCAAGAAATAAAAAAAAATTGTTACACTCATGAAACTTGGCAAAAAGTTTGCTTTTGGGATAAGAACCAAGTACAAAAAAAGTCTAAAAAAAAGTTGGGTGGAAGGGTGTTTATCCGCGGACAAGAGGGAGGGGGTGAAGGTCAAAAATATACTGAAAAAATTGTTTGTCGAATATCATTATATGACACATGTTTTTAAGGTATGTTTTGATGCTGAAACTAATGACATAAAAATAAAGTCAATACGATTGGTCTTAGAAAAGTTATTGCCGATTAAAAACAAGGGTGCTTGTTTTTGACTTCAACAAGTTAAATATAACCGAAACCCATGTGAAAAACATGCTATACTGATAAAATTCGGGATGAAGGTTTTAGATAAAGCAGGGACAAAGGATTCATAAAGTTCTTAAAATTATGTTTGGTGAAAGGGTGTTTTCTTGGGAAATAGGGAAAAATCCGCGACAAGTCCGATAAAAGCAATGGTATAAATGCATAAATGGTACAATTACGAAATTCATTAAATATGTTTTCTTTCCCATGGGAATTACGAATAATGTAAGTGTATACATTTTTTGTATGTGAAAGGGTGTTTTTTTTAGAAGTAAAGAAAATATGGGTGTATTTATAAAAAGTGTGTAATACTAGAGTAATATTAGTGGTACCCTATTGAAATTCAGCAATTATGTTACTTTTAAGATAAGAAACAAGAATCTAAAGTGTCTATAAAAATATCATGGGTTATGCTGATATACACAGGGTGTTTTTTTGAGTGAAAACAAAAATGATGGGTCACCCTAATGAAATTTGGTAAAAACATTGATTTTGGGATAGAAAGCAAGAATAAAGAGTTTTCATGAAAAAATTTTTGGTGAAAGGGTGTTTTTTTCGAAGAGACAGTAAAATTTGTAATTGGTCCCAAAAAGCCAATGGTTCATTTAATTTATGGTTTTGATGACAAATTGAACGTTTATATTTAAGTTCTCAGACGTTTTACACGAATCATTGGCTTTTTGGGACCAATTACAAATTTTACTGTCTCTTCGAAAAAAACACCCTTTCACCAAAAATTTTTTCATGAAAACTCTTTATTCTTGCTTTCTTTTTTTTCTTTTTTTCGTTAATTAAAAATACTTTAAAGTCTATAGGTTAAAAATTAAAAGTAATTTTTCTTAACAAAACCATGTTTTTTGCTTAAATTTCATAAAATAAATGATACCAAAAGATTCTCTAGGTAATTTAAGGAAAAAAAAATGTATGGGAGTAAATACAATCATCCATCGTTTAAGCGATAAATTCAATTTTCTGACAAACTGACTTCAAACACAAAAAAAAAAATATTTTAATCACAACGGCAACTCCTACAATTTGCATACACGTTATTAAAAAGGCAGTATCTCATTTCTATGTTAAAAATTTAAATCCACTTAATTTAATCAAGAGTTTTTGAAAGAATGGTCCTCAACTTAGAATTTTGGAAAAAAAAAAGTTATTAAAAATTTTTAAATGATTTTTTTTTCAAACTTTTTCGTAGTAAAATAAAATTTATTTTAAAAAATGTTTTGCCATAAATATTATCAGATGAATTCCGGAGAGGAAAAGGTTATATTTATTACAGTTTTGAAAAAAAAAATTAAAAATTACATCAATTTCATTGGATTTTTTTTTAAATTTTTAATTACCGACGCTTGAAAAAAAATATCATCAAAATCAGAGCTGTTCGGTCGGATTCCCTAATATTGCCATTTTTTGAGCTTTAGTTATTCCACTACTAGTAACATGTGTGTTGCAAAATGTTGTCCGCCAATAGTTGCTCGAATTTCTTAAAACAAATCGTTTTTTCTTTGAACAAAAAAAAATGTCTTAAAAATGAAGATTCGAAATATTTCACTAAACCGTTTTCAAAAAATTGATTTTTCAAAAAAAAAAAGTTTGAAATAAGTTTAAAAATTGAAAAATGAGGCGTACACAGTAATAGTGGGTCAAGTCCAATTCTCTATAGGTTGGACGATTTAAGGTCTTAAAAATTAAGGGCTTCTGTAAAATTAAACACAACATTTTTAATCAAAATCGTTAGAGCCGTTTTTGTAAAAAAAAATTAATTATCTATTTCCGTTATATGGCAGGTACCGTTGGTTTTGGTTCAAAAAAATCAATATTACCTCAAGGGAATCACCTTAAACTGTTAACTACCAAGTTTGAAAAAAAAAAATAGCTTTACTAGTTAAGGCTGTAACTTAACCTCTTGTATTTTTTTTCGAAAATCAAAAAAAAAAGAAAAGATTTATTTTTTTATATAGCTGAATGCATAGCTCTGTTGATTGTGAAATAACATCTTTAATTCAAACCCAATTTCGAAGCTTTGGTCAAAAGATATCGGCTTCGGAAGATAAGAATAAAGACAAAAAAGAACCAGACTGAACTAGAAAATCGATTTTAAAAATTCGTATTTAACAATATTTTTCTACAATAGCAGCTAAGCGAGCAGCTACACCATCAACCGAAAAAATCCTGTGTTGAAAGTTCAAAAACTTAAATTATTTTCAATCGTTTACTGCTATTACTAAAGTATAGTAAGTTGGAAAAAAAAAGTACGGTAACAGTAGAATTTCATCTTCATAAATATTTCTAGCTTCATTTAATATTATATCAATAAAATTCTTCCTCAAATTAACAATTTTTTCTCTCTTCATTTTGTTCATCAATTTAAATGCATTTTTTCATTAAAAATACAAAAATTAATTAAACAAACATCTTGAGAAGAAAAAAATCAAAATCAATTATAATGATAATGAAATGAAAATCTTTATAAACGTTATAGGTATAGAGTTTATTTTTCAATCTTCTAATTGACGAACCCATTTTCCTTATTAACAAAAACAATTAACATCGAATCTATTGCAATAAGTTGTTAATAGAAACATTCAATAATTAGAAGTCTACTCTTTTTTTTCCTAACGGAAATTCTTTTTTTTTTTTCTCTTAACAAAATTTGTAGTAGAGCTAAAGTGTGTAGAAGGTTTATGTCAAGAATGCATGTTGAGTTTAATCTTGTCATCTATATTCTCATTAAAAATTCTTAAATTGTTTGTTATTTGCTTGACCGAGTTTCTTCTGTTTTTTTCTAACATTTTCTTAGTGTTGTCAATGGTCTTGTTCATTGATTCAAGAATTTTTAACTTTTTAATGTCATGGACTATTTGACTTTAGTGTTTTTCTAAATTTTCCATGAACACGTTTATTAAAAGTTTAAACAAAAACTGAATAAATTTTTTGTGAGAATAGCTTAGGAAAATATTTGTTGCAAATGACAGACACCTAGAACTGTGTCAACCTTTTATTTTAGAAGAATAAATATTTTTTGTACAGCGGCTCGTAGATATGTTCGAAGGAAAATCTAACATTTGAAGGTATTTCTATCTGAAACTTTGATATTCTTCAAACTTTTAATAGCTCTAGGTATCATAAAAATCAGCCTACATCTGTTAAAATAGGTCAAACCACAATCCACTTAAAGGCAAATAAATGAACCTACTCATAACTTTACTTTTGCAAAATTACAATTCAATATAATTGCCAGTAGAATTAGGTCATTTCCACACCTTGCTATAGTTATGAACCATAACTCTAATGGTTTATAACTTCCTTCAAGTCTTCATAACTCAATCAAATCAAAGTGGTTTTTATTATACGAATTGGTCATCATGAATTTTTCATACAAAATAGTGTTAGTTTCAAGATGGTTTAGACCTCAATATTTGACTTATTCAACACACATGGCAATAACTTGTAACCGTATGGAAAACTCAATTTGCTCGAGGGTACCCTAACAACCAATCTTCCAAGTCTCTTCAAATCCTGTCTCTCTGTGATGCAAAAGGAATTCATTTCTTCGTGCGAAATAGATAATTCGCATTATTGCATTGCGCAAAAAGGATTGAAATGCCTTGCGAACATACTTAAATGCGTGCGTTTGACAGCTGCATGACATCTTTATCACTCTTCTTCGTACTAATTATTGCGTAGCAGTAACAGAGTAACTACTTCTACTCTCTTTTAAGATGGCGGCGCGGTGTCGGCATTGGTCAATAAAAAACGATTTTTCATTTAAATGTCAATTTGCAATATCTTATTTGAAATGGTTTTTTCTTCTTAAAGTGCCGCATACTATCGACGTGCGATTGTGTGCGAAGAGGCATTGCAACGTGTTGCGGCTGCTGCACACATTTCTGGCGGGTGGAAATAATGTGAATTTTTCGTTCGGTTTCCGCCATCGCAGATCCCCGCCGTCAATTTGTCCGAGCAAAATAGTTGTTTTTTCTTGGACGTGACATGACGATATGTGTTGTAGTAATTGAGTCGGTAGGTGGCGGGCATGTTACCTATATTTTTTTTTTTTCGATTCTAGTGACCGTTGCAGGGTGGTCACTTGGTTTGGATAAATCGAACAAGAAGTCAACGCAAAATAGGTGGTTGTAGTAGATTGTTTTTATTTTTTAGTTGGGATTGTAAGTTCTTGTGGCGCTATCAGTGAAGGATTTGTTTTTGTTAAGGTAAGGTAAATCTACTGGCTTTGCACAGTTCTCTAGTAGACTAATGACATGTCGTCGGGGATGGCGGCAGCAGTAAAATGTATAAGACAACTTAAGTGCGCGGCACCATGGAGAATAATTGTCCAATGATTAGAAGTTGTTTGTTAGTTTTGTCTTTCGAGAGTATGTTTATTTAGACAGAAATGGATAAGAATTTACATGGAGATAAAAATAAGTCTAGAGAATAGGAAGTCTTCTTTTGTGGTCTTGAGACAGGGTTTTATGGCTTGCTTTGATATTTGTTCTGACATGAATTTTATGAGATGGAATACTCGTATATTGGTTAGACTGATGTTCAATGGTGGTCTGAATAAGTTTTTATTCCACATGCTTTTTAACGCTGATTCGCTAGAAAACTCTAAATTTTAGTGCTTGGAAGCCTTTTGAGACCTTTATCTAACAAAATCCAGTTCAATATTAATAAAGTTAATGGCGTCAGTATTATTGGCAAGTATTATTGATGCCTCTGGGGACAATAGTGATCTGCAGGTACTTGTGAGACCCCAAATCGAACTGCTGATAGGAAGATAGGTACTTATGAGGTCCCTGGTGGCTAGTGAGACCTCCGGAGACAATACTTATAGCGATTTATTAATGAGGCCCCTAGGGCAGACATTTCTCAGTAAGTATTAGTGAGACCCCTAGTAGCACCTCTGTTCTGGTACGTCAAAACTAGTAAGACCCCTGGTAGTTCCACAAATACTTCTGAGGCCCTAGTTGGACTACTAATCAGCAATTTCCTGTACACTGCTGATTGGAAATTTAAATGAGATCCCAGGTATTTGGTAAGACTTCCAGATACACTATTAAGGTACTAATGAGGTCCCTGGTGGCTGATGAGAACTCTGTAGGATAACGAGGTACAAATGAGGCCCACTAATCCGCAGGTATTTGTGATGTCTTAAGGTGCACTACTGATCGGAAAGTTCTATTGAGGTCTTTGTGGCTAGTGAGACCTCCGGAGTCACTATTGATGTACTAATGATGCCAGGTACTACTGAGGCCCCTGGTACCCTTACTAATCGGCAGGAACTTTTGAGAGCTTTGGTTATATTATTGACTAATGGATATTGAGACCTCTGGAGGTACTATTTTTAACGACTTATTAATGAAGACTCTGGTGCCACCTCTGTAGGGCAACAAGTTTCAATGCTTATCGGAAGACTCTAATGAGGTCCGAGATGTCCGGTGGCACTATTGATCTACTAACGAGATGAGATTTCTATTTACCTTACTGATCTGCAAATACTTGTAAGGGTCCTATTAACACTTTTAATCAGCCAGAACTTGTTAGGCCAGTGTTTTGAAAATTTGAAAATACTTATGAGGTCTCGGTTGGCATTACTCATCGGCCGGTGTTTTTGTGAAAATTTTGATGAGGTCTTTGATGGCTAGTGAAGTGAGGTACTAATGAAGCCCCTGATATCACTACTGATCGGCAGGTGGTGGTGACACACCTGGGATCACTTCTGATCGGTCAAAACTATTGAGACCCTTGATTGTTCTTTTGATCCCCAAGTAGCTATTTATAACACATTTGGTGACATTTCTGATCAACAGCTTGAGTTGTTTTTGTATTACAAAAATTCAAACATTTTTGAGGTCCTAAAAGTGTTACTTTGTTTTAAAGGTCACAATAGATTCATAGTACTAACCAAGTTCATACTTCTTTTCGACCACCAAATGCAACCTTAAATTCCCTTAGTTAAAATAAACTTGTCTTCCTTTTAAAACAAACGGACAACATGCATGTCCTGCATGTGTATCGACATGTCAACATTATGCCCCAACCAGCTAGTTAAGTTGTCAAAACTCAAACTATATTAAAAGCTTAAAATTGCATCTGTCCTTTTTTGACATTTTCATTTCAAAATATTTTTAATACACACGACATAAAATTACAGCGGCGAATGCGACGCATGTCATCCGACAAACATGCATGCATGCAAATATCTTGTTTCGATTGACCGAAACAAATTTTATACTAACCTGAAACCTCTGGGTAACCTGATCTTTTGGTCTTCTACACTAACTTCTTGGTCTATAAATTAGTCTTCAAAAAATGTCAACATTAATCGGAAGCCAGCTTCTTATCTCAATGATTCATCCACCCAAATGAATATTCCACTTTTTAACTGTCACAAAGAAAGCAGAGAAAATCACACACAAAATGAGTAAAGAATCTTCTCTGGTGTAGTTTCCTTTTTCCTGATTCTCAACTGCAACAAGAAAAGTCACACTTATATGCAAACGCCATCACGTAAATTAAGCAACTACATCACTCTTACATATACAAGAATATGGCGAGTTCTCAAGAACTGCAATATAGATATTGATAAAGATTGAATTTTAAACGAATTAAATAGAAGTTAACATACGCACGCACGTAGATCGTAGACGTACAGACATCAGGCAGGTAGGCAGGCAAGCAAGCATGCACGCATGCGCGTTGTGTTGTTCCGTGATTATTACAGAAAAATATAACCAATGATATGGTGTGGTAGAACAACTGCAATTAAACACGAGTCCTACAAGTCATTCGACTCCTCTTCCACCTGGATGGGTGGGTTTTTATGAGTTTATCTAGAAGGTAAGTATTCTCATCTGGCGGGATCATCTAACCAAAGCTAGTTTAGGCCGCAGACGGTCGGTTGGTAACTTAGATGGCTTCAGGACTTCTTTTTTTTTTTTCTTCAATTTATTTTGTAATTAAAGTAGATAGAAGTCAGAAAAAAGTTGAGAAGGCCAAAGAATATCACATCTAGAGTTGGCAATGAGACGACCGACGATGAGGAAAAGAAAAAGTGCATCGCTCATAAAGAATTTGATACTCGCACACATATGTATTTGGATTTTTGACAGAATATTACATTTGTGTGTTATCGAACGAGGACTACAGCATTCTTTCTACTAATTCATACTTTAAGTCGGATATCAGAGTAATATTTATGTGTTTGTATGGATTTGTTAGACTTATACTTTCTATTTTACAAGTTAATACGATTATTATTATTGTACTTTCTCTACTTTTGGAAATTTAGCCCAAATGAGTCTTGTTTTAATGGCGCTGACTTTTATATGATTCTTATCGGATCAAATAATTCTAATGATTGTGAGGAAGGTCAGGAAAGTTAAAGGCAACCAATGAAAGTGGTATTTATTTATTTGTTGCTGTCAAATGTAGCATGGCACTTAAAATAGCTATATTTGATACAAGAATTGGTTTAATGCCTCTATCCTGCTTGATTATGCCTTTATATTTTATCAGGAGTATATTAAGTTGAAGTATATTGAAGTATTTCTTCTTGGGGGGAGTCATGCCAAATTTTGTTTACAAATTTTTTTTGAAAATGCAATTTTTTTTAAATTTTGTTTTAAAATTGTACGCGAATTTGTATTTCCTTTATGACGAGGGGGTTACAGGATTCAAATACCTCTGTCAAAATAGACAAACAAATATTTTTGGCGTAACAAAAGATATTAAACAAAATTATGCTAGTTTTAGAGTAGATATTCTTTCGAAATTTCAAACAGCAATACTAATTAAAGAAATCCTTTAGATCACTTACTAAGGATCTTACAATATTCGGCTCTGATTTCGTCAGCTTTCAGGTATTTATCAGCGGTTTAAACTATAAAACATATTCAGTTAAATTTATTAGATATTCTTAAATTGATTTTCGAAGGTTATTTTAAGTGACCTAAGCTTGCTTTAATATTTTTCATACCTATTATCGGTTTAGTCAAAAAATATTTGGATTTTAAATCTATACAAAACTCTACAACACAGCTTAATTTGTAGCCTATCAATGCCTTATATTTATTTTCGAACGAATCAAAATAATCCTAATCACCGGTCGCTAAAAATATGACCACATCCCCAAACATGGGAAAATAGTTGCTTTGGATACCAAAAAATTTTTTCACTTTTCATTTTCGTTCATGTTCTAAAACTTCGACATTTTGAAAATCATCTTACTCAAAAGAATTTGGTAGCACATAACAATTTCTTGTTTAAGTTTTGAGTTCTTGGGGGGGTCATGACCCCCGTGACCCCCCCTTGTATACGCCGTTGGTATATTGAACGAAAACTATGCGGTTTTTCAGACATATAGTTTTTTTCTGAAGGTTAACAATTTTTTTTTAAGAGTGAGGTAAGCCCGTAATATACCGTAGTGTAGGTTCTGGGTTCAAATCCAGCCTCAACCATCTTTATAGTTTTTACGGGTACTGCCTCTTTTGGGGGGAATTTACGCAGCCTAACAGAGGATCATTGTCATGAAAAAGTACCTACTTATCTGTTTAGTCGTGTGAATTCTGCCAAAAATTGTAGATTAATTCCGCTCTTGCAAACTAAGGACTCACAAAAATGGTTGAGAGTTGACGTGCCAATAATATACCTATATTTAATTTATTTTTCTCGCTGTATACCAGGATACTTCAAAGAAAGCAATAGCAAAATTCAGGTTAAGAAGAAGAACTCAAATTTATCAAAGATTTTTTTTACATAACCTCAAAAATATTGATAAAAGTATAAAAAAGTATAAAAAAAAAACAATTTTTTGGATTTTATTTTCTAATTTTTAAAAACTTACTTTGATTTTTATTCAATTTTTTTTTAAAGCCAAATTTTTCAAGCAAAACAAAAATTAACCCTCTACTGCATTAATTAATAAGCGGACGAAATAATTAAAAAAATGCTTTACATGGGTTCTTTGGGTTGATTCAAGACGGTTTTCATTAAAAAAATTTGTTTAAATTAATTTATTTAAAAAATTTGTGTATAAGCCAAATTTGGCTTCGTATGCATTAAGGGGTAAGAAATTTTACTAATTTTATTTATTCAGATTATGTAAAGAATTTAATTAAAAATATCAAAAGATAAATATTTATCATTCAAAAACAAAATAAAGTAAAATAAATACATTGCATTACAAAAGGTTAAGAATTAATTCAAATTTGGCTCATTTTAAGACAAGGAACCGAGAAAAGCAATTTGTTTTTGTCCGTTATACAGGGTGTCCCACAGTCACCGCCCCAAATGAAAACCATGGATTCCTGAATTCATTTTAAGTCGAAAAACTTAAGAGGTAATTTTCTCGTTTTCGTCCCGTTTTCGAGTTACCACGGTTTTTATGATTTTTTCTCTTTTGTCCTTTAACTGGCCTTATCTTTGCCAAACTACCTTTGATTTGAAAGATTTTTTTAGCAACCAATTAGGAATTTATTGCAGTTTAAGTTTGTCTCAAAACTTTTTTTTCTACGGACAACCGTTTCTCCACAATTTTGCATCAAACACAACTTTTTTCGTTTTTTAAGTTGTTTTTTACACTTTCATATCATTTAAGTCAAAAAAACACGTTAATGAGTGTAAATTTTTTGTGCATTTTATTAAACCCCAGTTTATTTTCATAAAAAAAATAGGTTTTATTTCATAAAAAAGGCTACTGAAAGTAATTAAAAAAAATAAACAAACTGAGTGAATGAAAAAAAAAATAATTTTTAAATAAAAAATTAATTTAAATGAATTAAAAACTTTTTCTGAGCAATTGTGGTTAAGAAAAGAACAAATAGATAAAGCTCAGAAAAAGTTTTAATTCATTTAAATTAATTTTGTATTGAAAAATTATTTTTTTTTTAATTCACTCAGTTTGTTTATTTTTTTTAATTACTTTCAGTAGCCTTTTTTATGAAATAAAACCTATTTTTTTTATGAAAATAAACTGGGGTTTAATAAAAAGCACAAAAAATTAATACTCATTAACGTGTTTTTTTGACTTAAATAATATGAAAGTGTAAAAAACAACTTAAAAAACGAAGAAAGTTGTGTTTGATGCAAAATTGTGGAGAAACGGTTGTCCGCAGAAAAAAAAGTTTTGAGACAAACTTAAACTGCAATAAATTCTTGATTGGCTGCAAAAAAAATCTTTCAAATCAAAGGTAGTTTGGCAAAGATAAGGCCAGTTAAAGGACAAAAGAGAAAAAATCATAAAAACCGTGGTAACTCGAAAACGGGACGAAAACGAGAAAATTACCTCTTAAGTTTTTCGACTTAAAATGACCTTAGGAATCAATGGTTTTCATTTGGGGCGGTGACTGTGGGACACCCTGTATATATTTTTTCTGGTTAAAATTCTTTACACTGTCGAAGTAAATCTTGCTCCAACATTTTCACCCACTCCCAGATCTTACAAAAACTAAAAAGTAATAAAATGATTGAAAAATATTATAGGTGAGCCCCCTGCCCCCTAAAATGTTTGTGGTTACGCCGCTGGAAATGGGGTTAACATGAGAAAAATGTCTCTAAAAGCGAACGGGCTAATTTTCTGAAGTAAAACATAGCTTCCAAGCAAAATAATAATGTAAAGAAACAAAATTTTCCAACAAAAAAATTTAACAAATTGTGTAGATTTACAACCCCTTAATGCATACGAAGCCAAATATGGCTTCCGTACTTTTTACCCTCCCAAGACCAGGCCAATAATTTTTTTTTCAATAAAAATTGGTTCATAGCATACACAATTAGACAATCGATCAAAAATAAATTTTTAATTCCACTTTACTTTCCAAACAAACGCAGTAATTAACACTTAAAGTATGAATATATTCTACACTTTCGTTTTCAATGCACACGACTGATCGACTCACCTGTGATCATAAAATACACCTATATTTTGTGTCGGACACACGAAAAAACTATCTCTATGGGTTCTCAGAAACACAAAGAAGAGGATTGTATTTAATCTTTACCATTTTTTTGTGACAGAGAAGAGAAAAGTGCATACAAACTGACAAAACCATATTTGGCTTCGTATGCAGTAGAGGGTTAAATCGAAAATTTTATATTTTGCTTGGTACAAAATTCATGCGTTCTTGAAACATAATAACGTTCGTTTTCTAACTAAAAGTTTATATTTTTACATTATTTTATAAATTTTTAATTAGTGACAATTTTCGTATATACATTTTTTTGTTCTGCAACTGATACCTCGAAAGCAATAAAGCTAACGGTTTATAAATTAACTCTAGCGGAAAAAACAGAAACAAGCGTTTTTCTTTTTTTCTCGATTATCTCTAAAAGTGCTTGTCGGATTGAAAAATTTTGTGCTACAAAAATAAAGCTTATTAAATTTTATAAAAAAGACCTCTTATGAAGCGTATTTTTAGTTTTTTGAACTATATATTTTTTACTACATAATTTCTCTTGAGGCCCTGGCATCCTTTATGGGAATGGGGCCACTATGCGCCAATCTTGTTTCATGCCTCAAATAAATTCGCAATCCGAGAAGTTATACATATAGTAAAATGGAACCGATAACATTCAACTAAAAGTAGGTATATATAAGCACGAAAATCAAAAAGTTTAGTTCCAAAATCCCCATATCTATTTTAAAAAAAAGACCTATACTAAAGAAGTTTCCTGCAATTTCCTTAAAAATTTACCTAAAAAATTCTAAATTTTAAGTTAATTGAACAAAATATCTGAACATTAGAAAGCTTAACTACGTGCCTAGCTGTCCTTTGAAATAAATCAAAACGTACCTAAGTCTATTAAAGAAATCACTATTTCATTATAAACGTCTTCATAAAATGCGATTTATATTCCTGATTTATAGCTAGTAAGCAATATTTAACAAGTGAAAGTTTGTATATCACAACATAATGAGTCAGTAAAATACGTTTCTGCATTTTTCTCGTTATTTTTTTTTTTTTTAATTTTTGAGAAAGAAGAACATTTTCCTTATTGATAATAGCCCCAAGCATCACGCGAGTACATAAACATATAGTATCAAAGTTATATGCTAATTCATTCGATTTAATGTCAAGTCTTTAATTAACTTGGTCAAATGTACTCAACCCCTTAAGCTATTTTCACTTAGTTGTGGTAGGTACCTGCTTACTGCGTTGAAGAAAGAAAAAATATTGAGGTTACTTTTGAGTTTCTTCTTTATATTTAAAAAAAAAAGTTTAGAAAAAAAAAAAAACTGACAAATTGTCACTCAATATATTCTTACTAACAAAAGTCACACATGCGTCATGACAACTTGAAAAAAGCTATACAAGATGAGAAAAGCCAGAAACTGGCTATGAGAAATGGGATAAGAAGTCTTTAATCCAATCTCTTTGTAAAATATCCAATTCTTTTTTGGATATTGAGAATATGAAGTGTCATTGTCTGTCATTGAGAGAATTTTTATTCTCCAAAATGAACATATTCTTTTACGTAAAGAAATATTTATTGCTGTATCTTAGTACCTATATGGAAACCCAATAACACACTTTGCAGGGCTGATAAAAAAAAAAGTAAGAAAACATAAACTGTCAGTGTGGTGTTTTAAATGTCAAAAACAAGCTAAGAAACTTTTTGAACTGTTGGTTTGACAGTTTGTATTTTTGCTGCAGGCATGTTTTTTTTTTTGTCCCTTGGGAGCTAAAGTTACTACATACCTTAGATTGGGGGACAATAAGCCACTTATTACTTTGAAGTTGTTTTTATACTACAAAACATTACCAGACTTCTAGAATTGTCATTCAAAACGAACAATAACAATTATGTGCAAAAACTTTTAAATTAAGGAAAATAACATGGTAGTTCAAACATGGTAGTTTGCAGTTTATATTTAGCTATTCCCTAAGTCACAAATTGGAATATTTTTGTTTGGACCAAAATTAATTTTTTTTAATATTGTAATAATTACTTCAAAACAATTTTTTTTTGAAAATTTGAGAAAATTGGTATAAATGCAAAATAATTTTATTTTTCTCAAGATTCAAGTTTAAAAATTCTCTGTTCTGTAAATCAGATTGAAAAAGAAAAGTTTAATATTAGGAGAAGTGCGCGCTCTTACAAAGGTACTTTTTTTTATTTATCAAATTTATAATAAAATAAAACAAAGTTTAACAAATTTTTGACTTTAATCAAATATACATATATACACAATTCAAAAATATATGCTAACTCTCGGTATCTAATGCTGCCACGCCGTAAGTTTTGTCTGCAGAAACTTGCGCTTTCTCTTGCAACAAGTGTTTGTTTACGAGTATTTTTTACATAATGTTTTCAGCTAGGGAGCTTTTTGATGTTTGTTTTTCCAACCCAACAGCCCGATTGCGTGGTGTTTTGCAGTTAATGAAGTCAAAACTAAATATGCAATCAAATTTAGAGCCTGAAAATCAAGAAATCTTAGCAAAACACTTGTTTTTTTTATTTTTTTCCCGAATTCCCATACATACAAGTTCCTGGATCGAATCATGTATACAAAAGTAGGCGTGGCAGGGGGCGAATAGGGTCGAGACTATTTTGTACTTTGAACTCGCCTAGATAATCAAATTTCTTCAATTTTATTCAAATTGTGCAAGCCGTTTTCTAGATATAAATATGCACACTCTGAAGTGGGCGTGGCAGGGGGCGTGGAAATTTCGCTAAAGTTTGTAAAACGTGTTGTTATTACATTTAAAAACAATTTTTTTTCCAAACTCAACTTTTTTTTTAAATTTGATTTTTTTCCAACATCTCCATACAATCAACGCACTGTGTGAAGCCACACACTTTTCCAGCATAACTTTTTTTTTTTGTTTTTAGCTGGGTTTTTTCAACTCTCTTTTTAAATAAAATGGAGCTTGGAACACACTCGCAACACACACATTTTTCGTTGTAATTTTGTTTGGACACAACTCAAGAAATAAACAGTGCGCGCTCTTACCCACTGCGCAATCTTACCTCAAATGACTCTAATTGTTTACACACTACATAAGGGCGTGTGTTAATTGGGTTAAATATTTAGCGGAGGTTAAATTTTTGACAATACATTTTTGAATACAAAAAAAAAATTCAGCTGTCAAACATTTACCCTGCTCTGGGAACCTGTTAAATTTTTATCTTCAGAGGATAAATTATTTGCAGAAGGATTAATGTATTTTATTAATAAATAATCAAAAACTGAAAATAAAGAAATAAAATTGGGAAAGTAATGCAACATTATGAGTGTGTATTAAGAAAAATCAATATTTTTCATTATATTTCACTTTAGCTGTGTTTTATTTTCCTCATGACAAAGATACAAATGTCAAAAACTCATCATCAGCTAAATATTTAACCAAATTAAAACTAAGAAAAAAAAAAATGTCCCGTTTTCGTAAATTGATATTTTTTAAAAAATAAATATATTTTTCTTAATCCAAAAAATAAATTTTTCTATATTAAATTTTTAATTAATACAATCAAAGCTTTTGTTTAAGAAAAATCTGTTGAAATTATTGAGGTTGTAATTTTAAACAAAGTTAGAAGTTAATAACCGTTCTACACTGTGTTAAACTTCAACCTTGTTAAAATAAACGGAAACCACATTGATTTAACTGTTTTTCGGAATGATTTTGCGTTGAAGACCATCATTTAAAAATGTATTTTTATTCAAAATTGAATCAACGTTGACCATACAACATTTTACATTGCGATTGCAGTTGCATGTTTTTATAAAAATCGCAGAGACCGGTTTGGAAAAAATTACCTATATTTTTACAAAACTCTGTTCAACTGTACTAAAAGTACGAAAATAATTCAGAAATGTTTGAAGTTTCGATATATCGATGTTTCCAAGAGCGATGTTTTCAGCATTATTATTTTTTTGCGGAAACATCAAACCATAAATTTTTTTTTTCTATAAAAAAGTACCGAGTAAAAATAGTAAAATTATATGATTAATTTGAATTTTAGAAATGTGATCTTTGAAAGCAAAAGTTAGCTTTAAAAAAAAAAAATTAAAAAAAAAATATGTGTAGGATGAAATGAATTTCCTCTACACAGGTTTCGTTAGTATCGCAATGCATACGGGTCATAAGAAAACTATTGAAATCAGTGAGCATTGGTTTGGATACGAATATCTTCTAAACGGTTAAAGCAATCAATTTCATTCCAAGGAATTTTTTGTAGAACGTTTAAGCCCCTACAAGAATATATCTTGCTAATTTGAAAATAATGAAGTTTCAGTGAATTAGAAATTTTTTAAAAATATAAAATGTTTTATTTTTTTTTTTTTAACTTTGACCTCGAATATCTTTAGAATGGTTAGATTAATGAAAAAAGTTAATAAGACCTTTTTTGTGGAGCAATCAATTTTCAACAAGAATATGTCTTGCGCGTTTGTTCATTATAATTTTTCAATTTGTCACAAAATTAAGAACAAAAAACGAATTTTTAAAGATTTTCTCGATTTTTGGACCTCAAATATCTATTCAACGGTTAGATAAACGAAAAAAGTGTATAAGGCCTTTTTTGTAGAGCGTTCAATTTCCTACAAGAATATGAAAAGAAATTTGCTAAAAAGTCAATTAATAAAAAAATTATTTTTTTTTAGTAGAAGCTTGATGTAAAAATGGAAAATTGCAAAGCGGAGGACCTTCCCATTAATATAAAGAGCTCATATTTGGTGTGTATATTCTAGAGGGGTCTAGCAATCGATTTTTCGGAGTACCAAATCAAAAAAAAATTTTCGATTTTTTTGACCCACCCTAATGCCCATGAAACGTTTCCTAAAGCATAGTCCATAACAATAAAGAAACCCTTTATATGGTTTAAAAGCTCGTTTCCACCTTTTGCCTTATAATTTTCTGTTTTTCACCTCAGGTTTGGGTCATGACCCCCACGACCCCTTAAAATAAGACAGTGTGCAAATAATATCTACAGTTGGTTTTAGTACTTTATTTTTGTGAAAAAGGTTTATTTTTGAATTTTTCCCGAAGATTTGGTAACATTTTCGAAGGTTACAATAGTGACGCTAACCATAAATAATTTACAACTTTTTTTAATTTATTTATAGTTACATAATTCTATAACTATTGTTTTTTTTTTCAACAACTAAAAAATGCTTTAGTAAACAATAATAAATAATAAAACCTCTTAAACGTAGGTTTTCATTATAATCTTTCACTTTTTTCTGTTATATTTAATAGCCTTCAATCCTTGATAATAAAATTAAGTATAAAATTCAATTATTCTATTTGAACCAAATACATTCCATTTGACTTTTCACGCAATACTAATTCCGCTGATGTTTACGTTTAAAGCCTCCTACGTAAGGTTAAGCTTATCTACAAAATTAATCTTAATGATAGATCACTCAACGACTTCATTATTCGAATAATAAATAACAACCACTCAATTATTGTTTTTATTAGTGTTAATCTAATTAAAAATAATATCCTTTGTCCCAAGAGGCCACCATCATATATTGCAGTTTGTTGGCAATGCTGTTGAAAACGAGTTGGATTTTTCTCTATTTCATTTTATTCCAAATGAATGTTAAAGGACAAAATTCGGTTATAACCGATGAAAGTCTCGATTTGGCAAGAGTGGTCCTTTATCTTGCTCGTGAACATATAAGTCGATTTTCTTCAACAGTTGTTATTGCTGAACACAGTTTAACAAATGAAACTGGTATCACCAATATTTTTTTGATGAACTTTTTGTTGCTAAAAATGCATGAAATTCTTTCAATTCAATTGTATTTTAGTGAAAAATTCGATCAACCAAGGGATTATTATATTTTTATTGTTGATTCGGTTGAAGCATTTCGGTAAGTTATCAGCTTTTTTGGAGAAAACTTGACTTAACTTTTTTTTATTACAGAATTATTCGAAGTCGATTTTCTGATAACAAAAATAATCGTCATTTCTATTTTCTCATCGTTCTAACTGAAGTAAATGAGGACTTTGTTGAAGTTATGAAGCAAATTTTCCAACTTTGTTTAGAAATGATGGTCTACGATATTAATATAATTCTTCAACATCCTCAAGATGGTGTTTGTATGTACATTTTGTATCTTTTCAACGAAAACAATTGTCGAGTTATTATGCCGCATCTTTATTTCAAACTTGAAGATCGTAATAGTTTGAAAAAGATAAAACGATTGTTTCCAGAAAAGCTTATTAATTTTCATCAATGTCCGCTGAGAGTTTCCACTCGTGGTCTATCACCTTTTGTAATGTTTAATGGGAATGAAAGTGATCCAAAAGCTGTTGGAGATTGGGAAAATCTTGATGGAATTGAAGGATATTTGTTGAAGTATTTTGCGACAATACTCAATTTTACTATCGATATCCTGCCATTTCCGTTAGAAAGGACTTATGCTCTTGATAATGGAACTACTTATGGATGTTTTGATGATGTAAGTTCGACTTTTGACTAGTGATGGGAACCATCGAATAAAAACTATCAAACTGTCGATAGTTTTTAAAGATTCATTCATTCGATAGTTTTAAATCATTCATAGTTTTTATTCGATAGTTTTTTCATTCGAATAGTTTTTTTTTATTCGATAGTTTTTTCATTCGAATATTTTTCTTATACGATAGTTTTTTTATTCGATAGTTTATTCGATAATTTATTCGATAGTTTTTATTCGAATGAATGAATGAACTATTCGATAGTTCAAATCATTCAGTTACTAAATATCGATAGTTCAAATAATTCGATAGTTCCCATCACTATTTTGACATTGATTTCTTTAACTTAAAGTATTTCTTCCAGCTTATTTCGAACAGAGCTGATATCGTAGTTGGTGGTTTTAGTGCTTCGGATCCAAGTCATGGGCTATTTTCCACATCCCGGCTTATTCATAGTTCACCTTTTATTTATATCTTCAATCCTCAAGAAAAATTAAGCCCGCTCGGTCGTTTGGCAAAACCGATAAGTAACCAAGGTTGGAATTTGCTTGGTCTTCTTCTACTTTTTGGGACATTTTTCCTTATAACAATGCGATTTGTAAGACCTTCGATTCGGAACTTTTTCTATGGTCAAGAAAATACAACTCCTGGACTCAATTTTATTGGTGTGCATTTAGGCTATCCAATGACTCAAACACCTCGTGGAACTTTTGCCCGGTTTATCGTGATGATGTGGATGCTTTTGTGGTTTTTTATTCGAAATGCCTATCAAGGGGCTTTGTATGATGCAATTCGAGGGGATTCATTTGTTCAAATACCAACAGGACTCGAGGACCTCATCAAACAAAACTATCAATTTCTTGTCTCACCAGATATCGATTTGATAAATATATTTCCAAAAAATCGAACAATTGTTACCGATAGTGTGGCGAATTTTGAAAGATATCGAATATTGGAACAATCGACAAAGAATTATGCAACTGTTGCAATACAGGATAATTTTCTTAGTTACATGTCAAAGGAATATTTCAATGGTAGTCATTTGTATTTAGTAAATGAGATTATTTTTATGTATCAAGTTGTTATGTATTTTCAAAAGAATTCAATACTTTTGGAAATATTTAATCGAAAGTTATCGGATTTGACAGTTTCTGGATTGACAAAGCATCTTAGTACATATCATACGGCACATCCAGCGCTTTTTAGTAAGCTTTATGAAAGTCCACCGAAGAAACCGTTTTCGAATGAACGAATTGTTGCATTGTATGATATATATTTTTGCATGATTGGGATGGCGGTGTTTGTATTTTGTTTGGAATTGTTATCGATAAGGAGTAGAAGACTTCGAAAGGTATTGGAATGGATAAATTGAGGAATTTCGAATAGGATATTTGTATTACTTTATTTTACAATTTATATAAACTATTTTTATGGAAAGTAATTGTTCCTGGTTTCCGATAAATAAAAATATGTTGTTTTGATTTAAAAGGCTCTTTTTTAGAACTGGTAGACTTAAGGTCACAATTGATAAAAACCACCGATGCTACTGAGGAAGCTTTGGAAGAAAGAGATATTTATTAGACAGGAATTTACTGTAACAATATGTATATTTTTGAATTGTGTTTGTTTGTTTCTTGTTAAAAAAAATACCACAGATTACTGGATAAAATGAATCTATTCGTACAAATATCATTAGGTATTTTTCGTCAAAATAACCGTCAGTATAGACATAAATCAAAAGATCGATATTTTCTTCTCCAGCTCATATCAGTTTTTTGCCGTTAGACAGAAAATTCTTAAGACAAACTTTTTCTGCTTCTGGGATTTTGGTTGAGTTCAGTTATAGCCTTTTTAAATATCAATTACAAAAAAATCGATTTACAAAATCTTGGTAAAAAAATGATGTTTTATGAAATATTGAGTGCTCAACAGATAGGTACCCAAAAACATCGATTTGCAAAAATATCGACTTTGATATTATCGATTATAAAAAGCTTTAGGTACTGGAATCGATGATTTAAACATCGAGTTTTTGCGGTCAAAACTTCGTGCATTATTTTTATTTCGTCATATGAAATATTGTTACCGTCGCAAAAATATGTCAAATATATCAAATATGTAATTGGAGCAGTGCGTTGATATTGATAATTCGATATTAATAAAAAGCTTTACAATTATTAAATCAAATATAAGAAATGCATAGTTCTAACAGAAATTTTCGGAAAGAAAGTCCATTGAAACAAAAGAAAATATAAATAAATTCGATAGTTTTTTTTTTGATCAAAGTTTATCGTTTAGTCGATATTTTTATCGATTTTTACTTGCGATATAGGTACTATAGGGCAAGTTTAGGATTCGTAAAAAAAATCGAACTCGAGATAACAATTTTACATGACATTACGATGATGGAGAATGCCAAAAAAGTGGGTCCGGCAATTCTGTCTGTCTGTCTGTCTGTCTGTCTGTCTGTCTGTCTGTCTGTCTGTCTGTCTGTCTGTCTGTCTCTATCTGGAGCTGCAGCCTAAACGAGTGAAGTGATTTTCTTCAAACTTAGTAGTTAGCAGTTTTGGTGATTCCCTAGAGGGGAAATTGAAATTTTTTTTTTATGACCAAAACTAACGGTACCTGCCATATAACGGAAATAGAAAAGTTAATTTTTTTTCAAAAATGGCTCTAACGATTTTGATTAAAATTTTTGTGTGTAGTACAACACATAAGAGCCAACTTTTTAAATAAAAAAAATATTTTTTGTACCGTTATTAACGGTACCTGTCATAGAACGGTTTTTTTCGTTTCTGAATATCTCGTACAACATTAACCCGATTCAAATGAAAATTTTTATACAAAAGTGTGTAAGTAAAGATAATATTAAAATTTTAGAAAATTATCAAAAAACGTATTTTTGGTTTTTTTTAAAAATATTTCAAAATTTTTTTTTGAAAAATCAATTTTTTGAAAACGGATTAATGAAAAATTTTGAAATTTAGTTTTAATGTGTAAATTAATTATTTCTTCAAAATGGCATCCCAACTTTTTTTTTGAAAAATGTTAAAAAATTTTATATATAAAAAACTTTTTTTTTAAAAAACGGCTCCTACAATTTTCGAAAAATTTTTTCTAAAAATACCTTTTTATACAAGAAATAAAATGGCATATTTGTTTTTTTTTTTTAAGATAATTTAAAACGGAGTTTAATTAATTATAAAAACAGATTTAATTTTTTTATACTACTTATGAAATTTCTTCAAAATATCAAATTTTTAATTTCTTGAATAAAAAGCTTTAACATTATAGTTACTTTAAGCATAAGAGCAAGTACGTGCGACAGTCGTGCAATTTATTTTTAAAAGCAGTTAATTTTATTTGTCAAATAAAAAAATACAAAATTAAAAATCGATGATAATTTAAAATTAAGTTTGATGATCTATGTATATGAAAAAGTACAATCAATTAAAAACTAATTCATTCCTTTTCCAAAGTTTCTCCGGTCAGAAACAAAAAAAATTTATTGCATTTTTTCATAGATATCGATCATCAAGGTTAATTTTGAATTTTCAAAAGTTAAATATACGATCAATAACCAATATACAAAAAAACAATCGATATAGATTGACATTTTAAATATTATCTTATTCCTTATCGATTTTTCGTTTGTTTCCCAAAATAGATGTCGATTTCTTCTTCTGTCTGCGTTTGAAAGTTACAGATGGGACGTAAACTCTAATTCTAAATACCGTTCTAAACTGAGGTAGAGTTTGATTTATACATGTTTTATACTTAACATACTGTGAACTATATATTTTCAAAAAAAAAAAAATTACATGAGAATCTTATTATTATGTTTTCTTTGTTTTAATTGTACTGCATTGTATTGTAAGGAGAAATGTAAAAAAGTTCTGTTATCGATAACAAAAAAAAATTAGTAAATTATGATGTTGATAAAAATTCCTTAAGAAAAGCCTTTGGTATTATTTTTATTCATTGCAACAAATGCAGCATAGTAAAACCAGTTGATTTAAAACTGTGGTGGGTTTGAAGTGGAATATCGCAATTACAAGTGTTACCCAGCACCTATATACTATACCTTGTAACTGCCAATCTGTCTATCAGAGAACTACAGATGTAAGAAAATATATCTATCAGACCTTTTATCACTATTTTTTTGTTTTTTTGCATAAAACTAATAACCCCAAGACATTTTTCAGATTTCACTCGTTTCTATATCAACAATAAACGCGGATGCTTTGCAATTCGAGTCACGCGATGTATATATTGAAAAATGGGTGTAATTTAAATTTAATTACTTCCATTATCAAAATATTCAACAAAATTACACACCCCAAATGATAATTACAAGAAAAGTTACAAGAAAAAAATTGATAATACAAATTTCTCCATGGATATTTTAAAATTTTTTTCAAACATGTTTCAAAAAGTACTCATAGTCAGCTGCTAATTCCATAATAGCTCAAAAAAAAAAAAAAAACTCAACCAATTCCCCGACAAAGCTAACAGAGCTAAAGTGTAAGTGTAATTTAATTAGACAACTTGTTTTGTCCCCAGGCAATGAATGAGCTGTCGATAGCCACCACTATCATCATCATCATCATGCTACTGTAGAAATTTAATTGTCCGCAGCAAGTCGATTTATTTCTTCACTAAACCACATTCAATAATACCCAATCGAATTAAACTATATTATGTATCTCTCTAACGGTAAAAATATTTAACAAATTAAATAAGTTGCTAATTCGATTATATAATTCCATAAAGACATATATTACTTGACGAAGAAAAAAAAAACTGTCTACTAAACGATGATCGGCACGATACTCTCTTTAAAAACCAAGACATCAAAAATGAATAAATGTGTTCAAAGACTGGTCCCCTGCGGCATCCCACCGAACATCACCACACCGCCACCGGTGGCAGCAGGCGCATTTTGACTCCCTCCATTTCACCTGTCACATTCAGTCAAAACAATTAATCAAAACTCTGAGCCAAAACGATTTGGAATGTTTGTTGAAAGATGCATTCCATACTCTTTAAGATTATTAATTAGAGAAAAAGAGAGAGATAGAGAGAGGGACAGAGTTGGAAGTATGTGAAGTTGAAATGAAAACAAGATCAGAAAATTTATTTGGAATGTGGAACGATTTCGAATATGCAAGTTCCAATGATGACATTCAGATCTCACACCGCGATGATATCCTCAGACTTATTTATACCGATGGCAACGGACAAGTTCCGGAGGTATTACAAAGTTAGGTCGGCCAATGTCCCGCAGCTATGCTAAGGAACTTGTTTCACACATATCGGCGGATCGGTGTGGTGCTGAACTGTCAAGTAATTAAGCGGCAGGCGGGCAATTTGTAAGAATTATGGCAAATTGACGAAAAGAAAATTAAACATTTTTTTTTTTTTCAGCTAAGAGCAAAAGCCTGAATGCGTTCACTTTTTTCCGCGAGAAACACAAAATTAAAAAAAAAAAATAAAACATGGCGACGCATCATGCATTTCAAAAAGCATCTCAATGAGCGATCGTGACCCAAATTATTCATTTAAATTATGAAAGGCAATTTGGCGGCACAAAAATGACTTAAACCTTTCTTCCTGCCTCCTTGTGGTTATTTTGAAGTTATGATCATTGTATTAAAAAGAGCTGAGGAAGACATATTTTTTCTTTAAAAACCTGTGGGGTATGACAAATCACCATGATTCGTGATTGGGTAGAGAATGGGACGCTTGCTATACACAATGCCCTCCGTGATTTCGCTCTGGTCGTTGGGCGGATGAATGTCTATATAGAGCTGTATACATTTCCTATAACTACTTCAAAAAATAATAAAGCTAATCACACGTTATTGAAGATTCTCAAGACATTGCGGTTTTCTTTTCAACTCCGCAGGGGACATTAATCATGTTTTATAAGCATCGCAGATAGTTTGGTTTGGTTTGGTTTTGTGAATTATTTGCATTCACACAATTTGTAGGGAATTTTGATAAGTTTTGTTTGAGTTTTTTGAGTGATTGGTTAAAATCAGGTGATGGTTTGAAAATTTTGACATGATTTGCAGATAGTTATTTTTTTATAACAACTTATTTAGAGTAAATGGTCGATTTCTTTTTCACAATAGTTTTGATGGGAGTTTGAAAATAAATTGTTGTATTTAAGATAAATTTTTCATGTCATGTGGTAGTGATGGGCAGAAAAAGAAATATAGCGATAGAAAATATAGTAATCGATATTTTGATAAATCAATTTTTTTGCGCAAGATCAAAGGTTCTCGCAAAGTAGTTCTAATATATTTTTGTATTAACCCTCTGTCGGCACACGGGTGCGAATTTGGCAGGACAAAAATAAAAAAAATTACGATTTTTCAAAAAAGTGGTCACAAAAAAATATCTTTATAAAGGTGAAAATATATTTTTTTGAAATTGTGAATGCAATATTCGAATTCCTCGGACAATTCTACATCAATTTCACATATTTTTCTCTATAAAATATTGAGACCGAAAAAAGTTCTAGCGACATGAAAAAAGTATAAACCAAATTTGCACCCGTGTGCCTATCACGTCACAAAAAAGAGGTGTGCCTACAGAGGGTTAAGTAAAAATATTATATTCCACCTTACGTTCCCACAAAGGCTTATTCGCATAAATACAATATCGATTATCGTCCCAGTTTTAGGTTACTAACACTGCTCATGTAGGTAATAGAATGCAGCAATCTGCAAAACTTTATACATTAAAGAACAGTGCTAGTCTTAGGAAACAAACTTTTGAATGTTTTTTTTTTTTTTTTTGTGAATTATAATTCACAGTTTCTTAAAATAGAAAGCGGTAAATGTCTGTGATTGCAGACTCTGTTTTATAATTTTGAATGGTTTTTAAAAGGCTAAAATCTGAAATAAACTTTGTCAATTTTTTTAATCTTGTGCCAAACTCTGCGCAAGGGCAGACTTCATCAAGTAAATTTAAGTAATTAAAGGTAGGGTATGCACTTTTTGTGTCTTGGCCAGTGACGAAAAATGTGTTCTATGTTCGTCAAGTTATAGTTTTCTCTGAGAGATTATGTTCACAAGTAGCTTCTGTTTTCTCAGACCTTGATTTTTTAAGATAGGCCACGATAAATCGATCTAAAGGACCTACATATATAATTTATATTGAAAGTTTTGAAAATGGAGTATCGAGCTTCAAAACGGCTAATTTGAAAAAAAAAAAAAAAAAATCGTTAAGAATATAAAAACACACACTTCTCAGCTCTTTTTCGTGCATCAAAATCTATTTGATGTCTATTCTAAAAATATCGAGAGCAATCTGAAATTTTGAAATATGTATAGAAAATCGATATTTCTTACAAAATCGATAAATTTTATTTACTTTTAATTTATTTTAGGATGAATTGATTTTTATAAATCGACATCAAAAGGGCGGGGTATTGCATCAAAAGAGTTTAAAAAATCGATTTTTTTAAATTTACATCGATACATCAATTTTATATTTTTTATCGAAATCGTTTTTCGACAAAAAGTGCCAGTACCATGCTGCCCATAATCTCGTAAAGGCCCTAACTACACTTTTCTTACTTCTAAGTTATAGAGGAAAACACTAAATCTAATATCGCAATTTGCATATAAAAATGAAAAAAATCAAAAGTACATTTTGAATTTTCTAGCTTATTTGAAGACCTATGCTAAAAAAAAAAATGAGAATAATTCAGAGACAATGCCCTAACTCCAAATATGCAAAAAACTCAAAATAAAAAATTTTGTAGTTAGGGCCTTTACGAGATTATGGGCAGCATCGATAAATTGCAGTTAGTTTTGAAGTGTGTCTGTTAAAATGAAAAAAAAAACCAAATTTTGTAAATGTCAAGCACTTAAAAGAAAGCACGAAAAAATTATTTTAAATTTTTTCAAACAATGTTTACCCATTCTAAAATAACCATCGATTTCGTTGTTTTTATGATGACGTTTATTTTTCTTTTTTGCTGAAAATTTGTCCAAAAAATTTTAAAAAAATGTTTTTTGTGCACTTTTTCAAGGACCTACTTAAGACATTTAGGAATTTTAAATTTTTTATATCAACATTTACAGTTTTACCAACACTTCAAAACATTGTGTAACTTATCGATATTTTGTATGGAAATATTAAAAATTAATTCGGCATGTGTAAATAAAATGGTAGAGATCTGAAAATTTGGGAACATTTTGAGCCCGTTCACATTTTGAAATTTACCCTTTTGAAAATAAGGGACGCCCTAATAAAATTAATTATGGGTTAGGCCGACAACGGTCTTAATTGTTAGCTTTTGTCTTCATCTTCAATCAAGTTCTTCAAAATTCTCTTAATACTCAAAAGTGGAATATCCTTAAGCACAAACTATTTTAAATATATCTATCACATTAAAATTCCGCTTTTAAATCAAACAAAATCAAGTAAAAAAAAAAACTATAATTTAATTGAACCTTGTAAAAGTCAATTAAATCTACAAGAACACGCACTTTTTCTAGCTTCTGGTCAATATCAAGTTCAGGTTCAACTTATAATAGATATCTACCTCTCTTGACTATTTCTTGTTTTAAGTTTTTTTTTTTTTAATTTTTATTGAAGACATGCCTTTTCTCTGTGCCTTGTGTGTGTGCGTGTGGATAATAATTTCAATGGTTTGCTTATTGCATTCCAAACAATATCCAATAAACAAGAAAATTAAATACCTTTAAAAGTTTTAGTATAGGAATCTACTTTATACTAACAATTAACTCCTTTGAGCATGGGCAGTATACTCTTAAGTTTTTCAGCCTTTTACATGAAGCACCAATAAAAGCGCTGCACTTAATAATGATGTATCGCGAATTTATCAGTCCCTGTCATCCTATGATATGGCAGCCACGTATAAAAGCCATATGCGTGGCATACAACATTTAGCAAACGCATGTTACAATGAGGGAACCCCTTGCTGTCTGTTAAACAAGCGATGAGATGCTGCTTGTTTCTTTTACCCGCAGTAGGTTGAGTTTCAAATATGGACAAGTTGACGACGCGACGCACGCATGCACAAATAGGAACTCTTAGCTCGGGTAGGGAAAGTGTAAGTTTAAGTCTGTAATGAGCAACTTTGTTTATACACTTTTTACTCCTATTTTTATGACATTAGATACAAAAAGTGATGCCAAATTGAATGAAAATATATGTTTTTTTTTAATTTTGACAGATTTTTGACATCGCAAAGATAAGGTAAGCCTACCTTAAAAAACTGCTACTGTTATTTGTTCTGCAGGGTTAACTGAACCAGCGAATTTAATCAGAGGTAAATCTGCACTGAAATAAAAACTGCAAAATGGCAACACTTTTGCATCGTTAATTTGTTTTCAATACCATAAACTGAACTATAATATTGATCCAGATTTATGGTGACAATTTTTCGTATATAGTTTATACGCATTTAGCGCGGTCGTCGAGTCGTCCATCTACTCAGCTAACTTGAGTTTACTAAAGTTACAAACAGGCAAGAAAGACGTGAAACAAAGTTATAACAAAAAATTAACATTACTTGGAGCTCATGGATAACTATCTACTTATTGAAGATGTGAATGGATACATGCGCGGTGAAGAGAAAAATCGTATTGCAACCATGTCACACTATATATTCGACTTCGACGTTTGGTTTGTGTCGGACTGTCTTTTTATAGACCAACTGGTGAAACCAAACCCCTTCCCCTTTTCTGTTGGTGTCATGACTTAAGCACAATAATGACATATTAAGATTATAAATTGGTAATGTAATTGAATATGGATTAGTTTTGGTTATAAATTTTTTGTGAAAAGTCATTCAAGGCGTGTAGCACGTTTGAATTCTCTTTTAACAGCATTTTTTTTTCAATTGGTTTCGAGTCGAGAGTAAAAATATGCAATGTACATGCGGACATAAATGAAGTTTGTTTTGGCGTTGCTATACTAAAAAATCAAACTAATTGTAAACTTATGCAATTTTGTTAAAAAAAAAAAAAATATTTTGGCATGTGCCAGACACTTGTTTGAATACATAGTTAGCAGCATTTTGAAATTTTAGACAAATTAATAAACTCAAAGACGTGAGTATTATTATAGCCTGAAGTAGAAAAATGTCTGTCGCATAAATGGGGTTTATTTGGCATAACTGGCGCAAAGATTTTACTGATAGATATGAGATTTTTCTTGCGGTGTATGTCCTTATAAGAGGAATTATGTTGTCTAGTCTAGACAGTGATCTTCGATTAGAAAGATAACAAAATATCATTTGCTAATATTGTTTCACAACCAAAAGTGACATGTTTGAGAATATCCGTTAAATGTATGTGGTTTTTTTTTTGACGTCATAACGTTTTATAAATCGATGAACCATGGCAGCCACCACAAAAAAGTGACGCCATTTACTAACGTTACACTCTCGCACTTTTGCAGTGCGGCAAAAATTTCAATTCAAAAATAAAAATAAACTATTTGAGATACAAAAATCCTCTATAGCTTATTTGTAAGATAATAACCTAAAGTTAAATACGTTTGAAGGATTTAAAAAAATTCCATCTTTTAATAAGGTAAATAGTGGTAGAACATAGTTTCAAAAAATTGACTATTTTCTAAACGCGACAATGTAAAGAGTGGAATTTTTGTTTTAATCAATAGATAAATTTATTGTAATACTGACAATGGTATTGAAAAAAATTCTAAAAAAATTCAAAAACAAGCTATTAATGGTTTTCTAAAACTAAAACATGAGGTAGACCTTTGACAAAGAAGAGATTATAGGTAGAAGAATTATTTTTTTGCAATTTGAAAGATAATAAAAAAAAAGTTATGGGTCTGATACGGTTTTTTTTTTAGTCTCTGCGTTTCGAAATAAGAATTTTTGAAAAACACCTACTTATTTTGGGGTATTTTTGGGTGAGTTTTTATATTTTTAAATTTTTTGTAGCATTCAAAAAATCTCAAGCTTATAGAACATGTAGTCTATGACTGTGCGCAAACATGTTATTTCAAAATGGTATTTCAAAATGGTTTTTGACCGAATAACGGGAAAAACAAGATTTTTTGTCCCAAGTTCTTTGACCTTTTTTAACCGTTTTTATTTTTATCTTTTTTAGTACCTACAGGTATAATAGGCATTTATAAAAAAAATTGTTACACTCATGAAACTTGGCAAAAAGTTTGCTTTTGGGATAAGAACCAAGTACAAAAAAAGGCTATACAAACAAGTTGGATGAAAGGGTGTTTTTTCGCGGACAAGAGGGAGAGGGTGAAGTTCAAAAATATACTGAAAAAAATTGTTTGTTTAATATCATCATATGATACATGTTTTCAAGGTAGTTTTTGATGCTGAATCTAATGACATAAAAATAAAGTCAATACGATTGCTCTAAGAAAAGTTATTTCCGATTAAAAACCAGGGTGCTTGTTTTTTGACCTCAACAGGTAAAATATAACCGAAACCCATGTGAAAAACATGCTACACTGACAAAATTGACAGTAAAATCTGTAATTGGTCCCAAAAAGCCAATGATTCGCGTAAAACGTGTAAGAACTTATTTATAAATGCTTGATTTGTCATCAAAACCATCAATAAAATGAATCATGAATGAATTGCTTTTTTTAATGAAATTTGATCGAGTTCAAAAAATTCTAGCTCTTTTTGTAGATGTCTCATAGACCTGATCGATATATATATTTTGAGCTAAGACAATAAGCTTTCAGATGGTATAACATTTTGTACAGGTTGTTAGGGAAAAAAATGGAATCAATGACGTGAGAAGAAAAATTCATGTTTTGTTGCTTTTTTTGATGAAAATGATTGTTTTCAATAAATTATTTTTATACTTTTTGCGCATTGTAAAAATTTAAAAATGGTTTTATTCTTAAGGAGAAATATTTGGCTTTAAATTGCATAATTTTTTTTGTAAGCTTTAATAATAAATAAAATTAATATAATGAGAAAATAAAAAAGGTATGTTTTTTTAGCTTTTTCTTGTAAATTATGATTGTTTGAAATTGACTCATCTTAAACAAAAGCACACAACCTGTTTTCTGATGACGTTATCACGTAAAATCATCGTCTGTAAACCGGCTTTACAGACAACCTCATTTTTTTCAAAATTTTTGTACCTATGACATTAAAAAAAAAATTAACTGACATCTAAAAACTACCTAGTTAGAAAAAAAAATAATACCCATTGTTTTTTTTCTCCAAAAATGAATAAAAAAGAATATATTTTACTTTAATTAGAAAAAAATTGTACTTATCACAAAAACTATTCTTATTTTTTAAAATTTTATTGCTTCTCAATCATAAGGTAATATCGATGAAAAAATATAATAAACTGAAATATCGGAAAGCAGCCACAGTTTAAATAAAAATTTGGAAATTTTTTTAGCGAGGACTTAATGAAAATATTTGCATAATCCCTGATCGAAGAAATGCATTAGGGACATATAAAAAAATATATTTCCTGTGATGTTTTTGTATGTATTAAAATTATAAAATGATAAAAGTCATCAAAATGTGTAAAATTTCATATAGATTTCATAGAAAGTTGATGAAGTATAATGTACAGCATGAATATTCTGAAATAATAAAATATATATACCTACATATAGCTAATTTTGAAAATAAGCCATATTTTTACACAGTTTAATCATAATAAACCTTTCAACCTGTAATGCACATGATCATATTAATTGTCAAGCTTTTAAGCATGTGAATATTTGTATTTCTTAGAACTCAGCAGATTACCTACTGATTAAAAGACGAAAGAAAAAAAACTAAACTCCAAATACTACTGATGTGTTTATCACCAGCATTTCCTGGACACTATGTTGAAGTCGTCTTACTAACAAGCCATTAAATTCAAGGTTTTTCCCACACACAAAAGTAAATAGTTCATCGAACTATGCACTTTTCCACGCCCTGACTAAGCTCTATCCACCAATCGTTTTCTTTTTCACGATAACCCAACAAAACCATCATCTTTTTAACAACTTGTCACTGATGTGCGTTCGTTCTTTAAGTTCTATCGTTTTCGTTCGTTTATCGTTCTCTCTTAAAAAGGGACATGCAAATTGCATGCGAGTGTATTTTTTTTTAATGGAAACATCTGCTTTTACACAGCAAAAGACACAACTTCAACTTAGTCCCGCCGTCAGATTGTCTATGTTTATAATAGTTGTTAGTCTTCTCTCTCTCTTCTAAGTCCATTAAAAAGTCTGTGGTAAATTATGGCTAAACATAAACTTCTGCAACACTGTGCAGAAAAGAACACTCACCTCATTAATTTCATCTTCAAGTGCACGCTGTCTTGTCAGCTCACGTAAACGTTCTCTTCGCTGTTCGGTAAGTTGTTCCAGACGTTTGGCAGCTCGGTCAACTTCATTGAATAACATCGTCACTTTGTTCAGTCTAATTGCGACATCGATGTTATTACTGCTGTTTGTTGTTGTGTTGTTGTTGTTGTTGTTATTGGATGAATTTGTTGCAGATGCAGTTAAGGTACCTCCAGTGATAATGGTTGTTATTGGATTGGATTGTTTGCTCGGCGATGATGATGATGATGATGACGTCACCGAAGATTTGGTATAACTATTTCTACTATTAATATAACTACTACTACTACTACTATTCTCATTACTGCTGCTGCTACTATGGCTATAATTAAGCTTTTTGGCCAAGTCCTGTAATCGGGCCAACGTCACGGGAGCACGTTTCCTCAGATTGTGCAACTCAGAGTCCATTAGAGCCCGACTTAGAGCACGATGTTGGGCATAGAGCTGCCGACGTGTCGGCGGCAATCCTTGTTGATCTGAGGACCGTATTTCACCCATGGTGGTAACAAGACGTTGGCCAGCCGCCAAGCACTGATTCTGGAGCGGATCGATTAGTGTGAATATTTCGCGCCACTTCTTCTGGTCATGATGATGTAATCCTGCGCACTTTTTAGGGACTTGTTCGGCGGCAATGCTGTTCGTGACTTCATCGACGCTAATGAGTTTCACTGAGTGCTATGGGTTTTTTTTTTGTTTTTTTTTTCGTTTAGATGATGGTAAAATGGTTGTGCGCATGCGCCAAGAAGATGATCGTGAAAAAAAAGGAAAAGAAAAAAGATTCAAGAAAAAGAAAAGAGGATAGAGATTCTTAAACTAAAAGCGTTTTATGTATTTTTTGTTGTTGTTTGAAGTCGAAATTCAATTTCTTTTTTTTTTTTAAACAAATGATTACAAATTAGGAAACAGACGGAACACTGTGTCCGTCGTTGTTGTCATATCGAAAAAAAAAACAGTTAAGGAAATGATGAAAAAAATTAGAGAAAAAAAAACTCACCTTGTCATGGTCCCTATTTGTCAGCTTACTCAATAACAGGCTTCGATCTGTGCATACGGCAAGAATTTCACTGAACTGGAAATGCCTTGTTAGGAGTTTCAGACTATTGCAAATTAATTCGATTGTATTCAGGTGGCTGGATTTCTCGATGCTGATTAGAATGGTAAATGTTAGTGGCGTTTCGGATGTTGTTGTGCTGCAAAATAAATAATTTCAAATATAGAAGAGGTCAAAGGAGAAAGGTAGAAAGAAAAAAATTATCAACTTATTAATATGTGTTTAAAAGGATTTGAATTTCAAATTAATTTTTTATTAATATAAGCTAAGCCACAGAATATGATTTAAGATAGTTAGAGGAGATATTGAAAGACTGTTGTGGAAAACTGTTTTCAGCAATACCCAACAAATCTGTTCTCTTCATTTGAGAGGGTATCAGTAAAGAGGTATCCCTATAGCCTTTGCAACACAATAATAACGCCAGTCTTGGTGTTTAATGTATATCGATTAATATATCACTAAAAATTTGGGTAGATATAAATTGGTTGCAGATGTAAGGACTTAATTTAAATGGTCCCTATGGTGTATGAGTAATATTTTTGTATATATACAATATACATGTATAATACCTATGTCGATTAATATTGTTTTCGTATCACTTTTCATGTGGATTTTGTTGACAATTCACTAAGGGTATTTACTGAGCTCTAAGGTCTTAAAGTCTGACGTTAAGAATTAATTTTAATTTGTTAATTTGCCGATTTCGTTCATTGAACGGCGATCTTTTTCGCTTACAGTTTTGTAAAAATATTTTTTTTTTTTTTTTTTTGTAAAAGTTAATTCCGTTTTTTTTTTTAAATAAAGTGTTAAATTAAAAAAATAAACTATTAGAGATACAAAAATCTTCTAAAGCTTATTTGAAAGATAATAACCTAAAGTTAAATACATTTGTAGGATTTTAAAAAATTCTATCTTTTAATAGAGTAAATAGAGGTTAAACTAAATTTAAAAAAATTGGCTATTTTCTAAACGCGAAAATGTAAAGAGTTGAATTTTTTTTTAATCAATAGATAAATTTATTGCAAGACTGAAAATGGTATTGAAAAAAAAAATTTTTTATCTCTGCGTTTCGAAATAAGAATTTTTGAAAAACAACTTCTTATTTTGGGGTATTTTTGGGTGGGTTTTTATCTTTTTAAATTTTTCGTAGCATTCGAAAAATTTCAAGATTATGGAACATGTAGTCTATGACTGTGCGCATGCATGTGCAAAAAATTGGTATTTTAAAATGGTTTTTGACCGAATAACGGGAAAAACTAGTTTTTTTGTCCCAAGTTTTTTACCTTTTTTAACCGTTTTTTTATTTTTATCTCTTATTTTCTTCAACAGATAAATAAATGAAATTTATATTTTAGATAGATAATAGACAGGACTATATCTGTGCAAAATTTCAATCAATTTTGTAGTCACAATTTTGAGATAACTGTAAAATAAAGATTTATTATTCAACAGGTTCTATCTTTTGATCTAAAGCAAATACAAATTTAATTTAACTTTATTGAGCATCCTGATGATGTTACCTTTCATTCGGTATATCACACATAACTCTACATTCACTACAAGCTACACAATGTTAAATTAAAAAACTTGCGAAATACCTCAAAACACCTGTGGAGATCTGTTGATCATGAACAGCCACCAATGTGGGAAGTATTTACCGTAATCTCAGTTTGGAATTTTGACATGGTTGGCTTTAAAAAATTCTAACTTTTTTTCTAGGCATCGCAGAAATAAGATTGAAACATCATATGAAAGCTTTTATATGGTATGAAATATTATGTAGGTTGTCTAAAAAAAATTTATTCAATAGCATGAGAACACAAAATTATTTGTTTTTTTTTGCTTTTTTTGATGAAAATTGATCGAGTTCAAAAAATGTTAGCTCTTTTTGTAGATGCCTAATAGACATGATCGATATATACATTTGAGCTACATCAATGAGCTTTCAGGTGGTATAAAATTTATTATAGGTTATAATATCAAAAAAATGAATTTTTGGGTAATGGAAATAATTTTTTCACTTTTTTCATAAGAAATGATTGTTTTTAATACTTTTTGCTCATTGTAAAAATTTAAAAATGGTTTTATTATTTAGAAGAAATATATGGCTTTTTAATATATATAATTTTTAATATATATAATTTTGTAAGCTTTTAAAATAAAAAAAAATTAATATAATGAGAAAATAAAAAAGGTAATTTTCTTAGCTTTTTCTTGTAAATTATGATTGTTTGAAATAAATAAACGCTTCAATTGAATCATTTTAAAAGCACACAACCTGTTTTCTTACGACGTTATCACGTAAATCATCGTCCGTAAACCGGCTTTACAGACAACCTCTTTTTTTTAATTGGATTTTTATAAAACCAAAATAACAACCGTATTCGTATAGAAAAATAGTTCTTAGTGAATAGTTCTTGGTGATAAATGAGAAATTTAAATACACAACACGTTCGTAGTCTCTTAAGCCCTCAAAGCAGTTATTTATGTCCTAAGTTAGTTGTTAGTTTAGTGTGCACAAAATTTAGTATCTAAAAAAAACCCTGCTTCTTTCTGTTTCGCATCAAAAAATTTGGCACGCAATTTTTTTTACATACAAAATATTTTCAAAAATTGTAGATAAATTGGGCTAAGCCGTCACTGACATTAAAGTAAAAATAAAAATAAATAATATAAAGAAAAAATTTTCAAAAATTAATTCAAATCATTCGACTAAATTTAAGGAAAGTTCTTTGAACTATGGCAGCTTGATTCAAAATCACGAGGTGAAACATTTGAGTTAAAAATTTTTTTGTTAAAATTAAAATAAAGTTAAGCTTTGTTTTCTCATTTATCTATTAAAATAAAAATAGACATGCATTTAGAAATACATTTGTTATCGCAAGAAAAATTTTCATTTCTTTTTTATTCCATCAAATATACACAAAAAAGCGTTCCCGGAATACTTCCAAAACTGAATTTCAAATGGTTTTAATCTATTAAAATCAATGCATATTATTTAAGTCAATAAGTTTTTGGTATTCCTCTCTTAACATCACTGGTGCATTCACTACGATATAATAACAAAACTATTTTGTTTTAAATTATTAGATAAGAAACAGAAAAAAAACAACAACAATGATCAAAACGTCATTTCCGGGAACGCTTTAGAACTCTAAGCAAATGATATAATGTAGTTTTACCGACATTATTATTTCTATTTTTGGTAATTTTAGTCAGAAATCAGAATCCTATCGAAATATGGCTGGAATATAAACGTTTATAAAAAAAAAAAACTACAAAAAAAACTAAAATTTAGCCCCAGGTTAGGTAATAAATCCCAATCGGGTTTTAGGTCTGTATTTAATCTTCGTCGGAGTTTCGAAATGTTATCTTCTTAAAATTATTTGTGTTGGTTTTGGATGCTTTTTTTAATTTTCAATATTTCAATAAATTTTCTGGAACATTTGAATCGTTTATTTCAGAAACAGCATAAGTCTACTTTTTCCAAAAATTTTTTTTTTTGGAAATTTCTCATTTAGGTATAGTTATTCATCTTCTGGAAAAAAATTAAGTATGTCAGACCCCCCAAAATACGAAAACTGAAAGAAAAGGGTTCAAAATATATGGAAAAATTTCACCCGGTGACAACATTTTTGACTGTTAAATACATGACTTTTTACCAGTTTTAAATTATTTTGGCAGCAATCTTGACACGCACCCCCTTTTGTTACATATCTATAAAAAGGTAAAGAATTACTCTATCTATATCTATTAAATTCATTAAAATTGTACTAAGGATTCAAAAGTTATAGCCAGATTTCTGGTGGTGGCAGCATTTTTAACTCTTGAATAATATGACATTTTACCAGTTTTAAATTATTTTGGCAAACATCATGACACGCAAGCCTTTAAGTTATACATCTATAAAAAGGTAAAAATTTACTGTATCTACCGCTGTTTAATTTATTAAAATCGAAAGTAGGGTTCAAAAACTATAGCTAAATAAAAACAAAAGTTTTACCAAAAAAATTTCGTTTATTTCAGAAAGGACATCAGTCCACCGACTTTAAGGGCTTAAAAACCCGCAGAGACCAAAAAAAAAGTTTATATTTTAAAGGTTTCTAAATGCATCTTAGGCTAGATTATAACTCGGCATACTCTAAATTTGAAGTGTTGTGGAATTTTAAGTAAAAAACAGTTTTTTGTTGCTCCTGAAAAGTTTATGCTCATGGACTTATGTCGTTTCTGAAATAAACGATTCATTTGTCTAGTACTTTTTTTCTATGTGTTGATTTTCATTCACATGCACAGATACAAATCTGAAACCAACAAACTACTTTATCAAAATTTGTATGACCTTCATACTGAGATCAGACATCATTTTTCAAGTTAAAAAAAAAAAATAAAATACTTCAACATCATTTGTCTGACATCCATCCCACCTCCCACTGTGGAGTTATTTCAATTTATTTCATTTAATTTCACTCTTTATCTTCACTTTTTGACCTTCAACGTCCTTTCAATTTAGAAAAAAAAAGGTAAAGGTAGAGAGCACACCTCTTTAACTCAAGTATTTCCCGTGCGAGTGTATTATCGTTATGGGAATAAATATAAAAATCTTAACCTCGAAATGCAAACGCCTCATCAGCGTATAGTTAATATCTTTTTGCTGCTTGCTGATGATGTGCATTTTTTACTACTTTAAAAGCAGAAAAAATCGCGTGCATCATCTTTTACTTAGACTTTAGTGTGTCAAGCCTTAACCTCAGAGGTCGAGATGCTCATCAGCATTTCAAGCAAGAAGACCTCTCTCCATCCACATACACGACATGGATATAGGCCGACTTCTACTTTTATAAAATTCACTATATTTAGTTTGTGTGCGTGTGTTTTTTGCCAATCCAATCGATTGACATAAATTTCTTTCCCATGTGAACCGCGCGTTAGCGATTCAAAAGATCCGCGCGCATACGCGAATCCATTAACTCCAAAAAACCGAAACGAAGGAATGCTGACAGCAAAACCCTGCCCAGAGTTCAAATATTTGAGCGCACTCTGCTGCGCACACACACACAATCTAAATGTGGGACATAAAATTTGTTGCAAAGTCTATATAAAATGTAGCTAAAAAGCTTGACTTTTAGATGAAGCTGGAGCTGACTTTATGGCCAAAACCATACTCCTCTCTCGAAATGGTAAACAAAAAAAATATCCTAATATCAGATAAGTTAAGGAAATTGAAATGGTGCCGTTGTCGTTGCTGCTGCTGCTGCTAACTGCTACTTTTAATTATGCTGCTTAGATTATTATGCGCCTGCGCAACTACTTTACCCATATTATAGCCCCGTCCGGTTTCAAGTCATCACACAGAGACTTTAAAGCGAATCCGTTTGACACACCATTGCACGCGGCGGCGCGACGACAATTGCGAGAAAAATGGCAAAGTTTAGATTGCGCGCGCAATTACCTAATTTCGAATTCGTATAAAAATTGTCCATGTACACGAAGAAAAAAAAAATACGATGAGGGGAGAGAATAAGAGGGAGAAAGAGACACATTATAAGACTCAAAAACAACATGTCGCGCTGTAGCTTAGATAAGGAATCTCGCCGGGGCCTGGTTTGACACAGTTGTTGGCGACTTGAGAAGTAAATTAGTGATCGTGGATGTTAAATTGCCTAATGAGACAAAAATGGCAGGTAAATCAGAGTTTCAAGTAATTGGTTAAATGTTTTTTGTAAGTTTTTACACGGATTGAGTTTGTTTTACTTTCGATAATGAAATGTCATGTCTCAGATGCAAGGAATTTGTAACTACTTTTTATTTTTTTTGTCAATCTTATCTTGTATGGTAATTGGATAGATCTAGGAACTTTTGTGTAGGTATTAGCACAGGCATTTAAAAAAAAAAGAAACAGTAAAATCTGCAATTGGTTTTAAAAAGCCAATGATTTGTGTATAACGTCTAAGAACATAAATATTAACGTATAATTTGTCATCGGAACAAATTTCAGATTTTAAAGTCTCTTAAAAAAACACCCTTTTATCCAATTTTTTTTTATGAAAACTCTTTATTCTTGCTTTTTATTTTTATATTAGAGTGACCCATCAATTTTTGTTTCACTAAAAAAAAAAAAACACCCTTTTAACCATGATATTCTTATAGACATTTTAGATTTTTGTTTCCAATATCAAAAGTAACATAATCTCAGAATTTCAATAAGGTACAACTATTATTACTTAGTTTTTTCCAATATACTCACTCAATATCTCTACACCTAAAAAAACACCCTTTCACATAAAAAAATAATAGACTCCTTTTATTCGTAATTCCTATGGCAATATCAACATTTTTAATAAATTTAGTAAGGGTACCTTTTATACCATAAATTTTATCAGACTTATCGCGGATTTACCTTATGTCAAAAAAAAAACACCCTTTCAACTAAAAAATGTGTTTATGGACTGCTTAAATTATTCGATTCTGTTAAAAATAAAATACTTTTTAACATTTTTCATTTGGGTACTATTTTTATCCTAAAATTGGTGGTACTTATTCTGAATTTAATCATTTCTTTAAAAAAAAAAAAACACCCTTTCACTCAAGATAATTTCGTATACACTTAAGATTCTTAATAACAAAAAAATAAAACCTTTTCACCAAGTTAAAAAAATTAACAAAATTTATGTCAGCTTTTATGATACCTTTCTCACATATAACTCAACCCCTAAAAAAAAACACCCCCCTTTCGCGAAAAATATTTTTAAAAATTTTATGGATTCTTATGGATTCAGCAGTTATATTCCACAAAGTATTTTTTTTCACTGTTTTGTAGACCTTTGCCCCCCCCCGAATAGCACAGATGGGTTTTAATTTAGCAGATGTAACTCCAGTTAAACAATCTAATTGTTTTCCATTAATTTCAGAAACATATTCTTATACAATATTGTAACCCGAACAGCCGCATTTCCCCTCTTGATTTGCAACAAATTTGTGGCAATTCTGTTTTATAAAGGTTAAATTTTGTTATTTCTTGGTCTTATTTGTGTTTTCTGAACTAAAAACTGTTTCATGAAAGTTAACCTAATAAGTGTGCAACTAAGAATGAAGTCGAACATCAGCTTTACTTATGTTGTAGAAATGTTAAAGAAAGTAGTGACTTTTATTATCTTTGTTAGGATTTGTTATAATTAAATGAATTGTTTGTTTTCGGAAACATCTAAAAAGTTTCCCAAAAGTTATTATTCTAATTCTCATAAAATGTCTATGTCTTTTGATGTTATAAAAAAGATAAAAGTCTAAAGTACTAAATCAATATAATACGTATAATAATTATGATTGAAAATGAAAGTTTTAGTCGTTTATGAACGGAAATTGTAATGCGATTCCTATTTTTATCATAAAGATTAATGTTTTGCCTCTATAAAATTCACGCGCCACATAAATTATTGAAATTAGAGAAATAAATTAAAAATTAACAAATAATAATTTTTTGTATTTAGGGATAAAAGTTGGAAAAACACTGGGTAATGTTAGAAAATGGAATAAACATCCCTTTCCACTGAAATTTAATATGAAACAGCAAAAAGAATATGAAAAATCATTTTAAAATTCATCACGTTAAATCATTTCGAATTTTGATGGAAGTCAAAATGGCGCTTGTTGCAAGAAACCAAACTAAAACAAGAGAATTTCAAATTAAAACTTTCATGTTATTAAACATATAACCTGAACAAAATAGAAACTTAATGTTGTAAAACAATCCCTTTCAACCATTTAACAATTTTGGTGCAACAGAGAAATATGCTAGTTTATAGTTTATACTTTGTCAGGCTTGCCATGGGTATTTTTTGTTTACATTTTTCCTATTTTCCACTTTAAGTGTGTTTTTATTTTAAGTCACATTAAACCTTCAAATGCTAATTGCCATCTTTTTTAAAAACACAATAAATATGAAATTAATAAAAAACAAAATGGCTGCAATCACTTTCGATTAAAAAAACATCTGACTTCCTAGGCATCTATTGAAATATGGAACGAATTGTTAAAAAAATATCAAAATTAGATATGACTTTTATATGTGAAAATTTAATTTTTAATTATGTTGGTATTTGTAATAATATTAAAATATTTTTGTTTTTACATCCAGAAATCTACAATTTTTGTTTTCTGGCCTGTAAATTTGTTTTATTGTCTTAGGCAACTCTGGCATATAATAACATTTCGTTTTGCTTCCATGGATTTACAACTAAGTACTACAACTAGCATCATCTGTCAAAATGGAATTAACAAAAACTATAATTCGGAACTCCAGAAACATAACTATAATATCATTTGGAACTCGTTGTTGTTTCAACTTCAATACATAAAAAAATGTTGTAATTCTAGTTCTATATTTGTTAAACCAAACTTTCAAAAACTTAAGTGTAATAAAAACTCTTGAACGAAAAACAAAACAGTTGAGCTACAGTCAGTGTCAGTAAAAAGTTAACAGTTTACATTTAAAATTCTTTTTTGTCTAGATTTGTCCATTAATTTTATTTTAATAGTTTGGAAGTTTTATTCATGTGTTCCTACTTAATGATTTTTTTAACATTAAACCGGTTTAATATTTGTATGAAAACGTGCTAAATGATTTCGCATGATAATAATTTTATTATTATAATAGTCTTAGATTTGAGAGGAATTGCTCTGCAATATGTTTTTTTTTTTATGTTTTGAACAAATATGATAAAATAAATTCATATACGTACCAATAATAATTGAAATAGCTAGGAAGGTTTTTTTTTCTTTGAAAACCAATTAATGTGAAACTTTCATTAGACGCTGACTGTATATCTTAATGTTGTAGATGAAAAAAAAAATGGTTCCTTGACAGTTTGGTTTCACCAAACTGTTAATAAACCAGAATAAAACAAAAAACACTGGGTAAAGAAGAAGACAACAAAACAGAGAATCGACTGAGTTACATTGATGTTTGATTCTTGTACAGTAAAACCTGCTAATTGGGACACTCTATAATCGGACCACCTCCTATTCGGACCGCACTTAATGCTTTCCCTGCTATTTTTCATACAAATTTCCCTCTACAATCGGGACAACTGCTAATTGGACCATGGACCACCTTTATAACATTCTTTGCTTATTGTTTTACCTGTTTAATTGGACCAAAAGTCAAAAATATGAAACATGTGTGTTCAATGTTCTTATACATATGCATCCCATTTTTTTTTTTCTTGGCCAATTTTGCAAAGTTACATTTGTTATAGGCGGGGATTACTCAAAATGTTTAATTTTATTTTTCGTTTCTTGGCAAAGGAAACAATTTGACAGTGCAATAGAGTTTTTGAAGTTGATTGTTTTGTGAAATTGATTTGAAAAAGAATGTTAAAGTTAAAGTTAAAAGCTTTTTGAAAATTGTTGGTACCTATATTTGTTGTCATTTTTACGTGGGTTAGAAAATTTCAAAAAAAAAAATGTTTAAAAAATTAAAAAAAAAATTTTTTGTAATTTTTTTTCTTGAAAAGTTTAAGAGAAAAAAATTTTATTTTTTGAATTTTTTTTTTTTTTAATTTTATTTTTTGTTTTAAATTTAAGCTTTTTCTGGAGCAAAAATGTGGAAAAAGCTAGGAAAAACAATTTTTTTTCTCATTAAAAAATGAGAAAAAAAATTGAGCTTTTCAGAGCAAAAAACGTGATCCTTTAATTTTTTCAAAAATTCGATCGAGTGAAACAAAAAAACGGCTGCTGGATTAATTTGATTTTTTGTAGGATTTTTGTGCCCATATTTACCTAACTGTAAAAGGCACACTTAACATTAGTGGTTCCCTCAATATTTTCGATCTAGCGCTCGATTTTCCAAAAAACCACCAAAAGCCCTTTTTTTGTTGCATTTTCAAATTCATGTGACAATAAGAAAAAAAATTTTTTTCGGAAAAGCAATGGCTAGTCGTTAAGTAAAATTCATTGAAGTTCTTGAAACCCACCTTTAACTTTCTGTGCGATCATTGGTTGCTGAGATATCGATAATCAAAGACAAAAGGATCCTTTTCCATTTGAAGACCGATATCTCTGCGAGAAGTGGACGTATCGAGGTTTTCAAAAAACCAAATTAAAGCTAAATGAAGAAAGTATCCGATCCTTATAGTGGTTAAGCTAAAAAACGCTCGTAGACCAAAAAAAAAACTAAAAAAATTTTGAAAATTTTTTTGTTGCTGGTTTTTCTGCGATCACTCAAAAACCGCAGAGGTTAAAAAAATTTAAAGTTCTAATCCAAAAACTAGACACTTGGACATACAATTTCCTTCTTTATCGATTTCTTGTACGACCATTTCGTTCGAAGTTACGGCCTGTTGAAAATTGCCCAAAAATTTGGAATTTTTTTTTTTGATCCCTTAATTTTTTCCAGTAGTGTATGAATGAGAGAAAATTTTTTCTAAATGGACCGGTCCGATTAAAAAGGAACCTCTATAAGTGGACCACCTCCTAATCGGACCACTTTTCTTCGGTCCCAAGGGTGGTCCAATTAAACAGGTTTTACTGTATCTGAAAACTTTTCTTAGTTTGACATTTGCTAAGCAAAACTATTGAAAAACCAGCATAAAACAGAAACATCCCTGAATGACAAAGATACAAAATCATATTTACTATTAAGTTACATTGATGTTTGAATGTTATATTTGAATCAGTTCTTGATTTGGCATAATGTTTAATCAAACTATTGGTAAACAAAAACAAAATAAATATATTTAAACATGAAATTGTATACACTACATATTATGTTATAACAACGATTAAGTGCTTAATTCTATGAGCGTTTATTTGTTGTATGTTGGTTGTTTTGTTTCATTGAACTGTGGAACAATAACCAAAATAAAACAAAAACACTACTTAAGAAGGGATATGCCTGTATACTAGGGTGGATCGATTTTGTTTTTAATATTTTGATATAAACCATTGATAGAATGTTATCAAAAAGGTATGTCTAACTGAGTGAAAAATAAAAATAAAAACAATCAACTTTTAAATACTTTTTTGTTAACAAATACCTTAACTAATTATGGAAATGGAGAGCTAAACAATTCATGTTTTTTAATTCATAACGCATTTGTTCAGATTTTTCCTAGAGTGATAATTAAAAGTCAAATATAACTTTTCTTTCATATTTTACACTCAGTGACAACTTTTTATAAATGACCGAAGTCAAAAAAAAAAAAAAAACTTAAGTTAAATCGACCCACCCTAACGCTCAATAAGGAAGTTCAAGTATATTTGTTTAATAAAGACATCGAATAAAATGTAGATTGTAAAGGGAAATAAAAAAGTTAGTGCTTTCTTAAAAATTGTATTGTTGGTACAAAAAATGATTTTAATTTGTCTTTTACCAACTACTTGAACCATTCCAATGTTATTTAAATATTTTGTTCCATCCTTAAATATTCTAATTAGTATCATAGTTTGAGTGATGTTGTTAAATCGTTTTTTATGTATTTAAAATTATTCAAAACTAAAGATTTTAATTGAGTTACTCACTTGTTATAAGAGAATGCTGCATAAAGGTTTTATCAACATTTTAGTTGAAAGAAACCAAAATCGAAATTGAATAAGAGTAAATATAACTTTTTACCAACTTTTAACTTGGAGACTTGTTTATAATATCTAAACAACATCTGATTTTTTAAAGAAACAAGTTTGAACTTAATTAAAACCTATAAACAGCATTTCGAATAAAAAAGTTTCAAACAATTTTTTGGGTACAAAAATAAAACTGAGTTACAACGGCATTCGTTTCAGATAACCTCAGTATGATACAAATGCAACAAAAATCTTGTTGCAAATCGTATTTTGTGCTATTCGGGCCCCCCCCCCTCCCCTCTTTTCTGCGAAAAAACACCCTTCCACCCAATTTTGTTTTTATAGATTTTTGTTTGTATCCATGGTAGGAGTTTGCTAAAGAGCGATTTTTAAACTGCAGTGATAGCAGTGAGCAGCATATAAAAAAAGCAGCTATGTATTAAAAGCTGCTATTTAATCACTTTTTGAATAGGAGCTAATGACGCAATTAACTATTTAAAGGAGATGGCACATTTTTCTATGGAGCTTGGGCCCAGTGTGTTCACTAACGAAATTGGTATCAAATGAAAGGTGACGGTAAGCACATTACGTGGGTAAAATATTTTCAAATTCGTTAGTGGGGTTTTGGAGATATTTGAGTTTGAAGTTTCGGGTTTCACAATCAAGATTTCAGCTAATTTTTCGAACAATTAATCGTAGAATGCGTAATAATGGGTGTACAGCAATAATATTGGTATCAAATAAAAGGTATTTCTCTTGTCTATAAATCTGTATCAAAAGTTTTTTTCTTTGTTAAAAAAAATAATACATATTAGGTATTTACTTCTCAAAAGGTGATTTTTTTAAGCGAGGCATTTGGCACATCGAAATATCAAAATATTCAGTGGTGACATGCACTTTTTTTTGTAATTTTTCGATAGCTTAATGTGTTACCTTTAATTCTATATATAAAATAGTTCTATAAAACATACAAAAACCTTATAATAAGCAAAATACACAAAAACGCGCTGAAATATGCCTATTAAATAATAAGAATAGAAACTATAGTTCAGTCAATGGGGAAAAATCTGGAAAAAGCTATGACGTGAGCTAAGTTTGAATGCAGTATTGAAGAGGGGTTTATCCCAAGTACAAATCTCAGATTGCGTATTGTTTGGTCTTGTGGGGCGACCGCCATTTTGAAAAACGCATTTGTCTCAATATCTCGAGAACGACTGGTCGGACAGAAAACTAAAGAGGACTTTTTAGATTGGAAATTAGTTAATCTTTCTTTTTCTAGTATACATCATTTTTCTCTAGGAGTTATAATTTCAGAGTTACACTACCGAAAATTGTGTGTTTTTTGATATTTTAAATATTTTAAACAACCCTTAGAGTTAGGTGCGGAATTACTGAGAATGAGATACTTTGCGGTTCTGTTACTCTGAAAGTATAACTCCTAGAGAAAAATGATGTACTAGAAAAAGAAAGATTAACTAATTTCCAATCTAAAAAGTCCTTTCTACGCATTCTACGATTAATTGATCGCAAAAATAGCTGAAATCTTGATTTTGAAATCCGAAACTTCAAACTGAAATATCTCCAAAACCCCACCAACGAATTTGAAAATATTTTACCCACGTAATGTGCTTACCGTCACCTTTCATTTGATACCCATTTCGTAAGTGAACACACTGGGCCCAAAAATGTGCCATCTCCTTTATTTTTGATTCGATATATGATTTAAAGTATGAAATATAAAATAATAAATACAAAAAAGTGACCATTTTCGAATTTGCTCATACGTTTAAGAATTAACTCCTTGAATGCGCCTGCACTGAATCAATGTTGAACTTCTCTGTTTCATCATGGTAAAATTTTCTTTATATCTTTTCCTTTTTTTATCGTCAATCAAATCAACAGCTATCAAGAATAGAATGCTCACAAAAAATCAGCGAAAAAAAGCATTTAAGATCAGAGAGCAGTAAAATCATCAAGAGCATAGAACATTTTAACTGTTCTATCTGCTTTACTTGACCGCTTCATGTTCATCTATTATATATATTAAATTTTGGTTTTGTCTACGTTCGCTAACCGGCCACACCGGCTGACTTATTTTCTTAATTTTTTTTTTTTATCAAAAACGCATAAGAGGAGAAGGTTTAAGGCAAAAAAAAATTTAAGATTTTATAGGGTTAATAGGGGTAACACGACATTGAAAAAAGAGGAATTTCAAAACCAAGTTTTGAAGGTTTTTTTGCAGTCATAGACCTTCAACAAAAGACGAATTAGAGGTACGCAACATTTTGCACAAAAATTCGAGTTACACCATGAGAAAGATTAAAAAATTAAAAAAAAAAAATTAGGGGTCTAAAACGGATTTTTTTCATAGACCCTGTATTTTGAAATAAAAATTTTTAAAAAAACAACCTAATTTTTAGGGATATTTTTGAGTTGTCTTTTATTTTTTGGAATTTTTAAAAGTCTGCAAAAAATCTCAAACTTATAGGAAATATAGGTTTTAATCATGTGCATGCAAGAGTATTTTGCATAGGCCACTTTTGCTAAAAGTTTAAAAGTTAACATTTTTAAACTCATTTTATGAACTTTTCAAGTTTTGATCCTCTTTTTCATTTGAAAATAAACTAATTACAGAGTCGAAAATTAGAAATAAATACAAGAAATGGCGGAACGAAGTCTGCCGGGTCAGCTAGTAATTGTATAAAACAAAAACACAGTAAACTAGATTGGGTTGGATTTTTGTAGGGTAGGGGACTAAGCAGTGAGCAGCTAAAAAGCAATCGCATTTCGCATCTGTTCTCTGCTCAGTTGAAGAGAAGAGTCATTGATAGCAGCTATCGCAATAGCAGCCTCAGCTCTAATCCTTAGTTATTATTCCAAAAGTAAAATTTTTTAACAAAGATAAATAGAAATGTTTAACTGGCAACACTTTCCACGTAACGTAAACAAACGTCACATTCTAACCGAATGACAAAAAAGGGACTGAAGTTTTACCCGGAAATATCAAGTATACACTGCGTCTACTCAGAATAATGTCTTCGCAACTATTAGCATTTATGATGAGTTGTGTAAACATTTATTTGCAACTTCCGAAACAAAAGCCGAACACTTTGTGTTCAGCAAACGTAAACAATAATACACAAACCCTTCTAGGAACTAGCGGATCAACAAGAATAAAACAAAAAAAGAGTGTGTGTACACATGTACACGCGACTGAAGTTATACTTCTCATTCAGTATATGTAAATGAATTTCATTTGATATTTTTAATTTCTATTATGAAGTAATTAATCCACACTTAGTTTTTTTACATTTTTATCAAGTGAACAATAAATTAATTCTTTCATCCTCCTTGAGTCCATGTACTTTTCAATTTATTCTGTGAAATTTACTCATGTTGTGCGGTTCAGACCGTACGGTATATGGTTAACGAAAGTAAATGAATTGCGCATAAAATGTGCAATATGGTAATTTTATGAGAATTGTGTGTGCTTCAGCACTAGTAGTAGCAATATGGAACTGGCAGGGTTGCTACAAAGCTCAAAAATTAGCTGAGCTCAGTTCACAGCCCAGCTCAAATTTTGAGCTAGCTCACTTTTGAGCTATGTACCATAGCTCAGCTCATTTGAGCTGAGCTGAAAGTGAGCTGAGCTGATGGTTGAGCTGAGCTGTTGGGTAAGCTGAGCTGTCGGTGAGCTGAGCTGTTGGGTGAGCTAAGGTAAAGTGAGCTGAGCTGTGATGGGTAAGGGGATAAATTGATTTTTATTTGGAAAGTATAATGAAATATGAAGATATTTTAAACTTTTATAAAACACCATAGCTTAAGATGTTTGGTTCTAATTATTAATGGAATTATTTTAACACATGGATATTTTTATAAATAAAACAGATAATTTTTCGTGATCTTTTTTCTTGGTTTTTTAATAGTAAATGTATTTCTATTTTTTTAGTAAAATATTTCTTTTTTTATCATGAAAAAAAAATTGCGGTACAATCCGGTTTTTCGACTTTTTTCAAAATTCCGTTTGAAAGTTGGGGTACATTTTTTTTTTCGAAAAATCCCCGAATCTTTGAACGCTCCTGGAAGCTAAACCGCTTGAGAGCAATTTTTGGGAGTGATGCCAAATGATAGCTTGTGTCATGGGCCTACGCTTTGCACATTATCAGATTTTTAAAAAATCGCCTTCCATGTTAAACCACCACATCATGCCTTTTTTTTCAGAATCGTGCCTATTTTTTTTTTTACTTTTAAGTTCTCCCGGATTGAGAACGCGTGGACCTACAGGGATGGGAGTTGTACCCAAATGTAGTTTAGAGTCCCCGCTACCTTTTGGCATCAAAAAATTTTTTTTCATTTTCTTCAAAACTCCGAGATATAGGCGTTCGAACGCTTTAATCTAGAAACAGGGGAGTGGTGCCATATGAAAGCTTATATTCTCAGCTACCCGATAGTGGTATAATCCGGTTCTTCGATTTTTTTCAAAAACCCGAGAAAATCGCCTTTGAAAGTTGGGGTAAATTTTTTTTTCGAAAAATCCCCGAATCTTTGAACGCTCCTAGAAGCTAAACCGCTTGAGAGCAATTTTTGGGAGTGATGCCAAATGATAGCTTGTGTCATGGGCCTACGCTTTGCACATTGTCAGATTTTTAAAAAATCGCCTTCCATGTTAAACCGCCACATCATGCCTATTTTTTCAGAATCGTGCCTATTTTTTTTTTACTTTTAAGTTCTCCCGGTTTGAGAACGCGTGGACCTACAGGGATAAGAGTTGTACCCAAATGTAGGTTAGGGTCCCCGCTACCTTTTGGCATCAAACATTTTTTTTTTTCATTTTCTTCAAAATTCCGAGATATAGGCGTTGGAAGTTAGGGGCGCTCACTTTCAGCTCAGCCCAAATGAGCTGAGCTATGGTACCTACCTCAAAAGTGAGCTAGCTCAAATTTGAGCTGAGCTGTGAGCTGAGCTGAAATGTGAGCTTTTTGCAACCCTGGCAACTTGCCACATGGAAATTACCACATGCAACTTGCCACATGCAACTTACCACACGCAACTTGCCACATGCAACTTGCCACATGCAACTTGCCACATACAACTTGCCACATGCAACTTGCCACATTAAACATGTAACTTGCAACGTGTTGTGTGTTTTATGTTTGCCGTACTGCGGCGTACTGCATTTTTAAATACTAAAGTACTGACTACTCTAAAGGTGAAACGACAGCCCTGCTACCCAGGGTGATCGCGTCATAATCCCTTTGACATTCTTGTCAAAAAGTAAATTTTCATACTCACCCTCCCATAAGAAGTATAACTTCAAAAACGGCTATTCCCATATTCATCTCATGTACGGACTTCTGACACGACAGCTAACATCATAACACACCAAGCGAACATCACTCGTATAAAGATCCTATAACGTCTTCTTCGGTTGCTTCGCTTTTACCAAGAAGCTATAATAATCAGCATTGCAGATCAAATACATATACAAAACGCTGCTGTTTAAGATCTATGGTTGTAGAAAGAAGAAGCTTCCCATGTTATACAAAAATATATCCATTCCTGATTTTCAATCCCGATGCCGACTAACACTCACTCACATTACAACAGGAGTGGTTTTTTTAGTATAATAATGTCTAACACTTGTAATTCAGTTCAGAGTTGCTGCAAGTTGCTATATGGCTATAAGAACATTACCGGAATACTAATCCCGTTTGCGATATACATAAAATTTGAAAACCTTCTCCATGTCTTTTCTTCAACATCCAGAAATAGCATCAGCTCACAATCACGTTGTATGAATAGCTTGCGGAGCTTGCTGGATTGTGGTGTAATGTGAAGATATGGCAAATGACCTCATTTGCATAATGCCCTCTATCCATAAGGTTGATTCCCATGATTAGCATTAGAACGATGAGTTTCTAGAGTGATTTAGAACGAATATAAGAGAGACGTCGATGAAGTGCGACGCACTCAAGCGTTTATATTTTTGAATACTCTTAGTTGAAGTTGAAAAGTGATCGATCAGTAATGCTTTCCTCGATTTTTGCTGCTTTCATCCGAAGGAGTGGACTCTCTTGTGGAATTCTTGGGATAATTGGTCAATAAACTTGAATCTATTTTGCACGAATGACTCATACAGCAGGGATGTTATATGATTGTCGAATTATTTTCGAGTTAAGATTAGTATTAAGAGTTTTTACCTAACTAACTAACTAATTGCAATTTATAAATCAGAGTTTTTTTCTGAAAGATTTTTCGATGTTCAAAAACCTTTTTCAGTGTATGTTCATCTGTTCCCTCATTACTTCGAAAATATTTGTCATAATTTAACTAAAGAGGTATCGTTAAAAGCGTTTTGCTTGTCCGCAAAAGAAAGTTATCAATTGAAAAAAACCATGTTTATTCTGCACGATCTGTCAATATTTTATGAAAAAGTTTTATTTTGAATGAAAATATAAGTTTTTTTTACTTAAAAAATAGGCACCCAAAACTCGTTTCGAGACTTTGGTCCAAAGATATCTGCTTTCAAAATCCAAATGTGGAAAAAAAAAATAAAAATTCGATTGCAAATAACTGAGCAATCGGACATATAAAAATGTTTGGTTTTCACACGTGAATAGATCTTAAAGAGAACTTTCTTGATGTTTCACTCGATGGATTCGGAGGAAATTTTTTTAAAATCCTTTTTTTCGAAAAACTATTAACTCATAACTTTAAACCAAAACTTTTTTCGAGTCTTTGGTTAAAAGATATCTGCTTTCAAAAATCAAAATTCGTGAATAGAACTGAAAGCTGTTTATCTTGATTTTTTCGATATTCTGAAAAATATGGATTTGTAATTTTTGCACCTAAATTAGGTTTTTTTTTAGGATAGTAGAGTTCAAAGAGACCTTTCTTTTAATGTCTCACCTATGAATTTCTAACAATTTTTTCAAATGGATTTTTTTTCTGCAAGGGGTCTTGATTTTTTTCGAAACTCTGAAAAAATATTGATTTGTAATTTTTGGATCTTAATTAGACAGCAAACAAGAGTTCGGTTTTAATAGGTAAATAGATCTTAAAGAGACCTTTCTTCTGATGCCTCACTCGATGTATTTGGAGGAATTTTTTTTTAAATTAACTTTTTTCGGCAATTTTTTTTTTTGAAGGAAGAATTTAGATTTTTTGAATTTTGCATCTAAACTAAACCTCAAAAAAATGTTTGGTTATGATAAGATAATAGAACCTAAAGAGACCTTTCTTTTGACGTTTCACTCGATGGATTTGGAAGAAATTTTTTTTAAATGCATTTTTTTTCGGCAGGGGTTAACCTTGGATTTTTTTTTTTCGAAAATCCCAAAAAAAATAGATATGTAATTTTTGTACATAACTGCATAGTCCTTTTCACTTTGAGTTCATATCTTCTATTCAAAATTTATTTTGGAATTTTGATGCGTTCTCAAATTTATAAGAAAAAAAAAAAAGAGGGTTGTGTTATTTTTGTCTAAAATTTTTTTCAAAGGATTATGACAAAAAAAAATACATGTAATTGTATTTTTTTTCCATTATCACCTTCTAAACCAAGCAAAGTTTATTAAATTTGAATTTTTCCAGCGATGAGTGAGATCCAAAAACGATGAAAATTTGATGCAGTTTCATATATTTTTGTATAAGTCATTTTAAGTGATTTAAGTCATTATATGCATTGCATATTTAAAAAAATTCTAAGCTGAAAATATCTTGTAATAATTTTGTATGTCATGTTACGGCGGTTAACTGAATTGACCAAGTTACAAGTTCTTCAAGTGAAACGTCAAAAACAAACTAAAGAGACTAAATGACATTTTTTTCAAAAATGAGTTTTTCATAAAAATGGGTCTAATAGGCCGTGTATGAATTGCGTTAAATAGTTAACACCGTGTAAGATTTTTGACACTATTGAGGTGAATAAAACATTTTCAGCTGTTAAAAATTTAATGGGCTCTGGGACCTGGTTAAATTAGGTTAAATTTTTTTGAAGATGGTTTTATTTTTTTTTTTTTTTATAAAAAAGGAGTTTCATGGCAGAAAAGAGGCAGAGAAAAATACTAAACAATAAGCCATACAGCTGAAATTTTTTTATTCATCTCAATAGCGTCAAAAATTTTACAAGGGGTTAACTATTTAACGCAATTCACACACGGCCTTAATATATCTTTTTTAATACAAAAATAGATTTATGCACCTAGCTATATTCAAAACTAGATGGCACAAAAAAAAGTGTTAAAAAAAAGTTTTAAAAAACTCTGTATCTTAAATCTCTCGTAGCTCAAAACTTTTATGTCTTACACCACTATTGTTTTCATAGCCTCAAATAGTGTAGTGTTAACTACTTGTAAGTATTCGTGGTCTCAAGAAAATATAGGAGTTATGAAGAAAATGCAGGGTTGTTACATGCTTTCTAAGAATTACCAAATCAAATTTCAAAATGTACCTAATTAACATCCCTGAATTATATCTTCCAGTTTGTTATAATTTATGTAATCTGAAGATATAGGATAGCCATATAATAAAAATAACAAAATAACTGACTCTGAAGCGGAATTCTTAAATAAAATTATAAACGTTGATATGTATATATATAACAACCCTGATCATATTGTATTTATGAATATTTTGAATTATGATTTTTTAAGGCAGATTTCAAACATTTCACCGGATGATGATGCAACTATCAAACATTTTGTTAATTTTAGTACTACAACGGTCATAAGAAATAGGTAACAAGAACTATATTCAACAGGGTTGTTATATGATTTTTTTTTTAAATTTTCGAATATTCTTAAAAATTTCAACTTCGTGAATTATACTTAACAAACTGTCGATATATAACATCCCTGATAGACTTCTAACTTCTTTATAGTGAATCATAGCAAATCTTTCCCTGAAGCGACACGGTAAAGCTATATCCAACATACCGATCGGCCAATACAACTATTGGACATTTTGTTAATTTAATGGTTGGTTGCGGCCATAAGAACCAACCAAGGTATCATGACTTTGTTGTTCAATGTCTTGTTGCACACTTAACACCTGCGCCATACAGAACACTACACAGGTATTATGAATATTCTTCTTGAGGATTATCACATCTATACGTCGTTGTTGTATAAGATTCATAAGATTCAACAAAAAAAGTTGTATACACATAGTTTGCCAAAGGGGAACCGTGTTGAAAGCACACCAACCGTATAGTGATGATTTAATATGATTGTCAAGTACAACACCGTCAGAGAATGCGCCTGAGAATTGCATTTGGATTGCAGCTTGCAGGCGCATTATTATGTTGGATCATAGCTGAAATGATATGGCAACAAAAAAAAAAAAAAAAAATTGTTGCTGAAAAGAGTATCGATCAGAAACTTAAGTTTACAAGAGAAGACGGCTTATGGTGATGGAGTTGAATGAGTGGGTTGATCTGAAGATGCGACTGACTGCGACGATGACAACGAAAACAAAACGATGATGTAGGAATTCTATATTTTTAGTCAATTGAAGAAGCCTGACATACATTTGAGTTAAATCGATTGTCGATTGAGGGTTCAATTGCATGCAATCGATGATGATCGCATAGAGGTGGATGAATATGCGTTTTTAGTTTTTTATGAGTATGTTATTTTTAGTTGTCAGCTTCAATGCTGAATTATATTGAGGATTGTCTAATGTCTAGTCGTTGTCGTTCGACACGCACATTGTAAAAACTAGGTTAATGAACTTAGCTCTGCACAATCTCTTTAAACGATGACAGAAGCCTTGCAATGTAATTATTTTTTAAGTGATGATAAAATTAGAAAATCGATACGATACATGCAGTAGATCGTTTTCGGTCTTTTTTAAGACTGAATGAAGTGTCTAGATGCGTGTGCTTGTCTGTCATTTTTGACAAATGATGTAAGTTTTTCATATTATTTTTTTTTTTTTCTTTTATGTCACAATTTATTATTTTTTGTCGATTAGAATGGATAATGGTGATGTCATAATATTTATCATAGCATATCTATGCATTTGACACCTATTTGTCAAAACACTTGGAAGTTGAAGGTTAGAAGAAAAATTATTTATTGTTTGTTTTTAAATTTTTTATGTAGGTAAAATGAATGGAAAAAAAAAACTTTACTATCGTGTTTAAGGTGTGCGGGTATAAAATTGACTTTAATGCAGGTGATAGCGATGAAAATTTTAGATATTTTTTTGTATTTAAAATGGCTTTTCATAAAGTCTTTACACTTGAACATTGTTTTAACATTGTAGTTTTCAATTTGCACAAAAATGGAAGATTGTCCCTTACTCCCTTATATATTTTTCCTTAAATTACACATAGAATCTTTTGCTATCATTTGTTTTATGAAATTTAAGCAAACACAAAAATGGTTTGGTTAAAAAAAAATTTAATTTTAATTTTAAAAAATATTACGGCAACATCGGCAATTTTTAATCTATAAACTTTAAAGAATTTTTAATTACCTACGTTTGAAAAAAAAAATCGTCAAAATCAGAGCTGTTCCCTAATAATTTGCTATAGTTAATTTACTAGATAATAATTATTAAAATCGAAGTAGAACAAGATTAGTTTAAACTGGCTTCAAGTCATAAAATATACTAAAATCAAAGTTCTTTAACTTTGAAAAAAGCACCAAATACAAAAAAAAAAAAATTGGCAAAAGCATATAAACATTAAAAACACTATTAAAGCACGGCAACAATATGCCTTGACAGGGTATTATCGTCCAATGGAGAGATCTTAGATTTTTAGACAAAAAAAAATATTTTTTTCTTCAAACACATTTTTTTTTTCAAAGTTTGACAAAGTTTTAAAAACTTTTGTATTTTGTTCACGGAGTGAAAAGCGCACCTAAAAACAAGCGGATCCGGCGAATTCCGCATTAAATAAAGCGGATTTCTTCATCTTTTTTTTTGCCAAGATAACTTTCGTCTTAAATTAAGCGGACAAATCTTCTTAATTTCTTAAAATCAAATCCACTTAATTTAAGCGGAAAATCCTCTTATTTTTTATGTGGAGACATTTTAATTAACAATAAAACAACTGTTTTGTCACTAGGCGTGTGCTTTACCATCAGAACATCTCATCATTGGAACTATAGTACGATAAACTGCTGATATTAAAGCTGAATCTGACGAGCTGATTCCTCTCATTTAAAGCGGAAATCGTATGTTGGTGGGATTTCAGGTGGGCATCATCTTATTTTAAGGTGTTTTTTTTTTCGTGTATGGGTGAATTCATTTAAAAGTTTTGTATTACATGAATAAGTGTCAATAGAAAGGGCTTAAAGTGCGATTCCGGTCGTACCAAAAATTGTTAAATTTGTACTGCATCCGCTATGGTCTTAACCCTATTCTGCGACAAACTTCATTCAAAACATAACTCTAAAACGGGATAAACCTTATACGCTGTTGATGTAAACGAAGAATTACAAATAAAAAAAACCAAATTTCATACATAATTAATTGTCAAAAAACAATTGGTCTCAAAACTTGACAAGCGGTAAAAAAAATTAATACTGAACAACAAATTATTTCCAAAGAAAAAACAGTTACGTATACGCCACAGTAACCATTTAAAATTTATTTATATCCATGCAAAACCTTACATTCCTGACCTGACTTTTCTGGGCGTTATTATTGTCATGGTTTATAAAAAATCATTTTTTTAATTGATTGTTTTCGCTTACAAATTGAAAAAAAAAAATATTTTTTGAAATAAAAAAATTTTACATTTAAAAAAAATATTATTGCGAATAAAAAATTTTCTGCATTAACCAAAAATAATTCAATGCAAGATGTGTGCATTAAATATTTTTTTTTAATATTTGTCGAATTTCTCACAATTTTGGCAATAATTGGCAATTTTAATGCAATAAAGTGCCGACTTTAGTGACATTAATGCAGTTTTTAGAATCCTTTTCTGTACGAGCCTTTAATCCTTTAATAGCTGAAATGAATCACCATATTCATTTCAGTATTATTATGACTCAACTAAAAATTCTTTTATGGTTTATCATTATTACTCATGCTCTAAAATATTTCAATATTTGTTTTTTTTTTTTTTTTTTCTATACTAAACTGTCGACACCATCATCTTGCTTAACACCACTTTTGTATAGTTTTATAAACTCGGTTTTAACTTACCTTTCTGGGATGGTGCTATAGAATAGCAAAACGGTTGCAACCTCATAACAATTTAAACTGGAGTTCATCAAACACTCAGCATCCACACTAACAATAGGTCGGCCACTTAAATCGCGTGTTCCTAAAAGATAAAAAAAAACACAAAATTTGAATGAAAAAAAATTTTAGTAAAATAGAAAACAATATAAAAAAAGATCAACCACCTCACAAACAAATTGCACACAATAAAAAAAAAAAAAAACAACAACAACAAAAAACAGATCTTTCACACTGAAATTCAAGATAAAAGATCTCTAAACGATAAGTATCTCTCTTTTTTAAAGTGTATTTTTTGTATAACAGCAGCGGGAGTAAGAATTATAAGTACCTATATTATATACTCTCCCAACAGTCTGGGTAAATTCTTTAAATTGTTTAAACGAAATTCCCCCCCAAACAATAAACAATATTAAAGTCCCAAGCTTTGCTCTATTGTTCCATGCCTTCAAAACCTACTTTCGGGGGCTCTGTGTTTATAGCTCTATGACTTGGATTAGGAATATTTGTGTCCAGGGAACAAAAGATTACCTAACATTAGAGACGTGAGCCATACGAGTTTCCCACATCATCGTTTACAACAGCCGCACACAGTTCATATGAATGGAACACAACAAAGTACAACAGAGCTCATGAGGACAATGAGTAATGAGCAGGTAATAGTTTTGAAAGATCTTTTATTTTTATTCAATTTTTTTTTTCGCTATGACTAAATGGGATACTCAGACTTCAAGGGTCGAATAAGTAATTTATTTTATTACAACGCAATTTTCTAAACACGAACAGGGTATTTCGTCCTCCAAAAAGCCACTTAAGACCTCTTTAAGACCCTAATTGTTTGGTCATAATTTCTAACTACCATTTTTATTGATTTTTTAAACGTAATCAGGGTGTTCTACTTAAGACCCCTTTAAGACCCTAAAATTTCTAAAAAAGTCACTTAAGACCCATTTAAGACCCTAATTGTGTCATCAAAATTTCTTACAACCTTTTTATTGATTTATAAAAATGCCATTTAGGACCCTAATTGTTTCATATAAATTTCTTACAAACATTTTAATTAATTTTTTTTAAAAGCCACTTAAGACCCCTTTAAGACCCTAATTTTTTCGTCACAATTTCTAACAATCATTTTTATTGATTTTCTTAACATAAACAGCGTGTTACGTCCTGCAAAAAGCTACTCAAAACTCCTTTAAGATCCTAAGATTTCTAAAAAAGTCACTTAAGACCCATTTAAGACACTAATTGTTTCATCAAAATTTCTTACAACCTTTTCTATTGATTTCTAAAAAAGCCACTTAAGACCCTAATTGTTTCATCAAAATTTCTTACAACCTTTTTTATTGATTTCTAAAAATGCCACTTAAGACCCTAATTGTTTCATCAAAATTTCTTACAAACATTTTAATTAATTTGTTTAAAAAGCCACTTAAGACCCCTTTAAGACCTTAATTTTTTCGTCAAAATTTCTAACTATCATTTCATTGATTTTCTTAACATAAACAGAGTGTTTCGTGCTACAAAAAGGCACTTAATACCCCTTTAAGATCCTAATTGGGGCCACTTAAGACCCCTTAAAGACCCTAATTGTTTCGTCAAAATGTCTTATTACCATTTTTATTGATATTTTTAAACATAAACAGGGTGTTTCGTCCTGAAAAATCCACCTAAGACTAGTTTAAGACCCTAATTATTTCATCAAAGCTTCTTACTACCGATTTTACTGATTTTTGAAACATAAACAGGATGTTTTGTCCTGCAATAAGCCACTTAAGACTCTTTTAAGACCCTAATTGTTTCGTCAACATTTCTTACAACCATTTTTATTGATTTTCTAAACATAAACAGATTTTTTCGTCCATCAAAAGACCACTTAAGACTCCTTTTGTTTAGTCAAAATTTCTTACTACCATTTTTATTGATTTCTAAAAAAACCACTTAAGGCCTTTTTAAGACCCTAATTGTTTTTTCAAAATTTCTTACTACTATGTGTATTGATTTTTCTAATCATAAACAAGGTGTTTTGTCCTGCAAAAAAAACACTTGAGACCCTTTTAAGACCCTAATTGTTTTGCAAACATTTTTTACTACCATTTTTATTGATTTTTCTAAACATAAACAAGGTGTTTTGTCCTGCAAAAAAAACACTTGAGACCCTTTTAAGACCCTAATTGTTTTGCCAAAATTTCTTACTACCATTTTTATTGATTTTCTAAAAATAAACAAGGTGTTCCGTCCTGCAAAAAGCCACTTAATCCCCTTTAAGACCCTAGTTGGAGCCACTTAAGACCCCTTAAAGACCCTTATTTTTTCATCAAAATTTCTTATTACCATTTTTATTGATTTTTTTAACATAAACAGGGTGTTTCGTCCTTCAAAAATCCATTTTGGACCCTAATTGTTTCATCAAAATGTCTTCAAACCATTTTTATTGATTTCTAAAAAAGCTGCAAGACCCCTGTAAGACCTTAATTGTTTCGTCAAAATTGCTTACTACCATTTTTATAGATTTTTTAAATGCAAGAAAGCCATTTAAGACCCCTTTAAGACCCTAATTGTTTCGTCAAAATTTCTTATTGCCATTTTTATTGATTTTCTAAAAATAAACAGGGTGTTTCGTTCGGCGAAAAGAGACTTAAGACCCCTTTAATTGTTTCGTCAAAATTTCTAACTACTATTTTTATTGATTTTCTTAACATAAAGAGGGTGTTTTATCCTGCAGAAAGTGACTAAAGACCCCTTTAAGACCGCTAATTATTTCATCAAAGTTTCTTACTATACTACCCATTTTTATTGATTTCTAACAAACAAAAGAACGATCAATATTGACATTTTAATAGAACCCAAAGAAAATATTTTGAAATCCAATTACTGCACCTATATGAGACTGTGGATGAAGCAACACGTCTGACAACATTGTCAATTTTTTATCGCAAACCTACCTCAAAAGTCATGTCTTCATGTTAAAATACAAACAAAAAAGAAATACAAAAAATTTCAATTTCGTTCTGGCCTCAACTTGGCGTCGTCGTTGTCAGCATCTGATCTGACACAAGAAGTCTTGCAACATCATCTAGCTCTATGGTCGAGAGGTATAAAAAAAAATTGAAGAAAAAACTGTGAAGATGCTATTAGCTTGGTCAGGCCAGTAGGTACCTATACCATGCCTACTCTCATATAAAGAAGAGATGTGCCTTCTTCAAGGAACCCATTTGATTTGCATGACGTTCATGTATGCCGTAGTCTGTTCTAGAGGTTCTTGCTTCTATGACACTGGTCCAGAGAAAATACACTAGCTCAATTAAAAAAAAAAAAAAAAAAAAAAAAAACAGTGTATAATGTGTTTTCGAATGGAAAACCATTTGGTTTGAATATTTTATGGTGAGGCTTCTTATTTCGTGATGCATCGTGATGATGTGCCATGCAACTCTTCATTCTCCTTTACATCGACTATGACTATTTTATACTTTGTCAAAAAAGTGTAAAAGTGTTAGCAAGGAAAAATAAAAAAATGTTCAAACTCAATTAACAGATTATGGCTTCAATCAGGTGGCTATTAGAGGGTGATAGACATTTACAGTCAATGTTAGGTTATTAGCAAGCAACAGCAACTAATACAGCTAGCAACAAAATCACTTACTTATGTAGAGAAAGTGCAACAAATCGCAGCGCAGCTCCAATTTTGTTGATTAGTTATGAAACCTGCTACTGTACCTACTCATATTTGACCTATAAATCTATTTCTTTAATATTCTTTGTTTTTAATTATTTTTTCTTTAATAAATATTACAGTCATAAATATGCATGTGTAGGTGTTAGTGTTGAGAGTAAAATTGAAAACAAGAAGGTGAATTTCACATGTCTCAAAGATATTTGACGTATACCTACATAAAAAACACTAACGAAAAAGTAAATTAATGTTTTAAAAACTACATCCAATTCCTTAAAAATGCATATCAAATACAAAAAGGTACGCAATATTTACCTTGAATTTTGATTATTTTTTTTTTTATTTCAAAACTATCCAAACTATCTATTCCTATTTGAAAAATTCTACTCATATTTTCTCATTCGAAATGTAAACGAACTACCAAGAGAGACAAAAATCTTCTAAACGGTTAAAGCAACCAATTTGATGCCACAGACTTTTTTGTAGAACATTTAAGCCCCTACAATAATCTATCTAACTAACTTAATAATAATGACTTTTCAGTGAATTAGAAAATTTTGAAAAAAAGTTAATAATACCTTTTTTGTGGAGCAATCTGTTTCCTACAAGAATATGTCATGCGCGTTTGATTATTATAATGTTTCAATTTGTTACAAAATTAAGAACAAAAAACGAATTTTCAAAGATTTTCTCGATTTTTGGACCTCAAATATCTACCAAACGGTTAGATAATTAAAAAAAAGTGTATTTAACCTTTTTTGTAGAGCGTTCAATTTTCTACAAGAATATGTAAAAAAAATTGGCTAAAAAGTCAATTAATAAAAAAATTATTTTTTTTTGTGGTAGAAGCTAAAAATGGAAAATTGAAAAGCGGAGGACCTTCCCATTAAGATAAAGAGCTCATATTCTAGAGGTGTCTAGCAATCGAGTTTTTGAAGTACAAAATCAAAAAAACGAATTTCCATTTTTTTTGACCCACCCTAATATTTATTTGTATGGGGATTTTCGAGTGAAACGGGCAAATAAAAATCTTGCGCGTATGGAGGAAGTTTGAATATTTTTTGTTTGAATTAATTGGCGTTGATTTTGGTACTTATACGAAGGATTTTTTTTTTCAAAATGATAAAATGGTTTAATTTGCATGTTTAGAAATTATTTCGCAGTGACATAGTAAAAAAAAAAAAATAAAGTAGGTTAATATATAAAAATGAAAACATATGAATGTAGTTTTCTTGTGAGCTTGCGCCCCTGCAGCTCTGCGCTTTGTGCATATGCACATCTGGCACAGGTAATAGGGCCGGCCCTGAGGATCACCCAAAAACTAAGAAATTTTCATTTAATCTGTAGTCAAAAAAATTAAATTCGATACCTTAATTATCGAATTTTAAACCGTTAAGCATGTTTTTCTCAGTCAACCGATTTTCATAAAAAACCTTCTATAAATTTAGAAATTTTCAAAAGTAAACATTCCAATTTATCGTTAAAAACTAAAAAATTAAGTATACAACTTGGTAGCTCCTACTTACGGTTTAAATTTTATTTTATCATTTATTTACGAGAAATGCAAAAAAGAATACAAAGTTATTTTTAATATTACGAAAACAACTTTTTGAATGGTTTTAATCTCAAATGAAAAATAGGTACCATTAGATTTCTTATACAACAAAGAATTTTTGATTTTTTTTTTTTTCGTTAATATTATTTCCTATAAAATTTTTTCAAAAATTAAAATTACCTAAAATATTGGTGTTCTGAAAAAAGTTTTAGAATTCACATAAAGAAAATTCACTTATTCGTTTTAGAGCCAATTTTTCAATCTTCTAATAAACAGCCAGTTAACTGTTCGACGAATAAAGTTATTAGGCTCATAAACAATCAGATAAAAACATTGAATTTTTCAATCAAGAATAATTTATTCTACAGAATAACAAAAAAAAATTGTCAAATTAAAAATATTTAAAATTAAACGTCATTTTTATTCATGAGTGTTTTTGTTTTCTTGTGTTCCACTGTATTTTTTTCAAAATTCTTTCAAAACAGCTTTGACAACTGACACAATATTTTTGTTGAGATTATTCCTTAGAATAATTTTTATTCGTCTCTGAAAGAAGCAGATAGTTTTATTCTACACAGAGAAAAATATGACCCGCTAAAAACTAACAGATTGCCATATTGTTTTACCTTCCATACATTTCATAAGGAAATCTTATTAAAATCAACGATTAATAAGGTTTTTTTAAGGAGATTTCTTATTATTTTTATAGAGAAAATCTTATTAAAATTTGACTGAAAAGTTGTTTTTTTTTGCAACTTAGCACTAGAACAAAAATCGCGATCAATATTTTCATGGCAGGTTGGTCCAGGTGGTAAGGTGGGCGACTAATGATTTGAAGTCTCCAGTTCGATTCCCAGCCTGGTCATCGTTTTTTTTATTTTTTTGCAGATTTTAAAACAATAAGGAAAACCCGATTGTTTTAATAAGGTTTCCTTCTTGGATGAAAACCATAGAGAAATCTTATTGTTTTTGTTCTATTTTATGTGGTCTATTTTTCTCTGTGTAAGGAATAAGCTATATCTGCTTGTTGAAAAATTGATTTTTTCTCTATCCTTAAGAATAAGTACTAAATGACTGTTTAACTGACTATTGAAAAATTGGCCCTTAAAAATATTGATTATTTAATTTAAATCTAAAATTATAGCCCAGGGAAATTAGTAATTTAAATCGCATTTTTCGCGGGACAAAATTTTTTTCATGGAATGTGTTCGGGTGGTTGTCCTTATCATAAAAGTCAATTTGTTGGGAAAATTGGAGGTTGGGAACAGCCGCCATCTTGGAAAAGAGATTGGTAGCGTTTTTATTGAATAGCTCCATTGTTATTCATTTTAACAGAAAATGACAAAGGTAGGACTTATTAACAATAAAATTATCTAAACAATGATATACAAAACAATTCCGTGAGTTGATTAAATAAAATTTTATAGTTAGTCAAAGTGCGGGTTTGTATCGCAAGGTTGGGACAAAATGACATTTTTTCATATATCTGACGAACTTTTGATTTGTTTGGATAATTCTTCAAGAATGAATTATAGTACTTATAATTACCTATAAAATGAGCCCACAATCGTTATTGTAACCATCGTATTGTAGAAGTAATCTAACTCCGAAACTCTCCATGTACTAGTCAAAAGTGAGAAAAAAGCTAGTTTTTTGCTAGTAGGCCGAGAAAATTTTGGGAGTAGAGGTATAACCAAAATATAAGTACGCAGTTTTGCTGCCATACTCGTGTTAATGTCGATTTCAAAGGTCTGACAACTCTAATTTTGGGCTTTATACGGTTTTTGGGGGGTTTAATAACGTAAGTTTTCCAGTTAACGTGAATGGGCTAAATTTATACTAGGTGTGTTTTTTTGTTTATCTATATAGATTTTGTGCAAAAAAACGACATCGAGATTTTTGAAATCAAAACAATTTACGTGTTAAAAACAACAAAAACTTTATCTGTATAGATTTTTGAAAAATCCAGATAATTATCCAGATTTTACTTTCTCTCGATAAAAACAGTAGTGCCAAGGTAGTTTAATTGTTGTGTTCATACAGAAATATCTGAAAATATTAACAAAAAAAAAAGCGGAGAAAACGAGGTTTGAAAAAAACTCTCATAGAAAAAAATAATCAAAAATTTGTTTGACATGGTTGCATTGAAATGTTAATATCTCGAAATATACGCAATGCACTTTTCAGATAAAAGTCTTAAATGGATCCTGATAAGATTGTTGAACACATATGTATATAAAATTACCAAAGTTTTTTCGAAAAATTAGAAATAAAAATAAAAAAGTTTTCACATTTGATTTTTAAAAAATCGTAAAAAAATTCAATATGGCTACCTTCAAACGCTTATAACACAAGAACGACGCAACTAATGTTAATGGTCATGGTCTTAAAATGTAGCTAAGAATATACAGATAATATTTTTGGTTTTTTGTGAAAAAACAATTTTTTTGAATCCAACATGGATGCCATGGCAATATGAAAATTTTTGTTTGTATCCAACATGGATGTAATGGCCTTCCCACTTCGGAGTTAAAATAAAAAAAAACAAAAGCAACGTTTTTGACAGACAGCTGCCAAAGTATATGTACAGTGGTGCCAAATGTTTGCATGGATTTCAAAAATCCCGATGTCGTTTTTTTTGCACAAAATCTATATAGATAAACAAAAAAACACACCTACTATTTGAAATTATAAATATACAAGCTGATTCCCTATTATTTTTCCTAAATCTAGACACCCCAATCTTGAGGATGTGACCAATAGAACTCAAGATATAAGCCGTTTATACGATTATGTTTTAGAGGCTTTTTTGTTTCGATTTTTGTTTGTTTATTTGAATTGAAAAGCCTGATATGGTTAGTTAAAAAAGCTTATATCGTGAGTTCTATTAACCCCATAGCCGAGATTAAGGTGTCCAGATTTAGGAAAAATAATAGAGCATCAGCTTGTATATTTATAATTTCAAATAGTACAAATTTAGCCCATTCACGTTAACTGGAAAATTTAAGTTATTTAACCCCCCAAAAACCGTATAAAGCCCAAAATTAGAGTTGTCAGACCTTTGAAATCGACATTAACACGAGTATGGCAGCAAAACTGCGTACTTATATTTTGGTTATACCTCTACTCCCAAAATTTTCTCGGCCTACTAGCAAAAAACTAGCTTTTTTCTCACTTTTGACTAGTACATGGAGAGTTTCGGAGTTAGATTACTTCTACAATACGATGGTTACAATAACGATTGTGGGCTCATTTTATAGGTAATTATAAGTACTATAATTCATTCTTGAAGAATTATCCAAACAAATCAAAAGTTCGTCAGATATATGAAAAAATGTCATTTTGTCCCAACCTTGCGATACAAACCCGCACTTTGACTAACTATAAAATTTTATTTAATCAACTCACGGAATTGTTTTGTATATCATTGTTTAGATAATTTTATTGTTAATAAGTCCTACCTTTGTCATTTTCTGTTAAAATGAATAACAATGGAGCTATTCAATAAAAACGCTACCAATCTCTTTTCCAAGATGGCGGCTGTTCCCAACCTCCAATTTTCCCAACAAATTGACTTTTATGATAAGGACAACCACCCGAACACATTCCACGAAAAAAATTTTGTCCCGCGAAAAATGCGATTTCATGCCCATATTTTGACTAATTGCCCTGAGCTATTAATTACAAATACAAAAAAAAATTCTTTAAAAAAAAATTAACCCTCTACCGCATACTAACCCATATATGGTTTATCGATTTCATATCGATTTATTCTTGTTATATTGCACCAAATGTCAAAAAGAAAAAACTTTAATAAAACTATGTCTATTTTTTTATAAATAACCGGTTTTTATTATCAGTAAGAGAGTCGTGATTCTGAAATAAACTCATTGTTTCAAGAGCATGTCTAAAGTGCAAATCAGTGAATAAAAGTGCGAACTTTTCAAGTGTTTTTTTATAAGAAATAAGTAAGTTGCATCCAATTAAAAATAAGTTTCGTATGAATTTATTATACTTTTATATGTTTAAGAAGTTGGTTTTTTGTTTTTTTTTTATAATTTTTGTCTTTTTTTTGCGTTTTTTCCAAAACACCATATATGGGTTATAATGCGTTGGCGATTTACATTACTGATTTTTGTGGCAATTTTTTTTTTTTTTTTGTAAAATGAATTGGAAGACTTTCTATGGAAAAAATAAGTGTGTTAATGCTAAAACTGGTGATAGCTTTCGAAGTGATGACGATCTAGCTTCAGATTCTGGCCCTTTTTAACATCAAACAAGCCATCTCCGAGCACTTTTGCAAATCTGTAACACCAAAATGTCACGAAAAATATGATGCCCTTCAGCTTTGGCATGTGAAAAAAGCAGAGATGGAACAAAACAAAGCTGAGGGAGTTATATACAAGTCACGGAAGTCCAGCCCCATCTAATCCCGAAACTCCAATTCACTCACAACAACCAAGGGCAAAAGCCGTTGAATTCAGTACTAACTGAAAACATCGACCATATCCCTGAATGGCAAACAAAAACACCAATATATCAAATTTCGGGACTGAAAACGTATTGTGTACATGTAGAAAATGGAAGGTGTTCTTCTGCAACAATGATAAAAGAAAGAGTTTGAATAAATTCCATGAATAAGGAAAGTCCAATGTAATAAAGACATATTTTACAAAACATACCTTGAATGCATACTAAACCATATATGGGTTATTAATTGTTTTCTGGAAATTGACTTGCTGCACACTAACCCATATATGGTTTATGTTTCTAAAAATGTATATATGTATATGTAAAAAAATAAAAAATTTTATGTAATACCTTTTTTCAACCCCTAATAAAGCTAAAAAATTGTTAAAAAAATTTTTATTTCATTTCGTTCATAATTCATGCAGTAGAGGGTTAATGAAAATATTTTGCAGCATAAAAAATATTATTGCCAATAGAAAATGTTCTGCACTGAAGAAAAAATTCAGTCCAAAATGTGTGACTATTAACTACTTAGCGTTATTGTTGATATCCTGGTATTTTTACTCAACGAATTTTGGAAAAGTCTGAATGTGTTTTGACAAAACAAAAAACTTAATTCGGTTGAAATTGGCCGCAACTTCAGGTGCTTATATTAAGACTTTCAAAAATTATCGATTTATCCAATTTTCCACACCTAACAAATTCATACGGTGACTATGGAGATTTAGAGCACCTTTTATTGAGAGCTTCGAACAACCTCATAATAGCCCTTCAAATAACGAATAAAAAGCTATGTGAATAAAATAATCCAATACTTTTGTATTAAAAAAACCATAAATCGTAACATAAAGATAAAGATTACCTTCATTTTGTTATACTTTTAAATAATTTCAAAACAATGCAAAGTATAAGTTAAATAATAGTTTTATTTGTTTAAAAAATCTAAATTTAAAAATTATTGTTTAGTCAAAATATAATAAATTTTAATTCTGGGAGAAGTGATAGCAATCGTTCTTAGATCTTCAATAATTGCTTTAAACGTTTTTAAGTGACTAACACAAGAACGATGTACAACCAAGCCACTGACTGAGTTTTGGGTTGAATTTATTAAAGTGACCTCCAATGTCCTTAACTCCATGATCAATCTTGATCACTTTTTCAGATAGCCTTGAATTGGCTGCATCACTTTTGAATATTTTCAATCGTTCCTGAAATGAGCTTAATTCGCTGACTTCTTTAATTTTCCTCTTGCTGTTTTGTCCATATTTGCTATGACTCTTGTAAAAACTGTGTACAAGAATAGGACTTCTTCTAACCTTCTGAGCTATGAAACGAATCGTCTTCCCTTGCTGCTTATAAAATCGAATTTGTTTTATTTCTTCTTTAGTAAGTGACTTGATTTCGAATTGATGATTATGAACACTTTTAAATTTCTGTATTTTCACTCGTTTAAAAGTTCCTTTGTTGGGTTTCACTTCACTTTCAACCATGATTTTTGATATTGATAGACTAGAATTTGAAGAAGCAGTTTTAAGTTTTGTTGTCCGTTGTTCCTGAGATGTTGTTACCTTACCTACTCTTTCATTGCGATTATTTACATAGTTTTTAGGGTCCTTGAAATAACTGTGTACCAAAATTGGACTCCTGTTTATTTTCTGAGCTATGAAACGAATAGGTTTTCCTTGTTCTATATAAGATCGAATTTTAATTCTCTCTTCTTTAGTTAGTGTTTGTTTTCGAACCATGGTTACGGATTCTATGAAATTATGTCTTCAACTAAAGATCTTAAAAATCTAAACTCCCTTTTATATGTGATTTCAAATGTCAGAACAGGTAGATTTTACTAATGTTGGTAATTAAGTGAACCTTTTTTAAAGAAAACAACATAATAAAACTTCAATTTGTTAACTTTATCTCGGTAATCCTTTTACAACATGGTCATTATCCTTGGAAAAATCCTAGTTCTTGACAATAAAGAAATAAGAGCTCGGTAAAAAAAAAATTAAGCACATCATGAGTCACAGGTAACAAAGTCAAAAATTAAAAATAAAAGTTGAAAACTACTTAACTGGTGAAATTCACCTTAAGGTACCAAGTACCAACATTACCATAATAATGTCAAATGTAATTTTCTTCAATCGTTGTTTTTTTTTGTGACACATGCGTTAAAGTGAAAGGGTCATATAATCAAATGACCTGCTACGGCTGCTGACGAAAAGAACCATACCGCAACAGCTACTGGCGGCATTCATGGCATAGCGATAGCAATGATTTATCGAAATTTAATTATTGCTCAACACTTAGCCTGAGAGAGGTTTGCGTGTGACGGTATAAGCATGGTTGTTTCTCATCACGTCTGAATGCCGCATGTCAGGAAATTTTCGCATTCTTTTCGAAAAGAAAAAAAAACATTAGGGTAAAAGCGGGTGAGATGGCGCGGCGGGGGAGATGGCGCACTTTAAATATCTTGTACATTTATTGCTCTAAAAATGTATGAAAAAAATTTTTAGCTTTCTTTAAATATTTTAAATCGAAGTAGCCAGTATTCGTTTCTTTATCTGTGATACAAAAAATGAAAAAAATTTCAAAGCAAATCATGTGATGATTTTTTTCGAATTTTTTTTTCGCTCTTTGTTTTTTGTTCCGATATTTTGTGAGTCGTTGGTATCTTAGATGCCCTTGATACACCAATACATACAAGAGAGTATAAGTTATGCATTGCGTGTGAAATCTGAGCTCTAGTTCTATTTGGTTTTTATGGGTGCTTGCGAATAGGAAATATGCGAAAAAAGGTGAGATGGCGCAGTTTTTTGCGGGTGAAATGGCGCATTCCGTACAAGAATTTGATAATTGAGTATAGTGTTAGCATGTGCCATATCACCCTCAAAATATTTTTTTAAGTGATTCAGCCAAGTTCAAATTTTATAAAAAAGACGAGTAGTTGCAATCTATTATATGGCATGCATTGGTGCTTGACTCCTTCACATCGTTCAATCATTTGTGCAATGAATTTGGCAATAGAAACCTAAAACAAACTTATGCGCCATCTCACCCACCCTATAGGGGGAGATGGTTTTTTTTTAACTTTTTTTTCTATATTAATTTAAAAATATAAACTTAAAATACAAAATTCTGTAATACAAACAATACGTTGGATATTGAATATAGAACATTTTTGCATTGTTAGAAATATGAAATGTGGTTTACTTTGAAAAATATAACGAAAACAAAAAAGGTATGCCATCTCACCCGCTTTTACCCTAAAAGATGCAGGTTTTTGGAATTTTTGAGTTGAGCCTGGTTAATTCATTACCAAACAAAAATTTAAATGGTGTTAATACCTCATCCTTAAGTCTTAAATATTACGCAATAAATGCACTTAAGAGAACTTGACAGCAAATATAATGGACATAATGTTGCAGGGTCCTTATCGTAAGTACTCAGGACTAATTTGTTCGAGGTTATGTTATGTGTGCTCATGCTCACTGAGGGCATCTTTTTTTTTTTACATCTTCTTACATATAGAAGGCCCTTATAGCATGCAACAATTTTAAGTGAAGTGCAAGATGAAAGTGCGGTTGTTGTAATTAAGTTGGGACATTATAATGGCAACCTTTTGGGCATCATGATGGACATGCATTAAAAAGTTTTGTCTTTACTTAGTTATGCAATTTAATGTCTGATATTATGTCTGAATGGTTTGATTATGTTGCTTAAACAATAATTAATTATATCATTTAGTTTATCGTTGTGAATAATAATTTATAATTTTAAATGAAGATATTGTTGTTGAGTATAATTGTTGTCATTTTGAGTTGATATAACTGTATGACAGCTGGGAAGGGTTTGATATCTCAATTTTATGTTGGGAAAAACCGAATTAAAAAAATTTTAATTTGTAATCAATTCAAAATTAACTTATATTCCAATTTAAACCATTATAATCAGTGCAAAATAAGTAAAACATAATTAAGTAATAGAATTTTAATAAGATTCTGGTTCCAGAGATGATTTTTTATTTGTATTCCTTTAAACTTTCTTAATTTGTACACCGAAAAAAAAAAACCAATATCAATTTAACATTTTTTAAATATCAAATTAACATTTTTTAAATATCAGCCAAAAATGCTCTATAAAATGTGTTTTGTGATATTTAAAATGTTAAAACAACATTTTTATTATCAGGATGATATTTAAATGTCACATTTTGGAATTTTGTTTTGATATTTTACTATCATTTTTTCATATCAATTTCTCATTCCAAATTATTGAAAAATATTAAATAAAAATTTTTTAATGTGTACTAATTTTAAGGCGCTTTGTGGTTTTTCGAAGTAAAATGTATTTAAAATTAAAATTAATTTTTTTTTAACAAAACCATTTTTTTGCTTAAATTTCATAAAACAAATAATAGCAAAAGATTCTCTAGGTAATTTAAGGAAAATATATAGAAAGCAGTAAGGGGCAATCTTCCATCGTTTAAGCGATAAATGCAATTTTCTAACATTCTGACCTCAAACACAAAAAAAAACATTTTGAAAACAACGGCAACACCTACAATATCTTAAAATACATTTTTAAAAAACCAGAAGCTCATTCTTATCTCTTAAATTTAAATCCACTAAATTTAATTAAGAGTTTTTGAAAAAATGGTCCTCAAACTCAGAATTAAAAAAAAAATGTTGTTAGAAAAATTTAAAATGACTTTTTTCCAAACTTTTTCTAATAAAATATGAATTTATTTAAAAAAAAATGTTGACCATAAATATTATCAGTTGAATTTCGAAGCATAAAAGGTAAAATATATCACAATTTTGAAAAAAAAAAATTACTTCAATTTCAATGGTTTTTTTTTTATTAAAACTGAATTTTTGCATAGAAATAATTAATTTTCTCAAAGACTGTGGTAAATAGGAACTTTAAATTTTTGCTATTTAACTTTCAACAGTAAGGGTTATTAAATGAATAAAAAATAATTTTATGTTTAGATGTTGAACTTTAAAAAAAAAAATAAGTTACATTTTTTTTCAAAACTTTTATTAAAAAAAGTTCTTCGAAAATGAAATACTTTTTAATTGTTTTCATAAACCGTAATACATATTGACATTTCCTTTTATAATTTGAAATCATAATAAATGCGGGCAAAAAAATTTGAAAATAAATGCATTTTATATTACGACCAAGTTTAAAAAACGACATGTTAAAATTTTTTCAATATTTTTTTTTTTTCAAAAATCTGAGTTCAATTATCATTCTTTCAAAATCCGTTCATTCAATTAACTTAATTTTTATTTTACATATATGACTAAGCTTCTAGCTTCTAAAAAGTGTATATTTGAATATTGTAGGTGTTGCCGTTGTGTTCAAATATTTTTTTTTTGTGTTTGAAGTCAATTAATAAGAAAATTAAATCTATCGTTTGAACTATGGAAGATTGTCCCTCACTCCCATATTTCCTAGACAATCTTTTGGCATCAATTAATTTATGAAATGTAAGAAAAATTTTAGAAAAAAAATTTGTTTTTGTTCACAAAAATCTTCAATTAAATTTAAAAAATCAAAACGGCAACACCGGCAATTTTTGATCTATAGACTTTAAAGTATTTTTAATTACCGACGTTTGAAAAAAAAGATCATCAAAATCTAAGCTGTTCGGCCGGGTTCCCTTATATTGCCAATTTTTGAGCTTTAGTTACTCCACTATTTAAGTTTTGTTTGACCTAAGAAGAAAATTGTATGGGAATGGTTCTGTATCACCCACCGTTCCGGCGGGAGGGGCAATTTTCTGAAAATTTAACCTTAAATAAAAAAAAACACATAAAATCAAGAAAAAGACATAAAATACTGTGCAATAGCTTTTTTGAAAGCTTATTTTGCATTCTTTCAAATGTTTTTCGATTTAAGTAGTTTTCGCGAATATTTTTTGTGAAATAAAATTGAAATATCAAAACTTTGAAAAAAATTGTCAAATTTGATGTTCAAGTATTTTTTTTTTTTTTTTTTTTTTTTAATTTTCCTTGTCATCAATTTTAATTGGAAAAGAATTAATAATAAAATAATTTAATAAAAAAAAGTAAAAAAAACACTAACTTTATATAACAAATCACCCTGTTTCACGAAACTTCTTATAATAATAAAAAAAAAAAAAACAAAACAAAACAAAAACGTAATAAGTGCATGATTGTAAAGAAAGAATGATTTTGTAATTCTATTTTAATAAAAACAAAAAAACACTTCCTTTAAAAAAGTTAAAATTTTCATTAAAAATATTTTAGGCAAATATTTAGCAAAGGTGTTTATATGTACTTATAAAATTATTACTTATCATGCTTTCTTCATTTTTAGACTTGCTAAATATTTGTCTAAGCAGAAGATTTTGAGAAAAAAAAACTTTAAGATGTGTTTTTAAATATAAGAAATTTTTTTAAATTTTTTTTTTTTCTAAAGAAGAATAGTAATTTACATACATACTTTCGTCTATGCAAGACATTTTTATTTTATTTTTTTCCCAAATAATTTTGAGTTTAAACAAAAAAAAAAAACTAAAGAACAACTTTTTTATTAATTATTAAAAAACTGAATATTTGCTCTTAAACTCTCAACTTCTAACCTTTATAGCACTTTTTAGCACTTCCCAATAACGATTTCATGTTTTTAAAATCAAACTTTGAGATCAAAAGTTAACTTCCACATTTAAAAAAACATCATTTCCTCTTAACAAAAATTATTTTCCACTCCAGCCATGACTTCTCCATTCTAAATAACAAATCACTCTCTTCCACTTTACCTGCCCACTTGCATTATTTTTTCTATCTAATCTTTACCACTTAACGCACGCATTTCTCGTCTCAACAAAAACTTCAGATAAAATTTATTATCATTCAATTAACCCTAAATTATAAAAAAAAAAAACTACATAAGAAGAACCCGCCCGCCTTCAGATTGTATTTCTATATGCTTGCGCACTTACCTGGCAGATGTATTCCAGATGACAACAATTTCTCTGGCAGTTCAGCAATCGAACGTGGTGCAATAATCTCATCAGGCAATTGATTATCTGTAAAATTAAAGAAGAAGAAATTAAGAAAGAAGAAAAACAAAAACAGATTCAAAAAGATGCATCTCAAATTACAGTGTTTTAAACGGGTTAAATGCGGTAAATCTCCGGCACGTAGCCACAAATTAAAAATCAAAACAATTTAATTAAACCAACTCCAACCGACCCACACGCCAACTTCAATTGGCTAACAAACAAGCGAACAAGTCCATTTGAAGTTGAAGTCGTTGAAGCCAACTGAACAGCGGATGCCAGATGATTTGTATATGCTCCAGCTCTACCTGTCTTCAGTATTGCCAGCATTCAGTGGTCAAGTCGGACTTGGACACACCTGGCGGCCTTACCGGTAAGGTAGGGTTTTAGGAATTCGCATGTGAAATTATGACCCGTGCGTCCGACACACCTTCTTCCTCTGACGAAGATAAATTGAACTTCAGTTCACCTGATTCTGGGCAGATTTGGGAACAAGCAAGCAAACAAAAAAATTCAATTCGCCGCGAGTAGGTGTCAGAATGACAGGTCTTTGATCACCAGGACTAGCTCTCAGAACTCACCCACAAAACCACAAAAAAACACAGACCAGGATTGCTGCTCTCAATTCGCGATAGCAGGTGTTTTTTTTTTTTTCTGTGAAGCGAGTTCCAGCGAGCGTAGGAGGAATCTCCGGTTCTTGGTTCGTTCGTTTTGGGACCTCAGGTGCGTTCCCTGAGATACTCCATTTAACGCTATCTCGCCGAATGCGATTAATGGATATTAAGTTGCACACTGAATTCGTTCATAAAATTCATGAGCCGGTTTTCCGGTCCACCAAACCGCGACCGATTCAACACTCTCGCAAGACCTGGATTTGCGGCAAATTAGTGGGATTGCTGCTTGGTAGCTTATATAGCAGCACACAAGTCAGCAGGTTCCATGGCAGGCCGCGAATTGCAGTTAATCGGTGCATTAATTTCAGCTGCCAATTGACATTGGCTCGGTTGAGATTAATTCGTATTGTGTTCGAGTGGAGGCGGTAATGGCATTTCTGTCAAGCAGTCAACATATAGCACATGTCCGTCGCCGATAGAGGGCGTTGGTGGTGGTGCGGTAGTTGCGGAATGGTCTGACTCTGAACGAAGGAGGCAAATTGATTTTGATTCTTTCATATAGTTTTTTGCTGGATGGAAATGGAGAGTCTTTGGTTGGTATTTTAGCTAAGCTTGCCTTTTAAAAAAAGGAAGCGGAGGAGGTATGGTGGCCTGGAACTTGCTGATTTTTTTCTATTTCATTTTGTCTATTCTGCTGACAGCGGGGTGTCAAATACCAAAAAATGTAGTTTTCTAAATGTGTTAATAGGGAAGAGGTGGTTTGTTTTTTTTTTCTATATTTTTTTTTGTTGATGGAGTTGTTGTGCAATTAGGCGGGTGTTGTGGTTTTCTTGATCAAACTTGGTTGGCATATAAAATTTAAGTAATATGACTGCATTCTCTTCAATAATAAAAGTAGGATAATCTGACAAAAGATTAGATATTCCAAGTATGTTTGGGTTGCACCACATGTGTGCTTGATTGGCATTCTTTGTGGTTGGCATTTGAGATGTTGTGTGGAAGTGGTTTATCTTTTTGCACAAAAAAAAACCACTTTGGCAAGTGTGTGTCTATGTTTTTTTGATGGAAAATATTTTCGACAGGAGGATTTTTTTTCACAAGTCGTAGGTATTTTTTTTAACACCAACTTGTTTTAAGAGAAAAATTCCTTAGGCAGGTTCTAATGAATATTGGGCGACAGGTGATTTATTTAGATACATTTGTTCTTGAATTAGAGACAAATATTTTTTGTCGAAGTAAAAGGATTGAATTGGAGGTTGAATAGAGACTTTATGGCAGAATGGAATTTATTTGGTTTAAGGTTGACTTTTTTTAAGATAGGTAAGGTACGGAATGTGAATTGCTACATTTATCAATGAGCTTGGGAACTTAGTCTATAAGAAATCCCACAGTTAAAGATAAGAAAACAATTAAAAAAGCCTAATTGGCTTCTTTTTGTATCATCTTACAATATTTTAACGTAAAGGGTCACTGTGGTGTATGCGTAATTTTTTTTTTTTAACAAATTTTTGTTGTTTCACAATTATTTTTGCTATGCAAATAAATCGATATAGCCTTTAGATTCTTGATTCTTGTGCTTAAAGTAACATTATAACTTTATAACAAATTATAACAAGATTTTAATAAAGTATAACAGTTATATTAATTATTTCTTAAGAAGAGTCTCACATTTTCAGTAGGTAGGTACCTAAATCTAAAAAACATTTTATTTTTTCTTTGACAAAACTGTTATGTTTTTATGTGAACTACTTGAATGTACTTTTGTTACAAAAACTAATGTTCACTAGAAGATAAATTAATGCATAGATACTGTATATATAATTTTGTAAACCTTTGCGAAAATGCACTTCTCGCTGAGAAATTTAATTTTGAACGGAAAATAATGGTTTTGTCTTCAATCATCCATAACTCAGCCACCGAGATTGGCAGAAAAAAATTGAAGAGGATTAAAAACTTGAATAAAATTTACGTGGTTATGGCTTATTTCGATCGAAATTCTTAATTAAAAATTTTTCTCCACTTTGTTTCACATTTTTGATGCAAACAATGCTTACGTTAAAATCTCAGCTTTGTTTGCATATTTATGAAGTTTTTAAAAAATTTAATTTTCAAAAAAAAATCAGTGAGTGAAAATTTTTTAAAACCCGAAATTTTTTTATTCGCTTGGAATTTTACAAGTTATTGCTCGTTTTCACCTGAAGAGAATTAACAACTTCCACTTAACTTGTTTCTTTTTTGTTAATTAAAATTTTAAAGCGTAAAGATTACCTTGCATTATAAGCTGGAAACAAAATTTAAAACAAGGGAAGTTTTCCGAACGTAAAAATTTTTCACCTGGAACTCACAATAGGGCGGAATATGTTTTTTACAATTAATTTTTACTTGCGATATAGGTACTATAGGGCAAGTTTAGGATTCGTAAAAAAAATCGAACTCGAGATAACAATTTTACATGACATTACGATGATGGAGAATGCAAAAAAAGTGGGTCCGGCAATTCTGTCTGTCTGTCTGTCTGTGTGTCTGTCTCTATCTGGAGCTGCAGCCTAAACGAGTGAAGTGATTTTCTTCAAACTTGGTGGTTAGCAGTTTTTGGTGATTCCCTAGAGGGGAAATTGAAATTTTTTTTTTATGACCAAAACTAACGGTACCTGCCATATAACCGAAATAGAAAAGTTAATTTTTTTCAAAAACGGCTCTAACGATTTTGATTAAAATTTTTGTGTGTAGTACTACACATAATAGCCAACTTTTTAAATAAAAAAAATATTTTTTGTACCGTTATTAACGGTACCTGTCACAGAACGGTTTTTTTCGTTTCTGAATATCTCGTACAACATTAACCCGATTTAAATGAAAATTTTTATACAAAAGTGTGTAAGTAAAGAAAATATTAAAATTTTAGAAAATTTTCAAAAACGCATTTTTGGTTTTTTAAAAAATATTTCAAAATTTTTTTTTGAAAAATCAATTTTTTGAAAACGAATCAATGAAAAATTTTGAAATTTAGTTTTTATGAGTAAATTAATTACTTCTTCAAAATGGCATACCAACCTTTTTTTTGAAAAATGTTAAAAAATTTTTATACAGGGTGTCCCAAAAGTAATGGATCAAACGAAATATGCTGATAGGTCAACTTTAGGACTCTCAGAATTTGGTAACTTGTTCATCCCAAATCCTTACGGTTTTCGATTTAATGCAGTTTTTGTGAAATTTCGAAAAATCCCGACTTTGCAACAGTATTTTGCTTCCTCCGCTCATAATTGATTTTTGTTTTTTACAATTTTTTCACTAAAACATTGCCTAATAATAAGAAATAGTTAATTTATCAAAATATTTTTTATTTCATATGCCATTTTTCTGCAAATTAATTAACAGTTTCATGTTTTATAAAAACTCAATTTCTTTCTTTTATTTCAGAGCAACACCCTGAAAATAATTTGTATGATGTGGCACTGGTTTATTATTTTGAAAACTTGCTGTGTTATTGCAGTTTTCAAAAATGTATAAAAGTTTCCAAAGTTGAAGATAGAACTGAAGATATTACAATTTAAAAGCAACAAAACAGGGCTTTTCAGAGCAAAATAACAAAGAAAAATAAACACATTTTTTCGACTGCTGTTTGTTTATTTCTTTTTGAACAAAAGCCTCGATTTTTGTTTGTTATTTTGCTCTGAAATCGTCTGTTTTTTTGCATTCAAATTAAAATATCTTTCGTTCTAATTTCAACTTTGGAAATTTTTATACATTTTTGAAAACTGCAATAACACAGCAAGTTTTCAAAATAATAAACCAGTGCCACATCATACAAATTATTTTCAGGGTGTTGCTCTGAAATAAAAGAAAGAATATGAGTTTTTATAAAACATGAAACTGTTAATTAATTTGCAGAAAAATGGCATATGAAATAAAAAATATTTTGATAAATTAACTATTTCTTATTATTAGGCAATGTTTTAGTGAAAAAATTGTAAAAAACAAAAATCAATTATGAGCGGAGGAAGCAAAATACTGTTGCAAAGTCGGGATTTTTCGAAATTTCACAAAAACTGCATTAAATCGAAAACCGTAAGGATTTGGGATGAACAAGTTACCAAATTCTGAGAGTCCTAAAGTTGACCTATCAGCATATTTCGTTTGATCCATTACTTTTGGGACACCCTGTATATAAAAAATTATTTTTTTTAAAAAACGGCTCCTACAATTTTCGAAAATGTTTTTCTAAAAATACTTTTTTATACAAGAAATAAAATGGCATATTCGTTATTTTTTTTAAGATAATTTAAAACGGAGTTTAATTAATTATAAAAACAGATTTAATTTTTTTATACTACTTATGAAATTTCTTCAAAATATCAAATTTTATATTTCTAGAATGAAAAGCTTTAACATTATAGTTACTTTAAGCATAAGAGCAAGTACGTGCGACCCCAGTCGTGCAATTTATTTATTATACTGCTAAACACTATTCGCAACAAAAATATAACCAACACTGAGCAAAAAAAGTTTTTCTTATGAATTCTAACATTCTTTGGGTCAAAAATTGTACCTCCAATTTGGTACTTCAATTGTTCTTTTTTTTTATAAAACTTAAGCTTTGTAAAATGTTTGTGGGTACGAAGTAGGTATAAACAACACTCGTAAAATAAGCCGTTTTATAGAAATTTTTCAATGGTTGTCTGTATAGAAAGTTTCAGATTGAACGGATGTATCGATTGTACAGAGGGGTTTTTGGAATAACTCTTTTAGTACCAAAAATAACAGTACCTGTCAAATTACAATTTTAGAATGGTACAATTTTCTCGAAAAATGTTTCTATGACTTTTTTTTTAAGTCAAAAAATTCCTAAAATTTTTTCTATACGGATCTAAACGGATCATGATATGAAACAATTTTTTTTTTTTTTTACTTTGTAAATTTCTCACAAATCAATCAATCAGTTCAAACAAATTTTCTTGCTCAAACACACAAAATTTTTGGATTTAAAAATCAATATTTTTGTTTTTTATTTTGAAAAATCAAAATATCGAAAAAAAATTAGTTTTCTCTGTTGATTTATCAATTTTTATTAATTTTTATTGGAGATTTATTTTTTAAACATCGTATTAAAAAAAAAAACAGGTCTCTAATGATTTTGTATTTTTTTTTTTTTTTTTTTCAAATGCATAAATGAAATCGAAGTTTTGGTTTTTTTTCCTTTCAAGAACATTAATATAATTTCTATATACAAAACACTCAAATCACTTTCAAAAATGATTTATCTTTACATCTTAGAATTAGAGATTTTAAGTTTGAAATATCATATTTTTTTATCAAAAAATCGTCTTTTTGAAAAAACCCCAAAAAATTATTTTGTTTTTTACTATTGTAGAATAAAGATATTATACAACACTCTATTAAACAAAAAGAAAAGGCATGTCGTACAAAAAATGGGTGAAATATTTAATTTCAATAAAAAATCGTTAAAGTAGTTCTTGAGAAAATTAAGTTTTTTTTTTATTTTGGAAAGGGCCGATTTTAGCAAGAAAAATGATATTTTGTGATGTTTTTTTTTTTCGGTTTGAATCAAATTTTATGCCAATCAATTATAATTGAATTTTTATTTATATCTTTTCCTGATGCAAACTCAAATTTTGTGCAAGCAAGATTGACGTTTGAAACAAAATGAAACAAAATGAAACAAATTTCAAAACGAACAACTTTTTCGATAGTATTTTAATCAGGACAAATAAGAAAGTAGGTAGATTTTGAGGCTTGACAGTTATGTCATTAAACAATTGGGAAAAAATGTGAAAATATACAAATTTTTTAAATCAAGTTTTAAGTTAAATACAAAATAAATTTTAAAAATGGAGCTGTACCCTTCTTGATGATGCAAGGTTCTCAATTAAAAAAAAAAACATGAAATTATTTAAAATAAAATGCACGACTGGGGTCGCACGTACTTGCTCTTATGGTAAAAGTAGATCTTATCTTAAAGCTTTTTATAAAAAAAATGAGGCAAAATTATAATTAGATTTAAATAAACCATTTCCCATAATGTGAAAAAAGTACATAAAATCTGTTTTTATAATTAATAAAACACCGTTTTTAAAGGTTTTGATAAGAAACGAAGTATGCCATCTGATTTATTGTATGAAAAACAATTTTGAGAACAAAAATTTTGAAAATCGTTAGAACGGTTTTTTTTTTTAATTTAATTTTTTATATATACCTTACCTACCTACAAATTTTCTAACATTGAAAAAAAAACTGGGTATGCCATTTTGAAGAAATATTTAATTTAGTTTTAAAAACAAAATTTTAAACATTTCGGAAACCTGTTTTCAAAAAATTAATTTTTCAAAAACAAAAAAAAATCGAAACATTTTTAAAAAATCCAAAAATATATTTTTTGAAAATTTTCTAACATTTTAATATTTTTTATAAAAATTTTCGTTGAAATCGGGTTAGTCTTGTAAGAGATATTTTGAAACCAAAAAAACGGTTCTATGGTAGTTTTCGAGTTATTTTATAGAAATTGAAAAATTTTAATGGGGGTACACTTTCTAAGTGAGATATAAAAAACCAAAAAAAAAAACCAACTTTCAGAATTCTATAAAAATCATCTGTACCAAATTTGAAGAAAATCCGTCCACGCGTTTAGGCTGTGGAAATGTGTACAGATGGACGCACAGACGCACGGACGCAATTGCGAGACCCACTTTATCGGAATTCTCCATCATCGTTATGTTGGTTTTGATTAAAACCTCAATTTTTTTTTTCGACACGAAACCAATACTTGCCCTGAGCAAGTAAAAAAAATGTAATGCAATTATTCATTGTTTGAGCCTATTTTTGATAACACTAAGCTATTTATTTATTAAACCATATTTAACCAAAAATAGAAAAATCATTCCTTTTTTTTTTTTAGTGAATTCTAAAAATTCCCAGACAGTAAGTGTCACAGAGTGCTGGAATCACTTTGCTTAACTTTTCTATCACCTAACTCAATTTACCAAAACCACAAATAAAAAGAGCAATGACAACTTCTTTCGTTTCCGCTTCCAATTATGAATATGAAAGTGAAATTCTAAATCTTTGTTCATTACAAGTAAAACTGAAAACAAAAACAACAAAACAAAAAAAAAAATCGAAAGTTGCAGAACCCATAGAAGCCCACGTAATCATCAGCAACATTCTTCTTCTTCATCTTCTAAAAACGTTTTTCTTCCTACACAAAAAATTCCAGATATAGCTGCGGTCTGGGTCTGGAACTCACTGACTGCTGGAGTCTGATGGGTATACTGAACTTACTTGGGTGTATCTATCATCATCATCATCATCATGTTCATTGCTGACATTAATCTCTCGCGCTTCTCACACAGCCGATATTATGATAAATTCTTTGCCGTCTAAGGGTGCCTTCAGCCAGCATCCATTCATCTCATTCGCCTTGACATTAAACTCTGCACTTTTGTGTGCAAAGGCGAAGCACTCTGGAGCTGGCCATAATCATAAAAAGCCAACCGCGTTAGCGTTAGCATCTGTTGTACTCGGCGTATAGGTTGTTGGAGGCGCATAAAATGTGCGCTGAGGTTGGCTGTCGCTAGTGTCTATGTGAGAGTGGAGCAGCAGTGCTCGGCGGGAATATGTGGGAAGACAATTCACTTGTCGATGGCTTCAATAGGAAATTAATTTCTTTAGATTTGACGCCATTGATTTGGCGTATCGTATCGTCGTCGTGGGCCGCTACCGCTTTGCTTTATTGTAGGAATAATGCCGACAACCGACGACGATCTCGACGCGCGCCATCGCTGCCGATTGAAAGGAAAATTTCTTTCCTTTTTTTATATATATTTTTTTTTTTTGTTGGCAGGTAAATTTTGTCTCTTGGCCTTACGTCAAAATAAAGAAGAAAAGCAAAAAAAAAATGAAAGAGTCCCCGAAGGAAAGAAAAAAAAACCTTCTTTTTTTGCTTTTTAGAAGGAAGCCGAAATCAAAGCTTCAACTCTGGCTTAAACCAAAACAATAATGTCCAGTGTTTGGTCAAAACGGTCTACAAACTAAACAACACAAATGCGGCTCTGCTTAATGCCTTTGTTTGGAGTTAAAACCATAACTCATGCGCGCAGTCTGCCAAGAGTCACCAGTCACCACCACCGCTGCGCCGCCGCCGCGCAGTCGCAGTGTCGCCGCGTTTCTTTTCGATATGCAAAATGCTGAATGCGCTCCTTTCACTAATTAATCATTTCGCTTAGGTAATGGCTGCTTTTTGAGGGACATGTTTATTGTTATTTTAATATTACCTAATGTCGTTTGATGGTGGCGCTGGTGTTGTTATAAAAGCTATGTGCACTGCACTCGACCGAAAAAGACCTGGCCAGCAAAGCGCGCACTATGCGCTGGGTGTTCTATTGTTGGTGTTCGGGACAAATTGGAAGGTTGTTTTGCAAATATAATTTTTGGTTTGTTTTCTTATGTAATTTCTTTTCAGTGAAATTAATCAGTTTTTTTTTTTTTTTTTTCTCCAAGAGAGACCGGTGAAATATAATGTTTTCAGATTAATGTGCGGGAAGAAAGGGTATTTTTAAGATTTTTCTGTTTGTTTGTTTGTTTTGTTGTGATGATTGTGGTATAGGTACAGAAAGTACCATTGTAACTGTATAGTGCCTATTTACTTATGATTAATTTAAGTCATTGTAATGACATTCAAAAATTTGTCATTCGTGAATATAACAAGTATTCCACAAGGAAGTGTCACATTTCTACACGTAATACCTACTTCAATTTTTTGGAAATTTTTTGCTCCACTAACGGTATTTTGTCGCTTAAAGCATTATGTATAACGATCTGTTTCATATTTTTTTTACTTGATTACAAGATTATAAAATATACATAATTATAAATATACTGAGAATATACATAAATCGTTTTCAAACGCTTAAAAGTATAGACGATTCATTACATGAAGTAAATAGCGCTATTTTTTTCTGTTATAATTGTCACATGAGTTGCAAGAGTTAGCAGATATTTTGCCACAATTTTGAACATTTCAGAAAAAATATTGGGTTTCGAAATGCAGTTTTTCAAGATCTATTTAATCAATAGCAATTAGTACAGTTAAAATAAACATTTAAAAAAAAAAATTATTCTTATCCTCCTGAAACATGGCAAAATTATATTTTCGATGAAAAAAAAAAACTTTAAACCATGATATTCTTATAGAAACTTTACATTCGTGCTTCCAATCTTAAGAGTAACAGAATTGCTGATTTAAATAGGGTATCATCATCATTATTACTAAGTTTTTGCAATATCTAAAACACACTATAAAAAAACACCCTTTCACATGAAAAAATTTATTGACTTAGGTACCTATTTCATTTTTAATTCCTATGGTAAAAACAACTTTTTTGAAAAATTTTGGGAGGGTAAATTTGACAATATTGATTTTATCAGACTTATCGCAAATTTTCCTTATTTCCCAAAAAAACAACAACCTTTCACCTAAATGGTACTTAAATGAAACATTTTTACCAGTTTTTACTGGGGGACCATTTTTGTCATAGTGTTTTTTGGTACTAATTCTGAATTTCATTTTCTTTCTAAAAAAAAATCATCCTAAAGACCTGTTATGAAACCTTTCTCTCACATAACTCAAACAATTAAAAAAACACCATTCAACCAAAAACACATTTCGAGGATTTTACGGATTTAGAAGAACCTTAATTTTAAACCCTCATTTCGATTTTCATCTATGTATCATATTGTTCTTATTGGTTTCTGTTACATTGCTCCTTGCAAATCAAATTCACCTTTTTTGTAAAAAAACATTATTTTTTTAATTTCACTAATTCAAGTTATTTTACAGTAATGTAAATCAAATGCACGACTGGTTCGCATAAACTTGCTGTTTTGAAAAAAAAAAAAAAAATAATTTTTCAAAAAAACCAATTTAAAATATTTGAAAAATAATTTTTTTTTGAAAACTTTTCTTAATTTTTACACAAAGATTTCTAAAACGTGTAAAAAAATTTTCACAGAAATATTTAGAGCGGAATTCAGAACAAAATTTGAACAAAAATTACCTTACCTAAATCGACATGAAATAAAAAAAGTACATGAAAACATTTTATTTTTTTTTGTTAAAACTAACTTTTTGGTGCTATTGTAGAAAAATATCGTCAAAAAAGTAAACAACAAAAAAAAATCATGTGTACAATTCACACGTGGTTGAAGTGAAACCTTAAAAAACATTTTAAAAAAATCGAAAAAATATAACTTTTTTTTATTCCATCACTTTTTTTATATGACAACCTACAATAAATTGTATACCATCTGAAAGCTTATTGTTTCAGCTCAAAATATTTATATCGACCATGTCTATACAACATCTACAAAAAGAGCTAGAATTGTTTGTAACCCAATTAGTTTTCATAAAAAAAGCAAAACAATCAATCTCTTTTCTCTTCTAACTCCATTAAATCCATTTTTTAAAAGACAACCTATAATAAATTTTATATCATTATTATTTCACCTTTTATATATGACGCTTCAATCATATTTCTACCATGCCTACAAAAAAAGTAAGAATTTTTCAAAGCCAAACATGTCGAAATTTCAAACTGAGATTACGCTACTTCCTCTACTGTTGGCTGGTCATCGGCAACAAATCTTCACAGGTGTTTTGAGGTATTTTTCAAGTTTTTCAATTAAAGATTATGTAACTTGTAGAGCACGTACCGTTATGTGTGATATATTAAATGAAAGTTAATATTATTAGCATGCGTATTAAAGTTAAATAAATTTGTTTTGTGCTCTAGATCAAAAGATATAATGTGTTTAGAAAAAGAATATCTTTTTACCATTATTTCTGAATTTTGAATATGAAATTAATTGAAATTTTGCACAATCATAATTGAGGCTATGAGAGCAATAGTGGCGTAACCGGTTTTTTTTTTCAAAAATGAGTTTTTCATAAAAACTTGGTCTCTTAATATATCTACTTTATTACAAAAATAGATTTATGCAGCTTGATACACTCAGAACAAGATGGCACTCAAAAAACAGTTGTTTTGAAAAACCCTGTATCTTAAATCACTCGTAGCTCAAAACTTCCTTTTTGTGGCTTACGCCACTATTGTTCTCATAGCCTCAATTTATTTAATTACCTTAATGTATAAATTTCATTTATCTATCTATTAAAACAAAAGAGTTATGATCAATTGATTTTTCGTGTCGCTTTTTCGTTTCATCTTGTTTCAAATCACTACGATACTAAAGAAGTTTTCATTGCTAGTAAGGTGTTTTATAAAAAATAATATACATTTTTTTAAACTTGTGTTTAAAAATAATATACATAGGTTATCTCAATAAAATAGTCCAAACAAAAAACTTTCACATTTCACTTTCACCATTTCCGATAAGACGGGTAGGTAGGTACTTTTGCTAGAAATTTTTAAAAACCTCATTTTCTAGTCCCGTCTTTTTTCCACAACCACTTCTTTTCCAGCCATCAGCTGCATGCCATTCAATCGATTTTTTTCTTTATCTATGCTATAAGTCTTGAAATTCCTCATCACTCATTTTTACTTGCGATATAGGTACTATAGGGCAAGTTTAGGATTCGTAAAAAAAATCGAACTCGAGATAACAATTTTACATGACATTACGATGATGGAGAATGCCAAAAAAGTGGGTCCGGCAATTCTGTCTGTCTGTCTGTCTGTCTGTAAGAACCTTGAGCTACAGCCTAAACTACTGAAGCGATTTTCTTCAAACTTGGTAGTTAACAGTTTTGGGTGATTCCCTAGAGGATAAATTGAAGTTTTTTTTTTAGGACGAAAACTAACGGTACCTGTCATATAACGGAAACAGAAAAGTTGATTTATTTCAAAAACGGCTCTAACGATTTTGATTAAAATTTTTCTGCTTACTGTTACAGATAAGAGCCTCCTTTGATAATAAAAAAATATTTTTTGTACCGTTATTAACGGTACCTGCCATAGAACGGTTTTTTGGATTTATGAATTTCTCAAAAACGAAAAAACAGATTTCGACCAAATTTTTAATACAGAAACATTTAAACAATCATTATTTAAAAAAATTTTCAATTTTTCAAAAAACACATTTTTGGATTTTTAAAAAATATTTCAAAATTTTTTTTTGAAAAATCAATTTTTTGGAAACGAGTTGGTGAAAAATTTTGAAATTTTGTTTTTATGTGTAAATTAATTATTTATTCAAAATTGCATATCAACTTTTTTTTTGAAAAATGTTATAAAATTTTTATATATAAAAAATTATTTTTTTTTTTAAATGGCTCTTACGATTTTCGAAAATTTTTTTCTGAAAATTCCTTTTTATACTAGAAATATAATGGCATACTTATTTTTTTGTAAAAGATCATTTAAAACGGCATTTAATTATTTATAAAAACAGATTTTATTTTTTTTGCACCACTAACGAAATTCCGTGAAAATATCAAATTTTAAACTTTAAAATTAGAGTAACTTTTACCATAAGAGCAAGTACGTGCGACCCCAGTCGTGCAATTTATTTGCTAATTATTACTTTTTCAAATTTTGGCCTCCGAAAACGGCTTTGGAAATGAAATGATAGCTTTTTTTAAATTAAAAAAAAAGTCAGTATTACCAATAAAAATAAAAACAAATAACATTATTCCTGCCAATTTTTTTTTAAAGAATTATTCCATATCTATTAGGGTGGGTCAAAAAAAAATCGAAATTCTTTTTTTTTGATTTGGTACTCCGAAAAATCGATTGCTAGACCCCTCTAGAATATACACACCAAATATGAGCTCATTATCTTAATGGGAAGGTCCTCCGCTTTGCAATTTTCCATTTTGACATCAAGCTTCTACTAAAAAAAAATATTTTTTTTATTAATATTGACTTTTTAGCAAAATTTCTTTTCAGATTCTTGTAGGAAATTGAACGCTCTACAAAAAAGGCCTTTTACACTTTTTTCGTTTATCTAACCGTTGAATAGATATTTGAGGTAAAAAAATCGAGAAAATCTTTAAAAATTCGTTTTTTGGTCTTAATTTTGTAACAAACTGAAAAATTATAATCATCAAACGCGCAAGACATATTCTTGTTGGAAATTGACTGCTCCACAAAAAAGGTCTTGTTAACTTTTTTCATTAATCTAACCATTCTAAAGATATTAGAGGTCAAAGTTAAAAAAAAATATAAAAACTTTTTATATTTAAAAAAAAATTCCAATTCACTGAAACTTCATTATTTTCAAATTAGCAAGATATATTCTTGTAGGGGCTTAAACGTCCTTGGAATCAAATTGATTGCTTTAACCGTTTAGAAGATATTCGTTTCCAAACCAATGCTCACTGATTTCAATAGTTTTCTTATGACTCGTATGCATTGCGATTTGGATACGAATATCTTCTAAACGGTTAAAGCAATCAATTTGATGCCAAGGAATTTTTTGTAGAACGTTTAAGCCCCTACAAGAATACGTCTTGTAGGGGCTTGATGATTGCGCGTTTGATGATTATAATTTTTCAGTTTGTTACAAAATTAAGACCAAAAAACGAATTTTTAAAGATTTTCTCGATTTTTTTACCTTAAATATCTATTCAACGGTTAGATAAACGAAAAAAGTGTATAAAACCTTTTTTGTAGAGCGTTCAATTTCCTACAAGAATCTGAAAAGAAATTTGCTAAAAAGTCAATTAATAAAAAAAATATTTTTTTTTAGTAGAAGCTTGATGTCAAAATGGAAAATTGCAAAGCGGAGGACCTTCCCATTAAGATAATGAGCTCATATTTGGTGTGTATATTCTAGAGGGGTCTAGCAATCGATTTTTCGGAGTACCAAATCAAAAAAAAAGAATTTCGATTTTTTTGACCCACCCTTATATCTATACAATTTACTAAAAGTTTACAAACACTTATTAAATTCAACTACAAATTTTTGCCGAAAACAATATAATTTTTTCGCTTTTGTTGACTGGGTCAAAAGAAATTCAATTAAAACCGAAAGCAATTTGCTCTTTATTAACTTTATTCCCAAAGTAAAAATTGCAATCAAGCAAATAAGACTTTTAAAACACACCTTTTCAAAAAGAATATGCTCTGTGTCTCAGCAAATATAATTTGAAAATACAAAAACAACTAACAAAAGTCAATAATGTAAACAAAACTCACCCATTTCCATTGCTTGTTTCTCATCAGGATTCACCTCCTCATCACTGTCAATATGCGGAAAGGAGTTTCCCAAACAAAAGAGTGGCATCGAAGAAGTGTTGGTTGGTGTTGTTGCTGTTGCATTTGTCGCCGTTGTGGTCGAAGGTAAAATATTGTTGTGGTTATCATCACTCGAGGCACTTTCATTACTTGCAATTCCAACATTGCGACAACTTGTCGTCGTCGTCGTTGATGTCGTTTGCACATTGTTGCTATTATCCTGCTTCCCAGACAGCCGTCGCAATAAATATTTGTTGTTCAACATTTTGTTCTTTGTTATTAATTCACTTCGCTTGAGAGCGCACTTTGGTGAGCTCGTTAAATTCTTATCGTTCATCGACGTCAAAGTCGACGAGGACGACGTTGTTGTCGTTGTCGTTGATGTTGATGTCGTCGGCGATTGGGATGTTGATGTGAATGTCGGTGTTGAATTTGCACCTGTTTTTGGTGTTGCTGATGATGTTTGTTGTGTTGTTGTATCGTCAAATCCATATAAAATTGTATCAAATGCACTTATATCGTGCGGCGGAAAACCGGTCGGAAATGATAAGTCGGTCAAGGATATTCGGCCGATGGCTCGTTCCACACCTACCAACAAATTCTGCAACAGCTGTGGCAATTCGTCGGACAACATTTCTAAGGACAATGGACTCAAATAACTGTTGCGATAGTCGATAGTTCGGCTTTGCACAGTCGCAGTCGCAATCGATCCAATAGCTGAAGCAGGTGTTCGCCAAACAGCACACAATTCTACACCGGAATTTTTACCTGGTCGAATTGAAGATCAGAAAAATAAAATTTGAAGACGAGGGTTAGTTTTTTGGGTTTCAATTAAAATGGAAACAAAGGTTTTGAAAGTTTGAACTCACCTGGCTTAACACAAATATAAACGTCACATGGACGTAACAAGGCTTCATCTATGGCTCCCAGCTGGAGAATTAACTCTCCGGAATAAGTTGCTAATGGCCATCCTTCGGACCAAGCGATCGACTAAAAATAAAAGAAAAAAAATTAAAATTAGTAAAAGGGGTCTGTCAAAAAGGTGGAAGATAAGGGTGATTTAACTTTTTTACGAGCTAACTCCTCTTAAAGACATTGAATGCAAGTTCCCAGAAAAAAAGGTGAACAAGTTCAACAAAAACAAGTTCACAAATTGACAAACCATCAAATATCCACCGTAAGATGCTTTCACCTTTTTTCAATATGGTTTTCAGTCTTTTGGTGGTCCAAACTGACAGATTCCAAAAAATTGATAAATAATGAGTTTCGTCGATTAATTAGTTTGAAGTATCATCAGCTTTAAGATTTTTATCTCCCGGAAAGTGCTAATTAACAAAATAGACTCTCTTAGCTTGTTTTAATTTTGTTTGGTTGTTTTTATTATATAGCCACCTACTGGGTAAGATGTCAAAGCCCTTTATGAAAACAAATTAGAGAAACCTGTGGTTTTTGTTAAAGTTTTAAGAGATGCTTTTTCTAAGATAGTCAAAAGGTATACCTTCTTTTAGTAAAGATGAAACATTGATGAAGAAGAAAAGGGCTTTTGAGATATAATTTAGTTGTGAGCAATTAATAATAATTTCATAACCTAATTCAAATTTTTTTGGTTTATTTTTGTTTATATTTTGAGAAAAATAAAAAAAAAAAAAAACAGATAATTTGTGGACAGTTATAATTTTGGATAGAAATTTATTGTGAAGTATACTTATTTAAATGAATTTTTGGTTTATTTGGTTCATTAGCAATACTGTAGACCATATGTCTTCTCTTTTTGAAACCGACTTTGATGGTTTTATATAGATTTCATGTCAAAGTGATGACATGATAAGATGATCTCTCTGGGAACTTATTTTGGTTTATGTGAAATGGTAAGGAAAGGTGTCAACAAGTCAATAAACTGTTTTTTTTTTTTCGAGGTCAAAATTTATTTAAAAATAGACAAAAGTTTTGATGATGGTTTTTTGATAAGGATATGCCCTCCTTTTTTTTAAGATTTGGCAATGTAAGATTACTTTTCAAAGCAATATAAAAAAGTGACCTACATAGTGGCAAAATGACTCATAACTTTGAGTATACCTACTTTTCTAAGTTCGAACATCATGGTTTTACTTGACAAAATGGTTTGGTTAATGATTCATCAAAATCAATGAAAGTTTTTCTTTTTGAAGTGATTTCTAATCTTTGCTTTTTCTAATTGTATTACGTAAAGTTTCTTAAAATATTTGCTCATAGGATATTACATGAGTCAGGGGGAAAATCAACGAAAAAACATGTTTTTTGGCAAAATAACCATTCATGAATTCAAAATATGAAATAAATTAAAAAAATTGAGACATTAAAACTTCTGGGTACAACAAAGTGACACATTTATTTGTTTTTTTTTTTTTCAAAAAATATTTTTTTTACAAGAAATTAATTTGATTTTTATAAAATTTTGTGATAATTGATGTTTTCATATTTCAAACAACTGTACATATGAGGCAACACCAAAATTTTATTAAAATTTAATACTTTTTTCCCAAACTATTTGAAGTAAAATCTTATTGCCGATCAAAATTTGTCAGTACGTTTACACATACATACATTTTACTTCGAAAACCCAAACTATTAAAACAAAAGAAGAGGAGTATCTATTTAATTTCGATTCTTGCCAAGATAATGTTATAATTTAGCTGCAAAACAATTATTTTTAAATTCAAATTTCTCATGTTTAAATAATTTTGATAACATTTTAAAGTTTTTTTTTACTCAAAATAAGGATTTTAATACAAAATTATTTGAAATTAATAAAAAAATGATTTAAAAATAGTGTAGGTAATAAATTAAAATATTAAAAACTAATTTTTTTAGTATCCAAAAAGGCCTAATTCCAAGTTTCCAAGACTACTACAGAATTTTTAACCGTGTAATTTTCAATCAAAAAAGCTGATGAGAAAAATTTTTCAGTTTTGAAAATTTCAATCACATATTTTTAAATTTTTATTTAAAAATAATGTAGAAAAATAATCCCAAAACGAAAATAATCAAAAAAAGTCACATTTTTTTGATCGAGTTTTCTGTAAGTGTTTTGTAGTTTTGTAAAGGTATATATTTTATTTTCATATAGTCCAAAGTCCTAAGATTGACAATACTAATAGTGAACAAAATGTTACACAAATATTGTTTTAAAGTGTGGATTAATGATTCATTTTCTTTTTGAATGTTTTAAAATTTGTATGGATACAAAATTACTTTATACAAAATAAAATTTAAAAAAAAATTTCATTACAGGAGAATGCAAATTTTAGAATTCGTTTTGAGATCAAAACTTTAAAAAGTGTGTTTTTAACTTTTTAAAACAAGTTTTTTTCTTCATTTTTTTCAATAAAAGTAAAATTAAATTAATGCTTTGATATTTTGTGTTTTAAAAATAAATTTTTTATATTCCTATGAGCTTTTAACAGAAAACAAGAACAAGTAAATAAATTTTTATTTACTCGTGATATTTTAACTTTTAATCAGTTAGAAAACATTTTTTTTTTTTTGAAAAATCAAGCTGGTTGATGTGTTTTTTCCAAAACTCTTTTTTCAATGTTGTTAAATAGTCTCCCAGAATAAAATAAGGGCTGATTCTTGGTTATATTTAAAAACAAAAATTGCTTTACAGTATCGCTCTGTCTGCAAGCGATGATTTAAGAAAATCCTTTCTTAGGCTAGACATGCCTTTATCCATGTTAATGATAATTTCTCTGTTATTAACAGTGGTAGGAACTTGTTAAAGGGTTTAATTTAAGAAACACTGTTTTGATAGTAAAAAAAAGTGTTCAATTATATTTCGACCTTTACTTATCAAATAAAGTACCCGCGATGCATTTAGGACTTGAATAATTTCTTCAACGGCTTCGAGCTACTATTTATACAATTTTTATAATTAATTAAGAAATCTTTGGAAATCTAAGTACACACATATGTAATTTTGAAACTCTTTTTTATCGGTTAAAAAATAGTTTTGAAAGTACTAGCTACTTTATTTTATAACGGAGTGTTTTTGGTTGCGCCTGTTATTATCAAAAAATAGAAACCAAACCTTCACTCAATCCATGAATTCAATTTGATTTCTTTTATTTTCAATAAAACCAAAATGCATTAAAAAAAAGTTTAAAAGCTAAAAAACTTTTGTTCAAAAACTAATAAATAACTTTTTTGTGAATAATAGACAAACAAAAAATCAAATACATTTGCATGTTCCAAAGTCTTAAATTGCAAACTAAACCCCTTTTGCGCGTTCATGGCGATGTAAACAATTTCCAACTAACTGGATATTTTTTGATGTGAGAACAATGAATTTTCTTTTTTTTTTCCACCCTCAAGGGAAAAAGTTCGTTTGCTGTAAATAATATTATACCCAGTTGTACTCTGGCATCTCATTGGCAAGATATTCCCATGTAACTTCTAACAAACATCCCAGTTACATGTAATTCAACGGATAAAATAGTAAAAAAAATAAAAAAAAATATTAGAAAAAAAAAACGCTATTGGTGCTTTGATTTATGAGAAGATGGTGCATGACCAAGTTCAAAATCAAATTCAAAAATTCAGACTCAAATTGGCGGCATAGTTAGCACGAAAGCGCCGCACTGCTTTTCGTATATAAAAAGGTGCACAAAGGTACATGCAATGAAAATGGGAGGCAACACCGCAGGGAGGAATCATACTCAACTCACGACATGACAGAGAAACTGATTTTATGGCGGGTTCCCTGGTGAAGTGAACCGCTCGCTCCAAGCTGGCGGCTGGCTTCATCGTCATCTTCAACGTCGTCGTGTGCAAATGAGATTTAATTAATTTTTTAAAATTGTTCACTTAATTTATTATAAAGCAAAAGAACAAAAAACAAGGTTTGAAAAAATAAACAAATTAATTATTTGCCGAGCTTCCAGTTTCCAGTTTCCAGTTGAGGACAAAATCTAGTTACAGATTTAATATGTGAGTGGGTCGGACTATTTCTCACTCAAATTATCTCTGAAAAAATGGCTCAAAGCAATCAAGTTTTTTCTCATAATAAATATTATTTTTTTCTAAATTATTAATTGATATAGCAGAAATTTTTATGAGCAATTTTTATGTGCTCTTTCAAGAAATTTGTTGATATTTTTTAAGTGCAGTCGTAGGCTTATAAAGATAAAGTGTGAACATTTTATAGTTTTATAATGCCTTTAAAGGTTTTATATATTTTTATTACACTTTTTTTTTAATAAATAATAACAAAAATAAAAATATATGAGTGTTGTGGGTTTTAAATTGAAAATTTATCACTTTCGATAGGAAAATTGAAAAAATCTTTATTATGATCTCTTTTTACAACTCAAAACATCGTTTAAAAATTACGGAAGTAAGAAAACAAAAAAAAGATAATATTTTTTACTATTTTATACGTTACGACAGACGCACGACTGAACCGATTAATAAAATCTGGAATTTTTATTGATGGTAGTTATTTAAGTTATACAACGATGGGGGAGTGTAAAGTTTTATTTTTATGAATTTAGCTTAGCGGATATTGTTAAAGAAATTCGATTCTTCACTTCTTTTTTTATGAAAAGAGACTAGATAACAAGGAGGTTTTTTTTTGGCTTTTTCATTGTTTATTATAATAGTGCAATTTATACGAAAAATTCCTGACTGTTATTTATAATATTTTAGAAAATATTTTAAGTAAAAACCGCAATTAACCTTCTTGATATTAATTTTGGCGTTTTTGTGACTTTTGTCAATGGTTTGAAAAACTATAATAAAATGTTGCTGTGTCAAAAATGTCAAAAATACCCAAATTTTCCATTTTGTATAGCTAGGTTTTTTAACCATAGATTTTCATCGATTTCAATTAATATTTCAATACTGGGGTGGAATAGGCTGACTTCAGTGGTCCTAAGCTACTATTCGCAATTTGACAAATGAGGAATCATTGAAAGCGCCTTGCTCGTTCGTTTGCCAATGATTATGTAGCATCACATAAAAGCACATATGGCGCCTTCTAAAGTAAACAGAAATGAACATTTTTTAAAATTTTTCCATTTAATTGAAAATCGCAAAGATTTATGATGAACAAGGTACGTACCGAATTTTGGAGCTCTTAGATAGGTCTTTCAGCTTATCAATTGGGCAATTACTTTTGGGACGGGAGCGGGTCATAATTCTGCTTGTCAAAATTCTGTACGACAAAATTCTGTGGGGTCAAAATACTGTAATACCATAATACTGTACGTCATTATACTGTAAATACAAAATTCTGTACGTCAAAATACTGTATCAACAAAATACTGACATGCAAAATTCTGTTTTGTAAAATTCTGTACGGCAAAATACTGTATATCAAAATTCTGTAAAAATGCTGTAAAAAAATATCGTTTTGATAATGTAAAAAAGTGCGCGCGCACTTTTTTACATTATCAAAACGATATTTTTTTACAGCATTTTTACAGAATTTTGATGTACAGAATTTTGATGTACAGAATTTTGAAATACAGTATTTTGACCAACCAGAATTTTGCTGTACAGAATTTTGACTTTCAGAATTTTGCTCATACAGCATTTTGCACATACAGAATTTTGACATACAGTATTTTGGAATACAGTATTTTGAATACAGAATTTCGCAACACACAGCATTTCGACCCCAACCCTTTTGGGACACCCTTAATAATTTTTTTTTAACAGCTCCAACAATTTTTTTATTTTTAATTTTCTCAATTTTTATAATTGTACCTTACTATTATAAATTTAATGGAATGCTTCGTTTAAAAATTAAAACCATTTAAATATCATGTACCTATTTTTGTAAATTTAAAAACTTTTTCCCTTCTACTTCTTGCAAATATAATTCGCGACCTTAGAACAACAAGGTTCTAAGTACACCCAAGTGTGTTTAGAGAAAAACGCTTCTGAATATTGAAACACCTTTATACGGTTACTGTGTATAAAAAGTTTGATTTTTTGTTTATAATTCGATGAGTTTAAAGGAAATCTTTAAGATTTTAGCTTAAAACACCAATAAAAACACATTTTTAACCCATAAATTTGACTTTAAAAAACCATATAGGATTTCGTTGCTCAACGATGCGACAGTTAAATTTAGAACATTAAGGTTCTATGTACAATTTTTATTCTTGTGACCTTAGTTATTCGATATTGATGAATTGGGATGCGTTGAAATAAAAAGATTTAAATAATTTTTTTCTTTTTGTTTAAGAGCGGTGGATTGCAGAAATTATTTATTATTTTTATAATTAATTCTATTTCAAAAAAATAAACAAAGTTAGAACAAATCACAAATCAAATCGATAAAGAGGCAGATAGAACTCTGTATCTCTGGATATTTTGTGAAACAAAGTTCTTACTGGAAGTTAGAACCTTGTTGTCTAAATCTTAAATAAATATTGTGTAGATAGAACTCTGTAGCCCAGGTTATATTCGAAACGGAAAGAGATAGAGCAAAATAGATAGCGGGAATCGAAAGAGCACCACGATTTTACCTAGATTTTTTGATATATTATATAACTCATTTTTTTCAAAATTGTCGGTTAGAACCTTGTTGTTCTAAGGTCACGAATTGGTTTAGTGGCAAAAAAAAATGAAGTTTTATTCAAAACTAACATTACGATGATGGAGAGGTCCAAAAAGCGGGTTTGGTCATAACTCATGATGACCGTCGGTTCGTCTATATGTGCAATGTACATGAAGCTGCAGCAAAAACGGTTGTACGGATTTTCTTAAAAATTGGTACCTAAAGATAATTTTTTCGTAATTTCCAGCGCTGTTTTTTTTCGAGTTATTACACTTTTATAAAAAAAAAACTGCTCTTACGATCTAAGCTTTTTTAACAGAACTGCTGTTTTAGTTTTTCTCAAAAAATTCGGATAGGTAGTGGAAATATGCTGTTTCGCGTTTTTTTTTTCGAAAACTGACATTTTGATTTTGGTTATTTACTTCGTTCATAACTTAAACGATATTCTTCAACTTTACAGGCAGGTATTTCTTATCATTTTAAATAATTTTGTATAGGTAGGTATTTGAATTTTCAATAAAAAAAATTGGAGCAAAGGAGAATGGGCTTTTTGGACGTTGAGCGGCCATTAATGAAATTGGTATCAAATGAAAGAGCTATAGCTTAGGGAACTTTTACATTGGAAGTTTCACTGTATTGCTTTAAGAATGCAAGATATTGCAATATTAGTATTGTTGATGCATCGTTTAATGTGTGAAGGAAAAATTGAATTATATTTTTATTTTAAATACATAATATAATATGAAGCTCTTTCATTTTCCCTGACCCTAAAGATATTGATGATGAAAATCCGACCAATAGAACTCATAATACAAGATTTTTAAGACAACCACTTTTGTTTTTGTTCGCCAGTTTTTCAATCGATTCAAACTAACAAAAAATTGAACAACAAAACTCTCAAAATAGGCTTGAAATTGTTGTTTAAAAAAGCTAATATTTTGGGTTCTAGTGTTCTAGTGAAAAATGACAGAGTATCATAATATGCACTTAAAATACAAATCAAAGTTACAACATTGAAATGAAACAATCTGCATACAGTGTTAAATACAAAAATGCATTTTATCCGTTTCTGAAGGATACAACTTCTGTAAAACATATGTAAATCTTAATAACATCATAAAATAATAAATTCATTATTGGCCGCGTAACGTCCACGTTCCGTACAAATTTGCCCATTCTCTTTAAAAAAAAAAAATATTTTTTTCTGATGTCTAACCAAATCGATACATTTCTAAGGCTTAGCTAATATAAATGTACTTTGAATAAGTACGTGCGATCCAGCCGTGCATTTTTTTTTTTTAATGTCTTATAACATTAAATTAAAATGAATATTTTGTCATTTTAACATACAAAATTTTAACATTCTAAGCAACTAGGTATCATCATGAGAGCAATAACGTACGACAAAATCGTGCACTTAATTTCTTAAGATATGTATTTAAAAAATCCATCAAGAATGAATAAGATTTATTTTGATAAATAAACATTTCAGACTGTAATCGATCTCTAGGGATACATTTAAAGTTATCTTTTTTGTTATGAAATTTAAAACCTCATTTTTATCTGTCAAAAGGGAATATGATATCCATATTCCTGGAACCATTATAATATCTCAAAAAAATAAAACAAAATCCTCTGTCATAATTCTTTTGGACTTCATCTTCCGATCGATTTCCGACTATCACTTTTCATTTTTTTGTTCTCTAACTCTATTAATCATTCTGACTCTGCGAATCTTCTGTCACAAACCATAAATATTCAAAATGTCAAATTTGCTCAACTGTAAGTGGTTGTATCCAGAAAACGATTCAAATTGACACTTGCACCGTGATCACTGATCGTTGACCACCCAAGAATATATGAGCTCTCTCTCGAAAAAAAAAAGAGAAGATCATCAGCTTGACAGTTATTGCGAGGAATTTATTTCAATGTTGTCCAACAAATAAAGCAAAAAATTATTATGATTGAGATTGCCATTGACCCAAAAAGCAAACGATGAGCAAAATGGAAAAAAAGAAAATAAATAAGAAAAAAATCATAAAAATTAAATAAACTTGTAGACCTACAAGCTTCAAACTTGTGGATACTTTTTGTGCAACTTTTTCGTTTTTTTTTTACTTTTAATTGAAAAACTGCATCAATAGAACGTCACCGTGTTTCGTTGGTTTGTGTTGTCATTGTCGATTTTTTTTTTTTTTTTGTTGCCGCTTGATCGCTCTTCAAATCTATCCAACACACTGCTGCGCCCGGAGTATTTATGATCGATTCTGGAATTTTATTGAAAAAGAAACTATCTCATGGCCATGAATTGAATATGAGGGCGTTCAGCTCGATTGGTCTCCACATCACCGCCATTGACCTACCCACCACCATCACCACCGCCACCATCGTCGTCATTGTCGAACCAGATACTTTGGCTGATTTGCGCCACACACAAAATGTGGCACACCTAATCAAAATGTCGCTGTCGCCATTGTCTGTTGTGCCTGTGTCGCTTGCATGCAATTTCGATGTTCAATCAAATCTGCGTGTACATATACATGCAGATCCAGATCCAAAGTAACTGACAATGGCTAAGTACCAATAAAATCCAATTAAAAACAGTTTTTTTTTTTTTTTCTTCACATGATAGATAGAAAGATATTTGTGTAGGCCCCGCGTTGGGCGCCAAATAAAAAAAAATACACAAAATCAACAACAAAACCGTTGTCATTGTCGTAGACGACAGAGATGAAAAGCAAAAATAATGCCAAAGTTGAGATCGCTCTGGCGTGTAGGTTAGACCAAAAGAGTGAAACCCAACAACAATAACGAACGTCCGGACTGTTTAGTAAGAAAACCAAGTAAAACATTTTCCTAATGTCACATGATATTTTAAAACATTTTATTGCACCCAGAAATTCAGTTGTTTCCAATTAAATTAACGAATCCAATTCGAATTTGAGAAAAGACTGGCTGCCGTAGTCGTCGGTATTACTGACAGCAGTGGTATATCGGTGCGCGGTATGCCAGCGGCGGCGTAATGTTTTGCCAACTTTTTTGCTTCAAATGAAATGAAAAACTTTAGTTTTTTAGTTTTTTTTTTGAATTGGATTCATATCAGATATTTTGTATCTTTTTCGACAGAAGGACGAACCGCAGACAACATACAAACGGCGGCGGTTGTATAGTTGTTAAAACACACATTTAACAATAATAAACGTTAGCTTTTGCACACATGCCAATAATAATAGTTTTGGCTGTTTTACAAACCGCGATGATGATGACGACTTTGCTGATTGTTACGCGCGTACATCTACCTTTTTAGCTTCCTAAATGCACAAAAATGAATCTATAGACAACGTCAGTTGTAGCAGTGTCACTATACACACAAATGTATGAAGTTTGTAGCAAAATTTCATATACAATTGAGCTTATTATCTGATAGATACTTAAATGAAAATATCTCTGCCGCGCAAATACTTTTAGTTTCAACAAAACATATCTCACACAAAATATCAGCAGTTATTATATTCCGCTGCTGACTGTTTTCAACTTTTGTTTTCTGGCTAAAGATGCATTTAATAGAAAAAAAAAACAAAATAAAATACCAGCGATAGAGTCGCACATTAAAAAAAAAAAAAGTCGAAAGAGAGAGTGCGACCTGAATTGGTATATTATTTTTGGCATTTGGGATGTGATAAAAGATAAGAAAAAAAGTTTTTTTGAGGAAATGTTTAGGTTTTTTGTTCAGTTAAAAAAACAAAATTGTGGAATGCGCCTGCAAGTTTGTTGTCGAAGCTTAATTGTTTAACATGTGTGCAGATGTGCGAACATATTTCTACCAACGAGGTTGAAGACCCTTTATGAATGAAATTTTGAACAAAGATTTCATAGATAAAAAAAAAAAAATAATCAATACAAGGAACCAATTTGAAATTTTTCCCTTGAATAATTTTTTGTCACAAGAAGTTCAAGAAAATCAGTTGAGGCTAAAGACAGTTCCACGTCAAAATTGAAAAAAATTCTAACAAAGTTTTCTCAACAGATACACTGTTCAATTTTATTCTTTATGGCAGGGATAGGTTAAGTAGACATAGTAGTCGAAAAACTAATTAATCACAATTAAAAACTCCTTTTTGGATTCAGAACTAAGCTATTCTTACTACACCATATAGCAAAATGATTTATGTCCTTTTGCAGAAGTCTCTGATCTTTTATCGATTCAATATTTTTATAAATTTGCCAAAATGGGAATTTCACATACACTTATGGGGCATCATTTATAGATAAAATAAAAAGAAGTGGTCCTAAATGACTTCCTTACTGCACAACTTTATTTAGCGATTAATGATTTTGAGACAGTCTCTGAATATCACTTGATAAGACCTATTTTCAAGATATGAAGAAATCCAATTCACGATGTCTAGAGGAAAACCTATAGTTAATTAAAATTTGATAATCTCTTGGGAGAGTTGGTCAAAAGCCTTTGAGTAATCTGTATAGATTAAGTCAAGTTCCAGTCTACTTTGCTACGTATTTGAACACTTATGTAAAAAAGAAGTAAGCAAATTTGTTATAGTCGATCGTTTTTGCATAAAACCATGTTGTTGATTGCACATAATTTTCTTACAGTGGAATGCCAAGCTATCGCAAGGAACTTGCTAAAAATAAGTTTGAAATACAATAAGCTTAGATAAAAAGTAAAAATTTCGATAATACGCAAAAAAAATCAGGCTAAGATCAAACCGCTGAAAAATATCTGCTTCAAAACTAAGGTTCAAAACTAGTGATGGGAACTATCGAATGATTCCAACTATCAATAGTTAGTAACTGAATGATTTGAACTATCGAATAAAACTATCGAACAAAAACTATCGAATAAACTATCAAATAAACTATCGAATAAACTACCGGATAAAAACTATTCAAATGAAAAAACTATCGTTTTAGAAAACTATTCGAATGAAAAAACTATTCGAATGAAAATAGTAACTAAATGAATGATTTAAAACTATCGAATGAATGAATATTTTACAACTATCGATAGTTTGATAGTTTTTATTCGATAGTTACCATCACTATTCAAAACCTACATACAATTTTGTACCAATTTTAGGAAGCTTAAAAGGGCAACCCAAAATTTAAGAACACTATTGCTCCGCGGCCATATTTTATTTTTATATTTACTCCAATACAAAATTCTTTCCATTATTACACCGAGCCGATAAAATACTTTTGAGAGAATTTTGTTTTGAAGCTGCTAGTCAAAGTTTAGGACGATCTAGTTTTTCGGTTTTATAAAATTGTGTCCTAAGGAACTTTATAGAAACTGCAGTTGAAACTTTTGATTTAAAATATCATCGACATTTTAAATCATTCAATATTTGAGTAGGTATTTTTAGCGAATCTTTCATCTTTTTCCAAAATAAATAAAAGTGTGTGAATATTTATTGATGTGATGTTGTTGATCTATGAACAATTACACTGGTCTGCAAAATTTATCTTTTTTTTTTCTCTTTCAAATTTTTTGAAATTATGAAAAATTTGAATTTCCTGAATCTAAATCTGGTTTCAAAAAAATTCTAGCACGTACCATTTTTACTTGCGATATAGGTACTATATATCAAGTTATGCATTCGTACAAAAAAAAAAATGAGATAACATTTTTCCATGACATTACGATGGTAGAGAATGCCAAAAAAGTGGGTCCCGGAAGTCCGTCTGTCTGTCTGTCTGTCTGTCTGTCTGTCTGTCTGTCTGTCAGTCTGTCTGTCTATAAACGAAGCTACAGCCTAAACGGATGGACCGATTGATGTCAAACTTGGTATGTAGCGTTATTTGGCAACTCTCCAGAAGGGTTTTTGGAATTAATTTTTTTGGACCAAAAATAACGGTACTTGTCATAGACCGATTTTAGTAAAATTGAAATACATCGAAAACGGCTGCAACGATTTTGTTTAAAAAATTCAAATGTTAGTTTAAAGCTAAGGTCTATCTTGTAATGTAAATTTTTTTTTTTTGAAAACCATTATTAACGGTACCTGCCATAGAACCGTTTTTTTTTTTTAAATCCGATTATCTCCGAAACCGCTTATTCGATTACAATGAAAGTTTTTGTGAAGAAGCATTTATATAATTTTAATATAAGCCAAAAATAAAATTTTGAAAAAAATAATTTTTGGATTTAAAAAAAAAATTTGAAAATTTTTTTTTGAAAAATCAAATTTTCGAAAACAGGACATTGAATTTGTTTGAAATTTTGTTTTAAGATGTTGATTAGTGATTTCTACAAAATGGCATACCAACTTTATTTTAAAACTTTTTTTCCAAAAAATTAAAATTACGATTTTGAATATTTTTTTTCTAAAAATGCATCTTAACATATCAATCAAAACTGCATGCTTGTTTTGGAGGGCAATTTTACTTTCAGATTTATATTTTATTTTTTTAAAAAACGAATTTTATTTTTTTTTCCAAATTTTTATATAAAAAGTCTTAAAAATTTAAGCAACTTTAACTCTAAGAGCAAGTTCGTGCGACCCAGTCGTGCATTTTATTTTTAAATGATTTTTGAAAAAAAAAAGAGTAGTTTGTATGAAAATAACCCTTTAAGATTCGGTTGACCTAGTATTGAGCTCAAATTTGAAACCTAATATATCTCCTTAACGCTACGAAAAAAACACATTTCAAGCTTTGGACTATAAAATAAATTTAAAATATTTTTCAAAAACTGCTTTTTATAAGAGTTAAATACGAAAAAAACTGTTATTTTTGATTTTTGTCAAAATATAGAAATACAAATATGAACACTTTTGACAGTTAACTTTAATCGACATTTCAATGCTCTGTTCCCATTTTCAGCTCAATGCGAATTAGATATTTTTGGATTGAATGTCTATTTTAACCAGACTAAATGATGACCCAAAAACTCCATAATGATGGTTCCATATATCATTTAATTATCACTAAATTGAATGAAAATGTTAAGTACCTCACAATTTACAACTGAATGTAATCAAAATACACTCAACATGGACCATGAAATTAAGTGCACTTAATAAAAGTTCATTAAAAATGAAGTTAAGCAAGACCACCATCATAATATTTTTATTGCATTTCGAGTGCATTGGAAACAGCAGAGGGTCCAAAACTATGTGAATGGTCGAAATACTTGAACAAAAATGACATGCATTGAAGCAAAAATGTAATTATTGCAAAATAATGATTGAAAATTGTATAATTTTAAACCAAGGTTAAACCTATAAAAATAAAATTACGAAACCAAACACAAAAATGTCAAAAGTTATTATTAAGTGTCATTGCATTTGTTTAATTTTATATGTGTAAAGAATTAAATTTAAATGAATTAGCATTTGATGTATAATCGTTTTAACATTAATATGTATTGTGTCAAAATAAAAAAGATTTATCGAACTTATTTAAGAGATTAGTGTTTGTTCATCGCATATCTTCCATTTAGATATATTGACAGTTGCATTTGCATTTGCATTAATGCACAAAAATTCATTTGCATTTTGCATTATCTCAAGAAATCAACAAATGCTTTGCTAGTAAATTTAATGTTAATCACAAAACTATAGCCAAGACCAGAGGCGTGGTTTTACATTTTATTTTTTTATTTTAAGTTGATATATCTTTCTTTTATAACAATCTGAAGTTATACCTTTGTATAAGTTTTGTTTTTAGATTGTTTTTTTTTTTTTTTCTATATAAGAAAATTTAATTTATTGAAATGTTATAGCATTTTCACATTAACTGATTTGGCTGTCGTTTTTTAATTATTTCTCTTTGTTTGGATTTATGTCAATTTTTAATCAATGACCGTTGCCTCTATTTAATTTATATGCATTTGCATAATCCGCTAACCTTAACTTTGGTGCGTAATGTTTTGAGTATCAATAAATAAAAAAATAATCTTTTTAATTTTTATTTTAACGATGCATTTTTAGAGATAGTACAAGCTTCTGTCATTAGTTTAAAAGTTGTGAATGGGTCGGTAAGAAGCTATAGAAGATACGTAACTTAACGAGTGATCTTTATTGGATTTTCGTAGTAAAAATGAAAATGTTTGTTTTAAGAAATTGGGAAAATTTTAAAGTGAAAACTTCTTTAGTATCGTAGTGATTTTAAATAAGATGAAACGAAAAAAGGACAGCAAAAATTAATTGATTATATCTTTTTTGTATTAATAGATAGATGAATGAAATTTTTCAATTAATTTCGCATATATTCACAATCCTGAGATAACGCTGAAAAGATGTTTTTTTTTTTTTAAAACACGTTTTATCTTTTGATCTAAAGCACATACAAATTGATTGCTGATAATATTACCTTTCATTTGATATATCACACATAACGGTACGTTCTCTATAAGTGACACAATCTTAAAGTAAAAAAATTAATCTCAGTTTGAAATTTCTACAGCGTTAGCTTTAAAAAATTGTAACTTTTTTTCTGGAAGTCGTACAAATATGATTGAAACATTATATTAAAGCTTAAATAATAAGTCTTCAGATGGCATAAAATTTATTTTAGGTTGTCATATAAAATAATCGACTTTAAGGTAATGGAAGAAAAAAAAAATAAATTTTCTTGCTTTTTGGATGAAAAATGATTGGCTTCAAAAAATTCTAGCTATTTTTATAGAAGTCAGACAGAAGAAAACATTTAAAGCTTAAATTATATGCTCTCATATGATATAAAATTGTTTTCATATAAAAAAAAGGATTTAAAAGTGATTAAATTAAAATAAATACCTAGATTTTTTCGGGTTTTTTTTTCAAGAAAAATGTTTTTTTAAGGTTTCAAATCTACCACGTGTGAATTACACACGTGATTTTTTTTTTTTTTTGTAATCTATTACAAATCTTGAACAATTTTTCATTTTTATAGAAATTACATACTTTTGAAAACTACTTTTATTAATCAATTTTAATCCCAATTTTTTCTAATTGATTATTATTCATTTTTTCTCTGCCAAATTCCTTTAAATTTCATTCAAGAAAGTTTTGTTTTTTCTTCACACAATACTTCTTAATGAAACCCCTATAAAATATTCATGAGATGGGTAGGTCCTCCATATCCTTGTTTAAGGACGTGAATGAATTGCAAAAATACAATATCCTACCAAAAATGGAAAAACAAAATAAAAGTAAACAGATATATCATTTAAAATAAAAAAAAAAGGACAAGCATCAGACATGGTGGGATAGGTTATTGTAACTTTATCCATCCCTATCCTTCTGTTTTTACTAAAGACAACAGCCAGGATATGTTTGAACACTATAAACAAAAACCCCTCTAAACGTGCATAGGGGATATAAGTTTCAACGATTTTTGCTGCTCCCTGCCAGCATATAAATCAACTTCTCTGGATGCGCGTTAGGTTGCATAAAATTACACACTCGACCTACCACATAGTTAAAAAAAAGAAGAATGAGAATGCACCCGCTTAGTGGTTGAATGCACTCAAAATAAAGGTTGTTTTTGTTTAATTCTGAAAAAAGGGGATGATTAGTCAAGAAATTAGAGTTAGTGCCCTTAGAAAATGTAATATAGGTAGAAATACATTGTATCTCTTTTTGTGGAATATTAAAAAGTCGGAAGATACACATCATCAAAAAAAGGTAGGGATCATAAAATATTTATGTGTGCAATATGCAGTCGGGAAGGTTGTTTTTTTTTTGTATTATTTATTCGTATTTTGAAGTTTTATTGCATTTTATTGACAAATAAGAGTTCAAGGCTTTTATTGTTCAGAAACCAATAAATGTCAGAAGTTAATTTTTTGGGAAAATTAAGTTAGATTTATGTCACTTGGCATATGGTTGTGGAAGCGGTAAATAACAATTTGAGAAGCAGTCGCGTGGCAATCTAATTGATTTTTATTAAAAACGTGAGATATTTATACTGACTTTATCTTGAACTTTTATTTTTGTTTCAAAATAATACAAACTATGCAGATAAGAATCAAAGTATTTATTATAGCAAAAATAATTTTTATTATGAGGGTGTTTTCAATTAAGTTTCATTTTGATAAAACAGAGGATTTTATTCTTTTGTTAAATCTATTTTTTTCTTAATTAAAATCTTTCTTTAAAAATGGTGATGATGTAGACATTTTGAAAAGAAAATTTATTTCACTGTTTTTATCATGATTTAATCAAAATTTAATATTAAAATTAAGTAAGTATTCGTGAATATTTTACAGTCAACCCCCGCTTCAAAAATGTTTGCGAAGAAATAAATCTTTAAGGTTTTTAACGCTGTTGAAATCCCCTTGTTACAATGTTCCCACGGTTTTGTATTTAATTCTTGGAACTATTAAGATCAACCTTTATTATATATTTCCGATTTGGACCAGCATATTTTTGTCTGTTACGAAGATATATTGACAAAACAGAAAAGTGACAGTATTTGAGTTTATTTATTTATTTATTTTTTGGTCACATGCAAAGAATTTTTGAAAATATTTTGTGAATAATGTTTTTAGAAATTTAAGCACTGTTCTCATGAAAGCAACTAACGAATGAACAAAACAAGTGAGATTTTATGTAGGCAGGTAGGTATATTTTGAAGCAAATTTTTCAACAAAAATTGGATTTTAAAGTAGCAGGCTAACTAAGATTTAAATTTTTCGAAAAAAGTCAGTTACATTTTAATAAAGTAAGAAAACAATGACAAAATCAAATCGCTCGTTACTGATTAGAATTTTCTGTGTTTTTGCATTTTTAAATTTTTTTTATATAAGGTGGAATTAATAGTTGCTACAAAATGAAATAATACCAAACTTTTTTTCAATATTGTCTTTTAAAATTTTTCATGAAAAAAATAAAAGGAGCCTAATTATTTAGATTTGTTGTTGTTTTCTTTTGAAGAACGAGTTTTATGTTTATTTTTTTTAGATATTAAGTAGATGTTAAGTATCAATTTTAATTTTTTTCACAAAATTCTATGATATAAAACTATTATTAAAGCAGAAGAAATCGGTTTTAAATGAAAATCAAATAAAAACTTGATTTTAACATAGTTTTAGGTAAAAAAAAACAACATATTGTAGTATTTACGTAATATGTATGTTAGACTGGGCCAAAAAAATAAAATATTTTTTTTTTTGAAAGTTACTTCGAAAATCTTGTTCAGGATGATGAAAATAAAATTTGGTGAAAATTTGAGCCGTTAAAAAAAATTTTAAGAGGTCTATCATCGGTGTTTTTTATTTTTATACATGATATGATGTTTTACAACAGAACTGCTAGACGATCAAAGTAAAAAAAATTTCTGTTCATTTTTTCTTATATAAAATTAAATTTCCTACAAAAAAGATCTTATTGAAAATTTTCGTCAGACGAGCTCGTTCAAATCGCAAATGCATACTTGTCATAAGAAAACTATTGAAATCAGTGTTCATTGGTTTTGATACGAATATCTTCTTAACGGTTAAAGCAATTAATTTGCTGCCAAGGAACTTTTTATAGAACGTTTAATTCCCTACAAGAAAACATCTTGCTAATTTGTATAAAATATTGAATTTTCAGTGAATTAGAAAATTTTGAAATTGAAAATTGATTTTTTAATTTTTTTCTCGATTTAAATCGTGAATAACTTCTTCAAAACTCAATTTAGGGAAAATTACTAGGAACCCTTTTTGTAGAGAATTAAATTTTCTATAAGAATCTGTCGAGGTTTTATTTTTCTATTCACTTATTTGCTCATCACAAAATTCCAAAGTGAAACAGTCAAATTGAAAAAACACTTCGATTTAAAAAGCTTAATTACTCGAATACGGCTCGTCTGACGAAAATTTTCAATAAGATCTTTTTTGTAGGAAATTTAATTTTATATAAGAAAAAATGAACAGAATTTTTTTTTACTTTGATCGTCTAGCAGTTCTGTTGTAAAACATCATATCATGTATAAAAATAAAAAACACCGATGATAGACCTCTTAAAATTTTTTTTAACGGCTCAAATTTTCACCAAATTTTTTTTTCATCATCCTGAACAAGATTTTCGAAGTAACTTTCAAAAAAAAAAATATTTTATTTTTTTGGCCCAGTCTAATGTATGTATGCAGTACATAGTGCAGTATTTTTTAAGGTACTTTATGTATAAAATTACGTACATAAATTCTTTAAAATAAAAAATTCTTTAAAAAAAAAAAATTATACTTGAATTTAATTTTAAAATAATATAACTCTAATAGCTAAAAGATGTTTCGAGGTCAAAGTCTTGAAAAACATCTGGGTAAGGCTCTGTGTAAATTGGAGTTGTTAAACATTAAAAAAATGATATTAATTTTATTATTTTATTAACTAAAGATTTTGCAATACAGAATAATTAACCTAACAACATAGAACCCTCCCATAGAAATTTGTTTTGTTTTCGATAATTTGATAACAATTAGAAGGTTCTATATTATGTACAAAAATAAGAAACACAAAGTTCTATGTCAATAATATTATGGGTACATTTTTTACTCACTAAAAAGGGAATAACAAAGTTCTATCAGCCAATTTTGCTACATAGAACCTTATAATTCTTAAAATTACTACATTTTGGTTGATAGAACCATAGTTTTTTGCATTTTTCGCTCTATAGGGTAAATTATGGTACAAGCCAATACGCTCATTGGATAGCGCTTGAAAATACGAATCCATCAATACCCATAACTAATTTTTTGTAAAAATGGCTCTTAGAACCTTGTAATTCTGGGCCGACGATATGTATTTAAAAAATTCCAAAAAATGATTTTTTAAAATTTTATTTAAAATTTAATTACAAATTACCCTTTGGACCTACAAATATCACACGTACGAATCTAAGGGCTTTGTCAAAGATGGTCCCACTTTTGAAATAAAAGTAAATTAACCATTTAACGTAAGACCGTTTTCTTGAATTCCGACTTTTTCTAAATGACCATACCCGATTCGAAGAAAGTGCAATCTTAAAATTTTCAAAAAAGTCAATTTTTGTATAGATATGTATATAAAAATATATATGTAAGAAGGTATTTTAAAATTCTTTTTCGAAAAATCATTTTTTAATTTTCTTTAATAACATAAATAAAAATAATAAAAAAAATTACAACATTATAAAACTAAAAGAACAACCTCTGTAACAGTTTTAAATTTTTACAATCGCTCTTTTTAATGTGTATTTAAAAAAATTGATTTTACAGTTTTTCTCATTTACATAATTCTAGAATTTTTACAAAATGCAAATAAAAATAATTCTAGTGAGCAATTTTTTTTTTTTGCAGAATTATTTCACAAGAATTTTAAAACCATATCTAGTTTTCAAAAATGCCAACTGGATATCACTTTTTGGTTTTAGCACTTATCCTAAGTTTCAATTTTCTAACAAACATTTCATAAATTGTAAATTTATAAAAACCCTTTCCACACATATTTTTTTTTCTTCAGGTGCATTAAATAAACTATTAAAAAAAAAACAACTACATCGCACATAAGAATCTAGTAAAAAACCATTTAACTTAAGCTCATCGACACCACTGTTTTTGAACATCTGTTCCGGTTAACTTAGAAGCTCTCATAAATTTTATTGACTTTCTTATTTTTACAAAGAACCGGAAATAATGAATTAATAATTTCTTTTTTCCAAATAAAAAAAAAAAAAAACTCCGATGCTGGTCATTTTTATTACATTTGCACAATATAAAAAAAAATTCAATAAATAAACAATATTGTTTGACTTCGGTCGGTATTATGCTTATCAAATTATTTTCGTAGGAGTTAACCAATATTTATAACTTCCCTACTAAATTTTCTTAGAAATTTGTAAAGTTTTCTATATAAAAATTACTCAATAAAGTTTGAACAATGAAAATAGAGAACCCTTCATTTTGCCGCCGTTTTGAATATGGTGATGAAGATATTCAAATTTTCACACTCAACGCCATCAAATTAACAAACTACAATATGGTGACTATAGTAAAAAAAAAAGGGTATATCTCAACAATCAGCATCTAATTGACTTGAATTTCTTAAAAGTGTTAAAAAAAAATAACAAACAAATATACAACGCGGCATATAGAAGTATTTTTTTTTTTTTTTCGATAAAAATATCTCACACACATTATACGCATCCCTCAACTCAATAACAACAACGAAAATGCTCAAAAAAAAAGTGTTTCGAAAAAGCAAGCTGCACGCAACCCATTATCATATATCACTCGTTTTAATGTCACCATAGATAAGCAATCTTGTCTTTGTATCTTGTAAGTTGTTTATTTTTTTCTCGATATTTTTACAAGAAAATTATAAAAAAAAAAATTGTATCTTTTTTTTTTTCTTCTTCTTCTTTTTTCATTCATTCATTCATTCATTGGAATCGTTTATTCATTCATGAAAGCCAAATGTGGTCAAAACTGGAACTGGATGATTGGAGATTGCTGGCAGCAGCTTCAAGTTGGCTCAGGTGGCGGTTAACAGCTTCAGCAAACCTACGCTTTTACAAGACGTGTGGTGGTTTAGTGGTTATTGGTTAAAGTTATAATTACAATGGTAAAATTTATAAAATATTTAAGAAAAAAGACTGTAACCATGATTTAGTGAGTGTCCGGTGAAGAATTATTATATTTCGAAACTATTTTTACGACGGTCTTCGTTGTAAATGTCGGCTTCTAACAGAGATTTGGAACTCATGAACCAAAAGTTCGAAGGTGTACCTCTCAAGTCGCGACTCATACCTGCGTACCTAAATTCATAAAATATATAATTTTTCAAGTCATGTACATTATTTAACTGGCAATGAGTTGAAGTTGAGGTTGAGTTGTTGTTGTTGTTTAGTTTAAAAAGTTTGGCTTATAATTGCTTTGACCGATTATGGATGCAATGCGTGTTCGCATGTAGGAGGCACTCACGCAAAGTCATTCACGACTATTTTTTCTTTTTGTTGTTATTTTTTGTTTAAATGGAATTTGTTGGGTAATTATGTCATTGCGGGATTTCTGTGCAGAATTTTACAGTTCTAACTTATGGTTATATAGCGGTGGTGATAAATTAGTATCTATCTTTGGGTAAAGAGTTTGGTTAATAGTAACGGCAAATTTTAGCAAAGACTATAAATCTTGTCAGCAAGAAATTACTTTTAAAAATGAGTGGGTTGATTTTTAAAAAAAAGCAACAAACGCAATAAACGGTATCTATCTACCTAATAATTGTAGGCTTTATGAGTCTTGTATGTATAGAATTGAATGGAGATATAAAAAATTTAATTTTTTTTGAGTCCTTGTTAACACCTTTAATTATGACATTTAACACATAATTTTTGTGAAACGGAAGTCAATTTGACTACCTTAAAAAAAATACATAGGTAGGTATAGGTAAATTTTGAACATTTTTGTTGAATTAATTAATGAACGGAAATTGATTTATGTGTTGAATGGAATGTGGGTGAACTTGTTTCAAAAGAAGTTTCCGTCCTTTGATTGATTTTTTACGGTATTGAAATATGTAGATTGGTTAATCGATAGGCAAACATTACATTTATGACTTAAATAACGAAATATTCAACCTAAGTTTACCTTTGCAATATGTAATATTTTTAATATTAATATTTTTGAGTTGAAATTGTTGTATTGAGCAGTTTCCAACAAACTGATTTTTTAAACTGGTATCTATATAGTTGCTTTATGATCGATCATAATGAAGAACATAACGCTATGAAAGGCAAAGCATAAAACAACCTCATTTTTCTGTACGTGACGTGACGTGAAAATTTTCTTATGTTTGCAAATATTTTACGAGATACTTTTATTTAGTTTAGAAATTGTGCTACAAGTCGTCGGCGTAAAGCAAAATTGTTCTAAATCCACTTTTTACCGAAAATGAGTTAATGATGCAGTTTTACTAATTTGGGGGTGCTCTTTCCGAATTTGAAAACCGTTTTTGTCAAAAAAAATTTCATTCCGCAGATAATATAATTTAATGGGACATAGAACAATAAAAGCCTTTTGAAAATGAGCCCGAGTATATATTTTGTTCTAAGTCCACTTTTTGTTCTATGTCCAATTTTGGGTTTTTATTTTTAAAAAATTTTAAAAATAGTATGCACTTACTAATGAGGTAAACTTGTATATTTTATTCAAGAGAAAAGAACAAACTTTATAAAAAACATAACTTGAATGGCAAACGAGTTGTCGCTTTAAACCAATTTGAAACTTAAAAATCGTGCCCTGTAAAATTTTCTTTTTGTGACTTTAAACAATTTTGCTTTACGGCGACAAGGAAGTACATTTAAGTATCAATTAAAACAGATAAATTTTTTGCCAACATTCAAGAAATCGTCAAGATAACTATATGTGATGTGCATCACGCACTCTCGATTTTTGTTTGTTCTAGCGCGTTTAATTTATTTTGATTTGAAATTCTCAAAAATGTCCTAAAATGAGAAATAAATTTGTTTGTTATTTTCCCTTCCATGAACTCAAAAACTACAACATATTCGTTATGTCACTTTTAGTAGAGTAACTAAAGCAAATTATTAGGGAACCCGGCCGAACAGCTCTGATTTTGACGATTTTTTTTTTCAAACGTAGGTAATTAAAAATACTTTAAAGTCTATAGATTAAAAATTGCCGATGTTGCCGTATTGTTTTTTAAAATTAAAATTAAATTTTTTTTGAACAAAACCATTTTTTTTGCTTAAATTTCATAAAACAAATGATAGCAAAACATTCTCTAGGTAATTTAAGGAAAAAAAGTAAAAAGGAGTAAGGGGCAATCTTCCATCGCTTAAGCGATAAATGCAATTTTCTCACAATCTGACTTCAAACAAAAAAAAAATATTTTGAAAACAACGGCAGCACCTACAATATTTTAAAATACATTTTTAAAAAGCCAGAAGCTCATTCTTATTTCTTAAATTTAAATCCACTAAATTTAATGAAGAGTTTTTGAAAAAATGGTCCTCAAACTCGGAATTTTAAAAATAAATATTTAAAAAAAAAATTTTAAATGACTTTTTTCCAAACTTTTTCTAATAATATATGAATTTATTTTTAAAAAAATTTTGGCCATAAATACTATCAGTTGAATTCCGAAGAGGAAAAGGTAATATATATTACAGTTTAAAAAAAAAATTAAAAATTACTTCAATTTCAATGGGTTTTTTTGATAAAAACTGAATTTTTGCATTGAAATAATTGATTTTCTCAAAGACTTTGGTAAATAAGAACTTTAAATTTTTGCTATTTAGCTTTCAACAGCAAGGGTTATTAAATTAATAAAAAATAATTTTATATTTAGAAGTTGAACTTTAAAAAAAAAATAAGTTAAATTTTTTTCCAAAACTTCTATTCAAAAAAGTTCTTCGAAAATAAAATACTTTTTAATTTTTTTCATAAACCGTAATACATATTGACACTTCCTTTTATAATTTCAAATCATAATAAATGTGGCAAAAAAAAAATTGAAAAAAAATGCATTTTATATTACGAAAAAGTTTTAAAAACCACATGTTAAAATTTTTTCAATAATTTTTTTATTCAAAATCTGAGTTGAGTTACCATTCTTTCAAAAGCCCTTAATTCAATTAACTTAATTTTAATTTTACAAATATGACTAAGCTTCTAGCTTTTTAAAAATGTACATTTAAATATTGTAGGTGTTGCCGTTGTGTTCAAATATTTTTTTTTTGTGTTTGAAGTCAATTAATAAGAAAATTGCATCTATCGCTTGAACGATGAAAGATTGTCCCTCACTCCCATATATTTTTTTCCTTGAATTTCCTAGACAATCTTTTGGCATCAATTAATTTATGAAATTTAAGAAAAATGTTTGAAAAAAAATTTTTTTGTTCACAAAAATTTTCAATAAAATTTAAAAAATCAACACGGCAACACCGGCAATTTTTAATCTATAGACTTTAAAGTATTTTTAATTACCGACGTTTGAAAAAAAAGATCATCAAAATCTAAGCTGTTCGGCCGGGTTCCCTAATATTGCCAATTTTTGAGCTTTAGTTACTCCACTATTTCATTTTGAGAGATGCTAGGTTTGCTTCTAACTATTGTGGGTATTGTTCTTGTATCTTCTCTTTCATGAAAAGCGTTGGTTGGGGAAAAAAAAATCTAAAAAAATCGATTTTTGAAACTAAAAGTTTTGGTACATGGAATATTATAGAAAGCGATCTGTTTTAAAAGATCGCTTTTTTCTTTTTTGTCTAAAAATCAAGTGCCGTATTTTTCTAAGCAACTTCAAATTCTGAAGCGAGTACGAGGGATCTAATAGGTCATTTCTTTTTTAATTCTCTTACCGTTTTTCGTTTTTAAATTTTTGCAAATCCTTTACAATTTTAAAAATCAATCAATATTTTTACAATCAACAGTTGAACAGTTAACTTTAAAAAACTTATTTTCTAGAACAGAACTATTTCTCGAAACTCATTGTTCAAATAAACTCCTGCTCAAAATTAAAGCACACATTTTTCGTCTGAAGTTATACCCCTGCATCTTATTTTAAAAGGCTTTAAAATTCTTTGATGCATTCTTTTGTGTTTTGTTATTGTTTAGCAAGTCGAAAAAATGCTAAACTGCAACAGTATTATCAACCAAAAAAAAGATGAACCAAATTTAACAATTCAAGGTCTGAAAACTGATTATAAAATAATTTTTATTTTTAAGAAGAAAAATTTTAAAAAAATGGAAGCGGGTGACGGTTCTTTCCCATAATTGTATGCAATACTTGGTATAGTCTCCTCTTGCGCATATGACAACCTGGAGTCGTTTGTCCATTCCACTAATTAACTTTTGAAGGTTTTGTTTTAACACTTCTTTAACTGAAGTTTTCAGTTGATCAAGACTGCTTGGAGGTGGATTTCGGTCGCGAATGCATCTTTTCAATATTTCCTACACATGTTCTATTGAATTCAAATCCAGATTTCTGTGTGGTTCATCCGAAGCTGGAATATTAAAATCTTGAAGATATTCTCAAACTACTCTAGCATGCATTATCGTGCATCAGACTAAACTGTGGACCAAATCTAGGGGTGATTGGAACCAGACGCTGTTCGAGGGCATCAGTCAAGTATTTTTGGGTACTTAACTTAGGTCTAGAAAGGCTCGCTAACTCCGTAGGTGTTGTAAAGCAGATTTAACTCCATGAAATTTTATGACTCTTCTTTAAAAGGCTCGCGGGTTAACAGACAGACTTCAGCAAATCTCTCCCCAAATCTTCCCGACAAACATATTATTCCATACCTTTAATTTAAGATCACTATTGTCTCATTTGAGAAAATAACCATGATGCTGTGGCATAAAGTAATAGCAGGACTTTACTTTAAAATAAATAGGATGTGCGTTAAATTTGAGCAGGAGTGTATATATGTTTAAGAGCTGTTAAAATTAAATTTTTCACAATAAACTTCATAATCGCATCAAATTTTCGTTCATATGTATATCTGCGGTTCATTAAAAAAAAATTGTAAAATTTGAAAATCAGTAAGGATTACGAGTTGGATTTCGAAATTTAAAAAATAGAAACCCTTGCATAAACTCTGATTCAATTAATTTCCCTTGAGGCACTGAATTTTTATAATTTCCTTGTTTCTTCTTCTTTTTAATTCATATCCCACATTTGTTTATTTTTAATCCCTGGCAGCCATTAACTTATGATAAGAAAATAGTCGTTTATTAATTTTCATGATGTTTAAAACATTTTTTTTTCCAAGAAAACAACAAATCAAAAAAAAAAAAGAAGAAAAAAACTATTTTTTTTATATAATTTTCCCTCAATTATGATGATCACTTATATCTAAATCATTTATTATTACCAAGCTGTCCATAAATTGTAGTCTTTTATTTTTCTTTATTTTTTTGTATTTTTCTTTCTATATGAAAATTTACACAAAGACCTCAAAGAAAGGGAAAGGCACGTACTCATATTGACTATAGAGTTACACACAGGTAAACGAACCGTTTTTTTTTTTTTTTTTTTCAAATCACCTATCGAAATCCAACGTCCAAGTACGTGTGCCATTTAATTGAATCAAAACAAAACCCATACAAACGTTATACAGTGGAACATTTTACCAAAAACTATGAACAAAATTTAAAAAAAAGTACTTTTTTAGAAAAGAAAATATTTATAAAAACTAACATTTTGACAAGAAGTTAACAAATTGAAGAAGAATTTGTTTGAATGTTTTTTGAAAACAAAAATCGCAAAACTTACATCTAAAAAGATGAATAAACATTTTCAAATTGTTTCATATTTTTGTTCCAAACACCCCATTGTTTGTAACGTCTCTCTGTTGATCGTCGTCATCGAAGACCATGGTCTCAAAAGACGGACGGTCATAGTTAGACACAGACGGACATTAGCTATACCAACATATAAAGTACCTACGCTAAGTTGCAACGTTACATTCATAAATATATACGGCAGCCAAAGTGTCAGCGTATTTCAAGAAATTATAAATTTGAATAAATTAAATCTTTTCCAAAGCCAGTTGACACTTGGAGCGACCCTTATTACCACATTGTCCCTTTTGCATACGAAATAATGCATCAACCCTGGGGGATTGGTGCAATGTCTGCCTCTTTGCCTAAAAGGCTAAAGCCAACTTGATGCATGTGCAACAAAAAAAAAAAAATCAAAAAAACTGAAAAAAAAACTCAGGCTTTAAAAGCGTCGATTGAATAAATTATTCTTAAAAAAAATACATATATAAGCTGTGTCTGTACATAGAGATACAATTTATTAAGGGATAACAAATCAAATTATATATCGAGCTGACAGAATTGGAGCAGCAAGCTTTTGGTTTTGAATTGCACAGCTCGCGCGCGCGACTTGGCCTGGTCTGGTTTCTCTGCAGAGAGTGAAGCTAGATGACAACGACGACGGACGGACGACGACGATGGAGGCTTAAATTGAGATTTTTCAAAACTATATCTTACCTAATGCAATTCGTGAGATTTAGTTTATTTTTATTTGATTTTTTTTTGCGACCATGTCGACTTCAAACTTCATCGTCGTTGTTGGTCGATTTGTATAAGTTTGCTAGAGTTTTATTGAAAGTTATTATGAGTGTCATGGCAGAGATTTTTAGAGGTTCACGCCACTGCCACTGCAATGACCTATTGCGTTTTGAATATTTATTGGGATAATAGGCAAAAGGCGTTAAGATTAGCTAATGTGTTGTAGTTTAAGCCTAAACCAAGTCGTTAAGTGGCGACTGATTTATCAAAACCAGATTATACGGAAGCAAGGGGCGTGTTGGAGTTGTTGTAGTTGGAGTTTTGAAGAATTAAGACTTGTCATGAAGTGTTTTAAAAGAGATAACGAGAGTTGTCCTTGTGCAAAATTTATCGTTGGTTTAGTTTCAGTTTCTTTGATTTGATTTTGGTTTCATAAGTTTTGAATGTCCTTGCTATTTTTTTTTAATGTTTAGAGCTTAGAGTGGTCAAAAGTAGTTAAACTAGTAATTTTTGAAGGATTGTTGTCTAGAACTTGGTCTTCCACTTCAAATTATAAAGTGCATTTGTAAGGAAAATTAAATTTTGACAGAAAAAGGTACTTAATCGAAAGGGTTCATTTCTTTAAACAAAGTCCTTGCTCGATTTCATTGACTTTGTTATACCTGACTGCTTTTTTTCGTGTATCGTACCTATTTGAGAAAATAAAGATTTTAAGTTTTTTTTATTCCAAATAATTGCTTTTACATGCGAAATATATGAGGTAGAATAATTGGATTAGAAAGTATTTTTGAATGATACGTATGTTCCCTCATAACTTCTAAACTGTTTAAACGTAATCAGTGAATTAATGTATCTTTAGAAGCGTTATGATTGTCCATGGGTAATAGGATGTACAAAATGCCATATATATTAACTTTCCAGAAGACAGTAATTGTTATTTCATCAATAAGAATTGGGACTCAAACGAAAATTCTATCCATGACTTGTAAGGTTTTCATAAATAAAATGCACTGGGTCTTCTTAGGTAATTTTTTTTCTTTATTAATGCTTATTTCCTATAAATTTTGCCATAATCTATCGTAACTCGACGACTTTCAACAAATTATGCTAAAAAATAATTTGTCGCGCCCTTATTTTGGAAGAAACACCCAAAATGCACTGGGTGCTCTTAGAATTCAAATTTCTAAAATTTTTGAGACTTTTTTTATAGAAATTTGGAAAAAAATTAAAAATAAAATAACATCAAATTCGTTTTTCAAATGAAGAAAACAACATCTAAATCAAAATCCAGTTTAATTTCTTCTATAAAGATGAATTTTTATAAAAAAAAAACTTCAAAATAGTTAGATCCGTTAAAAAAAAACAATTTTTTTTATAAATATTTTATTATTGAAAAAGTTTTTTTTGGTAAGCATTTTTGTAGCATTTATTAATCAACTCGTTAAACAAAAATTTCAATAAAATTCAATGACCCGTTTTCGAAAATTAGATTTTTCAAAAAAATTTCAATTCTTTTTTTATTCGAAAAATTATTTTTTTTTTTTTCAAAATTTTATATAAGAACTATATTAGTGCCTTTGTATAAAAAAATCGTTCAAACTAAGCAAATCGCTTGGGAGAAATTCATATTAAAAAAAAAAACCGTTCTATAGGAGGTACGGTTAATAACGATTTTTTTGTAAAAAAAATACTTTTTTCTTTTAAGATAGATCTTATTTAAAAACTTATATACTTGAATTTTTTTTATCGAAATCTTAGAAGAGAAAAATAAATTTTTTCAAAAATTGGTTTATGACCTACTTACCGTTTATTTTTGGTCCAAAAAATTAATTCCAAAAACCCCTCTGTATAAGAACCAAAAACTGCTACATACCAAGTTAGAAGCGTATCTGCCCATCCATTTAGGATGTAGCTCCTTATACAGACCGACAGACATCCTGACAGCAGGCCAAGTTTTTAAAATCACAAAAATATTTTAAAGTACTCATTTTATTCTTACCTAATGTCTTTGGTATATGAAACAATCGTACCAAATTTAATCGGTCTATCACTTATTTTAAAGGAGTATATCGGTTATATTCTGACCATACTCCGTAATAAAAGGAATAATAACTTTTAATATAATTGTCAAATTGTTTTGATTCCAGTTTTATTAGATTAAACATTAAAAAATACTTCAAAATCATGTATTATCTGATTTAGGATATATGTCGTTACTTTAAATTGTAAATGCAACCAAACATGTTCAATACAGAAAAACTCTGATATCTACCCTTTCACTTAGAGTTAGAAGTGATCCAATAACTACTGCAAATTTTCTTGCATTTTAAAATTTCATTCTGTTATCACAAAAATCCCACAACGTTGATTTTTCAACATCGTTGTGCTATTAAAATTTATTCCCAAGGTTCAAATAACTCATTAAAAAAATCTTTTTTTGTTTCCTTGGTCTAGATGTATTACATCCGGTGCATGTTACAAACTTCTTCGTTTTCCATCTAACTATTAAATTATTCAACACAAATCAAACAGAAAAATTGATTGATGTAAAATGATAGATGATGCATATTTGTCAAAACCCTAATAACAACACCTTTATTTTTCTTTTTTTTGTTCATAATTGTGTACACGTAGATTTATAATTTCCCACCAGTCAGTTTGTTATACCCACAAGCCCAACACGATTTAATAATAATTGTTTCCCCTGAACTTAACCTTGATACCCAATAGTGACATAACCCATCATCATCGTCATACTGTTTCTACTGCTGCTGTTGGTGTTGCAGCTGGATTTAGTCAATATAGGTAAACCTATAGTCTGGCATCAGTCGTTAACCTCTCTCCTCCATCATAATAATTATACCCACGACTTGAACATCAAATCAAAGTATAAGAAAAAACAGAAGTATAAGCATGACCACCACATAGAGTTGAAGATATATAAAAGTCGGCAAAGATACGAAACGAAGAAATATACCCCGCGACCGATGAGGATAGAAATGGTTGGAGGAAGGAGTTTCGTCTTTTTTCGATGATACCTGAAGATGAAAAGAAGTTCTCGTCGTCGTCAATCTGATGGGGATAAAGTTATACCTCTTCTTTTACCTCCCTGAACAAGACTTTTGTTCATATCCAATTCAAGAATAAAAATCTCTTTCTTCGACTTGGGCAAAACCCGTTTTTGACACAGATGAACAGAACAGTCCTCCTATCTAGATATGTTCTTCTAGATCAAACTGTTTTTTTGCAAAAGCTAGATATTTTGTTTCGTCTCCAAGTTTCAATTTGTTGTGAAAAAGAATATACACGAGTTGGTATTACATAAGAACCATTTCCGAAGGAATAGGTGAATTTCTGCAGAATCGATAATTTCTTTCAATATTTCAGCAAAACTTCGCAAGTCGTAGAAATACTGATCACTGATTCTTGCAGAATTCTTAAAGTCAAAATGGAATAACCAAGGTTCGATGAAATTAAGACATTATCAGCTTTTGTCTTGACAATTAGAAAAAGTTACCAGAAATTAGATGAAGAAGCTTTCAAGAAACCTAAATGTTCAATTTCCTCTATTTCTTCAATGAATTTCTTTCATTTCAAAATGGACAAAGTTAAGCTGTTTCCAAATTATTCTTTCACGAGGTTGTTTCAAAAAGGAATAGTTGAATTTAATTAGAATCCATCATTTCATCCAAGATCCAATATTTCAGTAAAATTTTGGACCACGAAGAATAACTGATCACAACAAAAACATTACTGTTAAAAAAAGAGCCAAGTTCTCCTATGTTGAAATTATGCTGGCACAAAAAGTACTGAGATGTTAAAGTGTACCAAGTTCTAAAGTTTGGGTTCAAATTCGTATCAATAAAATTTTGATTGTTCTCTTGACAATTTTTCTTTTCATTACCGATTTTTAAAGTTATTTCAAAAATTGCCAAGGAAACAATCAAAATTTTATTGATACGAATTTGAACCCAAACTTTAGAACTTGGTACACTTTTACATCTCAGTACTTTTTGTGCCAGCATAATTTCAACATAGGAGAACTTGGCTCTTTTTTTAACAGTAATGTTTTTGTTGTGATTTCACTACTTTTTGCAAGGTATGGCTGTAGAATTGAAGATCTCTATATATGATGAAAATTCAGCGGAAATGGGCGGTTGCCACGCCCCCTGGCTGAAATTCTCAAATTTTAAATTTTTTCCTTTTTATAAACTACCAGCTCTACCGTTCTACCAAATTTCAAGATTCTACAATAATCAGAAGTGCTCTATAATATTCAATGATAATTCAGCGGAAATGGGCGGTTACCACGCCCCCTGGCTGAAATTCTCAAATTTTAAATTTTTTCTTTGTATAAACTACCAGTTCTACCATTCCACCAAATTTCAAGATTCTACGATAATCAGAAGTGCTCTATAATATTTTATGAAAATTCAGCGGAAATGGGCGGATGCCACGCCCCCTGGCTGAAATTCTCAAATTTTAAATTTTTTCCCTTGTACAAACTACCAGCTCTACCATTCTACCAAATTTCAAGATTCTACGATAATCAGAAGTGCTCTATAATATTTGATGATAATTCAGCGGAAATGGGCGGATGCCACGCCCCCTGAATTGAAAATCTCAAATTTTCGATTTTTCCCTTTGTGTACACCACAAGCCCTATCACCGTGTAAAATTTCAAGTTTCTACGTTAACGGGAAGTTCTCCATAATTTTGATGATCTGTCAGTGAGTGAGTGAGTGAGTGAGTGAGTGAGTGAGTGAGTGAGTGAGTGAGTGAGTGAGTGAGTGAGTGAGTGAGTGAGTGAGTGAGTGAGTGAGTGAGTGAGTGAGTGAGTGAGTGAGTGAGTGAGTGAGTGAGTGAGTGAGTGAGTGAGTGAGTGAGTGAGTGAGTGAGTGAGTGAGAGAGTGAGTGAGTGAGTGAGTGAGTGAGTGAGTGAGTGAGTGAGTGAGTGAGTGAGTGAGTGAGTGAGTGAGTGAGTGAGTGAGTGAGTGAGTGAGTGAGTGAGTGAGTGAGTGAGTGAGTGAGTGAGTGAGTGAGTGAGTGAGTGAGTGAGTGAGTGAGTGAGTGAGTGAGTGAGTGAGTGAGTGAGTGAGTGAGTGAGTGAGTGAGTGAGTGAGTGAGTGAGTGAGTGAGTGAGTGAGTGAGTGAGTGAGTGAGTGAGTGAGTGAGTGAGTGAGTGAGTCAGTCAGTCAGTCAGTCAGTTACGGTTTTTGCGATTTTTGAAGCCCTATATCTCAGAAACTACTCATCGTAAAAGGCTTACATTTTGTGAGGAGTTTGTTTTTGACAAGCTCAATAAATGTAGCGAGTTTGAATATTCTAGCATCTTTGGTGTGGAAGTTAGAGGGGGGTCGAAAATGGCCTGAGTTGTTTCCTGTAAATAAGGGTGTAGTGCCAAAGTTGCTAGAGAACTTGGCTGGGCACTACCGTGCCCCTTGATCACTGATTTCTTCAGAATTCTTGAAATCAAAATTTAATAACCAACGCTTGATGAAATCTAGACAAAATTTGCCCTAATGTTCAACAAATAGAAGACTTTTGGAAAAAAATTCCTCCATTTCTTCAATGATTTTTTTTATTTCGAAATGGAAGAAGTCCAACTGTTTCCAATTTATTCTTTCCTAAAATTCAAGTACTTCACCTATAATGAAATTCTTCTGTTTTCCATTTTTGGCGTCTGTCGGCTCTTTAGCGTGATTCCCTTCAAACCATAAATAATTGTTCTTCTATAGGGTTCTTATAGCTATTGTGTTGTTGGTGTGTTTCCAGCTGTTGGCTGAAGTGAATCTGAATGAAGTTCTGGGAAAAAAGTATTGTACACTCGCAAACAGCTGATTCCCCTGGTGTTTCTATTTCGTCGTGATTATGACGAAGTGACGATCGAAGACCGACGACGAAGATGAGGGCAAAGAACTGGGCTGGGAACACTCTCTCATCGCGTAGCAGCAGCACAGCGTTACACTTGTGATGATCATCATGATGAGGATCACCACATGCGATGGTTCTCAAGCACTTTTGTACAATTGTAAAGGAGTGAGAAAGAGAGAGAGAAAAATGTATGAATCAGTTCAACTCAACTCAGCGGTGGATGTCAGGAAGATCGTGATGCGATCAATGTGATGATTTCTTTCTTCTTTTTCTTATTTCTTTTGTACAATTCTCAACTCTCCGATAACCACTTTGAGGATTGTTTTGAGATGCGCTTTCGTAATGGACTCTCGATGTGCTGAACGAGTGTATTTTTTATCGATCGCGATGAAGATGAAAAGGGGAGCAGCCTTATAGCCAGCATTGGTTTGGGATTGATTCAATTTGAAATGCAAAAATAAAAATAATATAACGCCAAGAAAAATGTATCTCAAAGATACGTTTTACTCGTACCTAAGCAAGAGAAGGTGATATTGAGGAAGAAGAATTGAATCTCCTTTGCATTTTGTCGAACAATTCAATATTTTTTTTACTCTTTTTGTTGGTCTTGTTTTGTTGTGAATGTTCAACTTGAAATGCAGCTTGGATTTCTTGTGAACTATAAGAGTCTGGATGGTGACTTATTGGGTTTTTTTTTTTTGTTGTTACAAAATCTAAAGGTAAAGGGCGATAAACTTTTAGTTTTTAGTTTTTTTTTCTTATTCAACTTCAATACTGAAGTGGTCTATTTTGTATGCTGATCGATGGTATTGAATTTAATGGTCTCACAAATGTACACTTAATGATCGGTTATTGGATTGATGTGAAGTAATAATTTCTTTTATTCATGCTCAATTGAGTTTTTTCTTTGCTTACAAAGTCGGTACTTGGTACTTGTATATCCACTTGAAGTTTATTCTGTGTGTTTTTTTAGAGATTGAGGGGCGTGAATTGCTTAAATAATGTATTTATTCTATTTTAACTTGCAATTTGAATAGTTTTTTTTTAATAGATGGTGGTTTTTTGTGATATTGCCATTTTTTTAAGATTAAGATCAAGTTCAATGATCTTGAATATTTAAATTTTGTATTGAATATTTAATTTGTAATTTTCGACTTGGTATTAAATAATCAAAACTTGTGATAAAAATAGGTACCTACATACTAACTCCAGAAACTATGATGTTAATAACAGTGATTCTTATCACTGTGATTTTCATCACTTTGATTTCTATCATTTAATTATACAACTGAAAACGTTATTATTCATTGGTATTTTATTTTAAAACTAGGGTGGAAGAAAAGTTTTGTAAAAATGCTTTAAATGTTTAAATATTTGTACAAAGGAATTACGAATAAAATGAGTTTATAAATTTTTTTATCTGATAGGGTGTTTTTTTAGGTGTACAGAAAAAGTGGGTATATTGGAAAAAAAACTAAGTTATAATTGTGGTACCCCATTGAAATTCAGCAATTATGTTACTTTTGAGTTTGGAAACAAGAATCTAAAGTGTCTATAGGAATATAATGGTTAAAATTGTGTTCTTTTGAGTGAAACAAAAAAATGATGGGACACCCTTATAAAATTTGTTAAAAGCATTTGGGATGTGAAAGGGTGTTTTTTTTTCGAAGAGGCAGTAAAATTGATTGTAATTATTCGTGTTTAACGTCTAAAAACATTAGTATGAACGTTAAATTTTCTGTCGGAAATAAAATGAATCATTGGTTTTTTGGGACCAATAACAGAATTTACTCTTCGACAAAAAAAAAACACCATTTTACAACAAATTGTTTTATGAAAACAATTTGTTGTAAAATTTTAAATAAAAACATCCTTGTAACAATGATTTCTTATAAACATTTAATATTCTTGCTTCTAATCTCAAAAGTAACATAACTGCTGAATTTCAATAGGGAACCATTACACAGCCACACAAAAAAATATAAAAGTTCTGACCTGGGGTTGCGACTAGGTTTTTCATATAGTTTTTGGGTCGCTGAAACCGAATCCGTAGTCTATTTTGGCGTATCACGTCAGGTTTTTGAAATACATATCCTCAAAAAATGTCTAAACTCAAAAAAATGTCTTATCTGACATTTTTTGAGGATATCTGAAAAACCTGACGTGATACGGCAAAATAAAGTTCGGATTCGGTTTTAGCAATCCAAAAACTATATGAAAAACTTAGTTGCAACCCCAGGTCAGAACTTTTATTTTTTTTTTGTGTGGCTGTTTTATTATTACTTCGTTTTTTACACATTTTCACTACAATTAAAAAAAAGCACCCTTTCGCATAAAAAAGAGTTATTTTACTCGTAATACCCGTGGCAAAGACAACATTTTTAACAAATTTGGCAAGGGTACCTTATTATACCATTGATTCTATCGAACTTATCGCGAATTTTCCTTATTTCAAAAAAAAAAAACACCCTTTTACCTTTTTACCAACTGTCAGTGGGTTACCATTTTTGTGCTGACTTATCAACGTTTCGTGAACATTTGGATCATTCGTTTCAAAGGCACACCATTCTCTGGAATTGCAGTCAGTTATCCCAGTATTAGAAGTCCAAAGTCCTTTAATGAATCTAATGAAGTTGTTTTTTGACACTTATTCAGACCCTATAACCATCTGAATCTAAATTGCTGTGTTCCATATAATGCTGTGATTCAAAGCTACGCGAAGCTACATCTTGCAAAAACAAGAAAACAATTTCAACCTTAGCTGCGTTCCTTTGGAAATATTTATCTACTTTTTAGTACTTAAAACTACTTTGATCTAGTTTGCTATACTGAAAAAGTAGTTCAAAGCAGATTTAAGTACTAAAAAGTAGATAAATTTTTCCAAAGGAACGCATCTCTTATATAAAAACTGAATTTGAAATTTTAAGGATAGTTAAGTAGGTCATCCTTGTTTAATTGTTTGTTAATTTAAAAATAATATCTCTTTATTTCATCTTATCATTAACCTTTCAAATTTGGTACATTCATAAAGTATTAGTCAGATTCATTCAATGAATTCTGTCTTTAATCTTTTGCAATATCTGGCGCCTTAAAGTCCGCAAGCAAGAATTTTACTTCTCTTAGATTTCAACATCTTATTTTGGGGGCACAATTGAAGTGTATAGATATCAACAGACAGCAAAACGGACCTACCCTAATGCAATTTCGTTACAACCGACGACGACGAGTCATCATTCTCACGCAACATGACGGCTGATTTCAATAGACCACAACAACATCAAGACCGTTTAGGTCTTGATGGTTTTTGGTTGTTGTTGGAGGAACACCAAACACCTGGGCTAGTCACACTTTTGTTCCAACAACCAAGATACATATTTTGTATCTGAAATATACCACACCCACGTTCTGTGATGCGTATAGGCCATAATAATACTCTCCCCCTTTTTTTTAATACCCTACGCGACATACTCACGCGCTTGTAAATACCAAAGCTAGCACATTTATAAATATCTCGTGTAAACAAAGGATTTTTTTCTGACGTATTTTTTTACTAACAAAATAACCCCATTCCGCCCCCCGTTTGTCTCAGAGTTCATCGAAAAGATACTCAACACCACCTCTTATGGGTTAGCTTGGATGAAAAAAGTGCGGCGCGCACAAATTTGTTGCCATTTAAAAGAATACTGCGCAGAGCACTGCAAAATTAAACAATTTTGTGTTTGATGTGACAGGAAATGGCAAATGCCGGACCGTTTGATTCATACGGTTATCCTTGAATAACTTGCGCGCAGCAAACCAATCGCTCTCAAAAAGTCAAAAGCCTTTACTAGCCATATACGAGTACTTCTCCTCGCGCGCAGATTGTTGGACTTTGCGAAAACAAATCAACCGCAAATATGGTTTGGTCTTTGTTCAGCAATGGAACGGCATAAATCTATCTTTTCTATTTTGCTAAATGCGAACAAAATAAACAAAGCGTCAGAACGGTCCGTCGCGTCTTATGTGTCTGTTTTCGTTTGTATCCGTGTGACGTAGCGTCGCACTGCGCGTTCCCCATTCTACAAATAACGAAAATATATATGTACGATAATAATTATTAAAAGTTCTATATAACTTGCTGATGAGACGACTCGTTGGTAAACGGCTGTGGTATAGAAATTTGCACAGATGCAATTGCTTGCGCTGTCATCTATTTTAAGCAAACGGGATGTTATGAAAAACTCTCGGATAGATACTTTAGTTTGATTTAGAGTGAAAAACTGAAATCTTTATTCGGTAGAAATCTAATTTCATGATATTTGTTTGTTGAGCTGTATGATTGACATAAAGTATTGCAAAGTTGCAACTTTGGTTGAGTCTATCAAGCTTGTTTTTCATGCGATTTTCTTGAAATTCATAAATTTCAAATTAACATTAAATGCTAAATAAAATGACATCTGTCAACTATCACAATATCAATCTAAAACTATCAAAAATCTTTCATTCTCGGAATGCGGAACCTCATTCGTATAGAAGCCTATACCATTTACACATGTAATCCCAAGTGAATTTATTGCATTGAGGACCTCATATCATCCTCTCTCACACACACACACACACAGAACACTCGAATGGCAGTTTAATTTAATATAATCCCTGCATTCGCACCTAAATCAATCCGCAATTCAACCAACAAGACAACACACGCTAGCTGCAATCCATGCCGAATTCAAGAGTCAAGACATGCGCCAGTAGGCTCGTACTCATACCTTCCTCTTCTAAAGTTAAACCTGTTGCAAAGTCCGTAAAATCGAATTTTATGACCGCAAGAAACTGCAAGTCAAGAGGGGGGGGGGGGGGCTTACCTCTGATATAAACGTGGGGCATAATAATAATAGCGTTTTGTCACATAAATTGAACTCAAGACGCAATACCTCTGGGCTTCCTTTGAAGCCAGAGAGATACCAGAGAGACATGACACATCACATACCAAACGGTCCAAGGTAGGTAACAGCTGTCCTGGTGCTGGACTATGGCTCCTGGCTTCAATGTGGGAAACCAGAAAATGGTTGACCATGTGCGGTAGAAAATTCCATCATCATTCCCGTTATAGTCCCTTTTTTTTGTAACTTTACTTTACCTCCAATAGACCTTTTGTCCATATTCCTGGAGGAACACAAGATTGTGGAAGAACAAAAAAAAAAAAGAAAACAAAAACAAAAACCTAAACTGGGACTCTAGAACGATCAAACGATCAGCTAGAAAGAACAAAACAAACGACTATACGGGCGGTTGGTTGAAGCCTCTCTTGAGTTGTCACCATTGACTAGATATTTTGTGTGTATGTCTCTTCCAACAGGGAAGTGCATTGTGTTAGAAATTCCTAATTCATGACACAATAGATAAATAGACGAATCTAGAAGGATTCCATAAATATTTTTCTTACTACATAAAATACCGCGCGTTTTGGTCATTTAGTTTGCAATGATATCTTTTGTTTGTTTGTTTGTGTTTGTTTGTGTGTATCAGTTACAAACAAAAATGTTAAATAAATAATGAAGTTACGGTATTTTATTTAAACAGATACAATAAAATTCATAGTTACGGTTATGGGTTTAAGGGACATTTTTGTGTGAAGGCAATTGGACCTAAACGAAGTTATTACAATTAAAAGTTGCCCATAGTTCACAATTTTTTTTTGCTAAAAAGGATGGATTTATTCACATAATTACTTATTAAATTGAATAGGTACTAAAAAAAAGTTGTTAGTTAGAAGTAATTGCGACTCAAAGAAAAGTCATATGTATTTCAAAAATACCAGTTTTTCAATTCTTTAAGTCACTACAATACCCTCTGAACAACTGATGTGATTGCATATATATTTTTTGAGACAATCCAGGAATCTGCATTTTTGAGGAAAAGAAAAAATAACAGAAAAAAAACTCTGTTAAAATCAAAGTGAAGTTTATTTAATTTTAACAACAATTTTCTTTAAACAAAAAAAATTAAGTATATCTGATGAGAATGAAATGATTTCTGATTAATTTTATGTGCATACTTATTGAAGTAAAACGATTAAATTATAAAGTATTTTTTACTTTCGATTTTGATTGGGTATACATTTTTTGCAACGAAGATGCTTTGATTAGGAGGAAAAAATTTATAAAATTTGTCCACCAATTTTAAAACGGCAGTCTTCTTGGCAAAAAACGTGCTGAAATCAGATTTGTTTAATACAGTTTACATTTGTTTTAAGCATGTCTTTTTTCTCCATGTCCCTTGTGAGGCTTAAATTTGCAGTGAGATAAATCTTGCACAAAAAAATTCTTCAAATAATTAAAAATGATTTAAAAATATTATTTAACTAATAGAGTTAATAGTTAATAACTATATTACATTCAGATCTATCGAGATTCAGAAACCAATAAATGCCTTTGTCGGGTGATGAAAAGACATTATTTTGAGTAAACTTTGTTTGCTTACTTAATCATTTATCCCAGATTTCAGTTCCCCAATTTCTCAAATAAAAAAAGCATCTTTTCACCTGATATGTGAAAATTTATAGTCAAAAATAACAGTAAAAAACTTTTTTTTACTAAAAAGCTATTCTCAATTTTCTTTAAAAAAGCAAAAAAAAAAATTAAATAGAAGTACAAAACTCATTAAAATTGCAGCCCTGTTTTCAAGTCACTCAATTTCATGAGAATCAACAAGAACGAACTTTGAAAAAATTATAAAAATCGATTTCTACTTGTAGTACAGGTAAAATAGTATTTACATAAAATCAAGAAATAAAAAAAAAATTGTTACACTCATAAAACTTGGCAAAAAGTTTGCTTTTGGGATAAGAACCAAGTACATAAAAAGTCTATCAAAAAAAAGTTGGATGGAAGGGTGTTTTTTCGCGGACAAGAGGCAGGGAGTGAAGGTAAAAAATATACTGAAAAAAATTGTTTGTCGAATATCATCATATGACACATGTTTTCAAGGTATTTTTTGATGCTGAATCTAATTACATAAAAATAAAGTCAATACGATTGCTCTAAGAAAAGTTATTGCCGATTAAAAACAAGAGTGCTTGTTTTTTGACTTCAACAAGTAAAATATAATCGAAACCCATGTGAAAAACATGCTACACTGATAAAATTCGGGATGAAGGTTTTATATAAAGCAGGGACAAAAGATTCATAAAGGTCTTAAAATTATTTTTGGTGAAAGGGTGTTTTTTTGATGGGTTAAGTTGTGTGTGAGGAAGGTATTATAACAGCTGACTTAAATTTTATTAATTTTTAAAACTTGGTGTAAATGTTTTGGTTGGTATAAGAATTAAGAATCTATAAAGTGTACAAAATTATCTTGAGTGAAAGGGTGTTTTTTTTTTTAAGAAATGATGAAATTCGGAATTAGTACCTCAAAAACTAGGAAAAAATTATTACACCAATTAAAATTGGTAAAATTGTTTCATTTATAACAGAAACCAAGAACCCGAACAGTCTATATACAAAAATTTTAGGTTGAAGGGTGTTTTTTTGAAAAATAGTGAAAAATCCGCGATAAGTCCGATAAAATCAATGGTATAAATGATACCCTTACGAAATTCATTAAATATGTTCGAATAATGTAAGTCTATAAATTTTTTTTTATGTAAAAGGGTGTTTTTTAGAAGTAAAGAAAATATGGGTATATTTGAAAAAATGTTTAATACTTAAGAAATATTAGTGGTACCCTATTGAAATTTAGCAATTATGTTACTTTAAAGATAAGAAACAAGAATCTAAAGTGTCTATAAAAATTTTTTTGCTTTTTGGGAGCAATTGCAGATTTTACTGTCTCTTCGAAAAAAAACACCCTTCCATCCAATTTTTTTTTATTGACTTTTTATTTTTATTTTTTAAAAGTACATGCGTTCTTGTTTACCGTTAGATTTATTATATCAGTCATTTACAGTGCATTTTCTGATTTCCGCCCAAGAATGGAATAATTTTATCTTAAAAAATAAATCTAATAATTTCTTAGACAACACAGAAGAAAAAAAAAAAAATAGAAACATTAAAGTTCTATTCATTTAAAACATAAACACCGTTTCCTCTCTTTATATCTACAACAGTTCGATGTCCTCTGATGGTTTTCTACCGTATTGACACGGCATGCAGTGTAAGTAACCACTACTTCGTCGTCTTCGATGCCGAATCCAAACAAATGCAGGTGGACATTTACTTCCAAGGCACATACCCAAAAGGAAGTCCCCCTTCCACCATTCTCCTACATCAGAATAAAACCAACAGGTACCTAACATACGCTTACATATAAAAAAAATCCTCCAACAAACGGAACAGATATCGGAACGACTTTACTGTGCGCAAAGATACGACGACGACAACAACGACATCTATACAACAACGCATCAGAACAAGCCACCAGAGAGACAGGTAGTACCGGCTTTTTCATGTGTAGCTGGCTGCTGTTGAGCTTCTTTTCTGCAACTTGTGAGCATGTACGTACTTCAAAAACTATGGTTGCCGTATGTAGTTGAGCGCATGTAATAATTACGGATTCACATCACGTTTGAGACGCGTACTAGTCAAGGCTAACACAGAAGATATTCACCTTGAATTTGTATCTGGATCTTTGAATCGAGATGTAATTTTTTTCAGTTTTTCTTTATTTCTTTTTTTCCCATCGAGCTCCAACCTCCAATGTCTTTGCGAGAGATTGTGCCATCCCAACACTCTTGTGGAACACACACAAAAAACTCTCTCAAGGCTTACGGGTAAACCATTGGCACAGGTGCCTGCCTGAGCCTATCGTCTACAAACCAACCTATAAGCTATTAACTGAGTATTTGTGGTTCGGTTAGGCTTTTAAATTGAAAGGGATTATGATGGTTAGAAATGAATAAAAACCGTCTTCTAAAACAAGAGAAGATAAAAAATCACGGAAGCAGACATAAATTCATTTCTAATGCGCATTTTGTTTTCCCCCTTTCATTTCACTTCATCAATTTCTTCCTCAAGTTCCATGATATTGTAGTGGCATTCGATTCGTCATGTATTATTATAGGAATTTGTCGAGAGATGGCCAAGAAGTTGATGCTAGTGATCATGACGATGATGATGATGATGGTAATTGTTAATGCTGAAGATGATGATGATACATTTAAATGCGAGAATAATGTGAAACCAATATAGACGATCGATGCACAACATTCAATTAATCATTAGACCCGCTAATAGTAATGCGCGGAGGTTGTGATGCGACGCTTAGCGGCGCCTGAGATATTGAGATAGATATGCTCTGTTGGTATTAATGAATATTGATCAGCAGTGTTCGTGAAGTTCGTGCAAAATTGTTTCGTTGAGAGTATAGAAAGGATACTCTCTGACTCGTTAAATACGTGCTTATAAAGTGTTTTGTGATACATATTAATAAGTGTAGAAAGGATGCGCAGAGGTTTAAGATACTATAATTGATTCCTAGGAAACAATGTTGTGAAAATGCCTGTATTTTTTTACACACAATTTTGCTTAATAATCGGATTCGGATTTTTCACTTTTGAGATATAAAATATCGCTCAAATTGTCAGAGTATTTTGTTGAGGAAAAATTTGCTTCCTGAATCAATGATTTATTTACTAAAACTTCACTAAAAACTTGTTTATTATTGGTTTCTTATAGAAGCTTTAACTTCTTTAGAGTTGTTGAAGAACGCAGTTATAAAAGACCTATCGAAGTCAACGCGGGTTTTGGAAAAAAAAAGTTCTTGGAAAAACTTTCTGAAGAACATTTCATTGAGTTATTCTATAGGGCCCCCAAAATCTTCAGTACCGAAGCTTATTAGAAGCTATAACTTCTAAAATACTTGCAGAAACATTATTAAAAATTGACTTTTATAACTATTAGTTTCAACTAGTAGCTTCAGTTAGGCTAGTTTACGTTTTTTTAGCTTCCTATATATCTGAAGGGGGAATGTTACTTCTGTAATACCTTATGGAAGTTGAAATACCAAATATACCTTGATACCTTGTATACCTACCTCGTGAGTTATTATTCAACCATATTTAAAGTAAATTAACTTCATAATCGCCTTTATTTTGTAACTTCAAATTGAATACAAATTACGACCTTAACTTTTAGTAATGGGTTCGAGGGCAATACCTTAATACATCTTTAAAAAGATACATGCAAATGGTATAAAAAAAATCTTAAACAATTTAAATCCCAGCTCCCATCATCAGTATAGCAGTGTCAGAGGTCATTAAACTTTTGCTACTGCTCCATCCGTATGGAGACTCACGGTAGTACTGACTGTTTATGTCGTTTGGTGGCCCTGGCCATGTCGTCTCATATAAACTCTATAAGAATGAATGATCAGCCAGAACTAAATGGCTGGTGCATGCCACTTTCTCATTATTCAAAGTGATAGCTTAAAATGGGTGGGTGGTCTTCCACTGTGTATCTCTGTACCTTATATTACTGATGTTGCAGTTGCACAGTTGCACACTTCTCCCTTTTCAGTGGTGTCCTCAATTTTTTATCTTTTTTTTTTTTTTTGTATAAGAATGGATTATATATTTTGTTCTGTTGGATAAAATTGATAGGAAGATATATACAAAGGAAAGTAGTTGTGTCTTTTGTGATATAGATGCAGGAGTGCGAAAAGTTATTATACTCGTGTCAAAGTTTTTTGAAACGAACACAAAAAATAAAAAAAATTACAAGTTGATATATTTGCAGATTAAAACTGAAAAGTTCTGACTGTGCACAATTATAGAAGCTATGTCAAATCTTTTGAATGGTCCACGAATGGATATCACAAGTTTGACAAACTTTAAAACTGTAAGGAGGATTAAAAAAAAAATAGAACTTATTTTAGTGCATTGCTGTTACTGAAAATTCTGAAAATTCAACTCCTTCAAAAGAAGCAATGCAAACATCGGTTTACTTCTCAAAATTATAAAAATATTTCAACCGTTACAATAGAGAAAGATTCGTCTAATAACACAACAAAGATTGTATAACATACAATAATTGTCTATTCTGTGATATAAACTATAAAAACCTGTGATATTTGATTCGTACTATAAACAGATATAATCTTTATGATAACAAAGACATCTGATTGCATTTACTATAGATGTTTCAAAATGTTAACGAAAGTAAATTGTGATATTAAATGGGGCATCTGTGATATTTTTATGTACAAACTGTGATATTAACCAAACTTACCTGTGGGCAAGACGTTTTTTTTTTTTTTGGCGTAAACATGTGATATTAAGTCGAGAAAGCCATAATGCTTACATGAGACATGTGTGTCACATAAGTCAACTGTGATATTTACTGAGGAAACGCATGATTTCATTCGAAAAACTTATGGATCACATCAAAATTTCATAATTCATAATTTTAACATTGTGAATGATGCAATCTGTGATACATCCCAGAAACCTTTGTAAGAATCTTTGATTTTATCAATATATCCAACGATATTTTTTGGGAACAAGTGGTGCATTTACCAGAGTAAAGAGCTAACCACACGGAGTAAACAGTGAATTACTTGTGATATTTAAGTAATCTGGCTTCAACAATTTATTTTAAGCCGAAAATCGAATGAAAAGATGTTTTCATGAAACCCAATAGAAGTAAAAAGCAGTTTGTGATATTATCTGATTAAACGCGTCTTTTTAATTCGACGAAAAACTTGTGATAAATATTAAAACAGCCTGTCATTTGATCATTGTCATTAATGCAATGCTGTATAGCTCCAGTAAGAATCTATGATATTTATCAAGACATTCTTTAGTATTTTCTGTAAATACGTGATATTAACCTAAGCAAAGTTTGAGTGATTTATATAATTTGTGATTTTTTCGGAGTAAAGAGTGGATTACCCGGGATATTTATACTTACAGAATCAATTAGTGTTATTGAACTTTTTAATTTGGTACATCCGTGATATTTTTTAAGATAAACGGTGATACTTAGCAGAATAAATTTTGAGCTGATAAGTCAAACCATGTTATTAAGTCGGAGAGCCCATTAGCCATAACATCTAAACCTGTGATATTAACTGAGTGAAAGCTCAATTTTTATGCGACGAAAAACTTGTAATACATATCATAACAGCCTGTGGTTTATCATTGCTATTGATGCAATCCGTGACATATGAATACAGGAAGCCCCTCTAAGAATGTTTGATGTTTACCAATGTATCATGTGATATTTCTTAGGAAAACGTGATAAAAAGTTAATCACATTAAAGGTTGATATTTTATAGAATCAATTATTGTATAATTTTACTCAATAAACTCTTGATTTTAATTTGATACATCTGTGATATTTTTAAAATAAAAAAAAAAACCTGTGATATTTATAAAGTAACCTGTGAGTTAAGTAGAGTCAACTCTATTCATGTGTTTGATATTTTCTGAAGACTCATAAATCAGCTTATGATATTTACTGAGGAAACGCGTGTCTGTTATGCAACGAAAAAATTGTGGTACGTGTCAAAACAAGAAAGTAATTATTCTCATTGTCATTGATGCGTGACATATACGCGAGAAATCTTATGAGTATTTGTGATATTTTTCAAAGCATTCCGTGATATTTATTGGAAACTGTGACTAAAAATCACGAGTTTCCAATAAATATCACGGGATGCATTGAAAAACATCACAGATACTCGATACTCGACAAAGTTATCAGTTAAGCAAACATTATATTTATAAAAATAAGTGGTATTTATGTGATATTTCCAATGCATCTCGTGATACTTACTGGAAACTCGTGATATTTACTAAACTAATCAGTTAATCACACATGATATTTACAATTTGTGGTATTTCTGTGATATTTTTCAATGAATCCTATGAAAATAATTGAAAACTCATGATATTTACTGAGGCACAGTTAGGATCAAATGATAAAAAAAGAGTGTGTGTCTGTGTACACATGTACACGCGACTGAAGTTATACTTCTCATTCAGTATATGTAAATGAATTTCATTTGATATTTTTAATTTCTATTATTAAATTAATTAATCCACACATCGTTTTTTTACATTTTTATCAAGTGAACAATAAATTAATTCTTTCATCCTCCTTGCGTCCATGTAGTTTTCAATTTATTCTGTGAAATTTACACATGTTGTGCGGTTCAGAACGTACGGTATACGCTTAACGAAACTAAATGAATTGAGCATAAAATGTGCGATATGGTTATTTTATGAGAATTGTGTGTGCTTCAGCACTAGTAGTAGCAATATGGAACTTGCAGGGTTGCTACAAAGCTCAAAAGTGAGCTGAGCTGAGCTCACAGCTCAGCTCAAATTTTGAGCTAGCTGACTTTTGAGCTATGTACCATAGCTCAGCGCATTTGAGCTGAGCTGAAAGTCAGCTGAGCTGATGGTTGAGCTGAGCTGTTGGGTGAGCTAAAGTAAAGTGAGCTGAGCTGAGCTGTGATGGGTGAGAGGATACATTGATTTTTATTTGGAAAGTATAATGAAATATGAAGATATTTTAAACTTTTATAAAACACCATAGCTCAAGATGTTTGGTTCTAGTTATTAATGGAATTATTTTAACACATGGATATTTTTATAAATAAAACAGATAATTTTTCGTGATCTTTCTCTTGGTTTTTTTTAACCCTAGAAAGATAATCATAATATACGTCTCAGAGACGTATGATTCTAAAAAAGATTTTTCGTCTTATGTTAACTCTTTTTCTCATATTTATTTAACTCATTACTTAGATTATTTTAAAGAAGTGATATAATAAATCAAATCAATTTAACAAAAACCCAGAAATTTGAATTGAATTAGATAAAACAGTTCTTTACACGCCATACGTCTTACAGACGTAGATTATCTTTCTAGGGTTAATAGTAAATATATTTCTATTTTTTTTAGTAAAATATTTCTTTTTTAATCATAAAAAAAATCAGGTACAATCCGGTTTTACGACTTTTTTCAAAATTCCGAGAAAATCGCGTTTGAAAGTTGGGGTAAATTTTTTTTCGAAAAATCCCCGAATCTTTGAACGCTCCTGGAAGCTAAACCGCTTGAGAGCAATTTTTTGGAGTGGTGCCAAATGATAGCTTGTGTCATGGGCCTACGCTTTGCACATTATCAGATTTTTAAAAAATCGCCTTCCATGTTAAACCGCCACATTATGCCTTTTTTTTCAGAATCGTGTCTATTGTTTTTTTACTTTTAAGTTCTAACGGTTTGAGAACGCGTGGACCTACAGGGATGGGAGTTGTACCAAAATGTAGGTTAGAGTCCCCGCTACCTTTTGGCATCAAAAATTTTATTTTCATTTTCTTCAAAATTCCGCGATATAGGCGTTGGAAGGCTTTGATCTAGAGACAGGGGAGTGGTGCCATATGAAAGCTTATATTCTCAGCTACCCGAAAGTGGTATAATCCGGTTTTTCGATTTTTTTCAAAATTCCGAGAAAATCGTGTTTGAAAGTTGGGGTAAATTTTTTTTTCGAAAAATCCCCGAATCTTTGAACGCTCCTGGAAGCTAAGCCGCTTGAGAGCAATTTTTGGGAGTGATGCCAAATGATAGCTTGTGTCATGGGCCTACGCTTTGCACATTGTCAGATTTTTAAAAAATCGCCTTGCATGTTAAACCGCCACATCATGCCTATTTTTTCAGAATCGGGCTTAACTTTTTTTTTACCTTTAAGTTCTCCTGGTTTGAGAACGCGTGTACCTACAGGGATGGAAGTTGTACCCAAATGTAGGTTAGAGTCCCCGCTACCTTTTGGCATCAAAAAAATTTTTTTCATTTTTTTCAAAATTCCGAGATATAGGCGTTGGAAGTTGGGGCGCTCACTTTCAGCTCAGCTCAAATGAGCTAAGCTATGCTACCTAGCTCAAATTTGAGCTGAGCTGTGAGCTGAGCTGAAATGTTAGCTTTTTGCAACCCTGGCAACTTGCCACATGTAACTTGCCACATGCAACTTGCCACACGCAATTTGCCACATGCAACTTGCCACATGAAACATGTAACTTGCTACGTGTTGTGTGTTTTTTTAAATACTAAAGTACTGCGTACTCTAAAGGTGAAACGACAGCCCTGCTACCCAGGGTGATCGCGTCATAATCCCTTTGACATTCTTGTCAAAAAGTAAATTTTCATACCCACCCTCCCATAAGAAGTATAACTTCAATAATAGTATATAGTATTTTAAGAGGCAATTTGTGTTTTTTAAACTCGTTAAATCGTTTTATATAAGAACAACCTATAATATTAACTAAAGTAACCTCTGTGATATTTAAAAAGAGAGTCCGGAATATTTTAATAAAAAATTCATTACACTAATATTTCGACAAGTTTTACTTCCGAGCCATAAATGAGACAATTTTTCATATCTACCACCACAATGTCTACTGTTTCTAAACTCTTTACACAAAAATGTGTGATGACATATTCTTCGTCGTCACTGCGTTTTCTTCCTTCCCAAGAAATTGTGTAAAAAAAATTTTTAATCCAAAAACTGACGATAAATGACCCTAAAGCTGCAACAAATTGTTAACATATTTTCCAATTAAAAAAGAAATGTTATCAAATTAATTAACCGATTATTGTACGCTTCACACAATCATGGTTATTCTGACATAACATGTGTTTCATTACAAAATATTTCAAACAAAAATTCGACACCCCTTAAAAGTACCAAAAAAAAAAACTCCAAAAAAATATTTGGATTATCTCTTTTTATTACTTCCAAATTGTGTAACCACTTTATCCGTGCTTTGAACTGTTTTCCCCATTCGAAATGGTGTGTGCACCATTCGTTTCAAATTAATCCTTCATTTTATCCACCCATAACCCCCCTCTTTTTTTTTTTGTACAAAGTAAAAAATAGAAAAAGAAAAAGAAACAAACCGACAAACAAGGCCCATAACAAAACTAACTACGACAAATTTTCATTTCAATCCACATCAACTTAGCCAGTTTCTGTATAACAAACAATAAACCAATATGTCATTCAGTGAGCTCCAGAGAGAAGAAGTAGAGAAAGAGAGCCCTCAAGCAGGAAGTACTTTAACTAAAATCGCACGCCAAACGGGTGGAGGAAGTGACCCTCTCGAAACACAAGTCATGTAAAAAAGTGAAAAAAAAAAACACCCCCTTCATCAAAAACTAAAGAAACAATCACACAAAACAATAATAAATAAAATTCTTCTTCCCCCCCAAGCTAAATAAAAATGAAGAGACGAAAACGACCAACAACGACCATAACAACAGACTCCTATTTTTTCAAATCCGCTCGACCTGGACCTGGGACAGTCTCTCTAGCTGGATGATGGTAAATCCACTCCAACCGTCACATTATGTCAGAGAGTGTAAAAGCGGGAATTCGTTCCCTGGATGCACTTCATATAAAAAAAAAACTAAAAACAAATTGAAAAAAAAAAAAAAAAATCGGACCAATGTAGTCAACTTTATTCAACTTCATAATAAATTCAACAAAATAAGTCCACTTCAATCCATCCAAAAACCCGAACCCGAACCGAAACCGGCATTGCTTCACTCCGAAGCGGCGCGGCGGCGCGCGATTCATAACATATTCAACGAATTCAAATCAATTGAATTGTGTGCTGCTGCTGCTCTGCAGTAATTTTAGTTTAATATAACGGTTAATGGTACTTAAAAGTTGAGAGATTTTTTTTCTATATTTTGTTGGTTTGTAGATTGGAATTGGAGTTTGAAGAACCTTAAAAAGAATAGTGGTGGCGTCGAATTGACGGAAATAACATTTTCAATTGCTTGTATAGTTTGTGAATTGTGTTGTTAAACATTTTGAAATAGTTTTGAAAGGGAGGGTATTTGTTTTTCTAATGTTGTATGGTTTAAAAACTCCTGTATGCAAAAATTTGGCAAGTCTATGTCTCGAGTTTCAAATAAATTATCATCTAATATTAATTTGCTTCAAATTTCCAAAAGCTTCGGTAACACTTGCTTAAATAGTTAAAGAACTCTTATAGAAGTTAAATTTTTAAATACCAAAACTCGAAAAGACTTCGTCAAATGAGTTTATGGAACTACTTAGTTAAAGCAGAAACTTTTTAACGATTTCTTTAAAATAAAAATTTTTAGATTTGATAAAATAAAAATGTCAAGTATTGTTTTCTTTTTTTTTTCTTAACGGCTCTGCTGTACCGTCCAATTAAACAAGTTTAACAAAAGCTATTTGTCAAAACTTACAGATTCATTTAGTTCTCAATTAATTTGGTTTAATAGCTTCGTTAACACTTATTTTAAACAGTGAAAGAAGTCTAAGTGAAGATATTCGTGAAAACAGACAGCTTCTTTAATTAGAATATAATAAAAACTTTGAGGAAGCTGATTGTTTTCACTAGTAGCTTCGGTAAGGCTTCTTTAGCTGTGCAATTAAAGTCTTACTGAAACTATTAAACAGAAAAAAAAAGTCTTATCAAAGCTATTCGTAAACCAGAAGGTAATAAGAAGCTTTGAAGCTGTTTCATTTCACGAACAACTTCGGTAAGACTTCTTCTACTGCTTAATAGCTTCGGTAAGATTCTTATTATCTTATCGCAACTATTCATAAAAATAGACAGCTTTTGTAAGGCTTATTGCTATATTCACATTAAAAAAAACTGTCTGTTTTCACGAATAGCTTCGGTACGGCTTCTTTTGCTCTCCAATACAAGTATTACCGAAGCTATTAAACAGGTAAATAAAAAAGAATAAAGTTTAAAAAAAAAACGATTCTTTCAACAAATTTAAAGCTGAAACCAATTCACCTCATTGTATTTGAATCTTTAAAATTTTTCAAAAAGAATTATTGACTTTTGATTAGGTACTTTAACAATAATTTTCTTCATTCATTCTCTGCAATGTAATTTAAATCTTTTATTATTTTTTGTTTATCCGAATCAGAAAGAAAAATAAATGGGAGTTCCTTCATTTTGCCCTCCCTAAAGTGACCTATTTCAATTGTTTCGAAAAAATTGTGAAGGGATAGATGGTGGAACACCACCATCGAAGAGTAGATATATGAGTCTTGAAAATTTATCGATTTGAATTCCTTTTTCCATAGACAAAAGACATCCGTTACGAAAGCGCATTAATTAAGCGCTGATAAAAAATATAAAAATAACTAAACGAATATAACTTTCTGCCACACAATTTAACACGGTCTGGCCCTTTCCAAAACATTCGTATGCGGGGGGTCTTAATAGGTCGGGCTCTATATCATAGTGGCTGAAAATGAAATAGTATGTAGTGACTTTTGTTTTTGGAATTCGAATTTGTATTTGTATGCCCTATCAGGTGGAAATAAATAAAAAATAGTTTCTATATACCCGCGTGAAATATGGGTCATTGATATGATTGGGAGGACGGAAATTGCAATAATTGGATTTAACTTTTATTTTTAAATTGGAAAAAGATAGCTTTTCCTGGAATGGAAGTTGAACTTATCGCTTTTGAAACGACACACGATGATAAGGTGGAAAGGAATTTATATTTATAGTTTATGGGTTTTTAATGCTTATTCTTGTTTTGTTGATTTGTATTAGTCTTTCTTTATTTTTATAAGTACATACATATTTTATGATGATTAGATGGATACTATACTGAGTTATTGAAAAGAAGTAGAAAGAAGACAATCTTAATTATATAGACTTACAACAAATTTTTATAGAACGGCTTAGGTTATTCTTAAAAATAAATATTTTTAATGCTAAGATTATTCTTAAAATGGGTAGGTTAGTGGAAAAAATTTATTGATTTTAATGAATTCAATAATTTGGTTAATTTATTCTCTAAATTGAATAATGGTGTTTTGAACAAATGAGATAAAATTGAAATGAACAAGTTTTCTAAACTTTTTTATTTATGTTTTAAAAAAGGAGTTTTTTATCTTGAGGATTAAAGAAATTATTATTACTTAAAAAAAAAAATTTTTAAGATGCAATTTTTAAATTTTTATAAAATTAATGTATGTGCTATCTACATTTAGTTTTAAATGGGTCAAAATATAAATAAATAATTATTTTTTAACAGGGAAAAATCACGATTTTTCAAATAAAATAGGGTATTTTCGTTTTATTATTCTTATTGAAATTCTTAAGAAATGTTTAACACAGTTGAGGTGAGAGTAGGTCAAGGTTCAATTAATTAAAAGTTTTCTTTTTACGGCTCCAACAATTTTGATAAAAAAAAATTAACAAAAAATATTTTTGAAACCGCGATATTAACGGTAGCCATTCCACTTTTTTCTTAATTTCTTTCTTTCTCGTAAACGACTTAGTCGGTTCAAAAAAATCATTTTGTAAGGAAATGTTTTAGTGCCCTTAATTCTAAAGCTTAAAACAATAAATAAAAATATTAAAAAAATTCAAATTTCTGAATGAAAAAATAAAATATGTTTTTATGAAAAATCAAATTTTTGTAAACGGAGTAATGCACTTCTTTATGCATTGTTTTTATGTATCAATTATATTTTCCTTTTATTGGCATACCAATTTTTTTAAAAGTATTTTTGAAAAATTTGCTTGAAATTAAAAAACGGCTCTAACGAAAAAAAAAAATAAAAACTTTTTGTAATGCAAAAATCAAATTGTAGATATGCTTCGTTCAGAAGTCAAAAAAATTTAAAAATATATTTTTATTCAACATTTAGAAGCTTCAATATTCTAAGTAAGTAACTGCGTTGAATTTTAATTAAAAAAAATCTGACTATAAGAACTAGTTTTTCAAAAACTCTTGAAATAAAATTAATTTTTTGTAAATAAGTGCCAAGGCATTTTTGAACAAGGATTCTTATGTCAACAGCTTGAGAAATTTTGGTCAAAAAAGGCATAGAATTTTTTGCATCGGCTCTACACTATTTTGAACGAAATCAAATAGTTTTAGAAGAATAAAATAGATTTTTGAACCAAATTTTAGTTACTTTTTGCCCAAAATAGTACCTTAATATAAATTTCTATATTTAGGTTTATTTCAAATGCCTCTCGTTAGAAAAATTAGAAAAAAAAAAACAACAACAAAATCTGTTTTCAAACAATGAGAATATCTTTATAAAAGAGGTTTATTTTCAAACAAAACTACTTATTTGTTTTCTAAAAATCAATTCGTTTACAATTTTTTTTTTGTAATTAAAAAAAAAAGTAAATGCAATTGTAAAGTTATCATTTCAATTTTCTTAATCACAATTTTGTTTAAAACTTCGATTAAAAATTAGACGTTTTTGTCAAATATATTTAAAATTGATTTGATTTGATAATCTATTAAAAATTTGACCTGATACTTATTACTTGTGGCAAGTACTAATATTTTGGGTTCCGAAAATAAAATTTCCAAAACACTTCTCAATAATCAAAGAATTGTAAGACAAGGAATACTTCAAATAGGGAAGATGGAACAAATCGAAACTTTATGGATTAATAAACTACTAAACTTAGTTTAGGTACTAATTTTTTATTTAGGTATTCAAATTAATTTTCTAAAAAAAAAACGTTTTTAATTGAAGTTTTCATTTTTTCAAGACTTTATTTAATTTTATTGTTAACAAAATCAAAATAAAATTGATTTATAATAGTAAATAAAAATTATTATTAACAATGAAAATAGAAATTAATCCTTTAGATCGTTGAAAAATAAAACAATACGTCAAGAGCCAATTCAATATTGAATATTCCTTTCCAAAGACCTTCCTCATAGTCCAAAAATAATTTCAATTTATTTTCTAACAAAAAAAAACCTCAGAAGAGCTTTGAATTAATTGAATTTATTAAATAAACGCCCACAAACAACACTCTTCAAATAACCCCAGTCAGTACCTACCTACTCCCAAATTTTTATTTGCAAAAAATAAGCCTATACCCAATAAAAAATTCCTTTACTCTTATTATAACAATCATCATTTCATGGTCAATATCATCAATAGAAACGAACGAATGACAAGTAAATAATAATAAATTGCAAACTCGAGTAGCAAATTTATTATTGTCATTGCGCCAGTGCAAACCGAACCATATTCAAGCAAAATAAAAAAAAAAAAAAATCACAATGTTGTGGTCAAGAAATTGTCAATTAACTGGTCAGAAAAAACTTGGTCAAATAAATTTCAAGTTCGAGTGGCTGCCTGCCTGCCTACTCAACTCAAGTTTATAACCCTGAACAAGTTCAATAAAATTTTAATGAAATTAATTTTTTTTTTTAAAGAAAAGAATATAACCTTGAAATAATTGGGAATTGATCTGTAATATCCCAAAAAAATAATGAATCCAAACTTACTTAAAATTTTTTCCTCCCTGGTTAAAAATTAATCCAAAAAGTCTAAAGGTAAGGAATTAAGGATCCTTTATTTTTTGTGAATAGATTTTTCAAGTTTCAAAAAACAAAGTTGTTGCACTTCACTTAAAACTGTTTCACCTTTTTTTTAAAAAGGTTCCACTGTAAGTAGCTTTGCACTTTTATATTTTCGCAAAAATTTGCAAATAATTTTAAAATTCACAAAAAAATCATCAACTTTGGATTTTTCACTTCTCAGAAAAACTTCACTAGGTTTTCATTTTTTTTTTTAGAAAAAAAGGATTAAAATTTAATTTTATTCACTTTTTTTTTTAATTTAAAAAAATTAATTATTTTTTAAAAAATTAATTTTTTATTTTAAAAATTAATTTTTATTTCAAAAAAATAAATATATTGTTACAAAATTGTTTGAACAAAAGTTAAGGCACCGTTCATAAGGCAGAAAGTGTGAATGAAGTTTCACTTATTCCTCAGATGAATACTTCACTGCAGAAAAAATAAAACGCAGCAAGAAAGAAATAAAGGAGTAAAATTGAAACGCGTCCACGACCGATGATAGCTAACATTCGAATAAGTCGACCAGCCATGGTCCATCCAATTGGAACTGGAGTTTCTGCTTGATTTGGTCGAAGACACTCATACACCAACGCACTTACCATGGAGACGGAGTGTGCCAGTGACTGCCTGCTGCTGATGTGCACTTTTCTGGTGGTGTAAAAAACGTCATTGTGAGACTTTTCCACCATTTCCACCAAAAATACCCAACTGTTAGTTCACCATAATTTCTCTGGCTGCTCAATGAAACAGAAATCCATGTGCGGTTGGTTGGAGTTCGCTGTGGCCAAGAAGTGTATAATCGTGGTGAAACTATTATTGGCAAAGTAGGGGAACGTACATCCAGTACCGCATGTTTATATATTTTGTGTAACAAATTCAACTTTACCATTTATTTTGTGGGGAATTTAATAATTCTCAAAAGGGGAATAGGAGTCAATTCCCCTATCAAACATGTTGTAGTTCGTTTGCCATTAGTTCATGTTGAAGTTGAATAAATTTTAATGGAGTTCAAATTCAAATTTGAATGTGAACTCCATTTCTATGCAGAAAACCGTTATTTAGTAATTACTTTAGGTTAAAATTATTTAAATATTTAGGTTAATTAGGAAGATAACAATGCTAAAAAGGTGGATGTGAATTATATTTTCAGAATGAATTTTTAATTAGCAGAATTAATTAAATAAATGTCATAAACATTCACTCTCAAAAATAAACAATTTAGCTGAATCAGCTGAATTAAATTATTTTTCTCATTTGTGTAAGCAATTTTATCTCTTATTTGGTTGTGTTATGTTTGTTGTGGTTTGATGGCAAAGTATTTTTATTGGTGGTAAGAATTGAGTTTGCTCTTTTAAGAGTATTAAAAAACGAACAAATTGTTGTTATTCAAGAAATAATTAAATTAAATGCGTTTTTTTTTTGAATTAGTGGTAGCGTTTGAAAAATTATACCTGTGGGGTTCGCCGGGTTGACCTCAGAAATCGGCGGCAAGCCTCCCGGTTTTGTATTGTTCCATTTCTAAGGCCAACTGAATGCTGGTGGTTTTGCATTTGCTTGTACCAGGAGTTTTTAGGACTACCTTTCTTTCTATTTCTATTTCGATTTTCTACAACCCTGATGCAAATAAAGCGTAAAATCGTTGTAAACGGAATAAATGAGATTGATTTTGAAAATCTTTCAAAATTTGTTTGGGAAATAATATTTTGTTGGCTACATTTAATACTATACCGTGAGTTATCACCGAAAGTTATAACACTTATAGAAAACTTGGAATAAGTTTTCTTTTTGTTCAGTAAGTTAATTGTCATGAGTTTTGTTAACCACTCAGAAACATAATTTTGAACGTCTTTTACTTTGGCGGACACTTTGTGGCGGAATAAAAAAAAAATTAATCTCATTCATTGTAGCTAATTAAATGCCAATTTATTGAGCAAACCAAAAATTTGTAGCACGCATAGTTTTTGAGTTATTAACTTTTTCCGCTAAAATAAGTCTGAAATGATTAAAAACAATGAGTTTAGTAGTTGACCTCCAAATTTATAGCTTTTTAAATGCTTTTCAATTCCATAAACTTGATGTTTGCAGCCTCAACAGTTTTTTTGATATTCGAAATTTCGCTAAAATAAGATTGAAGTTAGCGGACGAAAGTAGGAAAATTAATATTTGTTTGATGCCCAAAATTGTAGCTAATTAAATGCTTATTTGTTGCGAAAAAATTAAATTTGTAGCGTAATTTTTTATTTCAACTTATAGTTTCAGAAGTGCATTTCCGGTTTGATCAGCAGGCCAGTGGAGACATTTTTTAAAAATCACTTTTTTAATTTTTTTTCTTTTGTCATTAATTGTAGCTTTTCAATACCAACATTATTTTTGATGTAACCCGCTCAAGCCGTTTTTTATAATATTCTTGTTTAAAAAAGATAGCTCAAACGTAACCTTTCAAAATCTAAAAAAAAGCACTTTTTAAACTTCAAATTTGAATAACAAATGACTGAGAGCAGCTACAAAATTAATTTCTGCACAACAAATTTTGTTTTGCTACAATTTCTAGAAAAGAAAAATTTGAAAATTTTGACCGTTACATATGAAATTGAGTCTTATTTTTTTTTTTTTGAGTTTTGAAAGGTTACTTTTGAGCTCTATTTTTTAAACAAAATCTTGAATGTTTGAAAGACGGTTTGAGCTGTTTAAAGCGGTTAAAAGATACAATTAATGGCAAAAGAAAAAACTTAAAAAAGTGTCTCCACTGGCTTGATCAAACCGGAAGTGCACTTCTGAAGTTAAATTTTGAAGACCAGTGATATTAGATTTTTTTTTTTTTTTTTTTTGAAAAAAATTGGATAATTTTTCAAAAAATAAAAAAAGTTTGTACGCAATTTTAAATAAAATATGTATTACTATGAAAATACATATTCTAACAAAATTTCAAGTTAATTCATAGATCCGTTTCGAAAAAATCGACTTTTTTCTTAATTTTTTAATTTATTCACAAGAAAATTCTATGAAATCGGTTTAGTGGTTTAAAAGAAAGTCAGAAATCAAGCAAACGGTTCTATGGCAAGTACCGTTAGTAACGGTCCAAAAAATAATTTTTTCCACATTATTCTTACATGATTTTTTTTAATCAGAATCTTTAGAGAATCTTTTTTGAGAAACACAGCCTTTTAAATGTTGGTCACATGGAAAGTATGTACCGTTAATTTTGGTCCTAAAATAAAATTTCAATTTAAAACTCATAAATACAGACCCATTTTTACTTGCGATATAGGTACTATATATCAAGTTATGTATTCGTACAAAATAAAAAAGTTGAGATAACATTTTTCCATGACATTACGATGGTAGAGAATGCCAAAAAAGTGGGTCCCGGAAGTCAGTCTGTCTGTCTGTCTGTATAAGGAACTACAGCCTAAACGGATGAACCGATTGGTATGTAGTGTTATTTGGCGACTCTCCAGAGGGGTTTTTGGAATTAATTTTTTTGGACCAAAAATAACGGTACTTGTCATATAACGATTTTAGTAAAGTTGAAATTGCTCAAAAACGGCTCCAACGATTTTGTTTAAAAAATTCAAAAATAGTCTTAAGACAAGGTCTATCTTCTAATAAATTTTTTTTTTGAAAATCATTATTAACGGTACCTGCCATAGAACCGTTTTTTTTCAAATCCGATTATCTCCAAAACTGCTGATTCGATTTCAACGAAACTTTTTGTGAAAAAGCATTTATATAATTTAAATATAAACCAAAAATAAAATTTAAAAAAAAAAATAGTTTTTGGATTTTTAAAAAAATTAAAAAATTTTTTTGAAAAAATCAAGTTTTCGAAAACGGGACATTGAATTTTTTTGAAATTTTATTTTTAGATGTTGATTAGTGATTTCTACAAAATGGCATACCAATTTTATTTTAAAACTTTTTTTTCCAAAAAATTATTTATAAAAAATTAGATTTTTAAGAAACGGCTCTAACGATTTTGAAAATTTTTTTTCTGAAAATGCATCTTAATATATCAATGAAAACTGCATACTTGTTTTGGAGGGCAATTTGATTTCAGATTTTTAAAAAACGAATTTAACTTTTTTTTACCTATACATATAGTAGGTACCTACATTTTCAAAATTTCTATATAAAAGGTCTTAAAAATTTAAGCAACTTTAACTCTAAGAGCAAGTTCGTGCGACCCAGTCGTGCATTTTATTTTCGTATTCTCTATTATCGTAATGTCATATAGTCACATCCGGACCCTTTAAATAGAGTCAGCACATTCTTAATTCTTATGCTTCTCATAAGAATGCTTTTAATAAGAATCTTATCTATCTTTAAATTCGCAGAATGCAATGCAGCACTTTTAGCTGCAATGCATTCTCGCCCACAACTTGCTGCTTGCTTCTCTTTTAAGATACCTATTGACACCAGTTGTGTTTTGATCGTCAGAAGTTGAAGTTACAATATTTATTACAAATTGAAATAATAAAATATCATTTTAAGTAAAGCAAATAAATACATTGTTTTAAATCAACCACGGCACCCACGATCACTGGCGACGAGGATTAAAAATAAAAAATATAAAGAAGAACAATAAAACCACACTCAAACAATAACAACAAAATTTGTGCCCAAAATCGAAATCCCTATTTGAAGAAGTGACAAAGAATTATTGCAAAGCGATGGATGAGCACAAAAGATGTAATTCAACACGAAATAGGATTGAAAATGCAGGAAATGGTGATTATTATTATTAAATATTATATTTTAACTAAACATAGCTGTGCCAAAAAGAATTGAAGAGAAAGAAAAATAAATAAAATTAAAAAAAAAGTCTATGCCATCTACCTAGTGTATAATATTTGATGAGCAATTCATTAATGTGTTTTCCCAAAATGAAGTGAAAAAAAAAAAAACAAAACTATAATTTTTTTTGTTACAATTCTTATTTTAGTATTTTATAACGAAATATAAGTGAATTTCATAAATACCTGATCATAAAATAAATGGTCTATTTGAAAAAGAAGGCGACAAAGTTTCCAATTCAAAATTGTAAGACAAAAAGCAAAACCCTATCTAAATATTGACAGAGATACATAGTGCAAGAAGAAAAAAAAAATAATATAGCTAGCTAAGCTGTTTTGAATCAAATGACTCCAGTGAATTTTTTAATTGTCTTTTAGTGTATGTTTTTGTTAATACATATAAACAAAAATTATTCATTATTCAAAATAAAATCATACATTTTTTTTTTTCTCCACATTATTATAACATTTGTTAAAAAAAAAAAAAAAAAAAAAATAAAAATGGCTAATTCAGTAGAAAATATGAATTTAATTCTTAATTGTATTAAGAACATACAAGACTTTGACGGAACCGACAAAAACCATTTAGTGGACTTTCTACAGCAGGTTGACTATTTAGTTCCTACAATTGATAGCTTTGACGACAACAACAAAAAAGTTCTAATAGGTTTCCTTAAAAATAAATGCGTTGGACGCACACGTCCAGTTCTCCAAAGACACGGCTTAATAGAAAGCTGGAAAAGAATCAAAGAAATTTTGCTTGAGAATTTCGGTGAAAAAGAAAATAGTTTCACCTTAATAGACAAATTGAAAATGTGTAGAGTAGACTCTACTATTGAAAAGTATTTTTATGAAATAAACAAAATTACCAGTAGAATACATATTCGTATTCTATCACACGGTGACACAAACTACACAACTGATGAGGTAAACAGGATACAGGATAGCTCTGAATGTTTTTAGAGAGAATCTTCCAGAGCCTACTAAAACATTAGTTTTTAGTAGAAACCCAAGTACACTAGATGCCGCTTACAAAATAATTTTAGAAGCGCGTCACCAAAGTTATACGGCATATCAATCAAACCATATCAAAAATAATTTAAATTCGAATAAAAATCAATCAACAGGAAATCCATACAGAGGTAGGAGCAATCAAAATTCCTTCGAATTCCAAAGAGGTACTAATACGTTTAGAAACAGAAATAATCAAAACTTTAATGAGAATCAGGAATCAAGTAACACATATAGAAATATTAATAGGAATAATCAAAACTTAAACGAAAACCAAGAATCAGGAAATACTTACAGAAATATAAATAGAAATCATCAAAACCCTTTTGATAATTATGGGTCAGGAAATACGCGTACTAGTAGAAATTATCAGAATTTTAACGTCAACCAAACATTTCAGGCCTTACTTATATGGAAGAAGTTTTGTGGTCAAAACTGATCACAAACCATTAGTTTGGTTAAATTCCTTAAAAGAGCCCAACATGAAATTACAACGTTGGAAAATAAAATTAAATGAGTTTGACTTCATAATAGAGTATATTAAAGGCAAAGAAAATGTAGTAGCCGACGGGCTAAGCAGAATAAACTATGAAAAGATCGACAATGCAGATGAAGTTTTAATAAATCTCAACGAGATCTTTGATGACGAAATTGACACCGTGCACAGTGCAGACACTGACAGTGCCGATTTTATATCTATTACTGAAAAACCACTGAATATTTTTAAATACCAATTCGTATTAAAAAAATCAATAAGGGAATCCACGACAAAAAAAAATCATTTTTAAAAAGAAAATACGAACCACGTTGTATATAAATTCTGAAAGCAATTTATTAGAATTAATGAGAAATCAATTACCCGAAAAAGGTTTAATAGTTGTATTTTGTGAGGATAATGAATTGTTTTTGACTTTTCAAAACAATTACGTAAAATATTTTTCAAAGAATAAAAATCTCAAAGTAATGAAAACTAGTAAAGTATTGGAAGATTTAACCGATAAAGAAAAATTGTTGAAAATCATTGAATATGAACATTTGAAAAATAATCATATTGGGATTAGCGAAATATTCTTAGAAATGAAAGCTAACTACTATTATCCAAACCTTCAAAAAGAAATTCAAAAATTCATAAATAATTGTAACATATGTAACTCAGCTAAATTTGACAGGATGCCTATAAAACATAAATTTAATATAACAGATACCCCTGCAAGACATAACGATATTGTTCACGTAGATATATGGTTTCCTATGCGAAATGTCATGTATTTGACAACAATTGATAAACTCACCAAATATGCTACGGCTCACCTTTTAGAGGACAGAACATGGATTTCAATTACTAAAGCACTTAAAACCCGAATGCAATATTTGGGAAAACCAAAACTTATCGTTACTGATAATGAACTAGACACAGTTTCAATAAGACAATTTTTAACTTCATATGACATTCAACTTCATGTCACAACTCCTTATTTGAAAACTGGCAATGCTGACATAGAACGCTTGCATTCAACATTTAATGAACACATAAGACTGTTTAATGCTGATCCTTGCAACGAAGATAGTCTTGATGAAAAAGTTTTTAAAGCTGTTGTTTTATACAACAATACAATTCATACAAGTACGAAAATGAGGCCAATAGACTTTATAAACAATATTATTTCAGAGGAAGAAATTACCTCATTGTCTAAGTTATTACATGCAAATAAAACAAATAAAATAAATAAGTTGAACGAAAACAGAGAAACTGTTACTAATTTTGAAAATGAATTCGTTAGAAATAATAGAATAGGGAAGTCAAATCCTAAGTATATAAATATAAAAAACTATAAACAAGCAGGAAATCATTTGATATCTGACAAACATCCAAAAAAATCTTATAAGAACCAAGTCAAACGCAAAACTAAATTCCAAAATTATCATTACAGACAAAATGATGACGTTGGCAATTCTAATGCTGTTAGTTCCTCTAATCAGCGGACAACGAATTGACATTACCCCAATTCATAATGACAATGGGTATACCATTGTCAGATTCGAAGAAACTAAAATAATTGATCATTACAATAAGTTTTTACACATTGTAAACATATCAAAATATTTAGAGGCGACAGAAGCAATTGAAACAAGCTTTAAATCCCTTAAAACAAGTAATTCAGTAATGGAAATTGGAATGACAATTATTGAAAAAGAAATAATTTCAATAAAACAAGAACTGTATTCCTTTAGAAACTACATGAAAACTACACGCCAAAAGCGAGGTTTAATAAATATTTGGGGTAACGGTATGAAATTGTTAGCAGGAACTATGGACAGTGAAGACTCTAAGGAAATATATTCGTTTATGGAAAATGTAGAAAAGAATATGAAACAATTAACTGACGAAACGAACAAACAAGTTGAAATAAATAATAATATGATTCAGAATTTTGAAACCATCAGAAAGCACATCATAGAAAACGATGTGAAAATGAATCAATTTTATAAAAACATTTCGACTTTGACAGAAGACATTCTTTTTAAGACGGACAAAAACTCTTTGATCCTACAGCTTTACATGTACTCATGTAATTTAAAAAATGAAATCTCTAAAATTAAAGACAATATTTTGTTATCAAAAATAAACTTACTAGAACACGATATGTTTAATATTGATGAAATGAGAGATTATAACATAACTATTGAAATGTTACCACTTATAAAAACTATTGTGCTATTGAAAAATAATCTTATAATATTCGTTGTATCAATTCCGATATTTTGCAAAGAAAAATTTTATAATTCAGCCATTATACCTATTCCAAACCTAGATTCAATGGAAATTGAATTTGATATAACATTTGTAATCATAAATGAGATGAAAATTTACCTCTCAAATACAGAAAATCTTTTAAAAAATAATTTAATTCCATTTCCGAACAAATGTATAAGAAATCTTTTAAATGAAAATAATGTTTGTAACTATAAAAGTAACAAAGAAACTTCAATAACAAAAATTAACGAACACACCATTGTAACTAAAAATCTGGAAGTCATTGAAATTGATCAAGACTGCATTGATCAAAAAATTGTCATTAAAAATCACAATATTATTAGTATTGAAAACTGTACAGTAAAATTAAAAGAATTCGAAATAAGTGTAAAACAGAAAACTTATTATGAAACTTTTGTAATACCGCATTTTATAACCAATACAAGTAAAATATTTAGTAACTTTACATTATCTGATTTAAATTTAAGGAATATTGAAAATAGAAAATATATAAAATATGTTGAAAATAACCACAAGGTAACTTCAAGTTTAACTTTTGTATTAATTATGTTAATTATAATTACAATTTTATTATATTTTAAATGTAAATCTAAAGGAAAAGCAAGCAATACTATTGAATTAAAAATTAATCCTTGTTCAACGGAGACCGTTGAATCTATGGGGGGAGGAGTCACATCCGGACCCTTTAAATAGAGTCAGCACATTCTTAATTCTTATGCTTCTCATAAGAATGCTTTTAATAAGAATCTTATCTATCTTTAAATTCGCAGAATGCAATGCAGCACTTTTAGCTGCAATGCATTCTCGCCCACAACTTGCTGCTTGCTTCTCTTTTAAGATACCTATTGACACCAGTTGTGTTTTGATCGTCAGAAGTTGAAGTTACAATATTTATTACAAATTGAAATAATAAAATATCATTTTAAGTAAAGCAAATAAATGTCATATGTGATATCCAGGATCAGTGGCGGATCTAGAGGGGGGGTCGTGGGGGTCATGACCCCCCCCAAAACTCCAAGCATACATTCTCAAAAAATAAAATAAAACTAAATTAAATATAAAAAAGATACAAATATGTATTCTTAATAATTTTGCTAATTTATAATTTAATAGTTTTCTTAAGTTTTTTAGAATTACTCCAGTCAAAGCGTCATTTGTAGAGCTGTAGCAAATCGTATGTATTCGTTACTAAAATGCGGGTATTCACTTCAGTAACGAGTAATGAAACGTTACTTTCTAAACAGTATCGTTACTCGTATGTTTCGTTACTGGGTACTAAAGTAACGAAACATACGAAACGTACGAGATACGAAACATACGAATAACGACGCGATTCCAGTTTCAATACTAAATCCGATGTAAGAGATAGGAAATGAAGTGATACACTCAATTTGTCGCATTTCGCATCTCGTGTCGGTATCGTAACCATATTCAGAATGCTAACTGCAGATAATTATCTGGAGTTTACTTTTGTCTCGATTAAAACAGCAGTGCCAAGGTTCAATAATCATTGTGTTATCGATAATTTATACAGAAATATCAAAAGAGACGTTTTTGTATTTTCTCTATTTTGCCGAAATATGTATATCCACGACGTTACCAATCTGTTTATGGCCTTGGTGTTAATGGTATTGATATTTAGCTTAAGAATGTACAAAAGTTTTTTGGTTTTTCAAAAAATTAGTTTATTTTCGGTGCAAAATTTTCAACACAAAAAAAAGCAGAGAAAACGAGGTTTGAAAATCACTCTCAATAAAAAAAATAAACGAAAAATTGTTCGACATGGTTGTATTGAAGTGTTAATATTTCTAGATCTGCGCGTTGTACTTTAGAAATAAAGGTCTCTAAAGAATTGTGATAAGATTAAGATAAGAATATAAACAAAAAATTACCAAAGTGTTGTCTAAAAATTTGGAAAAAAATCAAAAAAGTTTCCACGTTTGATTAAAAAAAAAACGAAAAAAAAACAATATAGCTACCTTTAAACCCTTATTACTTGAGAATGCCGCAACTAATTTAAATGTTTATGACCTTAAAATGTAGCTTAGATTATAGAAATTGTTTTTGGTTTTTTTCAAAAAAAAAAATTTTTACACCCTTATACCAATGTACGAAACATACTTAAAATACCAAACATACGAAACGTATCAAATACATGAAATATACGCAATGTACGAAACATGCGAAAGTAACAAAATTAACGAAAAATGCGAAACACACGAAACATACGAAATATGCGAAAAATGCGAAACATACGAAAGTAACGAGTAACGATATTATTGATGCGGGTATAGTATCAAAAGTAACGTATACATGCTGGTACTCATTTTGTCGTTACTTTTACAGCCCTAGTCATTTGACCTTGCGCTGAGAGGCACTGTCTGTTTTTATTTCATGGATCGATAGGGGTATATTTAAAAGGCGTAAACCCAATTTTTCACCACCTGATCATTCTTTTTAGCGGAGTTATTCACAAAAATGCATTTTTTGGGATATTTTACTTCTAAGCTAATATCTTTGCTCCAGATTGTCGTAGACCAAAAAATAAACATACATTCTCTTCCTTATAATATTTTCTATCGTTGTATGTAATTTCATTGTATTTGAGTGAGTAAATATAAAATGGCAGCCATTTAAAGTCAAATTCTTGTTGTTAAAAAACACATTTTTGTCATTATTTCGAAAAAAGCTTATATCATGATTGACATTTTTCTGGCCTATTTTGTAGCCCTGTTCATGTCCTGCATTTTAAAGAAAAAATGAGCTCTTTATCACCAAAGATGGCCGAGCTATTGATAAATGAACGCATGCAAAACCGGTGCAAAAACACCCAAAAATATTGTTTTTTGGGAATAACTCGACTTCAGAATGTCCTACGGCAAAAAAAAGGAATGAATTGTTCGTTACAACATTTTCTATCAATTTAGTGCACAATCTTTTTTTTGAAACAAATAAAAAATAAGTAATATTAAATCAAAGTCGTTTTTTTGTTTAGCAAACTCTTGCCTTATTATTTTGCAAACGCTGCAAGTATTGGCTATTAAAATAAAATATTATTGTAGTCCTTTAAATTATCTACAATTAAAAAAAAAAATTAGCTCTCTCAACAACAATAGGAATTTGGAATGTTGAAATATGCATTAAAGTCATGATGTTTTATTGTGAAATCTGTGGAAATGGAAAACTGAATAAATGGAAAACAGAGAGACATGTTTTAGAATTTTCAGAAAGATTCGTAGATATATATTAAACGGTTAGATAAACAAAAAATTGTTCAAGGCGCCTTTTTTAGAGCGTTCAATTTCCTTCAAGAATTTGTAAAGAAATTTGCTAAAAAGTCGTTAATGATAATGATAAAAATGATTTTTTTTAGTAAAAGCTTGATGTAAAAATGGAAAATTGCGAAGCAGAGGACATTCCCATTAATATAAAGAGTTCATATTTGGTGTGCATATTCTAGAGGTGTCTAGCAATCGATTTTTTGGAGTACAAAATAAAAAAAAAATAATTTCGATTTATTTGAATGCATATGCATATGCAGATAAAAATCATAACTTTCCTAACATCAATCATATTGTCACTTTTTTGCCTTAGTTTATCTCTCTTTAATTTATTTATTTTTTTTAAGAAAATTTAAAGCTATGTTATGTCTTCTAATTACCTTTACCTATCATATTTTAAAATAAATATAGAATACCTACATTTTTTTTAAAATACCAAAAAATATCTTTCGAAGCCAAAAGTGAAGGTTTATTCAAATGTAAAAACAATACCAACTCTAGTGACCTTTTAATGGTAAACAATTCCAGCCCAATACACAATCTCAACTAAGTTTTTTGTTTTTTTTTGTTAAGTTTTCATAATTTATATGTACATAAATAATTTATATGTAAATGATTTATATGTAAATGATTTTGTTCAAATTAAAAACATATTTATAAAAATTTGAATTTGGTTGTCTTTTTTTTTCATCTCGGTCAGTGAGATTAAAGAGTGTTATGACCCCCCCCCAAACAAAATTTCTGGATCCGCGCCTGTCCAGGATCCAGCTCGAGTTACATTTTTTTTCGCAAGGAAAAAAACAACCATAAATGAAAAATAGTTATGGTACCGGACAATCGTTTAAATGTACGACTGGAAAAAAAAGTTATCAATTTGAAATGGGTTTTCAAAACTAACATTTATTACAAAATTAAGAATTGTAAATGCTCCTTTTTCTCATTGTTAGAAGAAAGGTGTTAAAAAATTCAGCAATCCACCAACCATTTAAATATATTTCATTTCCGTCTTGATTTTTTCATAATATATTGAATAATATTAATTAATCCACATTTTTCTCGTATTTTTATTTACATAACATCTTTAATATTTTTTCATTACTTAATCAATTTTAATCAGTATTTTCCTAAAGCTTAAAAAAAAATGTCAGCTCACTTCGCTTAACCTTCATACTTATAAATATGCAACAATTTAAATTAATAAAACCGAAAAATTCCGCAAAGTGAAAATCTCTTGTCTTTTTCATCTGACTGCATTTTAACCCTATAGACAAATTATAGCCTGTCAAATCTGATCGCATATAAAAAAAAATAAAAATACCTACTAACCATAAACCATAACCTTACCCACCAACAAAAAAGAGAAGAATTCGAAAACCATCGATTAAAAAATATTAATCAGTCTGTGAAATCTTTAAAAATATTTTTTTTACATTTTCATTGAAGATGCTGCATCAGAAACGAGGTGCTTTGCAGTGAAACTTATTACTATCATGGGAAGCTGTCGTTTCAGTGTCCGTTGCATGTTTTTCATTCGTAATTCACGGTTTGTTGTGACGTCGCGACGTCCTTATAAAACACATAAATCCACTGTAATTTTTTTTTGACTGAGACTCCTTAATTATTATTGTTTCACTAAGAGTTTATTTTTTTGTTAAGTGAAATTTATTACGTAAATGCAAAGTGTATTCAAGGATCGAACAAAAAAAAAAACTGGCACTGTTCGATTTGATGGTGCACCATCAACAAAAAGAAAAAAAAAAAACACCATCGTGTCGGTCGTAATTCAACATTTTCGTTACATAATCGTATGTGTAATTCTGCGTTTGATTCCGGACTCAAGTTGTTGCACAGAGATGGACTGTCGAATGTTGGTATCTTTTGTCGGCGACTGCAACTTCGGCCAAGATACACACTTCCAAGCTTAAAACGCACTAGAGTTTGGGTGAAAAGTCTGTCCCGCCCTAATATCCATCGAAATGTCAGTCAATGTCTTCTATTTTTGTTTTGTTTTGATTAACAAAATACTCTGTGCAGACTCCCACATATCCACATGGCACATGCGGGGATATGTTTTGATTTTAAAATTAACTGCATTAGACCGGGATTAGTTCGAGTATATGGTCTCTGTGTGTCTTCGAGAGTTGCAACTTATAAGTCGGAGAGTCTTGTTTTGATCATTTGGTAACAAGATTAACTTCGGAAAGTAAAACAAATAAGAAGTTGTTCAATGAATTCAAAAAAACAGAAACAAAACAGAGAATGGTTAATACAAATGTATTCGACTTGACATATTTCGGTGCAACAATATTGACAGCTGATGGAAATGGAGGAGAATTTGTTCATCAATACGTAAGATAATAATTATAAATTTTGTGTTACGAGTATTTGTTGAAGTGTTGGACCGTGAAGGGATTATGATTTCCGGTAGGTTTTAAAGAATTTATTGAAGCATACAAATATGTACATAATTATATAATATTTTGGGTTGAGATTATGAAAGAATTTGAATGGTCACTAAGACAGATTTGGTGAGATAATGGGTGATATGCATAAAAAATAGCAAATGCTTTTACTAGAGAATTTTCAAGTATATACTATTTTTCATATGCATAACAATCAAGTAAATGCTGAAAATTAAGTATTTACTATCATTCATAGTATCTACTTTTTTGGATGAACTTTTTCAGTAAATACTTTATTCCATATGCATAAAAACTAGTTAGTACTTTTTTTCTTTAGGAATTACTAGATTTTTTCAAGATTACAAAATACCAACTTGTAAAATTGATAGTACATACTTTTTTGTTTTAAAACCGCAATTATGAAGCCAAGAAACTTATGAATAGCAGTCTTGAGTCATATTTTGACGCAATCTTTTCATGGTATTTCTTAAAAATTGATGGTTGTTAATATTTATCGAAATGGCAGAATTTGTATGTATCAATTATCAAAAAGTTTAGAATGATCGATTATCGGGCTCAGAGTTAAATTTAAAAAAACTTTATCAATAAGTCATTATTGTAAATGAATAGTAATTTTTTTTCAATAAGTTTTTATTTTAAGTAATGTCAAGTTTTAAAACTGTTGAGATAATTTCATCTCTGAATCATATTTGAATTGCCAACAGTATATTAACTTTACTAGCCATGAATAATATATTTTAAGGAATTCGCAATGAAAAAAAAAATGCAAAACTGTGTCGCACGTACTTGCTCTTATGTCAAAAATTGCTTGAAATATTAAAGCTTTTTACAAAATTATAAAAGATTATTTTTAAAAAATATAAAAAAAAACTTTAAAATAATATAAAATTTGGTTTAAAGTTAAATAACGTTTTTTTTTTTAATGCATCACAAAGAATTGGAAATCTAGAGCCGCTTTTTTAAAAAGAAGTTTTTTTTTTTCATATAAAAATGTTCACAAATTTTTTTAAAAATAAAAATGTTATTCCATTAAAAAGAAGATATATTAATTGATAAATAAAAATAAAGTTTCAACAGATAGAATTTTCATACAAAATTTCGATCTTTTTTTAATCAAAAATGATTTTATTGAAAATTTTGTTTTATTTTAATATTAAGGCCACGAAAAAGTTTTTGTTCATATTTTTTTATTGAAATTGGTGGTGTCGTTTACTAGAAAACGGTTCTATGGGAAATACCGTTTATTACGGTCCATATTTTCAATATTAAATTTTTTAAAGAAAATCGTTAGAGCCATCATGTAATATCTGACTGTTATCTCAAGTTCAATTTTTTTATGCTGCTGTTAAGTTCACTTTTGACTCACAAAAAAAGCACGAACAGATGTTCACATCACAAACTCAAATTTAAGAAACAGTAAAAATTTGTATTGGATTAAGTACACGGTAAAACTTTCAGAACAATTTATTTGTAAGCCCTAGTACGCTGCTAAAGCTAAACGAAAATTTGTCTAGGTCTCCAAAGTCAAAAAACTCTTTTTTAGCAAGTAAAATGACCTGGACAATTAAATGCTAGTGACAAATGATTTTAATTTTTCCAAATGTGCGGGCAAAGCTAAGAATTTCGTTGGCTAAGCTGAAAATAATTTTTCGTTCAATTTAGTTGTGCTTTTTTTTGTAAGAAAATTTTCGTATCTCTTCAGCAGCATACGTACCAGGCTTAAATTCGAAACGAATACCATCAAAAAAAGTATTTACTATCATTTTTGGGTGAATTCTAGTATTTACTTGGATTAATTTAGTATCTACTTAAAGTATTTGCCTGCTAGCAGGTACTTTTTTTATGCATACGAAATTAAGTAAATACTATGAATTTTACCTTTTACTAGAATTTATAGTATTTACTTTCACCTTTTACTTTAAGTAAGTACTACTTTTTTATGCATATCACCCATTATTATGGAAAATGTGTGACGTCACATTTCCACTATATAGCTTATTTGTAAGATTTAATCCTAAACGAAAAAAAAAATAAAAGATTTTTACAAATGCCATAACTAAATAGGGTAAATAGGGCAAAAATGAGAGACTACAAAAAATATTGTTTTATAAACGGTAGGTCGTTGAGAGTAGAATTATTTGTTACAAGAATGACAAAGGTGTTGAAAAAATTCAAAAAAAAAAAATTCAAAACTGAGTTATGAAAGGTTTTCTAAAACAAAAGCAAGGAGTAAAAACCTTCGACAAAGGGGTTATTATCGGTAGAGGAAATGTCTTACGACAATTTGAGTTAACCATTGTAAAGCTTATAAAAAAAATTAGGCGTTCAATTTTTGCAGGTGTGGTTTTTGGTAAAACAACTATTTTTTGCGTTTTTTTCAATTCGCCTGTATTTTTTTTTTTTGTTATGTTTGTTATTTCATAACTTTGGACTGAGTGAACCAATTTTGATAATTCTTTTTGTATTGGAAAGATGGTGGCTGCAATATGGTCCCATTTTAATTTCGTTCATTTAAAGCCATAGGAACATTTAGAAATACCATAAATACCATGGTCCATGGAAGTCGGTTTTGTTTTTTGATAAAAAAGATTATTAAGAATTTTTTAAAGAATCCAAAAATTCTCGAACTTACAAGACTGATAGCACAAAAAAAAATAAAAAATTTTTGGAAACCAAGTACCGTTATACTTTCCTTATATGTAGAAATAAACCCAAAAAATTCAAAAATCATATGATAAATATCTTTAAATATTTTTTTTAAATCGATTTTTTAAAGCAAATTTTTTGTTCTTAATTTTAAATGTTTGTATGTGTTGAGAGTAGTACACTTCCTTGCAAAGATAACAAAATATGATATTTTTCGAGTGTTTTTGAAAAGCAAGCCGAATTTGAGAATTTTTGTTAAGTAATTTTTTGTAGATAATTATATTTCCTATCGATATGGATCTTTTAAAAGTTTTAGAACTAAAGTATTGTAAAAAACGTAAGAGAAACTATTAAAAAACCAAAGTAAAACAGAGTTTTTTTTATGTTTTTACTAAACAGTATATTTTTAAGAAATTTTTTTAAATTTTAACTTCATTTGGCATTCAGATAATACATAAATACCTATAACCATTCATATGACATATATCTTTGAGCGATTCATATGCTACAAGTTGGATAATCTTAAATTCAAAAAGTAAAAATCATCACAAAACGTGAGAAAGAAATCATAATCTCAGTTTTAATTTTGACATGGTTGACTTTAAGAATCTGTAGCTTTCTTGTAGGCATTGTACATATATGTATGACTAAGCCATATAATTAAAGGTGAAATGATAAGCTTTTCGGTGATATATAATTTATTATAGGTTGTCATACAAAAAAATTGGCAAATGGTTGATGGAAGTAAAAAAAGTTTGTTTATTTTTTTTTTTTTTTTAATGAAAATTTATTGCATTCCAGCTCTTTTTGTTGATGTGGTACAGACAATATAAGCTTTCAGATAGTATGAAATTTGTAGCAAGTTGTCAGGAAAAAACTTTGGCAAAAAAGTTGTGCGAAGACAAAGAATAACATTTTTTTTAACTTTTTTTCATAAAAAAAATAGTGATTTCTAGAATATAATTTTATTCCTTAAAAAAAATTAAAGGTTTTTGTAAGTTTTAATATAAAATGTTTGACAAATGATAAAGAAAATAAACATTTTTATTGAAAAAAAAAAAAATAAAACCGACTTCCATGGATCAAAACTTTGTTTTATGGTTTTTCTCATAGTTGCTATAGCCAAAACTGAATGAAATTGAAACAACATTGCAGTTACCAGCTTTCTAATACAAAAAGAATTATCAAAATTGGGTCACCCAGTCCAAAGTTATGAGGTAACAAACAAACAAAAACAAAAAAATAGACGAATTGAATACCTACTCTTTTTTGGAAGTCGGTAAAAATACAAAGATAATTTTATTTGCTTATTTTTATCTAAAATATGATAGGCTTCAAAAAGTTATCCCTTTTCTTTAAAAGTCTTAATCTTTAGCTTGAACATGTTTTTTATGACGTTTTCACGTAAAATCACCGTCCCTAAATTGACTTTACAGCGAACACTTTTTTAAATAATTCCCAATATCTACAATCCTCAAACTTTTCAAATATATGTCCTTTTAAAGTTAAAATTACTTATCCCTCACTTACCTCACCAATAGCATGCTTTTCTTTCAAATCCTTAGCAATTTTAGCAAATTCCTTTAGGAACTGCTTCTCAAATGTTCTCAAGCATCCGCGATATTCACAAACGAGTAAATCACGCGCCTGTCTTATCAATATCGAACGCGTTTTCTCATAGTAAACTGGATAGACATCCTTCAGATAGCTGTCAACCAATTCATCAAATTCCAAATCCTAGAAAATTTAAAATCCTCTTTAACATCACAAATACCGAAAACCTTCTCACGATTTTCCATCCAAAATTATTGTTGTAGGTACTTACCACTTCCTCAAGCACTACAGCTGACAAGTTCAACAACACATCATCGCCCCAATTATCCTCTTGGTCCTGCTGGTCCTCAACATCTACAACTTGAGTGATTTTAGTCACTTCTGGTGATGATGATTCAACTTTTGTTTCATCGACAAGAAAACACGTTTCCGGGACCAAGCTGCATGCAATTCGATTCGGGCTGGTGCTAGTGATGATGTTATTGTTTTTGTTGTCATGTTGTAAACTCTCTGCTTTATCTAAATAATCTTCATTGCATAGTTCATCCTGCGGGTGATGACCTGTCAATCGATCCTTACACTTTTTTAGATAATTTCGTACACGCGATTTGCTACGACGAACTTCACCGACCCGATTGGCTTCGATTGCTTGTGGGTTATTCTCGGTGGATGTGTCTGAACATAGGGCTGCCGAGGACAAAGAAGTAGAGCAACTTTGTTGCAAGTCTTCGTCGATGTTTACTACTTCGCACCTTTTTCCTGCTGCACCAAAACTATTTCTGCCACTACAACCAACTCCATCTGGTGGTTTGGTTGGATTAACCTGCAAAATACAAAGTAAAGAAACTAATTATTAGGAAATTCAAATAAACAAAGAAAAACCTGAAATAAAGGAAAGGCTGCATTCACATGAATTTCACCAGCATGGTAATTTTTATTTACTTGGATTAACAAAAAGACGCTTGACTAAAAATCCCAAATAATTGCAAATACAAAAATCTTGCCTTAAAGGATCACAGATTTGTATTTGCAAGAAAAAAAAATCAAAATATGTTAAGTATTACAAAGAATTCATAAACATTTTGGTTCAGATTTCAATCCTGTGTTGACTCAAAGTTAACTGGTGAATAAAAACAAGTAGGCTATTGATTATGTCGAAAAAAACAGGGTAATAAGGAACTAAGACGTTCACGGGTTTTTATTGCAGGAATCGTTCAATGGGTTATAAAAGAAGATAAAACCGCGGAGTGCTATTAAATGAGAGGGTGGAAACTGAAGATAGGGGTGCAAAAGCCCCCTTTTTGGTTTTTTCAATATACCTCGTAAACCAAGCAAAATTTTGATATATTGCACATAAAACTTTTTGTAGAGAATTAAATTTCCTATTGGAATAATGTTTTTTTAAAAATTGAAAAAAAAATTTTCATACCAAAATAGTCGAAACAATCATAAAAAAAATATCAAAAAAATCGATTTTTTGAGTTTTTTTGCTTTTTTACTTGTACATTTTTGTTGGGTTGAGATAGACATAAACGTTGCTCCAAAGAAAAAAAGAAGATTAAATTTCCTTCAAAATGCTGTACTCACTAAATTTTTTCATTGAAAATTGACCGAAGTATGGCCATTTTAATCTATCTTTTTTTTCGCATTTTTAGTTTTACTCAGTAAAACAGAAACATTTGAGGGGAAAGTATGATTACTTAAGCACCAAGAACTGATAATGAGATTTTGTAGAGGGGTTAAATACAATCATTGTTTACTATGGGAGGGAGGGTCAATGTCCCCCCGTTTTGGAGGGAGGGGCAATTTTCTAAAAAAAATACTTAAAATTAAAAAAAATTATTAAAAAACAACGGCAACACTTACAGTTTTGATTGATACTTTTTTCAAAAGCTAGAATTATAAACTTAATATTAATTTTAAAATAAAGTTATTTTAATCAATTATTTTCGAAATAAACGAGTGATTCCGATAAAGAAAGTATTTTGTCTATTTTTCAATTTTCTCAAAAATAGAAGGCATAGGAACATTATGATTTTCATGATTTGATAAGAAATTAATTAAGGCAGTTTACTTTGTCGATCAATTTCGTATTGAGGTCCACAGTTTTTGTGAAAATTGTACTCAATGTATTTTTAAACTTTTTTTTTCACAAGTTTTGACTTTGAAATCGGGTATTTCAAAAACAATTGATTAAAATAACTTCATTTTAAAATTAATATTAAGTTTATAATTCTAGCTTTTGAAAAAAGTATCAATCAAAACTGTAAGTGTTGCCGTTGTTTTTTAATAATTTTTTTTAATTTTAAGTATTTTTTTTAGAAAATTGCCCCTCCCTCCAAAACGGGGGGACATTGACCCTCCCTCCCATAGTAAACAATGATTGTATTTAACCCCTCTACAAAATCTCATTATCAGTTCTTGGTGCTTAAGTAATCATACTTTCCCCTCAAATGTTTCTGTTTTACTGAGTAAAACTAAAAATGCGAAAAAAAAGATAGATTAAAATGGCCATACTTCGGTCAATTTTCAATGAAAAAATTTAGTGAGTACAGCATTTTGAAGGAAATTTAATCTTCTTTTTTTCTTTGGAGCAACGTTTATGTCTATCTCAACCCAACAAAAATGTACAAGTAAAAAAGCAAAAAAACTCAAAAAATCGATTTTTTTGATATTTTTTTTATGATTGTTTCGACTATTTTGGTATGAAAATTTTTTTTTCAATTTTTAAAAAAACATTATTCCAATAGGAAATTTAATTCTCTACAAAAAGTTTTATGTGCAATATATCAAAATTTTGCTTGGTTTACGAGGTATATTGAAAAAACCAAAAAGGGGGCTTTTGCACCCCTATCTTCAGTTTCCACCCTCTCATTTAATAGCACTCCGCGGTTTTATCTTCTTTTATAACCCATTGAACGATTCCTGCAATAAAAACCCGTGAACGTCTTAGTTCCTTTCTAAACTACATAATCAATAGCCTAAAGCTCCTTGGAAAAAAATTACAATTTAAATGATTTTTTAAAGGTAGAAAAGGAAGAAATAAAGGTCACCAAAAGAGTGAAATAAAATGTTTGTTCAGTATACTGCCGTGTTACATAAACTTGACGTTACTAAATTATGTTGATTTTTTTGATCTAGGATCAGTTTTGACCACCTGGATATTTTTATTAATTAATTCTTTGTTTTTCAAAGAAATATATATCTTGCTTCTTTAAAGTACAAAAAGGCTAGAATCAAAACGACTGAAAACAAGTCAGTACAATGGAAAAGTTATTTTTCAAAAAATGATAAACTCACTATTATTCAAACTACGAGTACGTATGTAGTTCTGGTTCTCCACATTCCAACGCTTTACTTTACCAGCCTTAATAACAACAACATCATTTTTATCCCACAAATCGGGTTTATAAAAACAGGTAAAAACTGAAAATGGATCAGAATTTTGCTTTTTCGATGTTCTAAGAAATGATAAAAAGTTTTAACAGAAAATTATAAAATTCAGAAAAAGTACAAAAAATTCCATGAAAAAATAGTAAAAATGATAAATTTTAGACGGAGTTCAAAAAATTTAGCAGCTTTTAGCAGTAGATATAAATATTTTAAGTAAAAGAGTGGAACAGGAAATATCTGTTATATTAATAAAAAAAAAAAAACACTGGTATAAATAGGTAGGTAAACGGCTCAATTATTTAAAAACTTTTTAAATTGTTACTTTTGCGAATGGCGAATTAAAACAGTCGATATATTTTGTTTAGTAAAAGTGTTATTTTTTTATGCAAAGAAACATTTGTAATTATTATAAAACGTGAACTGTGAAATGCCTCTTATGCAGAGTGGCTTAAAGCTTTATATGTATTCACAAAAGAATAATTTCAACTTAATTCTAAAAGGAAATTATTACATAAATTTTAACAAAAATTTATGTAGTTATTCAGTTCTTTTTACTTGCGATATAGGTACTATATATCAATTATGCATTCGTACAAAAACAGAAAGTTGATATAACATTTTTCCATGACATTACGATGGTAGAGAATGCCAAAAAAGTGGGTCCCGGAAGTCCGTCCGTCTGTCAGTCTGTCTGTCTGTAAACGAAGCTACAGCCTAAACGGATATACCGATTGATGTCAAACCTGGTATGTAGCGTTATTTGGTGACTCTCCAGAGGGGATTTTGGAATTAATTTTTTTGGACCAAAAATAACGGTACTTGTCATATACCGATTTTAGTAAAATTGAAATATCTCAAAAGCGGCTCCAAAAAATAAAATAAATAAAAAATTCAAATGTTAGTTTTAAGACAAGGTCTATCTTTTAATGAAAATTTTTTTTTTTAAATCATTATTAACGGTACCTGCCATAGAACGGTTTTTTTCAAATCCGATTATCTCCGAAACTGCTTATTCGATTTCAACGAAACTTTTTGTGAAGAAGCATTTATATAATTTTAAGCCAAAAAAAAATTTTCAAAAAAATAATTTTTGGATTTTTAAAAAAAAATTGAAATTTTTTTTTTTTTTTGAAAAATCAAATTTTCGAAACATTGAATTTTTTTTTAATTTTGTTTTTAGATGCTGATTAGTGATTTTTACAAAATGGCATACCAATTTTATTTTAAAACATTTTTTCCAAAAAAATTATTTATAAAAAATTAGTTTTTTAAAAAACGATTTTGAAAATTTTTTTTCTAAAAATGCATCTTAATATATCAATTAAAACTGCATACTTGTTTTGGAGGGCAATTTGATTTCAGATTTTATTTTATTTTTTAAAAAACGAATTTAATTTTGTTTGTCCAAATTTCTATATAAAAAGTCTTAAAAATTTAAGCAACTTTAACTCCAAGAGCAAGTTCGTGCAACCCAGTAGTTTTTTTTTTTCAGAAAAACAACACTTTTCACTTCAATATTTTTGTGTTGTTATTAAAAGTATTAATTTTATTCCACATCTTATAGGTACCCAAAAAAGCGTTCCGGGAACATTTCCATAACTGATACTCAAACGGTTTCTATACCCATTAATTTTTAGTATTTTTTTAAGATATTTCTTTTCTGAACACCACTTATATTTTTTGTACGATATTATTATAAATTTGTACATGTTTCTAGAAAAATTAAATTAGTTTATTAAATTTCAATATAATGTTGTTTTTTTTTTTCAACTAATATGTCGCATTGTACCAAAATGTCTTAAAGTGTCAACGATCATTATAAATACAAATGAGGCTGTATAAACATTATGTAGATTTATCACATCTATTTTTATGGGTAAATACTAAATATGTCTATTAAATATGTGTTATAAGTGAGTTTCAGAATAATTTATGAGTAGCAAACATCAATTAACCGTCATTCCGGGAACGCTTGTTTTGGTACACATTCAGATTATTTGTTTTAACGCCGTTATTTGAAAGTGTACAAGATGTTTTTTTATTAATTTTTTTTTTCTTTTTATGCAAAAAACTATATACGCTTTTTGAGTAATTTTAATTTCACAAAAATGAAAATTATGCCATGCAACTCTTTCAAAGTTTGATAACATTTAACAAATATATATATTTTTTTTTTTAATTGCAAAACTTGATTTAAGTTCAATAAAATGTTCAATGAAAAGACAAAGTTGAGATAGTCAAGAAGAACACACTGATAACAAAATAAAACGCATTTAAAATTTCTGAAAAATCCTAAAAATTTAGTAGCTTTTGGGCATTAATTTCATAATTTGCTTTAAAGGTATAAAGACTCTATGGAATATATATAAAAAAAAAGGAAGGACACCGACAAGAGTGATGAATGTCACTCGAAGGGTATTGACTCTACTCTGTGTTCCGAATTTGTTTTTGTTTTCCTTGTCGGCATCTAGGTGGACATTTGTTACAATAATTGTCACCGAATTTTTGCGCAGTCTAACAATTGAAATACACATTTTTCACAAAGAAACACATTTTTAAAACAGAAAATCATAAAACAATTGTTATTTCCTTGGTGAAATAAAAGTTGTTAAAATTTAGCACTGCGGCAAGGACGACAATCGATTTTTCATACTTTAGCCTTAGGCATATTCGCGGAATAGAGCATATGAACCTAGGCATGGAAAAAAAATTAAAATCCATAAAGGAACCTACACGAAAAAAGTGTCACACTCCCAAATCACAACATTTTAGAGGATAACGTAGGTCAAGAGTAGGCATGACTTTAGGCATATCCCAATAACCGGGTTTCACTTTGCATAAATTCTATCACAATGGTGCAACACATAAAGGACTTTTTCAAAACACAAATTCATACCTTTTTCTTGCGAAAATACATTTCGCATAATTATTTTCCGATTTCTACACGTTCAGTTAGTGACAATAGTTTTATTAAAACAGAACTACGTTTTTCACATTCTTTAAACCGACAAACTTTGAACTTAAATGCAAACTGCAATTACAAGAAAAATCAAAACTTCACCCAATATCGTTGCTAGGAAAGCAATATTGGTTCGATTTATGTTCTTTTTTGTTAGTTTTGCGGAGGGAAATGAAAACAATGCAACGCAAAACATCCGGCCGCGTTGTATATAGTAGATAGTAGTAGCTTGAAAGGAAAAAAGGATACACCTAGTTGTTATGGCTCTCCTTGGAGAAAGGTTAGTTAAGTCATCGAGTTGTTTTTGCTTTGCCAAAAAAGCTCAACATTTATATGGGTAACGAGAAATTCTTAGAATTCTAGTCAAATTACCTAAAGTCCTTATTCTCTATAAATTATGAGAGGGTGTTTGTCTGAGATTCAGACATGCGCCTTGAGAGATAATACAAGTCGTAGCCGATGAAAGAGCTTTTTTTAAAAAGCAAAGAACTTTAAAAAGTTAATGTTTCTTCGAGTAGGCAAGTATCCTTTTTTTTCGATCACGTGCCGGAAAACGTTTTGTCTGCTAGATTTTTTGTATTAAGTTTCATGAGTGTTTTTGTTGTTGTTTTGTGGTTTTTTTTAGAATTGGGTCAGATGTGAATAAGTTATAGGCTCCTCTATTTTACAAAAATCCATGCTAAATTCGACGGGAATATTGCGTGTTGAAGTAGGACCCGATTTTCTAGGAGGTGTGCGTGACATGTCAGTTTCTTTGCAATGTTTACTTTGGAATTAAGGTTGGGAGCTAAAAATATGTTGTGGTATTAAAATGTTAAAAAAAAAGTTTTTGAAATGATATCACCTGCTGCTTGTCGAGCTGTATTTTTACATAAGTTTTGTCCTAATAAACAAGCCCAGTTTTTTTTTTTTTGAGAGATGTGAAAAATTAACTAGACATCAATTTTTGACGTTTATTGTTTTTGTTGACATGACAAATTTTGATAAAAAAAAATAATTTAAGATTTAGACGAAACGAATTTAATGAAATTTGCATAAAGTTTACGCTATGGTTTAAAACAGATTAATAAGAATTTCAAACATTATTATGTTCATTTTGATTTAGATGATACGTAATTACATACTTACATATATAACCAACATGTATGTTATGGCTAATGGACTAACATCATTTCGAATTAAATACATAAATTAGAAATTATCTTGTTAATGGAACTTTTTCAAAGGAAGTTTTTTCAAAATTTAACATCGGATTTTTGGGTTGGAATAACTTTATTTTCAACAAGTTGAAAAAATATTGATTATGTATTTTTATAAAAGCTTACATTTTATTAATTTATCAAATATTTTAAGCAGTCAAAAAAAAAAAAAATAATGACAATATTTTCGGGATTTTTTTTTATTAAATATAAGAACATAAAATTACAAAATATTACACATACGCCACAGTGACCTCTTACTTTTCTTGAATATGAAATTATGTTTATACTTATGATATTTTGAGAGAACAATGGCATAGTTAAATGCAATATGGTCACGTTAATTTAATGTTGAAAAAACTAACATGCGCATCTAAAGCGCAAAGACAATCCGAATAATAGTTAAATCAAAGTGGTTTTCGTTGTCATTCCCCCAGTGTCTGTATAATGTAGGTTGGTGCTATAGGGCAAGCTTCAGATTCGTTAACTCGGACATAATGTTACGAAGACAAAGAATTCCAAAAATATGAGTCCCATACTTGTGTTTGTCTACAGGCTAATCTGGTGATGAGATTTTATTCAACCTTTTTTTGTGTTAATTTTTGTTTACTATCTACCAAAGTTAACGGTTCTTTGCATACGACCCAAAAGAAAAATGTTTTTTTTTTTCAAAAACCACTCTAACGATTTTAATATTTTGACATTAAAAAAAACTTAATGAACCAATTTGAACGGTACCTGTCATACAACCGTTTTCTATGTGCCTGAGTTTCTCGCAAACGATGAAACCTATTTCAATGAAATTTTTTTTAATATATTTTTCTATTTTTTAAGAAAAATTGCCAAAAAAATTAATTTTGGATTTTTAAAAAATCAATTTTATGGAGACGAATTGATAGTTTTGTTTTTGAAACTTTGCTTCAATACTTACGTAAATTATCTTATATTTCCCTTTAATTGGTATGCTAAACTTTTTTAAGAAATTTGTTTTTAATTTTTACATAGAAAAAAATAAACTTAAAAACAAAATCTTAATGTTTTTTTTACACAAAAAATTGTATGGCATACTGCAGTTGGAGGTCGAAACTGTTTAAAGAAATTCTTTTATAATTTTAAATACAAATTTTATATTTTTTTCAAGTTTAAATAAAATTTCTTATAAAAATAAATTAAAGCTATTCTTTTGAGTTTTTAAACAGCAACTTTTGGCAAAAGAGCAAGTACGTGCTACCCAGTCCTGTATTTAAAATAAAGAAATGTTTTGTTTGAAAACATGGAACGTTTTTGTTTTTATTTCTCAATATTTTTGAGTTTACAGAAGCTTTTAAGTTTCCGTAATTTTAAATTACAAATTACATTTGGATTTTTCAAAATTAATTTTTAAATTTTTGTTTGTTAAATAAAATTTGTTTGAGAAAAAATTTTAGTTGAAAAAAATAATCCATACAATTTAGAAAGATAGAAATTTTAGAGCCGCTATGGTAAAAAAAATTTATTATGAGATTTTATGACTGGCATCCACCTTTCACTTTAACCTCATTTAGCAAAATGTTAACTTAAAACCCTTTGCTTGTTTTTTTCCTTGACCACTTTTTCAGGTGGTTTACTTAGTTGACAAATACGTATACATATTATGTTGATTCAATATACAATACATAAGAGAACTGAAAGTGGCCTCCAAAGAAAGTAAGCTTTTCAGTTGCTTTTGTATGAAAGAACTTTGAGAAAAACAAAATTTATTTTTGATAATTTTTATTTTTATTAAAATCGGTATGTAATTCAAAAGAAACTGTCAATCGTCATGTAACAACAAAGTTTCAAAATATTCATGGATCCACTGAAAAAAAAATATTTTTCATAAAAAAATTAACATTCTTTTTTTTTCAATTCAATATATTATGATTATTGAAAAATTTTAATAATTTTAATTTTACGGTTACTTAAGCAAATCTGTTCAAAATTCTTGTTATAAACGGTTAAGTTGAAGAAAACGTCAATACCTTTTCAAAAATACGAACTTATTTGCAAAGGTACACAAAAAAATTCATTGAAAACGATTAAAGTCGTTTTTGAAAAAAAGTAATTTTTTTTTCTCTAGGTAATCTGGCCCAAACAATATCTCTCAACTTGATGAAAATCGCTTAAGTAGCTTAGACTGTAGCTTAAATTCAATTTACAGTTTAAAATTAAATTAATAAGTTTAACTGCGTAGAGTATTCCAATGAATCTAGCTTTTTGTTGCAAAGCGTGAAAGATAAAACTTTAACGGTCACTGTGGTGTATGTGTAATATTTTTATAACATTTTATTTGTTTTTGATGGTAAGGAATTTGGCTGCTCTCAAAATAATTTGATCTTCTAAATTCATATTTATTAGCATTTTTAAACCCATCTTCTGAAGTAATCTTACATTATTTAACCTGAACGGGTGCATAAAAATGTCTGATATTTTTCAAATCAACAATCTTCAAATAACAATTGTTTGTCAAAAGTTACGTCTATTTAAAATTTTTCTCATCAACACCTTTCAATATGTTAAAAAAAAAATTGAAAGAAAATTTCCAAGTGATTGTAAACAAAAAAAATAAAACCTGTGACAATTGCATAACTTCATCAACATTCCCATCATTCGCATATTTTAACAGTCAGCATTCCAAAAGCTTTCAAGTAGGCCTTCATCAAATCAAACATACTCCCACAAAAAAAAACATTTCCGTTAAAAAAATCCATCTTCTCGTTAAAACCAACAAACAAAAAAAAAAGCACATTGAAATATCAATTACAGGTAATTAGCCGCCTGTGAACAACTAAACAATGATTAACTTCTTCATCCAACGTATAAATGTCAAATTTATTTATTTATTCGCATATTTACAACCCAGCAAATAATATAATACCAAAACTCTGCCATACACAATAGCTGAATAAACTGATTAGGAGTAAGAAAAAACATTACACACAAGAAACAAAATAAAAAATAATCCTATCTCTGAGAGATGTTATAAGATCCGTCATTTGGCGCGGGAGCTCTTTAACGAGCATCGCTTAACATATGCACTCAAGATGCTGTGCAGTGCACACACATCTCTCCAAATGCGCTGATGATGTCTCCAGGAAATTAAAAAAAACTTCACCATCTCTGAACTCGAGGATGGTGTTGTGATGGCTCTGGATGGATGCACGAGATACGAAAGATATACTTTACATTGACAGGAGGAAGCTACTATACTCTGCTGATGCTGGTGCGGAGTTCAGTGTTCCTCTTTTGCGTTAAGACATTAGTAAATTTATTAACTCACAGATCGCATACATAAATAATAAGCAATTAAAACATCTCCCGCGCTTAACAATCTACGCCAGCGACTGCAAATTCGACATCAGTAATAGCGCCATCAGGCGGTAGTATTATAGGAATGTCTGTCTGCTGGGCGAAGTAAAGACGCGACGATGCGTCGACGTCGCGGTTAGCAGTATAAAAACACGACACTTTGCGGCCTATAGCGAATAAAACACACATTTTCCAACTATGGGCATTGGTTTTTTGGATATTGAAGCGCCTTATGATAGCATATGAGCTTCCTTTAACCTAACTGAGACTCGCCAATAGGCACACACACGGTCGCAGTTATCTGAAATTTTAGTAGGCGCTTATATTTTTTGGATAGGGAAGTTTAGCAATGTCTCCTTTTCTCTCCACTTCATCGGGAAGTGAGTTTCAAATCAGTTGCAAATTCTTTATGGGTTGCAAGCTAGTTTAAAATGAGTTGAAAACTAGTTTACTCTGCCAATTTGTAGCTTAATTTAAAATGCCAAATATTATTAGTCAATTAGCTTCAAATTGGTTGCAAATCAGTTTTACATATGATGGAAACTAGTTTCAAATCGGTCGCAAACAAGTCAAAATTATAGTTTGATTCAAGTTTGAATAATATTTTAAGTATTTTTCTCCTTGGGAAATCTATTTCAAATAAGTTGCAAATTAGTTTCAAATGGGTTGTGCACTAGATAAATTGGCTGCAAGCTAGATAATCCTACATTGCCATCCCCCACCTCTTCAAGTATCAAGATCATTAGGTAGGATCATGGTCTAAAATTAATTGCAAGAGAGTTAAAAATCAGTTTTAAATTAGTCGTTAGTTGGTTGCAAATCAGTTTAAATTCGGTTTGTCATTTAGTTGTACAGCAATGCGATAGTCAATATTGAATTTAATCATGTCTGAACCATATTTTTGATATACAACTCTTGGAAAGCTAAGTTTCAAACAAATTTGGAAATATGTAGTTTCAAATCGATTGCAAAGTAGTTGAAGGCTTGAGTAACATGATTTATCCAAGATTAAATCGTTCTCTAATTCCTATTGGTTTTTCAAGTATTAAGATTTTTCTGAGTTATTGTAAAATCGGTTAAAAACTAGTTTCAAATAGGTTGCAAACTAGTTTACAATGAGTTGAGAATAAGTTTAATTTGCTAACTCATAACTCTTTATATCAAGTGTCAAGTAGCTTAAGGGAATTGGTTTGAAATTGGTTTGAAATCAGTTTAAAATTGGTTTTAAATCAGTTCTACATCTAATAGTAGCTAGTTTTAAAGCGGTTGCAACATTATAAAATTTGCATATTGATCCAAGTTTGAACGAAAGTTGGGATTAAGTTTCAAATCAATTTTAAATGGGTTATGCCCAATATACTTTAGTTGGAAGCTGGTTTATTTTGCATTACAGATCTTAAAGTATCAAGATAATTAAGGTTCTGATTTGAAATCGATTGCAAAAAGCAAAACCTCGATTGCAAATTAGTTTCAAATTGGTTGCACATTTTTTTAATTGGTTTTAAATCGGTTGCCGCCGATACCCTCGTACGAATTTGGTTGCGAGCTAGTCAACATTGTACCTGTTCTTGTCTGAACCCTATTTTAAGCTTACAACTCACAGAGCAGTAAGTTTCAAGCTATTTAGGAAAAAGTTTCAAATCAGTTGAAAAGTAGTTTAAGACTTGAGTTATATGAGTTTTCATATAACAGCATTGCATCGTTCTCCAATTTTAATTCATTCTTCTAGAGCTCTTTACAAATTATTTAAAAATCAGTTATAAATTAGTTTCAAATCAGTTGCAAACTGGTTTATTTAAATTTTTTTTTTTTTCATTTTCATTACATTTCCGTGATGTTTTTAACTCTTTTGTTCATGAAAAGGTTAATTTTGATCCTACAAGTAAATAAATTCAAATCGGTTGCAAAGTAGTTTTAAGCAAGATTTATATAAATACAACCTAGAGAAGATTGTAGTTTTCTTACTTTTGATTTTAACAAGTTTCGAGATCCTCGGAACTCAGATCTACTACAAATTATTTAAAAATTGCTTATATATAATAGTTGCAAATCAGTTGCAAACCAGTTTTCAGTGATTTTTTTAGCCTTCTAGGGCCCTGAACTAAATAATACACCCATGTTTTTCTAAGAGAGAGACTTGTGAGAGCGTAAAAAAAGTCCCTCTACTGTGTTTGTCTTATCGAGAGATGAGATCATTGCGAACGATTGAAGCGTCGCCATTTGTCAATGTGCAATCAGCAGCAAAAAAAAAAAAACTTTTATAGCTCCCGCGGTTTCTCACTTTTCTTCCTCCGAATTACAAAATATATAAAAAAAAAAGGAACAAAACATAATCAAATAACAGCACATTAAACCGACACCAATGGAGAGTGTTTGCATCAAAGTCTATACTAAAGCCTGGCAAAAAAGATACTTTTTTCGCTCCTCATTCATATGACCGACACATAAAGGGAGACCGCACAACGCTCACAAAAGAAGGAAATCATCACAATCGACAGTGTATCTTTTTCTAAGCGCAAATGTATCTTAACAAAGTCAGTTAGTGTTTATAAGAGCCTGCCTCGCTCGGTCGGTGTTAAAGAAGACAAGGGGTCGGATTTGTCAGCAGCATCAAGCCGTCTACTTAGACTGCGACGACATGGCCAGCGCTGTGACGATGACGACGACGTCATGCATCCGAAAGTGTTCCTAGGAGAGTTTACCACTCTATACTACATGCTGCAGTGGCGGTGGATTGTGTTATTTGGTGAGGAAACAGTTAATTTGCGGTATCGGTTACGGGACTATCTATTGACTTCCGTAAATATCGTTTTTTTACCTTTTTTCTTCGTCTTCTTTTTATTTTTGGTTTCCTTCATCAATCCGTTCCGTTTTGTCCTCTCTATGTGGTTTCTCTTTCATTTTTTTGGAGGATAGAAAAAAAGGACTTTGAGCTCAATATAATATTGGATATAGAGTAGGAGGTCTGAGTCCAGAGTCAAGCCTTGTGCACAACAGACACTTGGAGTGACAGGAAAACCAATGTGGTGCGATAATGCAAACAGACAGACAACGGCTGAGATCACACAAGCCATTTTCTGTGTGATCGAGATTAAAACACCACGATGAACCTGTGCTCCTTGAGATGACGATAGCGAAAGCGAATTGGAGCAACCATATAACAAACAACCATCTTTCAAGCCTGACTTTTTCGGTCTTGAAGATATTTTTGCCTACTATACCTATGCTGAGCAAATTTACAGTAAACAAATCACAAGCTTAATTGTAAAGATAGGGATCACCGCCGTGTTGAGTAATTGAAAACATGTTGGCATCCATTTGCGCAAACTATACCATTTTTCTGTGTGGTGTGGGGTGAATTGTGAACTTCTTATACAGGAGCTGAGAGTAGAGTAGATAGATACTTGAAATTAATCGTAAATGATAATGTGGAAAGACTAAAATTTAAGCATATGAAAAATTTAATTTGGTCTAATAAAAAAATAGAAATGTCTTTAAGGCCCAATTTATTCACTCTTCATTATATTTAAAGTCTCCATTAAAATTAGAAATCTGTCAAATTGCATAAAAATTTTAAACTTTCCCTTTTTAAATGGCGACTTTAAGGCCGTTGCGTTAAATAGTTAACCCCATGAAAGATTTTTGACACTATTGAGGATTTTTAAACAATTCGGAACAAGAACTTATTTAAAAAATTAGTACAAATCTATAAAAAATCAGGATTTGTACAAAATTTAATCAACTTGAACTCTAAGAGTAAGTTTTGGCGACCCAGTCGAGCATTTTGGTATTCATTAAAGTCATAGCTATCGTTTTCTAAAATTAAAAAATTCCAAAATTGGGAATAAGTTAGCGTCAAAGTTTGTAAATAAACTGGAAGTTTTTATTTTGCATTTTGCAAACAAAATAGAATAAAATAGAATAAAAAAATAATTCCTAAACACTTAAAAGGAGTCGACTAAAATTTCGAAAATTGAAAACAAAACAAAAAATGGTGCATATTTGATTCCTAAAATTTTATAAGTAAACAAAAGTGAAATTCCCAAGGATAGTGGAGTAAAAAAGGCCAAAAATTGGCAATATTAGTTAACCCGGCCGAACAGCTTAGATTTTGATGATCTTTTTATTCAGACGTCGGTAATTAAAAATACTTTAAAGTCTTTAGATTAAAAATTGCCGGTGTTGCCGTTTTGATTTTTTAAATTTAATTGAAGAAGGCAGTGAGGGACAATCTTCCTAGTTCAAGCGATAGATGCAATTTTCTTATTAATTGACTTCAAACACAAAAAAAAATATTTGAACACAACGGCAACACCTACAATATTCAAATATACATTTTTTAAAAGCTAGAAGCTTAGTCATATATGTAAAATTAAAATTAAGTTAATTTAATGAACGGCTTTTGAAAGAATGGTAATTGAACTCAGATTTTTGAAAAAAAAAAATTATTGAAAACATTTTAACATGTCGTTTTTTAAACTTGGTCGTAATATAAAATGCATTTATTTTCAAATTTTTTTTGGCCGCATTTATTATGATTTCAAATTATAAAAGGAAATGTCAATATGTATTACGGTTTATGAAAAAAAATTAAAAAGTATTTCATTTTCGAAGAACTTTTTTTAATAAAAGTTTTGAAAAAAAATGTAACTTATTTTTTTTTTTAAAGTTCAACATCTAAACATAAAATTATTTTTTATTCATTTAATAACCCTTACTGTTGAATGTTAAAAAGCAAAAATTTAAAGTTCCTATTTACCATAGTCTTTGAGAAAATTAATTATTTCAATGCAAAAATTCAGTTTTAATAAATTGCACGACTGGGGTCGCACGTACTTGCTCTTAGAGTTAAAGTTGCTTAAATTTTATAGACTTTTTATATAGAAATTCGGAAAAAAAAATAAAATTCGTTTTAAAAAAAAAATAAAATAAAATCTGAAATTAAATTGCCCTCCAAAACAAGTATGCAGTTTTGATTGATATATTAACATGCATTTTTAGAAAAAAAATTTTAAAAATCGTTAGAGCCGTTTTTTAAAAAACTAATTTTTTATCAATAATTTTTTGGAAAAAAAGTTTTAAAATAAAATTGGTATGCCATTTTGTAGAAATCACTAATCAACATCTAAAAACAAAATTTCAAAAAAATTCAATGTCCCGTTTTCGAAAATTTGATTTTTCAAAAAAAAAATTTCAAAATTTTTTTAAAAATCCAAAAATTATTTTTTGCAAAATTTTGTTTTTGGCTTATATTTAAATTATGTAAATGCTTCATCACAAAAAGTTTCGTTGAAATCGAATAAGCACTTTCGGAGATAATCGGATTTGAAAAAAACCGTTCTATGGCAGGTACCGTTAATAATGATTTTCAAAAAAAAATTTTTTCATTGAAAGATAAACTTTAGCTTAAAACTTACATTTGAATTTTTTAAACAAAATCGTTGGAGCCGTTTTTGAGATATTTCAATTTTACTAAAATCGGTATATGACAAGTACCGTTATTTTTGGTCCAAAAAAATTAATTCCAAAAACCCCTCTGGAGAGTCGCCAAATAACGCTACATACCAAGTTTGACATTAATCGGTCCATCCGTTTAGGCTGTAGCTCCTTATACAGACAGACAGACAGACAGACTGACAGACTGACAGACAGACTGACAGACAGACAGACGGACTTCCAGGACCCACTTTTTTGGCATTGTCTACCATCGTAATGTCATGGAAAAATGTTATCTCAACTTTTTTTTTTTGTACGAATGCATAACTTGATATATAGTACCTATATCGCAAGTAATAAAAAAAAACCATTGAAATTGAAGTAATTTTTCATTTTTTTTTTTTTTCAAAAGTGTGATATATTTTACCTGTTTTGCTTCGAAATTCAACTGATAATATTTATGGCCAAACATTTTTTTTAAATAAATACATATTTTATTAGAAAAAGTTTGGAAAAAAGTCATTTTAAATTTTTCTAATAACATTTTTTTTTAATTCTGAGTTTGAGGACCATTTTTTCAAAAAGTCTTGATTAAATTTAGTGGATTTAAATTTAAGAGATAAGAATGAGCTTCTGGCTTTTAAAAAATGAATTTTAAAATATTGTAGGTGTTGCCGTTGTTTTCAAAATATTTTTTTTGTGTTTGAGGTCAGAATGTTAGAAAATTGCATTTATCGCTTAAACGATGGAAGATTGTCCCTTACTGCCTTCTATATATTTTTCTTAAATTACTTAGAGAATCTTTTGCTATCATTTGTTTTATGAAATTTAAGCAAAAAAAATGGTTTTGTTAAAAAAAATTTAATTTTAATTTTAAAAAACAATACGGCAACACCGGCAATTTTTAATCTATAGACTTTAAAGTATTTTTAATTACCTACGTTTGAAAAAAAAATCGTCAAAATCAGAGCTGTTGGGCCGGGTTCCCTAATAATTTGCTTTAGTTACTCTACTAGGAGTTTTCATTATTTTTCGAAAAAAATTTGAGGTTTCCAAAAAAAAAAAAAAAACTATTTATTAATAATGTTTTTAAAAAATTCTTTAAAATAAATTTTGTATTTGATACTGTTGTGAATTTTGATCAACATTATAAAACCAAAATTAAGTTTCCCGTTTTCAAAAATTTGTTTTTTGATTAAATTATCAAAAGTTTGGAAAAATAATTTAAATTATAATTTAATTAAAATACAAAATTTCAGAGAAATTCAACAAGCCGTTTGGGAGAAATTCTGAATTAAACAAAAATTTATGGCAGGTACGGTAATTAATGATTAAAAAAAAAAAAAACTTTTTTCATCGAAAACTAGTTTTAAAACTAATGCTCAATTTGTATGAAGCATTTATTGCTTTACGGAAAGATAAAGTTGTTTATATGAAACGGTTTAAGTCCTTGATATTCATTTTCAAACTTCAAGACTTCATCAATTGCAATCCGTGCATTATCAAACGTTACGTTAAGCTCATGTCTTCTTATCTAAGTACTCGAAAATTCAATTACCAAAGGCGTTTGAGCTAACCTTGATATGATTATTTTGACGCCATAAATCTTTAAAGTCCATAAAGTCACAGAAATGCAATTTTATAGCAAAAAGAATAAAAATCTTAAAACATACCTAAGTTCATTAAATAATTGTAGGTACACCATGTCAATTGTCGTGCGATAAAAAGTAATATAATTGAAATTACATATTTATCTAATAGATCGTGGCTATTATACAGATATCCAGCTGTTGCAATTTATTAAATTTATTTATAAAGTGTTAACCTACACTTAAGCAAAAATACTCATAAAAATGCTTAAAAAAATGAAATTAGTATTAGGACCAAACTCTTCCTTTTCTGACAATGTTTTGGATTTCTACGTTGAGATAGTCCAATCTTAGACTTGGGCATTTTAGAATATGGAAAATAACTATAATTTAAAAGTTTTTCTCAGTGTACTGTATTGTCTATAACACACCCCCTTTTAGCTATTGTAATAATATGTTAATCAATATGTAAATTCTATGTACATTTAAACCTTGCTGAGAAAATACCTCTAGATGAAATTCATATAAAATAGTAAAAGAAAAAAAAAACTGTATCTCAATCCACTGTCAAACCTCAAACATTTAATCTTACGCTGACTTAATACTGGGAGCGACTTTGTGGTTAAAGAACTCGCCGTTCCGCAAAATCTTAGCCGGTTTTTTTTTGCTGCTGAGCCGCAGGTAGCTTACGTGTCCATTGGCACTTACTCATGTCCAACATAATACACTGCTTCCAGGGATAAGCAAAAAGAGGATTTAACGTGTGATGATCATTTGTCGGACGGACGGGACGACACGGGGGAAACTGGTACTAATGGCTAAGAGTATAGTTGCGTGTTTTCAGTATGAGGCTTTATAATTACTATTTTATGTGTTTTTTTTTTTTTTTTTAAGCCAAACAGGAGGTAAATATTTTGTTTGGAGTACTTTTTGGTTACAAGGTTGCCCTCATTTATATCCTCATTGGAGAGAATGGATTCAATGACCATGACAGAATCACTGGTTATTCTTCACTTTCATTTCATTTGGTTTGCAGAAGGATATCCACAACGAGTGGGAGCAACTTTTAATCAATATGACTGTTTTCAGATGGAACATGTAATCGATGTTTAATGGTCATTAATTTGTATAAGCCAGCGCTTTCGGTTCTTTGAACAAGAAGAAGTGTGGGAAGTTTTTTTTACACATTTTTTTTTTTTTTAATGAATTCAAAGAGTTTTCTGTTGTAATGACAGAATCAGTGTAGGAATAAATTAATTTGCAGATTTAGTACCGAACCCAAGGTTGTGGGATTGTTAGAATAAGAACTCTTATGTCAACTGGTAATTTGTCATTCAAATAGTAGTATTGTTTGAAGAAAACCGCGGTCAGATTACCTATACTATTATTCTAATGAGGGAACACGTGCTGCAAGATGCAGAAAAAGGTTTATATGAAAAAGTTGTTGTAAAAGTTGTTGATGAATAAGACTTTTAACACTCGTTGATGATGGAAGGTTGAAATTATGGAATTTTTAGTTTATTTTTAAAACTCAAGCAGGGAAAATTGAGTTTAACCACATTTTTAATACAATTTGTACATTTGGTTTAGTTTTTTTTTTTGTTTCAAACTTAACGGTCACTGTGGCGAATGCGTACCTATGAACAAAGATTATAGAATACTAATTTAGAAATCTAATTTAAAAAAATGTTTATGGATAGTTTTTCAAAATATAATTTTTCAAAGTTTTTTGTCGTTATTTTTCCCAGCATACTTAGTATTCGGGCTATATCTTCAGAAATAAACGATCAATCAGAGCAGAAGAACCGGCAAATAAGCAAAAAACAATTTAATAACTTTTTTGGGTAACTTCAGATGTTTAAGTGCAATGTATCAAAACATTTTTTAAAAAATCGATTTTTTAAAGGTAATTTTAGCAAAAAACCTCCAAGTTTAAGGTCAAGCACTACATTTGTTGAAACAGACGGCCAAACAGTCTAAGAAATAGACTCTCAGACAGAAATACGAACAGATAGACAGAAGGACAGACAGAAAGATGCACAAAGGGACCGAAGGCCAGACAGAAAGACAGACATATGGACAGACACACAGCGAAACGAAAAGACACATAGACAGACGGATAGACAGACAGCCAAACGGACAGACAGACAGATGTACAGACGAACGAACATACGGAGGAGTGGATACACAGATATACGGACGGTGATCATACAGACAGTCAGACAGACAGACAGCCAAACGGACAGACAGATGGACAAACGGACAAAATAAAAAACAGAAACCACCCTCGGCTAAAAAATATTCTACAAAATATTAAATTCTTAAAGTCTTCATATTAACAAAAAAAATAATCTAAAAAGAAAAAAAAACGGGAATGCAAAAAATCCTTTCACAAGAGGGAAGATCTGGGTAGACGAACTGGCAAAAAGTAAGAAAAAAAAACTCCACCACAGTGATCGTCATCGGCACCGTTGCCGTAAGAAGCAAAACAAAATCAAAAAAAAAAACAGAAGAAAGAAAACGAAAGAGATTCCATTTTTTTAAGGAATTCCCTCGCTCTCGCAACATTTTGCAGCTAGCAACATGTTGATCACATAAGACACTTCAAATTTTTGGTTTCGATAACTTCTATGGGATGCGACATCTTTGTATTCTATAATCTTTGCTACAAGCTTCACAATGTTAAATCTTAAGAAACTTGCGAAAAACCTCAAAACACCAGTGGAGATATGTTGCCCCCCGAACAGCCACCAGTGTGGGAAGTACCGTAATCTCAGTCTGGAAATTCGACATGGTTGACTTTAAAAAATTCTAACTTCTTTTGTAGGCATCTTTGAAATGAGATTGATATGTCATATGAAAGGTGAAATAATAAGCTTTCACATGGTATATATTTTGTATAGGTTGTCAAACAAAAAAATTGATTCCATAGCCTGAAAACATAAAAATAATTTTTTTGTTTGGTTTATTTAATGAAATTTGATTTCAATAAATTCTAGATCTAGATTGAAACGCCGTTTTAAATGAACTTTTACACACAACCAAGTATGCTTTTTGATTTCTTGTTTTAAAATGTTTTTTAGAAAAAAAAAATTTTGAACATCGCTAGAGCCGTTTTTTAAAACAAAATATTTTTGTAAGCATAAAAATTTTCTAACATTTCTGTTACAAGTTCCCAGAACTTCTATAAAGAAAAGCCCATGAAACAAGAAATCGACATTGTCGATTAAGTTATTTTGTCAATTATGATAACAACATTGTTTGTTGGCTCCATTAACAAGATAAACAAGAAGACACAAGACAGGTAAACACCGAAAAAATACACAAAACTACAAAAAAAACCAGCTCATGATAAATTTGAATCCATCTCCATTCTCCACACCCTATCGACTTCTTTTTGACATTCAATTAGCTTTATCAGCTGTCATCCATAACTTGTATATGTACAAACTTATACCTACCTACCAACAAACTGATATAAGTAAATATTTTCATTATTTAATTAATTTTTTTGCACAACATACTTCATTAATCACTAAACATTATAATTAAATAAATGAAAAAAAGAAGAAAAAAAAAATACAAAAACCGGCCGGTCTTGCACAACCAACCAAAAACCAAAAAAAAAAAAAAATTAAAAATTGCTGGGATAATTAACTAACTTACAATTATTCGTGGTAAATCTTTGCGTATCCGTGTGTATTGCTTCAAAAATATCTTCCATATTACATAAGCCATTGAATCTTCTTTTTCGAAGATGTTTTTTTTTTTACACAATCTCAAAACCTACTAACTAGGTAGTATTTATTTATATTGGTTTTGGAAGATGCCGCGGTTATATTTCGATTCGCGTGGTTGGAGATTACCGCATCCAAAAAATAACGACAACGGCATCAAGCTGAGCAGAGAATTCAATTGAAGAGGTCGGTGCATTAACCGAATGCAACTTGCAACACGCTTTGACACTGAACTGAACCTCCTATATTAACCACCTCAAAGCCATATTCATTCTTAAATTTTACACAACGGGTTTCACTATCTATCATTCATCTAGACATCTAGAACGTAAAGGCTTTTTATAAGCTTCGTCAAGCTTAGCCTTTGTTTATATTTTTTTTTATTCTTTTGTTTTCGTGTCACTTTTCATCTCACGGATTTTTAATCACGATATAAAATTTTTTTATTCACAAAAAAACAGAAAAATATATTCGCATAGTCGCGCGCGTAAATTCAAAAAATTGAGTTCAAAACCATTCACTAGTTAACGATGAACTAAACCCTAAGATAGTTGGGAAAAATTGTAAACCACCTCATTCAGTCAAGCCGTTAACGGCTCACATCCCTTCTCGGCAGCAGCGTGTCACACAAAAAAAAGTCGCCCCTTGATCGATGAGCTATAAACAGTATTGTGTCTTGTGTGTTGTGGGATTTTTGTTGCCTTTTCGAAAACGGGTGGGGATGACTCTATACGAGCCCTACCTTACATTTCCTAAAGCTTTTTCAATGTTTGTATGTTCGTCAGTTTTGCGGTTTGCTTGTCATGTGTTTAGGTTTTCAGTTACAGGGTGGTTTCAGTGAGAAATGGCCCTTTGAATGAGGAATTGAAGTTCACCCGGGCGCCATTTTTTGTTCCAGTTGATTTCTTCAAACTACTTTGGTAGTTCCCTTTGAAGCCTTTGAGGAAACTTTCTGTTTCAATCTTCAAGATAAAGTTAGAGTTGGAACACCCTGTTTTGTATGTTATTGCAATTAGCTCTAATGAACAATATTTCAGCAGGCTGAACTGTATACAGCCGCCACTCCAACTCGAGACACGATATTACTGGTATTGCACCGAAGCGGCAGTGGCAAGGTAAATGAATTAAATTTATATTTATGAAAACGGATGTAAAAAAAAATTGTAATCAAATAGTGGTTGTTGGCAGTAGCACCCTTGAAAAATGTATGCGCTTGCCAGGAATTGGAAGTTGAGAGTTGAGACACCAAAACACGACATAGTGGCGCTGGCTACCGCGTCGTCGATATAAAGAAAGTGAAATGCGCGCGAAAAATAATACCCAAACGTCATGTGGAATTGAGGGCGGTTTATGATAGTTGGGTTGGTCATTTTTTGCCAATTCCGGTGGCGGTAGCAGCGTTAAAATAAAAACAATAAATTAAATACCAAAAAAAAAAAAGTGACATGCAACAGCTTCGGTAGCGGCAGCGGGGGCAAAAGTTAATCCTTTTCCTTTTATAATGTGCCCATTCAGTATAATTATAAAAAAAATATTTACTTGCTGAATGCTATCAATGTTAATGGCATCATGCATGTTATGATGTTAGCTATTTGGGGGGGTCTATTGTCGTATTGGAGCGTAAAAGTTGCGCTCTGAATGTGCACGGAATGTTTTCAGTTCAGTTCAGGTATAGTTATTGTTTTGCGAGTTATTATTAAGTCGAATCACGTGAAAATGACCTCAGTATTTGGAGAAGTTATGAAAGTGTAGCTGCTTGCACAGATGGCTGTAAAAGCTTTATAATACAAACACTGTACTTAAAAGTTGAACTTTATTGATAATTAATTTTATTGTTATTAATCACTTAATGCTGAATAAAACATAAGCAATAACTTTGAAGTTTGTTTTATTTTTACAATCACTGTAAAAATATTAAGATTATGAATTATTGGAAGCTTGAACTTGTTCTGTATGGTAAAAGTAGATTAAAATATTAAAGTTTTTTAAAATTGCATAACAGAAAATTTTTTATTTATAAATTTAGGTATTAAAAATTTAAGAAATTTATTTTAAAATAGCATAAAATTAGTTAAAAAAAAAAACCTCTCTTTAAGTGGTTTTGACATCCAAACGAAGTTTGATCCTTTTTCAAAAGACTGATTTTTCGAAAAAAAAAAAATTGTTTTGTTTTCTTTTCTTAATTTTGACATTAAGATTACTCAAACGTTTTTGTTGAAATCGGTTATGCAAATTATTACAAGGCCAGACAACAACTAAAAAACTGTTTAACGGCAAGGGCCATGAAAAAGAGTCCAAAAAATATTTTTTTTTTTTTAATTTCAAAATTAAGACCAACCGATTTCAATGAAAGTATTTGTAACAAGTGTTTAATTAAACAAAAATTTCCAAAACGATCATTTTTTCGATTTTTTTAAAATTAGTTCAATTTTTTTCTTTTGAAAAACTTTTCAAAACTTAGTTTTAATCTTTCGATTAATATTTCCTTTTAAATGGAATACCAAATTTTTTTTTATTTTTTTTGAAACTTTTATATCTAAAAAAATAACAAATATGTTTTTTTTTTAACGGTCCTAACGATTTTTTTCTAAATATTCTTTGATATACCTACAAGAAATTAAATTGTATACAGCCTTTAGAATTCAAAACTACTGAAAGTAATGTTAGTTTAGGTTAGGAACACTAAACCAAATTTTATATTATTTTTTTTTTTTTTAATTTCTTAATATGCTACATTCTTTTATGAATATTGTTGAAGGCTAATATTCAAAGCAACTTTAAACGTGCTCCCAGTCGTGCATTTTATTCGTGCTATATTTGCAATCATGAAAATAAGTCGAAAAGTAGGTTTTTGAATGGTGATATTACCTAGTGTTTTTTTGGAAAATAGCTGAAGCAGTTTTTTGAATTATCTGTATCTCGAAAAGCGTTTTAAAATAAGTTTTAAAAAAAAATGAAATCGTTAGAGCAGTTTTTTTTATAGATTTTTTAGAAAAAATCAAAAAAAGTCTTGGTATTGCATTTTGAAGTACCTAACTATTAAAAGAGTATAATATCGTTTATGAAAAATAAATATTTATAAAAAACGAGTGTGTGTACACATGTACACGCGACTGAAGTTATACTTCTCATTCAGTATATGTAAATGAATTTCATTTGATATTTTTTTTTTATTTAAATTAATTAATCCACAATTCGTTTTTTTACATTTTTATCAAGTGAACAATAAATTAATTCTTTCATCCTCCTTGCGTCCATGTAGTTTTCAATTTATTCTGTGAAATTTACTCATGTTGTGCGGTTCAGAACGTACGGTATATGGTTAACGAAAGTAAATGAATTGCTCATAAAATGTGCGATATGGTAATTTTATGAGAATTGTGTGTGCTTCAGCACTAGTAGTAGCAATATGGAACTTGCAGGGTTGCTACAAAGCTCAAAAGTGAGCTGAGCTCAGCTCACAGCTCAGCTCAAATTTTGAGCTAGCTCACTTTTGAGCTATGTACCATAGCTCAGCTCATTTGAGCTGATATAGGCGTTGGAAGTTGGGGGCGCGAAAAAACTTCTGGGAGCTGAACGCTTTTATCTAGAGACAGGGGAGCGGTGCCATATGAAAGCTTATATTCTCAGCTAGCCGATAGTGGTATAATCCGGTTTTTCGATTTTTTTCAAAATTCCGAGAAAATCGCGTTTGAAAGTTGGGGTAAAATTTTTTTTCGAAAAATCCCCGAATCTTTGAACGCTCCTGGAAGCTAAACCGCTTGAGAGCAATTTTTGGGAGTGATGCCAAATGATAGCTTTTGTCATGGGCCTACGCTTTGCACATTTTCAGATTTTTAAAAAATCGCCTTCCATGTTAAACCGCCACATCATGCCTATTTTTTCAGAATCGTGCCTATTTTTTTTTTTACTTTTAAGTTCTCCCGGTTTGAGAACGCGTGGACCTACAGGGATGGGAGTTGTACCCAAATGTAGGTTTGAGTCCCCGCTACCTTTTGGCGTCAAAAAATTTTTTTTTCATTTTCACATGCAACTTGCCACAGGCAACTTGCCACAAGCAACTCGCCACATACAACTTGCCACATGCAACTTGCCACATGCAACTTGCCACATACAACTTGCCACATGCAACTTGCCACATGAAACATGTTACTTGCAACGTGTTGTGTGTTTTATGTTTGCCGTACTGCGGCGTACTGCATTTTTAAATACTAAAGTACTGAATACTCTAAAGGTGAAACGACAGCCCTGCTACCCAGGGTGATCGCGTCATAATCCCTTTGACATTCTTGTCAAAAAGTAAATTTTCATACCCACCCTCCCATAAGAAGTATAACTTCAAAAATCTAATTGATGGGAAATAAAAATTCTTAACTGTTACTGCAATATTACCCAAACAGAATATTTTATTTTTTTTTTTACGGCTCTAACGATTTTGATTAAAATTTTTGTGTGCAATGTTGCAAATAAGGTTCTATTTAAAAAAAAAAATATTTTGTGAACCGGTATCTGATATTCTACTTTACAGTTAATATATAAATAAAATATGAATATAAAATTTTCAAAAAAAAACACAATTTTGAATTTTTTTTAAATACTATTTCAAAACACGTTTTTTTTTTTTTTTGAAAATATCAATATTTTGAAAATGTTGTGATAAATTTTCCGAATTTCGTTCTTATATAAGAATTTCGAATAATATTTTGTGTAAAATGGAATACCAACATTTCTTTAGAGTGTTTAAAAAATTTTATATAAAAAATAAATTTTTTTTTTTTACAAAACGACTTTAGCAATTTTCAAAATTCTTATTTTCCAAAAATTTATTTTTTATACAAAAAATTTTATGGCATACAAATTTTGTTATGAGATCAAAAAGCAAATATTATAATGATATAATTCCAAAAACAATTAAATTATATTAGATATTATTTACCTAATTTTTTTCATAAAAAGGTTTTTTTTTGTTGTGTGTACTTTTATAAAGTTTGAACAAATCGCTCGACGATTTTTGATCAAAAAATTTCCAATAAGTTAATTAAATTATTTTATAGTTTTTAGTGTGTGATAAAAGCGTATTTTTAGTTTTTTAAACTATATATTTTAATTTGGTAGTAAATTTTACTTTATTAGGACTTGTTGAAGATAGAACAAGGACATTGTTTGTTTTTCTTTTTTTTTTCAATGTATCCCCAAAAAAAGTTGTTTTTGACCTAAGCCATTGCAAAAACTTATTTTTTAGAAAAAAATATTTAAATTTTTTTAACGATGTAGGTACCTAGCGGGATTGTATGAAATTTTTAATAAACATTTTGCAATTAGTGCAACATGCAACAAATCTATCAAAAGATGACTGTGTTTTTTGAGTATAACAAAGTAAATTGACACCAAATTGTTATTTCAGAACACATTTTAAGTATAAGTGCATTTTTTGTCTTATTTTATTAAAACTTTAAAAAAAAAGTTACTATGTAAAATCTAAGAAGTAAAATTTCTTTCTTTAAAAATTGTATAGAAATTAAATTATGCAACAATTTTGCCAGTAATTGTAGGAATTGTAGGTATAACTATTATCTTATTAACATTAAAATTGCTAACTTTACCTTCAGAAACATTTATGACAGTTTAATATGAAGTAATATATGAGTAATGGGTGTAAAATTTTATAATGTACATATTTAACATTTTTAAAAAGCTCAAATTACACTATATTAACGATATAATTCCCCTATTTATTTTTATATCATTGTAAGTTGAACCCTGACGGATTTTTTAACTCAAATTGATCTTTTTAAATAACATAAACTTGATTTTGGTGTTTAATTGAAATTTCAATTTATTAATTAAAAAGTAATTAAACACTTACTACTAGAGATATAAATTAAATTCAAGTTTGGTCATACACGTAATCAACCACCCTCGTTTGCTTGCATAGGCACACCTTCAAAAGCTGATTTCCTTTATTGATTGTTTAAAGTTTTTTATTTTCTTGTTTTTTGCATAAACACTCCACACCTTAATTCCACGGAACTATATTTGCACCGGAAAAAAAGGACGACACAGAGTATTTTCGTTTAGACCGTCAAAGTAGTGGATAAATTTAGAATTGAAAATTGCACTTTGTCACGCAAACAGTAAACTCTTTTGCGTTGCATTTTTTGAAAAACCAACACAAAGGCCAATAAAAGTCTGAGATTAAAGAAAAGTGACGTCGTTCAACTTCATAAAAGGGTGATTTTGTTCAGTTTTTTTTAACAAATGAGCTGAGTATTGAACAGTTTCATTGGTAATATTGACGTTTTGTAAAACGGTACTAAAACTATATATTAACACGGAAACCTTCGTAGAGATTCATTTTATATAAAATGGGGATGTTTGGGGTGATGGGGATTAACTTTGAGTATTGAATTTTTCTTTGATTGACTGCTAATGCAATTTAAAGAAGGTTTTAAGGATTTTGTTAGGCTTCCATTAAGGTTTTTCGTTTTCCTATTATTTACTGTGACCTTGTGTCGAATAATATTTGTTTTTTTCTTTTTACTTGGCCTTAATTTAACAGAACTGTGAAAATTATGCATGCAATGCCTGCAGTAAGTTTTTAATCTAGGTCAAATCTGGAGAATCGATAAAAGCTTAAGGTTATTTTTAACAAAGACTTGAAGTTAAACAAAATGCATTTTAATAATAAAACTTAAATTAAAAGGAAAAAAGTTTTTAGTAATTAAAATTTTACTTATGATATTGATTCTTTTCAAGGCCTTGTCAATGCCTTGCAAGAGAAGAGGTATTGTGCTAAACCCTATTGGTCATAGAGACTAGATTTGAACCGATTTTCCATGAACCATCATCTAACTTTTACTTCCAATAAAAACACCTGTTATAAAAAAATAAAAAAGTTACTTTTTGTCTTAGCATTATTTATTTTGGTTTCAATAAAGCTAAATATTACACATACGCTCCAGTGACCATTCATATTTAAGCTTTAAAAATTCTTATCAATGAAAAACAAATGAGTTCATGTACCTGTCTATATAGATAGGACAGAAAACGAGTTTAAAGAAATGTTGTACGGTTTTTCAACTTAAATATGACAAGACAAACAAAATTTTGGGACCAAAATTCACAAAGATATTTATATTTACTACTATTTTTTATGTAGAGGTACCTTAAATTTTTTTTAAATTTTTGTTTCATGACAAAGATAATTGGTGCATTTCAGTAGATCAAAACTTTGTTTTTTTTTTTTAATTTTAAAAATTTTTTTTTTTAACAATCAATATTTAGAAAACGGGTTCATGAATTGTTTTAAAATTTCGTTTTCAAGTGTTGATTAATATTTTGTCGAAAAAAGTATTCCAATTTAATTTTTAAAAAATTGATGAAAATGTGTATACAGTGAAAATATTATTTTTTAACGTTTTAACTCTCGCACTTTTACAGTGCGGCAAAATTTTCAATTAAAAATTAAAATAACCTATTAGAGGTACAAAAATCTTCTAAAGCTTATTTGAAAGATAATAACCTTAAGTTGAATACATTTGAAGGATTTAAAAAAAAATCAGTCTTTTAATATGGTAAATAGGGGTAAAACAAAATTGCAAAAAATTGGCTATTTTCTAAACACGACAATGTAAAAATTTGAATTTTTTTAATGGATAGATAAATTTATTACAAAACTGACAATGGTATTGAAAAATATCAAAACCAAGCTATTAATGGTTTTCTAAAACTAAAGCATGAAGTAGACCTTTGACGAATAAGTGATTATAGGTAGGGGAAATTTTTTTTGACAATTTTAAAAACGTCATTCGAAAGATAATAATGGATTTTTTTTTTAAGTCTCTGGGTTTCGAAATATGAATTTTTGAAAAACACCTACTTATTTTGGGGTATTTTTTGGTGAGTTTTTATTTTTTTAAATTTTTCGTAGCGTTCAAAAAATCTCAAACTTATACATAGACCATGTAATCTATGACTGTGCGCATACATGTGCAAAAACTTGGAATTTCAAAATAATTTTTGACCGAATAACAGGAAAAACAAGTTTTTTTGTCCCAAGTTTTTTGACCGTTTTTAACTGTTTTTTACTTTTATCTTTTTTTCTTCAACAGATAAATAAAAATTAATATTGTAGATAGATAATAGACAGGACTATATTTGTGCAAAATTTCAATCAATTTCGTAGTCACAATTTTGAGATAACGGTAAAATAAAGTTCTATTATTCAACAGATAATATCTTTTGATCCAGAGCAAATACAAATTTGATTTAACTTTATTGAGCACCTTACATTTGGTATATCACACATAACTGTTCATTTACTAAAAGCCACACAATGTTAAATTAAAAAAAACTTGCAAAATACCTCAAAACACCTGCGGAGATCTGTTGATCAGTTTGGAATTTCGACATGATTGGCTTTAAAAAATTCTAAATTTTGTTCTAGGCATCGCAGAAATAAGATTGAAATGTCATTTGAAAGGTAAAATAATGAGCTTTCACATGATATAAAATTTTTTATAGGTTGTAATTGAAAAAATTGATCCAATAGCGTGAGAAGATAAAATTATATGTTTTTTTGCCTTTTTTGATGAAAATTGATCCAGTTTAAAAAATTCTATCTCTTTTTGTAGATGCATAATAGACATGATCGATTTATATGTAGGGTAAAACTATACAATACGCCCCAGTTTACAAAACGCCCCACCAGTCTCGTACGTACACAGGTGTTGTTAGACAAACAAAACGAAAACTTTTCAAACTAATTTAAGTTGCTCGTCAATTGTGTTATTGAGTTGTAGTAATCTGTGTGCCCTGAAAAGAAAAAAACTGCAAAACAAAAATTTGGGACCAAAACATATTGCGGAGAGCGCAGACAAAATTTCATTTTTTCAAAAAGTATAAAGACCATATCAAATTGATATTATTATTTAGAAAGTTCAAAAATTGGGCTTCTTAGTTCTTTTTTGGCAATTCCTTGAAATCAGCCCCAGTACAGTAAGTGTAATACGCCCCAGTAAATTATGAAGTAAAATACTCATTAACCTTTTTTTTATTTGCTATATGCTTAAGAATTGCATTAAATTACAAAAAGACGACACTGCGGCCATTATGGTCAAAAACGAAAATTATTACAGGACCGTTTTTAAAGAAGTTTAGTTTTCAGCGCATATCTTGCCATATTGCGTTGCACCATTTTTTTTACCATGTATACATACCAGATTGCAACATTTGCGGCCGCAAAGAATCTCAAAATTTTTTATTCCAAAATCAATTAATTTAATTTTTCTAATTTAGTACATTTGTGCCTACTTTTTCCTTAGGGGCGTTTTGTCACTGGTGTGGAGCGTTTTACCCAGCAAATGAGTTACAAAACGCCCCACTTGAACTTTTTTTAAACTATTTATATATAATATATGCTAACATATTTTAGTACATATGAATATGCCAAAAGTAAGAAAAAAGACTTTACTATTTATATTTACCAAAAAAACTATTAATTTCCTTTATTTTTTTGTTTTATTGAAGATTCAAAAAAAGTGGGGCGTATTGTATAGTTTTACCCTATATTTTGAGCTAAAGCAATAAGCTTTCAGGTGGTTTAAAATTTATTATAGGTTGTTATATCAAAAAAATGAATTTTTGGGTGATGGAAGTGATTTTTTTCACTTATTTCATAAGAAATGATTGTTTTTAATAAATTATTTTAAAACTTTTTGCGCATTGCAAAAATTTTAAAATGGTTTTATTCTTTAGAAGAAATATTTGGCTTTTTAATGGTATAATTTTTTTTTGTAAGCTTTTAAAATAAAAAAATTAATATAATGAGAAAAGAAAAAAGGTAATTTTTTTTTAACTTTTTCTTGTAAATTATGATTGTTTGAAATAAATAAACACTTCAATTTACTCATTTTAAACAAAAGCACACAACCTATTCTCTTACGTAAACCGGCTTTACAGGCAACCACTTTTCTAATACAGCCACCTCAAATACAAAACCTCAAAATTTTTAATATTTTAACAAATTCAAATTACAGGGGTTCGACTGTAAGGTGTTTGTATGTATGCACTTATGTATATGATTTTTGTTCTTTTTTCACCTTGAATGAGTCTAGCTAGAATTCATTAGAAGGGGAGTAAAACTGCTCCAATTAGCTCTCTTCTGCGAATTATGAGTAACGCACTTAAAAATGAGTGTACTGTCAAAAAATGAGAGAGTGATTTGACAGTTCTAAAAACACTTTTCTTTTATACAAATTCTTGAAAAAGAACCTTCATAGAAAATATATTAACACTTACCCTCTCTAGTACATTCCTTATCCAACGAAATGATCCCGAATGCCGTAGTCTCATTTCAATCCGCTCTAACACAGAAGATATTAGCACAACAAAACGGTGCCACAGCACTCTAAATTCACCACGAAAACCTAACATTTGACACAAAGAAATACAAATTGAAAATATTATTGAATCCCATGGATTGAATTTTTTCCATGTCACAACCCAAAAAAAAAAAAAAAACAAACAAAACTACTTTGAAAATGGTGTCCTTTTTCCAAAAACTGACACTCTAACTAACTACACACAGACATTTAAATATAATTGTATCCACTTAACTGTCTTCACAACAGAAATACAAAATATTTATAAATTTTCCTTTTTTTTTTTTGTTTAATTTTGTTAACACAATTTAGCGCGTCGTAACGCCCGTTTGTTTGGATTGTTTACATTCACGATAAATTCAAGCCTTCTCAAAACTCGAAATAAAAATCGCCACACTATTTTCGTTGAGGGGTTTTTCTATACTAAACCGTGAATATGTTTTGTCAAGTGTATGTTACGCGATAATCTCATACAAAGCAACAACAACAACACAAACTGAAGAAATAAAGTCACAATCCAAAATCCTATAAAAATTGGCAGGCAATGCACATGTAAGCCAAGAGGGAATCACTTTTTTTTTTTCATTTTTTATTAATCAAAGCTGAGCTCTCGAATAGTGGAGTAGGCTAAGGTAATGAATGCACAATAATGTGAAGCCCTAGATTGTGAACGAACCCACATTCGTGCGGACAGAAACGAAAAAAAAAAAAAAAATAACAAAAACTATGTGGTTGAGTTGAGTTGAGAGAGACGCGCGTTCGCAAGGTGTAAAAAATGGAAGAATAAAAAGAAGAAAAGAAGAGACATCTACTACCTCAATTATTGGAACGCAACAAGTGGGAGTCGAGCGGGCGGAAAATTTTTGAGACAATCAACGAACGTCTTTTGAATGGAAGCCGAGAACTGGGTAATGAAGGAGACCTAAAAGAACAGGTAGAACACTATCAAATGGCACATGGGTGACGCTCTTGCTCAGGTGACACACAAGACAGAACAATAACAATAACTTGTTTGCTCTTTTACTAATTATCAGCCCTATTCTGCTATTCGATTCACGTGAATCGAAGGATTCCCTTTTATTCTCATGTCAAATTGGCATTGAAAAACTTCTAACTTTCGATAGCAAAGTGTTGTTCCCGCCTGTTTAAGAAATTCTAAAGAAAAAAAAATTGTGTTAATTTAATTTTAACCACCTTTTAAGCATTTATAATTTAAGACTTTCACGTGAATCGAATAGCAGAATAGGGCTGTATGTCTTTGTTTGCATTTTTTTTTATTTATCATAAATTTAACGGAGAATACGTTGATTTTGTGTGAGATCGGATTTAAGCTTACATGGAGAACAGGCTAAAGGGAAGTATAGGTAGCACATTTCAAGAAAATTATTATTTTAAGTCGTTAAGTGACCCACAAAGATGAAAACGTGTGTAATCAGTTTTATCGAAAATTGAGTACTGAGAAAAAAAATGAAAAAAAAATGGGTATCTACCGAACCAAATTCAATGTATTTATCCAAGGAAATTATTGTCACACAACTTTTTGGACCTAATACCATTCTTTCTTAAATTTAAAGTTTCGGAATGCAATTTATTCGTTGTTCCGCAAATGGTTTTGGAGCTAATTGCTGATTTTTTTTTTTTATTTTTCAATATAAAATTCATAATAACACAAAAAACAATACTAGGTATGGCCACTATCCTTACTAGATTAACTTAAAGTAGGTCACTGTGGTGTATGAGTAATATTTTTTTTTAGAAATTATAAAATTCTTAAATTATAACTTTTGAATAAATCAATTTAGGGTACCTGATGATTATTTCCTTTTTTATTGAGTGCTGCGGGGTATTTATGTACGAGTACTCAAAAAAAAAAACCTCAAAAATTACAAAATCGAAAATAGTCAAATTTATTTTTTGATAGATTTCCAGTCTGGAAAACTTAGAGAAAATAATGCAGCTAACTTAGATTTTGCTTTACCAAACAATTTGTATACAAATATTTGTACTTTTTCAAAAAGTGGCCCATGTTAAAATTATAATTTAGTTAAGCCTATATTCTGACTGATTTGTGTGTGTTTTTTAAATTTCTATTTTTCTCCTGCAATCAAAAGAGAAATTCAAGTTCTTTTTAATAAAAACACATTTTTTACACATTACCTAAATAGTAAATTAATCCAACGATGTACTTTTTCCTATGGAAATTCGTTGAAAAATGGATATAAAAAAATTTTAAACGATTTCAATCAAGATTTGGGTAACAAACAAGACATTATTTATTATATTGTTTTTTTTTTACACAAATGTTGAAACTTCTTGGTTGAAATCGTTTAAATTTTATTCTTATCCATTTTTCCATTTCTTTGAAAAATTAGCTATCTTTGAAAAAAAGCTTAATTTTAAAAGGAAATATAATAAAATACCTCAGTGCGGTATATACTAGACAATCGATTTCAAAAATGCGTTTTTTTTTTTATTTCCGCTTTTGATGGTATTTTCTTTAAATAATAACTATGTTTCTAGGCCTTCTAAAGATTTTCAAAACTCAAATTTTTTTCAAAAATTTACTGTATTGAAAATTTTCTTAAGACTTCATCAAAATTCATTTATTTTTGTTAAAAAATCAGAAAATTAGTTTTTGAATTTATCTCAATATTTTTAAGATTATATGTAAAAAATTTAACCAGTTTAAAAGTCTAAAATGTTTTTACTATGCAGGGTGATTAACCGGTTTTATGTAAAAAAGTTAGAGCCATTAAGTTGGGTTCATACAAAACAATCATATTCCCGGAGAGGCAGTTTTCTAAAAACTTGACTCAGCTTAGAAAAAATATATTTAAAATCAAGGGTAACCCGATGATATGCAATACCTTTTGGTACCTAAAGTCAATAATCTTTTCTTTTGTTTAAAGGGTTGTCAAACTCAGAATTGAAAAACAAAATGCACGACTGAATCGCACGTACTTGCTCTTAGAATTTCCAAGGCTTTTTTTCAAGGCTTTTTTGAAAATAAAAAAAATTTAAAGAAAAACATAAAATTCGTTCTTCAAAATAAAAAAAAAAACTACTTTTTAAATGAAATTGAGCTCCAAAAAAAGTATACAGTTCAATTTCTTTTATACAAATGCATTTAAGAAAAAAAAATTCTAAGTCGTTAGAACCGTTTTTAAAAAACTATTTTTTTTATAAATAATTTTTGAAAAAAAAAAATTTTTAAAAAGTTGGTATGCAATTTTTTAGCATTTATCAACACCTAAAATCGAAATTTAAAACAAATTCAAGGTCCCGTTATCGAAAATTCGATTTTTCAAAATTTTAATTGTATATACCTAGTAAACAAATATCAATTTAAATTACGTATTGGGGTTCGCGCATGTTTGAATAACTAAATCCTTCTTTAAAATAATTCTTTCAACCTGGAACAAAAATTGATTTTTCTTAACGTTTTTTGCATTTCTGTCATCAAAACGATTTTAGATAATTTTTTTGAATTTTTCTTCTTAAAAAAGATTTCGCAGGACAAATAATCTCGGGGTTCGTGAAACCCCAAGTGGTTCCCAAATATTTTAACTAAACTCAAATTTAATTTGCATTTAAATTCAATAGAACGTTGTTTTACAATATAAAAATGATCCGAGAATCACATACAAAGTGAATTCGTCTTCGAAAATATGAACATTTGAGGCGAAGATATTTTCCTAAGTTAAAAAAAAAAATCCTTTTAGGTAGTTAAGTTTCTTAATAAATTAAATACAACGAAATGAATTGAAATTACTTAAAAAATTAAATATATTTGAAAAAAAAAATACCTTTCAGTATGGCTTTACCTGTGCTTCTAAAGCACATTCTTTTGATTATTTAATTAAAAATGTGCTAATTAGTGTGTGAAATTAATCAAAAGAACTAGGTTTGTTCGCGCGACCGTCATCGTCGTCGTCATGGCACATATCATAGTTTTCACATTTTTGAATTTTTCACGCGTTTGTCTCACGTTACAATTTTACACTTATGCTCATAGCCATAGTCGCATAGCATGGAATTAAGCTTATAACTTAGCTTAGTACATTTTTTTCCTATTATTTCGTGCTTCAATAATTTCATGATTTGTTTTATTTTTTTTTTCCGTCTCACACTTCTTCAACTACAAATACTTGGTCACTGGATAGGCTAAATCCAGGAAAAATAGACACCCTCCTCCAACCGTCTTTTGTTTGGCTTAAATATGCACAAATTGTTTTTATTGTTTTTTTTTTTTTCTTATTCACATTAAAAAATCTAATTCATATCCATAGTTTATATGCATTGTATCGATAAGTTGATAAATAAAAAAAAAAAAATGCAAGCATGACTCTGGTTTTGTTACTCACCTCGAAATATTGTACTGAACCGTGAATTGATGGTTTAGTGGTAGATAAACAAGAATTTGCATTTTGATTAAATCATGAAAAGTGGCATGGAAAGAGACAGCAACGTGAGTGAAGGAAGTTACGTTCTGCATCGTTAGTAGAACCAGATCGTGGTGAAACTAGATACAATCAACCAATAATGACGGAATGTAAAAAAATGCGGATTTACTACTTGATCTGCTGGCTGATGTCGATTCACGGCTCACGTCAGGATTCAGATTACGTAATTCAGACAGATAAGTAGTGTGCATGAAGTGCAGCATAAATGTGTGGAATGCTGCCATTTCTGAAAATGTTCTTCGAAAAGTATTCATTCGTTTGCTACAAACTGATGATTCGCTTGCGGAAAAATAATTTTCTTATTTCTTGAAAAAAAACGTTCAAGATTTTTGTATTCGTTTGTAGTAAATGAATTGAATATTTACCCCAAATGGAAACTTCTTTGAAACAAACAACATTCTGAAAATGTTCTTCGAAAAGTATTCATTCGTTTGCTACAAACTGATGATTCGCTTGCGGGAAAATAATTTTCTTATTCCATAAAAAAAACGTTCAAGATTTTCGTATTCGTTTGTAGTAAATGAATTGAATATTTACTCCAAATGTAAAGTTCTTTGAAACAAACAACATTCTGAAAATGTTCTTCGAAAAGTATTCATTCGTTTGCTACAAACTGATGATTCGCTTGCGGAAAAATAATTTTCTTATTTCTTGAAAAAAACGATCAAGATTTTTGTATTCGTTTGTAGTAAATGAATTGAATATTTACTCCAAATGTAAAGTTCTTTGAAACAAACAACATTCTGAAAATGTTCTTCGAAAAGTATTCATTCGTTTGCTACAAACTGATGATTCGCTTGCGGAAAAATAATTTTCTTATTCCATAAAAAAAAACGATCAAGATTTTTGTATTCGTTTGTAGTAAATGAATTGAATATTTACTCCAAATGGAAAGTTCTTTGAAACAAACAACATTCTGAAAATGTTCTTCGAAAAGTATTCATTCGTTTGCTACAAACTGATGATTCGCTTGCGGAAAAATAATTTTCTTATTCCATAAAAAAAAACGATCAAGATTTTTGTATTCGTTTGTAGTAAATGAATTGAATATTTACTCCAAATGTAAAGTTCTTTGAAACAAACAACATTCTGAAAATGTTGTTCGAAAAGTATTCATTCGTTTGCTACAAACTGATGATTCGCTTGCGGAAAAATAATTTTCTTATTCCATAAAAAAAAACGATCAAGATTTTTGTATTCGTTTGTAGTAAATGAATTGAATATTTACTCCAAATGTAAAGTTCTTTGAAACAAACAACATTCTGAAAATGTTGTTCGAAAAGTATTCATATGTTTGCTACAAACTGATGATTCGCTTGCGGAAAAATAATTTTCTTATTCCATGAAACAAACGTTCAAGATTTTTGTATTCGTTTGTAGTAAATGAATTGAATATTTACCCCAAATGTAAAGTTCTTTGAAACAAACAACATTCTGGAAATGTTGTTCGAAAAGTATTCATTCGTTTGCTACAAACTGATGATTCGCTTGCGGAAAAATAATTTTCTTATTTCTTGAAAAAAACGATCAAGATTTTTGTATTCGTTTGTAGTAAATGAATTGAATATTTACTCCAAATGTAAAGTTCTTTGAAACAAACAACATTCTGAAAATGTTCTTCGAAAAGTATTCATTCGTTTGCTACAAACTGATGATTCGCTTGCGGAAAAATAATTTTCTTATTTCTTGAAAAAAAACGTTCAAGATTTTTGTATTCGTTTGTAGTAAATGAATTGAATATTTACTCCAAATGTAAAGTTCTTTGAAACAAACAACATTCTAAAAATGTTCTTCGAAAAGTATTCATTCGTTTGCTACAAACTGATGATTCGCTTGCGGGAAAATAATTTTCTTATTCCATAAAAAAAACGTTCAAGATTTTTGTATTCGTTTGTAGTAAATGAATTGAATATTTACTCCAAATGTAAAGTTCTTTGAAACAAACAACATTCTGAAAATGTTGTTCGAAAAGTATTCATTCGTTTGCTACAAACTGATGATTCGCTTGCGGAAAAATAATTTTCTTATTCCATAAAAAAAAACGATCAAGATTTTTGTATTCGTTTGTAGTAAATGAATTGAATATTTACCCCAAATGGAAAGTTCTTTGAAACAAACAACATTCTGAAAATGTTCTTCGAAAAGTATTCATTCGTTTGCTACAAACTGATAATTCGCTTGCGGAAAAATAATTTTCTTATTCCATGAAACAAACGATCAAGATTTTTTTATTCATTTGCAGTAAATGAATTCTATATTTACACCAAAAGTAAAGTTCTTTGAAACAAACAACATTCTAGAAAGGTGCTTCGCAAAGACTTCATTCGTTTGTTGCAAACATTAATATTTACTAGTAAACAACAAAGAGTTTAGATGTAGGACGTATTTTCGTTTCCCGCAATGAACACACGAAAATTGACCTCCAAACGAATGGGTTGTTTTGCATAACGTTTGCTGCTATGGAATTACTATTTGGGTCGAATGCAATACAATTGCTGTGAACTATTAACTATTGCGGCTATTGTATTAACATTGCAGCAAATGATTTTCTTTTGATGCAAAAGATATTCTTTAGCCGCAAACGGAAAAAAAAAATTTAATTCTCTGAGTGTAGATACAATCAACCAATAATGACGGAATGTAAAAAAAAAAAGCGGATTACTACTTGATCTGCTGGCTGATGTCGATTCACGGCTCACGTCAGGATTCAGATTACGTAATCCAGACAGATAAGTAGTGTGCATGAAGTGCAGCATAAATGTGTGGAATGCTGCCACACACTGATCATCGATCGAATGATAAATGACATAAGATCAAAACAAAAAAAAAGTGAAGAAGTCGTTTTTTGACTTTTAAGTACTTCAAGATCAAGAGAATAAAAGACTTTTTTTTATCATTGACATGATAGCTGTCAAATGCTGTGTGTGGTAGATATAATTTTAAATTTAGGTCATCGCAGTGACAGTTTTGGGATGGGCCAAACAGAGAAACAACTGAATGCTCCTTAGAATTAAAAATGTACATCAGCTATGAGTACGTGATCAAAAAGTCTTTCATTTCGAATAATGTGTACGCATCTCCGGTAACTACAAAAAAAAAAAAAGAAACAAAACTTTATGGGTAATATGGTTTGACTTTTAATTGAAAACATTCCAAGTACATGTTTGCACGTCCTTAGGAACTACAAATCGTTAATATGATTCTCTTTGGCTTTGGCTAATCACTCTTGGTTTTAAGCCAATTAATGGATTAGAAAATAACAAATGCGAAATGTTTTCATTTGTTGCAATAAAAAGTGAAAATTTCTTAAACAGTTTTTTGTAACTTTCGTACCTAGTTAGTTCGTAATTTAAACAATTTTTTTTTATGTATTCTTGTCAAAACGTACTAAAAAGACATTTGGATAAAGCAATCAAATATGTGAATTAATTTTTTCCCAATTGATACACATTTTTTAAATAAACTAGTTTGAAAATTGAGATTTATTTTTTAATTTAATTTTATGCACATATTTTGTAAAATTTGCAAGGTTTTCAAAATGTATTCATTTTAAAAATATAAAAGAGTTCATTGAACACAAAACAAAGGTTTTTGCAAATTTTGTATAAATTTACCTAACTTGTAGAATTTAGAAAAAAAATCAATTTATAAAAATGTAGAACAGTTATAAAATGAAATGTAAACAAAAGTGAGACCATATTTTATTTTTTGAATTTTAATATGACTTCGAACAGAATTAGAGTGGATTGAAGTATCGATATTTAATATACATAGATATTTATGGTATGGTAGAATATTAATTCGGACAATGATCTTCATAATGAGTCAGTATTGAAAATGAATAAATATTTTATTTCTACATAATAATATTATTATTAATTGGTTTGTATTTTAACTAATAATGACGTAAGATATTTTTTTTATTAATAAATGCTAAGTAAATTTTTTTCGTTACGTAATATAAATTTAATGTGACAAATTCTTGTGAATTAGTCTTATTTTTATTATTCAAATAAAACAGTTGATCATATTTCTATAGCCGATGAAAAATTTATCAAATTAAACTAATTACCGCACACATAATATAAAATTGAAGTTTATAAAGCATTTCTTAGTCTTCGAAAATGATTTTTTTCATATTTTTATTCATTTTTGTTTAAGACTTCATCTTTAAAATCAAATCACGTGAATACTGGAAAAAGTATTTTTGTTGACAAAATTATTTGACATTGTTCTCATTTAATTGCAAAATATGTAACTACTAAAAAAAGCTAAAAATTAATTTTTATTCAAAAATTTATCATTTTATGGATTTTATTTTAATTGTAGTTTTTTTTTTAATTAAAAATTAAAATAGGTAAATAATCTTAATTTTTAAGCAAAACTCAATAACGCATTTTTCTTAATAATATGATGTCCAAGTTAAAAATATACGAAAAAAAGAGGTTTTTTGTAAAGCCGGTTTACGGATGATGATTTTACGTGATAACGTCGTCAGAAAACCGGTTGTGTGCTTTTGTTTAAAATGAGTCAATTGAAGCGTTTACTTATTTGAAACAATCATAATTTACAAGAAAAAGCTAAAAAAAAAAATACCTTTTTTATTTTCTCATTATATTAATATTTTTTATTTTTACAAACAAAATTATGCAATTTAAAAGCCAAGTAACTATTTCTTCTTAAGAATAAAACCATATTTAAAAAAGCGCAAAAATATAAAAATAATTTATTGAAAACAATCATTTTCATTTAAAAAAAGCAAAAAAAAAACATGAGTTTTTATCTTCTCACGCCATTAATTCCATTTCCCTAACAACCTATACAAAATTTTGACCATCTGAAAGCTTATTGTTTTAGCTCAAAATATATATATCGATCAGGTCTATGAGACATCTACAAAAAGAGCTAGAATTTTTTGAACTCGATCAAATTTCATTAAAGCAAAAAAAACATTTATTTTTATGTTCTCAGGTAGAGCTATAGCAAGTCGTATGTATTCGTTACTAAAATGCGGGTATTTGCTTCAGTAACGAGTAACGAAACGTTACTTTCTAAACAGTATCGTTACTCGCATGTTTCGTTACTGGGTACTGAAGTAAAGAAACATACGAGATACGAAACATACGAGTAACGACCCCATTCCAATTTCAATACTAAATCATCTATTATATGAGATACGAAACGAAGTGATACACTCAATTTGTCGCATTTAGCATCTCGTACCGATATCGTTACCGTAGTCGGAATGCTAACTCCAGATAATTAGCCAGAGTTTACTTTTGTCTCGATAAAAACAGTAGTGCCAAGGTACAGTTGAGTTATCGATAATAACAGCAAAATCAAAAGAGACGTTTTAGTATTTTCTCTATGTGGCCGAAATATACCCATGCCGAAACCAATGTGTTTATGACCTTTTTGTTAATGGTCTTGAATTGTACCTTAAGAATGTACAAAAGTGTTTTGGTTTTTGAAAAAATTTGTTAATTTTCAGTGCAAAATTTTCAACAACAAAAAAGCCGAGAAAACGAGGTTTGAAAATCACTGTCAATAGAAAAAAAATGAAAAAATTGTTCGACATGGTTGCATTGAAGTGTTAATATTCCGAGATCTGCGCGAAATACTATTGAAATAAAGGTCTCTAAAGAATTGTGATAAGATTATTGAACGGATATAAACAAAAAATTACAAAAGTTTTGTCGAAAAAATAGAAAAAAATAAAAAAAAATTTCCACGTTTGATAAAAAAAAAATCGGAAAAAAAATCAATATAGCTGCCTTCAAACTCTTATAACATGAGAACGCCGCAACTTATATTAATGTTTATGGCTTTAAAATGTAGCATAGATTATACAAATTGTTTTTGGTTTTTTCAAAAAAAAAATTTTTTTCACCCATACCAACGTACGAAACATACTTAAAATACCAAACATACGAAACGTATCAAATACATGAAATATACGAAAAGTACGAAACGTACGAAGCATGCGAAAGTAACGAAAGTAACGATACATACGAAACATGCGAAACATACGAAACACACGAAACATACGAAATATACGAAAAATACGAAGCATACGAAAGTAACGAGTAACGATATTATTGATGCGGGTACTAGTATCAAAAATAACGTATACATGCGGGTACTCATTTTGTCGTTACTTTTACAGCACTATTCTCAGGCTATGGAAACAATTTTTTTGTTCGACAACCTATAAAAAATATCTACCATGTGAAAGCTTATTATTGCACCTTTTATATGACGTATCAATCTCATTTCAAAAATGACTACAAGAGAAGTTAGAATTTTTTTAAAGTCAACCATGTGGAATTTCCAGACTGAGATTACGGTACTTCCCACACTGGTGGCTGTTCGGAGGGCAACAGATCTCCACTGGTGTTTTGAGGTTTTTTGCAAGTTTCTTGATTTAACATTGTGTAGCTTTTAGTTAGTCTACCGTTATGTGTGATATACCAAATAAAAGGTAATTGTATCAGGATGCTCATAAAAGTTTAATAAAATTTCTATCTGCTCTTGGTCAAAAGTTATAACCTGTTGAATTCTAAAACTTTATTTTACCGTTATCTCAAAATTGTGTTTACGAAAATGATTGAAACTTCGCACACATTTAGTTGTGGTCACGGTCTATCATTACTCTTTATATTTTATTCCTGTATATATTAAAAAAAAAAAGATAAAAATAAAAAACGATGAAAATCGGTTAAAAGCTTTAAAAAAAACGTGTTTTTTAAAAACTTGTTTCTTCTGTTATTTAGTCAAAACTCACTAAATCTTTATTTGCGATGCCTCGGATAGGAAAGTTTCCGTTTTTGTTTTTAAATTTCTCACTCATAACCCATTCAACCGATTTAATTTTTTGGAATATTCATTTTTACCAATTTGATAATTTAGTCATTTTTTTTTTTATTTATTTTTCGAAAATATTTATCTTTAAAAATTAATATTTTCAAATTTATTTATTTATCAAATAAAAATGAATATTAAGAAAATTGAAAAAAATGACATTATTTGTAAGAAGGTATTCAAATCATTTTTCAAGAAAATCATAAAACACAAATAAACTGCTTCATTTCCTTCTCAAATTCTTGCTTCAAAAAGCTCATTTAATATTCCAAAGAAAATACTCTTGGGAAAATAAACGACCTTGTTAGTTCCAAAAAACTTCGTTGTTAAAAATAATATTCGACACCTGGGCTCATCAATAAGTCTTCCCATCACTGGGCCCTTGTCATGTCAAAAAAAAAATGTCATGTAAAATATGTACGCAGCAATGCGTCTTTTAGACCCTTTTGCGGCGCAGTACAATGAATGTTCAATCCATGTTCATTTCTCCTCGTCTTGTTAGTTTTTATTTTTGATTATTTTTTTTTTGTTTTTAAATCGTAACCTCTTAAAAAATAAATTTGCATCGTTATAAAATCTCTACACGCTATCAATATCATCGCCAGTGGCTACAATCTCATGCAGCGAGATGCAATGAATTACATTAACCCAAAATCATCGCTAAGCAATGCATCAACTTATGGAGAGCACAAAATTCACTGCATCACTTTTCGCATTTGTACGAGGAAGTAAGTAAGATTGGATGTTTGGTTTATTTTTTTTGTTTTTCATCGATTCGTCGACAGAGTTACGTCTTGCCCTCACCTCTCATCAAAAAGTGTAACGTTATGTTCGGGTTGATGTTTCTTGTGGTTTCGGGTACACATAGGCTGGGGCTGATATCGGGTACGGGCATTATGATACCCCTCGTAATTCTTCGACTTAATCGAATCATCGATGATTCTTGCATATTTGTTGTGTGCCAACAGGTAAAAAGATACGAAACACGTCAACGACGACGATGAAAACGACGACGACCGGCGCGATTGCGACGAGAGAGTGAAATGTATCTCAAACAAATGCGCCGCAGCACCCAATTTGGTTTGGCATTTTCTCTGCTGGTCCCGGCGCATTTTATTCGATTTCAACTCCGCGAAGACAAGCTTTAAAAATAAAATGATCTCGGATCTATTTTACACCGCACTTCCTCCAGACCAGACAGAGCATGGCGCACAACTCATCGATCATATTGTTTGACAGAAAAATTATGAACACTCGGCGGAACTAGCAATGGCAGGCACAGTTCAGTGTGTCTGTTCGACCGCCCGTCATCGTGTTTGCTCTGCACTGCGCGCCGCCGCAGCGCCGCGTTATAACCGCGCTCACTCCAGCATTATGTTCGGATCAACGCGATATGGAAATTACATCGACGAATCGCTAGGATTCGTTACCGATGGCGCATTTTATTGAGTGTGAACATTTGATTTCAATTTAATGTAGAGACGGCGTCAAAGGAATTGGCACTGCGGCATCATCGTTGGTCGTCGGTCGTCGTTACCGCACCGCACTGCTTTGCTTCGTTTTAGAGTAGTCTGGTTTTGAATATTGGAGTATTATTTGATACAGAGTTAGAGCGTATAGTGGCTGTGTGTAGGCAATTTGTAGCAATGCCTATAGAAGCGATGTTTTATGTCTTGCGAATATGCGCAATCGTAATTTGCACTTGTGTCAACTGTTTGTTGGCTTTACAATAAGGAATCGCCTGAATTGGCAATTTGTAGCTCCAATTAGGAAGTGTGGAAAACATTTGTTTTATATAAAACCACTGTGTGCGAGTGTGCGGATATTCAAAGTGCGCAAAGTGAGAAATTTGCGCTGAGTGGGTTTTTTGTCTATAGTATAGATATGCTCTGCAATGGAAAGAGTGATATAAATTTCCATAAATTTGAACTCGAATTTGAATGAAATATTTTTGAATAATGTACTCGTACAAATTTTTTTTTTTTTTTTTTTGTTTTTGTAACAATTTTTTCTTTGAATAAATTGATACGGACATGAATAAACTGATCCAAGTTATCTATAAAGGTAGTATATCCAAAAGAATAAATTAATTTTAACAAGATCAAAAGAATTTGAAAGTTTTTTTTTAGATCCTTTACTTTTAGTTTACTTTGTTATAGCAAAATCAACCGTAATTTTCAGTTGAAATCAAGAAAAGATTTAAGCAAGTACAAGAATTGAAATTTTAGAAACAACATACCTATGTATGTTTGTAAAAGAATAATAAATGTAATAACATTAAAGGTGAAAAAGATAAAAGCTTTTAATTACAAGAAAATACGGACAGTTTAGCATAAAAATTTACCAGTGAACATCTATTTAGTTGTATTGTCTTAAAAAATTAAAAAAAGTTGATCTTATATGACATTAAAATTATTTATCAAAAAAGAAAATTAAAACGAAAGAGTTGGAGCACAAACCTCTTACAAAATAAAAAAAAAATTGAAAGCAGTTATAATTTTAAGCATGGTTGTAAAAATTAAAAAAAAAATGCATTTGAAATTAAAAAAAAAATATTCGTTGCAAATAAAAATATTTTGCATTAAGAAAAAAAATTGTATTGCAAATAAAAAATGTTCTTCATTGAAAAAAAAAAAAATCAATGCAAAATGTGTGCATTAAATTTTTTTTTTTAATACTAGTCGAATTTCTTAAAATTTTGAATATTTGGCCTTACATTAGGTTCAATTATTATAGTTGAAATTTCTAATAAATGGTGAAAAAGCCACAATTGTGAGAAACTTGAAATAATGCACACGAGCATTAAATTTTTTTTCAATGCAAACATTTTTTTTTTTGCAAAACATTATTATTTCCAGTAAAATTTTTTTTTCAATGCAAATATTTTTCAGTTGCAATAATTTTTTTTAATGCAAATTTTTTTATTTTATTTTTGCATTTAAAAAAAATGATTTTTTACAACCCTGTTTGAGAGGTTGTTTTAGGCTTAGGTTGACTTAGCTGCCAGCAACTATAGAAATAATTTCATTGTAAAAGTTAGGGTGGTAAGATTAATTTTTTTTTGTTAGGTTAAATAGGAATACAGTTGTTAATCGAAGGAAAAGAACCAAAATTTGGACCCCGATTGAACCGTAGAATTTATTTAGTGTGTTTTATAAATTAAAAATTAAAAAAAAAGTAATCAAAAATAAAAGTTACAACCGATTATAAAAGAAAAAACATATTAAAACGAAAGAGCTGACATCAAAACTCTAAAAAAATATAAAAATATGAAAGAAGTCATAATTTGATCTTATGAATCTTCAAACTAATATTTTGTAAATAAAACAAATGCGCGATATAATCAATAAATCAAAATGAAGATACCATATAAGTGTTAAATCAAGTGATAAATTTTCCATTTTACAATGAAATTTCCTTCTTACTTCGAAATCCTTGCTTTTTTTGTTTTTCTTATTATGTACGAACTATGCCGTAACATTGTTGCATTTTACACCTTTGTTCGAAAACCTTTGCTAAACTGTCTGTTAAGTTTTTTTTTTGTTTCACCCTGAAATACATCAGCACAAAATATTGCGAGCAGCATTGTAAAAGAAGTAGGTACTTCAAAATCTAAAAACAGAGAATCGTGACTTCTGGTAGGATAGTGCGCTGGCTGGTTGGCTGGCTGGCAAAGCAAGTGTGTATCATTGTGTTTTGAACTTTTGGTGCCAGTAGGTTTCCTTGCAAACTAAGTTGAAAGTTGCCAGATGAAAATTTCAAGAGCACTTCAGTGTTGAAAAAAATTGAAAAATAAACTTAATCAATAAAAATGAAATCTTTAAAAACTGGTTGTTAGAAAATTGTTAAAAATTTATAAACTCTTTACTTTGCCGCATCTTTTAAGCAATTTTTCAAGAAATTTTTTTAAACAAATTTATTTTCTTTTTAAAAAATTTTACCAATTTTTGAAAATATCACATTTGGCAACATTGACCAAATCTCCTCTCATGCTGTGAACTGCCAATATAACGTAAAGAGTTTTTCTGTCGTTTTTCATTTTCTTTCTGTATTTTTCTAGGACAAAAGCGGATACATTTCGCGTGCGCGCAATTTACAAAACCATTTCGATTTCATTGGTTGTTTGGTTTTGTTTTTCTTGTTTTTTCTTTTTTTTTTTTTTGCAAGTTTTCTGTAGATTTGTGATCATTTTGCAACACTAATGTTGTCTGCGCCCAGCATACCTTTATACGTTATGCTCCTATAAGTGCGGTGGTGAGTCAGAGTCATGCTCTCTTTGTATAATATTGGGGACTTTATATTTATTGTGATTTAATGCACGATCATGCCTCGGGCAGGCGCCACTAACCTATTTTTTTTTGTTGGTTTCTTCTATTTGCGCGACTTTATTCTTGCATCTTAGACTACATCACAAAGAGGAATCAAGGCGCCTTGCCCCTTTGATGATCTTGTGTTTGCGCATGTGTATACTTTTACGTCTATTCCTAATCGCATTAAGATTTATAATAATATATTAACGAGTTAGTTGAGAAAAAAAAGTGAAACTCGTGTCGTTATGGCAAACAAAGGTCGTCTAATAAACGTTGTCGTTCACTCCAATTAGAGAAGCTATGTACGTTTTACCTGAACTCTGAACCCTCCCCGATTGGAATCTCTCTCACCCCAAGTTATTGCTGGAAGAGAAATAAAATCTAACCTCAAATTTATATCCAACACAAAGTCTTTAAAAACGGTAAAAAACTTAAAATTACCCAACATTCCATAGTGTGTAATAAATATTCAATAAATCAACAATAAATCAACTGAAGGTATGCAAAAAGAGTCCGATAAGTTTCCCATCATACAAGTCGGGTGGTTGGGTGCATCTTAACACATAGAAAAATATCCAGTAGCTTATAGTTTTTTTTTTTGTGTTTTTTTTTTTTTTTTAGAGATAAAGTCGCGCGCACATGCTACCGTCACCAGTTTGGGTAAATTATTTAGTCGCTTGGATGCACCACACAATCAGTTTTCTCAGACCGCAACCATGGATCATCATGATGGTCACACTTCTCACGGATCTATCCTCGCCTACAAAGTCACCGCCACGACGACACACTGCTGCAACTATCCAAAAAAAAAACCTAAGTTTAACACCAACACCGTATCCAGCACCCCAAAGTGACTCTATACACAACCAAAAAGCAAACAAGTGTCGAGTTGTGAAAGAGTGCAACAAGCAGACGACAGGTAGGTGCTGTGCCTTCAATGATTTATCGTTTCTTGTGATTGTAGCAATTAACAAAAAGTGAACGCCGACATTTTGTATATGAGTGCTCGCACCGTTGGGGTTAACTGTGTGATGAGATACAAAGTGGATGATATATCAGAAGAAGACAAAAAAAAAACACATTCTCAAAAAGGAAGATGGATTTTATGTTATTGAATGACAAAAGGATATATTCCATTGATGGGAAAATAAGCGACAAGTTGCTTGTGATTTATTTGTTTCATAAAGATTTGTGTAAGTTGGGTGAAGTATGAGGTTGCAGTTTCTTATTTTATACTTTCTAAGGAGGTGTATTTATGTTTTTTCTTATAATTTTAAAATTTCTTTTATAAAAATCTCTTTAAGAAGTTAAATATTTGTATGCAAACTTCTATTCTAACCTTCTCAGAATAAGTGAGAGGGATGAAGCTAAGAAGTTGAAATAGAAGCTACGCAGATATGCATCAACACGCATTCATACGTTAACATATATGCGTTTTAACGCTTTACAAATAATTAAATTATGTTACTTTCTAATTTTTTTTATAATTAAGGAAGTTTTGACATCAGCTCTTTCGTTTTATTTACTTTGTTCGATTAAAGTGGTTTACAGCTAAAATGGACAGTCAATTTGGCTTAATTGAAAGATAATAATGCCTTGTTACTGGCATTAGTCAAATATCATACTTTTAATTTTTTTTTATCGAAAAAGGGACTGAAATCCAAATTTTTTTTTTAATTTTTTGAAAAAAAAAAAAAAATTTATAGGGTCAATGTGGGTAAATGTAAACAATTTCATGTCTTTTTTTTCTTTCGACTTTAGATTTTTTTATGTTTTCACGGAACAACTTGAATGGTATCTTCAAATGCAAATGTGAAATGATGGCAATTCTTCTTTATAAATATAAACAAATATTTCCCAAATTGTTAACATTACTGTCACATATGGCATGTTTACAAATACCCCACCATGTTTGTGTTTTTTTACAAATTTGGGGTAAATGTAAACGGTGGTTTAAAATTTAGAATTTCCTCTTTATCATATGGATAACAACTTGAAAAACGTTCAAGAAGGTATTTGACAAAAACTTTTTCAAATTCCAATAAAAGTTTTTGTTTTCTTCCTTTGATTCTTTATATAGGCGCCCAATATGCATCCTGAGCAGCTCTGAACGTCATATTTTTTGGTTTTTTACGTCAAAGACCGATTTTACACCATCATCCACTGAAAATGATGGTGTTGGCTACTTTAAAATGTGACTCCGCGGCACTTTAGCAATAGTAATTGACTAAAAATACGTTATTTTTATTAAAACCAATAATTTCACCAAAAATGTATGTTTATATTTACCACCAGAATACGTTGTTTACATTTACCCATTATGAAAAATATTCTGGGGTAAATGTAAACACATGCAAATCGACATAAATGTCCTGTATTTCAAAATTTGCTTGTATCACATAGAATCTACATCAAAATTAAAAACAAAAAAGTATTTGCAAATTATACTGACTTAATTGAATCTGCAAAAATATTTAATTTTTCTGAAAGACTAACGACTTGTTTGGCAATTTAAAAAATTATCTTTCACGGAAAATACGCTTGTCGAATGAATTCTCTCTTGACAGCAATGAGCTTGACGTATAAGTTAAAAGATACATGCGTCCGCGATTTGTACTTATATGTATGCATCAAATAGATTTAACTGAAGCTTGTTATGAGCCATGTTTTCATTTACCCCTGTTTACATTTACCCACATTGACCCTATATGGACATAATTTTGAAAAAAAGATATAAGAAATGTTAATCCAGAAAGTGTTTTGTGTTTTGGCTTAGAAAAATTATTTTCTCTGTTGTCCGACTTTTTTGGTGGTCATAGGCAGTGTATATTACTTACATGTAACATAAGAATAACACATTAGTTTTGCTATTTATTATTTTTGAACATAACTTTTTGCTATTCATATTTCTGAGTTGTGATGTTTTTGACACGATATTACTGAAAAAAAAATTTATAAATATTGATTTTCATAGCTTGGGTTCGAAAGGGTTAAGAGTTCAAGTTGCTAAAATTTGGTAAATGTAGGTACGTATATAAAAAAAAAAAAATAATATCCCTTTTAAAAAGGAATATAACAACATCTGAAATCCAATTGAGCTCCAAAACAAGTTTGCAATTTGATTTCTTTTATTAAGATGTATTTTTAGAAAGAAAAATTCAAACATTTTTTTAAAAACTAATTTTTTTATAAAAATAAAAGATTTAAAATAAAATTGGTATGCCATTTTATAGAAAAAATTAATCAGCATCTAAAACCAAAATTTCAAAAAGATTCAATGTCGAAAATTTGATTTTTCAAAAAAAAAATTCAATCCAAAAATTACTTTTTCCAAAATTTTATTTCTGGTTTAGGTATATTAAAATTATATAAATGCTTTTCTATAAAAAATTTTGTTGAAATGAAATAATTAGTTTGGCAGAAAGTCAGATTTGAAAAAAAAAAAAAAAAAAAAAAAAAACAGTTATATGGTAGGTAGGTATACCGTTAATAATGATTTCCGAAAAAAAAAATTCAATAATAAAATGACCAGTATGAACAAAAGAATTGCTCCTGAAAGCTTAATAAATAAACAAGGAACTCTTAAATAATTTGTTTGCATGACTTATGATACTTAAGTCCAATGAATCAAAAACTTTTTAAAAAATCGATATTTTAAAGAAAATTTTTGACAAAAAAAAATTCTTACACAAAGAAAATTCAAAAACTTTCGAATTTTCTTAGTATTAAGTTTGAATGTGTAGTAAGGTGGTTCACGCTAGGGGGACCCGACCAAAAATCGAAAAAAATATTTTTTGGACCACACTAATGCATATACATTTTTGCATAAGCGTGTTAACGCTTTACGAATAATTAAATTACTATCGAATGAATATTATATTTAATTAAGTTTTGACGTCAGGTCTTTCGTTTTTTTGGTTTACTACAATACCACTTTTTTCTTCTAATTTTTTTTTGACATCAGAGACTCCAAAATCGAATTAAAAAATATTACAATGGATTCGTTTTCGAAATATGATTTTCAAAGTTTTTTCTCGTTGTTTTTTTCAAGCATTCTATGTATTTGGGCTAAATCTTCAGTAATAAAAAATGATCAATCTGAACAAAAGAACTAGCACATGAAAGCTGAATAAATAAGCAAGAAACACTAAAATAAATTTTCTGGGTCACTCTTAATGTTTAAATGCAATGAATCAACACATTAAAAAAAAATCGATTTTTTAAAGGAAATTTTTGACAAAGAAAATTCTTACTCAATGAAAATTCAAAAACTTTCGAGTTTTCGTGGTTTTGAATTTGTATGTGTAGTCTAATTTTTGGCAAAGATTAGAAGATACTTTTCTTAGAATTGATTTTAAGGAAATTTTTGTTGAAAATTAAATTTCCGATCTAGGAATCCTTTTAAAAATTGAATACTGTAGAAAAAATAAGAACAACTATTAAAAATATTAAAACAAGCAGAGACCAGAAATAACAGTCAACCTTTGTTTTCAATTTGTTTCTCTCTGAGAGTTACCACATTACTTTTAATAGGTTTCGGTTAAGGTTTTAGATTTATTTTTTACCGACTTCAATTCGTCTGAATTTTTTTTTTTTTTTTTATGTTTGTTACCGCATAACTTTGGACTGAGTGAACCAATTTTGATAATTCTTTTTGTATTGGAAAGCTGGTGGCTGCAGTGTGGTTCCATTTCAATTTCGTTCACTTTTAGCCATAGGATATACTTTAAAAACCAAAAAACTCAGCCAGTTTTTATCCATGGAAGTCGGTTTTGTTTTTTTGCTAAAAATAATTATTAAAAATTAAATATAAAGGTTATCGGTTAAGATTTATTTTTTTTTTTTTTTAATATCTCTCAATGGTTGAGATTTTTACAAGAAAAATAAAAGGAAAAGGTCGACCTTTAACCATTTTCGCTGAAAATAAATCAAAAATGGTTAATTCAAAGGACAATGTCGAATTATGTCAAAAATTCCTTTATTTTTCTAAATGCTGTTTTTTTTTGTTGAGATTATTTTTTGTAAACTAGAAGAGTGTTATCAGTTTCAATTTGACATCGAACGTTGAGAACAATAGTGACACTTAACAAAAAACCTAGTTTGATAAAATTATGTTACTTCTAGTTTTGTAAATTGTGGGAAGTTTTTACGTCAAATCTTTTGTTTTATTTTCTTTGTTCGATAAATCGGTTTCTATTTAATTTTTTTTTTTTAATTTTTTAAGAACTCAACAAATAAAGTGATGTTTTCTTGAATTTATCAAGGGAAACTAAATAATTTCTGTCCAAATATTATGACAACAATCCTTTCAACTGTGAAAGGAGTTGCAACAAAAACATTAAATTTTGACTAAACATATATAAAAATATGACCACATTTACTCTACATTTCTGAACGAATGTTCATTTAAACTCACGATTTTCTTACACAAAATAAACCTACGAACTCTAACACTCAATTTAGAAATCATATTTAGGTAGTATATGTTGTTCACCAAAAGGGATTTAGGTCAATTCCGTAGAACTTCTCCAATTGATCAACACAATTCCACATTTGGATTGAGTTAAGAGACCACCTGTTGGACAAACAAGACAAAAGTAGGAACCACCCGCTCTATCCCATACCTCCTACTTTTTCCCAATTCCAAAACTAACAATAGCAGACAACGCGTTCCTCATCCATATTGCGTAGGAGATTTTTCTAGAGATTTTCACTTTAAGTCCAGTTGAGAGTAATAGAAAAACAAGAAATAACAACAACTGCGCGAAAATATGTATATAGTTAATGCGAAATGCATCTGTCCAGACTTAAATGGCAATTACCATTCCGGTCATGATAGCTGTGGGTGGTTTGTCGGTTCAGCCTAGAAAAAATAACAAAAACAAACAGACAACTTCGACAGTTTTTTTGCGAAGAACTAACAACAACTGTGTGTTTGTTTGACGTTTATTCGATTGTCTTAATGTCAAAGCAATGACGATGTCGTTGTCGATGACGACGCAAGATGTTAGGATAAAAAAATTTAAATTTTCAAAACATTTCGCCCATATTTGTACAACAAGTCAGCTGATGGTTTGATGAATTTTAAATTTTTTTTGTAGGCGGTTTCTCCCCAACCAACGAATGGGGATAGGTAACTAGGTCAGCTGTCAACAAAACCATCATAATGTCACTATACACCTTTTTTGACAGCCCCCTAACTTTTGAGATCCTTTTGCTTCTTATTTGCTTATGCTCACTTAATGCCAAGTTGCTCAGATACTTTGTAGCCCAGCTGAGAAATGAGTTTAGTATTATGCTCATATACAAATTTGCCTTGCGGAAATTTTACAATCGTGAAAAAACATCTTCAGCGTGTCATTTATAACTTATTTCCTTGATTTACTTTCAGCAAAGAGTTTTGGCGGCTTTGCGTCAGTTTTTGTGGTCGGTAGCTCGACAGCGAAGAAAATGGTGCGGAGCGGTAGTTTATGCGTGGGTTTTCTGGTGCACCATCACAGTGCACTAGAGTGTATCTCATAGATGGACACCTTAGATGTTAGAGGCTGTCTTGATCCGGAGACAACATTCATCATCTGAATCGGAGATGAAAGCCTGTTGTAAGAAGAAAATAAAGTGAAACGAAGCGGTGCGGCGGCCACCCAATGTGAGCTCGGGGGACCTGTGTTTTTGGTTGGGAACTTTCTTGACTATAAAGATAGAGTCAACCGCATTGGATAGTGTTCACAAGTTCAGTTGGGGGTTTTTTTTTTGTGTTTTACATAAATAATAGTTTGCCACAGCAGTAGGTTTTTTGATAGTTTGTTTTTTTTGTAAGTTGTTTGAAAATTATGGAAGTTATGTTTTTGAGATCCGGGAGATTCGAATAACAGATTAGAAATCTAAACCGATTGTCAAATTCATGTGGATTTCTTAATGATTAATTGGTTTAACTTAGGAACATGGTTTTTAATGTACTAAACCAAGAGCAACATTGAATGTAAAACATGAGTGTAAGGGAATAAATTAAAGGTGTTTACATGGTTATGATGTGTCATTTATTATCAAATTGATGAGGAGCGAAAAATTAAAGGACTCTATAATTTTATCATAAAAATGATAACGAGTGCAAGAAAATTGTGAATTTTGTTAAAAACAATAGCATTTTACTGACAGTTTTGAAACATCCACCGACAAAAAAAATTTGATAATATGTAACAGCTATCAAATTAACATTTTTGAGTGACAAAAGTCGTCCAACAATTAAAATATCAATTTTGATATGATTATCATATTATTTTGACATTTTTTTTTATTTTAGGTGGATATTGAAAATTTCATTTTGACAATTAAAATATCAATGTTGACTAGATATTACGTTTCTGTTTATTATAATGATATTTCTTTCTTTTTCTTTTTTATTATTTTTATTAATTTAAATATTTTCTTTTTTTTTTCTTTAAAATCAAACAAAATATTATTGAAAGTGAATATTCTTTATAAAATAGTGGTGATATTATTTTTTTCTATTATAGGTGATTATAATTTTTTTGTTATTATCTCCCAGACTATGTGAAGTAAAATCTTATTGCCGATCAAATTTTATCAGTAAATCATAAATTTTACTTCGAAAAAACACAAAATTTTAAAAATGTTATATTTAAATATCATCCTGATAATAAAAATATTGTTTTAATTTATTTTAACTATCATAAAACATATTTTATAGAGCATTTTTTGATGATATTTAAAAAAATTTAATTTGATATTTAAAAAAATGTTAAATTGATTTTTTTTTTTCGGTGTCATCTAGCTTAATGAATAAAAACATGACAATCTCTTAGTGGGTTCCGTTTATTTAGGGTTGGGTTCGATATCCCGCTTTTTATATTCCCGCCTTTTAAAATCCCGGTTTTTGTAATCCCGTTTTTTAGTAAAAGTAAAAAAATAAAACAAATTAAAAAATGAGAGATTTTTCTAAACGCGTTTAATTAAAACCTTTAACAAAAAATATAATATATAAATAAAAAAATATGAAAAAGTAAGGAATGTAATATAAAAAAGAAATCAATTAACAAACTAATATTTACTTTATAGTTTCAGAAACACAATCAAATCGTGATAATTTATAATAGTGGATAATGGAAAACGTCCTTCGTTACTCCTATTCACAAATGTAGTCCAAAACAGGAAATCACAAACTACCGACCCATAACTAAATTGTCCTCAATACCTAAATTATTTGAGAAAATTGTTTGCGATAAATTGAATTCTATATTAAAAGAAACTATATCCCTGTACCAACACTGTTTTGTATCCGGTAGATCAACTTCCACTAACCTAACCATTTTCACGAAATGTATTCTCAATTCATAAGAAAAGGGTTACCAAGTAGACGTTATCTTACACCGATTTTGCAAATGCGTTTGATAGGGTGCATCATAAAATTTTATTACAAAAATTAGAGAACATAGGTTTTCATTCCAACATGCTTAAATGGCTGACAGCCTATCTTACAGGACGCAGCCAGATGGTTTCAATTGATTCGATTACCTCTCATCCCTTTTCTGCAACTTCCGGCGTTCCACAAGGGAGTCATTTAGGTCCAATGCTGTTCCTTATTTTTATAAATGACCTTCCTGATGTCCTTACTATTTCAACGTGTCTTATGTTTGCGGACGATTTAAAATTTTTTAGACGTGTACAAAATTTAACAGACTGTACGCTTCTCCAAAATGATGTTAAAAAATCTTATCAATTGGTGCAATATAAACCAATTAGCCCTAAACATATCCAAATGTCAATGTTTTTCGTTTACTCGTCGTTTGTTACCTATCGTTTACGATTACAATATGCATAATCATAAGGGTGTGTCACTTTTGTATGGCCCAAAAATAGTACTCTAATTTTGCAATGTAATAGTGATCAAAAGTTTTATTAGGGTCTAAGGTTTAATAATATATAAAAAAAAATCATAATATCGTTCGTCTTTGGCTCGCTCAAATCGGTTGAAGTTGTTAGGAAAAATACGATTTTATATGAAAAAATGTTTTTTTCCTTCGCATATTATTTCGCAGCTTCTTTACTAAGTGTTCAATTCCAACATTTTTATAAGCTTAAAAGTTTTTTCTTATAAAGATACATATTAAATATAATTGTTTTTGTATTCAAACGGCACAATTAAAAAAAAACATATATTTTAAAAATCTCTAAAAATTCAAATTACTTCGATTTCTTCCTATATTTTGAGCGAGCCAAAGATATTAATTAAAATGAAAATTGTAAACGCGGGATTTATTTTTGATAAGTAATGTTACTTTTAAAAGCTATTACATTTGGAAATTCTATACTTTAGTATTTTGACACACCCTAATAATCATGTCCTTGAAAGAGTTTCTATTAAAAAAGACCTTGGAGTAATTTTTGATTACAAGCTAAACTTTGTACATCATACAGAATTCATGGTGAACAAAGCCAACTCTATGTTGGGTTTTATTTTTCGTAATTCGTTTGGTCTTAGGGACCCATACACTCTAAAAGCCCTTTATGTTTCGTATGTTAGATCGGTCCTGGAATATTGCTGCGTAGTGTGGAATCCTCATTACAATACAAATGTCAAAAAAAAAATTTACAAGATTTGTAGTACACAAACTAGGCTGGAACATTGAAATGCCTTCGTATAACGTTAGATGTCAGCTTATTGGTATACAGACATTAGAAAACCGCCGTAAGATGTTTGCTATAAATTTTGTCAGTGATATTTTATCATATCATATTGATTGTCCTTATTTGTTATCGCTGATTGATCTTTACGCTCCTTCTAGAGAACTAAGAATTCGAACCTTATTCCGCGAAAACGTTCATAGAGTAAATTATGTGTTTAATGAACCTATGACTCGCAGTGTTAGGGAGATTAATAATGTGTCAAATAATATAGATTTTAATTTCCATTTGAGTAGAAACTCATTCAAAAATATGTTAAACTTGTATTTTTTAACTAAATAAATAATGTTAATAGATAATTTTATTTTTTTGAATATATGTAGATTTAATTTTATAATGATTCAATGTATAATTTAAAAATTTCGTTAGTCTATTTGAGATTGCAAACTCTAATTGATATTAAATTAAGTACACACAATCAAAGGAAATTTCATTTAAATATATTTCAACTTATATTTGGATGCATTTCAACAATTTTGATTTTTAAATAATTGAAAATTTCTTTTACTTGTGAACTCAATATAAGATTTTAATCATTTTATGTTTTAACCGTCTTCATAATTTGTGTTGAAGGTACATATTCTGTGGGCTTTACGATGCAAAAAATCAGTTTTACTAATTTTTTGTCTATTTCTTATAAATTTATGAATTAAGCATGTATTTTGTAAAAAAAAAAAAATAGGTATTTGAAGGGATTTTGAAATGCGGGATTATAATTGATCGGGATTTAAAATAAGCGGGATTTCAGAAGACGGGATTTTAAAAATCGGTATTATAGAAGACGGGATTTTGAAACTTTTTTTTCGGGATTTTCAAAAAACGGGATTTTAAAAACCGGGATTCCGATACGCTCCCGTTTAGTTATTACAATGGTCGGCAAAAACAAAAACTAGAATTCGAGAGCATGAACTTTTTTTAATTGACTTGTGCCGAATTCAAAACTGTTTACAGATTCATTCTATAATGTCTAGTTGTTGAGCCGTACTTTTCATTTTTTTCACTGTAAGGACTCAAAAACAAATTTTCAATGAAAGTCTTTTATGTGTTACATTGAATATATATATTTTTTTTTTCGTAATATGTTGCCTTTTTCAATCCAAATCAGAAGTTTCAAAGATGAACTTGCTTCAAAAAGCCATTAGTTAGTTATGTTATAACAACTAAGGTTTTGAAATATCATTATTATGTATTTCCAATATATAATATATTCGACAAAAAAAATTAATTAAAAAAAAATATATTTTAGATGACAAAATATGGCTTTTTGAGAAACACAAGTAGTTCCGACCAAAAAAAAATTGGGTTTTTGACTTGTATTCAAATACCTACGAAAGCACACGGATTAACTGAAAATGTACACATTTTTTTTGTACAATAAGCACTTTCATTATTTAGAACACACTTTTTAAACATCAATTTTCCAAACATGAATTCAATAAAAAAAATGTCGTTTGGAGCTTATCAAGAGAAAAGTTGCAGATACAAAATTATCTTCAGGAAAAGCATAATGGTACTACTTAAATTGAACCATGTTTATCAAATGTGTTCTAAATAATGAAAGTGCTTATTGTACAAAAAAGAAAAACATACAAAATTTCCAAAAAAACGTGGTTTCCCTTTTTGTATATTATTATTTTGTATCCCAACGTGTACAAAGCCAAACAAATGTATGCTACTTCGATAAAAACCTGAAAAATGGTGCAAAATAAACCAAAAATATGGAATTTTTCGTATGTGAGTGCAATCTTGTCACCTTCTCTGCGTTCTACTCCCGAAACGGTTCATTTTACAGAAAAATATCACAGACAAATGTTGTATATAATTTCACGACAGACAATTTTTATGATAACCTCTGATGACATCCGATCAATAGGTCGCGAGATATTTGCGAAAAACTTTTTGTAACCTTTTGACCTTTATAACTTTTCAAGTCGTCACAATATCAATGTCGATTTTTCACATCTTCGTTAAATTCGCCGTAATTAAGGAGTATACCAGAATTCAGTCCAGTAGAAATTTTTCCGCAGACAAAATCTAAAATTACTGGACTATTCTGATATTGTTTCGCAAAAACTAAACCAGTTCTGGTTTATTTCTTGGAAGATAGTATTTTGAACAAGTTGACTGTTGTACATTTTGAAATTCAATGACCTTCTGATATCTCCTAAATAAGTGATGGAAGGAAAGTTAAATGGTCAGTGAATAATTGCCCTAAATTTGAGTGCTAGCTGCGTTTTTGGCTAGATTTTCACCAACCAATTTCAAAAGTTATTTATTTGTTTGGCGAAATTTCGAAGGGACATGTGCCAAGACAAAAACCATGAAGATTGCACTAGGAACAGGAACACTTCCACAAGACAATTGCTATAGCGAAAAATTTATTACAAAGAACCAAAACAGTCTCAGAGATTTCAAAAGTTGAAGACTTTCAAAGCTTGTAGCCTCGAAGTAGAATGTAGAAACCGCAACAAAGAAACGGCCTGTACATACCAGTAGCTGGAAAATAAATCTTCTCTGACGGCTATAGTGCTGTTTAAGAGCTTCAATGACAATGTGACAGCTGTCAGGCTTTTAAATGAACAGTTTCCTAGATCGGGTCTGTCTTCAAAGACCGTAATCTACACTTTTGCACCTATTTAATCTTTTTATTATATATTCAATTCCTTCTATTTTATTCTTTCAGAAGCGCGACAAAAAGGTTTCCTATCATATTTTAAAGAGGATAGTTTCAGTTTCCGATCCTCTTTGTGGAATGTTAACTGCTGAGGCCCCAACTTTATTCATTAATGAAAACTCCATGAATGAAAGCCACACCAGTTTCTGATCCATAACATCCTTCTTTCTTTGTTGTGCAAAATGACCTTCAATGAAAGTGCAAGCAGTTTGTTTATTTTTTTTTCTTGTCTTCATTCTGACATGAAAATTTAATTAACTAAAAACTAAATAACCACATTCTTCCCAATAAGAACAAAATGCACCTGTTAAACAATTGCCTTTACTTGTCCTGTAGCTCATTGTACAACAAAGAGTAAAAGTACAACAAGTAGTAAATTTACCGGCATCAGCAAAACATGGAATTCCTCAACAAAACATTCTATGTCTTGAACCAAAAGATCCGACCGACCGACAGAGCGATCTCGACTTGTCTCTAAAAAAGTGAAACTTACAAGCGAAAAATCGAGAGTATTCCCCTTGTGGCGGAATATTGATCCTGTATCTTTCAGACCAGTATAAAAAAAAAAAAAACATCACGACACAATACAGACAGACAGTTCGACAAGCCCCATAGTCTCTCACAGACTCGTCGTCATTCCCCAAACTAAGTACAATATTCTCTGCGCAAAAATCTCTTTAGATGACTGGACTGTTCGATGACCGATATAATATAAGATGATGAACGACCAACGATCATGCGTTGGAATTCCATCGATCAGACAACGACCGACACGACGCGACTCGACGCGCAGAATCGAGTTCTCGTGTGCGAGTCAAAAGTGCTTAATAGCGACCGGCCGTTGCGCGGCGGTAAAGAAAGAAAGTGATCCGTCTTCCTGCTATACAAGGTGCTCGATGGTGGTAAGTACCCATGAGCATATGCTGCGCCATGCCCAATATGCACATTGGATTCAAAATAATGGACGCATGTTTTTTTTTTTTGCGGTACAGGATGAAACAAGTAACGTATGTTAGTGAGACTTGTTACAGGTGCGCGCATGCGCAGATCCATGCCGCCATCATAACGAGTTCCGAAAATTACCTGTCAACCTCTTTCTGGGTCGGTGGGTGTCTACGCTGAACCGAAATGATTACCACGTTCAAAAAACGAACCGATCGAGAGGTGTGTGTCCTTTGATTTTACTTTTTTTTTGCATCGATTTGCTTGTTTACAGATCCTTTTTACCGGAAAATTGGAATTTCAAGGCATGGTCAGGTTGAGTGCCATTATTTAGCACGAGAAAGTGGAATTTTTTCAAGCGGTTCCCTTCAAGATTTTTGGGTGCTGTTAGTATGACGTACACTTACAACCTTCGTTGTTGCCAAGCCGCGCCGCCGCCATTCTTGGAAGAAATTCCAAAATAATGGATGACCAAGAAATTATATTGGTCTTGTTTGGTTCGCTGTAGTACAATTTGCTTTCGCCTTGTAGTTTATTGATCAAGCGGCATGTCATGTTTATGAGAGTCCGAGATCGAACAAGTAGATTGTTATTTATGGTTTGCGATGGGTAACAAGTGGAAATGTCAATTGGCGCATGATTGAGGACTTTGTTTCCCTTCGTTAATTATATAGGTGACATAACATCAATTGTTATAATAATTCGATTTAAGGGAAACAATTGACTTGTTCAAGCTTAAGATTGTGATGCAAGTTAAAAGGTTTACAAGTAGAACTGAGGCTGCTATTGCGATAGCTGCTCTCAATCACTCTGCTCTTCTACTGAGCAGAGAACAGTTGCTCACTGCTTAGTCCCTGGCATTACAAAAATTTGCTGTTGTCTTTTTTTCTTCTTAAACAATAATGAACATGGCACGATCAAATCAACAAGAAGAATAGTACAAATAGTGAAAAGATTTTTTTTCTGGCTATCGCAATTGTTTTGGGATAAAAAGTATGCAAATTGATTTTTAGACCAAAAAATAAGCTTTTTGCATCATTTATTTTAATTGTTCATCCCAAAAAACTATACAGTAATGCGTTTGAAAATTTTCACTTTTGTACTTTTTCACTTTTTGAGATAATATAGTTAAGCCTTACCAAGTGAAATACAATTTTTCGTTTGGAGTTTTGTTCACGTAAAGCTCACGATAAGGCTGCATATTTGAATTTTTCAGTGAATACATTTAGAGTGAGTTAACGTGGCTCAGTATTTAAAATTTTGAAATAGACAACAATAGGTCCTATTAAAATTTTTAAAAGGGGAGTAGATTCGTTTAGCTGCGCAGTAGATTTTCATTTGGGCTAAAACGCAGTAGATCTATTGCTAAAGGAGTAAGGTGGCAGCCCTGGAACTAAGTCCACTGGAACTTAGTCCACTGAGGTAGTTAGTTCCCACTCAGTGGGAACGAAACCCATTTTAGTAGAGTGGAGTAAGTTCCCATGCTGGGTGGGAATCTAATTTCAGAAAAAAACGTGTGGTTTTCGTTCCCTCTGAATGTTAACTTAATTCCCATTTCACCAAGAAGAAGTTAAATAAGAAGAAAAAGAGTCACGAGTTTTTAATTTGACTTTTTACAGAATCTAGAAAATCAGCAGTTCATTTTGGAATCCAGTTTTCAAGAAACTAAAAGCTGAAACACTGAAAATAATAAATTTCGTAAAATTACGAAAATCTTTTCATACACTACATTTTCGTTGGCCCAACGAAACTTTCGTTGGCTCAACGAAAATATGTAATTTTTCGTAATATGAAAACCTTCATCAATTAATGAAAACGTTTCATACACTTTTTCTCCCCTTTAAGAGTCAAAAAATCCATTTTAATGAAAAGATTCATCATTTAACGAAAAATTTCATACTCATTTTAGAGAATAAAAAAATGAATTCGATCCTTACTTGATCACAATTTTAATTGAGTAACGAAAAAATTCATCAACTTATGAAGTTCAACATTAACTAACGAAAATCTTCATCAGTTTATGAATATAAATAATTGGCTTATGAAAATTCTTCATAGACTAATGAAATTTTACATCGGCTTATGAAAAAATACATCAGTTAACGAAAATAAATCGTGGGCTTCCAAAAAAAGGTAGACTTACGTGTATACAGAGCACGCTGTATTTTCGTTTATTGTGTTCATTTCTGGTAGTCACAGTGTATATTCAACCCCCAACGTGCGAAGACCTTTCACGCGGAATAATATAAATACTAAATATTGTGTGCTGAAAAACTTTAAAATAATTAGGTATGTCCCTATTAGAAAAAGAACAACAAACAACAGAAACAAACAATAAGAAAAATAAGTGGTGTTAATAATAGGAAGCCATCAAGAAGCGGATCCTTACCAAGAAGATTTAAAGAAAAAAACTCCTTTTAGCTGGAACTTGGACCATTTACTCGAGAATTATACAGGTAAGATAAATAATTGTAAACTACCTAACTCAAAATAATTTTGATTATGTTTCATCCTTTCAAAAAGAAAAAAAGGCTTTTGTCTTAAAAGAGTGCAAGAGTGGATGAACGAAGAGATAGTACGTATCAATCGATTATTGCTTCCTATATTTGATAAAAAAAAAAAAACAATATTATTGTCTCTTATAATATTCTGACTTTTTTTGTTTGTTTTTTCTTTATGTTTTATTTCAGATTCCAAAGATGTCATCCTAATGCACCTTATACATGGTACTGGTTCTAAAGGAGAATTACATATAAAACTCCCATGAAGCTTTCCTATATACGTGGAACACCTCAAAAGCCGATCATCAAGCCAACCATCCGTGATCGACATCAAATCCCTGATAGAACTTTTTATATCGCCGCCGGTATAAAGTATTCATTTACCTCCTTCCTTAGAGGTGTTTAAAGTTGTTAATATAATTAATTTAACTTTTGTATTCCATGTTTTTAATTTAGAATGATTAAAAATTCAAATTCAAAATAACAATTTTCTTTTTGTATGGTAAAAAATTTTCGCTCCGCTCCACTGTTTTTGAATTTCAGGTTTTTTATTCCAAAATTTAGGGAAGAAAAATGGACGAAAAAATTCGTAGGCTTACGAAAATAAAGTAAGTAATAATCTTCGAAAAGAATAGTTAAAACAACGAACAGTTTCCTAAGCTGATAAAAAAATTACGTTGATTTATGAAAATATTCATAACTTCAATGAAAAGTTTCGTTAGCTAACGAATATTTTTTCGTAATTTAATTAAAATATTCATAAAATTTACGAAAAAATTCGTTAGCTTACGAAAGTTCTTTGCATAAATTAATCAAAAAATACATTGACTAACGAAAAATATCACCGTGTTTAATTAAATTTTACGTTAATTAATGAAAAACTTTCGTAAAGTGATGTAAAAATTCATTAATTCGGGATCAAAAATTTTTATGAAAAATTTCATTAAAATACGAAAGTTTTCGTTAGTTGATGAAGTTCTTCATTAACGTATGAAGGCCATTTCGTTGAGCCAACTAAATTTTTCACCGCCTGAAAAATAATTAAATTTTCGTTGGCTCAACGAATTTTTTCGTTGTATTTACGTAAGGATTTGGTTCAGTGAACACAATCACGCTTTAGGGCGTCGCTTCGTTGCGTTACGTTGAGAAATCCTCAAAGCGCGCTTCTGTCACTTTGACTTTGAACAGCTGATTGCAACATAAAATCTGCTGTCAAATAAAAAAAAACACAGTCACTCACAAAATTATTGGGCCAAGTCTTTATCTTGATTTAATTGTGGAAAAATGAAAAAGGATATTAATATGTTTAAAAAATGCAAAGAAATTTGTTTATTCTTTAATCCTATAGTTATAAAAACAAAACCAATCAAAATATATTGTTTTTAACAATAAAACTCAGTCTAAAACATCATTAATTTTTTTTGTTTTTAATACGTAAATTGTTTTGATTTAAAATATCTCGATTTTGTGCAAAAACTATATAGAGAAATTAAAAAACACACATAGTATTGCAATAATTTATTTTTTTTTATTCACATTTGGCGCAATAATAATGTGGGTGACTGTAACTATGTCTGTTAAATGTCAGAAAGCGAGCAAAAGTTCAGTCTGGTTGAACTTTTGCTCGCTTTCTTACGTTTCCTTACGTTTGTCAAAAAAGCGTACGTAAGAAAAGCGTCATTGTGTGAGGATACACAGATTTCCTATAGTTGAACTTTTCGCAGTTGTCAAAATCGACGGCAAAGCGTGATTGTGTTTCAGCTTTAAAAAGAGTGTACCTACACCCACGGAACTAACCCAATTGGATGTTAGTTCCATTTAGTTTGGAATTAACATCCACGGAAGAAGGCACCGTTTAGTTAAAAAAGTGTTGTTATTGGCGCCTTCCTGGGCCCTATTTCACCAACTTACAAATTTGTAATTACAAGTAATTTTCACAATATTTGTGAAAAAATCGATTAATTTTGTTTCACCAGTTTCTTGTGATCACAAAATTGTACTTGTAATCTACAATTTTAAATTTGTGAAAAAATCCATTTCCTGTTTCACCAAAACTTGTATTTTACATGTAACAAATTTGTGAGCTTTCAAGTTTCTTGTGGGTTTCTGTTTCACCAAAAAAAGAACAGTTACAAGTTTCTATTTATTTGTGAAAAATTTTTACAAGAGTCAAGACGTATGTCATTTTTGTTACAAGTTTGTAAAAACCATATTTAGAGTGATTAAAGTGTTTAAAATGGCCTTACGCCGAAGGCCATTATTATTATTTTTAGAAAAGCTATGTTATTATTATTCAGGGTTGTAAAAATGCATTTGAATTTAAAAAAAAAAAATCATTTATTGCAAGTAAAAAAATTTCATAATGAAAAAAAAATTGCATTAAAAAATTTTTTTTATATTATATTTGCATTAAAAAAAAAATATTTATTGCAAATAAAAAAAATTTGCTTTAAAAAAAATATTATTGCAACTGAAAAATATTTGCATTGAATATTATATTTTTATTGAAAATAATATTTTTATTGCAAATAAATATATTTTGCATTCCCGAGTCGAACATTTGGCACTATTTAAAACCTAAATATAACCTAAACATTCTTTGTTTAGATTCAATAGGTCATAAGTATCACTAGATTTCTAAAGGAAATAGCCTCTACTTAAGACCTCAAATAGTCGGTTATCGGAAAAAATCCCATTTTGGGTAGTTATTTAGGACCAAAAAAAATTTCAATTAAAGCCTGTTTAAGACCTAAATATTCTATGAAAACGCATTAAGTCCTATTTATTCTAGTTATATTTCCAAAAATTCTATAGGCCCTTTTCTTCTCTCTAGGCTTACTTAATATTTTTTTAATAGTTTCCATTAAAAAAATGCGACTTTATTGCCTTAAGGGCCTTGCAGCTATAATTCATCCGCGGCGGGGATCGCAGACATAGTAAGAAAAATTCAAAGGTCAGTTTTCAGGTGTAATCAATAAAAAAAGAATTAGTTCCAATACTGTGTCATTGTATTATTTTCTCATAAAACACTGAATGTTTAAAAAATAATTGAAGAAAGATTAATGGTTTTTAAATTAATTTACCAACAAGTCAAGTCATGTTAGAATTTCCGCCAGCATATTCCTTAGTAAATTCTATTACAAAAATTGCAATTGTTCGAAAAAATTGTATTGGAGGTACACTTTCCAAAGGAGATATAAACATTAAAAAAAAATAAGCATGCAAATTATGATAAAATCATTCATACCAAATTACAAGAAAATCCGTCCACCCGTTTAAGCTGCATTTTCATGTACAGATGCACGCACCGACACGCACGCAACGAACTGACAAACCAACACACGGACCGACGGAAGTCATTACGAAAACCACTTTTTTTATGGTTTTTTTTACTTGCTTTAGAGCAAAACAAAATCATTTAATTAGTAGGTACCTAATTATTAAAATTATTTATTTATTTTGACCGACACGCATTTTTTTTCTTTCACTTTACCTATTTCACTTCCACATTTTAAATTCCACTTTTTTTCTAAGAACTTAAGAACTTTTTTTTTTACGTATACTATACCTACAAAACAGAAATATTTTTAGAGTACCCAAACAAGAATTGGATTAAAAATGTTAAAAAAGTAAAAATATTTATGTTTTAGACGGCATCCATTAAACAGACCTAATATATAGTACGCTGATTTTTTTTCACAAAAAAAAAAAAAAAATCAACCGATACCGACCCGAACTCGCCATACTCTACTTCGAATGGCCTTTAATGTGTGTATCAGACAATGAGCAAGTTTGTTGCATGTCTGAACTTGAGTTTCTAGGACATACCTAGTGTTTGGAGTTTTAATAGTATTAAGAATTGAAAAGTACAAATTTGAAGAAGAACATTTAGAACTTAAAAAGTGTTTGATGTTTTAATAGTCTCAACCTAGCTTAAATAGTATTAATAGTATCTACCAAGCTTAAAGAGTTTTTCAAGTACTTAGTAAGGTCTTATAATTCTGGACACAAATAGAATGCTTAGGATTAAACTAGAGTTTTCAGTTTTAAAAGTCGTTAATTATCCGTCGTGGAGGGTTCCTAGGAGATACTGAGATTAGTAAGTACACAAAGTTCATATTTAGGTTTATTTTAAAATTATAAGTAGTTATATAGATTCTATTAAGTACATTGAGTACAAAATTCGTACATAAAGTTCGACTCGGGTTACAAAAAAATTATATTACAAATACCTAAAACATTTTCTGTATTAAAAAAAATAGATGCAAAATGTATGTACTAAATATTTTTTTTAATATTCGTCGAATCCCTTACAGTTTTGACTTTTTGGCCTTAGATAAGGTTCAATAGTATAGGTAGTTGAAATAACTAATGTAGGTATGGTCAGATACCCAAAATTGTAAGAAATTCACCGAATATTAAGAAAATGTATTTAATGCACACACATTTTGCCTTGATTTTTTTCTATTAAGAAAATTTTTTATTTGCGATACAATTTGTTTTTAGTATACATATTTTAATTTGCAATAAAATTTTTTTTTTTTCAATCCAAATATTTTTCAGCTGCAATTTTTTTTAATGCAAATTTTTTTTTTGCAATAAAGCAACAAATATTTTTTTTTAAGGCAAGTATTTTTAAGTTGCAATATTTTTTTTAAATGCAATTTATTTCAGTTGCAATCAATATTTTTTTAATGCATTTTTTTTTATTTGTAATAAATATTTGTTTTTTTTTTTAATTTGTAATGGAAAACAAATGCTTTAAAAATTGGTATAGCATTTGTGTTTCAAATCGAATGAAAACATCACAAAATATCTGTTGAAAAAATTTTCCTGATTGCTATAACCTACCTCTTAAGTATGAAAAAATTCATTCTCTTTTGATCAAAGAGGCTTGTTTTTATTTCTCATATTTGTAGTTCTTCATTATTTAAATTATTTTATTAATTTTCCTCACTACATATTTACAATATTTTTATTTTACCTTTTATTTTACTTCTATAAATCCATGGATATATAGAAATATACCTAAAAATAATCCAGCAATACAAAAATCTTAATATATATTTACAATTTTGTTTGTCATGTCAAAAAAATTTTCTGATTTGATTAAACTATTAAGATATGACAGTATTAGTTATTTGACAATTTTCCGTTTAAAATAGGGTTGTCAAATAAGAGCTCAAGTTTTAAAAATGGCAATCCTATTTTTTCATATTCGTTATCAACTTAATTTTCATTTGAAACCAATTTTAACCTCTGTCGTTATGAGTTAAGTAACTCAACGGTCCCCGCTAAGACTACAACGAGCTTTACAAGTTTGTGAGATAAACTTGTTGTTTACAAGAAAAAAATATATATGGTGAAACGGTAATTCTACAAACTTGTGGTTTTCTAAAGTTAGTTGTAATTTTTTTTTTCGATAATCACAAATTTGTGAATTACTTATTTGTACTTTGTGAAACAGAATTCCATTGTACAAATTTGTACTTGTGATCTACAAGTTACAAATTTGTGCTTGTAACTTGTAGTTGGTGAAATAGGGCCCTGGCGACTTTACATACCCTTTGCGGAGCAACGAAGTTACGTGAGCGGGACAGAGAACCCTAAAAAGGATTTAAAATACTGAGAACCCGAGAAGCGTGCCAGGCAAGGTTTCAGTTAGTTAAAAAGACGCCGACATTGGCGACTTCAAATATCCTAAGTGGACCGCTCACGCAAGTTCGTTCTTCTGCTGAGGTAATGTTAGATCGCCAGGCAGACGCAAATGTTTGTATGTTAATGCAGTGTTATAATTTGGCAAACCCGAAGCGGAAAAACATTTACTTACATGAGAATCTAATTAATTTGTACAACCCGAAGCGAAGCGGAAAAAAATTTTGCCCAGGGGAGAATCAATTTTGAGGTTATAATTTGGGTTGTACAAATTAAATAGATTCTCATGAGAGAAAAAGTTTATCCACTTCACCCTGTTATCAGCTCAAAAAGAAGACATATCAAAAATATTTTCGAAAAGACTTTCACTTTCCATGATCTTATTTTGTCACGATGCTATTTCGACTAACCATTAAGTTTGCCAACTTCATTTTTGTTTTTCAATAGTAAGTTGTAATTGTGCTTTGCATTGAACTAGGTACTACCGACAAAAATAAATCAAGACCTGTTCTAATATTTCGGTTCTACTATTTTATCAGCAGTGTCTCTTCAGGTACTTATACGCAAAAATAAAAAAAAAAATACATGTGGGAAATGAGTGCCGAAATTTTTTTTGGGACTTATGTCTCAGTAGTGAGGGACATACCTAAGTCCCGAACTGGATTCTAGTAAAGTGGGACATAAATTCCGAAAAAAATTGGGATTTATGCCCCTGCGCGATTTTTTTTTTTTACTAAGAAGTACTTTTATGAAAAATCACGCTTATTTGATTTCTTTTACGTTATTAAATCGTTATTGAAAATAAATTCTCTTTTAATTTTTTTGAGTGTGTACTAGGTTCCCATTAGAGAGTGGAATTCAATCCCACCTTAAATGGGAACGAAAACCACTTCACTAAAGTGGATTTCGTTCCCAATCAATGAGAACGAAGTCCCTCAGTGGACTTAGTTCCCGTGGACTTAGTTCCCTGCACCATTTTATAAGTATAACTGCTTACTATTATTTGTAACTTCACTCTTCACTGCTCTTTTCCAGAAAATGTTCTCGACTCTTTACTATTTCACTACTTTTTTGAGAGCATTATGATCTTTATATGTAATAAATTGATTAACGATGAAAAAAAAAAAACAAAATTGTAGAAAAATGTTTACTATGATGATGACGAAACAGAGCAGACGAATTTATGTACCATTGTTTCAGTGCAGGCATTCAAGGAGTCATTTCTTATTAAAAATGTTAAAAATGGTCACTTTCATTTTATTTATTTTATTTTCAATCATATGTATTTCAAATCAGAAAGAAATATAAAGAGTAACTTGCAGCCAGCGTTAACTGCTATATAAAAAGTGATTAAATAGCAGCTATTAATAGCTGCTCTTTTTATATGCTGCTCACTGCTATCACTGCTTTTTAAAAATAACTCTTTGCGAAAGAAATTAGTAAATTGTACATAAACTTTTTTTTTTGGAAACTGTTTGCTAAGCTTCAAGTCAGGGTGTTCTTTTGTTTCGAACCTCTTACATTATTTCTCATATGGTTTAATGAATCACAAACGAGCTTGAATGGTTCAAAAACTCATCAATCACATTCCCCTAAGCTATTTCTTAAGAGGAACTTTGATGAAATCAAAAGTTCTTAGAAGACCTTTTCTGCCAAAAAAACTAGTTCTTATTTCAAAAGATATATAACCCATAATTCTTAAGGTCTTAAAATGCTAAAAAATTCATCACCTTGAAACTCAAAGAATCAAATGTTCTAGGTAAAAGTACAGAATAACCCTATTAATTAAAAACCATTTAAGGGCGTTGACTTTAGCCAAAATTATAATCTGGAGTGCAAAATTGAATACAAAGTTATTCTAAGGAATTGGCGGTCATCTATGGCTAAGCGAAAATTCAACCTCTTTCAGCGATAGAAATTTATAAACTTTGAGTTTAAAGTCATAATTCACCAAATAACATTTGACCACCATAGTATGCAATTAAATCATCAAAATGGAATATTTTTTTTTTCTTTGTCGACCGTCGTTGATCGTCGCTGTAGGTTTATCTTTTTTTTTTTTTAGGTTTTTAGTTTCAATTACCTGTGGGATTTCTCCTCATAAATCATATTAAGAGAAGTGGACAAACTTTCCAGTGAATTTATTGATATCAGTTTTGGGTATATACTTACTATTGTTACCAACTTGGATAATATGTACATTTAACTAATGGTGGTATTGTGTACACAGTTAAAAATACTTGAGAATTTAGTAAAAAATTGCATTTTGGATAAAAATATTTGTTTACTCATTTTTTCAAGCGTGGTTCTCCCATTTAGCATTTTTTTTTTTTTAATCTGAGTAAAAATTCGGGTCTTCAAATTTGACAGTTATTAGTTTGGGGGTTTTCCAGAGGGTATTTCAGCAAAAAATTAAATTTAATTACCTGTCATCGTATAACCATAACTAATTTAGTAAAGCAAATAATTTTTTGACAAACGGCTTTTACGATTTTCATCAAAATGTGTGTGTTTAAAAAGGTTCTAGTCTTTAAAATAAATAAAAAATAATAAATTTTAATATTGCTTTAAAAAGAAAATTAAACTAGAAATTCATAAGACTTGGATCTTATTTTTAATTTAAGAAAACATTCTTCTGAACTTAAAACAAAGAACTAAGAATTATAGAAAAGAATTCAAAAAATCAAAATCGTTCGGCCAATTTGTTTCAAGTAGTTTTATTATAAAACAACATTTAAAATAAAATATTTACGAGTATATTTATTTAAAAAAAAAAAAACATAAAAAACAAAATTAATTTTCTCAAAATCCAAAAACATTTTTTTGAAAATTTTTCTTCATTTTAATATTCTGGTTATTATATCGGTCATATGTCATTTACGCGAAAGGCAGAATTCAAGAAAACGGTTCCATGTCAGGTATCGTCATGAACTGTTTCGTGACACGTTCGGGACACATTCGGAACACGTTCGGGGAGAAGCCATAGCAATAAATTTTCAAAAACTTCCAAAAAATAACATTTTTTTTTTATTTTTTGTAAATATTTAAATTTCGTTTTTTTTTTAAACAATTTTTTTATTTTGTTTTAATGTGTCAAATAATACTTTTTTTTAATTTTCACAAAGTTTAATTTATAAAAACCTATATTTAAAAAAAAAATACCTCTAACAATTTAAAAAAAAAAATAATTTTAAAATTTTTTATAAACAATTAATTCGATTGCATGCTCCATTTTAAGGTCTTAACAGTTTACAGTAATGTATTTGCCTTTTAAAGCCTGGTACGTTGCTGAAGCGAAAAGAAATTTTCCATACAAAACTTCGTTAACGAAATCCTGAACGGAAAATTTGGTTTTGCTTTTCGTTTTTCAGTACGCAGCTCTATCTAGCGAAAAATTGGAGAGTTTTCACTTATTTGTCACTTACTTTTTACTGTCCTGTGCATTTTTCTTGACTTTTTTTCTTGACTCTTTTTTCACTTTGTATTCATTTATTTCTTGCTTTAAAAATTATTTGCTGTTGATTTTTCTTGATTTTGAATTAATTTTGATTTTTTTTTTAATTTTGACTTTAACGACTTTGGAGACTTGAAAATTTTTTCGTTTCGCATCAGCAGCGTACTAGGCTAAAAAAATTAAGTTACATTATTTTTACATTTCTTTTCTTTATGAATTTGAATTTTTACAAACACAGCCTTTACTTTCTTTTAAACTTTAATATAAGAGAAAAATCATGCGATCTAGTCAGGCATATTAACATTTTTAAAGTATGAAATAAATACAATAAGAGAATTAATTTCCATCGTTTTATCTTGGCGGGCTAACTTTTTTCTTTTTTTCTTTTTCTTAACAAAATTTTTATGGCTCTGGCAACTCTATTACGTTATAAACACTTTTTGTTTCCTTTATTATAATATCATAATAAAAACTATTATGATATTAATCTTCCACTTTGTATCCTAGCAATACAAACTTTTGAAAAATATTTTTTTTTTTATGTTTGAAAGTTTATTGACATCTGGCAACCACTTCGATTTTAACTTTTATAATATTTAACAATTATGTTGTAAATTTTTACTCTCCTAACCCTCCTCAATTTTTTTTTTTTTTAATTTACTTGCAAAATTATAGTTTTATGACTTTGGCAAAATTATTTTGTTTTTGTGACCTGGCAACTTTTTCTCCTCAATTTGAGTTCCTAAGTTTTAATTTCTTTTAGCTAATAAATTTATTTATTATTTTATTCAAGTACCTTTTGATGTTGTTTTAAAGTTCAGAGGAGTGTCTACCAATACGTACTCTATGGCGTATACTTATTTTTATTTTTTTTTTCAATAAAGGCTACTTTTTTCATATAGCTACATTAATTTAAAAATCGATAAGAAATTTAATTAATGCGAAAAGAAAATTCCAAAATTGATATGGTATGGTTTTTCAAGTTAAATTTTCAAAGTCTTGGAAAAAGCGCACATATTTTGTTTTCGATTTTTGTGAACTAAATTCTGTTTCGAAATTTTGTCGAATACCAAAAAATGCTTAGATCATGAAAAAAATGTAACAAAACACAAAAATAATCATTTAAAAATTTGCTAGAAGTCCTTATAAAATTACATGAGATTATAAAAATCCATCAAAATAAAATTTGTGTTTTTAAAATGGTACAATGTTTTAAAAATTTTATTTTTTTTAATGTTTTGAAACAAATTAATTCCATATTTCCAACCGTGTACTTAGTAGCAAGGTGAATAAGATCTCAAAAAAAGGTGCAGTATATGTAAACAAAGTGGTAGATTGGTTACATTATTTTTTTGTTGATTATTTCTCTTTCTCATATATGTTTACTATTAATCTTCTCAACAAATCTTACTCCAATTAATCATACACCACAACAAATCCATTAAAAGCTTACTCTTTTTGCAAAATCCTATACTAAAAAAAAAATACGCCCTCTCAAAGTACTTATCTACTCCCAACATGATACAATTTCCTTCAAATTCAAAAAAAAAAAAAAAAAAAAAGTAGAAGAAAATGAAAATCCCTTTTTTTTATAAATTGGAAAAATTTATGAATGGGATAACCTGGGTGATTCATAATTTATATATTTCATGGAATGAGGAACTATATTCATAAGACACACACACACAAACAAAATTTGTGTTACGTTATCTGTGGTCTTGGAAGAGAAAAAAAATATATAAAATACTGCCAGTGGTAATAGCGTGCACTATTACTCACAAAAGATAGATTTTTTTTTTGTGTTTAACAAAAGGAAAAAAACTCCAGCTTTAAGGAAAAAAGTGAAAATAGTCTCAGTCGACACCGCCAATCACGGCGTAAAAACACTAAAAGAATAAATCAAAATCTGGTTATTGTCTATGTTTTTGTTTTGCTTCTTTAAGGCTTCTCTCCCTAACCATCGCAATCCTGTGTTAAACCCTCAATTCTCAGCATATTGCTTGAGAGCTGAGTTGAAGAAAAAAAAAAAAACTGCAGGAAGCATCGCTAGGAATTCGATTTTTTAAGCCGACCCAGCAACAAACACTAATCCCAGCCCAAGCTGCTTCGCTTATCTTACATCACCATCATCATCAGAGCTGTGTGCGGCTTTTATCCCAGCGCGATGATGTGAACACGATCTTAGATAAAAATCAAAAAAAAAAAAACTATGACTCGAGGACGATGACGCTTATAGCCACCAAGTACCCAACAAACATCGTTGTCTTTGTCGTCCCTCTTAAGTGGGTCAGTAGAAGAATGGAAGTTTCAAGCCATCATCAACAAGAGAGACACACAAAAAATTAGGAGAAAACTCCATACAAAGGAGTTGAGTTTGTGTCCTACAATCCTACAAAACAGTTTCAGTTTGCTCACTTCGCTCTGCATCGTTTTCGATTTCAGCCAAAAGTTGACAATGGGACATGACAGTCACATGAGCGCCAAGCACATGACTCACAACATACAACCCCTCCAATGAAGGTTATATATACAGCGGCGGCAGCAGCGTCGGTAGAGAGAAGTTTTAGTTTAACCCATGTTAAACCATGTCTTCAAGATCGATGATGAGATCGCGAGATCGAAATCAGATCGAGTTGAGAGAAAGAGAGAATTTTTTTTAGAGACAAAAGAGAGAAAGTGGAGCAAATCGCAAACTGTCAACTGTCAGATGATATATCGTCTAAGAAGTTTTAGTTTCATTGACAAGACTCATACAAGAGTGATCCTTTGGAACTACAAACCTCGTCTAACGTTTTGCAATCTTCCTCGATTGTAAACCCTTTTTTGGAGGGCAGAGTAGAGCATATTCTGAGACAAAACAAAGAAACAAACTACTGTGAACCCTTGTGCTCATTTGTTTTGTTTTGTTGTTTCCTCTGTACACCGCATTGTAGCAATTTTGGTGGCGCGTCTGTCGGCAGAGAGAAACACACGAGCAATTCGTTTACAATAAAAATGCTTGTGACCAGAGCGCAGCACGATGCCATTATCGGACAATGGCATCTGAAATTTGTCTCACGCCTTCAGTATGGCAGCGTTACTTAGGAGTATAACGGTGAGGTGGCACGGTATTGGCGCCTTGCAAGCTATAAGTTGCGCGCTTCAATGCAAACTCCAACCCGCTTCTGTTCTCACTGTTTTTCTCCTCTTCTTTTTTTTCATTTTTGGATTCAAAATGTTTTGTATTTGACTTCGACTTCTGTTTCAGTGTCCGTGGTATTGGAGTGGAGTTGAGGTCTTTCCAGATCCCTATTTGGGGACAACATTGAAGAATTTTTTTTTTTTCAGTTTGTTTAGTTTTTTTATTTTTCTGGTGGAAAAGAAGGTTTGAGGGGGTGTATTTATGAGATGGCGAAAATGGTTTGGTGAAAATTTATGCACAATTGGTCAACAAACTTTCACACTCTTTTTTTTTTTCCTGTCCACCATTCAGCCGAACGGTGCACCGCAAAAGAAAAAGAGGTAACCGCATCTTGGAGGTAGTTAAGGTAGGTAGGTACATCTACTTAAAAAAAAAAAAAGTCCGTCCATCGTCGCGGTCGTCGTTGTCCACTCTTTGAGTGTGGGAATTATTCGGTATATATTTGTTCTGTCATCATTTCCCTTTTAGTTTCGTTGGATTTTGACGTGCTCATTAGATGGTGCGGATGCGGACTATTGAAAGTGAGACAGCTCTCAAGAAGCCATAAATGGGGTGACAGGGAAAAAGATCTAGATTGGAGAATGTCAATGGACACTAGCGAGATTGTTATGAGACTTTGTATATATGACTTATATGAGTAAATTTGTTTTTGAATGTTTCTTGTTTTTGGTTGGTTGTTTCCTTTTTTTTTTCTTGGATTGGTTAGGTTTTGATCTATATCAGAGCCATATTACGAGTATGTGGTTATAATTAGTTTGAATTTTTAAATAATTTGTTACAGTGCAAATCCTAATTAAGATAATAGCTGTTCAAATTAAGACGTCAAATTATTTTTTTTTTTTTTTTTGGAAAATGTTTCAATCTAGATTTTATCAAGAAGGAGTCTTACAATCTCTTAAATGAAGCCATTATTAAAATTTTACTCAGGGACTTCATCTGGCAATCATGAAGTTGAAAGTTGATATGGGTATGTGAAAGCATCTTTGAGTAAAAGTCTTTTAAAGAAGTTATTCTTCGGTTTGGTATTTTTCAACCCTTCTTCGGTTTTTTTTCCTCTACTAAAAGAACTACAATTCTCTGATATTTTCTCATTTTTCACAACTCCACCATTTTCAACAAATTCTACTCATTAATTTCTCTTAATTGAACCAAAAAAAAAATTCAAAAACCTGCAGTTCACTGTTAGTTAACTAATTTATTGCTGCAGATAAAGAAATCAAATCGCATCATGGGCAAATGATTTTTAAATCTTAAATTTCACCGGCTAGAAAATTGATGATATAGCTATTTCAAAAATAAATCGTATACCAATTTGCGAAAAATTCGTCTAAATCAATTTATCGTATTACAATATTCTATTCATCGAAAAAAATTCATCGAATTACTATTTTTCAAAAACAATTCTCTGTATAATAATTTCTTGGACGCTTAAAGTCTTAAAAAGGTTTCGAATCACAAAAAAAAACATTTTTCAGTTTTTGGTATCAATGTTTTTGGTATCAAAAACATCAATTTTACATATTCCGTGTATCATATAACAAAGAGATATTTGGTTAAACGAATTGTTATTCAGAGAATTTTTGTTGTTCTTGCGAAGAATTTTGATACATTTTCCGCAAATTCTTGACAAATCTAACCTGAAGAACAAAAATAATTCGTGATTTTCTTAGAGATGTTCAATAAGCTACAACTTAGTGAAAAATTATCGCATTATGATAACACAAAAAGTTTGTGAAAGCTAGATTTTATTGTTTATCATTTAAATTTTAGAAAAAAACCAAAGAAAAATTAAGAGTTTTCAAAAAAAGGAAAAATATCCAAAAATATTATGAAATGTTTTTGAAGTGAAAACTTCTTTAGTATCGTAGTGATTTGAAACAAGATGAAAAAAACGCGACAAGAACATTCAACTTGTTATAACTTTTTTGTTTTAATAGATATATGAATGAAATTTGTACTGTAGATAGGTAATTAAATAAACTATAATTGTACAAAATTTCAATTAATTTCATATTCAAAATTCTGAGATAACGGTACAAAGATGTTCTTTTTCTACACAAGTTATATCTTTTGATCTAGTACACATACAAATGATTTAACTTTAATACGCATACTGATAATATAACCTTTTATTTGATATTTCACACTTAACGGTACGTGCTCTACAAGTTGCACAATCTTATATTGAAAATACCTCAAAACACCTGTGGAGATCTGTTGATGGCGATGACTAGCCAGTGTAGGAAGTACCGTAATCTCAGTTTCAAATTTCGACATAGTTGGCTTTAAAAAATTCTTACTTTTTTTGTAGGCATGGTAGATATATGATTGATACGTCACATAAAAAGTGAAATAAGCTTTCAGATGATATAAAATTTATCATTGGTTAAAAAAATAGATTTAATGAGAGAAAAAAGATTGATTTTTGTACTTTTTTGATGAAAAAATTCATGGGTTCAAAAAATTCTAGCTCTTTTTGTAGATGTTTTATAGACATGCTCGATATAAATATTTTGAGCTGAAACAATAAGCTTTCGGGTGATGTAAAATTTATTATAGGTGGGTGGATTTAAAGGTGATAGAATAAAAAAGGTAGACTTTTTCGATTTTTTTTTTTTTGCAAGAAAAATGATTTTTTAAGGTTTCACGTTTACCACGTGTGAATTGCACACATGATTTTTTTTTTCAAAATTTTTTTTTTCTAGAAACTTTTAATTTTTCTTTGGTTTATCTGGATTAGATTTTTCTAGTTGAATTTTTATTGTTTATCATTTAAATTTTAGAAAAAACCAAACAAAAATTAAGAGTTTTCAAAAAAAGGAAAAAAAAATACAAAAATATTATGAATTGTTTCTTTTTTTTTAAAATTTATTTTTTTCTAGAAACTTTTAATTTTTCTTTGGTTTATATAAAATTTAAACGATATTATAAATAATATGCTCAAATAAAATCAAAAGGATTGGATTCTACATGTAATAGTGATTATAGAAGTACGTCATTTCTTCTTCTTCTTCCTTTTTGTCGGCTCTGTTATGATCTCGATGTCTAGGGGATCATAACTATCCCACGTATCTGCTTCACAGTAATGATCCGCCTGTGGGGTTCACCGAATTACATCATTTAAAACTGCAAAAATGTAGTGTTTGTAGTGTACCTAGTGGTGAACGAAAACGTAAGATGACGAAATTTAAAATGCACTGAACAAAAAAAACAAACCTAATATTTTCTAAACTTGTTGCGATAGAAATTCTTTCTATTTGGTTTTAATATAGTCAAAAGTTTAGCCATCAGTCATTTCAGGCTTATCCATTTTTTACCGTACACCCTGTAGATATAATAAAGCCTCATTTGAATTTCATCGTCCATATTTTTGATATAAGCAACAAACAAATTTTCAAAAAGTTCACTTTTTGTATTGAAAATTCAATGCAGATTTTAAGCAAATCTTTGAATTATCTGTAAAGTGATTCGTTGTTGAAGTACAAATATTATATATGTAGTTAAAGTTAAAAGTTCCATTTTTGGTTTCATGACTGATATCGCAGTCTAAGAAAACTGTAGTCGAGAAAAACCTGAAGCTTACTAAAAAAACCTTTCTAAAAATACTAAACATTTAATAAAAAAAAAAAATTCCCACTTGTTCACAGAGAAAAATATTACCACCTAAAAACTAACAGATTATCTTATTTAGCTGTTTTACAACGAAATATTATTGAAATCAACGATTAACAAGGTTTTTCCATAGAGATTTTTATTATTTTTATAGAGAAAATCTTCTTTTTTACTTATTTATTTATTTAATGTATTTAAGACATTAATATTAGAAATTACTTAAATACAAATTTGTATTAAAATTAAATGAAATGCATTTTAAATTTAACAGGTTCCATTTATTTACACAAGAAATTTTATTGTTTCAAGTAGATTAGATTTAAAGTGATCACCATTTTAATTTGTCCGTGTGTGGACTTCATATTTGCAATTCTAATATAAATTCTAACTTGATCATTATCATCTGGCATTTTCATTAATAAGTGAAGTAAGTTGTCGAGATTCTCATTCACTTTTATTTGAGTGAAAATGTATATTACATATTTAAGCAAAAAGAATTGAAAAAATTGGTTCGGATGAATAAAATCTTAGAGGTAGATCCTTAAATTTTTAAAATTTTTTATACACAAATTCGATAAAAGGACACTACACGAAAGAATTTTTTTTATAAGAAATAAAAATATAAAACACGTTAGCGCCGTTCTTACGAATTTTTAATAAATAACTACAAAAATTTTAAAAAAAAATGTCGTATTGTAGTAGGTACCTATTCCAAAAAAATAAAGATTTTTCACGCCTTTTAGCTTGAAAATACCTTTAATTACATTTCATTACATTATACTGAATATTTCTATCGTAATATACTTGGATTACACATGGTCAAAAATATTTTTGAATGCGTTCAGTAAATATTTTACATATCTTTTTATAGAAGGTTTTATTCCACGTTGTCGTTGTAGTTTAAATTTGATTTTGTTCTGATTTTGTAGAGTGTCTAATAAAATGATAAATACATGTATTCTACCAACTTCAGACTGTATAATCACGAATTGCGAAAAAGTCCAATAGAAGAACTTAAAATTAGCAAACAAACAATTTTTACCAAGCTATATGTAGGTATGTTTAAATGTCCTTGCCTCTCTGAGTAAATACATAAAACACCATATCGCTCCAAATTAATTTGTGAAAAACGAAAGTACACATAGATTAGATTTATAAAAGTAAAAGATTAATCTGCGAAAGTAAAACTAATTCTTTCCATTTGTATGCAAAAAACCACATTTCATCCAAAAAGTGAAAAATTAGGTTAACTTTCAAAAAAAGTTTCGCTTCCACATACACCACACAATATTCCACCATACTATACAAAATATTTTTTTTTTCATTTCTTATTGCACAATGTCAACCACGCCAAACTTCATTATTAATTACTCCCTAATTGGCTTTCTATGGCAAAGTGCAGAAGTTCCAAACCATAAACAAGTCTTCCACCTGAATCTCAAGTAATCCACCCTCTCTTACAATTCGACGACTTCGCGACGGAACGTTCCGAAAATTCGCATCTCATACAGCATCTTAGGAGTTCACACTTTCATTCAATTAACTAATCGTACTACCATATCGTCATCTCTACATAATATAGTGGATATTATAAGAAGCACAAAGTAGCCACACAATTCCCATCTCAGGCCTTAACTTTTTTTTAATGCGAAACGTCACACTAGAGATTATTAAATCTATACTAGTACCGACCTTATTGCATGTAAATTAAATCCGATTATCTGTTGCCGGCCGGTGCAACTATATGGGTAGCTACGTTATAAAGCTGGAACTAAGTCTCCTTGCTACTGCTGCTTTGCGCCAATAAAATTGATTGCATTAGCCAATAATTTAGCATGCAGCCAAAGATATTCACCAATAAAATCCAGTGCAAACAAGGTGAATTTTATATGGTAAGGTAGTTTTGACATCTGTCAAATTGATATCTGTCAAAGTTTCGTTTATCAAAATTCTTTGTCTTTGGTCTTCTTTGAAGAAATTTAAATTTTAGACGTTTAAGAACTTTCAAAATGACTTGAAAGTTTAGGTACAAAAAAATCCTTCTTCGAACAATATCTTTTCAAGAACAAAATTTTTATTATACTTAAGAAATTCACCTTAATTGAGCCATTTTAATTCACACAGAACGACCATCAGACTAGCCATGGTCCATGACCAACATGTGTTCCCGGTCTGGTTAAATCAAATAATGTTTGTGTATAGCCGCTGCTCTTCGATTGGCGAAGACTCTAAAACTCCATATAGCTAACTCGTCGGTCTTCGTCCATCGTCGAGTGGTGCAAATAGTGTAGCTCGCTTAGGTAATTGCAACTTAAGTGCAATTAATTTGAACACTGATTTGGTGGTAGCTGTGAACCGGTACTCTCCTGCCATATATACACACAAATAATATTGGCCGGCCAGAAAAAAAAGAAGACCAAAAAAATAAAAATTGTATTTTCGTGATTTATCATCAAACTCCGACCTGGGGCAGTCGATATCTCTTAATATCTTCCGAAAGGGGATTTGCCTTTGGTGCGCATCATCTTTTTCGCGATCGATTAGAAGTGACTAATGTTCGAGTCGATAGTTGTTTAGCATGGTCCGGGATTATAATCGTAATATGGTAGATAACTATGACTTTGTTGGTTACATGTACACTTGTACAGTGCTGTGAGGAAAAAATATGTATGTTTCTATTAGACTTTTAGATGAAATCCAGGACAATACGTCTTGTAATTATTTGAATGTGGACATTTTCAAACCGAATTTGTCGCGCGTAATTTGACATTTGAAGCACGTCAGTTCGCATTTCAAGTACGTCATTTCGCACTTGAATCGCATCATTTTGCATCATTTCGCAATTTACAACCCTCATTGAGTCACGTCATTTAATATTTGAAGCTCGTGATTATGCATTTCGTAATTTTACAATTCGCATTTCAAGTATGTCATTTCGCACTTGATTCGCATCATTTCGCATTTGACCAACCTCATTTTGAATTTTACGCTCATTTTTCATTTAACTAGTGTCATTATTTTTCAACTGAAGCGTGTCATTTCGCAACTGATGCACGTTTGAAGCTCGTAATTTTGATATTAACAAATTACGCAATTAACGCATTTCATCGCCTCATTCGGATTTGACAAGCTTAAAATTTAATTAAACTTAAAATGATTGATACCCGCGAAAAGCATAACTTAAAATCTTATATTTTGCAATTGACACTTATAATTTCAAAACTGCCGCCTTTCATTGCGTACCTATATGACGTGAGTCACTTCGCATTTGAAGTGCTTTATTTCACATTTCAAGTACATCATTTCGCACTTGACTTACATAATTTCGCAATGGACGCACCTCATTTTGCATTTGACGCTAAATATTTTGCAATAAACGAGCGTAATATGTATGTTTCATATTAAATTTAACGTATATTTTGAATTTAACGAGTGCCATTTTTCAATTGAAGCGCATCATTTCGCAATTGTTGCACGTCTTTTACATTTGAAGATCGTGATTTGTGTGCATTTCAGTGCACGTCATTTCAACGCGTCATTTAGCGAGAGTCATTTTGCAATTGGTGCATATCATTTTGCAACTGCCTTGTTTCATTTCATATGACTTGCGTCTCTTCGCATTTGATTGCGTCATTTCGCAATTGATTTTCAAGTGATTTATTCTTCTCGCAGTTGACGCACATTATTTAACATTTGAAGCTCGTGATTTTGCAATTGACGCTAGTCATTACGCGATTAATGCACGTCATTTCACCGCATCATTTGGCATTTGACGAAATTCATTTTGCAATTGGCGCGTATCGTTTCGCAACTGCCGTGATTCATTGCAGATGACGTACCTCACTTCGTATTTGACGTACATCATTTCGCACTTGACGTCACTTCGCAATTGATTTTCAAGTAATTTACCGCACAAAATCTATAGATAAAGTACTTCGCAAACGGAGCGCATTATTTGTCTCTCATCAAGATTTTCAAGAAAAATCTACACATTACTGTTTCGATGCATGCTATGGATGAAAGTACCAAGATTACTGTTTTAAGAGTGTGGCTGTTGGTTGATACGGGGAGCTACAAGAAATAACAACAAACTTAAAAAAAAAAAACTTATGAAATATGGGTGATTAAAAAATTGTAGAAAATATAATTATTGGTGATTTTGATTGTGTTCACATCGACTTGCGAGGATTTTCACAATGAAAACATGACTTTGGCACTCAAGCTTCTTTTTTTTTTTTTAATTTTTATTCGATATTGTGATGCATCCGTTCATAAATTTACTCTGACGAGTGTGTGATTTCCTCGAGCTGTAAATAGTAAAAAAAAAAAAGGAAACCAACTTGAGTACAATGAATGATGAATAAAAAGTTATGCCAATTTCCTTAATATAAGCACATATGAACACACTTAAAAACCACCTGGTGAATCATAAAGTCATTTAATAAAGTGTACTTTTACACTTTACACACTCTTGTTATTGTAATAAAAACAGTTAAAGTAGACATATGCATAAGTATGCTTATGTAAATGGGACAGCAAATGGTCGATATTTTGTTGCATTTAGTACAAGAAATGGTTTGTCTACGAAACGGTGACAGGATGACTTTCAAATTTTATATGGTTATTTGGTTAAACGTTTCAAACGAAGTCATAAGATTGGTTATAGGACGTTCAAATGGAAACAAGACTATTTCGCAACTAAGAGGTCATTAGGTAATAAACTTCATTAATTCACCGGCACACAAAAAAAAAAAGTGTCATGAACCAGAAACCAGACCTATCTTTCTATATGTTTTTGGGACCGCTGAATCCGAATTTCAAGTCCGTTTGGCCCTGTCACCCTCCAGTTTTGAGTACACTTTTCTCAAAACTGGAGGGTGACCGGGCAAAACGGACTTGAAATTCGGATTCAGCGGTCCCAAAAACATATAGAAAGATAGGTCTGGTTTCTGGTTCATGACACTTTTTTTTTTTGTGTGCCGGTGTTATTATTTTAGTTTTACTATCCTTGAGCTGTGTATGATCAAAAGTCCATTCATTAGCTAAAAACACATTTTGCTTCGTAATAAGGTATGAGTTTATAGGTAACGCAAAATTTTTAAAAGATAACAAACGAAGCGTTCAAAGCTATTCAGTGAAAGAGTATCACTTCACTCAGCACAGGTCATCAATGAAATCAATGTTCCACAGGGAACTTTTGTAGGTCCTCTTCTTTTAATTTAACTTCTTAATGATGTCGCTTTAATGTTAACAGTACCTTTGTATACGGTTTACTAGTAATAGCTTAGTTTAAAACAAAACAAAATACGAAAAAATAACTTTCAAAAAACAAATATGTATCGTTTTATAATAGAGCTCAGATTGGAAATGGGTCGTTGTTCTGTATTTTCATCAAAAATTCATTATGAATATACACTGCCGCTCATCTGAATAGGTTCACATTTTAGTTCATTTTACATTTGGCCTGTCTTGGTATTTAATGCAATGGCACATCTTTTGTATGTATGTAACGAGAGAACATCTTTATGCGCTTAGTTTAGGAGAAAAAAAATTGTCTTGGGGCCTACCGTTCTTCTCACACGGTAGCTAGACCAAATCTAGTCATATAATCAAGCATATTTTTTGGCTCATCTGAATAGGTTCAAAAGCAAAAATGTTAATAAATTATGAGTTGCATGGGTCAGTTGGACTCAAAATTGTGTCTGTCAATAAATCTGATTGTGTATTACGTGTAAGGATGAAAACTGGTCGTGAAAAAGCCTTAGGCGCGAAAAAAAATGAAGAAAATAAAAGAAGTCTTTGAATTAGGCCGAAACTAACGATGCGTTGGGACAAAAACAAACACAAGTTAAAATTTAGTAAGCAGTTATTTGCGCAATATCCAAGGGTATAGAAACAACATTAAAAGTCGATGTAACTCAGTCACAACATGGGCCGATAGATGTGCAATAATCAGAACAGAATGACTTCGCGCTAAAAATTAAGCTAAAAACGGGTATAAAATGCAGTTTAATGACGGCAAAACGGGTTTTCAGAAGTGGTAAACATTTGAGGAGAACAAAACTTCGCAAAAATTATCACTTTACAAACCACGAACAGAAACTCAACTCCAATAGAAAAAAAACTCTGTTTGAAATTGCAGATCAAAAGTTTTGTATGAGGAAATAGCTTTGCACTTAATGACATTGCCTTCACCGTTATGTAGACACCTTAAAATAATGCTTCTCTCTACGAAGCTCATAAAAATAGGAATTTAGCCCTCAGGGCCCACTTAATAAATTTTTTTTCCTTTGAAAAATCACCATTTGCAAATTCGACTTTCACGACAACTTTTTTTTTTTATTGGAGGTGAGTTTCTGTTCGTGGTTTGTAAAGTGATAATTTTTGCGAAGTTTTGTTCTCCTCAAATGTTTACCACTTCTGAAAACCCGTTTTGCCGTCATTAAACTGCATTTTATACCCGTTTTTAGCTTAATTTTTAGCGCGAAGTCATTCTGTTCTGATTATTGCACATCTATCGGCCCATGTTGTGACTGAGTTACATCGACTTTTAATGTTGTTTCTATACCCTTGGATATTGCGCAAATAACTGCTTACTAAATTTTAACTTGTGTTTGTTTTTGTCCCAACACATCGTTAGTTTCGGCCTAATTCAAAGACTTCTTTTATTTTCTTCATTTTTTTTCGCGCCTAAGGCTTTTTCACGACCAGTTTTCATCCTTACACGTAATACACAATCAGATTTATTGACAGACACAATTTTGAGTCCAACTGACCCATGCAACTCATAATTTATTAACATTTTTGCTTTTGAACCTATTCAGATGAGCCAAAAAATATGCTTGATTATATGACTAGATTTGGTCTAGCTACCGTGTGAGAAGAACGGTAGGCCCCAAGACAATTTTTTTTCTCCTAAACTAAGCGCATAAAGATGTTCTCTCGTTACATACATACAAAAGATGTGCCATTGCATTAAATACCAAGACAGGCCAAATGTAAAATGAACTAAAATGTGAACCTATTCAGATGAGCGGCAGTGTAATTTGTTTTCACAATATTGCTTCATTATTCTTCTGTATTTCAAAACTCTGTAAATTCAGAATTCTGTATTTAAAAATTTTGTAAATCCGTTATTCTACTTTTCAAAATTGAGAAAAAAACTTTCTGGTTTTTAAATATCTGTATTCCAAAATTATTTAAATGGATAAAGAAAAATTGTTTTGATAGTGAAAACTTTTCTTCTTTCCATTTACAAAATATATATAGAATCGTAATATTGAAATAAGGAATAATAATACAAGATATATAAATATGGCTTTACAGAATTTGGGACTTTCTAAATACATTCTTTATTCCTTCTTTATTACTTCCTCTGTCTAATATCCGAGTAAAAATTTAATGTGATAAGCAGGGGCGGACTGGCCCACCGGGCAACCGGGATTTTTCCCGGTAGGCCCTCGGGCAAGAAGAAAATTTTTAAAAGCACTTGAAATTCTATTTTGTAAAAGAAAACTTTCTCATAAAATGCTAGGTTGCTAGTCAATATAAACATATTGTGGCCTCCTATAAATCTTTCGAGGTCCACAGAATTATTTTTGTGGCCCTTTTATTAAATGTAGGCCCTCTATACATATTTGAAGGCCCACCGAATTTTGTTTGTTGCCCTTTCATTAATTGTAGGCCCCCTATAGATCTTTGAAGGCCCACCGAATTTTGTTTGTGGCCCTTTAGTCAATGTAGGCCCTCTTTCGATCTTTCAAGGTTCACAGAATTATGCTTGTGGCCCTTTTAGTAAATGTAGGGTGCCTCCTATTGATCTTCCGAGGTCCACAGAATTATGTTTGTGGCCCTTTTATTAAATGTAGGCCCCCTATAGATCTTTGGAGGCCCACCGAACTTTGTTTGTGGCCCTTTAGTCAATATAGGCTTCCTTTCGATCTTTCAAGGTTCACAGAATTATGCTCGTGGCCCTTTTAGTAAATGTAGGCCCCCTATAGATCTTTGAAGGCCCATTGAATTTTGTTTGTGGCTCTTTAGTCAATTTAGGCCCTCTTTCGACCTTTCAAGGTTCACAGAATTATGGTTGTGGCCCTTTTAGTAAATGTAGGCCCCCTATAGATCTTTGAAGGCCCACCGAATTTTGTTTGTGGCCCTTTAGTCAATGTAGGCCCTCCTTCGATCTTTCAAGGTTCACAGAATTATGCTTGTGGCCCTTTTAGTAAATGCAGGGTGCCTCCTATTGATCTTCCGAGGTCCACAGAATTATGTTTGTGGCCCTTTTATTAAATGTAGGCCCCCTATAGATCTTTGGAGGCCCACCGAACTTTGTTTGTGGCCCTTTAGTCAATATAGGCTTCCTTTCGATCTTTCAAGGTTCACAGAATTATGCTCGTGGCCCTTTTAGTAAATGTAGGCCCCCTATAGATCTTTGAAGGCCCATTGAATTTTGTTTGTGGCTCTTTAGTCAATTTAGGCCCTCTTTCGACCTTTCAAGGTTCACAGAATTATGGTTGTGGCCCTTTTAGTAAATGTAGGCCCCCTATAGATCTTTGAAGGCCCACCGAATTTTGTTTGTGGCCCTTTAGTCAATGTAGGCCCTCCTTCGATCTTTCAAGGTTCACAGAATTATGCTTGTGGCCCTTTTATTAAATGTAGGCCCCCTATAGATCTTTGGAGGCCCACCGAACTTTGTTTGTGGCCCTTTAGTCAATGTAGGCCTCCTTTCGATCTTTCAAGGTTCACAGAATTATGCTTGTGGCCCTTTTAGTAAATATAGGCCCCCTATAGATCTTTGAAGGCCCATTGAATTTTGTTTGTGGCTCTTTAGTCAATTTAGGCCCTCTTTCGACCTTTCAAGGTTCACAGAATTATGGTTGTGGCCCTTTTAGTAAATGTAGGCCCCCTATAGATCTTTGAAGGTCCACCGAATTTTGTTTGTGGCCCTTTAGTCAATGTTAGCCTCCTTTCGATCTTTCAAGGTTCACAGAATTATGCTTGTGGCCCTTTTAGTAAATGAAGAGGCCTCCTATTGATCTTCCGAGGTCCACAGAATTATGTTTGTGGCCCTTTTATTAAATGTAGGCCCCCTATAGATCTTTGGAGGCCCACCGAACTTTGTTTGTGGCCCTTTAGTCAATATAGGCTTCCTTTCGATCTTTCAAGGTTCACAGAATTATGCTCGTGGCCCTTTTAGTAAATGTAGGCCCCCTATAGATCTTTGAAGGCCCATTGAATTTTGTTTGTGGCTCTTTAGTCAATTTAGGCCCTCTTTCGACCTTTCAAGGTTCACAGAATTATGGTTGTGGCCCTTTTAGTAAATGTAGGCCCCCTATAGATCTTTGAAGGCCCACCGAATTTTGTTTGTGGCCCTTTAGTCAATGTAGGCCCTCCTTCGATCTTTCAAGGTTCACAGAATTATGCTTGTGGCCCTTTTAGTAAATGCAGGGTGCCTCCTATTGATCTTCCGAGGTCCACAGAATTATGTTTGTGGCCCTTTTATTAAATGTAGGCCCCCTATAGATCTTTGGAGGCCCACCGAACTTTGTTTGTGGCCCTTTAGTCAATATAGGCTTCCTTTCGATCTTTCAAGGTTCACAGAATTATGCTCGTGGCCCTTTTAGTAAATGTAGGCCCCCTATAGATCTTTGAAGGCCCATTGAATTTTGTTTGTGGCTCTTTAGTCAATTTAGGCCCTCTTTCGACCTTTCAAGGTTCACAGAATTATGGTTGTGGCCCTTTTAGTAAATGTAGGCCCCCTATAGATCTTTGAAGGCCCACCGAATTTTGTTTGTGGCCCTTTAGTCAATGTAGGCCCTCCTTCGATCTTTCAAGGTTCACAGAATTATGCTTGTGGCCCTTTTAGTAAATGCAGGGTGCCTCCTATTGATCTTCCGAGGTCCACAGAATTATGTTTGTGGCCCTTTTATTAAATGTAGGCCCCCTATAGATCTTTGGAGGCCCACCGAACTTTGTTTGTGGCCCTTTAGTCAATATAGGCTTCCTTTCGATCTTTCAAGGTTCACAGAATTATGCTCGTGGCCCTTTTAGTAAATGTAGGCCCCCTATAGATCTTTGAAGGCCCATTGAATTTTGTTTGTGGCTCTTTAGTCAATTTAGGCCCTCTTTCGACCTTTCAAGGTTCACAGAATTATGGTTGTGGCCCTTTTAGTAAATGTAGGCCCCCTATAGATCTTTGAAGGCCCACCGAATTTTGTTTGTGGCCCTTTAGTCAATGTAGGCCCTCCTTCGATCTTTCAAGGTTCACAGAATTATGCTTGTGGCCCTTTTAGTAAATGCAGGGTGCCTCCTATTGATCTTCCGAGGTCCACAGAATTATGTTTGTGGCCCTTTTATTAAATGTAGGCCCCCTATAGATCTTTGGAGGCCCACCGAACTTTGTTTGTGGCCCTTTAGTCAATATAGGCTTCCTTTCGATCTTTCAAGGTTCACAGAATTATGCTCGTGGCCCTTTTAGTAAATGTAGGCCCCCTATAGATCTTTGAAGGCCCATTGAATTTTGTTTGTGGCTCTTTAGTCAATTTAGGCCCTCTTTCGACCTTTCAAGGTTCACAGAATTATGGTTGTGGCCCTTTTAGTAAATGTAGGCCCCCTATAGATCTTTGAAGGCCCACCGAATTTTGTTTGTGGCCCTTTAGTCAATGTAGGCCCTCCTTCGATCTTTCAAGGTTCACAGAATTATGCTTGTGGCCCTTTTAGTAAATGCAGGGTGCCTCCTATTGATCTTCCGAGGTCCACAGAATTATGTTTGTGGCCCTTTTATTAAATGTAGGCCCCCTATAGATCTTTGGAGGCCCACCGAACTTTGTTTGTGGCCCTTTAGTCAATGTAGGCCTCCTTTCGATCTTTCAAGGTTCACAGAATTATGCTTGTGGCCCTTTTAGTAAATATAGGCCCCCTATAGATCTTTGAAGGCCCATTGAATTTTGTTTGTGGCTCTTTAGTCAATTTAGGCCCTCTTTCGACCTTTCAAGGTTCACAGAATTATGGTTGTGGCCCTTTTAGTAAATGTAGGCCCCCTATAGATCTTTGAAGGTCCACCGAATTTTGTTTGTAGCCCTTTAGTCAATGTTAGCCTCCTTTCGATCTTTCAAGGTTCACAAAATTATGTTTGTGGCCCTTTTAGTAAATGTAGAGGCCTCCTATTGATCTTCCGAGGTCCACAGAATTATGTTTGTGGTGCTTTTATTAAATGTAGGCCCCCTATAGATCTTTGAAGGTCCACCGAGTTTTGTGTGTGGCCCTTTAGTCAATGTAAGCTTCCTATTTATCTTTCGAGGTCCAAAGAATAATTTTTGTGGCCCTTTAGTCAATGTAGGCCTCCTATGGATCTTTCAAGGTCCACAGAATTATGTTTGTGGCCCTTTAGTCAATGTAGGCCTCCTATGGATCTTTTACAATAATAATTTGCCTCCACTTTAAAGTTCCTATCGATATGCATCCTTTTGAAATTTTTTAAATGAAAATATTGTAAAAAACTTATAGTATCGTTCATAACTGTAAGTGCTGCCGTTGTTTTTTAATAATTTTTTTTTTAAAGTATTTTTTTAGAAAATTGCCGTTCCCGCCTTTTTGATTTTCTTTAGTGTTTTTTTTCGACTGTTTAGATACGCAATTTTTTTCTGGATTTTTAAAAAAACATTATTCTTATAGGAAAAAAAACATTATTCTTATAGGAAATTTAATTCTCTACAAAAAAGTTTTAAATGCGATACATAAAAATTTTGCTTTGTTTGCGAGATATATTGAGAACCCCAAAACCGGGGCTTTTGCACCCCTATATTCAATTTTCACCCTCTCATTTAATAGCACTCCGCGGTTTTATCTTTATAAAATAGAATAAACAATATCATATGAGATCGTTTTTTTTATAAAATAATGTTTTAAATTGATAAAAATATGCTACTTGTAAAATTTGTTAAAGAAAAATGGCTTAAAAAGATCAAAAACAGTAGATTTTCAAAATCCATATTTTATCCAATTTTAGCCGTATTTAATTTTTGTGACCATTATGTTGAAAGATAAAGTAGTATTCTCTTTTCTCCTTTATATCTAAAAATGCTCAAATGATACAAAAAAACTATTAGTAAAAATATCAAAACTGTCGTTTTTTTCCCTTTTTGAATAGTTTTTTCTTAAGTTTTTTACAATTATTTAATTTGAAAAAAATTTTAAAGGATGCACATATCGATAGAAAATTTATTTATCTTCAAAACATTACTTGGTAAAAATTTTCAAATTTACAGTTTTTTCGTATGTTTCCATACTTTGCAGTGACTGCTTTTTGTTCCGTCAATTCCATTATAATCTTTGAACAACAACAACATCTTGAAGGTGCTACCACCAAGTGTTTTATGGCTAGAGTTACAGTACTGTTTCACGGATGCCAATCCGATCATCAGACTCCTTTTATTCCATTTTCAAGTGTGACGGAAGAAGTTTTTCAAATCAAATGAAAAAAATTACTAGACCAAGCACCACACACAAAATGGAATAAAAGGAGTCTGATGATCGGATTGGCATCCGTGAAACAGTACTGTAACTCTAGCCATAAAACACTTGGTGGTAGCACCTTCAAGATGTTGTTGTTGTTCAAAGATTAAAAATTTTCAAATTCAGCTTGGTTTTCAAGTTATAGAGATAGACAAAAACCCAAAAAGTAACAAAAAGGGTCGAAAAATATTGATACCTAGTCACAAAATCCATAGATTTTGAAGAAAAGTATTTTGTTATCTTTTCCAAAAAACGTACTACACATGCAAAATTTAAAACGATGAGGATTCGAAAGATTTTGATTTTTTCTTTCAGTAAGAAATTTTTTTGTCAAAAATATACTTTTAAAATCTTTTTATACATTGCTCTTAAACATCTGGAGTGACCCAAAAAAATATTTTAGTGTTTGTTGCTTATTTATTCAGCTATCAGGGCCGGTTTTTCTGTTCAGATTGGTCGTTTATTACTCAAAATATTGCCCGAACTATGCTGGAAAAAAACAACGACAAAAAACTGAGAAATTATGTCTCGAAAACGTATCCGTTGTAATTTCTTCTAAAGTAATTTCCGAGACCCTTAGGTCAAAGCACGTAAGAAAATAAAATGCACTACTGCGTCGCACTAACTTGCTCTTGTAGTTAAAAGTATCTTTATCTTAAATATCTATTGGAAATTTAAGATTTTGTTAAGTTCGGAGAAAAAAAAATAAAAAAAAATACCTATAAAGTTAAAAAATTAAATTTAAAATAGAAACTTTTTTTAAATTTTGTTTTGCATTTTACACTTTAAAATGACAAGAAATACCTGTCTGTAAATTTTGATTTAAATTGGCTTAAGCTTTGATGAAATATAGAAACCTAAAAAATATGACAATTTTTGCAAAAACGACAACGCCATATATCCGTTTTCAGAATTTTTTGAGAAAAACTAAAAATGCAGTTTTGTTAGAATCCAAAAGACTATTACGTACACAAAATTTCGAGAGCCGTTTTCGAGAAAATTGCGATACCTCCAAAACGGTATATTGAAAAAAAAAAAACGGGTCTTTGGAACTATGTAAAAATCATCTGTACCAAGTTTCAAGGAAATCCATCTACCATCTACCCGTTTACGCCCTAGCTCGTAGGACAGACCGACGACGGACGGCATGACGAAACCCACTTTTTTTATCTTCTCCATCATGGTAATGTTGGTTTTGATTAAAACCTCAATTTTTTTTCTACATGAAACCAACACTTGCCCTATAGAGCAAGTAAAAATAGTGGGATTGAGTGTCCATTTTGGCTATAAACCAGTGCAATTAGAAGTGTTATAGTTTCAAAAGTTTGTGAAATACCTATATTAAATAAAATACACTACTGGGGTCCCACACACTTGCCCTTATGGTGAAAGTAACTCTGATGTTAAAGAATTTTACTGAACAAAATTAAATATCAAAATTAAAATTTGATATTTTTAAGGAATTCTATAAGTAGTCAAAATAAATAAAATCTGTTTTTGTAATTAATTAAACACCGTTTTAAATGATCTTTTACACAAAACTAAGTACCTATGCTATTTGATATCTTCCATGAAAAGGAACTTTCAGAAAAAAATTCCGAAAATCGTTAAAGCCGTTTTATAAAAAAAATAATTTTTTATATATAAAATTTTTCTAACATTTTTCAAAAAATATAGTTGGTATGCCATTTATAAGAAATAAAAAACGAAATTACGATAAAATTTATCAACCCGTTTTGAAAAAATCGATTTTTCAAAAGACAGGTAGGTACCGTTAGTTTTGGCCCTAAAAAAAATTTCAATTTGTCCTCCAGGAAATCACCCAAAACTATTAACTACCAAGTTTGAAAAAAATCGCTCCATTAGTTTAGGTTAGGCTATAACTCGTAGTACTTAAAGACGGACAGAATAGCGGGACCCACTTTTTTAGCATACTCTATCAACTTAATGTCATGTCTGATTGTTATCTCAAGTCCGATTATTTTTTCGAATCCTTAACTTGCCCTATAGTGCTATAGTACCAATATCGCAAGTAAAAATGTCAATTTGTCCCCAACTTTCGAGACAAACCGGGACCAGTTATAAAATTGAATTTAATATAGCCACGGAAATCGTTAGAACATCATTTTTTAGATAATTTCATTGTGAATAAGACTGTCTTTGGCCATTTTTGGTTAAAATGAGTAAAAATGGAGCTATTAAATATAAATGGTACCAACCTCTTTTCCAAGATGGCGGCTGCTTTCGACATCCTACCATCCCAAAAGATTGACTTTTATGATAAGGACTTTCATCCAAATACATTCCACGAAAAAAATTTAGTCCTGCGAAAAATGCGATTTGATTTACTAATTTGCCTGGGCTATAATATCATTCTAAAACGTTGTGTTGAATAACGTATAATAATAATAATAATAATAATAACATTCTACATTAGTCAAACAAATTAAGATATAGGTTTTTTCGATTTCTATTTGTATTTTTGGAAGAGGTGGACAATTATGAAAAGTGACATTCGATATATTGATATATAAAGGCCTTATATATGATATATAAAAAATACATATTTTCTTTTGACTAAACTGAAAGTAACACCCACTTAACGTTTTTTTTTTCTTTTTAAAAATTTGTTTCTTTTTTTTTTTTTCTTTTTAAAAATTTTAAAAGTGAATTATGTATTTGTGGCCCTTTTCCTTAAAGTCCCGGGAGGCCCTTTGACCCCCAGTCCGCCCCTGGTGATAAGAAAAAATAAAACTTTTTTTAAAAGCCTTATTGTTGTGCTTTTAATACTTTTTGTCGTCAAAAATTCGTCTTTTTAACCAAACAAAAATTTGCTCTAAACGATGATTTTACAAAACTCTTCGAAATTTTGCAATTGTTAAAAAGAGCGCGTTTTTTTTGTAGAATTTCATAAAGCAGAATAATTCAAAATTATTATGAAAAGCAGAATTTTGTTAAAAGAATTTGGACCCCGACATAATTAAGGCCTCAACACAATAAAATTTTTTTAAGTTCGAACCAAAAAATCTATATGACTCCACGTTTTTGAGATTAAAAATGAGTTTTTATTTTTTAATCGTGACACAATATTTTTTTACTTCGGATTCGAAATTATAGTATTAAATCTATTAGAAAGAAAATTATATTCAAACATTAACTCTGCTCACTTTTTTAAATAAAAAAAAGTTGGTAGACTTTTAGTTAAGAAATGGCAGTGTAAATAATTTATTATTGACCGCCAAAAAGCACCAAAGCTATAGTCTCTTTTCATTGATTAATTTATTTTTGCTAAGTGTAGAGTCTAATAGAATACATTGAAAATTGTGTCATTTTCATTTCTTAAGCAAAATTAAAAATGAGTTAAAAAAAAAATTATCAAAATTGGTTCATTCATTCCAAAGTTATGAGGTAACAAACATAAAAAACAAAACAAAAATACAGACGAATTGAATACCTCCTTTTTTTTGGAAGTCGGTAAAAAAATAAAATTATTAGTCTGCGCTCCAACACTCGTCAAAACATAAATATTATTTAATACAAAAAAAAACACATTTTTTACTACGTTACTGTTGTGTTTCCCTGGCTCTGGTTGTGTATGATAACAATTTTGGCTTAATCAAATTGGATTTGTTCAAATTTCTTGCTAAATTATTTGTTTTCCACATTTTTCAAGCGCTCCCTTTAAATTCAAAAAAAAAACTTTTTTTTTAAATACTAATACGCCATAGTGACTCATTATTAAAATGCTTAAACAACAAATTGTCTCTAAAACTATCCTTTTGCTTTTACAGCATAGCTACGAGTATGTATTTCTACGAATTCCGTTACACATTTTCAGGAACACGTCTATTATTTGATTCAATTCAAATAAATTATGAAGTGTGAAACTATACTTTTTAATTTCATCTGGAACAGAATGAAACAAAGTTCTATTTAAAAAAAAAAAAAGTACTCATACACCACAGTGACCCTTACTTACAATGTAGAAAACTGCTATCCCTGCAAATAACATTCATGAACTTGATGTTAAAAAAATATCTACATAAGTTATCTAAGTTCAATGATCCACAATATCAACATCTTATCAAAGATAACGCACAATACACTCCTTCAAGTATATGGATAGTTATCTTAATTTTCACCATCATGAACCAGAATGGATTTCCTTTCGCTATCAATTTACCTACACTGTCTGTGATGTAGTCTCCTTGATGTATAACAAAAAAAAGAGAGTATATTGCTCCTTGATGCCAGAGGTGGTCGACTGTTTCACTTTCATCTACATTGCTTGGCTGAATGTGTTAACAAACTTTAAAGTCTTATCCAAGAGTATAATTCTGGACTTAATTCAACAAAACAGCCCCCGTAACACAACTTTATGGATTCAATTTCTTCTACAAATCATGGTAAGTCATCAAGATAAAATTTGAAAAAAATTGAAAAAAAAAAATCCTAAACTTGTGATAGTAGTTGGTAGACAATTTTTGACCAAATACGGATTCCAGGTTAAGACCAATTTTTGTTGTATTTTTTTTTTTTTTTGTGTTTTCATTTTTATTTTCGTTCGTTCATCTCTGTTAGCTGTTGGTATTATTTCAAGAGCAAAGAAAGTAAACAAGCATTTAGGATAAAATACTTTCGCACTGTTTTGGCTTTATGGAAAATACTTTTCGCAACCGCAAGGCTTAATGCTTAACGACCGTCGATAGTATGTTTCCACCTCCAACTTCACCACCGCCTCCACGGTGTTTATACATATATTACACGAGGAGATGTTAACCGTTTTGCATATACACAAAACACAACACAACTCCTAGCTAAAGGTAATTGATGCTCTCTAAAAGCCACCGTACCAGTTCTTGGGGGAATTTATCTATCCATTGTTTTGGCTACTGAAAAATGAAATTGAAAACTGATCTTATCATCACTCTCTGGTGGTGCATAAGTCTATATCTTTCTGGACTCTGTGTGGTAGATTCAAGTGTTTTTGGTGTAAGAAGAGAAGTATTGATTGCAAATCGAAGATTAAACACTAGCTGGTTTTCGAGGGAGGAGTGTTTACTTTAGCAGTCTTCAAATTCACTTTTATAATTGCTTATCATGATATTCAAAAAATCAACTATTCTAGGCGTGATGAAACTTCAGTAAGGTGTTTTAATGATTATATGTATTATGCCAATCGATGAAGAGTTTTATGGTGTTTTTTTTTTCCTTTTTACTTTTAAACGAAAGTTCTAAATTAAAATTTTTATTTTTCAATACTCTCTTATCGTTTAAAGAGTCAAAAGTCTAGACAAAAACTTGGTTCCCGTTAAAATTGAAAATGAATTGACAAAAAAAAAATGAAAGTAAAATAACGACACAACACCTAACCACAACACCACTTCAACCCCGCAACATACGACAAAATATTATGTTCTTGTCACAAAGTTTTATCTAGTGTTGTGGCGTAGTTGTGACGGAGTTGTGGCAGTGTTGTGGTGGTGTTGTGGCGGTGCTTTGCTGGTGTTGTGGCGGTGTTGTGGTGGTATTGTGGCGGTGTTGTGCCTGTGTTGTGGTGGTGTTGTGGAAATGTTGTGGATGTGTTGTGGTGGTATTGTTGCGGTGTTATGGCTGTGTTGTGGAAGTGTTGTGGTGGTCTTCTGGTGGTATTATGGCGGTATAGTGGAGGTTTTGTGGCGGTTTTGTGGCAGTGTTTTTGGCGGTGTTGTGGCAGTGTTGTGACGGTATTGTGGCGGTGTTGTTCCAGTGTTGTGGCGGTGTTGTGGTAGTGTTGTGGTGGTATTGTGGTGGTGTTGTGGTAGCGTTGTGGTGGTCTTCTGGTGGTGTTATGGCGGTATTGTAGAGGTGTTGTGGTGGTGTTGTGGCAGTGTTGTGGTGGTGTTGTAGTGGTGTTGTGGCGGTGTTGTGGAAGTATTGTGGAAATTTTGTGGTTTAATCATTTTTTAGTCAATAATTTTCAAACAACAGTTACAAAGCCTAGAAAAGCTTTACATTTAGTAAGGATAAAATAATTCCAAATTCGATATCATTATTTACTAACAATAAACTCAAAAAAGTCACATGCAAGTTAAAACTTTTTCAATTCAACTAATCCAATCTCGATTACAATTTCCGCACGTCCTCCATAAATAATTCAAACAAAATACAATAAAAAAAGATGGATTAATAATTAGGCATATTAAATTTCATCCACATTAGCCAAAGCCGGTTAAGTATCGAGCGTGTGTCTGCTAAAAGCACACAATATTCATTTTTCACGTTTATAATCCTCCTTGTCACGTCTGTCGAATTTGCTTAACAAAAAACAAAAATGCATGCATCGCTAACTGCTGGCTGCTGCTGTTAGTTGCAACCACACAATAAAGCCCACAGACTGAGAGCGACGCGACGTTCCGTTGCGTTCCTTCATCGCAATCACAGGTTGTAAGAGTGGTGTTGATTCGTTTTGCGTGGTCGTATCTCGAATTTAATTAGTTAAATAAGATTTTCAATGTCAATGTTCAATGCCCATTTCTGGATTGCAATAGAAAGTTTGTAGCTGCTGTTGCGTTGCGTTTACGTATGTGTGCACCATGCTTGTTGTGCGCCATTCTGTCTGTCCGTCAGATTTGCTTTTTTTACTGTACACGCTAGCGGCAACGACTATATGCAGCAGCACAACGTAAAGTTTCAAATTCAACCTGACATTCGCGTGGCATCTCTTGGCGCGCAATTATTCAAATCGCTTTATCCTCAGAAAGTAACCAAGAAAAAACTTTTGTTCGCAGGGTTTCCTCTCTGCCAAAAGACGCACTGTAATCTCTGTACATCTCAAAATCACGGGACGGAGAGCACAGTGCATGTGACGCGATGGCGGCAGCGGCAGTAATATGAACCTCAATCAGAAACACATTTACGGAACGAGTTAAGGTGATGGGAAAAATTCAAATGAAGACATGTACTAAATGATGTCTTATAAATAATAACCAAAATAGACAATCGAAGAAGAATTATGCAAAAGTCTTTTTTAGCGGCACGTTTTTTAGCAAATAACAACAAAAACAACAACAAAAATATAAACACTTTTTATGTTGTTTATTTCTATTTAAGGTGCGGGAAGGTTAAGGCAAATTGTAAAAGACAATTATTATTTTGTGAGAGAGTGTAGTGCAAAATATTAAACAACAAAAAAAGGAAATGACTGCGTGCATATATTTAACGTACGTCGTGAACGTCTGCAATAAATCAACACTTGATGGATTGAATCGCATCACTCTCACTGCCTGTGGACGAGGCTAACAATGGAAACGTTAATCATTTTGGATCATAACAATAAAAATTGCATGGACATGAAACGATGGAAATTTTGTGAACTTTGGACACATGGGCATAATTTGTTGGTATTCAGTATTAGAATATCATATTTGAAAAGCATACAGAAGAAGAATCTAGAAATTAATAGAAGTTTATAGCTTTTTATCTAATAATTTGGTGTTATTTCAGGGTATTGCATATACCACAAATGCTTGCTCCTTGAAATAAAATTTAGAAGAAGTTTGGAACAAGTTCCCAAATCGAAATTAAGCAAGTCTCCAATTTTTGTGTTGAAATGATTTAAAATGGAATTGAGAATGTCTCAAGTCGAAATTTTACTCAAGTAGGTACACGTAGGTATTAAGTATTATTATTGACAAAAAATGAAATCCAAGATGGCAGCCAAAAGGTGAATTTCGAAAATTGCTATCGTATGAACAAATTAAATTTATGGGTGGCTCAGATTACTGGAATACTTTTCGAGATTATTTTTTGAATATCATTCCAATTCAAAGTATTCTTCAAAATATCATCTATCTATTGTATAGGCACAACAAAAATGTATTCTTGCTTGTTTGCTGGTTAATGTGACGTCACGTAAAAATTGAAAAATTGAATAAGGCGATTAGAAGCTAAAGTCATCGTTTTTGTTTTGTTTTATTTTGTACCACGCACGGCTCTATAAAGAAGTCATCACAAAATTACTACCCCAAAATGATTATAAAAAAATTCAAAAACTAAAACCTGCCTACTCTATGATGATGATCTAAAAATTATGAAACAAGAAAATATTCTCTTTAAAGTTGTTGTTGTAATACGCCGATCGATGCAAGCTAAAACCAAAAATAAACTGCAAAATCAAAAAAAACTCACTTAAGACCGCTAAGCTTCGTATTTTGTATTTCAAACCCTGTCCTGACTTTTCAAAAAAAAAAAAAAATATTTTTTTTTTTATATTTTTTGTTGTGAATCCAAAAATAAACAAGGTTTTTGCCACAAGAACAAGAACTTTTATATATGTGCTGAACTCGAATCTCGAATCGAAGTCAGAAAATTTTTATTGGCCTCCGTTTTTTAAATATTACCGTTAGAAAATGCCGAAAAACGTCATTTTGGCTGTTTTCGAGGTTATGTTTTTATGTGGGGTAGTTCCTTATGAAAAAAATTTGTAACAGTGCCTATAAGAACTGGTTTTATTCTTCCAAAAAATGTTTTAATCTTTCCGATATCTCTTTTACTGCCCGAGAAATTTAAATTTAATGAGTGGTCTTTGACTCAGAAACAGCACTGGCCAACCAAATTAAACTTTTTTTGCCACAAGAACCAAAATATACTTTTCTAAAGGTTTTTGGGTTGCTAAACTCGAATCCACAATCAGAAAAATTCTATTGACCTCCGTTCTTGAAATATTACCGTTCTAAAATACAAAAAAAAGTTTGTTTTTTTATAACGGTTATATTTCAAGAACGGAAGCCAATAGAATGTTTCTGATTGCGGATTCCAGTTTAGCGACCAAAAAACCTATAGGAAGTATATTTTGGTTCTTGTGGCAAAAATTTTATGACCAGGGACTTAAACTTTAGATTAAATTTAGTTTCTCTTTGGCTTACTTTAAACTTTAGATTAAATTTAGTTTCTCTTTGGCTTACTAACTGAATCTTAAGATATCTCGAGCAATTAAAGAGAATATCTGTTCTTATAATCACCGGTACAAATTTGTTAATAATGAACTACCCCACATAAAAACAGAAGCTCGAAAACAGCCAAAATGCCTTTTTTAGCATTCTATAACGGTAATATCTCAAAAAACGGAGGCCAATAAAATTTTTCTGACTTCAGATTTGAGTTCGGCACATAAAAAACTTATCTTGGTTCTTGTGGCAAAAAAAAAGTTCAATTTTGTTGACCAGTGTATTTTTGACATTGAGATTACTAAAATATTTTTGTACAAAAAACTTCGTTTAAATTTGTTACGTCATTTACGAAAAAGCCAGACATCAAAAAAACGGTTCTATGATAAAAACGGTCAAACAAATATTTTTTTAATTTTTTTGAACAACAACAACATCTTGAAGGTGCTATCACGAAGTGTTTATGGCTAGAGTTACAGTACTGTTTCACGGATGCCAATCCGATCATCAGACTCCTTTATTCCATTTTTTAAACATATAAAATGGTCACCCTGTGACGGTTTTTCATGGGCCGTAACTACAAATCATATATTATCTCAATTTTTTCTTTTGCTACGGAACCTTGAATAACCGTTTTTTGTCCAACTAAGTACTCAAAAATTTTACATGACTCTAATTCAATGAACCGTAGTGTAAGAAAAAATGCACTACGATGTTTCGGCAAGCTAGCTTAAAAGTTGGTGTGATTAATTCTCTTTTAAAAATAGTGTATTATTGTTGAGAATATTCCATAAATATTCGAGATAAATATGTTTTTCTTAAGAAATCCAACTATTTTATTAGGTCATTCTTTCATATAATTGTATTTGTAGAAGTAGTTAGGTGTTGATTTTTAAAAGATAAAACAAGTTTAATTAATACTCTTAAAGTAATAGTTGGTAGACTACGTTTTAGCAAAGGTTTATGAATGAAAATAGTTCTCAAAAATTGCACACCTATTCAAATATCTCATGCGCTATAACGTCGTCATTTTAGCAGAATCTATGGATTTAAAACTTTACTAGACACAATTCATTAATATCTGTCTCAATTAAAACTCTTCAATCTACAAATAAGGCCATAGATATTTTGTAATTTGGTTTCCTGAACTGCTTGTCATTGGTGTTAATTTTCCACATAAAAAAAAATTAAAAACCAACCGCCAGTTTTCTTCTTACCGCAGTTTTGAAAATGCTACCAACTTACACCATCCTCGCACAATTCTTACGTAAACTATAGTGTTTTTTTATTATCAATTAAAAATATCTTGCATAAGACCTCTCTCAAAAGATTGTCCAAAATTATACATTCACTTACATGATGGCAGCACCACCAGCCATAAACATATTGAACTCAATTTTGCAAGAAACGTTCATAAACGTGACAATTTGGCCCTAACATCAACCCACAAAAAAAAAATAAACAAAGACACCCTCCCGAGAAGAAGAGGACCATAAGCAAATCGCTGCTGCATCACTTATTTGTTTTATCCAAAGTTAGAATCTTAACTTTAAAATAATACAGAAATGGAAAAAGTCATTGCTTAAAAATCCTCTTGCAGCGCCCTCTATGGTCGTTTAGTTTTGTTTTCTTTTTTTGGAAAATATAAGCGTGCGAAATTGCTTTTCCATAATTTTTTTCGCATGCAAACCGTCAGCAATATCTTCGCGCGCATATTATAATACCTCTTCAATAGCTTCACTCAATATGCGCGAGATCGCGCACAAAGTGCTGCTGCAAGTCGTCGCATCGCGTTGCTATAGTGCTGTCTTTTCTGTGAGAAAATGAGGAAGAGATCAGTGTTTCGTTGTTTTGTGGCAGTTTTTTCGTGTAGTTTTTGGTGTTATTTTGTTTTGTTTGCCCCTTTTTTTATATATATTTTCTTTATGATGGTTTTCTTGAGGGTTTTCTTCAATCTTTTTTATATCCCTGTGATGCTGCTTGTGCTTGTGTATAGAAACTGTTAACATTTTCCTTTATTCATCTCCCATTGAGCTTGAGACTGACTTGAGAGATTTTCATTTCTACTGAGGCTATGCACGATTATGCTAATCTAGGGAAAGTGCATTTTCATACACCTATCGGGTGGCCAAATTGCATAACTTGATCTTTATTAAGCTTCTTTTTTTTTGTTATTCGTTTTGTTTTCTTTATCTTTTCTTGTTGTTTCTATTTTTTTTTTAAACGTCTTCTATATTTTCTTGGATTTCTGGATACCATGGAAGAAAAAGGCTTCTTTGTCGCGCGCTCATCTCTATGTTCGATAGGGTAGAGGGGGGTTGGAGGGGGTAGCTGGGAATATAGGCAAGGAGGAGATATGTACTTTATTTGTAGTTTTTACGCAAAACATGATGTTCGAGTGGTGTTTATGGATTCATACATTATTATGGTGCACCACATGATGATGGCTTTTGTGGAAGACGAAAAAAAGAGATGTGCTTTCGAGGATTACACTCTTTTTGGTGGTTTACAAATCGTTTTTACTAGGATTATTTTTTTGTTAGTCTGTTTTTTTTTTTTTTTTTTTTTGTAACACAACAAGGTTAAGCATTTGACTTTTCTGTGAATGTTGCATGTATTTATTCAATTCTGTAGAAGAAAACAATGTTATTATGGTTTTTTGTTTTTTTTTTTTTAAACGACAACGAACAAGACATCCTCATTGCAATTGGATTGTTTAAACGATGATAGTGAATTCGAAATTGTTTTGAGTCATGTTGATTGCTTTTGTTTTTGTATTTGTACATTAAAAATATAATCTTCAAAGATTTTTAAAAAACAAAACAGAAAAACATGAGACAGAAAAAAAAATTGAGGTATCTTTCTACACAGTTTAAATTTTTTGTAGGCTTACAAGATTGTTGAGGTAATTGCTTCCTGCAGAATAACAACTTACGATGTAAGAGCCAGGCTAAGAAAAGAGCTCTGAAAAAAAATATTCCAAATCCATCAAAAGACCCGCCCTAGAAAGATCTCTTTAAGCTCTATTTTAACATTAAAGCCAAAGTTCCTTTGAAGTGTAGGTACCCTAAAAACTGAGTCAAAAATAGGTATATTTTAAGTTGCATGGATTAGACTTTGTGGCAAAATAAAAACGCAAATACAAAAATTAAACAATAATATAGAAACACAAAAAATCTTGTAAATCTGTGAGAATTTATGTGAAAGCTTAAAGGTATTAACGGCACGCGGTCGGCTGCGCGATCAGCCGCGAAAATGGTCGTGGGTCATTTTGAAATGCCCCACGTGGGTCATTTTGAAATGCCCCACGTGGGTCATTTTGAAATGCCCCACGTGGGTCATTTTGAAATGCCCCACGTCATTTTGAAATGCCCCACGTGGGTTATTTATGAAATGCCCCACGTGGGTTATTTGGAAATGCCCCACGTGGGTCATTTGGAAATGCCCCACGTGGGTCATTTTGAAATGCCCCACGTGGGTCATTTTGAAATGCCCCACGTGGGTCATTTTGAAATGCCCCACGTGGGTCATTTGGAAATGCCCCACGTGGGTCATTTTGAAATGCCCCACGTGGGTCATTTTGAAATGCCCCACGTGGGTCATTTTGAAATGCCCCACGTCATTTTGAAATGCCCCACGTGGGTTATTTATGAAATGCCCCACGTGGGTTATTTGGAAATGCCCCACGTGGGTCATTTGGAAATGCCCCACGTGGGTCATTTTGAAATGCCCCACGTGGGTCATTTTGAAATGCCCCACGTGGGTCATTTTGAAATGCCCCACGTGGGTCATTTGGAAATGCCCCACGTGGGTCATTTTGAAATGCCCCACGTGGGTCATTTTGAAATGCCCCACGTGGGTCATTTGGAAATGCCCCACGTGGGTCATTTTGAAATGCCCACGTGGGTCATTTTGAAATGCCCCACGTGGGTCATTTGGAAATGCCCCACGTGGGTCATTTTGAAATGCCCCACGTGGGTCATTTTGAAATGCCCCACGTGGGTCATTTTGAAATGCCCCACGTGGGTCATTTTGAAATGCCCCACGTGGGTCATTTTGAAATGCCCCACGTCATTTTGAAATGCCCCACGTGGGTTATTTATGAAATGCCCCACGTGGGTTATTTGGAAATGCCCCACGTGGGTCATTTGGAAATGCCCCACGTGGGTCATTTTGAAATGCCCCACGTGGGTCATTTTGAAATGCCCCACGTGGGTCATTTTGAAATGCCCCACGTGGGTCATTTGGAAATGCCCCACGTGGGTCATTTTGAAATGCCCCACGTGGGTCATTTTGAAATGCCCCACGTGGGTCATTTGGAAATGCCCCACGTGGGTCATTTTGAAATGCCCACGTGGGTCATTTTGAAATGCCCCACGTGGGTCATTTGGAAATGCCCCACGTGGGTCATTTTGAAATGCCCCACGTGGGTCATTTTGAAATGCCCCACGTGGGTCATTTTGAAATGCCCCACGTGGGTCATTTTAAAATGCCCCACGTGGGTCATTTTGAAATGACCCACGTGGGTCATTTTGAAATGCCCCACGTGGGTCATTTGGAAATGCCCCACGTGGGTCATTTTGAAATGCCCCACGAGGGTCATTTTGAAATGCCCCACGTGGGTCATTTTGAAATGCCCCACGTGGGTCATTTTGAAATGCCCCACGTGGGTCATTTTAAAATGCCCCACGTGGGTCATTTTGAAATGCCCCACGTGGGTCATTTTGAAATGCCCCACGTGGGTCATTTTGAAATGCCCCACGTGGGTCATTTTGAAATGCCCCACGTGGGTCATTTTGAAATGCCCCACGTGGGTCATTTTGAAATGCCCCACGTCATTTTGAAATGCCCCACGTGGGTTATTTATGAAATGCCCCACGTGGGTTATTTGGAAATGCCCCACGTGGGTCATTTGGAAATGCCCCACGTGGGTCATTTTGAAATGCCCCACGTGGGTCATTTGGAAATGCCCCACGTGGGTCATTTTGAAATGCCCCACGTGGGTCATTTGGAAATGCCCCACGTGGGTCATTTTGAAATGCCCCACGTGGGTCATTTTAAAATGCCCCACGTGGGTCATTTGGAAATGCCCCACGTGGGTCATTTGGAAATGCCCCACGTGGGTCATTTTGAAATGCCCCACGTGGGTCATTTGGAAATGCCCCACGTGGGTCATTTTGAAATGCCCCACGTGGGTCATTTTGAAATGCCCCACGTGGGTCATTTGGAAATGCCCCACGTGGGTCATTTGGAAATGCCCCACGTGGGTCATTTTGAAATGCCATACGTGGGTCATTTGGAAATGCCCCACGTGGGTCATTTGGAAATGCCCCACGTGGGGCATTTCAAAATGACCCACGTGGGGCATTTCCAAATGACCCACGTGGGGCATTTTGAAATGCCCCACGTGGGTCATTTTGAAATGCCCCACGTGGGTCATTTGGAAATGCCTCACGTGGGTCATTTGGAAATGCCCCACGTGGGTCATTTTGAAATGCCATACGTGGGTCATTTGGAAATGCCCCACGTGGGTCATTTGGAAATGTGGGTAATGCCCACCTGGGTCATTTTGAAATGCCCCACGTGGGTCATTTTGAAATGCCCCACGTGGGTCATTTTGAAATGCCCCACGTGGGTCATTTGGAAATGCCCCACGTGGGTCATTTGGAAATGCCCCACGTGGGTCATTTTGAAATGCCAAACGTGGGTCATTTGGAAATGCCCCACGTGGGTCATTTTGAAATGCCCCACGTGGGTCATTTTGAAATGCCCCACGTGGGTCATTTGGAAATGCCCCACGTGGGTCATTTGGAAATGCCCCACGTGGGTCATTTTGAAATGCCCACGTGGGTCATTTTGAAATGCCCCACGTGGGTCATTTTGAAATGCCCCACGTGGGTCATTTGGAAATGCCCCACGTGGGTCATTTTGAAATGCCCCACGTGGGTCATTTGGAAATGCCCCACGTGGGTCATTTTGAAATGCCCCACGTGGGTCATTTTGAAATGCCCCACGTGGGTCATTTTGAAATGCCCCACGTGGGTCATTTGGAAATGCCCCACGTGGGTCATTTGGAAATGCCCCACGTGGGTCATTTTGAAATGCCCCAAGTGGGTCATTTGGAAATGCCCCACGTGGGTCATTTTGAAATGCCCCACGTGGGTCATTTTGAAATGCCCCACGTGGGTCATTTTGAAATGCCCCACGTGGGTCATTTGGAAATGCCCCACGTGGGCCATTTGGAAATACCCCACGTGGGTCATTTTGAAATGCCCACGAGGGTCATTTTGAAATGCCCCACGTGGGTCATTTTGAAATGCCCCACGTGGGTCATTTGGAAATGCCCCACGTGGGTCATTTGGAAATGCCCCACGTGGGTCATTTGGAAATGCCCCACGTGGGTCATTTGGAAATGCCCCACGTGGGTCATTTTGAAATGCCCCACGTGGGTCATTTGGAAATGCCCCACGTGGGTCATTTTGAAATGCCCCACGTGGGTCATTTGGAAATGCCCCACGTGGGTCATTTGGAAATGCCCCACGTGGGTCATTTGGAAATGCCCCACGTGGGTCATTTTGAAATGCCCCACGTGGGTCTTTTGGAAATGCCCCACGTGGGTCATTTGGAAATGCCCCACGTGGGTCATTTGGAAATGCCCCACGTGGGTCATTTTGTAATGCCCCACGTGGGTCATTTGGAAATGCCCCACGTGGGTCATTTTGAAATGCCCCACGTGGGTCATTTGGAAATGCCCCACGTGGGTCATTTTGAAATGCCCCACGTTTGTCATTTTGAAATGCCCCACGTGGGTCATTTTGAAATGCCCACGTGGGTCATTTTGAAATGCCCCACGTGGGTCATTTGGAAATGCCCCACGGGGGTCATTTGGAAATGCCCCACGTGGGTCATTTGGAAATGCCCCACGTGGGTCATTTTGAAATGCCCCACGTGGGTCATTTGGAAATGCCCCACGTGGGTCATTTGGAAATGCCCCACGTGGGTCATTTGGAAATGCCCCACGTGGGTCATTTTGAAATGCCCCACGTGGGTCATTTTGAAATGCCCCACGTGGGTCATTTTGAAATGCCCCACGTGGGTCATTTTGAAATGCCCCACGTGGGTCATTTGGAAATGCCCCACATGGGTCATTTTGAAATGCCCCACGTGGGTCATTTTGAAATGCCCCACGTGGGTCATTTTGAAATGCCCACGTGGGTCATTTTGAAATGCCCCACGTGGGTCATTTGGAAATGCCCCACGTGGGTCATTTGGAAATGCCCCACGTGGGTCATTTTGAAATGCCCCACGTGGGTCATTTTGAAATACCCCACGTGGGTCATTTTGAAATGCCCCACGTGGGTCATTTTGAAATGCCCCACGTGGGTCATTTTGAAATGCCCCACGTGGGTCATTTGGAAATGCCCCACGTGGGTCATTTGGAAATGCCCCACGTGGGTCATTTTGAAATGCCCCACGTGGGTCATTTGGAAATGCCCCACGTGGGTCATTTTGAAATGCCCCACGTGGGTCATTTGGAAATGCCCCACGTGGGTCATTTTGAAATGCCCCACGTGGGTCATTTTAAAATGCCCCACGTGGGTCATTTGGAAATGCCCCACGTGGGTCATTTGGAAATGCCCCACGTGGGTCATTTGGAAATGCCCCACGTGGGTCATTTTGAAATGCCCCACGTGGGTCATTTGGAAATGCCCCACGTGGGTCATTTCAAAATGCCCCACGTGGGTCATTTGGAAATGCCCCACGTGGGTCATTTTGAAATGCCCCACGTGGGTCATTTTGAAATGCCCCACGTGGGTCATTTTGAAATGCTCCACGTGGGTCATTTGGAAATGCCCCACGTGGGTCATTTTGAAATGCCCCACGTGGGTCATTTGGAAATGCCCCACGTGGGTCATTTTGAAATGCCCCACGTGGGTCATTTTGAAATGCCCCACGTGGGTCATTTTGAAATGCCCCACGTGGGTCATTTTGAAATGCCCCACGTGGGTCATTTTGAAATGCCCCACGTGGGTCATTTTGAAATGCCCCACGTGGGTCATTTGGAAATGCCCCACGTGGGTCATTTCCAAATGAAACACGTGGGGCATTTCAAAATGACCCACGTGGGGCATTTCCAAATGACCCACGTGGGGCATTTTAAAATGACCCACGTGGGGCATTTCCAAATGACCCACGTGGGGCATTTCCCCACGTCGGTATGTATTCTTAAACTAAAAATTTGCATGACTTTAATAAGTTGACAAGTGAAATCAGTTTAATAACCAACCTCAACAAACCCCAAAAGTCTTAACTTTCAAAGTCTTAAAATCTACTTAAACATTCTGACTGATGTGATGATGATTAAAGAAAGGAAAAAGGTAGGTTCCAAGACATTTTTTGTAAGATTTTCTCCATCATGGGCCTCACCCTAGAAATCATAAACACCACCTGTACACGTTACTTTAACATAAATATCACTTAATGTCCAGTTTGATGACCAAGACCGACCCAGTGATGCATCACAGAGAGCACATTCAAGTGACTTCTGTGTGTTTTGCACTAAATATTTGTCCAACTTTCATTGAAACTCCTCCAATATAAAATATCTATGTACGACTTGACTATATGTGAAAAGGTATAAAAATTGTCCAGAGTCTGGTCAATGTCTCGTCATCCCACATGCAACTCTCTGACTATATTCAACGACAAACAGACAACACGCCAGCAAGCAAACGGGATGCAATGACACTGCCATTGGCAAACAGCATCAACATCAACATCATTTCCATCAACAACAAACTGACCTAGGCCCGATTGTCGTCGTTGTTGGTTGTGTGCCATGTTGTGTTTGAACAAAAGACCCAACCATCTCGAGTTGACCTCAATTTCTACCCCGGAGTCGTGCAGGTATTTTTTTAGCTATATAGCAAAAAAAACCAATAGACCATATAACGCAGTCTATATGAGCTTTATAGGAGTGTATTTTATATTCTATCTCTCTCACACATGCGATGTTGAAAATGTTTGGAAAAGCGATTAAAACACGTTGACCACTCTTGACATTTCAAGTTCCAATGATGGTTTGGCCATTGTACTCGAATAGATTGAGGAGGATTCTTGGAATAGCAAAATTCCAACGTTTAACCTCGAGAGAGTAAAGAGAAAGATAACCTGGCCCCTCTAGTGGTTCACTATGGAACTATTAATTATAAATTCGCGCGCAACGCTAGTGGCGTCGTTTATCATGCGGTCCTAGCAATTATAACCGTCCTGCGCGAGAGAGCGCGCGCGCGCAATACGCGCCTGTACACATGTCCCAACACATGTTAAGACGATATGACTCCCGACACTCGGTCAGCGAGCAAGAGTCATGTCCATTTTTAGAGTTATGACTGAGAATAAAGAACACGCGACATGGATATTCCCCCGGCAACATAGAAGACTCCTTTTGACTATCCTTTAGCTAAAAAATCATAGTCTTGAGGGAGAGAAGGACGAGAGTAGAGAGAAAAAAATGGAAAGAATGCTATGTCGTGCTCGGAGGGAAAATACCACCACGATGAGGCTCAGGCGCACCCGAGAGCGTATTGGTCAGGCCAGGCGAGGCCACACAAATTTAGCAATAAAACGCACTATGCACGGTCTCTAAGGTGAAGCAGTAGATTTTTGCGTGACTCTGGTCGAGTTAATTAATGGCCATTATATATCAGAAATCCTGGCTTGGACATCCAAGTGCGGTCCACCTTTTCATTACAGATTTTCCACAGATGCACGCGGTAAGCTACTAATTAAAATCAACATAGATGCCTTTTGCAAGAGGGTGCGGCGCAGTTTTGACGGAGCAGACGCGATGACGGAGTAGAGGCTTAGAGCAGACTCAATACCTTCACCACTGCGCCGCTATATCCTCGGTAACGAAAAACGATCGTTTTGAGGGAGGAGAAAAGGTTCCTGGGATCTCGAGTGGGTGGATCAGCAGCAAGACGTATGTGCATAATGTGAAGCTCACCTGTTCGTCGTCGTCTTCACTGGATGATGATGACGATCATGAGCAGCAGCACCTACCTGTTCGTCCATTTGACTGTTTAAACATGAAATTAATTTGCAACACACGCTGCTGAACGAAGCCGAGGCCCCGATATAGTGATGGCGATGGTGAGATGGTGATGGCGATGGATGTGGAATTGTAATCGGCTATGAGAAGATCGGGTCGTCTCGTCTCTCTAGTGGCCAGAGAATGGAAATTTTAAAGTTTCCATCCTTCATCGTCGTTGGTCGTCGGTCGTCCGTCCAAGACAGCCGTTTAAGGTTTGGAGAAGAGGTATTTTGGTATATTATATACGACGCTTCCTTGTGCTATCGTGCAAAGAGATTATGTGAAGAAGACGTTAGGTCAAAGTAAAAGTACTTCTTGAATACTGATATTCGGGCGCTCATCTTAAAGTCTTCTCTCTGCGTGAAGGTGGGTGTCGTGAGTGAATATTTTTCAAAGCAATCTATGCTTCAATATCTTGCTGGATAATGGATTGTTGGTTATAGCTTCTTACAACTTTTTTTTTCTTTTTATTTTGGAAGGGCAAACGGATCGTATTTGGTTTGTGTTGTTTTTTTTTTTTTTCATCGTGCACGCAATTGTGCGGAAGTTTGAAGGAAATTATTATACTCCCATGGAGGTCTTGGAAGAGGTAACAAATATTTTTTTTTTTCGCATTCTTCCTGTCTTGGCTTTTGGTATTAGGCGATGGCCTTCGAACTATTTTGAAAGTTTTTTTTGGGTTTTCTTAAGTGATTTTGAAAGGAATAAAAATATTTGTCGATTTGGGAAGTTGTTAAGTCTAAAATCTATCATCGTTCTTTTAATAGTATTTAATACCAAGGAGACCAGTGATACTTTCCCAAGTGATGCATTATATACATCACAGTAAGCCATGAAACTAACAAATGCAATCTGTGATACCTAAAAAAGGAATCCGTGATAATTGATGCAATTCGTGATATTTATTTGTGATACTTATCAAAGCAATCCATATGGTTTAAGCCATGGCAACTTGTCATAATTAATAGAGAATTTGGTATACTTTCCGAAGATCATCTGGATATATACTGAAGTTCTATTTGTGATACTTTTTGGAAATATCTGTGATATTCAATGACGTAACACGTTATACCGATTATACTAAAGACAGTAATGTTAGATACTTACGAAGTAATCGGACCTTTAAATACTTACTAAACTACTCTGTGTTACTTGAACCGCCAATACGAGCTCAAGTAGCACAAAAGTCTAAAATACACCAGAATATTTGGTGTATTTTTTGCACTTTCGTGATATACATTTTGAATATAAAAAATACACCATTTTCTCGTATATAATAAACTCCGGTGGTTAAAAAAATATACCGATTTTTGGTGTATAAATGGCGCTAGTGGTATATTAAATTATCTGGTTTTTGGTGAAAATTATCAATTTGAAATTGAAAAATACACAATAAATCTATGGATAAAATACACCATTTAAATTATTCTGATTTAAAATTTCAACCAAAGTTTATATTTTACCTCAAACAGTTTGATGAATATTAATTCACACCATTTCTTATGAAAAAAATGAAAATGAATTTTTATTCACCATTTAAAAATGAAACACATTCTGTCTACTAATTTTAGATACTACCCCCTCTAAAAATCGAGCGCCTCAAAAAGTCAGTGAATTAATGATTTTTTTTTTTGATTTTAAAAATCAGTTTTTCAAAAATTATAATTTTTTTGTTGTTTTTACATTTTTTTAGAAGAGTTCTTTTATAATATAATATACCGAATCGAAAAAAACAAGAATGCGGGATAATAAGGTCGATAAATATACTATTATAGTAAAATAATTAATCGCTGTTTTGTTTTTTTAAATGGCGGCCATTGAAAAATATGGCTTCTACCACTTATGCATTCTGGTGAATTTTTTATACACAGGGTGTACTTCCTACACCAAAGAGAGTGTACAAAATATACCGTTTTGGTTGATTTCAGAATCGAATAATTTTATGCACCATTAATTGTATATTATAAAAACAACTGATTATTGGTGTATTTTTTGCACAGAATCTTAAAAAAATGTTAAAATTTTTTACAGAAACGCCAGTGGTATAATTTTTATACCACTAATTTTGAAAAATATACCATATTTTTAAAATTTCCTCAATTTTACACCAAAATTAATGAATTTACACCAATTTATACACCAGTGTGTTACTTGAGAGGTATTTGTATTTAATATTTTTGTGATACTGAGTGCAGTACTTCGGTATTTGCTAATAAATTCCTGATATTCTTCAGACAAACTTATGATACTCAATGTCGTAAGCTGTGATATACTCCAGTGCATCTCAAAACTTCCAGATTAATTTGTTATACTTATGCGTATAGTACCTAGTATATTCTAGGGCAGTACGTGATGTTCACCAAAGTTGTTTGTGGTACATATCGATTCGGTAATTCGGATTTTTACCGGAGAAATACTTCATACTTTTCACAGTAACCTGTCATACTTAAAGGAGAAATCCTTGACAGAGTTATATGTGATAGGTACTTATTAAAGTATAAAATGGAAATCTCTGATACTTTTTCGAGACATTTCTGATACAAAGCGGGATTTGTACCATCAGACAAATTTTTAAGGGCTAGAATACTAACAGAAGTAATCTGTGATAAACAAATATGCAAGAACAACACATAATCCTTTTCAGAATTATCTGTGATATACAGATCCCAGAACTATTCTGATTTGTACTGAATTGCTCAAAATACTTACCAAAGTTTTCTGAGATACTTATCAAAACAATTTGTATAAACGAGGGCAAGCCATCATATTTAACGAAGCAGCTTTTTATTTTGTTTTAAAATTTATTTTGTGATATTTTTTCTTAAATGTTTGTATTTTTATTTTTATTAAGTGACATACTATTCAAAGGTATTTTCTTGTTAACATGTTCGATATAGACTTTGGAGACTTGAACATTTTCCGGTTCGCTTCATCGGCGTACTAGGCTTTACGCAGCAACTTCAAATATGTACCAAAGTAATCCGTGATACTTTTTTTTAGTAATATTCGTATGTGATATTTACTCGAATGACTTGTGATATACGAATCATGTGTGCGAGGAAAATTCGTGGTACTTGACAAAGTAATAAGTGATATTTATGTAAGTAATCATCATCATCATCATCATCATCATCATCATATAATAAAACGACGAACATGGTTTTTGTGGTACAAAATACCGGGCCCACAAAAACCGAAGGGGCATAAATTATACACTGAACGATAGAGAATGGCCTCTATAAGTGCAGAATCTATTTGTTTTTTTACTTTTTTAAACCGAAATAATGAAATTAAACAAATTAAAATTCGATATAAAAAAAAAAAACAAACCAAAACAAAAACAACTGGAATATCTGTTGGAAAATTTCCAATCGACGGGAATGAAATGTCATTCATGACTGAATGAATGAATGAAAGCATTCAGCGAAAATCAAAAAAACATTAAGGTGGTTTCACATTGGTGCGTTGTTTTAAGATCGCATGTTAACTATGCTTAACTTTCATTGTTTTAGTTATCTAAGTTTAGAAGTAAGATGTTTGTTTTATTATATTTATTTTTTGTTAAAATCGAATTCTATTAAAATCGAGTCTATTACCCGACAAACAATTTTGGTTCTATGAAGCTTTACAGATGCAATTGTTGTATCTATAAAGCATTATAGAAGCAAAATTGTTAATAGGATACTAAGGTCCAATCTTTTGTAAACACTTTTGATACAAATGAAATCTATCTTCGTCCTTTTCTCTCTTGAAAGAACACAAGAATTTTACAGTTCCTTTACCATTTTACCAAGTTTTCACTTTAAGACGTTTACATTTTTGCATAAAAGGCACTAATATTTTATCACACACCAAATGTAGCATGACAAAGCGTTTTTCTTATGAGGTTCAGGGAAAACTAACAAAAACGTCTTTTTTGTTTCTTATCTACAATAACAATAAAAAAGGGAAATTTAATCTATGGATAAAATACACCATTTAAATTATTCTGATTTAAAATTTCAACCAAAGTTTATATTTTACCTCAAACAGTTTGATGAATATTAATTCACACCATTTCTTATGAAAAAAATGAAAATGAATTTTTATTCACCATTTAAAAATGAAACACATTCTGTCTACTAATTTTAGATACTACCCCCTCTAAAAATCGAGCGCCTCAAAAAGTCAGTGAATTAATGATTTTTTTTTTTGATTTTAAAAATCAGTTTTTCAAAAATTATAATTTTTTTGTTGTTTTTACATTTTTTTAGAAGAGTTCTTTTATAATATAATATACCGAATCGAAAAAAACAAGAATGCGGGATAATAAGGTCGATAAATATACTATTATAGTAAAATAATTAATCGCTGTTTTGTTTTTTTAAATGGCGGCCATTGAAAAATATGGCTTCTACCACTTATGCATTCTGGTGAATTTTTTATACACAGGGTGTACTTCCTACACCAAAGAGAGTGTACAAAATATACCGTTTTGGTTGATTTCAGAATCGAATAATTTTATGCACCATTAATTGTATATTATAAAAACAACTGATTATTGGTGTATTTTTTGCACAGAATCTTAAAAAAATGTTAAAATTTTTTACAGAAACGCCAGTGGTATAATTTTTATACCACTAATTTTGAAAAATATACCATATTTTTAAAATTTCCTCAATTTTACACCAAAATTAATGAATTTACACCAATTTATACACCAGTGTGTTACTTGAGAGGTATTTGTATTTAATATTTTTGTGATACTGAGTGCAGTACTTCGGTATTTGCTAATAAATTCCTGATATTCTTCAGACAAACTTATGATACTCAATGTCGTAAGCTGTGATATACTCCAGTGCATCTCAAAACTTCCAGATTAATTTGTTATACTTATGCGTATAGTACCTAGTATATTCTAGGGCAGTACGTGATGTTCACCAAAGTTGTTTGTGGTACATATCGATTCGGTAATTCGGATTTTTACCGGAGAAATACTTCATACTTTTCACAGTAACCTGTCATACTTAAAGGAGAAATCCTTGACAGAGTTATATGTGATAGGTACTTATTAAAGTATAAAATGGAAATCTCTGATACTTTTTCGAGACATTTCTGATACAAAGCGGGATTTGTACCATCAGACAAATTTTTAAGGGCTAGAATACTAACAGAAGTAATCTGTGATAAACAAATATGCAAGAACAACACATAATCCTTTTCAGAATTATCTGTGATATACAGATCCCAGAACTATTCTGATTTGTACTGAATTGCTCAAAATACTTACCAAAGTTTTCTGAGATACTTATCAAAACAATTTGTATAAACGAGGGCAAGCCATCATATTTAACGAAGCAGCTTTTTATTTTGTTTTAAAATTTATTTTGTGATATTTTTTCTTAAATGTTTGTATTTTTATTTTTATTAAGTGACATACTATTCAAAGGTATTTTCTTGTTAACATGTTCGATATAGACTTTGGAGACTTGAACATTTTCCGGTTCGCTTCATCGGCGTACTAGGCTTTACGCAGCAACTTCAAATATGTACCAAAGTAATCCGTGATACTTTTTTTTAGTAATATTCGTATGTGATATTTACTCGAATGACTTGTGATATACGAATCATGTGTGCGAGGAAAATTCGTGGTACTTGACAAAGTAATAAGTGATATTTATGTAAGTAATCATCATCATCATCATCATCATCATCATCATCATCATATAATAAAACGACGAACATGGTTTTTGTGGTACAAAATACCGGGCCCACAAAAACCGAAGGGGCATAAATTATACACTGAACGATAGAGAATGGCCTCTATAAGTGCAGAATCTATTTGTTTTTTTACTTTTTTAAACCGAAATAATGAAATTAAACAAATTAAAATTCGATATAAAAAAAAAAACAAACCAAAACAAAAACAACTGGAATATCTGTTGGAAAATTTCCAATCGACGGGAATGAAATGTCATTCATGACTGAATGAATGAATGAAAGCATTCAGCGAAAATCAAAAAAACATTAAGGTGGTTTCACATTGGTGCGTTGTTTTAAGATCGCATGTTAACTATGCTTAACTTTCATTGTTTTAGTTATCTAAGTTTAGAAGTAAGATGTTTGTTTTATTATATTTATTTTTTGTTAAAATCGAATTCTATTAAAATCGAGTCTATTACCCGACAAACAATTTTGGTTCTATGAAGCTTTACAGATGCAATTGTTGTATCTATAAAGCATTATAGAAGCAAAATTGTTAATAGGATACTAAGGTCCAATCTTTTGTAAACACTTTTGATACAAATGAAATCTATCTTCGTCCTTTTCTCTCTTGAAAGAACACAAGAATTTTACAGTTCCTTTACCATTTTACCAAGTTTTCACTTTAAGACGTTTACATTTTTGCATAAAAGGCACTAATATTTTATCACACACCAAATGTAGCATGACAAAGCGTTTTTCTTATGAGGTTCAGGGAAAACTAACAAAAACGTCTTTTTTGTTTCTTATCTACAATAACAATAAAAAAGGGAAATTTACAATATTAATTTTTTTTATTTCTTTCTAGCGCTATTTGTTTTTGTTTATTAAAGCAAAAATTAAGCTTTCTGCATCATTATTTTTGATTTTAAGGTAAGAAAAACTGTCAAAAAATAAGTTTGAAAATTTTCACTTTTTTTCTCACTAGAGTAATTTTAAAAAAGAGTTAACAAATTGTTTTTATACAATAAAATAAGTTTTTTTTAAACACAAAAATAAGCGAAAAAAGCCATTTTTTGCAAAAAGTCAAAAAGTGATAGAAATTTCAAACTAATTTTGTGACAGTTTTTACGACCACAAAATTAAAAATTATGATGCAAAAAGCTTATTTTTTGGTTTCAAACTAAATTTTTGTAGTTTAAAAAAAAAACAAATAGCGCTAGAAAGAAATAAAAAAAATTAATTTTGTAAATTTCCCACTTTTTCACTTTTTAGGTCATTGTAGGTGTGGCTTTAACATAAAAAAAAAACGTTATCGTGCGACGCAGTTGGTGTGGTAAAGCCTTAAGAACTGATTTGTTCGATTAAAAAATGTCGATTCTCACTTTCAAAGGGATGTTTTGCTTAAAACTTCACTGCCACACAGTACCACGGATTACCTTTTTACTACTGTATACTGTGAAGATCAACACCTGAACGCACCTTTAATAAATGTGAACCTATCTTTAATCTCTTATTAATATCTGAACGCATTCATTAAAATTTTCACAAATATCATTCCAACTTGAAGTGCGATAAATAACGCCCTCTCCTTTCCGGAAATTTAAACTTCTACAAGCTAAGTTAAGACGAGATCCTACAAAGACATACAATGGTGTGAATGACAAATTTGAGTTAAGTTGTTGGAGGTTGAATGATTGAATGATGGAATTTGAACGAATGGAACATGAAACAGGTTGAATTGAATCGCAAAATGCAAGGTGCAAACACAATGCATTAAGGCGATTACACTTAGCATTTTCTTTTTCGATACTTTTTTTACGTAGTTGAGCGTAGTTAAAACGTAGTTCAACAATATCTTAATCAGGTTTAAAAAATATCAAAAAGTATGTATATTATATATACCTGTGTATTTTGTTTTCAAAAAGTGTAGTTAATCGCAAGAAAACAACAACAAATACTATACAAAATAATGAAACTATTTTGGTATAATTGTGTTTAAAACTGTGCAAAACAAAAATTAAAAGAAATTGGCACTCGAATTTCGAGGGCGGGGTCGGCTAGTCTGAGTAATTTGTGATACAAATCAGAATAAATCGTGATATGATTTGTGATTTATACCGGGAAACTAGTGATACTCATCAATGTAATCTGTGATACTAAACACAGAATTTCGTGATATATACTAGTGATACCAGCTGTACTTATCAGTGTTTTTAAGGATACTTTCATAGTTAATCCAATAAATGTAAGTGAGTTACCAAAAATATTTATCAGATTAATCTGTGATACTTACTTAAAAAGTTCCTTAAAAATGTTTTAATATTTCCCTCAGTTATTTGGAATATGTAACGAAAAAATTCGAAAAACATATATACTTCAGATTCGTCATACTTAACAGGTAATATATATGATATTCACAGACGAAGCTCGTGATACATACCAGGACAACCTTGTGATACTAAATGCAATAATTCGAGATTTAGTCGATTTTTACCAAAGTTGTTTGTGAAGCTTCTGAAGACAGTTTAACAGTGATTTTTACGGAAGCAAATTAAAGCAGTAATTTGTTACACCAGAATAAATTGTGATAATAATACGTTTATTTGTGATAATTTCTTGTAAACCTGCATAGTTCTCAGGTGTTTTTTTTTTTTTTTTTCAAAATATGCTTTATGATTTTGCCAGGTTTTTTTATTTGGTTTTCTCTAGGAAAGCACTTTGATAATGAATCAAGAAAGAATAATAAATCAGAAAGTTCAATAAAAATCCCAATATTGATGTTAAAAGTCCCATTAAAAAGGTCAAAATTCCCATATTTTTTTTTAAATAACAAAATTAAAGAAAGTATCAGTGTAAAAACTGTAAAAACTTCAAAACACTTTGCCGTCTATGAAAGGAAAATTTATTATAGCTAATGAACTTTGTGTTCTCCATATTTTGCAATTAATATGACCTCTAACACGTAATGTTAATTTTTCATCACCTCCCTCCGCACTCAAACCGACTGTCAAATTTTGCTAAAAATTATTATCTCGCTGACAAGAATGACATTGAACCAGTGTTTAACATTAATAAGAAAGAATCATCAGGTTAATTCTTGACATTTTTATGAAAAATTCAAAAATCTTTATGCATTCTCCTTCGACCTTTCGATATATGACCCACTGACAAGTCTAATTGAAAAATTCAAAATGATTAATAGTTGGCCATTTCGTGTCATCGTTTCACCGCCCGCCAATATACAGTCGCTGGTTAACATAAAAATACTCTTTTACGTCAATCAGTCTTCTTTATTTTTGTTGTTGTTTGTCCAAATCCATATAATGCCAAAACCAAAGAACAAGAGGACTGTGAATATTATTATTTTTTATAAATGAATTTCTTGTAAATCATTGATTCATATGAATATTATATCTGTCTTATGTTTGTGTTGGTTTATTTTATGAAAAATTTAATTTTTGCTTAAGCAGGTGAAAGTACACAAAACTGCAACTTCAAACATGTGCGTTTTTATACATAAGGATGCATAAATTAAATTCACACACAGCACACCACACCATCGCCATCGAAAAGGAACACATTACTCGGGATATCATCAATTCTTTTTGCGGTATGAGGAAGAGACTCTCTGCTGTGGTGAAGCGCATAAACACAAGGCAATACACAGCAGAAGCCCCGATGACAAATGATCGGACAATACTTAAAGCTAGACATTGCCGCCATCGCCATTGCTATATTGCCACCGCCACTGCTGCGCCGCGCAACAACCGCTCAGGAATGTGAAAATTTACAATTTAAAGTTAAAATTTATTGATATGTACCTGAAACGGCACCACCTACCTACAGACCTCCATTTCGACGGCATGGATGATGATGATGCTGATGATGATGATGATGATAGTACCTGGTCGTTGCTGCGGTTGCTGGCCGGCCGGGCCAAACAACTACATGGCTTAAGGGGGTCACACAACATGCGCGCTAAAGCAACAAGCAACGACCGGCATAGCACCGCAGCACACAGTACGGCGGCGTCCATCGGTGGTGACGGGCCAATTGATATTATTGATTGAACGATTTGGTATAGAGTGGATCGTTTTGGTCAAACTCAAACAACAACAACAAACTAACACGTTCTCGTCTTGAGAAGGTGAATTTGCATTTTGATTTAAGTGCAATCTTGTAAAGAGTTACATTTATTCAAAAAAAAACTTGCTGTCATGCTTTGAGCGGGATGCAATCGAAAAATGACTGCAAAACCTACAAAAAACATATATTCGGTCACACCCTCCCTCACTCTCATGGTCTAGACGTATCACGGAATTACTGCGGAACCTATCAGGCGATTGCTCGGCTCTATCGTTCTATCGAGGTTTGTTCCACTTTTAATCAAGAATAAATGAGCTTACAAGCTAGGCAACCAAGCAAATAGCATATCTCTTTTATATGCCTTTTGATTTCGAAGAGTTATTGCAACATCAAAGGAAACAAGAGTGACCTTCATGTCAATTTTGCGAACATGGAACATGCAACAAGCCGTGTATTATTGTGTTACACGATCCTAATATGGACTTCAATTTATACCAAGCTAACATAAAAAACATTATTCGAGGAGTGGTTGGTTTTCTGGTGTGTGCGATATTGAGATTATGTCGAAGTTTTGGTTTCTTGACCTGTGATTAGTCAAGTTGAATGAGTTATGTGTCTCCATCAGTTAAGTGTTCTGGATTTCAAATTGGAATATTAGATGGTTCGTCTCTCTGTGGGAATTGATGCAGAGTTTGTTAAAACTAAACAGATAAAAGGGTTGGTTTTGTCAGTGGCGTACTTTGAGTCGCCGGGGCCCCGGGGCAAGACTAAATTTTGGGGCCCCTTTGATATTTGGGGGCCCCTTATATGCAAAAAAAAGTACGTATACGCCATACATTTTTTTTGTATGGCTTATTTATTTTTAGGTTTATTTTAATGTTTTAATATGTTCGTAATGCACTTTGCTATAGGTACTTACTTAAAATTTCTTTAATAAAAGTAGTAAATACTTGTACTAGGGGCCCCCAAAAATTAAATATTTAGAGACCCCTAAAATCAAATTGGTTTTAGCTTAGAATTGATAGTTCTTGGGGCCTCTGTTCTGAAGTAATAGTATGTACACATTTGATTTTCTATCAGCAAACCTACTTTATTTCTTTTGGGGCTCCTGAAAAATTATTTTTGGGGTCTCAAAATAAAGTGCTTAGAGGCCCCTAAAATATAATATAATTTTTTTGGAGCCAAGAATTAATAAGTATTGGGGCCTCTGTTCTGAAGTAATATTCGGAATGCCACCAATAACGTAATGTTTTTATTTTGGGCCCTGATTTATTTATGTTGGGGCCCCTGAATTGATATTTAATTTTCCATTTGATTGTTTTAAATCACTGAGGTAATAGATTTTGAGGATACTCAAATTATATTTGTCATGCCATCAGAAAATTTGATGAATATTTTTAGGCTCCTTAGTAATAGATTTTCGGACCCCCAAATTAATATTTGATTGCCTCTCAACTAAATTATTTTTTGGGACCCTTCATATAATATTTTTGGAGCCCCGAAGTCATATTTTTTGAGGCTCCTAAAGTAATATTTAGTAATCCATCAACAAATGTAATTTAATTTAAAAAACAATTTTTTTTAATTTAATTTTTTTTGACGCCCTGAAGTAAAGGCTTTTGGGGCCCCTGGCCTGAAGTTGTTTTTTGCATTTTTACGGCCCCTAATGTATTATTTGTGGTTGCAAAGATTTTTCAAGTAATATTTTTTGGGGCCGTAAGATACAATTATAATTTTTCTTTTAAAAAAGCAGTTTATTTTTTTGGGGCCCCCGGGGGTAACCTTTTTATTAAATCAATATATATTGTGTGGCTACCAATGCATTAGACATAATTTGTCTCCTTTGTATCCAAAGTGATTCAAATACTTCGTAACTCAATTTATGCTAACAGTTTCCTTCTCTGCATTGTACCCAGTGGGGGCCCTGGAGTTGGTCGGGGCCCCGGGGCGCCGCCCCGCTTGCCCCAAGGGAGTGTACGCCCCTGGGTTTTGTAAAAATGAGGTTATATTGTGTAGTAATATGGACCACACTGGTTATTTCGTAATAAAGTGGCATTGTGTAATTGGTATTTGTTTATTGAAAAAATTCTTGCTTAATAGTTCTCACAGACTTTTTGGAGACTAGTTTTGTATAATCTACTTTTGTTCTAAAGCTGAGATTAACCTTGGTTTTATACAGCAACAAAAAAAAGAAACAAATATCCTTAGCTTCAGTTAATATACATTTTTTTATAGTTCCTTATTAGTAAGCTGGAAAGAGAGCTTTTAGTTTCAGGATTAACACCCAATAACTAATTACTAAAAATCCCTGGCTATAATTAGTTTTAGTTTTATAGCATTTTCTTAATACTTTGATTTCTTTGATTTTATTTTTAACTTGGTAAATCAATGTCGGGCCAAGATTCTGACTTCAAAATTCTGGTTTTCAAAATTCAGCTTTTTAAATATAGGCCTTCAAAATGTTTGTTGTAAACATTCTGCTTTTCAAAATTGAAGATATACAAACAAATTCTGTTTTCTTAGCGTTTGAGTATGCGCTTGCTAAGGAAAAATACACGACCTCACTAACGAAGTTTAACTTTGGCTTTCCTATTTTTTTTTTTTATTCAAAGTAAAAATCTGATCCGATACCACTAACAAAAATTCGTACAATATTTAATTTTTGTTATATCAGCTGGGTCACTGTGGCGTATGTGTACTTTTTTCTATGGAAAAACTTAACCTCGCTATTGATATTTTATGTAAGGTGTAAAATCTATTGTGACCTTCAACAATTGCAAAAATTCTAACTTCGTCAATTTTCAACCGTTTGAATTTCTGTAAAGAATAATGTTTTAAAGATCCATAAAAAATTTCAAGGGAAAATATATTCGAAATTGCTTGAGATATGATACGTGACTTAAAGTAATATTTTTTCTACAATGCGCTTCCAGAGATTCACTGTAGTGATGATATTTTGTAATTTTTTTAAGGAACATTTTCATAATTACGTCAAATTATGTCAAAATCATGGAGGTGGGAAATTTCAATGACCGAATTCTTAAAAAATCAACTTTGTTTTATGATAAAAATTTCATGCTTAAATGTTCGCCTAACCCATAATTTGTCGGTTCATGCAGGGACAGAGCACAATAATGTATATTTTTCAATTTACCGCAAAACCCCAAAAATTAGTACTAGAAAAATGTTCATTAAAATGGTGGTGATCTATTCAAAACGACTTTAGAGGTCTAGAAATAGTATCAATGTGAATGATATATTAGCTGCGTTCCTTTGGAAATATTTATCTACTTTTTAGTACTTAAAACTACTTTGATCTACTTTGCTATACTGAAAAAGTAGTTCAAAGCAGCTTTAAGTACTAAAAAGTAGATAAATATTTCCAAAGGAACGCAGCTATTATTATATTAAGATAGTAGGTCTTAAATAAAGCAAATATAACTTTATTTCTTGGGGCAGAGACCGATTTCTTAAAAAAAATGCTTTTATGCACGTCCGAAACACTTACGCCATAAGTATTTTTTTCTTTGTAACTTTTTTCGATAAAAGTGTATATTACATACTGAGTAAAAATACCCAAAAAATGCAAAATTATAAGTGTAAGACTACATTATTTATTCAGATTTTAAGAGCGTTCCCGGAAATGACGTTTTGACCTTAATTTGTTTTTATTTTTTTTTTTTGTCACAAAGTAAAACGAATTATTTTTGAGATTATATTGTAGTGGCTTCGATTTTTGATCATTATATCACCAAAAAATTAAAATTTCAATGTAACTATACCCAAAAACAAGCGTTCCCGGAATGACGGTTAATTGATGTACGCTACTTACAAATGAAACTAAAACTAGCTTCTAACATACACTTTACCTATATAATTATCCATAAAAATAAGTGTGGAATGATAAATCCATATAATATCAACTTTAAAAACTGCTTGCAGCACCATTTGTACGTTAGATGATTAAAATATTGACACTTTAAGAAATGTTGGTATGATGCGTCATTTTTCTTGGGACAACTTTTATTAATGTATAAAAAATAACAAAATTCAATTGTTTTGGAAGAGATGTACCAATTTATAAATAGTATTGTGTATATGTAGTGTTAAGAAAAGAAATACTCAAAAATAATTGACTTTTATGTGTTTTTAAGCCATTTGCTTTTCAGTTTTTGAGTTATGGACATGTCCGGGAACGCTTTTTTTCAATAAAAAAGAAATGGAAACTTTTCTAACCGAAACAAATATATTCTTAGATGTGTGTCTACTATTTTAATTTTTAAATGAGAAAAAAAGCTTTAAATAAAAGATATTTTGTTATAATCTTTGAACAACAACAACATCTTGAAGGTGCTACCACCAAGTGTTTATGGCTAGAGTTACAGTACTGTTTCACGTTATTTTGATTAAAAAAAAAATGCCTGGACATCAAATTTTCCACCTCTATGATTTTGACCCTTATACATCTCAAACAACATATTTAAGAAGTTTTTGAAACCACTTTAATTTCAATTTAAAAAAAAAATAATCAAAAAAGCTTTTTACATTTTTTTCGGATTAATCTTACAAATTTGTTTTTTTTTTTTCATGTTTCAGTTATATTTATATTTCGAACGAATGCCCTGTTACAAAATTATTCAATTTTTCCAATTTTCTTGACAACGGCTCTGTCAATTTTAAATAAGCTTTGTCAGTGTTGTAATATTCAAAAAAAAATGCAATCAAATTGTGTTTTTTTTTTTTCTTAGATTTTATTAAAACACTATCGAATAACGAAAATAGTGTTGACATTTCTTGAGAATTTTGTTCATATTTACAAATTCAATTACACATTTTATTTAGTCTTATATAACTCGTTAACGACTTAAAAGATTTTTACTTAAAACCTATGTTCAGATATATCTCATTATTTTAAAGGGTACAGTCAGAAGCATACGTTGAGTTAACGGGGCCCCGCCGGGGCAAAACAATTTTTTCTTCTCTTAACCCTCTGTAGGCACACCTCTTTTTTGCGAATTTGGTTTATACTTTTTCATGTCGCTAGAACTTTTTTCGGTCTCACTATTTTATGGAGAATCATATATGAAATATATGAAGAATTTTCCGAGGAATTCGAATATTGTATTTATAATTCCAAAAAAATGTATTTTCAGCCTTATAAAGACACTTTTCTGTGACCACTTTTCATTTTGTCCTGCCAAACTCGCACTCGTGTGCCGACAGAGGGTAAATCAAGTGAGACATTTATAGAAAGGCCTCTTTAAGCTCAACTCATAACTGAAATCTAAAATTTTCTAGAGATATTTCCAACAAAACATTTTTGTTTTCTTACATTCCGAAGGCGATATCTTTTAATCAAAGTCTCTAAAGATATGAGTTCATAACCAACAGGCCTAGGCATTCATGTAAAAAATTACAAATCTTTTTTTTATTTAGGTTTTTGAAAAAAAAAAATTAAATGGTTACCCCTGAAAAAAAAATTAAATTAGTGAAAATTCACAATTTTATTATTTTAATTTTTATCAAGCGGGGTTCTCAAATGCATTTTGTTTTTTGAACAAACTTTTTGTATAGGTACTTTTTCAGTTTACGGTAACCGCAAAAATATGGGCAAGACATGTTCGTAATACAATTTGTTTTAAATTGAATATTCTTGTATTAAAAAAAAAAAAGATGATGAGTGTTTAATTTCTTATATTTGAATACTTTTGTTTACATTTAAATGTTTTTTTTTTTAAGTTTCTAATACAAAAATATTTAAAAAAAAAAAAAAAAATTAGAAACTATGCCATAAAATCGGAATATTAAAAACTAATTTATTTTTATTGAAAAGGCCTTAAAACTACGACAGAATTTTTACCCGTGCACCAATTTTTTTTTTTGAATAAACTCTTTTGACCCTTCATTATTCTTATTATAAAAGAAAAATTTCTTGTAAAGTTTTATGGGGATAATAATTTTTATTTTATATATCTATTTTTTGTAATATTTTACCTGGACAATTAATTAAGTTATAAGATGTTTATGGTACTTCAATATTTATACAAACATTATATATATTTTTTTTTTTTTTCAATTATCATTTTGGCCCTAACAACTTTGTAATACACCAACCACAGCATATTTTTTTTTTTTATTAAAAATATGTCCCATTGATCTTCCAAAGAATAAATCACTTTACAAGTCACTAAAGCGAAACCACAAGAAAGTTCAACCTCTATTCATCAAGAAAAACGTTTTCCCTTTCACGACTGTTGAGTGCAGTTACAACTACTACTACTTGCACTATTATAATGCGTACCACTTATTAAAAACATAAACAAAATAAAAGAAAAAAAAAAAAAAAAAAAACATCACAACCTGAGAAAGTGGCAAAAACTATTTAGGCCAGTCATTATGTCGGAAAAAACGGCTTAGAAATGCAAAATGAGCGAGGAAGCTAAATTTTGGATATGTTGTAGAGGATGCTTAAAAAAGCTTAACTTGAAGTTTTCGACCAAGATTTCCTATGAGCTTTTTCCGCCATTTTGAAAAAAAGGATAAAATTGGTTTTTTGACAATAACTCGGCTATCTGACGAGATGCGAAAATTTTACAAGGAGCTTTTTTGTAGCTTTTAACGAGTTCTACAATTCATGCATACACATTTTTTGTCTATCATGAACCGTTTTCGAGATATCGATTAAAAAAGTCAAAAATTTAGGACATGCCATTTGTTTTTTGACATTATCTATTTTTTGGTGATGAATATCGAAAAAATTATTAACATAAAATTTGTAGACCTTATTCAGACCTACAATTTCGTACTTTTATTTTTTTTTTTGGACAAAAGTTACGACCTCCAGCTGGCCGCAAAGTCGCCAAGCAAACCGCTCGTTCGGTTGTAAAAAAAAAATTATTCATTTTTTTTTTTAATGTTTATATTATTATATCAGTAACACATACATACATACATAAATGTATGTATTTATTTAGTAAAAACATAATGAGAAGAAAATGGTAATGGTTTTTTTTAACCCCAGTTTTATTAACCCAAATTTTTTAAATACAGTATACCGGCTCTTTGTGTTTGCAATTTGCTTCAATCTCTATATTATTTTATTTATCAAAATTGCAAACCGCAACTCATTAAACTTTTTTGAAAAAAAACATAACTTTACATATCCAAGATTTGTATGTATGAGCATTTAGGTATGTGAAGAAGATGCCTCTTTATTAGGGGTGGGTGATTAGAAAGATATACAGAATTTTATTGCTCTATTAAGGAGCATTGTTTTAGAAGCAGGTATCAATTAGCTGTGGGAAAATCCCATGCTACTTAATGATTGTCTTATTGTTTCATTCATGCGTTTTTAATTTTTGAAATTACTCAACCCTTTCTTATCACCATTTTTTGGGAATATCATAAAAATTGTGCAGGTCAGATTAGCATGTAATCGTACCTCCCCGCAATAAAAATTTAAATATATAAAGTATGTACTTATACCTGTGGTTTTCTGAATGGAGTTGAAGCTAAATTTTAAGCTATTTTTATAAGAAAACTTAGGTTTTTTTGTTTTGAAAAATCAATGTCTTCATCAATAATAGTTTGGAAATAGTTGGCGAAGATATCGATCTTCTGGTTTTACTTACTGGACTTGCACAGGATAAAAAAAATATATTTTTCCGCAAACCAGCAAAAGGAAATACGCCATCAAAGCTGTACTCCCAGAGCAGTTTCAAGCACGGTAAGTCAGTTCTTAAGAATATTCTTTTTATTCACGCTTTTAGCGGTTGCGATACGACATCGTCGTTTTACAACATGGGAAAACTTAAATTTATTAACACTCTCGAGAAGCATCCGGAACTAAGGTCATCGATAGAACTATTCAAACAAAAAAAGGTCGATCCGGATGCCTTAACTTGCGCAGGAGAGCAATTCCTAATTGCCCTATATGGCGGTGATAAGCAAGAAAAATCAATAAATATTTTGCGATTCCATCGTTTCGCAAAATCAATGCATATAAATAAAACGAATCACCTAACACTACTCCCACCAACGAGCAGCGCTGTCCGCCAGCACATATTCCGAACATATCTGCAGGTGCAAACCTGGCTCGGGTTTTTTAAAGATCCTCAGGAATGGGGTTGGCGACAAACTAATCACGGACTTGAACCAATTACCAGCACAGCCGAACCCGCACCTCCTGAACTTTTAAAACTTATTTCGTGCAAATGCAAAGGGAATTGTGGGGCTTCTTGTGGGTGTAGGAAAGCAGGAATTAGTTGCTCAGTTATTTGCCTGCATTGTAGTGGGCAATCATGCAATAACGTCACCAGAGTCGACATTTCGTTTGATGACGACGATGACAGAGATGATGATGACTATGCTTCGTACATATCAGCATCATTTCCAATGATTCAACCTATTTCACAAGTTGAGGAGTGTACGGACGACAAAGATCTTCAACCGGGACCATCAAAGCGACAAAAAAAATGAAAAAACGTCCACCCTTCGTTTTCTTGAGTAAAAAAAAAAAAAAAATTCATTTAATAAATTCCCGCTGGAGTTCGTAATTTTTGTCCAAAAAAAAAAAATAAAAGCACAAAATTGTAGGTCTGAATAAGGTCTACAAATTTTATGTTAATAATTTTTTCGATATTCATCACCAAAAAATAGATAATGTCAAAAAACAAATGGCATGTCCTAAATTTTTGACTTTTTTAATCGATATCTCGAAACCGGTTCATGATAGACAAAAAATGTGTATGCATGAATTGTAGAACTCGTTAAAAGCTACAAAAAAGCTCCTTGTAAAATTTTCGCATCTCGTCAGATAGCCGAGTTATTGTCAAAAAACCAATTTTATCCTTTTTTTCAAAATGGCGGAAAAAGCTCATAGGAAATCTTGGTCGAAAACTTCAAGTTAAGCTTTTTTAAGCATCCTCTACAACATATCCAAAATTTAGCTTCCTCGCTCATTTTGCATTTCCAAATGTATATAATGACTGGCCTAATTGACATTCCCAGCAAACTTGCATAGGCTAAGCAACACGCGTTCCCGCCAAAGAGATTCCCAATCATGATAGGCAGTGATCTTCGAAACCGAGAAAGATATTTTGATTGAAATGTGTTTTTTTGTTTTGTTTTGTTTTTTTTATTTTTTTGCATCATTATCTCGGCCAAATATGGGCCGATAGATGGCGTCTGGATTCACCTTTAGAGTCAGTCAACTTTGTCAGTCGACCATCAATCATTTCTGTGTGCATCGGCAGTTGTATGTAGTTGATGGTAGCGGCGGCGCGGCAATATACTGCCTTAAAAAACCCGCGTAAGTTAACTTACAGAGATGTCCATTGTCTGTATACTATGCGTTAGCGTTATATATTCTGATTATCTCTTCATGTTGACATACTTTTAATTGATGCACCAGATTGTTTGACTTTCATTGTCGATTGTCGGTTTTATGTGTGTGCGCGCGGTTACCGCTTGCTTGTCATTCACCATGTCTGCTGGTTTTGAAGATGAAGACTCTTTGCCATCGCATCGAAAACGGAGACGGAAAGTGATGTTCAAACTTTCGATTTTCATCAATGGAGCATTGGGTGAAACTGCAGTGTGTTTCCTAAAACACAACACAGTTGTGAAGTGGAAAAGTGGGGGAGGGGGGAAGATTGCAACAGATTGATGGCTTGTATGCGTCTATCTATTGCCCGATCGAATCGATGCGATCGATTGATGCGATATCGGCGATGATCACCCTGATTAAACGAGACAATTCTGTTGGAGCAGAAAAACGAAAGTCATTTGCTTGACTTCGCGCGCAGACAGGATCATTAAAGTTCCATTGCCATAATCGATGGACCGTTTCGACTTGATTGACACCTTGTCTGATCATCTGTGTCGTCGTCATCGTTGTTGTAGTTGATCTTCTTGATCATCATCATCGTCGTCATCGTCTTCGATCGTCAGTATGCCCACAGGTGACTGTGGGATTATATATTGCAATGATGGGAGAGACTAAATGACGACTTTGGTAATAGAGAGTGATAGAGAGAGAAAGAAGAGGATGCCATTATCATGGGCGGCATAATTGCAAGAGATCACAAGAAGCGACCGATCCATGTGTACGGATCTATTCATCACCTGTCAAAGCTAATTGACATACTGATAGAGATGGGCAGCACTGGTGTTGTTTTTTTCAGGTGGGGGGTAAATTTCCCTTCCTTACAGAAAATGATGGAAAATGTGCGGACTTGAATGACATTTACATAATCGATCATTTGCATTATGACCTACTGGCATGCTTTTTGCCAGTGAATTCACCAAATAATTTATGCATTTAATCGAGGTCATTATTATAGCGGGCAATTTTTATCCTGTCTAGTAAAGTGATTACTTTTTTTTATAACAACGCAACAGCCAGAGAAAGAGGAGGAAGAATATCAGTCTTTGGTAAAAAAGTGTGTTAAACGCTGATGGCGATACAAAAAAATATCCTTAGTCGCCGCGTGTGTTTGCAAGCCAGATGCAGCATAGGCGATAAACAGTGCAATTAGGCAAACGTGTTGAAGTGTCAGGGATGTGTACAGATTGTGTCTCGCTGGCCTAATAGAGAAAACATTTACGCATGTTTTTTTTTTTTATGAATAAATTAATTGATCAACTTAAATTACTTTCGATTTGTCAGGTGTGCGTATGCGTAAAATTTGTTGCATTAAACATCAAGTGCACGTCGTTTAGGATAAAATCAGGCTTTACGCATGATGATGATAAGTTTGGTTATTTGAGTGATGTTTTTGGTTGTTTTTTTTTTTTTAGTTGTTACCATTAAAGAGTATTTTATTATGCATTTGCATAAGTTTCTGAGCGAAGGCGAGTGACAAGATTTTTGATTTATATTTTTTTTTGTCAGTTTTTTTAAGAAATTTTTTTAAGTATTAGAAAGTTTTTAAATAATCTTCTATATAGTTTTTTTTTACATTGTTGGCAGGTTTATTGAATTGTTAATTTTTTCTTAGGGAAAGTTTGTCAATTGACAAATATGAAAGAAAAATCAGTCTTTTTATACTCGGAACTGTTTTCGTGACCGTTTTTCATTTCATACTTATACGAAATTTTTTTGGGGATGTCTACGCATAAACTTTTAAGTATAGAATAAAAATTATTTTAAAAAATTAATAGAATAAAAAAAGAGTTCGCTACTCAGCTCTTTTGTTTAGTTGTGACCAAATATGCTTGCTAAAAAACATTTATCTAAACGGTTCAAAAAATTTTTTGTTTTTTGCTCAAAGTTTAGGGAACATCTAAGCTTCAACTCACAAGCCTCCTTAGCCAACTGCGCTCATCCAGAGTTGTAAAAATATCAATTAAAAAAAAAATGCATTTGAAATGAAAAAAAAATAATATTTATTGCAAATAAAAGATTTGTATTGAAAAAAAAAAAATATTTTTTGCATATTAAAAAAAATTTCTTTAAACAAATATACTGCAACTGAAAAATATTTGTACTAGAACAATGTTGCATTAAAAAAAAATATTTTATTGCAACTGAAAAATATTTACATTGAAAATAAAATTTGTGTTGCAACTAAAAAAGATTTGCATTAAAAAAAAGTACTTCAAATAAAACATTTTCTGCATTAAAAAACTCCAATGCAAAATGTGTGCATTAGACATTTTTTTGAATATTTGATGAATTTATACAATTTGGACTATGTATTTGGCCTTAAATTAGATTCAATATTATAGTTGAAATAGTTAATCAAATTGAAATCAAATTGTCAAATAGTCAAAATATTGCGCACATTTTGCATTGAATTTTTTTTTAATGCAGAAAATTTTTTTAATGCAAATATATTTTGGTTACAATGAATTTTTTTTTTTTCAATGCAAATTTTTTTTTCAGTTGCAACAAATATTTTTTTTAAATGCATTGAAAAGAAATGATTTATTACAACCCTGCGCTCATCAAGAAAAATCTAAATCGGGACAAAAATTTGGGGTGATATCACAAAAATTAGTCCTTATAGAAAAACTAAATTTGCATTATGGATATGTAATGTATATGTAATACATATAACCTTACTTTAAAATTAGAATGAAGTGTACAGTTCTAGCTTTTGAAAAAGGTATCACTCATAATTGTAAGTGTTGCCATTGTTTTTTAATATTTTTTTTATTATTTAAAGTCATTTTTTAGAAAATTGAAATTTCCGCCTAAACGGAGCCAGATAGACCACCGCTCCCATAGTAAAAAATGATCATATTTAACTCCTCTACAAACTACCGTTATAAAATCTCCCAAGTTATAGTACCCTCCCCCATTTTTCCTTCACTTGTTTTGGTACGATCTTTTTTAAATTTTTTTTTTCTTTTATCAATTTAAGAAGAATTGAGCAATATAACAGCACAGTTCTTATAGTAAATTTGATGAGGAATACGATAAAAATAATTTTAACCGTTATAAAAAACAGTAAAACATAGTTTTAAGGGTTTTTTGCTAGCATTTATCAGTAATTTCGACTTCTAACCCCTGGAAATCAGTCAAAAATATTTTTTTTTGGAAAAAAGAAAAATTGAAGCAAGTAGACCTATTGAAACTAAATACTTTTTACTCAAACAGCTTTTCGATTAAAAAATTATTTAAGCTTTAAAAAAATTAAAAACTAAAAGAGCTTGTTTTTTTAATAAAGGGGTGCGCGCAACCCCTAAACATCATCGAAAAATTCTGAAAAAATTAGGGTAGCATTATTTTGTGTCGAGAAAACAAGTTATCGGTAGAGCAAATTAAAATAATGAAAAAATGATTTTTTTTTGGTCCACCCTAATATGTATATTAATCGATAGCTCACTTATGCATGTGCTAAATTTAACGTTTGCTCTGTCAAAACGGAGCTTATATAGTTTTGAATTCACTTTCTTCGTTTTTTTTACAACACAGAGGAGACAAATCTGAAAGTTATAACTTTTTCTCTTGAGAACTGCTCTCATTTAACCAGTTTAATGAATAATGTTGTACAATATTGTACGTATTTATTTATGAGATTGTATTAAGATCTCAAAAAGTTAAGGTCATTCCAACCTGACGACCAAAACCAGAGCTCACCATGGTCAGTAGGTTAGTAACATAAATATTCTGCACACTCGAAATATACTTTTTATCCCTGCTTCAGAGAGTCTTAATTTTAATCTTGAAAATCTTTTTAAAATCATGACATACAAGTTCATATATATCAAAAAAAAAAAAAAATCCCTCACATTTAAAATACAAAAAAATCTCTCTTTAAAATAAAATTCAATAAATAAATTGTAATTAAAGCCGACTTGCATATGCAATTACTGTCACTTTCACAAAAATTGAAAGCTCAATGAAGAAAAAACAAAAATCCATCCAAAGATAATGCGAATCCCAAAGGAGATGTTATCTTTAGCGACATTGGGTGGGCCCGCAAGCCTCAACTCAATGCCAAACCTGAAGAAAAAAAATAAATAAAAAAAGAAAAATGTATCAACTTGTATCAGTGATTATTACAAGCGTCACTAATTGCTCAGCTTAATCCCCAAAGTGCCCCAAAGCGAAGGGACCCAACTGCGGCCAACTATCTCCCAGCACACAATTCATTCGAATCTTCAATTAATTTTACTGAATCTTGGACTTGTGTGTGCATTGATTTATCTTTTACGCGAACTCGTTCTCAGTCAGAAGGACCTCCTGGTGCATGCCGATGCGATAGTCCGGTTCTTTAGACATTTTTATTTTATTTGTATTTTTTTTTTCAAAATCACTTTCAGACTTTTAGTTGGTTTTCATTTAAATTTCGTTCAATCAAATTCGGGACTGATTTCCCATTCCAAAAAGAAATTAGGTCATTGATTATAAAATTTTGTTTTTTTTTGTGCCGAAAAGTCACATCATCATCAACAAAAAAAAACAATCAATTTCATCGATTCCCACATTAAGTGAAGGACTTCCGCATGTGATTCCAATGACTGGATTGCTGATACTTTGTGCAACAAATTAACCATTCTGTTTTTGGGGAGCTTAGGCTTATAGGTTTGGGCTAGCCCAGGTGTTAGCGACAGCAAACTTATAACCACACCGCAATATGTTTATATATTCGCGTAGTAGTCGTTGAAGTGTATTGTGCTTTGGTGCATGGTGCAACAGTGTGAACTTCTGTCAAAAGAGGTTGGATCAGTTGGCTTCCAAGGGTCAGCACGACACTGCATTAATTAGTTGTTTGGAAAAATTCGTGGAAATTACTGTTTCTTTCTCTTTTTTTTTTTTTTGAGGGTGAATTGCGCGCGCGCATATTGTCCCCATAGTTTAATGTAGAGATAGCCGGGAGCCAATTGCATTGAATTTGAAGAAATGATGGTGGACAAAAGGGCAATGCATTGGAACACGTCTGCCTTATTTGGCCTTTTCAATTCAAACGAAAAAAAAAAAAAAAAACAAAACACACATGTTTCGATTGAGAAAAGTAAAAGCTAAGTTTTTAGTTTAATACCAAAAATACAAACCTTAAAAAAAGAAAAACAAAGACTTTAGGCGTTGTCGTCGTCGTGTGCTGTCGATTATGTCAACTGCGTAAGCATACATACTTTCCTTCTCGACGAGACTCTAATTTGCCACCTGAGTACAACAAAAGCCAAAATCCTAGTCTAGGTCTAACAACAACAAAAAAAAATATACACACCCACCTTTAGTGTTATATAAATTGTTTATTTCGCATCATTGCGAGTGAAGGTTTTTGATATTATGTTTCCTTTGCGAGTTCAAGACAATGTTTATTTTGGAAAGTGAGGTTTAATGCCAAGTTTAACAAAAGAAAACGCTTGGGGCTTTTCGATTTTGGTTGTCAGTGGGTATAACGACCAATGTCAGTTAAAAACTTTTGTAGGCATAGCAGTTTCGCAGACTCATGGGTTCATCATCTCGTAGGTATGGAGCATTTTGAGTTACTAAAACTCTTCCCGATGCAAAATAATCATATCTGCCATCGATCAAATATTAAACAGTAAAAAATTATATAGATATTTCTAAGGCTAAGAATTCACAAGAATTTTTTGGAAAAAACACCAGAAATTTTTGAACGCTCAAAATTGAAAAAAAAATGTTAGAAAATAATGAGGAAAATTATACAGAAATATTATGGAAATTGTGTCGGAAAATAAAATAAGAAAATTAGGCCAGAAATATTACAAATTCTGACTAATTTCCAAACTTAATTACTCTTAGAAAAAGAGATAGAAAACTGTTTTTTTTTTTAGATTGTAGTAACATAATTTTTATGTAACATTGTTTGTTACATTTTGTTTTTGTTTTTGACGTGATAACGTCTTATAAATCGATGAACCATAGCAGCCACCACAAAAAAGTGACGCCATTTTCTAACGTTACACTCTCTCACTTTCGCAGTGCGGCAAAAAATTTAAATTCAGAATTAAAAATAAACTATTAGAGATACAAAAATCTTCTATAGCTTATTAGAAAGATAATAAAGCTTAATCCAAATAAAGGATTTTTAAAAATTCCTTCATTTAATAGAGTAAACAGGTCTAAAACGGAAAGATGAAATTTGGGCTAAAATCCAAACGCAAAGTCGTAGAGAATTGATTTTTTTTTGCTGAAAATAGATGCAATTAATTTAAGAATAACTGCATTTAAGAAAAAATTCTAAAAAAAATTGAAACTAATCTATAACGTTTTGTTTGAACGTTGTACACGTTTTAGGGCTATGACAAAATGATGATTTTGGGTAATGGACATTTTTTTTAACAATTCTAAAGATGCCAGGTAAAAGATGAGAGAAAAAAAAATAGGAGTCTGATACGGATTTTTTTCCAAAACTCTGCGTTTCGAAATATGAATTTTTGAAAAACACCTTGTTTTTTAGGGGTATTTTTGGGTAATTTTTTGTATTTATGCATTTCATGTAGGTTTTGGCCTTATGCATATATGTGCAAACACTTGGAATCGTTTAATGAGTTTTGACTGAATAACGGAAGAAACAAGTTTTTAAAAACACGTTTTTTGACCGTTTTTAACCGATTTTCATCGTTTTTTATTTGTATCTTTTTTTCTTTAATAGATACATGAATAAAGTATATGGAGTTATCATAGAACATGACTATGACTATATGTGTGCGATCATTTTCGTAGACACAATTTTGAGATATAGTTAAAATAAAATTTTACAATTCAACAGGTTATAACTTTTGACCAAGAGCAGATAGAAATTTTATTAAACTTTTATCAGCATCCTGATACAATTACCTTTCATTTGGTATATCACACATAACGATAGACTAACTACAAGCTACACAATGTTAAATCAAGAAACTTGTGAAAAACCTCAAAACACCAGTGCAGATCTGTTGCCCCCCGAACAGCCACCGTAATCCCAGTCTGGAAATTCGACATGGTTGACTTTAAAAAATTCAAACTTCTCTTGTAGGCATCTTTGAAATTAGATTTATACGTCATATGAAAGGCGAAATAATAAGCTTTCACGTGGTATATATTTTCTATAGGTTGTCAAACAAAAAAATTGATTCCATAGCCTGAGAACATAAAAATAAATGTTTTTTTTTGCTTTTTTTAATGAAATTTGATCGAGTTCAAACAATTCTAGCCCTTTTTGTAGATGTCTCATAGACCTGATCGATATATATATTTTGAGCTAAGACTATAACATGGTATAAAATTTTGTATAGGTGTTAGGGAAAAAAATGGAATTAATGACGTGAGAAGATAAAAATTCATGTTTTTTTTTTTTGCTTTTTTTGATGAAAATGATTGTTTTCAATAAATTATTTTTATACTTTTTGCGCATTGTAAAAATTTATTTATTCTTAAGAAGAAATACTTGGCTTTTAAATTGCATAATTTTTTTTGTAAGCTTTTAAAATAAAAAAAATTATAATGAGAACATAAAAAAGGTATTTTTTTTTTAGCTTTTTCTTGTAAATTATGATGATTGTTTGAAAAAAATAAAAACGCTTCAATTGACTCATTTTAAACAAAAGCACACAACCTGTTTTCTGACGACGCACGTTATCACGTAAAATCATCGTCCGTAATCCGGCTTTACAGACAACCTCTTTTTTTTTGTAAAAAAAAAGATCAAGTCAAATATAGAATTTCTTATTTATAATTAGGAATAGCAATTACGCCAGTGCCGAGCGTTGCAACATTACATTATTTTACTGAAATCTTTAAACAGTTTTCATAAATCATTCTGGTATTTTTTCCAAATTCTTTTCAGGCATTTTCTCCAAAAAAAAAAAAAAAACTGGCGTAATTTCCGGAGGGAAATCTTTATGTCTTGTTATGACTTAATTACTGCAGAAGTTCTTAAAATAGTACCGTAAAAAAGATGGTTGATATTTAGATGGTTTAAAATAGTTTAAACAGCAAAAGAATCACACAAGCATTTAAGTTTCCGTCCGAACTCGGCGAAAAGTTGAAGTGCTCACCATTCTTGGAAGCTAATTACTGATTTATGTACCTACCTACATATATAGGAATGCACCTATAATTGCCTGTAAACCACCGCCAAGAGTATTTATAATGGCCACCCTAATGAAATTTGGTTAAAAAGTTGCATTTGGAATAGATAGCCGGAATAAAAAGTTTTCATTAAAAAAAATTTGGGTGAAAGGGTGTTTTTTTCTAAGAGACCGTAAAATCAGTAATTCGTCCCAAAATGCCAATGACTCGTGTTTATAACGTCTAAAAACTGAAGTATAAACGTTCAATTTGTCATCGAAATAAAAAATAAAATGAATCAATGACTTTTTAGGACCAATTACGGATTTTTCTGTCTCTTCGAAAAAAAAAACACCCTTTCACCCAAATTTTTTTTTTAATCAGAAGCCCAAAGTCTTCATAATGTATGAAAACTTCAGGGAGTGAAAAGTGTGCCATCATGGAGTGTTTTATTTTTTATCTTTTTTATGAAGCCTTAAAACTAAACTTTTGAATGCTCTATATCTATAAAATCTCAATGGATTTCACGCACTGTTTTTTTTTTACATAATCAACAACAAAGGAAGACTCTACACCGCAGTTGTGCGTCCAGCACTCACATACGGTTCACAATGTTGGACAATGTACAAAAAGTATGAGAGTAAGTTAACGGCAGCTGAGATGAAGATGCTTCGTATGACAGCAGGAGTAACAAAGCTTGATAGAATTAGAAGTACGAAGATCCGAGGAAGCCTTCATGTTAAAAACACCATCTCCCAAAAAATTGAACACGACCGACTCAGTTGGTATTGCCATGTTCAAAGGAGAGATCCTGAGAACCCCGTCAAAAAAGCAATATCATACAACGTTCCAACACGAAATAGAAAGAAAGGTAGGCCTAAAAACTCCTGGTACAAGCAAATGCAAAACCACCAGCATTCAGTTGGCCTTAGAAATGGAACAATACAAAACCGGGAGGCTTGCCGCCGATTTCTGAGGTCAACCCGGCGAACCCCACAGGCGGATCACTAGTGTGAAGCAGTTACGTGGGATAGTTATGATCCCCTCGACATCGAGATCATAACAGCGCCGAGAAAAAGGAAGAAGAAGAATCAACAAACAACAAGTAGTGGAGTAACTAAAGCTCAAAAATTGGCTATATTAGGGAACCCGGCCGAACAGCTTAGATTTTGATGATCTTTTTTTTCAAACGTCGGTAATTAAAAATACTTTAAAGTCTATAGATTAAAAATTGCCGGTGTTGCCGTTTTGATTTTTTAAATTTTATTGAAGATTTTTGTGAATAAAAACAAATTTTTTTCAAAAATTTTTCTTAAATTTCATAAATTAATTGATGCCAAAAGATTGTCTAGGAAATTCAAGGAAAAAAAATATATGTGAGTGAGGGACCATCTTCCATAGTTCAAGCGCTAGATGCAATTTTCTTATTAATTGACTTCAAACACAAAAAAAAATATTTGAACACAACGGCAACACCTACAATATTCAAATATACATTTTTTAAAAGCTAGAAGCTTAGTCATATATGTAAAATTAAAATTAAGTTAATTGAATGAACGGCTTTTGAAAGAATGGTAATTGAACTCAGATTTTTGAAAAAAAAAAATTATTGAAAAAATTTTAACATGTCGTTTTTCAAACTTGGCAGTAATATAAAATGCATTTATTTTCAAATTTTTCTGGCCGCATTTATTATGATTTCAAATTATAAAAGGAAATGTCAATATGTATTACGGTTTATGAAAAAAATTAAAAAGTATTTCATTGAAGAACTTTTTTTAATAAAAGTTTTGAAAAAAAATGTAACTTATTTTTTTTTTTTAAGTTCAACATCTGAACATAAAATTATTTTTTATTCATTTAATAACCCTTACTGTTGAAAGTTAAATAGCAAAAATTTAAAGTTCCTATTTACCACAGTCTTTGAGAAAATTAATTATTTCAATGCAAAAATTCAGTTTTAATAAAAAAAAAACCATTGAAATTGAAGTAATTTTTCATTTTTTTTTTTTTTTTCAAAAGTGTGATATATTTTACCTTTTTTGCTTCGAAATTCAACTGATAATATTTATGGCCAAAATTTTTTTTTAAATAAATTCATATTTTATTAGAAAAAGTTTGAAAAAAGTCATTTTAAATTTTTCTAATAACATTTTTTTTTTTGAGTTTGAGGACCATTTTTTCAAAAAGTCTTGATTAAATTTAGTGGATTTAAATTTAAGAGATAAGAATGAGCTTCTGGCTTTTTAAAAATGTATTTCAAAATATTGTAGGTGTTGCCGTTGTTTTCAAAATATTTTTTTTGTGTTTGAGGTCAGAATGTTAGAAAATTGCATTTATCGCTTAAACGATGGAAGATTGTCCCTTACTGCCTTATATATATTTTCCTTAAATTACCTAGAGAATCTTTTGCTATCATTTGTTTTATGAAATTTAAGCATAAAAAAATGGTTTTGTTAAAAAAAATTTAATTTTAATTTTAAAAAACAATACGGCAACACCGGCAATTTTTGATCTATAGACTTTAAAGTATTTTTAATTACCTACGTTTGAAAAAAAAAATCTTAAAAATCAGAGCTGTTCGGCCGGGTTCCCTAATAATTTGCTTTAGTTACTCTACTAAAGAAGTATTCAATAGAAGATAAACACGGAACTGACATTTTAAGGTTATGTACAATATGAGAAAAATTTTAACAACAGTTATAAAAATAACTGTAAAGGTTAGAATATTTCGAACCTGACTAAGAAGAAATCATATTAAACAACAACAATGTGCAACATATAATTAACACACACAAAATTAAATTCCACTAGAAAATCGCTGAAAAAAATATAAGAAAAAATGTTATTAAAACTGTTAAATAAATACTTGGTGAAATTTTTTTATGTTGTACCACAAAAATAAACGAGGATCATCAAATACTACGAAAAAACAATTTTCCAAAAAAAATTATGTTAGCAGTGAAAACGGCTCATTTTAAATTCTATAGCAGACCGCCGACAATACTTTCAGACAACAATATGGATGGAAACATTTATTGGTAATGCTGTTGCTGCCCCAATCATCATCCATGGACCGTATGCTCCATGTAAATAGAAACAATTAACCGTCAATTCTCAGCCGCCTATTCCTCGGTATATGGTTGTTCTTCTAACATTTTACTGTGTTAGAATAATGGATTCCGGTACTCTGCAAAAATCAACACAGAATTGCTTATTGTTATTGTCACAATGCACACACATGAGGCTTACAACAGTGTAAACCAGCGGCTTAAGTCTATTACTAAGTAGTGAGAGACTGACATACTAAGGCGGTGATACGGATGGGCTATTATTGCCACTGAAACATTGCTCCAAGCGTGGCCTTAAGTCGATGTGAGGAATTCGCATTAGCACAGCTGCATTTGGCCACTAATGGCAGAGCATTTACAAGAAACTTAAAATAAAAATACAAACAAAAAAAGAAAGAAATTGGAGGTGGTATTAGTATACGATGAGGATACGATTCGTGGCATCACAAACTCCAAGTACAAATATTGAATTTTCTATCAAGTCACGCGGTGGTGATGCGATGGCAGAGCGGTGGTGACTTCTGCAGTCACCACACAGTCACAATCCGCATCTTTCGGCCATATCATCAGTCCATCTCGCGAAAGTTTACTTAGGGTAATTTCGTCCAAGGAAACATTCCCATTGCAGCGTATCAGTGGACATTATTTTGTGTGACTCTGTGTTGTTGTTGGAACAGTTGATAGCAGCGAGAGAACAACAAAACTAATTGGCTGCCGTTTATTGGCTATATCTCCACACATCCTGACCAAGAGTTCAAGAGATGATGACATTAGAAGGCGCAATTGTTGTTGTCGCAGTCGTCGTGTTGTCTCTTCACAAATGAAATGACTTCATAAGAGCGTATGAGGGACATTGCCCTGTGTTCCTAGTGTTGCCATTTCTTGTTTCTTTATTTTAATTTTAAAAACATCTTCATTTTCGACTTGATAATTTTAAAAAATTAAAATGTTCTACTACTTTTGTCAACCAATTTGAATTAAATGTCCTTTTGGACACGTCCTGTGACTGGTATAAACTGGTATAAGGAGTGAAAAATTTAAATTTCTATCCAATATTTTTGAATAGATGATAATGACAATATGGCAACTCTGTTTTTGTTCCTGTGACTGGTATAAACTGGTATAAGGAGCGAAAAAAATTTAAATTTCTGTCCAATATTTTTAAATAGATGATAATATGGCAACTCTGTTTTCGTTATGTGAATCGTCCTGTGACTCGTCCTGTGACTGGTATAAATTGGTATAATTTCTTTTCAATATTTGTGAATAGATGATAATTACAATATGGCAACTCTATTTCTCCAAATTGATGTGTGATCGTGTCTTACTGACTAATGTCTTCGTTTCATGTCTTGTCGTATTCAGTGTGTGTAAGGAATGCCAAATATGTCGTCCTCAATTTTGGGCAAGTCTTAAAAATTCTCTCACACAGTCACGATTTATTTGTTAGGCAATGGAAAAACCTCAAAAGTCCATGCACACTGTAAACCTAATTGGTACAAGATAAAAGACATGTAATCCACCCAAGGACATTTTCTAGAAATGTACGAGTGTGTATGATTATACCAAGGAGTTTTGTATAATTCAATTTTCATTAATGGTATAAAATTTATTAGCCAACTGTGTGTATAATATCAGGGAGGGCACAACATATAGTCAAAATCCCAGGGGGCTTTAATATATGCTATAGCTCCTTTATACAGTTAAGATTGGTACTATTTTTTATGTGTATGTTATATTTGAAAGATCGTGGGTAGTCATTGTTAACTGCAAATTAATGCTTTCGACACGGAAATCAACATTTTCTTCAACTACTATGCAAATTATAAGTTATAGTGAACCAACTCCTTTTTTAGAGTTAGACAAAAGAAATAAAAAAAACAATCACGCGTGTATCCTGTGGGCAAATACAATATGGAAGCTAGTGAAAAAAAGCTCTATCACTACACATAACAACAGGTGTAATCTACGCCTGGCAATCAATTAATTGAAAATTGTTTTCAATTTGAGAAAAACTCATAAGATTATTATTATTGGCGGGTGTTTTCTATTTGGATACATAAACTATATATCAATCTTGAATGCATGCAAAATAAATGGGTGGTTATTTTAGGACTTATATAAAATAAAATACACACTATAGGCTGTACAGTGGGTAAGGTTGTACAGTAAAGTTGAGTAAAAAAAAAAAGAAAAAAACTGTATTTCTGTATTTATAAGAGTACACAGGTATGAAAGTGTGTCAAATGTCAAACAATGCTAGTCGTTTGAGTTGCCAAATTCTATTATCAAGATTCCTTATTTGACAACTGCATGATATAAATATGCTGAACAGTTCGTTTTTGTATACTATCGGCTAATATAAACAAATTTTTACAATTTTTTACAAATTTTAAATAAATTTGTTAATCGTTAGAGCAGTTCTTCGAAAAAATATTTTCTATATAAATACAAAAATTTTCTTAAATTTAACAAAAAAAAAATGTTGGTAAGCCATTTTAAGAAAATATTTATAAACACTTTAAAATAAAATTAAGAAAAAAATCATGGATTCGGTTTTCCGCTAACGCTTTCGTATTAAAATTTTAGTTGAAATCAGCTTAGTCTTTCAGCAGAAATTCTGAAACAAAAAAAACGGCTCTTTTGGAGGTAGTGTTAAACTTTTTTTTCAAAAATTGGGTCTTATTTGAAGAAGCACTACAAACAAAAATTTTAATTGAAATCTTTAGATCAGTTTTCGAAACAAACTTTCCTCCACTAGGTCCTACCTAAATGCTCGTATGGGAAAATTTGCGTATAATGGTTAAATTGTTTATGTGTAAAAGATTAATTTTATTTAACCCCTTGTAGCCCCGTGTGACATTTCTGTAACAAACCGAAAAAGATCGCACAAAAGCTGTTATTTTTTTTTTTTCTTTTGAATCTTCTAACACAATCTTTAAGTATTGGTTTATTCGAAATATTACGCCATATTTCTAATAGTTTTCACCAATAGTTTTTAATTGGCCGTTGATGTTGAAAGTTTGGCTTTTTTTTTGAAAATCGGAAAATTTGTGTAAAAACTACGAAATTCAGAAAATTTCGTAGTTTTTCTGGATAAACCAACGGGGTTTTATTATTGGATTTTAGGAAATTGCCTAAAAAAAAATATTAGATAGCTTTTTGCTTGAATTTTTTCAATTTTATATAGAAATAAATTATTTAAACTTTTTTTTTTGCTCCCTAAATATCGAAATAACTCAGTAAATAATGAATTTATCGAATTTTAAAAAAAATACGTGTTTTATAAAAGGTAATTCTAAAATTTACGATCTTGGGTTACAAGGGGTTAGATTTAAAAATATAAAATTTGTTTTTGAAAATTCAAATAAATCGTTTGAAATGGTTTTGCCCTCCAAACAAATTGATTGTTCAAACAAAATTTTGAAATATTTTTAAAAAATCGCAACATATTTTTTTTTTTAACAAAATAATACTTCAGCTTCTCAAACGCTTCTGTACAAAAATTTTTGTTGAAATCAGTAAAGTCATATAGAAGAAGATCAATGGTTCAGAAGAAGGTTTGTGGTAGACTAGCATAAGCAAATAATAAGAAAAGAAAAACGTCTTCAAGCGTCTTTAAGCTAAAAAAAAACATTTTTGATCGAAAGTTTGGAACTGATTTGAAAACATTAAATTGTTTTTTTCTAGTTGTCCATTGAAAATGCCAAAATCATTTTCTTTGCTCTTTGCAAAATTTGTTTGTTTACAATTTCTCGTTTTTCCCAAGTTTTCACGTAAATCTGCCCCACTGTTCTCTATAAAAAAAACAATGATAACATAAATTTTATCTATTTTATAGTTTAACGCCTGCAATTTATTAATCAACCTAAGTGCGCATTGTTTTTTTTTTTTTATTCTTGATAATCTACTCTTGCTTTGTTGTTTACCTGGAAAATATTAATCCAATGAACTGTTCTCACGGTTGTCACGTTTTTGTTTTTGTTTTTTGACCACCACTTATCGCTTCTTTGGACAGATAGAGTGCGCCTTCAATTAGGCTTTCAATGGAATATGAACAAAAAAAAAAGATTTTTTTTGACCCATTGTTATTTGCGCTACCATAGTCTGGTGCTACACCGATTGACTGGTAAAAAACAATCCAAATACGGATTTGCTTAAGCCCTCTCTGCACAGAAAGTGCAGCAAAATTTAATTTGAATTTCATGTCTATTTATCTCGTTATCGGGTGTTGATGGAGGGAAATGAATTATTAATTAGATTATTTTTATAGTTGGACAAGGATGAAGGTTCGAATAAATACCTAAAACTTTTGCGGTATCTTTTGACGTTGTTGGTTTATTTTGTAGGAATGTGATTGAATTGTATTGTAGGTACCTCAATTGTGTGTGCGATGGAGGTGATAAAAGTGAATATGGAATTTATACATTTGTCTGTATGAGGGGGGCATATAAAGGTTTCTATATTTTTCAATATTTTAAATTTATTTGAAAACAAGTTCCATCTAATTGAGATACTGACCTTAAATGATGTTAAACTTGGTGCATTTTTGTAGAAAAAATTCTGAATGTTATTGTCAAGGAATTTTATTTTATCATTCAAGATATCTATCAGGCACAACTTTAACCAAAAATGTTAACAGTGTAAATCTTATACTAAAACAAAAGAGTTCACGTCAAAACCTTGATTTTTTTTAACTTTGATTTCTCCTATAAACTTTATCCTATTTTAGAACTTGATAATAATAATATTTTTCTTTAAGATCCATGAACAGAAAAAAAATCTGAAAACAGTTTATTTGCCTATTGCAGAATCCTAAAAACTTCTCACAAAACTCGCACAAGCCATTAACCCTTCTTGATCAAACTGATGACCTCTCTCATGCTTCATGCTACCCACATATATATAATTCCCCAAAGGCCTTATACAATATAAACTCACACACCTTTGAAATCGATCGATTCGTCTCTGTGAAATAATAAAATTAGCTTACGGACACCTCTGATAGGATCTATCGCCAGTTTGGGGTAACCGAGTTCACCTCTTTGTCATTGCAAAGAGTGAAGATATCTTGAGATCTTTGGATATTGCCAATCACCATCAGCAGCGTGCTCTACCACGATTACCACTTTTAACCAGATGCCTAAACTAAACGAAGGTTATATTATATAGACTTTGAGTGCTTGTGCCTTATAGTAAAAATCTATTCCTGAAAATTGTATAGTTGTAAATGTTAGTTGTATATTTGTAGGTTTTCTATAGGTTTTCGTGACGGATCACAGTTTGTTGATGTTGTTTTGTTTGATATTTTAACTGTAAAAATAATGTACCTACGTATATATAAAATTCCCTTTAGCGGTTCTTCTATGTTATGTTAATTCTATTTTGGTTTTATTTTTTTTTTTTCAAATGCTTACGCTTCAACGGTTCACATGGCCCAATATGACTTACAGGCCACTCCTTTGTTGCACTATATTAGGTGCCAGGTTGTCGCCTTAAGCTTTTTTGAATCAGCCCAAGTTAAGAGGTTTGGTATGAATTTGAATTTGATGAGATGATATTAAAGTGTCAACAATAGAATTATTCTTTTATTTTAGACATGTGGCTGTTTGTGCGGTTGACCGACGAATATGTGATGGAATTTTTAAATTGGCAGTGAATTACGTCAGCGGGCTTGCCCTGTTCAGAATTCATGGGAAAATGAGTTTATAGAATTTTCATTTTAACAATGGCCTACCATTTTTGTTTCACATAAGTTTTGTCAAGATGCAAGTTAAGATGCAAACACAGGGCCGGTTTAAAGGGGGGCAGCCTGGGACGTCATCGCCCAGGGGCGCAAGAATTGAGGGGCGAACTTTTACAAAATTTATATAAATAACGAAATCTTTCCAATCAATGTTTTATCTATTTTTACTTTCACAACGGCGCCCTATTTTGTTTTTCTATTTTACTTTTTCAACGGCGGCGCACAGTAGTGCCATTCTTCGTTTTTGGCGTCAAAATTCATTTGCACGGCCATTTCCGAACGAAAAGTCATGAAATTTGGTACACTGAATGATAATAGTATGGAGAATACAAAAAAGCTGCCAACTTTTTTTTATTCAAAATGGCGGCTCCAAAATGGCGGAAAGCTTTAAAAAAAAAAATTTATTTTCAAAACAGTATATAAGCTAGAAATTGCGCTAAATTCATGTCAAAAAGGTGTTAGATTTAAGATTTAGGATTCATAGATTTATATTCCTTACAAAAATATCAAAAAATTTGAAAACAAAGTCCAAAAAATGATAATTTAGTAAAACACACTTTAAGACCTCTAAATACGCTATTTCATGTATTTTTTTTTTTTCACTTAATCACAATTTTGAGATCTCTTCTATTTATGTTTCATAAGAAAATTGAAAATATTGGGGTTTGGTTGCCAACTATGTTTTTAAGTAAATATAAGAAAACATGATATAATGAAAAGTTACAATGTTCAATAAAACTGATAATTTATTTTTTCCGTAAACCAAAATACACTTTTCTAATAGATTTTAACGTTCTAAATTCAAATCCGAAGTCGAAAAAAATCAAAAATTAATTTTAATCTGCTTATATCTCAAAAACGTGACGTCATAGTTTTTTTTCGACTTCGGATTTGAATTTAGAACGTTAAAATCTATTAGAAAAGTATATTTTGGTTTACGGAACTGACTTTTCGTCCGGAAATGGCCGTGCAAATGAATTTTGACGCCAAAAACGAAGAATGGCACCACTGTGCGGCGGTCGTATTTTTTGCCCTTAACTTTTTGAAGAATGAAGGCGCCCCCAATTTTGGGACAATGGTGTCCAAAATCAAGAACAAGGCGCCCCAATTTCTTTTGGAAGACTAAAGGAATCTTAATATTCCTCCAACCAATTTAATTTTTGCAAAGGCGCCCCTATATATGTATAAATCACTAAATCATATGGAAAGGGAATGTGTTTCTTTATTTTTTCCGGATATGGAAAAGAATAGACCGACGAGACAAAATAGTTTATGGAGAATATCTAGACTGTAATAATGAATAAAGAAACAAAAGGGAGACGGACAGAATCCCGAAATCCAAAATCCAGAAAGCCAAAAATCCAGAAAACCCTAAATCCCGAAAAATCAAAAACCAGAAAACTCAAAATCCCGAAAACCCAAAATCCCGAAAACCCAAAATCCCGAAAACCCAAAATCCCGAAAACCCAGAATCCCGAAAAACTAAAAACCCGAAAACCCAAAATCCCGAAAATAAAACAAAAAAAAATAAAAAAAAAAAAAAAAGAACTCTTAAAAATTGTGTTTTACTGAAATTTTAACTGAAACATAAAATTAAAACCAATTAAATAACAATTTCAACGTACAATTCTTTTAAGTTAAATATTAAAATTTTTAATTGTTTTGATTTTAGTTCAACGATTTTTCCAACTTAACTCAATCACAACAAAACACTGCTGAAAGCGCAATAAGAACTTGAAATCATGTAAAAAAAGAGATATTAACGGAATCATACACTTATATTGTTTTTTACTTGTTAACACCTTAATTACACACTAATTGTTTTCGAAACCGAAATTCCGAAAAAATGTTCGGGATTTCGGGATCCCATTCTGGATTTTGGCTTTTCGGGGTTCTGGGTTTTCGGGATTTTGGGTTTTCGTTTTTTGCAATTTTGCCCAGGGGCACCGGTAGTGCTTAAACCGGCACTGTGCTAAAAGAATTTAAAAAAAAAATAAAACACACGATTGGTTCTTAAATTCTTGGTCTTTTATTAAAAATTCTTGGGAAATTAGCAAAAAAAAAAAAAAAAAACAAGAAAGACCGGAAAAACCGGAAGAGTCCCCTTAAAGCTAAAATTTCTATTTTTCATTGGAATCAAAAAATAATTTTAAGGTCAAATTCAATACCTTCAACGTTTACCAAAATGAGTCTCTATTTCTTATTTTGAAGTGCACTTAATACAAGGTAATTAGATGGACACCATTTGTTTTTACTACTTATGTTCCTACTGTTATTGTGAAACATACGTCTAAATAAATAAAAGGATTCAAAATATTCCATAGGACTTTCCCTTCCTTATAATATCATTGTTGTCTACATAAAGTTTAAAGGTGAAATTTAATTGCCTTTCATATATTACCTTTTTTATTTGGAATCTTCATTTGGACATTTAAAATTGATCAAAACACACTTTATTTTCAAAAATCAGTTTCCTCCAAAAAAAAAAAAACACAAAAACAAAAAAACTTACGTAAGTATACATAACCCCTTATGGCATTCCTATATCATACCGTAATTGCCTTTATATTGCCGGCACATCATCGATTGATTATATTGTCCCCTTGGCCATCAACACTTTCCGCAGACCAAAAGTTAGTTGTGTTCCATGCTTCCGATCACCATTATTTTATCGACAACAAAAAAACTCTTTTTTTTTTTATTATCTTCTATATAATTTGACATTGCTGCATGTCCATAAGTAGCCGTATAGAAATTTAATTCATTTCTTTCGTTCGAAACGTTTGAGAGCGGTCAGCGTTCAAAACACTCTTACACACTCTGGATGTATGTTGTGGTATTATTATATTGTGCGCGCCGGCCGCCGCCACAAAGTCAGAAGGTCCCAACCAAACTATGTAATTTTCATCTGATTTTGACCAAATAAGGTGGCGCATTACATTATCACTGGGTGATAGGTGATGACCACCTGTGAGCCAAACGCTGCGCTGCTTGAAATGTCTCCGGCACACAAGATCATATATCCGATTCAGAATCCATTAGCATTTAACTATTTAAGTTATTTGAAATGATCGCGCTTTGTCGGTGGCGCAAAGTGAGCTTGCGCGCGCGCGGCACTCCGATGATGATGGCTTCAGTTTTGGTAACGCAACTCATTCGTCAGAAAAATGAACAAAAATACGACAACGACGAAAGTCATTTCACTTTTTGTTTACTTTCGATTTTCAAGCTTGCTTTTCTTTGTGAATTGTGCATCAATATTTGGCAGATGATTGGGACTAAATTAAAATGATCGGTCAAAGAAAAAATGTTGATTGATTGATTTTGTTGCTTTTTGTCAAAAATTTTGAAAAATTTGGATGATTTTTGTTAAATGCGTTCCGGGAATTACCCTTTTAATGGAAGCTACCAAAAGCCGTCAAATATTAGGGTGATGATAAAGAGTTAAAGTTAAAAACTCTAAGAGCATTTTAGGACTCGAAATTTTTGAAATTAGTGTTTTATAGGCTATAACACCTTTTTGATATCTTTAAAAAAGTTCATACAACTCCGAAAAAAAAAACAAAAAAAAAAAAAGACTTAAGGCTTGGCCACACCGGAGGGTACGCGATAGAGGTACAGGTAACGGTACGGGTATTTGTATGGAAAAAATTCCAAACTGACACATCAACGTTCGGGTGTGGAATTTTTTTAATACAAATATCGTTGCCGCTACCCGTACCGCTACCGCGTACCCTCCGGTGTGGCCAAGCCTTTAACAAAAAAAAATAATACAACAAAGGAAAGTGTATCTTTATTTTTTTTTTTTTTTTAAGAAAAAGAGAAAAAGTCCTATCCAATAGATTACCTCGTGCCGATATCGGCTTGCAACGCATTAACAGACTTCAAATGCTTTTAAAAAGATTTGCATACGATCATCATCAGCTTCAGCCAGCCAACAAAAACGCTCTATGGCCCGGACGGACAGATAGACAGAGTGTGTCTTCGCTCAATAAATCTATCTCTAGTTGCAGTTTCGGTAATGGTCGATCGTCGATTGTAGAGTTTCACTTTTCAAATCGTCGCTCGTCGTCGTTCGTCGTCTTCATCGTCATCGTTGTCTTCGTCGTTGTCTTGAGAGAGTCCTATCTTTTACTACTGCACAAAAGCATGGCTGGCTGTGGATGAGATGTGTATTCCCTTATCGTGATGGCCACTGTAAAACAGTGCACTCTTGCTTTAAAATGTAGCATGATCATCAGCGTCAATCAACTGGCCATGCTAATGCGGCTCGGCTGGTCGATGTTTTGCTCCATCTGTCAATCTTTGAATGGAAAGAGTGTTAGTTCCTATATAGTTACTACTATTTTTTTTTTTTTTCTTTTGTTTAGCTTTTAGCTTTTTTTGGGGAGAAGAGATGTTAGCGCATAAATCACGCTCAAGTACTCGGAGGTCAAGTTTCACTTTTTTATGTGTTATTCAATGGAATAGAGTTTTAACAACAAAAGATTTGTGCGTCCGTATTTTGTATTAAGTCAGAGGTTGATTTTTGTGTTGGGGAAGAATAATATTGTACCTAAATAGTAAATGACGAATAAGTTAAAGGATCTTGATGTATGGTCAATTGGATAGTAAAATTTACATTAATTATGGCAAAATACTATCTTAAGAACTCAAAATGAGATTTAAAAATCCGAAGCAAACACATTACAAATTTAACAGAAGTGAATTCTGGTGAAGAAAAATGTATAATTTTTTTCTTTATTGACATTCCAGAGAATTTTCTTTTTTTAAAAGACAGCCAGTTTCTTTCAGTTTGATTAATAAACCTACCATTCATTTTGCCTGCACCACCTAAGACGAGGTCTTCCTCTACTACACTGTACCTCTGGGGTGTAATCAGATTCGTAGTTTTGGCTTTGTGTTTACGAAATGAAGCCGACAAATTTTCTTAATCTCTTGAATGTTTTAATTTTAAAGAATACATTTCGTTTAATAAGAAAAAAAACACAATATAATTTTTATAATTTTCTACAATAATTGGATGGGTACATAAACACTTTAAAAATTTCATAGCTATTGCACATTTTCGTAAAAAAAATTTTGAAATCTGTTTTTTGATGCAAAATGTAAAAAAAGTATTTTATGAAAAATTTTAAACACCTGTGGTATAAAATAAATCTATAGAAACCTAGGTGGCCATCTTTCTTAAAAATATTCTCCTTATACCAGAATATTTTTAAGAAAGTTGGCTATAAAAAGTTGTTATAAAAAAAAGAAATAAATAAAATTCATTCATTCGTGGTTGTAGTGAACGAAAACATAAGATGATAAAATTTAAAATACACTGAACGAAAAAAAGTCCATATTTTATGAACTGGTTGCGATAGAACTTTTTTCTATCTGTTTTTAGAACAATCATAAGTGTAGCTATAAGCCGTTTTAGGGTTGTTCATTCTCTATTGCACACCCTGTATATTTTCAGACATATTCTAAACAAAAATTCACAGGGAAATGGTTTCGGGAGAAGGGCCCCAATCGAAAAAATGGCGAAAATTTCCATTTTTTTTTGGTTTCCCCATATTCTTAACAGTTGAGGAACGAAATTCAAGCTAAAAAAATAATGAAATTTCAGGAACTTTTCAGTTAGGAGTTTTTTTTTCAGGAATAGGATTATGACGATTACAACTAAACTTCAACTTTTTGAATCGTTATACCTAAAAAACGGTGGGTCTTAGGAAAAAAAGTGTCATGACACTTTTTATATATAATAATCTGGTCTACAATTCTTGCATTGAAAATTTTTTGATAAGACTTACCGTTTTGCTGAAAATCGTGAAAAACCAGTTTTTGTGACCTTTTGACCCCTATAACTCTTAACGCGGACACGATATCAATGTCGATTTTTCACATCTTCATAACAAAGCCGTCATTAAGCTGTATACCAAAATTCAGCCCAGTAGGAATCTTTCCGCAGATTGGGCTTAAAAATGACTAAAATGACTGGGCTAGTAGTGTAAATATAATAAAAATATAAATAAGTCGATGGTGGACTTTCCTGGGTAAAAGCTATACTGATATGGAATCACATTGGAGACGAATGGCTTCAGACTTAAAAGCCATGTTTAGGGAACTGATACCTTAATAGTAAGGGGAGTTCAGTAAGTTTTCTTTCTCAAGGATCTGGAAATGAATGGCGAAGTTCCATTTTGCGGGTCAACGACTGCCTATAAATACTGTTTGGCAGTATGGCTGCCAGCTCCAAAAGCCTCATTGGACTTAAATTTGGATACTAATTTCTACTAAATTGTTGACCTTCTTCGTCCAATTCAAAGGTTCAATATTATTGTAGAAGTGATTTTTATATGCCTGGGATGTCTTTTTTTTCCTGGTAAACCTTCGAATCTCATTCCTTCAATAGCATCACTTTATTTCTTAAATTGTTTCTTTTTCGTATTGTCTCTTTTATTCTGAGAACACAGTATTCCTGTGTATTTTTTGTTTACTTCTTTGGCAGCTCTGGCCCTTCTTTGCAATCCAACTTTGTAAGCTTCCTATTTAAATGCGTGTTCTTGCCAACATTTGTCATCAAATTAGGGCTGTCTTTGTAATGGCCTATAGTGGAACACAGAACGTGCTCTCACTAATTTTCAATAATTCCCGCTGACAAAAGGTTATTCGAGATTCGATCGGAAAAAGATCTATTTTGATTTTGATAACATCGTCCGACGTTGAACTTCCTATCAATTAACCTGATTTGCACTTGGTGTCGTTCAGGATATACATATTTCCCGACCGAACTTCTCTTCTAAGCATCCAATATTTTTTTTTTTTTTTTGGTATTTTAGTTCAGCTAAATTGGTAAGATACTTTACAAAGTACAAGCAACGTTAAATTTATGTACCTATGTACTTACAAATAGATAGAAATAAAAAAAAAATAATACCTTTGAAAACGGTCTAACTCAAAACGATTAATAACAGCTCCATTAGAAGAAGACCTAAAAATATTTGTGTGCCCTACCCTACGCGTACTCGTATAACCGAACCGTTTATATTATTTCAATATTTCTAATTTTTTTTTTTTAAATTGTATCCTTTTTTTGTGAACGTAAAATTCATTTATAATTCCTCACCTTGGACACGTTCAAAAGAGCACCTTTCCAGAGGTTAAAGGACACCAACTAATGATGTTGGTATAAAAGAATGCCGATAAAACTTCCGCATGCTATACAAAAGCGCTACACGGCTTGAACGGCTGTGCATCATCTTAGTGTTTACATTTCGAATTACTAAAGTGGCGATTATCGAAGATATTGATGTGCGGATGAGTGCACATTTCCCCCTCCCTCTTCAAAAATACAAAAAAAAAAAAAAAAAAAAAAAAAAAAAAACATACCATCTTTGGGATTAAAGAAGATGAGCAGCAGATGAGAAATACATTTACTTTGACCTTATGTATTGCACGGTTAATCCTCAAGAGATAAACGCACACGGAGAGTCTTCTTGCGAAGACCGCATCAAAAAGTCTGGAAAAATAAATACAAAAATAAACATACAGAAACGAAACGAACCGAACTCCCAAGACCAAATCGATAGAAAGACGACGACGGACGTCTCTGACTCCAACGACGAGACGACCACAACGAAACGATGCTGTGCGAGATGCAATGACGACGATGATGGCCAATGAAGCTGGCAGAAGAGTCATTGCAATAGATAGGAATTTTACATTTAAGCGTGTGGCGAATTAATATTCAACATGATCTGAGGAGCAGAACAGGTTGTCCTCATAATCAACTTTAATGATGATCTTTACTACTTCACCCACTATCAAGTGATGTTAATGTTTCCTGCTGCCTGTTGATGCTTTGCTTGCCTTTGCCTGGCATGACCACGACCAGGTGGGAAGGAAGTTCATGTTGACTATATGTTTCGTTTTAATTGTTTGGTCACGGTGTGTTTGTTAGAACTTCTCAAGGTATATCATCAAATCCAATCGCACAAAGTTCTTGAACTATTAGATTTTTTGAGCTTCGTGAGAAAAATTTTTTTTTGACAAGTTTAATAATAAAGTTATGCCGAATAATAAAATAAGCTATTACAACACATACAAGAAGATACAAATACAAATTTCTGCTAAATTCTTTATTATTATTTCATCACATTTACAAATAAACACAATTTTCGTATTATAACAAAAAATTTCCTTAAAAGTCCTTAATCATTTGTTACAAGGAGCATTTCCACCTAGTATATTTGTCAAATTCAAAATGTTCATCAACGTAAATAGAAGCATTCGTTCGGCACTATACAGCACCATGGTACAAAAGGATACAATTGGCTGGAAAGTTCAAAATTTATGTATAAATTATTTCTCTTTATATCCTTTTATGACTTACCCAGAGTAAATAAAGAGATAAGACTAAAATTCTCTCCACAACTACTATGAATAATGAAAATCCTGTCAAGATACCTAAGATGGTTATCAGCGTAAGAACTTCCACCAAACGAACAGCAACAGCCATTTTTTTTTTAATTTATTTATTTAACACTTTAAATTTATCATTAATTCCAAAAGGATACAAAAGTTTTATTTAAAAAGTTGAAGTTTCTATAATCAATTTTGCAAAAAACATGGCAATGTTTTGTGATGATTATTTTTTAAACGTAGTTAAAGTGACTAATTTCCGGGGCGTTTTCTCTTTTAAGATTGAACAAAAAATCCAATAATATTTACCAAGCATCTTACCTGTATTGATACAAAAAGAAGACATTTTTATCACAATTACAATTGGATGAGAAAATTCTTACCATTAAATGACAAATTAGTGCAATTTTTTCACAAATATAAAATTCCAAATTATGAAGTCCCATATGATGGATTGAATGAAAAATTACCTTAAAAAGTTCCCAATATTATTTATTGGACTTTGAATGATGGACTTATTAACTTACCACAACAGTTGTTATTATTAACAATGGCCATAAAATTGACATTACTAGTCGAAAAGTGAACTTCATCGTGTACCAGGTTAGCATAAGTAAAACAATCTGAGCGAACCAAGTTGATGTTGGAATTTGAGAAAATGAATTTAGCCATTTTGAAAATACATTGACCATTGGAATATCCTTTAAGAAATAATATTGTTTTGTCATGTATTCAAAAAAATAATTAAAAACTTTCAATTTTTTGATTTTTAAAATACCGTGAAATTGGGTTCTTGAACATTTTCACTATAGGCAGACATTTTTAAATACAACAAATTTAATGCAATTTTTAGATTTCACAAAAAAATTTATAACTGAAGGATGAACTTTAACAATTTTTTTTTTTTTTTTAAGATTTTCAGAATATCACATAATTATTTTGTGATAGATTTTTAAAAGTAAACAAACAAAAAAAGTTTGTCTAGACTTTGGTGCAGTGAAAATTCTATCAAGTTAATATTTGTACTAAATTTCGTGTGAAAATATTTAAAATATGTTTAATAATGCCGCATGACGTTTTATATAAAGCACATAAGCCCCATTTTTTGGTATTTTTTAGGATAGTGTTTTTAGTTACACTTAAATACCTGCCTAATAACATACTTAAGAACTTTTTTGTTTTCACCTTTCATTCAACTAAAAAAAATCCTGAGAAAATGCTTTTCTCCAACACGTAGTGGCTAGTGGCCTTACCCCTAAGTACGTAATCTTTTAAGGCTTATGAATAAATATCATTTAGAGATCAAGTAATTATCTTACAAAATCAATTGGTAAAATTATTTATTTGATCAGCGATAGACATTTTATATGAGATACCTTAAAGCTTATTTTGATTTTCAAAGAGAAATGCGTAAGAAACAATATTGTAAGAACAAATCAGCTTCATTTCGTATTTGGCTTTCTAGTACATTTTCCGATAAGACCTTTCATCACTGAACCAAAAAGGTACATAAAATTAATGAATTTGTACATTAAATTAATGTAAAAATTCATGGCAAATGAGCCAATGTAAAAATTCATTAAATTTAAGAATCTTTTTAAGAACAAATTCATAAGGGAATGAATATTTCTTAAAAATTAAGAATAAGTTCTTAAATTTTATGAAAATAAACTCCGTAAAAATTTGAATGAAATGTTGCTTAAATTTTATGAAAAAAATCATAAAAACTATGAATTTTTCTTAAAGTTTTATGATTGTTTTCATAAAATGTAATACACTTTTCATTAAAATGTATGCATTTATTTATATAGATGCATATTATAATATACATTACCATTCCAAGCATTTAATTTGTTCCTGAAAAAAATTGTATTCCAATCAAACAAATAGCAAAAGAAAAAGCCCAAAATCTAAAACAAAGAAATGAAACTGTTTTTAAAAATAAAAGAAATGATTGAGTTTAAACGTTATAAAAATGTTTTATTGTTCACTTTTACTATAAATATCACTATAAATTTATTTTTTAATTTAATTTTTCTTTTTTAATTGATGTATCATCTGGAAAGATAAAAAAAAAGTTTGTATTAGTAAAATGACTATGTACTATTTGGTTCAAAAAATCGAAATAGAAGGTAGAATTATCTTTTACCTTATTGTAATCGGCAGCATTAGGTTCTGCAGCTGAAAGAAAAAACAATACAAAATTGAATAAGTTGGGGAAAAATCACAATATAAAAAATTTAAGTAGACATAGCATTATATAAAATATTATGAGTAATGTTGATAATATTACGTTAAAATAAAATTTAAATATTTAAAGGAATTAAATAACATGCAACACTTACTAAATTCTATGTTTTCCAAACATGATGTGTTTGCTTTATTTTGCAATGACAACTTCGGGTGTACTGGATCTGTTGCAAATAGCCTTTAAGATGGTTTTTACGGTGCAGTTTTAAGTGCCCTTTTGCCGGTTCTATTATATTTCGTTTTTTTTTTTCGAAAATAACATGGTCTTAAAATGAAGATTACTCACGTGCCTACTCGTTTCACAAAAGTATCTAAATTATGTACCTATAACAAAAATTTTTTTAAATATATTTAATATATAAAAGAAAGAAATATTTAACAAATTATGTTTTTATACTTATCTGAGTATATGGGGAAGAGGCAACGGGAACCAACAATAATTTACACTGTTGAAATGTCTTATACTCTAAAACTAAACACTGTTTATAATAAATATTGTTTTTTATTCACAAACTCGTTTTGACAACGACCGTCCACTTTGAATATCAGATATAAAACTAAATCTGCAGAGAAAACCTTCTGAGGCATAGATTCAAAACAACAGTTATTATTTTCTAGATTGATGAAAAAATACATAGACCTTAAGAAAATATACTTAAACACTCATAATATTTAATGAATTAATTCTTAACTTTTGGAAAAATATGAATTTCGAACATAAAAAGTATGAACAGATTCTTAAATTTTAAGAATAAGTTCTTAATACTGAATACAGGATAACGGTTAAATATTCGTTATTTTCGATTAATGAAAAAATACATTCATTTTAAGAAAAAATACATTAATTTTTAAGAAAAAAATACTTTAAAACACAAAATTTATGAATTTCTTACCAATGAAATTTTGAAAAGAGATTTTTCAATTTTAGAAGGGAAAAAAAGTCAATTATAAAAATTATTTTAACTCATAATACAAATGAATGCAAAATAATAGTGAATTTCGTTTATAAAGATATGTACAGATTCTAAGATTCAGCAAAAAATTCTTTCCAATTGGATCTAGAAGTTTATGTATTTATTCATAAACTTTCGTATTCGTTCTTAAAAAAAATTCATAAAATTATTTTCCATAGGAAAATTTTAATGAAAACTGATTCTTAAATTGTATGAATCTTTCTTAAAACTAAACTTTTTTTTTAAGAATTTGTGCTTAAAAATGAATTTTTCTTAAAAATGTATGAATTTTGGTTTATGAACGAGATTCATAGTTTTTAAGAATAATACTTTTTTCAGTGCAAAAATACCTACCAAAAATTCGTGTTGGTCCCCGGTCTAAGCTAACAATATTCTTCTGTGAAAGTGAAGATTTAATATTTTGAACCTTCACTTCAACCAAAAATGTATACAATAAGTTTACCAAAATAACAATTTTATTAGCTTCATAACTTTTCTTTATGTAGGGAGAAGAAGATGTAAACTCTTCTTTTTATATCATGAATTGAATTAAATATAGCTTGTTAAGTACAATAAAACCTTTGAAAAATGATGACAAACAATCTTGAAATTTCATATCGGTCACAACTCTTAGGATTTCATTGAAAAGAAAAATTGTTGACATTTTTTTTAAACAAACATTCATTTTCACTTTTTGTCTGAACGTCATCCATTCATCTCGCCAAGTGTTTATCTTTTGGTATACTGGTTAGCTCTTCTAAAAAAAATGCCTCGGTGAATTCTTCTCAGCTGATTGAGATTTTACTCTCAAAACCAGGTAACTTCAACCCAAGTCGTTGACCAACTTTTGCCAATATAATTTGCCCATTGTTTCATCTACTTGACTCTTGTCCAAACTGATTATTATAACTGATAATGATAACCCCTTTGTTAGTTTGGTTAGGTGTACCTCTGCCTATGGAACCACAGTACAACAAATGGGCATTTTATTTGCACGCGCGGTTACACTTTCTTTGAAGGTCGCCCCAGTTAACCAAATATGTATGAATGGTGCACTTCCACTGCCATTGCCGGCCGGTTTGAGTCAAAGCAAGATATTTTGTCCAACTTATTTCACAAAGCCATACCATCTACCATCATCCTCTTATACACTGGGCTTATGGAAGTACTACAAACTGCTATATTATAGTGACTTCTGAAATTGGCGAGCGGCTTTGGGTGCGCACTCGCAGCTCGCAGGTACAATACCAATTATCCGACTGCTTGCTGCTATGTTGAAAGAAAATGAGAGTTGTCGTTCGAGAGCGGAACAAGTTTGATCTGAAAGTGAGTTTAACGCAGATTTATACACATTGAAACAATAAGAGTGAAATTGGTGGGTAAATCGGAACTTAAACTCGCTGGGGACACTGCACCGCACAAAATCCAAGGGATCTAAATGGAAATTTGCAAGATGAGTATCTCTTTGGGAACGTGAAACCGTATTTTTTTTTTATTTTTGTATATAATGCAAACTACTTGGCAAGACCAAGAAGGAGAACAAAAATGATAATGGAATTTTAATTTTATCAATGGCTTGAAGCTAACGAGCTGTACCTCTGAGAATGGGATATGCCTTAAGCAGTTCAACACATCTTTCGCAAAAGGTAGTTAGGTACCAGAGAAAGTCGTCCATGGACGGGGTTTTGAGTTTTAATCCGTGGGTGGAACAAAGTGAATCCTTTTTTGTTGTTGTAGGTATAGAATATAATTGAGATGTCGAAACGAGTGTAAAAGGAAAACAACGAAAAAGGCTTTTTAATTTGGATAATAAATTCGTTGTCTCTTCAAAAAATCCGTAGTTAACTTTTGAACAAGTCCATTTACTCCTGTCAGAAGAATGAAGATTTAAGACTTTATGTAAATAACAATGAAGCTTAAGCTTTTGTTTTTTTTTTTTCAAAATTCATAAGTGTTTCGGCATTATTCTCAGCCTTGAAAAGAAAGTTTTACAATGAAGACTAGTTGAACTTATTAACTGCTTGTTAAACCTTTTTTCACCTAATCTTTTTCACTTTTAAAAAACCTGCTTAGAAAGAAGTTGTTACATAAACTTAACGTCCATAAAAGACGTACTTGTTTATGCTAATTAAGACTCTCCATGTTGTTGACTGAAATTCTAAACCGCTTCTTTGTTCAATTTATTCAAGAAAAACTGCAAGTTTTTTCTTTGTTCTTCAATCTTCACTTAGCTTCCATATATCTTTTTTTTTCTATAATGGCTACAAGTACTTCTGAAAAGATTTACATGTGAACTCAAAGCTTACGACAGCTAAAATTATGAAACATTTTGTGTGCTACTCCCAGATCCATTCCTGGAAAATATTCAAAAGCGCCAAGCGCCAACAGCGCACCCACAATATACTCTATGATGGTGGCTATAACAAGACTTAACCATTTTAAGCGACTGTCATGCAGATTGCGCAGACACCCTCAGCAAAATACAAAACAAAAAAAAAAAACAAAAACAACACAAATCCCAAACTAGAACCAGGTGTCTGGGTGTTGTGTGACATGAAGGTCATTCTTGTTTGGGATCTTGCAATAAATCAGGGACCAAATTCAAATAGAAAAAAAAATACAAAAAACAAGATGTCGTGACTTCATTATTTGAGATCATTCTCTCTCAATGCAACTGTTGCAAATTTTTTTACTCTGGTTTCGATATATATATATTTTTTTTTAATTTTAAGGACTTTGGGTTTTCGTCTCTTATTGACGTCTATCTTGGATTTTGGGGAGACCTCTAAGGTTTTGAGCTCGTAGATACATTTAAGGTGGTAGATTTGGGTGTGACTTTGCAAATTAATGGACTTACATATGGGTTTGAAGTTTTTTTTTTGCTCTATATTAGGTCTCACATCATAATTGATACATAAAGCATGGAGTTTTTTTTTTAAATTGGTGAACAGAATGGGATATTGATTAACTTACAATGATTTTTATCTCAAAATCAAATATGGGTGTGATGTTGTTATTTTTGGGTGGGTACTTAATCAAATTAAAAATGGCTTGGCACTTTTAAAATGGGAATTTCTATATGGCAACCCTATTTTAAAGGACAAAATGTCACAAATAGCAATTTTGTCATATCTTTGTAGTTCGATCACATTAGAAAATTTTCCAAAAACCAAAGAAAAGCCAAAATAGGGAAAATAAAATAATGTAAGAAATATGGCAACCCTATTTAAATTTAAAAAAAAAAAAAAACAGATAAGTAAAAGTTTTTATACATAAAAAGGCTTAATTTTAAAGCAAACTTTAGCTGGCACTCTCTTCTATCTGAAAAATGTTGGGTTCCATCTCTTAAACACAAACAAGTACTCGGCAACCCTACTCAAATGCTAAAACACACTTATTTATCAGCTGAAATGTTACATCTGATTTTTTTGTAAGACCTTCTTCTCTTTGAATCTTTTGGTTTCAGATCATTGTTTTTATTTAGTTTACAACAAAAGCAGAATCTCGCTTTGTTATTGTAAAGCTAAAAAATACAAAGTTCTGATCTGGATCACGGGAATAATACAAATATATAAAAACGGCTGGTTCGCACGTACTTGCTCTTGCAGTTCAAATGTTAGTTTAGTTGTAGATTTTATGAGATGGCTCTATATAAATTTTTTTTAAAATTTGATATTGGGGAAAAGCCGACATTTAGGGCAAAATTTTGTTAAATGAAAAAAATATTTTTATTTGACTTTTTTTTGGAAAAAATTAAAATGCAGTTTTATTGCAATCACTTTAAATATTATGTCTCCAAAGTTTAATCAAAATCTTTAGAGCCGTTTTCGAGTTATTTGGTATACGTAAAAAATTTGTATGGGAGGTACACTTTCTAAGCGAGATATAAAAAAATAAAAAAAAAATAAACTTTCAGAATTCCATAAAAATCATCTGTACCAAATTTTAAGAAATTTCGTCCACCCGTTTAGGTTGTGTAGCACAGAAGCACGGACGAACGGACGAAATTGCGAGACCCACTTTTTCGGGTTTCTCCATCATCGTAACGTTGGTCTTGACTAAAACCTCAAATTTGATTTTGACAGGAAACTAATACTTGCCCTATAGAGCAAGTAAAAAGTGTCCGAAAATGCATTTTATATTAAAAATTTTTAAAAATCTTGTTTTTTTTATCAATAGGTACTCCCTGCTAACAATTTTGCTTCTATAATGCTTTACAGAAGCAACAATTGCATATTTAAAGCTTTATAAAACCAAAATTGTTTGTCGGACTGGTCACACCCAAATACTTCACATATTCCTGTCTGGTCTGCAGCTATCCAAGCCTCAAAACTCTTGATAAAAAAAGGCGTTAGTGGTAGGTAAAAAAAAGTTGTTTTTATAAAATTGCTTCTTATACGGAAGTGGCTGAAAGACCATCGAGAAAAAAATATTCTAGTCAAATACTTAAATTATTTTATGCGAGGAAAAACAAAAAAGTCAAATAAAAAGTTAAAAAGCTATCAAATTCATTGTTTGTTTGTGATGTATGATCTGTGAAGTAGGCCCTAATTTTTTTTACTCAAATCAACCTATTATTCCCATTATTTTTCTTGTATGTTTCATTTCTCAATATGTTGGACCTTTTCGAAAAGTAAAATACCTCGTACCAAATTACAACTATGCTTCAGGTGGTTTTACGAGTATTTTTTAAATGCCATTGATAAACCTTTGGAACTGATAAACCCCTTGGGATGCTTAAGTCCGTCAAACTTGTGTACTTACTTAATGCACTTAATTCATTGTAGACTACAAAAGAAAGTCACACAATATCCATTATTATCTCTTTGTTTGATATGAAATATTTGCACACAATATTAAATGATTTCTCAGACAAAGATTATGTTTGAATATGAAGGGTTTTATATAGGGGATTTACTGCATCTTATCTCTCTTATCAAAAACTTCATCACTTTTTAAGATACTGGACTTTAAAAAATAAACAATTGATAATTCAATTGCTGCCACTGGATGAGTATAAAAACTAAGAACATCTAAAGCAATGCATCATTAAACATTATAACTGTTTAAAGGTAAGATTGACAAAATGGTCCTCTCTTTAATAAAACCTAAATATATTTTTCGTTTCAGATGAAGATTATATTGATTTTATCCTTAATGGCCACTCTAGCATACTCTGCTAAACTGCAGAGCAATCGCCCAGTCTATATTCTCGAATTGCTTCGTTCACGAACCTTAGCTGATGACTTCAAAGATATCAAAGCTCTAATTCCTCAACGTGAACTAACTGATCTTATTCGTAGATATTTGACTAAAGATTCTGAATTTCAAAAAATCATACTTTATTTTGGATCTCCTGATGTTTACAAAGCTGGTGAATTAATTGGAAGTCAACCAGAAATTCGCGAACTTTATTTATGGCTTAAAGAACAACTTATTTCTGGATCGTTGAGCGATCTTTCTGAAGAAAGTTATTCCCAAGAATTTGGAAATCTTCTCAATTATAATCCAAATAAACAAAAAAAACTTCGTGGTTGGAAAGGATTTATGGACGAACTTCTAGCAATTTATCCTAGAAAAGAAATTCGCAATTTAATTCGTGACAAAGTTGCTGCTAATGGTGTTTTTGCTGAATTTTGGAGTAAAGTTATTGCATTGAAACCGGTTTATGAGAGAATTTTAAAGACTGAAGAATTAATCAAGGTTATTGGAAGATTGAATGAGCTTGGAGTTGATACTAAACAATTGGATCAATTGATTCGTGAGGACTTTGAATGGGGTGGAGGAATTCAGGGTAAGAAATTGTGGGGAAATCTATGGGAAAATATTAAACTTTAATCTTAACAAAGCTTGAAGATCATACAAGCAATCTATTACTTTTTTTCTTACATTTTTAATCACCATAAATAATAAAAGTTGTATTTTAGTTTTGTTAAGAATACATTGAATTTAATAAAGATATCATACTTACTATACCAAACCTGAAGTTTTTGAAAACAAAAAAAATTTAAAAAAAAAATTACGCATACGCCCGAGTGAACGATTTTTTTTTTTTTTACAAAATTCCTGTAGCACTGTAAATTCTATTCCTTAAAACCTTTTTAAACAAAGTAAAGAAGAAGTCCTAGTAAATTAAAATTCTAAACATGCATTAACAATTACATCAATCGTCATGAAGTAATAAACACCTATAGTAGTTACATTACGACTATGATGGCAACTTCTATCCACTATAAGTAGGTACCGGAAAAAACCTAGTAAGTTTCACTCTATACTACTCCCTGGTGTTGATTCAAGCTGTGTAACGGTATAAATTGTTCTAACAAACCTCACTCACGTGTAATGTTTTGCTGTTTACTTGAAACGCAATCTGCTAGCGCATAGTTTGTGCAGTGCAGTGCAGTGTTGCTGCAGCATGTACATCAGTTTACTGTGCATATTCAATAGGCACTGGTCCATGGTCAGTTTCTTATAAAAAGAGTAAGTAAGTTAAAAAGCAGGTAACAAGAGGGGAGATTGGGTAGAATGTGTTGTATAGCTTTAGCTGATTAAACAGCCGCACGAATGCCAATGCTAATATTATCCCTTGTCTTGGATTATCAGTTTGCCATCTTAATGTTGATCGATACACGAAACTGTCCAACTGCTAATGGATGGAAGGATTGCCCTGGTTTTTTTTGTTCATTCAATGATGTTGTGCAGCGGTTAGGTAAGGTACTAACAACTGGTGTTGAATTCTGCGACTTTAAGTTAGTAGTGTTATTGACCATTTGGGTGTTTCATATACCTACTACTTCCGTGTTTATGTATGTGTTAAAAAATATTCCCTTCCTAGTTTGTTTGGACTTCTTCTTGCCTTTTTCTGAAAAAAGGGAAGTTTTTGTCAAATAGGATTTCGATGGCAGAATTCAATTACTCCCTTTAATTAATTAAACTTGTCCTTATTTGAAAAAGACGGCAATCTTCAAGTAGTTGTACTTGTACCTACAAGCGACTAAATGCCTATATGCAGTTAAAAAAAAATTGAAAAAAAAAGTTTATCATTTTATTTGCCATTATTATTTCTCCATTTCCAGATTTATAACGACGAAGACACATGAACTCGATTTTATTTGTACACGCTTACATACATTTGCGGATTTGAATTAACATTTGATTTCGATTTCATTGTGTAGCTTCATCACTGGGATAACTCTGAAGCTGAAAAGCATACAACATGATGTAGCTAGTTGCGCAGCACACTTACTTTACCTACCCTGAATTGGCGGAGCGGAGGAACTTTTTTGATGGTTCTCCTCTCTGCTTTCGATTTTGTGACTTCATGCACGATCATGCCCTTACTGGGTGCCGGTAACCTATTTACTTTTTATGGGCCTAGTCCATCGGTGAATTTGTTAGTTGTTAGTTTATTTTTTTCAATTTTATTTTATTTTTTTTTTTTTTTCAATTGAAAACAATGACCTGATCTTTGATCGCCAAAGTATAGTTGAGGAGCTACCTTTATAGGTTTAGGTACAATTTTGTGTCTGTTTTTGGTAAACTAACTAGTAGTGAAATTTTTTGTTATAGAGCACATCCCATTTGGGAATAGTAGGTGTATACTCGTACACATGGCGGTCGTATATATAAATGGTTTGTGGGTGAATCAAAAGGGTTTCTTTAAATGGATGCATATAAACGAACGAAGGAAGAAAAATTTTGTTTTTGGGGGAGAGATAAAATCACTTCGGCCATTACCATGTTTGGGGTTTTCCCAGGGCCCTCAAATGGGTTTTGAGATTAAACTGGAGAGTTAACTAATTAACAACAAATACAACAAAAATATTTTTTTAAATGGATGTACATTAATTAAGGATGCATATTTTTTTTTAGCGAAAATTCATTACCATGTACAATTGACAGCGTTCAGAGATAGAAGAGGGAATTAAATCAAATTTTTGATCTCTGTTGTTATTGTTTCTTTTTATTTCGAGTCTTAGAAAACTACGACAGGATTTAGTCCCCCGCATGAACTCATTTTAATCCATCAAAAATGTATTGGCAATGCATTTTGTTATATTTTACTAACCATACATACTTCAAGTATGTGGGGACACTCGGGTGTATGTGTAATATTTTTTGTTGTAGTGAGGCGGCTTAGCATTAAAAAAGAGTTCAATCGTGCACTTTGTGATAAAAGCATGAAATTAACATCGTTGGTAGTACTCAATTTAAGAGTTATTTTGAGATATTGGGCCACCTTGTATTCCATTCGGAAGGGTAGATACAAGACTTTTTCTGTGTTGCACTCGATTTGTTGCATATCGTAGTATAGGCAATGAAATATTGTATTAATATGATACATGATTTCGAGGTATTTTCTAACGCCCGATCGAATAAAATCAATACCAAAATGTTTCGACCATCATGTAAAAAGTTATTGGACTCTTTATGAATTGTCTTTTACTCAAAGAGCAAGAGTCAAAATATTATCAAGTACTCCTTGAAAAAAAGTGGTAGGTTGATAGAATTTCGTGTGGACGTTTCATATACCATAGAAAAAAATAATAAAATATGTTCATCAAAAAATTTCAGGTCAAAGGGTGTTTTTTTTAGCGAGAAAGAACACTTTTGAAATGGTACCATTGCAGCACATGGAAAATTTTTGCATTTTTTTTAACCGCATATATATTTTATACATCGTATGAGAATCAAAAATAATCAAAAAATGAATTATATTTACCATGAAACATTGAATTTTCATGCAAAACTTAAATTGCTTGCTTTTATTTTTTATTGAATTTTCATACAAATTAATGTTTTGAAGGAGTGAGGTGCAAAAGTAAAAGTATGAAAAATAATTGTGCAGTTTGTGATAAAAGGATCAAATTAATAGGATTGTTAGTACAATATGTAACCCTCATTTTAAGATATTGGGCCTTTTAATATTTCACCTATGAGGATGTACATGAGCCATCTAATAATCACAAATTTCACAAAACTTCATTTAAATTGCTTTCTGTGCATCGTTATAAACATCTTCAAAGGTAAAATATTAAGTGGCCCAATATCTTAAAATGAGGGTTATATATTGTACTAACAATCCTATTAATTTGATCCTTTTATCACAAACTGCACAATTATTTTTCATACTTTTACTTTTGCACCTCACTCCTTCAAAACATTAATTTGTATGAAAATTCAATAAAAAATAAAAGCAAGCAATTTAAGTTTTGCATGAAAATTCAATGTTCCATGGTAAATATAATTCATTTTTTGATTATTTTTGATTCTCATACGATGTATAAAATATATATGCGGTTAAAAAAAATTCAAAAATTTTCCATGTTTTGCAATGGTACCATTTCAAAAGTGTTCTTTCTCGCTAAAAAAAACACCCTTTGACCTGAAATTTTTTGATGGACATATTTTATTATTTTTTTCTATGGTATTAGAAAAGTCCACAATAAATTTTATCAACCTACCACTTTTTTTCAAGGAGTACTTGGTAATATTCTGAATCTTGCTGTTTGAGTAAAAGACAATTTATAAAAAGTGCAATAACTTTTTACATGACGGTCCAGGCATATTGCTATTGGTTTTATTCGATCGGGCGTTAAAAATTACCTCGAAATCATGTATTATATTAATAAAAAGGTTTCATCAGCTATACTATGATATGCAACAATGCGGGTGCAACACAGAAAATCTCTTGTATCTACGCTCCTGGATGGAATAAAAAGTGGCCCAATATCTCAAAATAACTCTAATATTGAGTAATACCCATGATATAAATTTCATGCTTTTATCACAAAGTGCACGATTTAGATGCTAAGCCGCCTCACTATTGTCAGGTTAAAATTTCTTAAAAATTGAAAACGAAAACAATTTCAAGCGTGATAAAAGAGAAAACGAAAAATGAAATGTGTACCACAATAAAAATTCCCTTCAAAATCTGCACATTTCTCTTCGTAAACAAAAAAAAAAAAAAAAAAACACCCTTTTATTAAAAATGTATAATTGTTGACCTCTTTCGATTCAATGGCTTTTAGATATATTAATGTGACATTATTACTAAATTTTAACTGTGTACTATTTTTTAAACTGATTTTTGATTATAGTTTGGAAGGTTCTTCACAAAAAAAAAAAACCTTTTTATTCAAAGACTCATTTTATTTTTGATTTTCAAGACAAATAAAAATGTTTACTAAAGTTCTTAAAAGCACTACATGAATAATTTATTTTTTTTACAACCTGAAAAGCACTCTTTCATCCATGGAGTTTTTTTTTTTCAATAAGCCCTCTTCAGTTTAAAAAAATAAAAACGATATCGCTTATCGACATCGACATAGATTTTTACTTGTTCTTTTTTAACTTTGAATTCGAAATTGGAATATTAAATTCTATTACGGCCAATTTCTTCAATGTTTTCTGCACGTAAGAAATTGATTGGAAGATCTAGGGCTATATCAGGTATGAATGTAACTTAACTCATAATTGGCTTCTACCATTGTCGGGCCTTGAGAAATGCAAATGCAGAACGTCCTTGTAAAGACCATCTTTCTTGATTTGGTTTTCACTTTTAGAAAGATCGAACAAAGTCGATATACTTTTTTGGTACTTCTTCATCAAAAAGTGTTCTTTTGTCTATTCTTCCCGTTCTTGCATTGCATTTGTCACTTCAGGTTTTTCTGGTAATTTTTAAAAATCATTCAAAAAATTAAAATCACAAAAAAAACTTGTCAAACGAAACAACGCCAAAGAAATTACTAAATCTGGCAAATTTCTCTTAAAAAAAAATAAAATCTTTTGCTTTTATTCGAGTCCTAACAGTTAGACTACCGATTTTGAGGTTCTAACAAATACCGAGTCCTAACTAATACTCGGTACCAATATGCTAGGGCTTAGTACTTTTGTGAAGAAATCAGTTGGTACCGATTTGAGTACTAACGATTGGTATAATAACCAGGTCCTAGCTGATTTTGAGGAGCTAGCTAGTACCGAGTCCTAACTAGTACTCGGTCCTAAATTGACAGTTCTAAAGCTTAGTACCTACCTGAGTCAAGAAATGAGTTGGTACCGATTTGAGTACTAACTTTTAAGAAATCGGCCGTTAGGAAAGTATATTTTGGTTCAACAAAAAATAAATATTTAAAAAATATATGTATATTGGTAACAATATAACGATACAATAGTCATTTTGTTATGCAAATAAATAGGAAAGAGTCAAAATAGTGCTAGAATAAACAAAAAATCCAAGAAAGAGCATAAAAAAAAGCCAAATGTATCTAATTAATTTGATACTTTTTGGACTTTGTTTTAAAAATGTTTTGAATTTTGTTGATACAAAGTTCAAACTCCTTTCTAACATCAATTAAACTTAATTTCTAGTTTATATTCTGCTTTGAAAAAGAAAATTTTCGAGCTAGCATTTTGAATAAAACAAAAGATCGCAGTTTTTTCGCATTTCCCATACTAGTTCACCCAGTCGAAAGTTATAAGTTAACAAGTATACAAACAAACGAATTGAGAACCTCCTCCCGTTTTGAGGTCGGTTAAAAAGGTCTCCGAAATCGGGCATTTTTAGATATTAACAAAAAAAAAAAGTTTAACAATGTTGTCAAGTGTATTAACTGAATGGTTACTGAGAAAAAAGAAAACAAATCAAAGAGAAAAAACTCTTCATCATTTTGATAAATTTTGTTAAATTGTTTTTGTTACTATTTAAAAACAACAAACAACTACACAAACAAACCATTGGAAAGTCTACTCTACACTGCAACAATAGTTTATTAAACTTAACTCTACACCTTTTAGGGGAATTTACAAAATAAATATTACAAAAATATTTTTTTTTTATTTATACAAATGATATAAATGAGACGATTTTATTTAAAAATAAATTGATTTTATCCTCCATGCAGTGTGGAAATAAAGAGGACGTTGTCATTGTTCTGCAGTTCGTAATCCAATTCACCCTACAAGAATAAAAGCACTGAGTTTACTCTAGAAAAGCAGATGAGTGACTCAAAATGATATCTTACCAAGAGCTCCCAATCTGTATCATTCACTAGCACAAGAATACCCGGTCGACTGAAAGGAAAATAATACAAATTTCATTGAATTATTGCAATTCCAAGAAGAATATAATAAAAACAAACGTAAGTATATTTTGCAACCTACACTGAATCATTTTGAATGAATAACTCTGGTCTTTCAGTTAGAATTGTGTCATGCATCCATTTGATGAAGTTCTTTAAGGTCCCTGAAATTTATCCAGATTATGTTAACTGAAATAAAGAGTTTCAATTTATAATTTATTTGTTTTCTTACAAGTTTTGCTGCCATCCAAAATTACTTCTCGTTTTTTAATGTTTCCAAATAGAAGCTCAGCACCGGCACTAAACAAAAAAAAAACTCATCAAGACAAAAGATCTTGTACATTTTAATGATTGTTATATTTACCTAAATTCTAATACTATTTTTAAATCTGATTTTGTCATTTTATGTTGTTAAATAAATAAGAAATTGATATTAAATTATTAAAGAAAAATATTTCTGAAAAATTCACGTGTAAAAAATTATAAACATATACGATACAAAAAGTACATCTGTCAAAAACAGCTGAGAAGAAAAAATATATAAACAAAACCGAAGTTGGATGTGGTTTGAACTGAGCTACAAGCAACATAAAGGTCATAACAGAATTTCCCTGGCGTTTTCTACATAATTTTTTATAGAAGAGCGCATTCACTTATGAATAGAATTTTCGCTATATTCAAACCTAATAGATTTTTGTAATTGTAACAAATTATACGATATCTGCTTCCAATTGTTTGTTATTAAGTGGCAGTGCATTGTAAATTAGACCTTTCGTTTTTAGTTTGTGAGGGTATTTTATTTTTTTTTTGTATACCAAAAACTGGGGCATATTATTTTTTATTCTGAAAGGTTGTGAAAGGGTACAAAACTTAAATAATATGGAAAAATTACCTAATAAAAAAGTCGGATTTCTTAAGAAAATAAATTTTATCTCGGTTATTTATGAAATATTCTCAACAATGTTATACCATTTTGAAAAGAGAATTGAACACACCAACTTTTAAGGTAACTTGCCGAAACATCGAAGTGCATTTTTTTTACACTACGGTTCATTGAATTAGAGTCATGTAAAATTTTTTAGTACTCAATCGGGCAAAAAAGTAATATTTGCTTTAAAATTGATGCAGCCGAGTTAAAAACAGGGTGACCATTTTTTCGACTCTTTTTCAAATGCCCATAGGTAACTCACAAAATATATAGCTGCGATTTTTTTTATTATTTTTCTGATAACTGTCACCACCTACCCTATCTTCCGTTTTCGTTTCGACGTTAACTTTTGGGACACCCTGTATAATGGTCAAAACAGACGTGCAGTTTTTTCCCTGCAACAAAATAAAAAACACGGGCTCTTGTGGGAGCACATCTGTTTTAGCCATAATAGGGTGCGTCACTTTTGTATGGCCAAAAAAAAGTACTCTTATTTTGCAAGAATGTAATAGTGGTCAAAAGTTTTATTAGGGTCTAAGGTTTCATAATATGTAAAAAAAAATTATAATATCGTTCGTCTTTGGCTCGCTCAAATCGGTTGATGTTGTTAAGAAAAAAAAAGATTTTATATGAAAAAATGATTTTTTTCCTTAGCTTATTTTTCGCAGCTTCTTTACTAACGGCCAAATTATATTCACTAGTTTAAAAAGTACATCTGGATGTAAAGAAATTGAAATGTCAAAAATAAATTCAAATCTATTATAAATTCTCTTTCTCACAGAAAAAATAGTCATTTTTAACTTTTTTTTTTAACTATTTTCATAGTTAAAATCGGGATAACTATTTTGGATTTGGATTTATTTTTGACATTTGACAATTTTACATCCAGATGTGTTTTTTAAACTAGTGAATAATATGGTCGTAAGTGTATAATTCCAACAAAAGCTCTCTAAAAATCCAAATTTCTTCGATTTCGATATAATCTGTCACACACCAACGACAACAGTGTTCAAAAATTGTTTTTTTGACAGATTTAGATCAAAAAATAAATTGATTTTTGTATTTTGTACCAAACGAAACCCCCATAAATAGTCGCAACAACAGTTTTTTGACAGATCTAGATCAAAAAACAAATTAATTTTTTTGCCAAACGAAAACACCATTAAACTGTGGAGTTAGGTAAGGCTTAACTACATACACCACTTTTTGAAAAAGTACAAAAGTGAAATGATTTTTTTTTCTGGCTATCGCAATTGATTTGGGATAAAGAGTATGCAAATTGTACTATACAAAAATGCGTTTGAAAATTTTCACTTTTGTACTTTTTCACTTTTTGAGCCAATGTAGTTAAGCTCAAAGGAACTGAAATGCTCATCTAGAGACAAATAAAAAATGCATTTGAAATTGGTATACAATTTATTTCAATGCAAGCCAAGTACGCAGATCATGCTAAAATTTAGCTGAGATTTTGTTTTCTATATTTCTTCGCTGTTCTACTATGCGCTAAATTGTGAAATATACAAAATATGTGCCAATGCATATTGAAGAATATAGAACGTACAAAATATTTGAACAAATCAATAGATCTTCCATTTCTGAAACCAAAACTTAAGATTTATGAAAATTTGAATGTAACCACCCGGAACAATAGCTTTAATTTTAAATATCGACTTTTCGAATCCATTTTCTGTATAGTGTCAAAAATTTTATAGTTCTTTAAAATTTGAAAAAAAAACTGCTTTTTTACTAAACGTATTCTCAGAAACGGTGTCTACTATATCATCAAAGAAATTTTTTATATCGATTTGAAATTCTTTATATTTATTTTTTTTCTGGATTCTGAAAATTTGGTCGATGGTGATTTTTTTTTTAATTTCAAATAAAATTGGTCATTTTGGGAAAGCATCCACAAAGTGACTTTAAGTTTCTTCCTGTTCCAATCAATCATGTTTACCAATTCTTAAATCATCACTTCTTATCGAGATTTTGCCTACAGCCAAAACTTTATTATAGATCGATTATGAAAAATTCCAAATTTAAAAATTATTTTCCAACGGAATATGTAGTCAGTATGTTTTTTTATTATCAAAAAAATATAAATTAAGACTTAGTACGGTTAACAACTAAAATAATAAATAACCTTATAAGCATTTTTCATGTTAATTGTGAACAGATGAAATTTTTCAAATGATCTCTTATAACTTCACCAGAATCACTTGAATCTTCCTCCACATCCTGCGGTTCGGTGTAAACAAATTTCTCCGCATCAGAATCCTCGTCATCACAATCACTATCATATTGCATTCCTTTCATTTCCAAAATATTATGCAATATGCAACAAGTTTTTATGACCTTAGGAATAAGTTTCACAGTCACTTTTAAAGGTTCTTGTAAGATCTTCCAACGACCTTTGAGTTTCTTAAATGTTTGTTCAGAAACCGAGGTAGATTTGCTCAGGTAATCATTAAACATTTCCTGTTCAGGGGTATTTACTTTAGCATATGGTTTCATAAGGCACGAATGAACAGCATCTTCTCGACGACTAATTAAATAGGCTGGTACAGGTATTCCATCGACTTCTCTTGTTGGCTAAAAAGAAGAGTAAAGATAAAAATAGTTCCACGTCTTCAAATGAACAAAGATTTACCATTTCAGACATTAATTCTTTGATTTTGGAATAATATTTTGTAAAGTGTTTTGGCTTTGTTAGTATGTCAACATCTCGAAACCTGAAACAAGTCCATTGTTAACTCATACGACGATCGAATGAAAAATAAGCTAAAACTTACAAGCAATTTGGATCAATAACACCCTGCAAAATCATATCCGTTGTATTATACCTTGCCACATGCTTCGAGAATCCCACAGCATGATTTGAAATTGATATTTGTGTTCCCTCGATAACCCCAAGGACTTGAGGCAGACCAATCTTATCCTCAAACTCTTGCATAACATCAGTAATCTCATCCCCCTCTGGCATACTAATGTATTCATTTTGTAATACTTTAGTCACAGCATCACAAAATTGGAACATTGATTTCTGTACACTCAGAGCATGTATGCCAAACTTATTGCCAATATTCAAATAAGGTTCATTTGTGGCAAGTTTGTACAAAGCGGCGGCAATTTTAGTCTCAATTGGTACCGAAGAACGTACCGCATTTGGTTTTGGTTTCAATTCATTATAAAGAACCTGACAAAGGTAATAATAAGTTTCTCTATTAACAGAGAACATTTCATTCCAAGATGTATTATTTACACTCTGTCTCATTGAATCCCACCAATCGGCATTTCGCTTTTTCATCCAAATCGAACGCCTTTTGCGAGTTCTTGTACCCGTTATGGTATTGTATTGAATAAATTCACTTAGAACTTCCTTTTTACTACCCTTCTTTTTTTTAGGGAATTCATTCATATATAACATTTCAATTGTATTCATAAGATTCAATTGATGGACACGAATGTTGGCTTCGATTTTACTGTCCAAACGATTGAGAAATCGTCGGCGGAGATAACGCATTTCCAAGTCATATTGTTTGTAGCATAGATTCATGCTGTTAAAATAGCCAACGCAGGCTTCCATTAGGACACGATTTTTTGTGTCCATTTTTAATAGTTTTTATAACTTTTAAAAATAAACAACATCAATTTTTGTTCACTTTGTTTAAAAAAATGAAATCAAATCTGTCAAAATTCAAAATGATAAATAATACAAAAAATAAATGTAGAAAGAGACATGCAAAATTCCAGTTTGAGTTATTTATTCCAGTTGGAAGTTGCTCAATGGTGGAAACATTTTAACTGTGCCCAGTCGTGGTAATATTTATTTGTGAGGTGAGTTGAAATTGTTCTAGAAAGGGCATATTTAAAGTGCCTACACTACACGTGTAGAAATTTGCTTAATGGAGATAATTTTTTTGTGTCGCGTTGTGTCGCGTTGTGTCGCGTTGTGTCGCATTGTGTCGTGATGTGTCGCAATGTGTCGCATTGTGTCGCATTGTGTCGCATTGTGTCGCATTGTGTCGCGTTGTGTCGCGTTGTGTCGCGTTGTGTCGCATTGTGTCGCATTGTGTCGCATTGTGTCGCATTGTGTCGCGTTGTGTCGCGTTGTGTCGCAATGTGTCGTTGTGTGTCGTTGTGTGTCGCATTGTGTCGCATTGCGTCGCGTTGTGTCGCCTTGTGTCGCATTGTGTCGCATTGTGTCGCGTTGTGTCGCGTTGTGCCGCATTGTGTCGCTTTGTGTCGCGTTGTGTCGCAATGTGTCGTTGTGTGTCGTTGTGTGTCGCATTGTGTCGCATTGCGTCGCGTTGTGTCGCGTTGTGTCGCATTGTGTCGCATTGTGTCGCATTGTGTCGCATTGTGTCGCGTTGTGTCGCGTTGTGTCGCGTTGTGTCGCGTTGTGTCGCATTGTGTCGCATTGTGTCGCATTGTGTCGCATTGCGTCGCGTTGTGTCGCGTTGTGTCGCATTGTGTCGCATTGTGTCGCATTGTGTCGCGTTGTGTCGCATTGTGTCGCATTGTGTCGCATTGTGTCGCATTGTGTCGCCTTGTGTCGCATTGTGTCGCATTGTGTCGCATTGTGTCGCGTTGTGTCGCGTTGTGTCGCAATGTGTCGTTGTGTGTCGTTGTGTGTCGCATTGTGTCGCATTGTGTCGCATTGTGTCGCGTTGTGTCGCATTGTGTCGCATTGTGTCGCATTGTGTCGCATTGTGTCGCATTGTGTCGCATTGTGTCGCATTGCGTCGCGTTGTGTCGCGTTGTGTCGCATTGTGTCGCATTGTGTCGCATTGTGTCGCATTGTGTCGCATTGTGTCGCGTTGTGTCGCGTTGTGTCGCATTGTGTAGCGTTGTGTCGCATTGTGTCGCATTGTGTCGCATTGTGTCGCATTGTGTCGCGTTGTGTCGCGTTGTGTCGCGTTGTGTCGCAATGTGTCGTTGTGTGTCGCATTGTGTCGCATTGCGTCGCGTTGTGTCGCGTTGTGTCGCATTGTGTCGCATTGTGTCGCATTGTGTCGCGTTGTGTCGCGTTGTGTCGCGTTGTGTCGCAATGTGTCGTTGTGTGTCGTTGTGTGTCGCATTGTGTCGCATTGCGTCGCGTTGTGTCGCGTTGTGTCGCGTTGTGTCGCATTGTGTCGCATTGTGTAGCGTTGTGTCGCATTGTGTCGCATTGTGTCGCATTGTGTCGCATTGTGTCGCGTTGTGTCGCAATGTCTCGTTGTGTGTCGTTGTGTGTCGCATTGTGTCGCACTGTGTCGCATTGTGTCGCGTTGTGTCGCGTTGTGTCGCGTTGTGTCGCATTGTGTCGTGATGTGTCGCAATGTGTCGCATTGTGTCGCATTGTGTCGCATTGTGTCGCATTGTGTCGCATTGTGTCGCATTGTGTCGCATTGTGTCGCATTGTGTCGCATTGTGTCGCATTGTGTCGCATTGCGTCGCGTTGTGTCACGTTGTGTCGCGTCGCGTTGTGTCGCATTGTGTCGTGATGTGTCGCAATGTGTCGCATTGTGTCGCATTGTGTCGCATTGTGTCGCATTGTGTCGCATTGTGTCGCATTGTGTCGCATTGTGTCGCATTGTGTCGCATTGTGTCGCATTGTGTCGCATTGTGTCGCATTGTGTCGCATTGTGTCGCATTGTGTCGCATTGTGTCGCATTGCGTCGCGTTGTGTCACGTTGTGTCGCGTTGTGTCGCATTGTGTCGCATTGTGTCGCATTGTGTCGCATTGTGTCGCATTGTGTCGCGTTGTGTCGCGTTGTGTCGCGTTGTGTCGTGATGTGTCGCAATGTGTCGCATTGTGTCGCAATGTGTCGCATTGTGTCGCATTGTGTCGCATTGTGTCGCGTTGTGTCGCAATGTGTCGTTGTGTGTCGTTGTGTGTCGCATTGTGTCGCATTGCGTCGCGTTGTGTCGCGTTGTGTCGCGTTGTGTCGCATTGTGTCGCATTGTGTAGCGTTGTGTCGCATTGTGTCGCATTGTGTCGCATTGTGTCGCATTGTGTCGCGTTGTGTCGCAATGTCTCGTTGTGTGTCGTTGTGTGTCGCATTGTGTCGCACTGTGTCGCATTGTGTCGCGTTGTGTCGCGTTGTGTCGCGTTGTGTCGCGTTGTGTCGCATTGTGTCGTGATGTGTCGCAATGTGTCGCATTGTGTCGCATTGTGTCGCATTGTGTCGCATTGTGTCGCATTGTGTCGCATTGTGTCGCATTGTGTCGCATTGTGTCGCATTGTGTCGCATTGTGTCGCATTGTGTCGCGTTGTGTCGCAATGTCTCGTTGTGTGTCGTTGTGTGTCGCATTGTGTCGCGTTGTGTCGCGTTGTGTCGCGTTGTGTCGCAATGTGTCGTTGTGTGTCGTTGTGTGTCGCATTGTGTCGCATTGCGTCGCGTTGTGTCGCGTTGTGTCGCGTTGTGTCGCATTGTGTCGCATTGTGTAGCGTTGTGTCGCATTGTGTCGCATTGTGTCGCATTGTGTCGCATTGTGTCGCGTTGTGTCGCAATGTCTCGTTGTGTGTCGTTGTGTGTCGCATTGTGTCGCACTGTGTCGCATTGTGTCGCGTTGTGTCGCGTTGTGTCGCGTTGTGTCGCGTTGTGTCGCATTGTGTCGTGATGTGTCGCAATGTGTCGCATTGTGTCGCATTGTGTCGCATTGTGTCGCATTGTGTCGCATTGTGTCGCATTGTGTCGCATTGTGTCGCATTGTGTCGCATTGTGTCGCATTGCGTCGCGTTGTGTCACGTTGTGTCGCGTTGTGTCGCATTGTGTCGTGATGTGTCGCAATGTGTCGCATTGTGTCGCATTGTGTCGCATTGTGTAGCGTTGTGTCGCATTGTGTCGCATTGTGTCGCATTGTGTCGCATTGTGTCGCGTTGTGTCGCAATGTCTCGTTGTGTGTCGTTGTGTGTCGCATTGTGTCGCGTTGTGTCGCGTTGTGTCGCGTTGTGTCGCAATGTGTCGTTGTGTGTCGTTGTGTGTCGCATTGTGTCGCATTGCGTCGCGTTGTGTCGCGTTGTGTCGCGTTGTGTCGCATTGTGTCGCATTGTGTAGCGTTGTGTCGCATTGTGTCGCATTGTGTCGCATTGTGTCGCATTGTGTCGCGTTGTGTCGCAATGTCTCGTTGTGTGTCGTTGTGTGTCGCATTGTGTCGCGTTGTGTCGCGTTGTGTCGCGTTGTGTCGCAATGTGTCGTTGTGTGTCGTTGTGTGTCGCATTGTGTCGCATTGCGTCGCGTTGTGTCGCGTTGTGTCGCGTTGTGTCGCATTGTGTCGCATTGTGTAGCGTTGTGTCGCATTGTGTCGCATTGTGTCGCATTGTGTCGCGTTGTGTCGCAATGTCTCGTTGTGTGTCGTTGTGTGTCGCATTGTGTCGCACTGTGTCGCATTGTGTCGCGTTGTGTCGCGTTGTGTCGCATTGTGTCGCATTGCGTCGCGTTGTGTCACGTTGTGTCGCGTTGTGTCGCATTGTGTCGCATTGTGTCGCGTTGTGTCGCGTTGTGTCGCATTGTGTCGCATTGCGTCGCGTTGTGTCACGTTGTGTCGCGTTGTGTCGCATTGTGTCGCATTGTGTCGCATTGCGTCGCGTTGTGTCACGTTGTGTCGCGTTGTGTCGCATTGTGTCGCATTGTGTCGCGTTGTGTCGCGTTGTGTCGCATTGTGTCGCATTGTGTCGCGTTGTGTCGCGTTGTGTCGCAATGTGTCGTTGTGTGTCGTTGTGTGTCGCATTGGGCCTTACCAATAATGAATCACTAAACACACGTTTAAGTATCGTCGGGTTAAATTTTACCGTCGCGTTAAATTGGGTGTGTACTAATAATCAAAATAAACAAGCGTTTAACTAATTGTGCTTCTATTACCAGATCTATTACATTTGTTGTCAAAATGACATAATTGAAGTGGCATTTTTTGCATGTAATGTAATAATGAACAAAATGATAACTACAAAATACCTACATACCTTCATATATTTTTATTTTGATTGTAAAAGTTAAAAAATGGAGCCCAAGCAAGGAGGCCAAAAGTGCATAAAAAAAAGTTCATCTATCGTGAAGTACGACGATGAAAAATTTGCAGATCTGTTTTTTTTTTTTAACTGACTCAATACAATGGTGTAGCTGTGGCTGTAGCTTGTAGTACTGCCAACATTTTACCGAGGGAAACAACAACAAAAGTTGACGGCAGCTGAGCAAAAAGTTGAGAATTCTTCAACTTGCGCTACAAGCTACAGCCACAGCTACACCATTGTATTCAGGGGGTTAGTTTTCTTTTTCAGCCTTTTCTGAAAGTAATGAGTATTTATTAATAAAAAGATAAATATTTATAAACAAATAAATTTTTTCCATTTACTTAAGGCTTGGCCACACCGGAGGGTACGCGGTAGAGGTACAGGTAACGGTACGGGTATTTGTATGGAAAAAATTCCAAACTGACACATCAACGTTCGGGTGTGGAATTTTTTTAATACAAATATCGTTGCCGCTACCCTTACCGCTACCGCGTACCCTCTGGTGTGGCCAAGCCTTTATTTCATTAATTGCCGCCAACATTATTAATTTTTCTCAATAACTTGTTGACTTGATAAATGTTTTTTTTTTTGCTGTCAAATGACATTACAAACCGTGCGTTTACATTTAACCGCGCGTTTATAGTTCAGTTTCCCAACTATAAAATTAACGTGGCGTTAACCCTTAACCTGACTATTAAATTGGTTATTGGTATGGAAAAATATTTAAAGCTCAGTTAAATATTTAACTGAGCTTTAATTTTGATTATTAGTAAGGCCCATTGTGTCGCATTGCGTCGCGTTGTGTCGCGTTGTGTCGCGTTGTGTCGCATTGTGTCGCATTGTGTCGCATTGTGTCGCATTGTGTCGCATTGCGTCGCGTTGTGTCGCATTGTGTCGCATAGCTCGATCTGCGTACAAGGCAAGTTACAATTTTTTTTATTCTCCGTCATTGTAATGTTCTTCTAAAAAAAACACAAGGCATTTCTTATGAGAGAGATTTTTTAGTTTTTTTTTCCGAAAAAAAAAATATATTTTTTAATTCACCACAACTGTAAACCAAAATGGAAAATAAAAATGTATACTCACCACAATTTTTTTTCTCGCAAAACAATATGCATCCCATAGTTCTTGCGGAAAAAAACTTACAATTGCCATCTGTTCATCACAGACTTTTTTTTTAAGAAAAAATTTTTATGTCGCCACTTATTTTTTTTTTTTTTTTGTGATAAAAAAGAACTGTATACTAGATTAACCAAAAGATCTACTATTAGTTGACTACCTACTACCATATAAATAAAATATATAAAAATATATTTATAAATAAATAAAATGGTACAAATAGTACCACGAGGGCAGCACTGAAACTCTTTTGTGGGGTAGGTAAGAAAACTTGGAAAATAAAAATTCACCACACCAAACACTATACTGGAAATTGTTGCTATTGGAAAATAATTGGAAAGTTCTCTATCTTTTATTTAATTTACAAATGCCAGTTGCCAGTTAGTAGCTTGTCTTTATCCTATCCAGAATTTATAACCAAAATCTGTTTCTGTTATTGTTTATGAATTTGTTTCTACCAATTTTCTTCGTCATTTTTGTTTATTATTTCATATAAAACAATATCAACAAAATGACTAAAAGAAATCTCTGGAGTTTCGAAGAAACTCAAACACTTTTAGAAATTTTAGAAGAGAAAAAATGTTTGGAAAAAATCGAAGACAAAATTTTACATCCAAATGAAATTTATCAAGTTGTCGAACAAGAAATGTTTGGTCGTGGTTATTATGAAAAAAATGCTAAACAAATGCGATTTAGATGGCAAAATCTAAGAAAACAGTATTATAGAGACCGCAAGGCTATAGAAAAGGGTACAACTGAGAAGGGTTTCAAAAAGTCACCGTTTTACGAGACATTGCATACAATGTTGGCAGATCGTTGGTCCAGGAGGAAGGAAATGGAAGCACTAGAAGGTTTGTGGTGGTGGGATTGTTAATTGACTTTGTGTGTCCTCAAAAATGGGTTTTATTTTTTTAGAAGAAAATTTGATAGCTGCTCCAATCGAAGAACACGACTCGTCTTCGGATGATGACGGAATTACTGTATCCAAATCAGAAATGCCTGCCTTTGAGGAATGTTTTCCTATCCTGCCAAGTAAGTATTTAAGTCAATCATTATAGATTATTGTTTGAACAGGTTTTAGATTGTTTTTTTAGTTTTGAATGGGTTTGTGAATTCAGGGTCGATTATGTCAATGTTTGTGGGCTAAGAGCTAATGTCCCATAGATAGTTATTAGTTCTAACGCTTGTTTTCAATGACACTCCTTTTGTTAGCTCTCTTGATAAAATTAACCTTTTTGCGAGGCAGTTCGCTGCTAAATAGTGTCTTCCAGTTCTTGAACGCGTAAAAGGATTCATGGGACGAATCTTCTTTTGCACTCGTACAGTAGCAAGAGTTCTAAAAGGTCTTGACATACACAAATCCTCTGTCCCGGATATTATACTCCCCTATCGTACTGAGGAGGTGTTCTTGCACCGCTGCGTAAGCTTTTTCATTTGGCCTCTTCTACTAGGGCCCAACCATGAAACTCGTTTCTTATATAAAAATATTCTAATTTGCAAATTCTAAACTCTTTAAGAAAGTTTTAATATGCGATATTCGAACGGCTCTAGTGGTAGTGCCAACTATTTCGTTTGTTCTATTAAGAAATTCCATAAACCCTAATTCGAAAGTTAATGTCAAATTCAGTCGAATTTGCAAATTGTTGTTTGACAACAAATCGTTGCACAGTTGGCCCATATGGCCTTAGGCGTCTCAAAAATCTGTAACTTTGTTGTCTTTTGTGATAATTGCTTCAAATTAGGAATATAATGCCTTTGATATATAACGAATCATCAACTTACTTTTTTTTAAATTAAAATTATTTTTAAGCTTCTAAAAATTAGTCAAAGTTCAAAAAGTACGATTTTCGATTGATTTGGGTATTTAAAAATATCTGTAACTTTTTTGTCTCCTGAAATAATTAAACCAGATTTGGAACATATAATCTTTAATGTATTCGAAATCATTTTGAGCTTTGAAAAGCTAGGCAAAGTTCAAAAAGTACAATTTTGGCTCGACTATGGGGTTCCAAAAATCTGTCATTTCTTCGAGTCTGAAAATAATTAACTCAAATTAGGAATATATTACCTTATTTACCTTATTTTTAGCTAATATTTTTATTTAAGTATTAAACGTTTATTCAAAACTAAAAAAAAATACGATTTTGACTAGGCTAGAACGTCTCAAAAATTTGTAACTTTTGTATCTTAAAAGATTATTTTCTCAAATTTTGCAAAATAAGATAAAACTGGTTTATTAATTTTATAAAAGCCTTCCTTTCGTGTCTTAAAATTACTTAATTTTATTTGTATGACTATAAAATACAAAAAAAAAAAATACATTTAAATGTAGTTTGTTTGTGTTACGTTATTTGAAATTAAAGCTATTTTATTGAAAAATTATAAGAAAAATATTGATTATACTCATTTTAAATAAAGTCGTTTGTAAGGCAAAGTGAAATACCTAGTCGAAAAACTACGCTTTTGAGAAAAGAGCAAAAAAAAGAAATCACAAAAAAAAAAAAAAAACTGGTTGTCAATTTTCACGAAAATCCTTCTTAATTAAATACTTAAAACGGCTCTTTTGAAAATCTTCGAGTAAAATCAAAATCAGTAAATAAAATCTCTATGTAACTTTTTCCATAAATTAAATTTTTTTCAACAATTACAATATGAAATTCTAACATTTTTCTGCTACCTTAGACTTTTTCTAATAGTACAAATATCTTCAATTTCGGGTGCATATACTAAGTCTAAGAGCCCACAGCAAATTTTGGGAGTGGAGGTATAACCAAAATGTGAGTATGCAGTTTTATAGCCTTTGCGTTTTAATAACGAATTGAAAAGTCTGGCAGCTTTAAATCGCGGCTTTATATGGTTTCCGAGGGGTTAAATATCGCGAGTATTCCAATTAATGTGAGTAGGCTAAATTTACACAAAATCACATTCTGAATATAAGGACTGATGCTCTGTCATTTCCCCAAAGCCTGAAGACATCAATCTTGACAGTGCGATCAATAAAACTCAAGATATGTATTGAAACAGGTCAAGATGCACCAAAATACGTTTTTTTGTACTATGTCTTTCGGCAGATATATAGTTCTCTATCAAAGAAAAGCAGATAAAAGCATCCAATTCTTTTTGTATCTTTTAGTAAATAAACCAAAGAACAATATTGTGAAAGAAAGTAGACAGCGGAAACATTTAAAACTCAATTCGAAATTAAAAAAACTGCAAATAAAAGCTTATTGTGTAAAAAAAATAATATTAATTAAAAATATATTTTTAAAAATTTTTATTTTCAACAATATTAGCAGTTAAAATAAGCTTTCCAACGACATACAACACTTATATAATTTATTCAAATATAGTTTTGAAAACGTATCGTGAAGATTTGCTTTATTTTGTTACTCAAACAAAGTATTTTCAAGTGGAGACTTCAGACACAATTTTGTAATAGAGAAACTCATTTTAAAAATTAATTTGCAATAAAAACATATAGATTGACTTTCCCTTGATTCATTTCCGTAAAGAAATTACCAAAAATTAAAATTTCATAAAAACCATTTTTGAGACGCAAATGGTCCTTTGGGCCCATTGTGCGTTGCCCCAGAATTGTTTTGTTCCATACGCCAATTTGGTCGTTTTTGAGTTTTTGAATGCAGTCTATGGTAATTTTGTATGCTCTTTCTAAATCTGTGATCAGATTTGCGCTATGTCTTTCCAATCCGGAGATATCGAACATCAAAATCAACATTTTCTAGAATTGTTTTGTGCCATAAACCATTTTTTGGCGTTTGGGACAACGTTTCCATATAGATAATTTATAGATAATTGTTTTGTTCCACGTGGCATACCAAGGCATAAAAAAATAAAGAAAATGCTACGGATGCGTGGCAATGATCGCAAAATAAAATTGTAGTATTGGTTTGTGCCACCTCCATTACAGTTGTGTATTTGACAAAGTTGAGAATTTGTTGTGTTCGTGTATAGAAACATGAAAAATCATGTAGGAGGTGGAACACAAGTACAAAAAAGTTGACTTTTACGTTAATTAACGTAGCTTTTTAATTGTTTGGCAAATCACTTTGAAAATTGGTAGGTGAACTCATTATAAGACAAACTTTAATTTAAAAAAAAAAAAGAAAACTCCTGTCGCACAGTTTTGGAGTTCCAAGTACAGAACAATAAAGGAGCACCTTATGCAAATAAATTGTTCATGCACACTAACTGGCTTAATACAATGGTATAGCTGGGGCTGTAGCTTATAGTACTGTCAAAATTTTGTTGAGGGAAAACCCTAAAAAAGTAGGCTTCAGCTGAGGTAAAAGTTGAGAATTATTCAACTTGCGCTACAGCCACAGCTACACCATTGTATTCAGGGGGTAAATGTTGGAATTTTTCAAAATTATTTTTGTGTCAAAATTATGCGAGTCTCGTTCGATATTTCCAAGTTTTTATGAAAATGATTGGCATTACCGGCATCCGATTCTACTTTTATTCATGGTACAATTTCGAATTAGAATTGGAAACAACTTTCGAAAAGAATAGAAAGTAGAATAGAGTTACATTGTTTGGGCCCCTGGTCTCTTCCCGAGTGGAACGAAATCAATAATTCAAATAATTTTTTTTTTGCATATTTTGAATGTACATATGTATATATAAGAATATTGTCCGCTATTTTCACATTGATACAGCAGTTAGTTTTCAAGAAAATACGTATTTGTAAAGACTTTTTCTTTTTAAAAACGCGTTCAAAAATTTTCTGAACCATTATGTAGTTCCCAAAATTTTTAAACGCGTTTTTCTCGGAACTATGTTTTCAAAGTCGGTGAGCAAATTTTTTCTGAAACGGCAGGAGTGATCGGCTTGATATTTTTATTTTATTTTTTTTTTTTTTCTTTTAAGCCACTTTAAAGTGTAAATTTTTGTGAAAAAAGTGTAAATTTTCGCACTTACAAATAGATATAACCCCTTAAAGCGGAACCTTTCTGCCGTGCCACTATCCATGAGTGGTACTTGCATCGAGGACATCGACCAGCTTTCCGTTCTCGAATGGAAATTTTCGGAATGGAAATTTTCGACACCGCCCAAAAACGCTGCGAAATGTTTAGGTTTTCTAAGAAGATGCAAGACAATTTTCTTCCCGTCTGATTTAGCAGTAATTTATAAAGCGTATTCGTCCAAAACTCGAATATAACTCTCACATCAGGACACGTGCTCGTATAACCTCCTTGAGTTTCTTAAATTAAAATACAAAATCGAGCTATAAAATTGATAGGTGATAGAGCAATAAGTCTCACATTGTTCTTTCGCAATTTTTATAAGCAATGCTCTGAAGAAGCTAGTTACATTCCTCTCCTCAAACAATTCAACCGTAACACTCCCGACTCAAGGCCCATCAGTTACAGAGATTTTTCTTTAGCAGCACTACACAATTGTGGGTAGTTTTTTCTGTTTTTCCATACCATTTAAAAACTCAGAACTTCAAAACTAATGTTCATCGGTATCTCTTTTAAAACCCCTCATTATTTTCCTAATGCTCGTACTGTGTTCACCATATTAAGGGTATATTAATTCCTTTAGTGCGCACTTTTTATATAAAAAAAAGCAAAAAAATGTAATTTTTATGATTATTTTCATTATATTTCAGCACCTTCAAAACCACGACTACCATTAAAGAGACCTCGAACGCCCGACTCCACATCCAAAGTCGACGCTTTCCAAGATAAAATTAAAAAAGTTACCAAAGAACTTAACGAAGATTTGTTTAAAAAACAAAAGGAACTAATTGAATATGAGTTCAGATTGTTTGCCAATTACACATCAGGCAGAGATGACAAGTTTAAAGAAATGATGGCAACCAATACACAAACGTTTTTAAATGGAATCAGAGATTTGTTACAAGAAAAACCCAACGACGTTAAACCTAGACCGAAAATAGAACGAAGAGCGGCAACAGAACAAGACCAACAAGATCGATCTATTACCCAATTCTTTCAAAGTTGGGATACCGAAACTGTGAATAGAAAATAATGAAAAAAAAAAGTCTTAAAATTGTTTTTCTTTTCTTTCTTTCTTATTTCTCTTAAAATAAAAACAAAATAACTTGATAATTTTATTTGTCTTTGTTGTGACTGGGAGGGGATTTGTTTCCGGCGGAGTCGTCCGGTTGTAGGTCGAGTTTAAAGTCGATTGGTTTGTCAAAGCCCATGATTTTTACATAATGGTCGGTATTCTCAAACAGAGTTGGTTCGACAAAAAGAGGTTTGTCCTTGACCTTGAAGGATGTAAACATTCCAGGGACATCAGGGACCTTGACATCACTTGGCCTAAACTTTGTCTATCAAATAAAACATTAATAAAGACGAATCATCTTGAATTTTCATTTATTTTTACCTTAATTTTAAACAATAAAATCGATATTGTTGTCGCAATGTATTCATCGGTTTTGGCATTATAATGAATCTCTGTCACATATTTCTTTGTGATGAAATGCAAAAGTAAAGGTGTTACGAATGTAAAGAATCCGGCAACAGTGCAGAGTGCAACTGCCATTCCAGTTCCACCAATTTTCATTCCTTGTTCCATTAAAATTGGTTGAGCGGCAAGTCCAGTTAGACTTGTTGTTAGTGAGAATACTTTGACTGCTTTCATTCGAGGTGCCAATGAGCCTTGATATATTAAAGTTTCATCGGGATTTGTGTCGGATGCAAATGTGCGAGTAAGTTGTTTGTTTTTGATTGATGGTAGTTTACTGGAGGAGTAACATTTTAGTGATTGGTTGAGTAAGCTGGATTTGTTGGGGATTGCTGGATTTATTATGAATTGACGAACACCGGGTAGAAGAGTTCGTAGAGCAATCATTTTTATTTATGATTATTTAATTTAGTTTTTTCGGTAAACTTGTGGATGATGGAACAATTTTTTTTATTTCAAAACAAGTTGAATAATCGACATAGCACATGAAGGGAAAAATATGAAAACATATGTTTTTGACAGTTGATGGTAATTTAGTGCGGACACGAACCAACAACTCTTCTAGTACAATTGGAAATAGACGTAAGGCGTTCAGAGATACGTTACATATTTCTAGTATTGTAGTTTAAGCTGCAACCGCATGTTGGAGCTGCGTTCAATTATTTATCGGATAGGAATAGAAAAATTAAAAAGTGAAGTCAGTATTTGCATTTAGCAATTACCTACCTACTTTTTTCTATTAGATAAATATGATGCAGAATGCGTGTAAAAAGAACTTGTTTACTGTTTTTCACATGCAAACTGTGCTGGAGAGAAAGGGAATTATTTACCTCAGAGAAAAAAAATGATAATTTTTAACTATTTTTTAACATTTTCATAGTTAAAATTGGGATAACTATTTTAGCCCTGTTCCATTGCAGGTGGTAGTCTACTAATAGTAGATGTTTTGGTTAATCTAGTACAATCATCTACTCATGCTCTTCTTCCCGAGTAGATACGATTTGTATTGAATTCGTTGAAAGTGCGTTTCATTGGAAATCGCTATAGTAAACTACTAGTAGTACTTTGCCACCTCCCAAAGGAACAGGGCTTTTAAATAGTTATTTTGTGACTATTTTAATAGTCAATCGAAGTAAATAGTCAATTCTGTTAAAATAACTATTCCTTATTTCGTGACCTTTTTGATTAAGTATTTTCTAACGCTAAAGTTGGGAACGGGTCAAAATTCTGACTTTAAAATTCTGCTTTTTTCAAGAAAATTCAGTTTTTTAAGAAAATTCTCTTTTTGTTTTTCTATTCTGTCCTTCAAAATTATGCTTTTCAAATCTGACAGCATATATTTTAACAAAAAAATTCTGCTAATTCTGCTTTTTTACTTGCGATATAGGTACCTACTATATATCAAGTTATGCATTCGTACAAAAAAAAAAGTTGAGATAACATTTTTCCATGACATTACGATGGTAGACAATGCCAAAAAAGTGGGTCCCGGAAGTCCGTCTGTCTGTCTGTCTGTATAAGGAGCTACAGCCTAAACGGATGGACCGATTAATGTCAAACTTGGTATGTAGCGTCATTTGGCAACTCTCCGGAGGGGTTTTTGGAATTATTTTTTTTGGACCAAAAACAACGGTACTTGTCATATACCGATTTAAGTAAAATTGAAATATCTCGAAAACGGCTCTAACGATTTTGTTTAAAAAATTCAAATGTTAGTTTTAAGCAAAGGTCTATCTTTCAATGAAAATTTTTTTTTTTGAAAATCATTATTAACGGTACCTGCCATAGAACGGTTTTTTTTTCAAATCCGATTATCTCCGAAACTGCTTATTCGATTTCAACGAAACTTTTTGTGAAGAAGCATTTATATAATTTAAATATAAACCAAAAATAATATTTAAAAAAAATTTTGAAAATTTTTTTTCGAAAAATCAAATTTATCAAAAATCAAATTTTCGAAAACGAGATATTGAATTTTTTTGAAATTTTGGTTTTAGATGTTGATTAGTGATTTCTACAAAATGGCATACCAATTTTATTTTAAAACTTTTTTTCCAAAAAATTATTTATAAAAAATTAGTTTTTTTTAAAAACGGCTCTAACGATTTTAAATTTTTTTTTTCTAAAAATGCATGTTAATATATCAATCAAAACTGCATACTTGTTTTGGAGGGCAATTTAATTTTAGATTTTATTTTATTTTTTTTTAAAAACGAATTTTATTTTTTTTCCAAATTTCTATATAAAAAGTCTTAAAAATTTAAGCAACTTTAACTCTAAGATCAAGTTCGTGCGACCCAGTCGTGCATTTTATTTTCATAGCATATGCGTTTACTATACTAAAATACACCTCAGTAATGTTTTTTTAGGTTGGTATTTTCTTTACTGCTTGTTGTTTAACCATCAAAAATAATTTTCAAACTACTAAGAGTACTGGGGTCGAATTACGGCATACGATTACGATCATACGTGAACGTTTTGACTATTGCTGTCTTTATTTAATTAGTAGAAAAAGATAGAGACATAAAGCGTCAATACGTTAACGTATGATCGTAATCGTATGCCGTAATTCGACCCCTGACTTTCTTATAACTCACATCTATACGAATTGAAAACCAGTTTTAGGAACGATGTTGTGTGATAACGTATATAACTTTTCTTATTTAATGTTTTGAATATCAATTTATATTTGACTAATTAAATAATGTTCAATTATTATTTTTCGAAGATAATTATCATTAAAAACCTTTTTTCAATATTTTTAAATTAATTGATTTGTCAAAAAAATATGAATATTACAAAAAATTGACAAAGTACTGTAAGTAAGTAATCTCAAATAGGCAGCAAATTTAGCTAGAAGATGATTTTACAAAATTTTAATTGTTGGCAGAATTTTGTAAAACTGAATTATGAAAAGCAAAATTTTGAAAAGCAGAATTTTGAAAAACAGATTTTTAAAAAACCGAATTTTGAAAGCAGAATTTTGAAAAGCAGAATTTTGACAAGCAGAATTTTGACAAAGGAATTTTGACCCCGGCATTTTGACCCCAACCCGCTAAAGATCGTACCAGTTAACGTTTCAGGTTTTCAGTCCCTTAAGGACTAATATTTAAAAAACTTTACAACTTTAGCAAGACTTCTGTTATTGAGTTTTAAAATAATATACCTACCATATAAAAATGGACAAGCAGTTGTATAAAACGAATGTTGGGAGGTTTTAAAGTTTTTTAAATATTAGTCCTGAAAGAAGGGTTTATTCATACCTCAAACGTTGACTGGAACGAACTTTAAGCATTAGAAAATAAAAGAATGACCTATAGCCCACCAATTAGTAATAATAATTTAACTATTAAAATAGCTTTTTGTGACTATTTAAATAGTCAGATGGAGGGAAAGGGGCTAAGGGACTATATACAATACATTTTTTTTTTACAGGGGAACAGGGACACTAAAACAAAAAAAAAATACAGACGAATTGAAAACCTCCTCCTTTTTTAAAGTCGGTAAAAATGAAAGAATTGTTATTAAATAGTTTTTTTTTTTTAAGAATCGTTTTTTATACAATGTCCCAAAAGTAATGGGGTTCAAACAAAATATGCTGATGAGCCAAAATAATAAGGGCTCGCGGAATTTGGTAGCTTGCTCTCCCCGTTCATAATTGGTTTTTGTTTCACTAAAAAATTAGTTGATTAATTTGAACAATTAATATAATTATTAATAATAAATTAATTATAATAATATACTTTTATTTGAAACAATACCCTGAAAAAAATTTGTATGATTTGACACTGTTTTTCCTTGGAAATATAGACTTTTGTTTAAAAGGAATTAAACGAACAACAGGTTTAATTAATTTTAAACAAAAGTCTCCATTTTTGTACCACACACGGCTTGAAACTTGTACTCGCACTGGCACGCTTCTACAAGAGTTTTCTGTAACTATACAAAATAGTTACTTGTAACTATTTTGCTGTGGCATGTGACTATTATAATAGTCATTTTTAACTATTTTCTATTCAAAAATAGTTATTCGCAAAATTTCACTGAATTTTATAAAGTGAATATATGACTATGAGTGTACAGTACACTTATGGATATTCATGTTGCATCAAACATGAAGTAAGTCGACACCATTGTTATAATTATGGGATTTGCAGTATTTTGTTCAAGTATGGACAACTGTTATAGAACTATCATTTGTTACCAAATAAATTGTATTTACCCCTCAATTAAAAACAAATCAACCATATTCTCGTTAAAAGAATGAAAGCAATATTATAATTTAAATAAAACTTTGTTTTTAAGAGCTTAAAAAGTATTCCTTATGAATGTACCTAACATTACTTCTTAGAACTAAACTAAATAAGCATATTTTTATTTTGAAGCTGACCATAGTTTAGAGGTAAGCATTTGTAAGTATGTATTTATTTAATTTGGTTAGTATTACATTTAAAAACTTTTAATTCTATTGAAATATTGGTATAAGCACTGTTAAAAAAAAGTTTTAATTTAGGTACTTCAGAGTATTTGCTCGAAATAAGAGTTGCAGAATAAATTATGGTTAAAATATAAAAGATTTACTTACTAGAAATTATATGAAATACTACTAACAATTTTGCATCTATAATGCTTTACAGAAGCAACAATTGCATCTGTAAAGCTTTATAGAACCAAAATTGTTTGTCGGGAAGCCTTATAAAAGTAACATTAGCATCTGTATTACTTTATAGAAACAAGAAGGGTTATGCCACCATACGGTTTATTTATTTATTTCTTTCTAGTGTTTTTTTGGTCTCATTTAGAAGTAATTAAAAAAATAAAATGTTACACATACACCCCAATGAACGCCTTAAAATCTTAAACATTTTTTTTTCAGAATTTTAATAACACCAAAACATAACTCCTTTAGATTCCAACAATCTTTATTTTATTTCATTAAGTTACAAATTCTTCTTGTATCTTTTACAGAACCTCATGACAGCGAGATTCTCTTTTAGCAACATGATTAATGCCACAAAAGCAACAATCGCGTTCCAGTAGGATGATACAGTTAATTACATTGAACTCGCCGTATATAAATTAATCATTTGTCAATATCAATACACTAGAGAGAACGGACACACCTCCAATCTGTCCTTCTTCTGTCCTCCTCTGTCACCCTTAAGCAACACTTATTTATTAGCCACACGATTTTCAAGTTGACTGTCTAATTAAAATTATTTAGTGTCGGCACTTTACAACGATTTCCGTGACAACCGTCCATTAGGCTGTGTTTACACTTTTGTAATTTAACAAATTGCAAGATGTAAATCACACGAGCACAGCCAACAGCGGTGGGTAAGGTATATTAAGTGAGTACAAACTACTTATGCTTAAAACGCGATATAAAAAACGTCAATCAGTTGACAGCCTCGTTTTGTCCATTTTTTCTTTTTTTTACGATAAAGCTAAACTGTGTGAAAGTCTAGAACAAAAAAACTCTCCACTCTCTTTCTCTCTCACTCTATAATTCCTATTAACTTATTATTTTCTCGTTTTTCTCGATTAATGTCGTACAAAGTGTCAGGTGACAACTCATTTAGTGTGGCTATTGACTAAAACACTTTGCAAAGCGCACACGGCATCCAAAGAGAGTGAAGGTAAAGTAGAGTAGTAAAGTTGTAGTGTAGAGTTGTCCTGCCATGTTTAATCATAATGCAGACATTTTTTTTCTTCTTTCTCTGTTACCTTCCTGTGAATGTGCATGGCAAGTGAATTTTTATATCTTTTTTTTTTCTGTTTTCTGTTCTTATTCACACATGCAATATGCTAGTGGTTCAAGGGGTTGTGTTGGTTTGGTAGGTTGGTTGGCAGTTGTGTTAATTTTAATTACATGCTGTTTGCAATTTATAAGGAGTAATTAAAAGGCAGGGCTTTAAGGTAAACTGAGAATGGGTGATTTAGTCGTCACAACAACTTGATATATGACTATAAATAATTCAAAAGCATACAAAAAGAAAAAAAAATAGGGATTTTTTTTTTTAGATAAAGAGATTAGGTTGATTTTATTGAAAAGATATTAATCATGTTATATCAAAGGAATTTGAACTTTGATGTCTTGTGATATAGAGGATTGAATTTGATCCTTAGATTATTTTTTGACATAGGTATGTAAATGAATTAAATGAAGAATGAATAGTAACAAAAAATGTTTATTTAAATGTTTTGAAGCTTCAAGTTGGGCGCCACTTATGATAAACACATCAAAAATGAGCCTAGAGATCAACTATAACTTTATTTTGAATGTCAATGTTATTACATCTTGAATCTTGCGTGAAAGGATATTTTGCTTTATTTTGTTCAAATTAACTACATTTCTCCCTAGCTGTGGATGATTGGTTGCCTCTTCCCAAAATCTCAGCCTATATATACAAAATTCTCCTAAAACATCCTAAACCACATATTTTTTTTTGTAATTTCAGTATCACGTTGAGCGCCATTTTTTATACAAAATAAAAAAAAAAAATATGAAAATTAAATTGAGCAAATATAAAAATTTTTATTTTTTAGGGTCAAAAAATCATAATTTATAAATGTTCCCATAAAATCTAGCGGAACATAGATTGGGGTACACATTGGGCGCCATTTTCTGTGGAATAGAAACTCATTTAAATATTTAAAACTTCTTATGGTGGCGTTTACAATCCATTGCAAAATAAAATGGGCTTCACATTGGGTGCCATTTTCTGTGGAAAAGAAATAGTAAAACATGGACCTTGCAAAGTTAAGTGCCCTTTAATTACCTTATATAGGTCTTCATTGCTTCTTATGGTGCATTTGCAATCCAGCGGAAAATAGGATAGACTTCACATTGGGAGCCATTTTCTGTGGAAAAGAAATAGTAAAACAGGGACCTTGCAAAGTTAAGTGCCTTTTAAGGACCTAATTAAGGTCTTTATTGCTTCTTATGGTGCATTTGCAATCCTTCGGAAAATAGAATAGACTTCACATTGGGCGCCATTTTCTGTGGAATAGAAATAGTAAAACAGGGACCTTGCAAAGTTAAGTGCCCTTTAATTACCTTATATAGGTCTTCATTGCTTCTTATGGTGCATTTGCAATCCAGCGGAAAATAGGATAGACTTCACATTGGAAGCCATTTTCTGTGGAAAAGAAATAGTAAAACAGGGACCTTGCAAAGTTAAGTGCCTTTTAAGGACCTAATTAAGGTCTTTATTGCTTCTTATGGTGCATTTGCAATCCTTCGGAAAATAGAATAGACTTCACATTGGGCGCCATTTTCTGTGGAATAGAAATAGTAAAACAGGGACCTTGCAAAGTTAAGTGCCTTTTAAGGACCTAATTAAGGTCTTTATTGCTTCTTATGGTGCATTTGCAATCCTTCGGAAAATAGAATAGACTTCACATTGGGCGCCATTTTCTGTGGAAAAGAAATAGAAAACCAGGGACCTTGCAAAGTTAAGTGACTTTTAAGGGCCTAATTAAGGTCTTTATTGCTTCTTAAGTTGCATTTGCAATCCAGCGGAAAATAGAATAGACTTCATATTGGGCGCCATTTTCTGTGGAATATAAATAGAAATACAAGCCTCTTGCAAAGTATAGCGTCCTATTAGGTCTTCTGTAGATGTTAATCAATTCTTATAGTGAGGCTTACAAGCGAGTGCGAATTGCAGTCTCCATCCAGAAGTTTCCAATCCGACTAGTCTCTCTCTTTGTCTTTAATTGTAATAATATTTTCTTTTATCTGTTTATTTCTTAATCTTTTGGAATTTAAAAGTATTATGTATAATAGTTGAATTTTGTAACCTTAAGCAAACTAATAGAAAACCCATTAGATCATGAGATTTTTGTGATTTTGAAAATACATACTAACATTTTTGGATTAACCGTGTCACAGCAATCCTCAATAGACTCGAGTACTTGTCTGAAATATAACTTATTTACCATTTGAGAAGAAGAGCTTCTAAATCAACTCAATAAGCTTAAGTATATTTTCATTTTATGTTTCATGTTGGGCGCCATTATATATTAGAAACTTTAGCAAATAGGAAAAAAATTTAACTTTAGTTGAAATTTTTTATCATTGACTGAAGTATGAAGCTTTGTTTGATTAATGACCAAATTATACAAAAAAGGTGGTGGAAATGTGAACTCCTGACCTGCTAAATTATATTTGCCCACTAGGTCATCCAGTACCTGTACCTTTTTGCAACCTAGGATTGATTATTCTGTTTAAACTTCCTGTAGGTAATGTAATTGGATTATTTGATCTAACAGGCCATTTCATTAAAATTCTTCAGAAATTCGAACTGATCGTAGACTGAGTTCACATTGGGCGCCATTTCCGGTGATAAAAGAAAATTCTTTATAATATTTTTTTAATTTGATAATAAAAAGACAAATAAAATCATTAGATTATTTTGAAAATGTATTCAAAGTTGATAATGATACATAGAAATTTCATCTAAGCCATGGAAAAGGGTTTCGCATTGGGCGCCATTTCTTGAAAAACCAGCTAAAACAGCTGATTTTTAAATGGACATTAACTATATTGAAATTACTAAAGACAACATGGAAAAATTCAAAGAAAATAAATGAAAAAAAAACGATGATAAATTAAGACAAATGTGATTTGAATAAATTGTATAAAATAAAAATACAAACGACAGCTTATTTTGGCTGAGTAATTTTGATTTAATTCTTTCTAATTATTACCAAAAGACAGCAACTGGTGAAATCCTTGGTATGTTTTAGCTGTAATAAAGTACAAGTCCCATTATTCTTATATACAAATCATTAACTTCATTACAGAGGACACATATAATTTAAAAAAAAAAAGAGGAAGGTAAGAAAATCAGATTTATTCTTCTTCTTCGTAAGTTAAAAAAAAAATTCCTTTACTGAAGTATTTTGTTGTTTTTTTCTTTTCATCTCTATAAAATGTTAAAGTAACGCAATCTTTAAAAGAAAGACCAACCAATCATTTCCAGTCCTATAAAATGGAACATTAACTTCCGGCATAAAATTCATTCATTTGCCTTTGCACACAGCATGAGGCCGATAGCAAAAAAAAACAAAAAAAAAAAGGTTCATATAAGCTTAAAATCCCTATACACGAAACAAAACACACACAAAATTCTCTACTAACTTGGTCATTAAAATTTGCTTCAGCGGATATTAATGAAATATATACAAAGCCATGTCGGATGTTGTTCTTGTTCTATCATCCTTATAAAACAGTCACACTGTGCTCAAAAAGACCAATATATAGGTTAGGGTTTATTAGAAAATAGAGAGAGGGAGTGATAGAAAGAGACAGAAGAGTATAAAACCTTGATCCCATAAATTTATTTCGTATAAATTAAATTGAACTCAAGTGATAAATCTTTATAATCCATCTTCATTCATATCATCAAGAAAAAGGAACACAAAAAGGATATTTCCATCATCATCTGTCGCCATGTAAAATATTTTCCAAAGGATTACAATCTTTGTGCTTGATTTCCATATCTTCTTCTTCTTGTATTATAAATAAAGCTATATAGCGAGCCATCTTCGTCTTTTGGTGTATAATTTGTTGTAGTTGTTGTTTTTGTTGTTATTGTTGTTGTCTTTATTAGTGTTTGCTTGTCTTGATGTTGAAACCCCTTCAGGCATTGTGTGTTATTTTTTTTTTTTTGGCAGAGTTTGGTGTTGGAATTCTATAAGAATTATGGAGAGAAAGGCGGATATGAAGGCGGGCGCGGTATTTGTATCCTTTCTAAACAAAACGCAAGCTTCATTTTATGACGTTCATTAATGACATTGCCTTAAGATAACACACACAAAGTATACGACAAACATTGAATGGAATTTCTTTCTTAACAATTTGTCGGCTTTAAGAGCAAAAGCACAAAAAAATAAAACAATTTCAACAGTTAGTGGAGTAACTAAAGCTCAAAAATTGGCAATATTAGGGAACCCGGCCGAACAGCTTAGAGTTTGATGATCTTTTTTTTCAAACGTTGGTAATTAAAAATACTTTAAAGTCTATAGATTAAAAATTGCCGGTGTTGCCGTTTTGATTTTTTAAATTTAATTGAAGATTTTTATAAACAAAAACAAATTTTTTTCAAAAATTTTTCTTAAATTTCATAAATTAATTGATGTCAAAAGATTGTCTACGAAATTCAAGGAAAAAAATATATGGGAGTGAGGGACAATCTTCCATAGTTCAAGCGATAGATGCAATTTTCTTATTAATTGACTTCAAACACAAACAAAAATATTTGAACACAACGGCAACACCTACAATATTCAAATATACATTTTTTAAAAGCTAGAAGCTTAGTCATATATGTAAAATTAAAATTAAGTTAATTGAATGAACGGCTTTTGAAAGAATGGTAATTGAACTCAGATCTTTGAAAAAAAAAAATATTGAAAAAATTTTAACATGTCGTTTTTTAAACTTGGTCGTAGTATAAAATGCATTTATTTTCAAATTTTTTTGGCCGCATTTATTATGATTTCAAATTATAAAAGGAAATGTCAATATGTATTACGGTTTATGAAAAAAATTAAAAAGTATTTCATTTTCGAAGAACTTTTTTTAATAAAAGTTTTGAATAAAAATGTAACTTATTTTTTTTTAAAGTTCAACATCTAAACATAAAATTATTTTTTATTCATTTAATAACCCTTACTGTTGAAAGTTAAATAGCAAAAATTTAAAGTTCCTATTTACCACAGTCTTTGAGAAATTAATAAAAATTCAGTTTTAATAAAAAAAAACCATTGAAATTGAAGTAATTTTTCATTTTTTTTTTCAAAAGTGTGATATATTTTACCTTTTTTGCTTCGAAATTCAACTGATAATATTTACGGCCAAAAATTTTTTTTAAATAAATTCATATTTTATTAGAAAAAGTTTGGAAAAAAGTCATTTTATATTTTTCTAATAACATTTTTTTTTTTTAATTCTGAGTTTGAGGACCATTTTTTCAAAAAGTCTTGATTAAATTTAGTGGATTTAAATTTAAGACATAAGAATGAGCTTCTGGCTTTTTAAAAATATATTTTAAAATATTGTAGGTGTTGCCGTTGTTTTCAAAATATTTTTTTTGTGTTTGAGGTCAGAATGTTAGAAAATTGCATTTATCGCTTAAACGATGGAAGATTGTCCCTTACAGCCTTTTATATATTTTCCTTAAATTACTTAGAGAATCTTTTGCTATAATTTGTTTTATGAAATTTAAGCAAAAAAAAAATGGTTTTGTTAAAAAAAATTAATTTTAATTTTAAAAAACAATACGGCAACACCGGCAATTTTTAATCTATAGACTTTAAAGTATTTTTAATTACCTACGTTTGAAAAAAAAAATCGTCAAAATCAGAGCTGTTCGGCCGGGTTTCCTAATAATTTGCTTAAGTTACTCTACTAAGTATTTCTGAAAAGAAAGAATAAAAATACAAATTAAATCACCGGCGTGGTTCCCGGTGACCACGCTCATTGCAATTTGAAGCGAAACGTTCGGGGTGAGTACAGTAGTGAACTCACTTTATATTTACATATATATAACGCGGATAATCCTAAAAACCCTAATAATGTCACGTCTTAACAACCGCGAAAACCTTAAAACTCATAACATAAAAGTGTTTTAAACTGCAAGAGCAAGTACGAGCGACCCCAGTCGTGCAATTTATTTATATTAAAATAATAAAAGTTATTATGATACATATGTACTACTTAAAAAAAAAAACAAATATTTTGTCAAAAATAAAGTTTGATGACTTCTGGCTTCAACAATGTTTTTTTAAGGCTTCGTATCTTCATAGTGAGGTTGCCAATTTTTAATCATCGCATCTACCTTGTCATCGTCTATTTTAAAATTTACTGGGGCAACTATAGTTTTTTTTTACTCTGGTAACTCTATTATTTCGATTTAGTTTTTTCCTTCAATTAATATTAATATTGTAAGTTTTAGTGAATTTATAAACTCTGACACTTTTGCTATTTTTATATCTTCTCAACTCTAAACATTTGTAAGAATTATATCCTATATGAATACAACTTAATTAAATGTATCATGTTTGATGACTCTGGCAACCCTATCTATTTATTTGTTCTTCTGCCAATTTGTGGCCTTTAATTTGTTTATAAGTGCTAATGTTGTACTCAATTTCAGCTTTCTCTGTTATCTATTTAAAACAAAACTGTTTTTAGTTTTTCAACTTTAAGTCTACCCATTCGTTCCGTGTTTATAAAATTAAAAATACACCAAATTGGATAAAAAGCCATGAGGATGCAATGCAAATTTGTAGTTTTTAATTGTAAGCTTATATTCCCCTGATTTCAGTTTGCTTTGAAAGTCCAAATCTAAACGATCATTGTTGCTTTCAAGTTTCAACCATAAAAGTCAAAAATAATGAAAAAAACTGATTTTTGAAAAATGAATTTCTGTCATTTTTTGCAAAAAAAAAAAAAAATAAAATGATGTATGTATACCTAATATCAAAGAATTTAACCTCTACTTTATTTCATTAGCACAAAGTTTGAAGGTACCGGGTTCAAAAACCAAAAATAGTGATTAAGGGTGAAGACAAATATCCTACTATTTTAATTTTTTTTTCCAGTAATTTTAGGTTAGAATTTTAGTCCAAACTAGTTTTTAAAATTTTCAAACCAGCTTATTTTGATAGAATATTAAATTTTCTATGAAAGGTGTTTTTGAACCATTTTAAAGTTAGGCTTGGTTTTCGAGTTAGAGCAAAAATCTGAAAACTGACAAGTGTTGCCGTTCTCTCAGAAATGCACTAGCGGGTAAAGTAGCAATTTTGGCTGAAGCATAATTATATATCGAGGAATCATATTCAATTCAATAGACTATCTAAGGGCTGTACAATATTTTACTGATCTTAACAATTTCATTTTGTGTAATGAAAATCTTAAATTTTCAGAAATCATTTTAACACATTAAGTTAATTTTTACTTTATGAATTCATTATGCGTTATGAAGATTTGAAGTTTCGTAAAGCACCTAAACTTCGTTACTATGTTAAATGTCAAAGATAAAAAAGGATAGATAAAAGTTGAATGGGCTTCTCGCATTGGGCGCCATTTTGTAAAAATTCAAATTTGAAGATAATAGTGTTCATAACAAAACTCTACTTGTCCACACCACTGTTTTTACCATCCAAAAGTTCTTGTCACCTGATACCAAAACCACATATCCCAATTTAGTTACATTTATTTCCTAAGATTTTTCTTCAAATATATTTTCTTCACTTTTTTATTTGATAGGACAGCAAAAATATCCCAACCATCATATAAACCTACATACATATACATTAAAAAAAAAAAAATATAATTCATATAAATACACATGTCAACATATACATATATTCCCAAAGGACTAAGGAATAAATTGAGTAAACCTTATGACAAGCAACTTGAAAAGCACAATGACAAAATCACGATGAGAAATTACAACGATTCACTATGAACAAATTGTCTTGATGTTAGTAACATCGAGTATTCCATTTATATTAGGCCATCCACATAGGAAAATCTTAAGAAGAAAGAAAATCTATCCAACAGAAAAAAAAATTGACAAATGTGTGTCCTCTAAATATAATATTATATATGTCGTGTCAGAAGGATTGTTCACCACTATACACCACTTTTCTTTTTACCTTTTCTTTAGTGAAAGGACAAAAATCGCATCAAACAAAAAAATAAGAAACTATTCTTCATTTTAGATGAAGAAAGGAAGAAAAAAAATTACCACAACGAATTATCATTGGGATCAAACATAAGAAAAAAAAAGGAAATCGGTATTTGGCCTTTTCTTTTTTTTCCTCCTCCTGGCAGAGAGTGTATTGGATTAAGGTCCTTTTCCGGAAGTTAGAAAAGTGTAATGAAAGGATTTTTTTTTGTGTTCGTTGGGGGAAGAAAATCTTATACATGTGTTGAAGTTATATTCGAGAATAAATCAAATTTAGGAAAGAATATACAAAGGGTCAGTTGTAATTAGCACAAATTTGGGACATTATTCAGTTAAGAGATTCTTGGATTTTTGTTAATTAAGGACATTTTCCCAAGTAAGTGAGTTCATGAGCACATGTTAACTTTTCTTAGAAACAAAATTAAGAGGGTACTTTGGAAATATTGTTGTTGTTCTCAAAAAACTCCGTTAAAAATAACGACAGAAAATAAAATAAAGTCCTAGAAGTTCTAACCAAAGGTTAAAAAGAAAACTTCTGATTTTCCTTTAACCCTTTAAGTACCCGATAATGTTTGCCATAAGTACACCGAGTATATTTGAATATTATTTGAAAAATATTTTTCGCTGCAAAGTCCATTTCCATAGGACGTACGACTGACAAAAAAAAAAAAAATGTCAATGGAAATTGTTTACTCTTTGGCCAGAACTTTTTCTTCCTTAAGTTTTGTTATTTCTATTTTGTATTTTTATTTATTTTTTTGGGGGTAAGAAAAACTTTACTTAGGATATTTCAAATACAACTTGCAGCTCATTTATGCATACGAAATATGAGAAGTAAAAAGTTTTGTGTTCTCTAGGATCCGCCAGTGTCAGTGCAAATGACATGCTCTTGGCAGGGTCCAACTGTGTGGTGATTGACACAGTGAAAAGTTTTGTTGGCCAACGAAACATTAGACCAAGTTTTTTGAACAAAGAAATGAACATTTTGCTCCTTCTCTCTGTTTCTTTGTATACAAACGACCCACAATTTTATTTGTGTGTGTGTGTGTGTGTTGAAAAGGACAAACTGCAAGGAGTTTTATTGCATTTAATATGTGCAGTTAAATTGTTGAGTGCAATTTAATTGTTCTTAATGATATGGTAATATAAGTTGTGCCAGGTTGTATGTATAGTTGGAAAAGAATGTATGTTTGTTTGTGTGGAGAGTATATGGAAGAGAATAGTGGAATTGTTGTTTTGTGACATTTGTTTTTGTTTTGTAAAATTAATTGTATATTGATTGGTTTATAGCAAAAGAAAAGGCTTGATGACAGTTGAGACTTATGATAAATTGATTATTCAAATAAAAAAGAAGAAATAAAATAAACTTTTTTGCAACTTCGTAGGAAATTGATAAATGATTGATTGAAATTAATTTCTTTTTTGTGTATTCTTTTTATAAATAAGAATAAGAAATGTACATATAACCAATGCATTTTGAAAACAAAACCAATTTGGCATTAATAAAATCACATTATCTACTTATGGTTTCAAGAAATTGTAACTTTACAAGTTTTTTTTTCACTTCACAAAGATTTTTAGTTCCTAAATCCATCATAACGTCCATCTACATTATGCGTTACGAACCTTAAATTTCAAGTAGTCTTCATATCGCATGAAGTTAACTTTTTCTTCATGAAGCCCTTATGCATTATGAAGACCTTTAATTTAAAAAAGTCTTCATATCATATTATGAAGTCCAAATGCGTTATGGAGATAATCAATTTCAAGAACTCTTCATATCTCATAAGGTTAATGTTAATTTCATGAATTTTCAATTCAATTCAATTTTGTTTTATTGAACATACTATATACAATTGACTTAAGCTTAACTTATTTCTAATAAGATACATTGATTGATATAAAATTTGTTGGCACATATGGGGCCTAACCTTATACAATGGATAAAAGATAAAATATATTTAAATATAGTACATGAATAGGCTTAATTTTACAAGTCTGCTGACTAGGTTATCCTCGGGGTGTTCCTTCCCGGTTGTCCAGTTGTGGTATTGATTATGGTGGGTTGGGTGGTATGGCATTTAGCCGCGGTAGTAGGCCGATTGCGTATCGGCGTAAAAGTAAACTACTTCCTCGTTGTCGGTTGGGATTATGTGCTCATCCAGAATATCCAAAGCACTAAGGTATCTGGGTTCGGGATGTCGTTGTTGGGTTCTCATGCTTCTCATCAGCTGATTGGGGTGGTTGGCGATGCTTCCGACAAGTTTCTTTGCAGATTGCAGCAGATACTTTTCCAACGTCATGATGTTTGCTTCCTCGTATTAATTTCATGAAGTCCTTAATGATTATGAAGACCTTAAATTTCAAGAATTATTTCATATTGCATGAAGTTAATTTTTACTCCATGAAGTTTTTATGTCTTATGAAGACATATATGAAGAAGTCTTCATATTAGGGTGGGTCAACAAAAATCGAAATTAGTTTTTTTCGATTTTGTACTCCGAAAAATCGATTGCTAGACACCTCTAGAATATACACACCAAATATGAGCCCTTTATATTAATGGGAAGGTCCTCCGCTTCGCTATTTTCCATTTTTACATCAAGCTTCTTCTATCATTTTTTTATTAATTGACTTTTTAGCAAATTTCTTTACATATTCTTGTAGAAAATTGAACGCTCTACAAAAAAAAACCGTATACACTTTTTTCAATTATCTAACCGTTTAGAAGATATTTGAGGTTCAAAAATCGAGAAAATCTTTCAATTTAATTTTGTAACAAATTGAAAAATTATAATAATCAAACGCACAGGACATATTGTAGGAAACAGATCGCTTCACAAAAAAGGTCTTATTAACTTTTTTCATTAATCTAACCAATCTAAAGATATTCGAGGTCAAATTTAAAAAAAATAATAAAAACAATTTTTACTTTTAAGCCTTTGTACGTTATGAAGTGTTTTTATTCAGAAATTCATCACAATACCCTTGTTTTTCATTAAATAATTTTTCCTTTTTAAATTTTAACTAAATTTTTAAAATTAAGAGTTCATTTATTCCTTTACAACTTCTATAATACTAATTATAAATGATAAATGAACTATCGTTGGAAGCGTCTTTCTTTTTCGCTGGTTATGTTGCATATTTAAAGTAACATATAATTGAATGTAAATTAAATGTAAACTAAATTGATTTTAGCAGCTCTGCAAATACTAACGAAATTTGCAAGCGATCGAAAGCTTTATGTCAAAAAAAAAAGAAAAACACGGTAATCGAATACCTAGTCTTCTATTTTCCATGTAACATTTAAAACAAAAATAAATATTTTGTAATTTTCTGAACTTACGAAATCTTAAAGGGACCATATTTTAGAAGTTAAGTAAAATAAAATGCACGACTGAGTTAAAATTGCTAGAATTTTTAGTGCTTTACTTTTAATATAGAAATTGAGTTAATTTAATTATTGTAGGTATATAAAAACAAAAAAAAAAAAAAAAATTAAAAAAACACATAAAAATCGTTTAAAAAAAAAAAAACTAAACAACATCTGAAATCAAATTGAACTCTTAAACAAGTATGGAATTTCATTTGTATTATTAAGATGCATTTTTATAAAAAAAATTTAAAAATCGTTAAAGCCGTTTCTAAAAAAACTAATTTTTTATAAGTAAATACAAATTTTTTGGAAAAAAATATTTTGTAATTTTCTAAACTTACGAAATCTTAAAGGGACCATATTTTAGAAGTTAAGTAAAATAAAATGCACGACTGGGTTAAAATTGCTAGAATTTTTAGTGCTTTACTTTTAATATAGAAATTGAGTTAATTTAATTATTGTAGGTATATAAAAACAAAAAAAAAAAAATAAATTAAAAAAACACATAAAAATCGTTAAAAAAAAAAAACTAAACAACATCTTAAATCAAATTGAACTCCAAAACAAGTATGGTATTTCATTTGTATTATTAAGATGAATTTTTATAATAAAAAATTTAAAAATCGTTAGAGCCGTTTTTTAAAAATACTAATTTTTTATAAGTAAATAGGTATTTTTTGGAAAAAAAAGTTTAAAAATAAAATTGGCATGCCATTTTGTAGAAATAATTTATCAACATCTAAATCCAAAAATTTCAAAAAAATTCAATGTCCAAATTTCGAAAATTTGATTTTTCAAAAAAAAAATTTTTTCAAAATTTCCTTAAAAACCCAAAAAAATTTGTTTTAAAATTTTATTTTAAATTTATATTATATGTAAATAGTATAAGAGCTTTAGCTTAAAAAAATAGTTGAAATCGAATTATTATTAGTTTAGGAGAAAATCAGATTTGAAAAAAAAAAACGGTTCTATGGCAGGTAGGTACCGTTAATAATGATTTTCGAAAAAAAATTTCTTTTAAAGATAGCAACTGTATTAAAAATAACATATGAAAATCGTTGGAGCTGTTTTTAAGGAAATTAAAATTTTCAAAATCGATATACATATGACAGGTACCGTTATTTTGGTCCAAGAAAATTAATTCCAAAAACCCCTCTGGATAGTCGCAAAAAAACGGTCCATCCGTTTAGCTTTTTTTGCATTCTCTATCATCCTAATATCATCCCGACTATCAAATTTGCTTCTATAACGCTTTACAGGTGTTAATTTGGCTCCTGTAAAGCTTTATAGAAGGGATATTGTTTGTTGGGGTGTTTGATTGTTATCTCCACTTTTTTTTTTGTACGAATGCATAACTTGATATATAGTTCCATATAAATGAAGAATACATTCAAATCCAAAGTTTATAGGTAATTCTTCAAAAACCTTAATAATTTGGTTAAAGATCTATAATCAGTTTTGAGTTTAATAAAATTACCCCATTATGTTTTTTTGTTTACATAAGTTTAAAGTTTACATTAAAAATTTAGAAAATCAACAATAAACAAATGACAATTTAGTAAAACAACAATATGGCAAGTCACGTACATATCTAAATAAAATCATTATACAAAGCTCTAAAATTGACTTGCATACCTCTATACCTCATACATCAAGTAAAAACAACATACAAACCCCACACTTACACACACACACAGAATATGCGTTTTTGTTTGCTTTAAGTGAAATTACTCATCGGTTTAATAAAATATATAAACAAATAAAAAATTACACGCAATCCACTTATTGGATTCAATTTTAAAGCGTTCATCAAAGAACCCAAACCCAAACCGAACTCTGAATTTTACACCGCGCCGCGCACACCGTGATGTGCAACGCTTCGCGGCGAGAGAGTGTGGGAGTCAATATGACTATGACGACGGTGGATAGCGGTCGGCGGAAAAGGCCAGCAATAATTCCCAACTATTTTGTGGTAAGCCACCGATACGTGAGCGACCATGAGTTATGGACGATAAGCACTGAACGGACAGGACACTACAAACTTTAACTCTCCTGCAAAGCTGGCGCCCAATGTGAGGGTTTGAGTTTTGGGAGTTTTCTTTTTTTTTTTGGGGGGGGTAAGAGCAAGAGGTAGTTAAATACAACATAGAGATATAGATCCACACACCAGAGAGTCATGCGTTTAATATGAGAGCTCGTCCGTGATTATACCCAGCCCCAGCCGGACGAGGATGGAGTAAACTTTTAATTAAACGGATTTTCTGATTTATATCTGCAGGATATATACTCTTGTATAACTTATACGAGTGTGTGTGTGTGTGTGTGTCTGGCTTTGTAAGTGCCACATTCTTTAGCGATTAATCGTTTTTCTGTAGATTTATTGTGTCACCGAGTGATTTGTGGTAAAATTACTGGATTTGCTGTCGTTATATATATGTGTAGTGTATGAAAAGGACGATATAGCAGGTATGGTATGGAGTAGAGAGATGTGCAGCGTTGTTCCGGCTGTTCCACAAATAAAAGGACTAAATGTGCCAAACATCCGTGCCACACCCTCCTCGTGTATAATGTGTGCCACAAACATTTTACACCTAAATGTACAAAATGAGAGGTTATACCGTACCGCACCGGCACCAGATAGGACCAGAAAGAGTGAGCTTTTTATTTACACCTTTGGTACAATTAAATTGTCACACTGACTGCTCGCGACTTTAATGACATTTCTCTCGGTCGGTGTGACGTTTTTGTATGAGATGGAGAGATATAGATATATATCCAAGCACCTACGAGTGTATGACTGCTCACCGGAAGTGGCAGAAGTGGTGTGGTCGTGGTTTATACTTCTGCGGGTGCACAGGAAGTATTACACATTTGTGGTTAGCGATGAACTTGGTTGACACCACACACAACTTTGGCGCACGAGACGACTTTTTATGGGCCGCCGTGTTCACTCTGAACACACACAAACTATATATACAAATGGAATTTAATTTTGTGCATTTAATGCAAATAAATGCAATTCAACATTCCATGGTTTTCTGTGTGTAGTGTAGGCAAGCTACAACAAAATCTTCCTCTCCTTCATCATGTCACTCTGATACTCAGATACTTATACCAGAGAAAAAGGTGTGCCACAGAAAATAGTTGACTTTTGAAAATACACAGAGTTGTAAGCTCATGACGACAATGTTGCCAGATATTGGAATTGAATACACTCTTACTGCTTTTCTGAGAGAAAATGAATGCTAAAATGGGGGCAAGTTTGGGACTTTTGAAAGAATATTTTGAGAACTCTGAAATAACAAAGGTTTAATACTTGGCAGGATACCTAGGTGGGATTTTGGAGGAGTTTAATACAATAAGCGTTAGGAAACTACGTTAGTACGTAGTTTTTCTACCTTTATATAATTCACACCTTGTTTGTGTAAAAAAAAAACTGACTTAAAAGAATTGCGTTCTAAAACTTATGCAAACCCTGAATTTATCTCAGATGCACTTTTGAGGTGCAGGTTATACTTTTTGAAATCACGAGCTGTTTCTTTAAAATCACAAGTTGTTCCGTCGCGTGTTTGCCTGTTAAAATAACGGCTTCTTTAAGTTAAGTCAGGTCAAAATCAGGAGTGCTCCCCACAAATTCAAGAGATGCTTCCATAAAATCACGGATCTCCTCGTATTTATTTAAGATATGACTTGAGTGAAATCACCGATTTAATTACAGAACACTGTGAAAAATCAATTTCCAAGATAAATAGCGAATCATTCTTAAAAAAGTATAGAATGTCTTGTATCGCAGCAAAATCAAGCCGTGCTCAGATATAACATTCGGCGTCTTGGTAAAACCATGAATTTTCTGTAAAAGTAGGCTTTCCCCGATTTGAATTACAAATCACGTCTGTGAACTATGAATTAAAGAAGTAAAACATTTTGATAAAATCACCAATCCGTGAAATTTTAGTTCCTGTGAGTAAAATCACGGATAGTTGCAGTAAAAGCACGTGTTGGCTTGAATTCCAATAAATTCACGAGGTGCTCCGGTAAAATCTTTACAATTATCAATTCCCTGTTAGAATGGGGAGATTTTCCCAGTATATCACGAGTGGCTTTGGTAATATCACAGGCATGCTTCAAAAAAAAGGTAAAATTTAGAGATTGCAGATTGCTTTGGTAGAACTACGCGTAATCGGGTAAAATCACGGATTACTCCGATAACGTTAAACATTACACCGATAAAATCACGAATTGTCTTATACACTCCGGTTCCTGGTAAATTATTAATCGTCTCAGTAAAAAACAATATCAACGATAAAAACTACAATAAAAATCACGTAAAATTTAGGACTTTTTGGGCAAAATCAGGGATCGCTTTAATAGAATTTCGTTTCCTTGAGTTTAATATCGATTCTGGTCAGTATAATTACGACGTTCTTAGTTGTGAATAAAATCACAGTTTGATCTGATAAAATCCCGCTAAATTTTTAAGTAAAATTACGGATCGATCTGGTAGAGTTCCGCATTGCTTGGGTCACGAGTTTTGTGAGTATAATCACGGCATTCCCAAGTATGGATAAAATCAAAGATTTTTCCGACAAATGTAAAGTTAAAAAATAACGGCGTTCCCGGCTATTACTAAAATCACATATTGTTCCGACAAAATCATCGCCTTGGTAGAATTCCGCGTTGGTTAAATTGAAACACAAATCTCGTCATAATCACGGCGTTCCTGGATAAGGGTAAAATAACAAAATTTCTCTGGCAAAATCACGTACTTTTGGACAAAATTACGGATTGGCTATAGTTAAAATTTAAGATTACTTGTGTTAAATCACGAATTTCGTCGGTTTAATCACGGCGCACAGTGGGAAAAAAGTGGAAAAAACTCATTCGTGCGAAAGCTGGATTTTTGTATATGTTGGAAGTTTTGCTTACAGTAATTATGTTGTAGAATCAGGATGTGAAAGCATTTCTTTAAAAAAAATTTTTAGACTTAGAAATTTGTATTCAAAGTTGAAAATTATGAAAACAAAAAATTTTTTTTGTAAATATATTAAAAATATAAAATTTAACAATATCAGTTACAAGTTAAGCGGAAAAAAAATTTTCGATTTTTCATTTTAAGAATACTTATAATTTTCCGGAATTTTGAGTTCAAAAATTGTTTTAACTACTTCCTCTGTTTGCCTCTGTGGGCGGACTCATATCATATGATAGTGTTGAGTCTCAGCAACATCTCATAATAGTTCGTCCTAATAAACTTTTTAGAGCAATTTGAAGCTAAGCAAATGTGAAAAACGTATTTTCTAAAAAAGCAGATTATAATAAAAAATGAAAAGTTTTTTTTAAAAATCATATGTTTTAATATGTATTTTGATCCAATGAATTCAAATCTGACGTTAGTTTGAAAATACCTACATATTAAAAAAAAAAAATCAAAACATACATAAAAAATGGACGGTTTTCAACGTTTTGTGCAATTTATTTAAAATTTTATGGGGTTTACGAATATTAGATTCACAGCCGTTTCCTGAATCGAAACTTAAACATTTATGTTCTAAATAAACTCTTATGTGGTAGAGAGGAAAAAGTAGAGAATAGGAGCTTATGTTCAACTTAAAATATTTTAGTTTCGTTTCAGCAAATGGCCCTCAGAGCACAAAAAAACTAAAATAAAGATATGACTAAAATTAAAACCTACAAATTGTTTCTTAAATTTCTTCCTAAGTCTTAAATAATAATTAAGATTGCTAGAAAATATTATTTTGGTTTCCTTGCTTTTAATAATCTTGCCTGAAAATTTCATTAAAATCGGTTCAGTGGTTAAGGTTTAATTGAGTTTTTCCCAGTTCCCCATACAACGTGAATAACGGTTTCTATTAGAACTATTTTCCTTCTTTCAAGACCTGTTTAAATCTTTTGGTTATCTTTTTTATTTCCCGAGATATCTTAAAATGTAGTAAGTGGGTTCGGATTCATATATCATAAAGGAGATAATGACGGTATAATTTATATGGTAGATATATCATGCCAAACAACTCAAGATATCTCAGGCAGTAAAACAGATATCGAAAAGATTTAAACAGGTCTTGAAAGAAGGAAATCAGTTATTATATAAATCGTTACTAAATATGTTCAGACAATTTTACATATATAAAAGAACATGGTAAGAAAACTTTTTTTGCATTTTCTAACGGTAATATTTCAAAAACAGGATCTGATTAATTTTGTATGGCTTCGGATTCGAGTTCAAAACATCGAAAACCTTTAGAAAAGCATATTTTGGTTACTGCAAGTCACGTTGTCTTCGTTAAATTTCATACAAAAGTACTAGTTTTCGACTTTTTCCAACTTAAATAGCCATTTTTCACTTTAGTAGGCGGGGCAGTGGGCGGAAATTACTGGTTTTGATTTATCTTCTTATTTCCTATTATTCCTAAAAATTTCATTAAAAACGGTCCAGTAGTTTAGATTTTACGGAGTTTTTTCCACTCTCCCATACAAGGTTCCCCACTGTGGCGGCGGGCGGCGTTCTAATTGTGGTTGAAATGGCAGATTTCTTCAACAAAATAAATTAAAGACTTTTTAGAAAAAAAATTATGGATCGCTTTGGTAGAATTTTGCATTAATTACTCCTTAATAAATACTCCTAAAAAATGGGTCAGCAAACTCGTCTAATAAAACAAGGGTTGACGAATCACCTTAGTATAATAACGATGTCTATGCTAAAAACTAATGAAATAACGGGTGGGATATACAAAAATTGCAGTTCCAGCTTCTGGGACTGTCTTTCTGTTTTTAATTTTTCCTAAAATTATTTATTTCTTTTTTTTTAAATAATTTGTACGAATTTTTCAAAAACATCTGGCAACAATTTTTACTCCTTCCCGAAGAGCCTTTGTTTACACAAACACAAAAGACCCATTGCTTGATGTGTCTCATCTTCTATACTCCTTTTGTTTTGTATATAGCTGGTGTGGAATTTATTTGTATAATTATGCTTGGAATTTTGTTTATGAAATTTTTTTTCATCGCGCTTAAAATAGTTTTGGCACGTTTTGTGTGGAATGAAATGTTAAAGCCGCCGCACATACTACACACATACACACACACACATTAAAACATGCACGATTTCACACCATACGCACCTACATATCTACCTATCTAACTCAAAGGATTCTCTGTGTTTTAGCTTAAAAATGTTTCACAAAAGTTAAATTGGGTCAGAGTTAAACGTACCGAGAAATTGCACAGCAGCGAGATTTTGAATATCATCATCATCATCATCATCCAGGATGCTACTTTTGAGGTCGTAAAGTAGATAATATTATTGTTCATTTCAAATAACTGAGTGGGTGTTAGAGGGAGGTTGTATTGTGTAAAAAAAAATTCAGCTTTAAAGTTGATGAAAAGTCATTTTGAAAATTTAATGCGCATTTAATGTAAACAAAAAAAAAATAAGATTCATTGTCTCTTTTAATTATTTCAAAAACTGTTACCTCATCATTTTTAAAAGGGGTGGACTATCTAAAAGCCCTTAAGCTAAAGTGTATTACTTTAAAAGGGTTAAATAATTTAGTTTTAAGTTTTTTTTTTTTCTTGTTTGAAGTAGCTCCGAGAGGTTATCTCTTTAATATTAAACTAAAAAGGCAGAGGTAACGAAGTGATTTTATGTTGAAGTTTATCTGCCTTAGGGGAATACTTGACATTGGAAAGGGGAGGTTTCAAAAACGCAATGAAACTTTGAAAACTTAGGTTGACTGATACAATTTGGTGGCCTTATGAAACGATGACAGGATACATTTTTCACTAAAGCAAATAGTTAAAGAGACAAATTGTAATTATCGTTTAGAAAAATTCAAAGTCACGATTTCGTAAACATTGAAAGGCTAATAGACTTTAGAAGCTTGAAATATTGCATTAAACTTGATACAGGCCTGTGGAAAAAGAAACCATTGAAAATAAAAAACCTTCAAATTTTTTTCGATGTTCCAGTAAAATAAAATGCACGACTGGCGTCGAACGTACTTGCTCTTATGGTGAAAGTAGAAATTAACTTTTTATAAAAAAATTATTATTAGATTTAATTAAATTATTTCCCATTATGTAAAAAAGTACATAAAATCTGTTCTTATAATTAATAAAACACCGTTTTTTAAAGGTTTTGATCCCGAAACGAAGTATGCAATCTGATTTCTTGAATGAAAAGGAATTTTGAGAAAAAAAAATTTGAAAATCGTTAGAGCCGTTTTTTAAAAAATTAATTTTTCATATATAAAAATTTTCTTATATTAAAAAAAAAAAAGTTGGTAGGTATGCCATTTTTAAGAAAAAATTAATTTACAATTAAAAACAAAATTTCGAAACATTTCAAATACCCATTTTAAAAAAATTGATTTTTCAAAAAAAAAAAAAAAATTTGAAATATTTTTTTAAAAATCCAAAAATGTGTTTTTTTGAAAATTTACTATAATTTTAATGTTACGGTTTAATAAACGCTTTTTGTATAAAAATTTTCGTTGGAATCGAGTTAGTCTTGTAGCAGATATTTTCAAACCAAAGAAACGGTTCTATGGCAGGCACCGTTAGTAACCTTCCAAAAAATATTTTTTTTTTAAATCAAAATTTGGGTCTTGTTTGTAAAATTATACACCAATTTTTTTATCAAAATCGTTAGAGCTGTTTTCGAGTTATTTGAAAAATTTGTATGGGAGGTACATTTTCTAAGTGAGAAAAAAACCAACTTTCAGAATTCTATAAAAATCATCTGTACCAAATTTGAAGAAAATCCGTCCATGCGTTTAGGCTGTGGAAATATGTACAGACGCACAGACGCACGGACGGAATTGCGAGACCCACTTTTTCGGAATTCTCCATCATCGTAATGTTGGTTTTGAATAAAACCTCAAATCTTTTTTTCGACACCAAACCAATACTTGCCCCATAGAGCAAGTAAAAATAACCAAAATTAATGTAAAAAGAAATAATATCCCCCAGAATTGTATGCAAATCAGGTAAAATTTAAGGAAGATAATGCATAAATTGCTAGGTTGTAAATCGTTAAACGTGCGCGCCCGAAACACACTTATACGATTTCTTGAATAATTTTTTTCCCACAGACATCCACCCATTCATATATTCCTCCCTTTTGAACCACTATTAGGCACCGTGTACACTCTCATTCGAACCGAATTAAGAGATGAAATAATTCTGATAAGGCCCTCAAGTCCTTTTACGCCCTCTTCAAAACTCCCACACTCTTCCCCCCAATTCCCACAGAGTTAGTATTAGTAGCGGGATAATACTGCACCATAAAATGAAATGCCAGAGGGTAATGCTTTTACGGGTTAAGCTAATAAATTTACGTAGCTTAGTCCTTAAGCTGCAACAAATCTTGAATTCTACTTTGTGTATAGTCACTTTTTCCCAAAAAGCATACAACTTTAGATGGAGTATGGAAGCTGTGTATGTCTGTGTGTATTTTTTTCCTTTTTTTGGAAAAATGTTCATATATATTTTTTAATAATTTGAATCTCACAAACATTTAATTCGATGAGGAGCTTTCTTATATGATTATGGTTCAATCCTGTTTCCTGTTTTTTTTTTCTATTCAATATCAATAAGATACTTTGAATAGTATAGTAGTTGTATACGAACGAATGAGCAACAAACGAGGAATACACACAGGATAAAGAGATACACAAGGAGATGGTATTGCTAGCTTTTGGTGACGACAACGTCGATGCAGACATCGACTATATAGTTCGTGGGTGCTGGGAACTTAAACAAGTGTCGACAGTCAAGGAATTTGTGTTTGTGTGGTTTAATAATATTTTATTTGAAAACACAGAGAGAGAAGAGGATACACGAAATACCTCGAGTGCAATATGCCATGCATTTCGATATTCCTTCCGCATTTCCCATACAACTTAAAAAAAAAAAAAAAAAATAGGATACAAAGATATAAAATCGAAGAAGGATAAAACCGTCTCTACAATGTAGTTATATAGTTTTGTTGTGGCGGTTATTCGAATTGGCTTAGGGAAAAGAGTTTTGTTTTTATTTTTTTTTGAAGAAGAAAAAAAACGGTTTTAAAGAAAATTTTTATAGAAGGAAATTCTGTCTCCCCAATTGTATCCGCTTTGTTTTAAACATATCATCTGGCAGATACACAAGTAAGTGTTGCGTAAAAAGATGTGCAAATGATTATGTCTAATGGTGTTTCATGTAGGTATACAAATAGAATACACAATCGATACAAAACGATCTATAATGCTTTAATACAAAACTGTTTCTACTTCCATCATTTGTTTTATAAATGGAACTCCGCCATGCAAGTGATTGTTCTGACAATTACAGGAGCAATCTGTGATATTTGCTTGTGATATTAACCTACGCAAACGCTATATATACTAGACAAACCCATGATAGCTATTTACCCTTAGAAACCTGTTATATTTCTCAAGAGAACCCGTTATATCTAGAATTAAACATGTGGTACTTGCAAAAGTACTCCTGGATACTAATCGTTACGACCCGTGATACATTTTATACGATGAATTGACAGCCTGTGATACTTTAAAGGGAAATTCATGATAATTATCGCAGAAATCCTTGATACTAACCAGAGAAACCCTAAATATATTCAACAGGGAAACTTGTGATACTTATCAGAGCTATCTGTGATAATTTATGATTCAACCTGTGATACTAACCAACACAAACCCCATATTAACTAGAACAAAACGTGACACAACTTACCGGGGAAATTTATAATATTTGCCAAGGCAAGCCACGATGTTAATCAGTACCTGTGATATCTATTACATCTTGGTTTCAAAGCCCCTGGTACTTGCAACGGAGATCACTGGCACTTATCGAAAAAATTCGTGATACTTACCTGAAAAAAACCCTAGATACTTAACGAGGAAATCCACTATATTTATTATACTTATCAAGTGAGCTTGTGATATTTACCAGCACAAACGTTACATTTGAATTTTACCAATTCTTATCAGAAAAATCTGTGATATTTGTCAGGACAACTCGTAATATCTACTTAGCAACCTGTAATATTTACCGAGACAACCAATGATACTAATCAGTGTGACGTGTAATACTTATTACACCTTGAATTCAAAGCCGTTGGTACTTTTTCAGGGCAACACATGATACTTATCGAAAAAAATTCGTGATACTAATTGGAAAAATCTTAACGAAGAAATTCATCATATTTGTCAAAGCACTCTGTGATACTTGCCAAGTAAGCTTGTGATATTTACCAAGAAAAACGCTATATTTACTGGACCAACCCTGTTATATAAACAATCTGTGATACTTAGCAAGACAGCAGAGGATAATAATCGGTACAACCCGTGATACCTATTACTGTAACGTGTGATATTTTCTAGTGCAACCTGCAAAATTAACCGGTCAACAATTACTAGAATAATCTGTGATACCTATCTTGACAACGAGTTATATTTACCAGGAAAACCAACGATAATTTCCTGTGAAATCGTAATAGCACATTCATACTTTGGAAATTTAAAGTAAGTACTTTTAGAAGTAATCGCTGATATTGATTGTGGAAATCTATGATACTTACTGAAAAACACGTCATACTTAACGGGAAAACCGTTATATTTACCAAAGCGACCCGTTATATAGAGTAACCTATGATACTAACAAGAGATAGACCAGAATATTTACAGCAACAACCCGTGATATTTTATAACTTAAGTGGACATATGTGATACTTCCCGGTAAAACCCACCAATCTTAGAGATACTAATGAGTTTTGCTTAAGAGGCAACCTGTTATACTTCCCTGGGAAAACCGTGATACTTGCCTGGGAGGCCTGTGGTACTTTTAAGAGTGACCCGTGCTATTTACCGAAGAAATCTGTGATACTTACTTGAGCAAACCCATGGTACTTATCGGTATGACTTGCGATACTTATCAGAGTAACTTGTGATAATTATAAAATATTTACCAGAACAACCTGTGATATTTGCCTGAGAAAACTGTGATACTGATATGGAAATTCGTTATAGTTCCAAAAGTAATCCATGATACTATCCAAAAAAAAATCGTGATACTAACAGAAGAAACCGATGATACTTAACGGGGAAGTCCGTGATACTTATCAGAGAAATCCGTGATACTTAACAAAGCACTCGTGTATGTGATAAATAATGCTTATTTTTTTTCTACAAATATTTCTAAATTTTATTTCTAAACAAGGAGTTGCTCTGCCAAAATTGTCGACATTCATAAAATATAGCCGAGTGTGGAGATGTGGCCATTTTTCCTTTAAAATGAAAGTAAAAAAAGAACCTGGTGGTTTGTTGCTAAGTTCCTAGTTTTGATGTTTTTTTTTTTTAATTTTGAATTACATCACTTCATAATTTGAGTTAAAATGAAAAACACTTTCATCTAACACTGCAGCAGCTACTAATTATAATTTCAATTTCGCAAACACCCTCAGCCAAAAGAGGATAATGATTCCAATAAAAATGAGAATGAGAATACCATGATACTTCTGTATTTTGGGCGATTAAAGCAGGTAGAAAATGACTGTCCGTCGACATCGTTGTCGTGAATTCGAAACAGAGGGAGAAGTAGAGAGAAAGGGAGAAAGAAACTTAAGCAAATCCAGTGGTTAAGGATAGCACTTCGTCTGCACTCAATTATTTATCCAGATGCGGTTAAACAATGATGGTTGCATACGATCAGAATGAGAATTGCATCTCGATTGGGTTTTGTGTTGGTTGGGTGTACGAGCAGTTGTTGTACTGAATTGAATACGTATTCGTATGCTATGAGAGCTGCGGTATTGGTATTGTAAATGTTGCGACAAACTGTGGTGTTTCATGGTGGTCCATTGCCACCAATTTCCTGTGGGCTAAGAGATTTTCTCTTCATCTCAAAAAACACCCACACACGCACATATATACACACACACACATACAAACAATAATAGTAAAATTCCAATGCCAAACACAACCGCTAACTCTCCTGGCCCATTCCCAAAGTAATTTACAGAGATAGTAGGTAATGTTGTCTACTGAGACATGTGCTTTAAGTACAAACCAAAAGGTAGTTATGCTTCTCGTAGTAGATATTCTTAACTGGATGATGTAAATATGGAGGGAAAACAGTACGGTGCGGTGGTCGGTCGGTCGGTTGGTCCTATTTGTGTGTTGCTGTTGGTATTGGATCAGGTAGGTAAATTGCATTAATTAACAAGGAACAGAAATTCTCTGAGTTGGGATAAAATTGGCTGCATTGCATTTTCTTAATTTACATTCAATTTATGGGCGTTCGTTGCACACAAAAGAAGATTAATTTTGTTTTAATTTAAGGATCTTGGTTAAAGTTTATACTATATTCCTTTTATATACATATGTATAAGGAAATTGTACGTAAACATTTGTCAAGATGTAAATTATTTATGTATATTTTTTTTAAAGAATAAATTTAAATTCTAAATTGATTTTTAGTAAAATGATTTAAACTTACCACAAATTTAATTCAATTTCAAAATAAGATTGAATTTTAAATCTTTTTAATGAATAAGCTTTGATTACAGCAGTAAATACAAATCATAATGCATTGGATGTGGCTGGAAACTAAGTCAAACTAAAATACTGAAAAAGATGGGCCAAGTTTGTATTATTTTTACATGAAGCAGTATTTCCTTAGACATAACTAGGGTATGAGTGCAAATTAAAAAAAATTAGTACTTTTTTTAGCAAAAAAAAAAAAAACTTATAACAAAAAATACCGCAGGTTTTCCCGCAATAAACCATGTCTGATTGTTATCTCATGTTCGATTTTTTTTGTAAAGATTCCATTTTGGGTATTTATAGAATAAATAGTCCTAGGAAGAAAACCAAGAGTTTCTATGTGAACCAAAAATACATTTTCTGTTAATTCAGTAATCTGAAATCGAAATAATCTTTAAGAAATCGAAATTTTTTTCATTGCAAATGAAATATTCAAGACAAATTTTATCATTGCATTTTTGTTCGAATAATATATCAAAACATATGTATGTACATTCATGAATTTCTGCTTCTTGGTTTATCTCTTTTAAATATTATATATTTTATAATAAAAAATAAAAATATTTTTTTTTCAAATCAAGTTCGCAGATCAGCTCTTTCGTTTAGTGTTCTTGGGAAGTAAGGTCTTTATTTTTCAGATCTTACAAAATAAGGTTTGAGTGAAAGAGTGGTCTAAATGAAAACCTAAGGAAAAAGGAACTACATATATTAAACTATTGCATTCGGAATGATTTTGCGTTGAAGATGAACATTTTAAAATCAACGTGGAAAAAAGGTAAATTTTTGATGGTTCGTATCTTAAAGTCACATAAATCAAAGTAGTTCATCTTTGAAACAACGACGTTTATTTATTTTCAATTTATTTTTTCCCTCAGTGTGGGCTCCTACTTACATATGTAAATGGGAAATAGCAACGAAAGTAGGATTTACAAATTTGGGTTAAGAGTGCCTCAAATTAATTTTCTTTCAGGAAATTCAAAGAAGATTTGAAAATTATCGGCAATTCAGGAACATACTATGTATAATTTCGTGTTGACCTGTGATATCAATTTATTTTTCGCTCCGAGTAAATCGATCGCCTTTAACATTAAAAATTCTTAAAATTCAATGAGTATGCGACTCACACGCTAGAGACCTCGGTTCGATTCATATTGGTGCCTTTATTATTTTTTATTCCATCAATAAAAAAATTTAAATATTAGTTCAACAATGCACTAAAAAATGGAATATAATGAAGTGGGCCTCTGAGGATTTCAATAAAAAATGGAACAGAACTGAGGGACTGAGCGGAACACGCCCGCCACCGCAAGCAATTTTCTGGTTTGCTAAGAACTGCTTGAATTTGTTGGATATGGTGGAATAGAGCAAGATTATTTTGAAAATGAATTGAATTTATTACCAAAAATCTCTTTTGAATGGTTAGAAGCAGCATTTGCGTCAAAAATTCTGCATATTTGGAACTGTTTATATTTGAAGGGCCTTTAGATGTTAAACACCCAAAACATGATATTTTGACACCTGAATAATAATGCCGGCCGATAGAAAGTCTGTAATGTGCGGGGGCTCTTAGACCTCAAAGTGAAAAGGCATTTATCTTCAATTATGGATGTATGGTTTCATGACGACAAAATCATCAATATTTATTGGAAAAGCTGGTTTCATCATTGCCCAAAAGAGTCAACAAACCAGGTTTGTTAAAATAATTATTTATTTAATGCACATGTTTTCCATTTCAAATAGAAAAGAAATATTTATTACAACTGAAAATATATTCCATTTTAATAAAAAATTTTATTGTAAATGAAAAAGTATTTGCATTCAAAATTAAATTTTATTACCATAAAAATATTTTGCATAAACAAAAATTTTTATTGCATATACAAAATTTTCTGCATTAAAAAAAAAATTTAATGTGTGCATTAAATATTTTTTTTTTAATATTCGTCAAGTTTCTAACAATGTTGGCTATTTGAAAATGCATTAGCTATTTCAACTATAGTATTGAAGTTTATGTAAGGCCAAATAGTCAAAATTTTAAGAAATTCGATTGATGTAAAAAAAATATTTCAATTCTTTTCAATGCAGAAAATTTTTTATTTGCAACAAAATTAAATTGTATTTTCAATGCAAATATTTTTTATTTGTAACAAAATTAAATTGTATTTTCAATTAAAAATATTTATTTGCAATAAAAAAATTTAATGATGCAAAATTTTCAGTTGCAATAAATATTTCTTTTTTATTTGTAAAAATTTTTTTTTACTGCAAAATTTTTTCAGATACAACAAACATTTGTTAATGCAATTTTTGTATAAACATTTTTTTTTAAATGCCTTTTTTTAAATTAATTTTACAACAACACTGATTAAAGCTAATCTGTCCTATTTTTGTCAAATTTAATTTGAAATTAATTTGCCACAATTATACTTTATACTTATGTACAATTATTTACACTGCAGCTTTCGTTTCCTTTTGTCTTTTAATTATCTTTCTTTTATTCTTTTTCTGTAGACCTTTTTCCAATTTAAATGTATCAAATATTTTATTTGAACAACTCTAAAATATTTTTAAGGGACAATCAAGAGATAATTTAATTTAAAGTTCTAGTTTCGTAACAAGAGCAACAATTTATGAAAATAATAAGTGCTTCAAAACTGAACCAATAAAATAAATAAATAAATTTATTTTGTATATTTCATTGATAAATAAATAAAATTAACACTGTTTAATTATATTTCAAACCTTTTATTTATTTTGCCACATGCAAATTTTTTTTTTCCAAAAACCTTCAAGTTAATTTGTGAAGTAAAAACCTCATTTAACCTACATTATCAGTTTACACAGAGGTGATGTAGTGTGTTGTATTACTCCCTCGGGTGTGTTTATCTGCATATAAAACTGCTGTCAACCTACCTTACCTTTTACCTTATATCGTTCCCTTATATTGGAAAATGGATTACAATGTTCTTAATCACATTCAATTAATTAGAGGCGTTTCGTTAACTCACTATCACCTCTATCATCCTGCCTCAAGACCCCAAAACAAAAGCATTACACGCATACACAATTCACTCCATCATCAGTTGAATGATAATAAGGACATCGCCAGGACACATACAGAAACCCAGAGAGAGCATACAACACACTATAGTTCAAAAACTATATACGAAATGCTAATCCATCCTGCCGCCGCCGCGTAAAGGTAAAACCTTTTACCTCTACACAGCTACAACGCCATCTCACGACAATGATATGTTTATGGAAATTTTACCAAAAGATAAGATTTATCATGACAAAGTAGTAAATAGCATCCTTATAGAATTTTGGTCCATTACACACACAAGGTGTGGATGCATAAATTATAGATTTACCATTAGAATCTTTAGTGTTTTTTTGCACTCCCCTCTTCCCGATTTGCCCACTCTACTTTTGCGCTTAAATCTCCTGACTTACAACGCATTTTTGTTAAGCTTACTTTTCGTCATTTTGGTTTTTATTCATGTCCTCGCTTTGTTACTATCATTTGCACCACCTTTCGACAAACTGTCATTAATCTTATGTCCTTTCGATAATAATTTATTGTCTTTGCAGGATAATGTCAAAAAAACATCACACTCATACACACGCAAGTTAAACACTGTACAACGGGATGGTGTTAAAGTGAGAGTGTGAATGTGAATTGTCTTACTTTCTTTTTTTTTTGTGTCATCTTATATCCTTGTTGGTTCTATTTTTTGTAAGGAAGTAAATTGAGGCTGCAACTATATACGACGACGTCGACGCGACGAGAAGCAATGACGGTCGACGAGACACGGGATTGAAGATGGGATTCTATGATACACACATATAAGTTTAATGCGGGTGATTGCCGAAGAGATGTGTCACCCAGGCCCTATATAGAAAGCAGGATATGGATGGGAGGATAACGACTCTAACATCATTTAGAACGGTTTCGGTGTTAAGAAATTTATTAATGTGATTTCTTCCTTCGCTCTTGTGTGTGTATTTTTAAGGAAGAAAAAAGCAGAGGACTTCTTACAACAAATTGACGATACGTTAGCGTTTATGTCGTTATGTTTCGCACAAACACACAGTTTATAGCTGACATGAAGTTGACAATTTGTTCCGCATGAAGGACTTTTGTTAAAAAAAATGAAGGACTTTTGTTAAAAAAAAAAAATACTACTCTAGAACAAAAAATAAAACAAACGAATAAAGAAAACAAAAAAAAAAAAACAGAAAATCTAGGTGAGAAGGACCAAGACACTGATTTCTTCTTTACAAACTTACTTCTTGTTTGTTTATTTGTGGGGGAGTAAATGAAAAATTGATGAAAAGAAAACAACACGGATTTCGTAATATTGGACACGGTTATTAGGCGTTTATTATGTCCTTTAAGACAAACAAAAATTTAAGGGAACAAATTCAAGTTCCTTTGTGATGGAATTTGGTAAAAAAGTAGTTCTGAACAAAATTTAAGGGCTGATACTAAGAAGTAGGTATAGAACGTATTTCAGAACATGCGTCACATGTAGTAACAATTTTAAGATATGAGTTGATGATGATGTTGATCACTCTTGCGTCTTAAATGTTGAATGTAATATTTTCAATAAAAAAAGAGAACAAAAATTACAAAAATACACAAGTTTGAGTTTAGTCCTTAAAATTCTGGTTTTTGATAAATTCTAGTTAAAGATTACACGGTGTAACACTCAAAATATACGCGGGCGGAGACCTATCACGTTTTGTAGAGCTAGTCGCAACTGATTACGAAACGGTATTTAAAAAGTCCCTAACACCTCCAAAATCTGGAATTAAGGGCAAAAAACGGTTTTTTTGACCTTCACCCATTGAAAAAAATCTAGCTTAGTCAAATTTTTACCGATTTCCCTTACAGTTTCTGTTAGGAGATAAATATACCTTTTCAACAATGTATAAAACATGTAACTCGGTTAAAGCACCTAGAATTTATAAGCTGTCAAAGTTCAAAAATTCCATTTTTTTCGTCATTTACCCAACTTCGACATCAAATTGAAGTATATATTTTCACAACAACATGCTGTTTTAAAAATATATTCTAAAATAATATTTATTTCCAAATCAAACGAGGTATTTTTTTGTGAAAATCAGTTTAAAATTGGCTTAGAAAAAAAATTTTACGATTTCAACCCAGATAAAGAAATTCGAACTTTTAGGTATAGAACAAAAATGTTGTTTTGGCACGTAGTAGGATAACTTGGGTGCCAGGATTTGATAATGGGTTTTTGTAGAGGAGTTCAATACAAACATTTTTTTCTTTGAAAGGGGGGGTCTATATCCCCCCGTTTAGGTGGGAGGGGCAGTTTTCTAAAAAAAAATTATTAAAAAACAACGGCAACACTTACAGTAATAAATGATACCATTTCCGAAAGACAAAATTGTACATTTAATTCTTATTTTTAAATCAATGTATTATAGCCAATAGTTTTTGAAATAATCGATTTCAAAGTTAAAAATAGGTGAACAAATTTTTTTTTTAAACTTATTTTATACTATTTTTGTTCAGGCTCAAACAGAAAACTGCCTCAATTGATTCCTAATCGAACAGTGAAAACTATATGTTTCTATGTCTTCTAGTTTTTGAGAAAATTGAAAAATAAAAACAAAAAATTTTGAGAAAAGAAAAATCTGATAAAATAATTTTTCAATTTTCAATTTGATAAATTCTAGTTAAAGATTTTATTTCAATTGGAATCTGATATTTATATAAATATAACTTTTCAAAAATAGTACCTAAATGAAAGAAATTATGTCCTCTCAAGGCCGAAGTAAAAAAAGTCTTACAAACCATTCAGCCCGTTCTTGATATAAAATAATAAAAAAAAAGCCACCCCGTAAAAATATTTTGACAAAATGAATTTCCTTAAATTTTTATTTGTGATTCTTTTTATTCGTTGATAATAATTACCTATCAAATGTAAATTATAATTAAGTACAATTGTTCTTTTCCGACAAATGAGAAAAATCCAGTAAAGCCTATAATAAAAAAAAAAGTTTGTAAAATCAAATTCTGTGACAACTCATTTTGAGAAAAAGAAATCAAATAACTACATTTATATGTAAAATATTGGAAATATGTCCCAAATTTTGTTGAATCTGTTTTTTTTTTTTTTGATTTGACACAATGTCTGCAATCTGTGTGACACGCACTGGATTTCCATATCATCTGCTTGAATAAGTCAATCATTCATATGTATATTACACTCGTTGCCGTGTGTCGTCGTCGAAAATCGCAACTCAATCCTTCCTATATATTATAATATTTGTGTATGTATATAACTTTAATGAAAACAGTATTGCATCATAATAAAAACAACAACAACAAACATGACAACCTTTGTGTATATTATGCAAGAATAATAACAACAACAACAACGATTCGACCCGACCAGCAAACGAAAACCAAAAAAACTGTCCAACAACCTCGAAAAGCCTCGAGGGACGGTATTGACGCCTGATGCCTTATTGCCATCATATTGTACTTTTGTACATGACATACTTTAAAAAGCACCAACCTCACCTAGCTCCCTCTTTTGAACCCGAAAAACCCCATCCAAAAAAATACTATCTACTTCTACATATGACAGTGTATAGATGGAATTCAACCAAAAACCAGGACCAAGTTTATAGTGCATTTTCTGGATGCTTCCCTTTTTAAAACATCCAGGCTTGTTGTTGTTGTTGGTGTTGTTTTCGCCTTGTTGTCTGTTCGAGTTGGTTTATATCTATTTTTATATTTTCTTTTTTTTTTGCAGTGAAATTGAAACAAAAATCAAATGAAAACCCTGAAAAGCGGGAAATGGAAATCATGTTTTGATCCATCCATACTGTCAGGGAGAGTCCTTTTTTTTTGTTCACTGTTACGAAAAGGACGAAGGAGGTGATTTTTCGATTGGTTTGAGTTTTTCGGGGAGATAAAATAATGAAAAAGTTATGTTTGTCGTGTTCGATAGACCGGAAAAATTATTTTCATGTGGTTATATTATATTATGACGTGAGAAGGTTGTATTTTGGTTGGTTGCACTAAATGGCTATATTTGTTTAATCAGTGTTGTTACATAATTATATTTATTTGTTCTCGATAGTAAAAACCTATGTTGATATATTATTTACCACTTATCACATCTAATTGATAAGTTATCACATAGCTTTTATACTACATATTTTATTACACATCATAGGTCAATTGTCACTCGTCACTTAACAGCTTCTTTTTCATATGTTCTACTATCGTTTGTATTTTTCCACTTATCATTTGTTACTTTTCACTTATCACTTTTCACTTATCACTTATCATTTTTCATTTATCACTTTTCACTTATCACTGGATAATTATTTTTATTTGATCCCAATAATGGTGGGTTACTTGGTGCTATTTAAAAATAATAAAAATATATTTTATGACATCATTTACCACTTATCATACATATCTCACTTATAAGTTATCACTTAGCTCTGATACTTATTTTATTAGATATCATTAGTCATTTGTCACTTGTCACTTGCCAGTTTCTTTTTCATATGTTCTATATCGTTTGTATTTTTCCACTTATCATTTGTTACTTTTCACTTATCATTTTTAACTTATCACTGGATAATTATTTTTATTTGATCTCAATAAAGGTGGGTTACTTGGTGTTATTTAAAAACAATAAAAATATATTCTATGACATATCATTTACCACTTATGATATCTCACTTATAAGTTATCATTAAGCTCTTATACTTATTTTATTAGATATCATAAGTCATTTGTCACTTGCCAGTTTTTTTTTCATATTTGCTACTACCGTTTGTATTTTGATACTTATCACTTTTCACTTATTACTTATCACTTTTCACTTATCAATTTTCACTTATCACTTGTCTCTTTTTATGAGAGTAAAACTGGTCAAAAGAAGAAATTGGGTATAATGAGTAAATGAGTATATAATTATTACTTCTCGGTTTCATACGACCACTAAAAAGACTGTTATAAAGGATTAAATTTTTATATTTCTAATTTTAGGAACATTTATTAAACAACCCTGCACAAAATAGCATCAAATATTATCTAGAGAAAGGGTATCATCATATTATAATTATTATTAAGGGTATGGTGATATTGGCCTTTCCTTTCTGCAAGAATTCCTATATAAACTGATTAATGTGTGTATTTTATAAATGGACGAGGTATGAGAAATCATATTCATTAAAATTTAATAAATTTTGCCATACAAAAATTGACTTGAATAGATAGATAGATGAAAAGTGAAATAAGAGTAAGCTATACTATCAAGTTATTGAAGCGTTCTTTTATACTGGTTATTTTATTATTATTATTATAATTTTAAAATTTATTCAAATTTATTTTCATATGATAATTTTATTTATTTCTATTAAATGTGATAGTTGACTGGCATTTTGTGGTTTAAATAAAAAAAAAAAAAAAAAATAAATAAACAAATGATTTTGATCTTGAAAATGTCATTAATCATATTGATGGTTGAGCAATGGAAGTTAATTTATTTTTGAGTTAGAATATTTTTGGAGTGTAATTTTTTTGTATTGAAATTTTATTTTTAAATGTTATTAAATTAATGAAGTGAACTCTTGAATTTATTAAAATTTATTAAATTAAATATGTATGCAGTTAATTTGGTAAATTAAAATAATTTGGATGGTAGAATAAACTTGCTTGATGGTGTATACTTATTTAATAAACTAATTTTTAACGCAACATAATGCAAAATTGAAATAAAAATAGAAATGTTAAAAATTATACACTCAAAAATATTATTTACAAAAGAATAATTTTGGTTGGTACTTAACCAAATTAAATATTATTTGGAGTTAATTAAGTTCTTTTGATTCGATTCACAGTATGTCACAGTAATGTTTTATGAAAGTGAACAATAATTGATTTCTTTTTCAAAAGAAGAAGAACAAAACATCTTTTTATAGAATTTATTTTTTTTAGGCATAATTTTATACAATTATTGTATAAAATTATAAAAATAAGAAATTTATAAAATTCATTCATTCGTGGTTGTGGTTAAAGAAAACGTAAGATGATGAAATTTAAAGTACACTGAACGAAAAAAAGCTAATATTTTCTAAACTGGTTGCGATAGAAACTTTTTCTATTTGGTTTCAGAACAGTCAAAAGTCCACCTATCAGCCATTTCCGGATTATCCATTTTCTACCGGACACCCTGTATATATTAAAGTTTGGTTTTGTGTACGTTCGCTAACCGGCCACACCGACTGACTTATTTTCTTAATTTTTTTTTAAATCAAAGAGGCATAAGCGGAGAAGGTTTAAGGCAAAACAAAATTTAAGATTTTATAGGGTAAATAGGGGTAACAAGACATTGAAAAAAGAGGCTATTTTCTAAACGGTAAGTCGTAAAGAGTTGACTTTTTTTTTAAATGATAGACAAATTTATTCAATAGTTAAAAAAGGTATTGAAAAAATTCAAAAAAATTTCAAAACCAAGTTGCGAAGGTTTTTTTTGCAGTCATAGACCTTTGACAAAAGACTAATTACAGGTACGCAAAATTTTGCACAGAAATTTGAGTTACACCATGAGAAAGATATTTAAAAAAAAAATTAGTGGTTTAAAACGGATTTTTTTCATAGGCCCTGTATTTTGAAATAAAAATTTTTGAAAAACAACCTAATTTTTAGATACATTTTTGAGTAGTCTTTTATTTTTTTTGGAATTTTTAAATGTCTGAAAAAAATCTCAAATTTATAGGAAATATAGGTTTTAATCATGCATGCATGTACAAACTTTTGAATTTTTAAAATGATTTTTGACCGAATAACGGGAAAAACAATTTTTTTTTTGTCCCAAGTTTTTTGTCCGTTTTTAACAGTTTTTTTATTTTTATCTTTTTTTCTTCTATACATAAATGAATAAAATTTACAGTGTAGATAGATAATGGGCAAGACTATATTTGTACAAAGTTTCAATTAATTTTGTAATGACAAATTTGAAATAACGGTAAAATAAAACTCTATTTTTCAACATATTACATCTTTTGATCTGGAGCTTATAAAAATTTGATTTATCTTTATGATAATATTACCTTTCATTTGATAACACATTTTAAGCGTGAGAAAATAAAATTACAATTTATTTTTTGTTTTTATATATATTAAAGTTTGTTTTTTGTACGTTCGCTAACCGACCACACCGGCTAACTTATTTTGTTTATTTTTTTTAAATCAAAGGGGAATAAGAGTAGAAAGTTTTAGGCTAAAAAATTAATGATTTTATAGGTTAAATAGGGGTAACACGACATTGAAAATAGAGGCTATTTACTAAACGGTGAGTTGTAGAGAGTTGAATTTTTTTTAAATGATAGATAAATTTATTGTAAAGTTGAAAAAGGTATTGCAAAAATTCTAAAAAACTTCAAAACTAAGTTGTGAAGGTTTTTGTGCAGTGAAAACATCTGGTAGAACTTCGACAAAAGGCTTATTAAAGGTAGGGAAAATTTTTTACGGAAACTTGAGTTACACGATTGGAAAGATACCAAGAAAAAAATTTAGGCGTCTTATGCGGATTTTTTTCATAGGCCCTGGATTTTGAAATTTGAATTTTTGAAAAACAACTAATTTTTAGGGACATTTTTGAGTAGTTTTTAATTTTTTTGTAATTTTTATAAGCCTCCAAAAAATTTCAAGCTTATAGGAAATATAGCATTTACAAATTTTTAAATTTTAAAATGATTTTTGACCGAATAACGGGAAAAACAAGTTTTTTTGTCCCAAGTTTTTTGGCCGTTTTTAATATAGGCCATATTTTACATAGGCCACTTTTGCTAAAAGTTTAAAAGTGAATATTTTTAAACTCATTTTATGAACTTTTCAAGTTTTCATTCCCTTTTTCATTTAAAATGTTAACTAATTATATCGAGTCGAAAATAAAAACAAAAAATGGCGGAACGAAGTCCGCCGGGTCAGCTAATGTATGTATATAAAATCATCCGTACTAAAATCTTAATTAGATAAAAAAGTCGTATAGGTTAAATTATCACTTATAACTAAAAAACCGCTGAACCAAACTTAATGATCATTGATTTGTTGGATCGGTCTTCCTTCGGTTAGCAGAATACATTTTGAAATTTAGTCCGATTTGAAAACTTAAAAAATGATTTTCTGCAAATAGTTTCTTGTAAAAAAAAGAAAACAATTTGTATACTCTTTTCATAAAAAAATATACGCTAGTGAGAAAAAAAATGTTTTTAGCGAAGAAAGGCTTTAAAAACAACAAAAATAAAATGCACGACTGGGTCGCATGAAGTTGCTCTTAGAGTTCAAGTTGCTTAAATTTTTAAGACTTTATATATAGAAATTTGGGAAATGTAGGTACTACACAGGTAAAAAAAGAAAATAAATAAATAAATAAAAAATTCGTTTTAAAAAAAAATAAAACAAAATCTAAAATCAAATTGCCCTCCAAAACAAGTATGCAGTTTTGATTGATATATTAAGATGCATAAGAGCCGTTTTTGAAAAAACTAATTTTCAAAATCTAAAAAAAAAACAAAATTTGAAAAAAATTCAATGTCCCGTTTTCGAAATTTTGATTTTTCAAAAAAAAAATTTCAAAATTTTTGTAAAAATCCAAAAAATTTTTTTTTTTTTTTAATTTTATTTTTGGCTTATATTAAAATTGTATAAGTGCTTCTTCACAAAAAGTTTCGTTGAAATCCAATAAGCCGTTTCGGAGAATATCGGATTTAAAAAAAATAAAACGGTTCTAATTATGATTTTCAAAAAAAAAAAAAATTTCATTAAAAGATAGACCTTGTTTTAAAACTTACATTTGAATTTTTTAAACAAAATAGTTGGAGCCATTTCTGAGCAATTTCAGCTTTACTAAAATCGGTATATGACAAGTTCGGTTATTTTTAAATATTAATTCCAAAAACCCGTCTGGAGAGTCACCAAATAACGCTTCATTCCAAGTTTGACATCAATCGGTCCATCCGTTTTATTAGGATGTAAGCTTTGTATACAGACAGACCCACTGACAGACAAGGTTTGCAAGGTTCAAGATCTCTACTGAAATTAATTTCCCTTAGCTATTTTATGACAAAAATCACAAAAGTTGTTGAATAAGAAACAAATGGTATATCAAATTTATCAAATAAAAAAAAATCTAAAAAAGAATATTCTCCTCCCCACATTATCGGTGTCGACCATTTATTTTATATCCTTTTTACATGATAACATCTGCAAAATGTTTCACACTTAATTTTTTCTCGCATATTTAAAAAAATAATCCGCGTGAAATTTAATCCATCAAACTAACAAGATGCGTGTGGTTTCTTTGTTCCGTCTCATTTCGCACAATTCCCCTGCCATAATACTTCCTACTCCATTGAAGTTTTTTTTTTCTTCCTGTATTTTTATTGTGTACCGTTGTGTTGTTTTGTGTAAGTACTTGAATAAAATGGTGCAAGCCACCATGTAATGATATTAAATTGAAAGCACACGTCTGCGTATTAATTTCCCTAAAGGCTAATTCCATCAAAAACTGTTTGAAGGTGCAACCACCCCCTACCATATCGTCGCGTCGTCAGTCGGTCGTCTGAACATTTTACCCATACCCTCTCTCCGAACTTTTGGTTCCGGCTCGAAAAAAAAAAGTTGGATAAAAAAATGTCTTTTTCCTGTTCTCATTTTTTATGGGAAACATTAAATAAAACAACAACAACAAAAAAAAAAGTTAAATTGGTTTATTTGAGAGTGTGTCGCCGGAAGGCAATCATTTTGCCGCGACAATCTCTGCAGTTTTGTTTTCTGAATATCCTGATTATAATATTGGTGCTCTGCTCCTGTGGCGCGCAGTTGTGTGCCTACCTATACAATATAGTGGCGACCTACAATTTTCCTATTGAGGTCTTAAAACATTCCTTGGGGCTTTTTTTTTATATATATTTTTTTGCGATTTGCTTAAATGCCGGAAAATAAGCTTTTTTTTTGTACTTGTTTGTTTTTTTTATTTTTATATATTTTTTTTGTTACAAATTCCAATTCAGGGGTGTGATTTATATTTTTGTTTTTTTAAGGGCTGCACTCCACAAAGACAAATGGTGGAAATAAATGCGACAAATTACGCGTGGGAGTTGAGAGTTGAAGTGAGTTGATTGGAGCAGGGTAGGGGAGGGGAGAGTAAAGACACAAATCGCAATCCAATCGTCTTCGATATACTTTTTTTATTTTTATTACTTTGAAATACGAATTTGCTGTTTTTATATTATAATTCATTTGGTGGCTTCTTTTTTTTGTTTTGGTTTATTTTTGTGGCTCTTGGGGGAAAAATATGACAAATTTTGTTTGACAGGATACTATATAGGCGACCCATATCGATCCCTTCGACCGACCGACACGACAACGTCCTGAATTTGTTTTTTTTTTTTTTGGATTTATTCAAATGGCATTCAATTTTGAAAGGCATTGATCATAAGGCTTTGGGTATATTGCTGTGTCACTTGAATAAAATGAACATTTTAATATGGTAGGGACTATAGGAAGACGAAGGACCCTTGAGTTTATTATTGCCGATGGCGATGGAAATAGAATAATATTTAAGGTAGAAATTTGAATATTGCTGAGATCTCAGTGTTAGATGGGAAATTTGCTTAGAAATTTAAAGACATTTTTATTTTATAGCTTTATAAAGAACTGATGTTGAAACTTTGACAAAATGCTGTATCCTTAGGTTTGTAAAGCTTTATTTTAATTGGCCAATTATTGTGTAATTTTTAAATCTAGAGGTTGAAAAATGGAAAGTTGAACTAAAATTTAAAAATAAAACTTTGAATTTACATATAAATTTTGACCCATTCAAAAGATGCAGAAGTTATAGCTCTACCTGCAAATCCTTACTCTAGGATCAGCTAGAGGGGAGTTTAAGTGAAATTTGTTCTTATTTTTATTTTCGATACATGCAACTATTAGATTATCTAACCGTAAATTTAAAATTTAACAAAATTTTTAATACACCCATAGGTACCATTTTTTACTTGCGATATATCAAATTATATGTACCTACATTCGTACAAAAAAAAGTTGAGATGACAATCAAACAACATTACGATGATAGAGAATACGAAAAAAGTAGGGCTGAAAAGTCCGTCTGTCTGTCAATCTGTCTGTATAAGGAGCTTCAGCCTAAAGGGCAGAGTTGATACACTTCAAACTTGGTAAGTACCAGTCTTTGGATCCCGTACAAAGTTTTGGACCAAAAATGACGGTAGGTACCTGTCATAAAACAATTTTTGAAAAAATAAATTTTCTAAAAAACCGCTCCTACGATTTTGATCAAAAATTCTAGTATTAGTTTTGGGACAAGGTCAATAATTTGATGGAAAAGGTTTTTTTCTTTAAATTGTTATTAACGGTACCTTCCATAGAAGGTTTTTTTTTTTTAATTTCTAACTATCTCCCAAATCATTGGTTTAATTTTAACAAATTTTTTTTATGCAAAAAACATTTATACTGCCCAAATATAAATTAAAAATAAAATTTTGAAAAAAAATAATTTTTGGATTTAAAAAAAAATTGAGTTTTCGAAACCAGGTCATTGAATTTTTTGTAATTTAAGTTTTAGGTGTTGATTAATAATTTTCACAAAATGGAATACCAAATAATAACTTTTTTTTTTTCAAAAAATTATTGAAAAAAAATTATTTTTTAAAAAACGGCTCTAACGATTCAAAAAATTTTTTTTCTAAAAATGCATCTTTATGAAATTTATTAAACTGCATGCTTTTTTTGAAGCTCAATTTCATTTGAAAAGTTGTTTTTTTTTTTCATTTGAAAATGAATTTTGTGTGTTTTTTAAAAAAATTTTTATTAAAGTCTTAGAAATTTTAGCAATTTGTATTCCCAGTCGCGAATTTTATTTATTTCAAAAATTGAACTACGAATTTTTTTTAAACGATATCGTAATGTGTTGATTAAAATTTTTTTAACAACTAACATATTTTTTATACAACACTTTAATTTTTAAGAACACGATTTTATTAACAATTTTATATTTGTTTTTCTTTTCTTATAAAGTTTAATCAAAATATTTATCTGATTTTTTACAGAAAAAATTTTAACACTCAAGCACTTTAATTCTTTTTTTTTTAATTTTTGTGGTAAAATAAAGAACAGTCAACTAAAAATTAAAAAAATGTTTAAAATTTATATGGATATATGAGAAATGCAATATCTTTCATTCAGAATCTAAGAGCGTTCGCAGAAACTAAGTTCTCGGAAATTAATTTTTGACCATTGTTGTCCCTTGAAGCCATTTTTGAACAAATGAATCAATAAATACAAAAAATTTCAAAGCGATTCAACATTTGAAAGAAAATTAGGTATTTTTTTTAAGTCAAAAATTTGTTTCTTGTAAATTAAGTATTCTATTAAAATGAGTGGTTTGGGAAGAAATCAGAAATAAAAAAAAACCGTTCGGGAAGATAAAGTTATAAATGATTAAAGAAAAATTATTTTTTTCGTTAACAGAAAACAAAACTAAATTTTGATTGTTTTTGTGTTTTTAATCAAAATAGAAATGGCTGTTTTCGAAAAAAAATTCCGTTCTAACCAGGGTTGTAAAAAATCGTTTTATTATTAATGCATTTGCTCTCCAATACAAATTTAAAAAAAATATTAATTGCAAATAAAAAAAAATCATTCAAAACCTTCAGTATAAACTGATAACACAGGCAGCTTCCCTGCAAGTATGAAAAGCCATACAACACCTCTTCAAAAAAAATTTCCATTGAAAAAAAATATATATATTTTAACTGAAAAACATTTGCATTAAAAAAAAATATTTATTGCAACTAAAAATAAAATTTGTATTGCAAATAAAAATATTTTGCATTGAAAAGAAAATTTTATTCCAAATAAAAAATGTTCTGCATTGAAAAAAAAAATATTTAATGCAAAGTGTATGCAATAAATAATTTTTTTTCAATGCAAATATTTTTCAGTTAAAATAAATATTTTTTTTAATACATTTTTTTTATTTGCAATAAATATTATTTTTTTTTAATTTAAAATGCATTTTTTTATTGATATTTTTACAATCCCGACTTTCAGAATTCCATATCAATTAAATTTGAAGAAAATTGGCTAAGGCAGTGGAAATTTTTACAAAATAGAAGAACAGACGGGCATACCAATGAAACCCACTCTAGGATTCCTTCATCCTCGTCATGCTGAAAACCTCAAATATTTTTTTCAACACGAAACTAATGGCGTTTTTGATTGGCAGTCCGGAAGCGTCCGGAATCATTCTGAAAGCGTTTTATTCGCACAAAACTGATAGTTTTGTGTGAATAAAACTTGTTCAGAATGATTCCGGACGCTTCCAGACTTCCAATCGAAAACGCCATAATTGAATATTATAGAGCGAGTAAAAACGTCTAAAACTTAAATTTTCCAACTCCATGATTTTGTCGCTTATTCTAAAAAAAAAGACTTAAAAATTATTTGTCGATTGAAATAGAACATTATTTAATCTCAAATCATAAGGAGACAAGTAATTCGGAAAAGCTAAAATTAAATGTGTCACTTTTGCAGTTATAACTGTTATTTTCAACGGCAGCGTGGCCGAGCGGTCTAAGGCGCTGGTTTTAGGCACCAGTCCGAAAGGGCGTGGGTTCGAATCCCACCGCTGTCATTAACTCTTTTTTATTATTTTTTTTTAAATACATTGCAGCATAATTATTATGTTTCGTTTATGTAAAATTAAATGGGGACAGAAAAACAGCGTGTAAATGAAATGGCATGCTTTTAATAATTTTTATTCTTTGATCTAAAAGAATTTCTGGAGTAACTGTGTAACATTTTCATGTTAATCTTGTATATTTTGAAAGTTAAAACGTTACATAATTTTTGAAAAAGGTTTTTAACTTGTCTTACTTTTCTGAAGGACTTTTTTGAACGAGCTCACTGAAGGAAAAAACAAATTAAAGTTGAAACCTGTTTTTTTTTAGAAGAATTTGAAAAAAAAATCATTTTGACGACTTTGTTTCTAACGCTTAGGTCTTAAAAGATGTAGAAAAGTAACACAGTAGTCAACCCACTCACAAGCTTTCTGTAAAAATTACTCAAAAAAACAAAACAATACTGGTTTAAAGATTTACACGTTAATCGGTCACTACGGTGTATGCGTACTATTTTTTTTGGCTATATGTATATAAGCGCGTTCGTTATTTAGGTTTTTTTTCTCTAGAATCAAGTTCCTAAGTGGAAAAACTGTTTCTAAATAATAAAAAAAAATCCTCTAATTTTTTCAGATTTTTATTTTGACACTAGATGGCGCCCCAAGAGGGTTAAAGTTTTTTATCATTTGAAATAGGTATGTGTTGACTTTTTGAAACCATGCATGCCCTGACTAAACCCCTGGTCATATAAATATAGTTTATACCTTTTTGAAAACGTTGTTTAATGTAGACAAGAACCTCATCAAAAGGATTTGGATATTCATTTAATAAGTTTTAGTAAGTTTAAAGGTTTTACCTTCAAAAGCATCAGTTTGCCATCTTTTGTGTTAACATGCACATATTTTTAGTAAGCTTGTCTGTTTGTATGACAGTCAATATGTCCCATCCGTATGCCTGTATTTAAGCCTTTCGCTGTGTCTTTCTTAATGTATGGGTGTAACTGTATTTGTGTTTCTGTAAGTAATAGCTTTCTTGTGTATCTATATTCATGTCTGTCAAGTAAATCTGTCTGTATGTCTTCTATTTTCTTTTTGCATGTTTGCTTGTTTCTTCAGCTAATTTTTAATTTTAAGCAGCTCCTCCAATCAAATGTATGTATGCATCTTATTCAATGAGGTCTAAAAAAAAGCTTACTAGAGAAAAATTCCATAATGTACGTATATACATTCTCTGCCTTCATATGACATCCCAATATAAGCTTTAACCTATCGATTCTCATACTGCAGTCAATTTTCGCTTCTTTTTTTTCGCTTTCTTAAAAATCTCTCTATCACAGCATAGCAAATATTGAATGAAATTTCAGCATGCTGAACGTGTGTTTTTTTTTTCTTCTTGTTGCACTCCATGATTGCAGTACTTGTCCTATTAGAAGCATGATGTAAAAGAAAAAAAAAAAAATTCCAATTGCGATTGAAACTTTTTCACATTTCATGCCATCGCGCCTCGTATCTTCATATACGAGTATAGTGAATCTGAAGGGTTTTTTTTTTCTATGCTACTCCATCATCATCATCATCGTCATCATCATCATCATCTTTTTACCGCAAAAGCAAACCCAAAGGAAATAGAAATCTCAGTGACATCCTTAGGAATGGATCAGATTGGGAATAACACCATCACTCAGCTGTGTGTATATATGTTGTACTTCACTCCCCCTGGCCAATGCTCTTCCTTCACCATCATCGCTGTTGGCAGTGGCGGCGCCATTGCCGCGTGATGCCCCAATGGGAATATATAACATCATATGTGAAGTGATATGGCCTCACACGCACACACCATCATGCTTCAAAGGACATACCACCATCACCATCACCAACCAAAAACACATACGAGTATATATCGATATGCTCAGTCATGTGGAAAACTCAATTTGCATAATAATTTTATGTTTTTCCTTGCTTCCTGGTATCACTGATTTTTATACATGAAGGTATGGTTAGAGTTCACAAATTAGGGTGACTATATTTTTTTTAAATTTGAAAAAGGTTCCAAAATGTTAAACCAGGGAAAATCCTTTGTAGAAAATAGTGTTGATTTTATTAAAGTTCTTTTTCTTCAATAAGCTCTAAATTAAGGCAATTATAATGTCAAATCAATAACTTAACTGTCAAATTGACAACTACTGTCAATGTCATTCCTGTTCTAAAAGTTATAAGATTTCGGCAAATTTGTAGTTGAATCTGGAAAATCACAGCCAATTAAAAAAAAGTGGTTGTCCGAAAAGTCGGTTTACAGACGATAATTTAACGTGATAACGTCAGGAGAAAACAGGTTGTGTGCTTTTGTAAAAAAAAAAATGAAAAATAAATCTTAAAGTATTTTCTCACTATATCATTTTTTTATAAAACTCACAAAAAAATTATGCCATTAAAACAACCTCTTTTAAAGAATAAAAATAAAGTTAAATTTTTACAATGTGCAAAAAGTAAAAAATTAATTTATTAAAAAACAATCATTTTTTATGAAAAAAGTGAAAAAAATCAAACTTTTTTTTCCTTCCATCACCCGAAAATCCATTTTTTTATATAACAACCTACAATAAATTTTGAATTATCTCAAAGCTAATTATTTCAGCTTTAATATGATGCTTCAATCATATCTGTACAATGCCCACAAAAAAAAAGTAAGACTTTTTTAAAGCCAATCATGTCGAAATTTTTAGTTTAAAAAACGTTTTTTACAATTTTTTTTAAAATCTTTGTCGGCCTTACAATAAATTTATCTATCGTTTAAAAAAAAATTCAACTTTCTACAACGTCGCGTTTAGAAAATAGAAATTTTTTTGCAATTTCGTTTTACCCCTTTTTACCCTATTTAATGATTGAATTTTTGAAAAATCCTTTAGAATTCATGCTGCCAAAAAATTCAGGCAGAGCGGGAGAAAATGGCGTCACTTTCCATGGATGGTTCACCGATTTATAAGACGTTATCAAGTAAAAAAAAAAAACAGATGGTCACACTAAAAAGCTTCGCTGGCTTTGTTTGGTACTCCTTCATATTTGGATTGGTCTTTTAATGCTTCTGCTTTTCATATGTCTCCAATATCCTCTTGCCCCATTCTTACACTTTTCTTGTGGTTATTCGCAAGGAGTGTACTAGGTTATATTGCTGTTCGACGACGAGGTTGTTGTTATTGTTATTATTATGATCGAAGGATTTTTGGTTTTTTTTCGGCATCAATGATGGGGTGGGTTAAAATTCTGTTTATATTGTTACAGCCTGTGGCATTATATTTTTACTGTGCATATATAGTTCTATTGATGTGATTTCACTCTGGTTTCGTATACCTAAGTTAGTGGGTCGAAGATCAGCAAGGAGAAGGTATATTGTGCGAGAGAGATGTTTTAAGCACACCACTCGATTGGAAAACCGATGGAACATTGTTGATATTTTGGTTTATCATAAACAGGAAGGTATGTATAGTCCTTGTAGATATATGTAAGGTAAATCTGTGAGCAATTCACGTGGGACATGACACACCATTTGAAATCAATTTGCGAATATAGAAGGTATCTAATCTTTCAAAAGAGCATATAAAAAGAGCTTTTCTTTTTCTTTTGTTCAAAGTCAAATAATGTGGGATGTATAAGAGGTGTTATTTTGAAGGTGGGAAAGGTGTAATGTGACGCTTGTATTGAAGGATTTTGTTAATGACAGAACTTGGGCAGAATGTTTTGTTTATATGATGTTAAAAAATGAGGTATTGTAAAAATGGGATATTTTTAGCTCAAAAATAAACTTTACTTTGACCTCTTTACCTATGGCTGCAGTTTAAGACCATTAGAAACATTTTCTTAGGTCCCGATTTTATCCAATACGAAAAGGACTGAATAGCAGAGTACAAAAATGTATCTTGTATAAGTTTTGGATGCGTAGTTTCGATTTTTGGGTTTTTGAAATTTTGCAAAATTTTGAACCCAAAATGACGCATTTTTTTAAGGTCCCAATCTTATAAAAGAGTCAACAAATTTTTGTTTTATATATTTTGGATGCGTGGTTTTGATTTTATGGAGTTTGGAAGTTTGCAAAGTGTTTGACCCCTAAAAGACGCATATTGACTAAGTAATCGTTCATAGCATATTTTTTTAAGGAGAATTTTTTTAAGGTCCCGACTGTAGATATAGCAGAGTAAAAGATATGTTTTTTATAAGTTTTGGGTGCGTAGTTTTGATTTTATTTTTCCGAAAACGTAGCATGTTTTATTAGGAGAATTTTTTTAAGGTCCCAACTGTAGGTCCCAAGAGTAAAAAATGTATTTTTTTTATAAGTTTTGGGTGCGTAGTTTTGATTTTATGGGGATTGGAATTTCGCAAAGTTTAAACCCGGGAGCGGGTCATAATTCTGCTTGTCAAAATTCTGTACGACAAAATTCTGTGGGATCAAAATACTGTAGTACCATAATTCTGTACGTCATTATACTGTAAATACAAAATTCTGACCGTCAAAATACTGTATGAACGCGCACTTTTTTACATTATCAAAACGATATTTTTTTACAGCATTTTTACAGAATTTTGATTTACAGAATTTTGCCGTACAGAATTTTACAAAACAGAATTTTGACCAACCAGAATTTTGCTATACAGAATTTTGACTTTCAGAATTTTGTTCCTACAGCATTTTGCACATACCTACAGAATTTTGACATACAGTATTTTGGCATACAGTATTTTGAATACAGAATTTTGCAACATACAGAATTTCGACCCCAACCCGTTTAAACCCAAAAAGACAGAAATATAGCATATTTTTTTAAGGTGATTTCTTTAAGGTCCTAATTGTATTCACTACTAAGGGGACTTAATAGCTTATATGTTATATGTTTTGGGTGCGTAGTTTTGATTTAATGGGGTTTGGAATTTCGCAAAGTTTGACCCCAAAAAGACGAAAACATAGCAATTTTTTTTTTAGGTGAATATTTTTAAGGTCCCGATTTTATCCACTGCTAAGGCGACTTAAAAGAAGAGTACAAAAATTTATATTTTATTAGTTTTGGGTGAGTAATTTTTATCTTATGGGGCTTAGAATTTTGCAAAGTTTGACCCCAAAATGACTCATATTGACTGAGTAATCGTCGTTTGTGCAAAAACATGGCATATCTTTTAAGATGAATTTTTTTTTTTAGGTCTCAACTGTATAGTAGATTAAAAACATGTGTTTTTTTATATGTTTTGGATACATAGTTTTAATTTTATGGGGTTTGGAATTTGTAAAGCTTGACTTCCATAAAACGCATTTTAACTGAGTAATCGTTGTTTTTTTGAGGGTGAATTATTTTAAGGTCCAAACTGTATAGGAAAGTACACAAATGTATATTTTATAAATTTTACATGCGTAGTTTTGTTTTTATTGGGTTTAGAATTTTGAACAGAATGACCCCAAAAACGTGAATTTTCTTAAGGTCCCAATTGTATCCAATGCGAAGGGGATTTGAAATTTCAAAAAGTTTGAATTTAACGTGACGCTCTAAATTAAAAAAAATTAAAATTCTACATTCACAAAAACTATGAACTTTTATATGAATTCCTTTTCTATGTCACTGCCTTTGACACAAATATTGTAGAACTTACAAACAAAAAAAAAAAAAAAATGTGAAAGATCTCAAATATTCACAAAGGCATAAGAAAAGCAGTAAGTAATGTCACCGTCTCCTCCCGCATTTTCATTCTCAAAAAGAAAAAAAATAAAGGTGAAAAGATGGAATGCGATGAATGTGAATACAATCTGTGAAATTTTATTCTTTTTGTAAGGTTTCCGTTTTTTTTTTTTGCTTGGCCCTGAACTTTCAAAAAGAAGCGTTTCTAACCATGAAACGAGCAGGAGGCGTTTACCCATGATGATGTTTCGTTTTCCTTAACACATATCCTGGGCTTCCTTCTTTTCAATCTTGTTGTTGTATATTCCTGATAAAGACGACAACGATGTTGATGATGATGATGACAATGCGGCGCGGCATAGTGAATTTTCAGAATATAATAATTTTTTTTTCTTTACTTACACACATCGCTTTCACACATTTTCAATGAATGAATTCAGGTTCAGGGGTCGCCTCCGCTCTGTTCCACACGCGTACGCACTTAAGAATTCTGGGCACAAAATCCAATTGGAGGTAAATATACCAAAATTTTCATGAAATATTAATGCGATGGTTCCTAATCTTTACGCTGATGAAACTGAATGATAATCGTGGTTGTGTGGAATATGTGGGGATGTGGAACACTACCCTTAGTGTATTTTGACTTGGCACATTGGTCCTTGGAGTATTTTGCAAAACATGCGTTTTTTTTGTTGTTATTTTGGGAACATATCCGGAATGAGATTTTATGTTTGACTCTTTTTTCATCATTTTGTGTATAGATGTACTTTACCTGCTTACAGGAAATCTTGCGACCTTTTCTCAGGCTACGGATATATGGTTTTTTTTTTTTCAAAGATTATTTTTCTTTTTCTAAAGGACTAAAAGAAGGTGTTTAAATTTCTAAATCGCAGCTTACATGAAGAGAGTATTACCGAAATAAAAGATGATTTTTCTTTGAGATAAATTAGGGTTTGAATGTGTAAACGGTTGAGGGTGAAAATTGAAGTCATTTCGGATGTGATACGATCTAAAAAATTAAGTAGTCATCATCATGATGGAAAAATTTCGCACGTACTTTGCGAATTTATTAAATAAATTTGTGTATAAATCTTGATTGGAAACGGGTTTTATGGATTTCATAAATTATGTTATAAGGGTAAAATAAAATAAAGTTGTCTTTATTTTATTTCATTGGATGAGAGTGCATTACTTTTGAAAATCACACTTTTAACCCAGTGAAGTCTTCAATTTTGATGAAGAATTTCTATTTTTTAATGTTTATCCTGGATGAAAGCGCATTTCTTTTTAAAATCAAACTTTTTACCCCGTGAAGTCTTCATTCTTGTTGAATAATTTTTTTTTTGTAATGTTTCATCCTGGATGAAAGCGCATTAATTTTGAAAATCACACTTTTTACCCAGTGAAGTCTTCATTCTTGATGAAAACTTTCTATTTTGTAATGTTTCATCTTGGATGAAAGCTCTTTACTTTTAATAATCACACTTTTCAGCCCGTGAAGTCCTCATTGTGGATGAAGAAATTCTATTTTGTAATGTTTCATCTTGGATGAAAACTTATTACTTTTCAAAAATACACTTTTAACGCCGTGAAGTCCTCATTTTTCATGAAGAATTTCTATTTTGTATTCATTCATCCTGGATGAAAACGCATTAATTTTTAAAATCACACATTTTACCACGTGAAGTCCTCATTTTTCATGAAGAATTTTAATTTTGTTATGTTTCATCCTAGATGAAAGCGCATTACTTTTGAAAATAACACTTTTTATCCCGTGAAGTTTTCATTTTTGATGAAGTGTATCTATTTTGTAATGTTTCATCCTGGATGAAAGCGCATTACTTATTCTTCATGAAGAATATCTATTTTGTAATGTTTCATCCTTTTTATCTTTTGTAATGTTTCACACTTTTTATCACGTGAAGTCCTCATTCTTGATAAAAAATTTCTTTTTGTAATGTTTCATCCTGGATGAAAGCGCATTACTTTAAAAAAATCACACTTTTAACTTCGTGAAGTCTTAAATTTTGCTGAAAAAATTCTATTTTGTAATGTTTCATCCTGGATGAAAGCGCATAACTTTTGAAAATCATTAAATATAATGTTCCAAGGGTACCATACATGGTCTTTATTTGTTCTTTTCTTTTTTATTTTATTTTAAATTTTTTAAATTTTATTTTATTTTGTTTTATTTATTTTCATATTAATACTACACAAAATTAAGCAATTCAACAAATAATTTGTCAAAAATAAAGATAAATCTATCTGAAAACACAATTTTAAAAAATTCTTAACGCCAAGGATGTTTTAATGTCTTTTACAGTTGCTTCAAAGATTTTCCATTTTTTTTTTTTTTTTTTTGATGAAAACTTCGTCATCGTCCTCGTCGTTCCTCTCATCGTCGTCGTCGAGGTTGTCGCTGTCGACGTAACGATGATGTGAATCTATCAAATCTGACAGCTTACATCTTGTTAAGACAATCACACCTGTCTCATGGGCATTAATCTGGATCTCTGGAATATTTTCGGTGTGTATATAATGAAGCTAAGAGTGTGCTTGGGACTAGGATCTGTTTGTATCTAGTTAAAAGGAGAGAGAACACACATATCATCCAGATGAAAGACATCAGAAACGAGTGGAGACGTTGATATTCAAATTTTTGTCAGAGCATATTTATGCCAGAGAAGCCAGCAGTCTTTTGGGATAACCATCATCACATATCATTTCGTCAGGAGCAGAGTCAGAGAGGTATCCTCTTCCTCACTCCTTGTCCTTGGCACTTTGGGTACCCTTCCTATGCATGTATTTATTACACACAGAAAATACACTTTGCTCCTGATGCCTGGGATGGATTCCCTTTGGAGAAATATGGTAACTATTTGAATTGTGGTGGTGGTGGTGATGGGTAAAAGGAGTTTTTAGAAAAACTGAGGAACGGGTAACACATGTATAGGACCCCCCATTTTGAAGCTCTGAGCTCTGTATGGAATGCGCTTATGATTGAAGCGTTACGAAACTGAGGTAGTTAGTCTCTTTGTGATTTTACACACAAACACACACAAATACAAAAAACACACACAAACAAAAAACAGTGGTATAAGAATAAATTCAACGAAACTGATTTATGTGAGGTGGAGTTTTGTAATGAAAATAAATTGGCAAGTTTGTCTTGCTATATTAGAATCAGAATCATTGCTAATGTATAAAGCTTTTTCGATGAAATATATTTTGTTAAAGGAAAAGATAAATTAAAAGGACTTTTGTAAAATAAAAAAAAAATTAAACTAAAATTGTATATACCTTGGGGGAGTTTATTTGAAGGAAGTTTATTTGAGTATTATTCCCAAAAGAAGATCATACAATAAATGAATGTTCTTTGAACTTATATCTTGGGTCTTAATAAAATTTGAGAAAAGATTATGTATGTATACAAAAGGAATTAAGGACAATTATGATGTAAATTTTGATAGTTAGTTATTTCTTATGTAAGAATGAAGAATTTACTGGCCTAATTCCAGTCTTTGAATTTGAACAAGTCCACTCAAACTTAATTAAGAACTTTGTATTCTTGTGAAGATCTTAAGGAAAATTCTAACTGAATTCTATATGTAATCCATTAACAATAGGTTACATGAAATCTTCTATCACACAAAAAATTACAAAAAACATAATCATAGCTAAGAAATTTGATTTCATAAAGTCTCTTCCTTAATCTTTATTCATAATTCGTCCTTTATCACAATCTTTTTGCCTTTTGAATTCTATATTTTTGATGATTTCATCAAAGCGCATCCTGGATGAAGGCTCTTTACTCTTGAAAGTAACACTTTTCCTTCATGAAGAATTTTTTTTTCATAAAGTCTCGTCCTGGATGAAACCGCGTAACTTTTAAAAGTCACACTTTTTACCCAGAGAAGTCTTCATTCTTGATGAAAACTTTCTATTTTGTAATGTTTCATCTTGGATGAAAGCTCTTTACTTTTAATAATCACACTTTTCAGCCCGTGAAGTCCTCATTGTGGATGAAGAAATTCTATTCTGTAATGTTTCATCTTGGATGAAAGCTTATTACTTTTCAAAAATACACTTTTATCGCAGTGAAGTCCTCATTTTTGATGAAGAATTTCTATTTAGTATTCATTCATCCTGGATGAAAACGCATTAATTTTTAAAATCACACATTTTACCACGTGAAGTCCTCATTTTTCATGAAGAATTTTATTTTGTTATGTTTCATCCTAGATGAAAGCGCATTACTTTTGAAAATAACACTTTTTATCCCGTGAAGTTTTCATTTTTGATGAAGTGTATCTATTTTATAATGTTTCATCCTGAAGTTCTCATAATTGATGAAGAATTTCTATTTTGTAATGTTTCATATTTTTTATCTTTTGTAATGTTTCACACTTTTTATCACGTGAAGTCCTCATTCTTGATAAAGAATTTCTTTTTATAATGTTTCATCCTGGATGAAAGCACATTACTTTTGAAAATCACACTTTTTAAACCGTGACGTTCTCATATTTGATGAAGAATTTCTATTTCGTAATGTTTCATCCTGGATGAAAGCGCATTATTTATGAAAATCACACTTTTTACCCAGTGAAGTCTTAATTTTTGATTAAGAATTTCTATTTTGTAATGTTTCATCCTGGATGAAAGTGCATTACTTTTTAAAATCACACTTTTTACCCTGTAAGTTCTTTTGCTTGATGAAGAACTTCTATTTTTCAATGTTTCATCGTGGATGAAAGCGCAAAACCCTTAAAATCACTCTTTTTACCCCGTGAATTCCTTCTTCTTGATGAAGAACTTGTATTTCATAAAGTCTCTTTAATTCAAAAGAGCTTATTAAATAACACAAATTTGTTACAAAAATAGGAAATAAATGCTTTAAATTCTTAAAGTATCACAGAAACTATAAAATGTTTTCATTATTCAGTACTGCATGCAAGTAAAAGTAAAAAAGTAACCTCTCACAACCAAATACATAAAACCAAAACATTTTCCAGCCATAACAAACCACCTTAAAATTAAAAAAAAACCATGTTGAATATTATTGTATCTCCACATAATATTCCATGAACATTTCCACAGCATAATCCTTCATTTTAAATTGAAATATTACACTAATATCTCATGTCTCGTTTGAAAATATAAGTTGGCAAAGTATTTCATGCGAGCAATTCACTGCACCGCTACTAATGGGCTTTTTGTTCATCTAAATGTCTATACTTAAAAAAAAAATAAACAAAAAAAAAAGGAGTTTAAAAACAGAGTTTGTACTTTCATCTTCATCGTCATCGTCATAATCATCAACATAATATCCTTTCACCCCTCTTAAATTCGTCGTCGTCGTCGCATCCGTTTTGCAGGCATCCATCATCCATATACAGTCAACTATAACTAATCGTTACCATAAAGTAGTTCTAGTTCAACAACTGAATTTAATTAGCAAACAAAATTTTTGGAAAAGGATGTTCCTCTTCTAGACAAAGACAACTATACACTTATTTAAGTAAAAGTATAGAAGTTGTTGTGCATTTTTTGGTTATGAATTTTTAACTGAAAAAAATAAAAACTTAAATATCACAGAATCAAAAATTATTCTTCCTCCGTCAAACACATAACGATACTACTCTTCAGTTTATACTTCCTCGACAGGACACGTTTGCTAAGGAAATTCGCGGAATTAACATTAACGATCATCAATTAGTCTGGTGAATAAAAAGTGCAACTTAATTTTTTTTTCATTCGATAAATTTTAAAAAACTTTTTCTGAATTCCAAAAAGGGAATCCTTTTCAGAAAATTTTGAATGAATAAAAACTTTCAACTTAATAAAAGAGAATAACTATTTTTCTAAGTTTATTTTGGTATTAATTCGGAGAATTCAATAAAGTTAAAACTGTTAAAGAATAAATTATTAATTTTTGCGGAAAATACAAATTGAGTTTTTAGCTACTTGTTTCTCCATCTTTGTGCGAGTAGAAAAAAAAAACAATATCCTTTTGTTTCCTTATTCTTTTTTTGCGAATTATTATAATTTGTTAGTTTATAATTTTTGTATGTATATTCGATTAATTTTTTAACCTAAATCGATAAATAGACTTCGAAGTATTTATATAACTTACATGGATGTATTCTCATCAGGGTTCTACAAATTCATTTTTACTTGCGATATAGGTACTAAAATATATACATAAATTGCTCGAACGATTTTGTTTAAAAAATTCAAATGTAAGTTTTCAGACAAGGTCTATCTTTTAATGAACAAATTTTTTTTTGAAAATCATTATTAACGGTACCTGCCATTGAACCGTTTTCAAATCCGATTATCTCCGAAAGTTTTTATTCGATTTCAACGAAACTTTATGAAGAAGTATTTATAAAATTTAAATATTAACCAAAAATAAAATTCCCAAAAAAATAATTTTTGTATTTTTAAAAGAATTTTGAATTTTTTTTTTTGAAAAATCAAATTTTTGAAAACGGGACATTGAATTTTTTTGAAATTTTGTTTTTAGATGTTGATTAGTGATTTCTACAAAATGGCATAGGTACCAATTTTATTTTAAAACTTTTTTCCAAAAAATTATTTATAAAAAATTAGTTTTTTAAAAAACGGCTCTAACGATTTAAAAAATTTTTTTTCTAAAAATGCATGTTAGTATATCAATTAAAACTGCATACTTGTTTTGGAGGGCAATTTAATTTCAGATTTTATTTTTTTTTTTTTAAATCGAATTTTACTTTTTTTTTTCCAAATTTCTATATAAAAAGTCTTAAAAATTTAAGCAACTTTAGCTCTAAGAGCAAGTTCGTGCTACCCAGTCGTGCATTTTATTTTTCCATGCAATGCAAAATATTTTTATTTGCAATAAAAAATTTATTATTTTAATTTGCAATAAATATTTTTTTTTTATTACCTAACAATATTTTTTTTTCAATGCAAATTTATTTAATTTGCAATATTATTTTAAATTTCAAATGCATTTTTTTTTTTCAATTGATATGTTTACAACCTTCATTCTAATCAATCTAACTTGAAGTGTCCAAGCATTAAGAAAGTTTCAGTGTCATTCTGATGTCCTGCCATTTTGCGTGACGCGTTACTACGTATTCAACCAAATCCTCTATAAAATGATGTTTGATACTTCATTGTATGCACCCCCTCCATAACCAACATTTGCTTTTGGGTTTTCCAATGTTAACGACCGAATTGGTAGGTTCACATGGATAATTATGATTTATGGTCAGTTTGCGGATGTAAACCGAGAACCTATTTACGTTAACTTACACCTATACCTACATTTATAATCTATATCTACTCCTCCAATGTGGTTATTTCGCCACCCTCATATAAATACATACCTACTCGTATATCCTCTCGAATGAGGGATGACTCTAATTGCAATTGCCAATATATTTCGTATTATAATGCATGGGTTTTCTTGTTTAAGTGCTAATTTGTTTGTTTCTCTCAATGGTTGATGGGCTCTATGATTTAAACTGGGAATCGTATTGATTGTTTAACAAAGCTTAGTAATTGAGTTTGCTTGCATCGTGCATATCCGTGATATAGTTTGGTTGGTGATGGCTGATCGGACTTATGGGAATTTTAACAAAAGTTTGTGGCCCGCATTTTAAATCATAGAATTTTTAAGTTTAAATATGAAATTAGGCATGAGTAATTTTATGGTTATGGTTTTTTTTTTTTTAGGATTTCTCCAAAATTAACGCTTGATGGTCCTGATTAATATTGTTGCTGAAAATTAAAAACCACATTTTGAACTAACCCACCTGTTAATTTCTCAACTTTGCATCCACAAAAATTTATGAGTCTGAATTAGAAGCAGGCCTAGTACATCATATGCACGTTTAATGACTTTATTTTTCATTTTTACTTAGCTTTTTAAGCACAACGAAGTAAGTTTTGACTAGTTTCATTGAGTGAGTATCAACTAAGAGTCACTGTGGCGTATGTGGAACATTTTTTTTCAATTCTGTAATATTTTTTCATTTAATTTAATATTGGAAAATTTTTTGTCTTGGTATCCACCTAGAATTTCATCTTATATACTAGACTCAAAGTCCCTTAAAAAAGTAGTCAATATGTGACATGAGATTTTAACATTTATCATGAATATGATATAAATTGACATTGACCTTTTTGACGCTTAACAATATTTGTTATCTTATAAAAATCATCAAATTATTCAAATTTATACAATCGTATTACATATTACATTATGCATTTGAAAATATGGTAATAATTAGCGATGGGAACTATCGAATAAAAACTATCAAACTACCGATAGTTGTAAAATATTCATTCATTCGATAGTTTTAAATCATTCATTCATTTAGTTACTATTTTTTCAAATAGTTTTTTTCATTCGATAGTTTAGTTACTATTTTCATTCGAATAGTTTTTTTTATACGATAGTTTTGTCATTAAAATAGTTTTTCTTTATTTGATAGTATTTTCTTTTAAACATTATTCTTATTCGATATTTTTTTCATTCGAATAGAGAAAACGCATTTAAATAGATTTTTTTTGGTACGATAGTTTTTTCATTCAAATAGTTTAGTTACAATTTTCATTCGATAGTTTTTTCATTCAAATAGTTTTCTTATTCGATAGTTTTTATTCGATAGTTTATTCGATAGTTTGTTCGATAGTTATTATTCGATAGTTTTATTCGATAGTTTTTATTCGAATGAATAAATGAATGAATGAATGAATGAATGAATGAATGAATGAATGAATGAATGAATGAATGAATGAATGAATGAATGAATGAATGAATGAATGAATGAATGAATGAATGAATGAATGAATGAATGAATGAATGAATGAATGAATGAATGAATGAATGAATGAATGAATGAATGAATGAATGAATGAATGAATGAATGAATGAATGAATGAATGAATGAATGAATGAATGAATGAATGAATGAATGAATGAATGAATGAATGAATGAATGAATGAATGAATGAATGAATGAATGAATGAATGAATGAATGAATGAATGAATGAATGAATGAATGAATGAATGAATGAATGAATGAATGAATGAATGAATGAATGAATGAATGAATGAATGAATGAATGAATGAATGAATGAATGAATGAATGAATGAATGAATGAATGAATGAATGAATGAATGAATGAATGAATGAATGAATGAATGAATGAATGAATGAATGAATGAATGAATGAATGAATGAATGAATGAATGAATGAATGAATGAATGAATGAATGAATGAATGAATGAATGAATGAATGAATGAATGAATGAATGAATGAATGAATGAATGAACTATTCGATAGTTCAAATCATTCGATAGTTCCAATCACTAGTAATAATACATCAAAGTTTGTTTTTTGAAAACGCAGTAATACATTAATTTGAAACGTTTGTAATTTTTCGTATGTTCTTATCTCACTTCAACTAACGTGTTACAAAGCAAGGGAAACCAGATTTTTAATTTTATTTATTTAATTTATTCTAAAAAAAGTTGTTATTCTTTTAGAAAGGATTTTCAAACAATTTTTTTAATAGGTACGTGCGAAAATATTTTTTGTAACTGTATTCTGCATTTTAAAAATCTGTAAATCTATAACTTTGCTTTTCAAAAGAATTTTGGTTTTCCAAATTCTGTATTTCAAAACTATGTAAATGAAAAAAGAAAAATTGTTTTGATCATGTAAAAAACTGTACGTCGTTTCAGCCTTTAACAAAATTAATATTTTGTAAGGTAACATTGTTGAAAAAAAGTTGGTTTGCCATTTTTAAGAAAACATTAAACAACACTAAAAACAAAATTTCAAAAGAATTCAGCAACCCGTTTTCAAAAAAAATTTAAAAAAACTCAAAAATTTGGTTTTTGAAAATTTCATTTAATTTATAGATTAAGCTCACTTTAACAAGTCTGAGAAAAAAATTTCCTTGAAATCGATTTAATTAAAGAAAAATGTATAAATCAGTTGTACCTATAACAGGTACCATTAATAAAGGTTCAAGAAACATTTTTTATTCATAAAAGGATCCTACCTATAATATTACACAAAAAAATGAAATAAAAAATTGGAGTTGTTGAAAAAAAAAACTTTCGTATTGGTTCAAAGCTTTATGTTAAATTCAGTTTGAACAAAATTGTTAAAACGATTTTTAAAACAATTGAGAATAAAAAAAAAAAAACTAATTTTATAAAGCGAAAATATTTGACACAACTTTTAATTGTTACTTGTTACAAATAACTTGATTTACCTCGACTTTACCAGATTCAATCTGTTGCCTGTCGTGTATATTTCACGAAACAAAAACAAAAAAAAAATATATCACAATATACAAACATAGGTATAGTCTTGTGATTTATATATTGTGTATTGTGTTTATATGTGCATATAGCTTTATAAGGTAAATACATAATAAATGTGTTGGAATTAAGCAAACTTGAAGAGTTAATTAAAGGAAAACACGTTCCCAAGAGGAAATACATCTTATATAGAACATATATATTGACAAAGACCGACGACGACATAACAACGAACATCCTTCAAACCATATAGAAGAAGCCAGAAGAACACATTTCTACACTTCGTTTCGTCTATATTGATCACATACTGTATCTTGTCTGTGTTAACAGTTGAAAGCATTTAATTATGCACAAAGAAACAAGATTCTTGATGGCTCTATAGTTATATTGACATAGAAACACAGTTACGGTTACTATATTTTCAACTATTTTACTATTTTATCTTTGTACGCAAAGAGGTAAATATTTTCTCTGTAAAAACTTACTTGTACACCGAAAAATCACATGTTTTACTTGCTTACCATTATAAATAGTTTAATAAGCTTTTAAGAGTAGAAACTCTGATCCTTACTTCTGTCATATTTTTAAAGGCTCTAATGAAAAATGTGTAGACTTATATTTCACCATGTTTTGAACAAAAAATTTTTTTTTGAGGTTTCGACCCTAATAGCTTCTGACAATCTTGAGACCCCACATATATAAAACATAACGCCAGGGATAACTTTATCTCTAGTATATTTAATCAGAACAAAATTAAATTTACCAAAAGTATATTTATATCTGCCTTATTTTTATTTGCGATATATGGACTATTTATAAAGTTATGCATTAGTACAAAAAAAAAATTTAAGATAACATTTTTCAATGACATTACGATGGTAGAGAATGCCAAAAAAGTGCGTCCCGAAATCCGTCTGTCTGTCTGTATAAGGAGCTACAGCCTAAACGGATGGACCGATTAATGTCAAACTTAGTATGTAGTGTTATTTGACGACTTTCCAGAAGGGTTTTTCGAATTAATTTTTTTGGACAAAAAATAACGGTATATACCGATTTTAGTAAAGTTGTAATTGCTCAAAAACGGCTCCAATCGTTGTTTAAAAAAATTCAAATGTAAGTTTTAAGACAAGGCCTATCTACTAATAAATTTTTTTTTTTTGAAAATCATTATTAACGGTACCTGCCATAGAAATGTTTTTTTCAAATCCGATTATCTCCGAAACTGCTTATTCAAATTCAACGCAACTTTTTGTAAAGAAGCATTTATATAATTTGAATATGAACCAAAAATAAAATAAGCAATTTTTTTTTTTTTTGAAAAATCAATTTTTCGAAAACGGGACTTTGAATTTTTCTAAAATTTTGTTTTTAGATGTTGATTAGTGATTTATAAAAAATGGCATACAAATTTTATTTCAAAACTTTTTTTCCAAAAAATTATTTATAAAAAATTAGAATAGAATAGTTCATTCAATCATTCATTTATTCATCCGAATAAAAACTATCGAATAAAAACTGTCGATTAAACTATCGGATAAAAACTATCGAATAAAAGCTATCGAATAAATAAACTAGGTATCGAATAAAAAAACTATTTGAATGAAAAAACAATTTGAATGAAAAAACTATCGAAGAAACTATCGAATGAATGAATATTTTATAACTATCGATAGTTTGATAGTTTTTATTCTATTGTTGCGATCACTAGTTTTAGATTAGATTAAATTTAAGTTGGATTTGCCTAATTCTCCGAAAGAAAACGTTTATAAAATTCTTTCCCCCATTTTAAAGTAATACACCTTAGCTTGGTTACACTATTAACGAAAATTTCATTTTCATATGGCAACGCAAAAAGAAACCTCTTTTTGCACAAAAAGAAAAATATTTTCGAATTACAAAATGAGTTGTTGTTCTAAACTTTTCCACCCACTTAATTGCCAGAGAATTTAATTTATTGCAGTGGGTGGTTTAGTGTGTGTATCCCTGCCACATAGTCAAATCATAGTGCTTCATTTCTAAGGTGGAAGCCTGATCCGATGCATCAAAGTAAGTTTTCGCGTTGAATATTCACAAAATTTTACATAACAATTCAATTAATTCATTAGAAGGCACTGAATTAAATTCAAATTACCATTGAGCTTTACGGCCAACGGGTAAGTCTTAGAGAGTACCTACTTTATACCTATACAACTATAACAAAAGGCTTGTGGGTTATAGGATTTCATTCCAACATAGTTATATCCTTGCGACCTGTGCGCTTTATATAGATATAATAATAGACGTGCTCCTTGTGCTAATAACGCTGAAGTTATCACAGATTCTGGAAATATAGATAGAGTAGTTTTGTGTATATATTATTATTAAGATGGTGTGGGTTAGGAATGCAAAATTTCACCATAATCGAGGTAATTCACATTCCCGAAGGAGCTTCTCTGTTATATGTATGTATACAAGAAGTATACTGATATTTGATATGATTAGGTTTAAGATGAGACACAGGAGCGTTTTGGGAACTAATTTTCTTAGATAATAATGAAAGCTTATTATGGAATTTCTTTCATTATAATGTACTATTTAGTGGTTGAATATATACGCTAACGGGAGAAGTATATCTAATTGAAGTAAGGATTTTGTAGATCATTAAGAAAATATTTTGTTAGGTTTTTTTTTTTTTTGAAGCTGCGATTTTAACTGGATAATAATTTCAATGAAAAGAAATTCTTTGCAAAAATGTTGCCAATACAAATTTTCAATGTTCTTTTATAAGTTTAAAAATAATAAAAGTTTTTTAAAATAATAAACCTTTTTTCATAATGTATAGGGACTAAATTCACTACGGTGTATGAGTAACATTTAATTTTCCATTGTTGGTTCATTGCTATTTAACAATCCTATGTTTTTGTTTTTTGAGGTATTAAAAAAAAAAATAAATAATGATCTTTATAAGTTCATCTCAATAAAAGAAATCAAGGAGTTTACTCTTTTTTTCAATTCAATTTAATTGAACATTCATTAGAAAAAATTATAAGTAGTTTGGTAAAAAAAGGTCATAAATAATAAAATAATAATATAATAAATAATAAAAATCACTTTTTCAAGATTTATGGGATGAAAACCTAAACTTAATTTGTTTAAACAATAGATTTATATACATCATTTAAAAGGTCTGAGAACCGTCTTTCCAAAAATATATAACACATTGAGAATTGTTAAAAAAATGACTGACATATTGATAGATTACCTAGTAAAGTTTGTAAGAATGATTTTTTGTAAATAAAAAAAAATTAAGGGTTAGTAAGTGAATCGGAGAGAAAAAATTCATTTATGGAAAAAATGTATGCCCAAGGCATTGACTAGAAAAAGGTAGAACGTCTTAAATTATTTTGAAGGAATATCTTTTTCGTTAAAGTTATATCCAAAATTTAACCATCGTTTAGCGCCATCTAGCGTCAAAATAAAAATCTGAAAAAATTAGGGGACATTTTTTTATTATTTTGAAATAGATTTGCTTCTCGGAAATACCTTAAATAACGAAAATCTATTCGGAATCCCAAAAACATGAAGCTATTATTTTTCCGGAAAGGGTTCTCTTCTACACCAATGTTTTTCCAAGGCGAGAATCCCCTTAGTTTATATATTTTTGAAAACGGTATTAAATGCAGACAACTTTTTTCCTTTAAAGCTTTTTTTTTTTTTTAATGAGCTCATAAGTCAACATATATACCCATTTCAAAATTTAACCATCGTGGGGCCCCATCTAGCGTCAAAATGAAAATCGAAAAAAATTAGTGTATTTTTTTTTTATTATTTAAAAAAAAAATTTCCACTTAATAACTATTTTTTCGAAATTTTTTTTGAAAATTTGGGTATTCAAAAATTTATTTAAAAAAAAAAACGGTTTGAATTTTTGATAGTTTAAAAATTGATTGATAGGTATAGCCTAGTATGCAGATTTTGGTAAATTTATGCACGCATATAAGATTGTCTCTAAAATTTAGCCGAGCTTAAATTTATTGAAGAATTGCAGCTGAGTTTTGCGCTGTCATAAAAAAACACATTTTTCCCACTGTAAATATTAAGAGCACGGACAAAAAGTGAAGAAAAAACGGAGACAAAAAATGTCAGCTAAAATTTAGTTCAATCTGTGTACTAGGCTTATACAAGAGAACAAATTTATAGCAAATTTTGTTAAGAGAGCACTTTTGAAAAAGATGTATTCGTAAATTTTTAAAAACAAATTTGTTTATATTTCTCATAAAATTGATGATAAAAACAAATTCTTTTATCAATTTTACTTAAAAAAAAAACTGTACTAGTCCAATGAAAGCAAGTAAGCACAAACTTTATTAAATCAATAACAGCAAATAAATAGTATGGATTTTGTATTACAAAAACCAACCAAGTTAAAGAATCTAAAATGGAAAAACTTGAAAAAATGTCAAAACCAAAAAAAAAAAAAAAAAAAATTTGAATCAAAATCATAAAAAAAATAACTCCAAGTTAAAATTAATTTATTTTCGAAAGCTTTCACAAAACATAGTAAATAACATTTCAAAGCAGAAGAGAAGTTTTCCAGCACTCAAACACGCATCCGGATTCTTAGATACGCACAATTCATGCTTCCTCCAACGGAAATACATTTTTGTTTTTCTTAACAACTTTTTTCCTTCCTATTTTTTCATTCTCATTTTCCTACAGTTATTAATGGTTGCAGGATAATGATAATAAAAACGGAATGTTTCAATCTTTTGATATCAAAACTATTAAAAATTTGTTTTTTGCATTTAATAATTGTTTCTTGAAGACTAAAGCATACAAAATGAAAATTTACGTATATCTTATATACGTATTTTAGTATTTCATCAACTATAAAATAAAGAAATAGAAAAAAAAAAAATTGAAACCCCTCTCATTTACCTTCATTTTTTTTTGGAAAAAAAAAATATAATCACATCGATAGTAAACTTTATATCAATGAATCTGTACAAATATACACTCAATTTATGTTTGCATATACTTTCTCTTCTTCCAAAAAAATCGAATGAAAAAAAAAAAAAAAAATAAAGGATAAATAAATTGCAAAATGATTGCATATTGAAATATTCAATTGGCGGAAGGGTTTCCCCATTGAACCGTAGAAGGATTGAAGAAATGGTGCAGAGCAGAGCTTCAGAGCTGAGTAGAGTACAATATTCCCAATATTCGTTTTTAAATCCCCTTTTACCCAGAACATATACAAACATTATCCAGATCCCAGAGAAAAAGAGAGAGATGAGCACCTATACAAAATCTACCTACTAACAGGGTGATTCTTAACTAAAGGTATATTATTACAAAAGGGTACATTTTTTATACAGTCTTCGAAAAAGGGTACAAATTTACCCCACAAAATTCTTAAACGGGCAAAAATTTATGTTTTTTAAAGGTTAAAATATATTATACAAAAATTGGCATACCTTCTCTTTTTTTCAGCGTTTTATTGGTTATAAAAAGGAAAAAATGTCACACTTCAATTCCTAAAAAAATTCTGTAAAAATTTCTTAAAATTTATTATTTCACGTTTGTTTTTTGAATAAAAGTAATCATTTCTCCTTTTTTTTTGTATTTCTCTTAATTTTTGTAAGGTCACCCTGTTAAACTAATTTCAAACGAGGCCAAGAATCCGAACAAATAGAACAAACGAACCAAATGATTTGTATTGGTTTTTGTTTGTTTGTTTGTGTTGTTTTGCATTGCACCGATAGTGTAGTGGTAAAACGAAAAAAAAAAAAACACAGAAAATCCCAAATAGGTACAGAAGCTCTACGAAGGAAGCTGACTGGTGAATCTGTTACAACAAATATATTCCTTAAAAGAACTTCTCATCATTCTATATCGTTTCTAAGGATTGATGTGCCAGAAACGTCGTCGTCGGCTGGTAGAAACGGTGTGCTAGTAGTATGCAGTATAGCTGCATTGAGTGGCTTTTATCAGATTGTCTGATAGTTTCCTAGTTTATGTAGGTACCTTATAATGTAACGTAGGAGTACCTTATGCCATATCAGTTTTGCCTGTAATGGAGCAATGTTTGAGGAAAGTTCCTCTTATTTGGTTTGGTTTTTGTTATAAGGATGCACTTTCTCATTTAGAGTAACTCGATGGCATTAGTTTGTATACACTTTTTTTTGTTTAGTATTGTGTACCTCTTTTGTTTAGTTAGTATACATATATGGGACATGACATTATTGATTGAAATCTTGAAACACATTTTTGACTTTCTCTAACGCATACAATGTATTTTATTTAAATAAATAAATAAAATAAGTCAGATGATTGTTTAGAAAGAAATTCAATTGAACTACTTAAAGGCGATTGTAAAACACTAATCAATTTTCGTGAATTCTAAGAATTCACTTTTTTACTGAAAGGAGCTCCTATCTGACATGAAGAATTTTTGTTTTGTAAAGTCTCATATTCCATCAAATCAAAGAAGTCACTTTTTTACATCAAGATGTTCCTTTTAACATGAAGACTTTTTAACTTTATAAAGTCTCATATTTCATCAAGCCAAAGAAATCATTTTCTTACATCAAGAAGTTCCTTTTTACATGAAGAGTTTTTTTTACTTTATATAGTAAAGTTTAAGAAGTCACTTTTTTACATCAAGAAGTTTCTTTTTACATCAAGACTTTTTTCTTTATAAAGTCTCATATTTCATCAAGTCAAAGAAGTCATTTTCTTACATCAAGAAGTTCCCTTTTACATGAAGAGTATTTTCTACTTTATAAAGTAAAGTTTAAGAAGTCAATTTTTACATCAAGAAGTACCTTTTTATATGAAGACTTTTTGCTTTATAAAGTCTCATATTTCATCAAGTCAAAGAAGTCAATTTTTTACATCAAGAAGTACCTTTTTACATGAACACTTTTTTACTTTATTAAATCTCATATTTCATTAAACCAAAGAAGTCATTTTCTTACATCAAGAAGTTCCTTTTTACATTAAGAGTTTTTTTTACTTTATAAAGTAAAGTTTAAGAAGTCATTTTTTTACATCAAGAAGTACCTTTTTACATGAGCACTTTTTTACTTTATAAGGTCTCATATTTCATCAAGTCGAAGAAGTCACTTTTTTACATCAAGGAGCTCCTTTTTACATGAAGACTTTTTTATTTTATTAAGTCTCATATTTCATTAAGCCAAAGAAGCCATTTTCTTACATCAAGCAGTTCAATTTTACATGAACAGATTTTTTTTACTTTATAAAGTAAAGTTTAAGAAGTCGTTTTTTTACATCAAGAAGTTTGTTTTTACATGAAGACTTTTTTCTTTATAAAGTCTCATATTTCACCAAGTCTAAAAAGTCAATTTTTTACATCAAGAAGTACCTTTTTACATGAAGACTTTTTTACTTTATATGGTCTCATACTTCATCAAGTCGAAGAAGTCACTTTTTTACATCAAGGAGCTCCTTTTTACATGAAGACTTTTTTATTTTATTAAGTCTCATATTTCATTAAGCCAAAGAAGCCATTTTCTTACATCAAGCAGTTCAATTTTACATTAACAGATTTTTTTTTACTTTATAAAGTAAAGTTTAAGAAGTCTTTTTTTTTACATCAAGAAGTTTCTTTTTACATGAAGACTTTTTTATTTTATAAAGTCTCATATTTTACCAAGTCAAAGAAGTCACTTTTTTATATCAAAAAGTTCTTTTTTACACGAAGACCTTTTTACTTTATAAGGTCTCATATTTCATCAAGTCTAAAAAGTCAATTTTTTACATCAAGAAGTACCTTTTTACATGAAGACTTTTTTACTTTATATTGTCTCATATTTCATCAAGTCGAAGAAGTCACTTTTTTACATCAAGGAGCTCTTTTTTACATGAAGACTTTTTTATTTTATAAAGTCTCATATTTTACCAAGTCAAAGAAGTCACTTTTTTATATCAAAAAGTTCTTTTTTACACGAAGACCTTTTTACTTTATAAGGTCTCATATTTCATCAAGTCTAAAAAGTCAATTTTTTACATCGAGAAGCTCAGATTTTACATGATGAATTATTACAATTTAAAGTCTAATCTTTTATTTAGTTTCAGAAGTTAATTTTTACGCCAAAATGCTATTATTTTCCTTGAAGACTTTTTGTTTTGTAAAGTCTCATTTTTCATAAAGCCTTAAGTTCCTTTTTTACATGAAGAATTTTTATTTTTTAGTTTCTTTCATCTTTCGTTAAGTCACCTTTTAACTCAAGAAGCTATTATTTTATATGAAGAATTTTACTGTCTAAAGTCTTACGCTTCATCAACTGTCATTACTCTAAAGCTTCATCAACGCAAAAAGCAAATGAGCGGCTTAACAACTGAGCTATCGGGAGACGTGTCGCTAAGGTTTCAATTTTATTCTATTTTTTTGGTTGCTCAACCGTTCGAATTTTAGAAAATCTTCCTGGAAAATACTCACAAAGCTGTTTATTCATAAAATAATTTTGAGCTAATATAAAGCTTCGTGATTTTAACCTCTTTCCTGTAAATAATGCATTTCAGAATATTTATTTCAACTAAAAATTCCATTTTTCGACCAAAAATAATAAACAATTCCTAGAGAACCCTTTTTAACCTCTTTTAATATTTTCAACTTCACCATAGTTACCTACCATCGAAAGGAAATAGAAAACAATTTTGAATATTCCCAAGCAAAATCCTTTTGGAATGATGTGGTTTTACTCTATGACATAACCTTTTCTATGCACACATAACATAAATGCATGCATCACGTTTTGCATATTTTGAGATTTGAGAGTTCATATAAACGAACCACTATAGCATTCCGACTCCTCACCTCACTCTTTGCCAATAAATCGAAAACACATTATAGTAACAACAAATCTAGATTTAATTTCTTGCATAAACAAAATAAATTTAATTTCACTTGTCACAGGCATACACAATACCTAGAATTGGATGCAAAGTCTTAAAAATACTACCCCACCCCGCCCACTCAATCCCGCCCACTTTCATACCATGCAAACAAACATTTCTCAATATTTACAATTCATAAGTAACTATAATGGGCAATGTGTGTGGCTTCGCAGTAAAGAGTAGAGATAGGTGTATATTCGATTTGCATCATCATACAGGGTATACCTTCAGCACTGAAAAGCCCCACAAATCCTCGGATGCATTTACCAAAACATTTTGACGTCGTCATTCACCACATGCGGTTGAAACGTAACACACATTTGGCCATCATCAGCAGGATACTCTCCCATCATCGCCATGACCACCATTTTGATGATATCCATTGGATATAGTCTGTACCCCCCCCAAAAAGGACCCACAACATGTGTTTGTTGGGGGGGTTCAAAAGACCAAGACGGATGCATTCGGTGTCGGTGTCTAAAATGGTAATTTATTGCGATCAAATACAAATATCAAAATGTATCTAGATTTAATGTGAATATAAAGATGTCTCTTAGTCTTGAGTGCATATATAGTAGCGTAATGAATATTTGTACAAACCATAAAAGGGTGCATATAGAAGGAATGGATATGGGTTTTTTGGTTGAGGCGTTTGAGGTGTAAAATGAAATTCATTTTTGTTTGAGTTTGTAACAATGTGCGAATGACATGTCTTCTCTGACTCGAATAGATCATGCAATCTACCTGGGTACAGAACGAATTTTGTGTGCAATCTACTGTAAAATCTAGAAATTTATTTCGTCATATTTTGTGTTGTTCTGAGGAATTCTTAGAATTTCTATAAATAGTTTATAAATTTTCAATTCCTTTATTTCTTTAAAGATATTCTAATTTAAAAATGTACAGTAAAAATGAAAAAAAAAAAGAAAAAACAATAAGGGCTCGTTTTACAATGGCTTATAGATTCTTTGAAGTGAGCTCTAACTTTAATTTTTGTCTAAGCTTTATTTTAAACTTTTTTTCACTGGTCTGCAAGGATATCCTCCTTTTAATGAAACTATACTTAAAAAAAAAAACTTTTGTGTGCCGATTCCGAATTTGAAGTCAAAATTTGCCTAGCACGTCTCGTTCTTAAGATATTTCCGTTCAAAAATCTCGAAACCCCATTTTTTTGCAATATTTTGGCGTAATGTAAACTTTTTTTTTAACTTAACTTTTCACGGTTTATAGAAGAACTTATTTTTTTCTTTCAAACTCAGTTTCAATCTCCTCAATGTCTATTTTCTTATCCGAGATATCTAAATTGAAGTAGGTTTGGTATATCTTACTGATCACAGTGAGCCTGAACAAGTTTAAGGTTGACCTAAAATGACGACAAAAACTAAAGATGAGGCTTTGTTCCTGAAGGCCTCAGCAATAATAATCCATTTTTACCAAAATCGGATTAGCTTCCTTTTTCGAGATACCCCCCGTAAATGTGTTTTTTTTAGAGAAAAATGCATATCAACGCAATGCTCGAGTACGATAACTTAGTCCCGAGAATTGAAAACGGTCTTTAGTAGAGGTATTCAATATAATCGTTTTTTGTTTTGGGAGGGGGGGTCTATGTCCCCCCCCTTTAGGCGGGAGGGGCAATTTTCTAAGAAATCATACAAAAAATTATTATAAAACAATGCCAACACTTACAGTTATGAATGATACTTTTTTTAAAAGCTAGAATTGTACACTTAATTATAGTTTTCAAATCAAGTTATTTTAAACAATTGTTTTCGAAATAATCGATTTCAAAGTCAACAATTGTGAAAAAGAAGTTTAAAAAAATACATTGAATACTATTTTTGTCAAGACTTTGGGTTTCATTACGGGATAAATTGATAAAGTAAACTACCTCAAAAAATTCCTTATCAAATACTGAAAACCATATGTTTCTATGCCCTCTAGTTTTTGAGAAAATTGAAAAATAGGAAAACTACTTTCTTTATCTTATTTTTATTTTCTTAGCTATTTTGCTCTGCCATAATCAAAAATCGAAAGCTAAAGAGTACTGTGCTTAAACTACTTCGATTCCATGAATTTGTTTTATTTCCATTTATAATTGGATCTTAAAAATAAAATTTACCAGTGTGGTACCAGAACGCTATTAGTGAGCCTGATAAAGAAAGTAGTTTTCCTATTTTTCAATTTTCTCAAAAACTAGAGGGCATAGAAACATATGGTTTTCAGTATTTGATAAGGAATTTTTTGAGGTAGTTTACTTTATCAATTTATCCCGTAATGAAACCCAAAGTCTTGACAAAAATAGTATTCAATGTATTTTTTTAAACTTCTTTTTCACAATTGTTGACTTTGAAATCGATTATTTCGAAAACAACTGTTTAAAATAACTTGATTTGAAAACTATAATTAAGTGTACAATTCTAGCTTTTAAAAAAAGTATCATTCATAACTGTAAGTGTTGGCATTGTTTTATAATAATTTTTTGTATGATTTCTTAGAAAATTGCCCCTCCCGCCTAAAGGGGGGGGACATAGACCCCCCCTCCCAAAACAAAAAACGATTATATTGAATACCTCTACTAAAGACCGTTTTCAATTCTCGGGACTAAGTTATCGTACTCGAGCATTGCGTTGATATGCATTTTTCTCTAAAAAAAACACATTTACGGGGGGTATCTCGAAAAAGGAAGCTAATCCGATTTTGGTAAAAATGGATTATTATTGCTGAGGCCTTCAGGAACAAAGCATCATCTTTAGTTTTTGTCGTCATTTTAGGTCAACCTTATACTTGTTCAGGCTCACTGTGTGATCATTAAAAATTCATATTTCTTTCTCCTAAGAACAACAGTATTCTATTCTAATAGATTTAAGTATGCTGATTTTGAATTTGAATTCAAAAAATTTCGATCAGCTCCGGTTTTTTGAGATATAGTAGTTTTTTTGAGATTTTCTAACCAAAAACTTGATTTTGTGGTTTTTTAACGCGTATATCTCAGAATCCTGACGTGCTAGATTCTTTTTGACTTTTAAATCGAACTCATCACTTTAAAAACCGTAATAAAAGTATAATTTTGTTTCTAGGAGAAACAAATTTTAAGCTTTAGAAGGCAGTGTATCGAATATTTCTAAATAGAAAAATAGTTATATTTTTTGTTTTTATTTGTTTTAATTTTTCAATTTTCTCAAAAACTAGAAGACATAGAAACCACTGTTCGATAAGGAATCAATTGAGGCAGTTTTTTTTTTATTAAAACTCACAGTCTGGAGAAAAATAGTATGAACTGAGTTTTTAAAAACAATTTTTGTGGCCTATTTTTAACTTTGAAATCGATTATTTCAAAAACTATTCGTTATAATATATTGACTTAAAAATTAGAATTAAATGTATAATTTTGTCTTTCGGAAATAGTATCATTTATTATACTGTTAGTCTTGCCGTTGTTTTTTATTAATTTTTTTTTTATTTTGATAATTTTTTTTAGAAAACTGCCCCTCTCACCAAAACAGGGGGAGATAGACCCCCCTCCCAAAGAAGTTTGTATTGAACTCCTCTACAAAAACCCGTTATCAAATCCTGGCGTCCAAGTTATCCTACTACCAAAACAACATTTTTGTTCTATACCTAAAAGTTCGAGTTTCTGTATCTGGGTTGAAATCGTAAAATTTTTTTTCTAAGCCAATTTACAGCTTATAAATTCTAGGTGGTTTAACCGAGTTACATGTTTTATACATTGTTGAAAAGGCATATTTATCTCCTATCAGAAACTGTAAAAAAATCGAAAATGGGTAAAAATTTGACGAAGCTAGTTTTTTTTCAATGGGTGAAGGTCAAAAAAACCGTTTTTTGCCCCAGATTTTGGGGGTGTAAGGGACTTTTTAAATACCGTTTCGCAATCAGTGCGACTAGCTCTACAAAACGTGATAGGTCTCCGCCCGCGTATATTTGAAACTAACCCTTCTAGGGCGCAAATTTTTTAGTAGTAAAGAATTAATTTAAAGCTTAAAAACAAATTTAAGGAATTTAAACAATACCTACTTACTTGTTGTTTTGCAATTTTTTGGTCATCCACCCATATCTAAGTCATACTGAAACCGAATAAAAATAAGAAAACAAAATGGTACGTATACACCACAGTGACCCGACTCTTTAACAGACTGAATATACGATGTATCGTTGGCAATTCATACTTGATTTTTGATACATATATAAGTACGAGTACTACCTTCTTCATTTTATCTATTTGGACAAATTGTTTAGTTTCAAGTAAGTTAAAAATAAGTGTGTGGTCCAGATTTATAGTTAAAATTGGGAAGCTAGTTTTTTTAAACTTAAAAATTTAATTGTGTATTGCAAACAACTACATTCTCAGTAACAAAATTTGCCAGATACCAAATCCAAGTGAATGCTCGAGCCATAAAAAAACCGACATTATCTGCAATCGAAGTAGGTTTACCTCTGAAATTAAGTGCAATAAGCGAATAAATGTACACTTAGAACGAAATTGGTCCAAAAACGGATGCGTGATGTACATTAAGATTTAGAGACGTGATTTCGCTAGTTTCAGTTTCTAGCACCTTTCCGCAAGATACAAACTAAACAGATTCAACATCAGGTAAAATTTGAAAAAAAGCTTATATCAGCACATAAAATAGAATAAACAATTAAGGATGTATAATATATATAAATACCAAAAATGTTTGAAACTTAAATTTCTTAGCCCCAAAATACTTATATTGAAATGGTTAGAATTTACGGAAGCGAACGGTTTTTTTAATCAATTTTGTTTATTCCTTAGAATTTGTATTCATTATATTAAATCAGGGTTGTAAAAATATCAATTGAAAAAATGCATTTAAAATAAAAAAAATAGTTACTAGGATTAAAAATATATTTATTGCAGCTGACAAAAAAATTTGAATTAAAAAAAAAAATGTATTGCAACTGAAAAATATTTGCATTAAAAAAAATAAATAAATTTTACATTAAAAATGTTATTAGAACTGAAAAATATTCGTATTGAAATAAAAATATGTATTTTGCATTAAAAAAAAATTGTATTGTAAATAAAAAATTTTTAGCATTAACTTAATGTAGGTCCAAATAGTCAAAATTGTAAGGAATTCGACAAATTTTAAAAATATTTTTAAATGCAGAAATTTTTTTTGATTCAAAATATTTTTATTTGAAATAAAAATTTTATTTTGTATGCGAATATTTTTCAGTTCCAATAAAAAATTGTTTTTTAATGCAATTTTTTCTTCGTTTGCAATAAATATTTTTTTTTGTAATTTGCAATGAAAAGCAAATGCATACAAGAAAAAAAATGATTTTTTACAACACTGTATTAAATATAATTTTTTAAAAAAGGCTGCTTTACCTTTACCTTACGGTTTCTATTATTTTTTTTTACAAATTCTTTGCTATGCAAGAAACCATGCGTTTTGGTTAAAAACGGTTTGAAAATATGTTTTAATTATTATTAAAAACAAATTTTATTTTATTATTTAAATTACTTATTAAATTTGTTTAAAAATTATTACTTATTATACTTTAAATGGTTTTCAAACAAAGCATTTTTACATAGGTTGAGGTAAGTGCGATATAGACTTTTGTCGAGATTTTCGTTTTTAGAAAATTTTACTTTCGAGATATTGGGAAATAGTGACAAACACTTTATCAACAGAAAAAGTACTATAAATTTGTTGGTTATAATTCGTTTAGTTTTAGTTTTACGAATCTTAAACTTGCCCGATATAGGTACTATAGGGCAAGTTTAAGATTCGTAAAAAAAATCGATCTCGAGATAAAAATTTTACATGACATTACGATATTGGAGAATGCCAAAAAAGTGGGTCCGGCAATTCTGTCTTATACCTCGAGCTACAGCCTAAACGAGTGAAGTGATTTTCTTCAAACTTTGTAGTTAGCAGTTTTGGGCGATTAGTTTTTAGTTTTTAGTTTTTATGACCAAAACTAACTGCACCTGCCATATTACGGAAATAGAAAAGTTAATTTTTTTCAAAAACGGCTCTAACGATATTGATTAAAATTTTTTTGTGTAGTATTACACATAAGAGCCAACTTTTGAAATTAGAAAGGTACCGTTATTAACGGTACCTGAGCTATAGAACGGTTTTTTTTTGGTCTATGAATATCTCGTAGAACATCAAGCTGATTTCAACGAAAATTTTTATCAAAAAGCGTTTATGTAAAGGTAATATTAAAAATTTCGAAAATTTTCAAAAAACAAATTTTTCGATTTTTAAAAAATATTTCAAATTTTTTTTTTTTGAAAACTCAATTTTTTGAAAACGGGACTGTGAAAAGTTTTGAAATTTCGGTTTTATATGTAAATTAATTATTTCTTCAAAATGGCATACCAAAATTTTTTTTTGAAAAATGTTAGAAAATTTTTATATATAAAAAATTAATTTAAAAAAAAACGGCTCTAAGGATTTTCGAAATTTTTTTTCTTTAAATTCTTTTTTTATACAAGAAATCAAACGACATACTTGATTTTGTGTAAAAGATTATTCAAAACGGTCTATAGTCAACAAATATGTACTTCTTTTTAATTATTCTATCCTCTTACACTCCTCAAACCACCATTTAATAAAGTTTTTTTCTTCCAATTTTTGATTACGAAAAATCAATTCAAAAAGAGATTGGATTCCAGTAAAACCAATATTCACCTTTATATGAAACTGCAAATAATGAGAGATATATATATAAAATTCCAACTACTAATATTCTCAACTCTTAACACAAATATTTTCTAAAAGAAAAAAAAAAGAAAAAAAAAGAAAACTTTTTAGATAGTTCCTTGTTCAAATAGTGAGTGCCCTGAACTCAAACAGCAATCAAAAGGTCAAAAAGGAACAAACTAAACTAAAAACTGAGTAAAAAAAAACGAAAAATCATCCAAAATGCATCAATTCATTTTTGAAATTTATTGAAATTGTTTTCCGATACAATATTTTTTGAAGTTCAAAAGGTTTCATCGTTTTTTTTTTTTTTTACCTCTCTCCTGTCTCTTCTCTCTTTGTATCTCTCTATTGCTTTGATCCTACTGATAGGTCCTTATTTGATATAGATATCTTCCATAGAGACATACAGAACTGATATCGTAGATGTATTTTTTTTTTTTTTTTTTTTTTTGATTTTGGAATTTGGACAGTACAAGGAAAAGAGAGAAAGAGAGAGAGTTTACGAAATACAATAATGCATTCAACTTTTCATAGAGAACTTTGACTTTGATAGAAATCTATGCCAAGCTGCAGTCAGCAACAGTATTTTGTACTCTTTGTATTTAAACTCTCATACTCTCGTTTACTTCGTTTTCGAAGCCGAGTTATATCCAAAAGAGTCCTTCTTTATATTGGTTATGCTGATTTGCACGTTGTCATGGTATATTTTCTGTGTATTTCTTCCCCATATTGACAATAACACTGTTGATTACATTTTCCATCCACCCAACCATCTTTTTTTTGGGAGGAAGAGGAAAATACACAAAAAAAAAAAATAAATAAATACCAGAAATATGTAAGGACTCATCTTCTCCTTCTCTTAAAGTCTGACTATAGCTCACCCTCTTCGCATGTCAGTCACGCTGCTGTCACGATTCTGAGGGGGGTTTGAGTTGAGATTGAGAGGAGGGAAATTTTGAGATTTTATTCCATTTGTGTGGAGTATATTTCGATACTTTGATGGGTTTTTTGCGTTTTAATGTAAACTTAATTGAAGTTCAGCAAGTCAGGTCAGGAGCAGAAGCCTGAAGCCTGCTGCGGAAGCCCCCCCCCCCCTCCCCCAATCTCACTCAAGGAGAATATGAATGTTGTTGGTTTTATCTTGTTACGAATAAGGGTCCGGCAGCGGCGGCAGCGTGGCATTTTAGTATGCATGCTGGTTTGTTACTTGGGATTGGGCTTTTTTGCTTTGGCTTTAGCTTTGGCTTCTGGGTTTGTGCTATTGGCGTTGTTGTGTTGTTTTGCGTTGTTACTGGCATATTGAGATGTATTTGCTGGACACGTTTTTGAAGTTGTTGGTTTGCCTTGTCCTTTGAAAAATAAAATGACGAGGAGGACGAGAGAGAGACGTGTACAGTTGTGTGTTAGTAGGTGAAAGTTTTCACCGTGATTACCAACTGTATTTGTGAAGCCAACAGAATGCAATTTCAATATTGAAAAGCAGCTGCTTCTTCTCCTTACTCCTGATCCTGGATCCAGCTCTTCGTTTGTATACAGATTTACACAGAAGACAGCCTCAAAGTTTTGGTTTACTATACACTTCTTCGTTTTTCCTCTCAGTCATATTCAGCAGGATTGACTTTGCAAGGACTCTCGTTGAAGTTGCAGGAGGCGATAAGTTTTCTGTAAAACAATTTGCTTCGTTTGTGTTTCCAGGACACCGCCACCATAAAAACCATCACCATAGTCCTCGTCCTCGTCATCGCTACCGCATGTTGGCTGTCGAAGTCGAGTTGAGGTGTATACAACAGCAGCCGTCTCGAGTCAAGTTAAGTCCTGTAGGATCCTCTACTTCTTGCCCTTTTCGTTGCTATCGTCATCACCCTTGTCGTCGTCGGTCGTAGTCACATCGTCTAACACATTGGACGTAGTAATTAAAAAGCAGTTATTCTGCGTGAAACGTGACATCACGACGACTGGCTTTGTTTTGATGGAAAACAATGAAAACGTAGAAAATGAAAATGAAACATTTTCCGTGTGCGAGTTGGAAGAAGAAAAGTGGAATTTCAAAATTTTTGTTCTAAAAAACATTCGTCAGTCAGTACCAAACCAATACCATCATAATCATCACACAGAGAGAATTTTTTCTCAAAAAAAAAAGTAAAAGGAAGAAACACAAAAAAACGATGGATGTTGATGATGACGTTTTACTCCTTCTCCTCCTACTTTTTTTGTACTCTTGCCATAGCAACGTCAAAAGAATGAATATTACATGGAAATTAAGTTTCTTTCGTTTGTAAAATGTTACATGGCAGAATAGGGATGCCGTTAATAATTTAGATGTTAGCGGAAGTAGGTACTTTGGAAACCTGCTTGTTGTTACTCTACTTCTGGTTATAGAGTCGAAGTGGTATATTTTTACTACGCAGAGTACCGAGAACTCCTTCTAATAAAGACACGAAACACTATTTATACAAAAAGGGTCCTTTGAGTGATGAAATTGTTTTGTGTTTGTTTTATATGGAAAACTACTCTCTTCGAACGAAATTATAATTTTGTGTCATTTTTTGTTAATTATGTTTTTATTGCACGTTTTTAGGATTATTAAATGAAGTGTTTTTGCGATGTTGTTTTTTTTTGTTCCTTGTAATTTTGTTCAAAAAAAAGGTCAAATTAAATGTTGAAAGGATTCTTTTTGTTATAATGAAAATTGCTGGAATATAAAATAAATTTATTTTTTAGTTGGTACTGAGAAAGGTAGAAGATAACATAGAATTGACTGTTTTGACGTCAATTTTTTTATATAATATTAATGTACCTATACAACTTCTCCTAAGCTAAAAAACAAAACACCTTCTGGATTTACAATTTTTTTTTTTTTTTTTTGAAAATTATGGCCATATCAAAAAAAAAAACTTTTCAAAAAAAAAAAATGTAAATTTCAGTCCGTTTTTCAATAAAAAAAAAATCAAAATTATGACATTCGACTAAATTTTTCTACTAATCCAATAACTAGACATTATTATCTCTCAATAAAGCCATTCAAACCTACAAAATTATTAAATTGAATATTTTCTACGAATCTTTAAAAAAATGTTATATGAGAGTAATTCTAGCGTCGTTTTATTTTTACATATTTCATATAGAAGACATTAAGACCCTTTTATAAAATATGTGCTTATGATACAAAATCTAGACTTCATAAGCTCCAGAAATTAAAAAATACTTTTTTTTTCTACTTTATCTCTTCTTTGACATTGAATTTAGACATGCACTAAAAAATGTCAATTAAATCATCAATCTGACGTATGCATGCCTGGTCTGGTGGCCAGCCCTAGATAAAACAGTCAACCTTAAAACTATGACCAAAATTCAGAGACTCGCGTGTATAGGTACCACTAGTGCCATGAGAACTACACCCACATCAGCCCTAGAAACAGTCCTTTCACTTGGCCCGATCGACCTGTTTACAAAAGAATCGGCGGCCATAAGTGCCCTTCGTTTGAAGGAGGGCAAGAACTGGAAAGGGGGCCACTTGGGTTATAAAATAATAATGAACTATGTTGCAAGTAACATTCAAACTGACTATACTCTTCCATTCAATGATTTCAACCCAGTAGCGCTGACAGACTTCCCCACAAGGGAACTCTGGGAGTCAAACAGGGTCATTATTGCAGATCATGTCTCGGTTTTCACTGACGGGTCTAAAACAGACCTAGGCGTAGGGTCAGGCATCTTTTCAGATAACCCTCCCATAAACAAATCACTGAAACTCCCTGACTTCTGTAGTGTTTTTCAAGCGGAAGTTTTTGCAGTTTGCGAAGCAGCTAACATACTCTCAGCACTCAATTTAAAGAACAAAAATATTGATATCTTTATAGACAGTCATCAGGCAGCAATTAAAGCCATTTCCTCTATTGTCACGAAGTCTAAACTAGTTGACCATTTTCGTAATACACTAAGGTCCCTAAACATAACGAACATAGTTACCCTTCGATGGGTCCCAGGACATCGTGATATACAAGGGAATGAAAGGGCAGATGAATTGGCCAAAACAGGATCAAGACTTGATCCGTGCCAAACCGTTCCATGGGTGCTTATGCCAATGGAGCACGAAAAAAGCAGAATAAAGCAAAGCTTCTTGAACTCTGCAAACGACAGATGGTCAGCTCTTGAAACCTGTCGTGTTTCTAGAAATCTCTGGCCGACCATTTCTAAGAACAAAACTGAAACCATACTTAAGCTAAGCAGGCCTCAGCTGTCCCTATTGATTGGTATCCTTACAGGGCACAACTCAATGGGAACCCACATGAGCAGAATGGGTATTGTCTCATCAGACTTATGTAGAGGGTGTCAAGACGAAGAGGCGGAGGAGGGCTCATACCACTTCCTTTGTGAATGCCCCAGTTTAGCAAAAAGCAGGAAAACAACTCTCGGAGATTACTTCTTCGATGAGTTAGATGACGTCTCGTCCTTGCCACTGAAAAACATAATGAAATTTATCCAAATTTCAGGATGGTTCAGGGAGGCCCCTAACACTAACTCCAACACCTAATTCCCAATAAACCCTTCCCTTACCCATCCTCACTCCTGCCCACCCTAACCCTGGGGATCACAATGGATCCATCGAGATCCGAGTGGGATAACTCGACTTGTCGGATTATCACCCCGTTCAACCTAACCTAACCTAAATCAATATTTTTATAGTATAGCTTTCAAATTAGAGGAGGTACTTTTTAGGATGATGTTCTGATGTCCGACTCGATGACTTTGAAGGGAATTTTTTAAAATGCAGTTTTTTTCACCAAAGGGTAACCCTTGAATTTTTTTAGAAAATTTGAAAGAATGTAATTTTTTGTTTTGATTACCTACCTAAATGCATAGGTCTGATTACTGTGAACTTATATCTGCAGGCCAAAACTTGTTTTGAGACTTTGGTCGGCAGATATCTGGCTCCGAATTCAAGAAAAAAAAAAAAAATGTTTGGATGCAAATAACTCAGCAACCACACCTCAAAGATACTTTTGGTTTTCAGTTATGAATAGAGATTAACGAGACCTTTCTTTTGATGTCTCACTCGATGACTTTGGAAATATTTTTTTTAAATGCATTTTTTTCCGCTAGAGGTTAACCTTGTATTTTTTTTCGAAAATAAAAAAAAAAAAATAAATTAATATAATTTTCTTTTATCTAAATGTATAAGCTTGTTCACTGTGAACTCATTTGTGTAAACCAAAACTTGTTTCGAAACTTATTTGTATGCGAAAAAGTAGTGGAGCCTTATTCAAACTAAACTAAAAATTTTAGTATAGGTACAGTTGTAATACAACTAAACATATCTTGCATTAAATATATTTTGCATTACATTAGTTCCAATATTTTAGTTGAAATAGTATAGTAAAAAATATATTAAATGCTCATATTATGCATTGGTTACACTGCCCAACACACAATTTTCCAGACCGTTGTTTATCATTTCTTACTAAGTTAAGGGTGCTAATTTCGAAAACATAATTATTTTTTTTACTTACTGTAAAAAAATACAATACATTCGAAATAATTTTTTACAGCAAAACTTTAAAAACGCTTGTAATAATAAAATCTAAAAAATCACCCCCAAAATGTGAAAAATGAAAATATCAAAAAAAAAAAAAAAAAATAGAGCTCTTAGAGCAACCAGTGTGATATTTAGACTTAGTGAACCCAAATGCATTAGGTTCGACAAAAAAATTTCTGGAAAATGTTTACAAACAGTTAAAATAAGCATAACTTTAAAACTAGTACGAAATTACCCCCAATATGTGAAAAACTTAAATATTTAAAAAAAGATCTCCTACAAATAAATGAATGTGATTTTTAGATTTACCTCCTGACCCTAAATGCATTAAGTTTTATATAAATATTCCTGAAAAATTCTAATAAACGCTCAAAATAAGGAAATCTGAAATATTAGTATGTATGAACTATGAAAAATTTGTTCGAAAAATACCTAATTAAAAAAGTATTCGTATCACTGTGAAAAATATCGCTTCTGTGGCTTAAGTTACGTTAACGGAAGTCCGATAAATGTTTTCTTTCATCGAAATGTCTTCTCTGGACTACGATTATACCTGTAATATCCAGAAACTATACATAATACATTGCAAACAAAAACTGAATTATACCTAAAAAAAAACCTGCTACGATTTTCAAAATTTCATTCACAACTATTCAACCAAAAATTAAAGTATTATTTTTCCTATTATATAACAATAGCAACGTTTAAATCAAACCAAATACCAAAAAAAAAAAAATTGTTCCATAAATATAAAAACATTCAAAAGTGAATTCAAGCAACACGTTTTTTTAGGTCACCTACCACGTATTAGACTTTTATAAGTTACATTTCATTGAATTAATTTGCAACTTTGAAATACCTACATAGAATCCAATTATTTTCAATCACATGCAGATTTTCACGTTAATACGATTTCGGTAAATACAAAATAATTTTTAGCTGATATAAAGTGGTTTCCGTTAAAGGGGATTGTTTGTTTTTAGCCGTTAAAATCATTTATTCCGAGTATATTTCTGTTTTTATTTTTGATGACAAATAAAGTTATATAAACCATGTTATGTAATAAACAATTAAGGTGAGGCGAACTTGTCACTTTTAAGTGAAATTCTATTTAAAGGTACAAATAATATATGTTTGTAGTTGATATGCATTGTTTTTTTTTTTTTTCAATTTATTCAATTTAGTTGGTATAGTATACACTAACTTAGCTAAAATATTTGCTATAAACAATAATTTTGAAAAAAAAGCTTTTGTTAAAAAAAAAATGATCTTTTCTCATTCTATCAATTTTTTATATACAAAGCTTACAAAATAATTACACCATTAAAAGGTATAATATTTCTTCTAAAGAATAAAGCCATACTTAAATTTTTACAATGCGTAAAAAGTATAAAAATAATTTATTAAAACAATAATTTTTCATGAAAAAAGCAAAAAAAAAAAACATATATTTTTTCTTCTACAACATTAAATCAATTTTTTTATCAACAACCTATAATAAATTTTACATTATCTGAAAGCTTATTATTTCAGCTCAAAATATTTGTATGCAACATCTACAAAAAAAGCTAGAATTTTTTAAACCCAATCAGTTTTCATCAAAAAAAAAAAAAAAAAAAAAAATATCAATCTTTTTTATCTTCTCACGCCATTAAATTAATTTTTTTGTTTAACAATCTATATTAAATTTTATATTATAAGAAAGCTTATTATTTCACCTTTCATATGACGCTTCAATCATATTTTTATGATGCATACAAAAAAAGTTAGAATTTTTTAAAGCCAACCATGTCGAAATTTCAAACTGAGAATACGGTACTTCCCACACTGGTTGCTGGCCATGGGCAACACATCTCCATACGTTTTTTGAGGTATTTCTGAGGTTTTTTAATTTAACATTGTGTAGCTTGTTGTAAATGTACCGTAATGTGTGATATACCAAATGAAAGGTAACATTATCAGTATGCTCAATGAAATTAAATTTTTATCTGCTGTAGATCAAAAGTAAAAACGTGTTGAAAAATAGAACATTATTTTACTGTTTTCTCAATATTGTGAATACAAAACTGATTGAAATTTTGCACAAATATAGTCCTGTCTCTAATCTATCTACAGTATAAATTTCATTTATTTATCTGTTGAAGATAAAAATAAAAAACGGTTAGAAACGGTCAAAAAACTTGGGACAACAAAACTGGCTTTTAACGTTATTCAGTCAAAAATCATTTTATAATACCAATTTTTTGCACATGCATGCGCACAGTTATAGACTAGTATAAGTTTTTTTTTTAACGCTACGAAAAATTTAAAAAACAAAAACCAACTCAAAAACACACCTAAAAAGGAAGGTGTTTTTTTTCAAAAATTCATATTTCGAAACGCAGAGACTTGAAAAAATCCGTATCAGACCACTATTTTTTTTTTTTATTATCTTTTGAATGACGTTTTTCAAATTGTAAAAAAAAAATGTCCCTACCTATAATCACTACTTTGTCAAAGGTCTACCTCATGTTTTAATTTTAAAAAACCATTTATAACATTTTTCAAAATGTTTAAGAATTTTTTCAATACCACTGTCAGCCTTACAATAAATTAATCTATCGATTAAAAACAATTCAACTCTCTACAACGTTGCGTTTAGAAAATATTTTACCCCTATTTAACCTATTAAATAACAAAATTTTAAAAAAATCTTTCATTTATATTCAACTTTAGGTTATTATCTTTCAAAAAAACTATACAAAATGTTTTTATCTCCAATAGTTTATTTTTAATTTTAAATTGAAATTTTTGCCGCACTGCTAAAAATTTCAGATGGAACTGGAGAAAATGGCGTCACTTTTTCGTGCATGCTGCCATGGTTTATCGATTTATAAGACGTTACACGTCAAAAAATAAAAGTTCTGATTCGTTAAAAATACTCTGATTTGGTTAAAGGGTAATTGCATAGGCACCCCCTTTATTAATTTTATGCATAAATTAGGTAACAATCCTTCCAAAAATCATTCATTAAATTTGTAAAACGCATTCAAGCATTTATTTATCTTTCAGTTCATGTTTATACCTCTTCTTCTTTATTATAATTTTGTCTCTTTTAATTTTTTAAATTCTCCCCTAAAATTGATAAACACTGATGGTCAATTCCCATCCTATTAACACGTTTTATTCAAATATTTATCTACGCATATTCCTCTTTTATAATCAAAAATTTAAAAAAAATCTCATCTACATTATAATTTAAAATTCAACTCGAAATTCGAAAGCATTTTAAATTAAAATTGAATATTTAGTTTTAAACGCATATATTAATTGTATTTTAATGAAAACGAAAATAATGTGTCTGTTTTATTAGTGAAACTGTTTGCTTGGAAATTATTCAAATAATTACTCAAAAAACCACGAAAGGAGTTTTTCATAAAACTTATTTAATTTTAAGCTTCAAAAATTTATATTTTCAATAATTATGGAATAGGAAGCACCTGTCGGTATGCAATTATTTTTAAATATTACCAACTTCGAATGAATAATTTAAGCACCATTCAAAACCATTCTTATCATTTTAATGTCCTGCTAAATCCTTTCTTATTTATGGTCAACTTATTTAAACTCTTTATTTTTTTCATTAATTTAAAAAAAAATTTTGTTTGTTTAAAATAATTATTTTTAACTTTTTTTAGCATTTAATTTTTCATTTTCTAAATTAGAAGGACTTTATCTGAATTGTTTTTCCATTTTCTACTTCAAAAGAAGGACAAACAAAAAAAAAACTATCTCAACAAATCAAAAACAAATTTTCCGAAAAATTTTTAATCTACCAAGTTCATATACAGAAATATTATTTATCTCCTCGCTGCTGTGCAAAATCCTAAAACGAATGGTTTATAAATTTTAATTAACAAAAAATACTCGCTGTCAAGCAGCGACATTATTGCACAACGAAAACAAAAAACCTCTCTGCTGCCATAGAGTACTACACACATTTGCTACCATAAATCCCGAACGTGTCCCAATTTAGAATCTACACAAAAGTTTCTACCTTATTTTTGGCGGCGGCGGCCATTCTCTATATAAACGACACAAAACACCTCTTTGTTAGCTTTTAGCCATAACTACGTAATTCCCGAGCATAATTCATTGGTTTATTTGTGGGGGGAGGGATATTTTATGGGCCGCCACCCGCACTTTAACAATGCCACCCCTTATTTGTTGGAACTTTACTATACTATACCTTTGTAGGATCTCGCTTTTTTAGTAGATCCCTATGGTTTGATTTAAGTGCCATCGTGCAGGCCACCAGCTATGGTCACAAAAAGAGGACCTTATCTAATCACCTCACGTTCGCATATGACTCAAATGCAATACACATTTCATTTTTAGACCATCGCAACGACAACGACACGACGACAATGTCTACATGGAAAACAATTCTATTTCACAGGGAACTTTTCAGGAAATTATACTTTTCGGCCATTAAAATACTTTTTAAAGACCGAAACTCAGAGAAACACACAGACACTTTGTAGGAATAATAAGTGGATCCAGAGACACTGAAAAAAGCCATCCTAACGATGCACAATAGGCATGTTCGTTTATGTGTGTAACAGTTTAAAACCTAGAACGAAGCACATTGAACAAAGGAACGGGCTTATGTCCTTAGACAAAGATTGATTTATTTGTTGTTGGTACCTTGAAACATTGTATAAGCATTCAGATGTCGGAAATTGTAAGTATTAAGCTTATTGATCTTTTAACTATAAAATTATTTTTTGTCGTTTGTTAAAAGGTTTGCATAAAAAGTCACCAAAAAAAAAAAAAAGTCATGTGTGCAATTCACACGTGGTGAAGTGAAACCTTAAAAAAAAATTTCTTGCAAAAAAAAAAAAAAGAAAAAATCTACCAATTTTTTTATTCTATCTCCTTTAAATACATGTTTTTTATATGACAACCTATATTAATTTTATATCATCTGAAAGCTTATTCAGCTCAAAATATTTATATCGTCCATGTCTATACAACATCTACAAAAAGAGCTTGTTTTTTTCAAACCAAATCACTTTTCATCAAAAAAGCAAAAAAATCAATCTTTTATCTCTTTTAACACCATTAAATATATTTTTTTAAATGACAACCTAAATAGTAAATTTTATATCATCTGAAAGGTTATTTCACCTTTTATATGACGTATGAATCATATTTCTACCATGCCCAGAAAAAAAATAAAGCCAACTATGACGAAATTTCAAGTTGAGATTACGGTACTTCCTACACTGGTCATCGTCAACAGATGACTTGTAGATCAGGTACCGCTATGTGTGATATTTCAAATAAAAGGTTATGTTATCAGCATGCGAATTAAAGTTAAATCATAAATGTATGTGCATTAGATCAAAAGATATAACGTGTGTAGAAAAAGAACATCTTTTTACTATTATCTCAGAATTTTGAATATGAAATTAATTGAAATTTTGTACATTAGTTTATTTAATTACCTATCTACAGTACAAATTTCATTCATCTATTTATTAAAACAAAAAAGTTATAACAAGTTGAATGTTCGTGTCGCGTTTTCGTTTCATCTTGTTTCAAATCACTACGATGCTAAAGAAGTTTTCACTTCAAAAAAACACTGTTAGAGTTCCATAAAAACATCTATACTGGATTCCAACTATTAAGGCAGGACGGAATGATTTTTAATTTCTCAGTAAATTTTTTTTTTATTTTCCATTTTATTCTTTGAGTACAACTATTTTTTTTAAGAAGGCTTATACTAGCCTTCATTGGGAAAAAAACTGAAAAAGAGCCAACTCAAGTAGGACAAAAGTCCACAAAACACCAAAATATTTGATGTATTTTTTGCACTTTCGTGATATACTTTTTTAATATAAAACACCACTTGCTTGTATATAATAAACTCCGGTGGTTAAAAAAATATACCGATTTTTTTGGAGTATAAATGGCGCTAGTGGTATATTAAATGATCTGGTTTTTTGTGAAAATTATCCCTTTGAAATTGAAAAATACACAATAAATCTATGGATAAAATACACCATTAAAATTATTCTGATTTAAAATTTGAGCCAAAGTTTATTTTTTACCTCAAACAGTTTGTTAAATTCCAATTCACACCATTTCTTATGAAATAAATGAAAATGAATTTTTATTCACTTTCATAATATTGCCATAAGAAACTAATGGTTAAATATGAATTTGTTTGCCAAATTTTAAAACGAAACACATTTTGTCTACTAATTTTAGATACCCCCTCTAAAAATCGAGCGCCTCAAAAATGTCAGTGAATTAATGATTTTTTTTTCGATTTTAAAAATCAGTTTTTCAAAAACTATAATTTCTTTTGTTGTTTTTACATTTTTTTAGAAGAGTTCTTTTATAATAAAATATACCGAATCGAAAAAACCAAAAATGCGGGATAATTAGGTCGATAAATATACTATTATAGTAAAATAATTAATCGCTGTCTTCTTTTTTTAAATGGCGGCCATTGAAAAATATGTCGTCTCCCACTTTTGCATTCTGGTGAATTTTATGTCCACATGGTGTACTTCTTCACCAAAGAGAGTGTACAAAATATACCGTTTTGGTTGATTTCAGAATCGAATAATTTTATGCACCATTAATGGTATATTATAAAAACAACTGAATATAGGTGTATTTTTTGCTCTGAATCTTAAAAAAATGTTTAAATTTTTTACGGAAAAGACAGTGGTATAATTTGTATACCAATAATTTTGAGAAATACACCATATTTTTTCAATTTCCTCAATTTTACACCAAAATTAATGAATTTACACCAATTTATACACCAGTGTGCTACTTGAGAATTTGTGTTATTTCACATAAAAACAAATTTTTGACAGTTTTTGAATAATAAGTGCGAGAAGATTTTTCGTAAATGGTTCAAATTTCAATTTAACCTAAGTTTTACCGAGGATAAAATAAACAAAATTTACAGAATTTTTACAATTTTTGCTTTTAAAAAAATATGTTTTTGCTACATACTTGATCTCCACCGTCAATGTATCAAAGTTAATTAAGTTCAGCAAGCATTTAAATACGGTAAGCCACTACTCATAGGTTTCATGAGTTTTGTTATCAAAACATCGCATTCTGGGCTGCTTAGCAGCTGCTTATGACCACCATCTCCTTCTGATATTCTAATTACCTATAGGTTTCGAGTCAAGTGAGTGAAATGAAACCGAAATTAAAAGTCAAGATCTGTTCTTCGATCTGTTTTATTTTTTTTTTTAATTTTCTGAAATCACTTTATATCCCAGACTATGCGTCAAATCTGATCTGATTATTTGGTACAGCTGCTTATACAAAAATGTCGAACACAACATTGTCCAAAATGCATACCTACAATGTCATTCAAATACCAAAATTTCCAATCTATAGTAATTTTAGACCTTTGATTTTGAAAAAAAAATTTTAAAATAAGTTTAGTATGCCATTTTGTAGAAACTTTTAATCAACACGTAAAACTAAAATTTCAAAAAATTAAATGTCACTTTTTCGAAAATTTGATTTTTCCAAAAAAAAAATTCAATTTTTTTTTTTAAATCCAAAAATTATTTTTTTTTCAAAAAATTTTTTGTTTTGATTTATATTTAGGCAATATAAATGTTTTTTTTTTTTTTGGAAAAAAAAGTCGTTAAATTGAACCAGTTATTTGGAAGATAATTGAAATTCAAAAAACGGTACTATGGGATTTAACGTTATTAAGGATTTTTGAAAAAAAAAAACCTTATTTAAAAAGTAATAATTGATATTTTTAATACAAAATTGTAGGAGCCGTTTTTGAGGAAATTCAACTTTTTCAAAATTTGTATATGACGAGGTACCGTCGTTATTTTTGGTCCAAAATAATTTATTCCAAAAATCCCTCTGTACAGGATCCAAAAACTGCTACACACAACGTTTGAAGTCGATCGGCCCATCCATTTAGTCTGTAGCTCCTTATGCAGAACGACAGACAGACAAACTGACAGACAGACTTTAGAGACCCACTTTTTTCGCATGCATAACTTGATAATATAGTACTTGCGATATGCAAGTAAAAAAAAAACTATGTATATCAGAGACCAAATGTTTTTTGTGAGTTTTCAAAAATTTGTTTTTTTTTTTAGATCGAATATCTAAAATCTACTTTGATTGGGCCAAAAATGAGGTTTGAAAATCTGTACTGTACATATCTCAAAATTTTTGTGTTTTAAAATTCTGTAAGTTAAAAATTCTGTTTTCTTTAATTTTTTTATTTCATTTTTATCCAAATTCAAAAATGCTTCGTGATTATGTATTTTAAGTCAAGAAAAAATGCACGAGCATCTACACAGAGAGGCAAAGATCTCGACTGTAAAAATGGTAACAAAAAATACTTCGTTTATCTTTTGCTGTTGTTTACTGTGCAAAATTTGACACAATTAATAACAAAACACGGCTACCGTATTTGAATAATGCTTTAACGGAATTTTTCACATTTTTATAATTTTTAAATCTAAAATAAAAAATTTTGATATAAAAACAAAATATAGGAAAAGTTCAAAAAAGATTTCAAAATTAGAAGAACATATCTATTTTACGATTATGCAAAAAAGAAGGAAAAGTAAAAAATGGATTTTCGACATTAATTAAGAACAAGCATAGATTATGAACATTTTTATTATTTTAAATATCACCTGAAGTCAACAAAGTTAAACTATTTCAATAATGTAATTAGTTAACAAAATTAAAACTTTGATATTTCATAAATTGAAACAAAAAAAAATGTTACTTATACACCACAGTTACCCCTTTAATTTAATTTTTTTAAAAATTGTTTAAACAAAATCTATCGCTGAGCGATTAATGATAACATCTGATTTTGATCATTTTAATGACTTTTGATTGAAAATTGGTTTTGTGTAAAATTGTTTGAAAAAAATAGATTAAAAAATCCAAAACATATTACATTTAGATAATGTTGCTTTCTTATTTTGAAAACTTTTTTTTTTTAAGTTACATCTCGATTCTGTAGTAAATTCCTCATCCTATGCGAATGTGCTTTCAAACAAATTGCGCCAATTAAAATCAAAAATGAAACAATTTTCTCCTCGAGCGGTTATACAATGGCCAAAAGTAATTTACTCTCTTGAAAAAAATCGCGACATTTCTATACAAAGAACAATGAAATAAAAAAAAAAAGACATTGCCATCATATCGTTTATCCCAGCATTAATTATTACTTCGCAGAAAACACGCTAAATACATTTTTTCCTTTAGTGCAAGGAAACTTTGGGTAAAATAGTGACACCAATCATTAATTTCCCAACGGTGTCGTTAAAACTAAACACCCAATATGGACGCCTGAAGTCCTTACATGACAGCCAGCCTCCCTGTTCTGGATATGGGGCGTTACACGCTGCTGCCAGGTGCTCTAGCGCTATACACACCAAAGCTCCTTGTAACTATACTATAAAGCTTGTCGGGAAGTATTGCCATATATCGGCTGCTCTGTATAACATGAAGCTCTATACTATCCTTCATATTAAAGGCACGCGTTGAATAATTGCTTTTTAATTGCCGGCGTTACGTCACCGGGTGCGGAAATTGCATTTTGTGGTTTTTCAATATTTTTCGCCATATTAAAGTCCTGTGACGGGGCGCTGATGGATGATGATGGTTAGGTGGTTAGTCGGGGGGATGGTGGAGGCTCTCACAATTTTATGTGTGTGTTTGTGTAATTGTGAAGAAAACCATCATCCAGTTGGCACTTTTGATGGGTTGTGCGATGCGGGTGAAGGATGAATTTTTGTCCAGCGATCTGCCACGGGCACAGCTGGATATTTGCTGGATGGATGAGATTGAGTGCGGTTTAGTTTCAAAAGTCAAAAGTTCGGAAAATAATCAACAGCACATGGCATGGGGTCGTGTTGGTTATTATACCCTCAGAATACAGCTAGCGTAGCGCTGTTCTCTGGAAGGTAAGGCTCATTTTACGAGTTGACTGGCTGACTTGCTGGTGACGTGGTGCGGTGCGGTGATGGCTGGTGGCTTGGTTGCCTTCATTTAAAGTCAACAAATTCCCAGACTGTTCTTGCCGTTACTTCCTCCAGAGAGAAAGAGTGCAAATACTGAGCCACTATGATAGTAAAAGTTGTAGACACAAAATATATAGGTGGCGTGGCAGCAGGGTAGCATTTGTATTTCTGGAGGCCTTGATTAAGTTTTTGGACCCCAACAGAAAAGAAACGAAAAGTAAAAAAGTTTAACAAGAAATTCTCAACTTCATGTACTAATTTGGTAGCCATTAAAAAATTAGGACCCTAACTGACTCTTAAATAATCTTTCCTAATATCCAATAGAAGGTTCCCGGAGCCTTGCTTCTTGACCCCAACAGAAAAAAGGTGAACAAGTTTAAAATTTTAAGAATTCTCAACTTCTTGCACCAGTTTGGTAGCCGTAACAAAATTAGGGACCCTTAGAGACTTTCATATAATCTTTCCCAACAGGCAATGGAAGGTCCCTAAAGTTTTGCTTCTAGACACAAAAAAAGGTAAAACGTTTAACAAAGAATAGTTCTCAACTTCATGTACCATCTAAAAATTAGGACCCTAAGAGACTCTCAAATAATCTTTCTTAACAGCTAGTGGGTTTCAACAGAAAAAAAGATAAAAAGTAATACAAAGAATTCCCATCTTCATGTACCTACTAGTTTGGTGGCCGCCAAAAAATTAGGACCCTTATTGACTCTCAAATAATTTTTCCCAACTGCCGATGGGAGCTCTCTGAAGTATTCCAAGTCCCAGGGGAGCATTATTCTTAACGTTTCAAGTCTAATACGTTTAATATTGGGACCCTCTTTAAAAATTGGGACCCTTATGTACCCTCTTTAAAACTTCCCGAACAGCCAATGGAAAATGTCTAAAGTATTCCAAGTCCCAAGCGAGGTAATTTCTAAAAATTCAAGTCTGATACGTTTAATATTGGGACCCTAATCGGCTTTGCTTACCGAACAGTCAATGGGAGGTTTTTGAAATATTCCGAGTCCCAAGGTAGGTAAATTCCATAAAATTCAAGTCTAACACGTTTAATATTGGGACCCCAAAGTGCCTTCTTCAAAACTAAGTATTCCTAATCCCAAGGTAGGTTATTTCCTTACGATTCAAATCTAATACGTTGGATATTGGGACCCTAATATGCTTTCTTTAAATCTCTCCCAAAGGCCAATGGAAGGCCTCTAAAGTATTTCGAGTGCCAAGAGAGGTCATTTCCTAACGATTCAAATCTAATACGTTTAATATTGGGACCCTAATGGACTCTCTATGCTTGTATGCTTGTATTAAGCTAAATAAATAAATAAATAAATAAATAAATAGACACTTAAATTCTCTCTTTAAATCCAAAGGGAGATTATTTCCTGAAGATTCAAGCCTATTGTGTTTAATATTGGGACCCTAATGGACCCTCTTTAAATCTTTTCGAACAGCCAATGGGAGGTCTCTGAAGTATTCCTGAGATTATTTTTAAAGATTCAAGACTAATACGTTTAATATTGGGAACCCAATTTGTCCTCTTTAAAAATTGGGACCCTAAAGTGCCCTCTTTAAAACTTCCTGAACAGCCAATAATGGAAAGTCTCTGAAGTTTTTCGAGTCCCAAGGGAAGTTATTTCCTTAAGATTCAAGTCTTATATACCTACTTTTAATATTAGGACCCTAATGGACTTTAAATCTTTTTGAATAGCCAATGGAAAGTCTCTGAAGTATTCCGAGTCCCAAGGGAGTTTATTTCTAAAAATTCAAGTCTAATACGCCCCTGTGTCAAGGGTGTAGCTTATTGTAATAAAGTAGAGTCAGTGCAGTGAGGCTGAAGTATTATATAGCTAAATAAGTTCTCTAGCCACAAACTGGGAGCTCACAATGAGCGAGGCAAGGACGTAACGGTGTACATTCATAGATTAAAAATTTTTCCCCATGTTTAGGTTAAACTTATTTTTCTGTCTTGTCTTGTCTTTTCTTCGCACAGACAAACACACACACTCCGATGATGGCAGAAGGCGCTAGCTAAACCCACTTCCGGTGCAGATTATTGCTTTGCGTTGCAACGGACTAAGTGTGGAGTGGAGAGTGTTGCCAGTTTTAATATTTAATGGCTAAAACTCAAGGAGGACTGAATTTAATGAGGAAACAAGGAGCAGCACTTGCCAGAGTTTTAATGTGACGAAAGTTTCTTTCCTATATAGAAAGTAGCACTAGTTCTATGTAAATGATGGTGTTGGTAGAAAAAAACACACACACACACACACACACTTTGTCTATGGCTATGAATGAAGTGTTTTCACTTTGTGCGGTGATGGTGCGGGTTTAATGGGTAGTGTGTGCACATAGATTTAAGTGAGTTTATTAACAGATATTTTCAGCGAGAGTTATTGTCGCAATTAGTTACACAAAGCCGAGAGGAGCTCTCAACTTTTAATTGCAAGTAAGTTTGGTGTTTTCTGCTATTTTAGCCCAGAGTCGGTATTTTAAATTGGTTATAGAATTGAACATAGAAAAAGTAGATATGGAAATTATCTACACAGCTTGTGTTCAAAAAAAGATATAATTCCTGAGAGATTGAATTGAAAGCAAGTAGTGTCATTTAGAGAGACACACTGCATAGATTTCCCCAGATGAACATTTAGTCTTTTTTGGTAGTTTTTGTTTTTTTTGTATTATTTTTTGAAAGTCAGACTGCGTACATTTGCAGTTATGCAAATTATGTCTCATGCATTATGTAGAATTTAAATGTTAGACGAAAAAATGAAAATAAAAACACAAATAAAACTGCGAAAAGTTTCTAATTGGTTTGATGGCGGGCGTTTGAAAGCTTTATTGCTATCTATAAAGGGGATATGCTGCGGATTAAGTATGATTAAAGAAGAGTTATCGTGGTTAAAGAATGTTCATAAATTTTTTTTTATATTTTTGTTTATTTTAGAAAAAAAGTTGAAATCATCATAAACTACTGTATTTTAATTAAAATAATTCAACGGAATGTTTGTCAAGTATGCTTTAGGGGATTTTTTACAAGTTTTTGCGGACGAAAATAAATTTACCCTGGAACAGTTAAAAATTAGTTGTTTGAAATCAAGGAAAGAATTATATCCTTGTTAGCAATAATATAGAAAGTATATATCTTAAAAAAATGTCTCTCCGAGCTGAACGTGTTTTCTAAATGTTTCCTGAAAAGAATTTTCGTCAACCCTGGTATTTATGTTTATTAGGTATTTTTTCGACTCAAAAATAGTTTTAAGGTTAAGAAAAGGTGAAAATTTATTAAAGTATTCATAGTTTAGCAGAAAAGAAGTTCGTTCAAATATTTTTTGTAATTTTCTACAAAGAAGATATTATTACTTCAACAAAAAATGTATATATGTGTTAAATAATCCATGCCGGTTGAGATAGAATCCTTCCAACACACACGTATGACAAGCCATCGAACACGAACAGCAAACGATCGTGTGTGTTGCCTCAGCCTCATCTTTTTCTCCCTTTCCTTTTCTAACTCAGTTGTAAAAAGATCTTCAATAAAAAGGACGTGCTACGTGCAGTCGAATTAAACCAACAATAACTCTGTATTTTTATTTATTTATAATTGAAAGTAAAACTATACAGTCCGCTCTCTAGCTTATCGTTCTGTATGTTTTGAAAATAGAATTTCTTTGATGTGAAGGTATTTCTTTTTATATTTCAAAAACAGTCTGATGGTTTATTTTTATACGTCAAAAATTGCAAAAGGGTTTTCTTTCTTACAATTTCAATCCCAGAGTTATAAAAGTTATGAATATCAAGAGATGAGCTTAAATCTAAATAAACTTTATAACATAGGGAAGAGCTTAGAAAAAAAAAAAATATTTTGGCAAAAAAGGGTTGGGGTCGAAATGCTGTATGTTGCAAAATTCTGTATTCAAAATACTGTATGCAAAAATACTGTATGTCAAAATTCTGTATGTGCAAAATGCTGTACGAACAAAATTCTGAAAGTCAAAATTCTGTAGGTATAGCATAATTCTGGTGCGAACTTTTTCACATTATCAAAACGATAATTTTTACATCAATTTTACAGAACTTTGAAATACAGATTTATTTAAAAGAGTTTTTATTACGAATTTCTTAATAAAGAGGAAAGCTTCTTATGCTGATTAATCTAGGTACCTTATTAGGAGCTACGGAAAAAGGAGAGAAAAAACAAAACTCTACATTTATTTGAAAAACAATCAGAATTAAACCACGTTGCATACCTAATAGCCTTTTCCCACCAAACCCAAAACGCGGTTTTCGGCATAAAAAATTTGAAAACTTGAAATGCGTTCCCACCGGAAATTTTCGAGTTTTCATTTGACGTTTTAATTATTTTAATTCTGCAAATCCTCATTGTTCTCCAAATTAATGGCAAACAAAGTAAAAAACATACTGTTTTGAACGATATGTATAATGCTAATGCTTCTTATTAAATAAGTAAAGAGAGAACATTTAATAGCACATAAACAATAAATAAAAACTTGTGAAATTAATTTTTTTTTTTTTTTTGATAATTTCATGGCCTTTTCTTCCAAACGTCATAGTTCAAGTCACCAGATAATGGGTGATATGCATAAAAAATAGTAAATGCTTTTACTAGAGAATTTTCAAGTATATACTATTTTTCATATGCATAAAAATCAAGTAAATGCTGAAAATTAAGTATTTACTATCATTCATAGTAACTACTTTTTTGGATGAACTTTTTCAGTAAATACTTTATTCCATATTCATAAAAACTAGTAAGTACTTTTTTTCTTTAGGAATTACTAGATTTTTTCAAGGTTACAAAATACCAACTTGTAAAATTGATAGTATATACTTTTTTGTTTTAAAACCGCAATTATGAAGCCATGAAACTTATGAATAGCAGTCTTGAGTCATATTTTGACGCAATCTTTTCATGGTATTTCTTAAAAATGGATGGTTGTTAATATTTGTCGAAATGGCAGAATTTTTATGTATCAATTACCAAAAAGTTTAGAATGATCGATTATCGGGCTCAGAGTTAAATTTAAAAAAAACTTTATCAATACGTCATTATTGTAAATGAATAGTAATTTTTTTTTCAATAAGTTTTTATTTTAAGTAATGTCAAGTTTCAAAACTGTTGAAATAATTTCAACTCTGAATCATATTTGAATTGCGATTGCCAACAATATATTAACTTTACTAGCCATGAATAATATATTTTAAGGAATTCGCAATGAAAAAAAAAAATGCAAAACTGTGTCGCACGTACTTGCTCTTATGTCAAAAGTTGCTTGAAATATTAAACCTTTTACAAATTCATAAAAGATTATTTTTAAAAAATATAAAAAAAACTTTAAAATAATATAAAATTTGGTTTAAAGTTAAATAACGTGTTTTTTAATGCATCACAAAGAATTGGAAATCTAGAGCCGCTTTTTTAAAAAGAAGTTATATTTTCATATAAAAATGTTCACAAAATTTTTAAAAAATAAAAATGGTGTTCCATTAAAAAGAAGAAGAAGATTGATAAATAAAACTAAAGTTTCAATAAAATCATTGAGTCGTTTTCAAAATAGATTTTTCATACAAAATTTCGATCTTTTTTTAATACAAAAATGATTTTATTGAAAATTTTGTTTTATTTTAATATTAAGGCCACTAAAAAGTTTTTGTTCATATTTTTTTTATTGAAATTGGTGGTGTCGTTTACTAGAAAACGGTTCTATGGGAAATACCGTTAATTACGGTCCATATTTTCAATATTAAATTTTTTTGTAATATCTGATTGTTATCTCAAGTTCAATTTTTTTATGCTGCTGTTAAGTTCACTTTTGACTCACAAAAAAAGCACGAACAGATGTTTACATCACAAACTCAAATTTAAGAAACCGTAAAAATTTGTATTGGATTACACGGTAAAACTTTCAGAACAATTTATTTTTAAGCCCTAGTACGCTGCTAAAGCTAAACGAAAATTTGTCTAGGTCTCCAAAGTCAAAAAACTCTTTTTTAGCAAGTAAAATGACCTGGACAATTAAATGCTAATGACTAATGATTTTAATTTTTCCAAATGTGCGTTCATAGCTAAGAATTTCGTTGGCTAAGCTGAAAATAATTTTTCGTTCAATTTAGTTGTGCTTTTTTTTGTAAGAAAATTTTCGTATCGCTTCAGCAGCATACGTACCGGGCCTAAATTCGAAACGAATACCAATCATCTAAGAAAAAAGTATTTACTATCATTTTTGGGTGAATTCTAGTATTTACTTGGATGAATTTAGTATCAACTTAAAGTATAGCAGGTACTTTTTTTATGCATACGAAATTAAGTAAATACTATGAATTTTACCTTTTACTAGAATTTATAGTATTTACTTTCACCTTTTACTTTAAGTAAGTACTACTTTTTTATGCATATCACCCAATATCTTATTCTTGCTTCGTGTGTTCTTTTAAGAAAGAGAAGCACAGAGATAATTTTAGTTCATTTTTAGTACAATGCAATTGAGAGCTAAATTGTTTCACTTTTCAGGTTTTGAGTGGTTTTATATAAAACTTGTGTTTTACGAACAAATCAGCTGGGGCAAAAATGTATTTTAAAACCAGAGTTTTGGTGGTGGTTTTGGATTTTTTTTTGCGAAAACCTCATTTTAGCTTGCAAAATAATTAAATTTACATATATTGATTTTGAGATTTTTTTGTAAAATGTATTTTTTATATTTAAGAAAAGTTTGATTTGTGTTCATATAATTGATTTACTTTTTAGTTTTTATAATAATGTTTGTATAAAATCACAACTTTATTGTCAATAATTATATTTAAAGCTAGTACATGTTTTTTTTATCAAAGGAAATTTCTTGAAAAATACAGTATTTTGCATTACAGAATTTTACAAAACAAAAATAAAATAATTATTTTTTTATTTAAACTCTGAAACAAGAGTTAATATTTTGTATTTCTTTTCTAAAAAGTATATAAAAGATTATAACAAAGGTGCTTTTGGTTATTGTACAGATTCTTTGATGTTTTACTTGCTAAAAGATGACCAACAAATTTCAGAAATTAATCTCATTTAATGTAACAAAAGCGTACATAATTTAAGCAAAAACTATATTTTATCACACTGACAAGATGAAAAAATTAAGATTTTTTAGCATTTATATGATTTTATTGTATACCGTTTTACATTATATTGAAAGCATTTTTTTCATACTATTCTTAAATTATAGTAACGATCGTTCAAACATACACTTCTGATACATATCTTTACATTTTTTTCTTTTTTCAAAGTTAAACTTTTTCATTTATTTGCAGATAATCTTTTATAGGTAGACAAAACCCTTGTTCTGTAAAACAAATGTTTTTGTTTAAAAAGGGTAGCAACTTGCTTTTAATTTTGAACAGACATAAAGAGAAAAATATAAATATCATTAAAAAGGTAACGTATACACCATAGTTACCAGAAATGTTATTTTCTTCTTATGAAAAATGATCGGAACAAAACTAAAAACCTACATAAAACAAATACACTACAGCAATAAGCCATGGTAGCTAGAACTGTAATACACCCGTATTCTGCTATTCGATTCACGTGAATCGAAAGATATCCTTCCTTTACAACGTCAACATGGCTTTGAAAAAACGCTAAATTTTAGATATTTAAAAAAAAAAAAAGTTTAATTTTAACCCCCATTTAAACGGTTCTTATTTTAGACTTTCACGTGAATCGAATAGCAGAATACGACCTATAATTAAATAATATTCTGTAAATTTATGTAAAAATTAAGTTTGACTTTATCTTATAGTTAAAAAAAAACAATACTAAGCAGTGGAAGAAAATAAAAACGTTATAAACTATGTTCTTAAGATTAGAAAAATTTTTTTTGCTAACAGTTTCAGACCTCGAATGTCTCTTGAAAATGTAAATTTTCTTGACAAAAAAAAAAAAAAAACGATTCATTTCTTCGGGAAGCAGTTTTCTCATCACTTCTTCATAAAAATGAATCTATGGTTTTGTTTTCATTTCAAATACTTTGGATCGGAGAAATTTTTCCTTACCACCAGACACTATTTTAAAGAGGTCCTCTTGAAACACTGGAACCCAATATGTTTGTAAATAGCTGCATCGTGAATTCTTAAGATCCATTCATTATTCATATAAAATACGTTCTTTTGGATTTACACGTGAATAAAACCCCTTAAAGAAGTTTTTTTATTAACCCTGTTTTGTTTTAATCCTTATCTTCCGTGTTACGAAAAAAAAGTTATTCTTACCAATATAAGTAGAAACTAGACTTAGTTTTAAAATAATATAAAACAATAATAACAAAATGTTACGCATACGCCATAGTGAATATAAATGTTATCTTTTTGCAAAAAACTACCGACCTCAAACTACACTTGGCAAGGCTCACTTGTTAATATAACTCTATCTTCACTCAGAGCATTCGTAAAATCTACACTGTTTATCAAGTTAAAAAAAATAGCTTTTTGATGAAAAAATCCAAAAATCACTAAACAATTTAAAGTTTCGAGTTCTAAGTGAAAATGACGTCCCTTACTTTGGCGGACACTTTGTGGCGGAATCAAAAAAAATTTATCTCATTAATTGTAGCTAATTAAATGCTAATTTGTTGCGCAAACCAAAAATTTTTAGCTCGCATAGTTTTTGAATTATGGAATTTTCCGCTAAAATAAATATATTTATATAATAAGTTAGCGGACAAAATCTGAAATAATTGAAATTAATGAGTTTAGTTGACCTCCAAATTTGTAGCTTTTTAAATGCTTTTCAATTACATAAACTTGGTTTTTGTAGCTTGAACAGTTTTTTTGTTATTCAAAATTCCGATAAAATAAGACTGAAGTTAGCGGACGAAAGTAGGAAAATTAATATTTTTTTGATGCCCGAAGTTGTAGCTAATTAAATGCTAATTTGTTGCGCAAAAATTAATTTTGTAGCTCCACCCAGTCATTTTTTATTTTAACTTAAAGTTTCAGAAGTGGAGACTTTTTTAAAAATTCACTTTTTTAAGTTTTTCTTTTTTCCATTAATTGTTTTTGAATACATTATTTTTGGTATAAACCCCAATTTTGTAGCTCAAACCGTTTTTGAAATATTCAAGATTTTGTTTTAAAAAGATAGCTCAAAAGTGACCTTCCAAAATCCAAAAAAATGCGAAATTTAAAAAATTTTTTTTGCACAAATTTGAAGTAACCTAGACTAAGACGAAATCCGAAAACCTCGATTTTGTAGCTCGATTAGTTTTTTTGTTTTTTAATTGTAGAGAAGTTTCTGTACATTTCTGTTCTTTATGTTTGTATGAAGAGAATTAATAGGATTTTAATACGAAAACTGTTTACATTGGTGCCTGCCAGGCGACTTTACATACTCTAAGCAGGTACTTTTGCTTTGGTACAGCGAACCGAGAATGATTTTAAAACTCAAATTGAACTACAAAGGAGCTACAAAATTAATTTTTGCTCAACAAATTTTTTTTTGCAAGGCTACAATTAATGAGATAAATTTTTTTTTGATTCCGCCACAAAGTGTCCGCCAAAGTAAGGGACGTGTGAAAATGCAATATGGGGACGTGAACAGATTCCCTTTAGAAAATGAAAGTCCTAAATAATATTGACTAGTCAGGGTTTAAAATTTATTTTGAAAAATCGTTTTTTTGTTTTTAGGTCTGCACAAAATAGTTAAAGATGTTAGAAAATAGATTTCCTAAATTTTTTAACACAATTGTGTAAGTTATAAATTTCAAAAAAATAAGTCAGTTTGTCAAAAAACGTTCATATTATTTTTGGGCTTTTCGAAAAATTTGTGGTAAAACAACTTTTGAAATTTTGTATTCATTTGAAAAAAAATTCTGTAACATTTTGGGTCAGTTTTCGATTTTTATAGTCTTAGATTACCAATTTAATTCTCTTGAAACTTAAAAAAAAATGGGGAAGAGAAAAAAGCAAAATACTTAACTCTGATATATTTTCTAATAACAAAATATAAACCTTATCCATAAGAAAAGATCTATAAAAATAAAAAAAAAATAATGCCTACCTATTATAATCGTTTAATACCTTCATAATATTGATCGTTATTAATCCCTTGAAACAACAATTTCTTCAAACCCCTTTAAAACTTCATTCTATTAAAAATTATGTTTTCTTTAAATAAAGATCCTTTTTTAAAAGAAACAAACAAAAAACGACACGAAACAAAACTCTCCACCATCAAACGATCAAATGAATTTTACCGGAAATACTTATGCTAAAGCTTTATTTTTATGTTAACAGTCTCATTTCACAACTATGCCATAAATATATTGACTAAACAGACAAAAAGAAAGAGAGGGAGGATAAAGAAAAAAAAAAAAAACACTTTAAGATATCGTGTGCACTTTTTCGGTATGTCGCGCGTTTATTTTTGTGTTTCTAACTTAATGTTTTCCTCTACCTAACTTGAAAACATACACACAAACTCATTTTGTCGAAATGTCCATATCCTTTTATTACCAGAAAAAGGACTTTCAATGGCAATAAATGTAACATACTTTTACTATAAAATTGCACCAAGCTACTTTTCGTTTGCTTTCTTTCTTCGTGTCATATGGGAATATAACTTCTTTTCTTTCTTATCCTTTTTGTTTTTTTTTTTCAAAGGATAGCCACCATTCTTGTTCCTTATTGCGGAACGAGTAAGCTTTCTATGTTCGTCCATCTAAATAATGCTCTTCAATGTCATAAAGTCGAAGGATATACACATTCACATACGACAAGGACAACAGTGTGATGACGATATGACGACACACGATTATATCCTTACCAGTCTTCATCGTCGTCGAAAAAGAAAACCAATTTCTATCCATTTAACATGGACTTAGAAAATAGAATAGAAATGAAAAAAGGACGAAGATTCCTCCCGAATACAATTCCACTAAGCCCCAGTGTAGAAATGCGGTTGCATGAACGACGAAAAGTTTTATAGCTTTCCATTGTAAAGTGACGCCTTCTCTTCAGGGTGTTATATCCTACTGGCTCACAAGTATCCTTTTTTTTAAGCTGCAAAAAAAATCACACAAAAAAAAATATTCTCGGAAATCACAACACTTACCGTGATATCCTTTCATGTCGGGAGCTCACAATTTAATTCAAACACTTTTTTTTTTTGCCACCACAAATATAAGCGAGTAAGTAATACACTTCACACTCTCTCTTTTAGATTACAGGCGTTTTCTATATATATTTTGTATTTATTAAAGTTGAAATCGTATTTCGAGCCACGATGTCCAGGCACAATCCTTGAAGTAGTATATACTAAGAGAAAAACAAGAATTGCGTTTGGACAATCAGAGCTAAAAATTGATTCTGTTTTTTTTTCTGTCAAAAAATAGGAAGGATATGTTTGGATAGAAATCCACAGGATACTCCGTCGTTGCACAGACCACACACTTTAAAATAATATTTTAAACGGAAATATCGATAGCACCACTGTTGTATTTATTTATAAAATTTTGTTTAAACCAAAAAAAAAAAAAAATAAAACCACTAAACGAAAAAGGACGAAAAATATCTTAGCTTCCGGTTTGGATTATATTCACATACACAATAATTTTTTGGCTGCGGTCAAATGAAAATAAATATAACACAAAATAAAGGACACTCTGAGACCACTGACTCTACGTGACAAAAATCGTCCATTCAACTGGAATATCGAGGACAAAACTACTATGCGACCGATTCTGTATTTCACTGCACTGTATGGGGTATTATATCCTTTTTTTGTACTCATTTCTTTTTTTTTTTTTTGAAAATCAGGATTGGATATTGTAGAATGAACAAGAAAAATGAGAGAACTATTCCATTTGAAATAATTAAAAAAAAAAAAAAAACTGTAAGGATAATGTGTAGAATGAAAGTGTTATCCTGGTGATAAAATGGCGGGCGAGGTTAAAATTGCACTTGCACTCATTTTAGGTCGCATGTGATGTGTCCTTCCTCTTCTCTATTAAAGGATTTTAGCTCCAACTCCATTTTAACCACAATGGCAACGATGACGAAGGAAAATTGTTCGTCGTGGAGAGAGAGTGAATTCATGTGTGTGTGTTAGATGGGAGAGGTTTTTTGGGCTACAGGAAATTTTACACTCATCATAATCCTTTCTGGGGTCCTTTATCCAAGTGACAGCACACGCAATTACGATTGCATCCTTTTTGAACTGCAGCCGGATGCATTCGACTCACTCACTCGTCCTTGGAACACATCTCTTTCATTTAATCGGTGATGGCTGACGAAATTTCACAAATGAACTTAAGTGAATGAACTTCATGGATTATCCTTGCTCCTTGCAGGTTGGTTGTTTTTTTTTCTTCTGATTTTTTTCTGAAATAAAAGAAGAAAAAATAAAAATGAAATGCTGATAGTCCAGAAGGAGCGACAAAAAAAATAGATATAATATAATATTAAACGAGAGGAACTTAAATAGATTCAAAGCTAGCGAAGGATCTTCATGGAAAGTGGCAGCAGTGGTGAGTTTGGTCTTGGTCTTATTTTTTTGTCTGGTCTCCAATTTTTTTTTTTATTTTTTATTGAAAAAAAGAAAGAAAAGTAAAAGATAGAATTTCATCTAGATTGCTTGTGGGATTTGCAGTAGCGATTATCTCACGTTTTATTCGCTCTTGTTCAATTGGTCTTGGTGGACTTTTTATATTATATTTAGTTATATCGAGATTTTCTTGCAAAAAAGATAAAAAAAAAAGAATTTTTTTCCCAGAACCTTCCTACCTATAGTTGCGTTGTGTGAAATGAATTGACTTTTATATTGATCCAAAAGGATTGGCAAAGGAACAAGAAAAATTTCACTATGCTGATGCTGATATAGCAGTAAGTCTATCGAAAGGAATATCGAATCTATTGAAATCTTTTTTTTACTTTCTTGGTTCTCTGTTGTTTTCAATTAAATTTATCCGTTTTGTGGGTCGGTTTCAATTGATATCAAAAAGAGACTTTGATTTTTTTTTCTTATTGAATTAGGATCCTTTTCTTCTTTTTTTTGTTGAAATTTAAATTTGTTTCGTGTCAGTGATAGTTCATTAGTTTAAATTTAAACTGTTTTTGTTGCTTTTTATATGACTTGGTATTTTTAAGGCAAATTGAAGATTCGTAAAAAAGGACATTTTGATGATTGAAACAAAAAAAAAAAAAAATTGTTAAAAACAGTTCGAGAATACTTTTTTTTATAAAAATAATCTTTTTATATTTGATTTCTAGTAAATCTGGCCACATTGAAATACTGTCGATCTGTATATTAGAACTACAATAGTAATTTGAAAAAAAAGGAGAAAATGTTTTTCAGTATTTTGGTTTTTGATTTATACAAAAAGACCCTTTTTTTTAGAAATTAACATTTTTAATTAATTTCACAGAAAATATTTTCAGTTTATCATACCCAAATATTTTTTGTCTAAAATATCAGTCTTCATAAAAAAAAAAGTTCTTGCATTTAATAAATACAGAAAATTATTCTTGTTACCTACATTTAATAGTGAATTTGAACTTTTTGTGAAATACTTATTCAAAAAAACTGTTACAAAAGATTATAAAAATTTGTTTCTAAGAAATTCATTAAAATTAATTTTATGTTTTTTTTATTATTATTATGAAATTACACACAAAAAAGCAACTGTCTCGAACCCAATTGTGTGCTTTTTTACGATTTCTGTTAATAGTAGACCTCTTATCCCAAAAAAATTAAATAAATAAGTTGTAAATAGTAAAACGATCTGCTAGTTACAAAATCATTTTTTTTTACATATTCTAAAAATTTTTGTTTTTTATTCATCTTTTACAAAAATAGTATTGGATTAACAAAAGTTGGTTAGAATATTTACTTCTTTATGTTTTTTGATTTAAACAATTTTTTTTTTTAATAAGGCATGATATTTTTTTACTTTTGACTTATATTTATTTTGCTAATTTTTCAATCAAAAATGTTATCGAAAAAATTTTTGATTTTTGAAAAGTTTGGGATGCGGTTTTCAAAAAAGTTAAATTTTGAAAAAAAAACTCAATTTTGAAAATTTTTGATTTTTCTTTGGTTTATTTAAAACTCAAACAATATTTATTAAAAGAAATAGGGTTGGGTCGAAATTCTGTATGTTGCCAAATTCTGTATTCAAAATACTGTATGCCAAAATACCGTATGTCAAAATTCTGTATGTGCAAAATGCTGTACGAGCAAAATTCTGAAAGTCAAAATTCTGTATAGCGAAATTCTGGTTGGTCAAAATACTGTATTTTAGAATTCTGTACATCAAAATTCTGTACATCAAAATTCTGTAAAAATGCTGTAAAAATATATCGTTTTGATAATGTAAAAAAGCGCGCGCGCATTTTTCAGAATTTTGATATACAGTATTTTGCCGTACATAATTTTACAAAACAGAATTTTGCATGTCAGTATTTTGTTCATACAGTATTTTGACGTACAGAATTTTGTATTTACAGTATAATGACATACAGAATTATGGTCTTACAGTATTTTGACCCCACAGAATTTTGTCGCACAGAATTTTGACAAGCAGAATTATGACCCGCTCCAAAAAAAATATTCAAATAAACTCAAAGCAGATTTTTCTCATAAAAAAATTGATTACAGTCATTTACAGCTGCAGAAATATGGTGTTTTATTTCATCACAAAAGTTCAAACCCTCACAACAGAACAACTTTTTGATGAATAAGTCTGAAACGGGAGCGGGTCATAATTCTGCTTGTCAAAATTCTGTAGGTACGACAAAATTCTGTAGGGTCAAAATACTGTAAGACTATAATTCTGTACGTCATTATACTGTAAATACAAAATTCTGTACGTCAAAATACTGTATGAACAAAATACTGACTTACAAAATTCTGTTTTGTAAAATTCTGTACGGCAAAAAAAACGGCCAACGATTAAGCTATTTTACCTTGTTCCCTTGATTTTTTGTGCTAGCGTATTAACCTGTTTTTAAGACTATGTAAAAAAAAACAACGAAAATAGTTTTTAAGATCTATTTTTTTCTAACCAGGTTTTGTTAAAATCTTGTTTGTATTTTTTTCATTTTTTCACTATTTTCGAAATTATTATACAAAAATGATTTTAGTAAAAGTAGTAGTTCTTTTTACTATCTAGAATTTTTGCACTTATTTTTTTTTCTTCAATAGGAGGTCAACTTTTAACAAAACTAGTAAGAAACACAACACGATTTTTTATACCCACCCTATTTTCGCCCACTTACCAATTTGTTTTGTGGGAAATTTATGTTTCCTCTCCTCAACATACCTTTTGTACTTAATTTTTTCCACCAACAATACTAGGTAATGATTTTTTTTTCAAATTTTAATTTTTACTCCTATTAATAACAGGTGACTACAACTCTAGCTACCAGCTGTCGCGGAAAGATGTCCTTATCGAAACAAAATGACTACATTCTCATTTTTTTGGTTCCTCTTCTCTCAAAATGATAGAACAGAAACTTTCATCTCCCTTTCAATGATTTTAATATGTTTTTTTTTTTAACTTTTTTAATTGAAAGTTTGAACAAAAACAAAATGGAAAAAAGAACAAGGAATTAGAATAGTCAAACCATGTTGATTGAGAGAAAAAGTGTTTTTCAGTAGCTAATTGTAAAAGTTTGTTTGTAACTGTTGTTGAAATTTAAAAAAGACTGAATTTATTCAATCGTTTTAAAGCTACCTTTCTTGACAAAAAAAAAGGATTTAAGGTTAGAAATGACTTTACAAATTTAAAAACTTTTTCTTAAATCGATTTTTGATGAGACAAAATTTGCGTTTAAAAAAAACTGTTAAAGAAATCATTTCTTAAATTATTTCTTCAATACTGAAATTAAGTTAGTCCCTTTTTGTCTGTTTTTTTTTTTTTTTTTTTTTTTCAATAAACATTTAAAATCAATTTAAAAACCACCTCAAGCCATATCACACCCAATCTAATAAAAAATTTAAACAACTCTTGACATAAGCTTTATATAGACTTTATTCGTTACACTATTTTCGTGTATGTTTTCGATTATAAATTGCTTAAAGGAATACAACAAAAAAAAATATATAATTTTTATTGAAACCCAAAATGACGGATGATAGCCCAATAAACATAAGCTCCCTTTAGGTTAAGTGCAAGTTACACGATAAAAATAGAATAAAAGGGGGGGGGGGGCAAAGAAAAACATGCACACCCCCTTTAAAAATACAAAAAAATAGAAAAAAAAAAAAAACAAATAACAACATCAATTTTAAGATGTTCTCATTCTATACACAATTTAAAGAGAAACCTTCTACGTTTCGACATTGATGGATAAGTCTACATGTACAATACCTACTTAGATACAATAACGCGTTAGGCGTTGACGTTAGAAAAATAAACGCGCGTAAAGGATCACTACACACACAAATACACACATACACTTACACACTAAAAGGACTAAAATCAACATCCTGGCATTTTCAGTTTCATGCAGCTACGAAGAGTTGGTACAGCACAGCTTGGCAGCCAGTTCAAGTTCGAATAAAGTTGTGTAATCTAAACAAAAACCGCCCTCGAGTGTTGTTGTTCTTTTTTTTCCATATCCTTTCATGAGATATAAAATAATAAAAGTAATAAGGCTGTAAAAAAAAAAAACGAGGAAGTCAACTTTCTCCATGTGGGTAGAGATGTGTAACTGTGTGTGAGAGTGAGTGTATGGTGTTTAATAATAATAAACGCATATAAATTGTTTGCTTGTTGTAAATATAATAACGCATCGCTTCGCTAGAAAGCAAGCAAGAGCGATTGTTCAACACCACCCAACAAGCCTGAATGTTATCTAGGATTTTTTTTCTACTTTTTTTTTTTCCTTAAAATACACCCAGGAGCGAACAACAATATAAACTTATAGAAGAAAACCAGGATAAGAGGGTCCCGTAAAAATGCTATAAAGTTTTCCAAAGCATAAGAGGTCACAAGCTCGTAAGTCAATGGAAAGGAAGTAAGAGTTTTTGTGTTTTTATTTTTTGTTTTTATTTCAAAAAATATAGAAAAGAACAACTGCTATCGTTTCACTGTGTTGCTAGGATATTTTTTTTTTATATCTCTACCAAAGCTATATCGTGGTATTTCTTCTAACAATGCGTCGGTCGTCGACTAAGTCCTAGTCCAGAGCTGAAAATGGTTAAATGTGCTTCATGAAATCGCTTTCAGAACAAAGCTTAACACAATAAAATCCTGCGGACCGAGGTTTTTTTTTTTTTTTTTGTTATGTGCATTTCATTCTGCAAAGGACAATTCCTTGTCCGCCTTCTAGTAGTAGGTATAGCAGAAAACACATCTTTTAGGAACATAGTGATCTGGTGTTTGGTGGGCAATTCAGTCTTTGGTGTGGATAAGTAAAAGGACTTTTCCGTTAAGGCTCTTAATCTCCCAGATGGAATGGTATAAGGGATTTTACTGCTCTGCTTCAAGGCTTTTCGTGTTTTATTAATAAAAGTGTTTTTTTTTCTGTTTTCGCTGTTGGCCAACTTGGTTCTGTGTTAAGATTTGAAATTGTAGCCTTGAAATTGATTTTTTTGTTTTGTTTTTTTGAGGATTTGAAAAGCATTTATGATAAATTCTTATAAAGGTTTTGTTCTTCTGTCTTTTTTTTGTACGGCGCTATTATGATGTCGATGTCGAGGGATTTATAACTCTCCCACGTATCAGCTTCAAACTAATGAATTTGTTTAGGTATTCTTAAAAACATTAGATTAGAGAAATGAGGTAATTTTTCATACTTATTAATTTGAAATTTAAAATGAAATGGTTTCCACTTCATTTTAATGAAAATTACGAAAACATCTTATGAAATACATTGTTTTAAACTCCAAATAAAGTATATAACATTTTATAAATATTTTTTTTTTATATATTGAAATTTTCAAAAAATTTTGAAAAAAATTAATATGCTATTTTGAAAAAAATTGTTATTTCACATTTTAAAATAAGATTTCAAATAATTCAGAAACGCGTTTTGAAATAATTGATTTTTCAAAATAAAACAAAAATATTTAAAAAAAAAGTCAAAATTGATATTTTAAAAATTTGTTCTAAGTTTTTAACTTAAAATTACTAAAATGCTTTTGTACAAATTTTTTTTTTTGAAATCGGTTCCGTCGTTTAAGAGACAGTCAGTTGGTTCTATGGTATAGGTACCGTTAATAACTATTCCAAAAATCTTTTTTTTTTTTTTCAAAAGAAAGATGTAATGTGCGAAAGTCATGTATTTGTTTTATCGAAATCATTAAGCCTTTCGAACCCAAGCTATGAAAATCAATATTAAAAAATGTTTTTTCGGTATTAACGGATCAAAAACATCACAACTAAGAAATATGAATAGCAAAAAGTTATTTTCCAAAATAATAAATAGCAAAACTAATGTGTTTTTCTCATGTTACATGTAAGTAACATGCACTATCATGACCACCAAAAAAAGTCGGAGAACTGAGAAAATAACTTTTTATGAAACTATAATGTATGCTACTTCTTCTAAGCAAAAAAACAAAACACTTTCTGCATTAACATTTTTTATATCTTTTTTTCAAAATTATGACCACAAATAAAAAAAAAATTTTTTGCAAAAAAAAAAAAAAATGTGAATTTCAGTCCCTTTCTCGATAAAAAAAAATTAAAGGTATGATATTTGATTAACTTTTTGTAATAATCTAGTAACTAGGCATTATAATCTTTCAATTAAGCCATCGTAACCTAAAAAATTGTTTAATTTAATATTTTTTACGAATTTAAAAAAAAATGTTACATGAGAGTAACGAAAGGGTTAAAGCCATTTTTGAGAAGAATAATTTTTTTTATCTATTTTTCAAAAAAGAATAAAATTTTTTTTTTTTTAAGTTTGGAGGCAGAAATTTAATGGAAGGTATCGTTGGCAAAGATTTTCGAAAAAAAAAAAACATCAAAAGATAGACCTTGACTTACAAAATCTTTTTGTTATGTTTTAACCTTACTTAGCTCAAAAAGAGAGTCTCCTTTTTTTAACATAAAAATATTAAATTCATTCGACTTCTTTTTGAAGTGAAAACTTCTTTAGTATCGTAGTGATTTGTTATAATAGATATATGAATGAAATTTGTACTGTAGATAGGTAATTAAATAAATTATAATTGTACAAAATTTCAATTAATTTCATATTCAAAACTCGGAGATAACGGTAAAAAGATGTTCTTTTCCAACACATGTTATATCTTTTGATCTAGTGCACATACAAATTTGGTTTAACTTTAATACGCATGCTTATAACATAACCTTTTATTTGATATATCACACATAACGTTACGTGCTCTAAAAGTTTCACAATCTTAAATTGAAATTTAAAAAATACCTCGAAACACCTGTGGAGATCTGTTGGCGATGACCAGCTAACAGTGTAGGAAGTACCGTAATCTCAGTCTGGAAATTCGACATGGTTGACTTTAAAAAATTCTAACTTCTCTTGTAGACATCTTTGAAATAAGATTTATACATCATTATACAAGGTGAAACAATAAGCTTTCACATGGTATAAAATTTTGTATAGGTTGTCAAACAAAAAAATTGATTTAATAGCATGAGAACATAAAATTAAATGTTTTTTTTTTTATTTTTGGATGAAATTTCATCGAGTTTCAATAGTTCTAGCTCTTTTTGTAGATGTCTCTTATACCTGATCGATATATATATTTTGAGCTAAGACAATAAACTTTCAGATGGTGTAAAAATTTGTATAGGTTGTTACGGAAAAAAATGGATTTAATAGTGTGAGAAGATAAAAATACGTGTTTTTTCGCTTTTTTTTTGATGGAAATTGATCGAGTTCAAAAAATTCTAGCTCTTTTTGTAGATGTCTCATAGACTTAATCGATATAAATATTTTGAGCTAAGAAAATAAGCTTCCAGATGATATAATATTTATCTAGGTTGTCATATAAAAAACATGGATTTGAAGGTGATAGAATAAAAATAGGTAGATTTTTTCTATTTTTTTTTTGCAAGAAAAATGATTTTTTAAGGTTTCACTTCTACCACGTGTGAATTGCACACATGATTTTTTTTTCTTATTAAACATTAAAAAATTTAAATAAAATATTCAAGGTGTTTAAAACTTAAATTACCTTCTCATTTCTAATTAAGCTTCAATGTTACATTTTTAACTGACACCCTTTCAATTAAACTAATAAGGACTTGCACGTTTCTAATATGCATATCCACCTGTTGCTTTCAAGGATTTCACTTATTATTTTTTTTTTTGTTATTTAAACAAACCCAGACAATATTATCGAACATAGACAAGAAGGATAGAAAATTATAAACAACAAACAAAAAAAAAAAACGATGTAAATCAAACAAAGACCCTTAATTGCTTCTTGCTTGTCCCGTTTTTTGCTACCAGGAGCTTACAATTCAAAAAAACAAACAAAATATAGAAAGAAAGAAAAAAAAGAACACATCCCGCAGCAGTCATTGATTGATTCAAATGAAATAGGTACCCAGTCTGTCAGTCTGCAAGGCAAATGACTACAACGACGAATCGACAGACGACGACGACGACCAACTACGAGAGGATTCTTCGTTTCAGCAATTTGATTAAGGCACCTCGATATCACGTTTGTCATCGTTGTCCTCGATGTGGATATGTCTCTCTCACTCTTTCACTTTGAAACTTGTGACACAAAGGATTTGAAAAACCCACTCAATTTACCCACCGTCATCCTCATCATCATTACAATCATCGATCTCTCTCTCTGGACGGACATCCAAGTCAATGAATGACTCGTTCGTACTACGAATGTATTGCTTTTGCCTCATCGAAGTCAACAACATCCCGGTAAGGAGCGAGAGCATTATCCTGCCCGGTCGGTCGCTTAACAATCATCACCGTTAATTGTAAATGAAATCGATAATTCTGATGGGGATATTCAATACAGAGTTGCCTGCATGTAAACATATAGAATATCGACTTGTGTGTTATATAGAGCCCTTCAGGGGTGCGCCTTGCCTTCTTTACTCGTGTGAATGTCAATTCTATTCACCAACGGCAATGGTGCGAAGTTAAATGACTTTCAAATGGAATTCAATTCCAATTATTTAAATGCAGATCGAGTTTTATTACATCCTTTTGCTCTATCAAGTCATATAGTGTCTGTCTAGTAGTTTTTTTGTTTATATGCAATATGCAAGCGAAGCGCCACAGTCGAGTCGGTCCTCTTTTTCTGAGAGGAGCTCTATACTCCAAGGATTCGTGTTGGTTAGGTATATGTATGTGGCAAATATATTTGCCTGGTGCCACATATATGCAAATATGTATTTGTATATTGAGTTGGTATTCATTGAGGAAGCGCTGGGAGGTTGTTTTTTTTTATATATGACTTTCTGATCAATGGCAATCAACAGGGGCGGATTTGATAATTTCATTCTTTGAAAAATTGACTAATATAATGTTTGAATTTAGAAAATTCTGAATGAGATTCGAAATCAATTCGAATTATTAAAAGAATACGAAAGAATATTCTCTAAAAAGGCGATTTTCAAAAAAAATAAAGTTTAAGGGGGCGCCTTTTTTTCTATATCCGATCAGACTTTTAAGCTAAGTTTTATTTAAAAAGTTGTTAATTGATCAAATTTTTACTCTCTAAGGCAGGGCCCCTTGAATTTAATATTACTCATTGATTTGTCACTATACCAAATCCACCCCTGTTTTGATTTTCTTCCATTTGCCAGGTGGTGCTGACGTTTTATTATTGATGTGTGTTGTATTATTGTTGCTTTATATTAGATTAGAGCACCTGTCTCTTGGAGTTTTGAACGCCGGACTCCGATATAACCTAACCATATTAGGGGGTATATGTACGTCTCTTATAACAAAAAGGTCGGTTAATGGATAAATATTGCGATAGCACTTCGAAAACCCTATATAAGAGGATATATAAACACACTTGCAGATTCAATGAGTTTATATTCAAAGTTATAAAATGAATGGATAGATACCTTTACCTCTACCCTATACATTTTGTTTTAAGGGCATTGTGCTGACGGCATCGACTATAAATGGAATTTAATTTGTAATTTAAACTTTGAATGCACTTTATCTCTCTGCTGAATTCACCATCATCAACATCATCATCAAGTTGTGTTGTGTGTTTGTTTTTGTTTCGATATGTAAACATGTGTAATGCAATGCAGAAAACCATAAGTGGCATAGTGACTGTCAAATGTGTTGTCATAGTGTGTTGATTGATCAGTTGCAATAATACCAATAGAATTAATGTATGTTGGTATATTGTTATAACCAGGTATAGGGTTTTTGGAAATGAAATACAGGGGTGGTTTTTGAAGATTTATGATTATTAAAAAATATTTGTTTGAGAGCATTAATCTCAGACCAGCTACTTAATTAAATCAAATTAAATAATTTACATATTTTAGTTTGGAGTGAGAAAAAGGATGCAATGAGGTACATATCACTGATTAACTTGAAGACAGTCCTGGCTCAAAAAACGTGATTTTTGAGAAGTCCATGTTTTACCATTCTTTATAATGTGTGAAGGATTCCTTTTAACCCTGTATACTATCCCAGTAAAAAAGAGAAAATGCCGTTATTTCATTTTAAATGTACCAATTTCATAATTCATAAGAGTGTTATATCTCAGTTATACAACAGTCATCACCTCGTGTTAGTCAGGTTGCCTTTGTTAAAAAACAGTATATTTTGTTTTGTGGCATTCTTCATTTTTTCGAAAATTTGATACAAAATATATCAAATGCTACCTACTAATTGAATGCGGATCTGAAACATTTTTTTTTTAAGTCATTAGATATGAATGGTATGTATCACAAAAAATCCTTTTTTTCTGAATTACTAGAAAGTTCAACTTTATTTTCTTTTTTATTAAAAAAAGTTATTTTTCTTAAACTGATAAAAATGCGTCCTTTTTGGAGCTTTGAGCTCCTAATATAATTTTATTTTCATCTGGCTTTGTTATATTTAAAAGTGTTATAAATAACATTTTGTATTATTTTCAAAAATGTATTCAATCAAAAGCAACATTAAGACGGGTTTTTCGTTCGTTGATTAAGGCAAATCACGTAGAATTATTAAAAAAAGACAAAACATTCATTTCCAGGATAAACGAATGCAGTTAATGAACGAAGGAATAGTCAAAATTTTGATTTTTAACAAAATGGTGGCAAAGAAAAAACCCATTTTTTTCACAAAAATTTACACTTTCAAGTGGCTTAAAAAATCAAAAACCTTATTTCTTCAGTCATTTCCTGCTAAAAGTATATAAGAAAATTGGGTAAAAATTTCCAACCGATCATTTCAGCCGTTTCGGAGAAATTTTGCTCACCGACTTTGAAACACGGTTTCGAGAAAAACGTGTTTAAAAATTTTGGGAACCATGTAAACTTACCTATAGTTAAAAAGTCTTCACAAATACGTATTTTCTCGGAAACTAATTGCTGTATCAATGTGAAACATTCTTAAATATTTGTACATTCAAAATATGCAAAAAATTATTTGATTTTTTTTCAAATTTACAACTATCACATGTACGAACGAAATTTACACTTTTTTAAAAATTTAAAAATTTTTGAAAATTTCCTTTTGAACTTTTTAGTTCTGCTCTGGCTTACATGGCCAAAACAGTACCACAGTGGCTCAAAGTCTTTTTTACTCGATTTGATTATTGCTGGAGATTAAGTCATGCGGGAAGTGCAGACTAGAGTTGTAAAAATATCAATTAAAAAAAAAACAAATGCATCTGAAATTTAAAAAAAATATATTTTAGCGAATAAAAAAAAATTGCATTGAAAAAAGAAATACATTATTGCAACTGAAAAATATTTGCATTGAAAATAAAATTTTTATTGTATGTCAAAATTGTACGAAATTCGACGAATAATAAAAAAAAAACATATTTAATGCACATTATTTTGCATTGATTTTTTTTTTATGCAGAAAATGTTTGATTAGCAATAATTTTTTTTTTAATTTACAATGGAAAACAACCCTGGTGCAGACTTAGGTAAAACATCTCAGTTACGGTTTGTATTCAGAATTAAAAAAAAAAAAAACTGTCTGGAAAATTATAATTGCCGAATTGGATTTTTTGAAAGAAACAAACGACTTTTCTTCAATTTTGAAAAAATACCATGTTTTATTTTATAAGAAAATGCATTATACTTACAATAGAAAATATTTTCAATCAATTTGGAAATTATTTGAGACAATAGTAACGTCGCAATTTTCTAAAATATCACGTGAAATACAAAAAGAATTATTTTAAAACAACGGCAAAACTTACAGTTATGAATGATACCTTTTTTAAAAGCCAGAATTGTACACTTATTTCTATTTTTTGAATCGAATTATTTCAATTAATCGTTCTCGAAATATGCAACTTCAAAGTCCAAATTTGTCCAACTAAAAAATTAACAAAAATTTCTTTTCTTTGAACTTTAAGTGGACTTGACTATACCAAGTTAAACCTTTTACATAAACTCATTTTTCAAAGGTAACTTGAGACATTTCTACTCCCCAAACGCATGTATGTACATATATTTCAAAGCTTAAGGTATGTAATTCGTTGAAAAAATAATTAATCCACAAACATCACACTCCCTCTGTCAGTTGTCGGTCCACGTCATTTCAACATCAACCAAGAAACACAGATTCTCTATTCAAGTACCTCTACCACACAAGCACCTCTCATCTAATATTAAAAGCTATATTCCTTCAGCTCACACCAGAACTTAAACAAACACACGATTTCAATTTGTTTTCAAGTCCTTTAGATAAACATATTATTAAATTCTCCTTGACAACTCCCGCACCTAAATATACACTCGTCGTTGTCCTGCTTTGTCAAATAAACTTTAAAATCAGACACTCGAAGGACTCAAGTCCTCTTTGAGAATAAAATGGCATATGGAGGATATAATACCGCTACCGCTGCCACCTCGATCTGACGAGAGAATTCTACCAAAAAAGGAAAGTCCTTCCCGACAAACATACACAAAGCATACAATAAACCAACAACAACTTTAAAACCAGAGGCCGTTTGGGGGATTGTAAAAGACTAACGTTTTCCGAGAATCTCCGAGTTTGTATAGTCGCACAACTTCCAGCTTCGTTACAAAGTCAAACCCTTTCTGCATAGTAAAATAATTACTTTTCGCTAGCTAAGACCATTTTTCGGTTGTAGAAATAGCTTTTTTGGGGTAAAACTTTGACTTTGAACAAAATAAAAAAAAAAAAAAAAAAACAAGGATAGTTTCCTTCGACACTATGTATCTACGTTTTGTTTTTTTCCATTTCTTGTGTTTTGTTGAGTTTTTTCTTGTTGTAATTGTGTAGGTTATACCGTCATCATAGTCCTTGTCGTTTTCAAGTAAAATCAAGACAAACCAACAACAAAATTTATTTATTTTTCCCCGATTCCGTTTGTAACCCGCTTCACCCATTTCTGACAGCTGATGCAACTGCTGGAAACAAAAGTTTTTCTTATTTCAAATTACAATTCCACATTGGGCTCCTTTGTCTCTTTTATATTTCTTGGCAAAGTGTTCTGTTTACACCTCTTCTGCTACATTTTTTTTTCTTTCTTTTCACTTCTACAAAGAGTTTCGTCCTGTGTGATCCTTATAAGTTTAGTTACATGGTATAGCAAAAAAAGAAACATGTATTTCATTTGTTCATTTATTAAATGAAAACTTTAGCACTTTGCCAAAATATGCTAAAAATTTTACAAATGTACGACCAATGAGGTCCTTTTTTTGAGCAAAGAAAACGAAAACGAAAAACATTTCTCTGTAAAAAGACCAAAAAAGACCGGAAACTTCGGCACACAAAATATCCTTCTTTAAATATGTGGATTTGTTGGTTAAGGGTAAGGGGCGGGACTATGTCGTAGTTGGTGATGCTTTTAGTGATTGTTGCATTTGTTGGTGGGGTCCTTTTCAGAGGGAACCCCACCATCATAGAGCACAAAGTACTTGGAACGTGTTCTTGTCCAATTTTCTTTCCTATAACATTCATATAGTACCTGCTACTACTTCCGTACTTTCTACCAGCTCTCAGTTATAATTTAAATGAAAAATAAATATACACAAAAAACAACTCTTATCGAAGCAAAGGAAAGGTAAATCCTGTTCTGTGCTGGATGCTTATTGCTGAGAATCCTTTGGAGTCCTCTCCACCTTCTTCTTACAAACTTTTGCCAAAAAGAATATTATTGTAGAAGAAATGCTATGCTGGATAAATGCACTACTGCTGCGATGGACAAATTTATATTTTCTGTAATTTTGGCCCAAAAGAGCACGTTCATGGAAGCAACGATGTTTTACATTGAAAACACGGCGGCCGTGGTGCCGTTGTTATTATTGTTGACTTCGTGGAAAGGATTTTCTCGTATTTAATTTATGAGCTTTAATTATTCTATTAGGGGTTCGGTTAACCGTGGCATTTAAGTAAAACACTTGTTTAGATTTTTGAGGTAGAATTTTAGAAATTGTTGATGTTTTTTTTTTTCTGTTTTTAACCAAGGACATTTTTCAAGTCTTGGGAATCATTTTAAGGTGGGAAAATATTTGATTATGAATTTTTAAAGAAACTTTTGCTTATTCATAAAAGATCACTCTGTTTTTGGGAATAATTTTTGGAACACACTCTCTCACAAACAACTTCTGAAGATGACAAAGGATAAGAATGGAAAGTTCTACCTTGTACAAGCAACAGAAATATTTACAAAGGCATGACATTACGATGATGTTGAATGTCAAAAAAGTGTGTGGCGTAATTTTGTCTTCGTGTGGCGATTTTCTTCAAAATTGTTAGGTAACAGTTTTGGGTGATTCCCTAGAGGAGAAATTGAAATTTTTTTACGACCAAAATAAACGATATACCAACGGCTCTAACGATTTTGATTACAAATTTTGTGTTTAATTTTACAAATAAAATCCAAATTTTTAAGAAAAACTAATATATTTTTTAACCGTTATTAAAGGTTCCTGCCAAAGAACAGTTTTTTTTTTTAGTTGGTGAATATCTTGTACACGACTGGTCCGATTTCAATGAAAAACAACAACAATTTTATACAAAAGCGTTTAAGAAACCGTTATATTAAATTTTTTTTTATTTTTAAAAAGACAATTTTTAATTTTTAAAACATATTTCAATTTTTTTTTAATAATTGTTTTTTTTTTTTAACTGGTTGATGAATTTTATCGCAAATTCGTTTTAATGTGTTGAATGATATTTTCTTTAAAATGGCATACCGTATTTTTTTTGAAAATGTTAAAACATTTTTATATATAAAAAATTATTAAAAAAAAAAACGGCTTAACAATTTTCAAAAAAAAATTTCTAAAAAATTCCTTTTCAAATGGCATACTTCATTTTGGGATCAAAATAATTAAGAACGATGTTTTCATTAATTATAAATACAGATTTAATGTATTTTTTGAATTATTAGAAATGTTTTAAATCTAAATTTTCATTTGTACGCTTTTGTTAGAGAAAGATTACAGAAAGGTTACAGAAAGATTTATGTAAAAAAAAAAAAAAATACAAAAAGAACTGTATTCGAAGCAGAGTTTCTCTCGTGCTTTAGTAAAATCAAATAAGAATTTCTCCTTATTTTGTTTTAATAAAAAGCTTTAAGATAAGAGCTATTTTTACCATAAGAGCAAGTACGTGCGACCCAGAAGTGTATTTTTTTTCTAATTCAATCAGATCAGAATAAAAGGCATTATTCCTCAAGCTTTTCTGATAAGTACATGGAATGAATCTACATGTTTATGGTTGGAAAAAAACTCACAAAGGTTAAATAGATTTCATTCAATGCGTATCAAAAGAAAAAAAAATTAACAAATTAATAAAAAATATTCCTCATACACCACAGTGACCGCTTAAAATCTTAAAATTAGCGTGAAAATTTTCTTTCGCTGTAAATAAAAATGTTACCAATTGTACCTTGTTAGTTTTTTTTCATATTTTTGGAGAAATATTAATTTACCTCCAAGGAAATTTGGATGAAAAAACTATGACCCCAGAGAAATTCCAATAGAGCCGGTTACAGCGCATCAAATAATTGTTAATTATTCTCCACCATTCGTAAAATAAAATCGTAAAAAAAAAACTCTAAATTAACTTGCCCTTCAAAATTGTTTGAACATTCTGCTCTTTCAATTTTTTAATAAAACTAAATGGTTGCATATTATAATTGAACATAGTTCACAACCTTTTTGCTCGTATTCAAAAACAGAAAAAAACAACAATCATTAATATGTATTTTTTTACTCTGAGTCAAAATTTTATTTAATTGTTTCAATTTATTTTACTCTCGTTGTTTTGTTAAATTTCTGGTCAAAACAATATATCACACAGAATATTGCTTACTTTGAAACAGCAAAAAAAAAAACCTTGAAACACAAAAATATATAAATCCAGTGCCATTACAATTGTTCAGTAATTTTTCAGCCAAAAACGAGCAAACATCATGTAAAAAAAAAAAAAAAAAAAAAAACAGGGCCAAAATGTTTGTAATAAATCGCAAAATTACTCTCACGAAAATTTATTATTTCATTTTCTGCATGAGTATGAGAGTGTATTTGTTGATATATTGAACTTTATTTTATACTTTTATTCATGTATATTTCTATATATTGGTATATAAATCTGTACACACACACACACAAAAGTCATATACATTTTTATATAGAATGACATTATTCGCAACCATCATCCTTGTTCAAATAGATCATTTACATTCAGATGACACGATGCAGGAGTGAATTGGATTTTAGCTTCGAACAGAGAGAACAACAAAAAAGTAAAAAAAATCCAGAAAAAAGGATACAAAAATAAGAGAGAGAAGTCAGTTGAGTATATATACGGCGAAAAGAAAATTTGCATATTTTCATTTTCGCCGTCGCATCTCATCGCATCCAAGCACAAGTAAAACCAGCATCCAGAATCAGAACCATCAGAGAACACCAAATATAGAACAATTCGTATGGCAAAAGTTTATGGGTTATATGTGTAGTGTATCCTTCTGGGTACATCCTTGATCTATACGAAACGATAGATTGAAGTATAAGAGTAACAGCATTAATCTGGAATGATTGAGGCGTACCCGTTACGTGTCTATATTGCGAATTGAGATAAACTCAATGGGACAGTATTTTATCTTTATATGTGTACATTGTACATATATATCCTTTCATACTATCAGTAGAGAAAAAAAGGACACAACAAGGAAGAAGGAGTTAGAGATGGAAAGTTTTAAGATGTTTCGTCATGTGAGTTTTTTTTTTTTTTTGTTTTGTGAGAAAATCCCCATTACATTCATGATATCCTTCTATGATAAATTTGTAACAAAACAAAAACCCTTGTCTGTCCTTTAAAAAGCTTATATTCTAACATCTCACACATTGATCTCACTTCCAACTTAAATTAATGTGGGATTCAATGATAAAAAAAATAAAACAAATTTTCCTAAACAAAGAAACAATCTTTCAAGGATTTTTCAGTTAATTCCTGATTTGATTTATTATATATTTGGTCAACAAGGATATGTTCGTAAATGGTATCAGATCAATGCGATTAGGAATATCTATTTATAGCAATCCACAAACACTCTTTGTAGATTGGATACCTATATAAAATGTTATCTGGGGCTTTGAAGAGATTTAAAAAAATGCTTTCGACGACTCTAAAAAAAAAAGGAATAGGAGATATTTTTTTTTTTGCATTTTTTTTTTAACTTTTCAACTGAATAGGTAAGGCATTTAAAGCTATACAACAACTAAAACAAGTCTCAAGATTGTTTTTAACTTTAATACATACTTGACGACATAAAACAAGTTTACTATACATTGGATATAAAATCGGTCACTGTGGTGTATGTGTAACATTTTTTTTTTTAATTAAATTAGTTGGTTTAGAGAATTTTTCTTTTTCTAACTATAAGACTACAGGGTAATTTTGAGCAGAAGACAATTCGTACATTTAGATATGCGTAATTTTTAGGGCCAAAATTAACGGTACTTGCTCCAAAAACGACTCTTAGACCATGGAATTGTTTTCAAGTTCAAGAAATCACACTTTGTACCAAATTCTATTCCGGAATCAAGAAATGTTTTTAGATTTCATTTCCCTACGTTTTTATCATTTTTTTTTCTTATTTAGGCTTCAACTTAGTCGAAGTGAAAATACTGACAAAAAATCGAAAATTTTTTTTGAATAAAATGAAACAATCAATTGACTTTGTGTGTGAATATCTTTGGTCCTTATTCAACCATTCGAAAAAGACTTCTTCCTTCCAAGTGAAAATAATTTTAGCAATGTTAATTCTTATTTAAGTGTAAATATACATATACATATGTTTGTATATGTGTTTGTGTGTTAAGTATTATTTGTGTATTCTCTTGTATGTTATTTTAGTTCCACCCTCTTTCAAAAAGTCCTTCGTCGTCCTTTGGAGTCGCTTTAATTGAATTATTAGTACAAACAATTCTTAATCAACCCTATGGAACTTTATTGTGTTTTGTTTTATTTTGTTTGTATAGACATTTCTGAAAGACAACCAGACCAGAGAGAGGTATTTATATAATAGGAATAAAAGCGAAAATAATTAGCTAGTAAGACCCCCAAAAGCCTAATAACGTGCCTGAACAAATTTGTGCTACGAAATCAATTGCTCAAGTTTTGTTTGCTGGCACGTATCTCCATTCCTCCATCATTTGTATATGTATTTTATCATCATCATCGTCATCATGAATCCATTATCCTTTTCTTTTGTTCTATAACAAAAATAAAGAAAGTAAACAAAAATATTTGATAGGATATAATATTGATGGCTGAAGTAGGCTTTTTTTTCTTATAAAGCATATCACAACAAAAACATTACTGTTAAAAAAAGAGCCAAGTTCACCTATGTTGAAATTATGCTGGCACAAAAAGTATTGAGATGTAAAAGTGTATACCAAGTTCTAAAGTTTGGGTTCAAATTTGTATCAATAAAATTTTGATTGTTCTCTTGATCTTGACAATTTTTCTTTTAATTACCGATTTTTAAAGTTATTTCAAAAATTGCCAAGTAAACAATCAAAATTTTATTGATACGAATTTGAACCCAAACTTTAGAACTTGGTATACACTTTTACATCTCAATACTTTTTGTGCCAGCATAATTTCAACATAGGTGAACTTGGCTCTTTTTTTAACAGTAATGTTTTTGTTGTGATTTCACTTCTTTTTGCAAGGTATGGCTGTAGAATTGAAAATCTCTATATTTGATGAAAAGTCAGTGAAAATGGGCGGTTGCCACGCCTCCTGGCTGAAATTCTCAAACTGTAAATTTTTTCCTTTGTATTTACTACCAGCTCTACCATTCTACCAAATTTCAAGATTCTACGATAATCAGAAGAGCTGTATAATATTTTATGAAAATTCAGCGGAAAAGGGCGGATGCCACGCCCCCTGAATTGAAAATCTCAAATTTTCGATTTTTCCCTTTGTATACACCACAAGTCCTATCACCGTGTAAAATTTCAAGCTTCTACGTTAACGGGAAGTTCTCCATAATTTTGATGATCTGTCAGTGAGTGAGTGAGTGAGTCAGTCAGTCAGTTACGGTTTTTGCGATTTTTGAAGCCCTATATCTCAGAAACTACTCATCGTAAGAGGCTAAAATTTTGCGACGAGTTTGGTTTTGACTAGCTCAACAAATGTAGCGAGTTTGAAATTTCTAGCATCTTTGGTGTGGAAGTTAGAGGGGGGTCGAAAATGGCCTGAGTTGTTTCCTGTAAATAAGGGTGTAGTGCCAAAGTTGCTAGAGAACTTGGCTGGGCACTACCGTGCCCCTTGATTTACAGTTTTCTTAATCTTTATTTTGTTTTTTTTTTTCTTTTTGTCTTTTTCTAATTCTATTTTAACACAATGTACCTTTCTAACTTCCTCTTGGGAATGAGTTTACTTTTTTTTTTGTTTGTGTTTTTGTTTATTGTTACTTTAGCTAAGTTTTTGTTCTAATGGTTGTTTGGAAGGAAGTGAATTATTTTGATGAAGATGAAGCTAGGTCACTAAATATTGGTCTAATATTTATATTTACTTTTATAAGAGACAAAACATTATGGAAGAAGCATAAAGTTACGTAGAGACAAAATAAAAATACACAAATAAATGTAAATAATATTTTTTCAGCTAGAAAAATAGTTCAACGTAAGGACCATACATTTGCGGTAGAGGTCCTGGCATGGAATTAAATGTAAGGAACTGAAGAGTAACTTGATGGTTAAATACTGAAGAGGAATTCTACATGACAAAATTTGGGTAATGAGGGTGTATTAATCATTGGTTGGATTATAAGATTAAGCTTTAGCGGTTCTTCAAGAAGATCTGTAATAATCATTTTTATCAAAAAACAAAACCGACTTCCATGGATCAAAAATGGGTTCTATGGTTTTTCTAATAGTTTCTAAGGCCAAAACTGATTAAAAATGGGACCACACTGCAGACACCAGCTTTCTAATAAAAAAGAATTATCAAATTTGGTTCACTCAGTCCAAAGTTATGAGGCAACAAATACAAAAAAAAAATACAGACGAAGACGTAAAAAAAGTGCTCAAAAATGTGTAGTAGTCACTTAAGTCACATCAATCGTTTTTGAGCAGTGATCCGAAAAAATTTTTTTTTTTTCAAAAACTTAAAAAATTGTGGAATGAAACAACTCCCTAAGAGTTGAAAACAGCTAGAATATAGAAGAGTCAACATCAGTTTTTGAAAAAGAGTTCTGCCTTTAATCCTCCTTTTTTGTACCAAGTTTCCAGAAAAGATTAAAAAAACATAGTTCTTCATTAATCAGAAATGGCATTTAAAAATGCAAACATTTTGAAGGTAATTATTTTTTTTTAATTCCTTCAAAAAAACTTAAAGGTTAGGTAAGTCGAGTCAACTAATATTCTAAATTGTCATTTTATATTAAAAAAATCAGAAAAAAAGTAGGTACCTAATAAAGATGCATTATTGGCCTTTGAAAAAAAAAAAAATCTAATAGTCAATACAAATTGTGTTCAGATTGATTTTTGTGGACAACTTTATCAAATTTTAGCGAACTGAATATGCATCTAAAGAAATAAAATTTCTCAAAATCAACATAAAAATTTCTAAAAGGTCTTTTATGTGTGTTTTTTTTTTTTTCGTTGAGTATTATTTCTGTGACATACAAAAACACTGCTTTGAAAACAAAAATTCGTTTCCAAACAAATTTAGTTTTGGGTCATTCTTAATTAATATTAAATAGTACAAAAAATCAATAACAAAATTTTTAGTCGAAGGGTGTTTTTTTTGAGAGGTTGAGTGAGAAAGTTTTCATAACAGCTGACATAAATTTTGCTTATGTTTTTAACTTTGTAAAAAAGTTTTATTTGTTATAAGAACTACGAATATAAAGATTCTAGGAAATTGTCTTGAGTAAAAGGGTGTTTTTTTTAAGCAAAGACGAAATTCAGAATTAGTACCAAAAAAAAGATAAATTAAATTTTAGAGAAAATTGGACTTCATTAAATAATTTTGGATGAAAGGGTATTTTTTTCAATTTTTTTTGGAGGATAGAGTAAGTTATGTTAATCGAAAAAAAAAACAAAATTTTCTTTTGAAAAGCTTCATTTTTTGAAAATTTTGACCGTTATACAGGGTGTCCCAAAAGTTAACGTAGAAACGATAACGGTAGATAGAATAGGTGGTGACAGTTATCAGAAAAATAATAAAAAAAAAATCGCAGCAATATATTTTGGTATAACATTGTTGAGAATATTCCATAAATAACCGAGATAAAATTTTTTTTCTTAAGAAATCCGACTTTTTTATTAGGTAATTTTCCCATATTATTTAAGTTTTTGTGTCCGAAAGGTTCTGAAAGGGTACAAAACTTAAATAATATGGGAAAACTACCTAATAAAAAAGTCGGATTTCTTAAGAAAAAAAATTTATCTCGGTTATTTATGGAATATTCTCAACAATGTTATACCATTTTGAAAAGAGAATTGAACACACCAACTTTTAAGGTAACTTGCCGAAACATCGTAGAGCATTTTTTTTACACTACGGTTCATTGAATTAGAGTCATGTAAAATTTTTTAGTACACCGAAAAAAAAAACAATATCAATTTAACATTTTTTAAATATCAAATTTACATTTTTTAAATATCAGCCAAAAATGCTCTATAAAATGTGTTTTATGATATTTAAAATGTTAAAACATTTTTATTATCAGGATGATATTTAAATGTCACATTTTGGAATTTTTTTTTGATATTTTATTATCATTTTTTCATATCAATTTCTCATTCCAAATTATTGAAAAATATTAAATAAAAAATTCTTAATGTCTACTAATTTAAAGTCGCTTTGTGTTTTTTCGAAGTAAAATGTATGATTTACTGAGAAAATTTGATCGGCACTAAGATTTTACTTCACATAGTTTGGGAGAAAATAACAAAACAATTATATCACCTATAATAGAAAAAATAATATCACCATTATTTTGTAAAGAATATTCCCTTTCAGTAATTTTTTGAAAAAAGAAAGAAAATTCTTAAAATAATAAAAATAATAAAAATGAAAAGGAAAGAAATAGGTTTCATTTTAATAAACTAAAACGTAAAATCTAGTCAACATTGATATTTTAATTTTCAAAGTGAAATTTTCACTATTCACTTAAACTTAAAAAAATGTCAAAATGATATTTTAATTGTCAAAGTGAGATTTTCACTATCCCACCTGAAATTAAAAAATGTCAAAATGATATGATAAAATATAAAAATTGATATTTTAATTGTTGGACGACTTTTGTCACTGAAAAATGTTAATTTGATAGCTGTTATTATCAAATTTTTTTTTCGGTGTACTTAGTTGGACAAAAAAGTAATATTTGCTTTAAAACTGATGCAGCTGAGTTAAAATTTTTGAATGAATTTGGTAGCAGGGTTATTTAAGGTTGCGAAGCAAAAGAAAAAAATGAGAAAACTTAAGATTTGTAGTCACGGCACCATTTTTTCGATTTTTTTTCAAATGCCCATAACTCACAAAATATGTGGCTGCGATTTTTTAAATTATTTTTCTGATAACTGTCACCACCTATTCTATCTACCGTTATCGTTTCGACGTTAACTTTTGGGACACCCTGTATATGGATTTTTGTCTTATTTTAGCAGAATCTTGAAAAACAAAAAACTAATCGGTGTTTACGCGCCTCATCTTCTATTTCTTCATGACTATAAATTTCTGCAATTCATATTGATTGACTCATTGAATTTTAAATTACTTTGGAAGACCACTTTTGAGCAAATTGGAAGTAAACATTTTTCAGTTTAAAAATTACTCCTTTAGGAGCTACATAATTAAAATAAGCATTATATTAGCTTCAATTTTGGACATACAAAAAAATAATACTTTTCTTATTTTTGTCCACTAGCTTTCAGTGTTATTTAAGCTGACTTTAAATTGTTTATAAAACTGTTATAAGCTATAAAAACACAGTTTATGCAATTAAAACAAATTTAGAAGTCTACAAATTCTGTTAATAATATTTGATATTAATTTTGTTAACATTTTTGATTTTTTCTGTTAACTTAATTTTTTTTACCAAAAGCACATTTATTTTTAATTGGATTCCGTGACACAATGTAAATTAAGTAGAAGCATAATTAAAAAAAAAAATATTGAAAAAAAGATCAAACCAGTAGGTACTTAATCTCTATAAATAGGTTGAAACAGTAGCTCATGTCATATACCTACTTGGAAAAAATTTAACGAATAATTCAATTTTTGTGAAGTTAAAATGTTGCAATTTTTGATAGTTTAAGCAATTATTTTATAAAAAATTCTATCGAAAAGTCTTAACGAAAAGTTTGGATTATTCCGTTTTTTTTACTTGCGATATAGGTACCCACTATTATATCAAGTTATGCATTCGTACAAAAAAAAAGTTGAGATGGACCGATTAGTGTCAAACTTAGTATGTAGCGTTATTTGGCGACTCTCCAGAGGGGTTTTTGGAATTAATTTTTTTGGACCAAAAATAACAGTACTTGTCATGTACCGATTTTAGTAAAATTGAAATATCTCAAAAACGGCTCCAAAGATTTTGTTTAAAAAATTTAAATCTTAGTTTTAAGACAAGGTCTATCTTCTAATGAAAACAATTTTTTTTTAAACTCATTATTACGGGACCTGCCATAGAACTTTTTTTTTTCAAATCCGATTATCGCCGAAACTGCTTATTCGATTTCAGCAAAACTTTTTGTGAAAAAGCATTTCTAGAATTTAAATATAAGCCAAAAATAAAATTTTTGGATTTAAAAAAAAATTTGAAATTTTTTTTTTTTGAAAAATCAAATTTTCGAAAATGGGACATTACATTTTTTTGAAATTTTGTATTTAAACGTTGATCAGTGATTTCAATTTTATTTAAAAACTTTGTTTATAAAAAATTATTTATAAAATATTAGTTTTTTAAAAAACGGCTCTACAATTTTGAAATTTTTTTTTTCTAAAAATGCATCTTAATATATCAATCAAAACTGCATACTTGTTTTAAGGGGCAATTTGATTTCAGATTTTATATTATTTAAAAAAAAAACGAATTTTATTTTTTAAAAATTTTTTTTTCTGTACCTACATTTTCTAAATTTCTATATAAAAAGTCTTAAAAATTTAAGCAACTTGAACTCTAAGAGCAAGTTCGTGAGACCCAGTCGTGCATTTTATTTTTTAAATACAGAGTTCGAAAAACAAAAACAGGTTGTACAGAGATAAATAATAAAATTTTAGTTCCAATTAAATTATATGGTTTAATAAGTTTTCAAAAGAATTAAAAAAATGTAACTTGATACAAGCAATCAAAAGTCCATAACTTCCTGCATTACACCATTCTTAAAAGTGGAAACATTTCCAATTTGAATTTCTAGACCTAGACCATTTACGAGTATATACAGAAGATATCCATTTTTTTTCTTCTGTTTTATAAAAGGATAATAAAATATGCTCTATAGAAACAAGCCAGAAAACAGAGCAAGTTTAATCCGGATTAGGTATTGTAATCTTTGTTCTGCACATATTGTTAAATCTCTTATATGCAATCATCAGTTTATTTCGTCTTGAACTTCGGACATAAGCCCTCCATACAAACATGCATCACTTCATTGGGCTGGTTTCCTTGGTTATTATTACAAACACAAACTCATTATACAAATCAGAAACAATAGAATATAGAAAATATATACAATAGTCCCTACATATTCATCAGCTTATTTAAATTGTGTTATGACATTGTGTGTTATGAGTTAGAGGTTAATATAGTAAATATTTCAATATAGCCATTCAGTTGAAAAAGGTCCTTTAAATTATTACGTATATTTTAAAGCTAATTTTAATATCTTTTATAATTGTTTAGGGCATAAAAACAGAAACAATGCGGTTCATTAGTTTCATAGAATATTGTCCCTCTTTATTACAAAATGATTTCAGTTTAATGTAAAAGGTTTTTTTTGTTTGGTATTTTTGTCAGAAGCGACTAATATTAATTTAGGCTTTTCAAAATTATTATTTTATAAAATGAATATAAATTAGGGTGTAACGTGAATTGGGAATATTAAAACGTAAACAAATTTTATAATAAAGGGCAAAAGCTATCATCGATATAGATATAGGGTTCGGTCAGAAATATGGTTAGTCTGCTATTAAAAAATAATTTTATTAAAGGCTTCGTTATAAAAAAAAAATACCTCAATCTATGTAGGTGTGTGTGTGTATGGATATTCATGAGGAATAATAATAATTTTAATTACCAGTCATGCTGTCCTATAGACCAAACCCCAACATCGACATCCAGAAAAACCCTCCTCTGCATACTGATTACTTTCTAATTAAACGGAAACAGATAATAAAGTTTGAAAAGATAAAGGGTGCTGGGGTTGGTGATGAGTGGTTAAAGAAGTGGTAGAGTGGTGTTGGTAGTGATTGAAAAAGGATATATATAGTAAAATTTATGCCAGTTCAATAAAATTTTATTTGTTAAGCAAAAACTTCATCATAGAAAACCATCAGGTGCTGATTTTGGTTCCCTTTTAATTAATTAATCAAATTGTTTTCACACTTTCTTCTCACTCTCTTACTTCTTCTACTCTTTGTCTGTGTTTTCTATGAATGAATTTATTACACAAACCAATAGGCAACAATAATATACATATGTTCACACAGTCTCAAATCTCAACCCCTCAAAATTATACAAGTTGAACACAACCACAAAACAACTCTATGGAGTTGATTAATTTTCAATTAAAGATTTAATTTCTTCTTGTCTTGTTTTTGGGGCAGACCAGCTTTGTAGAGGAGGAAAATACATTCCATATCAATAGATTAGAGCCAAATTTTTATTTTAAAGTAATGAATTGAGGAGCGTTTTTTCAAAACTCAAACAAACGCATTTTTTGCGAAAATGAGTTATTGGTATCGAAATTTTTGGCACGACCAGGCGCACAAGATGACAAAATAAAATTTTTAAAAAAGTTAACAGTTTTAATTTAAAAAAATATTTAAAATCGAACGTTTTTTCAAAACTCAACAAAATTACTGGAGGTTTTTGCAAAACTCAACAAAATTATTGGAGGTTTTTCCAAAACTCAACAAAATGGCTCGTTTTTGCAAAACTCCACAAAGTTTACCTGTGGTTGAAAAGCAAATATTATTATTATATGGGTTGTTTAGTTTTAATTGTTTATTGGTATATTTATGTACATAATGTTGTAAAAAGTGTACAGCTATTACTTGAATAAGTTTTTTCTCAGAACACATTAGATGTTTGTAAGGGTTGCTCAAACCGACCATCTTTATTGGAGGGTTTGATGTGTATGTATGATTACAAATCTTTTATGGTCCCGTACGCTCGTTTGACAGGTAGATCATTCTTGTTTTTCCTTCCGGGCCTAGATCGCATTTCTTGGAAGATATTTAGTTTTTCATTCATATTTCGTTCATATTTTCATTCATATTTTTGTATCCGAACAAGAGAAAACTGGAAAACAAAAGTGCAGTCTATCCAAATATAAAAAGATTTTTTACTCGGAATTTAATCTAAGCTTCGGAAATCCGCACATGGACACATGTTCAGCATGCAAAGAGTATGATGTCCAGATATCAACGTGCAAAGAAGACCCTACAAAACTGGAGGAACACAAGAACAGTAAAAAGCTTCATAAACTTAGAGCGAAGAAGTTCCATGAAATAATCTGGACCAAAGCCAAAAAAACTACGTCTTTTTTCTGACTCTTGTGCTTCTCAAAATAAAAACACGATTTTGATGATTGCACTATGCTCTTTTCTGGAAAAAAGCAAAATATTCCAAAATATAACCCACTATTTTCCAATAAGAGGTCACAGCTACATGCCACCAGATCGTGTGTTTGGAAGAGTGGAAAAGGAATACAGGAAGAAAGAAGTCATCGTTTCTCCTGAAGAATATTACAACGTTCTTCAAAATCATGGAACCGTTAGAAAAATCGGAAAAGACTGGACCGTGTGGGACTACAAGCAGGATTCCAAAAAACTTTTAAGGTCAAAGTTGCCCTTTAAAATAAGTTCAGCGAGAGTGATATGCTACAAAAAGACGGGAAATAAAGTTGCATTATCACCTTCAGCGGATCTCCTGTAACGGTTGCACCTCTAAAAAGCCAGTTTTCCAGCGTTACCAAAAACTGCCAATTTCAAAAAGTTGCCCCAGAAAACAAAGTTTCGGAAAAAAAGATGGCTGACGTCCAGAAGCTAATGAAATTTTTTACTATTCCGGATGATGCCAAGGACTTCTATGAAACTGTTCTCTCCGCAAACGCTAAAGAGTCCACAGAGGATATGGAAAGACACTATGGCGATTAAAAAAAATGTTTTTTTTTATTCAATATTTATTTTATTTAATTTTAATATAAGTTTTTTATCAATGTATATATTTCTTTAATAAATAAGCTTTTTAATACTAATTTATCTATTTATTTATTTAAAAGAAAAATAAACGTTTTTGCAAAACTCAACAAAAACCTGTATTTGTTGCGTTTTGAAAAAACGCGGTGTTTTCGTGTTCAAAATACGGACGAATCTTCCCAAATATTGAAATAGCAATCAAGCCTGTCGATTAGCAGTTCAAGAAAGAACAACTCCTCATTTCTACATTCTGAAAATTCGACTTTGTATTCAAATGGGAAAGAAAAAACCTTCTCCTGAAAAATTTGAAAAATGCACTTGTTGAGTTTTGAAAAAAACGCTCCTCAATTAGTTTTGAATTTGGAATATTTTTACATCTAATAGATGTGCTTTGGAAGTCTCTTTTTAAACTTGACTGATGAATTACACTGGCTTACAACTTTTCGAAACCGAAGTCAAAAAAAAAAATTAATCAGCTCCTGCTTTGAAATATTATCGTTAGAAAATGCTGTTATTCGGACCTTATTCTTTTATATAAGGAAAATTGTTTTAGCATATTTATTTCAAAACCTGTTTAACTCTTTTCAAAATCTTTTTTATTGCCTCTCATTTTATCTCAAAATGAAGCAAGTGGGTTTGGCTTCATATATAATAAAGGAGATAATGGCGTTATAAAATTTCAAAAGATATAAAATGCCAAACAACTGAGGATATCTCGGGCTGTAAAAAAGATATCGAAAAGATTTAAAAAGGTCTTGAGAGATATAACTACAATTTTCCTTATACAAGGTGTCCCACAGTCACCGCCCCAAACGAAAACCATGGATTCTTGAGGTCATTTTAAGTCGAAAAACTTATGAGGTAATTTTCTCGTTTTCATCCCGTTTTCGAGTTATGACGGTTTTTATAATTTTTGCTTCCTTTTCCTTTAAATGGCTTTATCTTTGCGAAACTATGTCTGATTTGAAAGATTTCTTTTACAACCAATCAAGAATTTATTACAGTTTTAGTTTGTCTCTAAACTTTTTTTCTGCGGACAACCGTTTCTCCACAATTTTGCATCAAACACAATTTTCTTCGTTTCTTAAGTTGTTTTTTACACTTTCATATCATTTAAGTCAAAAAAACACGTTAATGAGTATTATTTTGTTGTGCTTTTTATTAAAGCCCAGTTTATTTTCATAAAAAAAAGTTTTATTTCATAAAAAAGGCTACTGAAAGTAATTAAAAAAAATAAACAAACTGAGTGAATTAAAAAAAAAAAATTTAAATAAAAATTAATTTAAATGAACTAAAAACTTTTTCTGAGCTTTATCTTTTTGTTTTTTTCTTAACCACAATATCTCAGAAAAAGTTTTTAGTTTTCAGCTTCAGCAAAAAATTTAACTACTAAAAGATTTTTTCGGCGAGAAAAATTTTCTTGAAAACCTTTGAGGTAATGTAACTTAAGAAAATGTTAAATACCTAGGTACAAAAAAAATTCTTTTTTTTTTTTTAATAAAACAAAATCTGAAATCAAATTGCCCTCCAAAACAAGTATTCATTTTTGATTTAAATATTAAGATGAATTTTTAGAAAAAAAAATTACAAAATCGTTAGGACCGTTTTTCAAAAAAACTAATTTTTTATAAATAATTTTTTGAAAAAAAAGTTTCAAAATAAATTGTTATGCCATTTTGTAGAAATTACTTTTCAACATCTAAAAAAAAAAAATTTTTTAAATACAAAATGCGAAAATTTGATTTTTCAAAAAAAAAATTTTCAATGTTTTTTTTTTTTTAAATAATAAAATTAAATTTTTTTCGAAATTGTATTTTTGACTCACATACATATATTAAAATTATATTAATGCTTCTTCAAAAAAAGTTTCGTTGAAATCGAATAAGCAGTTTCAGAGAATATCGGATTAAAAAAAAAAAACGGTTCGTTAATAAATGATTAAAACAAAATGTTTCCATTAAAAGATAAACCTTCACTCAAAAAATTTCATGTGTAAATAGTACTAATAACTGCGTACATTCTACGAATTTTATTCGTGGTTTTCAGCCACGAATATTATTCGTAAAATAGACGTATATTAGTACTTTTACCAATATTTTATTAGTATTCGTAGAAAATCATGCGTAAATTGTACGAATACTATTAGTAGATTTACATTCCCATTCGTACATTGTACGAATAATATTGTAGTATTTACTAATTCATTCGTACATTGTACAGCACTATTCGTATATTGTACGAATAGAATTGTAATATTTACGAATGGCTTTACTAATAATTCGTACATTATACAGTGCTATTCGTATATTGTACGAATGTTATTTATTGTAGAACTTTCCGCCATTGAATTTTTTTCCTGAAATTTCCTGAAATATGAATTGTTGAAATAATTACCCAAGCATATAACTGTACTGCAAAACTACAAAAATATATTTCATTAATATTTTACATTTATTAATAAAATGAATGTTTTTTTATCTTAAATATTATACCATATGTAATGTATTCCACGGTGTTCTTATTGTTTGTCTTGGAAGGCCACTGAAAATATACAAACATTTAACATTGAAAATCCTTCGAAAAAATGTCTACTTACTACAAATATTTTTAGAAAAGCTCCAGTAACCAGTGACAGGTTTAGATATCGTCTGCCATTTTTCAATTTGTTAAGCTGATTGTTGACGAATTTCCGATGCTAACCCTGAAAAAATATTCCAAAATGAAAGTAAAAAGGCACTTAATAAATCAATATTTATGAAATAACATAGATATATGTATATTTTAATGTAACATTAATGTTTCACAACAATGAATAATTCTTAAACATAAATTTACTCACCTGGTTTTTGTTATAATTGTAGTTGTTCGTTCGGTTTAGTAATCACTTTATATATCCACGGTAAACTTTATAATAAATGTACATAGCTATAAAGAAACAAGCACTATCTTTTGACGCACTGAAACTAAACTATTTTTATAAACTTTATATTTTTAAATTATATTAATTTTATGAATATTTTCCACGAAATATAAATGTTCTACATGCGACGACACGCGTATTGCAACTAATTTTTTGATGCTATTTAGGAATGGAAAACGTTTAACAAATAACGGAAATAACGGATATTTCGGTTCAAAATTGTTGCAACTCAACGAATTATTCGTACATTCTACGAATAATGCGTACAGGTACCCTACGAATGAATTTGTTTACGAATATTAGTATTTACTTAGTAAATAGTACGAATTTATTAGTAAATACTACGAATACAATGCATGAAATTACGAATTCATTCGTACGAAGAATTTACGAATGTCATTAGTAAAATGTACGCAATAATTCGTACAATGTACTCATAAAAGTTGTTGAATTTTTGTTTACGAATAACATTAGTGTATTGAACGAATAAATTCGTGGATACTACTTCAGTTATTAGTAAAATTTCACTAATGCATTCGTAAATATTTCACTGCACGAATACTGCGTGTATTTTACGAATATGCGTACAATGCACGAATATTTTTGCTACGAATGCCATTCGTAGCTGTTTTACTAATAAATTTTTTGAGTGTTGTCTTAAAACTTACAATTTTTTTAACAAAAATCTTTGGAGCCGTTTTGAACAATTTCAATTTTACTAAAATCGGTATATGGCAAGTACCGTTATTTTTAGAGAGTCACCAAAAAATGCTACATACAAAGTTTGAAGTCAATCGGTCCATTCGATTAGGCTGTAGCTCCTTATACAGACAGACAGACAGACGGACTTCCGGGACCCATTTTATTGGCATCCTCTATCATCGTAATGTCATGGAAAAATGTTATCTCAACTTTTTTTTTTTGTACGAATGGATAACTTGATAAAAAGTACCTACATCGCAAGTAAAAATGGGAATGAACAAACTGAAGATGAGAATTATGTCAAAAACTAGAGCTGCAAAATTTTAAGTTACATTGAACTCTTCATCATCAACTAATTCAGTGACAAATATTCGAAAAAATCTCAAAGAACAAAAAAACTTCCATTTAGAATGTCAAATTAATAAAATCTTACATATATTTATTAACAATACCCTGCAATATCTGCAATTTAACAGTGAAACAACAAAAATGCCCATATAAAAGCCAATTAGCAGAAAACATAATAGTTTTTGATCTATTTTCAATATATTAAAAAAAATGCAATTTTCAACAAAATTAATTAAAAAAAAAAACACACCTTTTTATGATCGCTTTTAGCAAAAAAAAACTAAGTGGCATTTTTTAAAACCACGAATTCTATTTGAATCAATTTTCGATATCCAATAGGTACCAATATTTTCGACTTTAAGATAATATTAATTATTATGAAGAGTTAATATTTAACCAAATCAAGTTTAGTACTTGACTTGGTACAACCTTCTGCTGATTTTATTTTTCCAAGAACTATAATTTTTTCAGTAGGTACCTATTTCAATTTTTTTCAATATCATTTTCATGAATTTTTTAAATTTCGTTATCTTATGAAAATATTAAAAATGCATGTATTCGTATTCGAAAAACTACTTCCAAAAATAACTACACATCTTTAAAACTCAATTAAAAAAAAAATCATGTGTGCAATTCACACGTGGTAGAAGTGAAACCTTAAAAAATCATTTTTCTTGCAAAAAAAAAATAGAAAAAATCTACCTATTTTTATTCTATCACCTTCAAATCCATGTTTTTTATATGACAGCCTATATAAATTTTATATCACCTGAAAGCTTATTGTCTAAGCTCAAAATATACTATATATCGATCAAGTCTATGAGACATCTACAAAAAGAGCTAGAATTTTTTGAACTCGATCAATTTCCATGAAATAAATGCATTTTTTCCCTAACAACCTGTAAAAAATGTTATACCATCTGAAAGCTTATTGTCCAAGCTCAAAATAAATATATCGATCAGGTCTATGGGACATCTACAAAAAGAGTTAGAATTTTTTGAACTCGATGAAATTTCGTCCAAAAAGCAAAAAAAAAAAAACATTTATTTTTATGTTCTCATGCTATTAAATCAATTTTTTTGTTTGACAACCTATAACAAATTTTATACCATGTGAAAGCTTATTGTTTCACCTTCTATAATGATGCATAAATCTTATTTCAAAGATGTCTACAAGAGAAGTTAGAATTTTTTAAAGTCAACCATGTCGAATTTCCAGACTGAGATTACGGTACTTCCTACACTGGTAGCTGGTCATCGCCAACAGATCTCCTCAGGTGTTTTGAGGTATTTTTAATTTTTTTTCAATTTAAGATTGTGTAACTTGTAGAACACGTAACGTTATGTGTGATACATCAAATAAAAGGTTATGTTATCATCATGCGTGTTAAAGTTAAATCAAATTTGTATGTGCACTAGATCCAAAGATATAACGTGTGTTGGAAAAGAACATCTTTTTACCGTTATCTCCGAATTTTGAATATGAAATTATTTGAAATTTTGTACCTACTATTATAATTTATTTAATTACCTATCTACAGTACAAATTGCATTCATCTATCTATTAAAACAAAAAAGTTATAACAAGTTGAAGTCGTGTCGCGTTTTCGTTTCATCTTGTTTCAAATCACTACGATACTAAAGAAGTTTTCACTTCAAAAAAAATATGCATCATAAATTCTATCTTTATTAATATTTTTTAATTTTGTTAAACAAAATCTTCTATATTGAGTTCATGCAAATTGCAAAAGCGTTGAGATAAGATAGAAAGCCAATTAAATTCAATTTCAAATGTTTATCGTCTGTCTCTAAAAATAAAAAAAAAAAAATTGAAAGAAAATTCATAATCCTTGATCCTTTTTACAAAAGTAAAACATTTTCATAATAAAATTTGACTTCTTTATTAATTTTTGAAAAAATTCTTATACTCTTGTATCTAACAAGTTCTGTATGCTTTCAAGGAAAATATTGTTTATTGAACCCATGACAACCAAGGACTCTCTTCTTTATCAACTTTTCTATTAATCTTGAATTTTCTTCTTTATATCTTCTTATTTTTCTATACTATACTCAAATACTAGGACAAAAATAATAACATACAAAAACAGATAGAAACAAAAAAAAATAACAAACTTCTTGTCGCCATTTCAGTTCACTTAAAGCCACTTAGCTAATTTACTAAAGTGAATAAAAATTATATTTATTTTTAAGAAAAATAAAAAGCAAAACACTCTTGCTTGCTTGCCTTTCATTCCAAAGGACTACAACTCTCTTCTTCTTTAGCACCCCTGGATGAAAATATATATATTTTCTTTCTTAGCACAAAAATAATAATATTCGCGAAGCTCCTTCATCATTTTCCCCAGTATCTACTTATTCGACGAGTTATTTTATTGCAACGCGAAACGTTCTTAAGCGAGCAAAAAAAACAGAGAAAAACTTACATAAAATTGCTTTCAACACTAATTAACTCAACAGAATAAGAGATTGCGAGAGGAATGAGATGAGATGGAGATAGTCATAGTCAGACATACAAAAGACGACTAAAAAAAAAAAACACTTCGACAGAATGTTCGACGTTCAACTATTTGAACAGAGGGCGCTCAAAAGTGCCCTCTTGACATACAAGACTGAAAAGGCTCCTTCGACCCTAGGTAAAAAGCATCGCAAGACAAAAGTCTATTGAATCATTAGTAATTATCTGCAATTTTCAGTCGACAACTACTCTCATCAATTGGTGTAATTTTTGTTCTATGAAGATAATCATTACAGGGTGTTTCCGGGAAGAAGTAACAAAAAATATCCCACTTCTGATCTTGATGTAACTTTTAAGAACTAAGTCGTTTTCTAACAGGATATTCTCCCAGAGAAGACGGACACAATCCCGAAGTTTTTAATCCAAAAAACCCAAAATCCTGAAAACCAAGACTACCGAAAATCAAAAATCCCGAAAACCCAAAATCCAAAAAGACCAAAATCCCTAAAATCCTGAAAACCCAGACTCCCGAAAATCAAAAAAATCCCGAACACCCAGAGTCCCGAAAATCCAAAATCTCGAAACCCCAGATTCCCGAAAAAACAAAATTCCGAAAACCCAAAATCCAAAAAGACCAAAATCCCGAAAATAAAACAGAAAAGTAAAAATCTCTTCAAAATTGTCTATTCGCTAAAACTGTAATTGTATTGATTTTAGTTCAACGATTTTATCCCCACTTTTGGGATTCTGGATTTTCGGAATTATGAGTTTTGGCAATTTTGGATTTTCGGTATTCTGGATTTTGGGTTTTTGAATTTTCTGGATTGTAAATTTTCGTGAATTTGAGTTTTCGTGATTTGGGTTTTCTGAATTTTGACCCCAACCCATGCTCCCAGTTCTATATTGTTGCTAAATTCGTATTAAAAAATAATAAATATCCCACTTCTGATCATAAATTAAATCCATAATATTCCTAAACGCGAAAAAAACCCTAATAATTTGATTAAGCTCAATGACTTTTGTGAATTAAGACCTGCAACACCCTTTTTTTCAAACAACACTACCTGTGGGTATAGTAGTTGTAAGCCAAAATTCTGAAGAAGTTTAAAACGAAATCTTTCAGTTAGTGCCAATCCCAATAATTTTACCTAAGTGAACCCAAAAAGTCACAAGAGGACTACTTTCAGCCTTCAAGCGACTTCTTTCAACAGCAAACACCTTTACCCGCCTTCGTCCCCTCCTTGCATCCATCTGTAACTGTTTAAATATGTACACATCATCGTGTAAAACATCCCTCCAACCTCGAATAGAATAGAACAACCGTAACAGGATAGCAAGCAAAAGGATAACAAACACAAGAAAAAGAACAAAAAAAAAGAAATAATAAAAGCCATGAAAAACCGTCCCTCAATTTCTTAATTAAAAGCCCTTTATCCTCTTACCGTATCCGTTTTCAAAACCCTCCTCGTGTATAAGTTGGTTTGGTACCTTATGGCTGAAGATGGCCTGTAGGAAGGATCCACTTTTAACTGGAAGGTAGAGAGAAGAGGTATCCTCCATTCGCATCGTAGTTGTCGTCATCTTCTAGTGTTTTTCTCTTCTACTCCAAAGCCATAAGGTTGACTCGACTCTCTGGTAGAAGTTTCTTCACCTGAAGTCATTCAATTTTATTTTCCAGCTTTTTCCTCGTGAGTTTTGATGTTGGGGGATTCCTTTCTTCTCTTTTTTTTTTTTGTTGTTTGTATAGTGCGAGTAAGTCTTATTTGTTCGAAGGTAAAAAGTAAGGTTTGAGTTGGGCGCCACTTATGAAAATCTAGGTGAAAGTTCAGACAGAGTATATATAACAGGTGTAGGAGTAGTAGCAAAAGCAGCAGCTGCTACTGCCAACTTTTTTTTTATGAGGTATTCAAGTAAACAGACCGAAACGAGAGTGTAAAAGAGCTTGTTTCAGCTGGAGTGTTCCAGGAGAAGTGTGTAAGAGTTCATTTTTGGTGAGCCTTTTTCTGACACACACACACACACACACACAACTTTGACTCTTCGTGTTTAATTTTTAGCCAAAGACGAGGAGTGTTTGCGTTTAAAAACTTATGCAAACATATTTAAGGGCTTGCCATTGTGGCAGAAGGTAGGAATATGGTTGGCTTTTGGAGTGAAATTCTTCGTATTTTGAAACACCTTTCAACTCTTGGTTATCAAACAAGTTTTTAAGTATGTATTTGTAAAGGGGGAATTATATTATTTGAAAAGTTATTGGTTTCAAATGAAAGTTTGACGTGCAATTAATGGAAATGTTCCTACGAGCCGACCACTTTTGAAGATCAGACCATTCTTTCAGATTGTTTTCTACGTACCTAGCAACCTGTGACTTGATACCAAATTTGAAATCACATTTGCATTCACAATCTCTATTCAAAAAAACTTGACTTTGTACTTTCGGGAGTGAACGGGTCGTTATTCTGTATTACAATATTCTGCATTTGAATAGAAAATTCTGTATTTAACATAATTTTGTACTGCTTTCTATTATTCTGTAGGTATTTCAAAAATTCTGTAAATCTTCTGTTTTCCAAAATTCTGCTTTTAGAAATTCTGTAATTCTAAACGTCTCCATAAAAATGTACAGTTATGAATATGTTTTTGAATTAGCTGCTGAGCAATTTTGATTTGTTCAACACAAAATAGTTTATCGTTTTGATTTTGAAAATTTAATATTTGCAGTTTCTTTGCCTTCACTTTCAGCATTCACCTCATATCACGATGAAATTACTTAACTTCAACAAATCAACGTAAAATGTGTTATCAGGGTGTGTCATCTGTCATGCATTGCAATAGCTGTAAACCACATGCAAATTAGATGAAAGTAGCTCCTTTAGAATTTGAAACTATACATACTTCAAAGATCTGCAAATTTTAGGTTTACAAATTCTGGTATTCCAAAATTCTGTAAATGATAAAAAAAAATTGTATTGTATCAAAACGATTTTTGAAATCCAAAATTTTGTAGGTATTTACAGAATTTTGAATTTACAGAATTTTAAATTAACAGAATCATAATATACAGAATTTTGGAATACGGAATTTTGGAATCCGAATTATTTAACTGGTTCATTCTGACTTTTTTTTATTAAAAGAACAGAGGCCTATTTCTCGAGCTACATATAAACTTCATCAGCTACATCAAGGACTTTAAACTTCAATGCGTCGAACCTCATGGATAATATTTTATTATTTCTGAATTATTCCGACCACAAATTAGGTACACTAGTTTACAAAAAAATACAAAATTTTTCTACACCAAGTGCCGTTATACTTTTCATATAGATTTGAGCCCAGGAAATTCGAAAATGTTATCTAAAAAAAGTATTTATGGAATGGTTTTCGAGATATATGATTTTTCAAAGTTTTTTGTCGTTTATTTTCCCAGCATCCTTAATATTTGGTCTATATCTTCACTAATAAACTATCATTCTGAACAGAAAAACCGCCACCTGAAAGTTGAATAAATAGGCAACAAACACTTGAAAAATGGCTCAAAAAGACCAAAAACAGTAGATTTTGAAAGTGCATATTTTATCCAATTTTAGCAGTATTCAATTTTTGAGAGTTGAAAGATAAAGTATTTTCTTTACTGCGTTATATAAATGTTTAAAGGATAAAAATAGACTATTTATACTATACTTTAAAAAAAAAATCTTTGAAAATTTTATCTCGAAAACGTATCCATCGTAATTTTTTTTTAAATGATTTCCGAGTTCCTGAGGTCAAAGTACGTAAGAAAAAAATTTTGGGATTGAGTTTACATTTTCGCTGTAAACCAGTGTTATATGTATTTTCGTAGACTCAATTTTTTCCCGAGCTAAATTCTTGATTTTTTTTTTTGAAGAAGTTAATTTTTTTAAAAGCAACCGAAAATTTCCTAATTTTTCGAATTCAGGGTTCCTTTTGAGTTGAAAATAGCATTTAAAAAAATAAAAAATGTGAAAATTTGTGAAAAAAAAATTCTTAAACGTAATTCAACCGAACTTAAACCGCTTATAAACATTTCTAAAAGAATACAAGATGTGTCAGATAACATTTTATCCTACTTAAATATTGTATATCTTTAAAAATAACTTTAAATCCATTGTCATTGTTATCTCAACAAAAAAAAATATAACAACAAAAAAATGTTTCAATAAAATTCCTGTCGACTCACCTCACTTGGATAATCCTCTTATAGAGCCTGTTGAAATGACCTGAAACAAAAAAAATAAACTTTTATTTTTCTTTTATACTCCAGACAGAAGAATTAGGCAAAATAATTTTCAAATAAAATCGCACCCTACTTCTGTTTAAAAATAAAAAAAAAAATGAAAACAGAACTCAAAGACAGAAAAAAAAGGTCTCATTTTATAGAAACCAAACAATAAAAAAGGATATCCAATTTTTATTTTTCATCCACAAAATGACACCAATTAAGAAGATCTCTTCACCTAATCTTATCTCGGTTACGTTCTTATCTATTAGGACCAAAGCCACAAAATGTATGCAAATTTATTATATCTCTACTCTGTCTCTGGATATCCTTTGTGGACTATGGTAAACAAAAAAAATGGAACTTTCTGATTTTACTTGGCACCTTTTGCCATCCTTTCCAGTCCTCCTTTTTGTTAAAAAAAAGGCTAGAAAAAAAGGGAGCCCCAAAATGTTTGCACCACATTAATGTTACCAAACAAAAAAAAAATGCCAACTTAATCGATAAAATAAATCGGAGTTTCCTGTTTGAAAAAAGGACCTTCAGCTTCAATTTACTATCAGATTTCAATCTTTCTGTACGACAAAAAAAAGGACTAATGTATTTTCTCGGTCAGAAAAATTTTTGGAGACACAAAATGAAAGAACCAAGAACCAAGAAGGATACAATAAACCCTGAGTCCTGACTATGTGTATTCATCCCTTCAACAATGCCAAAGCCAGAGTCAGAGGAGATGTCAGAGTGTAGAAATGCTGCTGCATTAATGTTGACATTTTAGAATAAATTACTATTTTGCATAATTTCACGAGGACACCCACATCCTTTAGCACACACACACAAACACACCTCCAACAGGCTACACCCTCAGCATAAAAAAAAGGATCCTTCGAAAGGAAATTGATTGATGTCTTGATTTGTTTCGTTCTAATCCCATTAATGGAGGTCGATTCTGTTCACTGGATAGGATACGGAGTTGGAGTATAATAAAAATAAAAAAAAACGTAGATATCCCATCACTTAATAAAAATAAGAACAAAAACTCGGAAGGTTTTTGGGGGAAATATTTCCCTATCTCCTTTTTTTTTGGTTGTTGTTTTCTAAACCAGCAACGATCCTTTTTTCCTGTCGATTTGTCTTTGACCTTGTAATTATCGTTGGCAAAACTAATTGCCCAAGTTAAGCCATTCTCCGGGTCGATGGCTACGACTACGACGACGATGGTATGCTATAGTGGCCTCATCCAAAAACCTCTAGAGTAAGAGGATATAAACACAAGTCCACCATATACATACCTACCCGATTCCAAACTAATTGACTTAAATCTGTCTACGGCATTTAGGCTAAACGTCTTTCTGTCATGCTACGTAGTAGAAGGTACTCGTATATAGTCGTAAAGTCAATGCTTTTGGATGCCCTTAACGTCTCTTACAAAAAAAAACCTTCTACATGTGAATAACGATGTTGGCTTTTGCACACGAAATAGACGCGATTAAATGTTAAACGAAACATGTCATCAAGGGAAAGAGTTTTTGTTGCCTAGGCCAAAATAACCGAACCACTACCAACATCATCGTTCTTCCATCCTGCCTTCCTATAATGCCTGCTTCCACCAACAACCATGAGAAGCAATTATTTATTATTTAAGAAACTCTTCAGTTAGAAGAGTAGTGTCGGTACTGTATTTATATAGTCTTCAAAAAAGGACCTTAATTTTACTGAGTTAGAACAGGAAACAAAAAAAATAGGTTTTCAGTTCAATAGGTTTTGCAGCAAAATAACTGGATGAAACTTAAATTTTAAGGTTTTAAAACTTCAATGTTGAAGAATAACAGAAGAGGCAAAAATGGTGAAAATAACAAAACAAATAGTGAAAACATACGAAAATAGGATTCAATCTTTAAGACTTATTTTTTTCCGGGGCATTAAAGTTACTATTATTTTTGTTCGGGGGAAAAAATTCACATATTTTGCATTGATTTTTTTGTAATACAGAAAAATTCTTGAATATTTTTTATTTGCAATAATTTTGTTTTTGACAGGGGATACAAATTTCGAATACGGTGATTTAGCCTTCTAAAATAATTTTATTTTTTTTTTTATAAATTTAGCTAAATTCAAAAACAGGTAAATAATTTTTTATTTCTAACTTTATAATAATTTCTAATAAGAAATAATTAACTCACCCAAAAAACCAAAATTTCAAAATACCTAATTCAAAAAATTGACCTTTCAAAATATGTGTAAAAAAAATAATTCAAAAATGTATTATTTTTTAATATCGCTTAGTACAATTTTGATACGTTAGTAAAATAATTTTGTAAGCAAATTTTAAGTCGTTTCGGTTTGTTTTTAAACCGTTTCTAATTTTATCTATATGAATGCAAACTAATATGAGAAGTTATTTTTAATCAGAATTAAGAATTTAAAATTGAATTGTTAAAAATGTAAACTTTTAATTTGATTAAATTAAAATTTGCAGATTAGGACTCTGTCAAAAAAACTTCACATTAAATGGTTGAAAACTGGAATATATAATAGTTTCATGTATGGAAAATAGAAAATTAATGCATAAAATCCAGAGATCAGAAATAAATTTCAACTTTTTGAAAGGTTCCTTAACAACTCTTATTTGTCGCCATTTTCAATAAAGGTCATAAAATAACCTTTATTTTTAAAAAAGAATAATTCCGGTCAAGGTCTGAGAGAAACCTTTATTTTGTATTTTTTTATGTTTCGGGCAACCAGTGAGATTTATCGCTGAGAGAAAAAAATAAATCTCATCTGCAAATGTATCAATTCCTAGAGACATGGGATTGGTGCCATATGAAAGCTTATATGCTCAGCTACCCGATAGTGGTATAATCGGGTTTTTGGATTTTTTTTTCAAAATTCCGAGAAAATCGAGTTTGAAAGTTGGGGTAAAATTTTTTTTCGAAAAATCCCCGAATCTTTGAATGCTCCTGGAAGCTAAACCGCTTGAGAGCAATGGGAGTACATAGTGCCAAATGACAGCTTGTGTCATGCGCCTACGCTTTGCACATTGTCAGATTTTTAAAAAATCATCTTCCATGTTAAACCGCCACATCATGCCTATTTTTTCAGAATCGGGCTTAACTTTTTTTTACCTTTAAGTTCTCCCGGTTCGAGAACGCGTGCACCTACAGAGATGGGAGTTGTACCCAAGTGTAGGTTAGAGTCCCCGCTAGCTTTTGGCATCAAAAAATTTAATAATATAATAATATCGGTAGCCTTGTGGTAAAATAATTTGGAAGTATTGAAACTATCGATAGTGTTGTGAAGTATCGATATACTCGATATTTTTTTGTTATCGATGCTATCGATAGACTGTCGAAGTTTAACCAACACTAAATTAACAGTTAATTTAATTTTTAATGGAAAACATGCAATGTATTTGTGCAAAAGAAAACAAAAACAGCGAAAAAACGATAAATGTAAAAAATTTCGATTTTTTTTTTTAATTTCTTCAAAAAAATCACTAAACTTTCAAATAAATTGTTCAAAATTGTTTATAATGTCTTTCGACTGGTAGCAAATAACGTTTGAGCAGAATTATTAGCTACATATATATTGTTTTTGGTTGAAAATGACTAAAAACAGTGGGAAACTCACAAAATAATTGAAAAAAACTTTCGAAAAAAATTTTGTTCGAAGTCGTACCGATAAAGCGAAAAACTAATGACGCCAATCGATTTCTCGGGTCCGAAATAGGGCGAAACAGTTAATCGCGCACCTGTCTCAAAAATTTTTTTCAAAAAACTTGCACAGTGTATTTAAAGCAGTTGTATTAAAACTGCGTTTTTAGTTTTTCTCAAGAAAGTCAAATAATAAAAAAAAAAAATGTTCATTGACCAAAAATTTGTACATTTCCGTTTATCAACCAAATTTCTTTAAAAATTTTATGAAGACAGTTCTTATAATCTACAAGTTAACAAAAATATAAAAGTGCTTTGAGCTGCAAGAGCAAGAAGTACGTGAATTTTTTTATTTTTTGTTGACAAAATTATAAATTACATATTTTTCTCATACTAAATTAAAATAAAATTAATTTTTTTACAGACCAAAACTAAAATTAGGTAGGTACTGGTTATTTACTTTTATTCAATTTATGTAAATGTTCCCGAAAAAAAATCATATAACTATGATTCAAATTAAGTAATAATTTTAAATTTGGCTGGTCGTAAAACTCGCATACAAAACATTAATTCATGAACATTTTTGTGTTCAAAATTTGAACAAAATTATTTTAAAAAATTCATTGAACTAATAAAAGTCTTATATAAGATAAATAAATCAATTGAATTTTTTTTTAAATAACCTTATAGGAAGTTTTCACAAGTAAAAATATACTTCTTTTCATAAACATATAACATAAATATTTTGTTGTTGTTCCAATCAAAAGAATAGTTATCTATCTATTAAATTTTTGAGAAATAGTAAAAAAAATATTTAAGAACAAAATAAAAAACAAATTAAGCATACAAAAAAAAATCATTTTTAAAAAACAATTAGCATAAAAATTAAATTTTCATAAATCATCAATTTCAAACAAAATTTTTCTGACCCATCGATTACCAACTTACGACCCACTTAGGAGAGTCAAAATTCACAATGCTGCTGATCTTCCATACTTGTACTAAAAATTAGACAACTATAAAATTCGAGTGAATTTTTGAAAGTTTAGTTTTCAAAAATTAAACACGTTTCAATTCTCGAAAGTTTCTTCATTGAATGTTCAACAATGAAGAATCTTTCGAAAACTGACGCGTGTTTCAATTATGAAAACTTAATAAGATAATCTTCTAAAATTCGCGCGACATAAAGTAATTTTCAAAATTTTGGCACGAGTTTTCCAAAATTACTTCTACTTTGAAAATCTAGTACCGTAGCTACCTGTTCAACTTTCAAAGAGTGTGTGTAAATCTTTTTTCTTCACTTTTTTTTTCTCAAGACACATGTTTGTATCTCACAGTGGTTAACAGAGTTTTTCAATAAATTTTAAATACTTTTTTTTTTGTTTTATTTAGACAGAAGAACACTCAAACTCCACTTCAATTCAAATAAAATTTTCTCTTGAAAAAGTTTAACAACTTTCATCATACCTTCTCTCTCTCTCTGTAGATTTGCAGAAAAGTTGAACAAAAAATACCTATTTCCTTCCTTTCTCCTTTTTGCTCCTTGATGTGAATGATTTGAGAAAATCGTGCGAATTGCAATATTGCTACAAAATGCTACCACTCCTCTGCTGCCACTTAACTACCATTTTAACTGAAATGTTGTAAAAAGAATGTTTTATTTAAAAAAGAGTGTGTTGTCTCTATTCAGTCTAGGTGTGTGTGTGAATGTATAGTGAATGGTAAAAATCTGAATTCCATTGAAAAACTTTCACCGTTATTATTACTTTTTTTTAACTCCCTTTTTTTCAAACTTGAACAGGTGTGAAAAGGATCTATACTTGTTGCAGAAGTGTGGTAAATATACAAAAAAATGTATATACAACTGATTCAAAAGCAAAAGCAAAAAAAAAAGCAGTGCCACCAACAAACAAGGACTCTCCGTTTCCTGCTCTGTTTTTTTTTTTTTTTATTTTTTTGCACAGACGTTTTTAAATTAACCCCAGCGGCCATTACCAGTTCAGTTCAGTTAGTAGAAAGCAGTACAGTGAGGCAGGTGATGATGCCTGATGTTTCTGTTTCTGTTGCTGGTGGTTGCCATTGCTGCTAGCTTCTGCTGATGATGATGAAACAGTTGAAGAGTTTTTTCGACAAGGATGCTTGAGAGTAAAGTACTACACTAGGTTTGAGTAAAAGTGCGAAAATTTGTTCAAGAGGCTTTCACATATTCACATATATGTGTGTTGCGATGGTACTGGAGAGAACGTATGTTCAACTTGAACAACTTGCAATGAATGCTCTGTATGTAGAAGGTATGGGCTTGAAATGAGTGGATATAGTTTTTGTTTTTATTCTTTGAAATGTTCATTTTATAGAACTTTTTAAGTTTGATGAGTTATTTAAAATTGTCATGAAAGTGTTGTTAACCAATGGCATGATAAATGTATTAAAATAAATTAAAATAAAAAAAGGACAACAAATTTTAAGCTTTCAAGTGGTTTTTGTTTAAAAAATTGGTGAATAATCCTACTAATCTATCAAATGTACATCTTAGCATAAGAGAAAACAAAATCACAAGAAGGTTAATTGTTTATTTTAAACAATTTTAATTGAATATACTACATCAAACTAAATTGCTAGTAATTAGCCACTGAGTTTTTGCAACTCCAAACCGTCTGAGCATTAACCAAACACAGAAATGATTTAATTTGTTGTCTTTACAATTAAACCGTTGGGAAACAATGTTATTTCAAGATTCTCAACCTCATTTCATTTACATAGATTGTGATTCACATTGGGTGCCATTTTCTATGGAATGGAAAAGAAAAACAATAAACTTGCGAAAAAGAGTGCCATTTGAGGGCCTCATTTAGGTCTTTTTTGACTCCACATGAAACCCATTAGATGAGTTGGTATAGATTTCACGAGATAATACAAAATTTCCGTTAAAATTTTACATTCGATTTTGAAAAACCTAAATTTAAAATCTAACCTGTGCTATAGTAACTCTCATTAGTGCGTGTTTAACATTTACCATTTGTAAAGAAAAGCTACTAAATCAATCTCAATTATCTTATAATTTTGTTATTAGTTCCACATTGGGCGCCATTATTTATAAAGAAATATTCACAAATAGGAATAAAACTTAACTATAGATGATTTTTTTTACAAATGACCTAAAGTATAATGTGCATTCCTGGCCTGCTACAGTACAAAATTCGTTTGCTAGACCGTTCTAACAAGTTCGCTTTTGCAACTAAATTTGGTTATTGTTTTTTTTAACTTTCTGTAATCTTTATGGGTTTTTTTTAGAGTGACAGGTGCCTTTGCCGTTTTATTAACGTTCTTCAATTTGAGCTGATCACTGTCGGAATTCACATTGGTCGCCATTTTCGGTTTTAAAAGAAAATTGTTTGTAATGTTTTTATAATATATTTTTGATAGTAAAAAGACAAAAAAGTTCGAATTTAAATGTTCGGCCTCAGTTATTTTAAGGAATTTAATCTTTTTACCAACGTTTTTCAGATCATTTTATTATTTTGAAAATGGTAGGTATTCAAAGTTGATAAAAATACATACAAATTTCATTCAAACCAATTTTCACATTGGGCGCCATTTTTGTATACATGATTTGTATGTCTACAAAAATTAACTGCACAGAAATTGATGAGGAAAACCTGGCAAAATTCTAAAAAAGTTACAAAAAGAAAAACTACATATGATCTTAAGTTTTAGTTTTTGTTTTATTAGAAAGCTAAAAACTTAAAGTTGACAAATTAAAACCTCACCTTTTGATCCTTTTCATATATCTTAACCAAACAAAAGACTCATCCCAAGATTTAACTGTAAAAAGATCATAAAATCTCATTATAATAGTTTTGTTAGTTATAAACAATTCCAAAAAAGTGTCTTCCATTAACACTTTCAACTCACTATTATATTTCAGGATTAACGTCAACAAAAAAAATTATAACAAAGACTTTAAGAAGCTTAATGAGTAAATCTATGCAAATTCTATCAACCAACTTGTATTTTAAAATTCATGGTCTATTTAATATCATTGTTTTGCCCAAGAACAAGGACACAAAAGCAAAATAAATATTTGATAGCTTAAGTCTATTTTTTTTTTAAAGTCCCGCATCCCCATTGTAATACCTCTATGTCATGTCCTTCTCTAATCAAAAATTCAAATCTAGTCCCTAAATTCCAACACCCCTCTAAAAAAAATTACAATACCTTAAGTCAGTTAGAGGTAGAGAGAGAGAGAGTTCATATATAAACCAATTGATGATACTACAAAATACCTGTCTCCCTGAGCGACCACATCCATAGCTCTAATTTCGTGGTCCTTAATTTCATTTTTACGACACCCCAAAAAAGTCTCTCCCCCAAATGCTCAATGCTATTCCCATTCCAATATCAACATCAACTCAGCTCATCTCATAGCCATCATCAGAGCCGAGAAGCTAGAGTGATTAAAGGACACAATGTAACACCGTCGTCGTTCGTCGAGGTAATCCCAGGGTCTCCACCCTTAAATCCCTGCAGTCAGTTTGGTGCTGTATATTGTATAACCACCCTTATAGGTATTTAGAAAATAAAACAAAAAGAAACTTCCTCCCCACATCACCCTTATCTAGAAAGTGAGGAAGGTTACATTTCAGCGAAGCTCTCTCTTAGATAATATAAAACGCTCAAGCTACAAGCAAATTAATAAAGCAATTTACTGTTAGCACCTGAAATCCCAGTAAATTGTCGTCTGGAGCGAATTTAATTTGATTTTGTTCATTAGACGTTGCTCTGGATGGCACGCTCGGATCTTTATACAACAGTAACGGTAGGCCAACAACATTAGTTTTATCTTTGTGTTTGTATGTGTGTGTATTGTCCTTAAGTCGATTTAAGTTCCATGAGCAACCTGAATGGCTCCCATATGTCCTTACAAGAAGAGAGAGTGTAGTGTGTCCTTATAGAGGAGATACGTGCAGAACCACAATGTCATTGGGAGCATAGTGTTCACTTTATTTTGTAGGCCATTACGATGCTCTGGTTGATAGAGATAGGAAAAAAGAACCACCTTTATAAGGATTGCGGAGGTATGAAGAAGTGTGCTCCTTTTTGCTAAAGGATCACGAACAGAATTTTGTAACAAAACAAAAGAAATTCCAAAACATCACCCGGAACAACAACAAAAACCAACAACAACAACAACAACAACAATCAAAACAACGGTGAAGTCCTTTCGACTGGAATATCCTGTTTTTTAGAAGAAGCACATCAGAGTGATTCTATTTGTACTGAAACGAAACATCCTTTGTTTGGATAAAAAGGCTTCGTTTTGTTGTGTTTTCTTTCTTTCATTTTTATTTTTTTCTTCTAAATATTGGAAAAGGTAAAGAGTGAAAGGATGAGATAGAAAGGATTCTCTTGTTGTTCAGGATGACAACTATGAAACTGTTGTAAAGTCGCACCCTCTCCCATGCCGAAGTGAAGAAATAAGAAAGAAAACAGATGTAAAATTCTTGGTAAATCGAAACTTAAAGGAAGAAGAGGGGGGTGAAGGTCCTAGCTTGACAAAAGAGGACAAAAATATAGAAAATAAAAAAAAAAATATCCTGGTGAAGATTCATCTATTCTACAACAACTTCATGGTAATCACAATAAATGGAGGATATTTCTTGTTTTGTTGTTGGAGAAAAGCATTCCCCGAAAGAAGTCTGTGAAATACCCAGATTGAATCCCCTAATTGGAATGGGTTTTTGGATATCATAGATATTCATCCCACAACAGTTCTCTATCCAGAGTTCCCAAGTCTGATGACGGATGCGATGACGACAATGTAAGTAGGAATTTCATTTAAAGTGACTCTTTTTTGCATGTTCTATTCTTCTTTATGTACAAAAAAGGACACTATCTATAAAAAAGGATAAAATTTAAGTAAAAATTGAAGAAAAGAAAAATAAAAAGAAGTTTGGGAAAAAATCCGCCTGACAAAATAAAGTGGACCAAAGAAGAAACGACAAAGAAGAGAGAAACTATAAAAAAATAATACAAAAAGGAAGACGAAAAAGGATTCTCACAAAAAAAAAAACTACGATTGGATGCTTGAAATTGCTCAACTATTGGGTGATATTTGAATGTGTGTGTCGTCTAGTCTGATGATATGGATGGTAGGAACCTTGCCATGAAATTCCTTCTTCCATTCGAGAAATAGAAATGGCAGGTTTTCGCCATTAGGCAAATTGGAATTCACCTGTGTAGAATTTGTATATTTTTTTTTTTGTATGCTTGTGTATGCTAATGGTTGGGAGGTAAGTGTATGGAAGAGGACATAGTGGTTACGTGTTTGGCAGTGATACAAGTGATTTTATGAGAATTTATCGCCAGTCGTCGAATTTAAAGTAAATAAATAAGATTTAAGTTGCAGTATCGAGCTTTTGGGCTTGATTTGATGATGGAGATATTTTTTTCGTTTTCTGTCGATTTATAGGTGAAAAAGATTTAAATTGAATTGATTGCAAAATTTATTCGAATGATTTGACTTTTTTGAGGATATTCGGGTCAATATTGTTGATGGGAATTAATATTTTTAAAACAGTTTTTGTATGTGATTTTAGGTGACTTAAAATGAAGGTTTTAAAAATTAGGAAAAAAATGTTATGATTTGATTTCGTCAACTTTTAGGGGTCTTAATAGTTTTGCAGTTGTATTAGGATTTCAAAAAAAGCCAAAACACCCTTTACTTTCAAAAAGATGTGAGTTTAAGGACAACCACAAAATTGTATAGAAATATTAAAATGGAAAATGTTCAGGACTTTGTTTAAAAAAAAATATGCAAATTTTAAACACATTTTAAAAAATTATTTATAAATTTGGTTTTATGAATAATTTTTTTTTTTAATGAAGTAATTTTTGAAAACTCGCAGGAACTTTTTAAATTTAATTAACTAAGTTTGAAAAATGGAACATCATTCGATTTTATAACTTAATAAATATATTATGAACAATTTTGCATGAATTGTCTATTTGTTTACTTGGATTATTAAATATAAAGAAAGACAGCGAAAAGAAAAGTTGCAATATTTTGTAAGTGATCTAATTTATTTTATTAATTTTCCAATAAGGTGACTCTGGTGTATGTGTAACATTTTATTTTTAGAAGATATATACGATCAATGAAATGGTTCTACTCTTGGGTAATTTATCAAAGTGCATCTTTGTTTTAAATAGCTTAATCGGTCTTTCGAAGTTATGCATATGGATCTTACAGCACTTAAAAGCCAAAGTAAAGAATTTGTGCATATATGTGTATTGTACAATGTACATATGGAACAAGGATGTGATTTTTAACATGGTACTCACGAGAACATATAAATTGGCTGTCACGTACAGACATATCTAGCATATTTATACACATTTTGTTTGAAAAAAAAAAAAAAACAAAATAGGTACATTCAATTCATGTCAATTTAAGCAAAACCCAATTTTTTCCACTTATGACTTTTTTGACAAAAACTTAAAAAAATTTTTTCTTGCAACATTATTTGATTATAACGTGGGAAAATTTCGTTAAAGAAAAGATCGTTAAAGCTGTTTAAAAAAAATTGAAATAACCCGAACATTTTTTTTCGAAGTTTAAATGGTTTTGACCTCCAAACGAAGTATGCCATTTAATACCTTTTTTTTCTGAGCCGTTTTATTTTTTTCATACAAAAATTTTGAAAAAAAAAAAAAAATGGTATGTTACTATAAAGAATATATTCAACGACAATAAAAACAAAGTTTAAGTGAAATTCATTTTCGTTTTAAAAAAATTGACTTTTCGAAAAAAAAGTTTTGAACTTTTTCTTTATCTAAAAATTGGTATTTTTTATATTTTTTCTTTATGTTAACTAGAATTGTTAAAATGTTTTTCTTAAAAAATTTCATGTAAATCTGTAATTCTTTCTTTTTTAAGCTTTCAATTTCATTCCAGAAATGGAAGAAATTAATATAAGGATGCTGGTATGTTTTTTTTTTAATTCCTGTAATTTTCTGATATTCAAGTAACTTAAATGCTTAGTTACATATATTTGACTCAAAAAGCAAAGATTATTTTTAAACAAAAATAAATTTTCTTAGAATTTTAACAAAAAAAAAAATAAATCTTTTCAAATTAGAAAAAACCACTACACACGCATTTATCCTTTATTTTCTCATGCTGTGTGTATTATTGTATCCATGATGATTTCTTGAAAATATTTTTGTCAGAGAAATTTAGTTTAAACTCCATATTTTGCATCCACATGTTACGAAAATCTTAATTAAAATATCCCAGACTCTGAAAATTGTATTTAATGAATGAAAAACATTTCCACAAAGTAATCTCAGGCATGCTTTGCATGCATATCGCACAAAATGTTTTTGTAAAAAGTTTTATTTCCCTCTCTATGAAACTTAGTTTTTACTTCTCTTGTTTTTGAAAGATATTTTTTGTTCAAAAATATTCCACATTCAAATATCAAGATTGTATGAATGTTTTGTGTTTCATACATTTATATTTATGTCTGTAAGCAAATAAAGTTGTTATTGAGGAAAAAAAAATAAGCTTTTTTGAATTCACACAAAAAGTGACAAAGTTAAATGTTTTGAAAATATCGTCCATGCAAAATATGATTTTTTTTTATTTTGGCTAAGAGTTTTGAAGCTTGAAACTTTTTTTAATATATAAAAAATTGCCATTTAATACCTTTTTTTTCTGAGCCGTTTTATTTTTTTCATACAAAAATTTTGAAAAAAAAAAAAAAAATGGTATGTTACTATAAAGAATATATTCAACGACAATAAAAACAAAGTTTAAGTGAAATTCATTTTCGTTTTAAAAAAATTGACTTTTCGAAAAAAAAGTTTTGAACTTTTTCTTTATCTAAAAATTGGTATTTTTTATATTTTTTCTTTATGTTAACTAGAATTGTTAAAATGTTTTTCTTAAAAAATTTCATGTAAATCTGTAATTCTTTCTTTTTTAAGCTTTCAATTTCATTCCAGAAATGGAAGAAATTAATATAAGGATGCTGGTATGTTTTTTTTTTTAATTCCTGTAATTTTCTGATATTCAAGTAACTTAAATGCTTAGTTACATATATTTGACTCAAAAAGCAAAGATTATTTTTAAACAAAAATAAATTTTCTTAGAATTTTAACAAAAAAAAAAAATAAATCTTTTCAAATTAGAAAAAACCACTACACACGCATTTATCCTTTATTTTCTCATGCTGTGTGTATTATTGTATCCATGATGATTTCTTGAAAATATTTTTGTCAGAGAAATTTAGTTTAAACTCCATATTTTGCATCCACATGTTACGAAAATCTTAATTAAAATATCCCAGACTCTGAAAATTGTATTTAATGAATGAAAAACATTTCCACAAAGTAATCTCAGGCATGCTTTGCATGCATATCGCACAAAATGTTTTTGTAAAAAGTTTTATTTCCCTCTCTATGAAACTTAGTTTTTACTTCTCTTGTTTTTGAAAGATATTTTTTGTTCAAAAATATTCCACATTCAAATATCAAGATTGTATGAATGTTTTGTGTTTCATACATTTATATTTATGTCTGTAAGCAAATAAAGTTCGTCGCCCGAGAGTTGTTTTGTCGTAAACGCCAAAATGCACTTTTTTAAACTGGATATGTAGTAATAGGTTTTAGAACGTTCTCTTTTCATTTCTGTTATCAGATTTGTCCTATCGTTTACCGTTACTGAGATAATTAGTGTTCATTTTGTCGTATATCCACAAAATAAGCATCGGATTAGCGTTGGTTTGTCGTAAGCGCCAACTTTTGGCGTTTACGACAAAAATTCTATGTATTTTTCAGCTTTTTTTTCTTCAGTATTGGTTTGTCGTACGTCGTACAAAACAGATACGGTAGAAAATTTCGAACTTGTTTTGTCTTACATGTATGTAGGTATATGACCCAAATAGAATATAAACAAATATAATAAATATAATATTTATTGAAAATAAGGACTTCATGTGCTTAAGGACAACGAATTTAAAAACTAAGGGCTGCATTAAGCTTTGCGCTACTTAAGGTTTTGCACTATTCCTAGTGGTGCAAGGAAGAAATAAGTGCATCTGAGAGACATCTCAAATGTTGTATATTTTGTCATGGTTCTTGTCGTTTGTTCCTGCCGCTAGATACTTGACCTCATCCTCGGTCGCAAGTACCGCTTATAAATATGTACACTTGTTGATCTTCTATCGAACACAAGATCAAGAAGTCGACCGTCGGTCGCGGGCGCCGCTTCGTTCAAGCTCGTTGTCTTGAGCGAAGTGAAAAAAGGTCGCAGTTTTATTGTTTTATTGTTGTACACTTATTGATCTTGTCACTTCGTTCGCGCGCGCTGTCTTCAACGAAGTAAAGTGAAAAAAAGGTTGCTGTTTTATTGCTGTATACTTATTGATCTTGTATCGAACACACAAGATCAACAAGTCGACTGTAGTCGTGGGCGCTGAGCCCGTGGCGCCTCTTCGTTCACGCGCGTTATCGTGAACGAAGCGAAAAAGGGTTGCTGTGAGTTTTTTTATTGCACCCGCTCGCAAAAAACACCTGCTGGTCGAAAATTATTTTTTTAAGGCGCCATTGTTCTTCGCTAAATTTGCGTTATTGTTTTGCAAATTGATGATACTGATGATACTTTTACACTATTTTATAAAGCGAGCGGTAGAAAAGTGGAATATAAAAGCTCATCAATATTTAAAACATATAAAAAGTCTACCATAGCAACTCCTGTAAATTTGTTCAGCCAATGTCTTCAAATTACTAAAAAATCTAACTCGATAACTAAGGATAAGATTATTGATATTAAAAGCCTTTTCATATTAATGCCTAAATCAGACCAAGAATATTATGAAGCGTTATTCAAATCAAAAAATTGGAATAAATTCTTTAGTTTGATATTTATTTAGTTTACTTTTATTTATGACCATATATTAATTTATTAATTTAACCAAACTTGGTTTATTTTTATTTTATTTCTTTCATATTTCATAGCCATAGGATGACTTTTATTTTTTGTTGACATTTTTTCAATTTTTTTTTTATGTTTATGGTCATATTTTTTGGTTTTTCTTTATTTATCTATTTATTTTAATAATTGAGCCTCTAAGTCAAACCAATACTACTTCTATGTAATAAGAAACTATTTTTTTAAATGTTTAATTAATAAATAAAAACGAACTGTGAAAATGTTTTTTATTTATTTTTTAATATTGGAATGTCGTACGTGCATCTACTTTGTCGTACGTGTATGGGATGGAAAAAAAGTTGATTTTGGTGGCGTTTACGACAAACTGATTTTGGATAAAAACCTTGATAATTTGAAAACTAAAATAGATGTGACAATTTTGACAACATAAATATGAAGAAAATATCGCACAAAATATTCTATTAAAAATTGAAAAAAATCTATCGGCCAGTTTTTTTTTTATAAAAGCTCAAACCTTAAAATGCGATTTCCCAAAATTCCAAAATTGGCGTATACGACAAAACAATTCTCAGGCGACGAGTTGTTATTGAGGAAAAAAAAATAAGCTTTTTTGAATTCACACAAAAAGTGACAAAATTAAATGTTTTGAAAATATCGTCCATGCAAAATATGATTTTTTTTTTTATTTTGGCTTAGGGTTTTGAAGCTTTAAACTTTTTTAATATATATACAAAATGGTATTCTCTCAATATTTTATATATGATAAAAGATTTGAGAAGTAAATCTGTGAATATTGTATGCTTTCCAAAAAATTTAGGGAATTAACAATTGCAATTATGACAAAAGATGTAAAAACTAAGATTTAAATTTAATCTACCGGCTAACGTTTTCAAGAGTAATACAAAAAAAAAAGAGGTTGTCTGTAAAGCCGGTTTACGGACGATGATTTTACGTGATAACGTCGTAAGAAAACAGGTTGTGTGTTTTTGTTTAAAATGAGTCAATTGAAGCGTTTACTTTTATCAAACAATCATAATTTACAAGAAAAAGCTAAAAAAAAATACCTTTTTTATTTTCTCATTATATTAATTTTTTTATTTTAAAAGCCAAATATTTCTTATAAAGAATAAAAGCATTTTTAAAAGTATTAAAATAATGCGCAAAAAGTATTAAAATAATTTATTAAAAACAATCATTTTTTATGAAAAAAGTGAAAAAATCACTTCCATCACGCAAAAATTCATTTTTTTAATAAAACAACCTATAATAAGTTTTATACCACGTGAAAACTTATTGCTTCAGCTCAAAATATATATAGAATATGTCTATTAGACATCTACAAAAAGAGCTAGAATTTTTTGAACTCGATCAATTTTCATCAAAAAAGGCAAAAAAACATATAATTTATTTTATAATAATTTATTTCTGACGCTATTGAATCAATTTTTTTTTCAATTACAACCTATACAAAATTTTATGTCATGTGAAAGCTCATTATTTCACCCTTCATTTGACGTTTCAATCTTATTTCTGCGATGCCTAGAAAAAAAGTAAGAATTTTTTAAAGCCAACCATGTCCAAACTCCAAACTGAGATTACGGTACTTCCCACACTGGTGGCTGTATCAAATGAAAGGTAATATCACCAGGATGTTCAATAAGGTTAAATTTGTATCTGCTCTAGATCGAAAGATATATTTTGTTGAAAAATGGAACTTTATTTTACCATTATCTCAAAATTATAAATACAAAATTGATTGAAATTTCGCACAAATATAGTCCTGTCTATTATCTATCTACAATATATATACATATATTTATGTGTTGAAGAAAAAAAAACGGTTAAAAACAGTCAAAAAACTTGGGACAAAAAAACTTGTTTTTCCCGTTATTCGATCAAAAATCATTTTAACACTACCAAAAATTTTTTAAAATAAAAAAATCACCCGAAAATACCCCAAAATAAGTAGGTGTTTTTCAAAAGTTCATATTTCGAAACGTAGAGACTTAAAAAAAAAATTCGTATTAGACCCCTAACTTTTTTTTATTATCTTCTGAATGACGTTTTTCAAATTGTCAAAAAAAATGTCCCACACTTATAATCACTACTTTGTCAAAGGTCTATCTCATGTTTTAGTTTTAGAAAACAATTTATTACTTAGTTTTGAATTTTTTTTTTAATTTTTTCAATAACATTGTCAGTCTTGCAATGAATTTATCTATCAAAAAAAAAAATTAAAAAAATTCAACTCTTTACATTGTCGCGTTGAGAAAATAGCCAATTTTTTTCAATATTGTTTTACCCCTTTTTACCCTATTAAATGACGGAATTTTTAAAAATCTTCATTTGGATTAAGCTTTAGGTTATTATCTATAAGCTATTGAAGATTTTTGTATCTCTAATAGTTTATTTTGAATTGAAATTTTTGAAGCACTGCGAAAGTGCGAGAGTGGAACGGGAGAAAATGGCGTCACTTTTTTGTGGTGGCTGACATGGTTCATCGATTTATGAGACGTTATCACGTCAAAAAAAAAGACAATACTTTATTTTTCATAAACATACTGAGTCCTTCTTTGTTTTCATTAAAAATCCTTTGTATCCTACCAAACAAAGAAAACAACTAATGAAAAATTAATAGAAAATTAACAAAATCCTCCACAGTCCCATAAACACTTATAAGCTTTAAACTTACTCGAAATTCTGTACGTAAAATTATCTGCAATATAAACCATTTCTTATCTAAACTACAACTTTGTGTAATAATCCTTAACCTCTCATATCCTTTCTATTTCCCACAAACTCGATCCACATTAATCCCAAAAATGTAATAATGTAATTTAAGCCCACTCCATGGTATAATTTTTGCCTGGCAAAAGTCAAAATCAAGAATTTCTTCGCATCGCTGGTTTATCTGCAAAAAATCGCATATCATTTTCAATGCTGCCACCCATCTCCTCTCCATACCTATAAAAGAGTTATCCTGATTCATGTGCTCCTTTTACCTCTATTTTGTGTGTTATATTTTTTTTTTTGTTCATGTGTCTCATTCAGATAAGGATATTCGTGAATTGATTTAGATAACCCATTTGTTGCGGTAACGCGGCCGGTTCCACGCTGCGCTGTAGTGGGAATATTCATGACGACGCGAACATGGTCCCACAATGTCGATGTTAGCACAGATTTCACTTCAAAAATGTTGGCGTGATCAGGATTATGTATATTAAGAGAGATACCAAGGCTTTTCAGCCGCATGTCCTTTTTGTTTTTTTTGGGTAAGGCTTGTGCCTTTTATGTTTCATAAGAGGTTTTACTCTATTTTTTTTTGTATACAAAAGTGGGAGGAATTGGTTTTTTCACATTTCGATGGTCAGGATTAAAGCTGTCCATTCCGATATTCTTCTCGCTCCTAGTTGAAGTTTTTCCTCCCAAAAACAACCCAACTTAGAGAGAGAAGGACTCTTTATCAGCATCGGCACACCACCATACAATGTTGGGAATAGCATTTTCCAAGGGTACAAAAAAATCATATACACACATTTTTGGACATATACGAAATTTTTGTAGAATTCCCCATTCTGGGACATTGGACTGGGGGCAGGCTTTTAGTGTTATTAGAGTCCCACATGGACTAAAGGATTCCCATCTCAATCATAACGCAACCAACCAACTAGGTTTTTTTTTTGGGAAACATTGTCGGCAAAATGGACATTCAAAGCAGCTATAGAACAGTAGTGGTGGAAGGGTGGATGCGACTTTCCATGCCAACATATTAATCTTCAGCTCGATGAACACACTCACATTGTAAAAAAAAATAATTAAATTGAAACAAGAACAAAAAATTAAATACATAAAATTCCTTTTTCTATGAAACACCAGCTCTCTGAGTTGAGCGAGTACACATCAAAAAAACACATACCATAGCCAATTTGGTTTTTTCTCATGAATTTACTCGTATAAATCGACAAAAAAACCAAAAAATTCTGGCCGAAAAAACTATTTTTTTTTTTTCATTTTTAAAGTAAGGACAATGCATCAGTAACCTTTGAAAGGGACTTACTTTTTATGTATTCGAAAATGAAGTTTATTGGGAAATTAATTCGAATACGGACTACTTATTTTTAATTTAATTTTACACACAATTTAGGAAAACTTAAAAAATAATAACATTAAATTAGTTATAAAACATACAAAATCATCTTTTTTAATGATTTTACCTCAAGACCATATTATTTAACTTCTCAAATGGCAAAGAATTTTTAGAAAAAAAAAACTTTTAAAAATTTATATGAATTTTCAAATTGTTTTGCTTTAAAAAGGAAAAATAAACCGACAAATAAAAACAAAATTTAATAAAAATTCATTATTCTATTTAAAAATAAAATGCACGACTGGGTCGCACGAACGAAAATTCGTTTTTTTTTTTTAAATAATATAAAATCTGAAATCAAATTGCCCCCTAAAACAATTATGCAGTTTTGATTGATATATAAAGATGCATTTTTAGAAAAAAAATTTTCAAAATAGTGAGAGCCGTTTTTTAAAAAAACTAATTTTTTATAAATATTTTTTTGGAAAAAAAGTTTTAAAATAAAATTGGTATGCCATTTTGTAGAAATCACTCATCAGCATCTAAAAACAAAATTTCAAAAAAATTTAAAACTGTCCCGTTTTGGAAAATTTGATTTTTCAAAAAAAAATTTTCAAAATTTTTTAAAAATCCAAAAATTATTTTTTTCAAAATTTAATTTTTGGATTATATTTAAATTATATTAATTCTTCTTCGCTGCTGTTTCGTTGAAGTCGAATAAGCAGTTTCGGAGACAATCGGATTTGAAAAAAAAACGGTTCTATTTTTCATTCGAATATAGACCTTGTCTTAAAACCAAGATTTTAATTTTTTAAACAAAATCGTTGGAGCCGTTTTTGAGATATTTCAATTTTACTAAAACCGGTACATGACAAGTACCGTTATTTTTGGTCCAAAAGAATTAATTCCAAAAATTCCTCTGGAGAGTCGCCAAATAACGCTGCATACCAGGTTTGACATCAATCGGTCCATCCGTTTAGGCTGTAGCTCCTTATACAGACAGACAGACTGACAGACGGACTTCCGGGACCCACTTTTTTGGCATTCTCTACCATCGTAATGTCATGGAAAAATGTTATCTCAACTTTTTTTTTGTACGAATGCATAACGTGATATATAGAATACAAAAAAAAAAAAAAATGCAGGACTGGGTCGCAGGTAGTTGCTCTTGTAGTTCAAAGTATCGTTAACTTGAATATCTATTGGAAATTTAAGATTTTTTTTAGTGTAGAGAAAAAAAAAATTTAAAAACATTGAAAGTTAATAAGCTTCAAAAATTTTTTAAAAATTTTTGTTTCAAAAACTTTAAAAAAAAATTTTTTTTTCATATGACACTTCAAAATGATGTCTGTAAAGTTTAAAAAAAATTGACTTATGCTTTGATATGTCAAGTTTTGAAAAACGGCAACGCCATATTTCCGTTCTCCGAATTTTTTGAGCAGTTTTGTTAGAATCAATAAGAGTATTAAGTACACCAAATTTAATCAAAATCGTTAGAGCCGTTTTCGAGAAAATTGCAATAACTCGAAAACGTTATATGGGAGATATGCGTTAAAAAGGAGATATTAAAAAAACAAAAAGGGAATTACGTTGATTGATTTTTTGGGGAAAGAAAAAATCTAAGGTTAACCCCTTTTCGAAAAAAAAAACGTATTTTGAAAAATTTCCTCCGAATCCATCGAATGAGAAATCAAAAGAAAGATCTTTTTAATCTTAATTCATGAATGAAATCCAAATGAATAATATTTTTTGAAATATTGTAAATGGTACCTGTCAAATAACCGTTTTCTTCATTTTTTACCTTTTCGTAAACAATTCAAAATTAATTCGTTTGAATAAGCGTAAAATTAAAAATAAGTTAAGTTAAGATAACAAATATTTTCAATTTTATGTGTCAGGCCTTTTATTTGAAAACAAAAAATGCATTTGGATTTTTTTTTGTTTGATTCTTGTTCAAATGTTTGAAATAAATTCTTTTCATTTTCAAAAAAAAAATTGATGAAAAAGTTGTGAACTTTAATACAGATTTTTTTATGGAATATTGCTTTAAGGTGGCGTAGCTGCTATTTTCCAAAAATATTATGGATGTATTTTCGAAATCAATTTTTCAGTAGGTGCAAGTGGAAATTTTCAATAAATTTAATTTCAAAAAAATTATTTTATTAAAAATCTCTAATACAATAGTATAGGAATTTTAAAGTTAAATAAAAAGATCTGTGAAACCAAAAAAAAAAAAAAAATTGTATTACAAAAAATTTAAACAAAATTATGAAAACATGTTTTGATAAACTTGACAATTTATTTCGTCGAAAATTGGTAAAAAATTGAAAATATTAAAGAAAATATTAAATTTTAAAATAATGAAGAAAAAATAATAAAAACAATAAAAGTTATAAAAATTATTTTTATTTTAAGTAGAGCGATTATGTCGATTTTTTTTGAATCAGTCTAAAAAACACAATAACCTACTTTCAAACTTCAAATACCATAGTCACATTCTTTTTATTCATAAAATATAAATTTTAAATCTAGAGTATATTGACAGTCTATACAAAAAATGGGTAACAAATAACTAAGACCTAAGTAACTTGCAATAGAGCCTAATAATCTTTACCAACCAAACAAACGAAAAAAAAAGGTTCAAAGGGTTGGAATTTTTGTCCTAACCCTTTTCCACCACAAGGCAGTTATAATGCTTATACTTATAGGAATTGAGCCAGTTAATGTATTTTTATTGCTTCTTTATTCTCTAAGGCAAATTCCATTCTCATCTACTTCTCAAGTCCAAGTCCCCTCTTATAAATTTATACAAACAAAAATCAACCCAATTTTGTCAAAAATATAAAAGCAAAGAGTTTTTATTAATATTATTGTCTACATGTGTTTGTGTTTGTGCGTGTTTATATTGTATCCTTATTGAAACAGTTGTAGGTAATACATTTTTTTTTATTTATCTTTCGGGCCAAAATCCTTAAAGTGTTGTGAGTGATTCTCGGAATTTCAAACTACAGATGTTGTTGTTATGATAGATTTTATTGGCCACAATTTATATCCTTCTTGTTTTTTTTTTTTGCCAAACAAAAATGGAGTGTGGACATTTTTTAAATATTTGATGAAAACGATTGCCACTAAGTGCTATTAAGGGAAAACATTTTCAGTTGACTGTTTTAGTTGAATATTTCATTGGATTGGGGAATTAGTATCAAAGCCAGTTGTTTTGTGTTATTAACAGGATGTTTTGGTTGTTTTTGTGTTGATATTGTAAAAAGGGACATTATATACAAGAGTTGTTTCATAATTTATTTGATTTTTGTAGATTTTCGTAAGGAAAATAGAAAACTTGTTACATTAAGGAAAATTTAAGAATAAAATCTTCAACGAAAGTTTGAAGAATAAAAGTAATCAAATAATTTAAAGTCATTCTAGACTGCAGCTTAAAATTAATGGTTTTATGGCTTATTGCCATTGTCTAGATTGTCTTTTATCAATAAAAAAAATTAATAATAATAAAAACAATTTTGCAGCCATTTAACTAATTTTTTTTATATCACAAAACCACTTAAAAGTTGAATGTTTATTACATTTTTTATTTTTTTTTTTCATAACATCAAAACCATCACATATAGAACGAGTAACAAAAAAAAAAAAAAAAAACAATTCCAATACCTGATTACCAAACATCCTTTTTAATGTGTCTCTCATTAAGCGCTTCCTGATATAAACTACAATAATTAAATGCGTTTACAACTCTATTAAAAGCAATTACTTTATGCTGCAATAAGTTACCATCATCCAGCATAAAATGTTGTATCCTCTGGGTTGCACACACATTAAATCGAGACCAACCAGCGCAGCCCCCCCCCCCCCCAAAAATCACTTTATATCCTTTTGGCTACCGGAATGGTGGCAAAAATAAATTCCAATCTCGCTGATGCTGATGCCCTCCAACATTGTTGTTGCTGTAGGCAAACCCTCTATTAATGTCCTTTCCATAGGGTATATATAGGTGATAAAATATATATATACACCCGCATGTGAATGTAGGTGTGTGTGAATATAAAAAAAATACACACCGTTGCGTCACCACCAAAGATCGCTTGGCGATTAAAGCCGCCTGTGTGGTTTAATAACACACTCCAACGGTAATTTTCCACTGAACTACATACGCATTTATATAGAAAGCAGGTGATAAGGCACCCGGCTTACAGTCATAAGCCCGCCGTTGCGTTGTTGGTTAGCGGTATCGTCATTTATTCATTATCGAAAATTAGTTAACCACCACGTATTATTAATTCATCTTTAATTCAGTCTGCGGGCTATGTGCACCGTTGCATGGTAGTGTTCTTCGCCATGCTTGTTTCTATACAACAGCCTGAATCAATAGCATATACTCATTCTACTCGAAGGGGGCCTTATTTGAATATAACACCTATCCGAGCATTAGCCTGAATGCAAAATTCAAAAACTCACCCGGATGCGCGAGGACACTGTGGCGGATGAGTAACTTTTGCAAATTTAATTCCTACTCTACAACACTCTCGACACGGTCAATGGTTTGTGTTTTTGCCAGGTCACTATTTCTACATTGTTTATGTGTGTGTGTGTTAGTATGTGTGTTTGGTTTTTCAGAGTAACAACATTTTGCCGCACCTAATATATTTTCGGGTAACACAGCGAATTTCTGACGCTGCTACCAGGACGTGTCTCTCCAACTCGCTTAATTGACCATCAACACTTCGATGCTAGCCATAGCCTAGCCATACTATACAGAATAGATACAACGGGTTTTTGCGCCTAAAATGCCATTTAGGAGTTTCATGATGTGTCCGCTTGCACGGTTGCATGATTAATCAGGACTACCGCCAATGCCGCCGACTAAATCACAGAATTCGGGCAGGAGTAAAGGAACAGTTAGTTATTCACTCCACCACCACCATCCTAACCCTCGTATCCTTGATCCTTGTTCATTTTTTGGGCTAATGAGACAAAGCAGGAGGTTCAATATTTTGACATTTTCCACAGAGGTGGTTTAATTGCAATTTGATAGCTCATGAACAGAACATGCATCAGTGTGTTAGAGTCCATCGGCATCGTAACAACTACAACATACAACTATAAAGTCTGTGGATAGTAAAATGATGCGTGGGAATATATATGAAAATGAGAATATGATATTTTTTTATTACAAAACATATTCACAAAAGCAAAATGATGGACATTTGGAAAGGGTTGGGTTACTGAATTGCACTTGCAGGATAATAATGATAAATAATATTTGAACAGCAATTGGAAGGATTTTTTTTTGTGATTTTATGAAAATATAGAACAAAAACCAAAACATTTTCACAAAAATAAAATGAATTTATTATAATTTTTAATGAGTAAAAATTGAATTTCATTAAAGTTATATCAATTTTTTTCAAATTAACATTAAATTAAAATTTAGTATTTGGTTTTTTTTTTGTCTATTTGTAACAAGCAAGGGTTTGAATAAGGTTGATAGACAATCGAGTGGTTATTTTGTATTTTTTTTGTCGTTGTTGTGTTTGCATTAACAAGTTTTAATTTAGATCAACGATAATTACACTTGGAGTGGATATACAACAAAAAAATTGTTGTTTTTTTTTTTTTTTTGTATAATTTAAATGTGACAAATGTTAATGTTTATTTATGATGTTGACACTAACAGTTTTATAGTTCATTCAATTTTTTTTTTGTTGGTTGTGTTTTTGTAATTACAATTAGATTGTATATAGTAGAGAAGCAATAAATATAAAGGCATTGTGGTTTTTATGGACATATAATGACTCAAGTTAAAATTTTAATAAATTTTGTTAAATTTAATTAAAAATTGAAACAATATTTTTGCACTTAGGTAAATTGTTTGATGGACTGAAGTGTGATGTGTACATATTATTTCAATGGATGTTTTTTAAAGTAACCAAAATTGGAAAAATTATTACTTTTTAGTTTTGATATTGTCCATTAAAATTTGTTCAAAATCACAACTTTCAATGAATTTTGATATAAAATATTATCAATTTTAGTGAATTTTAAATTTTGACACTTTTTCTTAAAGAATTAAATTTTAATGTTTTCATTAATTCTTCGAAAGCTTTAAAGAGTAACAATTCATGTTGCAGTGAATTATTTTCTGTACAAGATCCAGCAATGTGTGAATTGTAATAAAAATCACAACAAAAACATTACTGTTAAAAAAGGAGCCAAGTTCTCCTATGTTCAAGTTATGCTGGCACAAAAAGTACTGAAATGTAAAAGTGTACCAAGTTCTAAGGCTTGGCTTTAAATTTGTATAAATAAAATGTTGATTGTTCTCTTGAAAATTTTTCTTTAAATTACCGATTTTTAAAGCTATTTGAAAAATTGCCAAGCAAACAATCAACATTTTATTTATACAAATTTAAAGCCAAGCTTTAGAACTTGGTACACTTTTACATTTCAGTACTTTTTGTGCCAGCATAACTTCAACATAGGAGAACTTGGCTCCTTTTTTAACAGTAATGTTTTTGTTGTGATTTCACTACTTTTTGCAAGGTATTGCTGTAGAACTTAAAATCTCTATAATTGATGAACACTCAGAAAAAATGGGCGGTTACCACACCCCTTGTCTAAAATTCTTAAATTTTAATTTTTTCTTTTGTTTAAACTACCAGGTCTACCATTCTTCCAAATTTTAAGGTTCTACGTAAGTTAGAAATGCTCTATAATATTTGATGAAAACTCAGCAGAAATAGTTGCCACGCCCACGCGGTTGCCACGCCCCCTTTCCAAAATTCTCAAATTTAAAATTTTTTCCTTGGTATAACTTACTAGCTTTACCATTCTACCAAGTTTCAAGATTCTATGATAGTTAGAAGTGCTCTAAAATAATTGATGACAATTCAGCGAAAATGGGCGGTTACCACGCCCCCTGAATTGAAAATCTTAAATTTTCGATTTTTTTCTTTGTATGCACCTCAATCCCCATCACTGTGAAAAATTACAAGTTTCTACGATAACGGGAAGTTCTCCATAATTTTGATGATCTGTCAGTGAGTGAAGCAGTCAGTCAGTCAGTTACGGTTTTTGAGATTTTAGAAGCCCTATATCTCAGGAACTACTCATCCTAGGCAGCTGAAATTTCATAAGGAGTTTGTTTTCGACTAGTTCAACAAATGGAGCGAGTTTGAAATTTCTGACATATTTGGTATAGAAGTTGGAGGGGTGTCGAAAATGGCCTGATTTGTTTCCTGTAAATAAGGGTGTAGTGCCAAAGTTGCTATAGAACTTGGCTGGACACTACCGTGCCCCTTGATATTTTTCGCTTCGTAGCAGGTTAAATATTGAAATATTGAGTAGGTACTTTGTGAGTAAAGAAATTTCAAGGATCAAAGTGTTTTTTCTTGACGATCAATCTAATATAATAAAATTCTCGTGTCGCAGTGTTTGTTACTATACTCCTCCAAAACGGCTGGACCGATTTTTATGAAACTTTGTGTGCTTATTGGATAGGTCTGAGAATCGGCTAAACATCTATGTTTCATACCTCTAAATTCTTTTATATCGTTTTGGAACCATTTTTACCGACTTCCAAAAAGGAGGAAGTATTCAATTCGTCTGTATTTTTTTTTTTTATGAAAATTTTTGTGTATGTCGGGTACATCTGAAAATTGGCCAACATGAATTTTCATAAGATACATATAAATTTATAAATCAAAAATGGACTTAATTAAAATGAAGCTTTGAATTAAAAAAAGAACTATCAAAATCGGTTTGCCCAGTCAAAAGATCTGAGGTACCAAACATAAAAAAGAAATCAAGCAAGAAATTTAGAACCTCAACCTTCTTACAAGTTGACAGCAAATTTTAGGAGTAGAGGTTTAACCAGAATGAGATTAAAATGTCTGGCAGCTTCAAGTCACGGCTTTATATTGTTTTCAAGGGGTTCAAAAAAGTTAGTTTTCCTACTCAAATGAATAGCCTAAATTCTTACTATTTCATATTCTAAATACAGGAACTGATGCTCTTATTTTAAGCCTGAAAACATCAATCTTGATAATGCGATCAATAGCATTTAAAAAAAACACATTATTTATTTATAAAAACCTATATTTGATGTTGTGAACCGATTTTTTGAAAAGATTGACACTCCAAAACTTTAAGGAAATAGCAGAAGAGGCGTAACGAAGTTCGCCGGATCAGCTAGTTCCTAGTATAATATATTTCTAAATGATACGTCTTTGGTGTTTTAATAATTTTCTGTTTCAAAACATTATATGAAAAGGTATTCCATCTTGAATGTAGGTTAAAATTGTTCATATTCAATTAAAAAAAAACAATCTAAAATTTTGAAAACAAATTCCAAAAAGTTCCAAATTAATAATCATTAGACCCTTTTATTATGCTATTTTTTTTCTTGTTGCCACCTATATTATGAAATAAGGATTTAAAAACATAAAATAATAGAACTATTTTTCTTACAGTCCTGAAGAAGCATGAACCCAAACGTGAAACGTCGACGAAATATTAGCAAACTTTTAAATGCAAACCTATAAAATCTACTCAGAATAAATTAAATTTTTCAAAAAAAGTCACACAGAACTATCATTTAAAATGTAAAAAAAACTTTGAAAAAATTATATCTGAGCAATTAAATAAATAATATTTTTTTCCTAAAAACTAAGATAATAGGTACTATTAGCGTTTACAGTATACATTTTAGATGCACAAATGTGAACTTTTTAAAATTCTAAAACAGTTTTATTTTTTAAAATATACCCAAAAAATAACCTTTTAATTTTTGTTTATCTGCTTACAAGACACCCTGTTTTAGAAATCGATTTATAGTTTGAAACTGAACCACAAAAATCGCATAATATTTGAATAAAAGATATTTCACCAGATTATTATTTTGCATCTAGAAAAAATCGATTATATAGTTATTGATTTAAATATTAAACTGAAATTTGAAAGTGCATTAAGTTAACAATTTTTTATGAAGACAAATATCACTTGTTTTTGAATGGTCTTTTTATTTAATTTTTATTAGAATCTGACAATTTCAATGAACCTTAAAAGTTTATATCTTTCAATCTTAAATTTTACTGTCTTAAACATAAAACCGGGACACAGGGATATCATTTTTTCTGAACGATCCACAAGAAAAGTAGTAGTACTTCCAATTTAACGGTACCTACTTTCTACTTTTATGTTTCTCGTTTTAAACCAAGAAATGAAAAATACTGACATTCGAATTGAAGCCAGCCAACACAGGAAACTGAATTCCATGATTTGTTCAAATTAAATTTATTTTTACTGCAAAATAAATGTCCCCATGGGACACAAACTGGACATCATGGACATCAGGACACTCGCACATATAAAACTCCCAATTGAATGTCACCCAACTTAAGTCATACAATAAAATAGAAAAGAAGAAAAATCAGAAGGAAGAATGAATGAAAAAAACAAAGCAAAAAAAAAAACAACTTCCTGATTGACATACACCATTAGTATCCTTAATTGCTGGTCATCTAATACACAAACCACACCCACAACAAAAATATACAAAAAGAATGAAATAAACGATAAAGTGCTAAAGAAATCGTCCATTACATGGCTTTTCTCCCTTTCGTTTCTTTCTTTCATTTCTTTTCTCTTCTTCTGCAGTCAAGACCAACGCGTGTTATCTATTGAATACATGCAACTTGGTTCTTATAAATTTTCTTGCTTTCTATCTTGTCGTACCATCTCATTTCCCAGGATCAAATTCAGAAAGAAGACTTTCGTCCTGTTTTCTTTCCCAATACCCAGCAGTACTGGCAACAATTTTCCAACAACAACAACAAAAATTGCCAAGTTTATAAATGCCATTGAATGTGCAAAACAATAAATCAGGACTCTTTTACAAATTGCTGTCATCGAGATGAAATTTCCGGTGTAATTCGTAAAAGTCGACTGCGAAATCTTTAACTTGGCCCCAAAAAAAAATAACTGTATAACTGCAGATAAGTAGGTATTCCCCTCTCTTCTCTAAATCAAATGAGAAATGCTGTCCTTTTTTTTTCCTTTTTTTTGGCGTGATTTCTAAGAATAATGCCAAAGGACTCCATTTATACAATTTTTTTTTTTTTTTTTTTTTTTTTTTTTTTTTTTTTTTTTTGCTAATAGAAAGAAACAGCCATCAGACAGATAAAATGCTTTTTGACACGAATCCTGCAAAAATTTGTTTCGAGCAAGGATGTTGAACAAGCACTTAACGAAACACAAACGAAACAGTTGGTCTTTGGTCATTTGTATGAGAAAACAACAAAAAATCAAGTTCCAAAACACCAAACATCCTCTATGCGGTGTGTCGTCCTGAAAAATCCTGATGGAGGCTATTTAAGAGCCTGTTTAGATTTATTGCCTAATATATACCAACACAATGATAAAATCACAAAAATAGTCGACCACGTAAATAGACTTGGTGGCGGCGTTAAGTCATTCTGTGCCTAGTCTCGAGAGTATATCCTTGTCCTGGAAAGTGGGAAATTTTCTTGGTGTAAAGGATATATGCGGACTGTGTTTGTCCTTTTGTCTCCACGATTGATATATTGGTGTCATATGTAATGCTTTTATATGGTGCAAGAAAAAGGACTCTCTATCGGTGCGAGTAAGAAAAGAAATCACAGATGGTCAGTTATCCTGATTGCACAAGGACATATAAATGAAAAAGTCAAAAGAGGACTCGCTCTGCCATAATCTACGTTTAGAAAAGCACCCTCGCTTGACTTTCATTTACGCTTCCTTGATTGTTCCACTTTGATTTTTATTTTTTTCTGTTGTAGTGGCATTCCATTACAACATAAACACAAAATAAATAAAAAAAGGACGAAATAGAAAGAAACAACAAACGACCCAAGGAAGACAAGAATGGAATAGATTACTAAGCTCGTATCTATAGAAAAAATGTGGGTGGAAAGGAGGGGAGTGTATTCTTCTTCTTCTTTAAGTCAAAGCAATAGTAAAACTCATTCAACTATTTCGAATGTGATCCTGAGATTGACAAATGACGTGACTTTTGGTAATTTCAATCAACGATTATATCCGTGACAGTATGTGTGCTTAGTTTTATTTCTTTTTTTTTGTTGCTTTCTTCTTCTGTATTTCCTATCAAACTCATACGATAGCGAATAAGGAAGCCATTTAGTTTATCTATCAAGGGAATGAGTGGGGATTTTTTTTTTTTATTTTGGTATTTTTGGGGAAGAGCAGGATGGTGGTACGGCTATTTGGAAGTTGCTAAGCGTAACTGTTAACATGGAAATTGTTTTCTTATTTTTTTTTCTGCAACTTGTTCTTGTTTTTCTTTTAATGGGATTAGTTATTATTATCGATGTAGCAGAAAAAAAAAGAGATATTTCCTTTTTTAGACTATTTTTGTTATTTTTAGTGTACAATGCAAATTTTGGTGATGTGCATTTGCATTTGTAAGTAAATGTATAGAACATGATAAGCTTTCCAATGATTTATTATAAATTATTAAATAAAAAAAAGGACCAAATCGAAATGGAAGTAAACAAATTTTTTTTTTAAATTTTTTTATGAAAATTAATAGCATTCAAAAAATTCCAGATTTTTTTCTAAATGTTATACAAATATGATTGAAGTGAATATTGAAAGCTAAAACAATAAGCTTTCAGACGATATAAAATTTATTATAAGTTGTCATGTAAAAATATTCACAATATGATGTTTAAAGAAAAAAGTTATTTTTTTCGAAATCATTTTTATACATTTTACAAAACATGTAGGCTTTAGTTATGGATTAATTCTGTAGAAGAAAAAAATAAGACTTATTGAAGGTTTAATTTTGTTTGTTTGTGTACTTTTGTATTCAAAAAAATTGACAAAATGAGAAATGCAAATTTTTTATTTAATTCGCTTTCTTATAATATATGTATTGAGCTTCAAAAATTATAAATTATGACATTATCACGTAAAAATTATCGTCCGTAAACCGATTTTACAGACAACCATTTTTTTTTTCTTTGATATTAATAATTGTAACTTGAATAACCTAATCTTAAAGAAAAAACTTGATCTAAAAAATATGGCTGGAATATTTATAAAAAAAATTTAATGCTTAGACAAAATTATTCAGTTTTTTTTATATTTAACCTAAAAGTATATCTACCAAAACTAAAAATCAATTCTTTCATAATAAATATATGATATTTTGAACTCTATAACATAAATCAAGTCATTAAAAAAATGTTAATCAAATTTTATTTTATTCCATAACAAATAAAAATTAATTAAAGTCTTTATGGGAATCAATTTTTTGTTTTTATTATTTTGTTTGTTATGTAATACTTTATTAAAATATAGGTAGATATTTATTACATATTTGTTTAATAAATATATTTTATGTATATATAAAGAATCTCATTAAAAATTTCCAATTAACCAGGCCGACAGCTAATAAACGAATAGTCCGCGTCTGATGCAGTGTTTCATACATATTTGTATCAACTTATGTATATTCAATGGAATTAATTTCCCATTGAAAAGGATTTTTTTTAATATTTGAAACAATATACAAAAAATGACAATCTATGATGTGTCATATTCCTGAATTGTATAACTCAATATAAAAGCTCTTATTAAATACACAAACAAAAAAATGTATTATCATACATAATCTTCTCTCACCTGAAAAAAAAAGGCAAACAAAATAAAGTAGGTAGTTGAGTCCTCCCCAAACTAATTGAACAATCTTCCTCGTCTCTATACTAACCACCAACATTTATACCAATTTTTTTTTTCTGTTGGCCAATATGAATGAAATATGTTTTTCAATTTAATGAAATTAAAATTTTTTTTAAAAGGCAGTCACAAACAGGCAGTCTGGATAAGGGCCAAAAAGTGTTAAAGCTATGACCGCAAAAACCATACAGTAATTTTTAACTTGAACTGAAAAACCAAAATGTGATAAATAATCAAACATTAATAAAGAATTAAAAGCCCATTTTATTTGCCATTAATTTTGGAATGGAAATATACTTTTTTTTTATTTTATTTAATTTATAATATGTAAAAGTGCAATGTTACAAGGACATTAATAAATTGACATACTTGTGGTGAATGAATGTGTGGATGAGGAAATGTGAATTCATTTTGAGCTCTTTGGTTTCTCTGAAAAGCTTTTTTGGTAATTATTCAGTTCACAAAAAGGTTTTAAGTCTTAAAATCAGCTTTTATTTATTTTGTATGGTCATTATTCAAAAAGGCAAGAACAATAAGTAGACAGTATAAATGATGTAAATATATTTGGGGTCACTTTGAAGATTTGGATCATGAAAAAATAATAAGATGCAGAAATAGATTTATGTCCCATATCTATGGTTAAATAGCACAAAAGTACAAAACATCTCTAAAATTCAAATGAATATTACTGTTTTTGGGTCTCAATTTTTTTTTTATTTAAGACCCTTAAATAAGTTTTAGAGTATGTTTCGTTTAATTGAGGTTTGAATGAACTAGGGCATAATCCTTTTTTAGGATTTTTACTTCATTTTTGAATTTAAAATTTTTATTGGGTCCCAAAAATAAATACACTTATAGGTTTCCTGAAATTGATGTAAATATCACATTATATTGATATTGATAGTTAATTTTACAATAAATTCAATTTAAAAAAGCTTATAGTTCTATTGAGTTGAAGTTAATTCAATTTTATCGTAAACCAATTTTTCCAATTATAAAATTTTTATTTATTCTAAAAATATCATATTTTTTCAATAGAAAAACATATCTAGGAAAATTCAATCGAATTTGAGAAAATATAATCTAATTATCTATTAATCAATTTGTTTGTTCAAGAGGGCGGATTTAATCCATATTTATTAATACACAAGGCACATAATATTTCCAGGCTATATTGCGTAAGTACTTCTCAGAATTTTCATGATATAAATGAAAGACAATCAATTGATTAGAAGAGGCGAATTTATTTATAGAAAAATTCCATGGTCACGTAAAAACAAATCGAACTTTATTTCATTTAAGGATTTTAGGTTTTACATACATTCATGTCGACTGTATACATATTGCAAAGATAAGTTTTTTCGAAGTTCCTTAAATAAGTTAAAAGGTGCCCCTAAATTATGAATGTGCTTAATTTTAGTGAAAAACACAATTAAAAATGCTTTTTTAATGTCTTAGCAATTTTGAGTTAGTCAGTCTCCCACCACTTCAACGCTCTACCCTTTTCTTCCATGTTTTCATAATAATCAACTATTTAAAATTTCAGTTATTGGTTTGACATTCTCCCATATTAATCCGTTATTACATAGTTAAAAAAGATAATGGTTCACTGGGGTGTATGTGTAACTTTTTTTTAATTTTTGTTGCTTATAAAAATTTTTGTTTGTAAATAATGTTTCACTTGCCATCGGAAATTTTTTTCAGAACATTTAAATTCATATCGTGAAAGTTCACAAGTTCGTCGCTCCAGTTGCTCTTCTTAATTCATTTTTAAGTTCAAAAATTATTGTTAAAAAAAAACCCTTTTCTAGAAAAACGTGACATATTAACAAATTTCAATTATAAGAAAGAAATCTTTAGGAAGTCTGAACTAAGACATGAAATGTGTTAAATTTCAAGCTAAATATTAAATATTTTGCTACCTGCACAGAGAGAAAATAATGCAAAGACTTCTTTACCTCTGCTATATTTAACTTTATTTCTGGTATATTTAACTAATTTCTGGTATTTTTAACTATGTATGTTATAATTAAGTAAACCAGAATTAAAAATATCTCTGTTGTTATTTTTTCTCCGCGTACTCCCTCCAACTTGCGGAGATGTAAATCATTTAAAAAACTGTAAACAGGGCTAAATTGGAAAATTAATAGTTTGCAATTAAAGCTTAAATTAAAAATTAAACTAGTAAAATTAACAAAATCTAATTATGAAAGAATAATAAAAACACTTGTTATTTTAAAGATTCACAATGATGTTGATAAATTTTATTTTAATAAAAATGAGTCCACGCGTCTAATCTAATATTTGGTGTTTTTGGCAAATTAATTTATCAAAAATTAAAATATTTTTAAAAGTAAACTATTTAAATTAATTTTCTTACATTGAATTAAGCTTTTAAAAGCTAATAAATACAAAATAAAAAGAAAGTGTACCAAAAATCAAAAAAAAATTTAAAATTGGGTTATTTGAAAAATGTTTTTTTTAATCAGTTTTTTAAATCAATTTTTCTGAAAATGTAGCTTTTCAAAAATATGGCTTGTCGTTACTTTCGATTCAAAAAACTTAATTTTAAAATTCCCTCTGAAAAGTCTCCAAAATTAAACTCTGCGTACATGTTTCAAATAAATTTAGCTATTCGTTTAGAAGATTATATCCCCTCAAGAGGACAAACAGATAGCATTATAGAACATCCTTTTTTTTCAGATTTTATTTTCGCATTTTATTACAAAATTGTGTAAACTTAATTTCAAGACTTCTCACATCTATCCAAATGTCAATTATACAGAGCATCACCAGCAAATCGCCTGTGGATCTATATTAAATTTCTATTTATTTTCACTTTGAATTTATTGAACTCATTGTTATTTACCATTTTCCAAAAAAAAAAAAATACATTGCTAAAAGGAACGAAAAATTTATAATTGAATTCGTTTGCCTTATTTGCATTTAAAGGACTTTGAAAGTATTGTTTTGCAATGAATTGATGTAGAAAATGGTGATAAGTTGCAAATTTTATTGCAAGCAATACAACACATCCAAATGCGACTCCAAAATGCATCGAATCTTTTTCAATTACTTTTTTCGTCCTTTTTTTAAATTTCACTCTCAATCTCATTCTCGGTATTTAAGTCTAGACTATTTTTAGTCCTTAGAACTTTCAATATAAAATCGAAAATTTTCAAATTCATGTCCTGTGCTATTGTTGTTGTTGTGATGTTATAGTTGGCTCAATATCGAGGGCGATGTACAAAATAGGAAATTCCTACTGAAAAAAAAAGAAATCAGTTCCATCCTAGCCACGGGGATAGGAGATGAACTCTAGAAAAAGTTTAGTATACACACAAACACACACACATACAATGACTATAACACAAAAAAGGAACAAAATGATACAAGAGATATATAGAATAGAAAGCAAGAGCCCAGTAGCATAGAGTTTTTGATTAAAAAAGTTTCAATTTGGTTCTTTATTGGAATTTTCAACCCCAGAAAATAATTGCTCCGAGTGCAGCTTTAAGAATGCACACACAAACAAAAAAAAAAATAAATACAAACATAGATCTAGTCTAGTATATGCGTGTGATGGCCCTTTTGTGTTTTAAAACAAGGACCAACCGCAATGGACTCTCTATGTTCTTCGCCTGATGGCAAAAAGGGTCTGGGCTGAGCTCCAATTCCATGAAAAATGCGGTTAACCGAGTATGCGACTGAGTATGAAGAGAAAATTTATAGTGGAATTTAATTTAAAGCGAGATGTTGTTAGATTTAGGTGTATTTGTATTTGTTTTTAGTTTTCTCATGAATTTTATCTTCAATTACAAAGTATATACAACGAAGGAAGTGTGAAGCAATTAGCTTAATTCATGTTTAAATGCGATTTTCAATTATTGATACCCCAAGCATAATTTGAAATATGTAGTAGAATGGTTAGAGAAAGGGTAAAGAGGTTTGTGTGGATTTCAATATATCGTGGTTAAACTTTATCATACAACCACACAAAATGTGGTGCCAATTAGGCAAAAGCTAATTAAATTAATTAATAAGTGCGTGAAGTGGCAAAAATAGGATTAGGTAAAATACTCATAGTTTGGAAATTATTAAACACATATATTTTGATGGTTTTGTATGAATTTATACACGAAACTATTTAATAACATAATTTCAATAGTATAAATTTAAAAAAAATATTGGAAAATTTAAATAATAGCACGTTTATACTAATTAGTTAATATTTAGTTTTAATTAGTTGGTTGTAATGGAAAATACAAAAAAGTTGGTACCCGCATAAATACATACTTAATTACAGATTTCATCTGTTGAATTTGGTTAGATAAATGACAGCCTTCAAACTTATTTTTTTTTTCAACAAAATTAATAATTAGGAACATCGTCTGAATGAAAAGTTTAAAAAAATAAAATTTAATGAATGTTTCCGAAAATTGAAAGTATTTTTATTATATTTTTTTTTTAACTCAATTTTACTTAAATGGAATTTTCTTTGAGAGTTCTACTAAAATGACAATTTTTTTTTTAAGTTTAAATGTTATAGATCTTGATGCTTGTATAACGTCATCAAGACAACACATATCAAATGCTTTATGTAGGTCCTCTAAGCAAGGTAATACAACTTTGAAAATATGACAGGCCTTAAGAAAGAGCACGTACTGATTTTCTTTTCATAAATTTTTATAACAAAAATTTAATAAAATTTGCAAAACAAAGTATATGTATTGTTTTGTGCATATCTTAGTGCTATAATTATAATATGGTATGCAACAAAATCCGTAACACCCTCAAAATCTGGACTTAGGGCCAAAAACAGTTTTTTTTGAATTTTCATCCATTGCAAAAATTCGTAAAATCAAAATGTACAATAATTTGAAATCATTAAATTTTGTTTAATTATTTTACGAAAACAGTGCATTAACGATCCTTTTTTTTTTTAGGTAAGTATGAAACTATTGCCTTTTTCCCAATAATCATTTTTAACAAAAAACAAAACCGACTTCCATGGCTGAAACTGGGTTTTATGGTTTTTCTAATAGTTCCTATGGCCCGAACTGAACGAAATTGAAATGGGACCAGATGGCAGCCACCAGCTTTCTAATACAAAAAGAATTATCAAAATTGGTTCACTCAGTCCAAAGTTATGAGGTAACAAACACAAAAAAAAAGTCGGTAAAGCTTGGAAGTCGGTAAAAACATGCAAACAACATAATTTATATAACCATTTAAGCTAATTTTTTTATGCTCATAGAACTAAAACCAAGACAATCGGACTTTCCTGTGAATAGTTTTGCATGAAAAAACACTTTATTATTTGAAAATAATAATTGTCATAGCAAGTTTCGGGAATATTTTTGTTTGAGAAAAAAATTAGGTACAATTTGTTATCTACGATTGATGCTTATGGACATTTTCCTTTGAAAATCAATATTAGGTGAAAACAACAAAATTTTGTATGTAAATCCAATTTTTCATTTTTTTTTTGAATTATTTGGAATTATATACATTCAAAAATTATGTAGATAAATAATAATTACAACAAAATTTCATAGCAAGCTTATAGTTTAATTAATTTTTTAAAACTTAGGGTAAAAGCGGGTGAGATGGCGCACTTTAAATATCTTGTACATTTATTGCTCTAAAAATGTATGAAAAATATTTTTAGTTTTCTTTAAATATTATAAATCGAAGTAGCCAGTATTCGTTTCTTTGTCTGTGATACAAAAAATAAAAAAAAAAACGTGTGTGTACACATGTACACGCGATTGAAGTTATACTTCTCACTCATGGGGTCTTCGTTTGGTTAAAAAAAATCCATTTATACTTATACAATGTAGTACAGTCAAAAAACTGATTTTGACAGTTTTTACCTTAGATAGGCAAAAATCATTTTTGTAGATCTGGATTATTTGGCATATTTTATGTCGTTTTGTATGATGATTGAAAAGAATCACTCCATTTTTGTTTAATTTTTAATTTTTTCACGACGAATTTGGTGGTGGAGTGACTTGACGATAGTTATACATGTTTTTGTTTTATTAATAATACTAATAATAACACATTTGTTTGTTTTGGGGAGCATGCAAACGGACCTATTAGAGCGTTCCCATTGACAAAACCATCAGCGACAGAAAAACTCTAACGAAAAGATATAAACGAATACAATGAACAACAGAAAACGCTCCTCCAGATTTATATACATATTATACACATCTACACCCAATCATACATTTTCAATTCTCAACACCTGTATGAATATTTATGAAATACTGAAGGATCATTTCATTTCCTCCCCAAGTACTGAAAAGACTGAAAACCTATTTTTAACGCGTATTAAGACTTTTTATATTGGAATTGGTAAAAAAAATTAAAACAAATAGGAAAAACAACATGCTTCCCATTTTCTGATCCACACCTATTGTTATCATATTCATATTCCTATTCCTAAGTGTGGAAAGTTCAAATATCTGGGGTCTATGATTAAAGCTACTTGTGATGACGATATCAATAATCGCGTATAAGCGCCAGGGTGAATGAAGTGGTGGGAAAATTAAGCTGTCTTCGAAAAATGCCCCTAAGCTGAAAGGAAAGCTCAACGCTTCGGTTGTGCGTCCAGCACTCACATAAGATTCACAATGTTGGACAATCTACAGAAAGTAACCAGGAGTAACAAAGCTTGATCGAATTAGAAGTACGAAGATCGGAGGAAGTCTTCATGTTAAAAATACCAACTCCCAAAAAATTTAACACGACCGACTCGTTCGTATTGCCATGTTCAAAGGAGAGATACTGAGAACCTTGTTAAAAGGCAGTATCATACAACGTTCCAATACGGATTCAAAAGAAGTTAGCATAAACACTTTTTTTCACAAACAAATGCCTCAGAAACAAAACAAAACTGGGAGGCTTGCCACCGATTTCTGAAGTCAACCCGGCAAACTCCACAGGCGGATCACTACTGTGCAGCAGATACGTGGGAGAGTTATGATGTTCTGCACGACTTCGAGAAAACAGAGGCGAAGAAAAGCAAGTTGAAAGGAATCTGATTTAAAGAAAATATTTATATCTTTATATACATATGGATATACAAATATATAGGTACCTGTTTACCATTGAGAATTTTATTTTCTTGAGAGTTTGTTTTTTGTTTCATATTTATATTTATATGAAATCATTCCAAAAAAAAAATAGCGTTCAATAGGAGTAAGAGGAATTAAAAAATGATGAATGAACTTGCCGGACAGACCATCGTAGGGTCATGTAAAATAAACTGTTTATCATTCGTCGTGTTAGCTGTCATTTTTGGTGAGATTTCTCAAAACAAGGTGGCGCTAGTTTGACTACGCCCTTCAAGCAATCGAGTCCGACCTGGGACCGAATCGGCTCCAAAGAGAGTCCGAGCTCGGCCTCGAAACGGGCTCCATCGCGGCTCAAATTAGTATGGAAATTATAATCACCGCGGAGCCGATTGCGTGCTCTCTAGGTTTTTTTCTTTTTTCGCTCAAAAGTTGAACTCTTTTTAACATCCCCGGGCAAAGAGTTGGACGTTTATGGTTTTTTCATGAGCTGCTTTTTACTTACTTTTTTATTTTTTTTTATTCTTTTCAAGTTCATCAGTGGAACTATTTGTTTAGGGCCAATCATAATGAATGCCTGAATTTTTGCATCGAAAGAAAAAAAAGATTTTAAAAGGCATTTTTTTATATGTAATTTGAGGGCCCGTCGCGCGACTGCATTCTGTTCACTCGTTCTTTGGCGATTGGAAAGAAAATTTTTTGACAGCTCTCATTTCAAGCCATATCTACCCAACTAGCACAACAGCTTCTATAAATTGAAATCTCGCAGGTTCTACTTTTTATACAGCTTGTATTGAGCTTGCTTCAGAATTTAACTGTTTATAGAAGTTCGAATTTGTTTAACAACTTCTAATAAGTTGTTTAAATACTATTAAAGAAACTTAAACGAAGAAAGTTTGTTTTTCTTATAAGCCTGTTTAATGAATTTAAAGAAGCTTTACAGAAATTACCAAGTTTTGTATTTGATTTTTGGTTTTGATATTAAATAATCTAGCTCGGACACTTTTTGGTTTTGACATTGAATAATTTAGCTCGGACATTTTTTTCTTTGACATTTCTGCTATTTGAAGTGATTAAGTTTTTGATTTCATTAATGAATATACTAAGATGGCCGAGTGGGTAGAGTGGTGGACTACAACCAAGCAGATACGAAGTTCGATTCCTGGGTGTGGTAATAAAATTATATACTTTTAAAATTATTATTAACGGCCATATTATTCACTCTGGATTTAGTTTGGATTTAAGTTAATTTTAAATCCAATCCATTAAATCTGAATTTCATAAATCCAAGGATTTAATTTTTTGGTCATATTATTCACTCAAAAAAAATTATGTGTTTATTCAATAATTTTTGTTTATTTTTCCTTCACATAATACGTGAAAAAACAAACGAACACTGTGAAAATTAATTTTACATCTGGATTTATAAAGTTAAACAGACCTCCAGAGAGCAGTTTAAATTTGTTTGGATTTAACGAGATTGGATTTAAAAAATTGGATTTAAGATTGGATTTAAGTAGTGAATAATACTACGTTTCCACCTACCCTAAATCCGAGATTTAGCTAAGTAGATTTAGTACAAATCTCGAGTTTTATTCTAAATCTCGGATTGAAAGTGGGTGAAAATCTTAGATTTGGGGTAGCTGAACCCAAATCTGAGATTTAGCGAAGTAGATTTAAAATAAATCTCGAGATTTATTCTAAATCTACTTAGCTAAATCTCAGATTTAGCGTAGGTGGAAACATAGTATATTAGGCGTTTTTTATTATGACTAGATCCATATAGATCATTAATTTAAACGTATTGTAACAACTACATGAGATCTTGCAAGATCACGATTCGTGATCCTGATGAAAAGCAAGATCACGATTCGTGATCCTGATGAAAAGCAAGATCTCATGTAGTTGTTGTCATACGTTTTAATTAATGATCTATATGGATCAAGTGATAATAAAAAACGGCTATTATTGAATTGGATTTATTTTTGACATTGTTTACATCTAGATGTATTTTTTAAACTAGTGAATAATATGGCCGTAATAGATATACTAAAAACTAATGGAATGTTATATATAATATCAGATCAAAAGATAAAATTCATGATTTAAACCCAACTATCACAACAGCTTCTATAAATTGAGATCTCGAAGGTTCTGCTTTGTATACAGCTTGTATTGAGCTTGCTTCAGAATTTAATCGCTTATAGAAATTCGGACTTGTTTAACAACTTCTAAAAAGTTGTTTAAATACTGTTAAAGAAACTTAAACGAAGAAAGCTTGTTTTTCGGATAAGCTTGCTTAGTGAATTTTTAGAGGCTGTACAGAAATTACCAAGTTTTTATTATATTTTTGGTTTTGATATTGAATAATCTAGCTCGGACACTTTTTGGTTTTGACATTGAATAATTCAGCTCGGACATTTTTTTCTTTGACATTTCTGCTATTTGAAGTGATTAAGTTTTTGATTTCATTAATGAATATACTAGGATGGCCGAGTGGGTAGAGTGATGGACTACTACCAAGCAGATACGAAGTTCGATTCCTGGGTGTGGTAAAAAAATTATATACTTTTCAAACTATTATTAATAGATATACTAAATACTAATGGAATGATATATATTATTTTATTTTTTTAATTTCGATAAGACATGTATTATACAAGCTCCATGCCCAACAACCTTACTAAAGTTTAAAAGAAGCTGAAATGTAGCTTTTGTAATACCTTAACCGAAGCTGAAATGTTAGTTGGGAAACCAGTTAAAAAAGAATTCTTTTTTGTTTGTGTAAGTTTTTGTTTAATTTCGATAAAAAATGTATTAAAGAGCTATACAAGGTCTTCCGAAGCTATCTGTCAAATCTCAAAGCTTCGGTAGAGCTTCGGTAAAGCTTCGTTTAAGATCCTTATCAAACTTGTAAAACGTTCTCCTTTTTCCATGCCCAACAACCTTACTTAAGTTTAAAAGAAGCTGAAATGTAGCTTTTGTAATACCTTAACCAAAGCTGAAATTTTAGTTTGGAAGTTTAGCACTGGTATAAGGTCCATAAATGTTAAAATAGCTTAATCCATACTTGAACCAAAGTCGATCCACGGCTAATCCGCTGAAATCGGTGAGTTATACTACGTTTCCACCTACGCTAAATCCGGGATTTAGCTAAGTAGATTTAGCATAAATCTCGAGTTTTATTCTAAACCTCGGATTGAAAGTAGGTAAACATCCTAGATTTAGGGTATCTCAACCCAAATCTGAGATAAAGCGAAGTAGATTTAAAATAAATCTCGAGATTTATTCTAAATCTACTTAGCTAAATCTCGGATTTAGCGTAGGTGGAAACATAGTATTAAATTCCTGATCCGATGTATAAACGTGGTTCAGTCTTGATTCAGGAAATTAACTTGCTGATTTTGGATGACTAAGTGTGGTTCAACTTTGGTTCAATCATAGATTGGGCTATTTTAAAATATATGGACCTTGAAACAGTGCTAAATCTAAGCTCTACTATCGATTTCAGAAGGTAAAAGTTGATGAACGACGTATTAAATATTTGTAATGTACCTAAGAAATATAAACGAATATTTGTTAGAGAAAAATAGAATGCTTTAAATTAGTTGACATCCTTAAGTTGTTTACATTTCTTCTTTATTAGGTTTTGAGCAAGCGCGTGTAGAGATAAAAATTGTCGCGCGTGATCTACGTACGGGCTTAGCTTCAAAAAGAAACTTGGCAGCACTTTTAATACATACTTAACGAATCTTTTTCACGTTCAGATGTCTCTCAGAACAATTGAGAGATTTAACGATACCGATAGCCAATGCAAAATGTAAACAAAAAGCGAGAACAGTTACCTACATAAGATGGCTGCAGTGGAATTTTATTTTTGTTCCGATTGTTTTTTGGGTTTTATTGGTAAATATTATTTTGTTTTTAAACCAAAGTTTCTGTTAAATATAAATTTATGGTGTTCCAACTAATTAATATTCTCTGTGATGGTGAATAGGTGCAAAAAAATAGTTTTGGGCATATTGAATTGTCAATTTTGTAAAAAATAGAAGAAATGTGAAAAAAAGGAGTATAATATGAATAATTTTAGGAAAATTTCAAATAACTAATGTTTCGTATAAATTTTATAAAAAAACGAGAACACGACAAAAGGCAATCGCTCTTTATCGTTGTCCTACCTACATGTTTACAAAACTTGCGCCACATATCATATTCATTGTACCAAAATCAGCAGCTACATTGGATCTTTGTATTCATGAGCAAATCGAGTAAGTTTATTTTATTTAAATTTCTTTTTCAATTTCCCCATTATTGCCGTTTCTATGCATGCATTTTCATTTTATCAGCCTGTTCGTCGACGTCTTCGTTGTTTACATTCATGTTTACGGTAAAAAAAGTTAACTAGTAAAAAAAACTGTTTCAATTTTGAAAAGTAGATGGCGCGACTTTGGTTGCAAATAGTATAACAATAACTAGCTATGTGGCGCTAGTTGCTAATCCTTTTGACAGTTCTTGTCAAAAAGTAAAATTTCATACCCATCGAGCCATAAGAAGTATAACTTCAAAAATTCAAAGCAAATCATGTGATGATTTTTTTTCGAATTTTTTTTTCGCTCTTTTTTTTTGTTCCGATATTTTGTGAGTCGATGGGATCTTAGATGCCCTTGATACACCAATACATACAAGAGAGTATAAGTTATGCATTGCATGTGAAATCTGAGCTCTAGTTATATCTGCTTTTTATGGGTGCTTACGAATAGGAATTAAGCGAATAAAGGTGATATGGCGCAGTTTTTTGCGGGTGAAATGGCGCATTCTGTACTAGATGTTTTTACTTGAGTGTAATGCTAGCATGTACCATATCACCCTCAAAAATTTTTTTTAAGTAATTCAGCCAAGTTAAAATTTTCATTAAAACACAAAATTTAGAATGAGGTAGTATAAGTGAATTTTTTAAACGTTTGTATTGACATAATTTGTATCTATTGCTTCGTTGACATACAAAACATTCTTTTAACTTAAAAAACTGTTAAAAACTAAACAGCTAGCTTCAAATTTAAAGGAAAATCAACTCCAGCATTCTTATAAAAAAAAGACGACTAGTTGCAATCTATTATATGGCAATGGCATGTATTGGTGGTTGACTACTGCACATCTTCAAAAATTTGTGCAATTAATGTGGCAATAGAAACCTAAAACAAGCTCATGCACCATCTCACCTACCCCATAGGGGGAGATGGTTTTTTTTTTTTTAACTTTTTTGCTATATTAATTTAAAAATATAAATTGAAAACATAAAATTCTGTAAAACAAATAATACGTTGCATATTAAATATAGAACATTTTTGCATTGTTAGAAATGTGAAATGTGGTTTACTTTGAAAAATATTCCAAAAACAAAAAAGGTATGCCATCTCACCCGCTTTTACCCTATTTTAAAAAAAATATTTTTTTTGTAACGGCTCTAGCGATTTTATTTTTTTTTTTTTTCAAAGTCCATCTTAGTGCAAAAAATCAAGTTGCTTACTTTTTTTGGAGCACAATTTTATTTTTTTTAAATTTTATTTTGGTATATTTGGTATATTGTATTCAAACAATTTTCAAGCTCAAAGCAATTTGAACTCTAAGAGCAAGACTCAATTGAGTATTTAATTTATGTGATTTTTGTTTTATTTTTTTTTAAGTTATTTAATCTGCAAACTAAACTATGTTTTCTTAAAAAATTAGAAAAACTATAAACGTAATTTTATAATTTTTAACTAAAATTGAAAACTGACTTAGTTGCAAGCTGAAATTTATCAAAACATTTTTGAAAATTTTTCAAAAATTTAAGACCATTCATTTATCATTCCAATTTGATTTGATTATGAGCAATTTAATTTCCTGAAAGAGATCCGATAGTTCTTTCTTCTTTACAACTTATTACAATGTTCTTTTTTCCAGAAACATAAACATAAACATAAATGATCCCCATTACAAACAATTTCTTTTACTTGAAATTATAATAACTTAAAAGCAACATTATGCGCTTTCATTATGAAAAGTGCATAGGTGCGTTTATACTACTTAGTCAAACATAAAGCATATTTTTCAAGCCATTAACTTTATTTCTCAATTTTCTGTTGTGAACTTAATCTATGTATAGAAATGTATCTCTCTCTCTCTCTGGTCTTGTGTCTATAGATATTTTCTAAGAAAACTTTCAAGATATGCATATTAAAATTGTTCTTTTTTTTTGTTGCGAATGAATATAATTATTATCTCCTAATTTGCTCCGTTAGGAACCCATAAAAGCTGAACGACTCTAAAATTCTTAAGAAAATTTCACTTCCCTATCATCATCTTCTATACACTCTTCAGCCCCCGCCAAACTCATGCCCATGGCCTTTCTTTATTCGTCGAATATACTATATAAAAAGCCATACAAGCAAATTACCTAATTTTTTCATGACAGAAAAGCATTACCATTATACATTTTTCATTCATAAAATTTATTCAAGCTCTGTCTGTGCACAGTGTGTATCAGAACACATACACATTCAAAGTGAAAATACCAACAGCAAAAAAAAAAAAAACTATATAACGACTTTGAAAAAACATCACTGAGATCCTTTCAGTGAAAACTGCACGCATATTATTACTCTGCCTTCTCTACTCTACTCTGACAAGGATACACATCCTTGACTTGAAATATGCACATAATAACTGACACAAACAGATGGAGGGCAACTTCATACCAACCTTCATACAAACCTTATTATAGTCTTGCAAGTTCCATAACGTTATTAAAAAGGGAATGTTTCTTCTTCTTCTTCTATATTCATCTTGATCTCAAAGCTTGTGCTGATAGTGTGCTCTCCATACCAGCCCTCATCCATTAAGCTCTTTTAGTTTTCTTCTGACTTCTTTGTTTTTTTTTTCATAAGTTTAGTAGTTGTAGTTTGAAATTTTTGGAAAAGAATGAAAGCAGACGAAAAGGCGGAAACGCCGGAACCAAATGAGCTGTATATTTAGCTTATTTAGCTATTAGTTTGTTTTTTTATTTTTTTTTTCACTTTATTTTATTTAAGTTTTCGTTATGCTCCAAAAATTATTGAAAAACATAAAAAAAAGGTGAGGAAAAGAATACATAAAAGTTTCCAAAACTACACACACAAAGAAATAGCAATAAGAAATCTCGTTTGTAGCATCTAAAAGCATTATCCTTAAATTTTCGGATTTAAAATTACCTTAGAACAGGAAGAACAATACTACAATTGGATGACGGGACTAGCATTATTATCCAAACATGGATGAAAATGAATGACTGAAAATATTAGTATAGCAGAGTTTTAGACTGGGAAGTAAAATTTTTAACATTTTGTCAGGTTGTTAGGTAGTTGTTGTTTTTTTTTTTTTTGTTTTAGGCAATTTGTCAACCTTTTGTTTCCTCTTTATACAACATAGTGTATGGTAATATTTTTATAATTTTTTTTATTTTAAATAAAAATTTAATGACACTTTAAGGGTCAATCTCTGTAATTAATTATTAAAAAATAAGCTATATTTTTTATAAGCTATATTTTCTTTTGTTTTGCAAATTGTCGAAATAATTTTTAGAATTTTGTAATGTTTAGTTAAAAATAAGGCTTTTTTGTGAAAAAAATTAAATTTGAAAAATTTAAAGAAAATTATAAGCAAAATTTATTTTCATATTGATTTGCTCTTTTGCATTCGCAAATTTCATCGAAAATAATTAACTGATATCTTTTTGAGAATCAAGTTTTTTAAATTTGTTTTGATCTTTGTTTTTCAAGTGATTTTAGCATCAAAATATGAACATTGAATAAAAAATCAACAAATAAAGAATTCCTTGGCTTTTTTGGTTTTATTTGATAGCCTCTTTATGATGTTCGAGATAGAATTTGTGTCTAAATCACTTATGTCAGCGTGGGTCACTATGGTGTATACGTATTTTTTTTACTTGCGATATAGGTACTATAGGGCAAGTTTAGGATTCGTAAAAAAATCGAACTCGAGATAACAATTTTACATGACATTACGATGATGGAGAATGCCAAAAAAGTGGCTCCGGCAATTCTGTCTGTCTGTCCGTCCGTCTGTATGCACCTCGAGCTAGAGCCTAAACAACTAGAGCGATTCTCTCCAAACTTGGTAGATAACAGTCTTAGGCGATTCCCTAGAGGGGAAATTGAAATTTTTTTTTAGGGCCAAAACTAACGGTACGATGTCATATAACAGAAATAGAAAAGTAATTTTTTTTTCAAAAACGGCTCTAACGATTTTGATTAAAATGTGTAGTATTACACATAAGAACCAACTTTTGCAATAAAAAAAATATTTTTCGGACCATTATTAACGGTACCTGCCATAGAACGGTTTTTTTGGTTTCTGAATATCTCGTACAATACTAAACTGATTTCAACGAAAATTTAAGAAAATTTTCAAAAAACACATTTTTAGATTTTTAAAAAAATTTTTTTTGAAAAATCAATTTTTTGAAAACGGGTTGGCGAAAAATTTTGAAATTTCGTTTTTATATTTAAATTAATTATTTCTTAAAAATGGCATATTAACTTATTTTTTGAAAAATGTTGTAAGATTTTAATATCTAAAAAATTATTTTTTTTAAAAAACGGCTCTAACGATTTTTGAAATTTTTTTTCTAAAAATTCTTTTTTATATAAGGAATAAAATGGCATTCTTAGTTTTTTGTAAAAGACCAATTAAAACGGTGTTTAATTAATTTTAAAAACAGATTTTACTTCTTTTTTTAACTTCTTGAAAATATCAATATTTAAATTTTCTCTAATTTTCTTGAATTAAAACCTTTAACATAAGAGTTAATTTTAGCATAAGAGCAAGTACGTGCGACCCCAGTCGTGCATTTTATTTTCTATGGACAACAAAAAGAATTAATAAAACACTTTTATCTTGGCATATCGAACCAATTGATTTTTGATGAAAATTTTCTGTTCTAATTAATAGAGAGCTCATCACTGTACCGGACGAAGTCATAAAGATTGATTTCGCAGATAAAAAGAGTTAAATAAATACGCTGATTGAAATTGACTTGATATTTTAATAGAGATCTCGAAAAAAAAACACTTTTTGACTTTGCTTATATAAGAAACCTTATTAATGTTTTGATTAGCTTTTAGCCTATCCGATCAAAACTGGTTGGTCAAAATTTTATGAGTAAGGTATAAAATTATTTCCAACGATATTTTTAGTTTTCTCTCTTTCTTTAATAGATTCTAGAGATTGTTTCTTTTAAATTTACATTCATTTAAAGAAACAATTTTGAATATTTAAGCAATTTTTTGTTTTAGTTCAAAAACATCCGATATATTTGTTTTTAAATCTAACCAAATTTTGAATTTTATTCATCGCATTGCAAATATTTTTTTAATTTGTTTTTTTTTTGCATTGAAAACATTTAAAGTCTTTTCCTTTATTCACGTTTTTGAATCTAACGGGACTTGTAAACGGTGTTTTGCATGCAGTTAAGTACATAATTGAATATTTTGTATGTTACATATTATGCAATGACATGAGCGTGTTATTGATGCCAATAAAAAAAAACTTGAAATTAATTAAATACCACAATCAATTTGGATATGTGTTATAAACTGCTCATGCTCTTAAAATACACAATTGAAAGTTCAAAAAATTTCAAAAAAAATGTATTAAAATGTATAATTTGAACTTCTTTGTTTTGGTTTTGTTTTCTTAGCTTTGAGGTTTTTAGTTTAACTTTTTTGAAAAACGTTGCCAGTTTTTTATTTAAACCAAACGATTTTTTTTTTTTTTTTAATCATCTTCATCATAAAAAAAAGGATCACAACAAAAACATTACTGTTAAAAAAAGAGCCAAGTTCTCCTATGTTGAAATTATGCTGGCACAAAAAGTATTGAGATATAAAAGTGTACCAAGTTCTAAAGTTTGGGTTCAAATTCGTATCAATAAAATTTTGATTGTTTACTTGACAATTTTTCTTTTAAATACCGATTTTTAAAGTTATTTCAAAAATTTGCCAAGTAAACAATCAAAATTTTATTGATACGAATTTGAACCCAAACTTTAGAACTTGGTACACTTTTATATCTCAATACTTTTTGTGCCAGCATAATTTCAACATAGGAGAACTTGGCTCTTTTTTTAACAGTAATGTTTTTGTTGTGATTTCACTACTTTTTGCAAGGTATGGCTGTAGAATTGAAAATCTCTATATTTGATGAAAATGGGCAGTTGCCACGCCCCCTGGTTGAAATTCTCAAATTTTAAATTTTTTCCTTTGTATAAATTACCAGCTTTACCATTCTACCAAATTTCAAGATTCTACGATAATCAGAAGTGCTCTATAATAATTGATGAAAATTCAGTGAAAATGGGCGGTTGCCACGCCCCCTGGCTAAAATTCTCAAATTTTAAATTTTTTCCTTTGTATAAACTACCAGCTCTACCATTCTACCAAATTTCAAGATTCTACGATAATCAGAAGTGCTCTATAATATTTGATGAAAATTCAGTGAAAATGGGCGGTTGCCACGCCCCCTGTCCAAAATTCTCAAATTTTAAATTTTTTCCTTTGTATAAACTACCAGCTCTACCATTCAACCAAATTTCAAGATTCTACGATAATCAGAAGTGCTCTATAATATTTGGTGAAAATTCAGTGAAAATGGGCGGTTGCCACGCCCCCTGTCCAAAATTCTCAAATTTTAAATTTTTCCTTTGTATAAACTACCAGCTCTACCATTCAACCAAATTTCAAGATTCTACGATAATCAGAAGTGCTCTATAATATTTGATGAAAATTCAGCGGAAATGGGCGGAAATGGGCGGATGCCACGCCCCCTGAATTGAAAATCTCAAATTTTCGATTTTTTCCTTTGTATACACCACAAGTCCTATCACCGTGTAAAATTTCAAGTTTCTACGTTAACGGGAAGTTCTCCATAATTTTGATGATCTGTCAGTGAGTGAGTGAATCAGTCAGTCAGTCAGTCAGTCAGTCAGTCAGTCAGTCAGTCAGTTACGGTTTTTGCGATTTTTGAAGCCCTATATCTCAGGAACTACTCATCGTAAGAGGCTGAAATTTTGTGAGGAGTTTTGTTTCGACCAGCTCAACAAATGTAGCGAGTTTGAAATTTCTAGCATCTTTGGTGTGGAAGTTAGAGGGGGGTCGAAAATGGCCTGAGTTGTTTCCTGTAAATAAGGGTGTAGTGCCAAAGTTGCTAGAGAACTTGGCTGGGCACTACCGTGCCCCTTGATATAATGTTTCATACATCAAAACTACTACTCTTATTCAATGAAGTAAGTAAATTCATTTCTGTCTTAAGTTTTATTTGTTACTTTAAAAAAAAGATCAAAAACTCATTTTTTTAGGCCTGAACCTGAAAAATTGCAAAATTTATTTTTTCGGTATTCATTAGAATTTAGGAGAACTTGACATTTTTTTTATTGTATTATCTCAAAACTAGAAATTTTTAGCTTTAAATTCCTGTTTTTAAAACTCCAATACGACCATCTTTTATGGCATAATAGGATAATTAAAGCTTTGTAATTTTTCCCTGTTTAAAGTACCTACGAGTATTGTGCGTTTTTGTATATATTTCATTTTTTTTTTACTGAAAATAAAAGCAATAGGCACTCATTGCAGCATTTTATTTGAAGAAATGATAAAATATTACTTGAATTGTCCTCAAACAGAGTCTGTTACTTCGTTTGTCATTAATGTTTGACTTTTGGTAGAATTCCGGAGATAAGTATTTAGTTCTCGGAAATACCCCATAGGGAAGAATTCTGTATATTTTATGTTTCTATTCTTTTTTTTTTTTTTTATTTGGTTTTCTCTTTAAGATCTATTTATGTGTGTATATAAAAACTTTATTCCTGTCATTTTGTGATTGCTTTTATTTCCTTTCAAAAGAGATGCGGAAACAAACAAAAATGACAGAGATGTTTTTTGTTTCGTTTTGTTCTTTTTTTTATTGAACTTTTTTTACTGACCTATTTCAAAATGTTTTAATCTTATTAAAGGGGATGAAAATTTTCGGCATTAAAAATATTATGAAAGCTGCACAGTTTTCAAATTAAATAAAAGGTGTTAAAAAACATTTTTGCATTCATTTCATGAAAAGAAAGGTAATTTTTCCTCAAAAAGGTGTAAATGCTTGCATACAAAAAAAAAAAAAAAAATACCTTAAAAAAACATCTTAAGATAGTTAATAAGTTCAAATTTTGGTAATTTATTTATGAGGATCAAAGTAACCTAAAATTGGTCCTTGAATTTTATAATTTTTCATTTCACGTCAACTAATAACCATAGCTTTAACTGTAAAACACCTCTAGTAAAAGAAAAAAAAGAATGTTTCAAAAAAGCTTTTAACCTTGTCGCTGACATTGCATGACGCCAATTCAATCTCATCTTCATCATCATCACACGACAACCTGTATGCAAATGACTTGGTGAAGAGGCGAACACAAAATAAAAATCCTTTAACATTCCTTCACGCAAACACATATTCACCTGCTGACGACGACGACGCCAACAACGACAAAAATGCTTTCACGCTTGAATTTCAAATTCAAAAGGATGTTATGATGAAAGACGCGTCACCGCACGTACTTCCCCTTAATTCAGCTCGAGTCCCTCTCAATGCGTTTCTTTTTTTTTTTTTTGTATTCATTCTTCAATTCACTCTTTTTTTTTGGATTGCACTCAAAAATGTTTCTTCTTTTTTGCATAATTTTGCTGCTTTTGCAAGACGCTTTCCAGGACAAATGAGAATAATGTACTAAATCCTTGTGCTAGAGAGTATGTCATCCTTATACAACTACTATAGAAGTTGGATAGTATAAAGCGCTTCGGGGGTTAATCCTTGCAAGAACTTCTTTCTACCCAGAATTTACTATCACCCTTCTGAATTTTATATATGTATGTATTTCTTCACTAGATGGCGCTGTTGATCCGAAAAAATGCAGACTATTGCTCAGGTATTCATGTGCAAAATGTTTTCATTGCATTATGTAATTGTAATTTTGTCATTTAAATGAGACATGTCGGTGAAAAAACTGTGAAAGCATCCTTTCATGTATTCAAATAGTTCTATGTTATGTTGGTATGTCGCTATCCTTTTAGATAGAAGAGATGGATCTTTTACGAAGAAAGTATGCCAGATGATTTGTCATGATGATGATGTCTGCTGCATATACATATTCTAATTCGATGGAAGAGCGGATAAGTGTAATGCATTTGAATTTGTTTTATATTCTTCTCAGTTTTTTTTTTTTTTTGTCCTGTTTTGTTGCCATAGCAGATATCTAGCTGGTGTTTCCATTTATGTAAAACTAAAATTGCACTTAGAGTGCCCATGGCATTGTTGGGATTCTTTCTTGATATAAAGAAGTAGTGGTAGATGGTTGCGTTTGGTAGAAGAATCTTAAGGATTTTTATCCCCTTCTCTCGAAATAAACTAGATCCTTTTTAAATTTGATAAAGTAGGTGATTGTGAGAGTGCCTTTACCAGAACATGATAAATGTTTTTTTTTCTATGGAAAAAGGGGTATCTTTTTCAGGATATTGCAATATTTGTAAAAATTTGATGTTAAATTAAAACAATTTTAAATTTAGCACTAGAAAATTAAACAAAAACAAAAAATGTAGCTTTAACTTTCTTACCACATTCAGCAATGTTTTTATTTCATTTAAATGTATGCTAACCCATCTAATACAAAACTCAGCCAGGGTTGTAAAAAATATTTTTTTTTTTTTTAACATTTTCGGACCCAGCGTTACTCTCATGTAACATATTAAAAAAAAAAAAAAAACTCGTAAAAAATATTCCATTAAATAATTTTTTAAATTTCGATGGCTTAATTGAAAGATAATAATGCCTAGTTACTGGATTATTACAAAAAGTTAGTCAAATATCATACTTTTAATTTTTTTTATCAAAAAAGGGACTGAAATTCACATCTTTGCACATTTTTTTTTTTTTGTTACTATTATGCATATATGGTCTTAATTTTTGGCTTAGAAGAAGTAGCATACAATATTCTTCCATAAAAAGTTATTTTCTCAGTTGACTGACTTTTTTTGGTGGTCATAAGCAGTGCATGTAACTTACATGTAACATGAGAATAACACATTAGTTTTGCTATTTATTACTTTGGAAAATAACTTTTTGCTATATTGTGATGTTTTTGACACGATAATACTGAAAAAACATTTTTTAATATTGATTTTCATAGCTTGGGTTTGAAAGGGTTAATGCATTTGCTTTTCATTACAAATTAAAAAAAAAAATATTCATTGCAAACAAAAAATGTTTGTATTAAGAAAAAAATATTTGTTGCAACTGAAAAAAAAATTTGCATTAAAAAAAATATTTATTGAAACTGCATTGAGAGTAAATTTTTTAAAAAATAAAAATTTTCTGTGTGTGCATTAAATGTACCTATATTTTTTTTTTTTTTAATATTTGCAATTTTCTTAAAATTTTGGCTATTTGACCATGAAAAATTGTTCAATATTACAGTATTAAAAGCTGATGTATGGTCAAATACCCAAAATAGTAAGAAATTCGACGAATAAAAAAAAAAAAAAATATTTAATGCACACATTTTGCATTGAGTTTTTTTTTTGTTTTAATGCTTTTACATTTGCATATTTTTAATGCAAAATATTTTTATTTGCAATAAATATTGTTTTCTAAGCAATTTTTTTTTAATTGCATTAAATATTTTCTTCTTTTTTTTAATTGATATTTTTACAACCCCGATAGTGTCACTGTTTTTTTTTCATGGCCACTTCGGTGAATAAAAAAATGAAGAAATATTGAAGAAAACACTGTTTCACTGTTAAATTCAGCTCGTTTCTCACTGTTGGTTATCAGTCCAAATTATACATAAAAACACTATAAAAATACCTAAGTTACATAATTTATTTTAATGTAAATATAGTTAATTATTCGGAGTGTCTCAGTCTTGGAAATGGTAACGGAGTTACGAATAACAGAGTTACGAGCTACAGAGTTACGGCCGTCAAAGTTACTCGAAACCGAAGTTACGAAAAACTAGAGTTACGAATTCTAAAGTTATGTTAAGCTATGACATGTGATTTTTGCGTTGGCAACAATTGCGAGGAACGATATGGAATTATGGAAACATAAATAAGAGAATATCGATTCTCATTGGTTATTTTAATAGATTTTAACGAAAATGGGTGTGGTTTAATCTTTTTATGTAAAAAACAACTCCATTCCTTGTTTATTTATTTGACACAGGATAAGTTAAAAATCAAACAAAAACCCCACCCCACCACACCAAAATAACGTCTGTAAAAAAAAGGGGTGGTTTAGTTATTATTTTAATATAAATAATAACAAAGTGGGTATTACAAAATACGCTATGAATAATTATATTAATTAATAGAAAAAAAAATACGTATTTGCAATATTAGTTGGACAAATAAGAAGTTAAATTCAATTATGTCCCCCAAACTTACATAAGTATACTTATGTTTTTTTTTTTCTATTTCAAAGTTTTTGCGATCTTCTCACAAAAAAAAAAACCATATATGTATATCTATACCTATCCAATCAAAATTTTACAAGATTAAATAACACCCATTTTTGCTTTACTCATTTAGTTCTGACCAATGAGAAAAATGTTAATCTCTTGTTTGTATTTCCATAATTCCATATCGTTCCTCGCAATTGTTGCCAACCCAAAAATCACATGTCATAGCCTAACATTACTTTAGAATTCGTAACTCTAGTTTTTCGTAACTTCGGTTTCGCGTAACTTTGACGCTCATAGCTCTGTCGCCCGTAACTCTGGTATTCGTAACTTCGTCGGTTTCCCCTCAGTCTTGGGACTGTCTCACTGCTGGGTAGGTTCTTCTACTTTATAAATATTTTATGACAAAATTGAAAAATTTTAGCTTAATACTAGAAAAATGTTTAAAAGTCTAAAAAAAAAAAATTAAAGGAAAGTATTCAAAACAGTTATTTATTTTTCAAATACAATTATTTTCCATTTTAAAGTAAGCGCATTTTCTTATAGAGAACTAAAATCAAAAATCCACATCCAAACTTTACTCTTAAAATCTTCTCACCTTAATATATATCTTTTTCTTATCCAAAATTATAACCTTCAATCCTCATTGTTATCGTCCATCAACTAAAAACAAACGTTTCATACAGATCAGGAAAGTTTTGTTGCAAAATAACCAAAAATCGTCATTTATCATTAATCAAATAAAATAATTTCCTCTTAAGGAAGCCGGATATACTACAAGCAAGCAAGCCACTCAAAAGACGCCCATAAAATCCTCATGGCTGTCATCAAATCCAAACACACACTTATATCTCCCCAAACTCTTATCCTTCTATTATTGAAGCTTTGCCATCCTTACACAAAAACAGCCTTCTTGATGTAGCATGACAACGCAAACAAATAATAATGTTTCACTCAATAATAGCCTCTAGTCGCTTCTATAAACCCAAAAACGTATCTCATCCTGTTTCCTATCCTGACCCAGGACCTACCATCGTCATCTCGTGCATTTAATCGATAAAAAGCTAAAAACTTTTCGGAAGCAATCTTCCTGCTGAAGAGCTATAGCTTCTTTGGTAAAAGAAACTAAGGATGCCTTCATTTGTACATCATTAGGTTTTTTTTTTTTTGCTTCATTCTTTAACTTTGTGTGCCTACATCTTCATCATCATCTTAAAGAAGAGAACCAACAAAATTGAAGAAACGAGAGGCGATGAAGAAAAACTCAGCCGTGCGTTCGAAGAAGGAATTTCCTCTCGGCTCAATGGAAAATAATTTCCAAATTATGGATGTTCAACAACAGCATCGCTATCGAACAGAAAAATGAAGAAGAAAAAAAAAATTACCACATTCCCCGTGGGCCTATCCTGAAGCTGTCTCTTCCAGGACTATAGTTTAAACAACACAAAAAAAAGAAAAAAAAAACTCGAAAGCTGCGTCATGGCAGTCGTCCAACACAAAAAAAAAAGGTGGAGAAAGAGTAAAAGAAGGAAAATACTGCTCTATTACTGCAATGAATCAGCAGAAGATGAGTCCCGTTAGTTGTGTGTTTCCTCTTATCCTGCAGCACCCTAATTTCAATAATGGGACACAAGCAGAATAGAGTTGGAGTCGGAGTCATTGCCATAAAAAGGTTCCTGTACCTTAATATATTCGTCGAAAAAAAAAAAAACGAAACAAGGATGAGAACGAGGAGAGTGAATAGCAACAATATCGTAAGAGTTGTTGTGATAGTTTCGTATTTTTTTTTTCTTTTCAATTTTTTTTCCTCCCCCCTGTCACCCTCTTAATCTTCTCTCCATTCCCTATCTATTCAGAGAATAAGTTTTTGCCATTTGCGAGCAATGAAAATGAAAATGAGACTTTTTTTGGAAGAACTCTGTTTCCCTTTGACAGCGTCAATCCATAATGAAAAATGCAGGCAATGAAAGAATTTGTGTTCGCCATCTTATATATCCATCATCCAACGGTGATGATGCTTCATCATTGGATTTGTATAACGGTAAAGGTAGACATTTTGCGTTTTTGGGTGTCCTTAAAGCAGAAGCATGATATGGCTATGGCTCTGATGGCATAGAGAAGAGGGTATAAGGTGTACTCACGGTGTAGGGTACCCCGCCCGTGTGTACATTGATCCTTCCTTGTATATATGGAGAGACGGAGATAAAGTGAATGAGGCACTTACGCCACAGTAGTTGACAAAGTGCCTTTCATCCATTAGCAAAACTTTTTTTTTTTTTGTAGGTATGCAGTTTTTTTTTTTTTTTTTTTTGATTCGTGAGAACTGATGAGTTTTTTTTTTCTTGTTTGTGTTGTTGTTGGATGAAATGTTCGTTTGATTGGATTTGAGAGAGATGGAAAAGGTTTTTTGAGAAGTTAGGTTGGCATAAGATGTCAAAATTATAGCTGGGTTAATGGATATAGCTAACTTAAAGGTGCTAAAATTATGTGTTTTATTATAGAAGGAAGTTTAGTTTTTAGTTGTTTTCAATCAAATTTGAACCATATTTTAAAAATGACAACAAAATTTGGAATTAAAAAAAAAACACATGTATTTGCACTTGAGTGGTATTTAATTATGCTTTCCTGTGTTTTAAATAAAACAAACCGAAAATTTAGCATGACAACAACAGTTAATATAAGGCCAAGCTGTTTAAGCTTTTTGTATATTTTTGCTCAAGATTTCGTCATAAGAACAAGTCCACAAAAAGAAACTATAAAATCGAAATGAAAAAAAAAGTTACACATACACCACAGTGACCTTTTAGGTGTCCTATAATTTTATCGTTGACAAAAAAAAAAAATACAATAAAATTCAACAATAACATTAGAGGACACCCAAACAGGTCACTATGGTATATGTGTAACTAGTTTTTTTTTTATTTCGAGCAAGATTTTATATTTTTTTTTGTGAAATAAGTTTACTTGATTTTTTTTCTGAATTGCTATTTTATTAGTTAACCCTTTAAAATACAAAAGTTGATGAATAATATTTATGTTATTAAAACTGTCTTTATATTAGCTATTTAAAAAATAAAGTATATTTAAGCTTAATTTAAATGATGCTATAAATTTTGATAGCATATTCTGAATTTGATATTCGTATTTAAATCGCAATGCATACGGGTCATAAGAAAACTATTGAAATCAGTGAGCATTGGTTTGGATACGAACATCTTCTAAACGGTTAAAGCAATCAATTTCATTCCAAGGAATTTTTTGTAGAACGTTTAAGCCCCTACAAGAAAATATCTTGCTAATTTGAAAATAATGAAGTTTCAGTGAATTAGAAAATTTTTTAAAAATATAAAATGTTTTTATATTTTTTTTTAACTTTGACCTCGAATATCTTAAGAATGGTTAATGAAAAAAGTTAATAACACCTTTTTTGTGCAACAATCAATTTCCAACAAGAATATGTCTTCCGCGTTTGATCATTATAATTTTTCAATTTGTTACAAAATTAAGAACAAAAAACGAATTTTTAAAGATTTTCTCGATTTTTGGACCTCAAATATCTATTCAACGGTTAGATAAACGAAAAAAGTGTATAAGGTCTTTTTTGTAGAGCGTTCAATTTCCTACAAGAATATGAGAAGAAATTTGCTAAAAAGTCAATTAATAAAAAAATTATTTTTTTTTTGTAGAAGCTTGATGTAAAAATGGAAAATTGCAAAGCGGAGGACCTTCCCATTAATATAAAGAGCTCATATTTGGTGTGTATATTCTAGAGGGGTCTAGCAATCGATTTTTCGGAGTACCAAATCAAAAAAAAATTTTCGATTTTTTTGACCCACCCTAATGTGCATATATTTGAGGTTTTAATTGAGAAAATCTCAATCTCTTAAAAGTATACTTTTCATGCTATAAAGTTGCATTTTAGGTAGGAGGAAAAGATATTCTGAACTATGGTTACACGCATACTTGCTGAAGTCAAAAATTCTGTAGGAATGTAAAAGTTTTTAATACAAAAATTTATTCAAAAACAATTTTAATTATTTGAGCTCCAAATGAATATGTCTTTTGTATACAAAATTTCACGAATTTCAACCCAGAAAGGAAACCCAAAAAAATGTCAAAAATGAAAAAAATATCTCTAAAACATAAGGTTTTATAATAAAACTAATGTTCTAAAAATTTTTAGCTGAGCAAATTTTACTCACGGTTTAAAAAATAAAATTTCAAAAGTTTCGTTGAAGTTATATATAAAAATTTGATGTGGATTAAATCTAAAAGGTGAGAGATACAAAGAGTGTGTAGATTAGTTTGATTTTTTTTTCTAAAATCTTCAGTTTTTAAGATTTAAGTTTTGTGATTTTTGACCTCAGAAAACGTGACTAGCAGAAGAAAGCAATTTCAGGAATTTTCACAAATTGTAAAGCAACTCAATAGCTGTGTTTTATTTTTTTCGTGATCCGGATCAGATCATTGTATTTATTTGCGAAACAATAACAAAACAAAATCCTGCTTTTGTTATAAAGCTAATAAAAAAAATGATCTGATCTGGATCACGAAGAAAATAAAACACAGCTAATATAACAATATCAAAATTCTGCCTAGGTATTTTTTTTTTCTTTGCATAAATCTATTTTTACTGGGTCATATGACATTATTAACGAAATATTAGCCAACAAATAAAAAACAAATATTTGCGACTGAAATTCTTCTAATCTATGGTTTTAATGCTCTTGGAAACCATCCAAAACTTTTAAATACCAAAGTTTTTCGGGTTTATTTGTATTGTATTTTTTTAACCTTCAAAAAATTCTAAAATTGTGATGATCCGAAACGTATTTGAAAATGTCTTGTACCGAAAAAAATGGATCCAAGACTTTGTACTATCTGGGGTGGGGTCTTATTTTTGCAAAGTCTATATAAATAGTACCTCTAAAGCATGTTAAGTAGAGTTTTTATAAGCTTAAAATTAAAGTTTATAATATTTTTAATAGGTAGTAGTGCTCTTCCATATTAGTCTTTGACGCTAAAAATAAATAAATTATTTAAATCATTTGGTAAGTAAATGAATTTTGTGTTCGTTTTTTCATAGAATAAAATGTTACGCATACACCATAGTGAACCATTTAATTATAACTTAAATGAATAAATTGTATTATTTTTTTTGACGATTGCAAGTTTATGATTCACATCTAATACAATATTTATGTAAACCCAACTATCAACATCGAGAATTTCACCACATCCACTAAGTATGAATGTTCAAATAGGAAATACACTACGGTTCAATTGAATGATGCCAAAAAAAAATCATTTTAATAATTTTTGAGTTGGTGCTTATAGTTTCCAAATGCAACTACATTTAATGTTTTTAGGAGACACCAATTTTTAGTTTATGTATTTTACAAAAATCATTTGTGAATTCAAGGGGACGGACATTTTCCCAAAACTGTAAAGAGGGTAGGAAAAGAAGCAATGTGATTTGGTTCACTTGAACAAAGCAAGTTGTAAATTGGTGAATATTTATTCTTAAAATATAAGCAAGTTTTAATTCAAATCGAATTAAAAGTGTAATATTGTAGATTACTTAGAAAAAGAGAACAATTTTATTTGAATACAACCGAAAAGTAACAACCAAAGTTTACTTCTTAAAATGTGAAACTTCTATTCACAATAATTTGACAAATCGTGATTTCTCTGGAAAAGATATTCATTATGATATGCTCAATGTTAAAATTTTCAAATGATTAGAATTTCTTATTAAATAATAGTTAAATAAATTTACCGATTTGCTAAGTCCTTTGCATTAGATTTTTAGCCAACCCTATCGCAATCTTCTCCACTCTCCAAAATTTATATTATTTTTAACCGAAACCATTTACTTTTCTATAAAACAGTTTTTGTTGAAACTGTCATCGCTTTTAAGTATATTTTACCTAGCTGATCCTGCGCCTATCCTAACAAAACACAACTATGTAACTATAAACCTTCAAGAAACAATAAATTCTTATCTTTAAATCTCAACTCTCGACAACGCAAACATTACTCATCTCTGTTCACTAGATATAATAAAAAGAATAAAAACCCAATATATTTTCTAGTCAATAAAAATAAAACAAAAACTTAAGCATAGACTTACCATAAACAATCGATTTCCTTTCCAATATAATAAAACAGCTCGTATATTTTATTCAGCATACTTGAATAAACGTTTTACCGCACACACACACACACACCGATTCTTTGCAAAATCGGTAAAAATGTAAATTTTCTGCAAACGCAGTTTTACTATACAACTTCAAGGTCGATTCTATACGGGTTGGAGGATATAGCTTTTTCAAGCTATAAGGATGTGCAGTTTGTTTACCGAAATATAAATAAAAAAAAATATTATTATTCACATGTAAATCTGATATTTATTTTCGTTTAATCCGCACCGAAGCACAGTCATCCGTTTATTTATGCAAAATACAAAAAAAAAAAAAGGATAAACAATAATAAACAGAACACAAAAAAAAAAAAATCAAAACAAAGTAAAGCATATAAACAAACGCTTAGGTACCAGATAGATAATAAATCTGTTATCCTTTTTGCCGAAACGAAGTGGAGAGAAGGCTGAAGGATCATATAATGTTTTAGAGTCTCGAAACAAAAATACACTTTTTTGCAAAATTTATGAGAAAAATTCCATCGCAATATTTTGCTATCCTTTTTCTCGGTGTAAAAATTTTTTTTTTTGGTTCATTTCACATTTTTGTTATTGTTGATGTCCTTTTTTTGTCATAATGGACTTGCATGGAAATAAATAACTCGCAAAACCGTTATACCAACTCTCTCCCCGGGTTGAATTGTATAAATCGGAAAAACAAAACAAAACCAAAAACAAACAAAAAACAAAAAAAAAAAAACCCAGAGGAGAGGAAAAACAACAATTTACTATTTTATATATGAGAGAACTGTGAAAGTGGTAAGTTTGCTGATGAATGCGCTCTGCATCCCGTGGGTGTATTTCCGGTTTCCGTTTCGTCTGTCTCGTCTGTCAGATCGGTATCAATACCATCAAGTTTGATTAATACCCGAATTATCCGCAGTGATTGATGAAATGTCGGTTTAGAGTTTCGCCTGATTCCTTCTATGGTGGAATTTTTGTATATTTTTTTTTTTTTTGTTTTCGTTTTTGCTTTTGTACTTAGTTTTGTTGTCCTTATTTTTTTGTTTTATGAAGTTTTCTGCAATCAGGATAAGGGTACCATATAAATTTATCTATACACGAATTTTTTCTTTTTTATATATATTTTTATTGAGGAGAGTTGTATATCAAAATGAAAAGAAAGACGAAAACGGATGTTTGTCAGTGGATGAATTATTGGAGATTTTACTGTCCATTTTTTTTTTTGGTTTGTTTTTAGTTATCTAATCTCTTTTTTTTTCTTCGAAGGATTTTTTTTTGTGTATTTTGGTGTGTAATTTTGTTATACGAACGATAAATTAAGTTTGTCTAGAAAAATTTATCTTTAGGAACTTCTTTTTATTTTTTTTTTATGCGGATGTTACGTTAATTTGATGAGAGTAAATGATGTCCGAGGAAATTAATCGTCTTATATTGGTTGTTTTTGGGAAATCTAACGACTTTGATGAGGGTTTCTTTTTTTCAGTCTGAAACGAAAAAAGAAATTTAGATGTTATCAATTTTATTTAAAATTCAGTGATTTTTTTTACATCGAAATTTGAAAATTTTCAATAAAAATAAATTAGAGCTATCAATATAGACCAGGGTCTATAATTTTTGAAACAAAAAAAAAATCATAGTAGGATGAAACCCATTGGAAAGCTAGGTGAATATGATAAAAATAAAAAACCAAAAACTCGGTTTTTTGAATTTTTTATATAAATTTTGAGGTTATGTGAAAAAATTGTAGATGCATAAGTTGAAGATCTTTTCATTACCTACAACTTTGCCATACAACTTTTTCCCATAGAACTTGTAGTTGTGCCGGAAATCGAGATATACCATTTTTTACCATTAAAAACTCAACCCGCCCACTTCCCGAACTCGGCTCGCCCGTAACTTATTTTTCCTTTAATTTTTATCATATTCACCTCCTTTTCCAATGGGTTTCATCCTACTATGATTTTTTCTTACTTTTTAATGTTTTTGAAGGCTTCGGCACTGGTCTAATATTAGTAAGACAAATTATAAATTGTTAAACTTGTTAATATTTATATTCTTTAAACAAAATTATTTAATATCATGTTTTTATCAACATTGTTTCCTCAAGTTTTTTTTTTTTTTCATTAAATATCCGTAACCAATGATCCGAGACCATTTTCAAAAACTATTTCTTCAATTCTTTTCAATTCAAATCTTGGCATATGATGAAAATCCAAAATGTTAAAAATCAATTCTAAAGCATTTTAAAATAAAGGATTTTAACAAGATATTTTTTAAAGATCTAGGTCTTATCTATTTTATTCTCACTAAATCACTCCAAAAAGTTTTTAAAAACTTAAACAATTGCAGTTTCTTTTAAGTATTGGAGCTGCAAATTAGTATAAAGTGTTTTGTAATTTTTTGAAAACTGAGACGAAAATTAAACAAAGTCATTTTTTGATTAAAAGTAAGTTCAAATTTTTTTGAAAGATCACTTTTATTTATTTTATTTCTATTTGTGTAATAAAAATACCTACAAAATTAATTTTTTAAAATCGACTCGAACGCTCCTTAAATTCGTTTTTTTTTTAACTTCTTTGTTGAACTAAAATCTATTAAATTGCACATTTCGTTTAGAGTTTAAAACCATTTAAATAAATGTTTTTATATTTATAATTTTTTACATTTTTAAAACATAAAATTAAAATAAACTTTTACGAAATTTTAAAATTATAGCTAGGTATTTGAACCATGAGAACATGTAGGTAGGTATGTGCATCGTGTCAATTATAATTATTAAAAATACTGGATAAATAATGCCAAATTGCCGTATTGAATAGTTTCAAAATAAAAATTTAGATTTTTGTGAGTCAACACAATTTGTTTTCAATAAATTTGTTAAAATTTCATAAAATAAATGATTATAAAAAAATTACATACGATTTTTAAGAAAAAAAAAAAATTAGTGACAATTTTTCATCATTTAAAAAAAGGTATAAGCAATTTATTCATTTATTGAAAAAGACGTGTTAATAATTTAGGGACAACTTTTCTAAAAACCACTTATTAAATTAATTTGATTTGAGTTAAGAGATAAGAATAAACTATTAGTACCTACATTCCATCGTCACGGGTGGGAAATTTATACACAACACGTTTCGCTGTGTTTGAAAAATATAAGCATAAAACTCCTAATTTTGACAGATTTGGCCGTTTACGTAAAAATATTACTTAATTTTACTGGATTACATTTTTGAATGATTTTCAAAAGTTTTGACTGACCACAAAAGTAGAGTTAAATATATTTTATTTACCGAGGAGGTATTTTTTTTTTATTTTTTTTTTTTTGTGTTTGTTACCTCATAACTTTGGACTAAGTGAATCAATTTCTTTTTGTATTGGAAAGCTGGTGCCTGCAGTGTGGTCTTATTTCAATTTCCTCCAGTTATGGCTACAGAAACTATGAGAAAAACCATATAACCTAGTTTTGATCCATTTTGTTTTTTTTTTGATAAAAATTATTATAGAAAGAAGTCCTAGGTTAAGGGAGCTAAAAATGTTCTAGTTGCTCCTTTATTTCACCAAATATTAGATATTACAACCCAAAACTTGGAAAATTCCTTGACCACAGTCAAAATCGTAATAAACATGGGTACAAGCTGGAACAAACTAGCACGTGTTAAGTGCTAAATATTATATTCTATTTTCTAATATTTTTGTCTTTTGTTTTATTACTTTACAAATGTTCAAAATATAAAAACCAAAAAAACGGACAAATTTTTACGAGTAGGTATAAAGGCGAATTTAATCAAAACAAACCAACAGAGCAATGAAAATGTGGTTTCATTCAATTTTTAATGTTTTGTTTAAAATAAATAATATCCCACAACCTTGATTTACATTAAAATCTTTTGTAAAAATGTTGATCAATAAAAGCAAAGCCCCAATACTCCAACAAAAAATGGTCCCAAAGTAATTAAAAATATGCAAGGACCAAAAAAAAAAAAAACGAAAACCTAATTTATTCATGGGAGGCCATTTTTAATTGTAATAAGCCAATAAGCCAATGAAACATCAACAATAATTATATTCCGCCTCAATAACCAAAAATAAGAAGAATAAAATACAAAAAAAAAAAAACCTCCACAATGAACTCATGTAAATTTCAAATCGAATTTTCTTAATTTTCTTTTATTTAATTTACAACACCAATTGTGTTGTTGTTGTTGCCTACATTAAGCATTTTAAGTAGAATACTAAGTACGGTATCCCTGCCAGGACAATACACAACCAACATAAACCTTATTTTTCTCAAATTCACACAATTCCCCATTAACACATTTCCACATACAAATATAAATATATATAAATTATTTACGGTATACAAGAATTACAAAAGGTATTATTTTTATTATTACAACATCCTCTCCTCCCCACAAGAAGAACAAGATGTAATATCAAAATACAACAAGGAGCAAAAAATATGAAAAGAAAAAAGCTTTTTTATACCTAGTCAAAAACACAAAAAAAAATAATCTAAGAATATATTCCTTTGACAACAGGAACAAAAAAAAAATGTAGAAGAAAAACTTGGCCCAAATTTTGGTATTAAACAATTTCCTTCATTTCGGTACTTTAGCACGCCCACAACCACTGACGCCGCATGTCGTCGTCAACGCTTTCGATACTCAGTTTTTTTTTTTTGCAGGAAGTGTAACATGAAACATTGAAACATAAGGATTTTTCATTTAATTTTATGCAAAAATAAAATCGTATTTAGTTCAACGTCTTACACTTACACTTATAGAACAACATCCTTTGTGTCAAGGAGAAAGGATGCTGTTTTCTTGTTTGAGAAGAAATTATTCCGGTTCAAGTCCTTCTGATGCTTTCGCCTGAGAGAAATGCCTTTTGTTTCTTAAGACGTTTTCTATCCTCGTGGTGGTTGGGGGGTTATCTTGAGAGGGTTTTTGTCGGAACCATTTGTGATAGGTGGTTTAATGTGTCATTAATGGTGATGCTTGGGATTTTTCACTCTTGCACGTATTTCCTATTTTTTCTCATTTTTTTTTGTTTTTCTGCTTTTTTAAATAATTAATATCTTTTTGCATATAATTTTTGGACGTGATGCTGAGAAACATGATGGGAAAATGAAATTGTTTGTGCTCTCTGAAATAGGAAGCTTATTTTAAATGAATTACTCGAAAGGAAGGTAAAGCTTTGAAAATATTCATGAGTCCGCTATTCTATTTGATATAGTAGAAAACCCTTTTAAGGTATTTTAAAGGAAAACCAAAAACAAAAATTAGGGACAAATATAGAGACTTTTTGGCCTCTGGTTTTTTAATTAAGTTATAAATGGAGGGCGTTGTTATGTTTTTTGTTACTTGTAAAAAAGATGTATAAAATAAACCTCAACAAAATGTGTTTTCGTCCCTTTTTTTGTTTTTGTTTTTTTTTTTTTTATTTGGTAAATTAAAGGATGTTTTGGTTTTTCTTACATTGGTTGTCTGTTATGATAATGATTAAAATAGGTATATTCTATGGGAAGACATATAAAATATTTAGGTATCTGTTTTTGTTTTTTGAGGTTTCGTCTTGATTTTTAGATGAAATTAAATTTAAATGTTTAATGGTTGATATTTTGGCTTTTTAACATTTTTTTCTCTGAAATTTTCAATTGAATTATTACCTGTATAAATATTCATTACTCGTATAATGAACAAAAGCAAAACGTCGAATGTGTCCATGGGTAATTTTAAGAAAACCCATTAAAAATGGTCCGTTTAAAATTGTTTTATGCAGTATTTCACTCATTATTTAAACAAATACAATTGATTAAACAAATAATAATTGTTATAATGGCACGTTTTAAAGGGAGACATATATTTCTTTTTTTATGATTATGTGACAATGGCTGGAAAATGTGTCTTTTGTTATTGCAATTCATTTCAGCTTTTTTCCCCAAGATTGATATTGTAAAATTCGTAGAATGGTAGAATGAAAAAGTGTGATTTCGAGTGAAATTAATTAAAAATGATTAAAAAAAAGCTTTATTCAAAAAACTGTGAACAAATTTCATGGTAATAAAATGATGTCTGCGTTCCACGTCCATTATACAATACCTACTTTTTTTAGTTTAAGTTGCTTATATTGTTTTTTTTAATGTAAGTTAAAAATTTTAAAAAGTTAATTTATAAAAAATGACCAGAACATTCAAAAGTAAATACAAAATTTTGTGGCAAAAAGTTTTTAAAGTATAAAAAAAACTTTTCATGGCCAAAACAATTTTCAGTGGTACAATGGTATTCCTTATCTTCGCATGAACTCTGTTCATTGTTAAGGCCACGCCCTACCACTGCACAATCTACAAGGACAATAATCATTTTATACAAAAACAATTCTATCCCCATGAAACAAGTCAAAAACATTTAATTTCCAATGAGAATGAAATAAAATAATCAATAAAGATTAATGTGAATTGACAAGTGATTTTCGAAAAATATTAATTTATTAATAACACTGGTCAACAAGGTTTTTGCCACAAGAACCAAAATATACTTTTCTATATATTTTTAATGTGCTGAACTTGAATCTGAATTCAGAAACAAAAATGTTGGCCTTTGTTTTTGAAATATTACCGAAATATAAACATAATTTTGGCTGTTTTCGAAGTTTTGTTTTTATGTGGGGTAATTCCTTATGAAACAAATTGTAACGGTGCCTATAAGAACTAGTTTTATTCTTCCAAAAAATGTTTTAATCTTTCCGATTTCTCTTTTACTGCCCGAGATATTTAAAATTTAAGAATTGGTCTTTGACTCAGAAACAGCACTGACCAACCAAATTAAACTTTTTTTTGACACAAGAACCAAAATATAGGTACCTACCTACTTTTCTAAAGGTTTTTGGGTTGCTGAACTATAACGTTAATTTTTCAAAATTTTATAAAATTTTATATAAATTCCGAAAAAAGAGGAACTCTAATTTTTTTATAACAATTTAAATATTGAGCTCTAGAAAAATTGTCTAAGAACAATGTTTAGAACATTTTATTTGCTATGATGAACTTTTAACTTTTATCAGAACTTTTTTTTATGTAACCTTTTTGAAAACTAAAAAAGTACCTACTTAAAAAAATTGATCTTTCTAATAACTTTTTCAATTTTGCAAGACACTTCTAAAAATCTAATAGGAACTCTTAGAAGTCTTTTTATCGAAACGGCTTGCTGCGTGAAATTAGCAAACCATTTGTTTTGTTCTCTAATTTTTTTTCTCTTCAAAAAACACTTGTCAACTTCATAAAAGTCGGAATATTTTGATCAGAATGGTTTTTGTAAGGGAAAGAGTAATCTTTTTTTCGAAAAAAAAACTTTTACGATCAAAATATTTCGCTGGTACTAAACAAACCAAGTCTTGCGATATAACCACCACATAAAACTGATTCTGTACCAATACCAAAAGTATACAACATTTTTCAATTAATTATTCTTGACTGATCTCTGTCTTATATTGATTAAAATTTTATGAATAATTATTTAATAAACTCACCAATTTAATACAAACCATAAAAACAAGAAAAAAAAGTTATTTCCTTGCCATTTAAATATATCCTTCTCAAAGTCCTCATCAAACCACTTCATTAATTTTTGCCTTTTTGTTCGCAATCAAAAGGAAAAAGACCAAACAAATTAATCAAAAAACAGGCATCAGAAGAAATGAACTCTATCAGAAGCCAAACACTTCATTTATTTTATTTAGATGGCCTTTTTTGAAAAGCCTAAAATACACACAAACTTCATCAAGTGTTTTTATTTCGTCATTACAAACACTCTCCTTCCGAAGATCCTTTATATAACTAGATAAACATTAGTCAGTTAATTTTTGAGCTAAAATAAATCCTTTGCAATAAAATCACCATATCCGTCATCTTTTCATCACAACATCATTACTCAAATTATTATTATTGTATTAAAATTATCTTCCAGACAATTGCCTTCTGGACGACAACAAGGACTAGAAAACTCTAAGGGGAAGAAATAGATGAAATAAAATCCTTAAATAAAGCCCATGGGCACACTTTCGTATATATCGGAATTAAATCCACTTGATATTGATTATTATTTTCATTTCTACTTAAATAGGCTCCTTCTCCCCTAAAGAAGAAAATTAAAACAAAAAATAAGGATACCCAAAAGGACTCTCGGCCCTTAATAATAATTAATAAACGTCCATTCCCTATTTATCAATAACGTTCAATCTATTTGGCAAATAACTTTTGCGCCACATTAATTTTGTCTGTCCGCATAAAATAAAAAAAAAAAAAAATCTCCCTAACAAGAAATTATGTACACACACTATTATATCCTACCAAAGAGGACCAAACAACAACCATAAGGATATAACCAAAACCATGAAGGGGACTCTCTCTTTTTAAGGAGTGCCGCACTTAAGTACCATCTACTGCAGCCAGGATACCGACTATATACATCGAAAGCATCATCACCATTTACTGACGCCATTGCTATCAATTTAATATCGGCTAGGGAAATTTATTAGCCATTACTGCAAAGAGATAATACTGGCATACTAATCCTTATTATCATTGTTATATTATGGTAAAGCCAGCGTGACTAACGCCCGAACCAAAACCGAACCGAACATATCTTGACTGTTCCATGGGTCGGTACTTGTACTTGATGGATGTGGAAAAGGAGATGAAGCTGAGGGTTCATCCACCCTCAGTTTAAGCCATATAGTGTATAGCAAGCCAGGACATTTAGTGTCACAAACACACACACACACATATAAATATTTTGATACAAGTTGTTGTATAATATATATCTCGCTGTGTATATATAAATGTTTGATCTGATCCATCGTCCTGCTACTCCAGTTTTCGTCCTGGCGTATTCCATCATAGAAAATTCAAAACGATTAATCATGGCAATTCATTGTGAATTACGCTGCCGGAGGACATTTTCATCATTCGTCATATTGTTGAGGTCCTGTGTTGTTGTCGTTGTGTTGGATTGGTAATGATGATGGTAAATGCTGATGTTCCTCTTCTATAATATAAATTCTGTCATGGTTATGTTATAGCGTTGCGATTGTGTAGAGTTTGTATGATGTCGCTGTTCTTATGTTCTCGGGTATTGTTGCCACTAACTGGATCTGTTTTCTGTCAAAATTGTCTCTTTCTCTTCTCTCGAATGAATGGTTTATCATCAACATACAAGCAGAAAATACACAACACAACACAGTGCTCCCAATTATGGGATATTTGTTTATCCAAAGATAGCTTGCAACTGTCTTGAAAAACCATAACAAACCAGCGGGATTCTAGTTCGAGTTTCTGTTTTTTTTTTTTTTTTTTTTTTCATGCGGGGTTTGAGAGAGTGGTTACAATTGTTTTGTTGTTGTTGTTATTTCGATGACTGCTGTGATGTTATACAAGTCTAAAAGGGGTTCACTTTAAAAGAACAACTTTACTTGTTCATATTCTTTTGTTAGTAAGAAAATTTTAGTACAAAAAGTTGTGAGTCATTTGTCATTTCTGTCTTCTCAATTAACTGTCATATTTCGTTGTTTCTATGGTTTTTTTTGTTATTCATATGAAATATTGTTGATGTCTTATTCAAGATTGTTTGTTTTCAATTTAATTCAATTTAAGTGAATTTATGATTTTATTTGAATTCTATTGGGTGGTAATGTGGGTTGATTAGATAATTAGGAGATATATTTTGTAATTGGTTTAAAAATTTTTTTTATATTTTATATACAAACATAAATAACTTAACTGTTAAGATTGAAAAAGACTTACTAAGCTTCTTTCCACATTTGCTCCAAAAAAAAACCTTATAGCACATTTTTGAAAATGGATTGTTAAATATTTTTGAAATTTAAATTTTGAGTGTTGATAAATTTTTTCAAAAATGCATTACCTACCAGCTTTTTTTTTTGAAAAACTTTGAAAAAAATTATATCTATTTAAACTATTTTAGGGGAAGACAACTACTCTGGCGATTTTTTTAAAACTTGGTAGTTAACAGTTTTGTGTGATTCCTTAGACCTAGAGGACAAGTTGAAATATATAACGGATATAGAAAAGGTAAATTTTTCAAAAACGGTAGTGTTACAATTAAGAGTCTTCTTTTGAAATAAAAAAAATACTTTTTGTATCCTTTTAATGGTACCTGCCATAGAAGGTTTTGTTTTATTTATGAATTTCAAACGACGAAGCAGATTTCCACCAAAATTTTTATACAGAAACGTTAAAATAAACTTTAAATACAAATTTTCAAAAATACAATTTTATCAAAATTTCGTTTTTATGAGTGTTGAATAATATTTTTATAAAAATGGCATACCAATTTTTTTTTTTGAAAACTGTTAAAAAGTTTTATATACATATGTATAAGAAATTATTTTTTTTTTTAAACGACTCTAATGATTTTCAAATTTTTTTTTCTAAAAATTCTTTTTTATACAAGAAATCAAATGGCATAGTTGATTTTGTGTAAAAGATCATTTTGAACGGTATTTAAATAATTATAAAAACAGATTTTATTTTTTTTTTGCACTACTTATGAAATTCCTTAAAATTTAAATTTAACCTAATATTGTTCAGTTAAAAGTTTTAACATAAGAGTTATTTTTATTTGACAAACCAATTTTTGCTAACTATATTTTCTGAAAAATTGCATTACAACTTGTTTTTTGAAAAATGTTTATATAAATTTTTATATTTAAAATATTATTTCCAACAATTATCATCACAAGATTTTTTCTTTTTTTACAAGGTTGGCTCCTCTGAAATATTGCATTTAAGCTCATGATTAAAAGTAGGTAACTTTTTTACTTGCCTCTATATTTTTGTTCATACACTGATATAGTTGTGAATTGCAAAATGTTTGTATGTTTTTTTTAATGTTTATGATTTTTTTTAGCCTTTTTAATCAATTTTTGCAAATTAAATTCAAATAAAATTTTGAGTTCAATGTTTATATTCGGCTAAACGTTTAATAAAACAATGACAATCTCGGCTAAAAAAATAAAAAAGTTATTTAAATTGCCCGCAAAACCTTTAAGTGTTAACTATAAAAGCATTTAAAATATAAAAAAACTTTTTTTTAATCCCTCAAACTATCGTATTTAAATCAAAATAACGAATAAAACTTACAAAAAAAAAATTAAAAAAATAAAAATTAAAACAAAAAAAAAAACCTAAAGACAGACAGGATACAACGATTCATTTACTTTGTCACAGAATTATATATCGAATAATTGCCATTTCCCATTTTTGCCACGATGATGCGATGGATGTGGCAGTTGCTACAGTTGCACTGAATACACATATACATCACATTCACAATTGCAATTTTGCCTGTTATTTTGAATTTTATTTAACTGCGCTCGTTACGCAAGTTCTTTTTCCGCATCCTGCGATTCGGGAATTCACTGCTTTATTGTATAAATTTTTATTTTACTTTTAATTTTCATTTTATTTTTATTTTATTTTTTGTATAATTTTTTTTGAACTCGTTTTTCCCAATGGCTAAAGTTTATTTCAGCATTTTTCATTCTTAATGGAAAATCGGCTGTCGGCTTTTCCCAGTGTAATATCACTTTAGCATCATATATCACCATGAAATGCCATCATTACTGGGAGACAGATATCAGTAGGATATTATCAAAAAAAAAAAAAAAAATATATAAAACAAAATCTGTGGAGTAAAAATGTTGTGTCCACTCAAAATTTTGATATAAAATTGAGTTGATCTGAATAAAAAAAAAATAAAATCGACAAAAAAAAAATATGTGATGAACAAAAGGGATTCACTCTTGAACGCGCCCCCATCATCCATGACCATCGACCGAAAAGGACATCATTTTGTTTGCACGAGTGGATTCGACAAAATCAATTGGATTTGTTTTGATTTCGTTTGGACAGAGTAAATATGCAAATGGCGCATAAAAATCCTGCAACCACGTATTATAGCCAAGTTTAAATGTGTGAGTGTATGCAATTGCACACATATGCGCATTGCTTTACTATAAGTCTGTTTTGGAGGTATATTGCGAACGACATTACAAGTCCAATGTACGGTTGATATTTACTCAGATTGAAACAATGTTGTTTTCAGATCGCATTTTTTTATTTTTATTATTATTTTCATTCCCATTTGTTGTTGTTGTTTTTTTTTATCTTTTTTGTTTTTGGATTTTATTTTGTTGCCTTTATTATTTTTTCGCATTTTTTTTTTACGTTCAACTTAAATTGATAGTTGCAGTTACACTGTGTGCATATTTCTGAGGATTTTTCAATATTTTGTTAAAATTAATTTAAACAAACAATATTTAAAATCGAGATGGATTTAATTTAACAATAAATGGAATTTTTTATATATTTTTTTAGTTATTCTGTTTTTCATTCATATTGCACGTAGCTATAAAAATTAGGCATATTGAAATGATTTCTGATTTGGAAAAATAGATGTTGTTTTTTTATTGCTTTGAAATAAAATTGAAACAGGTTTGTTTGCTTGGAATAAAAATATTTGCTAAATTCAATTATTTTTAGTGCTAACATAAATTCACAAAAAAAAAAAAAATATTATAATTATATTCGTGTACATGTAGTAGAAAAAAAAAATTAAATTCGATTTAATATTATTTGGGAAAGTTGATAACAAAAAATATTTTTTTATATGAATAAAAGAAAAACTATAACAGATGTCAATTCATAATTTTATAAAATCATGCTTTTAGCCTGAAATACGATTTTATACTGCAAATTAAATTAAGAAATGCTTCGTTGACCAAAAATAATATTTAAAAACATGAAAAATTATTTTAAAATTTGCATCTATTTTAACAAATAATGAATATATTTTTAGACGTTTTCATTTACCATTGTGTCAGAAAATTGAATTTAAGATTTTTTTTGAACACGAATCTGAGTTCTTTTAGAAAAAAATTTTTTGAGAAAATACAAAAATTGGGTTTTTTTAGCTTGGCGTTTTATTTGAAAAGTAATAGAGACAGATTTTTAACAATTTATATGCAATGCATTTTTGTGTGTAAAATAGTCCAAACCCATTAAAAACGAGAAATCTGTCAAATTTCCTTCTTTATGGCAACTCTTAATTTGTTTGAATTATGAAATAATAATCTTATTATTATAATAATGAAACATTTAAAATTATATCCAGAAAATAAAACAAAAAATATAAGAAAAAATGCGTATACGCCACAGTGAACAAAAAATCTTTAATGTGACAAAATTAAATGTATTGAAACCAGACCCTTAATAGAACTTAATAAAATACACATAGATGAACTTCAAATGTCATTTGACATTGGTCTAAACTAGTTTCACTATGTTAAAATTTTGAGTGTGTACTTAGGCAATTAATGTCGTACTTTTGAAATTAAACAAAAAAAAAAACATTGAACTGTTCCTTTGATTTCAGACTTTCTTATAAACATTTAATCCGATTTCAAAAAAAAAAAAATTGTAAAAAAACGATAGCGATTTTAATGGGTAAATTAAAAACAAATCTTTGGATTAAAAAAATATATATATATTAAAAAAATACTTTTAATAATAAAGCTTTTTAAAAATTCTTGAAAGATTATTTTTAAATTAATTTTTTGCAGAAATTGAATTACAGTACGTTCTCGATTAACGCAACTCCTCCATTTTCGCAACACCTCAATTTTTATCATTGTTGACGCAGTAATCGCAACTCATCTACAAAAATTGACTCGATAAGTGCAACTTTCAATACAAAAATTCGATGAACTGACCAAATTTTAACCTTTATTGAAAAAATGTTGATTGTTCAAAAAATGCGAGATATATGTACATATGTCAATTTTAAAAATCTAACAAACTAAAAAATCTAAACAAAAATATCACTTTTTTTCGAAATAAAATAATTAAGGTAGTATAACTTCCATTTGTTTCGTTTCATATCATTGATTTTTTATTGAACAAAAATTTGTTGCATTAAATATTTTTGTTAGTATTGGTTTTCTGATATTTTCGCTTTTCATCTCAGATTGAGCCTAAAAAATATTAACTCGGTCATTGCAACAACCTCGGTCATTGCAACCACCCTTGTTTTAATTAGTTGCGTTAATCGAGAATGTACTGTATTAAAAATAAAAAACATCTTCAGTAGCTTTGACCTCCAAAATTCTTGGAGAACAAAAACAAAGCTTTTCTTTTGAAAATCGTTAACATGCATATTAAAAAAAAACCAAAAATTTTTCAAAAAAATATTTGGCATCCCCAAAAAAAAAAAAAAAAATAGGTATTTATTCACATATTAAAACAAAGTTAAAAAAAAAAACTCATCAATCCAAAGATTAAAACAAAAGATTAAGAGCCAATTTTTCAATCTTCTAATAAACAGTCAGTTAACTGTTTGACGAATAAAGTTATTAGGCTCATAAACAATCAGATAAAAATATTGAATTTTTCAATCAAGAATAATTTATTCTACAGAATAACAAAAAAAATTTGTCAAATTCAAAAATATTTAAAATTAAACGTCATTTTTATTCATGATTGTTTTTGTTTTCTTGTGTTCCACTGTATTTTTTTCAAAATTCTTTCAAAACAGCTTTGATAACTGACATAATATTTTTATTGAGATTATTCCTTAGAATAATTTTTATTCGTCTCTGAAAGAAGCAGATAGTTTTATTCATAGGAATAAGCTATATCTGCCTGTTGGAAAATTGATTTTTTCTCTATCCTTAGGAATAAGTACTAACTGACTATTTAACTGACTATTGAAAAATTGGCCCTAAAACTAAAAAAGTACAAATTTTTTTTCAAAATTTTCAAAAATCTTGACTTTAAATCCATTAAAAAGATGTTGTTAATTGGTTCATATGATTTATGGCTGTCCAAAGTTCGGGAGTCAAATTGTTTGCATCATCCAGGGACTTAATATTTTTTGTTATGTATGTATTTGAAATGATTTAGTTTCTTTTTAATTTGAATACAGAAAAAAAAATATTGGGATGTAAAATGATTTACCAAAGGAAAAACATTAAATATTTAATAGTCAAATTTCTCAATTAAAGTATTTGTATTCTCGTTATAGTTGATATCATTTGTTTCAAAGTAATTGTTTAATTTGAGGTCAAACTTCACTCCAGCTTATAGGAATTTCATCAAAAATATATATATTTCTTTGATTCGTTGATAGGAATCTTAAATTTTATTACTATTTTATTCAATATTTGAAGAATTATCAATTAGAAGTTTTCAAATATTATTTCCTTATTTATTTATCATCGTATATCAATTAAAATGAAAAATAGGTAGGTGTAGCATTTATTTCAAATATTTTGTGATTTTTTTTTTTCAATTAAATTTTATTATTATTTTACCCAAAATGTAGTCCTTATAAGCAAATATGACTTTTAATTCAATATACAAATAACTGATCTAAAACCCAAAACAATCAAACAAAGGTCCTAAAAAATATACAAATATGAATAAATAGAAATATATAGGGAAGAATGTAACCAAATATCCTTTTTTAGCATACTTTACTTATATTTTATTCCTATCTACTATTTGTTACACACACACACAAAATATGTAAAAAGGAATTCAAATGGGTTTACAGAATGGTTTGTCCGTATACAAACACTGTATACGACGTATCTAGATAATTTATATCTTTTACAAACTATTATGCATATGTAAAATTACTACTTTTACTGTAGGCTATACTGGCCAAAGCAGCCTAAAGCACTTGAATGAATCCATATTTTTGGTTGTGTTTTGCAGTTGCAGCTAATTTTCAATATAAAATAATTCAATAAAATATGCAATTGCACTCGATGAATGTGAGTCATTAAAAAGCTTTGAAACATTTTATCCTTCTGAAAATGTGCAACTACATATAAACAGATACAAAAGTTCTATAGCGCATTCATTAGATAGACTTAAAGTGCTGTGCAAAAAAAGATTAGGAAGATAATTTTACTGACAGACTTAGGGATCTATTGTGTAGTGTAATAGTTTCTAATAGTTTCCATATAGCTTCTTTAAAACTTGCCTTCAATTTATAGTTTTCAAGCTGTTTAAAACTGTTTAAAATCAGTTTTCTTAGTCTAAAAGGAATTAAGGAACAAATTACGCTTGATTTCATCAAATTTCCTTAAAGCTTCCGTAACACTTCCATAAAGCCTTCAAAACATTTTTGAATTTAGTGATTTTTTTCACACAGCACTATTATCTTTTCATGATTCATCGATATCATCGATGTTTGAAATCAAAATGTTTGCATGACCTAACCTAAAACGGACGACCAACCAACGACCGACGACGACGATGAACGTATATTCCTAAAATTCTAGTTCGAAAGTACCTACCCCAGGTTGAGGCTAAAGTTCATGAGTTGTTCTGGGTAATTAATATAACGTAGATACCAACAATTCTTCTTCTATTGTATACACACTACACACATACATGTCCTTGTTTTTGCTAGGTGCTAGTATAGATTCAATGCTTGATGGCAGATTGCAACAACCCAATTATCGAACTGCACAAACAACATATAGTCTAGGTATTGGAAATAGCTTTTTGCAACACAATATTTCAAAAAAACATGGTGTTTTTCAGTGATGGTAACTGATAGATAGTAGTGTGTTATCGTCGAATTTTGTTGTTTCAGAAATGTGTGTATATTTTAAAATGTATTCATATTGTATTTTTGTGAGAATACTCTTTGCAATAGATTTGATTGGGTTCTGATATATATTTGATTATTTATTGTGATGGTAGAAGTAGAAGAGTGTGTCTACTTGTGAATCTAATATGAATTTAAATTATTTGAAAGAATTTCAGAAATTATGAACATTTGAGAATTAATATCGATCAAAACTTAATATAATGATTGAAAGATATTATTCACAATGAATTTTAGAAATTTCATAAAAATGCATTTTTGACTATATTTTTCATTGATAGTTTGGGTATTGTAAAGCCGATTGAATTCAGTGATTGATAATAATAGTTCAAAATTTTGAAAAAAAAAAATTTCAGTTTTTCAAGCAGAAAATAAAATTAGTATGTTCACTGAGGTGTATACGTAACTTTTTTTTTAAATATTTTTACTTGCAATATACATACATAGGAACTTTAGGGGAAGTTTAGGATTCGTAAAGACCAAAATTAACATTACTTGAACAAAATAAAAAAGGCTGTTTTTCTCTAAATGGGCTCTAAAGATTTTTATTCAAAAAATACATGTAAAATAGCAAATGAGGTCGTTATTTTGATTTAAAATTTTTTTTTAAATCCGTTTTTAACGTTTTTTCGATAACTTACTTTTATTCTAAACGTGTAGTTTCAATGAAAATTTTTGTAAATAATCTTTTTATCAAAAAACAAACCCGACTTCCATGGATTAAAACTGGGTTTTATGGTGTTTCTAATAGTTAATATGGTCAGAACTGGACAAAATTGAAATGGGACCACATAGCAGCCATCAGCCATCAATACAAAAAAAAAAAAATACAGACGAATTGAATACCTCCTCCTTTTTGGAAGTCGGTAAAAAAACGTTTGCTTAGGTAACTTTAATGTTAAAATTAAGAAAAATTAAAAAAATATTTAGTAAAAAAAAATTCAAAATTTTTAAAAAGAACTCAAAACTAGTGATTGGGAACTACATATCAAATAAAAACTATCAAACTATCCATAGTTGTAAAATATTCATTCATTCGATAGTTTTAAATCATTCATTCATTCATTCAGTTACTATTCTCGTTCGAATAGTTTTTTATTCGATAGCTTTTTCATTCAAATAGTTTTTTTATACGATAGTTTCTTCAATCGAATGGTTTTTTTTTATTCGATAGTTATTATTCGATAGTTTTATTCAATAGTTGTTATCCGAATGAATAAAATGAATAAATGAATGAATGAACTATTCGAGAGTTCAAATCATTTAGTTACTAACTATCGATAGTTGAAATCATTCGATAGTTCCCATCACTTCTTCTCAAAACGGCTCAAAATACTTTTTCTAAAAAATCTTTAAGGCAGATGTTTTTGTAACTTTAAACCTGGTTTCATACTGTTGAAAGAATACAACAAGATTATGAAAGCATTTTATAATTTTTGACGGTGCCTTTATTTTGATTTGAATAATATTAATTTGATTTGAAAAATATAAATTTATCGACTCAAAAATAACTAGGTACAACAAAACTATGTCATAAATCAACACTAAATGGTTATAAAAAAGGACCTTTCAAAAATGTAAAATAAAAAAAAATATTAATGCTGTAAGATGGTCGTAAGTTTGATGGAATGAATCAACACCTGAACTGGTGCCAGGCATTTGGTAAAATATTTCCCCTTCCAACCCATATCACTTTTTTCAAAAACCCATTTTTTCGCATTTGGAATGTAAAAAAAATTTCATCGAGATAAATAAAAAAAACTTTAACCATATTCGAAATCGCTTGGAAAATTTATGAATCCTCAGATATCAATACCATAAGTATAAGTGTGACCGATCTGAGGAAATATATAGAGAAAGTTGGTCATTCGGTTGATAGTGGTAGTTGGTAGGTAGAGGTCATTCTCGATGAACCAAACCAAAACCAACAACTTTGTGTGGACTTTTGATTGCGGTGTATTATTCTCAGTTGGAATTGGAAATTTTATATATAAATTTTTGAATTTAATCGATTGTGGGTAGTGATGGGCAGACACTATTTTCTTCTCTCTCCTTTTCTTTCTTTTTTTTCCCACAGTTGAAGGACAAAAAGTTATCAGAGACACTCTCTCTCTGTCTGTCTCTTTATAAATTATGATGAATGATGGAGAAAAAATAAAATTTTTACGTGATGCCTTTGGGTGCAAACAACAAAGTCAACTTTTATACTAAAAGGACGATTATACATACAGTTATTTTTTCCTTTTTGACAAAAAAAAAAAAAAAAGAAGAACTGAGCAAACAAAAAAATGGAGGAAATGTGAGCACTTTGAAAAATAATTCATTTTTCCTGATAAAATTGGATATATTGTTCGTTTTAAAAGTTGAATATTGAATGCACGTACTTTGCACTTTTGGTTTTTTTTTTTTATTCCTTTTTGAAATTGTTTCAAAAGGAATTGCAAATGCAAACTGAAAACGATGTGGTTGAATATAATAAAAGATTAATTTTAAATTTATAAGGAATTTGGGACAACAATGTCATAATTTTAACTGAAAGTATACATATTTACTTAAAATGGACATTATTCAAATGAAATTAATCCATATCGATGTGATAAATGTAGATTAATTCAACTTAAACCTCATTATGAAAGGATTTTAGTGTACCTATGTTTTTTGTTTCCTTTGTATTTTTCTTGTTAAAGACAAATTGATAAAAAGCATAAAGTCATAATAAAGCTTTCAAGAACGTTAAAGAATTTATCAGAAAAAATCATTTATAACTTACTTAGTATAATATTTTGGCATGTACATTAGGGTGGGTAAAAAAATCAAATATATTTTTTCTATTTTATTCTTCGAAATATCGATAATTAGAAGCTCTAGAATATGCTTACCAAATACGAGCTTTAGGGTGCTTCAATTTTTTTTTCAACTCTTACCGACCTCAAAGCATATTATTTTACGAAACACATTGCTATGCAAAAAAGGTCATAAATACTTTTTTCATTAATCTAACAATATAAAAACATTTTTTTACTTTTTCAAAATTTTCTAATTCACTGAGAATTCGCTACCTATTATCAGATGAGCCAGATGTATTTTTAGGAACTCAAACGTTCTTACAAAAAAGGTCCTTGATAATAACATGATTAGAATCAAATACTAGATACTAGATTACAAAAAAATACAAATTTTTTTTAATCGTATCGTATCTAAAAAAATATTTATGGATAGGTTTTCGAGGTATGATTTTTCAAAATTTTTTGTCGTTTTTTTTTCCATTGTTATTAGTATTCGGGCTATATATTGAGTAATTAACGATCAATCTAAACAGAAAAACCGGCAAAAATAATAATATAATTTTCTTCAAACTCTATGGATAGGTTATAAAGATATGACAATTTTTGTAACGATCATTATTTTCGACTCTTTGTGTTACTTTTTGTGTGTTTTGTATAAAACTTGAAAAGGAATCCGAATTTGAAAATTTGTATCAAGTAATTTTTTGTAGATAATTAAATTCTCTATCTATACAGGGTGTCCCACAGTCACCGCCTCAAATGAAAACCATGGATTCCTGAGGTCATTTTAAGTCGAAAAACTCATGAGGTAATTTTCTCGTTTTCGTCCCGTTTTCGAGTTACCACGGTTTTTATGATTTTTGCTTTCTTGTCCTTTAACTGGCCTTATCTTTGCCAAACTACGTTTGATTTGAAAGATTTTTTTTACAACCAATCAAGAATTTATTACAGTTTTAGTTTGTCTCAAAACTTTTTTTCTGCGGACAACCGTTTCTCCACAATTTTGCATCAAACACAATTTTCTTCGTTTCTTAAGTTGTTTTTTACACTTTCATATCATTTAAGTCAAAAAAACACGTTAATGAGTATTCATTTTTTGTGCTTTTAATTAAAGCCCAGTTTATTTTCATAAAAAAAAATAAGTTTTATTTCATAAGGCTACTGAAAGTAATTAAAAAAAATAAACAAACTGAGTGAATTAAAAAAAAAAATAATTTTTAAATACAAAATTAATTTAAATGAATTAAAACTTTTTCTGAGCTTTATCTATTTGTTCTTTTCTTAACCACAATAGCTCAGAAAAAGTTTTTAGTTCATTTAAATTAATTTTTATTTAAAAATTATTTTTTTTTTTAATTTACTCAGTTTGTTTACTTTTTTTAATTACTTTCAGTAGCCTTTTTTATGAAATAAAACTTATTTTTTTTATGAAAATAAACTGGGCTTTAATAAAAAGCACAAAAAATTAATACTCATTAACGTGTTTTTTTGACTTAAATGATATGAAAGTGTAAAAAACAACTTAAGAAACGAAGAAAATTGTGTTTGATGCAAAATTGTGGAGAAACGGTTGTCCGCAGAAAAAAAGTTTTGAGACAAACTTAAACTGAAATAAATTCTTGATTGGTTGTAAAAAAAATCTTTCAAATCAAACGTAGTTTGGCAAAGATAAGGCCAGTTAAAGGACAAGAGAGCAAAAATCATAAAAACCGTGGTAACTCGAAAACGGGACGAAAACGAGAAAATTACCTCATAAGTTTTTCGACTTAAAATGACCTCAGGAATCCATGGTTTTCATTTGGGGCGGTGACTGTGGGACACCCTGTATAGGAGAGAGTGGGGCAGTTTTGAACACTTTTTGCTTTCACTACTGCTTGAACGAAATATGTTCGTTTTCTTGATCTGTAAAGTTTACTAACATTGAACAGTAACATTGAACTTCGATTTCAAAGAACATTTGGTTAGTTAAACAAATTATTTATATTAAATTTTGATGCTTTAAAAATAAAGGCTCTTATGTTCAAAAGTGCCCCATGTATGGGGCAGTTTTGAACATGGAAGGGGCACTTTTGAACAGCAGTATTAGTTTCGTTGTAATGAATAAATAATACTTATCTTTTTATTAGTTTTTTAATAAGAACATACAAAAACTCCAAATTGATTATTATATCATATTCAATTAACCAACAAATAATAAAAACTCAGAAAAAAATAACATTAAAATTTAAACTATAGTTATCAGTTTATCACATTTATAAGTTCAAAAGAAAAACAAAAACCAAGAAAAATTCATTTAAAATATATCTTAGAAAAATGGTATTCATACCATTTATGCTTCTCAGAGTAAAATAGATTTATTTTGCGATCAACCTATATTTCTAGACATTAAATCCAAATGTTAACAAAGCGGATGTTCTTCATGTACCAGGAGCATTAATTGGTGTAGGTAGCTTGACTTTAATTTCTATAACGCCTAAGCGGTATATAATCGAGTTCTCATCGAGAACAGTCTAGCAGAACTTGAAGAATTCAGGCATTTTTTTAAATCCTCAATTATGTTGTACATATTCCCATTTTTTCTTTAATTTTGCTCACAAATGCTAGTTTCATTATTTTTTTTATAAGAACATTACGATTTATTAAATAAAACACATTCAAGTGTCCTTAAAATGTCTGATACAAACTACTCGGGCGGTTTTGAACATGTTCAAAAGTGCCCCACCATACTTGTTCAAAACTGCCCCAACTGTGTCAACGACATAAAATGTTGAATAAATATTTAACATTAATATATTTATTCAAAAATTCACCGTCAATTAGTTTAAAATTCATTAACCATTAAAAAAAATTATATTGCGTTTTGAAATCACGTACCAATTTTTTTTTAAACTCTTACAACTAAAAAACTGAAATAATGCAAAACCACTATAAAAATCACCTTCCAGCTATAAATCTGAAAGTCAGCCGAGATAACGATGGAAAGTCATTGACATTTATGGATATCGTGTTGACGGGTTCAAATATCGAAATACTTCTAAGAAAGATTGATATACTAAAATTTTATATGCAGTGTTCAAATGTACCCCGTGTTCAAAACTGCCCCACTCTCCCCTATCCTACTAAAAAAATTAAAAATTTAAATATTGTAAAAAACTCAAGAAAAACTATTCAAAAAAGAGAAAAAAAGGAAATTTTGTATGTTTTTTTCTCAATAGTCTATTTTTATCATAAAATTTGAATACGGATATGGACTTTCAAAATCTATACTGTCTTTTTTAGCAAATTATTCTTCAACACAAGTTTACAAGTTATAATTAAGAGTTTTGTATGTTTTTATCTTCATTATGTGAATTTTGGCTGTAAAACCAGTGTAATTACCAATTAAAAATTTATTTTCTTGTAGCAATTCCAATTAGGTGTTTAAAATAAAATCAGAATTTTTAATTATAAAAAATTCAAAAAAATATTAACTACAAAATTTTTTTTTAACAAATAAAAATATAAGATAGATCTAATGGCTACCAAACTGCGATAAAAAAAAAAAAGAATTTTTAATTTTTTTTTTTAAGTTTTTAAAACTAAATTCAGGAAAAACATTTTTACCTATATCGAAAAACTCGAAAAGAACAACATTTTCCATATATAATGATTTTAAAGATTTTTCAAAAACCTTAAGACCTGTGACATTTAAATGTTTGTGTTTAATTTAAAGTTGTTAGCTGTTAGCTGTTAGGTTGGAAAAATAAATAAATTTGTACAATACTAATCTTAGTCAACGAAATTAATGGCTTACTTAAATTTGTGCAAGGACAAAACAATTGAAAAAAAAAATGGAATAATTCATTTATGAAACTAATTTCGACCTTGCACAAAAAAACATTCAAAGTTCTCAGAGTTATAATGTCATACAAATCTCTTTAACTATTTTTTTTATGTTTCCTCATAGAAGTTGCATCTTTTACAAAAATTGTAACAGACAAAATATTGTAATCATTATTTCTATCAAACAATATTAAGCAGCTATAATGCACACTAAATTATTATATTTTATTAGCAGTCAATAATGTTGAGTATAAAATTCCTAAGCTTTTGTTTTCAAGAGTGCTTAACTTAAGCACTTCACATTTATAAGCTTTAAATTTATTTTAAGTAGGTAAGGTAGACATAATTCAATTTTTGTTTTTTTTTTTGGTAAGTTAACTGGCTTAGATAGACATATCCCAATTTGTTCAAGCAGACACGACAGACACGCTCGACATCATCGACAGGAGCAGCAGCAGCAGAAGCAACTAAGAGTAGCATATAGCAGAGGTACAGAAACAAAACACACACACACACACACAAATTCCCTAGCAAATTAAATTATTCCATTCGAAATTGCACGGATAATTTAATCCTGGCACAAATGGTGGAGCGCACGTTTATCCAAAGTGGAGGTTGCCTTATTAACACGAAAATTTCGCAAACAAGATAATTATTATATTGGATGTATTGCATGTTGTTGTTCAAGCCATCACAAAATACATAGCCATTTATATATGTATACAAATGTGTGTATTTCAAAATGTATATATTTTATAGTGAAAAGAGATTCAGAAATGCACAAGGACTTCCTCCATCGCGTTGAAAGGAGGCAATTTGTATTTCCGGACTTAAATATCTTTCCATTATACTATAATATAGGTATTTTCCACCAACAACAACAACAACTATTCTATGTTGAAGTCTTCTCTCTTTGGTTCAAGCTTAATATGGCAAAGCTTAATAATGGATTTAACCATTTAAAGCTATTTGTTAAGTGAGGTGAATGAATTGATGCAATTTAACTGGTAGTTGCTTTTACGATATACCAAGAGCCGCAGCTTATAACTTGATTGTGTCTGTTTTCAGGGTTCTGCAGAGAGTGGGTGGTTTTGTATGGTGGAGTATCTACCACAATTAATAATTATGGAAAATTCAAAAATTAAAGACTTAAAAGAAAAGTGAAAATTTTAATGGATATTATTATTTTTCTATGTTAAATAGCAAGGAAATAATGTATTAAATTATGATAAGGGCACTAAAGACAAAGTTAAGGATTTTTATTCGAACAATTTTTATTCAAACAATTTTTATTCAAAGAAATTTTCATTCAAAGAACTTTCGTTTAAAAAATTTTCATTCGAAGAATTTTGTTCAAAGAATTTTCATTCGAAGAATTGTCGTTTGAAGAAATTTTATTCAAAGCATTTTCATTCATAGAATTTTCATTCAAAGAATTTTCATTCAAAGAATTTTCATTCGTAGAATTGCCATTTGAAGAATTTTCATTCGAAAAATTGTCGTTTGAAGAATTTTTATTCGAAGAATTTTCATTCAAAGAATTTTCATTCAAAGAATTTTCATTCGAAGAATTGTCGTTTGAACAATTTTTAGTCGAAAAATTTTCATTCAAAGAATTTTCATTTGCAGAATTTTTATTCAAAAAATTGCCATTTGAAGAATTTTCATTCGAAGAATTGTCGTTTGAAGAATTTTTATTCGGCGAATTTTTATACAATGAATTTTCATTCAAAGTATTTTCATTCAAAGAATTTTCATTCGAAGAATTGTCATTTGAAGAATTTTTAGTCGAAAAATTTTCATTCAAAGAATTTTCATTCAAAGAATTTTCATTCGAAGAATTGTCGTTTGAAGAATTTTTATTCGACGAATTTTTATTCAATGAATTTTCATTGAAATAATTTTCATTCGTAGAATTGTCATTTGAAGAATTTTAATTCGAAGAATTGTCGTTTGAACAATTTTTAGTCGAAAAATTTTCATTCAAAGAATTTTCATTTGCAGAATTTTTATTCAAAAAATTGCCATTTGAAGAATTTTCATTCGAAGAATTGTCGTTTGAAGAATTTTTATTCGACGAATTTTTATACAATGAATTTTCATTCAAAGTATTTTCATTCAAAGAATTTTCATTCGAAGAATTGTCATTTGAAGAATTTTTAGTCGAAAAATTTTCATTCAAAGAATTTTCATTCAAAGAATTTTCATTCGAAGAATTGTCATTTTTTGAAGAATTTTTATTCGAAGAATTTTTATTCAATGAATTTTCATTCAAAGAATTTTCATTCGAAAAATTGTCATTTGAAGAATTTTAATTCGAAGAATTGTCGTTTGAAAAATTTTCATTCAAAGAATTTTCATTTGCAGAATTTTTATTCAAAGAATTGCCATTTGAAGAATTTTCATTCAAAGAATTTTCATTCGAAGAATTGTCGTTTGAAGAATTTTTATTCGACGAATTTTTATTCAATGAATTTTCATTGAAAGAATTTTCATTCGAAGAATTGTCATTTGAAGAATTTTCATTCGACGCATTGTCGTTTGAAGAATTTTTATTCGACGAATTTTTATACAATGAATTTTCATTCAAAATATTTTCATTCAAAGAATTTTCATTCGAAGAATTGTCATTTGAAGAATTTTTAGTCGAAAAATTTTCATTCAAAGAATTTTCATTCGAAGAATTGTCATTTGAAGAATTTTTAGTCGAAAAATTTTCATTCAAAGAATTTTCATTCGAAGAATTGTCATTTGAAGAATTTTCATTTGAAGAATTGTCGTTTGAAGAATTTTTATTCGACGAATTTGTATTCAATGAATTTTCATTCAAAGAACTTTCATTCAAAAAATTGTCATTTGAAGAATTTTAATTCGAAGAATTGTCGTTTGAAAAATTTTCATTCAAAGAATTTTCATTCGAAGAATTGTCATTTGAAGAATTTTCATTCGAAGAACTGTCGTTTGAAGAATTTTTAAGGCTTGGCCACACCGGAGGGTATGCGGTAGCGGTACGGGTAGAGGTAACGGTACTTGTATGAAAAAAATTCCAAACTGACATATCAACGTTCAGATGCGGAATTTTTTTCATACAAATATCGTTACCGCTACCCGTACCTCTACCGCATACCCTCCGGTGTGGCCAAGCCTTTATTCGACGAATTTGTATTCAATGAATTTTCATTCAAAGAATTTTCATTCGAAGAATTGTCATTTAAAGAATTTTCATTTGAAGAATTGTCGTTTGAAGAATTTTTATTCGACGAATTTGTATTCAATGAATTTTCATTCAAAGAACTTTCATTCGAAGAATTGTCATTTGAAGAATTTTAATTCGAAGAATTGTCGTTTGAAAAATTTTCATTCAAAGAATTTTCATTCGAAGAATTGTCATTTGAAGAATTTTCATTCGAAGAATTTTCATTCAAAGAATTTTCATTCAAAGAATTTTCATTCGAAGAATTGTCATTTAAAGAATTTTCATTCGAAGAATTGTCGTTTGAAGAATTTTTATTCGACGAATTTTTATACAATGAATTTTCATTCAAAGTATTTTCATTCAAAGAATTTTCATTCGAAGAATTGTCATTTGAAGAATTTTTAGTCGAAAAATTTTCATTCAAAGAATTTTCATTCAAAGAATTTTCATTCGAAGAATTGTCATTTTTTGAAGAATTTTTATTCGAAGAATTTTTATTCAATGAATTTTCATTCAAAGAATTTTCATTCAAAAAATTGTCATTTGAAGAATTTTAATTCGAAGAATTGTCGTTTGAAAAATTTTCATTCAAAGAATTTTCATTCGAAGAATTGTCATTTGAAGAATTTTCATTCGAAGAACTGTCGTTTGAAGAATTTTTATTCGACGAATTTGTATTCAATGAATTTTCATTCAAAGAATTTTCATTCGAAGAATTGTCATTTGAAGAATTTTCATTTGAAGAATTGTCGTTTGAAGAATTTTTATTCGACGAATTTGTATTCAATGAATTTTCATTCAAAGAACTTTCATTCGAAGAATTGTCATTTGAAGAATTTTCATTTGAAGAATTGTCGTTTGAAGAATTTTCATTCAAAGAATTTTTATTCGAAGAATTTTCATTCAAAGAATTTTCATTCAAAGAATTTTCATTCAAAGAATTTTCATTCAAAGAATTTTCATTCGAAGAATTGTCATTTAAAGAATTTTCATTCGAAGAATTTTTATTCGAAGAATTGTCGTTTGAAGAATTTTTTTTTGAAAAATTTTCATTCAACGAATTTTCATTCGAAGAATTTCTATTCGCAGAATTTGTATTCAAAGAATTGATATTTGAAGAATTTTTATTAAAAGAATTTTCATTTGCAGAATTTTTATTCAAAGAATTGCCATTTGAAGAATTTTCATTCAAAGAATTTTCATTCGAAGAATTGTCGTTTGAACAATTTTTAGTCGAAAAATTTTCATTCAAAGAATTTTCATTTGCAGAATTTTTATTCAAAGAATTGCCATTTGAAGAATTTTCATTCAAAGTATTTTCATTCAAAGAATTTTCATTCGAAGAATTGTCATTTGAAGAATTTTTATTCGAAGAATTTTTATTCAATGAATTTTCATTCAAAGAATTTTCATTCGAAGAATTGTCGTTTGAACAATTTTTAGTCGAAAAATTTTCATTCAAAGAATTTTCATTTGCAGAATTTTTATTCAAAGAATTGCCATTTGAAGAATTTTCATTCAAAGTATTTTCATTCAAAGAATTTTCATTCGAAGAATTGTCATTTGAAGAATTTTTATTCGAAGAATTTTTATTCAATGAATTTTCATTCAAGGAATTTTCATTCGAAGAATTGTCATTTGAAGAATTTTCATTCGAAGAATTGTCGTTTGAAGAATTTTTATTCGACGAATTTTTATTCAATGAATTTTCATTCAAAGAATTTTAATTTGAAGAATTTTTATTCGAAGAATTGTCGTTTGAAAAATTTTCATTCAAAGAATTTTAATTTGAAGAATTTTATTTGAGGAATTGTAATTTGAAGAATTTTAATTCGAAGAATTGTCGTTTGAAAAATTTGTATTCAAAGAATTTTCATTCAAAGAATTTTCATTCAAAGAATTTTCATTCAAAGAATTTTCATTCGAAGAATTGTCGTTTGAAGAATTTTTATTCGACGAATTTTTATTCAATGAATTTTCATTCAAAGAATTTTAATTTGAAGAATTTTTATTCGAAGAATTGTCGTTTGAAAAATTTTCATTCAAAGAATTTTCATTCGAAGAATTGTCGTTTGAACAATTTTTAGTCGAAAAATTTTCATTCAAAGAATTTTCATTCGAAGAATTGTCGTTTGAACAATTTTTAGTCGAAAAATTTTCATTCAAAGAATTTTCATTCAAAGAATTTTCATTCGAAGAATTGTCATTTGAAGAATTTTCATTCGAAGAATTGTCGTTTGAAGAATTTTTATTCGACGAATTTTTATTCAATGAATTTTCATTCAAAGAATTTTAATTTGAAGAATTTTTATTCGAAGAACTGTCGTTTGAAAAATTTTCATTCAAAGAATTTTCATTTGAAGAATTTTATTTGAGGAATTGTAATTTGAAGAATTTTAATTCGAAGAATTGTCGTTTGAAAAATTTTTATTCAAAGAATTTTCATTCAAAGAATTTTCATTCAAAGAATTTTCATTCAAAGAATTTTCATTCAAAGAATTTTCATTCAAAGAATTTTCATACAAAAATTTTTTATTCGAAGAATTTTTATTCGAAAAATAATTGTAGTTTGAAGTATTTTTATTCGAAGAATTTTTATTTGAAGAATTTTCATTTGACGAATTTCCATTCAAAAAATTTTTTTTCGAAGAATTTCCATTCGATAAATTGGCATTCGAAGAATTATTGATATAAGAATGGGTATTCGAAGAATTGACATCCGAAAACTTATCCTTCGAAAAAGAGCCATTCGAAGAATTGTTTTAATCGTATTTTTCAAAATTTTTCATTCAAAGAATTGTTCGAAAAATTGTTATTCGAAAAATAGTAATTCGAAGAGTTGTCGTCATTCGAACAACTGAGATTCCCTGAATTGTTTTTCACAAATTGTTTTCCACGAATTCTTCGAAATAGTCATTCGAAGAATTGTTCTCAAAATGGTTATTCGAAGAATTGTAATTCGAAGAGTTTTCATTCGAAGAACTAAGATTCAATGAATTGGTTCTCACAAGAAGATTTTATCGAAGATTGTTATCTTTCGAAGAATTGGTTAGCTAACTAAAAAAAAAATTAGATTCTAAATTTTCTATATATTTCCTCAAAAAAAAAAAAACTCACTTTATCCAGTATTCAATAAAGTCGATTTCAAACCCTTTAAACAAATGCGGAAGGATAATCAAATTCTTCAAGCGATCCCCTGTGAGCTTTCGAGTATACATAACCAAAAGCCCAAGATCTTTGCAAACTATAAATGAATATTCTTTGCTGACAATTTCTTTCGTATTCCCAAACGTCGTCGTCGTCCCCCAACTTTATCATCAATAGGTGCACTCAAAAACAAAAGCAAAAATGAGAAGTACTCTCCTGAGACTTCAAGCACTGAACGCAGACAATTTAAATAAGAGTAAGTCAGTTTTTCTATATCTCGCACAAATACCAACTCAAAATAGAGTAGAATATAAGTTTATCTGCTGCGTGTGAGTGTGTTAAGTTGTCTATTTTTTTTTTTTTTTTTTTTTGTTCTGTCTTGATGAGGACGACATCACCACAGCATATACACACACACAAACCTGCCACATGTGCATTTATTCTAAAAACACACACATCCTTTTTTTATGTTGCTCATATTCAGTTTTTGTATAGACAAACAAAAAAAATAAAAAGGAGCAATGTACCATCCTACAACAAAAACATTCACACACTCAAAGTTTGCCTCGTAGCCCATTTAGTTAAGGCTAAGCGTTTTCTAGCAGTTAAGTGCGAAAAAAGATGCAATCCTAACAAAAGGACAATAGAAAAAAGGCTTCATCCTACATTTTACTCATCTCTCTCTCTCTCTCAGCCTCCAGCCGCCCTTTCGTCGTCGGTCGTTTATTCCACCCGCAGTCAAGCCCAACACGCACCCTCTCTTACCACAATGTGGATTTAAAGTTGCATAGTTTGGTGGTTTGAAGAGTAAGTATAGAAACAGCCAGGACATCCTCCCAAAACCCCTCTGCCTTCTGCCCTGAATCATCTTCTTTAAAAAAGTCACCTCGTCTGCCTGATGCCACCACACACGGAGGCACCAGAAACGAACGAACAAACACAATGGGACAAAAGCTAATATGGTCCCATGTACCTAGTACTGGAAAAAAAAGTACAAAAAATATGTGTGGGTGAAGCTACTGCTCTAAACAAAATACCATATAGAAAATGAAGGTCCTGGAGCATATACTTTGAATTGAGCTTGCAAATGACACATGCATTGTGCGGCAGGAAACACACAAAAATGCGAAAATAAATTCATATTCCGAAGCCATCTGGCTGGTTTGTGTGTGGATGAGTAGGTTGTACTCCTACACCTCCTTTTCCAGGACCAAGGATACTATAGAAACGACTCTAGGACGAACAAAAAAAAAAAAAAAGAAATAGACGCTGTCGCTGCGAGAAACCGCCAACACCATACTACACCAAAACCATAACACCCATAGAGTCAAGTCGAGAGAGGAGTCGGTCGCCCCTCCTGAATATGGTGACGGCAGTGGCTTTATTCTTTTCTATTTGTTTTATTTTTTTTTTTTTTCACTCTCCATCCACCCGCATCATGTTCCAGCTTTGATGGGGTAATAACCGCTTCTGGCGCATTACCAGCAGAGTATAGTATGGCACTGCTATCACTTATGGAGCCAACTTAAGCGCTTAATACCTTTTGCTATTACCTCGCCTTCTCTTCAGTATCTCCTCATTCGAAACAGAAGGAGCTAGCTAATATAGGGAGGATGCTTTGTACCCTAAAAGTTTATTAGGCTATCTGGAGGTTTTATAAATATAAACTCTATATGGAGCTTAGCTCTACATTTTCTCGCACCATTTTTTGAAAAAAAGTTGGAGAGAGAGAAAATTTTTAGATAATATCAGGACAAGTTTTTCACTGGCAACTGGTGCAATAATCTGCACTGGAGAAAAAGCAGGTAGCCTACAAATTGTCACAGGATATATGTGTGTAGCCGCCTTCAAGCAGTGGGTAAAGGTGGATAAGAATGTAGGTAGATAGCAGAGTTACCTGATGCATTGCATGCATGTGTGGTAAACAATGTGAGTGCATTATTTCGAGATTAAAAACAGCTAAGGAGCATGTGTTAAGTTGGGGATAATATTTTTTATCTGAATGAGGGAAATAAAAATGTCCTTGGAGGCGAATGTGTTCTGGCTGATAACAAACAAGTCGAAAAAGTTTCACGATATGTTAATGATAATTTCGATGAAGGACATTTTTGTCATTAAGGTGAGTTAAAAGATATGAAGTTTAAAAGATCAATTTGATCAATTTATGAAAAAAAGAATGAACAAAAAAATAAGATTCATTATTTAGGAAAAAAAAAAAAAAATAACATCTTAAATCGAATTGAGATCCATAGCAAGTATTCAATTTAATTTTATTAACATGCATTAAAAAGGAAATATTTTTAAAATCGTCTTATTTTTTATGAATAATTTAGAAAAAAAAAATAAAATAAAATAAAATAAAATTGTCTTTGTTTTTTGGGTCGATGAAACCGAAGTCCATTTTGCCCAATCACGTCAGGTTTTCGATATAACCTCAAAAATTGTCACAGCCACAAATTTGAAAATTTGATTTTTCAAAAAAAATATTTTTAAAAATGCAAAAATTTATTTATTCAAAATTTTATTCCTAAGCTTTTGTTTAGATTTTATCGTGGATTTTGGTGCCGAAAAAATCTTACACCACCAACTCGGGTGGTTTTGCTTTACGTGTATGTATATGGAACGACTGTTCGAAGCTTCCACGGATCGAGACGAGCGAGAACAAAACAAAACGAGGGAGATCGTTTGCACCAGCCATCAGCGGTAGTAATGTAATCTCAGTTCAAATTTTGACATGATTGTCTTTAAAAAAATTATAGTTTTCTTGTACCTACATTAGCTGTACAAATATGATTTAGGAATATTTTAAAAGGTGAAATAATATGCTTTCCAATGAAGTAAAATTTATTATAAGTTGTAGAATAAAGAATGCACTAAATCGAATTGGAAGAAAAAAAGATTTTTTTTAATTTTTTCTAATTTTGATGAAAATTGATTACAATCAAAAACTTCCAGCTTTTCTTCTAGATGTCGTCCAAATATGATTGAGGTGAATATTAAAAGCTAAAATTATAAGCTTTAAGATGACATAAAATTTATAATGGGTTGTCATGTAAAAATATTGACAGTAAGATGTGAAAAGAAGAAAAAAAGATAATTTTTTTCGCTTTTTTCTGTGAAAAATGTGTGATTTTAAGAAATCATTTTTATACTTCTTATAAAACTTATTTAAGATTTATTTTTTTTTATATTTTTCCATATAATAATTGACATAATGAAAAATTCTAATTTTTAATTTAATTAATTTAAATCAATTTTTTTGTCGTTTTTTTTATTATACATATACATGTATTGAGTTTCAAAATTATAAATTATGACATTTTCACGTAAAATTATCGTACGTAAACCGATTTTACAGACAACAGCTTTACTGCGGCAATCCGCGAGTGTCACACATTTTTTCCTATTTATTTTGTCATAAAAATTCGTTGAAATCGAAATAGCAGTTGGAAAGAAAATCGGATTAAAAAAATACTGAACCGTTTTTTTTTTCTTGGCATAGAATTTTCTTGGTAAAAAAATGAACCAAAAATAATAACAGAAATGTAAAATTTTTAATTGGAAAAGCTTAAGTTTCAAAGAATCAATGTACACTGACAAAAAAATAACGCAGGAGTAACTTTACATATGGTATATTTAACTTTATTTCTGGTATATTTAACTAAATTATGATTGAATTTATCAGAAGTAAAGTTATACTTGGTGTTATTTTTCTTTTTATATCTTTGGTTCTCTGAATAAAAATAAGAGTTGTTCTAAAAAAAAAAACAAACAAATAGGGTAACTTCGGGCATTATGGTGCACCGGGCATTATGGCGCACCTCTCAACTACCATACTTCCAATACTCGCATTTAAATAAAACCAATGCAGAAACTTTGGCCTTCGTCGAACACTAGCCTTGTGACGATCGCAGGTCAGTGCTATTATTTTTGTGCCAAACAAAAAAAGAAAACAAAAAAAATATACCGGTTCTGGGTTCCAATATAATATCGCTTTGTTTTTGTTTGTGTGTAACTCGGTAACTATATAGTGCACGTGTTTGTTGTGAAGAGTGGAATGCAGAGTACAGTTTTGGTTTGGTTATATAACTTGTAATATTTTAAATGAAGTTAGAATTGTGTTTGGTTTTTGGTGTTTTGTGAATATGTGTATATTTTGCAATATGGCGCAGATGCAATAAGGGCATTATGGCGCTATATTATACCCGACTGCGCCATAATGCCCTTATGTAAAACTTATTTCAAAAGTAACTTACATAATGTCTCTGCATTTTTTTTAATTTGAAATCAACCTGAATTTAACGTTAATTTTATGAAAGTTATTTACAATTATATTTCAGAAATGCCGAATAAACGTAAAAAAAGTAAAGGGCTCCGAAGTAAATGGGGTTCGCCATATTGCCCGTACATAGGGCAATATGGTTTTTTTTGGACTATTTTTAATTTAATTTATTTTTTGTTATAAAGCTTTAATTTGTATTCTTAAATAATTTATTTACGTTACGTTTTTATGAAATTTAATAAAAAAAAATGATTGAAGTAAAAATTGTTGTCCGTAGTAAAGTTATTTGAGTTTGTGCTTAGGTATGCCATAATGCCCTAATTTACCCTACTAAAATCTAAAACTTTTAATACATACGCTATAGAAAAATCATCAATCGAAGTTGTTTTACCTGCAAGAAATCGAAATATAAATATAAATAAGTTTTTTATAATATAAAAATATGAAATTTTAATGTTTTTAATTTTGTTTTAGATATTTTAAAAATCTATAATCAATTTATAATAAGTTTTAAAGATGACATTTCTGATTGTATTTTTTAGCTATAATTTGAATTTATTTTTTACTTGCTCAATAGGGCAAGTATTGGTTTCGTGTAAAAAAAAAAATTCGAGGTTTTAATCAAAACTAACATTACGATGATGGAGAAGCCCAAAAAAGTGGGTTTCGTCATGACGTCCGTCGGTCTGTGCGTCGGTGCGTCGGTGCGTCCGTGCGTCCATCTGTACAAGTAGCTACAGCCTAAACGAGTGGACGGATTTTCTTTAAATTTGGTATGGATGTTTTTTTCGTAATTTCCAAGGTTGGTTTTTTTTTGTTTTTTAATATCTCGCTTAGAACGTATACCTCCCATACAAAATTTTCGAGTTATTGCAATTTTCTCGAAAACGGCTCTAACGATTTCGATTAAATTTAGCACACGTAATGCTGTATATAGTTTTAACATAACTGCGTTTTTAGTTTTTCTCAAAAAATACGGATAGTGGAAATATGGTCTTTATATTTTTTTAAATCGCGGATGTCGGCTCTTCCCGTACATCATTATGGAGTTATTGCAATTTTCTCAAAAATGGCTCTAAGGATTTTGATAAAATTTTGCATACGTAATATTTAAAGTAATTGCTGTAAAACTGCGTTTTTAGTTATTCTCAAAAAAGTCAAGTCAAATAAAAAAAAATTTTATTTACCTAACGTTTGGCCTCCATGCCGGCTCTTCCCCTACATCAACCAAATTTCTTAAAAATGTATATAGAGGCAGCTCTAATAACCTACAAGTAAGCTAACATAAAAGTGCTTTGAACTGCGAGAGCAAGTACGTGCGGCCCCAGTCGTGCATTTTATTTAAATATGCAACATCGGCTACAAAGACCTTTTCAATAACCACCTTAAGTCTGAATTTTCACAACCAGGTTCCTTATTTGCACCTACAAGGACTTTAAAGTCATAAATACAAACTGTTTATTGTTTAAAGTGAATTTTATCACGGTTTCGAGTCAAATAAAAGTTTGTGAAATTAATAGATACCTAAAATACTCAATTTCGCAATCTGATTATGAACAAAATCAAACGGAACTATTCACCGGAATTATACAAAAACCCCACTTATAAAAACTCACTTGACCCAATATCATCATCATCATCTACAATTTTATCTCGCTGTGCAATACAATTTAAATAAAAATCATTTAATTTCTGTTAATGACATCTCCATCGATTATAAAATGATAAAATTAATAAGTTTTCCTATTCCTTTCTTTCGACCCAACTCAACCCCAATCCACCTCATCATCTCATTGATTTTATTCTAAAAGTAAAATAATAAAAAAAAAATTGCTCCCCAACTCTTTTAATTTTGTGAATAAAATTCAAACACATAACCAATCCAACTGTTTGAATACACCCACACACAACAAATTTATACACACACAAAGAAGAAAATAAAATAAAAGAAATATAAAACGGCATTGGTCGATTCCGTCTTTCGTCCTGATGCACAGCAACAAAACTGACTGCAATCACAACGTGTTGTGTTGTCCTGATCAAAAATCGATTGGAAAATAATTTCCAAGTTTGCACTGCTCACAAAAATTACACAACAAAATCTCAGCAGTGCCAGCTTTCAGCGAATTCGTTCACGTGCACAACTTCTGCTCTTGCAGAAGGACTTCCACCCCACTGACTGCCAGCGACCATCTCATCACAACCTTAACTCAACAACAATTGCTGCCAACAGAGAGTTGAGTTGAACACAACTACAAAAAAAAAAGTACCAAAGGTAGGTTAGGATATCTCTCTATGAACAAGTAACATTTATTTCAGCATTTTAATTTCACCCTAAGGAGAGAGTCCTTTTTTTTTTTTTGTTGTTGTTGAATATTTTTTGCTATTTTTTTCTATCTCCCCAACTCATTCTCTTTTTACTCGATTCACAGGAAAATCAGTGAAATAAATAGAAAAACACGAACAGGATCTAATCACCTTCACAACCAACAATTGCCACTATTCCCAGGATAGAAGAGCGATTTAAACTGATTCTTGTTGTATAGTTTTTTGTTGTTGTTTTTATAGATAGGATATTATTGATCTGCTTGTGACGATGGCGGGCGCAGGCAAGCAATGCAATGGTGCAATATAGTATTGGCATATAGGGAATCCTTTAGAATCCTGGAATTGTTATTGTTTGATTATTGCTTTTTTCCTTTTTTTTTTGTTTCCATCAAGTTATTGCCCCTGAAACGACCAACCAACCAGCGACTAGTTGTACTATGCACTTTTGCCACTGTTTCAATTGTAATTGAAGGATATGTCGATTATCCTTTGGCCGTTTTGCTAGTCGGCGCGTCTCGTCGCTGTTCACGTCGTTGTTGGTTGTCGTGTCCTTGTTGACGTTTCCGAGTTTGTAGTCGAGTCATCGTCATCATGTATATATAACAACTTGCAAACCAACAAAAGTAAAGTGCTTTCCAATTTAAACGATTTTGTACACAAAACTGTTTCATTAAAAATTCCTGACCTCAGCACATTTTGTTTCTCTCTGTGAACAAGAAGAAGAAGGAAATCCCTTTTACGTATTTTATAGAAAGCCGCAGCCAGTTTGACCGTTTTGTCTTTGTCTATATGAAATCAAATAGAATTTCTAGAATCTTAACGAACTGGGTGATGATGATTTCAATTATAAATTGATCACGAAAAGGACATTAAGAAATTCTTTTTTGGGACAATAAGATGATTTGCTTTGTCTGTCTTTAAAATTTAATTCGGTCACTCCATGAAGAATACTGAAAAAGCTTTGATTTTGTGACACTTATGCAATTTTGAAGCCTTCTTACTAAAATTCAAAAGAAATAAAATGTACGACTGGGTCGCACGAACTTGCTCTTGGAGTTCAAGTTGCTTAAATTTTTAAGACTTTTTATATAGAAATTAAAAAAAAAAAAAAAAAAAATAAAATTCGTTATAAAAAAAAATAAAATAAAATCTGAAATTAAATTGCCCTCCAAAATAAGTATGCAGTTTTGATTTTTAGAAAAAAAAATTTCAAAATCGTTAGAGCCGTTCTTAAAAAAAAAAACAATTTTTTATAAATAACTTTTTGGAAAAAAAGTTTTTAAATAAAACTGTAATGCCATTTTGTAGAAATCACTAATCAACATCTAAAAACAAAATTTCAAAAAAATTCAATGTCCCGTTTTCGACAATTTGATTTTTCAAAAAAAAATTTCAAAATTTTTTTTTTAAATCCAAAAATTATTTTTTTGGAAATTTAATTTTTGGTTTATATTTATATTATATGCTTCTTCACAAAAAGTTTCGTTGAAATCGAATAAGAAGTTTCGGAGATATTCGAATTTGAAAAAAAAAAAACGGTTCTATCGCAGGTACTGTTAATAATGATTTTCAAAAAAAAAAATTTCATTGAAATATAGACCTTAGCTTAAAACTAACATTTGAATTTTTTAAACAAAATCGTTAGAGCCGTTTTCGAGATATTTCAATTTTACTAAAATCGGTATATGACAAGTACAGTTATTTTTGGTATAAAAAAATTAATTCTAAAAACCCCTCTGGAGAGTCTACAAATAACGCTACATACCAAGTTTGACATTAATCGGTCCATCCGTTTAGGCTGTAGCTCCTTATTCAGACAGACAGACGGACTCCCGGGACCCACTTTTTTGGCATTGTCTATGTCTACCATCGTAATGTCATGGAAAAATTTTATCTCAACTGTTTGTTTTTGTACGAATGCATAACTTGATTATAGTACCTATATCGCAAGTAAAAAACAGCACTTTTAATGAATTTAAGAATTGAATTCTTTAACGAAAAATATTAGAAATTTTCAAAGCTCTTAGGGCCGTTTTTTAGAAAACTAATTTTTATAAATCATTTTTTCAAATAAAAAAAAATTATATAAAGTTTGTGTTCCATATTGTAGCAAACATTGATCCCTAAAATCAACATTTTAAATAAACATCAATCTCAATTTTTCGAAAATTTAATTTTGCAAAAAAATTTCTTTTGTTTTAAGAAATCCAAAAATTTATTTTATTTTATAAATTTCCAAAAAAAATTCTGTAAAAAACGGTTCCATGACAGGTATAGTTCATAAATAATGATTTTCGAAAAAATAGAAAAGTATATTTTTTTATTGGTAAATGACAAATCTTATCGTTTAAAACAATTAATGCCAAATTAGACATTTTCAGTAAAAATGAACTTTTTCCGTATGAATTTAAGAGTCTGAAAATTTTGATAAGTTCCTTCCTCTACTTTAATCTTGAGCACTCTCTAACTTTAAAGCATTTAATTTTATATCCCCAAACTAGAAGTCAAGCTTTCAGACATCAATATAAAAATGTTATTTTTTTGTTTGTTTTTATTCATGTTCTTACAGTCAATAACCAACCAAAAGGGTGTTTTTTTTTCGAAGAGAGAGTCAATTCTGTAATAAGTCCCAAAAAGCCAATGATTCGTGTAGAACCTCTAAGAACTTTAATGTAAACGTTCAATTTTTCATCGAAACCCAGAATAAAATTTTTGAAAAAGGGTGTTTTTTTTTGGCCAAGGGAACACAAGAAGTAGTAAAAGTGATTACATTAAAAATAAAAAAAAGTATTTAAACTTGTATACGATATGACATTCAAATTTTAATATTGTCTCGGTTAAAATGGCAGGAATAAATTGGGCCTTAGATGAGAGTCAAGTATTTAATATTTTTATGGAGGTCATATAGATTTTGCACATTGAATATTTTTTCCTTCCAATAAAAAAAAATTAAAAACAATTTTTGATCGAAAATTTAATTTTATATTTTTTGTTTCCATATTCCATTAAAAATAGAACGTCTAAATTTCTCTGGGAATAGTTCCCTTGTTTCAAAAACGGGATCGAAAATGATCGATAGTTAATAGTTTCCCTGGGAATTTATTGGTACCTGAAACCAAATATTCAGGGGAATTAAGCTTCATTTCATACGATTTTCTGTTCCCTGGAACTAAATTTTGAGGGAGATACAGGACTGCAAAATAAATTCCGGGGGAAAAAATATTCCGAGGAATACAAAATTCCCCGTTAGATTCACGATAGTGCCCATTGGATTATTGAAAATTATTTTAGAACTTTCTCTAAAAAAAAGCTCTATACCTAAGCCGAAATAATTTATTGGTTTCTTTTCTATCACAAATGTGATCATTATTAGGGTGGGCCATCAATTTTTGTCCAATGAAAAAAAAAAACACCCTGTTAACCATGGTATCCTGTGGCCACTTCAGATTCTTTCTTCCAATCTTAAATGTAACATAATTGTTGAATTTCAATAAGGTACAATTATAATTGCTCAGATTTTGCAATAAACAAAAATTTTGTATACAACTAAAAAACACCCTTTCCCTTTACATAGTTTGAATTCTTTACTATCATGGCAAAATGCAATTTTTCATGTGATAGGCGAAACATTTCTACCAATTTTCAAAAGTAACTACCATTTTTTTCATAGTTTTTTTGTACTTTTTCAAAATTTCTACTTTATTTAAAAAAAAAAAAAACAAAAAAGCACCCTTTCACTCAAGATAGTGCAAAATACATATTTAATAGTTTGAGTGACTATTGTTGTAGAAATTTGATTTTTTCCTACCCAATGTCTTCCAATATTGATTTTTTAATGTAACTTTGGTCTAAAATCAAAGGTAAAACCCTTTATGACTGTTTATTCTTATAAAGCTCTTATCACACTTCATGACTTTGTAAATCGAGTTAGAAAAATGTTTCCAAGAAACAAAATAGTAACCAAAATCCCTAAATGCACATCAATTCTGCAGAAAACCCCATTCCCTTCAACAAATTTGATAACAAATCTTATTTCATTAACTCAAATGTTTTTTTCATAATTCTATTTATATAAATAAAAGACAAGTCGAGACACAAAAATAAAAGACTTGAAACATTTATTAAATTATATCTGTGATTAAGTTGAAAACCCTTTGGCAACTTATCATTTCTATATCATCTTCACTCTTTATAACCCTGTTATCTTCGCCACTTAAATACATAACTATCTCTCTTGTCATTGAGAGTAGAAAAGACAAAAATAAAATAAAATGTCATTCGATATCCTTTTACTCTTCTTGTCTATACACTTTTTAACAATATATCTCTTCAACTCTATCGAGACTGTATAACTGAATGAATGAAAAATATATTTATTTTTTTTTTCTTGTTGTCCTCATGAATATTTTCTATTCAAATGGTCATGTAACGAGTTCACATTTTTCTTATATCACAAAAATATCAACATTTTTTCTTCTTCTTTTCTGAATTTTATTTAAATCAAAAATAAAATAAGAAGAAGAAGAAAAAAAAAGAGGTGAGTACATATTCTCTCCAATCAACTGCAACAAATCAAAGCTGAAAGGCCATGTAACCCTCTCTAAGCCCAAAGAAAAGGATACAAATAAATAAATCAATTCAAACTTGCTAGCAGGAATATGAATGAATAAGTATCCTTATAAGAGGTTAAGATTTGTTCCTTAAAGATATGAATTCTTTTTCTAGAAATTTTTTTTCTTCTCCTCCTTTTCGTCCTTTTTCCATTGGGACTATAGAATATGGATGTATGTAGGCTTTTGCTATAGGGTCTGATGGGCTTGGTCCTTGCTCTGATGTTTGAATTCAAAGTCACTTCACGTTATCCACCTCCCCAATAATAAAAAAAAAAAAATTATTCAACCATATAAGAAAATTCTCAAGTGGTACACATGTGTGTGCGATCTTATTTACATAAATTTCTTCCTTTTTTTTATTTTTGGATTTTAAAGTGAATTTATGGGCTCTGGCAGCCGTCAAAGTTACGGGATGAGTTGTCGGAGTCGATATGGCAGAGGCAAAACAAGGGAAGGTAAGGATTGTGTGACGTTTTTGTTGGGACTTTGGGGTAAAGAGAGGTTTTATACTTCTTGAGAAGTGAACTTCACAATATAAAACATATGACAGGAGCTCACGCAAAAACTTCTCTCTTTCTGTTGGCAATTTAAAAATATATTACTTGTCAGATTAGTGAAGCGGACAAAGTTGTAAGGATGTGTTTTTCGGATGTATTGGATTTCATACTTGAAATAAACAAAAATTTTTTTTTCTGTCGTTTTCAATTTTATTCAAGATTGAGAGAGTTTTGAAGGAAATGTTCATTTAAATGGCATTGAAAGAAGCAGTAGAGTTTTCATTTGTTGAATGTTGCTTGGGAATGGTTTAGGAGTTAGGTATACCAAGTACGAACGTTTTGGCGGTTTATTAATAAGGTTTTCTTCAATAAGGTGTTTAAAAAGGTTTTAAAAAATGTAGAGAAGGTGGAATATTCCAAACCAGAGTTGTTAAAAATCATTTTTAATGGATTTACCAATTTTTAATGCATTACAAATTAAAAAAAAATATTTATATATTGGAAAAAAAAAATAGGTAGGTAATATTTATAAAATATTCATAAAAAAAATGTATTGCAACTGAATAAAGATTGCATTAATAATAAAATGTTTATTGCAAATAAATTAAAAAAAAAAATTATAGCAAATAAAAAATTTTCTGCATTGCAAACAAAATAAATTGCACGACTGGGGTAGCACGTACTTGCTCTTATGCTTAAAGTAACAATAATGTTAAAGCTTTTTATTCAAGAAATTTAAAATTTGATATTTTGAAGAAATTTCAAAAGTAGTATAAAAAAATTAAATCTGTTTTTATAATTAATTAAACTCCGTTTTAAATGATCTTTTACAAAAAAAAAAACAAGTACCTATGCCATTTTATTTCTTGTATAAAAAGGTATTTTTAGAAAATCTTAGGAGCAGTTTTTTAAAAAAATAATTTTTTATAAATACAAATTTTCTAACATTTTTCAAAAAAAAAACTAGTATGAAATTTTGAAGAAATAATTAATTTACACTTTAAAACGAAATTTAAAGATTTTTCGTCAAACCGTTTTCAAAAAATTGATTTTTCTAAAAAAAATTTTCAAATATTTTTTAAAAATCCAAAAGTGTGTTTTTTGAAAATTTTCTTCAATTTTATTTTTACCTTTACTTAAAAGCTCTTGCATAAAAATTTTCGTTGAAAGCCGATTAGTCTTGTACGAGTTATTCATAAATAAAAAAAAAAACGTTCTATGACAAGTACCGTTTATAACGGTACAAAAAATATTTTTTTTATTTCGAAAGCTGTCTCTTATGTGTAATACTTCACACAAAAATTTTAATCAATATTGTTAGAGCCGTTTTTGAAAAAAATTAACTTTCCTATTTCCGTTATATGGCAGGTACCGTTAGTTTTGGTCACAAAAATAAAATTATAAAATTCCCCTCTAGGGAATCACCCAAAACTGCTAAATACCAAGTTTGAAGAAAATGACTTCACCCGTTTAGGCTGCAGCGCCGGATAGAGACACACACACAGACTACAGACAGACAGAATTGCGGGACCCACTTTTTTGGCATTCTCCATCATCTTAATGTCACGTAAAATTGTTATCTCGAGTTCGATTTTTTTTTAACGAATCCTAAACTTGCCCTATAGGTAGGAGTTAAGTATTTTTTTTTTTAATCATTCATTACTTTTTTCAACTATAGGTAATATTGAAGATAATATAAGGTCAAAAAGTAAAATTTGTAAGAAATTCGACGAGTAAAAATAAATATTTAATGCACACATTTTTTTCAATGCAGAACATTTTTTATTAGAAATACAAAATTTTTGGCAATAAAAATTATATTTTCAATGCAATTTTTTTTTCATTTGGTATACCTAAATATTTTTTTAATGCAAAATATTTTTAATTGCAATAAATATTTTTTTTTCCGATGCAAATATTTTTCAATTGCAGTAATTTTTTTTTAATGCAAATATTTTTCAGTTGCAATATACATATATTGTTTTTTTTTTTCAATTCAATTTTTACTTGCTCTATAGGGCAAGTATTGGTTTCGTGTAAAAACAAAAAATCGAGGTTTTAATCAAAACCAACATAGAGAAGATCAAAAAAGTGGTTTTCGTCATGCCGTCCGTCGGTCTGTGCGTGTGTGCGTGTGTGCGTCTGTGCGTCCATCTGTACATCGAGCTAGGGCCTAAACGGATGGCTGGATATGCTTGAAACTTGGTACAGATGATTTTTACGTAATTCCCTAGACCTGTTTTTTTTATTTTTTCAATATCTTCATTTTAACGCATACCTCCCATATAACGTTTTCGAGGTATTGCAAATTTCTCGAAAACGGCTCTAACGATTTCGATTAAATTTAGTGTGCGGAATACTCTTATTGATTCTAACAAAACTGCGTTTTTAGTTTTTCTCAAAAAATGCGGAGAACGGAAATATGGCGTTGCCGTTTTTCAAAAATTGACATATTTTTTTAAGTTCATATATTTCATCAAAGCATTAGTTATTTTATTTAAAATTTACAGAGATCATTAAGTATAAAATGTTAAAAAAAAATATTTTTAAAAACATTTTTGAAAAAAAAAATTTTTTAACTTAATTTTTAAACTTTTGATATTTTTTTTTTCTACAAAATCTTAAATTTCCAATAGATATTTAAGATAAAGATACTGTGAACTACAAGAGCAAGTACGTGCAACCCAGTCGTGCATTTTATTTTTATTTGCAATAAATTTTTCTTTTTAATTTCAAATTCATTTTTTTTAAATTGATATTTTTTTTAACAACTCTGTTCCAAACTAAAAATTAAAGAAAGTAAGTCCTTTTGTACAATATTCCAAGAATTCCCATTTTTGACTTTTTTAAACCCAAGAATTATTTAAGACCTTAAACTTTTTTTTTTTTTATCATCACACAAAAACTAACTTAAATATGACACAGGATACTCTTTCTCTCTATACATAAATTCATTTTGTGACAAGAAGCACAAAAAACTATGATGATGGTTATGGTTATGGTGATGAGGGCAATGGCAAATGTTGACAATCATGATGATAAAGATGATGACAATTAAAACCCAAAGAGTTCCTTTTTGTGCTTTTTGTTTGTGTGTTTTTGTTTCTTTCTCTTTTCTAGGAAAGTTTTTTGCGTTGAGGAAAGACCATATAACTCTTTTGCCGTATAATTGTACCCAAAAATATATAGCTAGTGAACTTTATTATAGTATTTTGTATGTTGTGGTTATTATATAACAACACTTTAGCTTAACTCCTTCCTTTTTCTATGATATTTTGTACCACAATTGCTTCTGTGTAGTTTAGTTGTTGTATATTATTTCGACCATAAATAGGATGAAATGAACAAGTTTTTTGTTTGTTCATACATATTTTATTTTGAATAGGAGACACAATGGAAATGAAACAAATGGAAGTAAGAAGCTAACACTATAGGAAATAAAAAAAAAAACAATATTTTAATATTTTATCTAGAATTATTTTAACTTTTCGTAAAAAAAGACAATTTTTTGCGAAAAAGGTAATTAAATATTACTGTATATTAACTGTTATAAACTTTTAACTTTTTAAAATTTTTGTTTGTAGTACACTAGTACACATAAAATCCAACTTTAGAAATGAAAACATAGAACTTTTTTTTTTATTTATGAATATCTCGTAAACGACAAAACCGACTTTAACAAAAATTTGTATACGTAAACATTAAAGCAAACATTATATAAACGTTGTATAGAATTTTCAAAAACACACATTTTTTTAATTCTGAAAATTTAATATTTGAAAACGTGTTAGGGGATTTTTTCGAAATTTCGTATTTATTTGTTAAATAATAATTTTTATCAATTTTGTCCAAAATTCAAAAAGTTGCTCAAAATTCTGACCCTAATTCAATATTTATTTTGTAAAGAGTATTATATGTAAGTATTTGAAATTTGAAGTTATTGATTTTTTTCATTAATGCTTTTATATTAAGTTAATAAAAATTTAAAAAATTGTCACATCCTTCACATTTTTGAATTGTTATAAAAACACAACATTCTATAACTTCCCTTCAAATCGAATATGAAATTCACGACTTTTCTTTCAAAAAATCACAATCATTGAAGTAAGCCGAATAGATTTTATAACGTCACACCCGTTACACCTAATCTCATTAGAAACAAGAAAAGCCAACAAAATTTAATTTTGAAAATATATTGACAACTAAATACATTAGGTTTTTTGTAAATAGTTCACAAACCAGAAATAAAAAATGAAGTAACTGTGTCACACCCGTTACAATGTAAATACCCTTACGTTTCTGTCCAGAATTGCAACATTGACAACTTTCCAAATAATAACAGTTTCTTAGTGTTTTTTTTTTAGAATTTAGTATTTGCAGCTTCTTAACATAGTCGTGACAGCACTGTTTGGTCAATAGGCGAGTGCCTTAACAGCATATCGCACTGTTGCAGAATGTATCGATGATATGTTAATGCACAGATTCAAAGACGAGCTTAATGAAGTAACAATCCAACGAGTCTTTGAAATTAATACCAATAAACAAGACAGTTCACTAGGACCTAGTATACATATCTAATAAGGAAAATGGCCTAAAATTACTATTCGTGCACAATAACAATAAGACACAATTGGCTAAAAATTGAGATGGCTAATTTATTAGGCTTGGGAAATTCTACGAAATTCCTTTTTTCTTCAACACATCGTGTACGCATTTTTTAATGTTTCCACATTTTTTTGTAACTCACTAAATTGGTACTCTTTTTGACTAACATAAACCAAAACAGTAATAAAAACAAGGAAACACAATTTCTTCATCAAATTACGCGACACCACCATTTAAATTGCTTAAATAATTCACTTTACTTTTATGACCCTCTTTTACTAAAAAAAAAAAATATAAATGTCTGATTCTTCTCAATCAGATGAAAGATTCTTTTTACATAAATTGACTTTACAGGAAGTTTGTTCTTTCCCTTCTTCCTTTTTATTCATTCAAAAAATCAGAGGAAGACCAAAAAAATAAAAAAAAAAACACCAACAACACAATAAAAAATAATTTCTAACAAATTGCTCGAAATTTCGGAAAATGCCCGCTAGTGAAAGAAAAGTTCATGCATACAAAAATATACAAACCATCTCTCGCCGCCGCCGCAACAGTGGCGGATGGCTACCAAAAACTTTTGTTACAAAACACAAATTCCCGTGCAGATAAACACGGGACTACCAAAGCAGCAATGGTTGGAGCAATGTGTAATAGACCGAAGTCTTGTTTCTTGCCAATGACATAAATTCGCTTGCTATTTCCCCATTTGCACTCTGTTACCAAGTCAACCCTCGGGCAAACGAATCAAGCGTAAAGATATATACCGTGTCGCCTCGCCTAGCCTCGCCACGGCCTTCCACCATTCCTGTGCCACTTAGAAAACCACCTTCCGCGACATGAAATATTTTAGAAAATGTATGAGTTTGTGACCCCACCTACACTGAAAATAATAAATTTCGTAAAATTACGAAAATTGTTTCATACACTACATTTTCGTTGGCCCAACGAAACTTTCGTTGGCTCAACGAAAATATGTAATTTTTCGTAATATGAAAACCTTCATCAATTAATGAAAACGTTTCATACACTTTTTCTCCCTTTTTAGTGCCAAAAAATCCAATTCAATGAAAAGATTCATCAATTAACGAAAAATTTCATACTCGTTTTGAAGAACAAAAATAAGAACTTTTTCGTTACTTTATCAAAGTTTTAATTAAGTAACGAAAAAATTCATTAACTTATGAAATTCAACATTAACTAACGAAAATCTTCATAAGCTTATGAAAATTCTTCATATACTAATGAAATATTACATTGGCTTATGAAAAAATACATCAGTTAACGAAAAAATATCGTTGCCGGGTGCATTTCTGTTTTATGGACTAAAAATTTAATCTTGCTGGATATAGTTCACATTAGGTTTTTGTTTAAAAATCTATGTAAGTTGAGCTGAATATAAAAAATATTTGCGTTTTGACAAGGTGTCTCACGGATAAGTCAAGTGATGAGTCCAAGTGAGCTCTACCGGGTCGAAAGGCCAATTTTTTGTTTGGACTGTTAATAATTTAACAAGGCCAATAAATATATACCTGCTATAATCTTAAAAAAAAAATTATTAACACAACGAAAAGTTTCGTTAGCTAACGAATATTTTTTCGTAATTTAATTGAAATATTCATAAAATTTACGAAAAAATTCGTTAGCTAACGAAAGTTCTTTCATCAATTAATCAAAAAATACATAAAAATATCACCGTGTTTAATTAAATTTTACGTTAATTGATGAAAAACTTTCGTAAAGTGATGTAAAAATTCATTAATTCGCGATCGAAAATTTTAATGAAAAATTTCATTAAAATACGACAGTTTTCGTTAGTTGATGAAGTTCTTCATTAACGTATGAAAGCCATTTCGTTGAGCCAATTAAATTTTTCACCGGCTGAAAATTAATTAAATTTTCGTTGGCTCAACGAATTTTTTCGTTGTATTTACGTAAGGATTTGGTTCAGTGTATACCAAACTGTATTATAAGGACGAAATAGACATTATCAGCATAATAGGATTCCACCAGCAAGCACACAGGATGGCATGGTATTTCGCGTCGCGTCGCACCGACCCATCATCATCACCATCGTCGCAGAGAGAGAGAGAAAGGAAGCAGGATGATGCATTTTAAAACATGAAACACCAAAAATTGCTCCCAGCTTTATGATGGCTTGGAGCTAGCTGGTTGCTGGGTTCTGTGCGGGATGACAAACTTCACACGAAACCACCACTATCGCGGGGAGAGTTCATGATGATGTCCCAGTGAGAATGAAAATACGATGACATAGAAAGAGGATGAGTTGCAGCGGGACAGGACAACTACAACATTAATGGCCCTAACATTCATTAAAATAAATCATTTTTACTGTCAACCGAATAAATTCTGTGAAAATAAATCAGAAGTTGCACGAAAATTCGCCAGAGAATTAGTTTCACTAAATTGCTATAGCGAACTTAAAAGTGGCAGGTTTTTTGCTTCTTCTTTCTCAAAAAGTCTCATCGTCCTTCATCGTCGCATCGTCATAGTCGTTTTTTCGGGTCGTTATCTCCACGTTGCGTTCAGAGCAAATAGAAAACTTTCTTCTGTGGAAATGCTCTTTTCTTCAGGTTTCAACTAAATAGAAGAAGTCGACCTATTTCGAGAAGTTTTTTTGACTTTAATTTGTGTTGCTATTTTTTTTTTGTTTTTGGTTTGAATTTAAAAATTTCTTTTAATTGCGTTTATTTCAAAAAGTGAGCTATTTATAAAAAAAGGATACAAAAAGTTTGAAGGACTAAACGTTCACTGTGGGAAGTGGAATATTTTTTAATATCAATGCTTTTTAATATCGAAGACGCAAATTGGTTTATAACCTAAATTTATTAATATTCGTTTGACCGAATTTAACTAAAAATTGAAATCCTAAAACATAAATTTACAAAAAAAAAACAATGATATTTTGGTCAATTACGAAATGCTGCAAAGTATTTAAATAATTGGTTGGGGTCAAAATCCATAAAAACCAAAATACCGAAAAACCCAAAATCTCTAACGGGATCCCGAAACCCCAAAAATATATATATAAAATCTAAAATTTGCGGAAATTTTTCATTTTATATAATTTTTCGGAGTTTCGATGTCGGAAAAATAATCCAAAGTTAGGATTAAGAATTAAGGGCGTAAGGGCGGGGATTTTTGGGATTCTGTGTTTTCTGGATTAAAAATTTCGGAATTTGCCCGTCTCCCTAAAAACAGGCCTACTTGTCAGTATTGAACAGGTCAATTATCTCCTCAAAAATTAAGATGTCACTGTAAATTGTGGAAGATCCTTAAATTTTTTTTTTTCAAATTATAATAACACAATTTCTTTTAACTTTTATTTTGCTTTAAAATTGTTTCACTCTCTCTTTCTTTCCATAACAAATCACACCACTTTAAGTAAAATTTAAGTGTAACCTTCTTTAAAAATATAATCCACTTTCAAATAAATATCTGAAACTATTTTACTCCCCGAAGGTCAAAATCCAGTAAGTTACATCTTTATATCTTTTACTCTACAACCACTTTGCAATTTAATATCCTTAAGGTTATAAAAATTTATCACTGCACTCTGTCCCATATTTACACATTCACTCTCTGGTAATATCGTTGTACACCCCCTTAAAAATTGAAAATGACAAAAAAAAAATAGAAAGAAGATGTAATTCGAATTTCAAAAATAATAAAAAAAAAACCATATCCAACAGACCTGAACTTATCCAATAATAAAGTGCTTAAAGCCAATCCCATATCCTTTTATGCTTATTATTTGAATTAAGCATATTTTATTTGCTATATGTACATATTTCTGTCAGAATTTTGTACGAACTATATTTTTGTCCTCCTTTTTTTTTTTGTCAGTGTTGCATGAGATTGCAAAAAAACACAAAAACCTCCCCTTTTTTTGTGTAGTTTTTGGTCCTGTTGGCGATGGTCCTTGAAAATCCACACACTCAAATGCGAATAAAATGCGAAAGAAAAACACACCACACACCCAAAAAACGCAAAAACGAATTTATGAATTCAAAGGGAAATTGCTTTTGATATTTCATTTAGTTTTGTATTTATTTTTATGTTTTCATTATTATTTCTTTTTTTTTTCTATTTTCAAATGGAGTTTCCAGGGACGAATTTGAAAATTTTCGGGTCGGATTTGAATTTTTTTCTTAGAAATTAGAGTGAAAGAAAAAATTGTATTAAACTGCAAACATTTTCTGATTAAATGAACTCATAACAATTTTTAAATTTTAATTTTGGGTAAAAAAATAACTTTAAAGTAAAATTATAACTTTGAACAAACCAATTTTTCAAATTTAGTTTGTTTTTGATTGCAAATCAGTTTCCAAGTTGGTTTCAAATTAGTTTCAAATTAGTTTCAAATCAATATTTGAAAAATTAACTGCGAATAACTTCCCAATAGCTTGTAACAGAGTTTTCAATTGGTTGCAAACTAGTTTCAAATCGGTTGCAAACTAGTTTAAATTCGGTTGCAATGCAGAATTTACTAAAAATTTTATATCATTCACTTTATGTCGCCCCGTCTATACTTAGTATTTTGGTAGTAAGTCTGCTTCTGTTTATAGGGTAAACATTATATTATTTGCTAAAAATAACTTTTTTTGAACTTTTGAATTTCGAGGTTTAATCTAATTTCTCCTTTTTTATCGTTTGACTGTTTTTTGAAATGAGATATAATTTTATTTGTTATTGAAATTATAAATATTAGTTAGCACACATGAGCGGCTTCGCAAAAAAAAATATAATATTCAGGAACGGGAAGTGAAAAGCAATTGAGTCAATAGGAGGTACAGCTTTGAAACGACTCTACTCCAGGCAACGGAAACAGGAAAAAAAATTTTAAATAAATAAAATGGCTTCCACAATCATATTCTACCGCATACACCGCTTTAGCCTTATAAATGCGTGGTGCGAACAAAAATTTTTATTCAAAACCTCCTCGCCCCGCTTCATCATCCTCATCAGAGAGACAGAAGGCGAGAGAATATTTTTGCAATGTGCAGTTTTGTGGTTAAATTGTTTGCATTTATATTTTATGAGAATGAGTGGTAGGATATTCCAATTTGGATGTTCGAAAGCGATTTTTACTCGTAGGTAGAAGAAAATCCAATAACAATCGATTATGAATGAATGAAAAGCGATATAAATTAATTTTATTATTTTTTTGTGGTTGGCACTCTGGTGGGAATATATTTTGCACAAAAATTATTGTTGATAGGATAAATGACACGCGGGTGATTTAAATGATATTTTAACTAGTTTTTGGTTTCTCTTTTATTTTTTATTTTGTTTTAATTTTTAAATAATATTAATTGGATTGGTTTAAAGGTTTTTTTTTTAATTTGTTGTGTTTGTTTTTAAGATCGATTTAATAATTGTTAAAATGATAGCTTTTGAAAATCCAGTTAAAAACAAAATGACTAATGTGTCAATGAAATTGGATTAAAATTTCAACTAAATGGGCAAATCAAAAATATAATTTAAATTCATCGATAGCACAATTTCCCACGTTTTCTGCTTTTTAATTCGTAAATAGTGGTTGAAAAAAAAAATTATTTTTCCAAAATTTTAAAGCGCCATTAAACATAATCGAGTATTCATTCAGAAAAAGCGATTTAGGTAGGAAGCTCAAATCTGAATTAAAAAAAAAATTGTCGATAGTTTTTTTTTTTAGAAAGAAATTCTGGAGTTATTTTGCTTAGTTATTGAGTAAAATCAATTACTAAACCGATTGGGCAGTACTTAGAGTTTTTAATTAATGTTATTTTTTATTTTTTTTTTGTTATTATCTCTCTAAGAAAAATATTTGATTTATTTATTTTAAATTGTTTTAAATTTATTATTCAATTTATTTAAGTTAATAAAAAAAGAAAAGATAACATTTTCAATATACTCATTTTTTTATTCAGAAAATGCAACAACAAAAATTTTTGTTTCAACATTTTTAAAAACCCTTAATTTTGAATTTTTAATTAAAAAAGTTTAACAAAATTATACCAATTTTTTTTCAGTATATTTTATGCATATAAATAAATGCAAAACGTAGGTATACAACGATTTTATTTTATCTTTTCACTTCTAAATAAAATTAAAGCATTGAAAAAATGATTCAGTCATTAGCAGCTCCAAGTAACTGATGCTATAAAAGCGGATACGTGCGAGATCCTAGTGACATCAAAATTGGGATTCCAGCTGTGTTGTTAATTTGTTTTTAAGTTTTCAAAAATTAAAAATTATACATTCTTATTGTTAAACATCTTTGTGACAAAATAGACCCTTTGTCTAAATTGGTTCTTTATTTTAAACAAAAGTTCAGATTTTTCAGATTCAGATTTTTGGATTTTCTTTTCGTAATACATAAAAATATTAATGAATATTACTCAAAAAATCAAATAAAAGATTTTACTAGTTTCAAACAATTTCACTTATATCTTTTTAAAGAAAGCACTTACTTTGGCTTTAGTATTTTACATTTTCAACACACGACTTTTAGTTGTATATTTTATTTTGGTGCACAGAATTTCATTTGATTTTGTAGGAATTTACAAATCGAGGTTATTCCTGAAACTTCGACTTTTGTTCTCAAAAAGAAAAAAAACAATATACATTTTCTTTGAAGTTTAAAACAAGTAACTTTCTTACCTTCTCCTACTGTAATGTAAGACTTTTAGTATGAAAGAACATTTCACTTGAGGATTTTACATTATTCATATTCAACAAGAAATAGCACTTTTTGGAAAATCAAATCAAATTGTTCAAAGAATTGCTAAGCAAAAATAAAATAATTGTAGCACTTTTCCCAAACTTGGTAAATTATATTTCAAATTAGGATACTGATGGGAATATAAATAAAATGCACGACTGGGTCGCACGTACTTGCTCTTGTAGTTAACAGTATCTTTATCTTAAATATCTATTGGAAATTTAAGATTTTGTAGAAAAAAAAAAAAAAATCAAAAGTTTAAAAATTAAGTTAAAAAAAATTTTTTTTTTTCAAAAATGTTTTTAAAAATATTTTTTTTATAACATTTTATACTTAATGATCTCTGTAAATTTTAAATAAAATAACTAATGCTTTGATGAAATATATGAACTTAAAAAATATGTCAATTTTTGAAAAACGGCAACGCCATATTTCCGTTCTCCGCATTTTTTGAGAAAAACTAAAAACGCAGTTTTGTTAGAATCAATAAGAGTATTCCGCACACCAAATTTGATCGAAATCGTTAGAGCTGTTTTCGAGAAATTTGCAATACCTCGAAAACGTTATATGGGAGGTATGCGTTAAAATGGAGATATTAAAAAAATAAAAAAAAAATGGGTCTAGGGAATTACGTAAAAATCATCTGTACCAAGTTTCAAGCAAATCCATCCATCTGTTTAGGCCCTAGCTCGATGTACAAATGGAAGCACAGACGCACACACGCACAGACCGACCGACGGACGGCATGACGAAATTTAGAAAAAGCGAAAATATTAATTTCCTACTGAACTATCCCTGCTCAAGGAAGATTTAACAATACAAATCCTCATAAATCTCGATACATTTAGTAACTTAGGTATAAAGAAAAAAAAAACGCTTCAAATCTAATTTTCTTGAAAGCATTGTTTGGATAAAAACAAAATATATTTTAAGAAATTGTAGTTACAAGGCGAACTCAGAAAGAGCGCATATTCTTGGTACATAATCTTTATCAAAGTCTTAAAAATACTCCATAAAATTTTAAATTTAAATAAGATTATAAAAAGAAATATAAAAAAACCAAACATTTCATGACCAAAAACCGTAATATTAAAATGTATAACATTTTATTACAACCCACAAAATAATTCGATAAATAGTACGTATACACCAGAGTGTCCTTAACAAAATGAAATAGAGATTTATATGATTGTTTTTTTTTTTATTTTTTGTTCAAAGTCTTTCTATCCAAATCGAATAATGAAACAAATTACCACCATATTGTGTTACAATAAACATTTTAAACTTTATTTTGTACTTATTTTGTCGCTTCAAAGCCATATTATATGCACCACACAATGAAAAAAATACAGAAGCTGAAAATGCAAAAATATAAAAATCGAATTACTTACACGATAAACATCGCCCTTTTCAGCAGCTACAGCCAAAGCAACTAAAGCACAAACACATGTTAGAAAAAATATAAAAAAAAAAAACAAAGAAAAAAAAAATAAAACCAAAAGGATATAAAAGAGGAATAACCAAAACAACAATAAAGTTGAAAATCAATAAAACGAAATTAAATTTTTCAATTTTCAATCCAAATGCAAAATTGAGTAATAAGCTTCTTTTTTTTCTTCTTCTTCTCTTTTACATTTTTCAAAAACAAAAAAATAAAACATTTTCAACACGCAACACAAAAAAAAAATGTTCGTGAAGTAAAAGAAAAAATCCATAGAAAAAGGATATTCCTTTTTATGTTTTGAGAAAATAGCGAATAAAAAACAAAAAATAAAATAAAAAAAAGGCGACGACAGAGAAAAGAGAGTATTTCTGAGAATAATGGAAAAAAAAAACATCTCTGAACATAGATCTTTTTATTCGAGACATAAGCACCGGGACTTGGTGTTAGTTTTGAAGCTTTTACTTCAATATACAGAAAAACAGCAAAAGATACCTATCTCTACCTCGAGTCCCGCCAGGCATATATCAAAATGTGCATTGGTAATCGTCAGAGAAAGTGTAGTGGGAGCCAGATGGGCTGGAGGATGACGAAGACGACGACTTAAAGGGGAGACAATAATTCCTTCCTACCAAAAGGACTCTTCGCCATCCTGCTGGCTGTTTTGTATAGTATTATAATCTAATGCTCTTGTAGACAAGAACTTTGACGCTCTCTTTCCGTCTTCGCAGTGAGTCTCTCGTCTCAAAACCTGCAGCAGCGATTTTACAACATCCTCGTTTATATATATATATACCATGCCAGAGTTGTTTGTTTCCTGTCTTCGGAGTTTCTAAGTGCTTTTTGATACGATCTTAGGTTTTTTGCGATAAAAGGGATGGATTTTGACTTTATTGAGTTCAAGGCTCGAAATGAAAAAAAAATATCAATTTTTTGACTCTTTGAAGTGAACATCTTTTTGATAAGGCCTGTCTTTAATTATGTTTGAACTTGTTTTTTTGGAAATTTGGTTCTCAAAACCCTAGAAATGTCCTTGATTTTTTCATCCTTTGAAAATAAGTAAGCAAAATAATTTCCGCCTTTAGAACTTCCTTATGGAAATATTAACTTAATACTTCCCTGCTCATTGGAAGGATACTTTGTGGTAAGAGAGTGAGAGAAGTTACAACATATACACAAAACCACCGCAACAACTAGGAAGGCGGATTTAAGTAGTTCATTTGAAGTTCGTTTCTGTATCAAAGGAAATAAGAATAAGAAAAATCAAACTACGTCTTTTCTTTTTGCACAAAGAAGGAAACACGGTGCAGTGCACTGCACCGACTTGTAGGTAGTTTTTGACGGCAGCAGGACGACGAAAGAAACGGAAAAGCGACGGAAAAAAAAAACAAAAAAGAATCAAACAAACTAAAAAGAAAACCAACGTTCGAAATGAAATACAAAAACAACAACAACAACAAACAAAAAAAAACTACACGAAAGAAAAGCTGACAGTTTAATTTGATTTATGTCAGCGATTTCAGTCTTTGGCGGCAGTTGTATGACCTTTGGTTGTGTGGAATGGAACTCCTTTTTGGTGTCCTGATGGACGATATAGAAATAATATAAGAATGTTTTCTACAATCGTTGTGTGTCTGTTAACTTTGTTTTCTATTTTCTTTTTTCTATTTTTTGTTTTTATTTGTTTGTAAGTAGGTTGGTATATATATGTTACTATGTATATTTCCGTTTGTTTGAAGTTAGAAACAAATTTTTTTTTGTTTCTTTTTATGTGTTTTTTGTCCTTTTTGTAATTCTTTGTTTTTTTTTTTTGTTCTTGTAAAGATTTTTTTTTTTTACTTTGTAATTTTATATTTTTAGTTAAACGATAACGTTTTTTGAAAGTATTTTACAGGTGATTTCCGGTGAAATTGTCTGCTATTGATGTGGTTTTTACTTTTATGTGATGATTATAAGGGTAGGGAGAATTTTTTAACATCTTGGACATAATATAAAACTCTCTGTGGGACACTGCGAAGATTTTCAAAGAATATTTCTTTGAAGTTATTATGGGAATTTTTAAGGTTTTTTAAATCTATAATAAGTAAATTAAGCATCAAAAAGAGAATGAGCTTAAAATTAGACATAGAGCTAAGTATTTGGAAACTTTGTGAAATTTCTTCTTCTAAATTTAAAGTGTCTAAAAAAAACCTCATCATCAATCAGATCTTAAATTGTCTACAGTTTATTCTGATCCACGAGTTCATAATGCTAAAATCGTTTCGAAATATTTCAAAACATTGGTTGCCAACTTTAAAGAAATGTCTGAGAAATTCTGAAGAAAACACTTTAGCGAATAGAAATCAACCTCCAATTAATTTTGACTGTTGAAACTGAACTGAAAACTGCAATGAAAGAAGAGTCATAGAATATTTTAGAAGAAGTCATTCAAAACATAATTAATGGAATGAAAAAATGACTCCTTTGCTAAGTCACCTTTTGCTTTAACTTTTGAAGTATTTTACTGTACACTTTTTTATTAAAGTTGAAGATATTTTTTTTTTTTTGAAGTGAAAACTTCTTTAGTATCGTAGTGATTTGAAACAAAATGAAACGAAAACGCGACACGACTTCAACTTGTTATAACTTTTTTGTTTTAATAGATAGATAAATGAAATTTGTACTGTAGATAGGTAATTAAATAATATATTATTGTACAAAATTTCAATTAATTTCATATTCAAAATTCGGAGATAACGGTAAAAAGATGTTCTTTTCCAACACACGTTATATCTTTTGATCTAGTGCACATACAAATTTGATTTAACTTTAATACGCATGCTGCTAACATAACCTTTTATTTGATATATCATACATAACGTTACGTTCTCTACAAGTTACACAATCTTAAATTGAAAAAAATTTAAAAATACCTCAAAACACCTGTGGAGATCTGTTGGCGATGACCAGCTATCAGTGTAGGAAGTACCGTAATCTCAGTCTGGAAATTCGACATGGTTGAATTTAAAAAATTCTAACTTCTCTTGTAGACATCTTTGAAATAAGATTTATACATCATTATACAAGGTGAAACAATAAGCTTTCACATGGTATAAAATTTTGTATAGATTGCCAAACAAAAAAATTGATTTAATAGCATGAGAACATAAAAATAAATGTTTTTTTTTTTGCTTTTTGGATGAAATTTCATCGAGTTTAAAAAATTCTAGCTCTTTTCGTAGATGTCTCGTACACCTGATCGATATGACAATAAGCTTTCAGATGGTGTAAAAATTTGTCTATGTTGTTAGGGAAAAAAATGGATTTAATAGCGTGAGAAGATAAAAATACGTGTTTTTTCGCTTTTTTTTGATGGAAATTTATCGAGTTCAAAAAATGTTAGCTCTTTTTGTAGATGTCTCATAGACATGATCGACATAAATGTATATAAGCTAAGACAATAAGCTTTCAGATGATATACAATTTATATAGGTTGTCGTATAAAAAACATGGATTTGAAGGTGATAGAATAAAAATAGGTAGATTTTTTCTATTTTTTTTTTTTTGCAAGAAAAATGATTTTTTAAGGTTTCACTTCTACCACGTGTGAATTGCACACATGATTTTTTTTTTTAATTTTAAAATAAGATCAGAATCAACTTTGACTTCGTGATAAATCTAAATTTATTTGATCTAAAGAATTTGTAAATTTTCTTGCCGAAAATTTTCTAGACCTTTTTAAAAATAATTTAGAGGTTATTTCCTTAGAAGTGATTTCGCCAACCTATTTAAATAAAATTCACAACTGGACGTTCCTTAAAATAAAAAAAAATTATAAAAGAATATTTTTTTATATTATGGTATAGAAAAAATAATAAAACTTAAAAAAAATTGTTTTTAAAATAACAAAAACATCTGTTCATATGTGTATAATTTTATATATTTAAATTTTCGAAGTTTTTTCTTCGATATGCCATTCATATCAAAAAGAAATATTGATCGACAGATTTTCAACTGAATTCTTTGCTCCGTTTTCAGAAAAAACAAAAATTAATTTAAAACAAAAAAATCAAATTTTTTTAAATCCAAAAATATTTAAAAAAAATTTTTTTTTTTTAATTTTTTTTCGAGAAAGTAAGAAATCAAGAAAACGGTTCTATGGCAGTTATTTCAAAGTATCTTAAAAGTAGTCTAAAACGTCAATTGACTTGGTCTATATAACCCCGTTGCTTGCTCCACATTTTTGTATTGGCGGGGTCATCACCATTTTCCAACAAAAATGGTGAGATTGGGTTGGGGTCGAAATTCTGTATGTTGCAAAATTCTGTATTCAAAATACTGTATGCCAAAATACTGTATGTCAAAATTCTGTATGTGCAAAATGCTGAACGAACAAAATTCTGAAAGTCAAAATTCTGTATAGAAAAATTCTGGTTGGTCAAAATACTGTATTTCAAAATTCTGTACATCAAAATTCTGTAAATCAAAATTCTGTAAAAATGCTGTAAAAAATATCGTTTTGATAATGTAAAAATAGGGCGCGCACTTTGATAATGTATAAAAGTGCGCGCGCACTTTTTTACATTATCAAAACGATATTTTTAATAATATTAAATTTATATTGATTTTGACATTTTTTTTTTGTAAAATGTATTTTGTATGTTTAAGAAAAGTTTGATTTGTGTTCCTAGAATTGATTTAGGGGAGAGGGGGGCCAAATGTAACACTTTTTACTAAAACCGATGGTACCTACTCCTACAAATTTGAAAATAAGTCAACCCAACCTTTTTTAAATAAAAGAACCACATTTTAGCTGCAAGATCCATCACAATTTTTTTTCTAAACCTAACGGTAATGTTGAAAAATAAAGCTTCCAAAAAAAAAATCGTGTTGTTTCAACCTACCCCACATACGGGGCAAAGTGTAACACATACCGGGGTAGGTTGTATTAAGAACTTAAAATAAGAAAAAAATACCTTTATTTGTTTATATTTATTTATTTTACTTAGTAATAATAAAAACAAACCTCAGTCATGAAATTTTGGTGCAGATTTGAAAAAAGGGATTAAATCCAAGATTTCGGAGAAGATTTGACTAAAGTCTTAAATTAAAATTAATTCAATTCATAAATTGATTTATAAGCTTTATAAATTCAAGTGTTATTTCAAAATGTGTTTGCAATTCCAAAATAAATACAAATTCATTTACAAGAATTCATATCCAGGGTTGTTGGTTATACTAGGTAAAAAATTTGTATGTACATAGGTAAAAAAAGAGTGGGGAAGTTGAAAAAATCGTTACGTTGAACGTTAAAGTAAATCTTTCTTCCCTGAAAGTTGAATAAATATGCTCCAAACCGAGCAAGGTTTGAACTCTGGTACTTATTCAAAAAATTAGTTTGCATTAGTTGATAGGTAACAAACAGCATCTGTTGTAATGCGAAATAAATAATAATAAGATGAACGAAAAATCACTATTCACGTGTAAAAAGTAAAATAAAGTCGAATAAATACAAATACAAATTAAAATTAATATTAATGTGAGTAACAGTTTATGCAAATATAAATACCTAAGTGAACAGATCTATAGGTAGGTTTTTGCATGTTACAACTTGCCCCGGAAAAATGTTACAACTAGCCCCAGCATGAAATTTTTTACACAAAATCTATTTGAATAAAAAGCGAAACTGATAAAGACATAACATATACAGATACACGCAATTAGAGCCAAAACGCAAATGCATATAGCAAAAAAACACTTAGCACTCTATCTTTTTCGGGTTAAAAGGTAGACCAAAAATAAAATTTAAAAAAAGTTACAAACATTCTTTTTTTGTTCACCACTAGTATAACTTCTCATCCTGTCATCTTATCTTCAACTGAAGACAATGTGCCGGTAGATAATATTAATATTGAAAGGAACATCGTTTTTTTTAGCTGTTAATTCTTACCCCTGTTACTTTTAGCCCCACTCTCCCCTACTATTTTACTTTAATAATTATGTTTGTATAAAATTACAACTTTACTGTCAATAACACTGTGATAGTTCAAAAAACCGACAGTGGGCTCTTATGTCTACTAAAGATAATTCGAGTATGCTGAACACGATGGCGTTCTTAGTTTTTCTGGATTAGGTCAAATAAGAAAGATTTTTGCGTTTTAAATTTTGTTTGCACATGCCAAAACTGAGGGTATAAAACACCATATATTTTCCAATTTTTGATTTTTATCGATGCAAAAATGATGGAAAATCTATTTTTTTGGAAGTATGATTCGTAAAAGAAGTTATTTGAAAAAAAATCTGTCGAATAACTATTTAAATCATTATTTTTTGGCAAAAAAACGTCGATTTTTCTTCAATTTTTCTTACATTTTTTAACTATAAAGGTACAAATGTATGCGAAAACTCAACATTATTTTGTACACACCTTGTATGTATTAGTACTCTGGAATATTATACATAAATGTAGATGTAGATATTTAATTAAAAAATCAGGCATGGTATCAATATTTTTATTTAATTTTTGTTTAAGTTCAAAAAATCATTTTTCTTTCAATTTGTTTTAAAATTAAAACATATTTACTATTACTTCCATCTGCATTATTTGAGCTTACATACACAACACATAATATATTTGTCACAGTCCCCGTTTAACTGAAGAAAATATTTAAAGATCAGAAACGTGTTTCAGATAAGCGGGTTTTTCTCTTAAGAGGGTTTCTCTTAAGCGGGTTTTTATGCTACTTGAGTCCATGGGCGTTTTGCCCCCACTTCCCCTACATATGTATTGCATTTAAACTTTTTGTAATTTTTTTATTTTATAAACTTAAAAATTAAAAAAAAAAACAGTGTTTTACTGCTACTTTTTCATTCTAAGCTTAACCAATATTGTAGATAGGTAGGAACTGCCTATTCGTATTTGTAAACAAAGCCATATTCTATCCTGAAATACAACATCAAATCGTTGCCACCGAGTGCTGCATTTAAATTTAAGTAATACGAAAAATATTAGAAAAATTGAAGAAAAATCGACGTTTTTTTGCCATAAAATAATGATTTAAAATATCATTAGGCAGATTTTTTTTTTCAAATAACTTCTTTTACGAATAATACTTGCGAAAAAATAGATTTTCCATCATTTTTCATCGATAAAAAATCAAAAATTGGAAAATATATGGTGTTTTATACCCTCAGTTTTGGGATGTGCAAACAAAATTTCAAACGCAAAAATCTTTCTTATTTGACCTAATCTAGAAAAACTAAGAACGCTATCGTGTTCAGCATACTCGAATTATCTTTAGTAGATATGAGAGCCCTCTGTCGGAAAAAAAAAGTTCCATTTTCGAACACAGTGTATTTATATCTTAAGCTTGTATTTAGTGTTTTTTTATCAAAGGAAATTTCTTTAAAAATACTGTATTGAAAATACAGTATTTTGCCGTACAGAATTTTACAAAACAGAATTTTGCAAGTCATTATTTTGTCTATACAGTATTTTGACGTACAGAATTTTGTATTTACAGTATAATGACGTACAGAATTATGTTCTTACAGTATTTTGACCCCACAGAATTTTGTCGTACAGAATTTTGACATGCAGAATTATGACCCGCTCCCGGTGAGATTGTATCCGAAGACTATCGCAAAGTGTTAAGATATTTTAAGACCGAAGATTTTAGCACACATCGCAGATGTTTAAGATACTTTTATGCTGGGCACTCAGTCATACTAAATTTATGTTACGTAAAATATAGTTCACATTTTCTTTGACTTAAATGATTATTTTTTTAAGCGTTCGTCAAACAACTGATTGAAACTGACAATAATTTTGAATTTTTGAAAAAGTTGTTTCAACTACTTTACCTCTTCTTTGTTACGTGATAGCCACACATGGCCGAATTTGGTTTATACTTTTTCATGTCGCTAGAACTTTTTTCGGTCTCAATATTTTATAGAGAATCATTTATGAAATTAATGTAGAATTTTCCGGGGAATTCGAATATTGTATTTACATTTCCAAAAAAATATATATTCAACCCTATAAAGAGACTTTTTTATGACCACTTTTTTGAAAAATCGTATTTATTTTTATTTTTGTCCTGCCAAATTCGCATCCGTGTGCCGACAGAGAGTTATGAACTCAGACCCTAAATGAAAATTTGTAGCTAATTGCCTCAATTATTGTTAAAAAATTGAAGTAGAACTAACCGATAAATGAGTATACTTTTCTTACATCATTGAATCTTCTTTTTCACAATATCACAATATGGCAGGATAAACCCATGGCATATACCCATAACAAAGTTATCTTTACTTCAAATCACAAATTAAACTCACTTCATCCTATTTTCTACCTTTTTTATCATCAAATTATCGATAAATCTTTTTCAAATCCTTAAACTCATGTCATCCATTGACCATAACAAAAATATAAACCGAACAAAAACATTGACAAAACTTCAGAAATGAAATCCTTTCATCGTCGCACAATAATATACTGTCAATATGTTATCTTGACGTTTGAAAATACTCAATTTCCGACACTAATCGCACTTCAAATCCGTCATAATCTTCAAAATCAATCAAATAACTTATATTATCCTTGGTCAGAAATAAGTGACACAAAGCAAATCGAAGTAGAAGTAACCGCAAGGCAAAACCAACACACACAATCATACATACATACACATCAGCACAAACTGTCACATACGAATTCAAGTGAAGTGTAGAGAAGATATAAGGACACAACGACGAACGACATTATGCGTTCATTTACTACCAAGCAAGCCCTTTTCACTTTGTTAGAAATTGTTCTCTCTTCGAGACTAGACATTGTTTGACGTTTTAACAAAAAAAAAGGGTAAAATGAAAAAAAAAGTAAAAAAAAAAATATCCTGAATGAATGTGGTGGCGAACTCAAGCAAATCCCATTCTTTTCACATACAATTGCTGAACGACGACGACATTGTAAAAATAAAGGGTGGCAGTAGCAAGCAGCAGGCAGGCATCTTTCTCTACAAACTCACACATGTGAAAAAGCTTGAAAAGCCCTGTTGGCGTTTGGAAACCCATTAAAAGTTATTTCTTCTTGTCCTGGTTTCGGAAATCCTGACTGGACAATTGAACCAGTTAACCAGGGCATTACCTTTCATTGTTCAGACATTGTACTCGGTTTCCTGTTTTTGCTAGAAATTCATTTCAGTTTGGGCAGCGTTGTGTAGACGTCTTGTCGTCTATTCTGCTAACCTATTACCTGGCCTAAATAAAGTTTCCTATATATGTGTTCCGCATTCGACACAAAAAAAAACAACAACAACAAACAGAGGTTACTAAAATTCCGTATATCGACAGTGTGTCTATCCTCTTTCTGTGTCTGTCTGTAGTTTCTATATGTTCTTACCTGTGTTTATGGTTACTGCTTTGGTTTTGGTCGTGCGGTCTTGGTCTTCAATACAAAAACCCAAGTACAGTTAAATATCTAAACGAAAAGTTTCCCACCTTCAAATGACACACAGGAAACCTAGGGCCAAGCCAGGGAATCCCATCGACCTCTATCTACCCCCTCTCAACAAAATTATATAGAATTCGTGAAAGTATCTCACTTTTATATGTATTTTGGTTATGCCAAAAAGTTCTACACCACTGTGCTCTAAGGGCAAAATGAAATACCTTGTGGTTGGCCAATTTTACAGACACGACGACCAGCAGGGGGGTAAATTCTGGTATTTGGTTTTTTCGGAAAGTGGTCGAAAGTTTATTTTTTTCCATTTCCTTTTTTTTAATTTTTGTATTTTTGTTAGAAGTTCAATTGCAGGATAACGAAGTGTCATCAGAACTAGTTCCGTTTTTTTGGGTTTCTCTCTTTTTTTTTCTCGTTGAAGATAACAGTTGTTCATTTTGGGGATACCCCATCAGGAGTAAAAAATATTAAATTAAATTGAAGACTTAAAGGAAAATACAAAAAAAAAAATGAAGAAGTATAGACACACTTTTAAAAAGTTATTGAGGGATAAGAAAAATATGGAGAAAATAAAATTGTTCTTGTTGATGTTTTTCTTTTAAGGGAGAGAGATGAGGAAAAAAATAAACTTTCTACCGTCTTTTTTTCTGATGAAGAAGTCAAAGTGATGATTGAATAAATTTTCTGAGAAAAAGAAAATTTAAACATTTTTTTTTTTCTTCTCATATATTTCTTTTTTTTGTATTAATTTTTTTTTCCTATAGTTGCTTGGTGCATTTTTAGTGGTTTCTTTCGTGCTGAAGAATTTATATTTTTCTTTTTTTTTTGAGAGTTTGAAAAGTTTTTGGAGGTTTTCTATGTTCATTTAAAAGGAAAGGGAATAAATTAATGTTAATTTAATAGATGCAGATGTTATAAGTTATCTTTCTAATGAACTCTCTTTTTTCCTCATTTTCTCTTGATTCAAAAATTGATATGTTGGTAGGTTAATGAATAGGAAAAATAAAGAACCGAAAATATGTATTTATCAAAAGAAGATAAATTGATAAAGTGCATTATTTTAGAACAAATTTGCACGTTTCAAATTTTTCTTAAAAAAAGTGAAACCTTAAAAAATAATTTTTTTTTTTTAAACTACACCATAAAGAATAAAGTCATACTTAAATTTTTACAATGCGCAAAAAGTATAAAAATAATTTATTCAAAACAATGATTTTTCATGAAAAAAGCAAAAAAAATCTTTTTTTTTTCTTCTAACACCATTAAATTCATTTTTCATATGACAATCTATAATAAATTTAATATCATCTGAAAGTTAATTATTTCACCTTTAATATGACGCTTCAATCATATTTCTACGATGCCTACAAAAAAACTAAGAATTTTTTAAAGCCAACCATGTCGAAATTTCAAACTGAGATTACGGTACTTCCTACACTAGTGGCTGTTCATCGGCAATAGATCTACACAGGTGTTTTGAGGTATTTATCAAGTTTTTCAATTTTAGATTGTGTGACTTGTAGAGCACGTGCCGTTATGTGTGATATATAAAATGAAAGTTAAAAATGTTATCAGTATGCTTAGTAAAGTTAAATCTAATTTGTATGTGCTTTAGATCAAAAGATATAACGTGTTTGGAAAAACAACATCTTTTTACCGTTATCTCAGAATTTTGAATATGAAATTAATTGAAGTTTTGTACATTTTTCTATCTATATAAACACAAAAAAGTTATAATTTTCCAGAAAGATCAAAAATAATATTGGTTTCTTTCTACCAGCTCTAGTTTTTGAAATATTTAATTTTTCATATTTGGAACAATATTCAAACTAATTTTAAAATTTTTCTTATTTTGAGCGTTTATTAAAATTTTCCAGAAAAATTTATATTAAACTCAATGTATTTGGGGTCAGTAAACCTAAAAATCACATTAATTTTTACGTACTTATTTTAAAGTTATGCTTATTTTAACTGTTCGTTAACATTTTCCAAAAATTTTCTTATCGAACCTAATGCATTTGGGTTCACTTAGCCTAAAAATCAAACTGGTTGCTTTCTAGGAGCTCTATTTTTTTTATAGATATTTTAATTTTTTACATGAATAATTTAAAAACTAGAGCTGCTGGAAAAAAACTAATGTTATTTTTGGAATCAGCACCCTAATTTTAGTAAGAACTGATAAACAACGGTCTGGAAAATTTTTGTGTGTTGGGCAGTGTAATTTTTCCTGTCGTTTTTTTTTTTTCGTTTCATCGTGTTTCAAATCACTACGATACTAAAGAAATTTTCACTTCAAAAAAATTAAATTCTATACAAAACATGGAACGTTTAGCATTCAATATTTTTCTGAAAATCGAAAATTTTATAATAGGTATTATTTGTTTATGCAAAAATCAAAAATTACTCTTTTATGATAAAAATTTGAATATGGCATGATAAAAGGTTTGGAATAACCAATGTAATTTTTTGTGTTTCTGTTTTTTTTGTTCGGTCTCAAGTTGTCCCGATTTTAGTTAAATTTTATCTGGCAGCATTTTTTGAAGTCAAAACTTGTGTAGTATCGTAGTGATTTGAAACAAGATGAAACGAAAAAGTGACACGAAAAATCAATTGATCATAACTTTTTTGTTTTAATAGATAGATAAATGAAATTTATACAGTAGATAGGTAATTAAATAAATTATGATTGTGAAAAATTTCAATTAATTTCATATTTAAAATTCTGAGATAACGGTGAAAAGATGTTCTTTTTCTTCTTTGACTGTACTATTTTAACTGAATTTAATATTTGATTTTATTAACAAATCTAATGTCACCGTGATGTAAGAAACACTTTTGAAAAAACCTACATTTTTCTTAATTGTTTTGCTAAGAATTTTTCAAAAAATAAAGATTTTAAATAGATTTTAGACTCAAGTATCCCGTGAAATGAAATGAAATTTGTAAGGGTCCGCATGAAGGAAATTTTTTTTTAAACATGATTTTAAAAAGAAACTTGAATTTTTAAACTAATTTCTGGACATGAATGTGGATAAAAAATTCTCACTCTAGTTAAATACTTTTGGCAGATGAGTCTTTATTTACAGAACATAACAAAATTATTTTAACAAAATAAAACTAAAAGACTAACTGCAGAATGTTATCCGCACTAAACTTTTTTTCAGAAGATCTAAATAAATATTGGATGAAAATTATTTCTGATTCGAATTCTGATTTTTTTTTTCTTTTTCATCAGAAAATTTTGACGTTAAAGAGTATCTTAATGGAAACAAAATTATTTTCCTGCAGCCCGACAAAATATTGAATTTAATACGATTCCGTTGATGTTTTGCCAAAACTCAAAAATTTTTTTAAAGACGTTCATGGTCCCGAAAAAAAAACTGCTAAAATGAAGTAAATAAATATTTCAAGATCTGTTAAATTCCTTAAAACTTACATGTTCCATGGCAAAATACTTCAAGAACATACCTTAAAAGAAAAAGTGAAAAAAATTTCATATCAATAAAAATAACTCACATTATAGTAAGGTCGATAAATTTCAAAAAAAAAAAAAAAATAATTTTTTTTAAATTCATTTTTTTACCAAATAAATACCACAAATCAATTTACTTGGTCCCAAATCTGATCATAATCGAACTACGAAAGGAAATCATGCGAAAGATGGAAAAAGAAAACGAATAAATTCTTTATAGGTACATTTTCTTCCATGCATTTGAGTCACAAAAAAATACTTTTATAAAAATATTTTTTCAAGTCTGATTTTCTATTTCACTCTGCCTCTTTCACTCTCTCTGTCACCTCGATTGAAAAATTGGGCAAATACTTATATTTCCTCGTAGGAAATGTCTCTCCTTATGCAAATCGATTTAAAGCTACATCCTATCCATATAAGCAAGCATAAAACTACCAACTCTATATTCATCCTTTTACTCTAATAATAATATATAATATACCTTTGGCTAGAGATAGTTATACTATAAAAATATCCTGTCGATTCTAGAGAATCCTTTAGCATACAAAAATTTCTCTGTCAAATTCGAATAGAAAATAGAAGAAGAAGAAGAAGAAGAAGGTATTGAATGTCTATGTGGTCGTGGTCGGTCTATCATCAACTTCTACTCTACGTTGTCATTGTCCTTATCCCTTTTTTTTTTCTTCTTCTATTTTCAATCGTTCGTTCGTTTGTCCTTATTATTATTCAATGAAACGTGAATGCAGAGAAAATTGACAATTGCCTGGACAATGGTAAAATAGTCAGCATACACACATAAGGGTAACATTGCGAATGAAAGCTCTTGCGGTGTGCTGCGGACAGAATAAAATGTCAATTGAATTTTCCAAAAAACAAAAAAAAAAAATAAATTGAAAAAAAAAAAATCAAAAGATGTGAACAAAATTTTAAAGAAAAATTAAAAAGGATAGCAGCTGCTGCTTTATCGGACTGAACTTTTCATTCTTAACTAAAATATACACACAAAAAGATTCCTACAAAAACTATAGAAGATAAATCAATTGTCTTCATAGAATGCCAATTTATAGACAAAAAGAAAGGATCTTCTATAATCAAACATGGAAAATTCTGTTTAAAATGTGGAAAATTAAGAATTTCCTGTTTTTAAAATGTGGAAAATGGAGTTTTTCTTTCAATCAGTTTTTAAATAAAGTCTACAACATTGATTTCAAGGCATTGAAGTGGGATTTTATGTCTTTAAAATATTCACTAAACCTTTTATAATATAACTTTGAAGAGTTTCTTTAAACTTTAAGCTGAAAGAAAATGGTCAAGTTATGTAGAAATTAATATCAAGAATAGTGTTCCACAAGGAAGTATTGTCGGACCAGTTCTATTTCTTTTTTTACTTCACGAAGGACTAGAATAGAGAGAAAAGGAGGTTTTTTAAAAGCAGAATTTTGACAACCAGAATTCTGAAGTCAAAACCCGCTCCCGTTATGAGTACCCATAAAAAGTTGGATTTATTAGGAGACACCGTTGTACATTGGTCTTAAACTATATAAATGAAAAAAAAAAAAAAAATATTAGGAGACAGAACGGAACCTTGAGGCACACCAGCATTAGAGGTCTGGCTGCTGAGTAGTTTGCATTCAGACATTTTTTTTTCTTATTTGGAGGCAGATATCTGTAGACCAAAATCTCAAAACAAGTTTTGATTTTCAGATATGTATTCACAGTGAACAGGGCTATTTAATTTAATTAAAAAAATATTATATATTTTTTTGGAATTTTCGAGAAAAAATCAAGGTTAACCCCTTGCCAAAAAAAATTGCATTTTAAAAAATTTCCTCCAACAGTCAAAAGAAAGGTCTCTTTAAGCTCTTTTGATTACTGAAAACTAATAGTTTCTTAGAGGTCTGGTTCCTGAGATATTTCCAATCAAACATTTTTTTTTTCTAACATTCCGAAGCCGATATCTTCTGACCAAAAAGATATGGATTCATAATCAATAAGCCTATGCATTCGGTAAAAAAAAACTGAAAGACCAAAAAGGTAATTTCTAATCCAACGGAGAAGGCATTCATCAATACGAAAAGGTCGCCTGATGCGAAGTTAAGGGTTAGTCAATGTTTACATGACCTTAAAATAGAAGAAAATATTACTCATACACCACAGTGACCTGCTAGATTTCGCACATTGGCTTACGTTGTTGTAGATTGGGACCGACAAATACGATTTGGTTGTGTATTTGACAACAGACCAAAACTGTTTGCTACGTTTTTGACTTGGCATTTTTGTCTTCCTTATTTGTCTATCAAAGTAAAATTTTGTCTACCAAATTTTAGTGTTACAAATATTTATGGCCCGTTTGCAATCTCATTGCGAGGATTTTGGGAAAAAATTCTCAAGATGGAGTCTGAAAGTGCATCAAACTCATTGTAGGTTGAATTGCAATCTAAATTTGGGCTTCTATACAGGGTGTCCCGGAATAATGATAACGAAGAGGTGATTTTTGGTTATATTCCTAGAAAAAAACTATTCTACTGTGACACACTATATGCAAAGTGGATATCATTCAGTAGTCTGCAAAATTTATCTTTTTTTTTTCCTCCTTCAAATAATTTTTTGAAATTATGAAAGATTTGACTTTCCTGAATCTAAATCTGGTTTCAGAAAAATTCTAGCACGTACCATTTTTGTTTTAAATGATTTTTTAAAAATATGAGTAGATTGTATTCATATTAAGCTCAAATTTGAAGGCCTTGTAACTCATTACAAGATCTGTCATCTGACACCAAATTTGCATTTATTAAGAAAAGTTTAAACACATTTGGAGATACTAATTGACAAAAACAGCAAAAATATCCTGCAGTTTTTAGTAAATCCCACATGTAAAAAAAAACATCTTAATTAAGGAAAATGTAAAACTCTCAACGCCTGCTATATCTAAAAAGTCAAATATGTAAAGAAAACTGAGTTTGAATCCGAAGTCAACAAAAATCTAGCACGTGAAAATTTTGAGATATACGCGTTAGAGAATCACAAAATCAAGTTTTTGGTTAGAAAATCTCAAAAACTACTATATCTCCAAAATTTTTTGAATTCAGATCTAAAATCAGCATACTAATATCTACTAGAAAAGTATATTTTTGTTTTAGGGAGAAAGATATATGCGTTTTTAGACATCAGTTTCTTTATGCTAATATATGCCAAACCTACTAAACTTACTTAAATTAAGATATCACGGAGAAAAAAATAGATATTGAAAAGATTGAAACTGAATTTGAAAGAAAAAAATAAGTTCTTTCATAAACCGTACTAATTTTAATTCAAAAAGATTACACTATGCCAAAATATTTTTTCGAAAACAGCAGAAAAATGGGTATTCGAGATTTTCTAACGGGGATATCTAAAAAATGGAAAGTGGTAGGCCAATTCTGACTTCAGATTCGGAATTAGCATACAAAAATCCTTTAAAAAAGTATAATTTCATTAAAAGACTAGAGTGATTTAAGAAAGTCCTTTCTTTGGTATGCCTTTATTCATGTTAATGATAATTTCTTTGTTATTAAAAGTAGTAGAAACTTGGTAAATGTCTTAATTTTAAGAAAAATTATTTTTCTTTGTAAATGTAATTAAAAGTTTTTAGTATCTTTTTTAGTTGGCCATGATAATTTTTGACTTTGAGAAAAAAATTTTTCGAGAAATGTCTGATTAAAATAGTGTTTTGCTGCCACCTTTTTGATGATGGTTCGAGAGTACAAAGTTGCTATTCCACAACAATTGCTATTGATGGAATAAAAATTAAAATGCTGCATTAAGAAAGGAAAAAAAAACTGATACTCATGCAGAACAAGTTCTTCTCATAAATTCAAGAAACCTTCTAACCTCCAGCAAAATACCAAATTACCAAATAAAATTTTTGAAATGAATGTCTTAATTTTTCATGAAATAATCTAATTAACTTGAAACACAAAGAGATAGCTAGTACACCTATATACCATTGCACAGGAACCTTATAAAAAGCATATACCAATCAAAATCGTCCTTTCAAGTCACGTTGCACTCAATAAAATTGCACGCTCTTTGATGTGAAATAAGCATGGAGCGCGAACGCAATTATGAATTTAATATTCAAACACATTATATCAAGGCAATTAGCTTTTCTAACGAAATTCTCACGCTTTTATAATAATGATGATGATGATGTTCTATAACTTTTTATATACCTTACTAACTACCAAATGAATAATAATAATTCCCAATTGAAAATAACAACGACAAACACGTGAGAGAGCAGCAAGAAACAAATTAAATCATTTTGTCTGTTCATCCAAGCATTGCAGCATCCTTTCTGTTATATTTCATTGGCAATCAACTAATTTACAATTTAATATCAATTATATATGTATTTTATCAAACAGCAGCATATTGCTTTGTCGCTGTTTGATGGAAATTCCATTCCACTGTCTCCTTCATCTCCTTCCTTTTCTACTCACTCGTCGTCAGCTTGCAGTTTCCATATACTTTTCCATCATTGCATCGTTTACGATACGAAACGTAACGGTTGATGGTGTTTATATCCTTTTGTTTAAGCGCACATCCGTTAACGACAACTCAATTAGCAGTACAATAATAATATAAAATCTTTCTCACACATACATCTAAAAGAGCTTTGCTCTCTTTCGAGGCATCTATACAACTATGACACCTCTCCTTGCATCAGGATCATTTTTGAAAAAAAAAAAAAAAAAAAAACAGGACTCTATTCTATACACTCTTGGTGTTGCTTCTCTGCTTCTGGTTCAGCAGCTACTTCACAACGTTTAACACTTAACGACACGATGAAGTAATTATTGTGGGTGACTGCGAAAGAGGGCTGCATCAGGTAAATGAAGCAAAGTTTTGTACAGCCAGGGAAAAACTTCCACAACAAAGTTCAACTTGTAGAGCCCCCGTTTAGTTGGCACCTCGCTTTATTAACTATTCACCAGGTAACTGGTATAGAGACTACATAGACGTGAAGGTGATAATAAGTAAAATGGCTTGTTGCAATGATGTGGAAAATTTTGCAAATTCCCGTTAACAAAGCATATGCAAGAGGTAAAACGATATACCAAAGTATATACCAGGGACGAATTTAAGCCCTTTAGGAATTGAAGTGCAAATAGTATAGGCTTAAATTGAGTGTTACAGCTATTTCATGGACTTAAATTTCCAATGTACTTTAAATAGTTCGCCCACGAAAACAATGGTTTTGTTGAAGAGAAGCTCCATTTAACTCGCGGAACCACGTATTTACGATTCTGACCAATATTGACCTTACTGCTAATGAAATAATCGCTGATAGTTATAAAGAACGGTTGTCTCTGGGGCGCGATAAATGAATGTGTTAAGTGTTAAAAGCAAATACCCAAAGTCAGAAGTTGAAAGCTCAGGCATAGTCTTGAATGAAAAGTAACGGAATTCAGAATATGTATTAATATGTTATGAATATTTTTAAACAAGACAATAAATAAATTTTTTAATCAGAATTTAACCCTCTGTAGGCACACCTCTTTTTTGTGACGTGATAGGCACACGGGTGCGAATTTGGTTTATACTTTTTCATGTCACTAGAACTTTTTTCGGTCACAATATTTTATAGAGAATCAAGTATGAAATTGATATAGAATATTCCTAGGAATTCGAATATTGTATTCACAATTCCGAAAAAAAATATTTTCACCCTTATAAAGAGACTTTTTTAAGACCACTTTTTTGAAAAATCGTAATTTTTTTATTTTTGTCCTGTCAAATTCGCAACCTTGTGCCGACAGAGGGTTAATTTTGACCTGCAAATTTAATAGTATAAACAAATAATTTCTTAAAGCAAGGTTATTGTTAGAACTGGAACTTTTTTTAACAACGTTCTTAAGCTTTGTACAAACATAAGTGGTTACAAGTTCAGCTAGTTTTATAATTTGATAGTAGAAGAAAAAATTTATTATTTTGAATTTCTATAATTTCCATAAAAAATGTTACTCATACACCTCAGTGAACGGATAAATTAAAAATTTTAACAAATGTTAAAGAATATACAACATACTATGTTTCCAGATAGATATCTCCGAAACTTTTAGTTTTTGGAGTCATTTTTAAGTTTCTAAAAATAAAAGCGATTAAAAGTTTCCTCTTGAACTAAGAAATGCTCTTACCGTGTTTTGATGTCTTTCATTTTGCAAATAAAAAAAACTAAACAACGTAAAATCAATAAGATTTTGTGTTAAATTATCAACAAAAAATGAGAGAGTTGAAAATTTAGGATAAATGGTATAAATAAGAGAAAACTCCTATTTTATCGGTTTTGAAAAAAAGGTATGTTATAAAAGTTTTAAATGATTAAAAGATCTACAAAATATATTTGGATCATTTTTTAACGTTATTCCAAGAAAATGGAGAGAAATTTGAAAACAAAATTTCTTTTTCATTTGTTTTTATATTTGCCTCAAACCAAAATTACTTGATTATGATAAAATTCTATGAAAATGTTCGTTTTCATTTTTTAAATAAGCTGAATTGAAGCAAAATATTAAATTACGGATTTTTGAATGCATATTTTTTTGGTTTACTTTACAATCAAAAAAAGTTGTTGAAAGGTGGTGAGTTTTGAAATATTTTTTCTACAGTTTTTGGTTGAAATATTTGTTCTACAAAATATGCTTCGCGCGAATTTTTAATTTTCACACCTCAAAACATTTTTTCCCGCTTCGCATTTGAACATTAGACGAGTAAGTATATAACTCAATTTTATTTATTTTGAATTTCTTAAATGTATTCTTGATTTTACTTATAAAACTTTGTGAAGACCCGCGATTTGCCATTTTCATTTTTCAGTGCAGACTTTTGTAAAAAAAAAAAAATGTGCCAAAGACACCTCATCTAATAAGATACCTACAGTATTAAAAAGAAAAATTATTTTCCACCTCCCACTTCACCCAAAAGTGAAAAAAATTGTTGTTCTCACTTTCAGCGAGAACTAACTACCCAAAAAAAGTGAAATTATTTCCTACTCTAAGTGAAGTAATGTCTCATAAGAAAGCCGCATCCCCCTCCCATATTCTTCTCACTTCTTATTACTTAGGTACTATGAACACGAAGCAAGATTTCGCTTTCTCCAGAAATGCAGCCTTATTTCTATCTCGAATGGGGTCTTATTTCTATATTGCAACTGAAATAAGGCCCGTCGGGCGTTATTTCGGTTTTTCCATGAAAATAAAGCCGCATTTCAAATGGGGCCTTATTTTGTAGGGCGTTATTTAACGTCACCCGATCCTTGTTTTTGAGTAGCCCATTTTCCTCATTTTTTGAAAAAAGACAGAAGCAAATTTTATCAAATCAAATTTTATGTAAACTAAAAACCCAAAATATTGCTTTTCACAAATAGATGATATTTTAAAAAATGCAATTTGAATCACTTCTTGCAATTACCCCTTTTGACGCTTTATCTCCGTTGTTCATCGATATATTTCTAAAATAATTCACCATTAGTTTTGTAATTTTTAAGGACTTTAAATACCTAAAGTAAAAATCAAAAATATTAAAAAATATTTTTAAATAAATAAAAAAATAATTGACTCCTTTTTTTTGTTTGTTCCCGTTTTTTGACAAGTTTGACACTTTTTCTGCATCGCATCTTTAAGTAAAAATATTTCAACTAAAAAATTAAATTTTAACAACCTTTTGATTGAAAATTAAGTCATGTTTTTGAAAATGAATCCTAAAAAATCTTAAACTTAATACTTTGCTTCAAACAAAGTAAGAACATTAGAAGGCATATTTTGCCAAGTGTTTATTGAATTAAAACTATGTAAAAAAATGAATGAAATGTTTAACCCATTCCCCTTTTTCTCTACGTGAAAAAACTTAGAAAAAATGATTCCAACATGTTTGGAAAATATTTATTTTTTTTTAAATCTTTTTCGAGTGTATTTTTGAAAATCGTTTTTGGTCAGAAATTGTCTTGATTTTATTTTGTTTTAAAGTCTTTTATTGTAAGTTGTTTTAAGGGCGTGTAAATTTGATGAATTCTCTGTTTCTTAGTTTTCTTTAAAATTATTTATTATAAGATATAATTAAAAAAAAAAAAATAGAACGATATGAAATTTATACAGTAAAATAAGCATACCATTTAAAACTGTACGTCTAAAAAATTTGGAAATCTGTAAGAAAAGAGAAACAGTAGTCTTTATACTTTATCCATCTTTATCTGAAGTCATAAAACTTATAACAACATTAACTACCCATTTCAACAAACATCATGAAAATTATTCAAAAGATTTGATCTCATTATAAAAAAAAAAAATCTGACCCAACTGATTTCCACTTCCAGTTAAATCTCTTATTTTATTTTTTTTTTATTTTGTTTTTAGTCTTTTTCTTGAAAATCACTTCAATTTGTACTGAAAACATAAAGAAACCCCTGACAACCGAGCTGGTAGATATACTATACAATACATATAACTTTTAATGTTTTACCTTTTATAGAAATTCGCTTTGTACCACAAAGTACCGCATAAACTCTCTGAATGGCAATCCTCACCTCCACATTTAGTTCATATACATACACATATAAAAAATCAGATAGAGTGCAATAATGTTAAAGTGCAAGAATTCCCATTCATAGCACGCAATGAAAACATATATAAAATAAAGGAGAGACGAATCCTTAAGTAGTTCGCCTTTCTGCTCCGATTTTGCAGTGGCTACACAAAAAGAATTCACTATCACAGGTACAAAAGTTTTATTTTTTTTTTTTTTTCACTGGTTCCTCCAATATGGTGTGCTGTCGCCAGCATTGCCGAAGTTTTTTAACAGTAATTTTATTGAACAGGAAGCACATCCTTTTTGCAGTGATTTTCTGTCAAACAAATTCCCAGGTAATCATACATTAATATAATCGTCTCTGTGCAATTACATATTCCTTATAAAGTTAAAAAAAATTTTATCATTGAATTTATTAATGATTATAAATGGACAACTTTTGATCTTTTCAGTTTGAATCTTACTAAAGAAAATTTAACTGAAAGAAAAGCCTTAAATATAAATACATATTTAATTTTCTTCAACGTTTAACGAACACTCAATAATTCCCCATTAACACATTAGCAATTTACTACTCAAGAAGTAGGTACTTCAAAACAGTTTTACTTCCACAATTTGAACCCAAAAATAAACATTACCATCTTTATATTTATGATCCTTACCAATTAAAGATGTCTTTTCTTCACTCGTATTAAATGTCATAAACAAACTGAATCGATTGAATCCAAAAGGGTTTCCCATTCACCATAAATATAACAACAGCCATATAATCAGTCCCCAAGTTCAGAGACAACACATGTATGTACCATATCTTTGAATGACTGAATGAGACACTTCCGCAAGAGAGCCGAGCCATTAAACAAAACAGCAAAAAAAAAAAAAAAAGGACCCATAGAGAGATCATAATTTCACCCCCTGCCTATAAACCTTTCACATTGCATTTAATTTGTGTGCAAAGAAATGTGTGTGTGTGTCCTTTTACCGTCATTCTGGAGGTTTATTTTATATTTTCATGAAGAAAAAGCACAGCGCTGAACAAAAATAAACAGCAACGATGTCTGTTACATCTGTGATGTCATTATCAGTCTCCTTTTGGGTATAATTTATGGCTTGTGACATTTTGTCAAATAAACAAAATGAATTATTCACTTCCTGTGTGTATGAAATAAAGGGTGGTTCGGCTGTTGAGAGACCATATCATCATCCATATCACACGTGTGGGGGAAAGATGGAGTCACGTGTAAATGCCACGGCTATCACTTTATCTTTAAATCCATTGCCTCATGTTGCAATAATAATCTTCAATACAACAACAACAAAAAAATCCTTGTATGTATGTATAGAATGTATGACGAGACACGTTTGCCTTTTTTTTACCGTTATATTGGACAAAACAAACGCACATAAAGCAAATCTTTACAAAAAAAAAAACAGTTAAATTCCAATGTCATAAACACACTCGCACTAAAAATGGAGACACAGAGACTCAAAGCCAGAGAGACAGAGGAATAATAAATCCTTCCCATATCATATCGCAGAGATACATTTCCTGTTGCAAAAAGGGACGATGATGATGCCGTCAACCCTATAACAACCCCCTTTATCCCCCACTTTACAGACAAAAAAAAAAGTCTGTGAGAAACGACGACATCGACGATGGACACAGACATTTTGGTGTTGCTTCATTTTTTTATTATGTTTTGTGGGATACTTTTATGATTCCAATGAGGATTCTCTCCTCAACTTGGAGGATTTAAAATGTCCTTTTGGGATGGGCGAATATCGAATACAATGAGTACAGAGGAGTACCTTCTCTCACTGCTACTGATGGCTATTATACTGGTTTTGTTTATTTGGCTACTATTATATATGTGGATCATGGGTGTGGATGGTATTTTTTGGAGAACACACACAGAATGATATTTATATGTCAAGGATTTTTGGTCTTTGGGGAAAGATAAATTTTGTCCTTGGTTTGTTCAAAAATCGCGCACTTTGGTCTATAAATGCTCAGGCGAGGATGAGATAATACCTCTATATGAATTATTATAAAGCAATATGGTGAGAAAGGGAGTAAGAGATTTTATTGGACACACTTGTCATAGTTACAACAACTTTAAGATAGTAATTTTATATAGCATTGCAAGTAATGGTAGATATTTTTTGTTTATCTAGTGGCGAATTTATTGTTACTGCAAATGTTTAAATTGAGTATTGAGGAGTTCAATTAAATACCTATTCATTTCTTTAAGAGTGTCCTTAGGAGTAAAAGTACCGAAATTATTCAGATATCGCTATTTAAAAAAAAAAAATTATTAAGTTAAAGCGTTGCAAACATAATTTATCATTTAAAATGTATGTATTTTAAAAAATTCACCATTTTTACTCATTGGTCAAAAAGAAAAAGTCGAAAATGTTATATTGGGCTCTTTGCTCTTGAATAACATAGTTGTCCAAAAAACAAATTGCACTCATTTAATAGACAAAAATATTTCCTTTAAAAATCACATATCTACATCTTCGAAACAAGCGATTAGTTTGAAGATATTCTAGCTTAAAAAGTCGTCATATTTTTTAATTCTCCGATTCAAGTCTTTAAATTCACAATTATTTGATGTCTTTTTATCTCAAATGCTTTTTATGTCGGGCTTAATTCCAACATATAAAAAATTAGTTTTTTTCAACAGCAATTTAAGTTTTTTTTTTGTTGAGAATCTACAGCAAGCTTTATATAAATGTTGGGAACTGAAGAGGGTAGCCAAATATATAGTACCTATATGATTTTTTATGAAGAAAAAAAAAACCGTAACAAAAAAAAGTTCTATTTTAATGTTAAACTTTTTATGGAAAAAAAGTTTTTTTTTTTTAAACAGTCTTTTCCAACTTTCTCAAAGACGTCTAGTTCACTTTCGGAAATGAATGTATTCTAAAACTTTTGTATATTTTTTAAATAAACCTGAAATACAGTTTTGAAAAAAAAATATTTCCTTGGATTGGAAAAAAAAATTTTTTTTAATTTTTTGAAAACATTGAACTCTTCTGAAACCTAAGTAGGGGAGAGTGGGGCTAAATGTAACAGGGGTAAGAATTAACAGCTAAAAAAAGCGATGTTCCTTTCAATATTAAGAAACGCGTAAAGGAGAAAAATGCTCAATTTTTGCATATCTACCGGCACATTTTCTTCAGATGAAGATTAGACGACAGGGTGAGAAGTTACACTAGTGGTGCCCAAAAAATGCATGTTTGTAACTTTTTTTTTTAATTTTATTTTTGGTCTACCTCTTTACCCGAAAAAGATAGAGTGCTAAGTGTTTTTTTGTTATATGCAACTGTGTTTTGGCTCAAATTGCGTATATATGTTATGTCTATATCAGTTTCACTTTTTTTTTAAATTGATTTTATGTGCCAAATTTCATGCTGGGGCTAGTTGTAACATTTTTCCGGGGCAAGTTGTACCATGTAAAAACCTACCTATACTGAAAAATTGTTTACTTAATATAATTAACAACCCTGAATATGAATGCTTGTAATTGAATTTGTATTTATTTTGAAATTGGAAACACATTTTTGAACCACCACTTGAATTCATAAAGCTTATAAAACAATTTATGAATTCGAATAACTTTTATTTAAGACTACTGTCAAATTTTCTCTGGAAATCTTGGATTTGCTCCACTTTTTACAAATTTGCACCAAAATTTCATGACTGAGGTTTGTTTTTATTGTTATTAATTAAAAATAAATAAATATAAACAAATAAAGGTATTTTTCTCTTATTTTTAGTTCTTGGTACAACCTACCCCGGTATGTGTTACACTTTGCCCCGTATGTGGGGTAAGTTGAAACAACACGATTTTTTTTTTGGAAGCTTTATTTTTCAACATTACCGTTATGTTTTGCTAAATTTTTATGATGGATCTTTTAGCTAAAACATGGGTCTTTAATTTAAAAAAGGTCAGGTTGACCCACTTTCAAATTTGTAGGAGAACCATCGATTTTAGAAAAAAGTGTTACATTTGGCCCCACTCTCCCCTACTACAAACTGGCATATCAAAATTGTTTTTATATATTTAAAATTTTTTTTTTTTTTTCATAATTTGTAAAAACAAAATATTTTTTTTTAAATCGTTATAATGATTTTGATTTTTTTAAACACTTATGATGTATTTAACGTACGTAAATTATGTTGCTGAGTTTATTTGAAAAAATCGTTTATAAAAAATTTTGTTTTTCAAAATTTAAACAAATTGAACTCTTAGAGCAAGCTTGTTATGCATTTTACTTTTATTGTAATATTTATTATTAATAGTAAAACTGACACAGCGGATTACTTGTCTGAAATAGTAACGTTGGAGAGCTACGTTCCCCTCGATATCGAGATCTTTACAGTTCTCGCCAAGTTAAAAGGAGAAGAATAAGTTGATATAGTAATAAAATGTGTTCTATTTTTTTTTTAATACTTGAAAAATTAATTTAAATAATATTTATTGACATGGAACTTTCTTAAGATCGATGTTTTTGAAAAGTTTCAAAAATTTTATTCACTTCATTAACTTTGCATAAATTATTAAAATTTGGCAATAGAACCGTTTTCTTTATCGTTAGTGGTATGGTAAAAAAGTTAATTTTTTTTTTTTTGGAAAAATCAATTCTTTGAAAAGCGATGAATCAATTTCATTGAGACTTTGTTTTTGCACGTGGATGAATATTTCCTTTTTAATGACATTGAAGTTTTTTTCTTTAATTTTTTTTTTTAATTTTTATATGAGAAAAAAACATATTTAAAAAAAAAGCCTATAACGATTTTCAATTTTTTTTTTTATATTCCTTAAAATTACTAAATGACATACTTCGTTTGTAGATCAAAACCATTTAAAGAGGTTTTTTTTTTGTAACTTTACACCAAATTTTATATCTTTGGCGACGGGTACAAAGGTGTTAAGTCAGAAAATGTAGTTTTGAGGAAAATGAAATTGAAGTTTCAATTTTTGTTTGTAAATCTGAATATTATTATTTTAAAAAAGTAATGATGCAGAAACATCATTTATACGATCTATTTTAATATCCATATGCTGTTGACCAGAAAATGACCGTTTTTAAAAAAAATTTATGTTGACTTAACACTTTAGAGCCATTTAGTCTTCAAAAATAAACTTGGTAAAAAGGTGTTAAGTCAAGAAAAATCTTTGTTTACATTGATAACAAGGTTTAGTTTATAAAAGAAAGTTGGAAATATTTATGTGATTAATTACCAAATATGAAAATTCTTTTTGAAATAATATAATACTGTAGGAAAATCGCTTTTCGTTTTTTTTTCCTTCCTAATGACTTAACGCTTTAGGATCAATTTTTTAATTTAAAAATAAAAAATGAATGCAAAAACAAAGGAGTTAAGTCAACTTACGCCCTTAGTACCATACAATTTAAAAAAAATTTTGACTTAAACCCTTTGTACCGAATCATTTCTAACGGAAGGAGATACGCTAGAGCTATGGCGATAGGACCAAACGAAAGAGAAAAAAAAAACTGACTAAAGTCCAATAAAAATCAGAAAAACGATTTTTTTACTTAACCCCTTTGTACCCGGCATCAAAGATATTATTTCTTAAGTTTTTAGTTTTAAAATTTCTTAAAAAAATTCTTTTATACATTTTTTGAAAGTTTTAATATTCAAGTTCAACTGAACCTTACATTTAAATTTCTAGAAAAACTAAATTAATGATTTCAGTTAAACTTTAACTAGTTAATAAAATAAAAAAAAATTGCAATAATACTCCAAAATTGTATTTCCAAGGAAAAAAGTTGAATAACAAAAAAATATGTTACAAGACCCTGTCTAAAGGTTTGTTTTTTGTTATTTTCTTAAATGGTTTGACTTAATCGAAATAAACAATTCTCTAAAATTTATAAATATACCTGTAAGTTCCACTCTAAATGCTCCACTTTATCAGTAAAAAAAAGTCTCATTTAATCCTTTTCTTCCTTTGAATTCTAAATTCAACAATTAGTCAATATTTGTTAATGAAGAACTCTTGAACATAAAACTTTTAACTCCCATTCTTCTGAATTTTCATCAAAAAATCAATAAACACAGTAATTTTAATGTAGTAGATCAAAAAAGAAATAATTTTCAAAAACTTGAAATAAAACTTTTTTCTCAAGTAAAAAATTCAGCCTAAATGTATATTGTTTAATGTAGCCTCAAGGGGCCAATAATTCATCCCACTCTCAAAAAATACACACACACATACAAAAATAAATAAAACTTCAAAGAATTCATATAAAATCAAATTAAATAGATTTGAATGATATAAAATAAAATATCAATTGTCAAGGACAGAAGAAGAAATTTATGTCCCCTAAAAATAAGAAAAAAGAAACTTTTTTTTAAAAGGGTCGTTTAATATTGAAATTTAGCGCTAATGTTTAACGCAAGAAATAACACAACAAAACACCCTCAAAAAAAAAAAAAAACATCTCAAATTCCAAAAGAGAAACATAAGAAAAAGAACAATATCTCGTATAACTTTTATTACAGTCCAACAGATGTCACTTCAAAAAAGCACAAAAGTCAACCAAAACCAATGACAAAAAAAAACAACAACAAAACAAAATGGGCGAAGCGTAACATCACTCCATCCGTACACGAAATAAGTGACAATGCCAACGATAACGATGAATCCATCTCAAAAGGAAAAACTTTCGTTATTAAATTTCATAAAAAAAGAAGAAGAAGAAGAAAAAAACCCCCCGAAGGCAAAAGGAAAGAAAAAGTCCAACCAAACCAGTAACCACACCAATGAAAAAGTTGTCTAACTGCTCTTTTGAAGTTTTGCTCTACTTGACTTTACGAACACAGCCCCGTTCCACTATTCAGTATCGTTCCTTCTACTAACTCTAACCACCATTCAGTACTATCTGTCAAACAAATTACCGCCATAGAGTGATTTTCAGTCCTCGACTCGAGTTCAGTTAACGGCAATCACATCGTTAGAATATAATTTTGCCCAAACTTCCCTTCCATCCATTCCAAGCCACAGACAGAGTTATAAACTAATCGATGGAACGATGTTTGGAAATTGTTACATCTTGTTGAGTATACATTTTCTTCATTTTGTTTTGTTTGGTTTTTTGTGAAAGACTTAGATAGTAAACCTACTTTCGGTGCAATGTTGCCCAGTGTAAATGCACTTTTATTACCATTTACACGGGGCAACTTTTTCCTTCTTAAATTTTATTGCAGTCAAATATGTGTTAACTGCTGCGTTGCATTATAGTATTGGAGAGTGTTTGCTATATTGTTGCTTTAGACAGGCACACCCTGAGCATAATTCTACACTTTTATCGCATTTTATTTGGTTAAACAATATTTAAAGTTTTTGAGGAGATTTCCACGAAGAGTTGTTGTTTTGAGCTGAAAGTTTTTTTTTGTGTTCAACGATGGATATGAATGAAACGAAGGCAAGGCAAAGTCCTCGCCTTCTTGTCGTGGTAGAGTGAAATTTTTCGGAGCAAGTTTCTGCTATTGTTACGGTTTTGTGATGGGGTGCAATTTACACAATATAGAGGGAGAAAGAGGGTTTTTTGAAAGCCATTACAGGCTACAATTAAAAGCGTAAAATATTTATGTAGCTTTTTGCGCTATAGAAGGCAGTATAAAATTTCTGTAACAGACATTGCTGGCAGCAGTAGCGAACGCGATAGAAATCCAGGATTTCTGTTTTTCGTTCCTTGACTTTTTTGTTGTTGTTGTTGTTGTGTTGATTGTGTTTATATACAAGAAGTATAGTTTTTGTTTAAGTAATTTTAAGGCAAAGCTATGTTTGTTGCCTTCTGGTCTAGTCATTGGGTGATGTTGTTGTGGAGGTTTTGTTTATTCTTTTTGTTTTGTTTATATATGCTATACAATTCTTGAGAGTTTTAATCTTGTCGAGAGTTGTTTAGCAAAAGAGACAGTAAATTTTAGCTTCATGACTACGGGAGGGAACTATACCTTTACTACTACTTTAACGGTTTTTTGTGTTTATAAGAAATGATGAGGACTTTTGTTTTAAACTCCCTTACATTAGAAAGCCTTTTCTTGTATGAAAGCTTTTGCTTTTGTTTAAATTTGTTTCTATTGAATAAAGATTTTGTATAACCTTTAACTAAGTTGGAAGAAAGTTCTTTTTTTCAGGCGAAATAAAGTGGTGAGATAAGAACTGTGAAACATAAGTTTTAATTTAAGTCTATTCAAGTTGAAAATTATTTTAGTTTTGAAAAGAAGATAAGTTGTGTATTGTAATCAATGAACTACGGGAAGTTAACGATAAAAAATAAACTAATTCTTAGGTTCGTGTGGAATGTGTGTTTGAAGATTGATAAAAATTGCGTTTTAGTTTGCAGACATATAAAAATTTAAGTACAATTAAATCTTTTGCTATTTTGCATTTTTTCGACTTGCTATGAAATGAACAAACACCCAAAAATAGGGACTAGAATTGTGAGTCTATTTTAGCTACAAAATTTGAGCCGGAGTGCATTAATTTAACAATGGTACAGCTTTCTGAAAAAATAAAACCCTAAGAATTCGGATTTTTGTTTTCTTTTAATTCCATTTTCAATTTTTATTTTTTCAACTAAACTCTTAATTCAATATTTTTTGACCATAAAGTTTCCTTTAAATTTAGTAGCATGAATTAATTACAAGAAAAGTATAGGTAAATATTTAATTTCCGGTTTATATTTCCACCTTACATTTCAAAATTTTGAATGACCAGTTATATGAATGTGTCGTTAAGGAATCTGAAAAATTATCACTATACAATAAATTAGTTAGTTTATTTGAATAGCAATAGATTCATTAATTGTTTAAATTTTTTTCTATAGAAAAAAATATTACACATACACCACAGTGACCTTTACATCGTTCGATTTTGTACTCGATAGACTAGGAAAAATTCACATATTATTTCGATTCCAGTTTTTGGACATTTCTATGTATTAATGTTTATTGACTTGCTTTAAGAGTTCAAGTTTGCTTAAATTTTTAAAACTTTTTATATACCTACAAATTTGGTAAATGTAAATGAAAAAAGAAAAAAATTTTTTTTTATCTTTTATAATAATGCATTTTTAGAAAAAAAATTCAAAATCGTAAGAGCCATTTTTTTATTTTTTTTTTTTTTTAATAAGTTTTTGAAAAAAATTAGAATAGAAGTTGACAGTATTAATTTATCAGCACCTTAAAAAAGTAAAAAATTATTGCGTTTTCAAAAAATAAATTCTGAAAAAGAAAAATTAAAATATTTTTTTTTTTCAAAGTCTAAAAAAATTTGTCCTTAAAAATTTTGTGTTTGTATTGAAAAAATTAAAGATGTTTTTAGAACAAACATTAAAGTTGTTTGGGAGAATATCTAAAATGAAAAAAAATTCCTAGGAGGAATCGTTAATGATGATTTTCGAAATACTATTTTTTGAGTTTTTTTTATCAAAATCTTAGGAATCTTTTTTTCAGAATCCAAGAAAATAAATTCCAAAATTCTTTTTTAGCCCAATCATTCAATCTATCATGAACAAATTTGTATAAATTTAAAAATTGTAATAGATTAGAAAAAAAATAATAAAAACAATCATGTAGTACGTTTAAGTACAAATTCTAATAGTACTAAACTTAACTCAACTAGCACTTCACCTAGAAAATAATCTTACCATATTAGAGCATAGTATAATAATATGCATGTAGGTTTTTTTTTTTTGAAGAAAGATAATTCAGCCGACATTATCTCTTGACTTGATCCTGATTTGTACCTCCTTTGCATTTTCTTTCGGTATTTCACTTCAGTTTTTTTTTCAATTTTTTTTTCTACTTTCCAACGTCTTTTGGATATTATACTTATAAGGAAACTTCCGCCAAACATCACATATATAACCCTCAACCCTATACCAAAGAAGCTCATTGTGCAAATTGGTACTTTGTATAACCTACAAAAAGGACATATACACACAAACATACGTATAATATAAACGTATGTAGGTGCTAAAAATGTATAGATATAACTTAAAAAAGCTAGCAGATATCCTGCCGATGTTGCAGAATTATGGCTGAAAAAACTTTGAGAGAACTGCATGAAGAAGAATCTTTGTCGTCGTTGTCTATTCTGTCTGTGCATAGAACTCACTATGCTCTGTTCTGTTCTTCTCGAAAACTCGAATAGTCATCTTCTCTAATCCTGTTTTACCATAAAACGCAGACTAAGAGCGTTTGTCACAACTGCGGCACCTCATCTTCTCCTTTTTTTCCCTTTAATGCCCAACACAGACAGATGGAAAGGGGCGGAGTAGGTTGTGAAGAGGCCTTGACATAAGAAAAAGGCCCGAAGGTCTAAACAAATGGGAATTTTAAACAAAATTAAAAGTAGGAAAACAGTATTTGGAATGCGAATATGTAATGGCCCATTCCATGTTTAAAGGGCGCCAATGATTAAAGGGCCCAATTATATATTTAAAGACCATTTGTTGTCCAAAAAAGATCTATTTTTTTATTTGAATTTTTTTCATAAAATCTGAAAAAAAAATTCTAAAACCTTCAAAAAATCTCGATAAAGTCCAGCCCTGTCCACGCATAGATGCAAAAGTCCTTATGTGGCAAACTAGACGATTTTTATTTATTATTTTTTTTTTTTCTTCCCACTATAGGCAAAGTGACACCCGATTCCTAAAAGATGACTCCAATAAAAGTGCACATCTTGGTTATGCAAAAAAAGAAGGACATGGATGGTGCAAATTAGAAGTGAAGGCGGGAATCGAGGTTGAAAGTTAAGTCTCCAGGAGATGAATCCCACACACACACACACCAATCCCACAAAAAAACTAAAGGCAAAAATTGTTCTTTTCGCAGTCCTGCTACGAACGAGCTCAAGAACTTGGTTTGATATAATAATGAAGAGTGCTTTAGGCGCAGCAGCTCACTTTTGCTCCTTTTCCTCCTAAAAAAAAAGTCTACAGACTGCAGAGAGAATATACCAAGATGACGCTTTGTAATGATTATACTTGTTTTTTTTTTTTTTTCTTTCTTGCTTTTGTTCAGAAAAGGACTTTCCAAGAACTAAGTGATGTCTGCTGCTCTAATCTTTAGTTTTTTTTTTCAACTTTCGTTCTGCTTTGAATTTGAGCTTCGTGTGTCCTTTAAGATTTTATGACAAAGTTAAAAAAAAAAATATAGAAGAAAAAAAAATACTTGCGATTGAGACTGCGTTTTTAATCCTTTGTGTTAAAATACGAATTATATCAATTGTTCGCTTTTGTGTTAATTTTTTTTTTTTTTTTTCGTTTTTGTATAATAAAAAGGTTAGAGAGATAGAAGAAGAACAAACTATATAGTGTCTTGTGGTGGGTCTTATCTTGTCACAAACGATGTGCATAAGTGCGTTTTTGGTCCATTGTGTCGCAGGACACTAAAAAGATGAAGAAAACTAAAAAAAGAAAAAAAACTTCTTAATGAACACTTAAGAGATATCCTTGTAAAATTTACTCTCTGTTTGTATGAGATGGGGATCCTTGTACGGGTGATGTGCTTAATTTCACACTTCTTTAATGGTCATTAATATTGTACACACACAAAAAAGAACAAAAAAAATCTTTATAGAAAATCTCAACAAGACTATGACAAGACTATGAGGGGTAAAAGGGAGATGGTGTATCTTACAATATTCCTCACACAATTAGTTTTTGTTTTTCTATCTTTTTTTTTTTTGGTTTCTCGGGAGTGAAGGAAAAGAGTCACTATGGTTCTTCTATGGCTTAAAGCTGGATTGGTTTTAATGAACGGAAAGTTGTTTTATCCTCTCAAAACCCCGTTTCCGCATTTATACATACAAACCCCCAAGGAAATAAGAAACTTAGTGGTCGCAGGATTCCTTTGCTGCGCTTGTTGTTGTTGGTATACTCTTTTTCTTGAGTGAGAAATTAAATTTAGGTTTTTCTTGTATCTCTTTTGTGTAATACGAGAAGTTATTGTTGGGAAAGGATTGCAAAAAGGGACCAGAAAGTCCTAAAGAATTGTAAGTTAAATTTATTTTCGTTTTCAAGGATGAACAAACGTTGTTAAGGTATTTTTTTGTTTTTTTTTTTTTGTTTGATGAACAATGACTTCTTTTTTGAAGATTATCGGAAACACCTTTTGGGAGATTTTCTAAATGAAAGACTTTTGGGTCTTTTTGTGGTGTATAATTGTTCAAAAGGTGTTGCTTTCTTTTTGGATTTAAAACCTTTTAGCTTAATACAAATGTTCTTACATCAATTAGATATTTGAAGAAAAGTTTAATATGGAAACAATTACTTACGATAAAACGGTACAAAAAGTCTAACAGCCAACAAAAAAAGGATTCAGATTATTTCTTTAATGTTGTAAGATATTTATTTATCAATACAAATCTTTTCAATTCAATTTATTTTAATTCGTTGTACAAATAAGATATGAGTTTTTTTTTTTAAACAAGTGCAAAAAATAAAGGGACAACAAAAAATTTCAATTTTTTTGACGTTTTTCAATGACATATTTCCCTATATTGTTATACTGGAATTTTAAAAAATGGATTTTAAACCTCGAACTTTCTTGTTTTGTAGACAAATGAATTTGTGATTTATCAGCTTACAAGTGCTGATTTAATAAATTTAAAAAAATAGGACCGGTCCCAAAATAGAGCCTTGTGGAACTCCCACACACAAAGGAGACTGGGCACTTTTGTATGGGACGTGGCCCATCGGTGTAACACATTGTGGCATACATCAAATGAAAGGTCTCGATGAGTGTATTGTTTTTTAGTATGGGCACAAGTCTGTATCTCGTGCAGGGAAAGTGCAGTGATGCATTTTATGTTCAAAAATATGTGTAATAAAATTCAGAAAAGTATACATTTTGACTAGATGACTAGAAGACACAGACTTTTGGCCATATAAAAAAATAACCGAGACCTTTCATGTGAAGTATGTATCAATGTGTTACACAAATGAGCATGCATAACTGCACTTTCCCTGCACAAGACACAGACTTGTGCCCATACAAAAAAAAATAGTACACTCATCGAGACCTATCATTTGATGTATCTATGTCTCAATGTGTTACACCAATGGGCCTAAATGCCCTTGCCCACTCTCCTTTGTAAATTCAAAAATCAATGGATCAACCTTGACTTTCTGGCTGCTATTAGATATTTATAATCTCATCTAAGAAAAAAAAAATTTCTTTACCAAATTTGACATAAGATTCATGCCATAGATATGACGTAAATGAAATAAATTGCACGACTGGGGTCGCACGTACTTGCTCTTATGGTAAAAGTTACTCTAATGTTAAAGCTTTCCATTGAACAAAATAAAGGAAAATTTAAAATTTGATATTTTCACGGAATTTCATAAGTGGTGCAAAATAAAAATAAAATCTGAATTTATAAATAATTAAATACCGTTTTATATGATCTTTTACAAAAAACTAAGTATGCCATTTTATTTCTTGTATAAGAAGGAATTTTTAGAAAAAAATTTTCGAAAATCGTTAGAGCCGTTTTTTAAAAAAATATTTTTTTATATATACCTAAAAATTTTCGAACATTTTTCAAAAAAAAATTTGGTATGCCATTTCGAAGAAATAATTAATTAACACATAAAAAACGGAATTTCAAAAATTTTCACCAACCCGTTTTCAAAAAATTGATTTTTCAAAATAAAATTTTGAAATATTTTTTAAATATCCAAAAATGTATTTTTGGAAAAATTTCAAATTTTTTTATATAATAATTGTTTAAACGTTTCTGTATAAAAATTTTGGTCGAAATCTGTTTTGTCGTTTACGAGAAATTCATTAATCAAAAAAACCGTTCTATGGCAGGTACCGTTAATAACGGTACAAAAAATATTTTTTTATTTCTAAAGGAAGCTTTTATGTGTTCAACTACACACAAAAATTTTGATCAAAATCGTTAGAGCCGTTTTTGAACAAAATAAACTTTTCTATTTCCGTTATATGACAGGTACCGTTAATTTTGGTCCTAAAAAAAAAATTTCAATTTGTCCTCTAGGGAATCACTCAAAACTGTTAACTACCAAGTTTGAAGAAAATCGTTCCATTAGTTTGGGCGGTAGCTCAAGGTACAAACAGACAGACAGACAGAATTGCCGGACCCACTTTTTTGGCATTCTCCATCATCGTAATGTCATGTAAAATTGTTATCTCGAGTTCGATTTTTTTTACGAATCCTAAACTTGCCCTATAGTACCTATATCGCAAGTAAAAAATAACTTTTTCTCCAAAAAGGATCTAATGATTTTGATACAAAAAAATACGTGTACTATAGCGCTTAACGTTCTACTTTTGGAATGAAAATTTAATTTTTAAAACCGTTATAAACAGTACCTGTCAATAAACCGTTTTCTTGATTTCTGACTTTCTGGTAAACCATTAACCGATTTCAAAAGTACCAATTTCAGTTTTTTTTTTTAAATATTTTTTCTTCAAAATCAATTTTCTTAAATGAATAATTGAAATTTTTTTTAAAATAAATAAAAAAATTTTTTTTTCAAAAAGCTATAGGATAACGAAGAAAAAATAACAAAAATAATAAAAATTGAAAAAGCTATAGGTACCGAATTTTTTTGAAAAATTTTCGTAAGATTTTTATATGGAAAAAAATTTTTTTTTTAAACTTATTACTTTTCAAGAAATAAATTCCAAGATCTTTTTTTATACAAAAAAGTAAAAATGATTTAAAATGGTGTTTTCTGATTTTAAAAACAGCTTTTATTTCTTTTTTTACATTCCTTATTAGCCCAGGGAAATTAGTAATTTAAATCGCATTTTTCGCGGGACAAAATTTTTTTCATGGAATGTGTTCGGGTGGTTGTCCTTATCATAAAAGTCAATTTGTTGGGAAAATTGGAGGTTGGGAACAGCCGCCATCTTGGAAAAGAGATTGGTAGCGTTTTTATTGAATAGCTCCATTGTTATTCATTTTAACAGAAAATGACAAAGGTAGGACTTATTAACAATAAAATTATCTAAACAATGATATACAAAACAATTCCGTGAGTTGATTAAATAAAATTTTATAGTTGGTCAAAGTGCGGGTTTGTTTCGCAAGGTTGGGACAAAATGACATTTTTTCATATATCTGACGAACTTTTGATTTGTTTGGATAATTCTTCAAGAATGAATTATAGTACTTATAATTACCTATAAAATGAGCCCACAATCGTTATTGTAACCATCGTATTGTAGAAGTAATCTAACTCCGAAACTCTCCATGTACTAGTCAAAAGTGAGAAAAAAGCTAGTTTTTTGCTAGTAGGCCGAGAAAATTTTGGGAGTAGAGGTATAACCAAAATATAAGTACGCAGTTTTGTTGCCATACTCGTGTTAATGTCGATTTCAAAGGTCAGACAACTCTAATTTTGGGCTTTATACGGTTTTTGGGGGGTTAAATAACGTAAGGTTTCTAGTTAACGTGAATGGGCTAAATTTATACTATTTGAAATTATAAATATACAAGCTGATTCCCTATTATTTTTCCTAAATCTAGACACCCCAATCTTGAGGATGTGACCAATAGAACTCAAGATATAAGCCGTTTATACGATTATGTTTTAGAGGCTTTTTTGTTTCGATTTTTGTTTGTTTATTTGAATTGAAAAGCCTGATATGGTTAGTTAAAAAACCTTACATCGTGAGTTCTATTAACCCCATAGCCGAGATTAAGGTGTCCAGATTTAGGAAAAATAATAGAGCATCAGCTTGTATATTTATAATTTCAAATAGTATAAATTTAGCCCATTCACGTTAACTGGAAAACTTACGTTATTTAACCCCCCAAAAACCGTATAAAGCCCAAAATTAGAGTTGTCAGACCTTTGAAATCGACATTAACACGAGTATGGCAGCAAAACTGCGTACTTATATTTTGGTTATACCTCTACTCCCAAAATTTTCTCGGCCTACTAGCAAAAAACTAGCTTTTTTCTCACTTTTGACTAGTACATGGAGAGTTTCGGAGTTAGATTACTTCTACAATACGATGGTTACAATAACGATTGTGGGCTCATTTTATAGGTAATTATAAGTACTATAATTCATTCTTGAAGAATTATCCAAACAAATCAAAAGTTCGTCAGATATATGAAAAAATGTCATTTTGTCCCAACCTTGCGAAACAAACCCGCACTTTGACCAACTATAAAATTTTATTTAATCAACTCACGGAATTGTTTTGTATATCATTGTTTAGATAATTTTATTGTTAATAAGTCCTACCTTTGTCATTTTCTGTTAAAATGAATAACAATGGAGCTATTCAATAAAAACGCTACCAATCTCTTTTCCAAGATGGCGGCTGTTCCCAACCTCCAATTTTCCCAACAAATTGACTTTTATGATAAGGACAACCACCCGAACACATTCCATGAAAAAAATTTTGTCCCGCGAAAAATGCGATTTCATGCCCATATTTTGACTAATTGCCCTGAGCTATATGATAAAATTAAATTAAAATTATTCTCTTATGAATTCTATAGTAAAACAAACAGTCTAACTAAATTTGAACATAAGATCAAGCACGTGTGATTCAGTCGTGCATTTTACTTTTAATTCCAATGGAACGAAGCTTGTTCCAAAGATTACGAGATGTATAAACACCTTCACGCTTTTCGTCACCACTTTCTGACCACAATTTACCACAATGAAGAAAAAAAGCTCTTAAATTAGCTTTTTTATAAGTCTTCTATGGCAGACTTATTTGTGTGTGAATATATTTAGAGGATTCGCAATTTCAAATTCAAATGACAATATCCCTTATTTATATCACAAACTTCTCTCAAAAGAATAAATGAATGATAACGACAAAATAATTCATCTTCAAAAAAAAAACAAAAAACCATAAACAGACAACCTATACCTCTGTCTGTGTCAGAGGATAGCAGATTTGTTTGCTTACTTTTATTCATATTTAAAGATAACCTCTCTCTCGCATCACATAATGAATATTCTATAATGTGGCAATAATAATTCAATATTTATGTAAATATCATTCGTATTCACAATTCACACACAAAAAAAAAAACATTATTATCATTCTTTTGCAAAAAGTTCTGTCTATTTTCTTTTTTTTTTTTTTTGTTTCGTATTCATTTTTTTGAATGAGCCTGCCAGCCGCATGCCAAATCTTTTTCACCTCATTTAATCATGACGTGAATATTAAATAAACGTGCCATAAAGACATGTTTCCATAAAGATTGTTAAGAAGAAGAAACTTCCTTCTTTTTTTTTATTTAAAAAATGGTTTGGGGAATATTTTGTCCTTTGAAAATGATTATTATTGTATGCAAGGCGAAAGGACTTGGCTTTAGTCTTGTCCTTTTCGAAAAACCAGAAAGTAATATTAGGTAGTTTGTTGAGTCGAATATTATTGCTTATGATTTCTTATGAATCACGTTGTTTTAATCTATTTTAGGTCAAATTTATGTAATATCCTTGCCAAGGACTTAAACTTATTCGATTAAAATTTAAATTTTGAAAAAAAACTTTTAGGACAAAAAAAAATATAAAAAATATTTATCAAAGCCAATAAATTCCCTTAACAAAGTTAAGCCAATAAAAGATATATATAAAAAAAAAAAACAACGAAAATCCCAAAGCCGACATCCAGGAACAGAATACTGCAGCAGATATACCAGCATCGCATACAAAAGAAAGAAACACGAACTCGAACATCCAGGAAGACTTTGCTTTCTTTAGAGTAAACTTTTTACTTTATTTGACATACGTGACCGACATTATTATGAGAAATTAACCTCACATCAAATAAACAGGATGAGAGCTTAAAAGACAAAAAAAATAAGGGAAACAGGACAAAAATATAACGAATATGTACGACAGGGGAGTAAAAGAGGCTTTAGCAAAATGAAGTCGAAAAATGACACAAGGATGAAGGATTTGAAGAAGAAACAAAAGCAAAATAGAGAAGAAGGATGAACTGGGAGTGATACCGCGCCCACTAACATGCACAAAACACAGCAAAGTGAAAGGAAATTATCAATTAAAATTGGCTACTTTTTTTCAATAATGTCGAAAAGGATATTTTTTTACACTTCAAGTCACTTAATTTAGCTTGCATTGATACTATTTTCGAAATTTTCCAACTTGAAATTACTTGCTCCATAGCAGACGCAGTACTCTGTGGCGCTATGGTAAGTGCAAGGGTCTGGGTTCGAATGCCATCCCTCGTATTCTGCTTAAAAGTTGGAGAAAAATAAAAATCTGAGTTTGATTTTTGTATTTAAAAAAAAAATTTTTTTATTATTTTTTGTTTTTTTTTTTTTGTATATTTTTTTTTTTTTTTTGTTATCCTAATTCATATGATTTAGAGTGTTTATTTGAAAAAAAAAAAACTAAACTGCAGGCCCTGAGGAAATATATAATCAAACAAAAAAAAAAAAAAACAAAAAAAAAGAAATCTTAGGAAAGTACGTTGACGACGAAAAGGAAGACAAAGTAAGTAGGAACTAAGTCCTTGTTCGGAATGTCAAGCAGTGAATTTCTTTCTTTTTTTTTTTTTTGTTCTAAGTTTGTTTAAGGAGCTACAACCTGATCGTCCTTCTTCACCTTAATTTATTTTTTTTATTTCCATCCTCCACATAGCAATGACGTACGTGTTTCATGGAATGAGAAAAATCAAGAATACATATTTTTAGCCTATGAATAGGAATACAAAAAAAAAAGGAAAGAATTGTATATATTTTCCTTTCGTTCAATGTTGACGTTTATTTATTTTTATTTATTTTTTTTTTGTTGGAATTCCTTTTTTGGAAGACATAGGAAGGAGTTTATATTAGTTTAGTTATATATTTTTGTATTTTGTTTATGTGTGTCGTCCGTAGTTATCTCTCTGCATGAAGTATATTTGTCATTTGGGTTCTCCATGGTTGCCACCCAATCATCGTTTCTTTTTATAATATTGACTAATGAAAATCTAATAATAAAAAAAAAAAAAAAAATAAAGAAAAGAACCTTGACAAATAAAAAGAAACCATATGTGTAGAAGTGTGTCACAAGTACCTGTCAATCAAATAAACCTTTCACATCATCCTCTCAACAAACAAGATGAATCATTTTGTTTTTTTTTTTTTTTTTTTTTTTTTTTTTGAGAAAGGACATTCTGAGGAGTATTTGTGTAAGTTTGTTTTCAGAATTGCTTTACTGGAGATTGGATAAATGGGTAATTTGGAGTTATTTTTGGGATGTTTTTTATCAAGAGTTGATAATGTATTGAGAAGATACCTACATAGGAAAGAAGCACTAAAAGAAGAAAGATAAATTAAGTTAAGCACTGAAACTAACATGATTTTCTACGACAAAATATAAATAGTTTCTAATGAAAGAACTCTAAAATACCTCTTAATTGATTTTTGTAATGTTGGAAACTAAAAACAGGTTTTTATGTGAAGTTTTTTATTTCAATAATTTAAAAATGCTTAGCATTAAGAAAGAGCTCAATTGTTTGCTTAATGATAAAAACATGAAATTTACATCGTTGGTAGGACTGAATATAGGAGTTATTTTGAAATATTGGACCACCTTGTACTCCATTCGGAAGGATAGATACAAGAGTTTTACTGTGTTGCACTCGCTTTGTTGCCTATCTTTTACTAGTATGATACACGGGTTTTATGTTTTTTCTCATAAGTTCCTATAGCCAGAACTGAAAGAAATTGAAATGGGACGACACTACAGGCACCAATAGAAAAGCAATTATCAAAATTGATTCACTCATTCCAAAGATATGAGGTTACAAACATAAAAAAAAAAATACAAACGAATTGAATACCTCCTCCTTTTTGGAAGTCGGTAAAAAAAATTAATCAAACTCGTTAGAGCCGTTTTCGAGAAAATTGTAACTACTCGAAAAAATTGAATGGAAGCTACCCTTTCTAAAGGAGATATTAAAAAACAAAAAAACAATCAACTTTGAATATTATGAAAAAAATCATCCGTGCCAAATTTCAAGAAAATCCATCCACCTCATAGCCGTATTTAGGGGGGGGGGTTTTGGGGGTTTAACCCCCCCCCGAAATTTTTTTTTCAGAAAATCAAAAGATATAGTATAAAAAAATACCTTTAAGTCTAATATTTGCAGTACTAAATGGTTTGTTTTTGTATTTTAGTAATTTAATTACCTATCTGAAAATCTCGGGTTGGGGTCAAAATTCTGCCGGAGTCAAATCCTGTTTTTCAAAATTCTGCTTTTCATAATTCTGTTTTTCAAAATTCTGCAAAAAATTAAAAAAGGGTTTGGAAAATGTTAAAAAGCGCGCGCTTTTTAACATTTTCCAAACCGTTCTTTAATTTTTTGCAGACTTCTGTAAAATCATCTTCTTGAAAAATTATCTGCTTATTTGATAACTTACCTACATAATTTGTTATTCTTTGAATGTATATTAATTTTCTTTTTATAAATAAATAAATTTGAAAAAATTATTTATTTATTTATTTATTAGCTTAATACAAGCATAGAAACTTACAACTATTGTTTACAAAAAAAACTTAAAACTAGATGATAAAAATACTTAAAAACTAAATTAATTTTAGGGAATGTAAATTAGGGAGGTTCTGGGGTTGAGAAAATATAGAATTAAATTAAGAACAGGTTTTTAATACTAAACATTTCCGAAAATAATTCAAAATTTTTCAAAAGGAATATTTTGTATCAAACAACCGATGGGTTCCAATAAGTTATAGATTTTATTTGAAAAATATTTGCGACACTAAAATAAAAAAATTTGGGAAAGTACCAATGTTGAATTACATTAATGAGGTGTATTTTTCTTTAGTCAGCGCATATGCTATAAAAAAAACAGAATTGGCAGAATTTTTTGTTCAAGAATAATGCTGGCAGAATTTTGAAAAGCAGAATTTTGAAAAACAGAATTTTCGTTAAAAAAGCAGAATTTTGAAAAGCAGAATTTTGAAGCCAGAATTTTGACCCGATCCCGAAAATCTCCCTAAAAGTCTCTACCAATTTCGTATCGTTTAAGAAGCTGTCGATGAAGTTTTTATAAGGAAAAACAACAATTTTGTGGTCCATTACAACGTTTGGTAAGGGATTTTCAAAAAACTAGTTTTTACCTCTTTGATCATTTCCTAAAGCACTATGTAAACAATTTAAAATGTTTTTTTAAGAACCCTTTAAATAACACAAGTATTTATCTACAAGGTTTTTGATGTCGAGGCTAAACTATACTTTTTCAAAGGGTTGCTGAACTCGAATCCGAAGATAAAAATATTCGATCACATCTCGTTTTTGAAATATTACCGTTAAATCTATTTAAGTCTTTCCGACATCTTATCCTTTTATTTCAGAGAGTACCTATGTAAAATTTTTCGTTATATTTTTAGCTTTCTATTTATCAAATTGTTTCAAATTAGAAAATTAGCTCATGCCAAACAACTTGGATTATTTAAAATTTTTAATTTTAAGTATTCCTGATTTAATTTAGAATTAAATTGATATAATAGAATATTTCAATTTTTTGCTACAAAATTTTAGTGGGAGAAAAATTTCATTTTTCAATGTTTTTATATATAAAATTGTGCGAAATAATTTTTTGTATAAAGCCTAATAATGGTTCAAATTTATTTCTTCAAAAAAATTTTCTTGCTCGCTAACACTCGCAATTTATGGTGCCGTGAAATAACGCCGAGCGAAATAACGCCGAATTCCAAAATTCGGCGTTATTTCACTTTACAAAAGCGAAATAACGCCGAATTTCAACATTCGGCCTTATTTCGCAAAGATAAAGTGAAATTACGCCGATTCGGCGTTACTTCACTTTTTCCTGCTAAGTGGAGCTTAGGAAAAATTTCTATGTTACCACCTGCAGTAAGTTTGGTATTGAAATGCCATATTTTTGGCACAGGACATAAGGCCCATGGAATAAAAGCCACTATTTATTTGTGGGGCTTACGTCCCGCTTAAGTGAGACCAAATTAAATGTGGGGCTTATGTCAAACTCAGGTTGGACAAAAGACCCACAAATAAAGGATGGGCGTTATGTCTCACTAACAAAGAATTTACAAATTATAAAATTATCTCCCAACTGGATAACTGTATTTGGGATAGTTACATAATTCGATTTTGCACTTATGTGTCACCTTATTGGCAAATAAGCCGATTCAATAGTGTATCCAATCAAGGGGATTGCAGCAGAGCAGCATGCTCCCAGCCTCCAAACCTATTTCACTGTTTATAAACCTAAGTCCTGGGTTTTATTGTTTTATTTATGTGCATACCAAACAAAACAGAGATATGTTTGTGTTATAACTTGGCAAACGCGAAGCGAAAAATAAATTCTTACATAAGAATCTATTTAATTTTTGGAACCCGAACGCGAAGCGGAAAAAAATTTTGCCCACGGGAGAATCAATTTTGAGGTGTGAAAATAAAAATTCGCGCGAATTTTTATTTTCACACCTCAAAATTGATTCTCCCGTGGGCAAAATTTTTTTCCGCTTCGCGTTCGGGTTCCAAAAATTAAATAGATTCTTATGTAAGAATTTATTTTTCGCTTTGCTTTCCACCAACTAAAACAGTTGGAATCTATTTGTTTCTTATCATTATCTTATTCAAAGTTTCTTTTGCATTTAAAGAATCTGGAACAAAACGCGAATAAAATATAACAAAAGTTATAATTGTTCATTATTGTTTTATATTTCGAAAAGTGTGGGGCTTATGTCCCACTTGAATGCTAAATATATGGAGCTTATGTCCCACTCAAGTGGGATATAATTTTTAAGTGGGTTGACACCCACTCAAGTTGAACATAACTCCAATAAAAAAAAAAGTGGGTGCTATATCCCTGGGCCTTTTGTCCCTGCGCCATGTTTTTGTACATTCTTAAGACTAATCTGTTAATGAATAAATAAGAGGCACATAAGACAAAAAACTTTTTTGGAACCTATACCTCGATTGGATGGACATAAGTCCCGAATTGGTATTGGGGCCATTCTGCCTTAATAAATTAGGGCCTTATATGCCTTTGAAAATAAAAAAGGTTAGCAATTTAATATACGGGTTAACTTAGGTCCACTTCTATGCTCACTTTTCTAGCATTCGGCCTTATTTCTCACTTGGGACTCGGCGTTATTTCACTTTGACAAAGCGCAATAAGGCCGAATGTTGAAATTCGGCGTTATTTCGCTTTTGTAAAGTGAAATAACGCCGAATTTTGGAATTCGGCGTTATTTCGCTCGGCGTTATTTCACGGCACCGCAATTTATATCAAATAACTTATCACTCCTTGTACCAATTTAAACTAGAGATGCCGCCGAATATTCGGCCATTTCATATTCGGTACATTCATAAATTCTTCTACGGTAAGCAGAGCTATTTTAAACTTTTAACTATGAATTTCTCTCCTAAAAAAATACTTAAAAAGGATATTGACAAGTTTTTCGCTCTGACACAGTTCAAATGACAATTTGCTTTAGCGGAATTAAGAATCGACTGCAGTTACATATAAGGCGTGTTTTTTCTTCAACTCAGTAGCTACTCATTTTTTTATTTTATTCGAAAAACAATAAAAACGAATACTTACTTGTGTAATTTTTATTATTGTTTTGCGAATAAAATCAAAAATGAGTAGCAACTGAGTAATAGAAAAAACACGCCTATAGTTGATAAAAAAGTTTTGTGAATCTTAAAAAAAAAATTTTTTCAGTCTGAGGTAACCCCCCCCGAAATGAAATCCTAGCTACGGCTATGATCCACCTGCTTTAAGTTGCAGCTATATGTGCAAATGGACACACTGACTACAAGTTTTAAAAACTTTAGCAACTTCATCTCTAAGAGCTAGTTTGTACGACCCAATAGCATTTTTTGGTCACTTAAGACACAAAGTTTTCAAAATTTTACATTAAATATAATTTTCTTTCACACTCTTTTCAAGTAGTCGTCTATATGAATTTCAAGCAATGTTTAAATATTTGAATTGAAAAAATCAATAAAAGAAGATCAATTCCGGGAGACAATCAAATAATAACTCAAGTAGCACAAAAGTCTAAGATACACCAAAATATTTGGTGTATTTTTTGCACTTTCGTGATATGCATTTTGAATATAAAAAATACACCATTTTCTCGTATAAAATAAACTCCGGTGGTTAAAAAAATATACCGATTTTGGTGTATAAATGGCACTAGTGGTATATTAAATGATCTGTTTTTGGTGAAAATTATCCCTTTGAAATTGAAAAATACACAATAAATCTATGGATAAAATACACCATTTAAATTATTCTGATTTAAAATTTGAACCAAAGTTTATTTTTTATCTCAAACAGTTTGATGAATTCTAATTCACACCATTTCTTATGAAATAAATGAAAATGAATTTTTATTCACTTTCATAATATTGCCATAAGAAACCAATGGTTAAATATGATTTTGTTTGCCAAATTTTAAAACGAAACACATTCTATCAACTAATTTTAGATGCTACCCCCTCTAAAAATCGAGCGCCTCAAAAATGTCAGTGAATTAATGATTTTTTTTTCGATTTTAAGAATCCATTTTTCAAAAATTATAATTTTTGTGTTGTTTTACATTTTTTTAAGAAAAGTTATTTTATAATGAATCGAAAAAACTAAGAATGCGGGACTATTAGGTCGATAAATATACTATTTTAATAAAATAATTAATCGCTGTCTTCTATTTTTAAATGGCGTCCATTGAAAAATATGGCGTCTCCCACATATGCATTTTGGTGAATTTTATGTCCACAGGGTGTGCTTCCTACACCAAACAGAGTGTACAAAATAAACCGTTTTGGTTGATTTCAGAATCAAATAATTTTATGCACCATTAATGGTATATTATAAAAACAACTGAATATCGGTGTATTTTTTGCACGGAATCTTAAAAAAATGTTGAAATTTTGTACAGAAAAGACAGTGGTATAATTTTTATACCACTAATTTTAAGAAATACACCATATTTTTTCAATTTTCTCAATTTTACACCAAAATTAATGAATTTACACCAATTTATACACAAGTGTGCTACTTGAGAAATCGAACGATTTATAGGTCACTGTGGCGTATGTGTAACAATATTTTCTATACAAAAAATTTAAATTTAATTTTGTTATGATATTTTTGTGGATTATTTTCTAGGTCGCAAATTTAACATTTATACTTTTCTTGAAATTAATTTGAATGCTTATAATATTAGAAAAAAATTCAATTTCGGTCCGAATTAAATTAAATTTAGTTTTTGCACTAAAATCATCAAATATTGAACTGAAATTGAGTCAACCATCACTTAGGTTGTAAAAGAAAAGACATTTTTTTTCTCTAAAGAGGGCACTAAATTTATCTGTTCAGGAATTTGTACAATCGTTCAAAAGTTTTTATATTCATTTTCTCTGATTCTCTGAATTTTTGAATTTCAAATCATGAAAATTCCAAATTCTAGTGAATATTACACACACACTCTTTTTTCATTCAGAGGCAAATAACTTGTAGCCAAAGTCTGGAAACGAGTTTTGGTTTGCAGTTATGAATTCACTGTGAATGTGAACAGGCCTATGCATTAAAGCAATTTTTTTTTTTCAGATTTTCGAAAAAATCCTAGGGGTACAACTTGCCTAAAAAAAAATAAATTTTTAAAAATTTTCTCCAAATCCTTCAATAAGACATCACAAGACAGGTCTCTTCGAGCACTTTTCATCACTGAAAACCAAAAGTTTCTTGCTAATTTACTTGCAATCGAAATATTTTCGAAGTAATCGACTCTGTTAATAAAATAAGTTAGGAAATTTTAACCTAAAAGAATTCCAATAAAAATAATTTTAAACTGTAAAACCTGACTACTTCAAAATCACACCTTAATATAGCCTTCATTGCTTTTTGTTTAAAAAAAAAAAAAAAAAAATTGGTACCGAAATTTTTCTTTAAAAAAGTTTTTTAGTTTTTTAGCAAAACACAGACAAATCCAGACTAAAATCACAAAATTTGGTAGATTAACTGTGATTTGAATTTTATATCAAACTTATAAAATTTGGGTCAAAAACAATTAAAAGTTTATTCGACTGTTCTATCGGATGTTACATGTCATTGTACATAAATTTGTGCTATATGGAAAGTCAGAAGATCATTAGGAAAAAATTCAATCAACCAAACCACAATAATTTGTCTTTTAAACTACGTTCCATATCTAAGCCATTATAAGTGTTAACTTAGGCACTTATATTGTTATCTAGAAAACTACCTTCATAAATAACATAAACCGCACATGTATAACCAAGCTCAAGCCATTACCATTTCAATAAAATGCCACAAGCATTCTTTTTTTTTCTACGAAAATTAATTTCCTGACATCTGCTGCTGCTGCAAAAGCTATAAACGTTTAACTTAACCTCCAAGCGATATCTATCCAATCCAAAACCAAAAGACACAACTTTAGATATATGTTAAAGGAAAAAAACAAAACAAAACTCAATTCAAGTTGTAAAAAAAAAGTTGTTATTCAAATAAAATAAAAAAAAAAATAAAGAAAAACAATAAAAATCCCTTTTGCTGCTCCTTTGCCAAGAAAAGATACCAAATAGAAGAGTGATATAAGAAAACGATCAACTGCAATCGATATATACACTCATTCCCAAGCTATAAATCTCTTGTCCAACCGCACATATAGCCATTGCAAGAACACAAAACCGCTCTAGTTTTTAGAGCTATTGCCCGAACCAGGCTATATTCAATGACCAATACAACAGAATTTTTGTCTGGCGCAAGACACACATACAAACTAGAATCCTTAGACAGGAAAACCGACACCAAATAAAAATCAAGAAAAAAAACAAGAACGAAGCTCAAAAAATAAAAACTCAAAAAACAATTCGAAACGTAACTGATAACCTCAATTACATGGACGAATGTGTTAAGCACTTTTCCTTCGATCCTTGAGGGTGTAAAGTTTTATGGTCGAGACTTGGGAATTCTCGGCATTCGATAGAATGATGCACCTTTTTTTTCTATTTTGTTTGTCTTTAGTTCTCTCTTCGAGAAGCAACGGTGCAGTCGGTGGTCTGAACTGAATTCCTACAAACTAGAAACTTCCACCACAGAACTGCGTACAGAGAGAAGAGAATCCTTTGCTCGTCTTGTTTTTTTTTTTTTTTTTTATTCTTTTTGATTATTTTTCATTTTTATTAAGTTTTGTTGGCTCACCCATTCTGCCGCAAGCAAAAAGAAAAATAAAATAAAACTTCAAATAGTCCTTCATCATTCGTTTATTGCTTGGGTTGTTTTAACAGGGTGTATCAACACAAAAAAACAATAGATTTCGTTAGGCGCTGAATTAGCCTGAAACAGTCTCAATACAAAAAAAAAAAAAAACAAATCAATATAAAAAGCTTTTTTCCGCTAAATGGTATAAACTAGTCTAAAATACAGTCTAAATCGTCTAAGGGAAATTTTTTTTTAATACTTTCTCTAAAAAGACTTTTCTGCGGCTACTTTATATTCTTCTGATTTGTAATTTCCGTTGATTGGTATAAACTTTTCATTTATACAGTACAACTGGTCTAAAAGGGAAGTTTGAATTTTTTTATACCGGTTTATTAAGATAAACGACTCAAAGTATTTTTTTGATTTTATCTTGTTTGGTATAAACTGGTCTAAAATTTATTGCTACAGGTCTAACATTGATTGGTATAAAGAAACTGGTCTAGTTTACATCTTGTTTTTAAGAAACTTCCATCTTCATTCACTTTATCGTATAGAAAATATAAATCAAAGAGTTTTGCATAAAAACATGGTAAAATGGTATAAATTTTTTTGTATGGCATAATTTTAATGAAAAAAACATGACTCGATGACAATCAATTATCTTCTTTAAATTTGTCTAAAAATATACCTTTTTTTATGCTGAATCTTCTGAATCAATGAACTTTTAAAATTATTCGGATTGGTATGAACTGGTCTAATTGACATCACAACTTATTTGAAAACTAGGTCATTGATATCTTATTTAAAAAGTTAAATTGTAAAGTTTTTTTTTTAACCAACGGCAAATAATATAATAAATGGTATAAAATTAATATAAATACAACGCAACTGGTCTAAAAAAAATCGAAACTGTTTTTACAAGATAAGCCTCTGTGTCTGCAAGATATTCCTATCAAAGTATTTTATAATGATTTTGTTTATGCAAACAAAAATAATCTACTTGAAGTAGGTTAAAATTTTGTGCTGATTGGTATAAAATGGTACAAAGTAACGTGCTAATGCTTCTACTTAAAAAATAAATTAATTGAAATTATATTCATAGAATATACCTTATTACCTGCTGTTAATAAAGTTGTAATGAATAGATAAAAATAAATAGTATGCACTTTTAAATGGTATAAACTCTAAAATAAGATCAGTATCAGATTCCATTCTTAAAAAAAAAAAAAAAAAAACAAATGGATGAGTACATGTTTTTGATCTTTCTTAGCAAATTATACAAGAATATCTGCTTTTAAATATTCAGGTGATTGGTATAAACTGGTCTAAAACAAAATTATGTCAGTATTTTAAAGAAATCAATCTCTCATATCAGTATTTGAATTTTATATCGCCCAAGTTAAATGGTTGGTATTATTATGAAAGGTATAAACTTAAACAAAATATTTTAACTGGCCTAAGAGGTGACATTAAATATTATTTGATTTAATTTGCATATAATATTCATTTATATAAATTTGTTTATTATTTTTAAGTGATTTTGATTAAACTGGTTCTAACTTCTAATACCTTTTAATGATAGTATATGTCTAAATAATAAGTCAAAATAAATGTGGATTAAGATTTTTAATTGATTGGTATTAACTGGTCTAAAATAGACTGTAAATACTTGAATGCAGATATTAATAGAATTTAAGCATAAATGTTTTGATGTTTTAAAACACCCTTTATCATTTTTTTCTAGTTTTGTTTTGAAAATACCACAACTGATTTGAAGGACGAGCAATGTCCTGTGTTTTGTCTGAGCTGCTAGCGCGATGGTGTAGAACTGTTATTTGCCTAGAAACTCTTTGAATTTGGTGCAAAAAAATAAAAAAAGAAAAAATTGCATCCCTTTTCCTATAGAGAAAAGTCTAGGATATGGTGTTGCTTGCTTGGATGAAGGATCGTTACTATAGTCTGATGGGTGGTTGGTATAACTGTTAGAACCTCGTTGCTGGCTCCGGCTATAGTAGTGGATTTTTTTTTTAAATTTTCTTGATTTATGTTGCAATTTCGAGTTTGCAAAATACATGAATCCGTATATGAGGCAGCCTTATCAAAATTTGAAATCGATTAAGGCCCAAACGGTTCGTTGGTCGGTCGTTGGTGGTCGGATGACTCTAAGGATGGTTAAAAAAGCTCTGGGTTGAGTCATATGCAATGGTCATAAATTTTAAGCCAAACCACAACTGGGTTGGAAGCGGGAATCGTTTTCTGCACCAAAATTTTATGGGTGGAGCAGGAAACGATGGAGTTGGTTGATAAATGTTTGGTAGTTTCTTTTTTTTTTTTGTGAAAAAAGTGGTCCTTTTTACAAGGATTTTTGCTTTTGGTGTTGTTAAAGATATAAAAACGATTTGTCGATGTTATTAAATAGCATAGATGCATTGGGGCAGGTTGACGAGATTAGAGGTCATGAAGTTAAAAATTCCCCTATTTTTTTCTGGTGGATTTTTTTGTTCTTCGGTCTTTTTTATTTATAAAGTTTTTAAAGTGAAAAAGTCAAGTACCGTGGCGGTCACTGCCATTAGTTGTGTTTTTGTTTTTTTTTTCGTTTGATTTTACTTTGTAACGAAGTTAGTTTTTCAAAGTTTAAAGTTGAAATTCCCTTGAGGGGTTTTGTTGGATTGAAATTTTGCAGGGAATTGAAATGGAAAAACTGTGGTACAATCTAGAGAAGAAAAATAAATTTTTTTCGCTCAGTTTGACGATGTTATAAAGTGGAATACTTTTAAAGTTAAAACAACTACGAAAAATGTTGCACTTTAATAATAATTTTGTATGACAAATGGTTTTTACTTTTCCTTTCAATTTTGTACCTCTTTTATTTTCCTCATAAATTTCTGATCAAAGACAAAATTATTTTTCATCTTGATTTAAATTCTGAAAAGCTTTGAAAAATTATATCAATCCTAATGAGTGTAAAACAACAATGCATTTCCCCCTTTTTCAATTTAACATCCATTTCGCATAATGAGTCAACAATAATAGTTTTCCTTGTTTTTCCTTGGCTTCTTGTGAAGAAAGTTCTATTTTTCTTTTTTTTTGTTTTTCTCGCATCCTTAAAATGACATTAATGGCAAAGAATTGTTTGGAAAAGGATAAATGAGTGGGAGTATAAAGTGTGTGTGCAAAAATAACATCGACGACGAGGACGACACATTAAGAAAAAAAGGTTCGAAATTATTATAAGAAACTGATGGTAAACAAGGATATCTATTTACATTATGGAGCGCGTTTGACATTGAACATAGAACAGAACATAAAAGCATAAAGTTAATTGGAATTATTCGAATGTGAAAGTTTTACTATAATTGAAATCCTTAAGTCGTGAAGTTTTTTTTTTGTTATTTGTTTCTTTAGTTTCTTTCGATGACTTTCATTTAGCTATTTCAATTTTGTTTGTTTTATCACAATAATGGGGGAGATAGAAAAACAATGTTGAGAGAAATTAGAGATCAAGGAAACTAATTGAACTGTATCATTAGAGGGAAATCCTACTAATGGAAGCAGAGTGAGTAATTTGAATTTTTTTTAAAGACAATATTATCTTATGTAAAATTTTGCAAATTAATCAAAGAAAAAAAAAAGAAGAGTTGATGTTTAGGTTTAAACATCACTCTGACACCAACAACACAAAATAAGACTAACTTTGAGGATTCTGATATTTTTGTTGAGGTATACAATTATAGGTATTACCTTCATATTGAAGTGTGTAAGCGAATTTTACTTGCGATATAGGTACCTACTTAAGCGCATTACAATCAGACATAACATGACGATGATAGAGAATTTGAAAAAAGTGTGCTCAGATATTCTGTCTGTCTGTCAGTCTGTTACTTCTGGAGCGATTTTCTTCAAACTTGGTAGTTATAAATTTTAACAGATTCACAGGCAAAATTGAAATTTTATTTTTACATGAACTACACTGAGGGAAAAAACAACTTAAAATCAACGAAAACCACGTTGATTCAACTATTTTTCGGAATGATTTTGCGTTGAAGACGAAAATTTTAAAATCAAAGTAGAACTCGTTAATTTAAAGTGTTTTGCCGTTATAAAACATCTTTAAATCAAAGTTGTTTCGACTTTGAAAAAAAAGCATCAATTTATTAAAAAAAAGAAAAAATTGGCAGCCACTGGGAATCGAACCCACAACTCTTGTATCTCTAGGCGAATGCTTTACCAACGTGTTTTCTCACTGTTGGAAATAAGGGTGATAAAATGCAAATAAAGCTGAAGTCCGAAAAAAAAAAAAATTTCATACGTTGTTTCAATTTTAATTAAAAGATGTTTCATGCTAATTTTTTCAACGTTAAATCAACGTTGCACAAATTACATTTTACGTTGCTTTTTTTTCCCTCAGTGTAAATAAAATTTTACAAAAGTCAACTTTGGATTATTTTAAAATACATACCTACATGTATTTAATTTTTTTTTTTTTTTTTGAAAAAGTATTTTTCTTTAAAACGGATTTAGGTACTTGAAATTTTATTTTAATACGAATACGTAGGGTTTTCGACATAATTTATCATTTTTTTTAGCATTTTGTCTTAAAATTATTTTTAAATGTGTTTAACTTTACAGAATAAGTAGCTGAAAAACTTTAATTAAATCAATTTGTTTGAAAAATTTTCGAAAATTTTTATATACAAAAAATTATTTAAATAAAATTTTCAAAAAAAAAAAAATAATGACTTCATTTGGAGATCAAAATAATTTTGAAATTTATTTTAATAGGTTTAAAATCAGCTTTTAATACTTTTTTTTACATAATGTATAAAATAAATGATAAACTTAAATTTAATTTTTTATGAAGTTTATAAAAAACTTTAATGTTAGCAATATCGTGCATTTTAGGTATTCTATTTTTGTTTCAAAAATGATTTTTTTAACTTCATAGGAGACTTACGTTGTTCCTATAGTTTCAAATAGGAATATCAGAGAGCTTAATTATATGATTTTACAAATAAAACTGAAATTTGCAGTAAGGTAACGCAGTTGTTGGGTTTTGATCACTTTCTGTTTAAACTGTCATAAATATATAAATATCATTTCAAACATATCGGTGCAAATGTTATTTTATAATAGATTAAAGTATAACCATTTCTGTGTCGACTAAAATATATGAAAATTGTATGACAAAAATTTAATTTTTTTTTTTTTTAATTCACTGTCCAAAGGGACAACTTTTTAAGCTCTAAACAGCATTTTGGCCTTTATAATTTTTCCAAGCTTACCAATCTTTCTCTTTTTAGAAAAAATGTATGTAAATTTTTATAAGGTATGCATAACAACTACTTTTTTTTTAAAACTGTTCCAACGGTAAATACTAAATTACTGCCAACTCTAAAGGTGAAACGACAGCCCTGCTGCGTCATAATCCCTTTTGACATTGTTGTCAAAAAGTAATTTTTTTATGGCTCACCGCCGCAAAAGAAGTATAACTTCAAAAACTCTAAAACTCCTTGTTACAATAAGAAATTTAAAATCAAAATTAGTTTGGAGGTCAAACAAACTTAAAAAAATGTTTTGATAATTTTAAAAACAAAGTTGATATGTATGTATTATTTTTAAGTATTTAAAAAATTCTTAAAAAATTAAATTAAAAATATTCTTTCATGAATTTTTAAAAAGCTACCTATAGTTTTTTTTAAACACAAGAGCATGCTCAAGCATTTTATTAAATACTGTTTCATTATAATATTTAATTGCGATATAACTAAGTCATATAACATTAAGTAATGAAACCTGGGAAGCCCCTGCTTATATAAAAATAAAATGCACGACTGGTTTCGCACTTTTATGTTGGTCTAATTGTAGATTTAAAAAGCTGGATCTAAATTTAAAAAAAAATTGATATTGGGGAAAAGCCGACATTTAGGGCAAAATTTTGTTAAATGAAAAAAAAAATTTTTGTTATGACTTTTTTGAGAAAAATTAAAAATGCAGTTTTATTGCCACTGCTTTAAATATTACGTATACAAAGTTTAATCAAAATCGTTAGAGCCGTTTTCGAGAAATTCGTAATATCGTATTTTTTCGTATGGGAGGTATACGTTCTAAACGAGATATAAAAAAAAACAAAAAAAAGTCAACTTTCAGAATTCCATATAAATCATCTGTACCAAATTTGAAGAAAATCCATCCACCCGTTTAGGCTGTGGAAATGTGTACAGATGGACGCACGGACGGAATTGCGGGACCCACTTTTTCGGAATTCTCCATCATCGTAATGTTGGTTTTGATTAAAACCTCAATTTTTTTTTCGACACGAAACCAATACTTGCCCTATATAGCAAGTAAAAAACACCCCAAACGGATGGTTATAAAGTTTACTGCAAACTTGGTACTTAGCCATATTTTGACTTTTGCCGAGGAGTTTTTGGATTTTTTCAAGTCAAAAATAACTGTATTTCATAACGGTAGAAAATATCTGTTCTTCGACCCTTATTTTCAATTCACCTTTCTATGATTTTGAAGATTTCATAAACGAATTTACTGACTAATGATTTTTTCAAAACAATTAAATAAGTCTGTATGTCCTTAGAATTTATTTCTCATCAAAATCTTAAACCAAAAACACACTAGCCGTTTTCGAAAAACTAGTTTTTCAAGATTTTTGTTTTTTAATCGATGTTTTTTCATAACTTTTTTTTGAAAATTCTGTTTATGATTTATGTAAAAGTTATATCAAAGCTTTTTTACAAAAAAAAAGTTTAAATCAAAATATAAACTCTTTTGGAAGAAATATGTACCTAATAACAAACAATTTTTCAAAAAATGCAATACCTCGATATTGATATTATCGGAGGTTTCCTTTCCAAACACGATAAAAACAAAAAAAAACAGAATTTCATAAAAATCACAATACCAAATTTGAAGAAAATGAAAAAAAAAATATTTTGGTCAACACAATTTGAAACGACTTTAAAAAAAACTTTAAAATGCATTAACCCATAGAAAATCTTGTACAACATCTGTTTTAAGTACATGTTCAATTTTTTTTATTGAAATCGATGCTTTTGAAAAAAAATAAGTTCTTCCTCAGGTACTTAAATCCCAAGTAAAACAAAAAAAAAAAATATTAATCTATCGTATTGAACAAAAATTTTAGAAACTTTATACAATCGACTTAAGCTTCAGTAACCTTCATGGCATCGAACTTTAAAATGAATCATATTAACCCTTCAAAAAAATAATCGTTAACGTTAACATCTCTTGTACTAAGTATTTCCACCCATCAAAAAAATCTATCAAATTCGTGTCTTTAATAGATTATACTTTATTACTCGTCATAATCAAAAAAGTGATAAAAGTAATTCAAAAAAAAACTTGACAATAAAAATTATGAACAAAATAATTCCTTTTTCTTCCCCAAGCATACATACACAAGTAGATCTCACTCAGTCTCTCTCCTGTTAAAGTACTCACTTCCACCAAATTTATTTCAAAATTTTCATAATGAACATGCGTCGGTCGTTGTGTTATTAAAAAGTACTCATAAAATAAAAAAGGGAAAGGTACGAAATATAAAGACAAGTTAAGTATAGGAAGGTACCTGTGTTCGTTGTTTTTGCTCGTTAAAAGTCATTTTCACCTCCTTAATGAGCCATCAAAACGAGATAAGTGCTTGGGTTGTAAATTAAGGACGTATATACTACAAACATGTATAAGAAGACGAACAAATTACCTGCAATTAAAAGAAAGAAAAAATTAAGTTAAGAGATTGAAAGTTATTATTAAAATGAAAAACGACAAACAAAGTTTATGAACTTAAAGATTGTTTTTAACGTCTTAAGATCAAAATGTGCATAATTTATGAAGTGAAATTGATAATAAGGACCTTAAAAATCTAATTTTAAAGAAATTTAATAAAAATTAGTTTTTATTATTGGTCAATATCAAAAAAAGGAAACTTTTAGCTAATTTTAAAGAAACAGCAAGGATGAAGAAAAAAAATATTAAATGAAAAGTACATAATCAAAGATGTCATCCATGAAGCCATTATGGCTTATAAAAGAAATAAATAAGCAAATAAAAAAATGAAAAGAAACAACCGACATCGCCACCGTACACAACAAGGAAAAAGAAAGAAAGACAACAAAAAAAACGAAAGCCCATAACGTTGGGATTAAGGACAGTTGCCCTTGTTCCCGCCCTAACAAATCATTCATTTGATTAAATTGCAAAATGCTCCCCCAACAATGACCAGCTATTGTTTACTCAATTCGACGTTTATCCTTGTGGTGTTGTAAAATGTCTTAAGTCTTTATTTTATTCTTTTATTTTTTTGTACTATCAGACCGTAGGAAATCCTTATTCACACAATAATGTGAATTTTTTTTTTTTTTTTTTGTTACCTCGTCCTTCGTCGCTTTATTTGTTTTTATAAAGTTACCCACAGGACGAATAAGCGGAAGAAAGTGAGACATTTTCACACCAATTGGTTTTCAATATTATTGTTGCCTTCTTTGTTTTCTTTACTCTTCTTTTCTTTTTCTCTCTCTTTCCTTCTGGCTTTCTTTTCCTTTTGAAATTTTTTTTTTTCACCGCCAATTTTTCCACTTGGCCACATTTTAAGTCGGCTTTCTCAGTGTTTATCCTTCAAATTGTAGTAATTTCCCTTTTTTTGAAGGATGGCGCCCAACGCGAGGCCTCTTTAATTCACTTTAATTCCAATTTAGATATTACAAGCCGAATAAATGGAATTAAATCTAACCCACCAGAGGCTAAAGAGGTCACCTTCAATGTGAAAACAAGAAGTTCTTAACCTGGCTTCTGTTTGCTTATCATAATTTACAAGCTGGGGCCAGAAGCGTTAGTCCATAAGTGAGTTTGGGTAAGATACAAATTTCTAAACCTCTTCCTTAAATCCTTAAGGCATTTGTGAAACTAAGCTCGTGAACAAAAAATACCAAAGAATAAAAAAAATTGAAACGAATGAAAAAAATTAGAACAGAATTTATTTGTAAGAGTAATTATCCTTTTTAAGGAATTTTTTGGCCTTTTTTTTCTCTAGTTCAACTTTGCCAATCCAATGAAGAATTACTTCCGAATTCCTTCTATTAAATTTCATCTATTTTTTTGTGTGCTATAGGAGCTATCTTATAGGCTTTTTATACCTACGTATATAATATTGCTCTTTTGTGTGTCTTTTTTTTTTATTTAGCTTAAGGACATGCTTATTTTCTATTAGAAAACTCCCATTTTCTTATCATGTTTTATTATATTTGCCTCGAGATGTTGAATGTTTTGGTCTAATATACCTATCTTTTTTTTGGTTGTTTTTTTTTTATTTTATTTTCTTGATGGGTAATATTTTTTTTTTTGTTGTATATTTATTAAAAAGATAAACGAGGGAAATAAGGATCAAAAGTTAAAGTTTTTTTCCTTTGTTTTTTTTTTTAAGGATTTTGACTATAAGATGTTTCGAAAATTGGGTTGATACTTTTTAAGAATGTTTGAAGTTACAGGCTCATTAATTTATTTTTTTTTTGAAAAGGGATACCTACTTTATTCTATTTAATTTTGTTTTTTTTTTTTTTGGAAATATTGGATACAAATATTTTGAATATCGTATAATATTAAGTGAGCATATAGTTGATTTTTTAAACCCTTTTTTTAATTAAGGAAAAAAGGGTTAGGATATGCAATTTATCATATTACATATTGACAACAAATTTGATAAAAAATTTAAATCGGGATTATGAAATAATTATTAATGAAATCTAAGATATTATAACTAAACAAATTTAATATCTAAGCATTTAAGTTCTCTTGTAAGTTTTCGATCAGGTACTGGTTTGAAAATTGAAGGCCCCACAGCATTATTATTAATTTCAAATAGGTAGATAGTGGAAAATTAATCTTTCATTAGAAACGGGCAAGCTAAAATAAATCTATGAAATTGGAGGGATTCGAATTAAATTGCTTTTTAGTTTTTCTCAAAAAATTTGGATAACGGAGAAATGGCGTTGTGGCATTTTAAGAAAATAATATATAAAAGATATTTCTTATAATTTTGAATGATAAAATGTACTCAAATTTTCAAAAAAAAAAAAAAAAAATTAAAAAAAAATTCCATCGTATTTATATTACAATACAAATAAGTATTTCGATGAGTATTTTCTTTTTAATGGCAAACCATTTTTTTTTTACTTTTGAAAATTTGTATATAAAATAAAATATTGAGACAAAAACTGGTTTTCCAATTTTTTTTTTTTTACTAAAAATTCTTTGCTGTACAAGAAATTAAATTGAATACTTCTTTTGGAGATGTTTTTTGTAACTTTAAATTAAATTTAACAATAATTTTTAAATTCAATATAAGTTCAAGTGACCTCAACTCCAAAAATTAATAAAGCGTTTCGCCCAGGTACGACAGTGGGCTCATCAGTTAGATCTGGCGTACCCTTACTAAGACGCCTTATTTTGGTCGATGTTTACCGACACTATATAAATTTATTAATTTTTGGAGTTGAGGTCACTTGAACTTATATTGAATTATATTCAATCACTCCACTTAAAATAAAAATAATTTTAATAATTTTTTATTATTTTTGTTATTTTTTTCTTCGTTAATAATTTTTAAATTTTGTATTTTTAAAATATTGTTTAAATTTTGAAAATTCTGTTATTGTTACAATTTTTTTTAAAAGCTTCAATATTCTAAAATAATGATTCCCATTTTTTTTTCTAACAATTCCTTTTTATAAATATTTCATTAAATAGTCGAAATAATTTAAAACAGTTTTTAAATAATTATAAAAATTATTTTTAAATTTTTAAACATTTCTTGTGAAATTCCTAAAAAATTAAATTAATTATTATTACATAACCCTTTTTATATAGGGTTTTAAATTTTATTTTTAAAATTTTTATTTAATTAAATTAAGTCAATAATGATTGTTAAACAATTTTAAAATATCTTAATAAAAACGAAGAAATATCCGAAAAAATATGTAAATCAGACCTAAGAAGGTCTTACCTTCTCCTAATAAGCTTGAAAAAAAATTCATGAAAGAAACTGCTCAAAACCATTTTAGTAACCAAAATATTAAAAATTTGCGAAATTTTCGAAAAGCTCATTTCTTTAAATCTTTTAATTTTTTACTTGCGATATAGGTACTATATATCAAGTTATGCATTCGTACAAAAAAAAAAGTTGAGATAACATTTTTCCATGACATTACGATGGTAGACAATGCCAAAAAAGTGGGTCCCGGAAGTCCGTCTGTCTGTCTGTCTGTCTGTCTGTCAGTCTGTCAGTCTGTCAGTCTGTCTGTCTGTCTGTCTGTCTGTATAAGGAGCTACAGCCTAAACGGATGGACCGATTGATGTCAAACCTGGTATGCAGCGTTATTTGGCGACTCTCCAGAGGGGTTTTTGGAATTAATTTTTTTGGACCAAAAATAACGGTACTTGTCATATACCGATTTTAGTAAAATTGAAATATCTCGAAAACGGCTCTAACGATTTTGTTTAAAAAATTCAAGTGTTAGTTTAAAGTTGAGGTCTATCTTCTAATGAAAAAAATTTTTTTTGAAAATCATTATTAACGGTACCTGCCATAGAACCGTTTTTTTCAAATCCGATTATCTCCAAAACTAATTATTCGATTTCAACGAAACTTTTTGTGAAGAAGCATTTATATAATTTAAATGTAAGCCAAAAATAAAATTTTGAAAAAAATAATTTTTGGATTTTTAAAAAAATTTTGAAAATTTTTTTTTGAAAAATCAAATTTTCGAAAACGGGACACTTAATTTTTTTGAAATTTTGTTTTTAGATGTTGATTAGTGATTTCTACAAAATGGCATACCAATTTTATTTTTAAACTTTTTTTCCAAAAAATTATTTATAAAAAATTAGTTTTTTAAAAAACGGCTCTAACGATTTTGAAATTTTTTTTTCTAAAAATGCATGTTAATATATCAATCAAAACTGCATACTTGTTTTGGAGGGCAATTTAATTTCAGATTTTATTTTATTTTTTTTTTAAAACGAATTTTATTTTTTTTTATTTTATTTTTTTATAAAAAGTCTTAAAAATTTAAGCAACTTTAACTCTAAGAGCAAGTTCGTGCGACCCCAGTCGTGCATTTTATTTGTTTAAATCTTTTTTAAACTTTGTTTTTAATTTCCGATATTTTTATGTTCTTGGAAATGTTGACGTATTTACGAAAAACTAATTAAAAAAAAAACGCTTTTAAAATTTTCAAAATAAATTTTTTTAATTTTGAAATTTCATTTGCCAGTTAAATTACAATTATTCTTTTATGAAATTTTTATACAAAAAACAAACTATTAAATTTTTATCATTTTTACTATAAGAGCAAGTACGTGTTAGAATTATCTATTTTTTGTATGCATTTAATAATGTATTTTTACATATTTCTTAAATAGATTTTTTCATATAAGAAATCTGCAAATATTTACTAAAAATGAAAATTTGATGTTGCTTAAGAAAGTATTAATGATCACAATATTTCAAAAAATGGTTTTTAAAAAAAATATTTTCCTTATCTAAGATTAAGTTACTAAATGCTTGCATTAAGTTCACATCAAATTCACGTCCTCTGTATAAATAAAAATTGTCTTTATTATTTCAAGGTCTATTGCTGTACTGAACCAAGTACCAAAAAAATAAATTGCACGACTGGGGTCGCACGTACTTGCTCTTATGGTAAAAGTTACTCTAATGTTAAAGTTTTTTATTGAACAAAATTAGGGAAAATTTGACATTTTCACGGAATTTCGTTAGTGGTACAAAAAAAATAAAATCCGTTTTTATAAATAATAAAATACCGTTTTAAATGATCTTTTACAAAAACAAAGTATGCCATTTTATTTCTAGTATAAAAAGAAATTTTTAGAAAAAAATTTTCGAAAATCGTTAGAGCCGTTTTTTAGAAAAATAATTTTTTATATATAAAAATTTTCTAACATTTTTCAAAAAAAAAGTTGATATGCAACTTTGAATAAATAATTAATTTACACATAAAAACAAAATTTCAAATTTTTTCACCAACTCGTTTCCAAAAAATTGATTTTTCAAAAAAAAATTTTGAAATATTTTTTAAAAATCCAAAAATGTGTTTTTTGAAAAATTTTAAATTTTTTTAAATAATGATTGATTAAACGTTTCTGTATTAAAAATTTTGTCGAAATCTGTTATGTCGTTTATGAGAAATTCATAAATCAAAAAAACCGTTCTATGGCAGGTACCGTTGATAACGGTACAAAAAATATTTTTTTTATTGTCAAAGAAGGCTCTTATCTGTAACAGTAAGCAGAAAAATTTTAATCAAAATCGTTAGAGCCGTTTTTGAAATAAATCAACTTTTCTGTTTCCGTTATATGACAGGTACCGTTAGTTTTGGTCCTAAAAAAAAAACTTCAATTTCTCCTCTAGGGAATCACTCAAAACTGTTAACTACCAAGTTTAAAGAAAATCCCTTCAGTAGTTTAGGATGTAGCTCGAGGTTCTTACAGACAGACAGACGGACAGACAGACAGACAGACAGACAGACAGAATTGCCGGACCCACTTTTTTGGCATTCTCCATCATCGTAATGTCATGTAAAATTGTTATCTCGAGTTCGATTTTTTTTACGAATCCTAAACTTGCCCTATAGGCTATAGTACCTATATCGCAAGTAAAAATTAATTCGGAGAAATCCTTGATTTAACTTAAAACACATTTAATTGTTGTTAACAAAGTGATTACATTCATCATCCTTTATAAAACTATTTTAAGTTTTTTTATTTTGTTTGTTCATTTTATTTGTTAAACTTTTTTTTCCAAAGTCCTACCACACGGAGTATGACCCTCTTGTTGTAGCTGTACAAAAAATATAATTTCAATCATTTCGATAAAAGTTTCCTGGAATATATGAAATTGACTTCAAAAGTTTTCGAATTTAAGTAAACCTATTCAGCGAGTGAATAAGTGAATTGAGTATGGAAACATACTGTCAGTTCAAACCAACAACGAAAGAATGAAAAAAAAAAGGATTGTTAAAAATCAAATTAAATCTCTTTGTGTCTACAAAAAAAAAAAAAAATAATAAAAGAAAACGAAATAAATATAAATATTTTACTTTGCGTTTCATTTTATCCCTTTTGCATGCATAAACCATTTGATGAATGAAATTTCTCAACGCCCACAAAAAATATTAATAATTAATTAAGTTCACTCGAATGCAGTGTGCGCCCTTAAAGTGGGCGTTTTCAGATAAATGTGGTGGTAAAAGTATGATGGTTTTTTTTTGTTCAGTTGTATGTGAATGATAAAAAAAAAAAAAAATGTATAACATTTTTCAACATAAAACTTTCCATATCGAAATAAATGTATATTTTGCTTTAGTCGTCTGTGTGGTTGTCATTGTCGTTGTCGAAGGACCCCAGGCGCTCTTGTTGATCCTTTTCAACAAATTGTACAAAACGACAAACATATTATTCAATTTTGTAGAAAATGCTTTTTTGCCTCACGGCGGGGTGGCGCTCATAACACAGCATAGCACAACAGAACACAGAGGTTAGTGGTATTTGCTGTGTCTTTTTTTAACTGGGTGTTTTTTCGATTTGTAGGAAAATATAACTTGAACTCAAGTTTTTTTCTTAATATTATAAAACTCACATCTATATATTTTTGATAATACAATTGGATCAATATTATAGTAGCTTATTTCCTGAGTACAGTTGTAAAAAAAAGCATTGAGTCAAAAACATTAAAATCAATTTTATTGTGATTTTTTCCAAAACCTTCTAAGGTATTTATCATGAATTGTTCGTTTTTTATGCAAATGTATTTATATTTTTTTTAATATAAATATAATTCACAGTTTTCAAAAACTATGCATATATGTATAATAATTTTTTTTTTTTTTAATGAAATCTTCAAAAACGGGACATTGAATTTTGGCTTTATTGAAAATTGTCTTTCAAAAAATTATTTATAAACAAGTAGTGTAAAAAAAAACGGTTCTAACGATTTTTTTTTTTTTAATGTATGTCAATACAAATAAACACATTGTAATTTTGGAAAGTCGACTTTATCTTTATATTATATAATATATAATCTATATTAAATTTGAATCCAAAGTCAAAAAGGCTTTATCTCTGTCTAGGTTGTAAAAAAAAAAGAGGTTGTCTGTAAGGCCGGTTTACGGATGATGATTTTACGTGATAACGTCGTAAGAAAAAAGGTTGTGTGCTTTTAAAATTATTTCAAACAATCATAATTTACAAGCTAAAAAAATTACCTTTTTTCTTTTCTTATTATATTAATTTTTTTTATTTTAAAAAGCTTACAAAAAAAATTATACCATTAAAAAGCCAAATATATAATTAAACCATTTTTAAATTTTTTTAAATGCGCAAAAAGTGTTAAAATAATTTATTAACAAAAATTATGAAAAAAGTGAAAAAATCATTTCCATCACCCAAAAATTCATTTTTTTGATATAACAACCTATAATAAATTTTATACCATCTGAAAGCTTATTGCTCAAAATATATACATATATCGATCATGTCTATTAGGCATCTACAAAAAGAGCTAGAATTTTTTTCGAACTCGATCAATTTTCATCAAAAAAACCAAAAAAAAAACATATAATTTTTTGTTCTCACTCTATTGAATCAATTTTTTTCAATTACAACCTATAAAAAATTTTATATCATGTAAAAGCTTATAATTTCACCTTTCATATGACGTTTCAATCTTATTTCTGCGATGCCTAGAAAAAAACTTAGAATTTTTTAAAGCCAACCATGTCTAAATTCCAAACTGAGAGATTCCAGTAATTTTAGGTTTTATCTGCGGAAAAATTCCTACTGGGCTCAATTTTGGTATAGACCTTCGTTACGGCGTTGTTATGAAGATGTGAAAAATCGACATTGATATCGCGTCCGCGTTAGAAGTTATAGATGTCAAAAGGTCACGAAAATCAGTTTTTCGCATATATCTCGCGACCTGCTACTCGGAGGTCAATAAAATGAAAAAATTGTTCGTCATAAAATTATCTACAAATATTGCCTTATGCATTTTTCTGTAAGACCAACCCAAAAATACCCTAAAATAAGTATGTATTTTTCAAAAAAAAATTCATATTTCGAAACGCAGAGACTTAAAAAAAATCCGTAGCAGACCCCTAACTTTTTTTTTAATTGTCTTTCGAATGACGTTTTTCAAATTGTGAAAAAAAATTCCCCTACCTATAATCACTACATTGTGAAAGGTCTATTTCATGTTGTAGTTTTAGAAAACCATTAATAGCTTGGTTTTGAAATTTTTTAGAATTTTTTCAACAAATTTATCAATTCATTTAAAAAAAATTCAACTCTTTACATTGTCGCGTTTAGAAAATAGCCAATTTTTTGAAATTTCGTTTTACCCCTATTTACCCCTATAAGATGAAATTTTTTTTAAAATCCTTCAAATGAATTTAATTTCAGGTTATTATCTTTTTTAAATAAGCTATTGAAGATTTTTGTATCTCTAATAGTTTATTTTTAATTGAAATTTTTGCCGCACTGCGAAAGTGCGAGAGTGGAACGTTAGAAAATGGCGTCACTTTTTTGCATTGGCTGCCATGGTTCATCGATTTATAAGACATTATCACGTCAAAAAGAATATTTTGCAAGGTTTCATTTTTCAGAAAAGATTTCTTTAAAAATAAAAATTAACTTTTTCTTGAATATTTTTATTGTTGTTGGAGTGTTTTCTAAAAGTAAAAAAACCACATACAACAGAGTTAAAATTAATTTTACAAAGGCTTGAGGTTTTATCATTTTGGAAAGAAAAAAAGACCTTGGTTTGACTACTTTTTTTTAACATTGTGTGTATATAAAGTTCAACTTTTAACTGCTTGTGGTGGCCGACTTTTCATAAAAGACACAATAGTCACTCCGGAAGTTGTCTTTATCCTAATTAGGCTTGTTCTTTCCACGATGTGGTGGCATTATTTAAGAACCCCTTCCACCTCCTACACAACTTTTTCCCAACCTTTAGCTAAATCAACATGAAACTTCAAAGACCTTATTATGTTTGTGCCAGCTCATGTGATGTGAATGAAGACTGCGAAGTAGAGTATACAACTTTCCAGGACATGTTAATTTTTTTTCTTTTATTTTTTTTTTATTTTGTTTGGTTCAAATGTTCATTTTATTGCCTCCTTTTGTTGTTATTGCTTTTGTTGTTTTTGGGTTTTCCATAATAATACAAAGAATTTGGAGCACATCACCACAAACATATACCTATTATAAGTGTCTTCGTCTTGTGTTGTTGTTGTTGTAATCAGCTTTCTTGTGGCAAAAGTTTGTTGTTTTTAGCCCCCCAAAAGTATAGATGGAAAACTTGGAAGGTGGTACACCTCAAAGTTGTTATTATTTGTTTATATGGTGGTGATGAAAAGGGATGAAGAATAAGGAATTTATAAAGGAAGGAATACCATTAAATATTAATTGAAAGGATATACGCGATATGTGGCCCGTGTCGCCATATCGTCGTTGTTGTAGTCTGAATATAACGCTTAAGTGTTATTTAACGATGTAAACTTTTGTTCCCTTTGAAATTCAATCGACAGCAAGTGTCAATGGAGAAATATTGTGTTTTGGTGTGTGTGTGTGTGTTTTTGAAAATCCTCCAAATGCAAAATGAGGGTGGGTATAAAAATACTCCTGCTTCTTTTACTTTTTCCTACTTCTTGTTGCTATTTGAAATGTGATATTTATCAAATGATTTTCAAATTTGTCGTTTGAAGTTTTATTCTTCAATCGATTGATGATGATGATGGTTGAAGAGCTTTGATTAATTTATATTATTTTTCTTCTTCTTCTTTAAAAAAAATCCTTCTTTCATTCATAAAAAGTAAGAATTAAAAAAAAAAATACAATTTTGAGGGGGAGAATAAAATTAACTCTTAAGATTATTTTTAGACACAAAAAAGTAGGTATACCTTACGTTGATGTATTAAGGACTTTGAATGGATTTTTTATGTATGTTTTTTATTTTACAAGCTATATGCTTTTTAACTTGAGCACTTTATCAAATTTGAGTCTTAAGTTGGTACATTAACTTGAGGAGCATTATTGAATTTATTAACTTCCATTCAACAAACAATAAAGAAACAAAGCTGATTGATGGATGGGTTTCTACCAATATTTCTTGAAAAAGAGACTGTTTTTGTATTTTCTTATCGGTTCATAGATTTTGTAATTTATTTTTTAATATAAAACTCTTTATATTGATTTTGATGATGTGAAAATAAATATGTAAAGGAAAGTAAGTGTTTTAGTCAGTTTTTTGTTAAATTTTTTTTTAATATTTTCCCAAGAAGAGAGATCTAATGAGTGCTGAGTGCATATATACACTAGCAAAATTTTTAATTTTTTTTAAACACAGTGTGAATTATAAAAAAGCTGAAGAACTTAAAAAAGTTGTCAAATTATTAGTGGAGTAACTAAAACTCAAAAAATGGCAATATGTATTAGGGAACTCGGCCGAACAGCTTAGATTTTGATGATCCTTTTTTTCAAACGTCGGGAATTAAAAATACTTTAAAGTTTATGGGTTAAAAATTTCTGGTGTTGCCGATTTGATGTTTTAAATTTAATTGAAGGTTTTTGTGAACAAAAAAGAATTTTTCAAAAATGTTGCTTAAATTTCATAAATTAATTGATGCCAAAATATTGTCTAGGAAATTCAAGGAAAAAAAATATATGGGAGTGAGGGACAATCTTCCATCGATCAAGCGATATATGTTTTTGAAAGAATGGTAACTGAACTCAAATTTTTGAAAAAAAAAAAAATTATAATTATTAATTATTGACAAAATTTTAACATATCGTTTTTAAACTTTTTCGTAATATAAAATGCATTTATTTTTTTTGGCCACATTTATTATGATTTGAAATTATAAATGGAAGTGTCAATATAATGTATTACGGTTTATGAAAGAAATAAAAAAGTATTACATTTTCGAAGAACTTTTTTTAACAAAAGTTTTGAAAAAAATTTAACTTATTTTTTTTTAAAGTTCAAAATTTAAATTTAAAGTTGTTTTTATTCATTTAATAGCCCTTATTGTTAAAAGTTAAATAGCAAAAGTTTAAAGTTCTTATTTGCCAAAATCAATTATTTCAATGCAAAAAATCAGTTTTTATCAAGTAAATCCGATGAAATTGAAGTAATTTTTATATTTATTTATTTTTTTTTTTTTTTTTCAAAACTGTAATATTTATTACCTTTTCCGCTTTGGAATTCAACTGATAATATTTGTGGTAAAAATTTTTTTTAAATAAATTCATATTTTACTACTAAAAAGATTGAAAAAAGTCATTTAAAATTTTTTAATAACGTTTTTTTTTCCAAAATTTTGAGTTGATGACTATTCTTTCAAAAAACTTTTGATTAAATTTATTGGATTTAAATTTTACAGAGAGAAATGAGATTCTGGCTTTTTAAAAAGGTGTCTTTAAATAATGTAGGTGTTGCCGTTGTGTTGAAAATATTTTTTTTTTTTTTTTGTGTTTGAAGTCAGTTTGTGAGAAAATTGCATTTATCGCTAAATCGATGGAAGATTGTCCCTTGTTCCCATCTATTTTTTTTTTCCTTAAATTATCTAGAGAATCTTCAAAAAAAAATGGTTTGGTTCAAAAAAAATTTAAATTTAATTAAAAAAAAAATACTGCAACATCGTCAATTTTTAATCCATAGACTTTAAAGTATTTTTAATTACCTACATTTGAAAAAAAATCGTCAAAATCAGAGCTGTTCGGCCTGGTTCCCTAATATTTTGCTTTAGTTACTCTACTTTATTTGATTTTTTATATGTGTTAGAAATGGCGACTTCTAGAACACCAGCTCAAAAAACTCAATTGGCGCTGATTTTGACCTCCTCCAAAACTATATCCATGATGAATGCATTTAACCTTTACCTTGTTTCAGTGGCAAGCTAAAACTCATTTCGTCAAGTTAACTACAATGCTACACCAACATACATCTAGAACATAACGTTCTTATGTTCTAAATTAAAGTTTTTCGTTTTTCAAGTTCTTAAAATGGCGCCCAACATAGAACACAAACACACAACGTTGATGTTAAAAGATTCATGATGAGCAGATTAAACTATTTTGATTTTTGTTTAAAGATTGAAAGAACTAAGAACTCAGAAGCTTAATAAAACTGATGCATCAACCTAAAAAGTCTTTGGGTAGCGAGAGGAATGGAAAAATTCACGTATAGGTAATTAGAAATTCATAACAACTTTAACATAACAAGAGACAGCGGCTAAGATACCGGGTGTTTTGACAACTTGTAGATTATGAAGCCAAGATTCAGACTGGATTTTTAGTACCAAAGTTTGAAATCTATTGGACACGCTATTGAATATAGTCAATAACACAAGTGAGTTTGAGGTTCAAATTTCGTAATACATATCATATTGAAGCAAAATTTTGATAGGACGATTTTGCGAATCAACTCAACATATCACAGCACATATCATCATATGACAACTCATCATGAGACAGGTCATCACAATTATTTTTGATTGGAATAAATCTATTTTTAGTTCAACTTATTTGAATGCTCTTCTTTTAGGAAGGGACATTCTTTGACGGTTTTTGTTTTTATTTTTCTTAAAAATACTTATTTTTTTCTTTCCTTCACTTTTCCATTTTATTTACTTATTAAAAAGGTATTAACATATTCTATAGAATTCATCAATATTGAAAAAAGTAGTATTATGTTATTGAAGGATTAGGTACATCGAAAGCCTTTAGGATCAATATTTCCATTTCCATCATTTTGTTTTTGCTAAAGCTACATAAAAAGACTTTATTTTTTTCTAGTATTTTTTCCTGATTTCTTTCTGTTCCAAAAATTTCGGTCGAAAATATAAATTCCAATTTTTTTCCAAATTCTACAGAAAAAGTTGATAAAAATCAAATCAAAAACGAAAAACATCAAAAAATAGATTATATCATCATCAACATTAATTGTCTGTGCGCATCAGTCAAATTCAACATCACCACCAAGTAGGTAGGTAAGTTCGATTGCAATTAATCGCATTGAATCGCATCGTTTACACAAAATCCTTTGTGCTTTAATAAAAAAAAAAAAATTATCAAGCTACGCCATTGACGAATACCGATGAAAGCGACAATGATGACGACGACGACGGACGTGATCCTTTTAAAGAGTCCTAGGATTAAAAATTCTCGTCTCTTTTCTATCTCTTTCCCAATAAACGGTATCAGTTTACCAAGCAAACTAATCACCGTGATTGGAATTTTTGCATGAATCACCTACTTGACAGAATAACGGTGAGCTGAGTACCAGGTATATTCTGCGAATTCAGGCATCGAGAGAGATTGGGTGTTATAGTCATGGAATCATGTCCTGTGTCGTCCATGTTTTGTTCTGTTAGATTTTTTTGTGTGCTTTTCTCTTTAAAACAACAAAAGGAACGGATGCTTTTTTTCCAAAGTCCGTTTTATTTGCTCAAGCTGCGCTCTCCTAGTTTTCTATCTCTTATGCTGTTTGGGGGGCTTTATTGTTCCATTTATTTGGAACTGATGACGGAGAGAGATGTATTTTTATTTTTCAATTTTTTTCTGGCCAGAACTTTGTTATTTCGTGTTTCATATTTGAAATAAAATAAACACGAGGAATGTCACGTTTTTAATAGATAGATGCAATTGCAGTAAGGACTTATGTGTGCGTGTTAATAAAAAAAATATATTTAAATTTTTTTTTTATTTTTATTTTATTTTGTTGACCTAAAGGGTTCGGAAAGGGTTTTAGTTGGACGTAAAAAAAAGTGCAAATAATTGATGTGAAAACATTTAACGCGATGACAAACTTATCGCTTTTCATTTGCGGTTTACACGCTACATGATTTTTGGGTTTTTCATTTTATATCAAATGCATTGATAACATTTAGTTTAAAGTTTTGCAGCTTTTTTTTTTTTGTTTTGGGGTATTTTGATGCGGATTTGAGGAATTTTTTCACACCAATAATTTTAAAGGTAAATTATTAAAAAATGTTTCATGAATATTTTAGTGGTCAAAAAAACGACAAAACTCCATTTGTAAGCAAAAAAAAATTCTATTGTGTTTCGATATAGAAAAGGTTCAAGATATTGATTTCACTGTGTTACAAAAATCAGGTATCAAAATATACGCGGGTGGAGACCTATCACGTTTTGTAGAGCTAGTCGCACTGATTACGAAACGGTATTTAAAAAGTCAATAACACCTCCAAAATCTGGAGTTAGGGGGCAAAAAACGGGTTTTTTGACTTTGTAATTTTCTAAAAATAATTATTAAAATTTAAAAAAAAATTATTAAAAAACAACGGCAACACTTACAGTTATAAGTGATACCATTTCCGAAAGGCAGAATTGTATATTTAATTCTAATTTTTAAATCAATATATTTCAATAAATTGTTTTTGAAATAATCGATTTCAAAGATAAAAATAGGCGAAACTCATTTTAAACTCATTTTATACTATTTTTGTCAAGACTGTGAATTTTAATAACAAATATACTCACACAGAAAACTCCCTCAATTGATTACTTATCGAACAGTGAAAACTATAAAAAAAAAAAACAAAAATGGGTAAAAATTTGACGAAGCTAGAATTTTTTCAAGGTCCAAAAAACTGTATTTTGCCTATAACTCCAGATTTTGGGGGTGTTTGGGACTTTTTAAATACCGTTTCATAATCAGTGCGACTAGCTCTACAAAACGTAATAGGTCTCCGTCTATGTGTACCGAAAGTTAAAAAAATTAAATAAGATTTTAATTTATAATGTTAAAAACGGAGATGAGATGCTTTCTATAGCCGCACTTCACGCATGTAATGTAATGAACTACTCGCCCTTTTGGCATCTATTCTAAGTGTGTTATTTAATTTCTTGTACGAATTTAAGAATAAAAAAAAAAACAATTTAATCGTTTGAATTTTTTTTTTAATGATATAATTTTTTATGTAAAAATTTTTCAAATATTAAAAAATATAATAAAATAAAATAAAATAATTCATCGTCCCATTTCTTTAAATAGATATTTTAAAAACCAAACGAGATAGGGTTGCCCTCTAATTTTTTAAGTCGAAGATTCAATTTATCAACATTGTTTATTTTCATATTTTTTTTTTTTTTTTTTTTCAAAAATCATCACAAAGATTCTCACTTTGAAACAGCCTCTAATCATAATGGTATTTCATTAAAAACAGCTAGTTTCACTTCCCTTTAACAGTAACCAAAGTCTGTCCAAGAAGCTTAACTGGACCCGTTTTTATCTATGCCCTCTCCACAAAAACTGTTGTTAAGGTAAATTCTCAACCAAACCGAGTGTGTTCTTTTACTTATTTTGCGTTGTTTTGGAACAAAATTCTAAAATACAAAAGCATTTTAATCCTTCCTTGAATCCTATATTCTCGCAAAAAAGACTGCATACTACCCCACCAATCGGATAAAAGGACCTTTTGTTAAAATCTATTCTATGCTGCTTAACAACTTCAAATGTCCTCAGATATATCTGTAGTGTGTGTGTTTGTGTGTGTGTGTATGATTGTGTAATGGCAGTTGGCTGTCAATTATTGCAGCTATTTTAATTGTCATTTTGTTTTGGTCGGTTTGGCTAGCTATAGCTAACAGGGGACATTGATGCTGAATCATACTAAAAAAAACGGTTGAGTGATTAACTACCAAGGATACGAGATAACGGGGCGATAGCCCATAGTTGGTATTGTGTGCGCGTTGTTAATGGTTGTAACTGCTTGTCAAAGTGGTATTTTTTTCTGCTTTGTTTTTGTTTGTTGTTTTGCATTTTGTCATTAAAGCCGATTTGAAGGCCAGTTTTTAAAATGGATTATTGTTTGTTTTTTTTTTTTTTTGTCGTTTTAGTTTGTTTTTGGGATAATTTTCTTTGTTGTTTGACAAAGAGATTTGTTTTAACTCGTTTTTTTTTTTTAATTAAATTACTTGGATTTTAACTGATTTGATTTAGCAAAAGGATTTTCACGTGCTTATGTCAGTGATGTGATTATTTTGAAAAGGATTATAAGACTATCAATTGTTTAGCTAAATATAATACCGAGAATAGCTATAAGAGAGTGGGTATTTATTTATTTTTTGGGAAAGAGAAAAAAGGACATTTGACTTGTAGAAAGGTTAGAGGTAATTTCAGTCATTACCTTCAACCATCTTTTAAACATTTCGGTACCTTTTTAATTCATAGAAAAGATTTACTACTGAATCATGCAACTTTTTTTAGAATCTTATTCATGTGTTTTTTGTCGAATAGTAAGTAAGAAGGAGGTCTATCTATTTAACCAGGGTGCATGTATAAGCGTATGTTTGTTCCCTTATAACTTCTAAACTACTTATCATAATTTAATAAAAGAAGTACCCGATAAAAGGGTTGCTTGTCTCCTGGTTTAAGGCTACATATTTAACCGGTATGTATGTTTGTTCCATCATAACTTCTAAACTATGGATGATAATTTGAAAAAAGAACCACTTTGTAATAGGTTTTGCTTGTCTCCTGGTTATAGGCTATGTATTTCAACAGTGTGTTTGTTTGTTCCATCATAACTCCTAAACTCTAGATGATAATTTGAAAAAAGAACCACCTTGTAAAATGTTTTGCTTGTCTCTTGGTTATAGACTATGTATTTCACCAGTGTGCTTGTTTGTTCCATCATAACTCTTTAACTTGTAATGATAATTTCAAATAAGAGGTACCTTGTAAAAGAGCTTGATTGTATGCGGGTTATAGGCTATATATTTGACCAATGTGTTTGTTTGTTCCGTCATAACTCCTAAACTACTAATCATAATTTAAAAATAGAAGTTTGTTCCTTCATAAGTTCTAAACAACTAAACATAAATTAAAAAAAAAGAAGCATTTTGTAAAAGATCTTGCATGTCTCCTGATTATAGGCTATGTATTTAACCATTCTGTATGTATGTTCCATCATAACTTCTAAACTATAGATGATAATTTGAAAAAAGAACCACCTTGTAAAATGTTTTGCTTGTCTCTTGGTTATAGACTATGTATTTCACCAGTGTGCTTGTTTGTTCCATCATAACTCTTTAACTTGTAATGATAATTTCAAATAAGAGGTACCTTGTAAAAGAGCTTGATTGTATGCGGGTTATAGGCTATATATTTGACCAATGTGTTTGTTTGTTCCGTCATAACTCCTAAACTACTAATCAAAATTTGAAAAAAGAAGTACCCTGTAAAAGGTCTTGCATGTCTCCTGATTATAGGCTATGTATTAAATCGATGTATTTGTTTGTTCCGTCATAATTCCTAAACTACTCATCATAATTAGAAAAAAGAAGCACCTTGTGTATCGTCTTGCTTGTGTCCTAGTTATAGGTTATGTTAGAATCATCAATAAAGTCCTGGTCTTGATATTGTTGCAAACAAACAAAAAAGTATTTATCTTGAAGAATACTTGCAAAACTATTTCCATCTAATTGACCAAATATGAGTAGCTTTTTTATTTTTTTTTTTTTTTTCTTCAAAAATTGATAAATAGATGACAGGACATATGATTTTGTCCTGTCATCTTCATTGACTTTTGCTACTCTAATTTCTTACCTAGATACACAATAGTTTTGTGCCATCAAAAAGAGCCTAAACTTTAATAACCGAGAAATTGCTGAATCCTCAGTTAAAGTGAATTGCCATAAGCTATAATACAAAAAAATACAAGTATCTATGTATCTCTCATCTCAACACAAACATGACATTCAATAATATAAAGACTTTTTCCTTACTCTCTTAAACGTATAGAGATAATGTAGTAAGCTTTAGATAGAAATAGATTATTTGCTACGTGCCAACTTTGACTGCAAATCGAAACAGGATACTCATGCGTGTCCTGCCATTTCCTCAACACATTTCCCTCTATTAATTTCATCACATTATATGCCTAAGGCATTTCAACGCCATTTTCTTCCAACAAAACATTCGATCTTTCTTCTTACTACCAACGAAACGAAAAAGCATCCATGATGTGTGTTAGGATACCGTACCTATAAAGCTGCTACTTGCAGGAGTAAAGAGATTGAATTTAAAATACACAAACAACAAAAAAAAAAAAACAAAAAAAAAAAGGATTCTATTGTGTCTTCTCTGGAATAGAAGACTCATTAATTTTCCTGTCAGTCCCATGTCTGTCTGATTCTTTTCGAAGTAATCCTCTATTGATTTTCTTCTCTCTCCCCAAACCTTATCTCTTCAGCAGCTTCTTCTTTTTCTTCTTGTATATCGATAATAAAACTTGGTTGCTGTATATTAATTCACTTGGCCCTCAAAAAAAAAAAAGCAAAAAAGAAAAAAACGGATACATCCTTGCTTATATTTGTTTGTTTCTTACTTCTAGCCCCCAAGGGATTCTTTGTAAAGCTATGTCCTACGTATATTTTTTTATATTTATCTCAAGAAGAAGGAAGAAAGATTAGAATTTTAAGTAAAAACGCAAAGAAGAGAAGGAAGTAGGAAGATTTTTTTTGTTTAAGGATATCCCGCCGTATGTACAAATATTTGTCAATTTATTTGATTCAATAGCCCGCAGAGGCAATCGACAAAAATGTCGCACTCAATCAAGCGTAAATCATTTTAAAATTTTTCGACACTGTTCATTATATTCCTTCTCCTACACACGCACACATCAGGAACTCCTTTCAAGTCTTTTTCTATGTTTGTTTAAGAATATTCTAACAACACAGGACGACAAGAAGGAAGGATACACAATCTAATACCTTCCACACGATAATGTCACAATAATTTGCCACACAAATTAGTTTATTGTTTGTTTAATAAAAATTTCAGATGATGCCATTAAAAGCGCATCTCTCGTGTACATTTGATTCCACATAATGATAACTTTATTATATCGTTCCACCAGGACTCATCTCATCAAACCAAGGTAGGTAAAGATAGAAGCAACAAGAACAAGTCTAAGTAGGGTAGAGAAATATATTGGAAGAAATATACACACACGTATCTCCCCAGGTGAAGTGATGTTTTGAAATTCATGTTTTCAATGACATAGACAAGACAGGTTATTGAAAGACTGGGAAAAAGGGCTCATCATCGTCTTTTGCTTTTATAGAACAGCTAACACAGAAAGACACAAGGTGGCGAACGTACAACGAAGTAGTGTGACCATTCTTTTTTTGTATCACTTTAAATTTTCTTCTGACTGACGATAGTGTTTAAAGAAGACTCTCCGTGATAATTTTAGGAGAATAATCCGCTAGTGCATAATTAAATCATGGTAACCCTTGTTTTTCGGTGGAAATTCGTCATTTTCGAATTCAATCTCCATTTACTTTAAAACCGCTATTTAAACGGGATAATTCGGATAAAGCGGAAAAAACCGCAATTATAGCGAAGAACTTCATAATTTTAGGAGACACATTAAAATTTTATCCGTACAAAGTGGATTATACAAGGGAAACTCGCGATTTTAAGCAAACCAGAAGAATTTGTAATTTAACCCTCTACTGCATGAATTAATATTAGCGGACGAAAAAATTAAAAAATGCTTTACATGGGTTCTTTGGGTTATTTCAAAACGGTTTTCATTAAAAAAATTTGTTTAAATTAATTTGTTTAAAAAATTTGTTTATAAGCCAAATTTGGCTTCGTATGCATTAAGGGGTAAGAAATCTTACAAATTTTATTTATTCAGATTATGTAAAAAATACAATTAAAAACATCAAAAGATAAATATTTATCATTTAAAAACAAAATAAAGTAAAAAAAATACATTGTATTACAAAAGGTTACGAATTAATTCAAATTTGGCTCATTTTAAGACATGGAACCGAGAAAAGCAATTTGTTTTCGTCCGTTTTAAACATTTCTTCTGGTTCACATTCTTTCCACTGTCGAAGTTAGTCTTGCTCCAACATTTTCACCCACTCCCAGATCTTACAAAAACTATAAAGTAATAAAATTATTGAAAAATATTATTGGTGAGCCCCCCTCCCCCTAAAATTTTAAAGGTTACGCCGCTGGAAATATGGTTAACATGAGAAAAATGTCTCTAAAGGCGAAGGGGCTCCATTTCTGAAGCAAAACATAACTTCCAAGCAAAATAACAATGTAAAGAAACAAAATTTTCCAACAAAAAAATTTAACAAATTGTGTAGATTTACAACCCCTTAATGCATACGAAGCCAAATATGGCTTCCGTACTTTTTGCCCTCCCAAGACCAGGCCAATAATTTTTTTTCAACAAAAATTGGTTCATAGCATACACAATTAGACAATCGATCAAAAATAAATTTTTAATTCCACTTTACTTTCCAAACAAACGCAATAATTAACACTTAAAGTATGGATATATTCTACATTTTCGATTTCAATGCACACGACTGATCGACTCACCTGTGATCATAAAATACACATTTATTTTGTGTCGGACACACGAAAAAACTATCTCTATGGGTTCTCAGAAACTTAAAGAAGAGGATTGTATTTAATCTTTACCATTTTTTTGTGACAGAGAAGAGAAAAGTGCATACAAACAGACAAAACCATATTTGGCTTCGTATGCAGTAGAGGGTTAACATTTTTCGTAATTTTTTTTTTCGAAAGTTTTATCGTAATAATCAGTGATTTTAACTTGTCTCGAACCAATCTGTGATTTTTTCGGGTTTTTTTTTTTTACTATACCGAATCTGATTTCACGGCAAAAAATATTACTTTAAGAAACTCGGGATTTGATTTTATCTGTGATTTTTTCGGTAAGACACTTGATTTCATCAGCAAATTAGTATTTTTATACGGAAATACCCTGATTTTACGGAGAAATAATATATTTGAAAGAATCTCATTCAAATCTTTGATTTTTCCAAGTCAACTTGGATTTCTCAAAAAAAAAATTGTGGTTTTATGGTAACAACCAGTGATTTTACCAGAACAACCCACAAAAAGGAGCAATCTGTGATCAAGGAAATCCATAATTTTACCACGAATTTAACGGAATTCGTGTTTTTTTTTTAATTCCTAATTTTTCCGAAAAATAAATTGAAACTTATATCAACAAAATCGTGATTTTATGCCCCCAAATCGGAGTATGTTTTAGAAAACAAAAAAAAAAAATTGGGATTTTATAACAACAATCAGTGATCTTAGCGATTTTATATAAGTAATACGTGATCTGTTCCGGGAGACAATTAATTTTTCAAGGCAAATTCATAATTTTATCAGCCCAATCACTGATATTTCAAGGGCAATTCTGGTTTATTAGAAACTCTTGATTCTACCGTACAGATGCTTGATTTTGATGATGCAACTTATTATTTTTTAGAAAATGTAACTCAGAATTGAACACAACGTTTCAAAAACAATTTAAATTTTAGCGGAAAATTCCGGAAAAATCCGTGGCCTTATTTTTGAAGTTCTTTATTTTACTGGAGAACTCGTGATTTTAGAATGTCGAGATTTAACGGAGTCTGTTATTTAATTTTATAAAAAATACTGTAATTTACCGGAACAATGCGTGTTTTTTTTTCGTTAGTGCACCGGAAACTCTTAATTGAATCTGGGAAATATATAATTTTATCGTTGATGAGACCAAATTATTTTTGCGAAAAAAAAAATTTGGCTGCACTATGATTTTGCATATATCAATCCATGGTTTTCCCAAAAAAAAATAAAATAAAATAAATAATAATTAATTCATCTGAAAAAATTACTGCAACAATCCCAAAAATCAGGGCCTTTACAGAAAAAATATGACTATTTGCGGTAAAATTACGAAATTTCTTCCATAAATCAGGAATTGATCTGTAAAACTTTCCTGAAATTATGAAAATCAGTCAAAAGAAGCTTATGATTTTCACTTCAACAACGAAAGTCACGATTTCACGTGACCGAAGGAATCCATATTCTCAAGCCAACCCTTGATGCCAGCAGTGAAAATTCTTATTTTAATCCTATTACGCAACTGAAGCGAAAAAAAATTTCCATACAAAATTTCGCTAAGGAAATCTTGAACGAAATTAATTTTGTTTTATTTTTGCTTTAAAATTTATTATCTGATGTTTTTTTTTTATTTTTTTTTATTTGTATTTTTATTATTTTTACTTTGCTATAATATCCGATGGTAGTTTTTCGTTACCATGTCCGCTGTTGAACTAAACTTTAACAGTAATATTCTTGACTTTGCTGAAAACTTGAAATTTTTCTGAAGAAGCATTGGTCGTAGTGAGACTTTTACGGGACCTATTCTTGATTTTAAAGGAGTGCATATTTTTGAAGTGAAAACTTCTTTAGTATCGTAGTGATTTGAAGCAAGATGAAACGAAAAAGCGACACGAAAAATCAATTGATCATAACTTTTTTGTTTTAATAAATAGAACAATGAAATTTATACAGTAGATAGGTAATTAAATAAATTATGATTGTGCAAAATTTCAATTAATTTCATATTCAAAATTCTGAGATAACGCTGAAAAGATGTTCTTTTTCTAAACACGTTATATCTTTTTATCTAGAGCACATAACAAATTTATTTAACTTTAATGCGCATGCTGATAATATTACCTTTCATTTAATATATCACACATAACGGTACGTGCTCTACAAGTTATGTAGCAGTATAGCAGTAGAAGTACCGTAATCTCAGTTTGAAATTTCGACATGGTTGGCTTTAAAAAATTCTTAATTTTTTTGTAGGCATGGTAGAAATATGATTGAAGTGTCATATAAAAGGTGAAATAATAATGATATAAAATTTATTATAGGTTGTCTTTTAAAAAATGGATTTAATGGTGTTAGAAGAGAAAAGAGATTGATTGTTTTGCTTTTTTTATTAAAACTAATTGGGTTACAAAAAATTCTAGCTCTTTTTGTAGATCTTGTATAGACATGGTCAATATAAATATTTTGAGCTGAAACAATAAGCTTTCAGATGGTATAAAATTTATTGTAGGTTGTCATATAAAAAAAGTGATGGAATAAAAAGAGTAATATTTTTTCGATTTTTTTAAAATGATTTTTAAGGTTTCACTTCGACCACGTGTGAATTGCACAGATGATTTTTTTTTTTAAGTGGTGTTGTGTGGTTGTTTATACTGAGGCCATATATTTTCTTAAATTTTATATCCATTTCTTAAATATGGTCACACTGGTAAGATAAAAAAGTTTTCTTTAGCTTGATGTCGTGAGCGAAATTTCGCTTACACAAGTCCACGATAAAGTTTTGTGTCAATAACATAAGCATATATGAGTATATGAATGTAGGAAAGGACTAGAAAGTCTATGTTTATCCAAATGCATAATTGAAGACGACATATACACGCACTGACTCACTGTCGTATTGTAGGTGGTTTGGTATGACACTATGACTATTACAGTATATAGATACAGGTTGTTGTTATTTATCCTTGCTTATTTCTATTCCAACGTAGTCATCTTCGTCGTCGTCGTCATCGTTGTCGTTATTGTGGGTTTAATAATAATTCTCATTAATCAGATCCTTCTATATCACAACCAAATAAACACACACACACACATACACTCCGTATTATACCTATTTCTTCCCAGATTGAACATTGTAAGTTAGCTTAGAATTTGCTCATGCTGATTCCTTGATTAGCCGCAAGTGATAATAACTCCAACTGAAGTATGATTTGCCAATAGTTTATGCTTCATTGCGTTTAACCGCGCTACCACATTAAGGACCTTTGTTACGTATACATGTAGAATATACATATCTACCAATGTAAGTATACTAAAGCCAATCTCTTGAATGGTTTTGGTGTCATTTTGTAAAATCGATTGATATTGATTGTGGTCTCTTGCCCTATCCTTATAATGAATGCAATCTATACCTAATGTCATTAATTTAAGAACGAATAATCCTCTACTTTGTAGTTTGGTAGTAGTAAGTTTTCTTGGAAATGTATGTAATTTTAAAGTGCGTTTTTTACTTCTTCATATTGAATTGACACGATGTGTGACAAGGATCGATTTTAAAAGGGTCTTCTATAGGTATAATTGTTGACTTTGTTAACAAGAAAGAAAAATATATTTTCTTAAGTGGACTATAATTATATATATTTTTTTCAAAGGATGAAGGAATTTTTTATATAATTTGTGTATATTTAAAAAAACAAGTACAAAAGAACGCATCATTAGATTTTTATTATGATGAAATTTTAATACGCCAATGAGGATGGAAATCGATGGCGCTAAGGGCTAATAATGGATATTGTTTTCTTTTCTTCCCTTTTTTCATAAATATTTGAAATTGATAAATTTAATAATCTAAATTGAGTTTTTTGTAGCAGCATTGAGTTTGAAATAAAATTCTATGAAGAGAAAAAAATAAAGACTTTTGTGCAATTTTAATTTAAAACTATATAACCTGACTGTGACGGATTAACTCTTATAATATTGCAAACTGTTTTAAACTTCAGTGAAAGAATATATATTGTATGGAAGAAATCAATGGTTTCAATTTATAATAGGAAATAAGTTTCTTTCCAAATTACTGTAACTTCTACGCTTCTTTAATAGTAGAATTCATATTTGCTCAAATTGACTGTGAATCAGAAACAGAATTGTAAAATTTTCTGTAAAGACTTTGTTGTTCAATTTTATACAAGAAAATGATTAAATCTAGCCTTTCTGATGAACCATTAAAAAGTTACAAAATTCCAAACTCAAAAATACAATTTTTCCCATGTAAATCATATGGGAAATAGAAATTTGCGATGCGGCAGTACATAATGTTAATATTAAGAGCTGAAACTTTTACAGTATTTTTTTTTTTCGTCATTTCCAAAAATATTTTTAGTATTAGCTACTAAATAATATTTACACATTTCCACAGTCTAAACGCATGAACGGATTTTCTTCAAATTTGGTACAGACGATTTTCATGGAATTCTGAAAGTTGTTTTTAGCTCGCTTAGAAAGTTTACCTCCCATACAATTTTTTACTTGCTCTATAGGGCAAGTATTGGTTTCGTGCGGAAAAAAAAACTTGAGGTTGTAATCAAAACCAACATAACGATGATGTAGAACTCCGAAAAAAGCGAGTCTCGTAATTCGATCCGTGCGTCCATCTGTACACATTTCCACAGCCAAAACGGGTAGACGGATTTTCTTCAAATTTGGTACAAATGATTTTTATAGAATTCTGAAAGTTTTTTGAAGTGAAAACTTCTTTAGTATCGTAGTGATTTGAAACAAGATGAAACGAAAACACGACACGGACATTCAACTTGTTATAACATTTTTGTTTTAATAGATAGATGAATGAAATTTGTATTGTAGATAGGTAATTAAATAAATTATAATTGTACAAAGTTTCAATTAATTTCATATTCAAAATTCGGAGATAACGGTAAAAAGATGTTTCCTACACACGTTATATCTTTTGATCTAGTGCACATACATATTTGATTTAACTTTAATACGCATGCTGATAATAAAACCTTTTATTTGATATATCACACATAACGGTACGTGCTCTACAAGTTACACAATCTTAAATTGAAAAAATACCTCAAAACACCTGTGGAGATCTGTTGCCGATGACCAGACACCAGTGTAGGAAGTACCGTAATCTCAGTCTGAAAATTCGACATGATTGACTTTAAAAAATTCTAACTTCTCTTGTAGAAATCTTTGAAATGAGATTGATACGTCATATGAAAGGTGAAACAATAAGCTTTCACATGGTATACAATTTTTTATAGGTTGTCAAACAAAAAAATTGATTTAATAACATGAGAACAACATAAAAATAAAAGTTTTTTTGCATTTTTTGATGAAATTTCATCGAGTTTATAAAATTATAGCTCCTTTTGTAGATGTCTAATAGACCTGATCGATATATATATTTTTATATGTACATGTTTTTTTTCGCTTTTTTGATGAAAATGATTGTTTTCAATATATTATTTTTATACTTTTTGTGCATTATAAAAATTCAAGTATGGCTTTATTCTTCAGGAAATTTTATAAGCTTTTTAGTGGTGTAATTTTTTTTATAGCTTTGCATATCAAAAAATCGATATATTGATAAAGGAATATAAAAAACGTAGTTTTTTCGGCTTTTTTTTTTGTAAAATTTGATTGACTTCAAAAATGTATTACTTTTGATGTGAAAACTTCTTTAGTATCGTAGTGATTTGAAACAAGATGAAACGAAAAAGCGACATTAAAAATCAATTAATTATAACTTTTTTGTTTTAATAGATAAATAAATTAAATTTATACAGTAGATAGGTAAATAAATAAACTATAATTGTGCAAAATTTCATTTAATTTAATATTCAAAATCTTGAGATAACGATAAAAAGATGTTCTTTTTCTAAAAAAAAAAGGTAAATTTTTTTTTATTTTTATTTTACGCAAGAAAAATAATTTTTAAGGTTTCACTTCTACCACTTGTGAATTGCACACATAATTTTTTTTTTTTTTGTTTATTTTTATATCTCGCTTAGAAAGGGTAAATTTTTCAAGTTATACCAAATATCTCGAAATCGGCTCTAACGATTTCGATTACACTTTGCCGACGTAATATTCAAAGCGATTGCAATAAAAATGAGTTTTTATTTTTTCCAAAAAAGTCAAATAAAACAAACATTTTTTTTTTTTTTCATTCAACAAAATTTTACCCTAAATGTCGACTCTTCCTCAATATCAGCTCTTAAAATCTACAAATACTAACATAAAAGTGCTTTGAACTGCAAAAACAAGAACGTGCATTTTATTTTTTTATTTATTGATTTTTTGTAGGTACTAAAAAGTGATGTCAAAATTTTGGAACTTTTATCAAAAACTTTTTGTCAAATGCGATTTCCTAATAAAATTTGTTAACTATTTTTAATTGATCTTGAAAATCAAGACCCTACAAATTCATAAGGTGAAGAGTCTTTCGTAGGGGTTTTTAGTACATACCTATTTAAAAATACCTACTGCTTGCAAAATATGCTTAAATTTAGCGATTTTTTTTTTAGCCAAAATTATTACAAACAATAACACTTGAAAATAAACTTATTTCCCAAATGGCATTTTCGTTGACATTCCTCAACAATTTTCTTCTGTCTTCTATGCCCAAGCTTACGAAGTGCTAAAGTAAAGTAATTGCATTTGTGGATGAAAACTGTTCAATTATACTCGCCATAAACGACACCATTTGAGCATTTACAGAGTTTTTGTGTCCTTTTGCATCACTTTATTTCAATAACCGTTATTACTACGATTTTCATCATTATCATCATCATCATGGTCTGCACGACTCCTATCTATATCACTCTCATCTCTTCAAAAGGACTCACTTTCTATCATCTTGTCTACGCGTATATAATTTAACATTTGAACTCACTGAACAAGAATAAGGACTTTTTTGCCACAAATGAAACATCATTGCTCTGTGCTGCTGCATACCTGTCATCAAATTTACAATAAAAAAAAAACCAGCCGTTGAAGAAGACGACGAAGACAACCATGAAGGACTTTCTGACTATACTGAGTCCATAAATAAAAAGCTTTATGGAATACTTCACAACTTTAAATTATATTAAACGTTATTTCGTGTAAAATTTTCTCACCCATCAAACAACCACGACCGAAAGACGACCGACGGAAAGAAACGCAACGCGATGGAGGACAAACTACTTCCTTGCCTTTCTATAACATACACACTATTATTACTCAATTACCTTTAAAACAGATCTAAAGTTAGATCCTTCTTTGGAATCCTTCTTCCACAGTTTCTATCTATCGTAAAGCCCATCATAGTAAAGTTTTTCAAGAGAGGTCGAACATCTCTCACGGTTTCGGTTGAGGAGGGGGTGAATCCTGGTGATGGCAGGAAGTTAGATGGCTGTTTTGAGTCAAGCCGAGAAAATATGGTGAGCATATAAATTTCATATACTCTATCCTTTCCACGTCCTTTTTTTCTTTCATATCAAACAAAACTCCTACGAACAAGGACAAGACACCAAAGTGATGCTACTGATTCTACTATAGGCAAACATATACACACAGGATATTCCGTTCAAAATATATCCGTCGCAGCTAATGGTTGCCCTCAATGTCATTTAAGCTATTATGTAAATTTGCCAGACATTGTCCATGTCCTTGCTGGAATATTCTATAGAAGATGGGATATGGAAGTTGAAGGATACACGTGGGCCAGATTGGCAAACCATTGGTCCGTAAACAAAGTCCCTGACGGATGTCGATGTGGAGAGAAGCAAAACACACAGGCAATATCCTTCAATAATAATATAAGGTATAATATGGCGGATGGTTTCTTGAGTTACAAATAATACAATCTAGCTTGATGTATCTTAAAGCAAAGAGAAGAGAGGGTTTCTCATTATATTCAGGACTCTAGGATGGCGGGGGTGAAGTTATACTAAACTCATTTCTTTTTTCATGTCTCTAATAAAAGCAGAAATTTGTTTCTAGGAAAAGATTATACTTCGCGTACAAGTGGATTCTATTGTGAATCTTGTAATTTTTTTTGTTTTTTTTGGTTATTTTTTCTGATTTTTTTTTTTTTTTCTACAGGATCAGCAAATTTGAAAAACTCTTCATTTATCTTTATTTCCTAATCTAGAAAGGGGGAATGAAAAGTTAAGTATGATTCTGAAGAAGGTAGCAAGAAAAACAAAAACCAAAACAAGTTGAACAAACCATTCAAAAAATATAACGGCGCCAGGTAGAAGAATAATACCAACTAAACTCACACACAAATAAAGTAAAAGGTTATAAGAGTTTTCTATATAAAATGTCCTTAAACAGGCGAGATAAAAAAAAAATTGAACTTTTATTGAAGTTTTTGCAGTTGCAGGATTTTTTTTTTTTTTATTTTTTTTGTGTCAGTTTTTGTTTTTGTATACAATCCTTGTCTTCACAAGGATCATATAGAAATATGTAGGTACATGGTTCTTATAAGTATATATGAGAATATGTGAAAAGTTTAGACGGAGGGACAATATTTCTCGTTTGCCGTATAAGAGAAGACGTGTCAGTTTAAAGTTTGGTAGGTGGATTTTTTAGACACATAGACAATCTGTCGCTGGTTTTAGAAAGTTGTTTTTTCTTACATTTTTTTTTTTTTGAATTTCAAATTAAACAAAAAACTTGGCTGCGATTTTTTTTTTTTGGTTCAAAAGATAAATGGAGTTTTTGCAGACAATAATCTAGGGCGATGCAAGTTATTTGCAAGTTTTTTTATTTTCCTATAAATAGTTAAAAAAAAAAAAAAAAATCATGTGTGCACACGTGGCTGAAGTGAAACCTTAAAAATCATTTTTCTTGCAATAAAAAAATCGAAAATATATAAAATTTTTTTTTATTCCATCACTTTTTTTATATGACAACCTACAATAAATTTTATACCCTCTGAAAGCTTATTGTTTCAGCTCAAAATATTTATATCGACCATGTCTATACAACATCTACAAAAAGAGCTAGAATTTTTTTAACCCAATTAGTTTTCATAAAAAAAGCAAAACAATCAATCTCTTTTCTCTTCTAACGCCATTAAATCCATTTTTTAAAAGAGAACCTATAATACATTTATGTAATATCATTATTTTTTCACCTTTTATATGACGCTTTAATCATATTTCTACAATGCCTACAAAAAAAGTAAAAGTACTTCCTCTACTGCTGGCTAGTCATCGGCAACAGATCTCCACAGGTGTTTTGAGGTATTTTTCAATTTTTTCAATTTAAGATTGTGTAACTTGTGGAGCATGTACCCTTATGTGTTATATATCAAATAAAAGGTTATGTTATCAGCATGCGTATTAAAGTTAAATGAAATTTGTATGTGTACTAGATCAAAAGATATAACGTGTATAAAAAACATCTTTTTACCGTTATCTCAGAATTTTGAATATGAAATATGTACAATTATAGTTTATTTAATTACCTATCTACAGTACAAATTTCATTCATCTATCTATTAAAACAAAAAAGTTATAACAAGTTCAATGTTCGTGTCGCGATTTCGTTTCATCTTGTTTCAAATCACTACGATACTAAAAAAGTTTTCACTTCAAAAAATAATAAAATTAGTTCCATTTCATTCGAAGTGCATTTTTTTATCAAATTCTAAAAATGAGAATATTTGTTATGAATATACTGACCCTTTACAAATTGTGGAGTCATATTTAATTGAAAAAAAAAAAAAAAATGTGTTGCATACGCCATAGTGACCGCTCATTATGAACATTGATACCTATAAATTTTTAGATTGAGTAAATTTTGATACAAATGTGCAAAAACAAATGTCGTAAATTTCCTTCTTGATACATATAATATGTACATTCGTCAGACTTGTGGGTCATAATGGCGTATCCAAATTTATTGAAAATTACGACAGCAGTTTAAAGAAAGTTATCAACTGGACCACGAGTCCTCCATGAAGATTTCAAACGACCAAAAGCGAATTGATTTTATGCTACTGAGACGCTAAAACCATTTGTTTAGTTTTCTAAAGAAGTGTTCAATCAGTCAGCGATCCTAGTTAGGTCAATTGCCTTGAGCTGCAAATATTAGTTGCGGCAAATTGAATGCGGTTGACGGCTACACAAATTGTTATTTACCGGGAATTTTATACATAACTAGCTGTTCTTACTAACCTTAAGACCTTATCTAAATCTAATGAAAACTATCGACAAATTTTCAAAATATTGTGTTTTCGACCTTGACCTTTCTGTATATCAACTTTTGCATTCTGCTGTTCTGCAACAGATGTACGCTTCAGCATCATCATGTTTGTGGAGCTTTAAAACTACAAGATTTCTGTAAACAGTTTTCAAGTTATAAAAAAAAAAAAAAACGGAACTTGAAGCGAGAAGACGTGAAGGGAAACAAGATGAGAAAAGACTAGACAAGTACGACAAGATCTGTTGATCTAACTTTTATTTCAGGAATAAATTCGGGGCGACAAAAATGAGAATTGCTACTGGAAAGCGTATATAATTAATTCTTGTACAAGTTTAACACCCAATTTATTTACTCTCCGTTATATTTAAAGTCTCCATGTAAAATTACGTAGAAATCTGTCAAATTGCATTCAAATTTAAAATTTCCCTTTTTAAAGGCGACTTTAAATTTAATTGAGTGTGAATAAATTCTGCCTAAATCTATTAAATTCTGTATTACTAATTTTGTATTTAAAAGTTTTGTTAATTCAGTTTTTTTTTTAATTTAATAACTCTGCAAATTAAAAGTTCTGTAATAGTTTTGTCAATTTAATATTCTGTTCATTATCATAACGATTATTTTTACAATTTAAAAAAAAAAATTTGGAATACAGAATTTTTAAGCACAGAAATATTTTTACTTTAGTCTAAAAATGTGTGAATTTTAATATCTAGTTGCAACTCATTTACAGAATTTAAAAAAATCTTTATCAGAATTTTGAAATACCTACAGAATTTAAGATTTACACAAAATAATTTTTTTTTTAATCGTCAAATGAATCCAAAACAATATTAAGTTATTCCTTAGATTCCAATATACTACAAGGAAGAGAATTGAAATAATTTTTAAGGTGGAATTATGTAGAGGAAGTTAGCAGCTTTGAACTCTAATCCGGTGATATTCAAAATTTTGATCGTACATAATTTTAAGATATAATAACAACAGAATAAGCTGACTTTTTAAGTTAATCTCTGCAAGAAGATTCTAACTCTCTTTGATTTAATAAAAGAATTTTGTTAACATTTCATTTCTTCGAAGTCTTAAGCTTAACAAACAAATATTTTTTAAACGACCCGGAAAACATTTCGAAGAATTTTTCCCTAAAAATACTCAAATTTTGTGGTAAAATCAAAAATAATTTTTCACCTGAAATCTTTTGTTAAACATAGATTTCAAAATATTTTGACTTTGGATTGAATTTGGATGAAAACGACTTACGTTCTTTATTCCCACAGGCATATGTAATATCTGATTGAAAGATATCTTCTAAAATTCTCTCATTAACCCCTTTTAAATAGAATTCCCAAAATCGCATACATTCTAATCCAAAATTTTCAAGAAATTCATTTATCAAACCCGAAAATGCTGTGCAAAACAATATTTTACATTGCTTTGCCTTTTGCACCTACAATTTACTACCTACAAGTAGGTATATTGGTAGGTTTTATTGTACTTATACCTACATATAAAATTTAAAAGCAATCCTTTTGTGTGCTAGGAACGTAATCAGAAGCATCCTTTCATCATCTCCGAACAATTGTGCAGCTGCATAGAAGCGGTTTATAGAGAAGCCCTTTTCTGTATAGCAAAAGCACCAAATTGCTGGTTTTCTTCTAACCACAAATTCTAGCACCAATCAGACAACCAATACCAAACTACGACGATGTTGATGATGATGATGACGACGACGATGATGATGATGGTAACGGTTAGCGAACTATATACGAACTACACATCACCTCCCAAAACCCATTGCGAAACCATCGCATCGACAAAAACCTTCTCCATTCCCTTACCAAAAACCAACCACCTGGATTAAGTTTCGAAAATGAACAGATACCATTCATTTTGATTCAGACTATGCTTCCCTTGTTCCCTCTCTAACTCTCACTCTCACAAGCTGCTATAACTTCTTTAGCACAAAACGTGTTGAAGTGTTAAGCTTACTGAAAATTGTAGGAGCCCCTTAAAGCTCGATCAATTTTGTAAGGATGCAATTTAACATCATAGCAGCATTTCTGTACAGAATCAAATGGTTGTAAACTCTAAAGTAAACCTCCATACACACCTTCATCGAAAACGGACGGGTGCGGGTAACGTTACTTATCTCTTATTCTCTGACTGCACCTCGCACCTTTGAGAAACGATGACATGCCACATAGAAAAATAAGAAGAACAAAAATACGAAAAAAGTAGAACAAAAAATTTAAAAAACAAGAAAAAAAAGTACACAAAAACCACACATCCTTGGATGGAGGATGTTGAAGAACACGAAGAAAAGGAAGAAAAAAAAAACAGCAAACTTCACTTCCTGCATCTGAGAAAGCTTACATTATTTACAACATTTTACCGCCTTCTTGGCAGTTTGGTCTTAGAAAAGTATTACACCATCGATGATATCCTTATACACTGTTTAGTGATAGTCTTGAAGATGTTTTTCTTCTTCTTCTTATTCTTCTTTTTCGTGTTCTTTAAGTTTCTTCTCTTGTGTGATTCTTTCTCATGAATTTTAGTATATTTTCTAACACCTAACTCCCTTAAAAAAAAACTTACCCTATTTCCAACCTCATATCGTCTTCTTCTTAACACCACCCAACTCATCTTTTAGTTAAACTTTATATTTTCTGCTTCATAGGAATTCTGGTTAATCCTGCGATGCAGCACACAAATACAACAAACTTCAATATACTACTACAAACATCTATAAGATGAAGACCAAGCTGCTTTTCTCTCGTTTTTTTTCTAAAACAAGACGAGCTTAGGTTATAAACGTTATAAGTTATCGCATATTTTATATTTAGTTACGATGCCAACCAAAAAAGAAACAGGAGAAGATTTGGTTTTACATTTTGGCCTCAGGTACATGGAGAAAAAGTCCTGGAATATTGTAAGAGATTATTAAGAGAAGAGATATATTAACATGGGATTTGAATAAATTTTCAAGAAAGTGTCCAGAAGTTCTTTAATATAATTCTTTATCTTATGTGGATTTGTATTATTTTGGATTAAATAGAACATTCTAGGGAGTCTTTAAGTCCGTTTGAGAGAAAATACCAGAAAAATCAATGTTCGATATAAATACAGGAGTACCGCCGGAGGGTTTAATAGGACCTTGTTTATTTTATTATTTATTTTTTTTTATTCTCATGTAAAGTAGAAAATATGGATAGGTACATATGTGTTTCCATATACAAAATAGTACTTAATAGCAGAACTGTTATTTTTACTGATTTCATTGAGTGACTTAAGCCCCACGTGATTTTAATCAAATGCGAGTAGAAATGGTCTAAAGTTCAATAAAAAAATAACAGTTTCCAGCTTTTCAGTGCATGTTGATTTATTTTTGGAAAACAGCAATAGCTGAAGTTCCAAATCATTACCTCTTGGTGAGCTTGTTTCAGAAGCTTTAAATGAGGCTAGTAACTGTAGAAAACAATTTTTGTCCCTAGTCTGCTATTTAAGAATTCATTAAGATTGTCAAAAAAAATCTTTACAAATAACCAGATTTTTTTGGAAAAAATTGAGTTTTGTTTTAATGAGTTAACCTAATCATGTTAATCGCAAAAAAAATTAAAGCTTTTTTAATGGATTTCAGATTCCCGGTAATATGTAGTTCGGTCAAAGGAAGAAGTCCTGAAATTGAACTCAAATATAAATTGATTGAACATTCCTAGAATTATACTAATATTACGATTTACGAATGAATAGTTTCAGGAGAAAAACTATCTATTTTGCTGGAGTGTTAGAGTTGCATAAATGAAGAACTTTAAAGTAGTAATGTAATCGGCTAGAAGTTTCAAACACAAAATTTATGAATTTAAGAACAATAAACTGCAAAACTAGGTCAAACGTTAGTTCTTTGTATAGCATTCATAAAAATATAATTTTAATTTTATTTTATTTTATTTTATTTTATTTTATTTTATTTTATTTTATTTTATTTTATTTTATTTTATTTTATTATTATTATTATTTTATTTTATTTTATTTTATTTTATTTTATTTTATTTTATTTTATTTTATTTTATTTTATTTTATTTTATTTTATTTTATTTTATTTTATTTTATTTTATTTTATTTTATTTTATTTTATTTTATTTTATTTTATTTTATTTTATTTTATTTTATTTTATTTTATTTTATTTTATTTTATTTTATTTTATTTTATTTTATTTTATTTTATTTTATGTTATTTTATTTTATTTTATTTTATTTTATTTTATTTTATTTTATTTTATTTTATTTTATATTATTTTATTTTATTTTATTTTATTTTATTTTATTTTATTTTATTTTATTTTATGTTATTTTATTTTATTTTATTTTATTTTATTTTATTTTATTTTATTTTATTTTATTTTATTTTATTTTATTTTATTTTATTTTATTTTATTTTATTTTATTTTATTTTATTTTATTTTTTAAGGTAGTATTAAAAGATGTTTTTTTAAATTACGAAAACACCTTTTAAAATCATTTTAATTACAAAAATGAAGCATTAAAATTCTTATATAACAAAAAATGTTTGGAATTTTTTTAAAAATTTTTGCAGCCGTTTTGATTTTGAAAAATGGTATTGAAATCCAACATTTTTTCAAAATTTTTCGCAATTTTTAAATTAAGGGCTACTAAAACGTTTTTTTAAATAGTTTACGAGACATTCAAAAATAAAGAAAATGGTTCTAGGAGAGGTAACGTTAAGAACGGTTCAAAAAATATAATTTTTATTACAAAAGAAGAACACACATTTTTGTTAAAATCAAAATTGCCGATTTTGAGAAATACAACTTTTTATCATTTTGGTCATATTACAAATACCATTAATTTTGGTCCGAAAAAAAATTAAATTTCAACTCTAGGGAGTCATCCAAAAACTCCGCTTAAAATAAGTGGATTGCGCTTAAATTCTATGTTTCATTTTAATACGAATTTTTATCTTAAAAATCCGACAAAAAATACAAATTTAAAAGTAATCGTTAGCCTTTAGCTTTAGTTGAAGTTTATCATATTTATTCATAATAGCGAGATAGCTTGATGGTAAAGCACTCGACAATGGCCATTCCAAGGTAACGGAGAAGATATATTGACCTTGTTTCCAGTTTATCTCGTTGAAGAAGCAATCTTTTTTTCTTAAAACTTAGTAAGTTTTAAGGGCTGATGATAAAGTTGATGTTCTTGAAGTTTCACGAAAAAATAATCACAACAAAAACATTACTGTTAAAAAAAAGAGCCAAGTTCTCCTATGTTGAAATTATGCTAGCACAAAAAGTACTGAAATGCAAAAGTGTACCAAGTTTTAAAGCTTGGCTTTAAATTTGTATAAATAAAATTTTGGATATTCCCTTGGCAATTTTACTTTAAATTACCGATTTTTAAAGCTATTTGAAAAATTGCCAAGTAAACAACCAAAATATTATTTATACAAATTTAAAGCCAAGCTTTAGAACTTGGTACATTTTTACATTTCAGTACTTTTTGTGCTAGCATAATTTCAACATAGGAGAACTTGGCTCTTTTTTTAACAGTAATGTTTTTATTGTGATTTCACTTCTTTTTGCAATGTTTTGCTGTAGAAATTAAAATCTCTATAATTCAGAGAAAATGGGCGGTTACCACGCCCCTTGTCTAAAATTCTCAAATTTTAAATTTTTTCTTTTAAACTACCAGATCTACCATTTTAATAAATTTCAAGATTCTACGATAGTCAGAAGTGCTCTATAATAATTTAATGAAAATTCGGCGAAAATGGGCGGTTACCACGCCCCCTGAATTGAAAATATCAAATTTTCAAGTCCTATCACCATGTAAAATTTAAAGTTTCTACGATAGCGGGAAGTTCTCCATATTTTTGATGATCTGTCAGTGAGTCAATGAGTCAGTTACGGTTTTCGCGATTTTTGAAGTCCTATATCTCAGAAACTACTCATCGTAAGAAGCTGAAATTTTGTGAGAAATTTGGGTTTGGCAAGCTCAACAAATATAGCGAGTTTGAAATTTCTGGCATATTTGGTGTGGAAGTTAGAGGGGGGTCGAAAATGGCCTGAGTTGTTTCCTGTAAATAAGGTTGTAGTGCCAAAGTTGCTAGAGAACTTGGCTGGGCACTACCGTGCCCCTTAATAAACGTAGCCAAATTATTCACAGATAAATGCCTACAAGTCTTCTCCATTACCGTCTTTGTCTGGTTAATAATTTAGCTATTTTGAATTATTTATTTTTGAAACTTCTAGAACTTCAACTTTATAACTAGCCCTTAAGACCCACCAAATTTCAAGAAAAAATATTGCTTCTTTAACGAGATAAACTAGATAATAAGGGTGAAAGTGTCCTAAAAATGCAAATGGAAATGGCCGACCCAACAGTTTTGGAGCTGATCCCCAGTGGCTTTCAGTTTTTTTTTTTTTTTAAGTAAAAATTCATCTTGGCAAAAAAAAAACATGCAGAAATCCGCTTAATTTAATACAGAATCCGCTTGTTCTTAGGTGGTCTTTTTTCTCCGTGAATATCCTGAAAAATGACTTTTTGTACCTAAAATTCCGCTCATACAAAAATTTAGCTTTTTGATTTTTTGTGGAGAAATACTTATTGCGATGAACTTTTACGCTAAAGGTTCTGAGTTCAAACCCAGCTTTCACCGCCTAAATATTTTTTCAAGGTTCGTTAGCTGTATCTTCTTAACTATTCGATCTTTGTTGTCATATTTGTATGTTTTGTTGTTGTAATGAAGCATCATTAAACGTACATTTATTCCCCCGTTAGAATCGACTGTGATTTATAACTAGCAGACTTTAAAAAACTACAGTGTTTTTTTTGGTACTGCAAATTTTTCCAAGTCTTGTAACTTATAAACTTTTAGTCAATTTACTCTATTTGTTTGTTTCACAGTTAAAAAAAAAAGTATTAACTGCTTACTGCTAGTTAAATAAATTAAAGGAAAAAATTAAATCAGTTAACTGAGCTAAAAGGTTGTGAATATCGTCCTATCAATCAGGATGAATTGTACTGAATTTTTGAATAGTGCAGAATTAAGTAGGTAAACGACGACCTTGTATTCATTAAAATACCTTTTAGAATTTTATACTTTAATTTGATAAAATTCACACTCACTTCAGTTAAATTGTTCAAATGACAAAAAAAAAACACTTCGTTTGAAATTTAAAGTACTTAACGATACCAGTTTTTTTCTTTCACTGCTTTTGCTTTTGATCACCTGCGCAAGCTATTTGAATACAAGTTGAATATATTAAATTTTGATGTCAAATGCGGCCGTTGCTTAGACACAGGAACAAGAAAGTAACCATCTGTTTCCTTGCTACTGTCTTTGAGTTCGTTGGTCTTCATCATGTTATTTTTTTTAAGTTCCTCCTTCTCCTCTAACAACCAAGAATTTTCCTTATTAGTTTAGCTTTTGAGTGGATCCTTCCTCTGGAACGAACATATTAGATATAGTATATATTCTGCACTTGGTTGTATCTAACTACTTTGGACATATGAAATTTAAAGACGAACAAAAAAATCCTTCCTAAAGTAACGAAGAGAAAAACTATACACAAAAATGAAACCATATAGTAAGATACTCATTTTGTGTCTAAACTAAACTAAAAAATACGAAAAACCGGAGAGACAGCAGAGAGGGAGACCATTTTATTTCCACTTATGATCCACTTCATTAGAATTTATTATTTTACGAACATTTTTCATTAGATATGTACTTCGTGTGTGTTTCGGTCTCATAGTCTCATCTTCTTTCGTTGTCGGTTATGATGTTGTCTGGGGGAACATAGAAAAACGAAAAAAAAAAAATAAAGACCGAATCATTTTAAGTGGCTCAGAGTGTATCTTTCTACATCTAAACCATTTCTCTACAATATGATTATACTCGCATGTTGAAAACTTGGAGTCATCATCATGGTCGTCCTTCTTGTTGTTGTTCTAGGATATAGCAAGGATAGCTCCTTCCATAGGTTTTTTTTTTTTTTTTTTTGGATTAAATTTTGGAGTGTGGAGTGGAATGATAAAGTATTTCTAGTGGCACCACTTGATAAATACATGGATGGATATGGAATGGATGGTGGAAGCTTTTTCTTTGATCCAATAAAGAATTTGAGTGGAGTTTATTGTTGTTGTTGTTGTTATTATTTAAGTAATAGCGATATGAAGGGCTTTGTATAGTATGCGTTGTATTATGCTGCTACTTTTTCATCATGGTTAAGACTTTAGGGTTTTTGAAACGGATTTGAGCTTTGTCGTATTTTGATATAAAATTGAAAATTGTTACGTTTTTTTTGCAAATGTTTTTCCTAGAATATACTTGAGCATTTACTCAAGCATTTTAAATACAAAAATTTATGAAGTGTAGATAATAAACATTTGATTTAATTAGTTATAAAATGATTCTTCTTTGGTAATGCGTAGAGTACACACAAATTAAAAGAGTACTTTTCCTAATAATGCTTTTAATTTTAAAATTCAGAATTTATAAGGAAGTCAAAATAGATAATATAATCTTTCTATCATCTGGAAAGAATACGCACAAAAGGAAAAAAGCAAGATTTTTTTTCAATTAGTACACTCAATTAAATTTAGGAATTTATGAGTACAAATGTACTGTATATATCAACTTAATGTATTACCTACTTGATTTAGATTTTAAATATAAAAATGATATTTCTATTTAGTTTTAATAATTTTCTTTATTTTTTCATTAAAGAGAATAAACCAGAAAACCATGTTTTTTAGTACCAATAGTGTACTTTAAACTGTTTTGTTCAATTTTTCTCAAAAACAACTTTAACAATTTTTGTTAAATTTTGTCACAAATTATCATGTTTTTAGTTGTTATGAACAAAGAATGTGGACAGTTCCAAACCATTAAGTAATATTATCATACAAAAAAACGAAGAACTAAAAAAGGGTTTTAAAAAAATGTAAAAATTTTTTTAACAATATTTTGTTGCAAGATTTAGTTTCGTTAGGAACAATCTTATTACAAACTTAAATTTCTTTATAATTTTTAATTTGACAGTTGGTTTTGACAGAAAAAAAAATATTTTATTTAACTGATTTATTCAGAATTACAAAACAATGTACAAAGAAATGAGGAGTATTCAATTCATAAGTAAATGAGATAAAAGTTGCATATTCAAAGGACAAAGGATTCGGCGAATGATAAATTAGTGAGAAGTGACTTTTCAAAATGAGACTTTTAATTTTTTTTTTTTTCAACGAAATTTTAAATTGTCATAATGATTCAATTTTAAGAATTTAATTTTTAAAGTGAGTTTTAAAATTGAAGGAGGTTCATTATGAGATTTTTGGAATAAATTAAAATTGGAAAAGGGCTTCACTTACTAGTTTAACAATAATTTAGTATTTGGTAGTTTGGCAGGTTGCAGGTACATCTGTGAAAAACTTTAAATCTAAAAAAAAATTTTACTTCATTTGATTTATCTTGAATGTTAAAAAAAAAATAAACAAGAAACAAGCTCTCGAATAATTCAACACATTTCAACAGAAGTCGATAATAAAAATAAAATTGACAGGTTAGGTGTAAAATGGCAAACATGAAAAATAAATTCCACAAATTCACGTCTCTATTATCAAATTTAGCAATTTTTATTTTGAGTTCAAAAATGATAGATTAAATGTGGCTGGATGAAAAAATTTAAAAATATTTTTCTAAGAAGTATAAAGAACAGTGAACACTTTCAAAATCATAATAATAATTTATAATAATTTTAACTATGCATATGCCTGTTTTATGGGAGCAATTACTTTTTTTCGCAAACACAAAAATCGTTGGTTTACTAATTTTTTTGTCATTTGAACCTCAATCTTTTAGTGGAGTAACTAAAGCTCAAAAAATGGCAATATTAGGGAACCCGGCCGAACAGCTTAGATTTTGATGATCCTTTTTTTCAAACGTCGGGAATTAAAAATACTTTAAAGTCTATGGATTAAAAATTGCCGGTGTTGCCGTTTTGATTTTTTAAATTTAATTGAAGATTTTTGGGAACAAAAAAAAAATTCAAAAATTTTGCTTAAATTTCATAAATTAATTGATGCCAAAAGACTGGGAAATTCAAAGAAAAAAATATATGGGAGTGAGGGAAAATCTTCCATCGTTCAAGCGATATATGCAATTTTCTTATAAATGAATGAATCTTATGAATGAAAGGCTTTTGAAAGAATGGTAACTGAACTCAGATTTTTGAAAAAAAATGACAAAATTTTAAAATGTCATTTTTAAACTTTTTCGTAATATAAAATGCATTTTTTTTTCAATTTTTTTTTTTGCCACTTTATTATGATTTGAAATTATAAAATTAAATGTCAATATGTATTACGGTTTATGAAATTAAAAAGTATTTCATTTTCGAAGAACTTTTTTTAACAAAAGTTTTGAAAAAAAATTTAAGTTCAATATTTAAATATAAAGTTATTTTCAATTCATTCAATAGCCCTTATTGTTAAAAGTTAAATAGCAAAAGTTTAAAATTCTTATTTGCCAAAATCAATTATTTCAATGCAAAAAATCATCAACAAAATCCGATGAAATTGAAGTAATTTTTATATTTTTTTTTTTTTCAAAACTGTAATATTTATTACCTTTTCCTCTTCGGAATTCAACTGATAATATTTATGGCCAAAAAATTTTTTTAAATAAATTCATATTTTACTACGAAAAAGTTTGATAAAAAGTCCAAAATTTTGAGTTGAGGACTATTCTTTCAAAAACTCTTGATTAAATTTAGTGGATTTAAATTTTACAGATAGAAATGAGATTCTTGCTTTTTAAAAACGTGTCTGTAGGTGTTGCCATTGTGTTCAAAATATTTTTTTTGTGTTTAAAGTCAGTTTGTGAGAAAATTGCATTTATCGCTTAAACGATGGAAGATTGTCTTTTACTCTCATATATTTTTTCCCCTAAATTACATAAAGAATCTTTTGATATCATAGTGGAGTAACTAAAGCTCAAAAATTGGCAATATTAGGGAACCCGGCCGAACAGCTTAGATTTTGATGATCTTTTTTTTCAAACGTCGGTAATTAAAAATACTTTAAAGTCTATAGATTAAAAATTGCCGGTGTTGCCGTTTTGATTTTTTAAATTTTATTGAAGATTTTTGTGAATAAAAAAATTTTTTTTTCCAAAATTTTTCTTAAATTTCATAAATTAATTGATGCCAAAATATTGTCTAGGAAATTCAAGGAAAAAAAATATGTGGGAGTGAGGGACAATCTTCCATAGTTCAAGCGATAGATGCAATTTTCTTATTAATTGACTTCAAACACAAAAAAAAATATTTGAACACAACGGCAACACCTACAATATTCAAATATACATTTTTTAAAAGCTAGAAGCTTAGTCATATATGTAAAATTAAAATTAAGTTAATTGAATGAACGGCTTTTGAAAGAATGGTAATTGAACTCAGATTTTTGAAAAAAAAAAAATTATTGAAAAAATTTTAACACGTCGTTTTTTAAATTTGGTCGTAATATAAAATGCATTTATTTTTTTATTTTTTTTGGCCGCATTTATTTTGATTTCAAATTATAAAAGGAAATTCCAATATCTATTACGGTTTATGAAAAAAACTAAAAAGTATTTCATTTTCGAAGAACTTTTTTAATAAAAGTTTTGAAAAAAAATGTAACTTATTTTTTTTTTTAAAGTTCAACATCTAAACATAAAATTATTTTTTAATCATTTAATAACCCTTACTGTTGAAAGTTAAATAGCAAAAATTTAAAGTTCCTATTTACCACAGTCTTTGAGAAAATTAATTATTTCAATGCAAAAATTCAGTTTTAATAAAAAAAAAGTATTGAAATTGAAGTAATTTTTCATATTTTTTTCAAAAGTGTGATATATTTGACCTTTTTTGCTTCGAAATTCAACTGATAATATTTATGGCCAAACATTTTTTTTAAATAAATTCATATTTTATTAGAAAAAGTTTGGAAAAAAGTATTTTTAAATTTTTCTAATAACATTTTTTTTTTTTTAATTCAGAGTTTGAGGACCATTTTTTCAAAAAGTCTTGATTAAATTTAGTGGATTTAAATTTGAGAGAAAAGAATGAGCTTCTGGCTTTTTAAAAAATCATTTTAAAATATTGTAGGTGTTGCCGTTGTGTTCAAAATATTTTTTTTGTGTTTGAGGTCAGAATGTTAGAAAATTGCATTTATCGCTTAAACGATGGAAGATTGTCCCTTACTGCCTTTTATATATTTTCCTTAAATTACCTAGAGAATCTTTTGATATCATTTGTTTTATGAAATTTAAGAAAAAAAAAAATGGTTTTGTTAAAAAAAAATTAATTTTAATTTTAAAAAACAATACGGCAACACCGGCAATTTTTAATCTATAGACTTTAAGGTCTAAATCGTCAAAATCAGAGCTGTTCGGCTGGGTTCCCTAATAATTTTCTTTAGTTACTCTACTAAAAGCCAATGATTCTTTTTTCATGATGAATTTTTTTATGATGAATTTTATCTCAATAATTTTTTAAAAATAACCTCAAAAATATTAAGAAATATTAAGAAAGTATTTTCAATTACCTACGTTTGAAAAAAAAAATTGTCAAAATCAGAGCTGTTCGGCCGGGTTCCCTAATAATTTGCTTTAGTTACTCCACTCTTTTATCCATATGAAAAAGGAAAACTTATTTTCAATTTTACGCAATATTTTATTTATTTAAAATATTTTAAAATAAAAAAAAAACAGAATCGATGAATGTGTCGAGATTTTTTCGATCATTACTTCGAAAATGATATCATATTAACTGAAGAAAATTATGTAAAGTTTATCTTATGATTTTTGCATAAATTTTAACGACTTACAAATTATCCAATTCGAAAAAATTAAACAGTCTTGAAAAATTAGTTTCCGATTATAGTTAACACTCGTGATTCAAATTCAAATAGAGATTCATGAAATTAAAGAAATTACAAATTCTAATCCATAATTCTCCAACCAATTCAAATTCAAGTATCATGTTATTACCTTTTGTCCACCAAAGAATATTAATTGAAAAAAGTAAAAAAAAAATCCTAATTGGCAATGTGCCAGAAAAGTGTGCTCTTGTCTTACGTGCTTTGGTTCTAACTTCAAGACCGCAAAAAAAGAAAAAAATTAATATCATGACTTCATTAAAACTTTCACAGCCAAACCTTTTTGATATTTAAATTTTTTTTATTGTTTTTCAAAAAAAAAATATATTAAAAAAATCATATACCTAAATCTCAAGACTGTTTAAAATTCCCCAGATATTTCCAACGTAAAAATTACCGTTGCCATTTAATTTAGCGCGTTCTTCCCTATGATGGTTGAAAGTAAAAAAAAAAAAAAAAGAATTCTTATCAAAACAGCAATTTGCTTAAAAAAATGTTAAAGCATTTCCATAAAAATTCAAAATGCAGAGAGATGATGATGATTATGATGGTGATGAAGATGATGATGATGATGACGATGATACCACCGTTCACGTTGCACCCAGATATACCAATGTAAAACTTAATTAAATATTCATGAGATGCAACAACGGAAAATCCTTTTTTTTTCGTCTTCCTTTTTTTACATATAAACCAGGACCCGTCTATTGTTGGTTTTTTGTATAGGGTGTAGTTTGTGTACCTTGTATTTTTGAAGTGTTTTCCTTTCAGTTTTAACTTTTTTTTTGTTTTTTGTGTTTTTTTTTCTATTTTTATTTCAAAAAGCTACTTAAAATTTTATACAAGCAACAGGGTTATGATTGCAAAATTTAGTTAACTTGTCTTGTTCGATTAGATGAGAGTTTTGCAAGGTCCTTGGTCAAGCGTAAAATGCAAAATAAGTTTTTACGTTCTAATAAAGATCATAGATTGTGGTTTAACATACAATAAAAAAAAGAAAAGTAGATCAACGAATTTAGTTTAATGAAATATATTGAGTTTATTGATAAGGTTAGCGGGTAGAAAAAAAAAATAACAATGGTTTATTATTGTGATTTTTAAAATGTTCAGCTACAATAATTGAGAATGATATTTTGACATACAATTTTTATTTCGCACCTTCAATAAAAATATCCAACGTTTTAGAACTTCAAAAAAAGAAAATGTTAAATTTCATTATAAAAACGTGATAGCAAAGGATTCAAAGAACCACTCCAAATATTTTTCATGTTTGCGAATTTTTCTTGTCAATTTTATTTTTATATTGACTCGTGTTGTTGCATGTCCTTTTAAGTTCTTGAAAGGATAACATTTTTTGAGAACATGTTTTTTCTTTCTTTTTTTTATATTTTGATATTCAGATGAAAATCATATTAAAGTAAGAATACAGGTTCAGATCAGAGATTATATCTGTCAGAACAGTATCAAAAATGTTTTGGACACACAAATTGACAGTAATTACAATATAGCTATTCTAATATATAAAATAAAATCGTAATACTTACACCATTTACAACTTAAGAACGGCTGGGCCAATTTTTTTTTTTTTTTTTTTTAATTTGATATTGATGTTTTCATGATCAATTTAATAAAAGTACTGTTCAGCAAAACTTACAAACTTAAATGTTCAAATTTGAATGACCAGCTATGAACATAATTATAAAGATTGGAAAATTATAATACAAAACAAATTAATTATTTGGTCAGTAATAGAATTTTTTTCAATAATTGTTTCGTTTTTTTTTTCTATAGAAAGAAATGTTACACATACGCCATAGTGGCCTTTAAAGGTTTGAATTTTTCTTGATAACTTAGGAAGATTTCAAATGGTTTTTTTTTTTGTTTTTCGAATTGAATCATCACTTACAAAACATTATGCTATTTAAATTGCTTTTTTTAAATTGAATTATTTAAATATTGTTTAAAATTCTTACAGATGGCTTGCAAAAAGTATTAGAGTAAATTTTTGAATATTTTATGTCTACTTTTTCCTCAATATATTATTTGTCTACTTTATCCTCAATGAATATACAATTTTAGTTCTTCTTTCTAAGATACAGATTTAGTAAAAAAAAAAATATTTCAAAGAAGTTTGAAACAATAAAAAAAAAAAAACAAATTAAAAAAAATCAATACACCGTTTTCGAAAAATCGATTTAAAATAAAATGCACGACTGGGGTCGCACGTACTTGCTCTTGCAGTTCAAAGCACTTTTGTGTTAGTCTACTTGTAGATTTTAAAAGCTCAATATAAATTAAAAAAAAAAAAATTGATATTGGAGAAGAGCCGACATTTAGGTCAAAATTTTGTTAAATGAAAAAAAATTTTTGGTTATTTGACTTTTTTGAGAAAAACTAAAAATGAAGTTTTATTGCCACTGCTTAAAATATTACGTATACAACGTTTAATAAAAATCGTTTGAGCCGTTTTCGAGAAATTCGCAATATCGTATTTTTTTGTATGGAAGGTATACGTTCTAAACGAGATATAAAAAAAACAAAAAAAAACCAACTTTCAGATCCATAAAAATCATATGTACCAAATATATTTTTTTAAAGGCAAAAAAAGTTTTTTTTTAATTTACTTAAAGTCTTATAAGAAACAGCAAATTTTACAAATTGTTATATATAAAGCTTTATTCGATTTTCTTCTTTTTGCTTTGTAGGTACTTTCTTTCTTTTTCTTTTTTGTCAAATTAATGTATTGCTGATGATGAACTGCAGTTGGTTTGAAATGCATTCAATAAAAATTAAAATAATATAAAAGAAAAATCTTTTTTGGTTTGTTTTATTTTTCCTCGTTTGTGATCAATAAAAAAAATTTAACATTAGATTTTTGCACTAGCCCAACAAATTAAGGAAACAAGAAAATATCATGATTTTTTTTTAGTGATTTTCGATATCTTGAATGTCAGTTAAAAATCATGACAAAACAAAAAGCATGTGAAAGCTAAATTTTTCTAGTTTTAGGCTTTTATGACAAAATATTTTATTTCTAACGGTAAAATAGCTTTATCGTTGGAATTGTTCAAAAATCAAAATTTTCAAAATTATTTTTGTTTTTACTTTTCTAATAAAAAAGTGGGAAAATTTTGTGTGATGAAATGATTTTACAGTCATTAATATCTTAACAACGAATCATCTTACACAAAATTCAAGGATACAAGAACTTCATTCAATTCTGTACAGAGAAATTAAGCTTACTTTGTTAAAAAAAAAAAAATGTTTTCTTACATTTGAGATCAATTTAGAAAATCTATCAAAATAAGCATTTTTACGGTTTTTTTTTTAGAAAATGTGCCGCTATTTTATAATTATGGGTGATAAGATTAATTTGAGACGTAATTATTGAAATTAATATGCAAGGTTTCAGACTTATCCATCAAGCAGTTTTTATGTTGTGAGGGTTTGAACTTTTCAGATGAAATAAAACACCATATTTCTGCAGCTGTAAATGACTTACTTCACTTTTTTATAAGAAAAATCAAATTCTTTTGAGTTTATTTGAACGTTTTTTTTTTTCAATAAATATGATTTGAACTTTAGATAAACCAAAGAAAAATCAATAATTTTCAAAATTAGAAAAAATATCCAAAAATGGTAGGAAAAGTTTTTTTTTTTCCAAAATTTAACGTTTTTTGAAAACTTTTTTTGTTGACGTTTTGACATTTTTTTTTTTTCTTAAAATTGAAACGACTTTTAAATATGCATGTTTCATGATTTAAAAAAAAAACTTCAATCTAACGTGCGTCGTTCTACTTTGATTTAAAAATTATCATCTTCAACGAAAAATCATTCTAAAATATAGTTAAATTTAAGTGGTTTTCGTTGGTTTTAAGTTGTTTTTTCCTTCGCTTGTAAAAACATTTTAAATTTTATTCGGAGTAAAAAAAAAATGATTTTATTTTAAAATTTAAAATTAAAAAATTGTTCAGGTTGAAAAAAAAATTATACAAGAAATTAAATTTCCAATCAAACTTTAGTGAATTTTTATCAAGAAAATTGATATTTCTTCGAGATGGAAAATGGTAGTAACTTTTTCCTCTACAAAATGCCTTTGGCGCGGCGGCGTTACATATTAATTTAAACATTACACAGTTCCTACAAATATTTGACACATCAGTGAAGTATGCACAACCACGTATATAATTCTCTGGATATCTCGGTGTTATTTTACCACCACATCAAATTTTCGGGGTTACAAATTATTGAAATTATTTTGATAAATACCAAAACTTCGGGGTCGAGTAATATAATATTGATTGCCATTTGCCACATTGTCAAATTTAATTAGTTACACTTGAGCTATCACCATAACGATTTGGTTGAATATGCATTTCTAACATTGTAACTCACAATTCTGCATTTGCACACACATGTACACCCGATTACCGTTACCATTATACCAACCCAAAAGTGCAAACCCCAGCTAATTTCTGGCATCCTTGCTATTGGCGTTATAAATTTCAAGACCGGAAAGACTATATACCGAGTGCATACTTCTCTTTGCAAAACGCATTAAAATATATAACCACCTCATTTGTATATATTGCCACCCATGGAAAATGTTGTTATATTCTTCTATTGCACTGCAGAAGCTTCATCGTCATCGGCGGCTTGGCATGTTGTTCATAATAATTTACACTTTTCAAGTCTCTCCGCACTCAAAGTGAAACAACATTTTATACAAAAATCCATGAAGCTTAATTTAGTAGCTTTCCATCGCATCTACCACCAACAATTTGATGTTTGAGAACAGGACGATTTTTTTTTCAATCTTTTTTATTTCCCATCGTCACATCGACATCGTTATTTGGCCATAAAACCGATTATTAAAGGAAGGAAATCTTTTTCCCTTGATGACATTTGTAATCAAAATCGACACATAAAAATTGTGATCGGTTTTTTTACTCAAAGAATATTAGAAATATAAACGTGTTCCTGATAGGAGGGGGGAGAGGGAGGATATAAAAAAACATACACTGTGACTTTGAGTAGAAGGCAGATAGAAATTCACATCTCTATATGACTTAAATTCCACTTAATTTCCTTCAGAGGTGGATTTGCTTTGTTGAAAAAAGGGCGACTAAGAATAAGTTAAATTAACTTCAAAAATCATTCTTTGAAATACAATAAAGTAAAATATATTTTATGTATTATCACGGGTTTTGGGGTCTGAATTTATTTTACGATCTTTACTAGAATATTTGGACCTCAGAGAAAAGACACACCATGAAATGTCTTGTTGACTTTATTTCCACGTTTGTACACATGTTTATCTTTTTTAATACATTTTTTCAACATTTATTTTTGAGACCTTAGGTTTTTTTTTTTTTTGTCTTCTTTCGAGCTAATTTTAATGAAGAGTGAATGGGGTGCCATTAATATGTGACGACTTTTGAGGCAAACATTTGTTCTCGTGTCAAATCAGTTTTTTTGGGGTCTTAATTTATTCTAAGACTAACTATGAAATAAGGACCCCGAACGAGAATAAAGCTCATGTCAAATATTTCAATTCAGTTAAAATGTTGACTTTAAAATGTGCACTTTATATATTTTTTTTTTTTTCAAACGATTTGCAGAACTTATATTTAGGACCTCGTTTTATTTTTCAATCATTTCAATTTGAATGAAGAATGAATGAGGTATCATTTTTTATTTAAATGTCGTGTTTTTCTAGACAAACTTTCGTGTTAGTGTTATTTCAGTTTTTGAGGTCCTAATTTATTCCAAGAACTTTACTTTGAAATAAGGACCCAAAATTAGAGAAACACCCATTTCAAATGTTTCTAATCAGCAAAAATGATAACATTTTTTTTGTATTTAATATATTTTTAAATAAAATTTTTATAACTTTAATTTCGGACCTTATTTAATTTTTTTGTGATTTTGTCATCTCTCGGGCGACAATTTACCAAGAAATACAATATTATATTATAAGAACAAAAGAATTTTGTCTCAATACTCGTTTTTTGTCATATAAGTTTTTGAGGTCCTAATTTAGTTTAAGTATTTTTTCTAAAAGGAAGGCCCTTTAAGAAATATAAGTGTTGAATAGCTTCTATTCAAAAAAAAACTTCAACTTTTTTTCGATTCAAACTTTTTTTTTAAATAAAATTTTACAAAATTGAGACCTTGTTTAAAATTTTATGGTTCTTTTGTTCATTTCTAAGGAGTAATTTGTATCAAAACTTATGATTGAATTTCATTATTTTCAGAGCTATTTTTTTTAATTTTAGGGTCCTAATTTAAGAAATTACATGTTAACCTTTCTGAAAAATCATGTTTAAAAATTTTCCTTAAATACACTCGTCCAGTCCAGTCCTGATTTTGTCTCAAAAAGATGTGCACACAAACGCACAACGTCATCCTCATCACCCAACATACTGTTGGAAAGGATGTCACATTATAGCCATTTTTTGGAATGGCAATATCAATCGGGGGTGGAATCACAAAAAGAGAGAACGAAAACGAAGTACCTACTATATAGCATAAAACCTCTAAAACTATTTCGCTTTGAAAACTTTATGGACCTCGGAAGTAAATCGATTGGCAGTGTCGTGTTTCATAAACGGTTGTAAATCTGAAATTAAATGAAAGCGACTATACACATGTGATCGTATGCTATAAATCGACAAGTGAAGAGCAGCTTATACACAGAACACTGTGCAAAAAGGAGTCGAGGATGTTTGAATCCCTCTTTTGATGGCTTTATGGTATACTGTCTAATATATACATACTCGATGGGATTTCTATGCCGAAATGAGCTTTCACCTTTTTCGATTTATGGAGTTTTTGTATCCCATAACTACACATATACTCTATAACAGGAGTATATCCATGTGCTTTATATTGTTATGTAACGTGATTGACATTGTAATTAAGGTGATTTAGTGAAAATTGGCTAAGAAGTGAATAAGCTATATGAAAAGGTACCTAACCTATACCAGCATGTATATTAACTTTAGGTTTTTGTGGAATGAAAAATAAGAATAACTTTTGGTTTGCTGTAATTTTATGGTTTCTTAATGAAGTCTTTTTATGCGGGAGTAAATTGAGTGTTGTAGTTATTATTTTCTAGGAAGTGATTAATATTTTTTCTGATTTTAATTTACTCTAGTCTCTTCTTTAAAAATATTATGTTATTCATAATAATGATTTTAATTAAGTTTTTTAGCTTTCAAATACAAGTACCTATTGGATTTTGTTAAAAAAAAATTGTAATGAGCTTCAGTATATTTTGTTAAAATAAGTTAATTTATGTTTTCAGTACAGCAAGTAATCTACTTAAATGGCTTCGAAATTTTTGTTAAAGAAAAGTTTTTCGAAAATACTCTTGAAAATAATTGTGTTGTGATATCATGTACATACCATAAAAATTGCTTTAAACTCTTCAATTATATTTTTTGCAGAATTTGCAGAAAACACACATCATTAATTTTTTTTACTGATTACCTATTGATAAATTTTAAAAATTCTCCAAAATTTTAAATTTCTACGGCATTGAACTCTTTGTTAGGTGATATTGGATTCCAGTTTATTATAAAAGCAAACAAAAAAAAGTCATGTGCGCAATTCACACGTTGTTGAAGTGAAACCTTAAAAATCATTTAAAAAAAATCGAAAAAGTATAACTTTTTTTTTATTCCATCACTTTTTTTATATGACAACCTACAATACATTTTATACCATCTGAAAGCTTATTGTTTCAGCTCATAATATTTACATATATCGACCATGTCTATACAACATCTACAAAAAGAGCTAGAATTTTTTGTAACCCAATTAGTTTTAATAAAAAAAAAGCAAAACAATCAATCTCTTTTCTCTTCTACCGCCATTTAATCCATTTTTTAAATGACAACCTATAACTAATTTTATATCATTATTATTTTACCTTTTATATGACACTTCAATCATATTTCTACCATGCCTACAAAAAAAGTAAGAATTTTTCAAAGCCAACAATGTCGAAATTTCAAACTGAGATTACGGTAATTCCTCTATTGCTGGCTTGGTCATCGGCAACAAATCTTCACAGGTGTTTTGAGGTATTTTTCAAGTTTTTCAATTAAAGAAGGCAAAAATACGTTTTTTTGCTGATAGCTCTGGTCAACAAAATTTGACTATTTTTATTATGAATAAACCAAACTATACTTTTGCAATAGTTTTCGGTGTGCTTAACTGGAATATGAAGCCAGAAATATTCTATCAATCTTAGTTCTTGAAATATTGCCGTTAGAATTTGCGAAAAAAACGTGTTTTGTCTGTTTTTGAGGTTATGCTATGATGTGGTATACCTTATTTCAACATAATTTTTAACGTGTTCTATAAGAACTGTTTTTCTTCTTTGAAAATCTGTTTAAATCTTTCCGATATCTGTTTTATTATCCGAGATATCTTAAGTTTAAGTACGTGTGTTTTGGCTTATTTTATCAATAACGTTATTTCAAACTGCACTTACTTCAAATTAAAATATCTCGGAATATAAAGTAGGTAACTTAAACATTAAATGAATCGTTTATTTCAGAAACAGCATAAGTCCATTTTTCCCAATTTTTTTTTTTTTTTTTTTTTTTTTTTTTGAAATTTCTCATTTATATATAGCTATCCATCTTCTGGAAAAAAATTAAGTATGTCAGACTCCCCAAAATACGAAAATTGAAAGGAAAGGGTTCAAAATATATTGAAAGATTTCACCCGGTGAAAACATTTTTGACTGTTAAATACATGACTTTTTACCAATTTTAAATTATTTTGGCAGCAATCTTAACACGCACACCCTTTAGTTATACATCTATCAAAAGGTAAGGAAATACTCTACCTATATCTATTAAATTCATTAAAATTGTACTCAGGATTCAAAAGTTATAGGCAGATTTCTGGTGGTGGCAGCATTTTTAACTCTTGAATAATATGACATTTTACCAGTTTTAAATTATTTTGGCAGCCATCATGATACGCAAGCTTTAAAATTATGTATCAATGAAGAGGTAAATATTTACTCTATCTACTGCTATTTTATTCATTAAAATCATAAGCAGGGTTCAAAAGCTATAGCTAAATAAAAACAAAAGTTTTACCAACAAAAATTCGTTTTGAGCAGAAACGACATAAGTCCAGCGACTTTAAAGTCTTAAAAACCAGCTAAGACTTGAAAAAAAGTTTATATTTTTAAGGTTTTTAAATGCGTCTTTAGCTAGATTATAACTCAGCTTACTCTAAATTTGAAGTGTTGTGGAGTTTTAACATAAAAAACAGTTTTTTGTTGCTTCTGAAAAGTTAGTGCTCATAGACTTATGTTGTTTCTGAAATAAACGATTCAAATGTGGCATTCTTTTATTTTAGACGCTTTGAAAATCGCGTTCTCTAAAACAGTTTTTGGAGCCTTGGGAGGGCTTAATCGCTTAATTTTAGCACAGGAATGGTGAAATATTTTAATAATACATACACTAGATATCCAAAAAATTAATCCTGAAATGATTCAGCATGAAGTTTTCTTAAAAAAATTTGCAACTTTTTTTTCAAATAAGATAATCTTACTACCAAAAGAGTTAAAAAAAATAATATTCCTTAGAAAGTAGTGCCATAAATAATGAGACAGTTTGTTTGAAATCAAGAAGAAGAACTGACTTCAAAAAATTTTATAACTTTTTTCCAGATTTTTGTTATTTTTTAGTTCATTTTCTTACTAGACCCAATGCTCGGATATATTAAGATTAAATAAAGAAAAACTAAAACAACTTAAAGAAAAACTAAAATCTTAGAGTTATATTTTTCAATTTGGCCCAATTACTATAACAACTAAAACAGAAAATGATGTTCATGATAAATTCCAGTTTATTTACGAAACCCAATGGAATAAGAAATTTTAAGTTAAAAACAATGGAAAAACATGAATGAACAGAGTTATTCACAGTTCATTATTAAAATAACACTGGTCGGGAAAAAAACAAAAAAAAAGTCGGGAGCAAGAACTCTGTAAGGTGGTTTTAATTAACTTGAGCGTGATGAATTCAAAACTGTTCACAGATTTATTCTATCACGTTTAGTTTTTGAGCTCTACTTATCACTTTTTCGCTATAAGCTCTCAAAAACTAATTTTGAATTAAATGCTTTTTTAATATTTGGTCTAAAATATATACATATTTTTCCGTATTATTTTGCTTTTGTTTATATCTAATTCAGTAGTCAAAAACTGAAATTTACTTTAAATCTACTTCAAAAAAAAAAACATTAGTTACGTTAACCACTAAGATTTTGAGATATAATAAATTTATCTTTTAGAAAAAAATGATTTTGTAAAAAGAATAAACATATTTAAGATGATAAAATATAGCTATTTGAAATTGCATAAGTAGTGTTTTGCAAAAAAAAAATTTAACAGTAATGTCATTCGACGTCAAAAGTCCAATAAAAAACCCGTTTTTGACCTGTTAATATTCAACTAATTCAAAAATGTAACGTGCCAGTGATATTTTGACTTCGGATTCGGAATCAGCACATAAAAATTTTTTAGAAAAGTATGGTTTGGTTCAAGCTCTATTTTCAGAGCCGACCAGTGTAATCAAAAATTCCAGAGATCAGAAATAAATCTCAACCTTTTGAAAGGTTCCTTAATAACTCTTATTTGTAGCCATTTTCAATAAAGGTCATAAAATAACCTTTTTTTTTAAAAAAAGAAAAATTTCGGTCAAGGTCTGAGAGAAACCTTTATTTTGTATTTTTTTATGTTTCGGTCAACCAGTGAAATTTATCGCTGAGAGAAAAAAATAAATCTCATCTGCAAATGTATCAATTATTAAGGACATGGGAGTGGTGCCATATGAAAGCTTATATTCTCAGCTACCCGATAGTGGTATAATCGGGTTTTGGATTTTTTTCAAAATTCCGAGAAAATCGCGTTAGCTTGTGTCATGGGCCTACGCTTTGCACATTTTCAGATTTTTAAAAAATCATCTTCCATGTTAAACCGCCACATCATGCTTATTTTTTCAGAAACGGGCTTAACTTTTTGTTTACCTTTAAGTTCTCCCGGTTTGAGAACGCGTGCACCTACAGGGATGGGAGTTGTACCCAAATGTAGGTTAGAGTCCCCGCCTTTTGGCATCAAAAAAAAATTTTTCATTTTTTATTTCAAAATTCCGAGATTTAGCCGTTTGAAGTTGGGCGGGCGAAAACGCTTCTGGAAGCTAAACGCTTTGACCTAGATATTAGAACATATCGGTCTCCTGAAATATTCGAAATTGCATTGGTTGTGCTTGTCGTCCCAGCGACTCAAATCACAGTGGAAAACACATTTTCGTCTTTAGATTTTACTTTATACGAAAAGAGATATAATCTTGGGTCTAAAGAACTTTGAGAGTCTATTTAGTTTATACATTATTTAATACATAAACTTAGAAAAAACATCCTCTTCATATTTATTTTTGCAATATAAAGACATTCTTGACATATTCGACATTTTCCTTTGAAGTGACCATTTTTGATTTATTTTCAGCGAAAACGGTTAAAGGTTGACCTTTTCCATTTATTTTTTTCTAAAAATCTCAACCATTGAGGGATATTTAAAAAAATAAAAAAATAAATCTCAACCGATAACCTTTATTTTTGATTTTTTTAAATAAATCTCAAACCTTAACCGAAACTATTTAAAGTAATGTGGTAACTCTCAGAGAGAAACCGATTGAAAATAAAAGTTGACTGTTATTTCTGGTCTCTGAAAAATTCTCATCTTATGATTTATAATTTTTCTATATTAGGGAAAGGATCTTTTTATATTATGGAAAAAACCATAACGCAAGCTAATACAGAAAAAGCTTGAGAACGTTGTGATTCTACAAATTTGGAATTTGCATTTGTTTCTCCAAGCTTCTGATGCCAAATGAGGCCATAAAGTTAATAGTTCTGCGCTATTCTTCAATAAAAAAAAAATTAATATTCAACCACTGAGCTCTAGTAATTTTCTCTTATGAGTCTTATGAGTTTAAATTTAATTTGGGACTATCGTGGAACCAGTTTTGTTGTGATAAATGCAAACGAATTTGGGCAATTTTGAGTGAGCCACGAACTCTTATTGAAAAATGGGGCATTCAGAATAATAAATTATCCAACTGATTGCGAAGTGGACTTGACTCATTTTATTATTCTGAACGCCTCAAATATAAAATAATATAATCATTAAGATCAGTCAAATTCTGGGAACGACCAACTTTTTTTTTATAATAAAATACAATAAAAAATCAAAGAAAACCACATTGATTTAACTGTTTTTAAGATTGATCTAGCCATACAAATTTTAAATTCATAAATCATTTAGATTTTTTCCAAGTGAACATTTGCTCTTCCGCTCAATCTTCAAAAAAATTTAGAGCCAGCGAAATCTTGCAACATGCAGTTAGTTTTAAAACCCTTTTTCACAAAGTTATGCTTGAAAAAATCGGATAAAATAATTTTAATTTTTATCAACACAATTTTACTTGATGTTGAACACATTTAAGGATCGCAGAGAGAGCATTTTTAGCGCCACATTGTAAAGGTCTTACATTTCACCAATTAACTTGAAAAAAAATCTCTTTATTTTACAGTACAACAGTTACAAGGATCTCTGTTAAAAATCTTACTGGTCAAATCGAAATTTAAGACCATCATGATTAATTTCACTTAATCTTGCGTCTTTATCTAGTTGGTAAGAAAAATTAAATTTCCATGAAAATGCATTCAAATATTTAAAAAAAATTTATTCATTAACGTCTTAATTTAATTAAAAAAATCGTTAAATATTAACCTTCAATATTGAAATGTAAAAAACAAATATCAGATCCAATATTGCCACGCCCAATCTCTATATTCTTACTATCCAAAGCCACTTAAAACAAATTTTGAAAAAATAAAAAAAAAAAACATCCTGTTGCCGAGATTAAATTTTTAAACAAGTCTCATTAAAAATTTAATTCAATTTTCTACACTTCCATTTCATACCAAAAAAAAATCATGTTTTTCTTTAAAGATACGCACAACACTCTCAAATATAGCAAAAACCCATTACATTTCATTGCTTTTTGTAAATGAATTTCACTAACTTGAGTGAAACGAAAAAAGGAGGAAAAAAAACAAAAAACTTTATCTACTAAAAGCCACTTAGTGTCATCGTCCAGAAAATCGGATTAACATTTTAGAAATTTGGTCTTCCTTTCTTGAGTAGCTTAGATAGCTTTGCTATTATACGAAAGTCAAAGAATGATCATCAAAAATCCAGTAGAACCTAATCGAGTTACAAAATTTCTAATTAAATCAAACAACATAGAATTTATAGAAGGTCCTTTTCCTTCCCCCCTTTGAAATATGAAACTAGATTTTAATAGAGAAAAGGAGTAAGTTTTTTAGAGAGATTCCTCTCTTGGTGATTATTTTAAATTAATTATTTAAAATTAAGAAAGAGTTTAAATTTAAAAATAAATTTAAAAAAAATTAATTTAAATTTAAAAACATTTTAAATAAATTTAAAATTAAATTTTACCTTATTTTTGCAACTCCTCCAGTCTAAATCGAAAAAGTGTCTTACGATTTCCACAAATTGCGAGTTCAAATTTTCATAACTACACAAATTTTATTTTTTGTTTAAAAATTATTTTTTATATATTTTTTTTTTTAATTTTAAAATTATTTTAATTTTTATTTAAAAAATTTAAACACAAACCACAAAATTTTATTCAAAATGAAAATTACACAAATTTCAAACTTTCCATACGGTAGGAAAGAAAATTTAAAATTTACAAAAAATTGTTTAAGTTTTAAATTGTGTGCTGGAAAAAGTCGTTGGACTATTTCTGGGCTAAAAACACCTTAACAATCACACCAACGCTCTAACAATGGTTTCGAAAAGAAAAAAAATCACTATGTCCCACATTTGAGTAAAAAAAAAAAAAAAAAAACTTAAAGTAGAAATTTACTTCAGGACAATCAACTCAATCTCAATCCAAATATCCTTTTTTTTTGCCTATGTCCACATCATAACACTTAAAAAAATATATACAAACACCACCACTAGAAGCAGTAGCAACACACAATTTTTTTTTTTTCTTAAATCAAGAACAAGAGTTTTAGAAACCAGATAGGAGCAACGAAATCCTTTTTTTTTTTGTTCTGAATTTAATCGAAAGCAAATACGACCACTCCAGACGAGTTACTCTGTTCAACTGAATTTACCCATTTTAGGAAAAGCTTCTTTAACACCAACCATTCGACTGCTATCGTATTACAGACAGACAAGAAGTAGTTGCTCCTGGCAGCTAGGCAATATTTGTACATGGCATCACAGAGCCAGCAGGAGCAGCAGCAATCACGAAAGGAACAAAAAAAACGAACACAAAAGGACGAACCCAGGGAGAGCAATTGAATGGCAATGTACTTCTACATGGGAAGAATTCGGAATGGAACACCACCCATTTTGATGGGGCCACCCATTAGCAGCCAAAAACCCATCACCAATCGGCAATCACCCCCCATCGACATCGGCGACGTCGGTCGACGACGACGAGTCGGTATTTTGATCGTCGCCAATTCGTATAGACAACTCTGCTCAAAGGTTTTTGGTATATATTATGGCGAAAAAGGACATTTTTTGGGGGAACCAAACCGAAATGGTATCATTTGATCCAATCTTTATTTGCGCTCTCTCTCTCTCTCATTTTTCTGTGTCTCTCAATTTTTAACAAAACACTTCCGTCCGTAAAAACTTGTCTATGCAGAGAAGGGGAGATATTAAATTTGGCTAATAATACAAAATACAACAACAAAGAATGGGGCTCATCCCTTCACAAAAGGACGAAAATTAACTGATTTCCCCTCTTTTATTGTTGCCAAGTATATTTCCCCTCGAACTGTTATATCCAACCAATTCAGTAATGGAATCCACCCCCCCCCCCCCTTTTTTTGGGGGTGAACTTTTCTGTTTTGAATGCATCACCCTTGAGGAAAAACCAGGTCGCGCCAAAATAACCAAGTGAGCACACACACACACACTTGAGGACGATAGAGCCGCTCATCCCTTTGGTAGTTCGATGATAAAACAATCAAACCTCATCTGGCGTAGAGAAAAAGGACTTTGCATGTGTGTGCTTTTGTGCATGGTGATGGTGCATTCATTCATACAAGGATAATATGCGACTGACTTAATGTTGATATGTATATTTTTGTATGTGTTTGGCTGTTGAATAAAAAGCTCAAACGTTAAATGTCCTTAGAGCTTAGGGACATTCTATTTTGGGGGAGTAAATAATCCTGATTTAACATTTTGCTTTCGCTCTTTTGTGTGATATCCTTTATTTTTTTTTTGCTTTTATTTTTTTATAAGTACTTTTATTTATTTTTTTATTTTTTTGTGCAAGCAAAGGATATACCGCGTGCCGTCAATGCCGAAGGCTAGTTTATTATTTTTGGTCAAGTAAATGTGGGTGGGATGAAATGGTGGGTATAAGTTAAGAGTGGTTTATGGAAATATTTTTTTTTTAATTTTTAAAATTGCGTGTTGTTTTGGAAGGAAGTAAGTATTAAAGCGGCACGTGTGAAACATGCTTATAAAAAGGATTGTTTGAAAAAATATTTGAATACATGTAGAAAATCCTTTCACCGGATGTGTAAGTGTGAAAGTTTTTAATATAATATAATCTTTCATCCAGGTATATATTTCTTTTTGTTTATCCTCAGTATTAATGTAATAATCATAATAATAAATAATTGTTTTTGGAAAATTCTAACACTTGCTTTAAATTGAGTTAGTATGTACTTGGAAGAACATTGAATAGCCAATATAAATCTTATTTCAAAAATCACTGCATTTCTTGAAATTATTATCCTTTTGTTTTTGCAAATTTCAATTCTGACAGTACATTTCAGTTACAATCAAAAGATCAATCAAAACATGATTCAGTTCCAGGAGAAGGTTTAACAACTTGAATAACTTGAATTATAGAAAGCAATTATAGAAGTTTGCTTTTGAAAAAAATCGTTCAGATAGTGTTCATTTTAGTTAATACTATTGATTGGATTTTCAATATATCTAGCATCATTTTCATCAAGAGCGACAAAATTCATTACCCACCGTGAGTGAAAAATGCTAAAATTCGGTAAAGTCAAGAATATTCAATTTATTATAGAGGTGGGAAATTCGAGACCTAAATTATAAAAAAAAACAGCTTTCTTTAATAAGTTTGCTATAACTATCATTTGTCTGTTAATAAACTGGCATTTTTATAATTTTGGTAATTTTTTTTGCTTAAAGTTTCACTTTAAATTCTACATAAAATAAAAAAAAATATGAGAAAAAAAATTCACTCTTTACAACCAATTTGTTTTTTTTTACCGACTTTCAAAGGAGGTACCTCGGCGGTAAAAAACAAATTGGCTGTTACGAGTCAATTTGTTTTCTCATATTTTTTTGTCTGTATTTTTATTTTTTTTTTTTGTTTAATGTTTGTTACCTCATAACTTTGGACTAAGTGAACCAATTTTGATAATTCTTTTTGTATTGGAAAGCTTGTTTTTTTTTTTTGATAAAAATGATTATTCATATTTTTCTTATTTAAATAATCTGAATTAAATTTTTGTTTGAAAATTGTATGCCCTGCCTTTTTTTCTAATTATTGCTTTAGAAATACATACAATTTCATATGCTTATATTTTATTGGTTCAAATTTTCTTTATAGGCTTTTATATCGTAATTTTTTAAATTAGACAAATTGAATATTCTTGACTTCACCAAATTTTAGCATTTTTCACTCAAGGTGGGTGATACCCATAAATTTATAAAACAAAAATGCATAGTAAGAATAAAACCATATTTAATGTCAAAAATTAAGGGATATAAAATGTCTCAATGAAATAGGCATTTTAAGCTTTGAGTTGAAAACTCTTTTCGCTAGAGCCTAGTATGCAAATCAACCTAAATTTTAGCTCCCATTCAAAATTTTCTCTTATCAAAAATCTTATGATCAACTGAAAAACTTCTATTTTCGAAATAGTCCCCAGTGCCGTTGTATTGAATTTTTGTCCCTTTCCACGAAATTGACGTTATTTAAAAAAAGTTATTTTTTCCAAAAATTAATTTTTAAGTGCTTTAATCACTAAAGAACTATCAGATATAGATCGAAAAATAGAACCGTCATAAAAAGAATTCAGTGGAATTTTAATTCCAATTTCGTTTCACTTATTTTCTAGCTAGAAAGAGAATGAGACGGTGAAAATATTAACAAAGAAACAAAATAACTTTGAAAAAAAAACTTAATTTTATTGGTTTGTAATGACCCCTAGTCCAATATTTAGCAATCTTAAATTTTAAAAGAATTGTAAGATCCATAAAGTAACATACTATACGTCATGAAGAAAATAAACGCCTATGAGGAAAAAAACATCGTCAAATCAGTACCAAAGTAGCCAACTGTTTGATACAAAGAGTGATTCGTTCTTAAAGTACAAAATTCTACTTTAATTAGGCTGAAGTTTTCTAATTTAAACAAAATGTAGCTTCTATGAAGATTCTATTGAACTTGAAGCCAAATCGTATTTAATTTTTAAAACAAACTTCAATATCATTAGTCCTATTAGAGAGGCCCACTTAAAAGTTATATGTGATTTAATGTTAACAAAGGTTAGGTTTACATATTTTTTTTTCTTATTTCTGTTTCAATAATTTTATGAAAACAAAAAACTTTCTTTCCAAATTCAAAACTCGCCTACTCTCAAAAAAAAAATTCCAAATTATTTAATATTCATAAAGTCGTGATATTTCGATTGACTAGATATTCAAGGAGTATTGGTACCTTACCAACACTAAATAAATTTCCATCTCGATGACAACGTCATGAACAAAAATAATAACAACATCAATGTGATGATGATGGTAGAAGAGAAATATATGAAAGCAAGGACATCATCAGAATTGACAGAAATTGATTCCTTTTGGAATTCTATGAATATCAAAAAGCCTTGTCACCAGCTCCTCCTGTATATTAACAAATAATATACCAGGTAGATGCTAGTCTATGTAAAATTAAAGACCATAAAATTTATTTGCAATTCATATTTTAAAGTCTCTTACACAAAATTTAAAGCATTTTAAATGGTCTCTTAAATAGGAAATTATGTATATAGCTCATGGGTAATAAAAGGGATGAAAATTGCATATATTCAAATTCACATGTTGCAGTGAATTTATAATGTTTTGGTTTATAAAGGAGGCAATTGCAACAAAAACAACAACAAATTTAAATGACGCTTGATTAGTTCGAGAAATCAATATAATTCAGCCGGTGGCCATCTATTAGAATTATTTGAACTAAAGTGATTTGTTTTGTCTGCTGTATTAATTTGCAATAGGCATAAATGGCAAGTTATCAAGCTATGTTTTGTTAAGACTGATGATTACTCTCTGTTTGAGGCATTTTAGTTATAGTACAGGAAAGTTAGTAAAAAAACAGGCATTTTGTGGAACGAAATACAGGACGGCTGAATTTTTCAAATCTGAAAGAGGGGTATTAGAAAAGCTTAAGTCCTGGTTTTCGGGACGCCACCCCCCTGGCGAAATCCGCCATTTTGGAAAACGCGAATCGCTCTGTATCTCCAAAACTATGGATCCCATACAAATGGTTATCAGACCAAAGTTATTGGAAATTTAATTATCTTTTTCTTTGTAGTACATTATTTTTCTGAGCGGGCAATAGTTTTGAGGTTATGTTATTTTAATTTATTTTTTTTTCGGTTTTTTAAAGATTTTATCATTCCCGGTATCAGTTACATAATTTTTTAAACAGTAAAAGTTATAGACCATCAAATTTCTAATAATTTGGTATATTTTTGAAAGTCATGCGATGTATAAGTCGAAAGTTATTGATCTGAAAACTATAAGCTAAGTGCAGGAAAGTTAGTAAAAAAAACAAGTATTTTGTGGAACGAAATACAGGACGGCTGATTTTTTCAAATCTGAAAGAAGGGTATTAAAAAAACTTAAGTCCTGGTTTTCGGAACGCCAACCACCTGGCGAAATCCACCATTTTGAAAAACGTGAATTGGTCTATATCTACTATACTTTTGGCTTGACCGAATAAGTTACTTAACCGAAGTTGTAGGTAATATAAATATCTTTCCTTGTGCATGCACTCTTTTTTAGCGAGGACAACGCTTTTGAGGTTATGTTGTTTTATTTTCTATTTATTCGTTTTTTTTTTTTTTAACTTTTCCCAGTCTCTGTGATAGAAACATAAGCACCATTAAAGTTCTATAACATCAAATTTCTATTAATTTGGTATACTTATATGACTTTTAACACCAAAGATAAGGAACTTTAAGAGCAATCTATCTCAATATTTTCAAAAAATGTACCCACTAATATATTTTTGCATAAGGTATGAAAAAAGGCTAAATCGTGTACGTTATGTAAAAACAAGAAAAATATGATATTAGAGGGATTTATTAAGGTGGGTAATGGTAAGACTTACAATATTGTGGTACACATATTTTGTTTTAAGTCAAACATCCAACTTTTATATTTCTATCATAGAGAGTCTTTTTGAGGTAAGTACTGAAAATTTAAATTGATGACAAAATTTTTCTTTTTTAGTAAAACTAAGCAAATTTAGCATCTGAATTACGTGTAGCAACACTACCTTTAATTTAATATATAAAAAGTGAAAATAACCCGATTTGTTTGGGAGCTAGAGCTAATTTTCTTGGAAAAACAGTGAAAAAACAGAGATTTTTGATACTTTGAGCGAGTGTCGGCACCATTTAGAGTTATCCAATCGAGCTGAAATTTTGGCTATCTAAAAATCTGCAAAGGCGGAACATTTTATGGGGTTCCCCCGATTAAATTTCGAAAATCGATTTCTTGCGGTCACTCTAATAGAGACTGAGAAAAATTACAAAAAAAAAAACGAAAAAATAAAAAAATAAAACAACATAACCTCAAATGTGTTGTTTTCGCTGAAAAACAGTGAATGCACAAGGAAAGATATTTATATTACCTACAACTTCGGTTAAGTAACTTATTCGCTCAAGCCAATAGTATAGTAGATATAGACCAATTCACGTTTTTCAAAATGGTGGATTTCACCAGGTGGTTGGCGTTCCGAAAACCAGGACTTAAGTTTTTTTAATACCCTTCTTTCAGATTTGAAAAAATCAGCCGTCCTGTATTTCGTTCCACAAAATACTTGTTTTTTTTTACTAACTTTCCTGCACTTAGCTTATAGTTTTCAGATCAATAACTTTCGACTTATACATCGCATGACTTTCAAAAATATACCAAATTATTAGAAATTTGATGGTCTATAACTTTTACTGTTTAAAAAATTATGTAACTGATACCGGGAATGATAAAATCTTTAAAAAACCGAAAAAAAAATAAATTAAAATAACATAACCTCAAAACTATTGCCCGCTCAGAAAAATAATGTACTACAAAGAAAAAGATAATTAAATTTCCAATAACTTTGGTCTGATAACCATTTGTATGGGATCCATAGTTTTGGAGATACAGAGCGATTCGCGTTTTCCAAAATGGCGGATTTCGCCAGGGGGGTGGCGTCCCGAAAACCAGGACTTAAGCTTTTCTAATACCCCTCTTTCAGAATTGAAAAATTCAGCCGTCCTGTATTTCGTTCCACGAAAAAGTCTATCTTTCCTGTACTATTATGATTTGAACTTAAATTATATAAATGAGGAATTTAAGTCTCGTGATGATGACAAAGTTGATAATCGGTCGTCATTAAAGTAAAAGTTAACAGAGTAAGAACGTTGAGAGGTTAAATGTTTGTCTCTTATGAAATTCGGTTTGGAATTACTTGGAAGTACCTACTTGGACGCAATTATTGAGAGCAAGGTTTACTTGAATTCTAACAAAGCCCAGATAATAGGATGAAAGAACTCGTTAGTCTAAAACAATGGGTGCATTGATACACAAAAATTTAAGGAGCGATTTCTGGAAATATTCATAAAAATAGTCTCTTCGTTAAGCGCCTATCTACAATGTTAATGTCACTTCTTAAATCATTGATAGGTAATGCAAATTTTAGGATAACATTTTTTTTTTTTTAACTTTAACCAAAAATCACCCCTTAAGTTTTTCTTGAAGGGATATCCTGCTATGTAGTTCACAGATTATATTCTATATTTTGAAAGTTGCCCCTACAATTTTGTAAAGATAAAAAATAATTAAACTAATAGAAATGTAAAAAAAATAAACATTAAAATAATTCACTGTGGCGTATACGTACTATTTTTTTGTATTTTTATTTAAATTTTATTTCAATGCATTTTAATGATGAAAACTTACTTATGAATTTATTTCAGGCAGAATGCAGTATAAAGAAGCATTGATTGTACGTCTTTAACGATAAAAAGTGACAACCCTATTTTTAATCTTCAATTTCTATTAAAAATGTCCTTTTTTATGATACCTGATGATTGGATAGAGAATTTATCTAACAAATAATTCTAGTTCAGAAAAACAAAACAACAATCTTTCAATCATCATTTTCTCTAGCATCAAAAAAAAGAGTAAAATTTATAACACAAAGGCACTACTCTGCTTCATTCTTGAAATTTAATAGCTATATCATTTATGAAGTTTTTGTAAAGGAAAAACTTTCAAACCATATTCACAGCGTAACCAACGAAACATTAAAAATTTAATAACTCTCAAGTCAAACTATACTAAACATTATTACGAGAAATAATCTACTCAGCAGCGCTAAAGCTTCCTTCTATTTATGGTTGGAACTTGGAGAGGAGGTTGTTGGATGGTTTTACATGAAAACACACAAAAAAAACATACGAAAGAACACCATGACGACCATAACAATTTATTTCGCGCTGAAAGCGACTAAAAAGAATCACACTGCCATACACACACATTCATATGCACGCAACAAACAAACATACAAAAAAAAAACCTGCATGTAAGAATACACCACAGGGAATACAGGAGGATAATAAGTCCTTAAACAATAAGTGTTTTCAAAAGTTAAAATTTAATTCGTGTCACCACCAGTAGCACGGCTGTTGCGACTAAAACTTTTGCTTGCCTCAACTCGAATTGGCTCTTTCCACTCTTCATAGCCTTTCACCGTCATAGGAGCAGGAATAAAGGACCTTTTTTTTTGGTGTAATTTATTGTGAAGGATGGTCTTTTACTTTATTTTTGTGTTTTCACTGAAATATAATTTTATTATTTTTTTTTCCCCAGTTGGTTCAAGCAACACATGCCATCACGGACAGGAGCCGCATATATTTGCGGTTAGACACCCCAGCCATCATATACGCACCGCACCGCACAAAAAAGAGGCAGGCAATGCCAACAGGCTATATACGCAAGAGGATGCCAACCACAATACCAAACTCAAAATGCAGTAAATCCTTAAATCGAATATTGATTTGAATGGGAAGTTGGCCATAAATCTGCCCGACGAACAATTAATTTATTGAAAAATAAAAATTAAAAAAATTACAACAAAAACCACTTGAGAGTGACTTTTAACTGATTATTGTTTTTTTTTTTTTTTTGAGCCAACTCGGCGAACATTTATCATCGCTGCTGTCATAAGCGCCTTATGCGTACTTAGATGCGGCTCCCCTTGCTTCTCCAAATAGTCAACCTTTGATGAAATGACATTGGGATAAATCTATCAAAAAGGATCACGACCTGATGAATTTTATAAGCCATGTGGCATGTGACACTCGATGGGTTCATAAACCATTTTTTGGGATTGAATGTTCTTTTAAAGCTGTTGCCGGTGCCATTGCCGCCGTCGTTTGATATGTGAAAAGCTTCAATCCTGATGAGCCACCGTGACATGTTGAGGTTTTTTAACCAGGACAAGCTGTCCGAGAAACAGTGGAACATATAAAATGAAAATTAGTTAAAAATGAATGAAATGAAATGAATGAAATGAATGAAATGAATGAAATGAATGAAATGAATGAAATGAATGAAATGAATGAAATGAATGAAATGAATGAAATGAATGAAATGAATGAAATGAATGAAATGAATGAAATGAATGAAATGAATGAAATGAATGAAATGAATGAAATGAATGAAATGAATGAAATGAATGAAATGAATGAAATGAATGAAATGAATGAAATGAATGAAATGAATGAAATGAATGAAATGAATGAAATGAATGAAATGAATGAAATGAATGAAATGAATGAAATGAATGAAATGAATGAAATGAATGAAATGAATGAAATGAATGAAATGAATGAAATGAATGAAATGAATGAAATGAATGAAATGAATGAAATGAATGAAATGAATGAAATGAATGAAATGAATGAAATGAATGAAATGAATGAAATGAATGAAATGAATGAAATGAATGAAATGAATGAAATGAATGAAATGAATGAAATGAATGAAATGAATGAAATGAATGAAATGAATGAAATGAATGAAATGAATGAAATGAATGAAATGAATGAAATGAATGAAATGAATGAAATGAATGAAATGAATGAAATGAATGAAATGAATGAAATGAATGAAATGAATGAAATGAATGAAATGAATGAAATGAATGAAATGAATGAAATGAATGAAATGAATGAAATGAATGAAATGAATGAAATGAATGAAATGAATGAAATGAATGAAATGAATGAAATGAATGAAATGAATGAAATGAATGAAATGAATGAAATGAATGAAATGAATGAAATGAATGAAATGAATGAAATGAATGAAATGAATGAAATGAATGAAATGAATGAAATGAATGAAATGAATGAAATGAATGAAATGAATGAAATGAATGAAATGAATGAAATGAATGAAATGAATGAAATGAATGAAATGAATGAAATGAATGAAATGAATGAAATGAATGAAATGAATGAAATGAATGAAATGAATGAAATGAATGAAATGAATGAAATGAATGAAATGAATGAAATGAATGAAATGAATGAAATGAATGAAATGAATGAAATGAATGAAATGAATGAAATGAATGAAATGAATGAAATGAATGAAATGAATGAAATGAATGAAATGAATGAAATGAATGCAATGAATGCAATGAATGCAATGAATGCAATGAATGCAATGAATGCAATGAATGCAATGAATGCAATGAATGCAATGAATGCAATGAATGCAATGAATGCAATGAATGCAATGAATGCAATGAATGCAATGAATGAAATGAATGAAATTAATGAAATTAATGAAATGAATGATATGAATGAAATTAATGAAATGAATGAAATTAATTTTTTGGGATTGAATGTTCTTTTAAAGCTGTTGCCGGTGCCATTGCCGCCGTCGTTTGATATGTGAAAAGCTTCAATCCTGATGAGCCACCGTGACATGTTGAGGTTTTTTAACCAGGACAAGCTGTCCGAGAAACAGTGGAACATATAAAATGAAAATTAGTTAAAAATGAATGAAATGAAATGAATGAAATGAATGAAATGAATGAAATGAATGAAATGAATGAAATGAATGAAATGAATGAAATGAATGAAATGAATGAAATGAATGAAATGAATGAAATGAATGAAATGAATGAAATTAATGAAATGAATGAAATGAATGCAATGAATGCAATGAATGCAATGAATGCAATGAATGCAATGAATGAAATTAATGAAATTAATGAAATGAATGATATGAATGAAATTAATGAAATGAATGAAATTAATGAAATTAATGAAATTAATGAAATGAATGAAATGATAGATATCTTATTGCATTTTTTTTTTTAATTTTTATTTTTCCGTTACAAAAAAGTAATCTCACACCACTGTAAGCCAGTAAAGTCCCTGTAGCACCTATGTATTCTCTTGCTGTTTTTTCATTTTTTTTTTTTTCAGAATTTATCCAACATATGCAATCATATTCACGCTGACAATCAATTAAAAGGCAATCGATTCAGTTTTAACAATTAAAATTACATAAATTACGAAAGTGATTATCTTGTACATTTGTCTTGTGCATGTCGTGTGTCCGTCTGTCGTGTCTGTCTGTTCTGTGGCTGAACGGAAATGTGTCCTTTTATATAGCACGAAAGAGTGTGAGAGAATGGTTTCATGAAACTCATTTCAATTTATTGTTTTAACAATTTTTTTTTTTAAATTTTTTCGTTTTCAACGAATTACTTTGTAGCAACAAACAAAATGAGCACAGAGAAAATATTTTATCACTTTAAAATTAAATTAAAGTGATGGATGTGTGTATTGTTAACAACATGAAGGCCTATCGAGGTAAAGTTTGAAAAGTCCAGCCATGAAAGCTTATACTTACTCTTGTAAACCGAAAAAGTATAGGGTCGTAAAAATTGGTATATAAATGATGGCGCTATTATATGATGGACATCATCATGGAAATGGTTGGTTGAGCTGTGTATACGCTGCGCTGGCTGACTGTTTGTTATGTGTATTGTGCAATGAATTATGAGCGCACGATCTCTTTTTACAGATAATGAACACTTTTTTAATTGATACAAAAACGAGAGGACGAACAGATATAAAAAAATTAAATTTTTATTTTTTTTCTTGAATACTTATTTTGTTTTACAGGCACGATAAATTTAATAAAAAATAAAATGCAAGTCAAGTCATAAAATTGTAATTTTGGGCAACAAAGATGGAAGAACATAAAACATATTAATTAAGTACTTGGTAATTCAACATTTAACCCTTTTGAACCCAAGCTATGAAAATCAATATTTAAAAATGTTTTTTTTTAGTATTATCGTGTCAAAAACATCACAACTAAGTAATATTTTCCAAAATAATAAATAACAAAACTAATGTGTTACTCTCATGTTACATATAAGTAACATGCACTGCCTATGACCACCAAAAAAAGTCGGACAACTGAGAAAATAACTTAGGTAATGTCTTCTAAGCCAAAAAACAAAACACTTTCTGGATTAACATTTTGTATATCTTTTTTTTTTTCAAAATTATGACCATATATTGAAAAAAATGTTTACAAAAACAAAATGTGAATTTTAGTCCCTTTTTCGATAAAAAAAAACATTAAAAGTATGATGAAAGAAAAAATGCACAAAAAGTTAACTTGTGATAATTATCAAAAATTTTATTGGGTCAGTGTGGCGTATGTGAAATATTTTTACTTGTGGTATAGATACTAGGGTGGGTCAAAAAAATCGAAATTTTTTTTTTTGATTTGGTACTCCGAAAAATCGATTGCTAGACCCCTCTAGAATATACACACCAAATATGAGCTCTTTATATTAATGGGAAGGTCCTCCGCTTTGCAATTTTCCATTTTTACATCAAGCTTCTACTAAAAAAAAATAATTTTTTTATTAATTGACTTTTTAGCAAATTTCTTTTCATATTCTTGTAGGAAATTGAACGCTCTACAAAAAAGGCCTTATAAACTTTTTTCGTTTATCTAACCGTTGAATAGATATTTGAGGTCAAAAAATCGAGAAAATCTTTAGAAATTCGTTTTTTGTTCTTAATTTTGTAACAAATTGAAAAATTATAATGATCAAACGCGCAAGACATATTCTTGTTGGAAATTGATTGCTCCACAAAAAAGGTCTTAATAACTTTTTTCATTAATCTAACCATTCTAAAGATATTCGAGGTCAAAGTTAAAAAAAAATATAAAAACATTTTATATTTTTAAAAAATTTCTAATTCACTGAAACTTCATTATTTTCAAATTAGCAAGATATATTCTTGTAGGGGCTTAAACGTTCTACAAAAAATTCCTTGGAATGAAATTGATTGCTTTAACCGTTTAGAAGATATTCGTATCCAAACCAATGCTCACTGATTTCAATAGTTTTCTTATGACCCGTATGCATTGCGATTTGGATACGAATATCTTCTAAACGGTTAAAGCAATCAATTTCATTCCAAGGAATTTTTTGTAGAACGTTTAAGCCCCTACAAGAATATATCTTGCTAATTTGAAAATAATGAAGTTTCAGTGAATTAGAAATTTTTTAAAAATATAAAATGTTTTTATATTTTTTTTTAACTTTGACCTCGAATATCTTTAGAATGGTTAGATTAATGAAAAAAGTTATTAAGACCTTTTTTGTGGAACAATCAATTTCCAACAAGAATATGTCTTGCGCGTTTGATCATTATAATTTTTCAATTTGTTACAAAATTAAGAACAAAAAACGAATTTCTAAAGATTTTCTCGATTTTTTGACCTCAAATATCTATTCAACGGTTAGATAAACGAAAAAAGTTTATAAGGCCTTTTTTGTAGAGCGTTCAATTTCCTACAAGAATATGAAAAGAAATTTGCTAAAAAGTCAATTAATAAAAAAATTATTTTTTTTTAGTAGAAGCTTGATGTAAAAATGGAAAATTGCAAAGCGGAGGACCTTCCCATTAATATAAAGAGCTCATATTTGGTGTGTATATTCTAGAGGGGTCTAGCAATCGATTTTTCGGAGTACCAAATCAAAAAAAAAAATTTCGATTTTTTTGACCCACCCTAATAGATACATAATATAGAGCAAATAAAAAAATAGAACTTGAGATGACAATCCAGACATGAAATAACAATGATAAAAAATACCAAAAAAAATTAACTTTCAAATTCCGTCTGTCAGGAGATTAGTTGGTCTGTAAAAGGATCTCCAGGAGGATATAGTCCCTTGTGAAAAAGAATTTTTAGAAAATTGGTAGCCTATAAATTAACGACAAATCCATCCGGTATTAATTTTACCATTAAAATAAAAACTGTTTGCCACACATAAAAATTAACTCAAATAATTTAATTAAATACAAAAAAAAAAGTACTTTAAATTAAATTATTCACATCAAAATATATAAAGCTAATTGCTCATTTTATTTATGTATTTATTTTTTCAATTTTAGTTTTTACACTAACATAGTTTCAAAAATTATGAAAAAAAAAAAAGTTCAAAACAAATGGGTGCTACTCCTCCAATTCTTTATTATATTAAAGTTTTTTTTTTTATTAACATAACCTCAAAAAATATAAATAAAACCATATGCCTTAGCCCTCCGTCCTATTGTCCACATACACCAAGAGTAGTAGTAGTAGCTAGTAGCTGAGCGAGCTTATGGTTTAAATTCAGCTTCAGCCTATATATTTTTTTTTATTTCTCCACAGATTCGAAAGAGAAAAAAAAAAGAGAAAGAGCAACAAAAAATAGCGAGAAATGTGTATAAATTTTAAAATTCATAAGGAACACTGAAAAATATTTTTAAATTATGCACTTCCGTAATTTCATATAACAAAAACGGTGGTGGTGCGTTTTTTTTTTTTTTTTTTTTTCTAGTACTGCATTCGGTTCTCTGGCTCTCTGCTCTATGTCCTCTTGGATGAAACTTCTGATGTGCTGGCTGCTTCCATAGTCCTGTGTCAGAATTTCATATTTTTTTTTTTTTTGTGTTTACTCGCAGTTCGGCCTGTTTTTTTATTCGGCGTTTTTTTAGGTTCGTATTTTTTTGTGTATTTGTTGTTGTTGTTGTTTTTTGTAGTTTGTACCTTTTTTTTTTTGTTCTTTTGTATTTATTCAAATTAATTCATCTGGTGAAACACCAAAACCCACCCACTCACGCCGCTACCACCCAACTTGGTTACCCACACTCTGGTTGGTTATGCTGGTTGCAAGGCGGTGCACCAAGCCGCCCGCCCCCGCCACCAAAGCTAACCAAGCAAAATTAGTGCATTCTATGTTTTTGTATAGGGAATTTCCAAGTGCATGACATCGATATAAAGCTAAAACAGGATTCACTAGAGCGAAGAACATTTAAATTAACGTCCTCGAAATGAGGGTGCACCACGGCTATTAAGGGTCTTTTACTCTGAGAACCCTGATCTACGTGTCGGTCGTCTTCCAGACATTTAAGGTCTAACAAAGCGAACGTGTGTGTGCGTGCGAAATATCCGATTCTTTGCCATCAACGTTGTTGACGGTCGGACCTAGGTCGTCGTTGTAGTCTAGCCGCACTTCCTAGCATTGAATCATCACGGTATAAAGTCCTTGACGGTTGAAATTCTGACTTGGCAGAAAAAAAAAAAACATACAGTTTTTTAACTTTTTTTTAGTTAGGGTTTTTTTTTTTAGTTAGGGCTTTTTGCTGCACGTCCTTGTGCATAGTGTATGGAAGGAATATGTAGACACATAAAATTTGCATAAATGTTAAAAATCGGTATAGAGAGGAAGGATTGTTATTGTTTGTTATTGTTGTTATATTGTCAGTGTTATTATGTTGTTTTGGCTTAGATGGCTAATATGGTGATGGTTCTGAAATCCTTATATTCGACGTATAGCTTGTCCAAGAGAGTCTCAATTTGGTTTGTTTTTGTGTGTAACGAAAAGAGTTTTGTTGTTTGTTGAATTGTAGATATTTATGTTCAGCTGTCTGGATTTTGTCCTTATACCGAGTATAAGTGAGAGTTAAAAGGAAAATGCTTATATTATATGGGGCGAAATTTATGTATCGCATTTTATTTTATTATATTTTATGTTGTTGTTATGTTTATTTGCCAAGGGCGTAAAGGAGTATGGGGGAAATATGGCAATGGCAATGGGAAGAAAAATTCACTTTTCCACATATATCCGGTTGGCGTTTAAGTAATGAATGTTGTTATATTACAAAATGATACGATACAATAGGACACCCACCATCAGAGCAATAACAGGCAGCATAACGTAAAATTTAGTAACGTTGTCATGGTTAGTATAGAAATATTTGATATTCAACTGATATTAGGTGTTGTAGATTTCAAAGCTTGGAAATTCTAAAAATGTTTTCATTTTTGAACACCAAACAATTTTTTTTTTTTGTTCTTGAAATTGTAATAGCTAAGTAAAACTTGAGACACATGATTGAAATGAACAAATTTTTGAAATATGGAACAGTTATTTGAATATTATGTTAATGAAGATGGATACCTCGTGTATTACATGCGTTACAGTAAATATGTAAGTTGTTATCAAAGATTTACATAGAAGTTTTGAATTTGACAAAATAGGTTAATCGAGATTATTTTCATTGGTCAGAAACTTAAGTTGAATTGCCAATAAGTTTTTCACTTTTACTGTTTGTGAAACAACTTTATTTGTTCTCTTATAATTTTTATATTCATTAAGAGGCCTCCGGACAAAATTTTGAGAAAAACGAGAAATTTGTGAAAATTTCTGCACATTTTGTGAGGTCCACAGAACACTTATTGCAAAAAACTAATTTGCTAATGAAAGATTGACATTTAATCTAAAATATGGTCTAGCCACATTTTTATTTTTTTAAATTTTGTTCATACCTTATTTTAATATTTCAGTAACAGTTTTTGCAAAGTAGTCCAAAATAACTTTTTTTCTTCCATAGTTTATGAGAAACTGAAGTGGAAAACACATATGATATATATGTCAATTTAAAGATAATGAATAAAATTAGAATATGGTCTGAGCAGATTTTTCATTATTGGCCCTATTTTTTTTTATTATTTTGTTCAAACTTTTGTCCGGATGCCTCTTAAGGAATTGAACTGAACTTGAGTATGAAAATACTTTTAAAACTATTTTTGATCATTTTTCGGAAATTCTTTATTTTACAATTTCTTTAATGTGGGAATCAACTTTTCGTTTACAAAACGAAGAACTAAGAACTGCAGGACTTTGGAAACTTAGAAGCCACAAGACTGAGGCAACATCGAAAATTGCATCATTATGAATTGTGATTGGCTTTCCAAAAAAGTAATATTCAAAAAGGTGATATTTGTTTGTAGTTTTTTTTTTTTCATAAGTATGGTAACTTTTTTCATAACATTTTGTTAAATTTACTCGGACAAATGTAATGGTACACTGAGAGAAAAAATAAATTGAAGTTGAAACGTCTTTGTTTCAAAGTTGAACTACTTTGATTTATGTGACTTTAAGATACGAAACCATCAAAAATTAACCTTTTTTCCACGTTGATTTTAAAATGTTCATCTTCAACGCAAAATCAATCCGAATAATAGTTAAATCAATGTGGTTTTCATTGATTTCACGTTGTTTTATGGTGGCTTTTCCCTAGTGTATCCTGTTAAGGCTATAGCAAGCCTTACTTCTGTAACGCACAAAAAATGATGAATAAATACTCTAATTTTGTTGTCTTATTTTTCGCAGTGTTTAATTAAGCTTTTGCATGTTTTTTTTTATTAAAACAAAAAAAAACTGAAGAAACACTTGCAAAACCAATACAAATTTTTAAGAAAAGTTTAAGTCCATTACTTTGACGGTTAAGAAAAAAATTATTTTAAAAATTTTAGCTAGTTAAATACTTATTACGATAACCAAAATCGGCATTGCCATATTTTTAATTTAGTTTAAGGTGACTACAAATTTTTGGGAAAAAATACTGAATTTCGAATTTTTTTCATATTTTAAAAAGCTTCTGGCGTACAAAATTAAGACTTTCCCAAATAATTTGGTTTTTGAAATCTGCAATTATTAGCCAAACGAAAATGTTCAAAAATTTAAGTTTTTCAAAATTTCTTCATTAGCTTAAGCGAACTAGAAGGTCAAAAATTAACAAATAAGCACTTTTCTTAATTTCATCTGTAACTTAAGTTTTTTTTTTATAGGTATCTTAACAACAAAAAAATTGTTGTAACTATGAAAACGAAGTTATGGGACCTTCAAATTCCTAAACTTAATTGTTTTATTTTTTCAGGTTTTTTTCACGTCAATTTCAAAGACTAAAATTTTCTGATTCCACCGCAAAGTTAGTGTCCCCTAAAGTAAGGTTCGTAATTGTTTATCTGTGAGACTAAATTAGGTTTTTGGTGAATTTTTAAAGTTTGTGATAAAATCAAAGAAACTAAACTAATAGCGTAGATTGTTTAGCCAATTAAGTTTTTTTTTTCCAAAAGATTAATACTTAAATATGTATTCTTGAGCTAATATTACCAAATTTTGATGTAAAACTATTTAAATCAATTAAAACAAAACTATTTATTATGTCTTTTAGTCGAAAATGTACAAACTAAAGTTTTCAGAAAGTTGAACAAAAAAACATTGATATTCTTACCCTTTTTTCTGTAAATTATACCTAAAAACTGTTTGTTTGGTTATAATTTTATTAAAACATTAACTGTCTATCATTTGAGCCTTAAACCATCTCGATAAACACAATAGTTTTGACTATATTAGGCTTTTGAAAGCCTGAGAAAAATACCTATTTAAGCTTCATTATTAAATGAAACCAGAAGTTTTTTTGAGTTATAGTTGATCGAAATTCAAATTTGTTTTTTTTTTTGTATTGTGAATATATTTGGTAGCAGAAATTTTCGGACCCAAGTCTTGAAACAAGGTTTCATTTTGAATATATGAGTTTTTAGTGAATAGGTATTTAGGAAAAAATGCAAATGAAATTTTGCCGAAAACAAATTCATTTCAATAAATTTCATCCAAATTCACCGAGTAAGAAATCAATGAAAATGCTTTTTTTAACTGAAAACCAAAAGTTTTATATAGGTTTGGTAGCACAATTATTTTGTTATAGATGAAAATAGGAACTTTTGATAAAAATGTTAGGTTTAGAAACATCAGAAGGGATTTCTCAATTTTTTTTTTTTTTGTGAAAATTTAGGAAACTATAAAAAATTGCTTAAGGCACAACAAAATGACGGTTTCAGAATACAGAATTCAGGATACCCTGAGATGGCAATGCCTTACGGTTCTACTGCACACATCGCTAGTTGAACGAAAATCAATGAAACTGATATATCATCCAATTTATTAGTTCAACACTATTGTTAACCTATCTCTAAATGTATTTTTTTTATTATTATCAACAAAAATTAATTACATTCAATCTCATTTAAGAAAGTACTTTCTTCAGAATAACAATCGAACTTCGAGCTGTGCGGACGTGTTTCCTTGAGTCTCTCTCGATCTTATTTGCTTGCCTATTTTATTTGCTTAAATGAATGTAATTTTACAAAGTACAATTTAACTCAACCCTTGCCAACAATGAGTTCTGTATGCGGAAAGTGTGCTGTTTTGCTAAACAATAGTGAATCTCTTTTGTGCGGTATATGCGGTACCCCTTTTCACTTAAAATGCACTCTGCTAGCAAATAATGAAATTAAAATCTTAAAATCTAGCTCAACCATGTTCTGGAAATGTGTAAATTGTTGCAAAATTGATATACAATCCTTGTTCAATAAGCTAAATGACTGTGTCGCGCTCTTACATAGTTCTAAAACCCAACAAATAAGTTCTCGCAATGTAAATACTGCAAAGAAAAACAAAATAGATAATAAGAACTTAGATGTAAGCAGAGATGTGCGAATGTCTACGAAAGGTCAACGACTTCCAAAAGCGAATTTGCCTCTTTCAAAATCAACATTAACTACCAATAAGTCTCATTCTTCTTTAACACCTAATCGCCTCTCGATCTCGACTAGGAGTACAAAGAACACTCCCCAATCCTCCCCAGCTTCCACTTCGTCCAACTCGAAAAACAACAATAAGCCTCTAATAATACTTACCGAAAATAAAAATATGCAACAACAACTCAATGCACATTCCTCTTCGCCAATTGCCTCTCACTCTACACATGAGGAGCATAAAGAAGAAGCTATCGTGCTAATAAACGACGACGACGATGACAACGATGCTGCAAGCTCTGTTGCGTTGAATGGAATTAATTCTACCTCTCTTATAATTCACAGAGATGATCTAGTAATGAATTCTGATTCGAAAGCCGTCAATTTTGTTATTGCTAATAAGACTGTGGATGCGGGTGTAATAAACGAAATCCGTGAGGAAACAGGTACTGAGAGTGGAGTGGATCAGCATTTAAATAAAGAAACTGCTGATTCTGAGCGTGTGTGTGTGGATGATGATGGCTCTGAAGAAATCAATGCTGTTGATGGTTGTAGACTAGATGATAAATTACCTAAGCCTAAATCACCTTTTGTACCTCAAGCTATGAGTAACATTTTAAAGGCTGGTTTAAATATGGATGAGAATGATCTTAGAAAAAATGTTTTCTGTAGAATGAGATGGTTTCATATATCCAGTTTCAGGAAGGAAACAACAACCGAAAACATTACATCTTTTATTCAATCGAAAACCCAAATCGATGCATCCTTTTTCCATTGTTATAAGTTAGTTATGCACAATTGTGACGAGGATAAGTTAAAATTCGTTAATTTTAAAATTGGTACTCCATTGGAATATGCTAAGTCGATTTTTAACTCTGAGCTCTGGCCCAAGGGGATTCGCATTCGCCCGTTTAATTATAGACCAAAAAACGATGCGCCACCGGAAGCTCATATAAAGAGTTAGCTCATGAATTAACAAATATTTCCGATGCTGATGTTGCTGCTGATGTTGTTGTTGCCGATGCTGTTGATGTTATTGTTGCTGTTGATGTAAATGTCAATAATTCTGATGTTGATAATATTGTCTCTGATGTTCCTGCTGCTGATGCTATTATTGTTGCCAATAAAGACAACTCTCTTGTTAATTATGATGTTATTGCTGTTGATGCCGAAAATGCTGTTGATGCTGATTATGCTGTTGTTGCTGATGTTGCTGTTGATGTTGCTGTTGATGTTGATGCTAATGTTGATGTACAGAGTAATAGATCACTCGGTATATATTATCAAAATGCTGGTGGAGTAAGAACTAAATTAAATGATTTGTATTTGTATTTTGCTTCGCATGATTATCAAATAATAGTATTAGTTGAAACCTGGCTTAATGATAGTCACCTCACTACAGAGTTATTCGATTGTAATCAATATGCCATTTATCGAAAAGACCGTTGTTCATTAAAAACTGGTTGTAATCGGGGTGGTGGGATTATTATTGCCGTTCGGGCCAGTTTTATATCTAATCAAATTGAGTTGTTATCGAATCAAAATATTGAAAACTTTTATGATATTGATCAAATAATTGTTAAAGTAAACATAAGAAAAAATATAAACTTATATATCTCTGCAAGCTACATCCCACCTGGAAGCCCCGTAGATTTATATAACTTTCATTTGGAAAATTGTCGGTCTTTGTTATCATCCATGAATTCTAGTGATCATTTTATTTGTCTAGGAGATTACAATATTGGAAATGTAAATTGGAAATTTGATGCTGATGAAAAATGTTTAATTCCTTTTGATGTAAACACTGAAATTGAAAGTTTAGTAATTGATTTTTATAGTCAGTTTAACTTATTGCAACTTAATAATATACCAAACTTATTAAATCGTATATTGGATTTAGTATTCGTTGATAATGAATTAGAAGCAAAAATCGATAAAGTTGACTGTCCTGCAGTTGAAAATTCACAGCATCATTTTTGCCTACTAATAGAGTGTAAGATCTTAGTTTATATACCAATTAGTAAAGAAAATGTAAAGTTTTACGATTACAAGCATGGTAACTTTGATGCAATGAATGCTTATTTAAGCTCTATACCATGGGAAATTATTCTAAAGAGTCAAGATCTGACTCAAGCGTTTATGACTTTTAAATCTTACCTGAAACAGGCATCTGACATTTTTATTCCTAAGAAAATAAGCAAAAAGAATTCCAACCCACCATGGTTCAACAATAGGTTGTGTAATCTTAAAAATATGAAAAATAAGGCATATAAACGATTTAAGAAAGATCCTAAAAACTTAATACACAGTCAGAGCTATCTAAAAATTCAAAAATCGTTTGATGTTTTGAATAAATTTTTATATAATAAATTTGTAACAACTGCTGAATCTAAAGTCAAAAAAGATAGCAAGAGTTTTTGGAATTTTATCAACTCCAAAAGAAAATCGACTGGAATACCAAATTGTATGGAGTTTTCCGGTGCGATATCTAGTGATTTGCCAACCATATGCAATCTTTTCGCTGATTATTTCGAATCGGTTTATTCAGCTACTGCTCCTATTAAGCTGCCTGATTTTTCTCCCACTAATGTGGTTGATTTAGGGATTATTCAGTTAAGTTTATCAGAAGTATTAGAAGCGTTGAATGAGATTGATGAAAATAAAGGTGTAGGCCCAGATTCCATATCTCCTAAGGTCATTCGTAAATGTGCAACATCCCTTGCGCTGCCCTTATGGTTCATTTTCAATACATCTTTAAGAACAGGTCAATTTATAGATGAGTGGAAAACATCTTACATAACTCCGATTTTCAAATCTGGACCAAAACAAAAAATTATTAACTATCGTCCGATATGTAAACTGTCCATTATTCCTAAAACATTTGAAAAAATTGTATGTGTTAAACTAAATTCTATCACCAAACAACTCATCTGTGATTATCAACATGGTTTTGTGTCGGGGAGATCTACGTCAACAAATCTCATTATCTTATGTGATTCAGTGCTCAGGGGATTTGAAAATGGGCTTCAGACCGATATCGTTTTTACAGATTTTGCCAAAGCATTCGATAGGGTCAATCATGAAATCCTGATATACAAACTGTCCAAGCTTGGTTTCCATTCCGCATTTTTGAATTGGATATGTTCCTATCTCACTAATCGGATCCAGTTTGTAAGGGTGAATGAATCTGTTTCAAAATCTATAAAAGTAACCTCGGGTGTGCCTCAAGGCAGCCACATCGGTCCTTTATTGTTCAACCTCTTCATTAATGATATTCCAGACATCTTTGAGTTTTCCAATTGCTTATTATATGCCGACGATATCAAAATATTCAAAACTATAAAATCTCCAATAGATTGTTACTTGTTGCAAGAAGATTTATCTAGTCTAGCGTTATGGTGCAGTAATAATCTTCTTTTTTTGAATGTCTCTAAATGTCAAACCTTTATATGTACAAGAAAAAACGTTCCATTTGAATATGATTATGCTATAAATAATATTATATTAGAAAAAGTGTGTCAAAAAAAAGATTTGGGAATAATTTTAGATCAGCGGTTCTCATTTACCTATCACTTTGATTATATGGTAAACAAAGCGTATAAGATGTTGGGATTTTTGAAAAGAAACACTAAAGAGTTCTCGGATTCTTTTGCACTTAGATCTCTTTATATAGCCTTTGTTAGGTCAACTCTGGAGTACTGTTGCGTGGTTTGGAATCCATACTATGATTCTCATTCGCATAGGATTGAAAGAATTCAAAAAAGTTTTACTAGATACTGTTTTTATAAATTAAATTGGAATATTGTAAAGCCCCAATATAATGTTAGATGTCTGCTCTTTGGTATGCAATCGCTTGAGATCAGAAGGAGATATTTTTCAATTATGTTGGTAAAAGATTTAATCAATAGCCACATTAGCTGTCCCTATTTACTCGAGCGAATTAACTTTTACTTTCCTTGCAGGAGCCTTCGTGTAGGTTTTCACCTCACGGAGACCTTTTCAAGGTATAATTATGGAAGAAATGAACCAATTAATCGTTGCATCAGAGAAACCAATGTTGTTATTGATCTCATTGACATTTGTATGCAATGCTCTAGAGATACGTTTAAAAAGAATCTTATGTCGATATTAATGTTATATTAGTTATTTGTTATATTTTATTTTTGTTTTTATATTTTGATATTTTAATTGTTTGCTATTTATTATGTATCTGTATATATTTTTTTATTTATTTACTTTAATCCTCTATATTATTATTATTATTTTAACTTAATGTAATCTAAAAGAGATATTCTCAAATTGATGAAATAAACTAAACTAAATAACTATAATAAACAACAAAATAAAAAAGTTGGGTAGAAACAAAAAAATCACCCTTGGTATCCCCTAATTTATGCCCATCAAGTTACTTCCTTATACATATATATTTTACCCAAAGAACAAGCTTACAACGTGACTATCTCTGCATATTTCACGCAACGATAAAAAGGATTGCAACACCGCATCAACATAATCAGCCAGCAACAAGAATATCTACCTACTACAACAGCAACAACTACCACTCTCCTTCACAACCAAAACAACATACACAAGCTGCTATATTCCACCCCCATAACATAATAGGCTTGCAAAATATGTACCTACATACATAACAGTCTGAATATTATGGAGAGACCCACCAACCACCACCCCTCATCACATTATTTTCAACTGCAAACAGGAAACAAAACGTCCTTCATTTGCACTGCACCGCACTGTTACCGTTACCATTACCAAACCCCAACCATCGTCGTGTACTGCCGTAGTAAACTTGTATGCCATAATAAAATATCTGACAGAACGTTCTGCCATTGCCTGTGCCACCCCCTCTCAATTCAATCCACACGCCAACCTTGTTTCAATCTCTGCACAAGGACTATTTTCTACTACTATAAATGGAGTATTACAACAACTACAACTTGCCAGCCTATCTTCAACCAAAAACATTGACTACATACCTTCCTGTGGAATATAGATGATACCTATAGTAGACGACCCTCTCGATTGCAACATCCATGTGCTAGGTCATGCCACACCAACTAACCAGCCCGTCCGTCACTCCGCGCTGTTCTACTCTTCTTGTTCCTACTTTAACCGTGTCGTCCAGCCATGCCAACCACCACCAATCTGGCTCGGCTCAACTCGACTCGTCTGTCTGGCCTTCGTGCGACAATTTTCGGATTCCACACCACCCCCAACCCCCAAAAACAACCACCAACCCCATCTACATACTATATACATGTCATGCATACACGCCTTCCTGAACTATTAAATTTACGTGTTTTATTACCTACTTATATCACCACGTTTTGGCGAAAAAAAAAAAGGACAAACTTTAAAATATCCTTAATGGCGTTGCCTAGAAAATTCTTGTCGAACTACAACTAGACACCAAAAAAAAAAAACAGGACCAAAAAAGAGTAATATAAGTTGCAAATGAAATTGTTAAAAAATATTTCTTTCCTGTGGGTGTTATAGGTGGTATGGTGGACGGATAGTCAACTGCAGGACAGGCATATTTAGTCCTTGTCGTTCTCTATGATGGTAGACTGGACAAAATATACACACAATGATAGAAAAAGTCAACGAAAATACTTCAACTTATTGGCGGAAAATAATTAATTTTACCCTTGCCCAGGCACAGGCACATAATATCAAGCAAATTTGAAGAGTTCTGGTAATTATACCGAGGCCGGCATCGGAGCCATATTCAGTCAAACTGAAATGATCTTCGATACAGATGGCGCGCTCATGTCAAGTCAACCTCGTAAATAGTCTTTTCACAGACGCACAAGGACATTCACGTAAACGAAAAAAAAAAAAAAAACAAAATTGTAGGTACCTACGGTTGGGACTGGCCTAGCGAAAATTTTTATTTTTTAAATAAAATTGTGAAGGGGACTATTAAGTTGTAGGGACTTGCTTTCCAGTGAACGTCAATTTAATTAAAATTTTAAGGGTCGATATCACAAATAATAAATAAATCAATAGGGTTGGCAACGCGAGTGCTTTGACATTAAGCTGTGTTTAGTAAAGGTCCAATTTAATTTCAATAATTAGCAGATTTTTAATAAGAAATAAAATACAAATTTAACAAAATCAAAAACTTATAAAGCCACGTATAGTTTGCATTTGAAATAATAGGTGAGTCAATTGCACAATTTTATAAAATTCAAAAATTAAAATGCCCGGCGGCTTGCAACGAACTCCTGTCAAAACTAACCAAGAAAATATGGCGGAATTATCATCTACGGCAAAGAGACATAGAAAATGTATCGATACTTCTAACGATGGTAATGTTTTTGGCAATCAAATAGTAATCCAGAGCTCCGAAAGGAGTGCAGATGTTGGGAGTATGACGGTTCTTGAACTTAAGTCCCTAATGGTAAGCTCAATTTCCGAGCTATTAGACGAGAGACTTCGAAATTTGCCTACTAAAGCTGACATTGAAGGCATTCACGATAAAGTACAAACGTTGCATCAAACAAATTGTGCATTGCAAACCCAATTAAATCAAATGGCTAATCGATGTAGTTCATTGGAAAAACAGATAGAATATCTGGAGAAGAAGTCAACTGAAAAGAATATTGTTGTTCATTTGCCAACTAACATTGATGAGAACCCGGCAGATAAAGCCAAAGAACTGTGCTTGGAATTGCTCCAAACAAGTAATCCAGCTGTAATCTCTGGTGTAAGAGCGTTGCGTTCGAGAAACAATAGGATTGCAAATGTGATTATTGAGGTGCACGACAAAGAAGATGTTGGTCGAGTTCTAACTGCTGCCAACAAGCTGAGACAAACAGGTATTTCGATGCACAGGGACTATCCAGCTGCCAGCAGGGTGAGGAGGAGACGGCTACTTAGATTAAAATCCGAAATTACAAAGAAAAGCAACATTAAAACACAGATGAAAGGAAATTCTTTACAAGTTGGGGAGAACATATTTTATTTTAATATAAATAACAAATTTATGTGTGATGATGATGGCGCCATGATGAAACTTCAAAAACTTCTGGGTGACAGTCTTTTTATGACATTGACAGCTGAGGTAGAAAATGATTGTACTAGATTAAATCTTGAAGGCGCGAACACAAGCGGATTGCAAGCTGCGGATGCAGAGTGGGGTCTTAGGCCCAGTAACAATCAACACTATTTTTAATGAAAATGCCGTCTGCCCCATTAGTTATAGTAGAAAAACTTCTTGTAAAAAAAGTAATGTAGAAAAATTTAAAATATTATCTTATAATGTATCAGGCCTTAGTAATAAGTCTCTTTTTGTAGATTTCTATAATTTTGTCAATAATTTTGAGTTTATTTTTTTGTACGAAACATTTTTAACTGAACAAAATTATTCTTTATGTGAAAATAAACTAATTAACAATGAATTCGTCTGGATTCCTGCAACGAGAACTCATTCAATGGGAAGAGCTAGCGGAGGTTGTTATTTTGGTTATAAAAAGAACATTCAAAATATTAAATGTGAATTTAGAACTTATACAGGAATTACCTATCTTAGTATGCAATTCGATAAAAAAAGTTTTTGGATATTGCCCACGTATATAAATTGTACATCCTGGGATTCAGATTTTGAGAAACTTCAGGAGATGCTTTCCACGAAGAGAAACTCAAACGTAATTGTTATTGGGGATATGAATGCAAGAATAGGAGAGGAGCAAGGTACGGAAAATATGTTGATTGGAACTACAAGAAAGTCTAAAGACAAAATGTGCAACCCAAGGGGTAAAAAATTACTAGAATTGTGCAACTCTTTTGGCTTGAGAATTCAAAATGGAACTAGTAATATGGACGAAAATGGAGACTTTACCTTTGTGGGACGGCAAGGAACATCTGTTATAGATTTCAGTCTAATTGGTGGAGATTGGAAGTCTTACGTCACAGACTTTGAAATTGGACAGTTACCCTATTCCGATCACCTTCCAATAATTGTTTCTTTCCAACTTGATAATTTTATAAGCGAGGATGAACGAAGTATGACGTTACTTCCTAAACTAGCGTGGTCAGAGACAAAACGAAACAATTATCGAGAAAACTTAGAAAACTTGCTAAGAAATCAAGAAATAGCCAACTTTGATCAACTGGAAAATATGATTAAAACAGCTTATCCTTTTTCGACCCAGAAGAGAAAAGGTACCAAGCAATTTGTCGAACCATGGTTTGATAGCGAGTGCCTAAATACAAGACAAAAATCATTTTCGTGGTTGCGAATTTTCCAGCGCAACAGTAGTAATTTCAACAAAAAACAATACATGGAAGCAAACAAGCTGTTTAAAGAGCTATGTAAACACAAAAAGAAAAAATATTTTGAAATGCAAGCCCAAAAACTGGCGACCTGCAGAAATTCGGCTGAATTTTGGCAATTGGCATGGAAACTTAACGGTGTACAATTCACAATTGGTCGACACCTTAATTCTGATGTTTTATCGCGGCACTTCAATATGCTTCTTAATCCAGTTATGAACCGGGTTGTCATCCATTATGCTGCTCCAGGAATCGAAAATCAAATCCTTGATCAACGAATAACTCCGGATGAGGTGAAACTGGCAGCTGAGGGCCTTAAAGATAGAAAAGCACCGGGGTCTGATAGAATACCAGCCGAATTTTATAAGTATGCGAATATCGATCTTTTTGAAAGTTTAGCTCTCTTGTTTAATAATGTTTTTGAAACAGGCGTGATACCTCTTCAGTTCAAGGAAGCACTAATTTTTCCTATTTACAAGAAAGGATGTGCATCGGATCCAGCAAACTATCGTGGAATTTCGTTTCTTAATGCATCATACAAAATATTTACCGCAATAATGCAACGAAGACTGTCAACATGGATAACCGAAAACAAACAATTAAAAGAATTTCAAGCCGGGTTTAGACAAGGGTATTCAACTGTTGATCATATATTTGTGCTGCGGAGTATTGCAGATTCATTCTTAGACCAAGACAAAAAACTCTACGTGTTCTTCATTGACTTCAAAGCTGCGTTCGACACTGTGGATCGTAAATCGCTAATCTATAAGCTGTTCGAAAAAGGAATGTCTCTGAAATTTGTCAGGCTAATTGAAAATTTATATGAAGACACTCGAGCTGCTGTGTGGAATGGTGAAGATAAGTCTGATTGGTTCCAATTTGCATCAGGGGTTAGGCAAGGTTGCACACTAAGTCCGCTTTTATTTGCAATATTCATAGAGGATCTAATCGACTGGTTGCCCGGAGGTATTGTTTATGCGGGGACGCTGATTAAAGCTCTGCTATTTGCAGACGACATTGTGCTGCTCGCATATACTCCTGAATCACTTCAACTAATGATTAATCGGATTCACGAATATTCCAAACGTTGGGGATTAATTGTCAATTTAGAGAAGTCGAAAGTGATGATCTTCAAAAAATATGGAGGGCGAAATTGCGCAAACGAAAAGTGGAAATTCAATGGAGAATTGATTGAAGTGGTCAAAGAGTTTAAGTACTTAGGAGTTACCTTCACGAAGAACTTAAGTATGGAGAAACACTTTAGTGAAAAGCTCAATAAAGCGAAAATGGCGATAAACCTCACATGGAAAAGATGTTTCATGAACAAATCTGTGGCTCATAGTAGCAAATACAAAATTTTTGAAACGGTAGCAGAATCCATTATGCTTTACGCTGCACAAACTTGGGGAAGCAAATATTATGAGATTGTTGAAAAGCTATTGCGCTTCTACATTAAACGAGCATTCTATTTGCCGGCCAACACACCGAACTATGTCATAATGCTTGAAACGGGAATTTCTCCACTTTTTGTGAAAACATTAAAACTGCAAGTGGATTATATAATAAGAAACTTAAATTTGGCAGACTATCGTTTACCCAAAATAGCAGCTCTTAAGGCTATCAATTCAAGGAGTGGATGGTACCGCGAATGGCTTGATTTGGCAGAAAATTGTGGAATTAATTTGGTTTGCAATGTTGAGGACCTTTCCAAACTAAAAAAGGACATGTATCAAATTATTTCCAAGGTAGATGAAGCAGCTAGAACCAAGTACATGGATGAAGCTTCAAACTCCTTACATCGTACGGTCTACTGCCAGCTTAACCACAATTTGCAGCAGTCAAACTACTTCCGGGATGAGCTTAGTGTCAGGGAAATTTCAATGATGGTCAGACTACGAGCTGAAATTCTAAACCTTAACTACATACCTCACAGAGCAGATCTTCCAGTCATATGCAATATATGCAACAGGATGGAGAGGGAAGACGTTGTGCATTTCTTGGGAAAGTGTCCTACTCTAAGAGAAACGAGAAGATGTATTTTTGGAAAAGATTTTCTAGCCACTGAGGAAGTCATATTCGAATTAAATCAAATGAATGTTTCAAAACTGTATCAGTTCTGTACAATTGCTTTAAGGTATCGAAATAGAATCTTACAAGGACTTTTTTGATGAATCACTTTTTTTTTCTTATTATTATGTGATAATTGTTAATAAAAAAAAAAAAAATAGATAAATAAAATAAATTAAAAATAGCTAATTGTAAAATTAAAAGTTAAATGTAAAAAATAAATAATATTGTAAAAGTATATAAATAGTCAATTCGGCAGACGGCAGATAGCCATGTCTAAATGATTTTGTTTTATATTAAAATGTTATATTAATTTTATTAATTATTATGAATAAAATCAATTCTAATCTAATCTAATCTAAAAAAATAAATCAATAACTAATGTGAGTTCAAAACACACGTAAACACACGTTTTCGAAAAACTTACTTTCAAAAAAAAATTCGCAAAATGAATTCAAAAATATATCTTTCAAACAAAATTACATATATTTTACGAACAGTATCGAAAACTCTCATTTTTCAAAAGTTAAGTCTGAAAACCATCAAATTAAAAAAAAATTACAAATGTGGGGCTTACATTTTTCAAACGTGGTTTTGACAATAATTTTTGTGTGTAAAGTTGCAAATAAAATGTTACTTTTGCCTGCCTGCGACATTTGAAAGAACATTTTTATACAGAAAGTATGAAAATACCTGTAGTTAAATAACTTTGCAAAATTTTTCAAAAAAACACTTTTTGGATTTTTTAAAAATATAATAGGTACAAACATTTTTTAACCAATTTTTTAAAAAGAGCGGTTGATGAGTTTTTTTTTTTAAATTTCGTTTTGTAGTTGGTATTTATTTATATTTTCTGAAAATTAACGTACCAACTTTTTTTGAAAAATTTTATAAAAAATGGACTAAACAGAGTTCAAATATTATTAATCGTGGTTTTCAATAGTTGTCAGTCTATTTTTTTTGTTTTTTGTTTTTCAAAGATCTATTCACAAAATATGAAAAAATCTATTTTTCTGAAAAATGTTTAATTGTAATTTAATATTTAAAGAAATATGTACATTAGGGTGTCCGTTATTTCCTAAAGTGATGTTTTCGGGGGAGACACCCCCAGATCGAAAGTTTAGGGCCTAAATAAGGGAAATTTAGCAAAAAAAAATTTTTTAGAGGTCATTAACCCGTGCCTCTAAGGTCATACTTTCCTAATACAAATTTGTATGGGAAATTTTTAACTCATACATAAAATTTTTTTTCTCTCGAGTTAAATTATCTATTTTTAAAATGTTTGTTGATTCTGGTTGGAAAATAGTTCCTTTAAAAGATTACATTCAAAAAAAAATTTTTATATTTTATTTCGGTTTTTGAAATTATTAGCTGTTTTCGTAGTTTTTGCTTTTACCTATCATATAATTTTAAATGCAGTTTTATTGGTTTTTAATTCTTTTCAAATATTGCATTCAAAAATTTGTGTATAAATCAAAAATTTTAATTTTTTAAATTTCTATTGTGTTGACGAAAATGATTGAAATTTCGCACACATATAGTCGTAGTCATGGTCTGTCATTACTCTTTATCTAATATTCTTCTATCTATTAAAGAAAAAAAAGTAAAAAAAAATGATGAAAATCGGTTAAAAACGGCAAAAAAAAAACCTGTTTTTTAAAAACTTATTTTTCTCCGTATTCAGTCAAAACTCTTTTAACGATTCCAATTTTTTGTACATGCGCATTTATCAGCCCTACATGTCCCATATAACTTGAGATTTTTTGAACGCTCCAAAAAAAAGCTAATAATCAAAAACTACCCAAAAATACCCCTAAAAAAGTAGGTTTTTTTCAAAAATTCATATTTCGAAACGCAGAGTGTTGGAAAAAAATCCGTATGAGACTCCTAATTTTTTTTTCCCTTATCTTTCACCTGGCACCTTTAGAATTGTCAAAAAAAATTTCCCCTACCCATAATCAACATTTTGTCATACCCACAACACCTGATCAACGTTCAAACAAAACGTTATAGCGGAGTTCCAGAATTTTTTAGAATTTTTTTTCTTAAATGCAGTTATCCTTAAATCAGTCTCCTCTATCTATAACAAAAAGAATCAACTCTCTACGACCACGCGTTAAGATTTTAGCGCAAATTTCATCTTTCCGTTTTACCCCTGTTTACCCTATTAAATGACGGTATTTTTAAAAATCCTTCATTTGGATTAGGCCTTAGATTATTATCTTTCAAATAAGCTTTAGAAGATTTTTGTATCTCTAATAGTTTATTTTTAATTTTGAATTTAAATTTTTGCCGCACTGCGAAAGTGCGACAGTGTAACGCTAGAAAATGGCGTCACTTTTTTGTGGTGGCTGCCATGGTTCATCGATTTATAAGACGTTATCACGTCAAAAAATGTTTCCATAATTTTCATTAAATTTCGGGAAGAATATTAATTTTAAAGTGTTACAATTTGACCGAAGACACGCCGATTTTATAAAAAATTTGGAATAGTCCTTGTTCCCTTATACCTACCGAATAGCAAACCACTACACGAAGTGGCTTAATGAAATATGCAATATTTTTCTAAGAAATCAATGATACAAAAAACTATATCTTCTTAATGAAATAACCCATACAAAAAAAAAACAATTTTTAACTTCCATTCATTCACTAAGAAGAAGATTATTTTTTAATCTGTAGATTAAATGTAAAAATATAAAATCAACATGTCTCATGATAATTTATTTAACTACATATTTTCAAAAGAAATTCTGATGTAAGTAATTGAAACAATTTGTCTTTCTCCTCAATTTGTTGGAAAACAATTTTGCCTAACAGTTTTCTGAAAACAAACTAAAATTTATTGATCTCAAATATTTTTTTCAAACAAAAAAAATGTTACGCATACGCCACCGGGCACCTTCACAAAACACTTTTATAGGTAAGAAGAAAACTAAAATACCCAAAATTGTTGGACTGCAAAGCTATTATAAATTTTATAGAAAATATGTTGTTTTTTACAAATATAACTAATTTACATCCTTTTTTTAGAAAACGTTGACAATAAAATTTAAATAATAAAAAGTCCTACTGACAATCGAAAATTTTTTTAAGACCCAATATAACATTATTAAAGATTTATTTATTTTTGTTTTTTTTATGAAATTATGGTATCTGTACCAATATTAAAAGCAAAAAAGAATAACACACTGGCCCGGTCGAACGGACAATTTTCTTTCGGTCAAAAAAATGAGGAAATAAAATAAAAATAATAAGAGTAACAGTAAACGTTTCATAGAGTAACTTGCAAAATCAGCAACTTGCAATATAGCATCAGAGCAAGCAGAGCATCATCCTTTGGGGATCGCTAATGAGCTTTCAATTTTTATTTTTTTTTTTTCGTTTTCATTAAAAAATTAAATTATATAAATGTGTGTATGAATGTGCCATAAGTATATACACAGGATGTTCCTCTCATACTGTTCTGTTTATCGTCTTGTTCGTTGTGCGCCTAGAATGTGCCTATGTATAGTTATAATAATGGCTTGTGCATTCGTGTAGGTTAAATGCAGCTGAGGGAAATGAAATGCCATTCATTCGGGGCGCTACTCTAGTACACACACTTTATATGCCTCCAATTCTCTTTTCTCTGCTGTGCAGTAGAAATTTCAGTTCAGACAGACGAATAATACGAAAAAAAAAACAACAAAAGGACTATACGACGACGATGACGATGAGGAAGAACTCCAAAAAAAAAAAAAACAGTAAAAAACAAGGAAAAGAAGAAAAACCCAACGATAAAAGGCAGCGACAACACCCGAAAAATAAAAATAAAAAAATCAAACAAACACAGAAGAGCAGATAACCCCAAAAACAGGACGACGAAGTGCACTACTGTGCTGCCAGTCGACAACGACGACAACAATGAGAAAGGACCAACAACAATCGTACTGAAAAAAAAGAAGGGAAAAAGCTCTCCACCTAGCATAACCCACGAAATGTGGTTCGGTTCGGTTTGGTTTGGTTTGGTTTTAAAAAGGATGAAGACGACACGAAACAAAAAAGCCGAACGACACACATCTATCTGTACTGAGTCGCACAGCATTTGGACAAGCTTTTTGGCACATTTTGTTTGAAACATCAAGCAAAGGACAATCACCCACATATCGCACCGTTTGTTCGTTGTCTGCCTTTCGCGGTGTCTCTTTTACTCTGCTTGAGTCTGGTTATAATTATCAAATTTATTTGCTTTTGCTTCTGCTAAATTTGAGGTTAAAAAAAAGTTGCTGTCCTTTCTCTCTGCTCATTTTCTCTCTCTCTCTCTCTGCATGAGCCGTTCCCTTTGCAGAAAGCTTTGGTTTGATGGAGTCTTCGAACTTCAAACATGTTTGAATAGTTGCTGTTTTTCTGCAAAGCACTGTTAAGTCCCCCCTTTCATCGGTTTTTTGGGAGAGACAAGTCTTATCTCTTATACAGAAAAAAAAAAGTAAAATAAAAATTAGACATGTTGGTGTAGGAAGGAGTAGAATGCAAAAGCAAAGTACTTGCAAAACAAAATAAAAAACGAAAAAAAACCTTGCGGAATAGTTTGAAACAAAAACAAAACACTTGTATATTCGCCCTTTATTCGTGCGACTAATGTGAGACACAAATTTAGAATAGCATAAAGGAAATGATGATGCATAAAGAGGATAGAAGATGAGGGCTTTTAAAATCATTCTTAAATCATTTAGTTACTTTTTGAATGTAGTTTTTTTTTTGTTTGTATTTTGTGAAATGATTTTGTTTATTTCTTTTTCATATTGTTTTGATTCAGAATAAAATTTCGTGGTATTTTTTAAAATGTTTTTTTTTTTAATGTACACTGTGGCGTATACGTACTAAAAAAATCATATTACTTGTGTGAAACTGATTTAAGCTTAAGACTTAATTTTTCATTTTCTTATACTATTTTAATGATGCGAAAATGAATTTCTAAAGCAAGTGCATTGTGATTTGCTAAGGGTACGTTTTGCAAGATAATTTTTAAATTCTGAGAATTAATATAAAATAAATGTGTTAAACTTAATTATATTTTATTTCCAAGAAAAATGAGCAGAATGAAATCCAACCATTTGAAAGGAAATTATATTGTTGCTATGTTTACAAAAGAAGGCTTCATTTAATCTTCATCACTTTTTAAAATGAAATTTTTTTTGTTAATCTAATTAAATAAGATTGAGAACTAGATTAGATTTGTCTGAAAGAATGTAATTGTGTGTAAGATATAACTCGTATTTAACCCTTTGTCGGCACACGAGTGCGAATTTATCAGGACAAAAACAGAAAAGGTCACAAAAAAGTTTCTTTATAAATGTGAAAATATATTTTTCTGGGATTGTGAATACAATATTCGAATTCCTCGGAAAATTCTACATCAATTTCATATTTGATTCTCTATAAAATAGTGAGACCGAAAAAAGTTCTAGCGACATGAAAAAGTATGAACCAAATTCGCAAAAAAGGGGTGTGCCTACAGAGGGTTAATTAAAAAATTTAGAGTTGATTTTAAGTATTTCATATGCATATATATTTTAAACTTAAAATATTGAATGTTCTTATATCTATCTTACAACAACAAAGATTCTGAAGTGAAAAATCGAAATTTTAATAACAACATAAAAAAGTACGTATACGTCATAGTGAACTTTTTTTTCAACGTGTTTTATTTTTAAATTCGTTTCAAATTATTTTTTAAATTCTTTTTTTTTTTTATTTTATCTCCTTTTTCTTTGAATTTATAGCTTCTTTTTTAGGTTAATTTTCTACATGTTTTCAATGGTTCAGTGGAATTTGTACCAATATCAAAAAATTATTGTTGTTAATTATTAAAATATTTTTAAAATACCTTGTTTAAAAATCTATTGGGAAATGGGTTGACCGGATTTATATTTACATTGTATATGCTTTGGGAAATGTATGAAGTTTTTCGGATTTAATTAAAATTATTAAAAAGAGTACCAATTAGAACGAAGTCAATCGATTGAAGAATTGCTAAGGAAAAATCTTATTGCTGGGTCTAAAGACTAAGGCCAGATTTATTCATATTAAATAGATAGGTACTGTTATACGCCTTTATAAATCATTTCAGTTTTTCAAGATATTCGAATTGAAATTGTTCAAAATTTAAATATGTGTATTAGGGTGGTTATTATTTTAAATTTTTCAAACTTCTGTATGAAATAGGATCAGGAAGGGTTAGGAATAAAAATTTGAAAAAATTAAGGCCTTTTTTTTTTATTTGGAACCAATCAAGGGGGTGTCCCCAATTTTTTTTTTCCTAAGGACCACCCTCATGTGTATATTCATTTAATTTGATGTTTTACCGCCCATGAAATAAATTTTTAAAAATGTATATGATATATTTTTGGCCTTTGAAAAAAAATGTGACACAGGCCTTGGAAATCGGCAAAATTCAAACAAAAAAAAAATTAAAAAGAGTATCACACGAACTTTTTTTCGCTGGTTCTATAAATCGTTATATCATTATTTCATTGAGATCTTGCAGCTTTTTTTTAAATCTTGGAATTTGGGAAACACATAAAAAAGATTAAAATTTTAAACGAAAATCGCAAAATCACATAAAAAAAATTCTTAATATTGTAAAGATATTAAACTCTGAATTTAAGAAACAAAAATTTTGGAATTTTTATTTCAAAGTTGGGTTTGAGGTTAAATATTTTTTTTTTTTTTTTTTTGAAGACTGACTACATATTTTTTAAAAGGTTACATAACACAGGTCGACAAAAATAAAAATATTTTTTGTGCTTGGATTTAATTTGCACTTTTTGCGTTCATGATAAACCAAAACAATAGATAATCACCCTTTCCCGTCCTAAGATTTTCTTTTGTAGGGTTGGGAGCAAAAATAAAATTTTCATACCCTGTGAGCCTAACTCCAGTTTTATGAGCTATCCTATAGGCTATAGTGCAAGAACCGTGCATTGTACAAAAAAAACTGTTAAGGTATAAAATGTATAAAGAAAATTTTTATAAGAAAAAAGTTATGATGAATACAAAGGTATTTTTGCTCTGAAAAACCCTGTTTTGTTGAGTTCAAATTGTAATATTTTTTATCTAACTTCAACTTTGGAAACTTTTATACTTTTTTTTGAAAACTGCAATACCAGGACAAGTTTTAAAAATACCAGAGCCACACAATACAAATTTTTTTCGTCTTGTTGCTCTGAAATAAACGTAAGAAATTGAGTTTTTATAGAAGCTTGGAACTGTTAATTAATTTGCAGAAAAATGGCGTATGAAATAAAAAATATTTGTATTAATTAATTGTTTGTTTCTTATTGTTAGGCAATGTTTAAGCGAAAGAATCGTAAGAAACAAAAATCAATTATGGAATACTGTTGCAAAGTAGGGATTTTTCGAAATTTCACAAGAACTGCATATTTTATCGAAAACCGTAAGGATTTGGGATGAACAAGTTACCAATTTCTGAGAGATCTTATGTTGGCCTATCAGCACATTTCGTTTGATCCATTCGTTTTTAGACAACTTGTATATCGTCGGTCTCATAAATAAACCTCGTAACTCCACTTTTTTTCGAAAATTACTTTTGAATGCCATTTTTTAGAAAATATATCAGCGGAGCTACCCAGAAAGTTTGAAGCCATTCCGAAAACTCTAAATAGACTTAAATTCAATTTTTGTAAGCAGTTATTTTTGTATCATAAATAATAAATACCATCAGAGTGAATTACTTTTACCATAAATATTGAAAATAAAAGGTATCAAATAATGCCTCCAGCTCCCATTTGACAAAAATTCGAACAAAACGAAAATTTTGATATAATTTTTCTTTTTTCTTCTTAAATTTCCTCTTTTTTTTATTTTTTCTGAATATGAATATGAAAACAGCATTCAAATGAAGAAAACAAAACAAAAATCAGCCAAATCAGTTAAGACGTTCTCGAGATTTTGCCAAAATTACGCACGACAATTTCTGTAAAAGACAGATTTACTTGAATACTGGAAATTGCTCTGTTGACTTCAAAAGCAAATTAAAAAAAAAAAAATATTTTCCAGATGAGTATCAATATTACCTATCTATAATAATTTCATAGTCACAACCCAAGCACAAATTTCGTCTTGACCTGTGTAATCGATACTTCCATCAACAACGACACGTGTTAACACCTTCTGTATTCTATGTTTACATTTTACAGTTTGCAAAACCTTTCAAACGTTGTTTGTCCTTTGTCTGACCTTTTTTATTTGAAAGTCTTCATCAGCGCAATTCTTTGTACTTGACCAAATGTATACAAATAAGTTATACAAGTCGAAAAAAATCATCCTCATCGAAGATTTTAGCTTTCGGCATAATATTGACCCCCTTAACAATAAAAAACAAAATCTCCTTATTATCCAAAGTTTATTTAAACGAAATATAACAAATGATGATAAAAGAGTAGGTACATCTTTTTTTTAGCACAATCATACCCAACTTATAACCATCTGTCATGTAAACACAATGTTTATATTCTTTAAAAACACTTGAACCAAACGTGAGTATTTTATCAAATACATAACTGTAAGCTTACTTCCTATGAGAATCACAAGAAAATCCTTTTCCATGAATCATTCTTTTGGTACACACACTCGCAAGTTTATTTGGGTCATATCCTAGACCTGCCTACTTTTTTTTTGCTAATAGTTTTGACGTAAAGCCACCTGCGGCTAGATTCACCATGAGTAAGTTTTTTTTTGTTGTTCTTGTTGTTGTAAACCTTTCAGCAAATAAAACCAAAGTCAATCCTCAAATTTTCATGACCGACACAACAGTAATATGTTCAACCATTTACAACGAGTTCAAAGATTTATTGCTTGGCAATAAGGTGCTCTCTCTGCTAGCCAAGCACCCACACTCAATATCGGGCCAGAAATACTCTGTGCGTGTGTGAATGTGGATTGGAAAAGAGGCTTGCTTGCTTCATCGGTCAATAAATTACGAAGCCAATCAGCCGAGATATCTATAAACATAAACCTGGGCTGGAATCGAAAAGTAACCACATTCTCTTCAGGACATAATCGGCCAAGAGCCACCATCCGACGACAACGACGACCGATGGGAGGCGATATAACATCAAAACCGATATAGGACATAGCTTCTTTGGAATGAGAGAGAGAGAGAGAGAGAGAGGTGAATCTCTTTGTGTTTAAGCTAAAATCCAAAGCTGATGCTGGCTAATACAATAATAAAGCAAATTTAGAACCCTGGCTTGCAATATTGCAATACATCAAGTGTCCTTTAGTAAAAAAGGATGCCAACAAATTGTTCATCCGGACGACGACATGCATATAAACGCACAAACACCAAAAAAAAAAAAACCCACCCAGCACCCACCCACACACTTGATATAGAGGTACCTTATCAATCCCCCCTTTACCCTAAACTATAAGGACTCCTCGGTTGTGTGTTGTATAGCAAAAGCAAAACCATAATTTTGTCCTTTGTCCAAGAGCGTTGTAAATTGACCACTTTTACACACTTGCATCAGCTCATGCAGCGCATCCGTTTTCGCCAAGTAAAAGCCAGAGGAACAGGGACATTTGCACTAAGGCAGTTTTTAAGTTGGCAACATACAATCGCACATCTGTGTACACTGTACATACAAACACACACATACACATATATTTTAGTCATAATGGGAAAATACATTCGACAGAAGAAAACGTGGGGGGGGGGCGGAGGAGGACAGAGTCAGGCGGCACAAAGATTTACTGCATCACTCTCGCTTGTTCGCTCTAACACAATATGAGTCGAGTGTGTTAATTATTATCCCGTAATAAATAGCTGGATAATTAAGTTTTGCCCTCCCGGCTGCTGCTGGCTCCCGATCGTCCTACGATGGCACTTTTGGCCATGTCCTGTTGTAGAACGTCCATCGTTGAAATGTATGGAGTGGAGAGTGTCGACGAGGGAAGAAAAAGCGATATGTTAAAATGTGTTGGCACCCTAGCGACGACCGACATAAGCCGAAAGGGTTGAGTTTATTAATTATTAATTAATTATTTAATAAATAATGTTGGTCACTAAAATAGTTTTTGGGGGTAGAGAAAAGTCAAAATGGGCTAAATAACTTGGATGTGAGAGGTGGAAATAGGGAAAAATCATGTGAAGCATAAACTATGATCACAAATTGTTTAATATAGAAAAAAAAATTGATTCTTTCTTTTGAGGGTGGCTAGTAAATTATGAGCTTAAGGTACACTGAGAGAAATTTATGAAAATTTACTTACAATTATGGGATTTTAAGAGATTGAAAAAGATTAGCATTTATCGAGGCAAGACGAAAATTTGCCTTTATTAATTTTTCTATATTTAAGAAAATAAATGACTTTTTTTTTATTATGTTAAGTTTTTTTTTTAATGGTTAAAATTTATAAGTTTAAGTACCGAAAAACAAATAAACAATTTATACGATAGATTTGTCATTAAAATAGTTTTTTTTATTTGATAGTATTTTCTTTTGAACATTATTCTTATTCGATAGTTTTTTCATTCGAATAGTTTTCTTAAACGATAGTTTTTTCATTCAAATAGTTTTTTTCATTTGAATAGTCTTTTTATACGATAGTTTTTATTCCATAGTTTATTCGATGGTTTGTTCGATAGTTTTTATTCGATAGTTTTTATTCGAATGAATAAATGAATGAATGAATGAACTATTCGATAGTTTAAATCATTCGATAGTTCCCATCACTATTTTATGGAGCTATGAATATTAGACTGATTCAAAAAAAAATTTTTTTTTTTGTTCAAAGCATTGTTGAAAATATTGTTGGAAATGACGAAAAAAAAATACTGTAAAAGTTTCAGCCCTTAAAGTTAACATTTAGTACCGCCGCATCGCAAATTTCTATTTCCCATACGATTTGTATGGGAAAGATTGTGTATTTGTGTTTAGAATTTTTTATCTTTTTAATGGTTCATCAAAAAGGTTAGATTTAATCATTTTCTTGTATAAAATTGAACGCTCTACAAAATTGCATTTATAAAATTTTAAAAAAACGGACGCGAAAAATTAATTAAAATAATTTTTAGTTGAAAAAATGAATAATTCGAATTTATTGAAGAAATCTAATATGATAGTATTAGGGGTTTGAGAGTTATATAAAAGGATCTGTGGAACCAAAACACAACATAGAATACAAATATTCGAAAATTTTGCCAAATTTTTTGAAAAACCTAATAATTTCGTCAAAAAATCGGAAAAAAATGAGAAAAAATTACTTTTTATATTTTAAAGTTGAATAACTTCGAAACGCGGGGGTAAATCAAAAAAATTAATAAAAGCTTTTTTGTAGAGCGGACAATTTTATAAAAGAAAATGATTTTGTCAAGCCTTTTGGATGAACCATTAAAAAGATACAAAATTCTAAACACAAATACACAATCTTTCCCATACAAATCGTATGAGAAATAGAAATTTGCGATGCGGCGGTACTAAATGTTAACTTTAAGGGCTGAAACTTTTACAGTATTTTTTTTTCGTCATTTCCAACAATATTTTCAACAATGCTTTGAACAAAAGAAAAAAAAAATTTTTTTGAATCAGTCTAATGAATATAGTCTCTTTAAACATGCCATAATGATGTTTAGAAGTGTTTGCCCCAATCTCAATCAACTAACAATTTTGCTTCTATAGTGTTTGGGTAATATAAAAACTGTAGCTTTTTTAAGGTTTTATAAAAGCAAAATTTGTCTTCAGAGGGCGAGTACACTGTTTTATTTAACGTAATTCACGTTTGATTGCGTTTTTATAATCATTTTTTTTTTTTTGGAAAATTTTAATTTGCAGATATTAAGATATCTGCAAACCAAAGTCTGGAAACAAATGCATTCTGATGGTAAAAAAAATTACAAATTTATATATTTTCAGATTTTCGAAAAAAATTCAAGAGGTAACCCTTGCCGAAAAAAATGCATTTTATTAAAATTTCGAGTCAAATGAAATTTTTCTTTCAAAACTTTCTTAAAGGTTTGGTTGCTGATTTATTTTCATCGAGGCTTATTTTTTTTCATTTCAATAAAGTGTCTAAATTGGTTTTGAATTTCGAAAAAAATCCAAGGGTAACCCCTTGCCGAAAAAAATTTGTGTTTTAAAAAATGTCCTCGAAATTCATCGATTTGGGTATGAAAAGAAAGCTTTATTCTCTAATAAAACCCAAGAAACTCTTTGAGATATTTTATATTTATATTTTATATTTTATTTAAATGCTTAAAAATTTCTCGTGGGGCCCTGGCAATTTTATAGAAACGAAAAAATCGGCTCTTGAAAAGAATATTTATCAGAAACTTACGCCAACTTAAAGGGATTGAAAAAATATCATCTTTTTAAATCTTTGTAGTTATATAGGAATATCACACGGGTAAAATGAATCATGTCAAGCAGCTTCTCTGGATCATTACAGAAGTGAAATTTTAAGTTGAGTAGGTTCTTTTTGAACATTTGGTTTTTAAAGAAATAGATAGCGGAAAAACTTTTAACTTTGAAAATCAAGAACATTTTATTAAAAAGCAGAATAACTTTTTAAGAAATATGCCCAACAGGATACTCTTAAAATAGTTTTTGTTAACTATTAACACGATTATATTTATTTTCTTGGACAACTGAAAGGAAAGATGACAAGATATTGTTTATCAGCGATAAAAATGTCTGTTTTCAAAAAAAAACATTATTTAATTTTATATGTCCATGTGTTTTAAAGGTCTCAAACGTTTTAAAACGAAATTAAGCCTTATAATGATTATTTATATTTCGCATCTAAATAGTCTATTTAATTTCAAATTTAAGTAAAGTTTTAAAAATTCTTTCTTTGAAGACCAAAATAATATTTTCGTTGTCCAGAAAAAAATCTAATATTTTGGCTGAAATATTTAGCAAAAATCATAAAATCTCGGTAGGTACAATAGAAGGTCTTTAAAAATGGAAAAATTCTTAATTGTCTTGATATTGGTGGACAACTTCATCTTACATCGCATCTTACGAGTTATTAATACAGTCAAATAAGGAGAAAAAAGGGGTAAATCTCGGAATGAATGTTAGTAGAAATTTTTTTTGCTCAATATCTTCCTTTTGCCATTCTATAACATATCTCAAAAGTCTAGAAAAATCTCATGTCCGCTTGTCGCGATTTCAAGGTCAAATCGCGAAATGGAGATTTTCAAAATTAGCAAAAATAGGCTATGGTATTATATACACATGTGATACATGATATCAAGGTATTTTTTAATGCTGATTCCAAAAAATCTAAAATCAAGACAATCTGACGTCTCTGGAAAAAGTTATACCTGTTTTTCATCTGTCAACTCATATTATTATAACAGTTGCAAACTTACTCCCGAAAAACCCTTAAAAGTTATGGTAGATGAACCAAATTTTGAATGAAGATTTTAGAATCCATCATTATTAAAAATCAAAACAATCCATTACAAAAAATATATATACCTACGAAATAATGGTATTTTTTGATGGAGGGGCAAATTTTAGGATATGCACTAAAGAAGATTCTTGTTCATCTTAGGAATAAGTGCTAATAGGCTAATTTTTTCATTTTAATCTTTGTTTGGATATTCTTTAACTACCCTCAAAAATCTAAAAAAATCTCATGTCCGCAAGTCCTAATTTTCTTGGTTTGAAAATAAGGTGCAGATTTTAAAAAATTAATAAGAAAAGTTTAAATTTTTATATGTATACCAACATAAGCGACATGATTTAAAGGTATTTTTTAACACTTATTCCAACAAAACTCACAAACAAGTCAACCTGACCATCCCTGAAAAGTAATGCACCTTATTCATGTTGATCTGACACAAATATCTGAAGAGTAGTTTTTCAATTTTTTTCAAATCTGCACCTTATATTCAAACCAAGAAAATTAGGACTTGCGGACATGAGATTTTCTTAGATTTTTGAGGGTAGTTAAAGAATATCCAAACAAAGATTAAAATGAAAAAATTAGCCTATTAGCACTTATTCCTAAGATGAACAAGAATCTTTTTTAGTGCATATCCTAAAATGTGCCCCTCCATCAAAAAATACCATTATTTCGTAGTTATATATATTTTTTGTAATGGATTGTTTTGATTTTTAATAATGATGGATTCTAAAATCTTCATTCAAAATTTGGTTCATCTACCATAACTTTTAAGGGTTTTTCGGGAGTAAGTTTGCAACTGTTATAATAATATGAGTTGACAGATGAAAAACAGGTATAACTTTTTCCAGAGACGTCAGATTGTCTTGATTTTAGATGTTTTGGAATCAGCATTAAAAAATACCTTGATATCATGTATCATATGTGTATATAATACCATAGCCTATTTTTGCTAATTTTGAAAATCTCCATTTCGCGATTTGACCTTGAAATCGCGACAAGCGGACATGAGATTTTTCTAGACTTTTGAGATATGTTATAGAATGGCAAAAGGAAGATATTGAGCAAAAAAAATTTCTACTAACATTCATTCCGAGGTTAAACCCTTATTTGACTGGATTATATCACATCAAAGTAACGCGCATAGTACCTATCATGAAGTTTTTTTGGTTTTTTTATCTTGTTTTTCTTACATTTCCTTGGACACTAAGTACTTAAATTTTTTCTTTTTTTGGTTTCTTTCAAACCTAAATATAAACTAAAATTGGTACTCCTGATGGTAGCTTTACAATGTCATTTGGTCGTCTTCAGCAAAAACTCTGAAATAGAACTAACTTCAAATATGCAATTTGTAAGGATTTTTCAAGAAATTATCTGATTTGCCCAGGCTTTAAATTTTCCACTAATTTAAAGTTTTACTTAATAGAAAACAAACTAATAAATATAAATGACTTATTTGATAAAAATCCTCCATAGTTAATTGTTCTATACAAAAATTTTGTTAGTTTTTTTTTTTCAGTGTACCCTAATTCAGCAGTTTCATTCAAAATGCTTTCAACAGGACCGTCCTTTCCTATCGTTGGGGGATAAATGCTATAAATTATGTGTAATAGTACCAATACCACCAGCATCATCTGTGTACTGTATCTCTATAGAAATAGTATCGAAAATATTCTCTCAATAACGCGCTGTTTTAGAGTGAATAAATATTAGACAGTAAGAGACACAGTAGCACACACATACTCATACACTCTAACACATTTACAAATTTATAGCCCATCGGCAGTTTGTTAAGACTTTGTGCTACTAAACGCACAAATTTTGCAAATAACTTTGTGTATATTTGGCCACAATTTGCCACCATACCCAACACTATCGCTATCGCGAAAAAGGATTTTCTTCTGCTATAATTTTTTATACAGTTTGTAAGCTTTATAGTATGAAAGGATATCGAATATTTTGTTTTTTTTGGCTTTTTCACTTGCTTTGTGATAGGAAGAGTGTAAAATGTTTGGTTTCATCTTTTGGTTGTTTGTATTAAAAGTTCATTATGCTTCACTGCTTAAATTGTCGTAATTCGTTGGGATGAATAAGTTTTGTAAATGAAATAGATACTGTTAAAAGTTAAAAAGTTTTTTGTTGGTCAAACCGCAGGCTGAATAGATATCTCTAAAATGGTTACAGTTTTTGTTTTTTTTTTTTTTTTTTTTGTTGGGAAAGAATTCAAAGACGAGTATAATTTCTAAATAATTTAAGTTGAAATTTCTTCCATAATTGAGTTTGAAGAGAAACTTGAGAGATAACTTTCTTAACAAATAATTAAGAGGATGAATCATTCAAATCTGTTGTTTTAGTTGTAAATGATTTAAAGAAGTTACTAAAGATTGTACGACTTAGGTTATTGATGTTTTTGTCTGATCTAAAGACGGTTTAAGAAAGTAATTTCTCAAAAATTATGGGTAACCTTATTTTTTAATTTAAAAATCATTTTGTAAAAAAAATTTTTTAATCTGTAGATTTTATTTTCTACAAACAGACAAAACTGCGAACTCCCATTTTTTTGCTAATGTAGCTTCGACTTATTGAGTTAACTAGGAAATTCTTTTATCTAATATGCATTTAATATGCACATAATATTTTTGAGCTATTAACATTTTATTTGTATAAGCCTTTGAGCACTCAATTCATCACGAGTACAATAACTTAGGCGACAAGAATTGATAATGGTAGAGGAGTTTAATACAATCATTTTTTGCTATGAGAGGGGGGGTCTATCTCCCCCCCGTTTAGGCGGGAGGGGCAATTTTCTAAAATATGACGTAAAATACAAAAAATGAATTAAGAAACAACGGCAACACTTACAGTTATGAATGATACCTTTTTCAAAAGCCAGAATTATACACTTATTTTAAGTTTTTAAATCAAGGTATTTCAGTTAATTTTTCTCGAAATAATCAACTTCAAAGTAAAAAATTAGGGAAAAAAGTTTTAAAAAAACACATTAAATACTATTTTTTGCCAAGACTGTGACTTTAAATATGAAATTAATCAATGTAATAAACACTGCCTCAATCAATTTCTTATCAAATACAGAAAACCATATGATTCAATGCATCAGATTTTCATTTTTTTGACTATTTTCGCCAATATTAACAGCTTTTTTAACTTAAAAGTATCATGCAAACAAATCATTTTTGCATCCGGTTTTCTGTTTTATTCTTAAAAACAAATAAGAGCATTCAATTTTGAAAACTTTAATAGTACATAAACTTTGAACACATAAAATTAAAAAAAAAAATTATAGTTCGCAAATTAAAAAATTTTTGTTCAAAATTTTGATTTTGAAAATTAATTTTTTAAAAATTGTTTTCTAAAACATTTTTATTTGAAAGCAAATGAAAAAGAGATTTTAGGCTTAACAAAAAGCTATAACATGTTGTTGTAGTGGTATAATCGTTGATTTTTAACAATTTTTTTTCCTAATTAAATCATTTTTTTTTAGAAAATTGCCCTTCTTGGCCAAACTGAGGCGAATATAATCCACCTCTCATACGATATTTTTCTTGTCCCGACCCAACTTACACGCTTAAGCTTTTTGGCACATCCTCTTGAATTAGCTTTCATAAGAAATGAGATAATAATAACACTGTGCAAGTTTTTTGAAAAAAAATTTTGAGACAGGTGCGCGATTGACTGTTTCGCCCTATTTCGGACCCGAGAAATCGATTGGCATCATTAGTTTTTCGATTGATCGGTACGACTTCGAACAAAATTTTTTTTGAAAGTTTTTTCAATTATTTTGAGAATTTTCCACTGTTTTTAGTCATTTTTAAATAAAAAAAACAATGTTTATATTGCTAATTATTCTGCTCAAAGGTTATTTGCTACCAATAGAAAGACATTATAAACATTTTTGAACAATTTATTTAAAAATTTAGTGATTTTTTTAATTAAAAAAAAATCGAAATTTTTTACATTGTTTATCGTTTTTTCGCTGTTTTTGTTCTCTTTTGCACAAATACATTGCATGTTTTCCATTAAAAATTAATTTAACTGTTAATTTAGTGTTGGTTAAACTTCGACAGTCTATCGATAGCATCGATAACAAACAAATATCGAGTTTATCGATACTTCACAAAACTATCGAAAGTTTCAATACTTCCAAATTATTTTACCACAAGGCTACCGATATTATCAATAGTTTTTTCTTAAAACTATCGATACAATCGACAATGGAAACTATCGATATCTACCAAACACTATGTTAATTCGTTGTTTACATCCAATGTCAAACGAAAACTTAACTTGTAGTTCAAATTGTGTTTAATTAATTTCAAAGCTATCGATAATATCGGTAGCCTTGTGGTAAAATAATTTGGAAGTATTGAAACTATCAATAGTTTTGTGAAGTATCGATATACTCGATATTTTTTTGTTATCGATGCTATCGATAGACTGTCGAAGTTTAACCAACATTAAATTAACAGTTAAATTAATTTTTTATGGAAAAATGCAATGTATTTGTGCAAAAGAGAACAAAAACAGCGAAAAACGATAAACAATGTAAAAAATCTCGATTTTTTTTAATTTTTTCAAAAAAAATCACTAAACTTTCAAATAAATTCTTCAAAATTGTTTATAATGTCTTTCTACTGGTAGCAAATAACGTTTGAGTAGAATTATTAGCAATATAAATATTGTTTTTTGTTGAAAAATGACTAAAAATAGTGGGAAACTCTCAAAATAATTGAAAAAACTTTCAAAAAAAATTTTTTTCGAAGGCGTACCGATAAACCGAAAAACTAATGATGCCAATGGATTTCTCGGGTCCGAAATAGGGCGAAAAAGTTATTCGCACGCCTGTCAAGAATTTCGACTTGCACAGTGTAATAAATTAAGCAAAGCATGTGTGGTTTTTGGGCAAAAATCAGCTTTTTTCAAAAATTAAACTATAATCCGGGGGCACTTCGGCTTAAAAAAATAAAATGAAATTTTACTTATAAGTTAACCGAACCATTTAGAACCTTTTGATCGCTGAGCGTTTTTGAAAATCCAAAAAATTGTAATTTGACCCACCCAAATGGAAAGTGGTATATTTTTTTTTGAAAAGTAATGATTTTTATCAATTGAAGCTTATGAACCAGAAAAATCCATATTCAAAACATTATTTCTTTTAGTAGATAGATATTAAAATAAAACCTATGTTTACAATACCCTTTTTAAGTTCCACTGTGTTCTTAGAAATTCTTGATTTCAGTTTTAGCTTTTGCAGAGCTAAAAAAAGGAACTTTTTAAACTACACCAAATTTGATACAATTTCTCATCACACTAGCTTTTTTCTAATACATATCTACTACAAAATGTTATCGCAATTTCCAACTACAACTAGGTCAAAACTACTTTCGACCCATTACAGGCAATTACAACGTCTGCGTAATTTAGCCAGTTAACAATCCAATTACAATGCCCGGCAAAAATTTTTATCTCGAAATCAACACTTTGGCATGGAAAGTGTTCCATTTGGTTGGCATTTGAAATAACGGCATCTGTACAATTTTCATTGTTATACCAACTCCAGCGTATAGTTATTTCATCACCCAGTATTGAAAAACCCATTCCATATTGAATCCAAAACGCAATGTTTTGATTCCTCTCTATATACTGAGAACATATCTTAAACCAACCCAATCCATACACACCCCAAGACTTTAAATTAGGCTTATAAATTAAATCAATTCTATACCGGTTGAAAACCAAGCAACTCAATCAAAATTGATTTATATTATTTCAACGATTTTTTACTTTTTATTTTTGATAAATATTTTTCACCTATGGTCTCCAATTTTTAGTAATTAAGGTCATACTATAAATCAGAGCTCAATTAATCGTCATAGAGTGTAGTGGTCATTTAAACTCCCCCAAACCACGCATTTCTGATTGTTGTTTTGACTGAATAAAGCTGGGAAGCTGCTGCTGCTGGAATGTTGGTTTCAACCACACAATTGGTTCAACACAATGTGCCGATAGATAGACAGATGAGAAGGAGAACGATATAACAATACCAAATGGGTCATTCATTCGGCAATGGAAACGCATCAATTGGTTGCATTCAAGTACTTTTGGTATAGGTATCTACTATTTGGAATTGTTATAGTTACTTTGGTTAAGATTCTTGGTTTTCTCTTTACTCTGTACATCTCTCTTTCACTTTTCCGTTTTGCGCCCTTTTGGTCGATGCATTAAAAATAATAAATGTACTTGTCGTATAAACCTGTTTGAAATGTTAATTAATTTAATTTTTTTTAAGTAAAAATGTTTGATGAGGTTCTTGTCTCGCATAAAACAACGTTTTCAAAAAGGTATAAACCATTTTTCAAGGACCAGGGGTTTATTAAGGATATTTTTTTTTTTTTTGTTTTGTTTGGTTTTATTTTATTTTTTATGCTATTTCATAATATGAAATTCATATGCTTGCTTTAATAAACTTAAACAAACAGGCATATCCTGAAAATGGACTCATAAGTCAACATATACCTATTTGAAATGAGAAAAACTTTAACCCTTTTAGGGTGCCATTTTATTGTTAAATAATGGTTATCCAAATTGTAATAGATTTATTAAGCGAAACAATTTGTATTACATTTTTTTTTTTACAATAGTGCCTTTCAGTAAATAAAAGATTTAGTTGGTATGCCTACGATTGCCCGCTACAAAAGAAGTATTGAAATGTAAAATAATGTGCTACATACAAGGTGGCGCAGAAATAAAATTTTTACTTTTTTCAAGAAAAGTTTTTTTTGGAAATGTAATATTGATGGCATTAAGAAAAAATAAAATGTTAAAAAGCTTTTTAAAAATAATAAAGAAATTTTTTCTTAAGAACTAAACAAAAAAACTTTAAATGGTTTTGTTTTGACCTCTTAACAAAGTATGCCATTTGATTTCTTGAAAACCGTTTGAGCGGTTATTCTTTTGAAAATAGAATTTTCATATAAAAATTTTGGAAAATTTTTCAAAAAAAAAAAAAATTGGCATGCCAATAAAAAGGAAATCCTATTAATAGACTCATATAAAAAAAAGGTTGTCTGTAAAGCCGGTTTACGGACGATGATTTTAAGTGATAACGTCGTCAGAAAATAGGTTGTGTGCTTTTGTTTAAAATGAGTCAATTGAAGTGTATACTTTTTTCAAACAATCATAATTTACAAGAAAAAGCTAAAAAAAATACCTTTTTATTTTCTCATTACATAGATTAATTTTTTTATTTTAAAAGCTTACAAAAAAAATTATGCAATTTAAAAGCCAAGTATTACTTCTTAAGAATAAAACCATTTTTAAATTTTTACAATGCGCAAAAAGTATAAAAATAACACGGTGTAACACTCAAAATATACGCGGGCGGAGACCTATCAGGTTTTGTAGAGCTAGTCGCACTGAATACGAAACGGTATTTGAAAATCCCCTAACACCCCCAAAATCTGGAGTTACGGGCAACCTTCACCCATTGAAAAAATTCTAGCTTCGACAATTTTTTACCCATTTTCGTGAGTGACTGTTCGATAAGGAATCAATTGAGGCAGTTTTCTGTGTGAGCTCCTCTACAAAAACCCGTTATCAAATCCTGGCGCCCAAGTTATCCTACTACGTGCCGAAACAACATTTTTGTTTTATACCTAAAAGTTCGAATTTCTGTATCTGAAATCGAAAAATTTTTTTTCTAAGCCAATTTTTAAGTGATTTTCAAAAAAAATACCTCGATTGATTGGGAAATAGATATAGTTTTAGAATATATTTTTTAAAAAGCATGTTGTTTTGAAAACATTATACTTTAAATTGATGCCGAAGTTGGGCAAATGACGAAAAAAATGGAATTTTTGAACTTTGGCAGCTTATAAATTCTAAGTGGTTTAACCGAGTTACATGTTCTATACATTGTTGAAAAGGTATATTTATCTTCTATCAGAAACTGTAAAAATTGAAAATGGGTAAAAAATTGTCGAAGCTAGAATTTTTTTTTTTTTTTGCCCGTAACTCCAGATTTTGGGGGTGTTAGGGGATTTTCAAATACCGTTTCGTATTCAGTGCGACTAGCTCTACAAAACCTGATAGGTCTCCGCCCGCGTATATTTTGAAACCTCATTTTTGTAACACCGTGTAATTTATTGAAAACAATCATTTCAAAACAAAAAAAGCAAAAAAAAACATGAATTTTTATCTTCTCACTTCATTAATTTCATTTTTTTTTCCCTAACAACATGTCAAAAATTTTATACCACCTGAAAGCTTATTGTCTTAGCTCAAAATATATATATCGATCAGGTCTATGAGACAGTCTACAAAAAGAGCTAGAATTTTTTGAACTCGATCAAATTTCATTAAAAAAAGCAAAAAAAACATTTACTTTTATGTTCTCACGCTATGGAATCAATTTTTTTGTTTGACAATCTATTTTTATACCATGTGAAAGCTTATTATTTCACATTTCATATGACGTATCAATCTCATTTCAAAGATGCCTACAAGAGAAGTTAGAATTTTTTTAAAGTCAACCATGTCGAATTTCCAGACTGAGATTACGGTACTTCCCACACTGGTGGCTGTTCGGGGGGCAACAGATCTAGACTGGTGTTTTAAGGTTTTTCAAAAGTTTCTTGATTTAACATTCATTGTGTAGCTTGTAGTTAGTCTACCGTTTATGTGATATACCAAATGAAAGGTATTTGTATCAGGATGCTCATAAAAGTTTAATGAAATTTCTATCTGCTCTTGGTCAAAAGTTATAACCTGTTGAATTCTAAAATTTTATTTTACCGTTATCTCAAAATTGTGTTTACGAAAATGATTGAAACTTCGCACACATTTAGTCTATCATTACTCCATATATTTTATTCCTGTATCTATTAAACAAAAAAAGATAAAAATAAAAAACGATGAAAAACGGGCAAAAAACGTGTGTTTTAAAAACTTGTTTCTTCCGTTATTCAGTCAAAACTCACTAAACGATTCCACATGTATGCATAAGGCCAAAACCTACATGTCCTATAAGTTTGAGAGTTTTTGAACGCTCAAAAAAAAAATAAAAATAAAAATCAAAAAGTACCCAAAAATAACCCTAAAAAACAAGGTGTTTTTCAAAAATTCATATTTCGAAACGCAGAGTGTTGGAAAAAAATCCGTACTAGACGCCTAATTTTTTTGTCCCTCATCTTTCACCTCGCACCTTTAGAATTGTCAAAAAAAAAAATTTCCCTACCAAAAATCATCATTTTGACATAGCCCCAACAGGTGTTTAACGTTCAAACAAAACGTTAAAGCTTAGTTTCAAAATTTTTTACCCTATTAAATGAAATTTTTACCCTATTAAATGACGGAATTTTTTTAAAATCCTTCATTTGGATTAAGCTTTAGGTTATTATCTTTCAAATAAGCTATAGAAGATTTTTGTATCTCAAATAGTTTATTTTTAATTTTGAATTGAAATTTTTGCCGCACTGCAAAAGTGCGGGAGTGGAATGGCAGAAAATGGCGTCACTTTTTTGTGGTGGCTGCCATGGTTCATCGATTTATAATACGTTATCACGTCAAAAAAGTTTCAAAAAAATTAATGGTTCATTTTCGAAAAATTGATTAAAAAAAAAAAATTTGGAACTACTTTCAAAAAATAATTTATGTGAATATTTTTCTTAGTTTTAATATAACAATTACTAAAACATTTTTGCAAACAAATTTTTATTGAAGTCAGTTGTTACGTTTACGATCGGTCCTATGTTACCATAGCATAGTAACGGCTCAAAAAATATTTTTTTTTTTTCAAAATTACTACCCTTTTTTTGTTTAATTAAAATCGTTTGAGCCATTTTTTGAGAAAAACAACTTTTTCCATTTTGGTTATATGGGAGGAAAAAAAGTGTCATGTACCAGGAACCAGACCTATCTTTCTATATGTTTTTGGGCACGCTGAATAGGTATTTCAAGTCCGTTTTGCCCGGTAACCCTCCAGTTTTGAGAAAAATGCAAAAAAGACCCCAAAAAACTTCCTTTATGTGAGTTTTTTGCATTTTACTCAAAACTGAAGGGTGACAGGGCCAAACGGACTTGAAATTCCAATTCAGTGGGACCAAAACATATAGAAAGATAGGTCTGGTTCTTGGCACATGATAATTTTTTTTTTTGTGTGTGCCCGTGGTACCTACAAAAAATCATCGAAATTTTTTTTTTTCACAAATCCATAAAATGCCTTAAAACTAAGTATTGACCAATTTCCAGTTATGAACCAACGAAGCAATCGGTTTGTTTCTCTCAATATTCTCTCTCTCTACATATGTACATATCGTCTATCGCTATAGTTGAACTTTCTAATGTAACGAGTATATCTAGATATTATGCTGCCTTTACAGGAGCATGTGAAATTTTTTGTAAATGCGTCACCGGGTGTATAGTGTTGGTAGTTAGAGTTATACATAGGTATAGCGATAGTTTGGCTGATATCCAAGTTGCTGTAGCAATGGTCAATCTTATTGCAGTTGTGGCCGAATTAATTACACATCAGGAATGTAGTAGGTTTTGGTTTTGCTATACTATATGTTCGCTTCTTTCACTAGTCGTTGTTGTCCGTCCATCGTCGTCTTTATGGGATATTGTAGCATTAAAATGATTGTATTTTGCCAAACTAAAAAAAAAGTAGAAGATGTGTATCTTCATTTTGATCATGGTTTGAAGAAGGTTCTTTTTCTTCTATTTTCTTGGAATGAAAACTGCAGGTAAAGTGTGAAAAAAAGGTGGAAATCAATTTTATCATGCAAATCGTTTCTTTGAAGAAGAGCTTTTTTTTCACTAAAGGGAAACAGGACAAAAATTATGGCTCATTACTCTTTGCCTAAATACTTTGACAGTTTAATAGAAAATAAACTTAAACCAAAAGATAACAATCTTTGTCCATTCTCGCCATAACAAAAATACTTTATTTGAATTCTTTAACGTTGTTAACAGAAAACCAATGGGACTTTTTTTATCGACTTTATACCTTATTTAAAAATAAAGAAACCTTAAATACAATATAAAAAGGACGAAAAAAAAATAAAAAAAAAAAAAAAACATTTAAAAAACCATTTAGTTTAAATAACAATGACGATGACAACATTCTATATATGGTTACTGACAACAGCGCCCCAAATGGTCATTTGGAGAATTATGCTAGTTTTTGGCAATTCCAAAATGCAACAAAACAATAACAACAACAACAAAAGCCCAACAAAATGTTGTCCTGCATAAAATGAAGGACATTATCCAGAGTTTTGTATACACTAAGAACCTAGAACTACAACAACAACAACCATCGTAGTCATCCAAATTGTCATGACGAAAAACCATTGACAAAAAAAATAACAACAACAACAACAACACCATTTACCAACTGATCCTTTTGCAATCTGAAACTTTCTATCTATGGACATGACTTCGGGCTTGGATAAATTGTCCAATGCCGCGTCCGTTCTCGTCGTCGTCGTTGTCATTGTATAGTCATCGTCAGTTTTCAACGGTTTGCAGTCATCGTCATCATCACCATATTGAGAGTGTTTTGGGCCACATTGCAGAAATCAAAACAATCTGCATGAATACTTTGCCTTCCCAAAATGTTTGTTGGTATATGTATTCAAGTATCTATACTGTGACTATGGACGATTTGGTTAGAACTTGATGGCCCACTTGGGTACTAGGATGTGGTTGACAAAAGGGAACATAAAAATGCAGGTATCACTTTTCTCGTTAAAAGGCCCACCTAGAATTCCACACTCTAAAGTTACCCACCCACAATCGAAAAACCAGCCAAAAGGAACCGAACCACTCATGTTGCGCGCCGCTTGGACTCAAGGAAAGAAAACATGAAAAGAATTTCACCAGGGATTATTAAGGGGTTGCAGGTGCATGGCAACATGGCGATATGGCGACAAGGCAACATGGCGACAAGGCAATATGGCGACAAGGCGACTAGCGACATGTCGACAAGGCGACACACAGTGGTGCCATTTGACGTTTTTGGCGACAAAATTCATTTGCACGGCCATTTCTGAACGAAAAGTCATGAAATTTGGTACACTGAATGATTATAGTATGGAGAATACGAAAAGGCTGCCAACTTTTTTTTATTCAAAATGACGGCTCCAAAATGGCGCACAGTGGGGCAGAATGCCTTAAAATGTGGTATTAAATCAACCGTAAGCGCTAGGAACCTGAAATTTTGTATATATGCTTCTGAGACCCTTACTAGGCCATATCTAATGCTATAATTGCCACGCCCACTAAAACGCCCACTTATTTGGGATCTAATAAAAATGTTAGTATTTTTCAGATTGAAAGGTTATTTTAAGGCTCAAGATACTTAATAATATATTAATTTCTTATCTGACATAACTTTTATCCATGCTTTTATCCAACTTTACCCTTATTGTAGAGAAAATCTGATTTTAAAAAAAAATCTTTTTTTTTAATTTAAAATTTTTATTTATATAACTAAAAAAAAATTATAAAATAAGTTTATTCATCACTTTCGTCATCAGATACGTTAGTTTCAACAAAAATGTTTGCTTCGGGAATGCTTGGGTTTCAATAGCGCAGGTGCTTCTGGGGGATAAGACTGCAATTTTTTTGGACGAGCACGTTTCTTTGCAGATTCTTCTGCTTTTTTAAAAACAATTGAGGTACTGAGCAAATTTTCGTTTGTTGCATTAAATCTTTGTTTGATTCTAGAAGCTTTGACCCACCGCGTTTTGAACTCGGATTTAAAATGCGAAAAAAGTCTATTGAATTCATTAACTTGGCTAATTTCGGTACTTTTTGTCATATTTAGAAGATATTTTTTTTTTAAATCCATCTGATCCTCAATCATAACACTCTCACATCTTTTTATAATTTCTACAAGTTGCGTTCTTGTAAAAAAAAATTGAATTTGAAGAGATTCCTAAAGCAACGAAAAAAATAACAAAAAAAAGTTAAGGTTCAAAAGTTACGAAAATTCACATATCACAAAAAGGGTGCAAAACGAGCACGTTTTTTTGACGGAATCACAAAATAAACATCACAAACATTTTAAAATCACATAAAAGACAACTCGATCCCACTCGGAACACATTTAAAAATCAATGGATTTCACAGAACCTCTAAAATAACCCTTTGAAAAAACTGATCACGGAACTTCACTAAAATTTTACATATATATTTTATATATATATCATGTTTTCTTATATTTAATTAAAAACATAGTTGGCAACCATATAACCCCAATATTTTCAATTTTCTTATGAAACATAAATAGAAGAGATCTCAAAATTGTGATAAATTAAAAAAAAATGCATGAAATAGCGTCATTAGGGGTCTTAAAGTGTGTTTTACTAAATTGGCATTTTTTGGACTTTGTTCTCAATTTTTTTGATTTTTTTGTAAAGAATATGAATCTATGAGTTCTAAATCTTAAATCTAACACCTTTTTGACATGAACTTAGCCCAATTTCTAGCTTATATACTGTTTTGAAAATGAAAACTCTATTTTAACGCTCATTCTTTACGCCATTTTGGAGCCGCCCTTTTGAATAAAAAAAAAGCTGGCAGCCTTTTCGTATATTCCATACTATAATCATTCAGTGTACCAAATTTCATGACTTTTCGTCCAGAAACGGCCGCGCAAATGAATTTTGACGCCAAAAACGAAGAATGGCACCACTGTGCGACATGGCGACGCACGTGTCGACAAGGCGACAAGGCGACAGGGCGACATTGCGACAAGGTGACATGGCGACAAGGCGACAAGGCGACATGGCGACAAAATTAACATGGTGACATGGCGACAAGGCAACATTGCGACAAGGCGACATGGTGTCAAGGTTACAAGGCGACATAATTTTTAAGTTGTGAACTGCCGCATTAGTTTTCTTAAGGGGGGAAATCCCTCTGGACGACACCTTTTTCAATATTTTTTTTATGAAAAACTGAAAGCACTTATTGAAATTTGGAAAAAGACAAGATATTACTGACATTATTAAGTATTGAAAAAAAATTTTTTGAAATGAAAATATAACAAAATGGCGGCTCTCGAGCCTTTCAAAGTTGACGCCTCTGGTTTACGCCGTGCAATGCACAGGTCCAGGAAATCATCTTAAATCAAAAAGGAAATTTTTTTCCGTTAGATGATATTAGTACACATTGCATGAACCTAAATTTATTTTTTTTAAATGAAAAATAAAAATTAGAAATCAAAAAACGAAAAAAACCATGTTTTTTTTTACAAAGAAGTAGTTAAAAAAAATATTTACTGTACAAATTTTATTCAACTTTTAGGTTCATGTTGTGGCCAATAAGTTAAGGAGTAATTTGCTTCAAATTTCAAGTCGATAGCTTCATTAGTTTTTGAGTTACATTGCACGGCGCGGAAAAAAACTAGTTTTGAAAAAAATGTGTTTAAAGATTTCGTTTTCGTACTATGGTAGGTTCGGAGCGCATTGGTTTCGGGACTATCTAGGCACTTTTGAGGCTTCATTTAAGGCTAAGACCACTGAAAATAGTTTCTTCGGTTGATAAATAAATTTATTACGCAAAAAAAAAATAATGCAAAAATAAAAAATTCCAGAGGGATTTCCCCCCTTAAATGAAAATAAAATAACCCGCATCTCAAAATTCTACTAATCTTAAGAAATTCACCTTTCCACTTGAACAAAACCAAAACATCTAGTCAACTTTCTTTCTGCATGGAAAATTGCATAGGACAACACCAGGACATCGGGACACTTAATTGCATACAATGTGTATATAAATAGTCGCTTCCGTGTAACGAGACGGTCCGGCAAAATAACAGTTTTTGGTGTTTTATTTTTCTCCCTCTCTCCATGTAGGTAGGTTACTTGCAGGAAACCTTCTTCTGCAGGTTTGTTGTTTGGGAAATGTACGAAGGAATATTGAAATAATTTTCGTCAGTTTTTTAGGCCTCTTTTTTTTTTTTTTCGTCTAAGGGATAAAATGGTCGGAAAAGGGTGAATTCCTTGTTTTTTTTTTTTTTACTTTTTGTTCAAGAAAAGTTTAAATTTTTTTTTTTGTATTCCTCCCTCTAAAACCGAAATTTCTTGGTAGTATTTGTCGATTTAAGGAATATTTTTTGAAGATTTGGCAAATTTGGATGTCTGCCAAAATACCTCACATAAAACATGTTACAATCAGGTATAAAGGTTTTTTTTTGTTGGCTAAGAAGTTGAAGTGATTTTTTTTTTATTCTCCCTCTGGAGTTTCATTTCTTGTAGACCTAGTATAGTGTCTATAGGAGCACCTATAGAGTCATTTTGAAGAGAAGAAGAAACGACAATAAATGCATTTGAAATATTTCGCGCTGAAATGCAATTTTAAGTGCATGTCGAAAGTTTTACTGTCTCGCTTCTTTATATACACGAGTAAATGCAAAATGGAAAAAGTTAGATATCAGAAGGCTGGAGAAGGGATACCTATATTTTTGAGTGTTTTAGGATGGCACAAGTTAGAGGGTATAATATTTGCTGCAGTTATACAAGTGCATAAGGTATGGCTTTTCATTAGCTTTCTATTGAGTTGATGCAAAAAGGCAACCAGACAAGACTGTCATTAGCAAAGTTGTTAATCAATAATAACTGCCTTGGAAAAAACCCAACAAAGTCTGGAAGATATCGAATGATACTGTTTTTATTTGTGATACAAGTGGGTTTTATAATTCGAGTTTAGGATTCGAAAAAAAAAAACTCGAACTAAAGATAACACTCTTGTCACACTTGTCATACTTGTCACATATTTTACACTTGTCACACTTGTCGCATTTGTGTTACTTGTCACACTTGTCGCATTTTTCACACTTATAGCACCTGTCACACTTTTCACACCTGTCATACTTTTCAAACTTGTCGCACTTTTCATACTTGTCACGCTTGTTGCACTTGTCACATTTGTCGCAGTTGTCCCACTTGTCACAATTGCCGCATTTTTCACACTTGTCGAACTTTGTCACATTTATCGCACTTGTCACACTTATCAAACTTGTCACACTTATCAAACTTGTCACTTTTGCCACACTTTTCACACTTGTCACAATTGTCACATTTGTCACACTTTGCTATAATTTTTTGGAAATTTTTAGAAAAATGTTTGTTCCCAAATCCCAACCTATAAAGAATCTTTCAACTTTTTCCAAAAACTTGAAAACACACCTCAAGCTGCATTCAGAAAAAAAACATTTCCATAGAATTTCAAACTTGAGCGTTATCTTGAATGCAATTTTGAAAATGCCACCTTTGATGTTTCATATAGATGGGAATTATATTGGTCGATAACTTTCAGCCATCATGGTTATCTATGTAATATCATTTTTTTTTTTTTTTTGGTTTGAAAAATCATAGTTTTCTTTGAAAGATATTTTTTGAAAGAGGTCACCACTTGCATATTGAGTTTTTTAGTATGTGCATGTAAGTGTTTGTGTGTGTGTGTATATTTTCTTACATTTTACTATAAAATGTCATTGATTTCTGTTACTATCTTTTGCTACAGGATAGAAGGACATTACACTTCCCTTTCTCTATAAAGAGTTGAAGGTGCGATGTAACGAAAAAACACCAGGCAAAAAACATAAAAATCATTCCCTGAGATAGATTGTGACGAAGTGATAAAACTTTAAGACATCTTTTTACAAACATACACACCAGTCATATATGTTTGTATATTAAACATTTGCAAGGAAGAACATTGGTCCATTGAAGCGGCAGTGGAATTTAATACCGTCATCATCATCTTACAAACACAAACCATCATATTGTCTAGAGTTTTTGAGTTTTTTTTCCCGCTCTTTTTTTTTCCTGTGTGTGTGTGTTAGATTGTTGTTGGTATAGTTTTCGTCCTTCTGTCCTGCTATTCCACTAAGTAAACTCCTTTTTCTTAAATTCATTTTTTTTTTTGTTCTGTTCATCTTAAAAGGATAACTTGAGGAGAACATAGTATAGCCATATCCATGGCGAAGTGGTGCACTTTGTCCAGCTACCAGCAGCAACCATCATCATATTGAAAGTCTATGTGAAAGTGCACATCGGATGCATTATCCTTCTTTTTCTTGGCCATGTGTGTGTGCTTAGAGCTCTTGCCGCCACTATGTTGATGCACTGTGCGCTATGCACTATGGCACTCTCTCTTTTGAGCGCTCCCGCCTGAGTGCCTCAATGCCTTTATACATACGCTGCTGAATGGATGGCGTATTGATGATGGATCGTTTTTCATCTCAAAAACCTTCGCTCTTTTCCATATTATATGTATGTACTCTTGTCATACAAAATACATATAAAGATAGATATATTCTATAAAAAGTGTTGCCTTTTTTATCCTGTTTCTAGCCACTGTCCTCGTCTTGATGGTTGGTTGGTTATCCCAGGTTATTATATAGCTCTTCATTCCTATATCGCTGTTTAAAGCGTCTTTGTTTTAAGATTGGCAGAGGAGAGCCGGAACTTACCAATACAAACACTTTCAAAAACCTACGACGACGCTTAAGCACTTTTAAATTGTAAGTTATCCGGACGAAATGTATATCTAGGGTAATTGCGGGAGAGATGCCGCGTCGGGAGAGTTGCCGCAGTCAACTGAAATCATATATCTAGTCGTCCAGGCAAAAAATTTTTTTTTGTAATTTGTTCGTTTAACATTCAAATTAAAACGTAGCAAAAAAAATCTGCACATATTGTATATGTAACGGAAGTTTTTGTCGTTTGTTTTGTTTTTTGCTCGCCTTTTGACTATGGAAATTTTTCAGCCTGTGGGAATTTTTCGTTTCTGAGACAAGTTATTGCGTTTTTTTCTAAATGTAATGATTTTGTTTAGTTAATATGTGTTTCAAGAAGTGATGGGTATGATTTTTTTTTTGTTCTTATTTTTTGTTGTTGTGTGGTGTCGTGCGGCATCTCTCCCTCACAAAAGGGAGAGATGCCGCATTTTTGTTGGGAGAAGATGCCGCATTCTGATTTTAGTGTCTTTTTTCGTTTAAAAGAAAATATTAAGCTTTATTAGGTCACGAAAATGTATCTGTAAGAGTTAAAGAGGAAGTTAGACCAAAGATGTCTTAGAAAAAGCTTTAAAATGCATCGAGAAAGGGATAACCCCGCAACATCTCAGCTTTCAGAAACATCTCTTCTTCCTACAACAATTTCAGAACTGACATTCCCACGTAAGCAATCACGTTCACTCTTGCAATCATTTTGAAAAGGGAATTCACACATCATCTTGTTTCAAAAGCGCCGCCAATAAAATTATTTTAAAAAATTCACCACTTCCTGAAAAACCGATGCCCAATTTTTAAAAACTTAAGGTATTTTCAGACGTTTTACCCACTACCTATCTACCTCGTTAAAAAAAAAGAAAAACAGGTTAAAAGAAGACAACTACTGAAAAGTGAATGTTGCTTTGGCTGAGCCCGCTGAGAACCGAAAAAATTGTGACCAATGTTGAAAAAACTATTTCTCAACAAAAAAAACAAGAATGTATCCAATGCAAAAAATTTAGCAAACGGGTGCTAAAAAATCGTACCCTGTACCAAAAAAAAAACGAATTCATCAATCGTACAGATTGTAGGCGTGATGATTAAAAAATACAACACGTTCCTCATTAATTAACAAATACAAATTCAATGCATTTACTATGCGGCATCTCTCCCACACATGAAGGGAGAGATGGCCCACTTAATACTTTTTTCTTTATTGTTAATTTCATAAAAAAAATAATTTTTTTTTAGGTTAAGTATTTTTTTAGGATAGTAAACAAACCCATTGTTTAGTTTTTTTAAAAAAATTTAAAATTTTTCACCATTATATAATTTAAAAATTAATTTTTCAAAAACCGCGGCATCTATCCCGCAATTACCCTATTTTTATTACTTATAAAAAAAAAAAAAAAAAACTATGTCTTACGAGAATACGTTGTTTTCAATAAGTGAATGATGGTTAAATATTAAAGTCAGTATATCTTTTTCGTTAAGTAGGTAGGTACTTTTGGTACACAAAAATTATGTGAACAATTTGAAATAATAAAGTTGATTTTAAGTATCAAGGAGTTAGATGTTGAACTCGTATGGTGTATTGTTATAGAAGGACTTTATTTTTCAACATCAGGTGAAACCGTAAAACTAAAATATTTTCCTTTAAGACGAGTACTTCAATTTTTGACGTTTGTTTGAACGTTTTATAGTTATAAATGGTTGAAATATTAAAGGCAACATTTTGGCAGCTTAAAGTATGAAGTATGAATATTTGAAGTTTGGGTTTTTCGGGTTTTTTTTTAAACCGTTTTAATGAAATAATAAGTAAATTAGCCAAGAACTTTGGAAGAGCTCTGAAGAATAATAATATTTACAATTTAAACGCTCTGTCCAACTTATTTAAATTTTCATTTTTTTGACGTGATAACGTCTTACAAATCGATGAACCATGGCAGCCACCACAAAAAAAAGGGACGCCATTTTCTGCCGTTCCACTCCCGCACTTTTGCAGTGCGGCAAAAATTTCAATAAACTATTAGAGATACAAAAATCTTCTATAGCTTATTTGAAAGATAATAACCTAAAGCTTAATCCAAATGAAGGATTTTTAAAAATTCCGTCATTTAATAGGGTAAACAGGGGTAAAACGGAAAGATGAAATTTGGCCTGAAATCTAAACGCGAAGTTGTAGAGAGTTGTTTTTTTCTGCTATAGAATTTTTTTCCAACACTCTGCGTTTCGAAATATGAATTTTTGAAAACCACCTTGTTTTTAGGGGTATTTTTGGGTAGTTTTTTTTTTTTGAGCGTTCAAACTTATAGGACATGTAGGTTTTGGCCTTATGCATACATGTGCAATGGGAAAGGGTACGACAACCGCGTCTATCAAAGAATATAAAGAAAATCGAAAATAAAAAATGGCAGCAAAGTGACAGAGGTGAATAATCTTACCACACGTGTGAAGTTTGTTTCAGTTCAAATGGTTTGTGTATCTACTATATTTTGAGTTTCTTTTTCAAGCGGTTTTAAATTATTTTTCTAAGGCAGGGGCCACATTAGGTATTTTTGCTTACTGCCTGCAACTTAAAAAATATGCATAGAGGGCCTTACCAATCATGAATCGATAAACACACATTTAAGTATAGTCGAATTAAATTTTACCGTCGGGTTAATAATCAAAATAAACACGCGTTTAACTAACTGCCCTTCTATTACCAGATCTATTACATTTGCTGTCAAAGTGACATCATTGAACTGACATTTTTTATTATTAATCTAATAATGAACAATGACATACCTTCAAAATACCTACACACCTACATATATTTTCATTTTGGTTGTAAAAGTTAAAAAATGGAGCCCAAGATCATGTTTTATCTTTTAAAATAACTTCATTTTTAAATTAATATTAAGTTTATAATTCTAGCTTTTGAAAAAAGTATCAATCAAAACTGTAAGTGTTGCCGTTGTTTTTTAATAATTTTTTTTTTGTTTTAAGTAGGGTAAGGTGGTATAAGAGTGCGCATTTTAGACAAAATACCAAATAAAACAATAACAAAAAGAATTTAACTACTTTTTTTATATATCGTTTTTAGTTTATAATCAAAGCAACGAAAAAAACTTAAAACTGGTAACAAAAATGTATTAATTCAAAAATTATAAACAAAATACCACATTAGGAAATTTGCGCACTCTTATACATCCTATTGTGTAAGAGTGCGCGGCTTAGTTTGTAAGAGTGCGCAGCTGCGCACAGGTGTAAGTTCGCACAAAAGTCGCAAATAAAACTGCCTATCTTTAAATAAACAGAGTATTTTTCAACCCATCACTCCTTGCATGAGGAACAATCAATTTAGTCTTCGATTAATGGTTCCGAGAAAATTTCAATATTTCCTAGTTACTCTCATTCGCTTGTTTTTTGTAAAACTTTTATTTGGTTTCTTTTTGGTTGGAATTGCTTTTTCTAGCTGCTGTTTGCTGGTATATGGACAAATGCCAGTTATTTTGAAGCCTTGGATAGCATTTACTGCTCTTATAACCCGCGCACTCTTATACATCATCATGGTGCGCACTCTTACACGTTCAGACATGTAATCGAAGAATATATATGTATTTCACAATGCACTTTATGACCAGTCTTACGTGTTCCTCAAATATTTCTTTTTGTCGACTTTTTAATGTCCCATACTTTGTTTATTGTTATTTTTTGTTGTTAAGCGGAAAATTTAATTTGTTTGGCAAGAAATATTGGAAAAAAAAGTGCTAAAAAACTTAAACTTAACTAGCACCTCTGTTTACAAACACATTTGCATGAAATTTTGACAGCAGATGAAACTCATTTAGATCTTTCCAAAATAAGTGTCTTCAGTCTTATATTCCCTTTCAAACCTTAGAAAATGGCCTTGCGCACTCTTATCAACCGCGCACTCTTATACCATCCTACCCTATTTTTGTTTTAGAAAATTGCCCCTCCCGCCAAAACGGGGGGACATTGAACCTTCTTCCCATAGTAAACAATAATTGTATTTTTACCTATCTACAAAATCTCATTATCAGTTCGTACTTTCCCCTCAAATGTTTCTGTTTTATTTGAGTAAAACTAAAAATGCGAAAAAAAGATAGATTAAAATGGCCATACTTCGGTTAATTTTCAATGAAAAAATTTAGTGAGCACATCATTTTGAAGGAAATTTAATCTTCTTTTTTTCTTTGCAGCAATGTTTATGCCTATCTTAACCCAAAAAAAATGTACTACTAAAAAAACAAAAAAACTCAAAAAATCGATTTTTTTGATATTTTTTTGTTTTATTGTTTCGACTATTGTGGTATGGAAAATTAAAAAAAAAACATTATTCCAATAGGAAATTTAATTCTCTACAAAAAGTTTTGAATGCAATATATCACAATTTTGCTTGGTTTACGAGGTATATTGAAAAAACCAAAAAGGGGGCTTTTGCACCCCTATCTTCAGTTTCCACCCTCTCATTTAATAGCACTCCGCGGTTTTATCTTCTTTTATAACCCATTCAACGATTCCTGCAATAAAAACCCGTGAACGTCTTAGTTCTTTATTACCCTGTTTTTTTTTTCGACATAATCAATAGCCCATCTTAATAATGATTTTTGAAACAATTTTTTGCGCAAAAAGATAGACATTATTGAAAAAATAACATATTTTTTTTATCAAAATCATAGGAGCAGTGTTTTTTAGGAAATCTAACTGTTCTAAAACTTGTTCTGTAGCAAGTACCGTTATTATCATATTTTTAGAAAAAAACAAAAAATAATTCCAAAAACCCCTTTGGATAGTCTCCAAAAAAAAAGAGAATAAAAAATCCAAATTAAAATTGAGTAAATGAACATGTATTTTCTAAAAATTAGTCTGATAGATCTGAAAAAAAAATTATTCATCACCATAAATTTTGATTGGATGTAATTTAAATTATTACTCACGTTTCCACTCAAATTTAAACGACTTTCAATTAAAAAAAAAGTCTACACAAAGTAGATAAATATCATTCATTGCCAATTTTATAAATGAATTGTCGACTGTTTGGGTTTATTATAGATATTTCCCCCCCGAAAAGAAATTCATCATCAATTAAGAAAAAAAAAAAAAGTACTAAAAATTATAATTAAACTCTATCGATTTATATATCTAACTTCCTATCCATCTATTCCTATGCCCCAAAGGCCTTGAACGAAATTAGCTGGGTTATTGATGTACTTTATTATCATTGAAGACGAAGGGTATACAAAAAGGATACCTATACTTTTCTATCTAGAAGGTGAAATCATCATCAACAGCATCTCACGTTTCTATATATCTTTTCATCGTCAACGTCAACACTTCTTTTCGATACGTCTGCTGATGTTTCTCGTGTGGCCATAGCATCATCCTGATGGCCAAGCACTCTTTCTGTTTCTCTTCTCTGATGGTTTTTGTGAGTTTAAAAAAATAAGGGTTTGAGAGTCTGCAGGATTGAACGCATTTATGTAACCAATGCCACAACATCTGATCTCTAATGGATTGCTTGATTTATATCCATCGTCCTGTGTCCATGTCTCATCTCAGTGCAAAAGTGTAAAGAATCTCTGCTTGAATATAATCTTGGTGGCTGGGATGGTTCCCGAACGAATGCAAAGTAAATTTCCGATATTCGATATACAATTTTTTTTTTTCTACTTTTTGTGGTTCCTTTGTGAAAGTAATGGTAGAAAAAAAATATATAAAACTAAAGGAGTCAATTTTTTTTTATCCCCACTGCATGGGTGTTGGATAGGATGAGAAAGGGTTGGAGGAATGGGATAATTTCTGGGAAATGATAATGGGCGATGGCATGTAGAATGCGAATATAATACAAGAAAATTATAAAAGCAAAAGGAGTGGAATGTATGTTGGAGAAAGTCATCCATTAGGTGGATATCTTGTTTTATTTTTATGAACGGATTTTAACAAAGACTCAGGGTGAAAGTTGATGCACACATTGATTTTTTAATTTTTTTTTTTTAATAAATCTATGATTGAACAAAGTGTGTTATTTTGGTATGGAGAAGAAATATTTTTTGAAGTGAAAACTTCTTTAGTATCGTAGTGATTGGAAACAAGATGAAATTTATACAGTAGATAGGTTATTAAATAATATTATGATTTTGCAAAATTTCAATTAAACACGTTATATTTTTTGATCTAGAGCACATAACAAATTTATTTAACTTTAATACGCATGCTGACAATATTACCTTTCATTTGATATATCACACATAATGGTAAGTGCTCTAAAAGTTATATAATCTTTAATTGAAAAACTTGAAATATACCTCAAAATACCTGTGAAGATTTGTTGCCGATGACCAGCCAGCAGTAGAGGAAGTACCGTAATCTCAGTTTGAAATTTCGACATGGTTGGTTTTAAACAATTCTTACTTTTTTTGTAGGCATGGTAGAAATATGATTGAAACGTCATATAAAAGGTGAAATAATAATGATATAGAATTTATTATAGGTTGTCTTTTAAAAAATAGATTTAATGGCTTTAGAAGAGAAAAGAAATTGATTGATCTAAGAATATATTTGTTTCGGTTAGAAAAGTTTCCATTTCTTTTTTATTGCATCTAATTATACCCAAAAAAAAGCGTTCCCGGACATGTCCATAACTCAAAAACTGAAAATCAAATTTCTTAAAATCACATAAAATTTTATTATTTTTGAGTATTTCTTTTCTTAATACTACATTATACACAATACTCTTTATTAATTGGTACATCTCTAACAAAAAAATTAAGTATTGTTATTTTTTATACATTGATAAAAGTTGTCCCAAGATAAATGATGCATAATACCAACATTTATTAATGTATCAATATTTTAATCATCTAACGTACAAAAGGGTGCTGCAAGTTGTTTTTAAAGTAAATTTTATATAGATTTATCATTCCACACCTTTTTTATGGATAAATATATAAAATGTATGTTAGAAACTAGTTTAAGTTTAATTTTTAAGTACGGTACATCAATTAACCGTCATTCCGGGAATGCTTGTTGAACAATAATGTATTAGAGAGTGGACTGTAATAAATAAATAAATGAGATAAATAAATAAAACACGAATGATCTTGTATGCTAGACTGCGCGCGGCACGTCCTTTTTATTCGAAGATCTTTTTATGACTGACATTTTTGACTGAGGAGAATGAGAGGAGGAAAAAGAAGGACGCAACACACACGATCGTTCGCTGGTGTTGTTGGTTGTTAAGGAAAAGGAAGATACACACAGCTTGTTCGCTGATCGCCTGTTCCTTTGAGATGTTGTGTGTGTTGAGAGGCTTCTCCTGCGAGTAGGCACGGATTATTTAACATCCTGCCCACTTTAAACCTTCGGTTTAATAAATGCTGATTTTTGATCGTTTGGTTCTGCGTTGGGGCTTCTTCCGAATAGCATTTGCTCATGGACATTGGGAAAACATTGGCGCCCCTGCTTGTATATGCCAATGAAAAAAACCAAGTCGATTCGGGTATTATGTAATGAAGTGATCACAGTGACTGAGGAGATCGTTCTTCATCTTGCTGGTTTTACTGTGTTATATATGGATTGCCATATTCAGGGCTTGTATTGTTTTTTCCCTGATGTTTGCGGAACAATGAACATTCTGGATAGTTAAATTTTTTAAATTTTTTGGTGTTGAAAACTTTGCATTTCTATTTGCTGTTTTTGGTTAATGCTGGCAACTAATGAGGTTCATGCGGTTGCACCTGTTTTGCACTACCTGTTGTGATTGTTGATGTTGTTGGGAAATTTGTGGATTCTGTTGTTTATGGGGCGGTGTTGTTGCTTTGTTTGCAAAAACTGATTTGGAGTCAAAACTTGCTGTTGTTGAGAGTGGAAAACTTGTTGCGTACTTGTTTGCTGTTTTTGCGTAAGTGGCTGTTGTGGAACTTGTGGATACTGTTTTGTTGTTGTGGTTGTATTTGGAGAGTTTTTGTGTGTGTTGAACTTGTTGTGATTCTCCAACCTGCTGGACAACAGTAGGCGCATTTATAACATTCGCAGAGGGTTGTTGTTGAATGATAACAGATGGTTGGGGGGACGTTGGCAGTATTACAGTTTATTGCTGATGGTTTTGTTGTATAATAGGCTGATGTCGTTGCTGTCGAATACCCGGTGTATGAGGCTGAATCACAAAGGTTTGTTGTGAAACAGGTTGTTTTTGTTGCAGCAATTGTTCTTGTTGTAGTAATTGCTGTTGTTGCAAGAGTTGCTGCTGTTGTTGTTGCAACAAAACAGCAGTCTTGTTGGTCTGATAGCAACTATATTTTGTTGGGGATTCATACTGCTGTTCTGCGTCTTGTGCGCGTTACTGGAGTTTCTACAGTACTTTGTAACGACTGTTGTTGTTGCGCCGGGAACTGAGTAGCAGCTGGTGTTGGTTGATAATAACCTGTTGAAAATTTTTTGGTTGCTGTGGGAGTTAAACGCAGTCATAAACTGTTGCAAGGTAATGTTGTTTATAGCTGGAGGTTTAATGTGTTGTTGTTGATGTTGCAGTGGCCGCTCTGTTATGCCCTGCCCACTTTGATTCTACAGAATCAAGAGAATTGATTGGTGTTGGTGTTCCCAGACACTTCTCTTGTTGGAAATTCTCGGAAAGAAAAGAAAATAAACATAATATTTAGTCATGTTTCCTACTTCAAGGAATGTATATGTATGTTTTTATGCAAATGTTTAAAATATGTATGTTTTGAGTATTTAATATTTTGTTTTATAATATGAACTGATGGTTCCGAATTGAACTTTGTCTCTTGAACAAACGATTCATTCTGTCTTCATGAAAGAATGTACGCTGGGATGAATTTTGTCTCAAGAACAAATGATTCACCCTGCTAACGCACACTCAATATCGAACTGCGAAAAGGATGCCCTTCGTAGGCAATCTGCTTTACTGGAAGAATGTGCGTTTTGTAAGAACGCACACTCAAAATAAAAGGTTTCAAGATTAAAAGGATAAAAGGTTTCAAACCAATTGCTGGTTGTTGAATTTTTTTGCGTATTAATTTTTGAAAAAAAAAAAGTAATTTTTATGTTTTTTTTTTTTTAACACAGTTAAAATAGAGATAAATTTATTGCTGTCGCACTATAAGTCTATCATATTACATATATAGATACATATGTACATTAGTACATTTTTTTTTTTTCGTAAATAAATAAAGACACCCCAAAGCACATAGATGTAAATGTACAAGCATTTTTGTTCTGCATGATAGTCTTTGAATTTTTCTATTATTTGATTTGCTTGGTTTGCTTAGTTTTGTTTATTAAGCTTGCTCTATGACTCTGCTTCCTAGGTTAATTGCTGTTATTTGAAATTAACTAATTGAACAGATTTTTGCATATGTGTGAATGAAAAACTTTGTTTTTGTTATGTACAAATGTGTTTGGAGTGTTTTGTATATTGTCTCTTGAATATTGTCTCTTGAACAAATGCTTCATCTCGGTTTCATGTTAGAATGTACGCCGGGATGAATTTGTCTCATGAACAAATGATTCATCCCGCTAACGCACACCCAGAATTAAATTGTGAAAAGGATGCCCTTCGAAGGCATTCTGCTTTCCTTTTTGGGAAGAATATACGCTGGGATGAATTTTGTCTCAAGAACAAAATGTTTCATCCTGCGAACGTACACTCAAAATAGGATTCTGAAAAGGATGCCCTTCGAAGGCATTCTGCTTTCCTTTTTGGGAAGAATATACGCCGGGATGAATTTTGTTTCAAGAACAAAATGATTCATCCTGCGAACGTACACTCAAAATGGGATTGTGAAAAGGATGCCCTTCGAAGGCAATCTGCTTTCCTTTTGGGAAGAATATACGCTGGGATGAATTTTGTCTCAAGAACAAAATGATTCATCCTGCGAACGTACACTCAAAATGGGATTGTGAAAAGGATGCCCTTCGAAGGCATTCTGCTTTCCTTTTTGGGAAGAATATACGCTGGGATGAATTTTGTCTCAAGAACAAAATGATTCATCCTGCGAACGTACACTCAAAATAGGATTGTGAAAAGGATGCCCTTCGAAGGCAATCTGCTTTCCTTTTTGGGAAGAATATACGCTGGGATGAATTTTGTCTCAAGAACAAATGATTCATCCTGCGAACGTACACTAAAAATGGGATTATGAAAAGGATGCCCTTCGAAGGCAATCTGCTTTCCTTTTTGGGAAGAATGTACGCTGGGATGAATTTTATCTCCTGAACAAATGATTCACCCTGCGAACGCACACTCAATGTATCTGAGAAAAGGACACCCTATGTAGGTGATCTGCTTTCCTGCAAGAATGTACGTCTTGTAAGGACGCACACTCAAAATGGAATTGAGAAAAGGGCACCCTATGTAGGTGATAACCTTTGTGCAAGAATGTGTCTTTTTTTTTCGCGAAAGCACATTTAAAATAAAAAAAAAAAATTTAAAAGGTCACCCTGCACTGGCAACACTTTTTCTGCAAGAATGTGCGTTTTGTAAGAACGCACACTCAAAATAAAAAGGCTTATAGGTCACCCTTTGTAGGTAATAACCTTTGTGCAAGAATGTGTTTTTTCTGCGAAAGCACATTCAAAATATAAAATTTTAAAAGGTCACCCTGCATTGGCAACACTTCTCTGCAAGAATGTGCGTTTTGTAAGAACGCACACTCAAAATAAAAAGACTTAAAGGTCACCCTTTGTAGGTAATAACCTTTGTGCAAGAATGTGCTTCTTATGCGAAAGCACAATGAAATATAAAATTTTAAAAGGTCACCCCGCATTGGCAACACTTCTCTGCAAGAATGTGCGTTTTGTAAGAACGCACACTCAAAAATAAAAAGTTAAAGGATCACCCATTGTCGGAAGTAACCTTTCTGCAAGAATGTGCTTTTGAAATATACATTCAAAATATAAAATTTTAAAAGTCACCCTCCGATGGCAACACCTTTTTTGCAAGAATGTGCGTTGTAACACTCAAAATATAAAAGTTTACTTAAAAAATTTTTTTTTTTTTTTTTATAACTTGTTCACTGCATTATTCGGATTGCTTGGGGTTTTGCATTATCCTCTTAGATTTAACTAGGATTTGTGTTGGTGCACCTTAAATAGGTATTCCTTTTTTTTGTAACCTTGAGAGCTTTATGATTTTGATTAAAATTTGTACATAATGAATATGGACTCTTAAATTGTTGGTATAGGTATATCAATCTTTTTCTCATTGTTTAAATCAATATATTTGCATACAAATTACAACGTTTATAATCTTTCCTTGTAATTGCATTCTTTTGATTCGTTTATGAATATACAACCTTGCTATTAGCTAAATTGCTAAAAATTGAATTGTTTTATATAAAACACCCGCCCAAGTATACCCGCTCTTTTAGTCATTCCAAAGAGACCTATTTCACTGGAGGTGTAGCTCTATACAATGACGATTCTCTTGTTTTGTACAAATAATTTATTGCAGATGTAATTTTATTCCACTTTTTCCAAAAACTGTGAAAAGTTGCTGAATGGTTAAAGTTCTTTCTATACTTTAGTATTTTTGGTTCCTCTTTTTTTTTTTAACATATGAATAAAAATATCCTCCACAATACAGATTTGTCTGAGTTTTTAAATCTTGATGTGGGATATGCAATTGCAAAGGTAAAAAACCTTCATGTTACAGAATGAACGCTGTATTTTGTTTTGCTTTTGTTTTGATTAGGTACTTATTACTCGTAATAGATAATTTTTTTTTTTTTTTTCAATTGTATAAGTAATTGCATTGAGTATATCTTATTCAATTCTAATAGGTAGATATGAATTTAATCAAGACACTATGCATGTGAACTCTTTATATACTACCTACAATCTGTAAAATTCGAACGATAAAATTTATCATATAACCAACGACTGACTTCCTCCATGAGCCTCACCACAAAAGTAATCATATATTTCCAAAATGACTACAATCAATTGTCATACAAAAACAATGATTTTTATCCCACTCATCTTCTACACGCTAGCGCTACACATACAATTAATACACGTACAATCGTACATAACTACCTCCCAATTCGACCCAATAGGAGACAGACAAATAACAACAAAAGTCAATTGAAAATAAAAAGCAGGTAGGTATCCGGTAGCATGAGGATACTGCCCCAGCTATCTCGTATCATTTACATGGCTACATCACTACACAAGTACATCCATCTGAAAACACAAATTCCTACCTCAACCTGAACCAGCAAAAAACAAAACGACAATATCCTTACTAAGCAAGACGCAAGCTACATGATCGACAAAACACAAAAAAAAAAAAAAAAAAAAAAAAAAAAAAATAAAAATAAAAATAAATAAATAAAAAACATAACGGGGTTTTTATTCAAACAACCACACTTAACCACAGCTATAATGAAAATCACAACAAAACAAATGCATTTGCCGCGCAAAATTAATAAAGGATTTTGAAGAAGATAGACTCTCAAAAAAGGTAACGAAGAAAGAAAAAATGTACATCATATACATATACATGATCCAAGATACATTACATAATTGTGCAATAAATACCACCATTACAAACCTTCATGGAAAAGTTGTTGCTTCGTGGTGGATTTATGTAGATAATGTACTTACATCCACATAAACAAGGATAGCCAATATGATAGCAAAAAAATAGTTTGGAGTTAAAAAATTAAGTCGCGCAAAGAGAAATTTCTTAGCTAATTCTTTTTTTTTTGTTTCAGTTTTCTTTTTGTTTTTACTTCATCCCTTATGTGTAACCACATTCCATAACCATCATATTGCATTATTTGTATGCACGTAGGTAGAAACAACAAATGTATTTGCTGAATGCATCCCCGAAAAGGTTGGTACACATAGGTAGGTGGTGATCTCATTTAAAACAAAACAGGTAGGTAACTAAATCATGATTTGCTTGATTGTAGGTAAATACATTAAGGAGGTATGAGGTATTTTTTTTTTTTTTGTTTGGCCTTGATGAGAATACAACCAAGGATAAATATTAAATTTTCACAATTCTTAGACAATTTTCAACTTAAACAGCTTTGCAATTTTTTAATATATGTTTTAATAAATGTATGCACCAATTTACTAGGGTAAACATGCGTGTAAATTCTCGAAAGCTATAGGTACTGCATTCAATTATGTAAATTATGTTGTATTTTATTTCCTTGTAGTCTTAGAAACCTATTACTTACGTACATACATATGTATATGTAGATTTCGGTTAGTTTCTCATAACACTGAACTAAGTATTTCATTCAACTAGTAAATGGATGTGAAATACAGCCAAAGAAAACTTCACAGAGGAATTCACTGGATCTTTACGATTGTATTTTTTTTTTGTTACTGCACATCATCACATCGATACAAAATTTATATCATAATGCTTTCATTTTCGTGCGACATCTTCGCTCACTGAATACCATTTTTTTTTTTTTTATTTTAACTCTTTTTGCCTTGTATAATTATAATTTTGTATAGGTAATCACGGAATGTATGTATTTTGCTTTCGAGATACTTGTTTTTTTTTTACGATATACGAGTACCTATGTAGGTATGTTTTTTTTTTGTTTTTTTTTTTTTTTTTTCTTTTGACACGCTGCACAAGCACAAGGGTGTTATTTTTTATTTTTTTTTATATGCACACGCGGATTTTTTGTATCTTTTTTTTTTTTTTTTTTTTAGTCCTGTTATCTTTGGTTTGCTCTCTTTAAATGTCACACACTCACAGAAGCATCTATTGTTTGTAGCTTGATTTCTGTTATTTTACGTTTGAAGAGTAAATACTTTTTTTTTGTTTTCTGAATTATTAAAGGACAGGTCGCTTAGAACAAATCCGGCTCGAAGGACCGTGAACAATAATGTATTAGAGAGTGGACTGTAATAAATAAATAAATGAGATAAATAAATAAAACACGAATGATCTTGTATGCTAGACTGCGCGCGGCACGTCCTTTTTATTCGAAGATCTTTTTATGACTGACATTTTTGACTGAGGAGAATGAGAGGAGGAAAAAGAAGGACGCAACACACACGATCGTTCGCTGGTGTTGTTGGTTGTTAAGGAAAAGGAAGATACACACAGCTTGTTCGCTGATCGCCTGTTCCTTTGAGATGTTGTGTGTGTTGAGAGGCTTCTCCTGCGAGTAGGCACGGATTATTTAACACTTGTTTTGGGGTATAGCTAGATTGAAATTTACTACAATATAATCTTAAAAATATTTCGTTTTACTTTGTTACATAAAAAATAAAAATAAATAAAAGTCAAAACGTCATTTCTGGGAACGCTCTTAGAATCTGAATAAATAATGTAGTCTTACAATCATAATTTTGCATTTTTTGGGTATTTTTACTTAGTATCCTATCTAAGTATGGCTGTAATAAACAATTTTATTAAAATAGTTACAACAAAACAAAAGAAAAATTACTTATGGCCTATAAGTGTTTCGGAGGTGCATATAAGTATTTTTTTTTTGTAGAAATCGGTCTCTGCCCCAAGAAATAAAGTTATATTTGATTTATTTAAGACCTACTATCTTAGTATATTAATACATCATTCACATTGATACTATTTCTAGACCCCTAAAGTCGTTTTGAAGAGATCGTTTCGAGGAACGTTTTTCTAGTAGATACTAATTTTTGGGGTTTTACTGTAAATTGAAAAACATACATTTTTGTGCTCTGTCCGTTCATGAGCCGACAAAATATGGCTAAAGCAAACATTTGAGCATGAAATTTGTATCATAAAACAAAGTTGATTTTTTAAGAATTCGGTCATCGAAATTTCCCACCTCCATGATTTTGACAAATATCGCTTAAAAAAAAATATTTTGTTCAAAAAAAGTACGTATACACCACAGTGTCTTTATATGGAGTTTTGGTGTGAAATTTAAATTTCATAATAACAAATAACAAATAAAAATGTGGGACCCAGTTTGTATCGATAAATAATCTTTAGTCCCAGATCAACCAACTCACTACACTTGTCCAGGGCTCGATCAAAGGGAGGTCAATTGCTAAATTGAATGCGGTTGACGACTACAGAAAATTTTATTTATTTAGAGTTTTATAACCACACCACACATTATTAATAATTTCTTACAAATTTTCTGTTCTTACTCTGAATAAAGAAACAAAAACAGTTTTTTTTTTAGACGCGATCAAAATACATTTTTAATGAGTCTCTTTCACATACAGAATTTTGTGTCAGTAACTGAGTAATTTTTATTTTTTCATCAACTTTCTTAAAAATATTCTGGTATAAGGAGAATATTTTTAAGAAAGATGGCCACCTAGGTTTCTATAGATTTATTTTATACCACAGGTGTTTAAAATTTTTCATAAAATACTTTTTTTACATTTTGCATCAAAAAACAGATTTCAAAATTTTTTTTACAAAAATGTGCAATATCTGTGCAGTTTTTTAAGCATTTATGTACTCATACAATTATTGTAGAAAATTATAAAAAAAAGAAATAAATAAAATTCATTCATTCGTGGTTGTAGTGAACGAAAACATAAGATGATAAAATTTAAAATACACTGAACGAAAAAAAGTCCATATTTTATGAACTGGTTGCGATAGAACTTTTTTCTATCTGTTTTTAGAACAATCATAAGTGTAGCTATAAGACGTTTTAGGGTTGTCCATTCTCTATTGCACACCCTGTATATTTTCAGACATATTCTAAACAAAAATTCCCAGGGAAATGGTTTCGGGAGAAGGGCCCCAATCGGAAAAATGGCGAAAATTTCCATTTTTGTTTGGTTTCCCCATATTCTTAACAGTTGAGGAACGAAATTCAAGCTAAAAAAATAATGAAATTTCAGGAACTTTTCAGTTAGGAGTTTTTTTTTTCAGGAATAGGATTATGACGATTACAACTAAACTTCAACTTTTTGAATCGTTATACCTAGGAAACGGTGGGTCTTAGGAAAAAAAGTGTCATGACACTTTTTATATATAATAATATGGTCTACAATTCTTGCATTGAAAATTTTTTGATAAGACTTACCGTTTTGCTGAAAATCGTGAAAAACCAGTTTTTGTGACCTTTTGACCCCTATAACTCTTAACGCGGACACGATATCAATGTCGATTTTTCACATCTTCATAACAAAGCCGTCATTAAGCTGTATACCATTCAGCCCAGTAGGAATTTTTCCGCAGATTGGGCTTAAAAATGACTAAAATGACTGGGCTATTAAATTTCCAGCTGTAAAGCATTTACAGAATTTAAATAAAAATAATAAATAGAATTTTGTAGTTCTAAATATAAAAAATTTTAAAAATACAGTATAAAAGTATAGCTAATGGTGGAATACAAATTTAATAACATAAACAAATTTGTATTCATACTATATCGTTGGCTTAGAGTGAAAAAAAGCTAGCTCTATTTTTACACCCCAGACAAAAAAATAGAATAATAATATTTCTTAATCTTTGATTAACTTCAAAACAAAATAGGGTCATTATTAAGATTTAAAAGCTTTTCCTTCAACCAATCTTTGAAATCATTTTTAAGCTGGAGTTAGCAGGTTTGAACTCTAACATTAAGTCGACGATATTTGCACAGTGATGATAAAGGAAAAAATCGAAAATTTGAGATTTTTGTTCAGGGTTGGGGTCAAAATTCTGCCGTTGTCAAAATTCTTTTATCAAAATTCTGCTTTCAAAATTCTGCTTTAAAAAATTCTGCTTTCAAAATTCTGCTTTTCATAATTCTGCTTTTCAAAATTCTGCTTTTCATAATTCTGCTTTTCAAAATTCTGCAAAAAATTAAAAAAGGGTTTGGGATAATGTTAAAAAACGCGCGCTTTTTAACATTTTCCAAACCCTTTTTTATTTTTTTGCAGAATTCTGCAAAATCATCTTTTTGAAAATTTGTCATTTTTTAAATGCGTATTATTTTTTGTTTTAAAAATGAATAAATTTGAAAATATTAAGAAAAGGTTATTAATTTATCAAATAAAGATGAATATTCAAAAATTTTAATAAGAAAACGAATATTTTGTATCAAACAACATCGGTTCCAATTAGTTTACATATTTTATTTGAAAGAAAGTCAGTATATGGAATTCAAAAAATATTTGCGACACTTAAATAAAAAAAAATTAGGAAAGTAGCAATGTTGATTACCTACATTAATGAGGTGTATTTTTCTTTAGCCAGTGCATATGCTATAAAAAAAAAAAACAGAATTGGCAGAATTTTTTTGTTCAAATATAATGCTGGCAGAATTTTGAAAAGCAGATTTTTGAGAAACAGAATAGAAAAAAAGCAGAATTTTGAAAAACAGAATTTTCGCTAAAAAAGCAGAATTTTGACCCGATCCCTTTTGTTCACTTTGCAATAATTTTTCATAACAAATTAAATAAAATTAGTAATTAAAAAAAATTAATCTAAAAAATGAAAATTGAATCGATAAAAATTTAAAACCATTAACAAAAAAAAAACGAAATGCTTAGTTAATTAAAACTGATCATTATAAAATTTAAGAAAAAATTAAAAGTACCACTGGTTCGTACGTATTTGCTCTTATGGTAAAAGTTGCTTAGAATATTGAAGATTTTAACTTAATTACTCATGAAAGAATATTTTTAATTTAATTTTAACAGAAATTTAATAAAACTTTAAAAAATAATACAAAATTTGAAAATTTGAACTAAAAAAATTAGTTTTAATTGTTTTGGCCTTCAAACTAAATATACCATTTTATTTCTCGTGTAACAAATAATTTTTATGTGTAGAACAACATTTAAAACTAAAAAATGGATTTTTATCAATAAAAAAATTCGTTAAATTTTTTTCAAAAAAATTTGTACATGCCATTAAAACAAAGTTTCAAAAAATAATTTTTTTTTATTTTTCAAAAATAAATTTTGAATTTTAACAATAAGCAGCTAAAAGGTTTTTCACAAAAATAAATTTGTTTCAGTTCAGTTGGGTCGCTTACGAAAAATTTAAAAATCAAGAAAACGGTTAATTATGGTTAAAAATACACACACAAAAATTACATTAAACACGTTCCAAAATTTTTTCACTTTTCATTTTCATTCTTAATTCTAAGATTTTTTCATCTAAAGATTTTTTTAATTTGGTATTTAAATTTAATTTTCACTCGTCTGGATGCGAGTAAGTGAGGCTTTATATAATTGACTAATATGTATATTGTACTAAAATACAAATACAAAAATAATACTTCAGAAATAGCACTTTTTCATTTGGGTTTTTTGTTCCCCTTACAATCACTTTTTCCAAAAATAAAAGTCATTGATATTTTTATTATTATTTAACTCATCATGTTGTGGTGTTATCTATGTATGTATTTTTTTTTTTTTGTATATAGAAAAAAATGTCAATTAACCAAACGTAATTAATTGTTTGATTCTTGGATATAATACATTTTTACAGGTATCAAATGTCATGTTATTGCGGGTAGTGATACTGATGATGATGATGATGATGTTGATGGGATACCTAGAGTGGAAGGAGTTATGGTCGCTATGTGCTATATTACTCCAGGAAAAAATATATATTCGTACATGTATACAAGATAATGTCAAATAATATGTTTGTTTGTGTGTGTGTGTTTCTGTGGGTTGGGTATATAGTTAGTGGAAAAAAAAAAACAGAAAACTCATGAGATGACAGAAACGGAAACGGATATCTAGATCATTCGTACAGAAGTTAATTAAGAATTTAATTTGATGCTTTTTTGTTTTTATGTTTCATTATGAGTTAAGCTTCCCCTGAGGGTTAAGTGAAGAGAAAATGAAAGATTAGAATCACTTCTTAGGAAATGACCTAATAAAATTTAATATTTTATTTAAGGTTTACCAAATTAGATAAGAAAAAGAAAATGTTTTGTACTGAGTTTTAAAAATTATTTAAGTGGAATTTTAAGCTTTACTCTCAACGAATTTTATTTCAAATCAAAACTGTTTTATTTCCAATGTTAAAACTATTTTAATACATAAGACTTTATCGTTTAGATAAAAAAATCAGAAATTGAATTTTTTGATCGGACCGTAAAATGTTATGGAACGTATTTACTTTCAAATTTACAAAAAACAATTCAGGGGAATAGTTAAATAATGAGAAAATAAATGAAGAAGTAAAAATTTGGGAGTTGACTTTTATTTGGAATTGTTGTAAGCAAAAGTATTATTGTAACTTGTACATCAGTTTTTATATTAAAAACAATTTTCGGTAATATTTTCATCCATACTTAGCCCACGCTTACAACAATAAAGAAGGGATTAAAAAATTGTGCTTCCATAAAAAAATATTAGCTTTTATAAAAATAAAGAATTCAAATGATATAGTTGACTTTTGTTGAAAATATATCAGTTTTTATTGTAAGCACACGTTTTGTTGTAATTGAAACACCAAATAGTTTATAAAATCAATTCTTAGCATTATTTCTGTTAATACCGAAACCATGCTTACAACTTCAGGATTTATATTGCCTAGTTTTACTTCGCTTCCATTATGAATTTTCTTTTTCTTTCTTTTGCTGTTGAAAACATTTATTTTAAATTGTACAAAAAGTTTTAAGATAAACAGTTAAATAATGTGAAAATAAATTGAGAACCAAATTAATTCAGCAGATTTTTGTTTGAACTATTTCAGTAATTATTGTAAGCATAGGTTCTATCTAAATTGTGACACCAATGTCTATATAAAGGATAATTTTTGGTATTATTTCTATCAATACCTACCCCTAGCTTACAACATCAGAAGTGGGTTTGCTTAAATTAATTGTACTTCCAATAAAAATACTTTTATTGACGATAGAATGATGTGAAATGCAGTCTACCATAAATAATGAGACACATATTTAAGAGTTTAAGTATTTAAGTCAATTTTTGTTTCTCATATAGGTGTATTTATTGTAAGCACAAGTCTTATTATAGCTGAAAATAAAATTTTTATATAAGGAATAATTCTTGGTATTATTTCTATTAATACTTATCCCACGCTTACAATCTTAAAGGTGGGATTTCCAAGATTAATTTTGCTTCCATTTTTTTTTTTAATGAATGTTATGAAACGCAATCATAAATATGACAATATAAAAATAGAACTCAATTGTTGAAGTTGACTTTTACTCGAATATACCAGTATTTGTTGTAAGCACAAGTCTTGTTGTTATTGTATCATCAATTTTTGTACAAAAAGTAATTCTTAGTATCATTTTTGTTAGTAATTATCCCACGCTTACAAAATCAGAAGTAGGATTGTCTCACTTAACTTTACTTTCATACACAAAAAAAAATCTTCAATAAACATTTCGTTTAAAAATTCTTTCAGTAAAAAAAAAACTGACCAGTTTTATCTGTAACACACCTATCTTATAAATCCATACCTATGTATACACACTCATTTTCAATCTTCTCAAATGTTTAAACACTTTAACAAATCAATCAATCAATCACTGATTTCAAGTCAATACTCTTCATCCATAACCATCAGCATCGCCATGCAATCGCTCGCCTTTGCTGAATATAAGTTTCTTCCAACCAAAGTATCGAAGTTATAAAACTTTTTTACGGCATCTAAATCGATTAAAAGAGAGAAGAAAAAAAAAGATAAAAAAAAACGATTAAACGTGCTGAATAGCTGAGATGATGGGCTGAAATGGTTTGAGTTAGCACATTCATACGAAGATATTCCATCTTAAAAGAGAGAGGCAGATTGCCAAAGCAGTTCGAACCTGCTTCAATATTACCCTTAGGACACTATAGAGAGCTAGCTACATCGACACACCGACAAAACGGACAGATTACAAAGTAGCCTGCAAAAGGAACTAGCTCCTTGAAAAATGCCAAGAATCATGAAAAATCATCTTCGATACAGATTTTTTTCTTTTCTTTGATTTTTTTTTTCTTTTGAATCTATTTGGCATCGTTGTCTCCAAAGAAACTATTGATGAGGAGGGTGGAGTATTTGAGGCAAATTGTGTGAAAAGTTTTTACTCATGACACTATGGCGCAGCAACAACTGACAACGCATACGTTTAAAGAATTTTCTATTGCCATAAGCAATATATCGACATATTGGCCCAGGATATAAAAAAAAAAGAAACACACATCTGGCCAATAATTTGTATAAGAACTTTCTCACCATAACCAAACCAAAACCGAAAAACAAGAAAAAAACACATCAGCCAAAAAATTCTGGAACCCACAATAAGGACACACAAAAATAAGGACTCTCGACACTATTTGCTTATCGAGGACGTAATTAAGATTGCGACACCGAAATATGTTTAAAAATGTTGTGTTTTTTATGGATACCTCGCTACGTAATACCTATTTCGATTAACACTGTTGCCAAAAAAGTATTTAACTCTTAATTGGCTGGACCGAGACTCTGACTCCACCGACTTCGACTTCGACTTTTTCGACAAGGACTCGCTTGCCTTGGCTGAAGCTATATGGAAAAGCCTCCTCTTTGCATATTGCCTGATCTCTGTACGAGGAATTTAACCACTGTCACTGATTACGATGATATTTTTGGAAAACTATCGTGACATTGAGCCAAAAATCCCCAAGAATCCTTTTGTGGTGTGTGGCATAAAGGAGATTGTATCCTGTGTGTATATTTCTGAGTTCTGATGTGCTGCTGCTTGTTGCTAAATGATAATGGGATGCCATTCGCTGGCTTACCAATTTCTCGTCGTATAGTTGGAACACACAGCACATCTCCCAGTAATTAACTTCTTCATTTATAAGGTAAAATGGAATGGGTTGGGTTGGGAAGAGTCCTTTGGTAATAATCATTGAGGAGGACCTCTTTCTCTTTTGGTATTTCGTTGTTTTATATTTTGTTGGCTGCTTGGGTTAATACCATACCATCGACTTATCTCTGCTCTGGTCCTTAAATCCGTCTTTAATGGTTGCCAATTTATTTAGTATTTACAGATGTATATATTGTATTTTTTTTTTTTTTTTTATTATTTTGTTGTGTTATATTTTATTATTATATATTCCATTCCATTGCAAGGATTCATCGTCTGATGGTTTTTTTTTGGCTTTTTTGGAGGTTTCGCTGGGGATTTTATTGAGGGTATTTATCACTGATACATGATTGGGTATGCTCTGTTCTGCTCTGTATAGGATCAGCGACGTTAGCGGAGCGGGTGTTACATTCTAGAGATAACAATTGTGCCAAGGGATTCTCGTATAGGTTTTAGCATTTTATAAGCTTTTAATGGATATCCATTGGGGTTTTGTGTGTATATGATGATGATGATGGTGTTGTTGCGATGTTTTTTTTTTTTTTGCTATACTCGATCTCTCGTATTTGTATTTGAAATTTTTGGTAGCTCCATGGTTTTTGTGTTTTTATATAATTTTTTTTATATTTTTCATGTTTATATTTTGGCCAGAATCGATAAGGATATAAAGCATGACGGTTTGTATGATTTAATGGCAATTAAATCATTAACAATGAGCAAATTGGGAGATTTCAGATGTTATTGTGTGTGTGTGTGTGTTTGTGTGTATCCTTGTGAACATTATTGTGTTTATTTTTATTGTTATTTGTGTTTTGTTTTTATTTTTAGATTGTTTTAGATTTTAAAATTTATGTTACCAAATCGTATCTAGGACATATTTTAAATACGAGTAATTATTATATCTTTCATGTGCCATATAAATTCTAATTTAATGTTTGGATTTAATTGCGTGTTTAATTATGTGTAGAGTTTTATTATTTTAAGTTTATTTAGCTTTTAATTTATTCGTTTGTTTTATTAAGTTTAAATTATGTACATATTTTATAAAAAAAAAAAAAACAATACTTTAAATGTATTTTAATAATGCAGTTAGTTTTTATAGTGCGAAAATAGACTTAAAATGAATCTAACCCCGATTAATTCTAGTAGAAAATTTTAAATAGAGAATGGATGAGAAATAGACTCACCGATTCGGATAGTGTTAAGCATTTCTTCATCAGAGTTAAATCATCAAAATAGTTTAGTTCATTTAGGGTTAAACTTTATCGTTTATCGTAGTTTATGAAACTATGAAACCAGTACCATTAACCATTAAATGTCATTAGCGTTTGTTCGATCAAAAATAAATTAAAGCAATTTGTACAGTGAGATTTATTAACAAAGCACGAATGAGCGAATGAACGAACAAATGAAATTCAATGTATTTCTAAAGCAATTTTTTTAATAAAAGCTCCATTAAACAGTAGAAAGTTAACTAAAGTTCAAATTTTTCAAAAAAAAAAAAAATATGAAAAAGAAAACAAATTGGTCGCTACGAATAAAAATTTGTTCGTACGAACAATTTGCTTTTTCAAATTTTTCTTATTTCGGAAATTGAAATGTTAATAATTTTCTTATAAAAATTAAACACTAGTTATCTTGCCACTGTTTAATACAGTTTTTGTTAAAAAAAAAACTTACTTTAAAAATACATTAAATTTCATTTCTTCGTTCATGCACTCATTCGTTGCTCACTCTCTTGTGAACAGTGCTTAAAAGCATAGAAACTTGCTTTCAAGTTCATTTAAGAAATGTAATTTCTGATGGGAATAGAATTGGAATTTTGAAAAGTGGTCAAAACAGTTCCAAAAATGCATTGGAGTTCAAGACCAAGATATCTGGGGACTAAAACCGACCTCCACATATGAAAGTCATACGTGGAAAAAAAAACAAAAATACCTATAGATCTCAAAAACATTCAACTGAGAAAGCCAATGATTCTTTTTTCAATAGGCAAATCATCACAATTTTTTTTTTTTTTTGATGATGAATTTTATCTCGATAATTTTTTGGAAAAAAAAAACCTCAAAAATATTAAGAAAATTGCAAAAAAAAAAAAAAGAAATTTCGTGGTTTTTCACTTTCATCTTTAAGAAAAACAGTTCTAATTTTATTTAATTTTGTGAAAATGTACGTTTTTATGTTGCAAGAATTTTAGCACCTTTTTCTTACATAGCCTTATTTCCAATCAAAGAGCCGATGAAAACATTTTTGAGATTTGAAAATTTCTGTATACATTTTTTTTGGTTAAAACATTTACATCATGAAGAAGTAGAAATTGCCAAGAGAGTAAGCAAAAAAAAAAAAAATACATTTTTGGGACCGATTTTTCAGTAATTGCCAGTGAAGACGTGTTTTTCAGTAATTGCCATTGATGACATACATATTTCTAATTTTTAATATAATTTTTTTTTTACTTCAACATTATATCGTTCCCCTTGAGCCACAGCCATGAATGTGCAAATTCAAATATTTTGACTCTTTTTCCTTCATTAGTAGGTAAATAATTCGCCAATCTCTGTTCAATAACTCAAAATTTACCAAAAGTTAAATCAGAATAATACATATATGTATTAATATTTTCAATCGGTGAGTGCTGAGTTTGATCACAACTAACGACACGATTAGCATTTAAAACGACCTTACCAAGTTTGCAATTTTCATATTCATGCTTTAGGCCCGAGGGGGACAATATTCAGCTTTATTGCTATTTCCAATTTATCAATCGATAGTTGTTGATAAAAATTAAATTTCGATATCTTATTACTTAATTTAGAAAAATTTTGAAAGCAGAGAATGGTCCTAACCGTTATTAAATGAAATCTAATTACAAAATTCCATTAAAAAGTTGACCAGTTTTCTTACAAATTAGGTACGAAAATCCCAAATTTCAGTATTTACCAACTATTGATCGATAGTTGTAAATCACAACTTTTTTCACTTAAAAAATAGATAGGTACAGAATAAATTGCACGACTGGGGTCGCACTTACTTGCTCTTATGGTAAAAGTTACACTAATATTAATTATGGAACAAAGTAAGGGAAAATTTAAAATTTGATATTTTCACGGAACTTCATAAGTGGTGCAAAAAAAAAATAAAATCTGTTTTTAGGAATAGTTAAATGAGACTTTAAATGATCTTTTACAAAAAACTAAGTACGCCATTTTATTTCTTGTACAAATAGAAATTTTGAGAAAAAAAATTTCGAAAATCGTTAGAGCCGTTTTTTAAAAAAATAATTTTTTATATATAAAAAATTTTTAATATTTTTCAAAAAAAAAGTTGGTATGCCATTTTAAACAAATAATTAATTTACATACAAAAACGGAATTTCAAAATGTTTCACCAACCCGTTTCCAAAAAATTGATTTTTCAAAAAAAAAATTGAAATATTTTTTAAAAATCCAAAAATGTGTTTTCTGAAAAATTTTTTGAATAATGATTGTTTAAACGCTTCTGTATAAAAATTTTGGTCGAAATCTGTTGGGTTGTTTATGAGAAATTCATAAATCAAAAAAACCGTTCTATGGCAGGTACCGTTATTAACGGTACAAAAAATATTTTTTTTATTTTCGAAGAAAGCTTTTATAAGCTTCATTACACACAAAAATTTTAATCAGAATCGTTAGAGCCGTTTTTGAAAAAAATTAACTTTTCTATTTCCGTTATATGACAAGTACCGTTTGTTTCGGTCCTAAAAAAAAAATTTCAATTTGTCCTCTAGGGAATCACCAAAAACTGTTAACTACCAAGTTTGAACAAAATCACTCCAGTACTTTAGGCTCTAGCTCGAGGTACATACAGACAGACAGACAGACAGACAGACAGACAGACAGACAGACAGACAGACAGACAGACAGACAGACAGACAGACAGACAGACAGACAGACAGACAGACAGACAGACAGACAGACAGACAGACAGACAGACAGACAGACAGACAGACAGACAGACAGACAGACAGACAGACAGACAGACAGACAGACAGACAGACAGACAGACAGACAGACAGACAGACAGACAGACAGACAGACAGACAGACAGACAGACAGACAGACAGACAGACAGACAGACAGACAGACAGACAGACAGACAGACAGACAGACAGACAGACAGACAGACAGACAGACAGACAGACAGACAGACGGACAGACAGACAGAATTGCCGGACCCAATTTTTTGGCATTCTCTATCATCGTAATGTCATGTAAAATTGTTATCTCGAGTTCGATTTTTTTTACGAATCCTAAACTTGCCCTATAGTACCTATATCGCAAGTAAAAAAATTTGAAAATATGTATCTTAACCAATAGAGATACCTATATAATATTTTGAACAATTAATTTGCTGTCAAGTTTTTTTTTTTTTTTCTTGCAAATTTCATAGAAATAAGAACAGATTTTTTCAGAGGCGTACAGCTACCAGCAGGGCCCCGAGGCAAAACGATTTCCTTGGGATCGGGTCAAAATTCTGGCTTCAAAATTCTGCTTTTCATAATTCGGCTTTTTTAACGAAAATTCTGTTTTTCAAAATTCTGCTTTTTTTCTATTCTGCTTTTTTCTGTTCTGCTTTTCAAAATTCTGCTAGCATTATACTTAAACAAAAAAATTCTGCCAATTCTGTTTTTTTTTATAGAAAGAAAAATACACCTCATTAATGTAATTCAACATTGGTACTTTCCTAAATTTTTTTGTTTAAGTGTCGCAAATATTTTTTAAAATGCATAGACTGACTTTCTTTCAAATAAAATCTATAACTTATTTGAACCGATGTTGTTTGATACAAAATATTCCTTATCTTATTCAAATTTTTGAATATTCATCTTTATTTGATAATTTAAAAAATTTTGAATTATTTTCGGAAATGTTTAGTATTAAAACCTTTTTTTAATATTTTCAAATTTATTCATTTATAAAACAAAAATTAATATGCATTCAAAGAATGAGAAATTATGTAGGAAAGTTATCAAATAAGTAGATAATTTTTCAAGAAGATGATTTTACCGAATTCTGATTTTACATTTTCCAAACCCTTTTTTAATTTTTTGCAGAATTTGGAAAAACAGAATTATGAAAAGCAGAATTTTGAAAAACAGAATTTTGAAAAGTAGAATTTCGAAAGCAGAATTTTGACAAAAGAATTTTGTCACCGGCAGAATTTTGACCCCAACCCGATTTCCTTTTGTCTTAATCAAGTAATTAATAAGCGCTATTCATAACTGTAAACGAAAAGATTCTAGGAGGTCTGGTTTCTGAGATATTTCCAACCGCAATTATTTTTTTTTCCTTTTGCGAAGACGATGTCTTTTGTCCATAATCTCGAAATTGGTTCTGAATTAAAGATATGACTTTTAAGTTAGCAAGTAAGATTTCATCATCAACAGGCATATGCATTCCAGGAAAAAAAATACAAATCAATTTTTTTTTTTTTATTTTCGACAAAAATCCAAGGGTAGGTACCCCTTGCTAAAAAAAATGAATTTTCAAAAATTTCCTTCAAATCCATCGATTGAGATATCAAATGAAAGGTATCTTTTAGCGCTATTCATAACTGAAACTAAATGTTTCTTGGAGGCCTGGTTGCTGAGTTTTTTGCTTCCAAATATTTTTTTCATCATTTCATCATTCGGTCTGGAAAATCGAAATAAGTTTTGGTTTACAGATATGAGTTCACACAGTGAATATGTTCAGTTACAAATCTATTTTTTCCAGATTTTCGAAAAAAAAAAATAATTCTTGAGGGGCCCTCTGACATACGTTGGGGGACCAAGCCAGCGCCCTGTCTGCCCCCAAAGGTAAGTACACCCCTGAATTTTCTATGTGACGTTTCTGTTGATTACAATATGAGGTCGCTAAGCAAAAAGTTTTGAATTAACACCCACATTTTCAGATTCTTGAAAACAGAAATTAATTGATGCTTTTCAAGGTTCTGTAGAAAAAGTTAAATTAAAATCACGCGATTCTTTTGCTTCTTAAATAACTCTTCTTTGTCAGAGGGGATTTAATTTCAAATTCAAAGGAAACAAAAACCATACATTTTTTTCGGAATAAGATTCCCAACTAGCATGGGAACTAAGCCCACTTTACTAAAGTCAATTTCACTCCCACAGAGTTGAAACTAACTTCCTCAGTGGACTTTCTCGTGGATTTATTTCCCTGAAAAACCTTAATGAAATATTTTTAAAAACAAGTGGAATTCTGCTCCCGAAAGAAATGATTTGCGATAGATTTGTATTGACATTGAAAAATGAAATGCTATCAAATTTTGCATTTCGACGCTTCAAAACCAGTCTTGGGTCTAATATACCTAAAGGAACTTAAAGTCACCTATTATTCATTTATAGTTGACTTTCGATTTCTTATCCCATAAGTATCTACATCATATACTTCTGAGAAATATTCTCAAAAAAAAATATATATATATTGTTTGACACGATATAAAAATTATGTTCCAAAATAGGTATAATGATTGATGGATCTCTCCTAGAATATCTACTGATAGCTCATTTCATTTTAACAAATCCTCACACTCTAAGTAATGAAGTTTGTTTTTTTATATGTATTTTTTTCTTGTCTCCTGTATTCAATGATATGGTACTTCCGTTGAAAGAATCCATTGCATGTTGACTTTGAGTGAAATGCTGTTGATCCCGAATCATTCTCAAACCTGACACAAAAAAACCGCAAGAAAAAAAACCTTACAATATTCAGTATATTCCACCAAAAAATATCCACTGACTTTTTCACGTATAGGTATGTATAACACAGCAGTGAGAGTGCCAGTATAAAACTCTTAAAATGAGCGATAATCTACGTTTCGTGCACATGCTACCTTTCAACCGGAACCGATGAGATTAGGTGACATCCTTAACACCAACCAAAAACTAGCAAACATCAACATCATCCTTCCACTCGACTACCACCACAACACCATCACTCTACTGGGTCTGCCGCAAAATGCACTCAAGTGATATATTACCACTAGGATATATCCACACATCCCCAATGGAGTGTATACAAGAAGAAGGTCCTTATACTGGACGAAACGAAAAAAAAAAAAAAAGTTTAAAAGAATAATATAAAATAAAATATCTTGAACCAACAAATAGCACATACTTATACCGACACATAAAAAACAAAAAAAAAAAAAGCAAACAAACAAACCACATTTTTATCCTCATTTTCAGGATTTACTCAATTTTTACTTGCTCAATAGGGCAAGTATTGGTTTCGTGTAAAAAAAAAAATTCGAGGTTTTAATCAAAACTAACATTACGATGATGGAGAAGCCCAAAAAAGTGGGTTTCGTCATGACGTCCGTCGGTCTGTGCGTCGGTGCGTCGGTGCGTCGGTGCGTCGGTGCGTCCGTGCGTCCATCTGTACAAGTAGCTACAGCCTAAACGAGTGGACGGATTTTCTTGAAATTTGGTATGGATGTTTTTTTCGTAATTTCCAAGGTTGGTTTTTTTTTGTTTTTTAATATCTCGCTTAGAACGTATACCTCCCATACAAAATTTTCGAGTTATTGCAATTTTCTCGAAAACGGCTCTAACGATTTCGATTAAATTTAGCACACGTAATGCTGTATATAGTTCTAACATAACTGCGTTTTTAGTTTTTCTCAAAAAATACGGATAGTGGAAATATAGTCTTTACATTTTTTTAAATCGCGGATGTCGGCTCTTCCCGTACATCATTATGGAGTTATTGCAATTTTCTCAAAAATGGCTCTAATGATTTTGATAAAATTAAGCATACGTAATATTCAAAAAAATTGCAGTAAAACTGCGTTTTTAGTTTTTCTCAAAAAAGTCAAGTCAAATAAAAAAAAAATTTTATTTAACTAACATTTGGCCTCCATGCCGGCTCTTCCCCTACATCAACCAAATTTCTTAAAAATGTATATAGAGGCAGCTCTAATAACCTTCAAGTAAGCTAACATAAAAGTGCTTTGAACTGCAAGAGCAAGTACGTGCGGCCCCAGTCGTGCATTTTATTTATTTTCTTTTTATTCAATTGTTTGTCGTAATGGGGCGAAGGAAGCCGCCACCAATGTATATTCTCTGTGTACATCCAGGAATACAGGTGGAAGACTTAAATCTACATATCTATACAGTCATGCATGCAAAAATCTATTGTACTTCCGGTGGTTGCAGTCAAAACCCAGAGAGAGAGAGAGAGAGATGAATGGGTGACACACCGAAAAATAAGGATATAGACTTATCAGAATGTACCTAGAAGAGGGTAAAGGAGCTCACCTTTGTTGACATTTGACGCTCGTTGCGCCTCTCCTTAATACCGCATGCCACACATTCAATAGAAACACCCTAGACCCCCAACACCACACATATGTAGAGCATTACCTTACAGCTATACCACACCCCATTACGGTGGCGCTGGCATCGCCCACATATTATACCGGAAAGAAATGTCGGATTTGTGTCGTTGGGAATTCGGCTTGAAGGATCTATAAACGGTTTTCAATACTCCGTCGTTGTTCCATCGGCATCGTTGCGGAGTTTGAGGTATGAGTGAGTATAGTTGTTGTTGGGTTTGGGGAAAGACGAAGACGAACCAATGATGCGGATCAACATGTTTGTCAAAGGATTTACCTTCAATTTAAAGTACCTTCTCACAGTTTGGAACATAATATTTCCTATAACATCTTATAATACTGATGGTGGTGTAAGTAAGGGGTTTTATAAGTCAGGGGAGAGGGAAACTCACAAAAACTTCAGTGAGAGTTAAAGTTTTGAGGGAGTAATAGAATTGTATAGGTACCTATATTCTATGAAAGTGCAAAAGGATGGTGATAAAATATTCAAAAACAAAACACATTTTGATGCTAATGAGCGCAGCCAGGAAATCAATCATCAATAATGTAGGATTTTGAATGCATTATATTGCCCTCAAAGTTTGATGTTTTTTAAATTATAGTTTTCTTAAGTGGAAATCGTAATAAAAGAGTTACATATATGTAGTAAAATGAATAATTATTATAGAAAACATGGAGTGAAAATTCGATTACCGTCAGAAAATTGGTAAGTATGTGGCCGGTAATATGAAATAATTTAAAGTCCAGCAATATGATTTCCTCTTTATTATAAGGACAAAAAATTTACCCAGTGATCCACATTTGATCTTAAATCACAGTTGGTGAATTCAAAAAATGAAAAATGTTTATGTTTCATAAAACCAAAATCTAAAAAAAAAAAACACTCATACGCCTCAGTGACCGATATTTGATGAACTCTCAATTTAATGTGTAACACATGTTTTTTTAATTTTGTTTAGTAAATTATTGACATATTTTAATATGCAGTTTGTTTCACCATATTAATGCACACAATTTACTGAAGACTTTTACAGACAAATTTCCTTTTGGAAACCAAAAGTTCTTTACTGCTTAGATTGTTTTTGCCTGAAAAAAGTAAACTTACTTTGATTTTTAGAACATAATTATTAACTTTTTTTGTGACATTTTTGGCTTTTTGCTAGTATTGTTAACGCACTCACTTTTTTTGTGCTTTTGTATTCGAAATATGATGTGGAAGACAATATTTAATGCAATCAAATGGTGCACAGGGGAAAATATGACCATCTGACCACCTCTTTGTGTATTGCAAATTCAAAAATCTGTTTTTTTTTTTTTTTTGAGAAATTTTATAATAAATTTTTAGCGTAGAGATATTCACGGATTTATGTCCAGATCTTTCCGAATCAGATTTGAGTTGGATCAAGTTGAATAAATAAAGATTTCTCAACAATTTTTTTTTTCGTTTTCTTTGATTGCTCCTTTAATTGCTAATTCTATCCTTGTCTTCCTATAAGAATATTTCTCATGCATTTTTTTTGTCAAACTTATTTCACTAAATGAGATAATTTCGCAAATGAGGTCAGTTCAGATTTCAAATTCAATTTTTTTCTATATAATTTGACATTCGAAATGTGTTAAATACAACAATACCTTAGCATCTGGGCTTAGCTAAGCCCGAATAGCTAAAGTAAAGTTACATTTAACTTTTAGAATGTAAATTCCTTAGCCCCGACATGCGTTTTTTTTTTTTTATTCAGTCTAGACCGGTCGTTATAAAAAACACACCTATTGTAGTGATAATTTGTAAGAACTTACCACACTTGAGACTAATAACTGCAAGAACTTATCAGTCTTGGGAGTGGTTCTAGTTTGTTCAGTGTGTTATTTACCTTTGCTGAGGTAAGTTTCGTTTTGACTTTTCTTGTAATCGGATAATTCGAAAAAATGTTATCGAGTATCGACCTTACAAACTAACAGGCCGCCTCCACTGGGCATGAACGATGCCCGGTTCATGAACATGTCTTGAAAAAATCCAATGGAGGCAGAAAAATCTATGCCCACACAGACATCTTGTCGAAGAATCTCGTTTTTTGAACATGACATGAGCGTTGTTCAAATCATTGGCATGATTCTGACGTTTCGTATACGTGTAAGGTTTTCTCTTGAATGTAGAAGTAAAACGAGTCATTTTACCTCTACATTCAAGAGAAAACCTTACATGTACACGAAAGATAAAATGAGACGACATGACATTATTTGCCCAGCGAAAAAAAATTGTTCTGTTTGTGGATTGGATTGCGGTTGTGTTGTTGGGCAGCTGTATGTTCAGTGGAGACTCTGTGTAATGGGTGGTCCTGATCACTCATAAATTGTATGAATAGTATATTAAATGTTTGGTGAATAATCTTATTTTTAATCCCAGAATGTCAAAAAGACATTATTTAACATTCATATAAACGTTTAAGTCAGTAACGAAATTGTTATTTTTGACATTTGAGTGTCATATTTAATAAAATAGTTAAAATATTATCAATTCTCAAGGAGTCATTTTCTCAGATTTTACATAAAAATTGATGTTATAAATGTGTTATAATACTGTTGTGTGATGTAAAATAATAAGTGTCTCAACCTCACGCCAACAGCCTGACTGATTAGGCGATTTAAAATCACCGTAAGGCCTGGCACTAAGGACGTTTTCGTTTGGTATAAAACTCATTTTATTTTTTGATTTAGATCTGTCAAAAAACTGATTTTGATCATTTTTGCCTTCGTTTGGCCAAAAAAATTGATTTATTTTTTTTGTATCTTTTGTCGTTTTCTTTCACTCCAATAAGAGTACCCTTTTACTACTTATTTTTGCACTTTTGAAGGTTTTGTGTTCTTTGACTATACAAAAGTGTACAAAAAAACTACTCCGGAGTAATTTTAGTACTACGGAGTACCCCGGATTTACTCCACATTTTTAGTCAGATTTACACCGATTTGCACACGCACTTGCACACACACTTATGAATTTGAAGTTTGACATTTTAAAATTTTGTTTGAAAATTGAAAAATGCGAAAAGTTTTTCTTTCAAACTCTTTTGTTATTAACAGAAAACAACCATTATGAATATATTTTCTACTTTATTATATTCCCCCAGATATATTTCTTCCATTTTTGCGTTAATTCTTAACTTTTTCCAAAATGAAATTGAAAACCGAATAAAGGCTTGGCCACACTGGAGGATATGCGGTAGCGGTACGGGTAGCGGTGAGGGTACTTGTATGAAACAAATTTCAAACTGACACATCAACGTTCAGGTGTGGAATTTTTTTAGTACAAATATCGTTACCGCTATACCGCATACCCTCCGGTGTGGCCAAGCCTTAAAAAAAATTTTCCGCCAGTGTTCTTCATCAATAAAAAAAATCCTGTGGCATATAACAAAAAAATCACATTTTTTTCTGCGTTGATGGGATATTTTTATTTTACAATTATAAAATCAAACTAAGGGTGTGTGTCAATTAGGCTGAAAAAAACCGATCAAAAGCATAATGAAAAATATAGCAAAAGTAAAACTAAGTCCGCTTCTACACGAAGACGCAAAGTGCGAGACGCACTTAAGAGCAAAGGAGAAATAAAGTTCGCAAAAAAGGGAAGGAAGATTTTCTACCGTGAGTCTCCGGTAAAAAAATGACTCTTTTTGACGTTTCTCTTTGATCTCTTAATACTATAGCAAATAAAAATCAATCTGCAAACGTATTCGTTTCGTAACGAAAAAAAAATCAATTTATATATCAAAATAAAAATTTACCAAACAAAAACCCCATAATATTCACCTATTTTCAATTCAAAATGATATTCACCAAATTTCAGCTCATCAAACTCTTCAATTACTTTACATACTTACCACTCTTCCCACTAAACACATTCATTTTACCATTCAGCGCCCCCATCCAACTGCAAATGAAAACATCCAACTCCAAATGAAAAACATCACACACAAAAATCAGCCGTCATGCGTATTTTATTTATTATTTTTGTCATCTATCAAAAAAAAGTTCCAAAGCAAAACAACGATACTAAACAAAAACACAAACAAAGAAACTATATAAAATTCAATTTGGATTTTTTTTTGCAAAAATCAAATACCACGAAAAAATACGATAATCAATTTATTATTATTATAAAAACAAACAAAAAAAAAAAAACAAAACAAAAACCCGCCAAACAATCTACAATCTTCCTTCCACAAAATGGCCTCGAACGATTCGGGAGTGGACACTAGCAATGACAGCAACGATGGTAACAATTTTATCCTACCGACAATTCCCCTCGTCATTCCAAATTTACACAATTTCAATTTACTTGGCGGCGGCGATGCCGGCATTGGCGATGACGACCATTCACCACAGCAATTCGCCCAACCACAACCAAAACCATCCGACATGGGCGCTCTAATGCGTCCATCTAGTCTTCCATCCGGCAGTAGTTCGCTAAAGCTACGCTGTCGCAAAAGAATATGGAGTCGTCTAAGTGGCTTTGCTAACATTCAAGCCGAAATGAATGGCAGACGTTTGCGTTTAGCTGCGTCCACCTGCAACGTTGAATTACTCACACGAATGTTGGAAAAACTAACCGATCCAAATTCTTCCGACGAACACAAACGCAGTCCGTTGCATTTGGCCGCTTGTCGTGGTTATGATGAGATTGTGTCTCTACTTTTGCGATTCGGCGCTAATCCTAATATTGTCGATTCTTTAGGCAACACTCCTCTTCACTTGGCTGTGATTTCAGCTTCTTCGAATAACTTTAATCAAGTTGTTCGAATTTTATTGCAAGGTGGAGCTAGTTTGCATGTATACGATCGCAGTGGGAAGACTCCATTTGAGTTAGCCGAAAGTAAATGGAGATTATTAAAGTTACGCTATCAAAATCCAACTCCAGAGAAGGAGAAGATTTTAGAGGATATGTGTTTGCTGATTAGTTTGATGTTGCGTTATTTATGTCGGCAGAAACAAGATATCGATGATTTGGATGCTTTGGAGAGTCGTTTGAAGAATCTTAGCACTGAAGATCAAGTTGCTGAGGCAGATGCGTTGTTGGCTAGTGTTGAGAAGATGTCACTCAAGTAGTTGTAGTCTAGATTCTTTAGTTTATTATAAGTTTTTTTGCGTAAATATCTCGAAGCAAAAAGAAAAAGAAGACGAATAAATTTATTGTATTTATGATTTAACTTTAAAAAAAAAATTAAAAACAGAAAAAAAAAAACTTGTAACTTTGCGTAAACGAGGGACGTAAGAGAGAGAGAGAGAGAGAGACGATTATCGTCGCAAATTTGAATAAAAATCAAATGTTTATTAAAAAATTTGGATTTCTCTTTTATTTTTTGTTTGTATGATCATTTTTTGTTGTTTTCAGAGAAAGAAGTTGTTTTGAGTTTCTTTAGAGTTGTCAAACGAGGGGAGGTCGATCATATGGCTTTGAGGTTTTGACAAGTAGATTGGGAAATCAACAACTACTGTAAACAAAAGTAAAATTTTGCTGTGAGAAGATCGTACGGAATTAATAAATTATTTACACAAAAAAAAAGGAAGCCGGCTTAAACCAATCTGAAACTAGTTGAACCAAAAAGAGAAGAGAGTAAGTATTTTGTTTGATTATGTTCTGAGTAACTATCTTTCTAGAATCTAGATCATGACTAGGGCTTTGTATTTTAAAATAAAAACTAGATAATAGAAAGTCTCGGGAAATTTGTATCAACCTGGGCAATTTAGGGTTTAAAGTGCGTAAGTGAAGTGCACTTATCTTTTTCATGTCTCTTCTGAGAAACAGTCGATTGGGTAGAAGTCGCTGGTAAAATCAATCAACACCACGCGGTATGGTGTTGGTTGGGAATAATTAATATTCTTGAGTGATATGAATGATAACGATATTGAAGACCTTAGGACCTTATACACCTTTTTTGTAGTTGCAACGATAGTGGGTAAATATTTGTCTTCTGCGATTTCAGTCTAGAACTTTTATAATTATAAAAAACATGATAAATTACATTTTAGAGATAAATTATGTGAAGGGTCCAGGGGAAAAACGGCACATGTCCACTTTTTGTCTTTTAATGATGAGGTCTTGTAGTATTTAATAAGCACTATCTAATGGCATCCTTACTTTTATAAAAAAAAATTTAAGCCTTGCCGAAAAAATAAATTAAATGTGTACTTTTAGTACTAAGTTGTATGGAGATCAACATTTTAAAATGCGTTTTTCTCGAAATGAGTTGAAATGGATTTGTGCTGTTTTTCCCTGGACCCTTTATGTATATCCAGTCCAATAGTGCACTGCTTTTCTGACTTGAATCTTGTCTAATTTCAAATTGGAAAAATAAATAAAAAATTGAACATCAGTATGTTGTACCTTACCTACATTCATACATGAATCATGGGATCCCAACAAAAATGTTAAAATTATTAAGGAAAGCACTGCTTTCAATCAAGGCAAATAATAATCGCTGAGTCGATCACTTTGAAGATAAGGTAGTGACTGCTTTTTATGTTTCTGATTTTGGGACAATTAAAAATGATCGAATTAGTTGAAAATTAAGAGTACGTTGTTAGAACGTTGGTAGTATGAACGGTAAAAGAGTTCGTTTGTAAGACTTCAGGATTTTCTACTTCTATGAGAAAGAGTTACTAAGTAGCCTTTTAGATGTTTCGAAGTCTCGTGATAGTGACTGTTTGATGTCACTATAGGTCGTTTCAAAACAAAAGTCCTGACTCTGAGTTTATTTTCTCCCTTCCAATAAAATTGAGAACATATAAACAAAAAACTCAATTTTATTGGCTCATTGTGACAAATCAACTCAAAAATAACAACAAATCATGCGTGTTTGAATGAAAGAAATGCTAGAGAAAAAAAAATAAACAAACGAAAAATCTGAAAAATAAGATATTTACTGCTCAATTATACAAATGAAAAGATGTGAATAGAATTTTAAGTTATGAATTGCTATCATATAAACTGGACATTTCTGGTCCATCTTCACCTAGTCCTATAATAATATCTTCGGCAAAGTTATCCCAACTGCCTTCAAATTATAATTTATTAAATAATTGTATGTTTTTTTGTATTGCCCGCGGATATGGAGTGATGGAAGCCCGGGAGACTTGCCTCCGCTTTCTGAGGATAACCCAGTGAATCTCACAGACTAATCAATTAATTAAAACAGGGATATCAAGAACAGTTCTTCGTTATACTATCGTAATTTTAGAAAAAGTTCAGCTGCCTCATAAATGCTTCCTTCCAGTAAGCGAATAGGTTTTTTTTATTTTTGCTCAATTTTCAATGGGACTTTTGATTTGAAACGACCTATAATTGAGTGATGCAAGACGTGTTGTGAAATATTGTCAGTGCTTATAATCCCCGAATTAGGTTTGAGCAGATGCAAAAAGATGCATTTTGGCTAGACTTTAAGAACATCCGAAATAAGAAAGCTTTGTATTCGGCCTAATCACGAGTTCCATTCGTATCGGAAATTTGTTACAATTCTCGAAAAAAAAAAAAATCATGGAATCCGTTCGTAATGGAAAATTTCATACAAACCGCCACTACGATCGGACTTTGTTATTGTAATCGTAAAAGATTTCCGAAAAGAATTTAATTCGGATAAAGGCCGATTGTCTTGTTGGTTAAGGAACTAGGAATCCTTCTCTGATGAAGAAACCTTAAGCATGTTGTGTAGTTTACTTGGTCTTATACAATTAAAATTGATCTAAAATATTAATAATTTTAGGTAGGTATTCATTTTACATTCTACATACAGCGGTGGCGAGCAAAAGAAAAATAATTTGTAGATTTACATTTTTAACTAGCACTTGATTGGGAATATTTAAACTCAGTATAATAGTTCATTCATATTTTTTACTTGCTCTATAGACTCGTTAAGTATATTGGTTTCGTGATGATGGAGCATTTCAAAAATTTGAAATTCGGTATAGATTATTTTTTTTTAATAATATATCAAAGGTATTTTATTATTTTTTTTTTTTTTTTTTTAATGTCTCCACTAGAATGGATACATCCCATATAACAGTTTCGAGGTATTTTGAATTCCTCGAAAACGATTCCGATAAATGGTTAACATGATGTTTTAAGTGAATCCAATGGGGTTTTCGTTTGGTACAAGTTCCTTTCTCACAACACTTGAATAAATTAGCTTGGTTAAATTTTGGAGGCATTATTTTAGTATCTTCTTCTTCTTCCTTTTTCTCGGCGCTGTTATGATCTCGATGTCGAGGGGATCATAACTATCCCACGTAACTGCTTCACACTAGTGATCCGCCTGTGGGGTTCGCCGGGTTAACCTCAGAAATCGGCGGCAAGCCTCCCGGTTTTGTATTGTTCCATTTCTTAGGCCAACTGAATGCTGGTGGTTTTGCATTTGCTTGTACCAGGAGTTTTTAGGCCTACCTTTCTTTCTATTTCGTGTTGGAACGTTGTATGATATTGCTTTTTTGACGGGGTTCTCAGGATCTCTCCTTTGAACATGGCAATACCAACTGAGTCGGTCGTGTTCAATTTTTTGGGAGATGGTGTTTTTAACATGAAGGCTTCCTCGGATCTTCGTACTTCTAATTCTATCAAGCTTTATTACTCCTGCTGTCATACGAAGCATCTTCATCTCAGCTGCCGTTAACTTACTCTCATACTTTTTGTACATTGTCCAACATTGTGAACCGTATGTGAGTGCTGGACGCACAACTGCGGTGTAGAGTCTTCCTTTCAGCTTAGGGGGCATTTTTCGATCACAGAAGATGGCAGAATTTTCCCGCCACTTCATCCACCCTACGCTTACGCGATGATTGATATCGTCATCACAAGTACCTTCGTTATTTATCATAGACCCCAGATATTTAAACTTTTCACACTTGGGAAGCACTACACCATTCAAATAAATGTCAGGAATAGGCCTGTGTGGATCAGAAAATGGGCAGCATAGGTATTCTGTCTTTTTCGCGCTTATGCGGTACCCACTACCTTCTAGAACATCCACCCATACATCAAGTGCTCGTTGCAGGGATATCGGGTCTTCACTTATGATGGCTCCATCGTCAGCAAAGAATAACTGATGCACTTTTGGGTCTTCACTTTGCCTTCAAGCAGGTAATCAAGAACGGTAATAAAGAGCAGAGGACTCAAGACGCTTCCCTGGTGTACACCTACTGTGATTTCGAATTCTTCGGTGACTCCAGCTGCACATCTTACTTTAGTTACTGCTCCATCATACATGTCCATAATTATCCGCACATAGGTTTCCGGAACTCCTCGTTGTCTGAGGGCCACCCATATCAGATCTCGTGGTTGTCGATCGAATGCTTTTTTTAGTATGGGAGCTGAAAATTAAGCCTGGTACGCTGCTGATGCGAAACAAAATATTTCGAAATGTTTGCGAAATCCCGACGGAAAAATAATCACAAATTACAAAACATAAATAATAAAAAAAAAAACCAAAGGCATACAATGACAAAACGAATATGAAAAGCAAACGAAAAAACTCAAATTTCGAACAGCGTATACTGCAGAACGAAAAGTTTAACGAAATTTTTCGTTTACGATTTCGTTGTGTCATTTTTGTATGGGATTTTTAGTTTGGCATCAGCAGCGTACTAGGCTTTAGTACGATCTATGTACATACCTACCAGGCTTTAGCAAAAAATGTATCCTAAATGTATATAAACCGCAAATTAAAAAAAAAAAAAAAACAATAAGTATTAAGTACAATAAGTATTATTGTTGATCAAGGCTCATTCAAATTTGTGCATTCATTCATCTTCTAAATGGTAAAGAAGTTAAGAAAAGAGTCAACACATTTCTGGTTGAGAATTTTATGTATGATCTAAAAGTTTACCATGTGTAAACAATTTTCAAAGCGTTTATAGGTTGAAAGTTACATGCAAAAAATCCATATTTTCGAAATTTTAAATTGAATAAATAAATAAAATTGCGTTTGAAAACCTTCACCTTCGAGCTTGTACATATATTAATATTTCTGTTTAATTTTCAATTTGTTCTCCATTTAAAAATTTATTAAATACATATTGGATTTTGATTGTTTTTTTAGATTTGTATTTGTATGATCTACATACATATACATATGTATACACTCCTTTTCATCAGAATAGGTACACAACTTTTCAAATGTTCAGTATTCGTTTTTTCCTCACAGTGTAGGAAAAATAATAATTTTTTGATGTCAAGTCATTGTTTAAGATGCTAGCAGAATCAGCAAAAAAAAAATAATTCAAGACGAGTGGTTATTTTTCTTGTTTCTCTATGGCAAAGCATTTCACATCGAAAACTGAGTAATTTTTTTGTTTCATCAGAATAGGTACACAACACATAGAGAATGATGTGAAAGTGATCCGTGAAATGAATTTAAACCAAGCTCTTCTTAAAAATGTATTTTATTTATTTTATTTTTTGTATAGTGGCGTTTTTATTCATAAAAAATAACATAACTGTCCAGGAATTGCATTGTTAAATCTCTTTATGCAATATGTCTGAATCTCTTCCCTAAATTGTTAAATGGTGGGTTAGGAAATATTTTTATCTTAAAATCGAATATCACAAATTTTATCAGTACGGGCTAGCCATTTCCAAACATTTTCAACAATGTTCAGCGTTGTTTTCTATGGTAGATACTCAAGTACTTTCTTAATTTGCACTTCCTCCCAATATTTTACAGAGCATTTATTGTGGTAGGAGGCGTGGTCCTGTTAAAAAATTCAAAATACTGGTTCACAAATACTAGAGAATTAAGGAAAAGTTTCTTGAATATGCATTTACAAATAATTGTGACCATTCTTCACGTTTGAAATTCATTATTTGTATTATCGTAGAAGATTTCTTTCTTCCATGCCTTAACACTTCTTTTTTAACAATGAAGTTGGTCTCAATTATTATTGCTATTAGCCCTTTAAATTTTTTAATTAATATTTACAATACAAATTCAAATATAAATAACTCCAGCATTGACAATATAAAATCACTTAACTTTAAAATAATATTCTTTATTCAAAATAACCCATAGTGTACATTAGATGTAAGTTTTTCTTTTAGTTTTGTAATAATATAAAACCTATATATGTAATTTTAATTTTAAGAAAATGTACCTATGTATAAAGTTAGTATTTAACGAATAAACTAAATCAATAAACTAAATCTCAAAATGGTTTCTCCTTTCGTAGAATGTTAAACTGATAGTTTAACTCACCAAGGACATCAAAATTAAATGTTCATCGATCCAAAAATAACAAGAAATACTACTCAACTTTTCATGTGGTAAAGGATTTCAAAAACCTTAAACGCATACAATTCTGTTCTTGGTGTAGTAATGGTGTCTTTTCAAAATTCAGCCATTTTAGAAGATTGGGACTAATGACCATTCTATTTACTGTCCTAAAATTACAAATAACAATTGTTTTTCACTTTTATTCTTTTCGTTAATCCACCAAAACTGGTAGCACATGTAAAAATTTACTCGTCTTAGAGTGTTTTTTTTTTGCATTTTTTTTACCACGATTCATTTTTTTTAACCCCAGAATGTTTGTATCTGAAGCCTGGATAGAGCATATTCACAATTCGTAATTTTTTTTTAATCATACCAGTACTGGTGGATCCTTCATTGTTTGTTTTTTTTCTTAAGGTGTTTTCTCCAAAATTTAGCGATTTTAATCCACCCATGTTTTTCAAAATGGTAGTATGATTATTAAATTACACTTAGGAAAGTCCAGTAATTTGTTTTAATGGTAAATTTGCTCGAAATCCACAAAAACATTAAAGATAACAAGGGTGTACCTATTCTGATTAAGAAAAAAATAAGTTGATTTTTCCTCAAAAAATACTTTACAAGAAAAACAATGCAAAAGTTATGGTCCATTTTGAAATAATTTTAGCTGTTGCTTTTCCCAACATCTTAAACTATCAAAAAACAATAAAACCTTGTTAGGTCACGTACCACTATTGGGGACAAACGATTAATGAACATTTGAAAAGTTGTTTACCTATTCTGATGAAAAGGAGTGTATATCACAATTACATTTATTGGTTGTTTATTCCACTTTATGCGAAACACCTTGTATTTATAATAAGTGTCAGCTAAATATTGCATGCTAAGAAATCGTTTGATTTCAAGTACCTACACATACATAATGTATGTAGATATTACTTCAGCATTTTAAACCGATATTGGCACGTTCTTGTTATTTGTGAATATACTCGAACATAAAATCTCATGCAATTATTGCTCTTTTTTTCTTAAATTAGTCAATAATCATTATTCAAAAATTGAAGGTATGCAGATAAGTTCATGTACATAAATTTGTTTGTGCAGTGCACATTGAACTTTTCTGTATTTTTGGTATAATTTTGGTTTTGTGACAAGCTGTTATCAGCTAAGATAAGCCGCTTTTTTTCATTCAATTCAAATCATCAATAAAATAATGCTCAGTTAAGTACGATCATCGGCTGTTACTTATTATTGAGTGAAAATTGTTTTTCGATTTGTATTATGTAGGTGGAATTTGTCTATGCAACAGTTTTGTGATACTTCTTCTTTACTTCGTGACATTTATTATATTTATATAGTTTCATAATTTATTTCGGGGATTTCCCATTTATGTTTTGTAGTCGCATTGAAAACAAAAAAATTGAAGTCTATAAAACATTTTAACAAAATACACAGGTTTTAGTATAGTTTGATAAGTGTGACACTTAAGGTGCTAGCTAATTAATAGTTTGTAAGATGAGTCACAAAGCAGAACATTTTTGTTTATGTTTTCAATATTATCTCTCAACCTTTATCAAAAGGCTGCTATATCTATGAACTTCTTTTTAAATTTTGGGTCATTGTGTTAGACCAGTTTAGACCAATTTATACCAATTTATTATCTGTCGGTGGCATCTATTTCTAAAATACCTATTAAAACTTTAAAATAAAATATAACAACTTTAAAATTAATTATTTTTTTAATTTATGATCGCTGCTAACTCGTTAATAATTCAATGAGATAAATTTTTAAAAATTCCTTTATTTTGCATTTTTATATTTTTCAGATTAAATAGACTGTTTCGAATTTTTTGTGCATTTCCTCGAATTTTTAGTGCTAAAATGGCTGATTCATATTGTTCTAAAAGAGATCCAAACTGTTTTACGGTAAGTAATTTTTTCTCTCAATCTCTAGCAATTAATGTCCTTACTTAATAATTTTCCAATAAAATAACTTCTTCTTATAATAGATAATCCCTTATTTCTTTCCCAGAATCTTCCTCTTCTCGAAGTTATTTCACAATGGTTTCGTGACAATCATGATTTCTACTTAGATCTTAATCCAGCAGTTGTAATATATTCTGGATTTTTGTGCCTTATTGCTTGGATATTAATAAAAATCTTCTTTCGAATTATTAAATCAATGATAAAACCATTACTTATTATCTTAGGATTAATGGTAATCAATTCATTATTTTTAAACTACATATATAACATAAAATTGAAAAAATTATTTATTATTTTTAGATAATTGTGTATACAAAACAATTTTCATATAGTGAAAATGCTGGTGATTTTGTATTAAATGTTATATCAAATACAATTATGTTAGGCGTAAGTATCTCAAACTTAAATATATTTTATTTATATACATATTATACATATGTTTATATTATCTTTTTTTTCAGTCGAAAGTTCTAGGCCCAATTACTAGAATCGCTTTTGGTGATCAAGCTGACCTATAAAATTCTCACTTAAATTTTGTAAAAAAAGATCAAATTTTTTTAAATGATATTCCAAATTAATAATACAAAGAAATTGTATTCGATACCTCATATTAAACATTTATTACATTTCTACGGTCTTTATTTGTTTATTGTTTCTACGGTCAAAAAAAACTTTCTAACTATTATAGTTTGTTTGGAAAGTTGACTACAAGCCAACATGGGCATACAAACCATTGGAGCAAAAAAAAAGTATGGCGTATACGTACTTTTATTTTATTTTTTCTTATTATGATAGGTATATGTTTATAAAAGGGGCCCTGAACATCAAAGGGGACCGAAAATTTAGACTTGCTCCAGCTCCCCGGCAAAATGTTTTTATGTGGTTGAGGCTGGGATACGTACCCAGACCTCTGGCACTAACCCTTGCCCCAAGGGGTACTACAATAATGTATGGAAAAAGATAAATTAGATTTAATATAAAAAGATAAATTACATAGATGAATATCTTAGGCAAAGGCGATGACCTATTTAAAGAAAATAAAGAAGAGATAACTTTACGTCTGGTACATATATTTTCATTGATATATTTAACTATACCTTATGATTAAATATACCAGAAGTAAAGTTATTCCTGGCGTACATAGACGAGACTATAAAAAAAATGTTGAGTCTATACGTACCTAAGCTAAATACATATAGTTATTTTCAAAATTGGTTTTAGGGGGTTTCTAGATATTTGAGTCTAAAGTTGATGAATGAAAAAGCAGAAAATCATTTTTTTTTCGAAACAAATGTTCATAGCATCCGAAGCACAAACAATTTTAAGAATTATGGTAGCCTAGCCAAACCGAACGCAATCTAATCATACTTATACGGTCAATCAATCTCTTTTCAATACTTTATCCAAATTTTGCTGGCGTCACATTCATGTTTTATTTACTGACTGTATTCCAATGCCAAGAGTCTAAAAATGATCTTGATCAATCACCCGGATAATATCCATCCTATCGTTCTGCGGCTTATTTTACAGCATTTACAGTAAACAATAAATTGGTGTGGCCAATTGAACTTCTCGAAACACTTTTTTGAGTGGTAAATAGAGCGTTACTATACACTCAGGGAAAAAAATAGTTATTTTGTAACTATTTGCATAGTCATTTTATAGAATTCAATGAAATTTGGCGAATAACTATTATCCTACAATTTTTTTTAGAGTGCTGCGCCAAATAAAAGTAAGAAATTATTATTATAATTAATTCATTAATTGTTCAAAATTATTATCTAATTTTTCAGCGAAACAAAAATCAAAAATTATGAACAGGGAGAGAAAGCTACAAAATTCCGCGACCCCTTTTTTTTGGCAGCTCGGCATATTTCGTTTGTATCATTAATTTGCACTCTATATAAAAAAACTATTCTAAATAAAAAAAAAAAAACTATTTAAAATTTAGTTTTTCATTTTTAGGTTAAGTTTTTTGTATATAATTTCCCCTCCCGGGTAAGCGGTCGGTCCCATACAAATATCTTTCCAAAATTAAGCCAAGCTAAGATTTTTTACGAATTTCAGCCCAGTTGTGCGTAGCTCCAGTTAAGAAAATCACATTTTCGATTCGAACTGCTATTTAGCGCAAGGAAAAAAAGTTGAGAAAGCAATTAGCTTCATGTTATATTTTCAAACGTCGGAGTAAAAGATAGCAAAAAGATATATAAACAAGACCTCAAGCTCACTTAGGATTTAATTTTATAAATTTCATTAAAAATATAAAATTTGTTTTTAAAAGAAGTACAAAAACATCTTTTAGACTGGTTTCAAATTCCAAACCAAGTATTCAATTTAGTGACAAAAAATCGTTCAAAAAAAATGTTCAAAATTGTTGGTGAGTTTTTTTTTTTAATTTTCAAAAAAAAAATAATACCTAGGTATATTTTTTAAGTTCATAAATTATTTTTTTGGAAATTTTTCTTAGAGCCAATTTTTCAATCTTCTAATAAACAGTCAGTTAACTGTTCGACGAATAAAGTTATTAGGCTCATAAACAATCAGATAAAAACATTGAATTTTTCAATCAAGAATAATTTATTCTACAGAATAACAAAAAAAAATTGTCAAATTCAAAAATATTTAAAATTAAACGTCATTTTTATACATGATTGTTTTTGTTTTCTTGTTTTCCACTGTATTTTTTTCAAAATTCTTTCAAAACAGCTTTGACAACTGACACAATATTTTTATTGAGATTATTCCTTAGAATAATTTTATTCGTCTCTGAAAGAAGCAGATAGATTTATTCTTAGGAATAAGCTATATCTGCCTGTTGAAAAATTGATTTTTTCTCTATCCTTAGGAATAAGTACTAACTGACTGTTTAACTGACTATTGAAAAATTGGCCCTTAATTAAAAATAAAAAATAAAATAAAAAATCGGTTGTATGGCAGTTCGATTTTTTGCGAAAAATCATAGTTACATAGAATAGTGGAATTTCATTTATTTTACTGTTTTTCATTCTGGGGGTGACACCATAATTGCCACCCCAGGTGCCACCCATGCTAGCTACGCAATTGCAGCAATTTTGGACACAAAAAATCATTGAACATGTGAAAAATGCCTAAAATTTTTCTCAGAAAAAATGTTTACATGTCACAAGTGTCATAGAATTACTATAATAGGAAAGAGTTAAGAATTCTGAAGTATACCGTTTTTTGCTATACTGGAAAGTAACAGCTAATAGCCTCCTGACAGCGAAAATAAACAAATCCACCATTATAATTCGATTGATATAACATATCTTCACACTTTACCCTTACTAAGTATCAATATAGCAACTAAGTAGGGGAAGTTGGCCTTAAATGGGCCCCCTAAGGAAAATGTCCCATATCTCGAAAAAAGTAACATTCAAACTTAAATGCTATCTATGTATAAATATCTACTTTTCAGAGTTTAATATATTACTCTCACATATTTTTGATTTGCGAGTTAAAAAATTTCAAAATCTATTTAAATTTTTTAATTTTCAAGACGTCTACAAATTTCACTGATCAAATTTACCCGAGTAAAATGGCACACTGTCCAATCATACGTGATTTTAAATGAAAAATCGATTCAAAGGGCTCCTTTTCTATATTCTTGAACAAGTGATGCTTAATTTCCCCCAGATTTTTCTACGAGTCATTCAAAACCCTGTTCATATTGGTTGCTCGTCTTCTTACTGTAGTTTTTGCAACTTCCAAAGTTTTGGATGCTTTTTTCCAGATTTTTGACGGAATCAAGGACTTTCCTTAGTCAAGGCTTTCCTCTCTGTAGATCGTTTATATTTAGCAACAATTTTCAGTATAAGAAAAATAAAAATGTGAAAGGAAGTATGCCATTTTACCCGAGTACAAAGTAGGCCATTTTGCCCATTTTGGGTTTTTTAAATTTAAGTTTTATACCGAAAAATCTAAAATCGTTCTAAGCCAACTTATTTCAGTAAATTAATAAGAAATACTTCATGCATACATATGTACATTACCTTCTTTTTCCAAAATACAATGTTTTTTATACATTTTTTTTGTAAAAAAAAGTTTCAGAAAATTTTATCGACTTACATTTTGAGGTGGTTAGAGACAGTTTGACCTGTAAAATTTCAAATAATGACTTGAAGTTGCTAAAGTTTCGTATATGTCGGTTTTGCCAGATAAACTCTTTTCGCGTTCACAATGTACCATTTTAGGCCATTTTCCCCTACTTTTATTTTTGTTTGTTTGTTCATTTCTACAATTGATTTAAAAGTCCAACACTTATACTCTGTTTCACTTTTTTTCTCAATCAAAACGCAGTGTTTGCCGGCTCTCAACGTTCACTCTCACTATCCCCAACACATTAAATTTATTTATTAATGTACCTAATTCTATTAAATTCAATTTATGAACAATTTGCCTATAGCTTGTAAAAAGATACAAGATAATTTAAGTTCCCAGAAAAAGATATTTTATATACTAGGTCACTAGCCACTCGCGATTAAGTGATATTATACACTTCGGTCGGATTGTTGTCCTTCAGATATTAGAATTTGCAATATATTGTAATGTTATGCGACAAAATTTGAAAATAGTTTACAATATTATAAACTTTCGAAAAGTGTGATAATTTGTGTAAAATGTAAATATTTATCATTTTGTTATTTTTCAATCAAAAATGTTGGTGCAGTTAATCTTTGCTTTTCCGTCTTCCCGATAATTCTGGTTATTGTAAGGATCGAAAAAGTCTCAAAAGTTTTCTAGACTTTCATACGATTATTTAAAAAATACCAACAAGTAAAAATTTATGATATTTTTATTTTGAAAATCAAGTTTATCGTTTTTTTTTTTTCATAAATAAACTGAGATACATAATATTTGAGTGTACAAAACAGAGTTATTAAAATTACTCATACGCGAATCTTTACCCTCTTTTATACAAAGTAAATGAAATTTCTCAATGTCTCAGTGACTGATCAAATTGAAAGGCATTCAAACTAATTAGTTTGCTTTTGACTGGCGCCCGGGAAGAATATGACAGACACATTTGAGTGGAATAAAAGCGCCTTTCAGTTTCAACTTGATCAAACTTTTATGAAAGAAATACGGGTCTTAAAAATGGCGCCCGGGAAAGGATATGGTGCTTTAATGGATATTTGTAAGCAATTTTACAGTGGATTTTTGATCCAAGTGTAATGTGTTATGTTTTCTCTTAAACTTAACACCTGCTGAAAATTTAATTATTGAAAAACGAAATATTTTCATTGAATACAAAAAAATGTTTATGATTTGTCAATTTTTTGTGGATATTTCAAATTGAAGTTTGCAAAATAACTGTACGAAATTTTTGTGTTTTTTTATAAAATGGCCGTTGCAGTTCATTTAGTTGAAGTGCTTACACTTGTATCAATTCTTGGTATTTTATTCGGACTTTCAGCTGTTATTGCATGTTCAGCAAAAATTTTATTCATGGCTCTTTACATACTTAAAGTAAGTACAAGAAATTTACCATACATTTTGAACCAGTTTAAAAGTACCTAATAATTTTGTAGATGGCTGTTAATTGGATTGCATTTGTTCTTTATAATTCAGAAAAAACTATTTTCTTTACAATTTTGAATATTTGTAATATTGTGCCTGAGTTTGCTGTGACAGAAGCTGAAGAAGATCATTTGTTAAAAGGATGCGTGTGTGGTTCTTAATATTTGAAATGTCTGAATGTCTGAAAAATAAGACTTCCAATAGAAGATTTCCGTAAAAGACAAGAAACGAAAACTTGAGAACATAAATTATTCAACAAAAGTCAGTCATTAATGAATAGTGCATAATACTATAATGTCCGGGTTTCGCAGACCACCTGAACTTAAGTTCTGAAATTTTAGATTTCTTGACATTTGGTTCTGACCAATCAGAACCTAAAAATTCAAAACTTTAGTTCAGATGGCCTGCGTTGAAGGGTGCCAACGTTTGCGTCACTCCGTTGGCTCATTTTGACGTTTCTGTGTTGACAATTGAGGCGAAGATTTTACACCAATTTAAAATCTTTGAACTCACAGAACTGTCAGAATGAATCGGCGGAGTGAGGCCAATGTGAAGACTGTCTTGATCCCGACCGTGGTCATGAGGATAAATGAACTTTCATAAATACGCATTTCCTTGTAATTTTTCAAAATCATGAAATTTATTTATTTCGATTAGATACTTGTCAATAAATAAAGTCTAAATCCGTTTAAAACAATTTTATTTTGAATTGTGAATTTGGTTTGCAAAGATATGCAAAGATTTGCAAAATTGGGGAATTTAACTTGCGAAAAGCTCTAAATTCAATTAAAAACCCTATTGTTGCATATCGTTCTATTTCGCTCACACAAAATTTTGTAAGCAATGCTCACGAAAGTTTACAAACTCAATACAGTATTTATACAAGCTTGTTAACCAAGTTTTTTCGAAGATCAACTTATAGAAGTTAAGGGAAGTAACTTCTATAAGTTCATTAACCGAAGCTTATCCGAAAAACAAGCTTTCTTCGGTTAAGTTTCTGTAACAGTATTTAAACAACTTATTAGAAGTTGTTAAACAGATTCGAAGTTCTATAAGCAAATTAATTTGCGAAGCAAGTTTTATACAAGCTCTATAAAAGCTATTATTTGCGAGATTTCAATGTACAGAAGCTGTTGTGTTAGCTGGGGTCTAATCGTCGTTGTTTTTAGATTTCAAGCAAAAATTGCTTGCAAAAATTTATAATGAACTGGAGCTAAACCTGTAAAAAAAATAAGACTTTCTCTTTTTAGTATTGTAGAAAGAAATTTTTGTATGGTTTTGACGTTTCATTTCACCCAGTGATTTCCTTCATCTGTAACTGTCATTATAAATATGACTACCCTATTTTTAAAACGTATCATCCCCAAAAAATAACCAAAAACCACCTGCAAATAACATGTGAATATCAACAAGTGCAAAGTATTTCATTTGACAATCTACGCAACAATTATAACTGCGCAACTCAAAACATTTGTTTACAAACCTGTTGTCAATATATCGACACGTGTTGAACACGTGTTGCAACTTCCTTCGCACGTGTTTCAAAATCATAAACAAATCTAAAGCGCAGGTTGCAAATATTTTTCGAGCACTCTCAGTTTGATCCTTGAAAGTGATGACTGTATATGACTTGACAGTTGACCAAATCTCTCTTTTCAACCAACAGTCTTAAAGGAGTTCTTCGAAAAAACTCCTTTTGACTTTTCTCCAAAAACGCCATATTGTAAAAAGTGTATAGACGTAAAATTTTATTAATCACTTTTTATTTGCGAAAAAAGGTGTTTTTCAAGCAATTTTCAAAACTTTTAAATAGTATTTATTAATCAGCGAAGCACATTTCATACTCGTAAACACAAATTATGTGTTTAAAATAGTTAAAAATCAATTTATATTAGTGTAAACGAAATGCTCACTTTTTACACCATAAAAATAGAATTCTAGTGCATATAAATATTTAGTTGCAAAAAATACATAAAATATAAAATAAATTATAATGGAACGATGGAAAAACCATATCCTTGCAATTTTATTATCCTTTTTGGGTTTATTTCCAAGTGGAGCTGATTTTTCACCTGGAGAAAATATTCGATATAATATGTAAGATTGACAATTTTTGAGACTTTTCGGGACGAAAGTAAAATTGTAAAAATTTTCTTCTTTGCAGAGTCCATTCATGGGCCGATAAAATTGGAGTTGAACTCTTCCATTTGGGAGATTTCATAACCAGGAGAAAAGAAGTTCAAGAAGTAAGTACTTTTTTTCGTCATTAATAATGAAAATTTAAAATTTTTACCCCAAAAGAATCCCGATATATTTTCCATGTAAAAATTTTATTGATTTTTCCCAAAAAAAAAAAAAAAACAAGAGAAAAAAATGCCTGTCATACTGACAACAAATGTAGGTTATCGGCAAATTAGGTCGTTGAAGTTTTTGTTTTGTTACATGTTTTCTTTTGATAACTTTTACATTATTTTGGGTTATGGCTTTTTTAATAATTCAAATTTGACAGATGTCCTCATTATGACATTATGAGAGTGTCTTTTATTAGCTTGATGGTTTGTGTTATTCAAAATTAACATGCAAGCACATAAAAGTTTTTCGAAAATTTGATAAGATTTATTTTCGAAGACAGGATAGGTGGATGAGAGCTTTGGGCACTAAAAGGTTTTGAGAAAATTAGTTTTTATGTTGGCATACATTATAATCTTATACATACTGAGAAGGCAATTAATTAGTTAAGTGGAACTTTTTAGAAAATCTACTTGGCATCTGAAGTTTTTTTATTTTCTAAGAGCTGGAAAAAGCATAATATTTATAGATTTTAATGTCAAAGATCACGGAAACGGAAGATAAATTCTCTAGAAAATCTTTTACTTCACCCTTATTTTTAGGAATCCAAGCAATCTTTTTTTGGCTACCCTCTAACTTCTGTATTAATAAATACAAAAGATTCAAATTCGCATTATTAAAGTGCAGACTCTTTGATCACTAATTATTTTAAAAAAAATGTCTGTATGCATGTATGAATGTTCATCTATTACATCCAAACTTCTTAAATACTTGACCTAGCTAAACAATTGATGTATTTTTGTAAGCCGTTTGCTTATTCAAAGGCTATAAGGCAAAATCTGTAGGTCAAAAGTATCAGTCTACTTCCTTTTTTAAAGAGAAAACCAAATACAAGAGTACTTTCGAAAAAAAAAACTTTTTAGAACAAAAATATGTCGAATAAAAGGTTTCCAAACTTAGTCTCCCTTTCGGTCGCCTCAAAATTTATAAAAAAACAATTCTTCGAATTACAATTTTTCGAATACAATTCATCGAAAAAAAAACAACGAAAACAATAATTCTTCAAATGCCAATTCTTCGAATAAAATTTCAACAACGACAAATAGCAATCTGTCGAAAACAAGTTATCGAAAAACGATTCTTAGAATAACAATTTTTCGAATGATTATTTCTTGAATGGCAATTCGTAGAATACAATTCTTCGAAAAACAACTGTAAACAACTCTACAAAAACAATTCATCGAAAAACAGTTCTGCGAATATCAATTCTCCGAAAGTCTTAAAATTGTCTTGAGTTTTGAGTCACAAATTCGCTTTTTGGGTTTTTGATTGAATAAAAACTTTTTTAATTTGGTACCAAAACATCAACTTTATATAAAGAGATTTTTGGTTAAACGAATTGTCATTCAAGAATTATTAGGGGTATTCACGGTCCGGTGCAACGAAAAGGTGTAAAATTGGTAAATTTATTTTTCTAGTACTACAACTATAACAAACAAATTTTGCACCATTGTATTTAATTTTTGCAATAGGGATAGGGTATATAGCAAAAGTGCAAAAGTGTAAAAAAAATTGTAGTCTGTATATTTGGCTGTTTAAATTTAAGAAAATGTTACACTTTTGCAACTATACAAGACCATTTGCATCGAGTCGTGAATACCCCTATTGTTAATTTCATATTTTTGAAGATAAATTTTAATATACTTCGCAAATACTTTGAATGAAATTTTTTTTCGAAATTCGTGGAAAACAATAATTCCTCGAATGGAAATTCATCGAAAACAATTCATTGATAAACAATTCGTAGAAGAACAACCTGAGAAAAGAAAAAAATATTAAAACTAATAAAAATCTAAGTTTTTAGCATTTGAGGAATAATTTTTTTTAAAAATTGCTTTTCAAACTTAAAATTTTGAAAAAAAAAAATTGCAAACAAAATTCGAACTATTTTTTTATTCAAAATTTATGCAGTTAAGTACTTAATTTGTTTTCAAAATTCAATGGTCTCATTAGTTTTTAGTCAAAAACAGAAAAACGAATGTAAAAATGTTTTGTGGTTTTCGAAAATAATAATTTTTTTATTAAGTGGCTGAACATTTTAGTAATTTAATAAATGAAGAGTTAACCTTTCTTCTTTTATGCTTTCAACATTCAGAGTTTTATGAGTATATTTACCTACCTACAAAAAAGTGACTAGGATTTACCCTGATTTAGCCTGAAAGCTCAACCGTAAACATTTGATCGATACAAATTTTCACGAATGACAATTCGTCGAAAAACAATTCATCGAAAAATAATTCCTCGGATGAATAGTTCCTCGGACGTATTGTTATTGCATGAAATTAATGGCACGGGATTTTTTTTTTTTTTTTTGAAGGGTTATTTTCTTAAAACCTCTTTTTCTTTTGGTACAGTTAAAAAGGTCAAAATTAAGATTTTTTGGAGGCCATGCTGCGGTAGAATTTGACAATTATTGATGGCTATTCTGATGAGTTGAAAAATTGTTATTAGATAAATTGTTTTCGTTGAATTTTTTGCAAATCTCCTTTGCACCGTTTTCAAGGACACCAGCATATTCCGTAAACAAATATTGCTTTCTGAGGAATCTCGGTTTTCGTTTGTATATATGTAATAAAAAAAGAAACTGTCTAAGAATGGATTCCTGCGGGAACCCCAACACGAGCTTCAAGCAATCAATCAAGCAAAGAAGCATTCAGACACATGAGAAACATATGTACAACAAGGGAATATGTCGCTTTACTGCTTTTGGAAGAGTTTTTACGAAACGTATTTGTTGATTCTAAGTTTTACAAAAGCGTCATAGGTCGAATTTGTTCGTTTGCCAGTTTTTGTAGGTATATTTCGCATTAGTCAATGTTCGGGTTGACTTAGGAACATACATAGAGGAAGGAATACCTAGAGACGCGACTTCGGTTGGTTTTTCTCTTCCACCCTACAAGCTGCAATGAGAGGAAAAACTCCACAGTGCTTATATGTGGTAGTTTTCCCGTGCATTTTAAATGGCACCAACACATTCAACTGTGGAGTTGAGCTCAAAACAATTAAAAACAATTTAAGTGCTCAGTAGGAAATAAATTCATAAAAAAATAATATAATAAATTCAAAACACGAACCTTTTTTTTTTATTTCTATACATATTTATTGAAAGGTGGGTGTCTGGAGTGAGCTATTTGAGCTATTCAAGTTCATGTACAAACCAAAATCATGTTTAAATTCAAAATTTGTGAGGACATCTACTGGTGAAAGGAAGGTATTAAACGAATTGTACTTTTCACACGTATTCACAGATAGGAAAACAAGAGAAAAATAAGAGAGATTATCTGAAATTAAATTTGCGGGTGTTTTAGGTAAGGGGGGTACGAGTCGGCTCTCTAGGTATTCCATAGAGGAAGGAATACCTAGAGAGCCGACTCGTACCCCCCTTACCTAAAACACCCGCAAATTTAATTTCAGATAATCTCTCTTATTTTTCTCTTGTTTTCCTATCTGTGAATACGTGTGAAAAGTACAATTCGTTTAATACCTTCCTTTCACCAGTAGATGTCCTCACAAATTTTGAATTTAAACATGATTTTGGTTTGTACATGAACTTGAATAGCTCAAATAGCTCACTCCAGACACCCACCTTTCAATAAATATGTATAGAAATAAAAAAAAAAGGTTCGTGTTTTGAATTTATTATATTATTTTTTTATGAATTTATTTCCTACTGAGCACTTAAATTGTTTTTAATTGTTTTGAGCTCAACTCCACAGTTGAATGTGTTGGTGCCATTTAAAATGCACGGGAAAACTACCACATATAAGCACTGTGGAGTTTTTCCTCTCATTGCAGCTTGTAGGGTGGAAGAGAAAAACCAACCGAAGTCGCGTCTCTAGGTATTCCTTCCTCTATGTTCCCATAGAGGAAGGAATACCTAGAGAGCCGACTCGTACCCCCCTTACCTAAAACACCCGCAAATTTAATTTCAGATAATCTCTCTTATTTTTCTCTTGTTTTCCTATCTGTGAATACGTGTGAAAAGTACAATTCGTTTAATACCTTCCTTTCACCAGTAGATGTCCTCACAAATTTTGAATTTAAACATGATTTTGGTTTGTACATGAACTTGAATAGCTCAAATAGCTCACTCCAGACACCCACCTTTCAATAAATATGTACAGAAATAAAAAAAAAAGGTTCGTGTTTTGAATTTATTATATTATTTTTTTATGAATTTATTTCCTACTGAGCACTTAAATTGTTTTTAATGGTTTTGAGCTCAACTCCACAGTTGAATGTGTTGGTGCCATTTAAAATGCACGGGAAAACTACCACATATAAGCACTGTGGAGTTTTTCCTCTCATTGCAGCTTGTAGGGTGGAAGAGAAAAACCAACCGAAGTCGCGTCTCTAGGTATTCCTTCCTCTATGAGGTATTCCTTCCTCTATGCTTAGGAATCTGCATAGCGATTGTAAGAGAAGAAGAGAATTAATGTTAAATTGAGTGAATCCAAAAAGGAAGATTTAGTTAAAAATGCGCTTAAAACCATTTACATCCTCCGAAAAAATTGATTTTTGAAAATTTTCGTTTTACATTTTTCTTACAATACGTATTTACATGCTTTAAAGTAGGTATATATTGTGTGCTTCAGAGCACAAGGTCGTAGCTATGAGGAAAGGATTAGGAGATTTCCCCCAGAAATTTTTCATTACTCTCTGTCAGGGTTTTCGTAGTGTCATAAAACTTAATTTAAATGTTAACTTGTATTGTGTTTTTTTCATAAATAATATTAAAATATTCCAGAGCTTTAAACAAGCCCAAGTTGTGTCGAGAGTTGGGCCAAAAATTGTTGACAATATGGCAAATGAGATTCGAATGATGATGGAACTAAAAATAAGTGCCGTTCGAGTAAGTATACACAATCCCCATTTTCTAAAAAAAATATGGCAACACTGTTTTCACATAAAAATTCATTTTTGTCTTTTAGCGAATATCAGATACAGCCGAAACTACAGCTCTATCACATCAAAATGATGTTGAAGATAAAACATTTTCCTATTACAATGCCAAGGAAATGCTCGAACCTGGTGAAAAAGCACCAACAGAACCACCACCCGAATTGGAAGATGTTATCATGGAAAAAACTAAAGTTCCTCCCAAGGAGATTATATTACATCCAAAAGCTGAATTTTTCAATACTCCAGTTAATATTAGCATGAGTTCAGTTCATGTACCAACAAATGTTTATGATCGAGGTTTGTAAAAAATTTAAGATAAAAAAAAACACCCTTTGAATTACTTTCATTACTTTAGCAAGTGAAGTCATTCAAGCAATAAAATGGTCCGAAAATTTAGATCAAATTTTTAAAGACAATTACAAAAAAGATCCAACTTTGTCGTGGCAATTTTATGGCAGTGCTTCTGGTTTTATGAGACAATTTCCTGCTTCTAAATGGAAGCAAGACCCCGTCGATCTCTACGATTGTCGTTTACGTTCTTGGTTTATTGAAGCAGCAACAAGTCCCAAAGATATTATTATGCTATTAGATTCTTCCGGTTCGATGAAGGGTCAGAGATTAGATATTGCCAAACATGTTGTCAAAACGATCTTAGACACATTGGGTCCTAATGATTTTGTCAATATTTTCACATTTGGCGAAGATGTTAAACCTGTGGTCCAATGTTTTGAAGATAATCTTATTCAGGTATTTGAAAAACATTTTCACAGTTTTCAGTTTTAAAAAACCATTCTTTCATCAGGCAACTCTTGGAAACGTTCGTGAACTTAAAGAAGCCATTGAATTGGTGAAAACCGATTCAGTTGCCAATTATACAGCAGCATTGACTAAAGCTTTTGAAACCTTAGAAGCAGCTAGAAATGAAAAGAAAGGTGCCGGTTGTAATCAAGCGATTATGATTATTTCCGATGGGGCGCCATTTAAGTATGAAGAAATTTTCGAACAATACAATTGGCAATATAAACCGTTAATGCCTGTGAGAGTATTCACATATTTAATTGGAAAAGAGGTAGCCGATGCAAAAGAAATCAAATGGATGGCTTGTGCAAATCAGGGATATTTTGTTCATCTAATTGATACGGCAGAAGTTCGTGAAATGGTTTTGAATTATATACCAGTTATGGCGAGACCTTTGGTATTGGGTGGACATGATCATCCGGTTATATGGACTCAAGTATATGCTGATGAAGTTGTAAGTTTTTTTTAAGTTAAGAATTAGCGCAGATGCTGTATTTTTATTTTATTTAAAAGGATCCAAAAATGACTGATTGGCTTTGGGAAGTTAAACAACATGAACAACAGAAGGAAGATGTAGAAATCGGTCGCCGTGTTCGAAATAAAATGTTACTCAGGGAAGAATTAGATAAACGCTACTGGAAACGCAGGAGAAAGGTAAATTAAATAAAATTAAACTTTTATAATTGTGATGACTGCAGATCCTGATCAGTACTTAATCCGTGATACTTATCCTTGTGATACTTGTACTACCAACGAAAACTGTGATACTTACTGGGAATGCGTGATACCTATTTAGGGAATTCGTGGTAGCTATGTAGTAGGGTTGTCTGTGATACAAAGCAGCAATATTTTATTAGTATTCGTAGAAAATCATGCGTATATTGTACGAATACTATTAGTAGATTTACGTTCCCATTCGTACATTGTACGAATAATATTGTAGTATTTACTAATTCATTCGTACATTGTACAGCACTATTCGTATATTGTACGAATAGAATTGTAATATTTACGAATGGCTTTACTAATAATTCGTACATTATACAGTGCTATTCGTATATTGTACGAATGTTATTTATTGTAGAACTTTCCGCCATTGAATTTTTTACCTGAAATTTCCTGAAATATGAATTGTTGAAATAATTATTCAAGCATATAACTGTACTGCAAAACTACAAAAATATATTTCATTAATATTTTACATTTATAAATAAAATGAATGTTTTTTTATCTTAAATATTATACCATATGTAATGTATTCCACGGTGTTCATATTGTTTGTCTTGGAAGGCCACTGAAAATATACAAACATTTAACATTGAAAATCCTTCGAAAAAATGTCTACTTACTACAAATATTTTTAGAAAAGCTCCAGTAACCAGTGACAGGTTTTGATATCGTCCGCCATTTTTCAATTTGTTAAGCTGATTGTTGACGAATTTCCGATGCTAACCTTGAAAGAATATTCCAAAATGAAAGTAAAAAGGCACTTAATAAATCAATATTTATGAAATAACATAGATATATATATATATATATTAATGTAACATTAATGTTTCACAACAATGAATAATTCTTAAACATAAATTTACTCACCTGGTTTTTGTTATAATTGTAGTTGTTCGTTCGGTTTAGTAATCACTTTATATATCCACGGTAAACTTTATATTAAATGTACATAGCTATAAAGAAACAAGCACTATCTTTTGGCGCACTGAAACTAAACTATTTTTATAAACTTTATATTTTTAAATTATATTAATTTTATGTATATTTTCCACGAAATATAAATGTTATACATGCGACGACACGCGTATTGCAACTAATTTTTTGATGCTATTTAGGAATGGAAAACGTTTAACAAATAACGGAAATAACGGGTATTTCGGTTCAAAATTGTTGCAACTCAACGAATTATTCGTACATTCTACTAATAATGCGTACAGGTACCTTACGAATGAATTTTGGCTACGAATATTAGTTTTTATAAGTAAATATTACGAATTTATTAGTAAATACTACGAATTTATTAGTAAAAACTACGAAGTCATTCGTACGAGGAATTCACGAATGTTATTAGTAATATGTACACAATAATTCGTACAATGTACTCATGAAATTTGTTTAATTTTTGTTTACGAATAAAATTAGTGCATTGAACGAATAAATTCGTGCATTATACCACACTTATTAGTAAAACTTTACTAATGCATTCGTAAAAATATTACCGCACGAATACATCGTATATTTTACGAATATGCGTACAATACACGAATATTTTTTCTACGAATGCCATTCGTAGCCGTTTTACTAATAAATTTTTTGAGTGAAGGTAAACCGTGATATGTAGCAGTGCGAACTGGGGCACCTAATGGGGAAATCCCTGATAGTTGCCAACGCAAACTTATTGGAAAACCGTGATACTTAGCAGGGCAACCTGTGATATTTATCATGGCATCCTGTGAGAATTTTTTGAGCAATCTGTGATACTCAGTAGCCCGACTTACAATTTTACTTCTTTAAAGCTTTTCAAATACTTATATAGTTTTAAAACGGTTTAAAAAAAAACTCATGATACTTGGCAGAGCACCCTGGGATACTTAACGGGGCAATCCGTGATACTTTCCAGTTCAAACTTTGATATTTAGTGGGAATTGGTGATACCTACTAGCAGGGAACAATGGGGTAACTTATGGAAGAATCCGTGATACAGGGTAACCCCTGTGATACTTACTGGGGGAATCCGTGATACTTACCAACGCAAACCGTACAACCGGCAACTTGTGATACTTAACAAAGTGGCCCGTAATACTTAAAGGGCCTTCTCATGATAATTAACAGGGCAAACAGTGATACTTATTTTGGCAACCTGTGATAGTTATTGTGGCAGCCCGTGATACTCAGCAGTCAAACTAACAGCCTTGCTTTTTTAAAATTTTAAAATAAAAATTCGCAATAGGTTATTTTGATCCATTCATGAAAAAACGTTGATTGAAAAAAAAGTGTGAAAACAGAGGATTTACCACTTATGAAATAATTTATTATTGTTTCCAGAACAAAATCATATACAGTGGACTTTGAAACTTTTTTGTGATGTATGTGATGTATACAATTTTAGCGAATAATCTGTCTCAAATTCAAATCCATCCAAACTAAACACGATTCTCAGACTTTCCTCTAATAGTTGAACTAAGTTTTGTTTAACGATTTTTGTAAATGGCGCCCAACGCTAAGACCTCTTTTATGATTATTTGTTTTTTGAACAAATTTTATTTACTTATTTACAGAGTTGGGATCAACCAATCGAATCGGATAAATATAACTTTTTAACCACTGTCTCCATGCCCGTTTATGACCGTCGTGAAAATGCTGTAAGTAAGCTTTTATATATTTTCATCAATTAACAAAAAAAAAAAAACATTTTTTCCAAAAAAAAAATAAAAGCTTTTATTACATTTAATTCAATATGGAAATGAGCATTATTTTATTTTTAATAATTCATCAATATTTTCTGCATATTTATTTTTTTTTTAATATAAATTATTCTTAAAATAAAAACAATTTTAACAAAATTAAAAAAAAAATTGTATCTGTATCACTGAAAAAATACAAACATTAACTTATATAATATAGAATATCACCGAAGATGTGTTAATTAACGAAGCATACTGGGAATCACAAACTCGTGAGGTATTTCAATAAAAAAAAATCAAAAACAAAAATCAAATTCCTAACGAACGAATAATCAAAAGTAATCGTTAGTTTTTGCGCTAATATAATACCTTAGACAACGTTTTAGTGATTACTTAAAATAATTTGAAAAAAAAAAAAATCATATATATCCGAAAAAAAAATAAAAATTTATTAATTTCTAGAAGTGTATTGTATACATAATATATACTCGTAGTAGTGTTATATTTTTTTCGATCTAATCACGATGATTGGGTAAAATTAGAAACGAATATTTTTATACATATTCACGCCGCTATATACATATATAATATTTATATTATATTCTTATAACTTAGTGCTATAGATACAAATAAAATAGTAAACAAAAAAAAATACTTAGATTTTTAATTTACATATTTAATTTTTATTTAATATTATAGTTTTAAAGAATTAACATAAAATTTTCATAACATAAATTATATACAAATTCTAGTGAAATGTTTATTTGTTTAAGAAAAATAGTTATGTATATCGAAAGGTCACAGTTATTTACTGCTTGCTAATATTGTATGGTGAAATGTAGTTAAATTATTAAATTAGTAGTTTAGATCACACAAAAAAAAATCATGGTAGTAAGGACAAAGGAGTATAACACTTTTATGTATTCGTCTGGCTATCTAATATTAACTTCGATCTCAACAAGCTACTTTAATCATATTCAAAAGTGTTCTGTTTCTACTGAATTAATGTAACGGCGGATTTTAACATCAACCCACAGGAGATACATCAATTATTTGCAGTTTTTCATTCATTATCAAACAAAAATCACTGAAAGAATTAGTTTTGTAAAGAAAATTTGTAATTGAATAAATATTCGATCCTGGTTCACCGTCCTAAAAACTTAAGTGCTGAATGTAATACCTTTTCCGAACCTTAATCTAAAAATCGAGCAAAAACGTCCAAATCTCATCGAAATGTACTAGATTTTTTTTTTAGGTTTTGCATTGATTTCGATGAAAATGCGTTCTATTGAAAATCGCTAGTAAACTTAGTACTTTGCTATCTCTCAAAGGAACATGGCTTTTGTAGACCAGTATAACAGTTTTCGTTTTCAAACATTCTTGTTCCCGTGAGAAAGTGAGAAACAAATGTCAAGTAGTGTCAAATAACAAATCAAGCGGCCATTTTTTATTTTTTATTACGTACAAAACAACAACAACAAAAATATTGGTTGTCTTTAAAGTCCGTTTACGGACAATAATTTTATGTGATAACGCCTTCGTTGAGTAGAGAATTATTATGTTCCGACATTGATACCATTATCATCATTTCTTTCAGCTTCATTTTGTTTGCATATGTTATGTGTTAACTAGTAACATATCTGACTCAACGAACATTACATAAATGCTTTTTACATTTAATTTTTTTTTTTAGCAAAATATAAGATTAATAATTTGTATGCAAATTATTACTGCTAGTAGTAGAAGTACTAAAAAAATGCTTTTAACAATATTAAATTTAGAAAAATTAAAAAAGTAAGATATTTGATTGTTACCTTGAAATGTAATTTTTTTTATCGTTGAGTTATGTTGCTTTATTTTTGCGGTATTTTTTTAACAACATTCATATACAAGTAACAATAATTATTGTACTGTCGTCGTAGGTCTGTATAATTTAAGTCTGGTTAAAAAAAAAATGATCTATAAAATTGCAACTATAGTGATGAAGCTTTATTTTAATTTTGAAAATTTCGTAGAAAATATTTTAGTTAACTCTGGATCTCGTAATAGATGAAATAGCCATATAGTTTGTAATGTAAAAACTTATACTTACATTATAACAAATTATAGATACAAAATATATTTTTTTTAAATAAAATAATATTGTTTTAGATTGTATACACATTTCCAATGTCCGTATTTCCGTAGCTTGCCGGAATTACATATATAGATACAAAAAAAAAAAGGAATTAATTAAAGGCCAGTTTTTGAGGGCAAAGTTATCTTTGAGTTATTTCGGAACTAAATTATCTCGGGTAACCCAGAGTTAACAACATATTGGTATCGAATACTAGATGGCGTTACTATAAAAAAGGGGATTTCGATGTTGACGCCATCTTTTCTTTTCGTTTCAATAAATTGTGTTTATGCCTCTGTCAGACAAATAGTTTACTTTATAACTGATCCCAAATTTAACTCACATAAAGTTTAACTCATGGAATTAAGGTGTTGTTAACCATGAAATAAGGATAATTTTGCACTGAAAAACTGCGGACCTTCCGAAATTTTGTTGATCGAATTGTATTCATACAAAAGTTAACTTTGTAATTTTCGTTGTTAATAATAATATAGCTAGTAAAACATATATATAAACATCTTAGATAATTTTGTAGTAAAATAATGTGTAATCGATGCCACAATTTATTATTAAATCCATATTAACACTGATTTATTTAAATTTTTCTGCTTCCAATAAAAAACAAAAATCCAGACCCGAATTGCAAATTTACTTGGTGTTGCTGGAACCGATGTGCCAATTAGAGATATTAAAAAACTCTTATCTCCATTTTTGGTAAATATATTAGGGGTATTCATGAAATGGTGTAAACTCTATGTAAACCTGGAAAACGTAGTAAGGGGGTAAAAGTGTCAAAATTTGTGTATGGGTTTGACAGTTCCTATACCATATTAACCATTTTACCAGGTTTACCCAGAGTTAACACTCTGTTTCATGAATAACCCTAATTTCGTTTTTAAACATTTTTCGATACAAATTAATTTTTTTAATTATAGCTGGGAGTAAATGGTTATGCTTTTATTGTAACCAATAATGGTTACATACTATTCCATCCAGATTTTCGTCCAATCGTAAGTTTTTCTTAACAATAAAAATATTTGTTTTAAAAATAAATTCTGATTAAAATTATAATTTATTTAGTTTCAAGACATTCTAAAACCAGCTTATAATAGCGTAGATATGATTGAAGTTGAATTGTTAGATGATGATCGAGAGCCGAGAGATTTTAATCCAGTTTTGATTAATGTAAGTATTTTCTCTGTCGTATAGAGTACCTATAGTATTTTTAAACACTTTATTTCATTAACAGATTCGAGACGCCATAATAAATCAATCCACCGGAAGTAAGTGGATGTTGGTAAAAAATCATTTCGATGAAATGGTAAGAAATAATTGAATTTTTTTCTTCTAAATTTCGGAGCGCTGAACTTGAGTTCCTGTTGACACACAAAAGGGCTTATTCAGTAGCGCTTATTAAAAAATCCTTTACATTTGTTTATCTATTTGTATGCAAGTTATAAATAAACTCATCGTACAAATGGTTAAGTATTAAACCTTACGATCCCTTGCAGATGGTAGATTATTCATGAGTAGACGATTAGTAAATCTAGTAAAACAATCTAAACATGATCATCTGCTCGAGTAGATATGAATGTGTATTAGTAGTACTAGATTTCTTCATAGTAGCCTACCACCTCCAAAAGAACAGGGCTGTTCCTTTGTAGACTACTCATGAGCAGAAATCTAGTACTCCCAACTCTAAACAGCCTATCTACTCCAGCAGAATATCATGAGTAAAATAAAGTACTAAATCTTCTTACTAATCATCTACTTATAAGTAGTATACCACCTCGGAACGAACGCCGCTAGGCATAAATAAAAAGAAACAGATCTTAAAACAATGAAACAAAAACAAAGTTCAGTGTTCCCACTTTGATAAAAAATGTTTAAAAATAAAATATTTGGATTTGCTATATTTTTGTTTTTATTCAAGAAACGAGTAATGCGAGTTAAACGGCAATATTTCTGGACAGCTGTTCAAAATACTCCATTCACTCTTGTTGTAACTTATCCTCAGCAATATGGTGTAAATCGCCTGCAAATTCGTGCAGAAGATGAAATACACCGGCTGAGTATAAAGGGCAGTAACACATTAAGCTACTTTAGTGGTAAAAAATGGAAAATTCACCCTGATTGGTAAATAAAAAATAGTATTTCTTTTGAAAAATAACTAAAAAATTATTTCTATTTAAAGGCTATTTTGTAAACATAGTAATATAACATTTACAAGTCCAGAAGCTGAACTCCTACACTTCTTGGACAAAATGTCAAAACCAGGGTGGAAATGGCCACTTAGTAGGAGTGCACTGCCCCCCGAACATACAGCTGCCATGTTTTGTAAGTATACAATTCTTTCTACAATTTCTTTTTATTAAAAAAAAAATACAAACAATTTTAAAAATCCATACATCAAAAAACTTACTTTGAGTATTTTTTGCCATGAACTTGATAAATTATTTAAAGTTAAAAAAAAATAAAAGTTTGGCATTTTAAGGCCTTGCCTTGATCATAATAGAGCTAAAGGGCTGGTTAAATTTTTGTACTGAAGCAAAAAAAGTATATATTATAATTAAACGCTGCAGCTAGACGCGCATGCGGTTATTATTGCTTAGATTTATTTATACCCATTTTTATTGGTATAAATAAAATATTTTAATTTTTATTTCGTTTATGTTTATATCTACTCAAATCGTCTCTACTTCTTTGACAATTTAGTAGAAGTATTTGATGACGAATATATCACCATCATTAATATTAGTTTATTATTAAAACTATTTTTTTTATTTTATTTTTCGGGAATTGTTATATAATTTTAATTTATATAGTTTTATTTCAGTTTAATATGTTAACTATCTCTCTTTCTTATAAATACAAAACAAACAAACAAAAAATAATGGTTTTTCTAAACAATGCAAATCCACAGCTAACACAAGCTCTGGGCGAATACCGCTTACTGAAAAAGAATCGTACTTTTGTGAGTACCCCAAACAATCCATTTAAGAATGGTTTGGTACAATATTCTTTATTAGAAGTAATAAAATTAATTTATTTGGTTTCTTGTAAAATTGCACCTTTTTAATTGAATTTGTAATATAAATATAATTAAAATTAAAAAAAAAAAACAACAACAAAAATCGGAAAAATTCTTATACAAAAAAAATATTATAAAACAATAAAATTATAGTTTGCGTATAATCCCTTTACAGAAGTTTAAAATAATTATACTCGTAAATACTTAAATTTCTTTAAACAAATAATATCAGTTAAGAATCCCTTTGTGTTTGGTTTTTAAACTCTACCTTTATATACTTGTTTTTTTTTTTTGTTAATAACGACTTTATAATTTGTGTTTATTTGAAAAATACTTACAATATTAATTAATATTTTAAAATTATACTCTAATTAATGTTTGAATAATAAATTAATAAATAAAAACATTAATAGAAGCAGAAGAAACTGAACAAGGTTCGACCCCAGAATATGAGGAACTTATAAGTTGTTATTTTTTTTTTCGTTTTAAAGAAAACATTCTGCGAATTCGTTCTTCTGAATAAATTAAATCAATTATTCTGAAACACCCTTTAAAACATGTTTATTAAACTCATACTAAAATTTAGCTGTGATCATACTGATTCATCGTCAACTTTTCTTTCGTGCAAGAAGAACGAACTTTTCTCGTTTTCGAGCTAAAATACATCAAAATTAGGTTATTTTTAACATAACATAACAAAATCACACAGATTTCCTTAATGGTAATTTTTAGCATTTATAATTCATAATTTGAGTCTTAGCGTGGCGAAATCTTCTAAAAATCTCTTGCCAAGGTTAAATTGCGTAAACGAACAAACTTTGTATAACATATTAGCCCTGTTCCATTGCGAGGTGGCAAAGTACTACTAGTAGTTTACTAGCGATTTTCAATGGAACGCACTTTCAACGAATTCAATACAAGTCGTATCTACTCGGGAAGAAGAGCATGAGTAGATGATAGTACTAGATTAACAAAAACATCTACTAGTAGTAAATTACCACCTCCAATGGAACAGGGCTATTGTTTCTTTAATAGCGGCGTTCCCATTGAGTTGGTAGACTACAGATGATTAGTAGATCTAGTACTACAATGTACTTATGATCTTCTGCTTGAGCAAATAGAAATACTTACACCCCTATTCTACCCCACAGTCACAACTTACATATGAACTGTCATACAAAATTCTCAAAGTTGTAATCTCCTATGGAGCTGATCATAACTCACAACAAATTGTGACTCTACTCATGAGTAGTCTCTACACCTCCAAAGGAACGCAGCTAATATAACAGCTTTAAAGAAATTTAGTTTAAATAAACAGATCTTAAGCATTCACAATAATGGCTGTCATTTTGACAAGTGTATGATAAATAACAATTTATCCATACACAGGGTGGGGCAAAAGTAATGTTAAGATTACATTGGATTCCAAATTATTTGAAATAGAAAAAATTGTCTTTGTTTTCTTGAAAAGTTTATTTGAAGATACAAACTCTATTATATTATGCTGGTATTCTTCCACTATTAATGTGAAATACATAAATATCAATACCATCAGTGCGTCACAGGCAATTTAGATAATTTTGTAATATAAATAACTCATTTTTTTTCAATTTTTTGTAAGTCATGTAGTAAAATGTTGTGGTGTCAAGAATGCTATACAAACATTAATTGACTTATGCATATGAGCTTTTCTTTAAGTCGGTTTTTAAACTATCGAAGCGTTCCCGGCATGATTTTTAAGCCTAAGAAAAACGAATAAATTCTAGGTGGAAATAATTTATTATAATCAGTAAACAAAAGACAACTTTAACTAGATTTTGAAAGTACCTGAAACTTAAATTTGACACCTACATAATATCTGGATCGAACTTAACGCCAATAGCCCCGTTCCATTGGAGGTGGTAGTTTACTCATGAGTAGATCTAGTACTACAAATAATACAGAATCTTCTACTCGAGGAGAAAGGAATGTGTAGTTGTTGTACTAGATTTCTACTCACGAGTAAACTACCACCTTCAATGGAACAGGGCTAATGTAAATAATGTTTTGTCACCTGCCATCTTGGGTGTTCTTTAATTACATTAAAGTTGAACTTTTACTCGATTATTTGACAAAATCGAATGAAAACGTTCGTTCATTTAAGCCAATATATATGACAATTTTGTAGATTTTAGGAATTTGCCGCACAGACTCTGAGGAAGATTTCCTGGTGGTGTTTTATTTTCAACGTTTTGATTGGAAAATTGAATTCAGATTGATGCTGAGAAGATCCTTTCTTTCGTTAAACGAACAATATTTTTTTTTTTGATAAGTTTTTTGTCAATTGTTTCGTTAACTTTTTGTAAAACACATTTCAACCCTTAAATTCACTATAAATACTAATGCAAAGTTTAAACATGTAGAATTCTATGTTTCGCACTTTAAACCCAACTAATACTCACATACAATATGTACACATACATTTATCACATACACATTATATACTTAAATTTGCAATAAATCATACGCACGATACCGTTTTAACCGTTTTTTTTTTTGTAAATAAACATTTTTTACATGTATACAAGCATTAATTATTAAAAAGTATAAATCAAATGAAATTGTTAGCTGAGGAATTGCACATCATGGAATTTCACCGAATTTCATCGAATTTAAATTTAAAAAAAAAATGACAATCTATTTTGTATAATGGAGCACTAACTTGTAAGCTGAAAAAAATTGCATGAAAGTCGCACCATAAACTACTTTAAAACCACTTGCACACCGCTATCATCTTGTTGGTTATAATATGCGCCGCAAGATGGGGTGATTTGTTGAACATGCACTATGCAAAAAAATCACTTAACTCATTTTTAAATCGTTAAATGATCTTCATTTTTTTAAATTACAACACTAAATATATGTTTAATATAAATTTTAGGTGATCGCAGCTTAATGCAGTCTTTGGTCTTCGATGCTCGTGTAACTGAATGGTTTTCAAAAAATTCTAGTTTCAATTCAAAGGATGATACTAAAGGGTAAGTTACACTTGGAAATTCACATACCCATGGTTTTGCAGTTTAATTTAATTTTACACTTCTTTAACTGCATTTAATACCGTTAACCAAAACATAATACCTGCTAGAATAAAAACATAATCAGGATTTCCTTTATTTTACTTTTGTTTCTTCATTTTTAAATTTTCTCTCTGCCCATGTTCCTCTTTTTTCAAACTCTTTTATTTAATTTTAAATTTTAAAAATTATTGCACATTTTGTGTTTGTTATATACAAAAAACAAAAAATATTATGCACAATTTAAATGGAAAAGCTCAAGCCCATTTGCGGTTTTAATGGGTGCATTGCCAAGGTAATATAAATCAGAGATTTTATAATCGTCTGTGTAACTCTATATTGTACAAAATATTTCACTTCTACTACATTAATCTATTCCGTGTTACAACAATATAATGTTTATATAAAGTTTATTCATAAGCAATTTGTTAAAACATAACTATGACTTTAATTTAGGAATGAGTTTAAGCAACGCTTTGGAATTACTGTTGCTTTTTTGGCCACACATAGTGGACTTACAAGATGGCAGGAGTTTCATTCGAATATTGCTGAAGAAGCACATTCTGGGTAACCATCAAAATTTAAATCAACTTTCGTTAAATTTAGTAATATTCAAATTTTAGTGAACGATTTGGAGAAAATAATCGACGTGCTATTGATGAGGTTTGGTACAAACGTGCTGTCGAACAACATTTTGTACGGGAAGAGAGTTTTGTTTACTCGGTTCCATTTGATAGCGGAGGTTTTATATTTTGAAAAGTTTTGCTTCAATTTAACAGGGGTTTAATAAGTTTTTTTTCTCTTTTTTTATAGAAACTAATGCCGAGACTATCGTAACAGCCAGTCATGCAATTTTTCATACAGAAGGTGGCAAGAGCGCACCAGCAGCAGTTGTTGGCTTTCAATTTCAACATAAGGCTCTGTTTACACTATTTAAAAATATCACTGGCACTGTAAGTATAGATGCAAACGATTACAACTCAGTTTCGTTAAGTTTTTATAAATTAAAAAAAAAGTATAAAAGCTGAGAAGATCATTGCTTTACGATTGTAAACAATTTTTATCCTGTAGCTTGAATTATTAAAAATTCAGTTTCGTCAAGTTTTCTACCCACTGCTCCTATTTCTAGAAAATCGTTAATGCTGATCTATAACAAGAACAAGTTCATTAATTTTCCAAAAACAAAGGAAAGGTAACACAAAGGCAAAACAAGTACAAAATTAAACAATTTTTGAAATTTTTGTTTATATGCAAATAAAACTTAGTTTCGTTAAGTTCTCCATGCATTCCTTATTTAGTTAAAATAGCTTACCTAAAACGTAGAGAACTTTTACGAATAGCAAATTGCTTAAAACAAAGTTTCGTTAAGTCTTGATTAATTGCTTAAATTGTTGAAAATGGTTCTACATGGTTACCATATACAAGTGAATAGTTTGACGAATGTTTTTGTCATATAACTTAAAAGTTAAGTTTCCTTAAGCAGGTACAAGAACTAGTTAATAATAATAAGATTAAAAATAAAATCCAGGTTTCGTTAGGATTTCCATCAATTTTATTCATTAAATAAATATTTTTAAGCTGTTACAATCGAATTTATTAGATAAAGATAATGATACTTAACAATTAAATTCCAGCTTGGCTAGAATTAGGATACAAATTTATTTATTTATTTTAGTGTGCTGACTGTGCAAAAACATGTACATCCGAGAATATCGACTGTTACTTACTAGATAACAATGGATACGTTGTTATTTCTCCAAGACGCCCGGAAACTGGAAGATTCTTTGGAGAAGTTAATGGTGCTCTAATGCGTCGTCTAATTGAAGAACGAGTTTATAAAGAAGTTGTAATCTTTGACTATCAAGCTGTGTGTTTTGAATTCATTGGAGATAATAATTCTTCAAGTCATTTATTTTCGGTATTTTCTGTAATTTTGTATTATATAAGAAATTATTAAAAATTTAATTTTCCAATATAGCCAATGATACATATTTTACGCCTCGCAAAATGGCTGATCCATACATTGCTGTGGTATATTGTGCAATTTCACACTGTTACCGCCAATGTTATGGAACATTATTTCGATGAAAATGTTACAGAATACATTGTTCCTAACAAAGAGTGGGAGCATAGGGTGACATTACGTCGAACGCGTTTAAAATCATGCGATCACAGACGTCACTTGTACACCCTTTATAATGATAATGAAAATGTTGTCTACAATATGACAGCACATGCATGTGAACGGCCATTTGTTGTACTACCAATACCGGCGAGCAATTTAATTTTACTCGTTTTGGATGTTTTGTGTCCGAAAGAATCAGCATTCCGCCTTACTGTTGATCCAATTGAAGTGCAATATGATTATGATGCAAATTCTAGCTTGGCTTGTTATAAACGTGATGTACAACCATTAAGGAGAATTCCTCCAGCTAGTTGTATTAATCAGCATGTGAATGTAAGCGAACCCTTAATTTTTTTTAAAGGCATACCCACAATATTTGTATTTTATTTTTCCTTACAGGAAAGTGCTATTCTGCTGTGCGGCGATGCCACTAGTCAAATAATAAATTACGTTTTAATTTTAATAAGTACAATTTTAATACGTTATCTTTAACAATAATAATAAAAATTGTTATATAGTTAAATAAAAATAATAATTATTATTATTATAATGAAAAATAAAAAAATATATAAATAAAATTAAAGTTTTTTTAAGGAAATCCTTTCATATTTTACTGTTGTAATCTTAGCTTTTGTATATTTCACAATAATAATGAATAAAAAAAAACGAGAAGAATAAAAAAAAATAATAAAAACACATAGCATAAGACATTTTCTAGATGAAATCGTGTACCTACCTAACCTACCAAGCATTATTATATAAACAAAAAAGCAAAAAAAAAAAAAAAACATTTAAATAAATTAACATTGTTTTTTTTTATATTCTACATTAATAAAATTGTTAATAGAAAAATTTCTTATCCACTTGAATTCATTCCTATTAAAAAATTATAAAATTTATTATAAACAAAATACATATTATAATTGCTAAGCCTTGTTTATAACAATTCTATATTTTTTTGTTTTTATTCTTTTGTAAAAAAGTATCTATAATAAATATTATTTAAACACTCTTAAACTAAAAACCAACACTGAAATTTAAAAAAAAATTTAAATTAAACGCCCATTTTTTTCTAGTCAAATATAAGACCTTTAGCTTTAGAAAATAATAAGTTTTAATTCAAACAAAATAAAGAAACAAAAACAACTATGTGCTAAAGCTTTGAATTAAAAAAGACTAAATAAAGAAACAAATTTGAATTTACACTTGAAGAATTTTGTTTTTATTTTGTAAAATCTTTGAAATAAAAAGCGCAATCCTTAAGATTGTTTCAGCCTTCTTTTTAGTAATAGCACTGATAGCACTGATTTGATGAAATGATTATCTCATTTTTGGGCTCTAGTCGAAAAAGGAAAGCAACCTATTTATGTGGATGTTACGATGTCGTTAATTAAACTTGAATTTGATATATGTATGTATATGTAGTATGAATACAATAAATGAGAAAATAAACCTAAAAAAACACGCATACACCACAGTGACCCCAAATATTTTTTTCCTATTGCGTACAATATAATGCAGTTTTGAGGTCAGGCACGCAGTAAGTTGAGGGCATAAGAGGAAAGCTGTGTACACAATTATAAACAGCCCTGAAAGTCTAAAAATAAAAAAGAGGTGTTGAATTGGCTGTTTAAACAATTTAAATTAGCTAACGCTTGGATCTGACGCCCGTCACTTTTATGAAAACTGACGCTCGTCACTTTTGAAAACTGACGAGCGTCACTTTTTTGAAAACTGACGCACTTCACTTTTAAGAAAACTGACACGCGTCACTTTCATGAAAACTGACGCACTTCACTTTTATGAAAACTGACGCTCGTCACTTTTTGGAAACTGACGCGCGTTACTTTTCAAAAAGTGAGCCGCGTTATAATTTATTTGCGTTGCTATTGTAGAAATCTAAACAAAAACTTTGTTTTAATATAAAATAATTTGTTTTATTAAGTTTAAACATTTAATTTAGTATGGTTAAGCATAAAATATTTAATAGATTTGTTGATTTGGTTCTCCGTTATAGTTTCATAATTTTAATTTAAGTTTTCTTGCGCCAACTGATTCCGATAATTTCATTCATTTAATAAGGCTTTAAGCACAGATAATAATAATCATTTATTATCTGTACTTTAAGTGTGATTTTAAATTCATATTAAAAACTATTTTGTTACTTTGAATTTTTGCTTGTGGTTTTACCCTTTTCTGCCTTCTCCAACTGAATTATTTCAGAAATAGCTTTACAAAATCCTCTTACAATTTGATATTCAGTTAAACCAATACGACGTTTATTGGAAATATCATAAAGACCATCTTCTGCATCTGTATGCTCACCATGAGTTCCTCGTATCTGTAATTTGTACTTTTTTGCTATTTGTTCGAATTTTGTCTTATCCGATGCCAATTTCGGAATTCTTATATGCACTGATGCCCGAATTGCTGTACCCAAATTAGTTGGACAGAAATTCAAATAACCCAAACGGTCATGGTATTCGAAAGGAATGTTAGCTTCCATACCTCGAATGCCTCTCAGTAATCGACTGAAAACTTCTCCTAAATTACCACCCCTTTGCATTGATATCATACGTATATGATCCTCTTCATTGCACCAAACTAAAAATGTCTTGTCGAAGTTGTGATAAATGCTACGACCAGTTGGCCAATATCGACAAGCATTCGCAGCTTCCAAAAATCGATCACCGGGCTTGAATAAGAAATGATCATTGATAAGTTTTCTTTGAATTGATTTCTTCATTCCGAATAAAGGATGTAAAACACCCTTAAATTCATCTCCCATTTTTGACAGAGTACAATGAATCATGTCTTCGACATCATCGTAGTGCTTTTTTGTCATGCCAGGATTGAAAGGGTAGCCTCGAATAGAACGGGCACATCGAATACGAGTTGAGGCAATATAATGTTTGAAAGGATCAAGATCGCCAAAAACACATGGATTACCGAAATTCGGATAAGGGTGTTTGTCTGTCTTCTTAAATCCGCAATGATAATCTTGAATAATTGGATCAAATAAGTCCGCGAAAATTGTATAAGCTTCAGCATCTGGGGCATAAACTCCGCATTTAGAATCATGATTTGCTAAGCCCGATTGAATGCAATCTAAAAGAGTTGAACTTTTTGTGGTTTTGGTTCTCAAGGATTTGAAAATTTCTGGAGTCAAGTGCTTTTTAAGCAACGAATTTGAATTCGATGATCTTAATTTTGCATAACCTTCATCTAATGTTGCCAGAACTTCAGGTTTAATTTCAAATTTGGTTCTAAAAGTTTTCAAACCAGATTATAGTGAAATTTTTTGTTAAATATGAAATACTAACGATTTATATCGCTTTATTAAAAACAACCAGTTGAGCCGTGGAGTTTGAAAATGGAGTAAAAGCATTTTTAATTTTGAAGAAAGCCAAAAGATTTGTTTTTTATATTTTGAATTTTTAAAAAATATTTACATTGAAATATCAAGTTTTGTTAACTTTATTTTTTAAAGTAGTTTTTTGAAGTTTGAAACTTATTTTCATGGAAATAAAATTATATCAGCAGAACAAAAATCTTACCCGACATGTTGGTCGTAAAGAAGAAAAAGCGTACATGCGAACATGCAAGCATACGGACATGTTAGTAAGTAGGTATGCAAAATACTCATTTTCTGATTTTTTTTTTTCGATTTTTGTTCTTTAACTTGCACTTTAGTACCTATATCGTAAGTAAAAATGATCACTAAAAGACTTTCCATTATTTTACCGAAATTTTAAACAAAAATTCATTGTAAAACTTTATCATAAGAGCCTTTTGGTTAATTGTATCGAAAGCTGGGGTCCAGCACATAACTTGATACAATCGTGTGTGGTCGATACAATCGAGGATTAGCAGAATCTTATTTTATTCAGTCAAATTTTTTTAATGGATTGTATTGAGTCAAGTCAATTGACCTTAATTATGTGCTGGCGCCCCTGCTTTCAAATCGATGCAGAATGTACCTATGCAGTTTTTTTCTTAAATTAATAAACATTCCCGAACATGAATTCTTGTAATTTGACTTAAGTGGTTCACCAATGAATTGGTATTGATCCAATACTTGTAACTTTTCGGTTTAGCTCTCGCACTGGATGTCCAAAAATGGGTTGCACTTCTACAGTTAGCAATCCACAAAATGGTATCAAAGGTAGAGGTACTTTGACCCATTTAATTCATTTACATTTATTAATAAAACCACAATTAATTTTATTTTAATACAAACATTTATTTAAAAGATGTCATGTAAAAGTAACAAAACAAAATAATGTATTTATTTTTTATCACAAAAAACAAAAATAAAAAAAAAAATAATTAAAAAAAACTATGAAATATATTTGGAATGGATCCTTTGTGGTATTCATTTTATTTATTACTTTTATTTATATTTTTTATTGAAAAACAATTTTCCTTTTTCTTTACTTGCATCTTAATTAAATTTATATATATAAAAAAAAAAAACAAAAATCTGAAATACTATAATATTCAATATTATTTAATATAATTACGTTAAGAATGTTTGTTGTTGTTGTTTTTTGTTGTTGTATGTATATAAAAAGCTTTCATTTTATTTATTGTATATTTTCATTAATTTATTTTTTTTTTTTTGTTTACGCTTAAAATAATTATATTTTTTTGTTTTTTATTTTTATTTTATTATTTTTTGTTCTTAAACATAATTTGATTGTTATATGTTATATGAGAATTTGGCAGTTTTTTTATTTAATTAAAATTTATATAAAAAAATGGGTTAGTAAAAATTAAGTTTAAGGAATACAAAATAAAAGAAGACATAATGAGTTTGATACAAGGAAATGAAAAATAAGTAACAACCTTTTTGTGTAAATGTGATAAAACGAATTTTTGTCTACGAAGAAGTTTGTAGGTAGTTTATGCCAAAGCGTGAGAAATATTAGTTAAAGATACGTTTAGTAATTTTGTTGATTTTTAATTACTTGCGAATGGGAGGATATGCGAAGCATCGTAATTCTTCTTCTTCTTCTCGTCTTGTCTTTTCGAAAGAGTGGAATGTTTTCAAGTAGGGTTTAAAGTGATTACGTCGATGTGACGCCTTTGCGAGCAACAAGCATATTTAGGACTGGGTTCTTGCGAATATAACTAACAGCCTTTTTGTGGGTGACCATGGTAAAGTCATAGCCATTGCACTGAAGAATCTTATCATGAATTCGAAGGCCTGCGCGTGCCGCTGGACTGCCTTCGTGTACTTCAGTTACATAGATGCCCTGTGAAAGATGGATATTAGATTAGATTGGATTAGATAAATTCTTCATTTGTTTTTTTCATCATAAGATTTTACAATATTATTTCCTAAGAATAAGGACAAGGAATAGACGACTGCAAGTTGTCACATGCACTAGTACATAGTATTGAATAAAATTATCAAAAAAGAACTGTCACTTACTTACAATTTTAACAAATGTAAGTAGACGATAAATTGTTAAATTCGGGTTATCTTTTTTTGTTTGTTGATAATACTGTTGCAGTTTAGCAGGTTTGCGACTTGCTAAACAATAAGCAAACACAAACAAAATAGACCAAAGAATTTTAAAGACATTTAAAATAAGATACAGGGGTATAACTACAAAAGAAAAAAGCGTGCGTTAATTTTGAGCGGGAGTGTAATACAATTTTTTGAATGTGTGGATTTACTCAAAGTAAAATTTTGACAATTTTTACGTGATTTGAAAAACAATAGACAATTTTGTATGATTTGCAACATAAAAGCATTAAAAGGAATATAGTTCAAATAGGCAATTTTGAATGATTTGCAACATAAAATGAGATAGAAAACTACAATAAAAGGCTAAAAATTTATTTATTAAGTAAAACTGTTCTAATCAGGTAGTTAAGAGCGTGTCGACAAAATTTAAATACATTTAGCCAACCTAGTGCTCCATTTAGGGTTTCGTAAAGGGTAATTTACAACTCTTAATGCAAGTTGCAAGAATAGATTTTTTTTTTATATTTCCTTGTGGCTAGATATTAAATTCAAGGAGTATAAATAATCTAAAAGCATTTTTAAAGCATAAGCTTGCCAACTACAGAAAAATTTCACATGACTGTGAAAGAGAAAAGAGCCCACAGAAAACAAGAGGAATCTAATAGTGACGATGACAGACAATATCTGATTGATAAAAATGGCAGCATTGCCAGAGAAAGAAGGAGAGCTTTATGGAGGACAACCAACGATGGCTTTACTTTAATTTTTTTGGAAAGTTCGTAGAACTGAACATAAGCTTCTGTTTGATGAAAGAAAAAAAATATATTCTAGAGAACTTCAGGCAAAAAATGAGACTTCTGGTGGACATACCTAAACCTGGTTATGGCACAACAAATGATGTCAATACTAGTCGGCGTTCTTTTTCGAATCCAAAGCTGAGTTCCCAAATAACACGTGCATATAAGGATCTTATCTTTAAATTTCCATTAATTTTGACAACACTCGCTGCTGGTCGAGAAATAAATATGGACACGTTTGAATAACTAATTCTTGGAACAAAAAATCTTTATCTTTCGAAGTACAAGTGATACTGGTGTTTTTTCAATATAAGCGTTGGAAGCAAGGTACAACAAAATAAGAAAAGCTAGTTTGGATCATACTCAAAAGAGTTTGATGTTGAACTCAATTATCGACTTGATTAACCAATTGCTTATAACGTCAGATAATTACATTTAAAGGATTAGATTTAGTGCTGAATTTCAATTCTCAAAAAGTAACCCAAATATAAATTTTACTTGGTTAACAATATTATGACTACTTTATGTATAGAAGTATACATTTGTTTAACTATTTATTTAGCTATTAAAATAATGTAATCTAGATAGCAAAACATAAGCAAACAATTATAAATAAAAATTAAAATAAAAAATAAAATAAGTTCGCTGCTCAGCTTTTTTAAATAAAATATCGTAGATTTGTATGTTTTAGGGCCATTTGCTGAATCGCAACTTAAATAATTTATGTTGAACATAAACTCTTATTCTCTACTTTTTCCTCTGCATAAACTGTCACATGTGGCTGTACACTGCGATTCACTTGAATAAAGGCACTTATTTTAGAAAAGAAAAAAGCAATTGGAGCTTTGGTAAGGTAACTAACCAAATTCTAGGTTTAGGTATTTTAAAAAGAAATTTATAACAAACAATATTGCAAAAAGAAAAAGCCAAAACAAAAACCGTGTGGCTTCAAGTTGCGTTTTTTCGCAACTTTTCACAAAACACCGTGGTTCACTAGAATAAAGGTAGGCTATCAAATCGCGAAATCGCGTAAAAATGATGAAAAACGGTGGATCAAACTGGTTTTAGTATAGAAAAGTGAAGCGATGATATTATTTGTGCATTTTAACCAAATATAGACCAAGAGATTTTATTATTAATCACGAAAAAGAAGAAAATCGAAGTTTGCACTGGAAATGCATTTTCACAGTGCACAATCACGAACTAAAGTGGAGAAATTACATAAAATGATTGGTGACATCTTAAGAAGTAATAAATTATAGTTTTCCATAACATTTACATTCGATGAATATGAAGGCTAGTCCAGTGAACTTTCGTCTTGATCCAATATGAATCAGTTTTATTTCTATTGCGATGTGATTTCGGGCATTTACCTTATGGAATGCTCATGACGTTTGTATACCCATAGTGTTAACCACAACGAAAGCTTCCACTGTTATTTGTTTGTCAAAATTTGCAATTATTCGAACCATGTAACTAAAAGTTAATTGTTGCATATTATAAAAAAGTGTTGTTTCCTATTACACTTTTTAGCGACCTTTGTTGGTGATGCAAAAAATGTACCTCCTTTCTAAATCTAAGAAATAGTACTAATATCGTTCTGGAACATTTTAGATGGTTTGTTTTCCATCCAAAAACCACTCACCACCCCATTTTTGTTTTCTTCAAATGCAACCGTAAATAATGAACTTTTTATTTTGACTTATTTGACCATAATAGTGGTCTTATTCCTCATTTTGAAGCTTTTTAAATATTGTTCACATTTTTAACTTCAGTGAAGGTACAAACCATCACACTAACATCAAATAAACACCACTTTTTGTTTGATTTTAGAGCCAACGTTTACGGAACGTGCAGCTAGCTTTTGAATTATTTTTCTCTTGGCTCTTTGTCTAGGTGCCTCATGCTTTACTTTTACATTAAATCACTAGTTTACGTTAATTTCAAAATATTCTCATACAAATTGAGCGTATTTACCAACACCATTCACGACTGTGCATAGTAGAAGTGCATTTTTAATGTTAGCTTCTATTTTTGCATTTTCTGTGGTACCTAATGGTAGCTCTTAGCGCAGATTTTGTTAAAATACACAAATTATTACAAAGTTGCACTTTTCTATACTAAAACTAATTTTGTCCACGCTTTTTCATCGTTTTTACTAGATTTAAAAGCCTGCCTTGTTTTAGTGAACCAAACAAAACACAGTGTTTTGTCAGGAAATGCGAAAAAACGCAACTAGTAGCCAAACGGTTTCTGTTTTTTGTTTTTACAATATTGTTTGTAATAAGTTACTCTTTAAAAATCCAAAACCGAAAATCTGTTAAGTTACCAAACCACAGCTACAATTGCTTTTTTCTTTTCTAAAATAAGTGCCTTTATTCAAGTGAATCGCAGAGTATGTAGAACTTGAATGCTTAAGTTTCGATTCAGCAAACGGGTCTTACGGCCGATTTCTTCACAGAGTCCTAGCGCTAATACCGGTCCTAGTCCTAAAGTTAGTACTCAAATCGGTATCAACTCATTTCTTCACTCAGGTTCTAAATCCTAGAACTGTCAATATAGGACCGAGTACTAGTTAGGACTCGGTACTAGCTAGCTCCTCAAAATTAGGTTATTATACCAATCGTTAGTACTCAAATCGGTACCAAGTGATTTCTTCACACAAGTACTAAGCTATAGGACTGTCAAATTGGTACCGAGTATTAGTTAGGACTCGGTAATATTTAGGACCTCAAAATCGGTAGTCTAGCGGCAGTAATACTGAAATCAAAGCAATGAATTTCATTTTTTAAGAGGTATTGCAGTTTTTTTTTCAATTTTTTGAGTGTTGTTTCGCTTGACAAGCATTTTGGGAGATTTTAATGACTTGATTTTTTTTTAATATTTTTTAACAAAAATGGCATATGCTATGCCAGAACGGGAAGAACAAACAAATGTACACTGCTTAATAAAGAAGTATTTCTACATTTCTCATTCTTTCGAAAAAAGACAATTAAGTCTGGAAAGGCCCTCTTTACATAGACATTCTACATTTACATTTCTCGACACCCGACATCCAACTTCCAGCACAAAATATGCTTGCTTTAAGAATTCTGTTTATGGATATTGCGGAAAGCCATTATCAATTAAATTTACACCAACGTCTTGAAACGTGTGGTCAGAAAACCTAGGGCTGTCTCGTGCTCGCCAACATGCCATGATAAAATAATGCTAGTCGCATTATAATAGAAAAAGACATAATCACAAGACTGCGTTTTTTAAACTTGTCTTTTTATTTTATTTTTATTAAAATACATTTATGTTGCAAAAGTCTATAAAAAAAACTCTCTTTAACTTAAGATGGATCTGCTGCATTAAAATCGACGGATCCGCGTTTCTTAGCCTCGTCTACATTTACCAGATATTCGGCATTCATGAATGTATTCTTGACAAAACTCATTGAATTTTTTTTCTTGTTGGTTTCTTGTTAGTTTCATCACATTATTTTTTCTTTTTTATTATTTTATACTTTTTTCTATTTTTAATTTTGTAAATTCCCTCAAAAATATCAAAATAAAATTTTTCATTTATCAAAATATAGTCAGAATGACAGTTAGACCAGTTTTATACGTATTAGTTCTTAGGACTCTCTTGTGAATTTAGATCGGGTCCTATATGTGTGAAGAAATGCTCGGGTCCTAACTTTTCATTAGGACCGAGAACTAGTACTAGTACCTGGTCTAGCTAGGTCGGGTACTAAGCTGACTTGGGACTTTTGTGAAGAAATTGGCCGTTAGTGTATCAATTTCTTTGTTTTAAGGTTGCAATCATAGAAATAACTGCTTAAATACTATTCCAAGCATATTTGGCTGAATTTCTTATTTTATTCCCAAGACCGTTTTTCCCATACACTCGTTCCACTGTGTGTCGGACTCTTAAAACTTGTGTCCGATTTTTGTAACGTGAGTTACCAACAGAATTTTATTTATACCAAGCAAGTTCTTAAAATTCCTTAATTATGAAAGTAGTAGTTTTGCTAAATTCATGGACAGCATTTTCGTATCAATTTATGTATTGGAAATTTTAGTGAATGTCGGAATTGTCCTTAAGTTATTGCAATGTTAAAAAACTTTTCCGAAAGTATAACAACAAATTTCTTGTAAAATTGGGCAAATAGCTAAAAAGTGGTAGATATCTTCGATTTCTCTACTGTTGTAGTTCCGGCAAATCACTTCCAAGTGGTATAAAGTTTAGGTACAAAATTTCAACTGTAGCTTTGAAAATAATACTTATTTGAGCAACTGAGTAATCATTCCTGAAGTAGTTTATGTCTGAATTCAATTAATGATTTAAGTTTCTATAAATATTTCTAAACAAAACGAATGAAACAAAATAATAAACTCACATAATCTGTATAGCCTTGTGGACTTTTCTTATAATCTTGATCGATGCCACCACCAATTTTAAAGCCACATTTGAGTATTTCTCGGCCTTCTTGATCATAGTCGACTTCCTTATGCAATGTAATTGGAATCTGTTGAATGAAAAATTACATCAAAAGATATAAGGTTCCAAATGGTCACAATTACAATTGTGTTCATGGTTGGGCGGAGCTCTTATTTTTTTTTCTGGTATTGCATAGAACACAATCCGTCTGTTTGAATGATAAAATGTACTTACACTTAAGCATTCCATTGCCGTACCGGCCTGATGTTGAAATGCCATTTTTGCCATGATTAAGGTAGATTTTTTAAGTTTTTGTATGTTATTCCGTATTGGAGAAGTGTTAAAATATTGTGAAAGAAAAAAATTGGAAAGTTCAGATAATGGATTTTTTTCAGTTTTTTTTGGGGTGAAGACGAGCTGACTGGCTGGCTGCTGCTTTTTGATTCCTGGGAAGTTGATGACAAACAAAAACAATAAAAATTGACGGAAGATTATTGAAGATTTTTTGGCAGCACTTTTAAATGAACGTGTGCGGAGCTACAAAAGAACAAAAAATGTATGTTTTATTTTCTTATGATTTGATTTTCGGTTTCATTTTTCTTTTGTCGTAAACGTTCTGGTGTGGAATTTTAAATACACAGTTTGATTTCTCGATCCTGTGCCTACGTTCTGTTACTTAGTCGAGAACTTCTTGCATTTACATTAGGGGTATTCACGATAAGGTGTAACAAAAAGGTGTAAAAATGCAAAATTTTGTTTTCTACTACTACAACGACAATAGACAAATTTTGCACCATTGTATTTTATTTTTGCAATAGGGGTGGGGTATAGCAAAAGTGTAAAAAAATGTTAGTCTGTATATTTGGTTGTTTTATTTTAAGAAAATTTTACACTAGGTGTGTTTTTTATTACCACCGGTCTTAACTGGACAAAAAAAACGGCTCGGGGCTTAACCTGAAATCTTGGCAGCACTGTGTATATTGAATGTTCAGGAAACATTCAGCTGATAAAGTATATGTACAGTGGTGCCAAATGTTTGCATGGATTTCAAAAATCCCGATGTCGTTTTTTTGCACAAAATCTATATAGATAAACAAAAAACACACCTAATTTCGCAAATTCTCTCTTTTCGAATGTCAAATTAATTTATTTACAAATTAAGAAAATAATTAAAAAGTTCAACATAAAAAACGATGCAAATGGTCTTGTATCGTTGTAAAAGTGCAAAAGTAGGTGTGTTTTTTATTACAACCGGTCTTAACTGGAAAAAAAAAAAACACAGTCTGGGCTAAGCAATTTACATGTTAAATACAACAACACCTTAGCCCCTTGTTGTTTAGCCCGGAGATTTCTTTGGGCTTAACTTTTTGAACAGTTTTAATTCTGTGCTACCAAACTAATTTTTTATAAATTGTTTAGAATTTGTTTACAAACGTGAAAACTGACGTTTGGAAGGACAAAATGTATTTAAATAGTTTTGCTAGCGTACATTTTTATATCTGTTTGTAAAATATACAAGAAAAATAAAAGAAAAAGACGAAAGCGAAAAATATGACAACTCTAAATTTTTGTTGTGTCTGCTGTTTTCGGAACATTCAATATACAGTGCTGCCAAGATTTCAGGTTAAGCCCCGAGTCGTTTTTTTTTGTCCAGTTAAGACTGGTGGTAATAAAAAACACACCTAATACAAAACTATCCGGATAGTTTAAGATACTTACGTGAACGCACCCATTATTTGAAATAAATTTCAATTTTTTTTTGCTGAATGCTTTCATTTATCAGCTGTCTTGCAGCCATGCGCTCATGCAGTTTTATGCTTGTCAAAATCAAAATAAAAAATAAAGATAAGAGAAACATGAAATAAAAAAATTCAGTAGAAAACAATAAAGTGCAAACAAGAAGAACAAAAGTGATCAAGAAGTGACTCATTTTGGTAATTATAATTAAAGAAAAAAACATTATTTACTGATAAAATAAAATAGATTGCATTTAGACTTTTTCCACAAAAAATATGTCAAAACAAATGAGCGACAATCCGCCCACCTATACGGAGGTTATTAATTCCCCAGTATCATCTAATCCCCCTCAGATTGGTAAGTAACAAATTTGTATTCCATAATTTTGTGACTAATTAATTTTGTCACTTTTTTAAGGCATAGTATATCCACCAAATGCAACGCAATACCAACAACAATCATTCCAACCAACCGCTCCACCACCAATTGGCTATGTTCCATCTTACGGAGCAATTGGGTCAACTCCGACGGTGACTGTAGCGGTACCGCCACAAATTGTTGTTATCGGAGGATGTCCAAGTTGTCGCATTGGTTATTTAGAAGATTCGTATTCTTGTTTGGGATTGTTTTGTGCGATATTTTTCTTTCCAGTTGGCATTTTGTGTTGTTTGGCAATGAAGAACAAAAGATGCTCGAATTGTGGAACAGAGTTTTGAATTATAATTTTCTCCACACTTGTTTTTTAAAGTGGAACAAATTTATTATTTTCTCTTTTTTTTTGTCTATGTTGAACGCATATATTTTTTTTTTGTTTTGAGTCTTTATATTTTGTTAACATTGTAATGTAATTTTTTTTTCTTTATTGTTGTGTACACCTATGTTATTATTGATGAAATTCACTTCAGCATACCTATTTTTAGATAATTGGAATTATTCCCAATTTATATGTTTTGAAACAAAAAAAAAATGAACCAAGTTAACACAAAGAAATGAACCAAATTGTTCCTTTCTATGATTAAAATTGAAATGTAGATATATTGGTATCGAATACGTAGTTTTTTTTTTGTTTTTCTTTTTGTAAAAATATACAATTAAAAAGTAGCTATGTACCTCTAAATGATGAGTTTTGTTTTTATTTATTTGTATGGTTTATCAGTGGAACTATTGTCTAATATGATGTAAAACGCATGACTTCGTCACACAAACGATGAACTTGCTCTTTAGGCCTGATGTACAAATGTTTGTCAGCCTTGGTTCAAGAATTTAACACTACGATTTCGGCGGACTAGCTGTGAATCAACTTTGGTTGAAGCATGAATTTAGCTATTTTAACATATATGGATCTTAAACCAGTTCTAAAGATCAACTTTACCACTTTAATAAAAAATTAACAACTGGCCCTTACAGCTCAAGCTGCTTATTTTTACAAAACTTTTAACATACCTACATACTTTGGTAAGAGTACCTATATGAAAAAAAATGTTTTTAAATAAATTCGTTATCAAAGGAAAAAAAAGCTTTGAGTTCCAGATTTTTTTATTTTTAAATTTAGGTATTTTAAGAAATTAAAAGTCGTTGGAAGCCTTTAAAAAAAATTAATTTTTTATAAATAATTTGTTAAAATTTTTTTTCTTCATAAAGTTTGTAGCAATTTTCAATCCACACCTAAAACCAAAATTTGAAAACAAAATAAATTGTTTTAAAACGAATACTTGATAGAGTACAACAACTTTGGGGCCGAGATTTGATAACTGGTTTTTTGTAGAGAGGTTCAACAACATTTTACTCCGGATTGCGTGACCCACTTTTTTCCCTCAAGTATGCATTATAATTGATATAATTAAAAAAAAAAACGCTACAGCCAATATTTTTAGGTGATTTTTCAGAGGGGAATAAATCAAAATATTGCTGAAGGACCAAAATTGCCATGTAACTACCATAGAAAAACTTATTTTTTCTCAAAACGATTATTTAGCTCAAATATATTAGAGTACAAAATTTGTTGGCTCTCAGCTTCAATTTCATCGATTTTCTCAGGATAAAACGACCGAAAACATTAAACTAAATGCTGAGCGAAGCAAACTTCAATTATTTTTTTTAAGTGGTTTGATAAAAAAAAAAATAAAAAAATTCAAATTTGATTCCCAAGACAGACAGTCGTCTTCTTCAGGTAAACAATAAGAAAAAAATTAATGAAGTTTTATATACATAATGGTAGATGAGCACTCAGGTGTATTTCATGAATAAATGTTGAATTAAATAATTTCTCCAAAAGGAGATACTTGAGCCCAAAGGAACTCAGCTTTTAACACATATGTGAGTTTTCTCTGTGAAGCCTAGTACGCAGCTGAAGTGAAATTAAATTTGTTTTGTTTTTAGCCTGGTACGCTGTTCGAGCTAAATTTTAGCCGAGATAAAATTCCCATACATAAGTTATCGATAATTTGCATGGGATCCATTTTAGCTCAGATAAAATTTTTCGATAATTTGTATGGGAGCTAAAATTTAGAGCGAGCTGCGTACTAGGCTTTTGCTTTTAAACTTATTTTCTGATGTTTTTTCTTGATTATTTTGATTTGTATTTTTATTATTTTTACTTTGCTATAAGACCCGATGGTATTTTTTCGTTAACATGTCCGCTGTTGACTTTGGAGACTTCAAAATTTTTCGTTTTGCTTCAGCTGCGTACTATTATAAGCCTGGTACGCTGCTCGCGCTAAATTTTAGCCGAGATAGAATTCCCATAAAAGTTATCGATAACTTGTATGGGATCCATTTTATCTCGGCTAAAAATTTTCGATAATTTGTATGGGAGCTAAAATTTAGCGCGAGCAGCTTACCAGGCTATAGGCTTGAAGCCTATAGGCCTATAGGCGTACTATAGTACGCAGCTGAAGCGAAACGAAAAACTTTGAAGTCTCCAAAATCAACAGCGAACATGTTAAAGAAAAAATAAAGAAAAAACATCAGAAAATAAGTTTTAGAGGAAAAACAAAACAATTTTAATTTCGTTCAAAATTTCGCTATCGAAATTTTGGATGGAAAATTTAGTTTCCCTTCAGCTGCGTACTAGGCTTAAATAAATACATTCAAAATTAAAACTGACAAGATCACCCTGTTTCATATATTCTCAAAAACTACTTGGCATCACTTTCGTTGGTGTCAATTTTGACAATTCTGAAAACGTCACTTTGACTACAAATACAAAAACCCAGTCTAGGAAAAAAGAGAATTCCATTCTTTTTTCAAAGATAAATTGAATTTAGAAAAACATTTTGTTTAGTTAAATAAGCACAATGTCAAAGGCTTTAAAAGCGGTAAGTTTAAAACTATATACTTAAGTATATTTTCTTCTGTCCATAAGCAAAATCATCCCAACGACTGATTTGTGTTCCCCTCGAAGTCTGTTGTTGTTATGTCATACCCTAGTTAACCTTAACTAGGAAAGAAATCCAATTGCTAATTTATAAAATCCTTTAATATATAATTCCAGTCAACTGGTCTTACTGGATTGGCTGTTTGCCAAAATCCTCATCATGTACTTTCTGTGTTGTATGGCAAAATTCAAAGAGCCTTGACAAAAATGCCATCGGACGCTGCTTACCGCAAGTACACTGAAAAAATTGTCACCGAACGTGCTAATTTGGTTAATTCTGTAAGTCAACAAAAATTCTATGAATTGATCATTTTAAGTTTTGACAAAATCCTTATTATAGACAAAAGACATCGCAGCTTTAGAAAAAGCTATTGGCAGTGGACAAGTTGAAGAATTGATTGTTCAAGCTGAAAATGAATTGATTCTTGCTCGTAAAATGCTCGGTTGGAAGCCATGGGAATCACTCATGAAGCCAGCACCCGAGAAACAATGGGATTGGCCACCAGCTCAAATTAAGGAGCCTCAATTGTAAATAGTTTAATATAAAAATAAAATTTGTTTCTCTCCTCTCCATCATTCTTTGAAATAGAATAAAAAGCTCTCAAATAGCGCAATTTTTGTTGTTTTTGTTTCGAATCTTCTTCAAGTTTTTTTTGTTTATCTGCTGTTTATAGTCACACGCCATAAACTCATTTCAGTTTGAATTTAATCTTTGGAAAGTATACAAATACACTTTGAAATGCTGTCGAATAGAGGAATTTATTTATTCTTGCTCATCTTTTCGATTTCACTTGCTATCGCATTGGGTCATTCTCTAACTCGTCATAAGCGACAATTTGATTTCACTATCACCGCCGAACATGATGATGATAATACAGAGCTTGTTGCAGAAGCTGTAGCCAAATTATGGAAGAGTAAAGATAGAAATACCCAAGTTGATGGCACCGCTAGGGTTATTCATCGTTCTGGATCAATGTCTTCGGGTAATACAAAATTTTCGGGATCAATTCATGTGCATCGTGAATATCGAAAGAAATAATCCATTGACGTCTCTATCCTGTTTTTTTCTTTAATTTTTTAATTGTGGAAATGCGCAGGATCGGATTATAGAGTTGGTTTGCAGGTGGTGTTTACATAGAAATAAGTACAAGTGCATTCTGATAGCGAGATAAGATGAAATAAACTAAGTAAAGCTGATCGACTTGAAGGCGAATGGCTCATTGAAAATCCCATGGCAAAAAAAAATTGTTGATAAACTTTTAACCTTTTGTTTTGTGTTTGATTAATGTGTAACAAAAAAAAATTAATAAAAGCTTAAAATGTGTGTAAAAATAATACAAAAAATTATTTGTTAAAACTGTTGATCTTTGTTTGTTTTTACATCCTAAGAAAATGCATTAAAAGTATGTATTTGTTTTTTGTCAACCTTCATAATGAGGCTCACTGGATTTCTTATATCCATTTTGGTTGTAACGTTTTGGGAAAGTAATAATTATATTGTTGTAAACTAAAGAGGCAAACGGCAGGAATACTACGCAGCTACATCATAGACTTGAATCAGTCATGCGTTATATATTTTTTTAAATTTTGTTTTGAAATGTTTCAAAGAAACGTAAATATACTTTTGCACGTACTTTTCACTTTTCAAGTCATTCTCATCTCGAATTCAATTCGTATCATAGATTTGATACGAAACCCAAACCATAAAAAACAAAAATTATTTTGCCTTAAAAAATTCAGTTGGTAAAAGAACTTTTTGAAATCGAAGAAATGCAAATATATGACCAATAAACTGTATTCAAATTCTAGTCAAAATCTAAGGACTTTTTAATATTATTTAGTTACCTATTCCTTAATATTTATGCAGCTCGAGCTCCTTAGTCATCATTTTACTTCACATTGACATTCGATTCATTCAACAGGCAAAACAACACATGATAATAGTAACAAAAAAATAACACATTGTTTAATATGAATTAAAATTTCGAAGACCAGGATTTTTTTCTTTTTTTATTATATAGGTATAATAATATTTAAAATAAAACTTTTTATACTTAGTTAAATTATTTATAATAATTATTTATAAATGGAAAACAAATTAATATTAAAATAAAATACCTCTAAAAGGCAAACTAAATGCACTATATAAAATAAAATGTCGAATTTTTTTTAATGATAAACTTAAGAAGTCATTATTCTTATTTTTTTTTAATAAAATTTCTTATTAATTAATAATCACGATCGTCATTCTCATTTGCCAATAATCTGCGTGCTCGTTTCGCTGACTTATTTTTACTACTACTCGTATTTCCATTATTCAGTCTCAACATACTTATCAAACGTCGATTAACTAATGTCTGCACTTCGTGCATCATCTCCAATGCATCTACTTGATTGTGTTGGAATAATTCTTTAGCTTGGAATGCAATATTTCTACCAAAACTATTGAAAACATCATCGTTTTCAGGTACTGTATCTAAGTTTGGAATGTATTGTGTTTTGTTCCCGACAAATGAGTTGGTAGTTTCTTCATTATTGAGTTCATCAGGAGTGCCAAAGGAGGGTTCATCTTTTATGCTAACCATACTAATCTGACAAACAGGTTCCAGTTCAAGTTCGGGTGTGTCATTCATATCAGTTGGATCACAGAAATCTGTACTTTGATTTGGCAGATGATGAGGATCCTCTTGTGGCGGATTACTACTTTCCACATAAGACAAGTAGGAATTCGCAAAGGAATTATTGGATTCCAAACTCTGTTCCGATAAAGCCACCGGTTGACTTGATTTTTTCTGGAAAAATGGTTTCAAAAGTAAGTAAAAAAAGCAACAAAATTTCGTCGCCCGAGAATTGTTTTGTCGTAAACGCCAATTTTGGAATTTTTGTAAATCGCATTTTAAGGTTTGCGTTACTATAAAAAAAAAACTGACCGATGGAATTTCATAAATTTTTAATAGAATATTTTGTGGCATATCATAATAATTATTTACAATAAGTTTTCAATTAAATAGTGCAATATACATGTTTATTTGTTAAATAAAAATAAAAATTAAAAACAAATTTGACAATTGATAAAAATGTAATTTGACGTAGATGTTGGCAAAAAACCAAACGAAACGTCGGGAAAATTAATGGATTAGTTTTTGAATTGCTTTAAAAATTCACAGATCATAAAAGCCCAGATTAAAAATGCTCAGTAATTTTTTTCTTTTGTTTTTTGTAACTTTTTTCATAAAAGTGTATATTACAGCAATGGTTAGATAGGATACAGACTTTTTTACCTTAACTTACTTTTATTTTGTATGATTATATTTTTTGATTATAATATCACCAAAAAAATAAAATTTGAATCTAAATATACCCCAAAACAAGCGCTCCCGGAATGACGGTTAATTTATGTACGCTACTTATAAATGAAACTAAAACTAACTTATAAAATACATTTAATAATTTTTCCATAAAAATAGATGTCGAATGATAAATCTGCATATATATCTACGAGTAATATCAACTTTAAAAACACAATTTAATTTTTTTGTAAGAGATGTACAAATTTATAAAGAGTATTGTGTATAAGTACGGTGACCATATTTCTAGGAGTGAAACCCGGGACAAAAAAAAAATAGTTGGATCGTTTTGAAAACATTGGTTTTTCCAAAAAAAAAAAAAAATTATAAAATGAGTTTTCAAGATTTCTCTTATGGGAAACTTTTCGGTGGAAATCATTTAAGTCGTCTAAGAGGAAGTCAGAAAACGGTTTGTACTGTTGCTGTAAAAACTGTTACAGTACAGTATAACTTCGAAAACATATTAAATATTGAATATTTAATTAAATTTTCAACAGGTATGTCCTTAAAAGTTTTGAAATTTAGCTGGGTTTCTTTCTTCTTTCATATGCTGTTCATTATTCGCAACAACTTTGTCTGGTGTAGCTTTTCAACCTGAAAAACACAAGCTGGAACTAAATAATTGAAAAAAAAAACTAAAACTAATGCTTCTATTCGAAAAATTAGAAAACTTTTATGTTCCAACCTTGCTTTCCGTAGGTACAAAGTATTTAAAATTTTGAAAACAAAAATCAGAGAATGTGGAAATACGGGACAATTACGGGACAAATTACAAAAACGGGACACTTACACGTCTCGGGACAGTTTTTATAATCTGCCCTCACTAAAGGGGTTTTGGGTACCCTTAATATGTATTATGTTGGTTTTATTATTTTATTTTGTTTAAATTAAAAAAAATGCCTGGACATCAAATTTTCCACCTTCAAGATTTTGACCCATAAGCTTTTTAAACTAACCATATCCGCTCTATTTTGGAGCGTTCTGAATTAAAAAAAAAAAAAAACAAAAATAAAAAATTAAACAAAAAAGTCTCCAAAACAAAGCCGCTTAACCAGCTTATATCTTGAGTTCTATTGATCGCATCTTCAAGATTGATGTCTTAAGGCTTAGGGGAAATGTCAAAGCAACAGGGTTTATATTCAAAATGTGAATTTGTGTTAATTTAGCCTACTCATAATAATTGGAAAACTCGTGATTTTTAACCTCCCGAAAACCATATTATAAGGGTGCGATTTAAAGCTGCCAGACTTTTGAATTCGTTTTTAGAAGGCATAATGCTATAAAACTGAAAACTCACATTTTAATTATCACTCCACTGCAGTGCTGGGGGATCCAGGGAAAATTCCCTTTTGTGGGAATATTGACATCAAAAGGGAAAAAGGGAAAACCGCCTGGTTTTGTGGGAATTTCTTTTTAAACCGAAAAAATAATATTTTCACAATGTTTTAATAATTTTTTGAAAAATAAAAGTGTGAACATATAATTCTTATGTAACTGCTTTAAATGAAATAAAAAAAGGTCTTCTTTTAAGAATAATTTAAACGTAACAGAATAAATTGTAAAAACTTAACAACTTCTATGGCAATATTTTGAATGACGATCACTTCCGTCATTCTTTAATGAGATCGTTTAATAGCGTTTTCGTTTGGTCGTCCGGGACTCTCCGGAATTCCTCCGAACGATTCTGAAACTGATCGTTTGGCACTCAATGACAGTTCTAATTCTGAAAAGAAGAGAAAATCTATTCCGAATTTTGAGGCAGAATCAAAACGAGAATCACTCACACATGTTCCCACTTAAGACGTCAAATTAATGAAATGTTATTTTTTGTTGTTCATTTCTGAATATTGAGATTTTTTTCTATGCCAAACTTTAAATTATATTAAAATAAAGTACAGAAAACAAAAAAATAGATAAATTTTTATTGAATAATAACAAATAAACAAAACAAAACTTTCATCAGGCGTTCGCATTATTTTCCGTTTCACAAATACAAAGAAACCCAAACTTCAGAATCAAAAAAAAGTATCCAAGTCTGTTCGTTTGGAATCCCGGATTGGACAGTCCCGGACCGTTCTAAGAATTACCAAACGAAAACGCTATAACAAAAGATTCTTGCCTTTTATATTGAAGAGTATTGCACTATAATTTTTACTTTTAAAGATATCGACTTGGTCAGTACAAATTTAAACAAATATTATGTTTGCATTGCCTCTGTCCCACTTTAACGCAGAGGCTGAAATAATTTTCAATTTGCGTCTTCATATAAGTTTTGGCCAGTAAATATATCAAATATCTGTTTATTATGAAGTGAGTGATCACTACTACAAATTATTTATTTACGATATACACGCTATTTTAAATCACACAAGTACAGTACGTATGTAAATACAAAAATGAAATAGTTTGAGGGAAAAAAAGGGAATTCGGGGGACTGATTAAAGGGAATTCTTTCAAAAATGCCCCCTAGCACTGCTCCACTCCTCTACACTGCTCTTAGACTAATACTAATTATCTCAATAAAGGTAGAGGATAGGAAAAATCTGATAAAATAATTGAAAAGAAAACATTCTAAAACCTATTGCTACATATTACATATTATATCTAAAAAAGTGTAGGGTAAGGCGAGGAGGTCTCGACATGTAGGAGGTTTCATCAAACTCAAATTTCTCCCTTCCTTTAAATTTGATTGAAACGATTACGTCCTATTTTTAACGTCTCGAAGTATACCATTTTATTTTCCTTTATTCTGTTCAATTACTATAATTGCGCAACAAATTATTTCGTATTTTGTTTTTTTGTGAAGTACAGATGTAATTTTTCTTGGTGAGTTCTTAAGCGATACTTTTTGTTGTTTTAAGTTTTTGAATGCGATTTGTTGATAAATAAATTAGGTAAATAATAGTGTTCTAAATTGTAATCATTTAACGTTAATATCAATGTGTAAATTTTCTAAATAAATTTATAAATTGTCTTGTGTTGAAGGAGGTTTCGGCATGTTTGGCGTAGGAGGTTTAGTCAAAATGTAGGAACATCCTTATTTTATTCTTATAGTACGTTTTAGCTTTTTTCATATTAAAACCTATATAACCTTTCAGTGAAAATAACAAAAAAATAAAAAAGTAGGTATCCTTATCCTGAGAAGACATTTGATAAGATAGCCATGCTAGAAGCAGCTGCTGGGGTCCCGTAGCAAAACTAAATTTGGGCCCCTTTGCTCTTTATTTTTCTTTGTAAGAAAATGTAAGTTTCCTTTTATTTTTGTTTACCTTAGGTATTCAACATTTTGTACCTTGTATCGGCGAGTTTTTATTTCAATTTAAAGTTTAATAAGTGCACTTCTGGTTCGTTTTACCAATGAAGAAAGATTTAAAACTTTGTGGAGCGTTTTTTTTTTCACCGGAGCCCCTTTTTTACAAAAGCTTGAATATTTTAAAAAACGTTAAAATGACAAAGCAAATTAAAAAAAGATATTTTTTTTTTTTAATTTCTCAAATGGCTTAAGCTAACTTGAAGCGCACTATTTTAATTTAAAATTGGAACAAAAATTTACTCGTTGGAGGAAAAAAATTATTTTTGCACAGCAAATGAGCATAACTAGCTAGAGTTCTTGAGACTGAATTTTTCTGAATCCTCATTTATTTTTTTTTAGAACCCAATAAACGTTACGGGCACCACCTATTGTGTGGTTAGCCAAAAAGGCCCCTAATTTGAATTTCTTATGTTCCTGGTGATTCGTCGATAAGTAATTTTTCGAACTGACGGAACCTCCTACTTAAAAGTGGGAACCTCCTACAAGGTAGGATGTTTCGTCACTTTTTCTTTATTTACTAATTTACAATAAACTTTCATATGGTTTGTAATTTGTTTATAACATAAAAGTTATGTGGAACCTGGCTATTAACTGGATTTATGTTTCGAATCAGCAAACGGGCCTTACTTACTAAAATTTGTTTTTGAATGAGCTTAAACCTTAATAAAAAGCATTTTATGACACGTTAACGTGTCAAAACCTCCTCGCCCTACCCTACTATTATGTTTACGACAAAACAATTCTTAGGCGACGATGTGTGTATTAAGGACTTACTCTTGAAATTACCGCCACGGGCTGCGTTCCAATAGACTCAGTCTTATTCATCTTCTTTTTAATTGAAACTTTCTTATCAGTTTCATGCAAACTGGGCTCAAATTTGTCAATCTTCTTATTATTATTTGCATATGTTTTTGTTGTGTTTCTCAAATTTGTTTCTGGATTTCTTAAAATAAAACCATTCAACCAATCAACACCAGCTTGTTGCTCAATGTCCCACGTCTTCGGATGTTTTATATCGTGTTCTTTGACAAATTGATAGACCAACTGTCTAGCAGCTTTATAACTTCCACTTGTATCGTATGGCAAATATGTGTAACGATTCAAATAACTCATCAATTCTTTCTCCTGTGTCACAGAGAATATCTCAGCGAGTAATGGAGTTGGAATTGATTCGGTTTCGGATGTTTTGCCTCCTCGTTTAATTAATTCCATCTTTTGTTTCTTTTCAACACGATAAATGATTGTCGTTCGTTTAAGGCCGTATTTCCTGGCCGCAGTCGATGGAGTTTCCAAACCATCACAAATATCTTTAACGGCCGATTGCATACAATCTTCGTTTATCCATCGAGTTGTTTTTCTTCTGTGTTGGCGCGGCATTTTTATTAAAATATTTTTTGTGCTTTTGGGGCGTCAATGATGAATGATGACGACGAATAAGTGACGAAAAAAGCACTAAGCACGTAATTCGACAACTTTTAATTTGGATTTATTGAGCTTGTTTTTGGAGAATTTAATTTGTGCAAATTATTTCAACATATTGCTAGGCTTTAGTTTGATCTAAAAATATTATTAAAAATAATAAAATAAAATCATTTAAATAAATTATTTACAAAACAAATTGATTCTATTTTTTTGCAATTATAAAAAGCAGACGAAAAAGATATACTTTTGATAAGTGTCAAAATTTAATTATTTCTATTTGTTTGACGAACTGTCAAATTGAAATGGTCTTGTGTGTTGTGGTCAATTCACAATAGGGAATTTTGTTTTTGCAAATGAAATTTTTAAATTGTGCTATTTGCAACTTGATGGAAATAATATTTAAAGTATTTTTTGTAAAAACTTTATATTTTATTGAACAAATTATTATATTTATTAGTTAAATACCTAAAGCATTTGTTGCTCTAGTAAATAACATTAAAGATTATGTTATAGATATTGATAAATTGAGCAATGTGTAAAAGAAACACTACCTTACCAGCAGTTGCAAACAACAATTGAACGAAAATAAACAGGAACTTCACTGCACGGCTCAACATTTTATAATTGTTGTAATTAAATTCGTTTTTAAATATTTTTCTGTAAAAATTCATCAGAATTATTGAAATTAAAGTAAACACTAGTACAGTGTTGTTGAAAAAAAAAAAAAATTATATGACTAATGAACAAGCTCAGTTTTAGAATTTAATAGTTAAAATATAAAACTGATCTGAAAAAAGTATCTTTTTTCTCCTTCAGATAAATTCTTTTGAAATAATGAAAAATTTGCCTTTTCTGAATTTAAATCGGGGTCGAATCATGGTACACGATTACGATCACACGTTAACGTTTTGACTATTGCTGTCTCTATTTTTAATCAGTAGAAAAAGAAAGGGGCACATAGCGACCATACTTTTACGAATGTAGCTGTATTTCGGCCCCAGGTCCCCTGTTCTGTAACTATATCACTGGCGATAAACGGTTTTCAAGGTCTCCAAAATCTATTTTTTTTTTTTTTCATATAAAAAGCAAAATTTCTTTCAAATTCAGATAAGATGGATTTTAAAGTCATTTAAATATTTTATCGCCAGTGATAAAAGTTAAGAACATCGGGCACCGGTTTCAGAAAAATTCTACACTCAGAGAAAAAATAACTATTTTAATATTTAAAACCGGGATAACTATCTTAAATAGTCTTGATTATTTACCTAAATACATAGTCACATATAACTATTTTAATAGTTAGTTTGGAAAAAAACGAGTACTTTGAAACACTATTAAAATAGTCACAAATAAGCATTTTTTTAAACTATTTTAATAGTTATCCCGATATAACTTATTTTTGATTTTAATATGAGTAGGTACTTAGTAGAAAAACTAGCAGAAATATCGAAATTCTGCGTGCTGTTATAAGTTAATTCCATTTGAACAAAAAGAGCTTATTTAGAAAATATGTAAAATATCAAAAAAAGTCAAAGATCAATTTGAATAAAACAGTTTTATTTTTCTACTTAGAGATATCAAAGTGATGAAGCATTCGATATACGCTTCCGTGCAAAGCTTCAGATTTTTTTGTCCATGAACAAAAATAGGTATACATTTCTTATGATTTTTGATGTTCTTAATTCGAATCCATTCCATAAAGTCGGAAAAATTTCATCACGTCAGGTTTTTGAGATACATATAAGGGCTAGAACATCACAAAAACAATTTTTTTAGAAAATCTCTTACAAACTAGTAATTATCAACTAGTAATTATCAACTAAAATTTAAGATATTTCGGTGAAGAAAAGATATATTGAGAATATTGAAACTCAATTTAGAAAAAAGTGCTTTAAAAACGATTCTAACGATTTTTAATTTTTTCTGAAAATTCTTTCACGGAGAAAAAGACCATCTAGGACTAAGCGGATCTCTGCATGGTTCTTTGCCAAAATGAATATCGTCTTAAATAAAGCGGAAATCCAGTTAATTTAAGTTGAAAATCTTCTTATTATTATACAAATAAGAAGATATGTATTTTCAATTACCTATGTGGGTTTCCGCTTAATTTAATACCGCTGTTCTGATTTCCATTCGAACTCTATTTTCTCCCGTTTTCCAATTTTAGCTGCTCCGAATTCCGTATCCGAAAACATTTTGCGAATTCATAGGTGTTTCGAAAAAGATCGGATCTACAATCCGACAAAATTTTGAAAATGAGAAATGACTGTGCATTTTTTCTTGCCTTAAATACTTACAAAAAGGTCCTAGAAAATAATCTTATAGCAATAAATAAAACAATGTAGTTACAACTACATGAATTAAATTAAAAATTGTTTAATTATTTTTCTTTTTAAATATCCATTCACTTCATTTTTTGTTTTATTTTGTTTTTTTGTTTTATTAATTTACGTTGACGATGCACAATAACATCTACATTTAATTTAAAATAGCACACAGAGATGTTTTTAGTTGTTTTACTATTTGATTTATGTTTTTTTTTTTTAATATTTATTGTTATAGTTAAACATTAATATAAATTTAATGCTGATACTAATAACTCTATTTGTGTATTTAATGAGAGATCTTAAAACTTATAAAATGCAATTATGTTTAACATAAATTGTTCTATTTATCATATATAAATTAAAAATCATAAATGAATAACAGAACTTATACAATAATATAAATGACAAATTGTTATTTAATTATTATTCTTTCTTTTTTTTTAAGTTATTGCAAACAGTTTCAATTTCTAGTTATTTTTTTATCTTTTTTTTTGCCTAAATTACATGATCACAAAATTTTCCATCGTTTCCGCAGATTGATTCTTTTCTTTCTTACTTTTTTTTACTCAACCAACATTCCTGAATTTTAATTTTAATATTTAATTTTATATCCAAAAATATGTTTCCGTTATAGGGCCTAAAAATTTTAAATTAAAATATATGCATGTTAATTTTTGTTTTAATTTTTCTTACAATTTTAGTTTAAGGTTTGAAACAAAAAATTAAAAATATATTTTGCGACTTGATTTTGTTTGTTGTTTTTTTTTTTTGGTTTTTAATTTTGTTTCAAAATATTCGTCTCAGTCAAAATACAAAATAGTTTTATTTACATTTCGATGCTTTTTCGTTTTATTTTAATTTATTTTTTTGTTTGTTTTGTTTTGCTCTTTTTTGTATAAATTTTGTATTTCTTAATTTATGAAATAAGCTTCTAATTTAAGAATTTACATTTAAACTTATTTTAAATAATTTAATTAAAATTAAGAATTTTTTTTTTTCATTTAGTTTTGAATTTCGGCATATTTTGAATTTAATATGCGGCTTAATGAATTACGATATTACTTAGGTGCTACGTGGTGATTTTTTTTGTTTTAAATATGTTCTAAATTCTAAAAAGTTTTTAGTATTTTATATTTTTTGTATTTATTTTTTTTTTTTTTTGAAACATGTGTAATTCATGTACATTTTATGTGATTGATTAATTTTTAGGTATGACGAACTTAAGTTTTTGTTTTTATATTATTAACATGACAACTATTGCGTGGTGAAAGAAATTCAATATTACACAAAATTTGTGGAAATTTTTAATTTATAATTTGCAATTAAAGATTCGTTTAAATATTTCTTACAGAACAGTATCTATAAATTAATGCAATAAAATGCACGACTGAGTTTTGGGTTTTTGAAATCAAATTGTAGTTGTAAAAGTTTAAATTGTAGGTACACAAATTTCAAAATAAAAAAAGGAAAATTGATTTTCTTTTTAATTCATTTGAATGAGCTGAAAATTTTCATTTCAAGTTTAAAATTTAGGGGGGTAATTTTCTTATTTGTCTTACCCCAGGCTTTTAGCCGAATTGACCCCCAAAGAATATGACTGTGATTTCATGAGAATGCTTCTTTTTTTATGCCTTGTTCGAAAGGATACAAAATTCCATGAGAAATAAATATTTCCAGTGAAATGAAATTCACCTGGAGATTCCCGATGTGGACTAGTGTTCTGAAACCACTTTAAATATGTATTTTTATGTGGAAATCTTTAAATTTTTTTTATCACAAATTTGACCAAATTGTGAAATCTTTTCATTCGAAATTTTTTCTTTTATCGCGGAATCTTTAAAGCTATTCATTCGTTTTGGAAATTAACCATCTAAATTTTTAACCGAAATTTTTCTGCTGCACGGATTTTTTAAATAATTTAGCCCTAACGTGAGGTTCATGTGAACATTTTTTCACCCGAAAGTGAACAACTTTTCATCCGTAACTCACAATTCGTGAAAAGTGAAATTCAATTTTTCCGGGTGGAATCGTTTTCACGTGAAACTAACAATGTAACTAATTGCTTTAAGTCGAACGTTTAATACTCTTTTCGAAATACATAAGGGACTAAATTGCATAAACGGGAAGTTTTTTTTCAGCTATATATGTCTGATCACTTTCCAACTTGAAAAATAGTTCTTAATTAGGAGTATTTTTTGAGCATAGCTGATTTCACAATCAGCTTTTTCCTGAGTTTCACGTAGAAATTTGTCCTCCCGAAATACTTTTGTTACTTTGAGAAAAAAACAAACTGTTTTTTAATTCAATCAATCATCAATTCCTAGTTCTAGAGCGAGTCGTTTTTTTACCATTTTAGTAAAAGAGATTTCGGTAAGAAGGCTGATAATTTCTTTCCGATTTGAATTCCTTTTTTGTTATTGCAACAATGATCGATAAAGTCCATAAATCAGTTTTGAAAGGTCGAAGCTACGAACGAAAAGTTAAATATGGAATTTCATTTCAATAAACAAAATTGATTACAAATCGATTTGGATCTATTCAGTCGTACTTTCTTTTTTAAATGTCAGTTACTAAAATTATACTAAAAATATAAGCAAAGATAACGATAAGTTTAAAGTTGAATTCTTGATTTAAACGAGAACACTATTATATTAGTCATATTTTGTTGAGTTATGTTTATGAATTTGATTTCCAATTTATTTATGATGGACATAATGATGAAAAACCAGTAAACTAAATTAAAAACTGTTTTATATTTTTGAATATGTAATTCTTTTTCTCATTATTTCTTTTCTTTATCATTCAATCTATTTGCTATGTATTTATAATAATTGACACATTAAACAACGTTCATATTTTTTTTCTTTTGCCATTCATGTATTAGTGTAACTAGTCAATTTAATTAAAAAAAGAAAATATTTCTGCATTTGATTAAAATATCTTTTTTTTTATTTCTGAACATAAATCAAGTTTTTATAAAAAACTTCTCAAGAAAAAAAAAAATAATATGTTCTTATCCTCTGACCGTTTAAATAATAGGGTATCATTTCCTGAAAAGAATAAGCGTTATTTGTATTGCGTGAATCGAATAATTGTTTGCCATCCGTCGGCAAGTATATGGTTATCTTTTTTCTTATAAATCCAAGCATAATCAAGCCAATACAAAATAAAATCAAACAAAAAATTTTAATATTTTTTTTTTTAATATTTATTATTTTAAAACACCGGTATTTCTTATTTACAAGTTTTAAAAAGATCTACTACACTAAAACTAAAATTAGAATAAACGAAAATAATAAAACATATAAAAAAATTTCTTTCCTCAATTTTCTTTTGCCAATGGCATACAATAATTATTATATTTACGTATATATGAAAAACAAAATTTGAAAATAAAGTTAATTTTAATTTTTTCATATATAATTAGTTTAACAAAACAGGCAGTTAACGAAATAAAAAAAAATACATACAATAAAACAAAACTAAGGCATCGATCATCTTTTTTTATATATCCCTGACAACAACAAAACAAACTAAAGTACATTTTTAATAATATTTTGATTTAATTTTTTTTTGTTTGTATTAAATGTTAAGGAGAAAAAAAATGGTGGTATCCATTTTGTTGATTGTAGAAATGTTTTTGTTTTATTTAATTGTTTTATTTTATTTTTAAGGTTTGTAATAATTTGATTGAATATTTTTTTTGTATGTCTTGGGTACTATATTTTCTATGTGAAAAAAATTTCTATTAGGATTTATGTATTTCTTTTTTTGTTGTTGTTGTTGTTTAATCTGGTAGAAATTCATTTTGTTTAAATTAATATATCGCTATTTTAAATTAAAAATAAAATATTTATCTATTGTTAATTAAACGAATTAAAAATTAATTTGTACGATCAAGAAGCAAAACATTTTTATTTTTATTTTATTTTAATTTTTTTTTTTTTGGAAAATTATTTATCGTACTAAGTTTTATTTTTTTTTTATTTTAATAATAAATTGTAATAATTTACATAAAAAGAAATAACAATTACATTGTAATGAAAAAACATAACTAATATTAACTAAGATGTTTGTTTTTTAGTTTATAATTGTTTTTTGTTTTGTAATATAAGCCTGTAAAAATTGCAGTTTTTTTTTTTTATTTTATTGTTTTTGATTTATATTTTTTTGTTTAAAATCTATTTTTTTTTATATCAGTAGTTTTTATTTGTTTTGTCGGGTTATGAGTGTGTTTGTGTGTGTGCTTTTCTTTACGATTTTATTTTTTTGTTTAAATAAATTAAATTTAATTAAAAAAAAAAGAATTAAGGTATACTAATAATAATAATTACAGTGAAAGTTTATTTTCTAAAATTATATGTATTTATAAAATAAGTTTATACTTAGATTTTGCATGTTGCAGCATTTTGTTTCTTTTGTTTTGCTTTTTTTTTGTTTGTTATTTAAAAAAAAAATCAATCAAACAAACAAAAAAAATTGAATTCATTCATACATCAATACATTTACATATAAATATAAAATTCTATCAATATATATATATTTAATATAATAATTACATTACTTAGAAAACTTAATGTTCACTTGCATTTTTTTTTGTTTTTTGTTTTTTTTTTGTGTATTTATAGATATTTTTTTTTTGTTTTGTTTTGCATCTGAATTGAGCTATAACTAACATAATATTAATGTTTCTGATTAATGCAAAATTTAATTTAATCAAGCAAATTGGAAACATAATTTTTTTTTTTTTTTTTTGTGAAATTATAAAAAAGTTTATTATGTTTTTAAATTTAAATAAATTGCTTTTTTGTTGTTTTGTTTGCAATTATTGTTTTTTGTTTTATTATTTTTTGAAAACAGTTTCCCGCTGTATTTCTTGTCCATTTTTTTAAATTTGATTTGGAGGATGTGGGGCATGTTTTATTTTATTTGATTTTATGGATGTTTTATGCTGTATTCTAACTGTCGATTTTTTTTTGTTTTGAACAAACTTGGTATTTTTAAGTCTTCCAGTTATTCTGACGACTATTACTCGGTCCCGGCGCTTGGGGTGGGATCATTTCGAGTAAATACTGTCGTTGCATTTCAGCTGCACGTTGTATATCTGCTAAACTAGGTGCATTCTTACTGGAGGAGACATTTTTCTTGTTATTGAAAGCTGGAAGAATAAAATTCAAAGGATAAAATTAGTAAGAAAGGCAACAATAAATATATTTTAGGACGAAATTAAAATATCATGAAACTATTTGAAGAGGTCACTACAAAATTCCTATAATAAATTATATCATGAAACGTTTTGGAACGGTTGTATGTTGGTTACTGACCAGTATCAACATGGCGTGGTGGCACCTAGTGAAACATAATTTTTGGTTATTCTACCTTCGTAACCGTCGAGTAAGGGTCTAGTCTAATTGGACTTGATTTAGTGAAATGAGAGTGTAGAACGAAAGAAACAATAGATGGCAGATTAAAGGTTGTGCCGTTCTGCCGTCACTTCTACGTCAGAGGGTCAATACGTTGACCGATTTCATTGACCGTGTAATCCTAGTTAAGCACCAAAGAACAGGTAAACTTATTCATTGCAAATTTTCAGTAACTGATTAAAGAAATTATGTGGAGAAGGAGTTAGGGAGTCAATCAATAAACAACCTCGTGGTTCAGCATAGAAGAGTTAAAGCTACAATAGAAAGTTAAATAATACTACTGGTTAAGAGGTGATGATCTCGGTAAGTCTCAAGCACACCAAGTATGGGAGAAAGAAAATTACTCGATGACTGGGACATTTGTTAAAGAAAAAAAGCTAATTCATGTCTTGCAAGAACTACGACTCATATCCAACACGCAGACTTGAGTTAGTCACATCGAGTGAACGACAAATATGCTCAACCTAAGAAAATCGTCGATTTTCATAACCCAGAAACGACAAAGAAGACCACTCCTTTGATTCAAAGACCAAGCGTTTATCATAGGTGATAGATCGATTTTTCTACACTGGAGGCATCACAATGGGAACAATAAAAAGTCGCTGTGTTTTAGGCAAGGAGTATTTACAGTTCGGTAGCCCGAGATTGAAACCACTAAAGTGGTTTTTTATCTTCTTCAGAAATTAAGTGGGACAAATTGCTTTCACCCGAAAAATTTTAAGAATTTGTAACTTTTTGCCGCATTTCAGAATAGGCGAAAAACCTGGTTCATGTGAAACTGCCAACAAAGCTAATGAATATAATAATGCTGTTTAAAATCAACGCGAATTGATTTTACTGTTCAATTCCTCCCATGTTTTTGATAACTTGCAATGTATCATACCAAAAGCCTTGTCATTGTGATCTTTATGTTAAAATTGAATTTAAAATAAAACTTACCAGCTGCTTGAGCTTGTGCAATAGCCATATGATATGAGTAGAGCAAAGGTGTAAACTGCATCATATGTTGTGGGTTGGAGCCTGCCAAAGCTGTAACAAAATAAATAAGTGTCAGTTGATTTATGTAATTCTAAATTTTGATTGTTTATGAAAGCATTACCTCTAAATAGCTGCTGTTGGAATGCTTGCATTGCAGCGGCTGTTGCAGCAGGTGAATTATTACCTAAACTTCCAAGATTGGCTAAATTACCCAAATTGCCTAAATTGCCAAGATTAGCTAAATTGCCTAGGCCGGCCAAATTATTTAGTCCCGGTAAGCTGCCGAGTGCATTAAGTTGTGCTGCTGCAGCGGCTGCTGCTGCTGCTGCCGCTGTCGGCGAAAATTGTTGTTGCTGCTGCTGTTGTTGTTGCTGCTGTTGTTGATGTTGTTGTTGTGCTTGCTGTTCTCTTTGCTGCTGCTGCAATTGCTGTTGCTGCTGTTCTCTCTGTTGCTCCCTTTGCTGTTCTCGTTGCTGTTCTCTTTGTTGCTCTCTTTGTTGTTCTCTTTGTTGCTCTCTTTGCTGTTCTCGCTGCTGCTCTCTTTGCTGCTCTCTTTGTTGTTCTCTCTGCTGTTCACGCTGCTGTTCCCTTTGCTGTTGTTGTTGCTGCTCTCTTTGTAGTTGTTGCTCTCTTTGTTGAAGTTGCTGTTCTCTTTGTTGCTGTTGTTGGTGCTGAAGAGCTTGCTGTTGCAACGCCTGTTGTTGTTGTTGTAATTGCTGCTGTTGTTGTTGCAATTGTTGTTGATGTTGCAGCTGTTGTTGTTGCAGTTGTTGAGCAGAAACTGACGCCGCAGCTGCGGCAGCAGCAGCCGCTGCTGCCACTGACATCGGACTCGGCGATGGAGTACTTGGACTTAGATCGTAATGCTGCTGCTGCTGCCGCGACGATCGCGGTGTTGTTGGTGGCGGCGGTGGAGGTGTCGGCTGACTACTTGGTGGTGGTGGTGTTGGTCGCGGCGTTGGCGTGGGAGTCGGTGTTGGGGTTTGACATTTAGTCGGTATCATAATCATCGATGATGGGGGCGGAACTGGCGTCGATGAATGCGATGCATGAGAATCTACTGGCGATGGACTACTTTGTGTGGCGAGCCTTTGTTCAATTTCTTGTTCCTATAAAAAAAAAAACAATCATTAGTATCTGAAAAGTAGGGAAAAACCACATAATGTAAAACATACTTGTTGCAAAGCTTTAACAAAAGCCTGTTTCAGTCGGTTTGTATGCTCTGCCTTGAGAGCCTTCTTCACATTTGTCGTCACACATTGTTCACAAATGACTTTAGGATCCTTATTACCTAAAAATATGCAAATAAAAACAAATTTACAAGAAATCTTATAAAGAACATAACTTAAAAGTTTAACTACCTTGCTTCTCCCATTTCCAAACGGGGGTGAAGTCAATCTTACACTGCGCACATCTAAATGGCGGAAGTACAGTCGTTGGCTTTTTATCCTTTGTCATAAGATAATCAACCACGGTCTCTAAGCCCAGAAGATATACGAATTCCGTATTGCTGGGATTCGGTATGAAATGCATTTCTGGTGGTGGAGGTTTTGGTGGTGGTATCTAAACAAAAAAATAAAATTCAATATAATAATTTTTCAATTCTAAAAAAATGGGTTGGGGTCAAAATTCTGTATGTGTCAAAATTCGGATTTCAAAATTCTGTACTCCAAAATTCTGTAAATTCAAAATTCTGTATTTTAAAATTTTGTAAATTCAAAATTCTGTACTCTAAAATTCTGTTAATACAAATTATTCAACTGACAAAAAGGTTTGGAATTACAGAATTTCAAAAAGCAGAATTAAAAATTTACAGAATTAAAAAAAAAAATAATTTTGGATTAAGAGCATTTTGAAATACAGAATAATAGAAGAGTAGAATAATGGAATATAGAATTATGTCCATACAGAGTTTTAGAATACAAAAAAGACCCGTTCCCTCTTAAAAATATATCAAGTAATAACAACGACTACATACTTGAAGCAGAGTTTTTTCCAACTGTTTTCTTAATGCTAATTTGGCGGCTGCCTGTCTTTGAGCGGGACTTTGAACTTCTTCTCTCGTCGATGAGCGGTCACTCTAAATGAAATGAAATCAAATTTAATTGAAATAAAATATAAATTACAAAATTCAAATAAAATAAAGTACAAACTAAGCATAAAATTTGATCTGCATCAAATTACCTTTAACTCATTATGCTGCTGTTGCTGTTGTTGTTGTTGCTGCTGTTGATGCGGCGGCTGCTGCTGCTGTTGCGAAAGCAGTGGTGGGGCGGGGGTAATGGACACAGAATTGCTTATAGATCCAGATACCTTTGAATTATCCGAAATACTTAGCTGCTTGCGTATATTTTTTGATATAAAATTGATTTAGAAAGAAACAATGCAAGAGAGAGATTGATGAAGTAATGATGCATGAATGAATTATAGCAACTTAGTAGATGTAATGTAGGTATATCTCATGTATTTATTTTATTGATGTTATGTTGGATTGTAAATCGTGTAAGTGTTATGAATGATGTTGTAATAAATAAATAAATAAATCAAAAATTGTTTTTATTACTTTTTGGAATGGGGTAGGTACTTGTGAGTCAAGTTAAAAATAATGTTAAACAAGCTATGAAATGTTGTTAAATTCTAATTTGACTTTTGAGAAATATAAATGCGAAGTTCAAGTCTGTTGGAAAAAAAGATCTGGTTACTCAATACATTTTGTTTGTCAACATATCCAGTCATTTGTTGACACAGCAATTTGTTTAAGCCGCTAGCTGGGATCAGCTTGCTTTTGTTTGTAATTGTAGATTTTTTTTACGAAAGAGCGTTTTTTTTTTCGTTTTAATTGAATTTAGGGTATTGCGATGTTGCACTTTTACTTTTTTGTTTATAAGTTCACAGATCGACGAAGGTGTGTTATTAATTTATTTTTATCAGAGGTTTTCATTTAGCATGTTGTTTAGATTCGCATTGTTGGGTGGCGTTTACAACCAATTTGTTTGCTTAAATTCTATAAAATAATAAGAGTTTAAGTCTGTTATTGTAAAATTTTCATATGGAGTTCTATTTTAGATTTAATGGCCTCATAAGCTAACTCATTTATTAATTTTTTCAAAGTCGAGCTACTCTACTCGTATTTCATTGTAGATAAAATTTACTGTTCAAGTAATTTGCTAGTAATATTTTTCTACTATTTAAAATGATGATTTATGTAACAAAACGAAAATCAACATATTAGTTTTGTGCTCTTAAAGCATAGATATAAGAATTTTGTCAGTGATATTTTTTAACCCTCTGTAGGCACACCTCTTTTTTGTGACGTGATAGGCACACGGGTGCGAATTTGGTTTATACTTTTTCATGTCGCTAGAACTTTTTTCGGTCACAATATTTTATAGAGAATCAAGTATGAAATTGATGTAGAATATTCCGAGGAATTCGAATATTGTATTCACAATTCCGAAAAAAAATATTTTCACCCTTTTAAAGAGACTTTTTTGTGACAACTTTTTCGTATTTTTTTTTACTTTTGTCCTGCCAAATTCGCACCCATGTGCCAACAGAGGGTTAATAGATGGATGCATTTCAAATTCTCGTAGTACGAATAAAGAAAGAATCTCTGTACTCTACGATACGCCCGAATTTGATCTCAAGTGTAAACTGATGGGCATTCCTTGAAGTACCTACGAGTATTACGGTTGAATTGTTTCATGCGAGGAATCCAGCAAGCTATTTCATTTGATCATTAAAAAAAAAAAAATACCTATGAAATACGGACAGGCATGCTTCATTACGGCGAGAGATGAGATTTTATCTGTAATATGTATGGACATATGTACCTAGAATCAAAAGCTGCTCAGTTTCCTCGATGCGAGTACCACTCATGGATAGTGGCATAAGAGAGCTTGATTCCAAACTCTATCAAATGCTTTTAAAATATCAAGCGCAATAATGTTACCTTCTCCAAAAAGATCTAAAGATTATTTCGACTGATTCGGTTTTCGTAACAATAGGTCCACTGGAGAATCGATGGTTTATCTCAGACACATCAATTCCCCAGTGGACCTATTGCTACGAAAGCCGTACTGCCGATCATTAATAAGCTTCCGTTTTTTTAAATTAATTAGCGCTTCTATGACATTGGAAAGATGGGATGTGGGTGTAATCGGAAGATAGTTGGAGGGTGAGAAAGATTTGCTTTTTTTAAGGACAGACTGGACAAATATCGTTTTCTATCCACTCGACAGGAGATCAAAAGGATAGACGAAAAAAAAAACCTCAAAATTTGAAGATTTGATTTGATGGTTGAAAACTTATTTTGGTGTTCTAATCTCTGACTTTGTTGAACCATTACTGGAGATGCAGAAAAAAGTTTTTCTAAGCTGCCATTTCATATTTTTCTTCACAAGTAGTACCTACCTATTTAATAAACCAAAAAAGAAACGAGGCAAAACTAACATGTCTTTTGAGAACAGCAATTCACTACCGCTTTTCATTATCAGTGTTTTCCGGAGATGTATTTCACATCTCTTAATGCAACACATTTCATGCAGTTTGATTCAATCAATCCTAATTTTGTTTTTCGTCTTAAAAATTCGGAATTGATTAAATCTCATTTTAAGAATTAGAACTGTCACTAGTGCAAAACGAAACATTTTTGGAATAACTCGGAAGTAGTTCGGTCAGTTCCGGATGTTACGGAAATACGCTATTAAGTATATTTCTTAGTACTAATTTTAATGCATACAGAAGTATGAAGTTTTAGCGTAAAAAAATGTTGCTACGAATTATTTGCAGTGTTGAAGGCACGCAGCAAGTTTTACCATCGGAATATGGAAAAAAAACTTTTGTTGCAGGGATATTTCATTTCCAATAGCTTTGTCGTTAACACTAAAAATCAAAAGCTATAAACCTAATGCCTGCTTTGAACAAGTTCATATAAACTTAATGTGCAGGTAATTACTTGGCATAAGCATCCCAACATACTCAGAAGATCCCTTTCATTATTTAACATCATTCCAAAATGAACAAAATTTAAATTTCCAACAAAAACATCAATTGTACCTTTTTATGTTAATACTTGAAGAAGTGTCGATGGAGAATGTTTTATATATATTATGCAAATGCAAAATGTAAATGATTTGTTTTGATAATGAATTAGTGTTTACTTGGTGAAATATTATGAGTCTGGTGGTAATTTCTTTAAAGAAATATATAACAATTTTTTTTGCAAAAAATAACCAAAAAAAGAAAAACATAATAATATTCTCCTTCGATCTGGTTGAATACATTACAATAACTCACATTGCGTGGTTTAATTCCCGATGGTGGTGCTGATGTAGGTGTTATTGTCACTGATGGTGTTATGGTGAGATTCGAACCGGTACGTGGCAATATTGAACTTGTCCGATGCACAGATGATGAACTACTTCCAGCTGTCAATGTTGCTCCACCTGGCAGAGATGAGCGTGGCGGGGGAAGTATAGTTGTATTCGATCGACCAGATTGGGGTTGACAACGACTAATGCTTGTATTGTTATTACTATAAAGTTGATTCGAATTTAAACTTTAAATTAATAGGATATTTAAAAAGAACTTATATAGAATAATGTATGAAAAAACTCACTTTAAAACAGGAGAAGGTCGTCCTTTTGAATGGGCAGGAAGTGGCACTACATTCGTGGGCGTCACACTCAACGATCCTTTTGTTAAAGCCGCCGGAATCGATGCTAGCGGATTATTATTGTTCGTAGTTGGTGAGACATTTGTTGGTGTCACCACCAAATTCTCCTTCATCACATGTTGCGACTGTTTCAGCTTTTTCAACAAAACCAATTTGGTTTCTTCGTTACGCAGATCTTCACGCAATTTTCGCAATCCCTTTTCACGCTCTCTCAGCTCAGCTGGAGTGAGTTCTTTGATCGGATAGTATGGTGGCATTTCTTCATCGTCAGTCTCTGAATCAATATTTCCATTTTGAGCCCGTCCATTGACACGGGCCGGCAATAGCACTATATCAGGTGCTTCGGCATATGATTTCGGTTCAGTACGGGGACGTAAGACTCTCCGTTGAACTTTATTCTCATCTTGTTGTTCGACAAAATTATTAAGTGGTGGCGGTGCGGGTGTTATTGTTAAACCAGCGTTTTGGGTCAATGCACGCAAATCTCTTACTGTGGCTTGAGTTATGGTTAGAGAGTCTCTTCCAGAACCTAAACTCAAATCGACCACATCGTCAACATCCATTTTAGCCATTTAATTTTTATGGCGACGATTAAACGACGCCCTGCAAAAATTAGAAAAGAGAAACCAAAATTAAAGCAGGAAGCTATTGAAAAATAATATAATTATTGTTTGAATAATGTTTGTTGTTTTTTTTTTTTCTTGTTTGAATTAGTAGTTTTCAACATCTGCTCTCAGCACACTGAGAGCGTGAGGTGTGCAAAGAATGCAAAGTAGAAAAAAAAGTGGAAAGCAGTTAAGGTAGTTGTTGTTTAAAAAAAAAAGGAAAAAAGTTGAGTGTTTGCGCACTCAGGGGTGTCTTCGTCGTTGGTCGACTCGTTGTTGGGTACTGCTTCTTCATTGTCACAATCTGGCCACAGACACAACATATTAACAAGGTGTCCCAGAGGTTGTTTTTTTTGTTTTGTTTGGTTGTTTGGTTTTTGTATTCATATCAATAGTAACTAAAGGATACATAATAAATCTCTTCATGTGAGAAGAATAAATTAGCTCCTTTTTTTGTCTTTTATTCAAAAGTTGTACTCGCTGTGGCAAGGTTTTATCTTCTAATTGGCCCTTAACTTCTCTAATCTCTTGACTGGAGTAAATGTATTCTTTTTAATAGGAGAGGGAGAAATGTTCCACTGTTTCCTTTTATCATGGGGGTACAGTGGCACGTCTTTTAATTTTCAACTTGAATCGAAATGAAAACTTTATCCTTATTTTGTGGTCGGGATTATATTCTGATTCTTAGTTTAGAATCAGAAAACACCCTGAAACACCCTTTACAACAATGCAGAGTGGACATGGAATTGGCTATATGTATGTACTTATTTTGTTGTTGTTATTCTTATTAAACTGCCTAAATAAAACAACAAAAAAGTCATCCAAAGCATTGTATGTCTTGTTACTTCCTGCCTGACTGGTTTGTATGTGCGATATACATATTATATCCTTTTGACCTACCCCGTTTAAAGATTGGCCTTCGGCTTTTAATGGCGTGGTATGTATTTACGCGATAAATAATACACAAACAAAAAAAGCGATATTTTTTTTAGAAAAGGGGAAAAGACATTCTTTAGGAAAGTAATTAAAGGAAGAATTGTAGGGTTTTTTGACAAATAATAATAATGTCTGTGCCTTAAAATAGGGGTTGCAAAAAAGTTTTCTATACTGTTTGTTCGTTCTAATCCTTTCTGGTGCGTATTTGTAGATATTCAAGTCTATTTGAAAGGAAGAAACCCCAAACATGAAAAAGTTTCTACATGAATGATTTTTTGTTTTTTTTTTGTATTGAAATTTATTGCCAGGAAGAAGGACTTGTTTTTTCTTTAAAGGTTGTTGTTGTTGTTATTTTTGATTAAAATAAGAAAAAAAAAAACAAAAATGAACAACGCGTCGTCACCATAAGAGTCTGCGCAAGGTGAATTTTAAATAATATGTAAAAAAAAAAAACAGTCTTTAAGTGATGAAGTTAGTTTTTATTTACGCTATATTATGAAAATATAACACATGTACAATGTACTCCCAGTAGATATGTGTATACATGTAAAGTTCATATTCATATGTTTTATTTGAAAGAAAAACGTGATTATCAAAGCAAAATCGATTTTTTTACATACATATGTACATATATGTATGTATATTACCTTATTGCAGAGTTTAACACATGGGTACATATGGGTGAAGCGTGTTTTAGGTGTTTTTTTTTTTGGAGTCAATTGACGAGTATAACCTAAATCTTGATGAATAGGTATTATTATCGAGTTGACATGCAATATTCAAATTATGTGGCAAATTTTCTTGCAATATATTTTTTATTGTTTTGGAAGTTTTTTTTTTTGAATTAAAAATAGCACAATATGTGGGTATGTACAACATACTTTGGTATGCGATTTAAATTGGTCTTTGCGCTGAATAAATTAATTTATTTAAATCAACGTTTTTGATTGATAAATATTTTTTATATAAAGAAGAAGCTTTGAATATTATGTACATAGCCATTAAAATAAGGTTATCAACAAATTAAACTTTGTTCTTTCCAAACGTACGATAGTGAGAAGGTTAAATAGAGCGACTTTTGGTAAGACAAAAAAAAATGTTACTATACATTTTTGGATAAAATATTTCTGATAAGATAACAATCAGGTGGTTTGTCAAAATGATGATGATCTTATGATCTATTAAGTTTTTTGGTTATCGTGGAATCTTGTGAAATAGAACTCATTCTTTTAATTTCCTGATTTTTATGATAACTATTGAAACCGCTTTTGTATGTATGGTCCTTTTGATTTCTTTGGTTCTAGAAAGAAAAAGGATGTAATATTTTTTGTACTCAGTATGTTTTTACTTAGCTTATATGTAATTAGTTTTGCTACCCAAAAACATTGACATCCTTTCTGATACATGCAAGTTTCTAATTACCTATGTGTTTTTTTCTAGAAAATGGAGTATACATACATTTTGCGTATGTAAATTTTTTTTGTTAGAAAATTAACAAGATAAACCAGTTTAGCGTTTTAATTTTCTAATATATTGAGTGTGGAATACTTCCGGGGATTTTCTTATTTCGCTTTCCATAGAAAGCCTCTGTTATTCGGATGCCAAAATAATGTTTTTTTGTAATTTTAAAGTTACAAAAGGGATAAAACTTGATTTGTAAGGAAAGTAAGCATTTCAGTTTCCTGGACGCAAGTGCGCCTAAATAACAAGTTTTTTATAAAAGAATAGAAGAGTTTATATAACAAGTTACATGAATACATAGAATTAGGTACTATACATAAAAGTTGAATAAGTCCATTCGGGACCGGTAGGCAGAACTAAAACTGTTTTGCAAAAAAACAAAGAGGTAAATTCACTTTTTTTTCTACTACGGAACCAGATTTCTTAGTGTCGTTAATTCAAAATCTTAAGACTTAAAATAGAATCAGTAGTCCTTAAATTTTTATATTTTACCCGCATGATACTTCTTTTTTTTCTTCTCATTTTTAATGCATTAAAAATGCAAAAAGAGCAATTCAACATGATAAATAGAAAATAAGATATGCTTATTGTAAACACCATGTTTCCATTTGGAACCAGTGATGATGCAATCGGCATAGCTACGAGTTTGACAATAGAGACTGATAACATAGATTTAGATACTTGGAAATTCCTATTGAATTGTATTTGTTTAGTTTTCAGTTAAATAAATAAAGTTTAAAAATAGAAATACAAAAAAAAATTGATTTCACTATTTCCCAAAGTGTAAAAAGATAAATCTCTATGAAAAAAATCAACGAAAAAAATACTTCATTTTCAGGATCTAGTGCGTTTTGTAGGGTCTATTGAACATATCGTCGGTCCAAAGGAAAAACTCACTAACTACAAACGATTACAATAGCAATTAGTGAGTTTTTTCTTTGAACTGACGATATGTACATACATACAGGGTGTCCCAAAAGTAATGGATCAAACGAAATATGCAGATAGGCCAACTTTAGGGCTCTCAGAATTTGGTAACTTGTTCATCCCAAATCCTTACGGTTTTTGATTTATTGCAGTTTTTGTGAAATTTCGAAAAATCCCGACTTTGCAACAGTATTTTGCTTCCTCCGCTCATAATTTATTTTTGTTTTTTACAATTCTTTCACTAAAACATTGCCTAATAATAAGAAATAATGAATTAATCAAAATATTTTTTATTTCATGCGCCATTTTGCTGCAAATTAATTAACAGTTGCATGTTTTATAAAAACTCAATTTCTTACTTTTATTTCAGAGCAACACCCTAAAAAAAATTTGTATGGTGTGACACTGGTTTATTATTTTGAAAACTTGCCGTGTTATTGCAGTTTCCAAAAATGTATAAAAGATTCCAAAGTTGAAGTTAGAACTAAAGATATTACAATTTGAATGCAAAAAAACAGGGCTTTTCAGAGCAAAATAACAAACAAAAATCAAGGCATTTATTCAAAAAGAAATAAACAAACAACAGTCGAGAAAATGTGTTTATTTTTCTTTGTTATTTTGCTCTAAAAAGCCCTGTTTTTTTGCATTCAAATTGTAATATCTTTAGTTCTAACTTCAACTTTGGAAACTTTTATACATTTTTGGAAACTGCAATAACACGGCAAGTTTTCAAAATAATAAACCAGTGTCACACCATACAAATTTTTTTTAGGGTGTTGCTCTGAAATAAAAGTAAGAAATTGAGTTTTTATAAAACATGCAACTGTTAATTAATTTGCAGCAAAATGGCGCATGAAATAAAAAATATTTTGATTAATTCATTATTTCTTATTATTAGGCAATGTTTTAGTGAAAGAATTGTAAAAAACAAAAATCAATTATGAGCGGAGGAAGCAAAATACTGTTGCAAAGTCGGGATTTTTCGAAATTTCACAAAAACTGCAATAAATCAAAAACCGTAAGGATTTGGGATGAACAAGTTACCAAATTCTGAGAGCCCTAAAGTTGGCCTATCAGCATATTTCGTTTGATCCATTACTTTTGGGACACCCTGTATATATCCCCCAAATCTGGATTTAGAGAAAAAAAAACAAAATCCAAAAATTCTAGCTTCGTAAATTCTTAACTGATTTGAGTGATTTTTTTTTTTTTTTCATATTTTAGAAAGAAGACATATTTCAGCAGGCGAATTTTGAAAAAAAACAAAGATTTTGTAAGCCCTTAAGTTGGCCTATCAGCATATTTCGTTTAAAATATTACTTTTCGGACACTATGTTCCAAATAAATAAAATTAAATTTTGATCTGTCAAATTTTAATGTAGAAATTTCAGGGAAAAATCAGCAATTGCGGATGTAAAAATGTAAACTTGTTTCATTTTTAGTACATTTTTTTGCCATTAATGGCTTTTTTTGTGTTTATTGTTTAAACTCACTCTTACTTTGATTTTTTTGTTTTAAAGATATTGGCAATAAAAATGAGCTTATCTCACCTTTTAGTACATTTTCTTAAGATCCATCTCATTTTTTTGAGATAGATCTCTAGAAAATGTACTAAAAATTGAGATAGATTTAAAGCTCATTCTTTTTGCATATGAGCCATTGTTCTGCTCTGTTTGCATATTCAATGCTTAAAATGTTTTTATAAGTCTAATGAACAACAACATTGTTCAACGAGAATTATCATCATAAAAATATCTTTGAAAATAGAAAACATTAACACGCATGATTCCTGTGACGTCAGAATACTTCGATGCTATCTACGACTTATTTATTAACTTTTGAACGAACAAACTACCTAATGGGCTTCTAAAACCTTGTGCTAGGGTCAGTTTAGCAATTGAATAAATATGAGATGTGACACTTAAGTGGTTAATATTAGAAACACACCTACGTGAAAAGTACAATACCCTTCCGAACCTTAAGTGTTGACTTTGAAAAAATCTTCTCAAATCAAAGTCATAAAAATGTTTATGCCTGTAGACGAGTAAATTTTGACTCAATCTCAAATATGGACTTCAAAAAGGTACTAGAGTCACATTTCATTTTCGCAATGAAAAAAAAAAAAAAAATTGCACAAAGAAAAAAGGAGAAACTCTCATGAAACCAAAAAAGTATTAACTCCTATAACAACCATTTAACTTCTTTACAACAAGCCACGTTATTCAAAAAACGAATAAAACAAAATTATAATTATCTACTACAAAAGATACCTAATCTCTTCAATTCAACAAAATCTTTGTGAATAATAAAAATAAAAGAATATAAACGTAAAAGAAGACACGAAGTCAATTAACTGAAACCAAACAAAAGAAAACCGCATACATATACCAATATGATTATATAAAAAGAAAGAAGCCAAAAAAAAAAAAAAATTAAAATAAAAATAAAAAGAAAACAAAAAATTCACATATTAAATGTCACTTGATATCGATGTCTCTTCCATTTTTATATCTTTTATACCTGTGCCTATACCAAAAACCAGACCATTTATATAAAAAATAAAAAAAAATAAAATAAACTACTTCAACTTCAAGACTCATAATCCGATGTTATTGACATTGACTCGGAACTGAGGATAAAGATATATATGAACTTTTTTTGTTGTTGTTGTTTAGCATAACTCACTTTTTTCTAACAGAAAAAAATGTGATCATACATTCAATAAAATAAAAAAATAAAAGATACACGTGTTGCCTGCGCTATGGCTTGGCCCCAACATCAACATGTCGTCGCATTCGTAATGTATCTCGCACAAATACAAACAAGAAAGTAGGGTTCTTTATGTCGGATACATTCTGTATAAATATAAAAAAAATTACTAAAATCTCACGAGACAAGACCTTCATGCCCCAAAGTGAGATTTAAATGAAAAAAAAAAAAAAACCAAAATGAAAAATATATAAAAATCCATAAATTAATTTGAAATAAAAAAAAAAAATAGGGAGAAAGAGAATTCAGAGAAAATAATTGCAGTTTTCATATTTTTCTTTTTTTTTTCAAATAAGTGTTCAAGTATTCAATTCAAAGTTAGAGGAAAAATTAAAAATAAAAAAAAAAAATACCTATCAAAAAAACTTAGCATACAACAAGTATTTTTTGTTTGTAAAAGAGCAACAACCCTAATCGCTTCTGGTCTGGCCGGAGGAGCACTGTGTTTGGTGATGTTGTGGTCAGTCAGAGTTGTTGTAGAATAAGCAGCAACCAGCAACCAGCAGCAGTAGCATCAGCTTTCGCCGCATAAAAACGTGAAGAGTGAAATACAAACTATACTTTTGTACCTATACCGACTTATATGTAGTTAAATGTGTTTAGAAGAATGCTGTATAAACTACAGTAGAACCTGGATATACCTTCTGTTTTTGTTCATAGGTGGGAATTATAAAAAAAAAATTAAATTAATCTTCGATTCGCGATGCTTTTCATCAAGAAAAGGTTGCATCACAAGGTTTTATATGGTACAAAAACACTACCCTACCTGCAAAGTATCACCCTAGTACAAGAATTATATTTGATCCAGGTAAGGTAGTGTTTTCAGGCCAGTGATTTAAAGGAGTTGCACGTATGAACTCAGCCTTTAAAACAATACCCAACAGTAAAACTGTGTTATCGACAGTTTTTTTTACCGAAAGAATATGTGTTCAGGTGTTCACTCCTATCTAACAATGACAATTTTTGGTTTCTGTAATGTGGATGAATATTTAAAGCTGGGATATTATCGACAGAGGTCGACTAATTTGATGCTAACGGACAACATCTTATACAAAATTATCATACCTATTATACCAAACGCAATGATTCACTTTCCGGGAATCTAGGCTGAACTCCTTAACTCAGTCATGCTTTTGCAACAAATATATTTCTGGTATAAACTTGATTCTTTGTAGCTAAGGTAGTGTTAAACTTTAAATGTGTAACCTTTCGGCCACCAGTGCAGGGGTCGAATAACGGCATGTTATTACGATCAAACGTAAACGTTTTGACTAGGTACTTCTTTTTTTATTTAATAAGTAGAAGAAGAAAGAGACATATTATATTGCCGTAATTCGGCCCCAGTGATAATACCCGGGAATCTACTCGATCCTCAACCGCATCAAATTTCAATCCGTGAACTCTCTGGGATGAACTGTATTATCGATTTACAAAACCACCTCGTTATTTACCTAAACTGTTTACCGACAAATGTCATTGTTGTAAATAATTTATAAAGTCAAATGTAATTTTTTGTGAAAAAATAAACAGACAAAATAAACATAAACATAGATGCCTCATTTTGTACTCGTAAGGTTTATTTTTCTACTTCACTCTTACATTTTAATCGTTAAAAAATGAACTATGTTATCGACATTCTATCACTTCCAAACCGGAAGTTACAAAATTACTCAATTTAAAAATTTGTAATCAAGTTGACTGGCAAATAGTTAAAGTTTGATGAGTGTATTTAAACTTTCTTGTCAGAACTTACACGTCTGAATCGGGTTATTAAAACTTTGAGAAATCTATCTCTTGTGTTTTGACATTAAATACGAGAGAGGTGTGCGTTATGTAGGTTCGACTGTTCTCTTATATGTATATGCATTTTGATCGGTATTTTTTTTCAACGTCTCAAAAGCAAAAATTTTCCTATAATATGTGCGCAGGTAAAGAACGCGAGCACAAGATTGGTAATGAGGTGTGCACATTTGTACATAATGTACTATGTATATTATTACTATGGATGAAACAACACAAACTTTGCTAATACAATTCGCAAAACCCTGGGGAATAGATATACGAAACAAAAAAAAAACTTAAATGACATTATAATTGGAGTAAATCGCTCATGAATATTATACACATAACACTAATTCACACGCATGAATTCTGCAATGGAGATGTATAGTTAAAATTTTTTGATTAGGCATTAGTTTAATTAAAATAAGATTTATGAATTTTAATTTTTATTTTTTGCTTGAGAGAACGTCTAATTTCTAAGGTCATAAAATAAATAATAAAATCAAGTTTCACAGAAGTGGTCATATTGGATAATAAAGTGACACTTCTTATGTCAAAAATATACACTGCATTACCGCCCCAAGGAAGGTGTTGAATGTCTAACTGACATTTTAATTTTCATATGAGATATGACATACTTAATTTACTTACTAACTGCGCTACTTTCTTTTTATCGACGAATGTCATGATCTTGAATGGAATCACAACAATCCCACTTTCCTGCTTCACCTTAAGGCTCCACATGTGGGGTTCGCACTACCTTATCATAACTAAACTAAGGTTATGAGTGTAAACTGTCGCTTAAGGGAAAGTTTCACAGTTGAGTAAGTGGCACTTAAGTGGTAACTTAATTGACACTAATTATGAAAAAAAGTACACTACCTTACTACCCCTTAGCATAACTAACTACTAACACTGCACTAAGTGATGAGCCGGATAACACAGTTTTGTGTTGGCAAATGGTCGCAAGACGGTGCTTGCTATAAGCGCTCTTCGGCTATGAATTGATAGTGTAACAAAAAAAAAAAAAACTGTCAAGTGTTAACTGTCACTTAATTTTATTTTTTTTTGTTAAAATTGAAACTACCTTACCACTAAAGGTACAAGTTGAATCTGAAAATAATCCATAAAAGCATACGGTCTACTTGTTTAAAACAAATTCCCCGGAAATAATTTCGTGAAACATAAAAAGTCAATTTTTTTTTGCAAATGTATACAAAACTAGATTTCATCATACTCAGTAATGTACAAAAATTAAAAAAAGGCTTTGGTTAAGTTATATTTTTTTTTATTTTTCTAACTCATAAAGACAATCTAAGAGTAGAAAGGCACCAAACAAAAAACGGCCTGTTTATTATAAAAAAATATGCCATAAATTAGATAGCCAAATAAAACATTCGTCGGTATAATCTGTCGGCATATAATATTTATGAATTTTTAAGTACTACACAGTTCCTGTGTATATATTTCAGCGCCAGTTAACCCATAAAATGCTGACAAAATAAATCTCATGTTCTTTTATAAACATAGCTTTTGAAAGTAGACAAAAATTCGAAAGGATGTAGATTAGACATACGAGTACCTAATACATTAAACTAGATCTTGAAGCCTAACAAAAAAAACCTCCCACATTTAGGGAGAGTAGGTATATCAACTACTGAGTATGCGTAAACCTATTCTTCTTCATCTTGTTTGCGCATAAAATTTATTTTGCGCAAATACTTTAAACCACGGCATGTGCATTCTTTTTATTCGTTCACATACATAATATTACACACGCTCGACTCGTACAAGTTTTATAGCTTCATAAAAACGATAAAATAAATCTATACTCTCGAATTTGACCTGCTCCAAACCACCTTTTCCACGTTTTGCTCCCCCGCTTGCTTGCATGTCGATCGTCGACTTTTTTGTTTTTTTTATACCCATTCTCCAGTAGTAGTCTAGAAAACAGGTTAAGCCAATAAACCCCAAGATGAGAGACATTAAGACCGTTTCAAACTTACCTACAAAAATAACGACAACAACAACAAAAACAACCACACACTCGATCGACTTTGTTTTTTTTTTTTCTTTTTCTTTCACTTTTTTTTCTCTCATTCTCGTTGATTTAACAACACAAGACACAAAACCAAACTTTCCTTGTTTCTCTACAACAACCTCGTGGAGTAGAGTTGGGTTTGTTTATAAACAGGGATGAAACTGATTAAGTGGTGTTAAGTTAATCAAAATAAATGACTGTGAAAACTACATTATCTTTTTTACATTTTAAATCGAATAGCATTTAATTAACAGTGTCAGCGCTTATGCATACATCTGTCAAACGCTTACTACATGTCCCTCAAAATCAATTTCAAAGAAATCGTCATACTTATTGAGTCATTGGTTATCGAATAGAAAACCTGCTTTAACTGTTATACATATCACTTTGAACACGTCATTTTGACGTCAGAATGTGATGACAGCTAACAAAAACTGTTTTAATTTGTACTTTCTCAGTCGAGGAAGTTTCTTTTAAGTGCCCAATAGAATAGAAATAGAAGCTTAAACTTTGTTGCCTTTGAAAAATGTACACTGCTTCATCATAACTCAGATTTAGCGCTGGTCGAGTAAATGAAATGAGTATTCGGATTAGGGGTATTCATGGAACGGTGTAAACTCTGTGTAAACCTGGTAAACGTGATAAAGTTGTAAATGTGTCAAAATTTTGTATGAGTTTGACAATTCATTTACCACATTTACCATTTTAAAAGTTTTGGCCAGAGTTTACACCGTTGCATGAGTAGCCCTATTGTATAGACTTATACGAATTTGAAGTAGATTAGTAATAGCTCTATGGAAAAGATCTGTGATGCAAACAGATCAAATTCCCGTTAGGAATTTATTCATTATAAGCCCTGTTCCATTTGAGGTGAAGGTTAACTGGTGAGTATAAATCTAGTACAACAATAACACATTCTTATTTCCTCGAGTGATCATGTGTATCATAAGTTAATTGTAGTACTAGATCTACTCATGAGTAAATTACTACAATTTTGAGCTTCTATTCCGATTTTACTGTTAGTTTCTTATTTTCAAAAACTGGACAATTAAAGTAGTCGGCTCAAGTAAATTAAGTTAATTGCCATCCCTGTTCAAAAAAACCATAAAAATGATCAATACGCGATTGCAGTCGCACATTTTTGAAGGCGACAACCAAACCGACTACTATAATGACGACAGCACACATGGCAGAATGAAACGAACGACATCGACCTCATCGAATTATCGCGATCGTTTCCAAATGAATTTACAAAAAAAAAAAATGTATATATAAAAATAAAAAAAGACCCCAATATAAAATGCAGAATGAAAGATGTGTTTAGGTTTTTATTATTATGATGGTCATCGAGATGATAATCATCATTGGGTTCCGTACTGGTTGGTATTATTGAAAGAATCTTTTGGTTTCAGGAAAACGGAAATTATTATTTTTATATAAACTGATAGTTATATATAAACGTTTTAGCTGTGAAAAAAAAATGTATATAATAATCATAATCAGTCTCAACAATATGCATCATTTGTGTCATTTTTTTTACGTTGTTGTTTGCTCAGATCTCAGAGTGATGAGTGTAATAAGGGGAACCTTGTATGTACATATATGAATGTAGTAGATTGTAGATGTTTATGAAGTGCTTGTTATGACAAGTGTTCTGTGAAGCAGATTCAAGTGGAGGTTGCCGGTTTAGTTTGAATGGATATAAGGGAAACAAAACAATGATCTTACTTAATAAGAGTGAACCTTAATTGGCTGACCCGAATTGATGAGTTTTTATGATTATTATTTTTGAAGTGATAGAGATGCATTAGATTAGATTAGGATTTTTTTATAGTGGTACTTAGAGGAAGTAACAATAAACTTTGTTTTTGACAGATAGATGTTTTTCTGCCGAAAATGTGGTTTAAAATCAATTATACTGTTATACTATTATACTGTTATACGAAAAGTGTGCCAGTGCACGGTCTTTCATCTCGCTTTACGTACAAGCAGAGTGAGAGGCTAAATTTTCTATTTTGCATTAAAATCACAAAGATACCTAGTGCGAAGTACTGCAGGTAAGGTAGTGCTGGGAGTTGTATCGTTTTCGATCACAAGAAATAGAGAAATAGATAAAGGTTGAATTCGTAAATGCAACTAATGAGTATAAATTTAGTACTACCAAGCACACATCTTATCTACTCGAAAAGAGAAGGTCATGTGTTAATTGTAGTACTAGATCTACTAATCATCTAGGTACTCATAAATAAACTCCACCTCCAATGGAACAGGGCTAATGATGCTTTGCAGGTAAGGTAGTGTTGTCACTATACATCGAAAAGTCAAATGTCAAGTGACGTTTGACAGATCCGATACAAATGCGATGCCTGGTGTTAGTTCTGTTTGTTTCCATTTTTACAAAAAATAAACTGGCATACACTGTTATAAAAAAAAGCAATTTCAATGAGATAATTTCAAAAAGTACCTACTAACGAGCAGTTCATTTTCTGAAAAATACAACCCGCACACAAAATTTGCTAAAATGACCATAAAATAATTAAAATAATTGAATTTACTATAAAATTCTGTTATAATTTTCTACTCAAAATATTCTTTCACAAAAATTTAATTCAAGATTTTGATACGTTAAATTCCACAAACTATTTGTATAATTCGCATTTTTATTGTTTTCAAATTAGTTATGCAAATTAATTGCTTTTGCATAATTTATACACACACACAAAAGGGTTATGTGAAGTTTTTCCATAGAAATCCTCGAGTGTAGTGTAGATGTTTTTTTTTTTTTGCTTTTTTTAATTTTCTAAAAAGAAAAGAAAGCCACTAAATCATTGGCAATGTCAATTATAAAACTTATCATCTATACGAAAAAATACTAACAACAATGCAACTTCAGAATAAGACAAAAGATATTCAACAGAAATACGAAAATAAGAAAAAAAAAAAAATAATATAAAAATATCGTACACAAGAAAGCGAAAACTTTATAGAGAAGACACAATGTCGACGACGACGACGATTGTTTCCTCTGTGTTTCTAGCTTGTGCACATGCATATAATGAAAAAAAAAAAACTCGATATGTACGAATTCGATGATTTTCATTCACCATGTCGAGTTGGCCATCGGCGACAAACGACTGACAATGTACAGTGGACTGTTTTATTAAATAGCGGGAGAAAATTGTCAAATGGAAGAGTTAACTGTCAAATTATTATATTCATAACCCGATTTAAGAAGCATATATAAACTTATGAGTATTTTCACAGTCGATTAAGTCACATTTAAGATGCGTTTGACATTTTGGGGACTCGGCAGGTAAGGTAGTTAAGTGAGTTATGTTGTGCGTTTAAAGCCATTGACAAAGGCGAGCAAGTAACACTGTAACTGCCTTACCGTCCCTTGGCTAATGTTCAATTTAAAAACAGTTAGGTACCTATGTATTTGGCAGTAAAAAAGCATAAATAAATTAAGAGAAAACAGTCGGAAAAGTGACATTTAAGTAGCGTTTGTCATTTTGGGTATTCGGCAGATAAGATAGTTCATTTTGACAGTCGAATGACAGTTAAGAGGCCAGTAAAGGAAACTTAAATGATACTTTTTATGTTAAAGTGTACACTGATTTATCGTCACGTGGCCAATCGTTTTTTAACTTTTATTTGGAGGAATGTTTCACGCTTAACATTATGTAACATTTTATTGTAAAATGATCCACTGTGTTCACAGTCTAGTATGGTGCCAACAAAAAATATCTCTCAACCACCCTGTTGTGCATACTCGTGTGCCCGGCCGTCGGCCCCGCTACTACTCTTTTTTCCATCTAATGGCTCTCACTTTATGTGCTTTGACCAGAAGTAACAATTTAGAGAGGTACAGTGCCCGCACCACCAACTATATAGTCTTCGTCATACGACATCGGACAGAAAAAAAATAAAAAAACAAAAACGATGACGACCTAAAATCATATCAGTGCTGCTACGGCAGTAGAAATAGCAGCTGAGACAAACGAACATAAAAAAAAACGGAACAAACCGTCCAACAACTTTGCGCTTAATGCGGTTGCCAATGTGCGAAATAATAAATCAGATGATTTGAAAAACTCGTACAAATCAATTATTAAAATTAATTAACACATTTCATAACATTTGACATTGACAGTACATTTTGTTTTTTTTTTTTTTCTTTTCTTTTTAGAGTCATGAACAATTGTCTGCTAAGTTGTGGAAGGTTAGTAGAAATGTCATTTTTATGTCTTCGAGAGAAATTGTTGATAAAATCACAACACACTAAAAACTGTAATCAAACACACCTTAAACCAAAGATAATCATGCCTATTACCGAAGACGCAGATGCACTGCGGCGGGAGTGAGAGTCACTTTCACAAGATTTCTTATTACCGAAGCCGCCGGTGCGGAAGTGATAGAATGACATTTGGCTATGTAAGTGTCAACAATGACATATGTCGGTAAGCAGTTTAGTGTGTTTTCGTGGATCGATAATACAGTTCATCCCGGGGAGTTCACAGATTGAAATTTGATTCGGTTGCGGATCGAGTAGATTCCCGGGGACTTAGTCACTGCGTCTTCTGTAATAGGCATGAATATAAATAAAGAATAAAAATTTACTTGTTAGGTGAGTTTGTTAACTTAATGGGGGCGTTCAATTTTTGTTTCAATTTTCCTGGTTCATTGACATATACAAAAGGTATGTTTGATCATGCTTTTTGGGATATCTGTCTGCTATAAACAGTTCAACCCAATCTCAACAAAAAAATTGAGTGACTATGCAAGAAAATTTGCCTCCGTAGTTTTTTTTTACTTTATTCGCTAATAACATTGAAAAATGACAAATGTACAAGTCATCAAAGAATATAAAATATTCTTTAATTGTATTTGTCAAAATGTAATTGAATTTACATTTTCTTGAAAGATATAATAATAATAATTTACAACTTAACTTAATTGGCAACCATTGTGAATGCGCTGTAAAACGATTGCCTTCTTTAATTTTTTCTGCGTATAACTATAGGTACCTATTCACATTTCTCGAATTCTTGTTTTTTTGTATCTGACCCCTCATTCACGTTCCCTCATTCCACCAACTTGGTCCATACTTTTAATTTGCTTTGTTTTGTTGTGTGTGTATTATTTGTATTCGTTGCTGTTGATTCCAATGACAAGAGATAAGATTTATAGATGCCAAATAAAAACAACAACTAAACGAATACAAAAGTTAAAAAAAAAACACAAATCGAACGCCCAACGCAAGGGGGCAGCACTGTCGACCTTCTGAGTGTACTGCACGCGCGATCTTTTCTTAAACGATGCGCGATGATGTCAAATAAAACGAGTATAGTTTTCATCCTATAACACTACATATCATGGTAAATATGTATTAAAAAAATACATACACAAAAGAATATTCTCGCCATTATTCGAGAGTTCATTACAACAGTGGCGGTGGTATGGCAGAGCGTGTAATAAATATTTTAATGTTTTGGTTAAAATTCTAAAAATAAACAAAACAAAAAGAAGCACATATCACACGCCTGACATCGATGCACTTCAACCATGATTGCAAATGGTTGGTTGTTTGTGCTGATGTCGCTTTGCTCTGTCTGTGCCTAGAGAGTTGCGTCGATAACACAGTTTGTTGATTTTTTTTTTTAAATGCGCTATTGAAAACTCAGAGAATGTAATGAAGGACATTTTTTTTTATTTCTTCTTTATTGTTGATATTTTTGGAGAAATCCACTTGATCAAGAAAACAAAACAAAAGAACATACCTGATTCTATTTATGTCTTTTAATTTATTTATCGTTTTTGCATTTTTTGGTTTTATTTTTGAGAATAAATTTTAAACATTTTTAATGACAAGGTAGTGTGTTATCGATTTTGTCTATAAAGAAAAATGTAGTAGAGTAGGTATATCTACAGTACACCTATTTTTGTTATCAAAATGACTTAATCTTTTGTTATCAGCTGCGGGTTAAGAAAAATACTCGTATATACATATTCATTTGTATGTAAGTAGGTATATAAATATCTGTCTGTGGGGCAGGTTTTTTTTTTATTGAAATTTTAAACGAACATCCATGATAATCTGAATTCGACACGTATGGAAATTAACATAGAAACCAGTTTTTTTTTTTGTTTAATGATCGATGTTTAAAAAAAATGCTTAATGGGTCTGTTTACATGTTTCTCTTTTTTTTTGTCTTCTTTCATTGTATAGGTAAAAACTTTCTGAAAAGATGAGTGGTAGGTTTGAAGGTGGATACACTTTTTTATTCATTAACGTTGAGTAACACTTAAAAAAGTAAAAATAATAAATAGTCAATCATTATGTAGTTTTCTTTTTTTTTTTTGCTTATCAAGTTAAATTGAGCGAAATGTGAATTGTTAAAGTAATAATAACGAATGACCTTAAAAATAAAGAAACATGAATTCACATTGGTTTTGGCAATTCAAGCTTTTAAATTACAAACAAAAAAACGAAAATGGTATTTTGACATAGAATTTCTGACACTTTGTAATATTTTAGAGATTGAACATATAAATACAATTAGGTGTGTGAGGTTTATAATTATACAAACTGGTGATGAACATGCATTTCACTTTAGAGTATAGACACATTTTATTACCCAAGAATTAGAAAGTTAATGTGTCGAAGTCATCGCGAAGTCATTAATTTCGGAAGTTAAACGTGGAAATTTTGACAGTTACGATTTTCTGATTGCTTTTTCAATTTCACAATGCTGCCTAAGCAGAAATGTTTTGATTAAAGGTATTTTCTGCTTATTTTTAGGTGGATACGAATATTCGTTTGCGATTAATAAGACTTAAAATTCTAAAAAAAAAAAAATAGAACATTTACATTTACATAGTACTGTAAAAAGAATTTTAAATTTTTTTCAGTTCACCGATATTGCTGAGATCTCAGATATCTGAACAGGCCTTTTATGCCAATTTAAACGACAGCTGTCAGTGTATAAGAATGATATTCTGTTAAGCTAGGTGTGTTTGATTGATATTAAGCAAGACTTTTTAAGGTTAAAACACAATGCACATGAAATTTTTCAGTTTACATTTTTAATTTAGGACATTCTTTGTAATACGGAACATCTGAACACAAATTCTCCAAACAATTAAATAATGGTCAATTTTAGTCAAAGCTAATCAGTAACTCTAATTAATTTGTCTATTTTTGTGTGGACAAAAAAATATTTATGTTTAACATTGCGCTTATAAATACAATTAGCACTTAGTTGTTAATATATTGATTTGTATGGAAAGGCGGCTCTAAAGTACTAACAAAGCTAATCGTTTTTAAAGCAATCATATAGCATACATCACTTCAATTATATTGGTTAAAATGAAAATTACATAAACTCATTCTGTTAAAATTTGATTATCAACAGAATTTAGCCTCAAATCAGTGTAAAATAACCGCCCAAAAAAAGGGTGGCATTTTAAACGTCAAAAACGTCACATTAATGTGCGGAACTTTTCTAAATTCTGAAAACGTCATATTTTCAAACAAATCGATGTGAATGACAATTGTATACGTTGCTGCACCAGTTTAAGGTGGAACTACAACTTGCCAAAAAATAAAATCTTTATTGACCTCATAAATATTTTTAAAAATACAATTTGTTCCATCTTAAAATTTAAAATTTATCCAAACGTGTTATGACTACAAATTGAAACATTTGTCTATTATTATTTTATTTCAAATATTCTTAAACTGTTTAAACAAACAAAAGAAATAAAAAAAAGAAAACAACTTTACCAAAAGCTGCAACCAAAATAAATACACAATCATCTGTCACTTTCTCCAATAGCTTCAAGGTAAAATAACAAACAATCTGTCAGAAAGAAGAAGAGGAAAAAAAAAAACAACAATCCAGTAAGAATCAATATATTCCATCTATCTATAGATTATCTAATAATAAAAAATCAAACACCTTCGGGTTTCGTTTTTTCTCATTTTCAATTTATGTTTACATTTGCTATTAGCAACAATTTCATGTTAAGAAAACAACAAAATTTGAAAGAAATTATCAAAAAAAAAATTAGCAAATTTACGCTCATCTATTATGCTGTTTGGCTATTGTGAACTATAAATTTTCTGTCAAAAGAATGTTCACCTATTTGGGGTATAAATATCACAGAATTTTGGTGAAATATAGAGCAACAACAGACACCCAAAGTAAGACGACAGAGAATTAAGTATTAAGCAAGTGGCAAAAACAACAAAACTCTTAAGAATACATTAATATCTGAAGGTATAGAATAATACACTCGTGCGAGATAAAAATGCTTTATAGGAAAAAATATCTAGCGGCAACACAACAGCCGCCAACAATTTGTTGAATACTTCATTTAACCGAATCATCTGAAGAATTCTGGAAATTGGCCAAAACACTTTCGGAGGAAGCAGGCGGCAAGTGAGGAGCTACTGCTGCTGTTTTTTTTTTGCAAGAAAATTCAATAAAATTCTTCTGATTGAATAGCGAGAGAGAAGTATAACACATAAGAGAGAGAGAGAGAGAGAGGGGGCATGACAGGGTACTATGATAATTCACAGTGACTACATAATCAGGTAATGAAGGTTTGTTCAGATATTTAACACGACAACACAACGAGGTGTATTTAGTTCAATTTTTATTATTTTTTTGAATTTCTATAACCCTCCTCTATGCAAAGTATGATTCACAATGAGTATTGTTTGATTTTTTTTTTGTTATCGCATTATGTGAATTATGGTGAATATAGATAGATAAAATAATGAAATTATCGATCGATCTTTATTATTAATACCAACAATAAACAAACAAAAGATATCCATATCAGCTATTAAAATATTGTATCAGTGCCAAAGTTATGCAGCAAAATATAAATAATAAAATAAATAGCAAGCCACCGTTGTTGGTTGTGGTTTGGTCAAATAAGGAGAGGGTGGAGAGGGTGCAGCAGCAAAGTATAGGGGGGAAAATGCTGACGACTCGCCATGAACCCGGATGACATCATTCTTTTTTAAGAACAAAGCAGGTTCCTCCACCAATCACTTTCAAAATTGGTTGTCGTTGTCGTCTTTGTTGTTGTTGGTTGGTCGTTTTGTCTTCTTCTTCTTATACTACGATGTGAATCGAGTGTTTTAATTATTGAACTTTAATTAATTCAATTTCGATTATACATAACCTTCGTTAAGTAAACCCAATTCAACTCATATCTATGTCGACACTGAATACATGAAATAATAATACAAAAAAACTACAAATGTAATAAATCTTTATTAGAAACTCAAAAAAACTCAACACATAAGATAAAAAAAGATGAATTCATTTATTTTTATGCAGACATGTCATTCGAAGAAAAAAAAAAAACTAGAATCGCCACACAACTTAACGACAAACGAATGACATTTGTTTGAGAGTAATAAAAAAATATAATACAAAATTAAGTCGCAGTTTTTTTTTTTGTTATCATGTTTCAAGGGGCAACAACGAGGATGTGACACTACTCGTAAAATTGGTTATAAAAAAAAATTGCACCTAATATTCTGGGAAATGCAAAATATTTGTACAACAATGCATTATTGTTGGACGTGGTTGTTGGTGATAAGATTCTAATGTCAAATTGTATATTGTATACACAACTTAACTGCATGACGCAGCAGCCAATGTCAAGTATAGTTACATGTAATTGAAAGATTATGTGAAATTGCTCTCGATATTTTGCACATTCATAATAATAAAATATTATGTAATAGTGTTACTTTTATGAATAAATTAAACGTTTTATAAATCGTTCGGAAGTTATAGATTTTGATTTCTACAAGAGTACGCTACTTATGTCATTTGGATATCGATAAACGACATTATTTGGAAATAGTCGATAACATTATTAAAAATTGAATTGTGAACGAAACTTTTCTCATCATTCTGTTTAAAGCTTAATATAAACAAAGGGAAACGATTCTAGTATTTCAAAAATTAACCTAACGTTTGCTTCCGTTCTGTCAATCAAATAAGTTTATTATTAGGCATGTTCCTTTGATAGTGGTTCTTTTGGTGGTAAGAAGAAATCTAGTACAACAACTTTAAAGAAAAAAACCTAAAAAGCCATTCTTGAGATGTTGTTTTACTACTTTATTCCGGTCATAAAAGTAATTTCACACATGTTAAGTGTTAAAACTCAGCCATCAATGAATAAAGCTTGGATGTTGCAAAAACTATTTTGTAAAACATGCAAAAAAAACTTCATAAAATAATGAACAAACATATTTTTAACACAAATTAAAGAAGCCATCATGACAAAATAAAAAAAAAGTATTTCCAGATGGCAATTTATTTAAAAAATTATTTCACAACGAAACAAAAAACAATATTAGCTCCAGATGTTTAACAAAAATCGGAAAAACATAAAAACAATTTATAAGGTCACATAGATAAATTAAAATGTCATAGATCATTAACAGGTAGACAGGTGTGATGTTAAATGAGAATTTTGTGTTGAAAATATTTTCTTTCATACATTTTCAAATACTCGTAGCATACAAACATAGAGTTGAAATTGAAAACTCAATAAAAATAGAAAACAATGTCATTCTTTTCGGAAAATGTTTATTGTATTTGATGCTTTATTTTTTTTTTAAGTTTAAAAGTAGTTTAATACAAACAAAGGTTGCAACTTGCAACTTCTTGTCCGGATTGCTTTGAAATAACGTAGTGAGAAAACTTATTTTTGTTCAGTTCACTTTTATAAAAACTTTTTCCGTACTCGTGAGAACATGTCTTTTAAATTTAGTAGCTTCATCGTTCATCCTATAATAGGTCTGTTTGGGTACTGCCTAAAACAGAAATATTTCTAAATACAACGATTCCAGAGTAGCCAAACAGGAATTGTTTTAGGCAGTTCCCAAACAGACCTAATGATTCGATGCAATCGCTGGGTTAGTAAAGGTTAATGTCATTTTGACATTTTTGTCAAAAAGTAAAAGATCGAATTGAAATGGGCTTGGTTCGGAAAGTTTGTATTTAAATTTCCAGATAAATAAAAAAAAAATGTAATGTAAAATTTTTTTAGATTCGAATATCTATAAAACCCTAAGAGAAGGGATAACAGTTGAGATTAGAGTGATTTCGAAACGAAGTTTTTTGTCGGTCTCCACCAGGACAACGAAATGCTTGCGAATTTTCAACGGAAATATATTTATGTAGAGTATCAAAAAATGCAAACCAAATAAAAATATACAAAAAATATCTCAGAAGAATATATATAAATGACAAAATGAATAACAAGAAAAAAAATGTAATTTTTCCGCACATAATTAATGTCACAGGCAATTATTTGTGGATGAAAAAGATTTGGAGACTTCTCCAGATAATCTAGTACAATTTTATTAATTTCGCTTAACAGCCAACTGCAGAATGAAATTTTTCGTTTTTGATTTAGTTGTGCTATTTTTGTACTAGACTGAAGTAGGTATTTGATATAATTTATGCTTTGCAAATGAAATAAACAAAATGAGAAGCTATTAAGTTGTAGAAAAAAAAAAAAACACCTAATGTTTTCATAACAGTATCCGCTATGAACAAAGTGCATACCTACTTGTTGAATTCGTTAGCAAATTATAAAAGCCACGTCTGCCAAAAATTCGACTCTGATGCCGCCTACGACTGTAAAAACGGGCACGATGATAGAAAAAAATTGACTGTAGAATCGAAATCCGTCAACAGAACTCGTATAATCGATTAAGTTCTTCAATGGTTTTAATCTTTGCTGCACGTGAATGAAACAATGTTTGTTCCATCCATTCGAAGATATTATAACTGTTGAGGATATTTTTTTATTTAAGTACCTATGCATTGGTGTTTTTGAAGACCCTAAATTTGATTCATAAATGTATACTAAAAATATTCACGTGACTTAATATTAAAAGTATATTTTGCTTTCAACGCAGTTCCTCTAAAATTTATCAAAACTCCTACGCCTAACAAAAGGCCACAGGGAGCAAATATACTACAAAGGAAGTATTTTTTTTTTAAATGATTTCAAAATCTCAGCAGGTGGGTTACCTAAAACGAATTCTGTATAAAACGTGTCTCTATTTTTTTGGAAAAAAAAACTCTCTCAAATAATGTTCAACAATGGATTGAACAGTTTTCTTTTTTTTTTTTTTGCTTTAAAAAATGTTAAACATCTAACAATACCTGAAAAACTACTACAATACAAGATTTTTTTTAAATACCTACTTTTTTTAACCCAAAACAAATTCAATTCAGATAAAAGTAAACAACATTTTTATGCCAAGCTATTTCATCTAATTCAAGTGTTTTATATCTCCAACAAAACTCTAATAAACCCAATGCCCCATGAAATCATATATACACAAAGTATCAGTTAAAGCGCGTCTACTATACACCGTCGTCATGCAAACAGATGTACACGGTACACCGAACTACACCATGACACCTCTCCCAGTCGCCCCCTGTTGGCCCCCAACAGCACCTCTCTCTCAAGTCTTTCAAAGAGAAGTAAAATTAATTAGCAGAAAACAATTTATTCTAAGTCCACGACGAATATTGTTGCCTGGCCTGTTTCCCCTTAAATATCTTCTTGTTTCTTATTTTTTTTTCGTTTTGTTGTGTTTTAATTCTTGTGTCACTATAAACTAAAGGTAATTTATATCTATTTTGTGTTGTTGTACTACTTATTTTGTATCTCTACCCTCTCTCTTTTCCTCTCTAATATGGCCTAATGTAAGAGAGATACATATGTATATAAAGAATATGTATATGCATATATGTACACAAACGGTGCTACATAAAATATAAATAATAAATAAATAAATAAATGATAATTTATGTGATACGTGTAGTTGCTCGTTGTGTATACCTATGTGGCAGTTTTTTTTTTGTATTTTTTTTTTTTTTGTTTTGTGTTCAATTCCAAAATCACTTGATGATGATAAATAAAATGAATACAAAAAAAGAAGAGAAATAGAAGAGAAAAGCGAAGGGGATGACAGTAGAGAAGCAGAAGGCGTCTGAGCAAAAAAAAAAAAAAACGAGATTGCCGTGGACAATCACTAACAATGATCGTCTCAAGCAGGGTGTCCCAATCTCAAGTAGGCCCATCTGACTGTTTTTATGTATTTAAATTCTTAAGACACGAGATTTGTTATCCCATGTTTATCATGAAGCTTAACTGTATTCAATCTCAAAAAACAATTCACGGAAAGAGAAATTAATTATCTAATTTTTCGTAGAGTATGATGAAAGTAATAAGAATAACTGTACAATAACAAATAGTGTCAATTCATCAATGACATACATACGTCATGTCTGAAAAATTAAATGACTATCTGATTTACTGTCAGTTCACTGGCAATTTGCCAAAAATAAAATAAACAAACAAAATAAAATAAACATATCTACAATGAAACCAGAAAGTTCATTCATTTTGGTAGCCATATTTTGCAAAAATGCTTCCAGTACAATATTTATACTAGTAAACGTCAACTGCAACATTTTGACGTTGAAAAGGACTTGCTGGAAAATTTTGTTGCATTACACAACTGTCAAATATATTTGATTATACAGTTTATTGTGAATAGAAACTTAGAAACTGATTATGGCTTCAGTAGCCTGCTCATGAGTAGAAATCTAGTACTATCAACTATAAATTATTTTACTTGAGCAAAAGATCATTTGTAAATTGAAGTACTAGATCTACTAATCATCTACTCATGAGTAGTCTGCCACCTACAGTCACCTAATAATAGCCCTGTTCCTTTGGGAGGTGGTAAAGTACTACTAGTAGTTTACTAGCGATTTTCAATGGAACACACTTTCAACGAATTCAATACAAATCGTATCTACTCGGGAAGAAGAGCATGAGTAGATGATAGTACTAGATTAACCAAAACATCTACTAGTAGTAAACTACCAACTTCAATGGAACAGGGCTAATGGCTGCTTTTTTTGTAGAAGGTAGACTACTCATGAATAATAATCTAGTACTACTACACTACACATCATATCTATTCGACCAGAAGCACACGTGTTAAGTTAAGTGCATTTCGATGCTGTCAAACTTGGAAGCACTGTTCACCTTTTTTTTCTAAAAAAGGTAAAGAAAGCAGACGTAGAATTACTCATTCCCTTATTCACCTTGTTGCATCCATTAAGTTTTGTTAAAAGGTTACAAACAAATAAATTGAATGTCTATAAGCAGTTCTGCTTAACATGACAGAATTTTATCGCGACACTAAATTACCTGCAATCTGTGTATCAGATCTGTTTGTGAAGCTTATAAGCTAATAAAAAAATTGTACTTTATTTTAAAGCCTGCGGTGCTGATGCGAAAGGACTTCAATAATATAGTACAATTTTCAATTTCGCTGTTCGTATAGCGTACTTCAGAGCGAAATGCTTAAAATACTTTGACAGATCTTCATAGGCATGAAGTTAGATGCACTTGAAATGTGTTTTGGGGACTTTTTCACTAATGCACTCCTATATTAATACGATTTCATAACCAATGTCGTAACTATTACAATATCTTCGTGTGACAGTTGTAAAATTCTATTATTTTTTCAAATTACTTTGTCAAACGAAGATTTGGATTACAAATGTAAAAAAAAATTTTAGATTATGACACACCCTATATGATATAAAACGACGCATACATAAATAATAATGTGCCACGATCAAGACCGACCGACATAATATTATAACTAGGTATGTAATGTAGAAGAGAAATTAACTGTTCAGCAGCAATATTTCTTTTTTATACAAGCAATTGATCGAGTACGATGCTATTCGATTTCGTTCCATCACATAATTTACTGTGCAAGGAGGTACTTATAAGCAATAACAACCCATCAACAACAACAATATCATCAAGTGAAATTTTCCCAAAAATAGATTTCACCTACTCTCTGGTGTGATTGTTTTTTGATGCGCAAATAATAATTAAAAATACTTACAAACACTCCTTTAAGTCAATCGCACAATCGCAATTTAAAAAAAAATGGCAATTTTCATTGAACATTCACATACTTTATATACCTATATAATCTAAATGTCCATGAATTTGCATCTACTCGTAAATATACGAATATAAAGAATAGCACAAATAATTATTGTAATTAACAATCATTTTAATATTTTTTTAATATAAAAATCGTTTGCCCTTAATTAGTTTATGACGATGAATCAACTTCATATGAACTGCACTTGAAGTTTTTTTTTTTGCTGTATTTTTTTTGTACGGGACAACCATCACTATCTGAAAATAATGCTTATCAGCGCAATTTCATCGAAACACTCGTAGCAGTGGACAAATTTCAGTTTTTTTGTTGTTTCTTTTCTTTTGTTGTTGCTTCCATTTGCTTGAATCAGTAGTGTATTAGCTTTGCAAAAGGCCTTCTGACATTAAACAAAAAAAGAAAAAAAGGTTGTCATAAAATCCATCTGTCACTTTTTGCTATCAATCATTTGGATTAATGAACAATTCTCCCCGGATAATTTCCTCCAAGAAAGTTAGTTCTTTGATCTCGGTTGTCTATTAAATCATATAAGAACCCCTTTGAATTTTACTAAATTTGATGTAGGTAAGGTAGGACATTCGAAACAAATTGAACTATTTTGTGTAAAGTATAATAAGTGTTAAAACAGAATTGATAAAGTTGTTCCATATCGATTAACTAGTACATTTGACAGTTTCACCAAAAAGAATCAATTTCTTAGTTTTTTTCTATCGTTAGGTTGATAAGTTGGTTTGATGTCGATAAAACGTACGACTGTGAACTACCTTACCGATCCGTATACAATTTATTTTCATTTAAGTTTTTTTTCTTTTTAAATTGATCGAAAATTGTAGTAGAATTTCTAAACCAACTATTTAATTGATTGAGCAGCGAAAATTGTAATAGAATTTCCAGATTCACTAGATAGAATAACAAATATAACTAATTCACTGTAGGTAAGGTAGTGACATAGTGCAACTCTGCAATGATGCAATTTATTCCTTTTCGTTCGATATTGTTTAAATCTCGCATTTTTTTTGTTGACCTATTCCGGCACTGTTAAGTTTTATCAGATTTATATATATTTTTTAATACATACATGCCTACCCACTCCCTCTACCTTATATGCTTATAGATTAGTGTGGTATGTGTTTGTGTTTACATAATGCACTTGATTGTATCTCTGAGATGATAGGTTGCCATAATATCGTCGAAAAAATACAATCGTGTCAAGGGTATTTAATAAATTGGTTATTTTTTTTGTTTGTTTAAACTGACCAATTAAATGCATTTAAACAAAAACAGAAGACTAATCTTATCTTTAAGTAGACATGACTATTCTAAAAAAAGTAATAAATTGTCAAACAAAAAAAAATTCTTAACTTCAACAGCCCTCTCCAAATAAACATTGTGAATTACAATTTCAAGACTTTTTCTGAAAGATACACAACTATATAAACAAATAACACTCCCCATCTTGTATATGTCTATTACATCATGTCATTGTTTATTTGAAATCAATTTCTTTCTTTTTCGTTGTTTTTGTTGTTGTTATTGGATTCCGTCGTTTTGCAGACTGTACCTCTATAGACCAGGCCAAGCAGAAAGAGTGCGTGTATATTTATAGAGTAACACCAGAGTTCTCGACTTTTATTTTTCGTTATCTTTTTTAGAGCACTAACAACAAAAAAAAAGGCAATTATTCTGTGACTCTGTGTTTAATGTTTTTTGTTTCGAGAGGTTTTTTTTATTATACCTAGTTTGAATAATAATAATAAATTATTATTAAAGAATTTATTGATATGGGAAGGTAATACGTGTCTTTTGAATAATAATTGTTTTTTAGGAGGAATATAATTGTTATCTAATAGAAACAAATAAATTAAAAGTCATCAAGTATTTTATTGCAAAAATGCTATTTTGGGAAGAATTTTTTTTTAGTAAGTACGAACCTAAGCACATCTGGAAAAAGGTCAATCTTTTTCATTTTACACTGGAAATCATTTGATTAGACGCAACGACTAATAAAATCATGAATCTTCTATTGACAATCGCATTGCAAACATTGCGTAAAATGTACGGACATTAGCTCTGTTACATTGGAGGTGGTAGTTTACTCATGAGTCATGAGTAGATCTAGTATCTACTACGATTAATTCATGATCTTCTGTCCGAGGAGATAGGAATGTGTACCTAGTTGTTGTACTAGATTTCTACTCATGATTAGTCTACCACCTCAAATGGAACAGGGCTATTATGTGCTTGTCACTTTTGACAAACAGGTCAAACTGTCATTTTTATTCTTGCCAGATTTACACTACCTTGCCGACACAAAACAAATATGGGTACAATATGCATTTGACATATCGCAAAGAAAAGCTGAACTGCCTAATGCGGTTGTACTACTTTGCATTACAAATAAATATAATTCATACCAAGAGGGGATGCTTTGCAAAAAAAGTAGTGTGGCGAGCTTTTAAAAAAACAGTGATGCATACTTAAAGTAAATTCAACTCCTTTAAAAAAAAAAAGTTTTGAATGCACTCACAATTACCTACTTAAATGCACTTGGCAATGGACACTTTAAGAGTGACAAAAAGTCATAAATTTTTTTATTTTTGACACTTTATTTTTACCCTGCCATTTTTCTTAAAAAATGACAAGCCGTCTTAAAAGAATGAACATGCTCATTTTTTGGCTTTATAATGACAAGAACAAACAATTGACAGATGTGTGACAGATTAAATGGCAAGTTGTCAGTCGTATAAATCCGGCATTACTTTTCGTTCATTTTTGTAATTAGCTTCCGTTTTGTTTTGACAGTTTTGGTTAGGCCTTAAATCTGAACATTCAGACAACATATTTGAATTCGTTCAATGGATGCATTCGAAGCCTTTTAAAAAGGAAAAAAAATGAGAGATTTACAGCGGTATTTATTAGATTTGCTTAAATTGGTTCTCAGAGGTTGTTTAGTTAAGCTTGCTTAAATACTCAATTCGCCTTTAAGCAACGTTGCTTAAATTTGTATTTATAATCGAATTTCCAGAGATGAATAACTAAACGATAGTTGTTTCAAAAAATGAAGGGGAATTGACTAATCTAGTACAAAATACTATTACATTTTAGAAACATAACGTGGTTTTCGACAACTTGAGGGTATGTATTTTTGTAATCAAAAATTCTTAACCTTGACTGCGCAAAAAAAAACATTGACGATGAGTTTGATTTCGTCGGGTTCCTTAATAAAATGCACAGAGCAAAGCCAGAGAGCATTGATTTTTTTTATTTATATTAACCATTTTAATTTTTTTTTTAACATTCTTTAATACTTTGATTTGAATTTAAAATTCAAGCTCCTTTTAGGGAATAATTTGATTTCAAACCAAAATGAAGTCTTCACCCTACACCCTAGATAAATTAATAACATGATACTGAGCTCACGATCTTAGGAATAATTCATATGTGGTCAAATCAATAAGCAATCGTTAAGCAACGTTGCTTGAATGTGTAAATTCTTTATAAATACACATTTTGTACTTAAAAGCTATTTAGAGGTTGTTTAACGTTAAACTGCCTTTAAGATTCTTTTATAAATATGGCTGTTAATTTTTTTAAACCAAGATAACTGAATTATAGATTTTTTTTTTGTTGAATAGGTTTGGTCTTCGGTGTGAGCTAACCAATAGTACTGTAGTGTACTTGATGTACATAAATATGAAGATTAAATACCCTTATATCTATTTTCACATCATAGATTTGATGTATAGTATATCCATTAAGTTGCAGTAAATAATAAAACAAGAAGAATGAAAAAAAAAAAAACATCAAATGCAAAAAAAAGCAATTAAAATCAAAAAATGAAAAAAGAATCTCACATTTGCCTAGCAGAGCATAGCAAACAACAAAAACAACAACATCAATTCAACAACAACTATAGCGAAAAAAAAACGACCAAAAGAAGTACTTTTATTCACGAAGGCGATAAAAAAAAATATTATTGAGAAAAAGTGCTGCCAGATGAACCGAGATATGTAAATTTATTTGCTGCTTTACACATCGTTGCCGGTGGCCTAGATTAATTACAAAAAAAAAATTGCAAAAGTATTTTAAATTATTATTATGTATTTGTAGATATATGTGGACTTTTGCAGGTTTATTTATATATATATTTTTTTTTTCTGTATAAGGAAGTAATCATGGAAAATATAAACATAAATTTTGTTGATGCAATCAACAACAACAAAAAAATGTATTTATTTTGATAAATCAGTAAAAATCAGTCTGTGCCGAAATAAAATAGTCATGAAGAAAAAATATAAGCATTATATAATAACCTTCTGATGGTTAATTATCTTAAATCTGATTTTTGTTTTTATTTCTCTTCAATAGAATGTAATTTTTTTCCCAAATAGGAAAATAACCATTTATAAAAATAAACAAATAAACATACCTACAAATAAAATAATGAAAACAATTTATTTTTTCAAAAGATTTAAAGTAAGATGTTCCCTATTTGTTACAAGCGCGATGATGCGAGGAACTCTCGCATGTATTCCACCTAAACAGGGCTATCATAATAAACTTTAAAAAAAGAATATGAGTGTATTCAAGGTGAAGTGCTGCGTTCAGCGACGCATGCATTTTTCACTGCATATTGCGTTCATCCGAAACTTCATGCATGGCCTGCGCACCCCAACCAACAATTAAGTTGCTCTAATTCGAGTGCATAGTGTTATATGGGAAGCAACTTATGTTGTTGGCAACTTTCGCATATAAAACCAATTCGAAATCAAACGGATACAACATAGGGTTATTGGCTTTTTGACAGTTAATTGTTTCATATGGTATTGTTTTAGAAAGTTTAAGTTCTCTTGCACATTGCACTTTGCACATAACATTTTTTTGACAGTTAACTGCTCGAATTTTTAATAAGTTCCATTTAGTAGATTAATGCAATGCAACTGTAGTTCTATTTCAGCACTGCCCAGAATAGAAATATTTCTACTTTTAACATTTTTAATCCAATTCCTGTTTGGTTACTCAAAAACTGTGTAGTTTTTCACAAAAGAGAGCGATTGCGAGATATATAGTTTTTTTTTCTTACGAATTTTAGATCAACAAAATTCTTCGAATACAAGAACAAAAAAGTAAAACCATTTGTTTATATTGAAAAAGTAGTCATTTTTGTCTTCAAATCGTTTCGAGAACTTTTGTACTATTTTTCTCTTCTATGAGATGATTTCACTCCACTCTAAAATTTATAAGATTTTATATTTTTGTCCAAAAAGTACTTAAACAGATCTTCTTTTAAGTTTTAGTTTGACATTTCAAGATTTAATGGTCGCGTTCAATGCAAGAAACTTCAACCTCAGAATGTTTATGATGATTTGAATGAATTTATAAAAAAAATTCATTTTCTGGAAAATTTTGTGAAATGAAATTATGTTCTTGCAATGAGAATTAAATGAGTAAATTATGTAGTGCAGTTTTTTGTATTTTTAGTAATTTAATTTTTCCATCTCTGAATTTCAATGCAACATGTCAATCATTTTCTGGTTGTTTTCAGCAGCCCCTTGTTTTTGCGGAAAAAACTTACAACTGTCATCTGTTGATCACAGATATTTGTTTTCAAGAAAAAAATTTTTTTCTTCACCACTTATTTTTTTTATCAAAAAGAACTGTATACTAGGCTAAAAGGTGAAATAAAAACAGAAGCAAATAAAATAATTTAAGGCCTGATTTTTTTTTTATGTGGTAGACTAAACCGGTCTAGTACATTAACAGATTGGATGGATGGTTTTTAATAATACGAACTTTCAACGAAATCAATGCAATTCTAATCTGCTAGAGGAGATTGACTAGATGTGGTAGTAAAAGTACTAGATCTTCTATTCATGAGTAATTTACCACCTTCAATTCTGAGTTTAGATCGATTGCAATTCCAGTTCCAGAAAAGTTAAAAACAAATGGGCACGTTCAAACACCTATCGGATAGGCTATCTGGGATACCCGTATCTGGAATATCTCTTTGAACGAAAAGCTATCCAGATAGCTTGCCAAAGCAGCTACTAAAAAAATATGTAAATATTAAAAAGAGGAAACTGTTGCTTTAAGCAAATTACATTTTTTTTTATTGTTGAATAGTACCTGCACAATCGCTTTAACTTTATTCTTGCAATTTTTTTTTTTATTTTCAAGCTGAATAGTCGCCCGAAAAGTAATCAAAATAAAAAAAGGCCAAACGTTTATCAGCTGATCACTCGGATACCTGAGGTATACCAGAAATTCTCGGATACCTTCAGATTATTTTTTGACAGAAAATGGTTCGTTTCCTTGCTAATTTTTAACATTGTTTACAACAACAAAAAGCTATCCGATAGCTTTATGTTAGCTCTTTGAACGTGTCCAATGTCATTTTCTCAGCTGTCTATTTGACAATAAAAGGAGTAGATTTAGAAGCAACGCGGTAAGTATTAGAAGATTTTTAAGACTTTGGTTAGATTTTATTTATTTTCAAATTCATTAAAAAAATGGGCGTGTTCCACTTCGTGTAATAATCCATTTTACTTATTTCCGAGGATGAAATCCGAAGGAAAAAGTGAATGGTAGTATTGAAGTTTACAAAGTTTATTTATTTACTTTACATTGAGTTTTCTAAATCTTCATGTAAATTGTTTCCTTTAGTTGCATACTAAAGGCTTTAACTGAACAACTTAAATCCCAAAGGACCAAAGTATAGCAAAAATAGCTTTAATTAAAATAAGAGATATACCTAACCTTTCCTACTTCAATATTCAAATTGATAATGAAAAGTTATCAACACTTGCATATATAGTAGAAATAACTCGTTTAGTTCAAATTAAACCAAAAACACTTAATTATTGTAAAAGGAATTGCATTAGAAATATCATTTATATTGAATCACTTTTATGAATTACATATAGGTATTATGTCTATGTCTAAACATTATACAACATACATTCTATACATTATCAATAGGAAAAAAGAAAATAAAAAAACCCTTTTTGCTCTGGATATGATGTAACTCCTACAATGTCCTGTGTAAATAACAAAATCAATTTCAGCAACTGGAACTATTATACGGAAATCACATTAACGATTTAAGGAGCGCGAGGACAAGGAAAAAGAGGGACACATAAAGCAGGCATGTGCTGTTTCTATTTTTCTTCAAAGCAAAGCAAAAGTATGAAAATGGTATTCAATTTTGTTTTGTTTTTTTTTTTTTTTTTATTTTCATTTCTTTCCTTTTCATTCATTTTCATTTATATTTTTTTTTCTTGCTGTGAAATTTAATAACATGAACTCTTATATCAGTTCCGTTCAACTTGTGTGTGTATCGATTTTTGTTAAAGGAAGTTCATGTTTGGCAAGAAATCGATAGAAGAGAAGAACGCACATGCGGAGCGGAAGGATGTTTGTTCTAAGTAGAGTTTTGCAAAAGTTCTTCTCGTTTTGGTTTTTTTTTTTTTTTTTTTTTGGGGGTATTTGCAGGGTTGCATATAGGGTTTTGCTCCTTCTTCATTGTTTTTTTTCTTATAACTTTTTTTTTATTATGTCTTGGTCACAGGTCTACCAATTTGATATCTGAAACTGTTTATATGCAGGAGGTAAAGTTGAAAAGTTTTTGATCTAGGCCAAGAGACAGTTTTTTTTTTTTTTTAACAAGGATTTTTTAAGAGAATGCATTGTATAAAATGATTTTGTTTCTTTTTTGGTGCAAATGGCCATCTTTTGCGGGAGTTATTACATATAGTCATGTCTTTTGAAATAAATAAAATAGAGAAATGTTAGTTTTTAAGACCTCTCAGCGGATGATTGGTTAACATTTCTGATCCATTAAAGTAAGAATACTTGTTTTGTGGCAGATAAAGTACTTACTAGAGAAATCTATTACATTCAAATGTCAATCTTTATAAATAAAAATGTTATGCAACATTTAATAAACTCATTTTACGCTAAAACGCGTTTAAGGATTGACATGTGAATGTAATAGATGTCTCTAGAAAGGATGCAAAAAATGTTACTTTTAAACACCTCTCAGCGGGTGATTGTTTAACATTTCTGTTCCATTTAAGTTACAATGTTTTTGTGTGAAAAAGTAAATTACATTCATATGTCAACTTAATGCATTTATTACATAACGTTGTATAACTTTCATAAATAATATTTTTGTGTTTAGAGGCATTATAATTTTATACACTTTCTATTATGTGTTTATAAATAAAACTGTCAATATTTTGACATTTGACTGAGTGACAAAATCAGCTTTTAAAAACCGATACCATTTAGTTTTTGTACACATCTGACAATAAGATAAAACAAATTAAAAACCTAAATACCGTTAAAACACTTGTGTAAGTTTGTATTAAACTCATTTAATGCCATCAAAGGTGTATAGCCTCCATTTTAATGAACCAAGTTTATTGGTGGTGTTTATGTACTTATTATTTACTCAGCCTACTTATGTTAAAGTTTAATAAAAAAGAAAAAAAAAATTCAAACATTTGAGAATTCTATACGTACATAGGTACATTCAAGTCCATGACACACAGTTCGCTATCTATACTTCAAAGACAACATATAGATACGTTGAGTCAATTTTCTTTGCTGAACCCTATTTTTGTTAGGTTATAAATTTTACTCCCTTACTCACATCTAAAAGCCAAAAATAACACAAAAAAAAAAGGTTATTACAAGTAGCTTAAGTTTTGTATATGGCATTTTTGTTATCGTTAAAGAGAGAAAAAATACGATTTTATCTTTACAACATTGTTTTATAGCAACGACTTTTGTTTTATGGTTATTTGGTGCGATATTTAATGGTGTGGCGAGTGAGCAAATTGAGGCATTTTTTTGGATTTTACCTGAAGAAAATAAAATTTCAGGATGACATTTTGTAATCAGGTTTTACATACATATATAAAAATATATGAAGGATTATATGTAGGTGTGTATACAAATAAATGTATATATATATTTGCATCACTCACACACAATAATCTTTTGTAATTAACAAAATCAATGACATAAAAGGAAATATAACACAAAGTGTAACAACAATAACTATACCAAAACTGCACACGAAACTTGTGCGCGGTACCGAAACTAATCGGCCATTTCCAATGCAGATTCTCTCTCGCTCTCGAAAATCCAAAATTTAAGCCACAAAACCCAGGAACCCAGAACCACCATAGTACCCATCACCCAACACCCCAACCGGCACCATCACCAGCAGTACCAGCCCTAGTGTATAGACCCAGCCACCATCATCGTAGTCGTCGTCTTCTCATCTCATCACAATAATACTCCAGAGTACCCTAGCATCACATCACATACATAAACGCAGTAGAAACATACAAAACAAACGGCCGCCAATATATTAACAAAGAGGTTGGGGTTGGTTGTTGGATGGGTGATGTTGATGGGGGCTGTGGGGGTGGTAAGAGTAAGTGTAAAGGGGTGAGAGAATGGGGGTTGATGTGGCTGTTGATGCTGCTGGCTGGTATAGTAGTTGCTCTCGATCATGGTGGCTGAGTTCGGTAAATTGGTGTGGGTTGCAAAAAGGAGAGACACAAAAGCCACCACCACCACCGCTCAGCTGCACCCCCACTTTAAAATTCAAGAAAATACAGGGACGTTGAATGGATTTTGAATAACATAATAGGCCCAAATGTAAAGTTCTTTTAAATTAATTTACATAGAAATGTCATATCTTAACTGTTAATGACGAAATAGAAAATGAAGAGTAAATAGTATGATTCTAATCTGAAGCGGAATATCTTTTGTTTTTTGTTTTCTATTGATTCAACACCCTAATGTTTAATTTTCTATTTGGTTAATAAACTGTCAAAATGATGTAAAGGTGATTGGTTCCTTTGGAGGTGGTAGACTAATCATGAGTAGAAATCTAGTACAACAACTAGGTACATATTTCCAATTTGACAGTTTTTTTTATCAAATCATTCGATTTGTACTACTTTTTTGTCAAACTGAGGTGCAATTAAAAAAATAGTAAAAAAAAATAGGCAGCTTCTATCAAATCAAACAAACTCGTTGTTGAAAAATTTGGACCTGCAAGTAAATTTGCCTTCCGAGTTGTTGAACAATTTCGCTTCTTTTACAGGATTTTTCAATTGTGTAAAATGTATCGCAAAACAACATGTCACGTGCGATTTTGTGATTTTGCTTTTTGGTTGGTCTTAAAAATAAATCAATGTCACACAATAAGGCACATTCAAATTCTGACATTACTTTTTTGTCATCCAGTTTCGGAAAATATCGCATTATCTGAACGCACTCATAAAACTTTTGCCAAATAAACAATTCAAAGAGAAACAGAATTGCAAAACCATAGATGAACTATTAACAAAACCCAATACCTAGAAGTTGGCGGGTTCACAAACGTAGTAAGACGTAGACTAAAAATCTATTACTTAATAGACATGTGTGTTGAACAACTATGCGGAACAGAAAATTGAGGTTTTTCTGTTCTAGTAGTTCATTGACGCTGTCTGGAACAGTTACGAACAGAATTTTCTGTTCTTGCTTTTTAGTCAGAACAGCTTAAAACAAAATTCGTGAGAACTGTCAAATGTATTTGTTGTTTTCTTTTTTTTCTGACGTTTCTCACGAAACTTTTCTGTCCTGTCGTTTTTTGTTTTAGCTATTGCCTCGTTGAACAGAGCTAATGCTTCTTGTACGTTGCCAGTCCAATCAGATTTTCCATTAAACTGTAAATTATATGTTTTGAAAAAAAAAAAAAAAAAATTTCACATTCTTCTTGTTTTAAATAGACGCGTCCCACAAAGAGAGATCTAAGAGAGAGATTTTTTTTAAGTGAGACACAAAATCTCCGCTGATTGGTGGTATGCAAAAATAAAAGTGGCGAAAACCTAAATATTTTAATAATAATTTGGAGAATATGTTCTTTTTTGGGGATTGCTTCACTATATAAGAAGGTACATAATTTAAAAATTATTTTTTTTCGCAATTGAATATTTGAAAAAAAAAGTTGCAGTTGTGCGATGACATACTAAAGTGAATTCAAGTGAAGACTTGTTGTACAAAGTTATTTTGGTCTCTTTCATAATGGGATTGAGTCCTCGAGATATTTTTTTTTTGTGGGACGCGCTTAATGTTAATCTACTCAGATGACATGTTTTGCCTTAAAAAATTCCACCACGTTTTAGTGTTTGAAGTTATGAAATTCAGTTATTAGTTCTGTTTGATAGCTGCTGTTAACACAAATCACATGTAAAAGTACTGAGATCATTTGCCGCCACAAAATATACAGTACAATGAATTTTGCATTTCCTTTTTATTTTGACATGTTTGTGTAATAATGGAGACATTTTTGATGAAATCGCGAAGATGTTTCCAATTTATGTCAACTGTCAAAAAAACTTTTTTTTTTTTTTCTAATGTAAATATAGACAGATGATGATCATGACTTCGAATAAGAACTGATATTTGAATTCTGAACTTTAACCGCTGGACTTAAGTCGTTTTTTAAATGACTGATTCGATTGGAGTCGAAGCAAAGCAATACTTTGAATATAAGGTCAGTAGTTGCATCTGTCAAAAGTATATACAAAATGGGCCTACCTTTAAAGTTTGCAAATTAAGTACGTTCCTGCAAATATACACAACAAGCGAGACTGTCCGTCGTCAACGTCATACCAGGCCGCTAACATTAACGTCGACGACGACACGACGAAGGACGCGACGTGGTACACTATGGAACCGAATCAGTTAAAGTACAAGCGAAATATAAAATACGTGTGTTGTAGAGCTAGGCTATACAAGTATTATATACCTACATACAAAATATATATGTATGAATGTATATATAAATATAATAAGTACACGTACGCCTTGGTTTGAACCATAGAGTATAGAGAATCAGCAGCAGCAGCAGTAGAAGCGTGGGTACACAAAAGAAAAGAAATCATGTGGAAGGGGTGAATTTCCGCCGCTCGCTGCTCTCTAGAGAGATAACATGATATGGTAATGCAGGCAGGGTGGTGGTGGTGGTAAAACTGGGTTTGTGGGGGTGGTGGGTGATGATGAGAATATGGTGGTTGGGAATACTCTACTCTACTTTGAAAAGGAATGAGTTAGGGTGGCCTCTCTATACTGTACTGATGGCAGCTAGAGAATGGTGGTGGACAAATGAGTTGAGCGATGGGGCTGAAAAGGGATGCTTGTGTCTTTAAAAAAAAAAATGAAAAGTAAAGTAAAATAAAATTTCTTCTCCTTTTTCTATGGAATATTTCACTGTTTGGATGTTGTTTGGATTTGAATTGGGAGATTGGGGTGTTTTATATTTTTTCTTCTTTATATTTTTTTTTTCTTTTTCTGCCATCATCATCTTTTCTATTTGGCCTCTGTATAGTTGGTTTAGTGGGATGGTGGTTGGTTTTTTTTTTTTGTTAAAAATCTTTAAGCCACTGAAGCAAGTAATGGATAGCGGGGGAGAAAATTCTAGCAAAACTCACCAAGCGCATGTATGTTGTATAGATTTGTTGTATAGTGTGTTTGGTTTGGTTGGACTTTCGGGGGTCGACATCATCGCCATGCCAAACAAACATACATATGAGAGTGTGGAAATTATGTAATCATCAATGTGAATGGTGGCGCGGCTTGGTTAAAATTATATACATGTACCTACAATTCTACATATAAGTACATATATATTTTAGTGTTGTTGTTGTTGGGAACAAAAAAAAATCTATTCATAATAATTTTAATTTGCTCGAGATAGGTGACTTTTTTTGTTTTTTTTTTTTATTATTATTATTTTTTCTGTTATTAATAACATGTCAGATAAGATGTTTGGGGTTTGTAATGAAATTTATTTTAATTGGTATTGCCTGAAGCTCATGTAATCAGTTGTATACCGATAAATATCATGCGGCTATGTAGCTGAAAAATGTAATTATATATATTGTTTAATCAATCAAATCTGTCAAAAACGGTAGACAAATTGTACATAAACACAAAAACTAAATACCTTACATAAGCCTAATGTTGGTACAATTATGTAAATAGAGTAAAACCTTCTTGGAAATTGGGTTTCTTTGAAGAAATTTTTATGTGTTTGTGTTGTTTCTAGGAGATTACACAGAAAATTGGTTAGGTAGGTATCTAGAAAATTTCAATAAAAAATTACGATATTCCTGGAAGAAACATACTTTTAAAATTAAGGCAGGGTTGCCAAATGTATAAGAGGTTTTAAATTGCGTTTAGATAGCTTAATGAAATGATAAATTGAATTAAGAATTCATTTACAGTAAATTAGAAGTAGATCATTGGAGTTTGATAGAGTTAATGGAAATTCTAGGAAAACAATAGAAAAGCAAAATCAATTTTGTATGTAGGTATATATTTAAATAAAAAAAATTTTAGTTATTATTTTATATTTGCATACTTTTTTTTCATAGAAGAAAGAAGAAGAAGAAAATATTAAACAAAAAATAGTTTAGCTTCCAGACAAAAAGTCTCCCTGTATCGTTTTATTTTCGTTGAATACATTTTTAAAATTTTCTAGAAGGACGATGCTACACGTGATCCGAGGACTTTTAATTTAAAGGTTAAGAATTAATTCATATTTGACTAAAGATATATGGGGAAGAATTTTCCGCAAAATATGCATACAAATAAGAAATGTATACATTTCATTTGGCTTTAAGAATTTGTTACGCAAATCTTATTTCAATAGAAATTCAGTTTTATATTGGACGCAATTCTTACATATGAAGGTAGAAGCATTTTGCTTTGATACAGTTGAAAAAACTGATTTCCTGACAGCAAAATCACTGTTAAGAACTGTTCTAATAGTGTGACAGAGAAGCGTAGGTCTAGTGATGAAATCAATCCAGTGACTAAGAATTAAAAAAAAAATACTTTAAAAGTTTGGTAAATGTGCCCCTCTTGACATACATATATGTAAGTCGAATAAGTAAGTGCGACAGTGAAAAAATACAAGAACTAAAAAGCAGTTGATGCAGACTCTCTTAGTTATGGAAAAAGATAGAAACATTATCGACAGCTATATCTTCAAGGTAGTAAAGGACTTCGTCTACACCTAGGCTCCGCTATAAATACAGACAACAACACCAACCGCTACTATTTTGGCTTTAGAAGAAAACTGATAAGCAAAGTCTCTTTTGAGCATCTTAACTGTCCTTATGTTTTTTTTTTACCAGTTATTTTCTAAAATTTCTAATATTACATTTATTAGCGCCTAACAGTCGATGTGCTGGCCGTCATCCCAACTTTTTCTTCAATTTTTCTCGTGGATTGAGCTGAATTCGACGCGTTTCTTATAACTTTTCTTTTTTCCTAATGTGTTAAAGCTTCTATTATTCCTCCCTTGAAGTTTTTACTGTAGGAGGCACTGTTTTTTAAATCATTCTTTTCGAAATGGTCAATTTGCCCTATTTTGCTGCTTATGGAAAAACCTTTTGCTTTCGCACTTTGAACTTTTTTTACTCATTTTGATTGAAAATCACTAAAATATACAGTTGTGTTCATAATAATAGCAGTGCTCCCCAAATAAAACAAAAAGGCTAATATTTTCAACAATAACGAAGAAAAAAATAACAAAAATAATAAAAAATTATTAAAATTATTTTTATTTTAAGTGGAGTGATTGAATATAATCCAATATAAGTTCAAGTGACCTCAACTCCAAAAATGTATAAAGCGAAACGCTTTATACATTTTTGGAGTTGAGGTCACTTGAACTTATATTGGATAATATTTTCAACGTTATAATATTTTTCACAAAACTTCAAATAGCAAATTAAAGTATTTTATTAATATTACCAGAAAAAATTAAAATTGATTTTTTACCGTTGCTTTTGTCACGGATACATCCATTTTAAAAATTTGTGGTTGTTCACAAAAATAGCAGTGTATAGCATTTTACTGCAACTATAAGGCAAAAAAGTAAGAAAACTATTAAAAGTTGTATGAAAGTGTGTTAATTATTAAAGATTACCATTAATACTTTGTGGATTAAAGATTATTTTAATTACTGGAATGCATCTTCGGAGCATAGAGTCCATTTAAATTTGACACTTCTCGACTGGTATTGAAATCCACGAATCTCGCACTACCTGCCACAAATCTTTCGAATTTTTTAGTTTCACCTCATGGACCTCATCTTTTACATTCCCCCATAAGTTTTCAAAGGGTTTAGGGTCGGGGGATTGTGCGGGCAACTTCCTAGCGCATACCTTTTTCTTCTTAAACCATCATTTTGACGCTTTCGAAGTACGCTTTGGACCATTATCTTGTCGTATACCCAAACCAAAGGCATATCCTCTTTAGCATAGGGTAACATAACCTCCTCGAGAATTTTTACGTACTCCAGAATACCCTTGATGGGCCCTGATGGGATTAATAGGCCCAACACCGTTGTATGAAAAGCATCAGTTTCGCTCTGACATGCTTCACCGTTTTCACGGTGTATCGTGGATCGTTTGATGCATTTTTTGGTCTTCTCACATACTCCCGACGACGACATTCTTCAATGTTTTCTCCAGCAAAATAAGTCAAAGCATCATCAGCAAACAAGGCAATTTCACAGTATTTTAAAACACCAACAATGTCTTTTATGTAGATTATAAACATGAGAGTCCCCAATACAAACTCTTGAGGAATTCCCTGGTCAACATAATTTGTTTTAAAAAAATGTCCATTTACTTTCAATTTCTGAATTATATTTTCGAGGAAAGTCTTAAACCAGTTCAATATTTTTAATTTCATATTTTTTTCAATTCACGCCAATTACATATTATTTTATTATTTTCAAAGTAGTTTTCAACTTGTCAAGGTGACGAATCAATAAGCGAATCAGTTATTTTTTAACAGATGATATCGTCATCATAAGAAAAGATCCTACATCCTTATAACGAGCACTTGATGTTCTGGAGGCAAATCGAAGCCACCATAAGAAGTACGAAAAAGACAGAATATATAGGTATTCGTTTTTTGTTTAACATAAGTGAGGTAGTGATTCCAAAGTTCGAAAAGTTCGAATATTTTCAATCTATGAACAATAGTGAACCATCTTGTGATGACGATATTTAGACCTTATTTCAAAGAAAACCTCTACACTGCACAATTGCGAAGTAGAGATCCAGGATCAAACAAATGCAACGTAATTATGCATTTAGTTGCTCTCAGACTTCAAAACCTTAATACTCTTTGATGTTTTGTGAACGCCACAGGTAGAGCCTTGGGGTATAAACGTGAAATGGAAGTGTGGTCCCTGTCGAAATCATGACAATCGTCAGGAAAACAAGAACTTGAAATAATTTTTTAAAAAAATTGGATATATCTACTATGTATGTATAAACGATAAGCAAATATACATATTTTATGAAAGCTTATTGCAACTTATATTCTCATTGTTAATCCAGGCAGATGTTGTCATGTCAAAAATCATAATAATAAATTCAATAAAAATCTATCTAATCTAAAAAAATAAATCTAGTGATTATTTTGCATTATTTATTGGAATGCTATGTATTTTATTTTTTACACACAAGTTTTTGAATATGCATTATCCAAAAATATATTCCTAATTCCAATGCCAAACAAAAATACCATTTGTCTAGGTTAGACGAACAAGTTAGATAAACTAAATGCATACACTTCGCTAATTTTCAACCAAAAAATTTATGAAACAGATAACCCTATAGAAGTAACTTTTTGTCAATTCACTGAGCGTTCGAAAGCCATTAACAAACTCTCTACAACACCCTACGGGGATAGTAATAATGGAATGTTCAACAAAAAAAAAATATATAGTCTTTCTTCCACACAGGAAAAAACCACCACCCTTTTTTTTCATTTTATCCAGAGGTTTGCTCCGACACACAGGACCAAATACAAAACACTGAACAAAAATATATACATATATAAAAAAAAGCAACGACAAGGAATTTAAAATTGAGTTGGGGGATGGAGGAAGTGATGGTACGTGGGTGGTTCGAATAGAATTCTAGTCAGATTCATCCCTTGTTAGAGCTTCGAAATATATGAAATAAGTGAGAAGGTGGAGTAGGTAAGATGAAAAAAAAAATGAAAAAAACAACTTCAATTTCTATTTTAATTTTGAATGTAAAAAATGTATAAAACAAAAATATTGTTAACATGATCAAATGGATGAATTTCAATATGGATTTTTTTTTTAAATAAAAAAGAGGTTTAAACCACAACTCCAATCTCAAACCTCTATTAGGTAAACCAAAATTTAATTTATGCCCATATTTATGTGGTAAGTGCTAACAATAAAATCCGATACGTCAATTTTGTAGAACAACATTTTTAATGTATAGGTTCATTTCGACAGGGCTAAAAAAACGTTGTGGTTTGAGGAAATAATTCCTTCACTATAAGTTTACGCAGAATAAGAGCATAAATCTAGTACTAAATATTTCCTTGGGCGCTTTTAGTAATTATTTATTTAAAATTAGCAATTATTGCATTCATTTTCACTGCAGTAAATAGTAATTCAATTTTATAGAACGCTTAAAAAAAGATTTCCTTGACTAATAGTAATAGTTCCAAGGAATTTTGTATTTTTCTAAATTGAAAGAAATGTTGAACAAGACATTTTAGTTGAATCGAATTGGAATAGTGATTTCTTGATTGTTTTTTGTTTTACCAGCTGGAGCAGAATCTTGCTAGAATGTTAATTTCTCGTTTGCAAACACTGTTTGGTTAAAAGGCTTAGCAACGCTCTCCAAAACAGTGGTTTAGTAGTAAATTTTGCCGCAGTCTTGACTCTTTTTCACAAAAATGGAGCCAAAATGGCAGATTTAGTAACAAATTTAGTGATAACGTCTAGTTTTAAAAATCAGTAAAAATATGGAAGTTTTGTCATGCAGCCGGTTTGAAGTTAAGGAGCATTCATCGCTTCTAACGTTTGCGACAGGGTTGGAAAAAAATTTCTAAGCTTTAATCCAGAAGATCTCTAAATTGTGAAAGAGATGTTACTAACTTCAATTTGACTGCATTATCATCTTTTAGGTCGATGAGATGTGGTGGCGGATGTGGTTTTCATTACTTATGAGTCATCTTTCACTTACAATTTAAAATTTTCTTTAGATCTATGATAGCGTTGCTGTGGTCTCCCGAACTACATATATGTAAATTGTGGCTCGTTTTTTTTTCAATTTACACACTTACACACTAAAAAATGTGTAATAAATGTGCCACTGACTTATTTATCAAAATTTTAAATTTTGGACTGTTATATTCAAATTGGATAACTCAAAATGGCATAAATTTTTTATTTATTCAAATTTTGAACTTTTGTATTCGGTCAAAATTCCCGAAAAAAATTCCTTCAAAAAGCGTTTTTAAGGCTTCGTTAAAAAAAACTATTTAAGTTTTTGGTTAAAAAAAATATTAACGCATTCTTTTTTATTTGATAAAAAGCCGTAAATGGTATCTATGTACACACTACTTTTGGGCATCAAGATTTAGGATTGAAAACAGGTGTTTTCTTTTTGTACATTCAGAATCAAACCCAACGTGCAAAGTATGTTTTCGCATGGAAACGAGCTAATGCAAGAATTAAAGTGGCACATCTACTCATATCAGCGTTTTACGTTTTGTGCGATTGTCGATTCACTTCTGATGTATGTCAATCTTCTATTTAAAAGAACAAAGTACCTAATATTTACATATCGTCGGTTTCATAAGAAAACCTTGCAACTCCACTTTTTTTCAAAAATGACTTTTGAATGACATTCTTTAGAAAATATGTCAGCGGAGGAACCCAGAAAATTTGGGGTCATTCCGAAAACTCTAAATAGACTTAAATTCAAATTTTGCACAGCGCGTTTCTTCCCAACTACTCTGTTGTTTGTTTACTCTTTCGTCTCTCATGTAAAATTTTGATTTTGGGAATTACGAGGATTTCTCATGAGACCAACAATATGTACATCTGCCCAAATAAATTCCTAAAACAAAATTTGTGTGAGTACCGCTCGCTTTTGAGAAAAATAAGAACTTTTGTAGAACAGGACTTAGCTACAAATGACCAGTCCCATGCAATAAAATGGACCATAATTTATAACAAGGTTTCCATCTGTTTGTATGTCCATTGGACATGCATGATTTGTTGTGTCAGAAAAAAATTTACATCCATTATAGGTAATTGTGAGTTTTTAACGGAAGATTGTGGGTAACCTGCAATTTTTTGTAAAAAGCGAAGAACTCATAAAATGAAAATTCCCTTTCCCTACAGTTCTCCTGCAAAAACTAAGTGCATACTTAGTGGTAATCATTAAACATAATGTCTTAATATTATCATAAGAGAAATTAAAATACGTTTGGTAAACCTTTTGACGATACTAGTTCTTCGAAAGCAATAAGTCAAATGGACACGTTTAACCACTCAACCAGCATTATTAATTTTCTTAAACTTCAATTTCAACTCAAAACTCAATTAGATACATACATACCAACCTACCCCAGTTCACAAGATTAGATTCAAATACACATTACAAAGTGAAACTTTCTTTTGACCCAAAAATAATAAAAGTAAAAAAGCAAAAAAAAAAAAAAAACAAGAAAAACACCGCTAGATGCATGGAACCACACACGCCATATTCTTTTCTTTCATTTATTTTTTTTTTTTATTGAAGCATTTATTTTTTTTTATATTTTGTTTTAAAACAACCACTCCTCTCCATAATAATAATAACGCGGCAGAATATAATACGCACACAGGTGCTGTTTTGTTGGTTGGTTTGGTTGGTGCCAAGAGTGTACGAGTATCAAGCAAGCAAAACTTTGCCAAGACCAAGAGCACCATCACCAGCTAGCAATGGCTAATTGTGTGACAGGTGTAAAGAGTGTATTGGTACATACCTACATATAAAATAATCCATGGAAAATGTATCTAAACCAGGATCAAGAGTGAAAATAACAGCAACTCTAATTAAACAAAATACACATCGACGATAGTTCGATGGTTTTGGTCAAGGCAGGAAGAGCGAGTGAGTAAGTGAGTGAGGATAAAAAGGATGGGGCAATGGGAGATGACGGCGGATGATGAGGTAAACCGGGCAACTCGACTCCAACTCACCATATCACCGTGGGAGAGAGAAAATTAGAAAATCAAAAGAGGAGCGACTCGACTGTGGTGGGTGGAGTGTGGAAGGGGGGGGAGGGTGAATGGAGTCAAGCAGGCTTGCCAGATTGGGCTACTTATCAGAAATTGGGCTATCTTTTTCCAAAATTGCCGACAACATTTTCAGTATGATAGTTCAATCTTAATTGGGCTATTTATAGCCCAAATCTAATATTTGGCGATACAAATGAATTAAATACATAACATAAACATTCCCTTGATTCGGAAGAAAAATGCAATAATCACACTCTTTTTGATTGTAGTTCGTTTTTTATTTCGAAATTTTAATAAATTTGAAAGAATTTTGAAAAAAATTTCCTCTTAACTTAATGTAAACAATACCTATTTCAAATAAATTTGTAACAAAAAACTTATTTAATTTTTCGTTGTTTAAAAAAAAATATTGCGCAATAAATTGGGCTACTTTTTCGGCTGCGATTTTGGGCTACAAAAATTTTCAAATTGGGCTATCGAACTAGTTCAGAACATGGCAACCCTGGATTCAAAGTATGATGCGGGAGAAAAGGGAGAGTAAAGTTATAAATCGAGAGGGGGAGATGAAGAGAGGGGGGAACAAAAAAAAGAAGAAGTTATATTGTGAAATGTGAAGTAAGTAAAGTACCTGCAGCGATGACGATGGCAGCACAGCGACAACACAGTGGGGTCAATAATTTCAAAAAAACGATCGTTTAGATTGGCCTCCTCTACTTGTTTCTGGTTCTTCTTCTCTTTCTCCTCTATACACCTCTTTGGTCTCTGGACGATGAACGACGACGACCAACGGTCGGTGAGGTGAGGTGAGACTTTGGCGCTGTCCGATGCGGTGGCAATATATACCACTTTGGTGTAGATATATAATCTCGCGCTCTACACGTCAGTACAGATATATAGATTCTATATAAGTTGCATGGAAATTAAAACGCATAAATATGCATAAATAAATACCAAAAAAAAAAAAAACAATTACGTTTCCAGATGCAACAAAAATTTAATTGTGTACACAAGAAACATTTTTTTCTTTCTATTTCGCTTTTTCCTTTAAATTTTATTTGAATTAATTTTGCATCTTTTTCTTGCACTTCTTTCACTTTGATAATGAAAGGGGATGTGGTGGCGCTGTTAGCGGTGGTGGCGGGCCACTCACTTTACTTCTTTCTGTTTTATATTCGTTTTTGTGATTTTTTTTTTTGTATTGCTTTTTCTATCTGTTTAAAAAAAAGCACGTGAATTACTGCAAATTCTATCAGCAGTAGCAAGTTAAGAAAGTTTTTGTTTTGTTTCTTAGCCGAGACACCCTAATTCCCGAAAAACTTCTTAAATTTTTTTCTTCAATAATCACTGGACACAGCCATTATTGGCTGAATTGTAAAAAAAAAAAGTGACATTTTATTATATTTTCGCAAAAACAATAACAACAATATAACTGTAAATTTCATTTGTTTTGGAAATGATTAAAGAAAATAGATAATATAAAAATTGGAAGTGCGAAGAAAAGGTGATAAAAAAATATTTTTTATAGATTGAAAAACTTTTTTTTTGTTGGTTTTTCTTGTCGATCCTCTTTTGATTGCCTCTTCCTCTATTTTACATAATGCACAAGTGTTTGTGTGTCACCGCGCGTGAACACAGCCAAGAGAAAAGACACGAGGAAGAGAGAGAGGCAAATAAAGACACACACACACCGATAGAAAAGTTGGAAGAAAATTTATGCCGCGCTGAACACCGAAACACATACACATTCAAACAGAAATTTTTAATACAAAACGACACACACTAAATCGATTATCGCATCGTTTGATTAAAAGAATTGAATGGAAGACGACAGACAAAAAAAAAAAAAGAGAACTTCAATTCAAATTCAAAACTGTGTATCTTCTTTTTTCTTTTTTTTTTCTTCTTCACAGTTTGCACTTCTTGAAGATGTGAGAATTTTTTTTTTTGATAGGAAAAGGTAATTACTTTTTTTTATCTCAGAAGAGAATGTAAATATTTCACCAAAAAATGTTGATAAACATAAGAATACAAAAAGAATGTATTTTTTGTATTTTGTTTTAAAACACAGAGAAATATAATGAAAAATTGTATTTTTCTTCTATGGTTTTTTTTTTTAATTGTATATATTTTTCTCTATGCACAGGTCCGACGAAACCGACGAGCGAGCTGCACACACTTCTAGCCAGACACACCGACGTATAATAAAAGATTTTTTGTTGAATTTTTCTTTGAGATTTGATTCTTTTTCGTTTTTCTTTTATTTTTTTCTTTCTTTTTGTGCGATGGTATTTGTGGGATATTTGGGAAAAGGTGGGAAAATTTATTTCGTTGGATGCTTTTTTTGGTGGAGATGAGTGTGTTCAAAGCTATCATTGTAAGGGTGGGTGGTGGCAATTGGTACAAAAAATGACATGAAGGTGGCGTTCCTTAAATGGTTTATATGAAAGGTTGGAAGGTTCGAAATTGGGGATTGGTAAAGAAGAATTTGGACTTTTTTGAAATTCAAAATTAAGAATACCGACAAATCAATCAAACACTTTAAAATTGGTCTTGTTATTAGTTTCCAGCTGCATTTTATTAGCCCTGAACTTTTAAAGATGGCAAAGTACTATTAGTTTCTTACTAGCGCTTTCAATGCCATTACAAAATGGAACGTGGACGAATATCATAAAGGATTTACCATAAACAAAAAATACCAAGACTGGAAAATTTCGTACGTCTTTCCCCCCAAAACCCTTTTGTGGACAGTGCTGTCTGTGAATATATGTGAAAGCCACCACGTTGATAAATGACGTTAACACGCACACATGTATAGATTCACGACATTCAACACACATCGGACACGAACACAACGATAGGTTCACGACATTCACCACACCGCGCAGCTTGTAGGCAAACGTCAGTTGACCGCCGAGTTTCCAGTCTTGGTATTTTTTGTTTATGGGATTTACTCCGAGTTTTTATTGTTTTTAAGATCACACAGGTTGTCAAAATAAGAACTCAAAAGAGAGGAACTGTCACATTTCTTTGATTCTTATTGGTCAACTATCTCATTTGCATTTTTTTTTTTACAATTTGACACTTTTCTCTTTTTTATTGTATGTATTATCTATTTTTGACAACATGCGCAATATATTCAGCCCTAGCGAGGTATTCCGTCTTAGCGGGTTTATACTATGTTTCCACCTACGCTGAATCCAAAATTGAGCTAAGTAGATATGGAATAAATCTCGAGATTTATTTTAAATGTACTTCGCTAAATCTCAGAATTGGGTTCAGCTACCCTAAATCTAAGATTTTCACCTACTTTCAATCCGAGATTTAGAATAAAACTCGAGATTTATGCTAAATCTACAGTTCAGATGTGCGCCAACGACCGATTCCAATAAATTTTTTTTGTACAAAAACGTTTTGGTAACTGATGTCAAAATTAAGAATTGAATTAAAAAAAATTTATTTTTTTTTTTTTGAAAAATCAATATTTTGAAAACGGATAGATTAAAATTAAAAAAATTCTTTTATACATTTTTATATAGCTTTGATATGCCAAGCAACTTAACATGTGCGACCCAGTCGTGCACTTTTTGTTTTTTTTTTATTGCTATGCAAATAAAAAAAAAATAGATTTTCAAAACGAAAATTTTACTTTTTTTTAATCAAAATAAATATTTTTGAGCATGTTTTTTTTTTTTTAATTTAGGGAAACACATTGAATCTGTTTAAATGCATTTTATAAAAAAAAGAATACAAAATGCTGTTATTGATCTTAGCAGGTTTTATACTGTGACTGTGGTTTTGAAAGACCCAATTGTATCTATTTACAGATGTTTATTTATACAACATATTTCATAATCAATTTTTTGTATATACGATTTTAGTAAAAAAAAACTTAATATTTTATATGCACAATAATAATAATGTATTTTGTAATTTATAGTTTTTGTTAACAAAAGGAAAAATAAACAGTGGGAAATCGACAGGATAGTCGATATAGTTGATAACTTTGTTCCATTTCGATTTTGATTTTCAATTATCGACTATCAGGTACAAATAAAAATTTGCTTATTTAGGCTTTGCCTAATTGGGCAAAACCATTTGCCTGTTGTTGCAAATATGCTTTCCTGCATTCCATTTCATCGGCTGGTCTATTGTATGGCAACCAGACAGGTTCTCCAACAAAGTATCGCTTTGCTTTTATATAATTCTGTAAGAAACAAAAATATATGAGTATGAATATGAATACTCCTATAAAAATGTATTATTTTGCGGATATTCCGGAAATGTTCCTAGTTACCTATTTTATTTTTTGTTTTGTTTTCAAAACGATTGACCAGTTTATATATGAGACTCTTAAAGCACAAGTAGTGTATTTTCGTTTTTTTTTTTTTAATTAATAAAAATAAAATAAAAACTTTTAAAAATGACTTATGACTTTATGAAGATTTATTGAGAAAAAAAAATACTCCAAAAGCACAATACTTTTTAATATCCCAAAACAAGAAAATTGGTGCTTCACCACTTGTGTTTTATGTGGCTTATATTTGAGAAACAATGAGTTTTTTTTTATTGAAATCTAGAACAACTAACAAGTCACTAACATTTTAGACAAAATTCGTAAAAGTTTCAGAAATGTTAGCATACATTCAAATGAAACGAGACAAATGATTCAAAATAATTTTTTTAATACTTTGTTTTGGAGAAACTCTTACGGAAAAAATTTCCAAACTTACATTTACATCCAAGGTAAAACGGTGATAGATTCCAGCTGGAATTACAATCATATCCCCTTTTGAAACAGCAATTCGAATCCATTTTTCATAATCACTATATTTTAATTATAAAGAGGATAAAGGTATTTTATTATTAAATGTTAAATAATAAAAAAAAATAATACAAAGCATTTACTCTCTGACATCGAAATAACCGGATCCATCAATAACAAAACGAATCTCTTCGTCTGTATGTAAATGTTCAGTAAAGAATGACTTCAACTTGTTTTCATAATCGGGCAAACATTCTTTAGAGCAATTGATCTGAATAAAAGAATAAAGTTTTATAGTTACCTTAAACAAATTTTATTTAAAACAAGCAAAAAATTACCTCATCTTCGTAGGAATAGTTTCTCTTTTTTCTGATATCAGCCAAAAGAGCATCGTTTTTGTAATTATCGGCATCAATCTGAAATGTATGTTTATTTGTAAGTGTTTATAAACATGTTAATAAAAGCTAACAATTTATTCAAGCCCTTAGAACTTATCTATAGATAACAAAGTTTTTGTGTCAACAATCGAATTGACTTCTGAATGTCAAGGACGTTTAAGTGTGGACCGTTGTATAAGAATATTCATTTGTGTGACCAGTTCACATTATCTAAGACCTCAAGAATATTGCTATTTCACCGAAAACAGATGACGAAGTACCAATGAAAAGCATACATTTCCTTAACCCTTTCGAACCAAAGCTATGAAAATCAATATTAAAAAATGTTTTTTCAGTATTATCGCGTCAAAAACATCACAACTAAGAAATATGATTAGCAAAAAGATATTTTCCAAAATAATAAATAGCAAAACTAATGTGTTACTCTCATGTTACATGTAGGTAATATGCACTGCCTATGACCACCAAAAAAAGTCGGACAACTGAGAAAATAACTTTGTATGGAACAATAATGTATGCTACTTCCTCTAAGCCAAAAAACAAAACACTTTCTGGATTAACATTTTTATATCTGTTTTTCAAAATTATGACCATATATAAAAAAAAATTTACAAAAAAAATTCAAAGTATGATATTTGACTAATTTTTTGTAATAATCCAGTAACTAGGCATTATTATCTTTCAATTAAGCCATCGAAACCTAAAAAAATATCCGTAGACCTACTTTGGGGTCGTTTTCGACCCACAAAAATTTTCAAAATAAAATATTTAAAAAAATATTACGATTTTCAGGCTGGTTTTTCAGGACATTGTTACTAAGAATATAGTCTACCGATTGCAACCAAATTTGTCTGTTTTTGTTAACATGGGAACCTTTTATTTGGTTTTGGGACTTTTTGGCTAGAATGGGTCGTTTTTGACCCGTGGTATTTTCTGGTTTTTTTTCATAAAATAGTTCTTTTCATGCTAAAATAAATTAATTATTTTCTCTTTGTCGGACAAGAAGTCAAGGTTATTTTGACAAAACGCGCAATAAAAATGAAATGATGAAAACTTTTCTTCGGCTACAATTAGTGAATTTGCAACAAAACAGATTTCTTGGATCTCTTTGGTTAGGCCATTTGCAATTTACATTCTGGTTTCATTAGCCTTGTTCCATTGGAGGTGGTAGACTTCTCTTGTGTAGAAATCTAGTACAACAACTACACATTCCTATTTCCTCGAGCAGAAGATTGACGTATTTACTAGATCTACTCATGAGTAAGCTACCACCTCCAATGGAACAGCGCTATTATGGCCCAAGTTTGTTATTTCACTCGATATTGCAGGCTTACAATTTTAGTTGGTGTACATATTTCTAACAGTTTTTTGATTTCAAATTGAGATAATATTTGATAAAACTCTAGTCTAGACAAATTAACAAAAATATGATGCTCTCAAAATGGTGTCTTGATATTTGTGGATCTTTAACGTAGTGAGTTATTTTAAACCAGTTTGTATTCTTATGCCAGTAGAATTGGTTTTCCAAACAAAAAAAAATCAAGCGAATTAGAAATTCAGTTTGTATAATTTTCAGTCCATCAGTACATCGAGCATTAATGGCTTAAGAAACTTCCAGTTTATTACCAATATTCTACGTTACGAAGTCCTAAGCAAAATCGGTTTGTAGTGCAAATAAATTTGCTCGAACACGAAACTTATGAGACAACGCAAACACTCATCGTAGCCAAGTGAACCAGTCAATTATTGTTTGAAATTTTAGGTTAGCAAGTACCTGTTCTTAGACTTCTTGCTTTTGGAATATCCATCTACTTTTTGGGAAAGCATTTCAGAACCCCGTCTAAATGAGGTGAAGGTGAAACCGTGGTTCTGGATTTACTTGAAAATCTAAAAGTTCACAAAATCCAAAGAAAATAAAATGTCATCTGGATCTTGTGGTAACAAATTTTTTTGCCAGAAAATGCACAACCTAAATGCGAGTATAAAATGTTTTCAAAATATGTAAAAAGCATACAAATTTTCATTTCTTTTTTATTTGGATTAATGCATTTTACCATAAAATACAACATAAAATCTAAATTTTAGTATATATTTTCATAGAAAATATGTGCCTTTAATTATGAAAGTGGACTCCTAAAAATGGCATCAAATCTAGCCTAAAAATAATTATTGTTTAAGGGGTAAAGTTCATTTGAAAGCGAAATTGCAGTTAATAATCTTCTTTATTGCTCCTCTAGTGATTTCATAAAAGAAATATAATTAAATTGTTATAAGAAAATTATTATGTAATTTTTTCTTCAAACAATGCAAAAAGTGACTTATAGCGTTTTCGTTTGGTCGTCCGGGACTGTCCGGAATTCTTCCGAACGATTCTGAAACTGATCGTTTGGCACTCAATGACAGTTCTAATTCTGAAAAGAAGAGAAAATCGATTCTGAATTTTGAGGCAGAATCAAAACCAGAATCACGCACACATGTTCACACTTAAGACGTCAAAGTAATGAAATGTCATTCTTTGTTGTTCATTTCTCAATTTTAAGATTTTTAACTATGCACAAACTTTAAACTATATTTAAATAAAGTGAAGAAAACAAAAAAAAAGATAACTTAATAATAATAAAAAAAATAAACAAAACAAAACTTTCATCAGACGTTCGCATTTGACGCTTCACAAATACAAAGAAACCCAAACTTCAGAATCAAAAAAAAGTATCCAACTCTGATCGTTTGGCATTCCGGATCGGACAGTCCCGGACAGTTCTAAGAATTCCCAAACGAAAACGCTATTAGTCCACTTTCATAATCATAATCATGGGCACATATATGAGTGTGTAAAACGACCTGCCAACGTAAAATTAGTCGTTTTTTTTTAATCGTAGGTCTACGGTTTGGAATATTTTTTTCGAATTTTTAGAAATATGTTACATGAGAGTAACGCTGGGTCCGAAAGGCAAAGGGTTAACATATATTTTGGAAAAAACATTGCCAAAGATGAGATTTTTACGTGAGTGGCTCCAACCTTTTAATCTAAATATTTTTGGAATTCTCTTTTTTTTTTTACTAAGTAAAACTGTCCTCACTAGCAATAAATTCATTTGTCATTTTGTCATCGGAATACTAGAAAGCAGAGAGCAAATAAATGGAAATTTACTTGAGAAGGGTGTTGGCTAGTAGAGACAATCGAGTAAAATCAAGCATAAAATTTGTAAAATCTCGGAATCCAGTGAAAGTCGATGAATCTGTAAAACGAGTATAGGGCTGCATTATTAAAATTTCAAATACGAAAGTTAAAAAAAAATTCACCGATCTCGATTAAAACCATTTTTAAGGACCGTTTACTGAAAAATATGTCATTCCTTTTGAAATCGTTCAATCGAAATATCTGTCTCATTTTAGATTTTGCTCAAACTTTGTAGGGATGTTCTCTAGGACTGTTTGAAAATAAAAATTGTGTTTTTTTTTATATCTTCTTAGTGTACCGCTAAACGCTAAAAAGCCAAAATAACCCCTACTTAAGGCTATGACTGCACTATGTTTGACATGAGAGAGAAGCATTTACAGTATATTTAGATCGTATTCTTAGTTATATTCCCAAAAAATTTCGTTTTGATATTTACATATCTTCTAAGTTTACTGCTTGTTCAGTAAATCAATTAAAATTTAAAACCCCAAAAACTCAATACTTTGAGCTTAAAATTTTTGCATAAAGAGTACAGTTATCGAGTTGATTTAAAATATATTTTGTTCAAAAATATCTATAGCCGTGTTTTATTGGTAACTCAGTACTTAGCTCAGTAAAATTTTACACGGGAAACAACAACAAAAGATTGCTAAGTATAAAGAAAAGTTTTTTATTTGTTGGTTTATAGAGAAAATTTTTTTCTAAACTTATACATTTTTGACCCTTAATCAATAGTATTATTAATAAATAAATAAAAGTAATCAATTGTTGTTGTTTGCAGCATAAAATGTTTACTCAGTAAAATACTGAGCACCAATAAAACACATATAATAGCCAAAGGTTCTGGATCCAGCTAAAAATAATGAAAAATTAGCAAAATTACCAGTTTTTCAAAAATTGTTTTTAATTCAGGGATAATCAATACGTCAGCTATTACATGAAGCCTCAAGAGGCGCGCCTCTTTTCAAAACTAATGAGTGCAAAAGAGAAAGAAGATAAAACAAAAAATTATCCGACCGGAGAGTCGTGGGCCAAAATTCTGAAACTCTTTTTTGACGTTTCTTTTTCCACTCTTTCTTTTTTCAATATTCCCTTTCATTTCTTTTTGCTTCTTGGTGGAATACAACAACAACAATACTTAAATCAAAAGAGAAATGTCAAATTTGAGTCTTTGACTTAAGAGGCATCGTGTAATAGTACGCGCCTCACAGAATGATTATCAAAAGAAAATTCGAAAAAAGAGTCAAGCCTCTTGAGGCTTCATGTAATAGCTGACTACGTAATTTTTTAATATTAATTCAAAAATTACTATTCCTAAGCTTTAAAACGCCATTTCAAACAAAAAGATATCTTCAATATAAAAAGAAATGTTTTAGAAACACGCTTCTTTTTAGTGATCTTCTGATCTAAAAGACTTCAATAATCTGAACAGATCTAATTCATACATTTACAAAAAATATGCAAAACAAGGCAGGAATATACTTTTACCTGAAAATATTCAACTCCTGTTTTCTTTAATAATTCATCAAGTTCAAGAAAAACTTTAGGATTAAGATGATGTTCCAAACGTTGGTCAGTTGGTTCATTATCCATGTACCAGGCTTTAACCATTTTAGTAAAATTAATATAAGTTAACCACAAAAGAATAAAACAACAATCACTCAGCTAGATTGACGGAACAAAGACTGAAAGCCGACTCTAATTGGCTCTTACTTATAAAAATATGCACTGCTTCAACTAATACCTTTCAGAAGATAGATAAAGTCGCCAATTACCTAACCTATTATGCATCATTAGAGAAGCTGCAATTGAATTGCGACTTTGTAGTATTTCGATCTAGCGGCAAAACTATTCAATAAAATGTCATTTTCTCAACAAGACATATACATACCTAGGCTTTTGAGAAAGCACTTTTTTTTTGCATTCATCAATTCAAGTTATTAATAATTTAAACAATTTTTTTTTTAAGTTTTTGTTTGATTATTTTTGTTGATCAATTTATTTGTTATGGAAAATTCCTATTGAGGGGGTTGTTCAGAATTCTAAACGTCAAACAGTACGGATAATGCAGTTTTCTTCTCGTAACGTAATACGTAACATAACGCATTGTAGTGTCGGCAATAAAGTTTCAAATTTTGTAAAGGGTGGTTCAATTTCAATAAACATGTGATAAACAAGGTAAAGGGCCTTACTAATAATCAAATTTAAAGCTCAGTTAAAATATTTAACTGAGCTTTAAATATTTCTCCATACCAATAACCAATTTAATAGTCAGGTTAATGGTTAACGCCACGTTAATTTTATAGTTGGGGAACTGAACTTTTAACGCACGGTTAAATTAACACGCACGATTTGCACTGTCATTTGACAGGAAAAAAAAAACATTTGTCAAGTCAACAAGTTGTTGAAAAAAATTAATAATATTGGCGATAAATTATTAAATAAGTAAATGGAAAAATTTATTTGTTTATAAATATTTCTCTTTTTTATCAATAAATATTCATTACTTTCAGAAAAGGCTGAAAAAGAAAACTTAAAAAAAATAGATCTGCAAATTTTCATCGTCGTACTTCACGATAGATGAACTTTTTTTATGCACTTTTGGCATCCTTGCTTGGGCTCCATTTTTTAACTTTTACAACCAAAATAAAAATATATGAAGGTATGTAGGTATTTTGTAGCTATGTTTTTGTTCATTATTACATTACATGCAAAAAATGTCACTTCAATGATGTCATTTTGACAACAAATGTAATAGATCTGGTAATAGAAATAGCCTTGTTCCATTCGATGTGGTATTTTAGTTATTTAGATCTAGTACTCCCGGCAAACAATTTTGGTTCTATAAAGCTTTACAGATGCAACAGTTGCTTCTGTAAAGCATTATAGAACCAAAATTGCCAGTAGGGCTATAATTATTAACACATATGATCTTCTACTCTAGGAGATAGGAATCTGTAGTTGTTGTACTAGATTTCTACTTATGAGTAGTCTACCACCTCCAAAGGAACACTGCTTCGAACACAAAAATGCGTACGAAAAAAAGTTTTGATAATTATAAATTGAATTTCTGTCGAAGTAGGTTTTAATCACATGTACATGTGTACACACACTGTCTTTTTTTGTCTTTCTTTGAAATACTTGCTTTTTCGCTTAAATTTATTCTTAGAAGCAATTTGTATGAAAGATAAATATTATAGCGCTGAGTGAATGCTTAACCAAATACTACAAGTAAATCGTCTACAATTTTTCTCATGGGACATGTCTCATAGGACATATCTCATGGACATGTCACATGAGACACCCATGAGATATGTCCCATGAGACATTTCTCATGATACATATCTCATGAGACATATGTATGTCTCATGATATATATCTCATGAGATATATGCCTCATGATACATGTCTCATGATACATATATCGTGAGACATGTCTCATGAGATAAAATGCATTTATTTTTCAAATACAATGAAATTGAAATAATTTTTAATTTCTTTTTTATGGCCAAAATTTTTTTTAAATAAATTGAAAAAAAGTCATTTAAAAATTTTTAATAACTTTTTTTTCCAAAATTCTGAGTTGTGGACCATTCTTTCAAAAACTCTTGATTAAATTTAGTGGATTTTAATTTTACAGATAGAAATGTGATTCTGGATTTTTAAAAACTTTTTGAAATCTGTTCGTAGTATGTTTAAAGTATTCTTATTTGATAAAAAAGATCATCAAAATCAGAGCTGTTCGGCCAGATTCCCACTATAAATGAAGTTTTTATGTATCCTTGAATTTTTTTTACAGCAATCCGTTGTTGAGGTTTTGATGGTGAAAGTCAAAAGTATGGTTTGATGACTGATTTTGCAGTCTAAAAAAATCGTAGAGGTTTGAAACAAAAATAATCTTAAAGCTTAATAAATAACCTAATCATTTTATCAGAAAAAAATTTTCCACTTTTTTAAGAGAAAAATGAAAATAAAAAAAATGGAAAATTTTGGTTTTTGAACACTTCCAATGATTTAGCTATTTTACCGTTCCAAATAAAATATTTGAAACTAAAATTCTAAAACGAGAAGAATTTAGCATGTGCTTTTTGTCTTGTCATGATACGATAATTTTTTACTGAGATACAGCCTATCTAAAATCCCTAAAAAAATCACGAATTTGTTGTATTCCTTTAATTTTTGGGCTAGCGTATATTTGCTTTTGTATAAAAAAAATCGTTGATTTTGAATTTGTATTTTAGAAGAAATTCAGATTAAAAAAAAAACGTTCTATGGCAGGTACGGTTAACAATGATTTTCGAAAAAAAAAAGGTTAAAAGATAGACCTGTCTAAAAACTACCATTTGATTTTTTTGAAAACAAAATCGTTGGAACCGTTTTCGAGAAAACTAAGCTTTTCCAAAAATTGGTAGTTATATGACAATCATCGTTATTTTAAACTTATTTTTGATCGCCATTTTTATCACTTTCAAGTGAATGGAATATCAAAATAAGAATGTTTTTATTTTAGCTTATATGTAGATGTATTCTAGCTTACTTATTGAATATACGTCTCAAAAATTCCACCTGTTCATTAAAATATAAAAGAAATAAATAAACAAAGACAATTAAAAATTGTATTATTTCGTTTCACGTTTATTTTTCTTTTATTAATATTCCATAACAATTATTTTTTGGATGTTCTAAAATTTGTTATACAATGCTTGTTGTTTGTTCATCATCATGACAATCCCACCAGGCCTAAGTTAGATGGTGCTTCCAGAGCACAAGTGGAACTGATGCTTCTTTCTTGTTTTTAAATACTTTTTTGGTGGATTGTTGATTTGATTTTTTAAATCACGCATCTATAGATTTTCTTTCTTAAAATTGTTTTTTGTTTTTTTTTTTTTATTTTTTTATTTATAAACTTAAGGCTTAAAATTAAAAATTTATATTTTTGTTTTAGTTTTTAAATGTTAGATGGTTTTCACACATTAGCTGTTGTTCTTTTTTTTTGTTTTCTTTGTTTAGTTTTCCATCGCTCATAATACATAAATTAAAAAATGTAAAGAATAGGAAAAAAATGCGCTAAGGATATCCTCCTTACAAGCTCTTCTCCAATTTGATGAGCTCGGTGATACCATCGTACATTTCCTTAACAGCTTGGTATTCGGTAAGACCCATACGACGCTTGTTTGAGATGTCATAGATGCCACCTTCGGCTTCGGTGTGCTCACCACGGGTTCCGCGCACTTGCAAGTTGTACTTGCTAGCGACTTCTTCCAACTTAGCCTTGTTGGCGGCCAATTTTGGTACCTTAATGTGCACGGAAGCACGGATGGTGGTTCCCAAGTTGGTTGGGCAGAAGGTCAAGAAACCCAAACGGTCATCGTGACTGAATGGAATACGCTTCTCAATCTCATTGACAGCTGATACCAAACGACGGTAGACCTCACCCAAATCACCACCCATTTGCATGGAGATAATACGGAGATGATCCTCCTCATTGCACCAGACCAAGAAAGTTTTGTTGTCATTGTGGTAGATACCACGACCAGATGGCCAGTAACGGCAGGCATTGGCAGCTTGCAAGAAACGATCACCCTCCTTGAACAAGAAATGATCATCGATGAGTTGCTGTTGAACGGCCTTCTCCATGCCAGTCAATGGGTAGAATTTACCCTTCAATTCACCTTCCAAGCCGGACAAGGTGCTGGAAACCTTCTCTTCCATTTCCTTGTATTGGGCCTCGGACAAGCATGGGTTGAATGGGTAACCTTGCAGGGAGCGACCGCAACGGACACGGGTTGATACAACAAATTCATTGTTGGGATCGACATTGGTGAATGTGCTCACATCACCGAAATCACGAGCTGGATGCTTGTCTGTCTTCTTGAATCCACCATGGTAGTCTTCAATGATGGGATCGAAGAGTTCAGAGAATACTGAATAGGCTTCAGCATCGGGAGCATAGATACCGACACCGGAATCATGGTTCTCCAAACCAGATTGGATGACATCCAACAAAGTGGAGCCGAATGATGGGGTCTTCTTGTTCTTTAGATTATCGAAGACCTCCTTGGTCAAGTACTTCTTCAGCAAGGACTTTGAGTCGGATGCAGCCAATTTGGCGAATCCATCTTCCAATTTTTGTAGAACAGCGGCGTCAACCATAGTGTCTGATTTGTTTCTATAAAAAGATACAAAAAAAATCAATTATTATAGTTGGATAGTTTTAACTTTGATTAGATAGTTGTTGATTTAAAAATATTACGTTTGTAATAAGTTACGTTTGATCATTTGAAATGCATTTTTCTGACAAAAGCTTAAAATTTTTCTCATGATGATTGAGATTTATTATAGGTTTGGTGATCTCTCAATGTGCAACAATGCCAATCATTCTATGCAAAAATGTAACGTATTCTGAAATTGCAATAAAGGTAACAGATAGAATCTTTTTGGAGCTAGAGCTAGAATTTTAAACAACTTACTACAAAACTTCAAACTACAGAAAATTTGAAAACTCTAGTAGACCAGTACTTGTGTTGGTTTTTAAATAGAAGCTTAAGCTTTGAAAAAAAAACATTCTATGTTCTTCCCAGGCCTTAAATTTATATCTCCACCAAGTTTTATTAAAATGAGATAAGCATTTTGGTTTATATGTTGTCATAAACAACCAAATTCACATTTAACTACATACACCACTTTTTGAAAAAGTACAAAAGTGAAAATATTTTTTTTCTGGCTAGCGCAATAATTGTTTTGTCAAAAAGAGTATACAAATTGTTTATTAGACCAAAAAATAAGCTTTCTGCAACATTTGTTTTAATTTTTCAGGCCGAAAAACTATACAAAAATGAGTTTGAAAATTTTCACTTTTGTACTTTTTCACTTTTTGAGCCTACATTGGCTCAAGGCTTTATGATATATTTAAAAAGAAACGGTCAATAACTTTTAAATTTGATCTACATAAATATAAATCTTTAAGTGTATTCAAAAAGAAAAAAGAACAGAACTCCCATAGAACAAATAAGTTTAAGCAAAACCCCCTTAAGGAAACGTCTAAATAAAAAAAACATCAAATGCATTTGTCAATCTAAACAAATCTATTTAAAATGTGTTGGGTAGATCGAAAAAAGAAACCCTAACAAAAGAAGATTTCTGTTCGGAACAGCAACTACGGAACAACCTAATTGAACAGAACTTATTATTCTATAATTCAAAATGTGTGTTCAACGACGTTGTTCTGGACTGTTCCACACAAAAAGGTACAGCTTTTTCCTGTTCATTAAGGTTTTCTGTTCTGAACTGTTTTAGTTAGCCGTTAATTGACTTTGTGTGGAACAGTTTGGAACAGGATTTTCTGGTCTTGCTATTTAGCCAGAACAGACTACAACAGATTCGTGAGAACTGTCAATTGTGTTTGTCATTGTTTTTTGTTCTGACGTCACTCATGGAACTGTTTTGTCCTGTTCTAATTTACCTATTTATTTCCTCGTTGAAGAGAACTTAAAAATATTAATAGCCATGTAGACAGTAGAAGAAATCATGTCAGAAAATGTGACACCTGTTTTACTGTATTTAAATTTAGTTGTCAGATTTTGGAGCTTGTATTACCTACCATCTGTCAAACAGAACGAAATCAATTTTCGTGCTAAATTGAATTCTAATGAAAAAATCACTTTTTACATTTTTGACACTTGTTAATCCATTGTGGAAAAGTGTGGTTAAAAAAAATTTAAGGTTAATTGAACACGGCCAAGCCCTCCATTTAACGTAATTTGAACACGGCCAAAGCCTCCATTGTGAATCTTTAAGTCGTGTTTACCTATCTGAAATCCTAAGTTCTAAACAAAATAAAATTTATGTTCGAAATTTTATTTGAAAAAAGAGGAGATATTTTCTATATCTAAACATGATCTATTAAATTTTTCGTAATTTTTTAAATGAATATTCTCTTGTCAAAGGATCAAAATCCTTGCAAATTTATAAATGCAAGTACAACAACTCAACCAAATTTTTTTGCTGGACAATAAAGAAAAATATTCAACAAATTAACTTCACTGAATTAAAGAAAGAACAAACAATAAAAAAAAAAACTACCATAAGGAACAAAGGAAACACGAGGAAGGCGCGTGTTTTAAAAGTAACCCACACCCATTTTTATCCCTCTTATGAGACTTTGGATGCGCACATCAACCCCTAATTTAATTTTTCTTTCCTTATTTTTGTTAAATAAATGAAAAAAAACAACACAAGGCTCGGTCGGCTAGGAATTCAGCACAAACAAAAATTTTAGTACCCTATACGATTTAACATTTTTACGAGAAATCACGCACGTTGTCAACAATTATATATCTAATAAGAACAGATAAGAGAAAATTTTCTACACGAGGACTGCATTGCTGAATTAAAGAGAGAGAGAGTAAACGTTTGTGTATGGTATTCTAAGAAATGATTGTTGCTTTTAAAAAATTCAGGCTTTCCCCTTAAAATGGGTTTGAAATTCACCCTCAAAAATTGTGTATGCCACCCTCTGTGCGCAAGCAAGGGGGAGAGAATAAAAAAAATTAAACACGAAAGGACGCGTAGGGTGCGACCTATTCCTTGAGTCATGTCACGGCAACAATTATTACCATCAGCACGAGATATTCTTTAAAAAAAATGCTAATTTTTAAAGTTTTTTTTCTTCAAAAGTTGCAAAATTACCGACTTTAAACCTTAAATCAAACAAAGTTTTTTTTAGAGTTTGAAAAGGTTTGTTTGTGTAGTAGTACACATTCATAAGAGAGAAAATATTATTATAGAGAGCAAGATACACACCCATCGGTTGTAGCGTCTCCTGCATCAGCCGCGGTGGCGGCATCTGTGACAACTTCGTCCTTTTTATCTTTTGATGCGCACCCGCCCATTTTAATTTATTTTATAGTAAAACTAGTATTTATTTAAAAATTACAAATTTTAAGAAAAAAAATGTTTTGTTTTTTGGTCACACAACACACACGATTTTTTTGTTTTTGTTTTTTTGAGTCTTGTATATGTAAAAAATATTTTTTTTTTGTTTTATGTTTTTTTTACTAAGCAAAAATGTTTAATTTTTTAGATAAAGATTAGATAAATATGTAAAAGTTATCGTTTATACAGGTAAAATTAACAATCACAAGGACTTTACTCTTACTATACTAAATTGTTTATGGTTGATTTTCTGTTTTTTTTTTTTTTATGGAATAATCTATTGGTATAAAATATTCGTTATATTGGTTAGTTGTAGGTTCACGATAATAAAATTAAAACGAAATGGTTTTTGTTTTACTATTTTTTTTTGTATAATAAATATAAATATTCATGAGCTGAGTAAAATCACACAAAAAGCAGTAGAATTATTTTTTTTTATACATGGCAATTTTTTTTCTTATAAGAAAAATTCAAATTTTTTGAATGATTTTTCGTTTTTAAGTTTAAATGTTATAAAAAATGTGGATTTTTGGGTGGGTGGAGTATTTTGTTAGTCTGTGTGTTGAATTTAAAAAAAAATTTCACTCGCGATGTATCCTTTTATTCGATGGATATGGACAAGATTTATTAAATTTTTTTATTTGTTTTGTTGTAATATAGATAATTTTTTCACATAAAGTTTTTAATTTTATATAAAATTTTATATCTTTTTTTTTATGTATGTAGAGAGAGATAGAGAGACATAGAGAGTATGTATATTAGATCAGTTTTTTTGATTTGTGCGTTGTGTTTTGATTTGTATCCTTAAATTCTATAAGAAGGTAGAATATTAATATCTTTGGCGTTTTATTTTTTTTCAAAATTTGGTTTGTTTTTTTTTTTTTGAAAAATCCTTTTGAAAAAAACTTTAAAAGTTTTTTTTTTGTGTTGCTATTGCTATATAATTTGTATTTCTTTTTTTTTTATGTATACTATGGTATAAAATTTTCCTTCGTTTTTTTGTTTTGGCAAATACAGGATAATTAAATATTTAAATTCAATTTCACGACAAGGGGGGATTTGTAGAAAATTTTTGTTTTAAAAAAAATTGTTATATTTTCTATTATAGAGTATTCGTTTTTTTTTAATTATATTTTTTTATATTTTTAATTCTTCCTGAAGGTCGCCGCGCCCAATTTTTTTTTTATATCTTCTTTCTCTTTGGATTTTTGCGACGAGCGCGCTGCCAACAACAAACGAACACAATCGGGAAAATGAAAGGAACTAAACTACCATCATGTCGAGAAGTTAAATAAAGTCCTGTCTCGCGCCGCGCTAGCTAACGTTAGTCCGGTGTACAGTACAGTTTTTTGTGAGTGTGTGTTTGTGTTGTTGTAGGTACTCTCGTCTCGTTGTTCCTGAATCCTGATGTTAGTATACCTTCCAAAAACTCCTCTATAATCATGTATCGAGAGTTTGGATGGATGCAAAAATATACAACAACTATAGGGTATAATATATGGCAGGGAGTACACGGAAGCAAGGAGTGCTAGTACTGGTGCTGGACATTAAATTTGTCGACGACAAGAAGAGAAAGAGAGAAAAGTGAAACGGTGAGAGTTCTGCGTACTCACGTTTTAATGAATACGTCCTGAATTATAGTAGGTACTTTAGGGGTGGAAAGGATTTGTATTTGTATACAAAAAAAAAAAAAAAGGTGAAACAAAGAGGATAACTGGAGTTTTATTTTTAAACTATGAACACGATACCCTATGGTTTATGAAAGGACATAGTTTAACTGTCAAGACTGAATTCATAAATGAAGCCAGCGCTGCTTCTTTTCTAAGACTTGAAAGGACTACTCTATTTGCATCAAAATTATTGTCTATGCAAAGCAATTCTGCATTTATAATTAGGGTCTTAAACTGTGAAATGGCAATGCAGTGCACATTTAGACGTTTAAAATGTCACTTAAGTTTCATATATTGGTCTTTAAAGACCAGCCAAGCTAGTGACAATTTAGTAGCAAATATTGGAAATTTAAGTGAATTTGATGTACAAAATTGCACTACTTTACCGGCCCTTAGTTTGAATGCTAAAACCTAGTACGCAGATCTAGCTAAATTTTAGGCGAGCTAAAGCTCCCATACAAGTTATCGATAAAATTTGTATGCGATACATTTTAGCTCGGCTAATTTTTTTTTCGATAATTTGTATGCGAGCCAAAGTGACACTTGACAGTGAAAAAAACGTTTCTAATGTAAAAACGTATACCGCCTTAACATGTCAAAACTTAAGTGCTGGTCGTTAAAATGGCATTAAAGTGCCACTGCCTTTGTTTAAACATGCACTACCTTACCCTGTCAAAACAATTCTAGCGTGGGGCATTAGTTTTCCAAGTCAACACTTAAATTTAGGGGCGATAAGACAGTGTTTTTTTTTCTTTAAGTATGGTTCCACTTCACAGTTGTTAAAGAGTAATCAAACAGAAATCGTTCAGTTTACAAAATTATTCACAATGAAGAAAAAAAAAATCAATTCGCAAACGTCAAAAGATCTGTTTATGATTTAATATAGAATTCCTTTTTGCAAAAGATCTGTTTGTTATGAAAAATAGAATTGCTTTTTGCAATAGATCTGTTTGTGAAAAAATAGAATTCCTTTTTGCAAAAGATCTGTTTGTTATGAAAAATAGAATTGGTTTTTTGCAAAAGATCTGTTTGTTATGAAAAATAGAATTCCTTTCTGCAAAAGATCTGTTTGTGATAAAAAATAGAATTGCTTTTTGCAAAAGATCTGTTTGTCAAGCAAAATATAATTGGATTGAGGTTTAGGAGTTCATCACATTTATTCAGAAATGATAAATTTGATCTGATTTGGAGAGTTTATAAAAACTACCTTATCGGTAGTGTACTAGCTCTTTCAAAAAGATCTGTTTGTGTTGCAAATAAAAAGAACTCCATTAACATTCCATTAAGGAAAATTTGATTACTTTTTGTTTCAAAACAATGATAATATGTAAACTTTCCCTAAAAATAAACTACCATCCATGAGAGTATAAATGAAATAATAACAAGAGTAATGGTACAGTTGAATCCAGTTGAGTGTGCCGTATGCGGCACTTTTGTGAAAATAGCACATACACACAATTGAAACGTGCGCACACCCATATTTTCACCCCTAAAGATACAAAGGAAAAAAACTCTCTACACCCCAACCCCATCCCTCATCTTTCTCTATTTCTTTCACTACTATACACCATATCATCAACCGTTGCTTGAAAGAAAAAAAATTGTGGCATTGTGCACACCGCAAGGATATTATTATATTCTCCAAGCAAATTTGTTATTCTCTTTTTGTCTGCGAATCATCATCATTATCAGCATAAAAGTCGTGGTGGTTCTAGGTTTTTTTTTTGCTTTTTGTAGGAAGAGAAAAAAAAAGATTTTTAGCACAAGATAATCTTAGAATTTTAGTCAACAGGGTGAACTCTAACAACAGGGCTCCATATATAAATGGCCAAGGGGAATCTTATACAAATTTGAGCAGACACGCGCATAGCTCTCTATGAATTTTGATCCTTTGGGAATAGTCTCGAAATATAGTAAAAGTCTAGGTACACAATAATAAAAAAATTTTGCTGATAATGTTGCAGACTTTATTTTGATAAAAAAATAGAAAAAGAAATTTGAAAAAAAAATATTGGGGTGTGTTCTTATAAAAGAGAAGGAAATTATATGCGAGAGCTGAATTGAATTTGTTGCAGGATTTCCTACCAGGTGGTGTTTATTTTTCGAGATTCTTATTAATTTGTGGTTTCTCATAAAATAATCTAAATCTAAAATTCAATCTCAAATACTGAGACAACACTAATGACCCGGTTGAACTTTTGATATTATGCACAATAACCATTATGTCATTTAACTTGACTGCATATATCTCGGTTGGCGTGACTTTATTTTGTGTTCAGAAGTTGATAATTTACTCTCTCTATCTCTCTCTGTTGCTGACAAGGACAATGACTAATAAGGAAATTATATTAACCTTAGTCCTTCGTGGAATTAATGGGTTCGGTTTTTTCAGAAGCATGGGTTAAGTTATGACACAAAAATAAACAAAAAAAGAAAATACTTTTGATGGAAAGAGTTTAAAAAAATAAAAGAAAAGTAAACATACGCTTGACATGCAATGAAAGTTGTCTAAATTAAACTAAAATATAAGTTTTTTTTTTTTTAACATTGACTGAGGTCATATCTTAAAATGAAGCGAAATTATTCAACTTAAAAGTACCTATACACGAGAGGTTAACATTTACATGATTGTAGTGCTTTTGGTGGGGCATTACTAGGAATTTTAATTTTAAAAGAAACACAATGGATTCCTTTTAAGGCAAAGGCCTTTTAAATGGCGCCCCATGAGAGGATTATTTGAATATAGCTAAGTCAAGCTAAAGATAAATGGCGCCCAGTGAGAGTCCAGTTGTAGGAATTTTAATTTCAAAAGAAATACAATGGATTCCTTTTAAGGTTAAGGGTAAGGCCTTTTGAATGGCGCCCAATGAGAGACATATTTGATTTTTGCTAAAACAAATTAGAAAAAAATGGCGCCCAATGAGAGTCCAGCTGAAGGATGTAAGAACTACTATAGGATGTACAATTTCAATACGAAATTAAATAAGACAACTGGATTCTAAAAATACACTTGACAACCATCGCATCGTCAAGTCTTTTTCAAAACTATTTTTAAAAACAAGTGGCTTATTCAATACAATTTCAAATTATTTGTTTATCATTAGGTTTCTAAAAATTATCTACTTGTTTAAAAAAATCACTTGAAAAAAGTTTCCACTTTACCACCCATTCAGAAGTTCAAAAAAATCAATATTTACCTCATTGAGGTATCTTATGTGTTCTTAATGATCTTCATATTGATTTACATTGTTCTTTTCATTTTTATTGTTTTGATTGTTATGTGATCAAGTTTTCCATTTTGAATGAGATTTATTTATGTGAAAGAATTAAATGAAAATATACCACATTTCTATTTGATTTTTATTGCCTTCGTGCAAAATAGTAGTCAAGAGAAAAGGCTATCGAAAATTTTATGACAAATAGACATTTTATGACATAAAGACAAGTGTTATAAATCAAAGAATTAATTTGAATCTACTACAAAAACATTTAGAAGAGTGTTATTTGATTTTTATTTATAGACCCTGGATTGTATATGTGGATTTTTCGTTTTTTGTTATATTTCTTATTTAAAAATAAATCAAATTTAGTTCTGAAAAAGTAAATGGATGGTAAGGCAGTGCACATTTAAACATCATTTGGCTTCACTCCATCCACTCATTTTGACATTTCTGTGTTGCTTTTTCACTTGCACTTCATGTTTAGAAACAGATAGCCGAAAGAGGCAGGAAATTTTAAACTCATTTAAAATCTTTGAAGTCACAGAACTGTCAAAATGAGTCATCGGAGTTAGGCCAATGTGAACTCCGACTTATACTTGATCGACAGCAAACGCTTGAATAATACGAACTTTAAGGCCAGAATACAGGCCTAAACTTCACTTTCCATGCAAAAACGCACACTACCTTATCCTCTTTTAAATTAAGTGTTAAAAGGCCCTTAAGTTTTCAATATTGGCCACCTATTTGAATATGAATTTGTAATAAACGCTACTTTCAGAGTTGATACTGAGATAAAATGATGGTAATGAAGTGTACATTTTAGCATACTCTGAAGCTGGCTCTGAACAAAAAGGGTCAACGAAATCAAGACATCTCCAACGACCAAATGACAATTGAATAGTAAGGTGGTAAGGTAGTTTATAATTTAATAAAGGAATTGATAAGATTTTATTAAAGTGATAAGGCAGTTCACATAAGGATCAGATTGACAGTTGACATTTGTAAGATAAGATGATAAGACAGTTCAAATCTTAACAAGGAGTGGTCGGTTTGACAGTTATGAAAGTGACACTTGAGTGACAAATAGTTAAGTGACGCATTCAATGCACAAATGCTCTACAGTCACTTGATAAATCAGAAGTGTCACTTACTTGACTGCATAACTGACACTTAATCGTCTTTGAAACTGGCGCTTATGTGACAACTTGTCAGCAGTTTTTTTTTTCAGAAACAGTACTAATATTACGAAATTAATACAATTCACATCTACTCGAAAGAGCATGAGTAAATCCAGTAGCAAATGTACTAGATTATCTACTCATGAGCAGTTTACCACCTCTAAAGGAACAAGGCTTTTTTTTTGACAAACATTTAAGGTTCAAACACAATGCCATATAGTTTTCGATCAAATTTCAATATTTGTTTTGTACTAAAAAAATTAAACAAATCACTATTGTTTTTAACTAACAAAACAATAAAATTCAAAACTTATTTTCTATTAATAAATTCATAGACATGCACAATTATTTTTTTTTAACTTATTCTTAATTTGCATACATTAAAATCATTATAACGAACCAAATACGAAACGAATCGAGATGCGTGTTCCGAAAATTAAATCATGATTGAAATTGAAAAAGCTGCTACTGCCAATCACGTATAACAGAGATTCAACACAAATTGAAATTGCAAACTATTTTGCTTGATAAAATTTCATTTTTATCAAAACTAAAAATTGCATTGCATATTTCAACTATTGTGAATTGAAGTATGACAATTATTCCTGTGAATCAATATCAAGGACTGTTCGTGTCAAATTACTAAAGTGTCAGCAATTCAAACAAAAAACCGTAATGCCATTTTTATACACTCCATTAGGCTTTAAGTACTTAAAGGATATCCAGTGACATGTTGTTCTTTAAGTAGTTAGAGGAATATTTAAAGGGGGAGATTAAAAAAAAAATGCCATGAAGAAAAAACAAAAAATAAGACTACTGCAGTCCAATCACAAATTCAAGTTAGACGAAATCCTTTGTTTAGCGTGTAATAATAAATTATGTACTTTTCAAAAATTCAAAAAAAAAAAGAAAAAAAAACAATCACAATGGTGTGCGCTTTTATGTATGTTATTATTTCCGGTATTGACTTAGTAATTATGGTATAGAACGTCACGAAAGAACACACAGTAGTTAACAGTTAAAGGAAATAAAACCAACAAAAAAAAGTAGTCAGTCGAATCATCAAACCATGTTAATAAAAAATGTGAAAATTTGAAATGAAATCGCGCGAGAAATATGAAACTGACACAACAAACGACGACGACCAACCAACTGCTCAATCTCAGCGGAACAAACTAAACTTACTACTAACGGAAGAAAGTATTGTTACCAACGTTCGGTTGGTTTATAGTGATGATGGTGACAATTATTACTACCTACTTTACTGTTGCCATTGTCTCTCTATTCTGACAGTTAGTATAGTTTTAGCGTGATGAGGTTTTCTAACGTTTATAGAGCTAATTGTTGTTGTTGGTTTGGTGGTGCCATTGACGTTTAATATTGGCAGTACAATATATAGCGGTATATGAGTGCACAGGCAACACATGTGAACCATATTATTCTGTCTGTTTTTTTATTAATAACTTTTTTTTTTGTTGATGTTCGTGTTTTAATCTAAATTACGCTAAAATCACATGCAACTTTATATTCACTTCAATTATTTAATTCTTGATTTTAAGCTTTTGATAAGGTTAGGATATAAAATAAAAAATATTAAATGAAGATAGTGAGAGTGAAGAGATATATAAGGGTTTAAAATAAAAAGAAGACATTTTTTTTATGTTATTTACTTTGAGGCTCTTGAAGGAGTATTAACAATTTTACTGTATTTTTTTTTTGTCTTGCCTTCCACAAGTGAATTATATTATTAGATAAAAGTACAAATAAAGTATATACAAAATGATGATCTTGACAACAGTCAACAGATTCTAGTGAGAGAATGGCTAATTAAAAATATCTATTTTAAACTTTATTTTCTTTTTTGTTTCCGAAAATCTGTGCAAATGTGTATTTGCGTGTGAAATTAATTTTTTTTGTATATTTAATTAATGCGCTTTCACACGTCACACTTAAGTGGTTTTTGTGTGAATCTATAAACTCTCAACAAAATTTAAAATCGATCTCATAATGTAGACAGATACCTACTACTTTATTATTCTAAGTTGAACTTTAAAAAAAAAATGAGTAAAAACTAAACTATTTTGAATGACAAATATTTATAACAAAGGTTTTTGCATTTTTCAATGAAATTTAATTAATTTGCGAAATAAACATCTGAATAATTGATTTTAATTTTATTAAAATATTCATTACCTATATTCTATGAAAATTGTATCAATGTGTCATTAGATGACAAATAACTATAAGTTGTAGGGTAACTGTTTTATGAGGCTTCTAGGACAATTTTGCAAGTTAACAGTCATGCTTAGGTGAGATTGTTTTCGTTTTTGTTAGGAGTACAGTTACAGACGTTTAACTAAAGTAACTATTTTGTATATTTCTTCTAATTTTGAATTTCAAATATATGTAGACTGCTGTAATGCTTTCCATAACAGAAGTAACCAAGGTACAAAATTGATACTTTGCAGGTAATGTAGTGTGATAAAAATTGGCGCGGCGTTTACGAATTCAGCAAACAATTCTGTTGAAAAGCTCATGAGTTCATGCTTTGTAGGTAAGGTAGTTTTTTTAAAGTTATAAACTGATGCGGCAGTTTAAAGAAATATCGCACATTCTGTTGTTATTGCAGGTAAGGCAGTGTTGCGACTTGAAGGCCATACAACAAAAAGGCAAGCTATGGTTTTTATTTTTTTAATACAATACAAGGATATTTGTTTATTGATAGGACCGAACTGTTTTTTTTTTAATTAAAAGCAAAAAATTACAAAGACAAAATTGTGAATAGTAAACACTTAAGTTTAGGATGATAAGTTGTGCACAATTTAATTTGGGAAGTGCCATTTAAGATTTAACTGTAAAAAATTGCACTACCTTACCATCTTTACACTCAAATAATTATTTTGAACTTGTGCCAAATATATAGATCAAAATAGGCTTAAAAATGAGTATTGAATTCATACAAATTTATATCCTTAAAAATAGCATTTCATTACCATCATTTAACTCCCTCATAAAAACAAAATACCTTTCACTGTTATATTAATGCAATACCACCTTAATCTAATGGTCACTTTAAGTCTATAGCAAGCTTTACCTGCGTACATAAATCCATCACAAATAAATTGCATTTAAAAGAAAGGAAGTGAGTTGTACTGCCCGATTGAGTGTCATTAATAATTTACATGTGAAGTGAAACGCATGTTCCACATAAAAATTAAAATTGCGTTTTGCAATTTACACACAGTTTCCTATATTAGGTTTTGATGGACGTCAAATGAATTTTAAGTTGAAAAAAGAGTGAATTTTAAAATTGACGCAAAGTGCATTTTCGCATTTGCATTGATAAATGTCTTGCATAGGTATATGTATGTGATAAGAATTTATACCGTTTAGATGAGCATTAATAAAAGAGTAAAAGTGGTTTAATAGAAAGTATAAGTTTTAAAATCACCTTTACTATTTACATATATCGATTGCAATGAATCGATAACGATAAGATAAATAATGGTTATTAAATAACTTAAAACAAATAGTATCTATGTCGGCAATGTAGTTCTATGGTTTAAGGTTCAAACCAAATAATTTCAATTTCGATATAAATATTTTTTGCATTTTTTACTTTGGCTTGAGGTTAAAAATTATTAAAATAATTTATAATTAAAAATACATATTTTAGAAAATATTCTCAGTTTTAAAACAATCCGGACAAAATCAAGACAAAATAAGCAAATCCGTTGCTCTTGATGTAAACAATCTCATTTGAAGTAAACAACCACCCTTACAAAAAAAAAAAAAAAAACAAAATTGATGCAAAGGCAAAGAAAAGAAGGAAGCAGACGTGCTAGTTTTTGTATCGAAATATCCAATTAATTTAAATTATTTGCTTACATAATGAGTAACTTAAGATTTTTGGCAATAACTCAGCTTTCAAAAAGTCGTTAAAAAAACTCATAAAACATTGTAAATTGTAAACAAAATTCTTAAAATACTACAAACAAAAATCTGAATAGTGTTTTGAAAATTTGTTTAAATTTTATAATTAAAGATGATTTAAAACTATTTGTAGATTTAAAACACCTACTTTAAATTCCTATATACAAACAAATTCTTCCACCAAGGGATACACGTAATAATAATTTATATTTTCCTGTCTTGTCTGGCTGGATTGCCTGATTGCTTTCTCGTATGATAAATTAAACAAGTTTTTTTTTTTTTATTGCACTTAAAAATAAAGCAGCATTACGCAAATAATGATAGGAAATCCAACCGTAGATCTGATTCGTGTGATAACTTTTATTCCATTCTGTAGATAAAAGATATAACCTTCAAAAAATTAAAAAAAAAAAAGCTTATTCTGTGAGGTAAGTGTTAGGTTTGGTCGTTGTTGGGGTGGTAAAGGTGATACAAAATAAGCTTTATATGATAAAAAATGAGAATAACTTGACTGTGTCATGGAAGAACTTTTTTTGAGTGTATTTTTCTCAGAGAGCTTTCACTCAAAGCTTACTCTCTTACAGTAGTGGCTGTATTTGATCAACTGAGTTTTAATTGATTTTATTTCAATGCATTTTTTTAACATTGATAGAATGAAATCAAATAAAAACAAAATCGAAAAAAAGTTTTTAGTAATATATTAAGTTGTAATAGACAAAATGCCTGCTACTTATAAAATAACTTAAACAGGACATTTTTATCGAGTTAAAAAAGCCATATAAAGGTTTGAAATTAAAATATAAAAAAATAGATTTCTCTTATTATTTTGAGTTATGTAATTTACTTCATTTTCAACCAAAATATAGAAAATTTTAACAACAAGCAATTCACTTTGAAAGATACTCAAAACAATTTTGTAGTGTTTGGCAATTATTAACAATGGAAAAACTGTTTTTCAGGCTAATTTTGCTCATCGGATAACGAAAATGACTTTCATTTGTTTTTATTTTTTAACGGGCGTTTTCAAGGCATGAGTGGAAAGCTGAAAACATGTTTTTTTTGTTAATATATACCTACTAGCGGAAATATCAACAACTATGTATCTATTAATAGTTTTTGAGATATGTATGTAATGTATATCATTATTTAACATCACACTATTTATCTTTGTCGGATGAATATTGAACAAGTAACATGCGATCCAAATTATAAAAAAATCAGATTGTGATGAGCAGTTGAAAAAAATATAAAGTGTTAAAATAAATAATAGTGTTAAAATAATATTTCAGAAAAATTTTTTAAACAAGTATTTCACAATTTTGAAACGTTTCTAAAATTTCTAAAATGTTTTTCAAAACATTCACGAATTTTAATTTGTTTCAACCCAAATTTAAAGTTTTTGAAATTCTTATCAACTTTGAAACATCTAAAAAAAAAAAGAATCAGTTTAGATACATTTTTAAACTTTGGTTGGGAAAATTGTATTTATTTTGTATGAACGTCTATGAAAGATCTCTAAAATATTTGATAAATGCTTTTTTTGTTTTCGATTAACGGGAATCTTTTTTTTTTTTGTTTCAGCACATAAATTCTCAAAAGAGGATATTCATTTATGTATGTGAAATGATATCAATAAGAAATGTTGTTTAAAAAATTTCTGAAAAGTTTTTCAAATGCTACTTTTCGAGTGATTTTATGAAAGATTTATTAAATTATAATGTTATCTTATTCAAAATATCAAATGCGACTTCAAAATGGTTTACAAAGACACAAAAAAAGAGTTTTCATAACAACGTAAATAATGTTGAAGATGATGGTCGGTCGAATTATGTTAGTATTGATTTAATTGGAGGGGATTCAAAACATACCTACTCCAAAATCATGTATCATATAAGTTTCATTAATTATACAGCAAAACATCTGCATACACAAAATCACTTGTGTCTTCCATTTCGGATGGAATTAAAGGTGCCTATTTTTTTACAATTACTACCAACCAACGATGCTTATTTCAAAATTTTTGTACAAAGTGCACAATTTGTTAAAAGAAAAGAAACTGTAAAAAATAAGTATATTACGTGAAAGAATAATTCCAAATTTCTGTCAATCACGATTTCCTCTTCTGCAACTTATTGTTAAAAAGCAATACACTAGCTCTCATGATTCATCTAACAAACTATCAAGCTTAAACCAAACAAAGTTCATGAGCTAGGTTTGTAAGGTATCTTATAGCTAACTACGCAGTTTGAAGGTGCGTCTTGTCTTGAATTGTTGTTAGTTAATAACAAAAAAAATGATTCATATTTCTTTATATACCTATGCTCTGAATCTGTAAAGTAGGTAGCTTTCTCATAAGCTGAACAATTCTAATGTGAATGTAGGTAGCTATATAATACTAGAAAATTAAAATGAACTCTTTGACCTCTAGAGGGCATTATTCCATGATCGTTTGGATTGAATTATCTAACTCCCTCTTCCACATAGAAATCAAAGCTTTAATTCTAACTTCATCATATCATCACTATACAAGCAATGTAAATAATTTCAGCTGTTAAGCTCAACGAATAGAATCAAAACAAAACAACTAACTACGTTATGGATGAGTGAATAGTAAGAGTTTTTTTTTTTTTAATTTAAAATAAAAATTGAAGTCCCCTTTTCTAAAATCTCGTTATAATGTAGTTATTCACAATAGAAACTATTCACCCGCATCATTTTGTTAAATAAAAATAAAAATTATTTAACAAAACAATTTAAATTGTTACATTATATTTGTTTTAAAACAATAAAAAAAAAAAAAAAATTAAAATGTTCATATAATAGACCGGGAAGTTACCCAATAAAAAAAAATGCTTTTTAAAAAAACAAGCCTTCACAAGCTAAACACTTTTTTTTTTATTTTTGTTTAAAGAGGAAGCTCACATTATTATCTTCTCTATTTTTCTTTCTATGTAAAATAAAAAAAAATTAGCTATATCCATCTGTCTATAATACAACTAGGCTCTCTGCGATATTTACATCGCATTTATTTCAGTAAATTAATTGGCGGGTCGCGGGCCATTAATAGAAACCTACTCGTTTGCAAAATAATACATATCTCCTCTTCTCAATCGCTTTTGATTGTCTGTTTTGTCTGTCGTCGTTAGCAATTGTCTTTTTTCGAAATGCAACGATAAAAGACAAAAAAAAAAATCTCATAAGAGGGGTCTTTTGCTTATGTCTCTTAACGACGACACACAGATCCACCGAAAAAAAAACAGACCTCCTCCGCTGTCCGGTGAGCCGGTCTCAATGCCTTAACTGGTTTCAATTGAATAATGGCAAGTAAAATGAATAACAATTAATTACGAGCGACAAGGGGTCACAGTAAAGCAATCATCACAGTTTTTTTTTTTTGTTTCATTTTTTTTAAAGAGGAACCGACAAAAATTCTCAGACATCAACTAATCAAGTCCAAGACCGGGCATTCCATAAATAATAATAAATAAATAAATCTTTTTTTTTTGTACTGCCACTTAATTCCTCAAATGTCATAATTAAATGACATTCCAAAAACTGACAAAGTGTAATAATACCTTTAAGTTTTGTATTTCACTCTATTTTTAGCACAAATTCCCGTTAGAAAAAAAGACTCAATCATTTATATTACTGTTATTTGAGAAGACCCCTATAAGTCATTCATCCTGAATTCCATTAAAAAGAACAAACAATTCAACCGAAAACGGTCTCAAATTTCGCACACCACAACGCCATATAGTAGAGAAACCGAAGAAGATAGAATTCGATTTCGAATTTCGAAAGAAAGACACTTTGTTCGTTTTTTTTTTGATCAGTGCAGCAGGGGATCACTCAAATAAAATTTATAAAAAAAAAAATTGAATCCGCCCAGGTGACCGGCTAACTTTTGGGTACAGTCTGTTAACCCAACACAAAGTGGGGAGGTCACAATAACCATCAAAAATGAAGTTTTAGCAAAACCGTTAAAAAGAACTAACCGGCTTTTAAGAATTGCAACTGCATTTAGATAATTCTTTTGTATAAAAAAGAAAAACTCACACACTAAGATAATATTGATAATAATTGTGATCAAACACTTTGAGATTTTAGTTCACAATTATAATTCACAGTAAAAAAAAAACTTTTGTCAGAAAAAATATGATATTTTATATTTAAGTAAAAAAATATTTAATTTTTATAAAAAAAAAAATATTTTAAGTTAGAAAAAATTCTTTTTTTTTTTAGAACGCTCACCTTTCGCAACCTTTGAATACAACGTTCAACGAAATAATGATCTCAAAATGTTCTTCGTGGTTCTTCGTATGGTTCACGTTGGATTTTTCATTCAAAATCCCCCACACACAATCTCATACCCATCTTTACACTCATACAAGTTTGAAAATTCTTATATACTACCGGTATTTTTATCATACCAACAACGACGATACACTCAAGATATAAGAAATATAATTTGAGTGTGTTGACGTAGGGTACAAAATAAGCTAAAAAAAAAGTTTCACTCAAATTATAGTCACTCTGAGTTGACACACATGGACACCCACACTCAATCTTCTTGGTATGAAAAATAAGAGCTTTTAGGATTAAAATGGATTCAAAATGGAAAACAGAGGGGGTTTGGTAGGAAATATAGTTACATACCTCCTCTTATGTTTTGTAGAGGTATTTGAAAATTTTGTTTTTTTTGTTTTTTTTTTTCCGTTATTTAACATGAAAAATATTTTTGTGTTTACTCTTTTTTGTTGTTGTTGTTTTTTGTGGAACAAAAGAATGAAGGCCATCAATTGGAACCAGAACCAGCATCAGGGAAAGAGCAACAGAAAAGAATAATTAAATATATGGAAGCTACTTTATCATTTACGTAGGTAACGTCGTATAGCTACTTGGTACCTAGGTACATGGATTTTTTTTTTTTTTTGAGGATTGTTTTTAATTGAAACGGGTTTGTGTGGAAAGAAAAATGTCATATAGGGGCTGTTTTTTGTTGTTGTTATATCTCGGAAATGCTTATTAGACTTGTCCAACATGTTTTAGGTAATAGAAAGACTGTTTCTATGGACTGACGTACATAGAAATAGAAACCCTCGTTTTAAACTCATGACTAGACTTTAAATTGATTATGTATTGTAGATGAATGATTTGACATAATTTTTGGGTGTACTCCTTGTAATAAGGAACTTTAATAGGTTGTACCTTAAAGGTTCCTACCCAGCGTTACCACTTCCAGAAAAAAAGTCGAAGTAGATTTGAAGAAAAAATGCAAGTAGATTGAGATTTGAGAAAAATCGAAGCAGATATCAAAATATCCTTTTTTATTAAAATCTATATAAACACCACGGTTGCCACTGGTGAAAAAAAATTCCTACCAAAATTACCCAAAAAACCTACCAAATTATACAAAAACCTACCAAATCTCGAAAAAATGAAGCAAAACGAAGAAAAAAAAATTAAAAATAATTCCAGAGAATAAAAATGAAGCAAAGCGAAGAAAAAAAGGTTTATTTCTAGTTTTTGATAAAAAAAAAAAAAAACATAAAGGGGATTTTCTGATAGTCTTCAGAAAATTTCGTTGATTTTATCATTTCAAAACTAAAAATTTGTATTTCAAAGATCTGAAGTTTTTTTTAAGCGGAGTGATTGAATGAAATTAAAAGTTGTAGTGAGCTCTCCTCCAAAATGAGTTTTGATACCACAAGGTTCATCGGTTAGATGCAAAATTTTGGTCAATTTCTGACGTTATCTGGATGAACTTTTAATTGAAGTTTTAAAGCTATAATATTTTTTCTTACTAATGCATTGAAATTGCAACTTTTAGAAACTGATTTTGTAATCTATAAGAAAGAAATTAAATAAATGTAATTGACTGACTTGAGAATAAAGCGTTTAATAGTCATTCTAAAAACTATAAAATAGTAAGTATTTTTAGGTGACTTAAAAAAACCTACCAAATCGAGTTTAAACCTACCAACCTACCAAAGCCGAAAAAACCTACCAAAATTGGTAGGATTCTACCAAAACGGCAACCTTGATTAAACACCCTCTGGAATTTTGTTATTTTTGCGATATTAATTTTTTGCCTACAAAATTCATTTATCAACCGAAGAAACTATTTTATTGGTCTTAGCCTTGAATGAAACCTCAAAAGACCCCAGATAGTCCCGAAACCCATGCGTTCCGAGCCTACCACAGTACAAAAACGAAAACTTTAAACGCAATTTTTCTCGAAACACGTTTTTTTCCACGCCGTCCAATGTAACTCAAAAACTAATAAAGCGCAAATTACGCGTTAACTCATTGGTCAATATAATTTTCACAATAAATACCTACATATGTGTTTTTGGTCTCTAATTTTTATTTAAGACTTCTTTTTGCGTATGAACCTATGAACGTATGTTAATGGAAAAAAATTTCTCTTTTGATTTATAAATAATTAAATGGGCCTGGAAATTGCAGGGCGCAAACTTGAGGCGTCAATGGCTGTAAAGCAGCCATTTTGTTTTTTTATTAGGTACTTCAAAAAAATTGTGTTAATACTTCATGATGTCAATAATATCATGTATTTTTCCAAAATTTAATAGGTAAATGCTTTCAGTTTTCCCAGATGGATTTTCCCTCTTAAAAAAATAATTCAATTAAATTTATTTTAATTAAATAAAAAAGTAAAAACAACTACAAACAAATATTTGAATTCTTTAAAACTCCATATTTTATGTAGGTATAAATATATTTCTATATCTACATTGTTTTAGAACAATTTTTAGTAAAAGATTATTTGTTTTTTTTTTACATGTTTCGATATTTTTGTGATGGTGCGAAGTAGTAGATTTATATTTTTTTTTGAAAAAAAAGAAGTAGGTAGATCTATTTCAATCGAAGTAAATTTTAAAAGCTTGTAATTTTTTATTTATATGGAATAATCATTAAAAACAAATTAAGATTCTAAATTTCACAGAAAAACTTCATATTGTCGGACTCTTAAACCCTACCTGAAACCATCATGGGCTTAGTTTCATTAAAAAAAAAAATTAAATCGTTTGCAAAACAAGTTACATAACTTCAATATTCGAAAGAAAGGAATATATTGTAGGTATGTAGAACCCTCTCCTAATAGGTTTTTATCGTGTTTTTATTCATTCTATTTATACATACCAAACAAAATAAAAAGAAGAAACCCGTACCTACTCAAAATAATTCACATTTATACATTTTAACAAAACCTATTGAGAATTGACAAAAAAAATAATGAAAGAAAAGCATTCACAATAAGTTATTGATACCAGCACTCCAGCAAGTAACAATAAACCAATATGTGGGTGGGTAAGGTAGTTTCATTTGAAAAAAAAAAAAAAATACCTAAACCTTTAACCATCAATTGTTCATGGAAAAATGTTTGTACGCACCAACATAATAACATACATTATACATAGGTATCAATAAACTTTTTTTTGTAGGTCATACATGTGATAGAAAATCTAGAAGGTGGGTATAAGTTAAAATATGTGTTACTTTGAAAATGATGACAAAAGGAAAGTGGTATGAAGTGAATGGTTGATTGACACGCGTGTTGATATTAAAATCTTCTTTCTCCCGTCCGCCGTCGCTAAAAATGTTACATAACTTTCCATTTACATAACAACGATTTTAAAGGCTTTTTGGTAAACATGTAGGATGAAAGTTGATTTGAGTTTTTTTTATTTTTTGAACATGAATTTGATTGAAAATTGTAGGCGCATAAGTAATAGACCGAGAGCCAGCGACCTAAAGTTTGCAGGTAATTGCTTAGTATTCACCCCTATGAAATATGTTTAAGGACATCCCCAGGCATGTTACTGCAAAAAAAAAAGTCTCGTGAGACGTGGCAAAAACGGTCTGCCAAGCACTTGAATGTGAAAAAAATTTTAAATTAAGAACTCGACCTTAAATCAAAAAAAAAAATATTTAAAGAGAACGGCAACACTTACAAAACTAAACGATACCTTTTTTTAAAGGTAAAAAGTTATACTACTTTTTGGTTTTTATATAAATGTTTTTTGATGAATAGTTTTTGAAACAAAAAATTTCAAACACAAAATTTTGAAAAAAAATTCAAAAAAAGTTCAAACAGTTTTTTTTTTTCATAAAATTTACCCAATCAAGTATTATTTTTTTTTGTTTTAATTTCTCTTATATATTTTGAGTCAAACACCGAAAACTAAAAGTCAAAATCTCTTTTACTTTTCGAGAAAACTGAAAATTACCAAACCTTCTATTTTTTCACCAACGCCAAAATTACGGCTATTAATTATGTCTTTCAGAAAGGAAGTAAGATGTTCACGGGTTTTATTGCAGGAATCGTTCAATGGGTTATAAAAAAGATAAAACCGCGGAGTGCTATTAAATGAGAGGGTGGGAACTGGAGATAGGGGTGCAAAAGCCCCCTTTTTGGTTTTTTCAATATATCTCGTAAACAAAGCATAATTTTGAGATATTGTTCTTAATAAATTTTGTAGAGAATAAAATTTCCTATAATAATAATGTTTTTTAAAAATTTATAAAAAAAATTTCCTTAACAAAACAGTCAAAACAAACAAAAAAAAATCAAACAAAATCAATTTTTTTAGTTTTTTTACTTTTTTGGTTGTGTCTCTTATTTGGGCTGCGATAGACATTAACATTGCTCTAATAAAACATAGAAGATTAAATTTTCTTTGAAATGCTGGTCTCATCAAATTTTTTCATTGAAAATTAACCAAAATATGGCCATTTGAACCTATCTTTTTTTCGCAGATTCAGTTTTTCTCAAGTAAAAAAGAAAAATTTGAGGGGAAAGTACTATAACTTAGCAACCAAGAATTGATAGCGGTTTTTTGTAGAAGGGTTAAATACAATCATTTTTTACTATGGGAGGGGGTGTCTATCTTCCCCCGTTTAGGCGGAAGGGGTTATTAAAAAAAAGAAAAATACTTAAAATCAAAAAAATTTATTAAAAAACAACGGTAACACTTACAGTTATGAACGATACTTTTTTCAAAAGCTAAAATTATACACTAAATTTAAATTTTTAAGTTAAGTTATTTAAACCGACTATTTCGAAATAAACGATTTCAAAGTCAAAATTTTAGAAAAAAAAAGTTTAAAAAACACGTTGATTACTATTTTAAGAATGACTTTGGATTTCAATACGAAGTTTATCCATAAAGTAAACAGCCTCAATTGATTTCTTATCAAAAACTGAAAATCATTATGTTCCTATGCCTTCTTGTTTTCCTTAAAAAATTAGAAAATGCAAAAACTACTTTCTTTACCAGGCTCATTCATTTATTTTGAAAACAATTGATTTAAATAACTTAACTTAAAAATTTAAATTTAGTGTATAATTTTAGCTTTTGAAAAAAGTATCGTTCATAACTGTAAGTGTTACCGTTGTTTTTTAATAAATTTTTTTGATTTTAAGTATTTTTCTTTTTTTTAATAACCCCTTCCGCCTAAACGGGGGAAGATAGACACCCCCTCCCATAGTAAAAAATGATTGTATTTAACCCTTCTACAAAAAACCGCTATCAATTCTTGGTTGCTAAGTTATAGTACTTTCCCCTCAAATTTTTCTTTTTTTCTTTTTTACTTGAGAAAAACTGAATCTGCGAAAAAAGATAGGTTCAAATGGCCATATTTTGGTTAATTTTCAATGAAAAAATTTGATGAGACCAGCATTTCAAAGAAAATTTAATCTTCTATGTTTTATTAGAGCAATGTTAATGTCTATCGCAGCCCAAATAAGAGACACAACCAAAAAAGTAAAAAAACTAAAAAAATTGATTTTGTTTGATTTTTTTTTGTTTGTTTTGACTGTTTTGTTAAGGAAATTTTTTTTATAAATTTTTAAAAAACATTATTATTATAGGAAATTTTATTCTCTACAAAATTTATTAAGAACAATATCTCAAAATTATGCTTTGTTTACGAGATATATTGAAAAAACCAAAAAGGGGGCTTTTGCACCCCTATCTCCAGTTCCCACCCTCTCATTTAATAGCACTCCGCGGTTTTATCTTTTTTATAACCCATTGAACGATTCCTGCAATAAAACCCGTGAACATCTTACTTCCTTTCTGAAAGACATAATTAATAGCCGTAATTTTGGCGTTGGTGAAAAAATAGAAGGTTTGGTAATTTTCAGTTTTCTCGAAAAGTAAAAGAGATTTTGACTTTTAGTTTTCGGTGTTTGACTCAAAATATATAAGAGAAATTAAAACAAAAAAAAATAATACTTGATTGGGTAAATTTTATGAAAAAAAAAAACTGTTTGAACTTTTTTTGAATTTTTTTTCAAAATTTTGTGTTTGAAATTTTTTGTTTCAAAAACTATTCATCAAAAAACATTTATATAAAAACCAAAAAGTAGTATAACTTTTTACCTTTAAAAAAAGGTATCGTTTAGTTTTGTAAGTGTTGCCGTTCTCTTTAAATATTTTTTTTTTTGATTTAAGGTCGAGTTCTTAATTTAAAATTTTTTTCACATTCAAGTGCTTGGCAGACCGTTTTTGCCACGTCTCACGAGACTTTTTTTTTTGCAGTAACATGCCTGGGGATGTCCTTAAACATATTTCATAGGGGTGAATACTAAGCAATTACCTGCAAACTTTAGGTCGCTGGCTCTTAGACTATAAGTACCAACATTTTTTAGCTGAATAAAACGGTGCCGATATAGCTTGTAAGTTGTAATGCCTTCATTTAAAAAGTTCCTTTAATTACACAATGTTACAAGCTACAGTTTTTTGAAGACCTTGCCCTGAAGCAAATAAAATGCACGACTGGACTCCCGACTAACAAATTTGCTCCTATAAAGCTTTACAGGTGTTAATGTTGCTCCTGTAAAGCTTTATAGAAGGGATATTGTTTGTTGGGCTGTTAGGTGTACCAAATTTGAAGAAAATCCATCCACACATACAGATGGACTTATACAGACGCACGGACGGATTTGCGAGACCCACTTTTTTGGAATTCTCCATCATCGTTATTTTGGTTTTGATTAAAACCTCAAATTTTTTTTTTCGACACGAAACCAATAGAGTAAGTAAAAAAATGATAGGCAAGAGTAATACACATTGTTAAAAAAATATCCTTATTGAGAAAAGTGACAATAGACGAACTATCAAGATCGGCTAGATAAAAAGCGGAGGAATAAGTGTCGGTAAGGATGTAGGGTAGAGAAAGGGAAGAGACCGATTTGGCCAACGCTTGACAACCAAAAAATAAATTATTTTTTAAATGCAAGTAAAGCTAGATTACCTGTGATATGAGTTATGACTTTTTGTGTGAATTTAAAATTTAACACACAAGTGCAATTAACAAATATAGTTACTTGTTTGTGATAACGCCACCTTTCACATCAAATTTAATATCTTATCGAAATTTATTATATAATCAAATGATTATAATTTCCTAGTACTTTTTGTACCTAATCTAAAATATTGAGCTAAAATTGAAAGCTCATCACCTTTTAAAAACCTTCAAAAAATTATTTAAATTATCATATTTCTGACGAAATATAACTGTTATTAAGGTAAATGTTATCGAAACTTATTTATAAAGAAAAAAAAAAAAAAAACTTAATTATTTTTATCAATAAAAGTGAAAATCAAAATGTCACGACAACAATAAATTGTGGTACCTAAATAATTATCATCACCTGTTATAAAAAAAATAAAGAATACATATAGGTCTTCCCATTCAATACAATAAGTTAATGCATTTTTCATGTGATTAAAAAAGAGATATCGAACTTTGTTATACAAATCGATAAAATCTAATCAACTTTTATTTACTTGCAATGAAACCTATTTTAAGGGCAACTTATATGGATTTCTATAAAATAATTTACCTAAATTCAATTGAAATCGGTTGAACAAAACCTATCTGAATATTTTAAAATTTGCTAACTTACAGTTATATTTCGTCCGAAGATCTGTTTCATTTTAAAATTTTCGAATATCGAATAATTTGAATCGAATTTCTCTCATTAAAATCTTCGAAAAGTATGAACATGAACAAGTACTTGCGACTTAGTTTTTTGCATTTATTTAGCATGTTCCATTGTATTGAGAATTCACAACTGTTTATCTATTAGGATTGTATTCTTTAAATTGTATATATCCCATGACAAAGTCAATTTATTTGTTTTGCCAAGTCCATTATGTTATGCAATTCACAAACACAAAGAAAAAAACTAAGTCTATAGAATTTTTTATAGAAAACAATCATCAGCAACTATATTATACCTTTTAGCCAGATGCCTGGCGGTAGCCTACAAAATCCTTGCAAGCTTTCAAGGTCAATTGCAAGTGAAACAAGAGCAATACAACAACAAAAAAACTACCCCACCCACTATTAATCGCGTATATTGTTACGCAATTCTGAACTGACGAACTGAGTGAAAAGATACACGACAACATGATGGCGTATCTATATGAAGTTATGTAATCGAACAGAACTTTTTGAGAACTCAGAGAACTCAGCTGGGGGAGAAATGCAAACTAAAAAATAAAATAAAAAAAAAAAAACATACAAACAAAAGCCCACAAACTGCCACTATCATCAGAATACAGTACGAGATTTCTTTAATGGCAAAAATATGTTTTTATTTTCCGTTCGTTTGGCACAAGGCCCAGAAATTAACGGTAGGAATTCTTATTATTTCTGGCACTTTAGAGAGAGATCTGTGAAATGAGTTGAAACGGCAATTTTTTTTTTTTTATTTTTTTGCTTTCTTCTCTAATTCTAAAGGAAGCGCAAATACTTGAGTTTCGTTGGTGTTTTTATTTATTTTTTGTTTTGTTATAAAAAAAAGAAAAAAATATAAGACGCCCGTTGTGACTTAGCTTAAGATTTTATATTATACCAGGACAGATAGATAGATAGAAAGATATCAACATAATAATAATAAATATCATTTTATCTTTCAGATGCTATTTACACAAACAAATTTAAGAAAGTGGTTGGGTTCTTTTTTTTGACATATACAATTTTTGCCTTCAGTTAGACAGGAAATTGTTTTCTCTTGTTATTGAGTTATACTTGCTGTTTTTTTTGTCTTATTGTTATGCAATTTGAATTGTTTTTTTTTTTTATTTTTTGCAAACAAAAATTTGAAAAAAAAAAATAAACTCCTTTCTTTGACTGTCGAGGGTTAGATGTAGATATAAGCAAAACGAAAGGATTTTTTGTATTGAAAGATCTTTTGAAGGAACCGGATGTTTAAAAAGGTTGTGACAACAAAAAATATTTAGATATGTATGTACTATATTGTTACCATTAATTTATTTCATTTTTGTATTAGAACTGAAACAGCACTTTTTTCATTTCATTTTCAAGTTATCTATTTTAATGATTATGATATGGTTTTCTAGTTAACAAAACTTATCAGTCTCTAGATTAAACGAAAAGCAGCTGTGTTTTTTAGTGAAACAATAAATGACATATATAGGAACGAATTAAGAAATCAATCAATCAATCTGTATTATTTTTCAATTTTAAAAAGAAACGCTTTCCTTTGGAGGTGGTTATCTAGTATAGTACCTTTACCTACTCATAAGTACTCTACTAACTATAAAGTAACGGGACTAATGTAAGAAAGAAATATGTGCTCGTATGCATTTTAAATACCTATTTAAAACATATATGTACTTGTGATTGCCACCAGGGCCAAAGTTGCAATTTACATTATTTGAACGTTGTCCACGTACACTGTGGCGTATACGTGTTCCCTGTTATGAAACTGAATTAAAAAAAAGGAAATACTTTATACGAGTAAAACGAGAAATACCGTAACATTTTTATTATTTTTACAGCCTTATGGCCCGAGAAAGATGGTAAATCTGGGACTGTGTTGGTCAGAAAAATTAGTTCATGAATTTGGATTATTGGGTATCACCCTTTATAGTAGGTTTAAAGTTCGTCTCCTTCAGACTATACTAGAAGAGCGTCTTAATGTACATGTAGTTCCAAAAAATAGCACTTATGTAACTCTTTCTGTTTTTTTGGTCGTTTTGTCACGCATTTTTTTTGTTTTTTTTTTTGCTCTAAGGTATGTACCTTACCTCACCAAAAACTATAAAGTTTAAATCAAATCGCCTAACTGGTTTCGTTTTGTTTCAAGATTACAATATTGCGCAAAGACGTTATTCATCGTTGTTTCTAAAATATCGTTTTAAAATTGACAGGCAATTCACAATGCTGAGGTTTTTTATTATACTAAGAGCCAATTTTGTAATTACCCAGATAAACCATAGTTAGGGCTTATTCCTACCAATAACAATACCAATCTCTCTTTGGGATACGAACACAGACTAGCCACAATAAGGAGTAACCACTTGGTCACATCCGCTAATAAGGTTATTGAAAGCATATAACGTCTGACTACCGAAAACAATATATTTATAACGCTTGAGAAATTATATATGTACATGAATATTGTATAATTATGTTTTAAGCCTAGAAGCTTTTAAGTTCCGGATATTCAGATTAAACTAGGAATACTTGTTTAAAATCGGTTTAAGACAGTTTTAAATAGTTTCGAAGGTTTAATTCTTTGGCGCCGGGTACAAAGGTGTTAAGTCAGAAAATGTAGTTTTGAGGAAAATGAAACTTTTGTTTGTAAATCTGAATATTATTATTTTTAAAAACTAATGATGCAGAAACATCATTTATAAGATCTATTTTAATATTCATATGCTGTTGACCAGAAAATGACCGTTTTTAGAAAAAAATTTCTGTTGACTTAACACTTTAGAGCCATTTAGTCTTCAAAAATAAACTTGGTCCAAAGGTGTTAAGTCAAGAAAAATCTTTGTTTACATTGATAACAAGGTTTAATTTATAAAAGAAAGTTGGAAATATTAATGTGATTAATTACCAAATGTGAAAATTCTTTTTGAAATAATATAATACCGTAGAAAAATCGCTTTTCGTTTTTTTTTTCTTCCTCTTGACTTAATTCTTTAGGGTCAAAGTCCAATAAAAATCCGAGAATCGATTTTTTTGACTTACCTAACCCCTTTGTACCCGGCATCAAAGAATTGTCTTTACAAAGTTATCCAGTGAAAGAAAAGAGTTAGTTGAACAATGCTCAACGAACTTTGTTCGTCAAACAATTTAACAAAAAATCGTTCTGTATCAATTCAAGAATCTCTTGCATCCGTGTTTAAGTAAACAAAATTTGACAAGGTATTTTTTAACCATTAAACAACGATTTCACCATCAACACATCAAATATTGCTTAATTTTAACACAATTACGTCAAAATATACAATCTGGTTGTTTGTTGTCTTGTTGTTTATAACTTAATTGCCAATAAAATGTTTTTTTCTTAGCAAAAAAAAAAAAAATCTAACAAATAACAATCTCGTAAATAAACCAAATTAATGGTGATTATTAAAATTAAATTACCCAATTTAAAATGGACATAATATAATTTCCACCATCATCGAACATTAGGGAACATTGAATTTAAAAAAAAATCATTTATATGTGTTTTTGATACCCCACTTTTGCCAGCTATATAATATCGAGCCGGTTGGTCTTTCAAGTATTTGAAACATATTGTGGCATTTTGCCAAATAATTTTAAGCTTTGAACTTAATTTAGATAGTCCGGTCTTTGCAAAACAACCAAAAGATCCACCCAGCTAACTATCTAGTCAGCACAGCGCAGCAACGTCAGGCCACTTGTTTGTATTCCTTGGCTACTGATCAATTTATATGAATCCGTTTTTAATTTGTTTATTTTTTATTTAATCTTCAGACCAAAATGCAGTAAATTTTGCATCAGTTGACAAGGACTGTATTTTCAAGTTAGCCATACGAAAAGAATAATTAGCTGACAAGATTATGTATATACTGAGAATTGCTTGTGGCTGTGCGGGAGACCGTTGAAAATTACTGGATCCAAATATAAACTCAACGGAGGAGATTTGATCTGTTCAGTATGTGGTTGAAAAAATATATATGTAGATATTTATATTTGTATGCATTTACTTTTGTTTTCAAAATATCACCACATGAAACATCCCTAGGAAAAGTTTTTGTTTTTTTTTTCAAAAATTCTTTTCGAACGGAAAGTCACTCGAAAAATAATATTTTCACTGACGTAGGTTACTCGTGTTTGTAGAAAATGCTCATGAGTGCTTATTTATTTATATCGTTAAATTTTCATCTGCTTAGTTAGACAAGATGTCGCTTAAGAAAAACATAAATCAAATCCATCAATATATATAAAAATCCTTGAATGAAAAACAAAACTATTAACACTTATGTAGCACGTTTTTGTAACATCCGCCCTCTGTTTAGTTCAGGTTCAATGCTATATAGACTTTTAATGTTATTATTGACATTGAACGCTAGTAACATAGTTCAAACTAATTATTTTTCAAAATATAAAAATAGATGAGCTTTCTAGGGGGCCAATCTTCATTTTTACTTTGTTTTTTTTGATTTTGACTTTCAAACGCAAAAACATATGATCAAAAGAAAAAAATTGGAAGGCGGACATTTTTCGATTTAAAATATTCAGTTTGTTGCCAAATTATGATGTTTTGGCAAGAGAACAATATAATTTTGGCTTCTATTTCATATTTATTATTATGAATGAGGTAAAATATTTTGTTATCATTTTAGAATTTTTTTTTCAAAATTTGTTCTAGAAGTTTCTGTTTGATTTCAATTGCAAACACAAGCAGGTAGTGGTTTTAAATTTAGAAAAATTTTTATTGAATTTCGAATATTTCAGAACTAAAAAAGTGACAGAATTGATAAGTTTTGACATTTTGTCCTTAACTAATTTTTAAAACTTTATTATGTGGTAGATATGTACATAACGTGTATACTATATATACATAGGTGCTCGAAGTTCTGTCGAACAAAGTGAATTAAGGTAATTCAATTTATTATAAAAAAGGACAATTACAAAGCATCCCAACTATGTTAAGGATTTTAGACTTGAGATTAGAATATTTAAAGGTTGGGAGTAATAAATAGCTAAGCTGTTGATGACAGCATGAAAAGCATTAAAATTCACAATTCTTAACCAGATTCTATCACCCTTCATTTTTAAGTCAATTTATTTCTATTGATCGTAAAAAACATGCACGATTCGATCGCTTTACTTGCTCATATAGGTACTCGAAGTTGCTTAGAATGATAAAGCTTCTTATAGCAATAACAACAATTTTAATTTATTTTCATCATTAATTTTAAAACAAATGTAAAAAGAATTAAAAGTGAGTACAAATAAATTATCTCATTAGATTATTTGTCTACGAAAGAACTTTTATGTTTTTTTACTTGCGATATAGGTACTATATATCAAGTTATGCATTCGTACAAAAAAAAAAGTTGAGATAACATTTTTCCATGACATTACGATGATAGACAATGCCAAAAAAGTGGGTCCCGGGAGTCCGTCTGTCCGTCTGTCTGTCAGTCTGTCTGTCTGTCTGTCTGTATAAGGAACTAGAGCCTAAACGGATGGACCGAGTGACTCCAAACTTGCTATGTAGTAGTTTTTGGAGACTCTCCAGAGGGGTTTTTGGAATTAATTTTTTCGGACCAAAAATAACGGTAGGTACCTGTCATACAAAAATTTCGGAAAAGTTTAATTTCACGAAAACGGCTCCAACGATTTTGTTAAAAAAATTCAAATGTTAGTTTTTAAACAATGTCTATCTTTTGAAGAAAAAAATTTTTTTTGAAAATCGTTATTAACGGTACCTGCCATAGGACCGCTTTTTTCAAATCGGATTTTCTACAAAACTACTTATTGTATTTCAACGAAATTTTTTATACAAAAGCATTTATATAATTTAAATATAAGTCAAAAATAAAATTTTTAAAAAAATAATTTTTGGATTTTTAAAAAAATTAAAAAAATTTTTTTTTGAAAAATCAAATTTTCGAAAACGGGACATTTAATTTTTTTGTAATTTTGTTTTTAGATGTTGATTAGTTATTTCTACAAAATGGCATACCAGTTTTATTTTTAAACTTTTTTTCCAAAAAATTATTTATAAAAAATTAGTTTTTTAAAAAACGGCTCTAACGATTTTGAAATTTTTTTTTCTAAAAATGCACCTTAATATATCAAATAAAACTGCATACTTGTTTTGTGGGGCGATTTAATTTCAGATATTGTTTTATTTTTTTGAAAAATAAATTTTATTTTATTTTTGTTTTTTTTTTTTGTTTTTATGTACCTACATTTCCCAAGTTTCTATATAAAAAGTCTTAAAAATTTAAGCAACTTCAACTCTAAGAGCAAGTTCGTGCGACCCAGTCGTGCATTTTATTTTTATGAAAATCGGGACATTTTTCAAAAAAATATGGAATGTCATTCTTAAAAAAAATATATATCGAAATAGGTACCTACATATGTATTTAAAAAAAAATTCAAAAACAATTGAAAATTTTAATATTGCAACTGCAACCCCTTCGGTACAAAAGTTTTCGTTAAAATCAATATTGTCTTTAACCCCTTGTAGCCCCATGTGACATATCTGTTACAAACCAAAAAAGATCCCACAAAAGTAGAAACTATGACTTGGGTTTTTTGTCTCCAACTTGTATAATACTCTTTATTTGTTTTAATAAAATATAATAAACAGTTACAGAATTATTTTTATATAAATATTTATTTTTTTTTAAGTTTTAATTTTAAAAATTTACAACTTTTTATATTTTTTTGTGACGACGACGCGTTTGGGAGCTGCTACTCCATCTTCAGAAAAATATAAAAAGTTGTAAATTTTTAAAATTAAAACTTAAAAAAAATAAATGTTTATATAAAAATAATTCTGTAACTGTTTATTATATATTTTATTAAGTGTAGAAACTATATTTTTTTTCTTTTGAAGCTTACCTATAACATATAATTTTTAAATATTGCTTTAACGAAATAGTACCTACACCATATTTCTAAATGGAAAAAACGACGAAAATCATAAAAAAATATTTTTTCTGCATAAACTTACTAAATACCTATTAGATAGTTTTTTGTTTGAATTGTTGCATTCATATACAAAAATAAATAATTTAAACTTAATTTTTTACTCCGTAAATTTCGAAATAACTATAAGTAAATAATGAAGATATTAAATTTGGTCCTATGCCAGGGTCCATTAATAAAGGTATTAAACATATAGTAAAGTAGGACCTTATTTGTTTAAGCTTCAATAAATTTGTTAAAGTCGTTTTTGAGAAAAAAAAACAAGCATTTCTATTTTCATTATATCGTCGCTGTAGTTCTAATACCTCGTAACCCAGAAAAAGGCGATTTTGGACTAATGATGCTATTATATTATTGAAAAAATCCGGATGTAATAGAAAAGACCCTGTTTGCCTAACATCGATATTGTCAGAGCTTCGCTTAGTCAAAACCAAATAATTTTTATTGATTCTCATACATTTCATACTTAGTTTTTTGCCTTTCCTGAAAAATAGACTTTTCTGGGTTACGAGGTATTAGAACTACAACCGATATGGCAGCTATAGTTATTTTTGGTCCTAAAAAAAAATCGCTTCAGTAGTTTAGGCTGCTGTTCAAAACAGATACAGACTGACAAACTGAGTGACAGCCAGACATATAGAATTTTGGGACTCACTTTTTTGGCATTCTCTATCATCATCAGCATAGGTCAATGGCGTCAAACTTCTAAAAATTCGGGTTGTCCCAGTTTTGGCATAAAAGATGCAATCAACTTTGTATACAATGTTGTAAAGCTAAAATTTTTTTAAAAAAATCAGGTAAAATTTCTCTAAATCTAAGATAAATTAGTGTCTTCTTTTGCAGTTCAAATTACTTTTGGTTCAAGCCATTAAGAACTACGCTAAGTTTTTGGTTGCAATTAGTAAAAAATTCAAGGTCACTATAAACTTCCACAAAAATCACTTTGCAGCCAAAATTTCATCGAAATCAGAAGACCAGTTTTTGATTTATTATGAATAGCTCAAACATGTTACATATATGTTTTAAGTTCAAAATCAAATACCTATTCATAAAAATAAATAAAAAAATCTTTTCTGAAAAATAACACTGGTTAACAAGGGTTCTGTTGCCGAAACAAAAATATACTTTTCTAAAGGTTTTCGGTGTGCTGAGTCCGAACCCGAAATCAGAAAAAATTGATCAGCTCCCGTTTTTGAAATATTACCGTTAGAAAATGCAAAAAAACGTTTTTTTGAATACTTCGGACCTTATTTTTTAATATAAGGAAAATTGTTAGAAGATATTTAGTAACGGTTTCTAAAAACTACTTTAGTAACGGTTTCTAAAAACTATTTTCCTTCTTTCAAGAACTTTTTAAATCTTTCCGATATCTTTGTTATTGCCCGAGATATCTTAAAATGAAGTAAGTGGCATTGGCTTCATATATCATAAGGGAGATAATGACGTTACAAAATTTATGAAATATGCAAACAACTGAGGATATCTCGGGAAGTTAAAAAGATATCGGAAAGATTTAAACAGATTTAAAAAGGTGGAAAATAGGTCTTATAAAAACCGTTACTAAATATGCTCAAACAATTTACCTTATATAAAAAAATAAGGCCCGAAGTACTGCATTTTCTAACGGTAATATTGACTACGGATTCGAGTTCAGCACACTGAAAACCTTCAGAAAAGTATTTTTTTGTTCCGGCAACAAAAAAAAAGTTTAATTTTGTTAACCAGTGTAATAGATATTTGCTAAGTTTTAAGCATATCCGAACACCGTTTTTATGATCTATCAACATGACTTCATACGTCAACCGCAAAAATCTGGTAAACCAAAAGTTTGTTAAAAGCTATATCTGATAAAATGTTTAGAAAAAAAACATTTTCCTTTCCACCAAGTTTTTCTTTTTCTTGTTTCTTACTAAAATTGTTTTTATTTTGTTAACTGTTAATTATTTTATTAAATTTTATTTTATATCAACTTTTAATTTCCATCTCATTATTTCATTTTTAAATAAACATATGAGATGTGAAAAAGTTGATACCTATCTAACTTCCCAACAATTTCCTGCTGACATTTGACGCGACTGAAACTGAAAATGTGGAAATTATTTTTGTACCTAAAAAAAAAAAAAAAAGTCAAGAAAATAGAATTAAATTGAAATAAAATGCTCTGATGTGGCAGCATCCACAATATGCTACCGTGCATCACCGAGGGCAAAAATCACACGTCGTTGTCGTCTGAGAATATTTAAATTTAGATCTTTTGAACGTTTTACGTTGCCGCGGAGGTTTATTGAACCCCAACCGCATGTTGCATATGTAAAAAACTCGTATAGTTTTTATTTAAAGAGCCTACCTACATGTAAATGTTGCCCCATCGATTTCTGAGAAGTAAAATACATAGTACGAAAAAAAAAACAAAAACAAAAAAAAAACTGTCCCTGGCAGCGAAAGTGGAAAGACAAAGAATAATGCAATATTTTCTGGCAAGCACCTCCACATGAAGGTAATGAAGCACGCTAATCTATTGCTGGCTTGGCAAAGATGAATCAAAAAATAAGTAAATAAAAAAAAAAAAAAATTACAAAAATAATTTTTTTCAAAATAAAAGATACATAAAACGTATTCAAATTAAAATTCTTCGGTGATTCAAATCAATCTTAAATTCGTTGTCATTTCTTTTTTTTTCATGCAAATTTTTGCAATTTTTGAATTTTTAAATTAAAGCGAAGCAGTTTTAGCAAACGTTCTATTTTATCTCTTAAGCCTTTTTAGTTTAATTTTCCATACCTTAAAGTCATAGTTTTTGTTTGTGTGAATGTTGGAGGAGCCTGTCCTTCACCCTCAAGGAATGAACTTGTAGCCTCTTTAATATTTGCTTTAGGTTTGCTTTCGCCGTTTTCGAGATTCTTTGATGCTCCGAAAATTTTTCTATCCATACTTTCAGCTGATGAGATCTTTGGTGTGACATTTTTAATAGGCTCCGCAGTTGGAGGAGCTGATGGTGATTCAGCTTTAGGTTTTGGTGGATCGGGTTTTGGAGCAGGCTTTGGTGGTGGCGTTGGCTTGGCTTCTGGTTGCACAACTGGTGCTGGTTTGGCTGGTTCTGGTGTCTTTGGTGTAGGCACTTTAATGGGTTCTGGCTTTTGTTCAATAGCTCTGTCGGTTGCTATTTTATTGCTCTTGAATATATCGAAAATTGACGTCCAACCAAGACGTTTTCTAAACAATAATGAAATTAAAAAATAAAAAATAAAATGAAATTAAGATAAAATAAAAATCATATAAATTAAAAATGTAATTGAAAAAAAGTTATAAAATAAAATATAAATTGAAGGTTATTATTTGTTAAATACACACAAACTTAAAAGATTTTAATGTTTATATAAATGATATCCAATACCAAGGCTGAGAACAGAGAGATGAAAAAAAAAAAAACAAATTTACAAAACTACTGATGCATGTCTGGCCGTACCCTGAAATTCATGCCCATCCATCAAACTAATTACAATTTTCGTTTTATTTATAGATTTGTGGGATTTGCGAAATTTAATTTAAATTAGGTATGCATACAATATTGCAAACCTTTATATTTATAATGATGTACTAATACATATACATAAAAAGTTCAAACAAAAAGTTCCCTTTGAGATAATGCATGTTTGAATTTAATTTTTTTTCTTGTAGTTTTTGGCAAGAAGATTGGGTGGGGCTTTACTGTGTAATGTCTACCATAATATAAAAATTTAAAAAATCTTGAAGTAGGTACTTACTTATACAAAACACATTAGGTACATACATTACATACCTAAAATAGATTATTTGTTTTTTTTTGGTAAAAATGGTAAATATTACCTACAATAAAAAAAACAATGGAACTCGAATATCGTTTCAAACAAAATTTTATTGATAGGTTTTCGAGATATGATTTTTTAAAGTTTTTAAAGGTTTATTTTTTGCATAAAATAAAGGGTTATATGCACTTGAAAAAGTTAAAAATTTTTTTTAGATCAGGTTAAAAGCTTTAGGCTAAAACTTCTGAAACTTTTTATAAAGAAACTTGGAAAATATATATATAAAAAAAAATTACAAATCGTAAAATTTGCTCTTCAATTAAAAAAAAAACATAATCTTAGATTAATTTGAGTTTCAAAAATATGCAGTTTGATTTCTTTTATTAGGATTGATTTGAAAAAAAAAAAAAAAAAATCAAAACCGTTTAAGTTGTTTTATAGTAAAATTGGTGTACTATTTTGTAGAAATTATCAATGAACACCTAAAACCAAAACTTTCGAAAAATTGATTTTTCATAAAAAAAATCAATTTTTCTTAAACCAAAAAATGTACTTTATGAAAATTTTGATTTTAGTTTAATTTAAAGCAATTAAAATACTCTTGCATAAGAAAATTCGTTAAAATTGAACCAGTCGTCTGGGAAATACCGTTAATAACGATTTTTGATAGTAAAATTCTTCATTAAAAGAAAGATCTTGTCTGAAAACTAATAGATACATGAATTTTTTGACCGTCATCTTAGAACACGTTTTTTGAGAAAATCAAACTTTTTGAAAATTGGTTATACTACCGTTATTTTTGGTCGAAAAAACGTATTCCAATAACAACAGTAGAATAATCTAAAAAACACTACAATTTGAAGTGGACGGACCCACCTGTCTTGCTCCTTATTCACACAAACATCCTGACAATTCGACTGTATTTCTTTTTATGATTGTTACCTCAGAAGTATCGACTGGGTGAATCAATTGTGCTCCTTATGAGAAAACCATATGGTTTCGATCCATAGAAGTTGTATTTTTTTTAAATTTAAATTATTAACATATTCCAAAACTTAACTTACTTATAGTTCGTACAGTACAGTACCTATACATTGCAATCGAAACCAAAAATAATAAATTGCTACCTTTTCCTAATTAGTCAACCTCACCTTGAAAATGTTTTGAATTTTGGGGACGTTTAAAAGAAATTTGATTTAAAGTTTTTTAAATCTTGTTTTGTAGTTTTGTAATTTGTAAATGACAAAAGAATTTGAAAAAGACAAATGATTTGAAAAATTTCTTGTTTCCGCTTAGGAAAAAAAAAATACATTTAATATGTTACAACAAATTATGTTTTGTTTTCTTCAAAATAAACTATTATCGCTTTTGATAAAAACTGGAAATGTGCCAACTATTCACATCATTATTAACTTCTGAAGAAATTTGAACATATGTAATTCGCATGTAATCTTAAATAATCATATTAAATTTGGTATTTTATTGGGTCCTTCTATCACTGGACTTGTTGTCTGGAAAAAGACTTTAATCTTATTTTAAGAAGATTTAAAAACTTCATTATACAAAATAAAAGGATACAAAACATCTGTCGGTATCTCTTTATGATATTGTGGAATTGGTGACGCAATATGATATTATTATATTATGTACAGTACATAGCTCTCTCGATCTTTAAAAAAAGAAATGTTTTTAAACTTTTGACAAAAAATTCTGAGATTTGTTCACATTTTTATTGAGGAAAGTGTTTTGTTTAACTTTATAAAAAAAAAATGGAAAAAATATTTTTTTAATTATTGTTTTCTTTATTTATTTTAATTTTTCGAACAAAACAAGTTAATGGCTGACTTAATTTAATTAAGTCAGCTTTTTTTTGGAGGTCGTCTAGGAGATCTACTACAAAAATAACGGAACCCAATATTTTTTTAAATACATAGCGAATTCTTTTAATACATTAAATTTGCTATATGGATATGTTTTCTTTATGTTTATATAATTAAATGCATCCTCACAGAAAATCCACAAATAAGAAGTTTTTTTTGCACTTACAACTAGATATAACCCCTTAAAGCTCTGTTGATTTTTTGAGTTTGAACAGAAAAATTCAAATAAGCTCAAAATGCTTAGTATAGGCAAGTGGTTTTATGGTTTTTTATATTTACATTTATTTTGATTTTTTCAAAAAAAAGCTTTTTTTTTTAATTTTTCAAATTCATGTTCAAAGAAACTATGACCAATCCTTGTGAGGAATTTATTTCAGTTTTCAAAATGAACCTTAAATTTTCTTTTCAATCATTGCTTTTAGAACTATCGATGATCAAAAACAAAACGTTCCTTTTCCATTTAAGGTCCGATTTTTCAGTGAGAAGTGGTCAAATCAAGGTTAAAAAAAAAAGAAATTCAAACTAAAAAATTTAGCAAACGTATAATAAAAGTAAAGTTGGAACTTGGCAAAATTACATATGAATATACATACATACTAGGGCGTTCGTTATTTAGGTTTTTTTCGGGAATCAAGTTCCTAAGTGGAAAAACTGTTTCTAAATAATGAAAAAAAAATCCCCTAATTTTTTCAGATTTTTTTTAGATAAAGCCTAAATGTAAACATTTTTGATTGGGTTCTATTCTATATTAAATTATTATGTATGTCTTTTTTGGGTTTTATTTTATTTTGCATGCTACTCATATGCTTGTTTTAGTAAAATATGCTTGGTTTAATAAACCCAAAAAAGACATGAAAGTGAAAAGGGTGTTTAATATACATAGAAAAGAACCTCATCAAAAATTTGTACAGTAAGGCTATATCTAAAAAAATGGCCTCATAAGTCAGCATATACCTATTTCGAATGAGAAAAAACTTTAACCCTCTTGGGGCGCCATCTAGCGTCAAAATAAAAATCTGAAAAAATTAGGGGATTTTTTTTTTTTATTATTTAGAAACAGTTTTTCTACTTAGGAACTTGATTCCCGAAAAAAACTAAATAACGAACGTCCTAATACATACATATGTCTGCTTTTTCATTAAAAAAAAATAACAATAATTGTTTTTTTCTGTATAAAATGTGTTCATACAATTTTTTTTTGCACATACCAACTTGTTATTTTAAGTCAACGATATTTACCCTTGAACTACAGTCTTTTCTTAAAAGGTGAATTAATATTTTGATCAATAAATTTTCGAAAAAAAAACTCTCCAGTCAAAACATTACGTGACTTTAAGTAATTTTGCGTGACGTTTTCTCACAAGTACCTACATAACTGGTTTAGATTAAACAAAACCTCAGAACCTTAATTGAATTATAAAAGATTTAACCCGCATTTATACAATATTTGTATTTGCATTTGTAATAAGTGCAAGTAACCCACATTTTACGTCATGGGCATCATTAACAATTAAATTAAATTATGTCTATATAGTCAATTAATTTATCAACCCTAAATTACTTATATAGGTTAAAACAAAATGTGCAAATATTACATAGTCACTAATCAGTCATTCATCATGCGAAAAACCGCATTTACCAATACCACAATCGTTTTACAAATATAATTGCAAACAAAAAAAAGATATAGATATCTAAGCACTAATCTTAAGTAATCCTTACCTATAAAACCCCAAAATAAAAATATGATTAAGTAAGTTTCGATAAGCTTCCATAATATTCTTCAGCGCCAGTGATTCGATGAATGATTCATTCAAATACGAAATCACGATCGTTTTTTTTTTGTAAAAGATCTTTAAAGGTGTATAAAGATAAAAGTACAAACAACTATAATTTATTTGTTGCCTCGGGTGGTGATATGAAATCACTTAGTCAGAGATCAGCTGATTTTGAAAGGTTTTCAAGATTTCAACTCACACCTTTTTGTTTTGAGTTTGAGTGAGTGAAATCATATGACTGACTATAATTTATCATTCATATTTTTCATCGTATCGACAAAAAATATTGTGAATTGTGTGAATTCGCAATTTGCAAAATAAAAAAACTTGTGTATAAGCAAGCCGGTGATAAAGTGTCTATAGTGTTATTATAATGGCCAAAAGTAAAACAAAAAACGTTTAACAACTCACGTAGCCACCACCTCACCTACCTCCTTGAACCCACTAGGGATTGTTTCTAATGGTGCTTATATTCTTTATTTTCATTTATCGGTATACCGGCAGAAGGCCGGTGTATGACACACTCGCACTACCTGTTCCTGTATACGAGTTTTATAAGTATCTGTTAATGTCTGTAATTGTATATACAACACTCATATCTTTTGGCTAAGCTATCTATCTTTTAAGCCAAAGCATATTTAGCAGAAGCACCTGGCGAAAACAATCGATATAGTGGCGGTAAATAAATCACATTTTTGTTTCTTTCTTGGCTACAAAAGTACTTCGTTGTGAACTTCACAATGTAGCGATTTGTAGTTCTTTTAGTCTGGCAAATGTCTGTAAGTCTGTAGTTTTTTTTTTTGTATTTACAAACATCTCAACATTAGTATCTACTTGTTAAACTACTCAAATACATATGTTTTTTATTTTTGAGTGGTTTTCGTACCTGATTTTGATTGTACTTTAATATTATACGAGTGGGTGAGATTACAGGTGGGAGATAATTTCGATCATAATGCGAAGTCATTTGCTTTAAATTCAAGGATATTTAAGGATATTTTGGTTTAAAATTGGTGAATATTCGTCGAGGTTAAAAGTATCGATAACTCACTTATAATTTATTATAAGCTACTAAAATAATCGAAAAGTTCCTAATAAGAATTTTTGGATAACAGTAAATACATTTTAGAACCAATCAATGAAGAAAACTTTTCAATAAAGAATCAAATAGAAAATAAATCTATTACAAGAAATACAATCTACAGTCTTAAATCTTTTCGTTTTTTTTTTAGCAGGAAACTTTTTTTTTTAAATAATCATCCAAAAAGCATGTTCGAATGACATTGCAATACAAATTCACGATCGTATCCGCCAAAAAATATGCAAGGGATTTTGTAGAAAAAAACAATCTAACAGAAAGCTTTTCAAAAATAGTTCTCAACTGGGTGTTTTTTTTAGTTGATATTAAATTTTTATATTATTTTACAGTTAATATTTGAAAAAATAGATTTTTAGTCAGAACAAAGTGTTTATTTGAATAAGTATAGAATTGTTAGTTTTCTAATTTTTCAATTTAAATATTAATTTATTTAGACTTTGATTAAACTTTATTTTAATTTTATTTCCAACTTAAATTTTAACTTACCGAATTTCGTCGAGCGCTAATGAAAGATACCATAAGGCAAACATGTTTAAGACTGAAATAAAAAGAAATACATGTTAATATAAATAATGTATAATGTCTTTAGGAAATTTATGTTTAACAACAGAAATTCCAGTGTGCTAAAGAAAATTAAGCTATTAGGCTTTTATAAAAAAAAAAATGTGCTCATAATGAAAAAAAAAAACCAGCTATTTCACTAACAGTTTCAGGTTATTTTTCCTCGAACTTTTTTTAGATCTACAAATTTAAATGTGTTTTACTCAATAAGGAAGGGACAAATAGGGACACAACATCCAAGAGAGTGTAGTTCTAAAAATGGAAATCATTGACATAAATAGTTTTGAGAAATATATAAAGATTTGTTACACACAAAAAAAAAAAAACAAATAAATAAAGGCACATAAGTCTATTTTATTTGTTTATTGAGAAGACTGAAGTTGTTCTTGTTACATTTCTTGAACATAAGAAAAAAAATTTGTTTTCTGATCTATTTTAATGCGAAAAAGAAGTCAACTCAAAGATGGGTTATAACTTTTTGAGAGACCACGAACAAATTGTTTTCCATAATTTATTTATGTTTCAGTATTTCATTCATTCACCTGAAGCTAAAGGGTTTAAAGAGTTGCACTGAACTGTATTCTACTTTTAAATTTTTGATTATGGATTTTATTAAATTGTTTATTCCACCAAAAATTAAAATTGTATTTTTTAACAGCTGATTTTGAAATTCCAAAATCAATCCACTAACTTTGAAGCCGAATTTTTTACAATAATTCGGATGGAAAATTTTTTACTCATTTTCTTAGTTGTTTTTAGCTAAACACAATGTGTTGAATATGTAGTGTACACATTTTTGAATGTGCCATTCTTAATAAATATTGGTCTTTTTTCAACTATCAACTTTCAAGTCAACCTTTGTTTAATAGAAGAAAATGTTACGCATACGCCACAGTGACCGTTCTTTAGTTTTAGCCTCACATTGCATTAAATTTGTTGTTATACATTTCTTATGTAACATTAAATCGTCGGTCTCATAAGGAAACCTCGTAACTCCACCTTTTTTTCGAAAATGACTTTTGAATGCCATTTTTTAGAAAATATGTACCCAGAAAATTTGAAGTCATTCCGAAAACTTTAAATAGACTTAAATTCAAATTTTGTAAAGCACTTTACTCCCCAACTATACTCTGTTGTTTCTCTACTCCTCTAAAATTTTGATTTTGGGAGTTACGAGGTTTCCTTATGAGGCCGACGAAATGTTACTTTCTAAAAGTGACAATTAATATTGCCTTTATATTATTTGAAGGCTCAATATTATTGTAAATAATATTGTAAATAACAGAGGCGTATGTTTTTCATACATAGTTTGAAAATTCTTATTTATTGAGAAAAATTAACATAATTTTATTGCGATAATAATAATTTAATGAATGTTTTAAATAGGAACAAAGAAAAAAAGTTATGACATTCGCAAATTTGAAAGTTATAAATGTTTTTTAATTGCTGTTAATTTTCTTGCTAATTTGATAGTTTTTTTTATCATAGACAAATTTAAGAATAGAATGTTCACATCATGGAATAATTTTTGATAAAGAAATGTTTTGAAGTTGTTGGAAAGGTGGGCGAAGGAAATAGGCCATCTTGAAAAATCAACTGTTTCGAAAATCATTTTGACATAATTTTTTTTACTAATTTAAACTTGTAGAAAACTAAGTTATTACCTAATTAACCCTGTAAGTTGTAAGTTCATTAATTCAAATTTTGGGTAATAATGCGGGTTTAGGATATGACTGAAGAAAATTGTTAACTGTGAGTTCTGAAATAAATTTTGCGAAATATGTGTGTGTTGCCTAATATTTGTATGTCAATTATAATAATATTATTATGTAGCAAATTCAAAATTTTCACATACATTTTTGCTGGACCACTTCTTTTTCATCGATTGAACTGATAAATTGTACTTAATCTGTGAATTTATCGATTAATTAAAAAAAAATGTTTTCTTTATATTTTCCATGTGGGCTTATATATAAAAATATTCACATACAAAAAGCCTTTTACAATACTGTGCAAGAAATGTTACATCAACTTTTGTTTGAAAATTTTTTACGAAAACATTTATAAGTAACCTTAATTTAATTTTTTTTTTTTTTTGAAAAATCGATTTTTTCCAAACGAATTTTCTTAAATATATGGATAATTAATAATCTCTTTAGAACTGAATTTCAAATTCATTTTGCAAATTTTTATATAAAAATAACAATTTTGTTAAAGCAATTCCAATAATTTTCCAAAAAATAATTTGAAAATTTCTTTACTATACAAGTAATCAAATAGAATACTTTGTTTGGAGATTTAAATCTTTAAAAAAAGGTGTTTCGTGGTCTTAGAAACAACTTTTGATAATTTTTTTTATTTTTTTTTTTTTTTTATAAAATTAACCCTTTCGGACCCAGCGTTACTCTCATGTAACATTTTTTTAAAAATTTGTAAAAAATATTAAATTAAACAATTTTTTAGGTTTCGATGGCTTAATTGAAAGATAATAATGCCTAGTTACTGGATTATTACAAATAGTTAGTCAAATATCATACCTTTAATTTTTTTTTTGTTTCGAAAAAGGGACTGAAATTCACATTTTTTTTTTTGCAAAAAAATTTTTTTTATATATGGTCATAATTTTGAAAAAAAGATATAAAAAATGTTAATGCATAAAGTGTTTTGGTTTTTTTTTACTTAGAAGAAGTAGCATACATTAAAGTTTCATAAAAAGTTATTTTCTCAGTTCTCCGACTTTTTTTTGGTGGTCATAGGCAGTGCATGTTACTTACATGTAGCATGAGAATAACACATTAGTTTTGCTATTTAATATTTTGGAAAATAACTTTTTGCTATTCATATTTCTTAGTTGTGATGTTTTTGACCAGATAATACCGAAAAAAACATTTTTTAATAATGATTTTCATAGCTTGGGTTCGAAAGGGTTAATGATAAAATTAAATAAAAAATTATTCATTTATGAATGCCAAAATAAGCAACTTTTCCCATAAAAGTACATACGTGCAGCCCAGTCTTGCCGATTTTTTTCAGTTTTGTTGCTACTCTTAGTTTTTAAGCCATACCTGATTTTTGAGAAAAAAAATGAATAATTTTGGAAATTTCCATTAAGTGCATTCAATAAGTACATAAGAAAGGCACTCAATTGAACTACTCTAACAAGATTCCAATTATTCAAGGATACTATACAAAAAAAAAAAACAAACAAAATTTATTGCACATCACTGTATTATATTGCAAAAAAGCCGGCATGTTAACGGTCTATTAATAGAAAAAAAACAAAAAAAATACTCAAATACTGTCCACGAGATATAGAAGATATACATTTATAAAATAAAACCAAGTACCGTCATTAGACGGATAGCAATTAATATTTATCTTAAAAGATTAGAGAAAGAGAATATTATAAAAAAAAACCTCAAGAAACTGATATATCTTATACCAAACCAACCCAACCGACATTATTCTTTCATTTCTATTTAAGATTTAAAAAAATGTCATAATCCGTTCAGGGTTTGTGACTATTTATGACGAAAATGCTTTCTAACGAATTCATAACAACAAATAAAATTAAAAAAATTAGTCACACACTTAAAGTTAGATATCTTGATATAAATTTCCCATAATAAAAACCTCATGTAATAAAAATGTAGATATAGATACTTTTAGGTGCAAAAATGTAATATAGTCAACTTTGACAGGAGGAGGAAGAAAAAACTTAAGGGTTGATAGGTAGTAGAAAAAAAAAAAAAACCGAGGGATACAAATCATCGTTACGTCATTTTTACAAGTGCACTCACCTTTTGTGTGTGTGAAGAAAAATCTAAAAGAACTATAATAATTCTTTTCGAATGCAAAACACTCTTTACTGAAGGCTTATAATTTTCTATCAAAAGATAGTCACAGTATTTTTGTGCAGGTGGGCAGTTAAACAATTTTATTATTATTTATTATCAACAAATTGGCTTTAATACACAATTTAATAGTTTAACACAATTTTTAATCAATATTTTTAGTAGAAAAAAAATTGAATTAAAAGAAAAAGTATATTAAAACATCGATGAGCTTTTTTTTTTTTTTTGTTGTATATTGTGATTTTTCTTTTCGCAAAAACCACTCACACTCACTTTGAGCTTAGTCGTTAGTTTAGTAATAATACTATACAAAAAATTATATTTGTTTATAGAAAATTTTTATTCAAAAATAACAACACTGTAATTTTGTGTGGTGTGAAAAAGGAACTCTCTATAAATTAGTTAGAAGGTTAGAACTTTGCTACGATTCACAGACTCCTTCAATTGGATACTAAAGTTTTGCACTCTCTCCGGCAGCAAACTGATTGAGTGAATTTTGGCTTGAGAAAGATACCTACCTGACTCATAGAAGTGAAAATTGTAAAATTTTGTTGGCTCCGCTCCGACGAGGAGGTATCGCCGATGGATGGGGCGAGGTTTGGGGACGAGTAGGTTTTCCTTTTTTTTTTGAGATACCTATATCGTGCTTCGTTCGTGCTGTTCTCGTGGTTCTCTCAGTAGGTTGATATTTTTTTTTTTATATCTAACTCATAGCTCGGTGGAGCTTTTTTTTAGCTGTGGTTCTGTCAGATACACTCTATGTCCGAACATGTGCTTTTTTGCTATTTGTTTTATTTGTGACGTATATTTTGGTCAAAAGAATTCGAATTCATGGTCGTTCATTGGTCATCGATTTATAAAAGAATTTTAGTATAATCTTTTCTCAAAGTGTTGAAATTTTTATTCTTCATAAATTATCTACAAAAGAGAACGTTTTGCTTTGCAATTAGTATGCAATTAAAGTTTTCATTCAAACTTACCACCAGACTTGTTGAAGGTATTTTTTTTTTCTAATTTGTGATGCTGTCTGAAAACACAAAAATAAACACAAATTAAACTAGCATTTTACCTTTTAAGGAAAGACTGGTATAGGTTTGTTAATGAAAATAGACTTGACATGGCAATTCAAGTCTATCAAGGTGTTATGAGTAAGGTGCATGGATAGAGAATATGACCTAGTTAATATTTATGATATAAAAAGTTTTTAAGTGCAGGTAGAAACAGAATTAAAGGAACAAGGATGAGTCGCACGTATTTCATCCTATTGATTAAAAGAGGCTTCGAATAATAAGGCTTTATGGTTTCAGTTTTTGTTACAACGCAGCGAGTAGTGCGAATATTTTGTTATTTTTTTTTAAGTTTAAAATTAAATGGTCACTGGGGCGTATACGTACTATTTTTTTATTTTTATTTTTGTTGATTTTGAAATATTTTAGTTTTTGTTCTTTTTCTTCAGTCGAAATTTTACATATAGAGTGATGGTACTTATACAAAGCAAACGTTAAACGATCGTTTTTAGAGATGTCTTCCGTTTTTGGTCTAATAGTATTATCCCATTTTAAGGGCTAGGAGCTGAAGTGACCCAAGTCACAAAAAGTAAATTCAGAGATATAAAGAGTTAAAATAAATACGTTTCCATTGAATCTTATGGTGAATATTTTTTTCAAACAAATGACAATATTTGAATCGAAACACTTCTGGATCAAACTAATGAAAGACGTTAGTAGAGTCAAACCTTGCGCAGATTTTGGCACTAGATTTGGATTTTTTTGTTTTTTTGACTTGGTTCGTTTCAGCTCTGAGACATCTATTTGATTTATTTTTTCATTTTGTATTACAAGGATTGGTGCGTTATAGTTGAAAAACCAATAAAATTGTTAAATGCCATCTGTCATTAATGCAATTGTTATTGTGGTTTGCGAATAACAATCTTACATACTTCCAAAAATTTGTAAGAAGGAGTTACTTGAGATTCAACTTTTAAAAACCTTGATCCAATCCATGAAAAAGAAAGTATTTGATCGGATTTGCCTACCAAAGGTTCCGAAATTTATTGCAAATAGATAAATGTTTAGAAATTCACAGCAAAGTTATTTAAATTAAATTTTGTTTAATTTTTTTTACTTTTGTGGTAGGTATATATACTCCTTGATATACGAGCAAGTTCATGAGTTTTGTCTTACAATTTTTAGCAGTTCAGTGAAGTAAACATTTATTTTAGTTTTCACTTTCCAATTTTTCCAGTACCTACTCTTGTTTAAATTGTATAGGTACAATACATTTAATCCCTCAAAATAAAAAAAAATCGTTCGAAATTGTAAGTTTCACTTGAATAGGATTCCATCTGGAAAAAGTTAAATTTTAATAAATTGTTACCTTTCAAACTTTTTCAAATTGAAATAGAAGATAATCTCTTTCTCACACTTTTCTACACTAAAATTTTGGTGGCGCACAAAAAATCAAAAATTCTATTCTTGCAAAAGCTCTTAAAACTCCAGGGGGAGTAAATATATTTTAGAAGACAAAATTTCCAAGTAAAAAATTCTTAATTTGAACGAAATTATATTTTTGTGTGGATGAAATGTATAAATATTTATCGCCGATGCAATGGTAAAAGAACGGGCTAGAGAACTATAAGAATCAAATAAAAAGTTTTTAATTATTTATATTGATTACCAATTGGTTTTTAAAATGTAAAGTACTTATTCATAATACATGACACCTCTACTCATAAATAATTTTTTTCTTCAACAAATCAATCAAAATCTTTGGCATCATTAATTTTATTAAATAAAAAAATAATTAGAAACAAACATGTCCCATAACTACGGTGACCATCCGTCCCGGTTTACCCGGGACTGTCCCGTATTTCTACAGCTTGTCCCGGGTTTTTATTTAAGAAACCCGGGACGTATAAGTGTCCCGTATTTTGTCATTTGTCCCGTGATTGTCCCGTATTTGCACATTCTCTGATTTTTATATTCAATATTTTAAATGCTTTGTACGGAAAACAAGAAAACAGTGGCTGAAAAAAAATGTTTCTAATTTTTCGGATAAAGCATTAAGCCTAGTACGCTGCTGAAGCAAAACGAAAATTTTTCTAAGTCTCCAAAGTCAAAAAACTTTTACTGCAAGAAAAATTGCCTGAACAAATAAGTGGGAGTGACAAACGATGGAAAACTCTCCATACATTCTAGCACAGGTAAGAATTTCGTTGCCTAAGCTGCGTACTGTGCAACGAAAAGCAAAATTTTCGTTAAGGATTTCGATGTGCTGGTTTTCGTTTCGCCTCTAGACTAGGCTTTAGTTTTAGATTTAATTTTAAACGTTCGTCAATTATTTAATTCCAGCTTCTGTTTGTCAGGTTGCTACACCAGGAATAATGTTTTCGAATAAAGAACAACATAGCTATGGAAGAGTACAGAACCCAGATAAGTTTCAAAACTTTTCAGGGCATGTTAAAAGTTTTGTTAAAGATCATACAATTTCAAAATCATTTAAAATAAAATAAATATGTAAAAACAGCTCTCCCGATTTTGATTAAAAAAATATTTTCTTAGAAGTTATTAACAGACATTATTATAAAACCATTTTCTTGATTTCTGATTTCGGATGCGACTTAAATGATTTCAACAAAAACGCTCCCATAAAGGGAGCGTTTCGTACTATCATTATCCCTTCCCCTTTTTATTCGAATAAATTTAAGTTTATTCGAAGTGTCAAATGTGTCGGTCCATGTTTTGGTCAACTCGTGAGTTTTTTTTTTAGGCAATCTTGATATCAAAATAAGGAAAAATTATGAAAACTCATTTAAAAAAATTTAATTTTTTTTGAAAAATCAATATTTTCAAAACAATCTAACGAATTTTTATCTGTCCCGGGTTTCGCTTCCAGAAATATGGTCACCGTACCCATAACACATTTTTGGCCCATAAAATATGCACCATGAGACAAAATATGCTCCATTGCCTCATGAGCATTTTTTTGTTGAAAAAAATTAAGTGGCTTCTTATGAAATCGGACCACTTGTAAACAAAATAAAAAAAAATTTATCCAAAAAAATTTTTTTTTTCATAAATCCAAAAATGCATTTTTCGAAAATTTTTCTAAATAAGAGAAATTTCGTTAAAATCTTGAATCAATATGAGTATTTCAGAAATGTACGAAACGGTTCTACGGCAGGTACCAATAATACCAATTCAAAAAATATTTTTTTTAAGTTTGAAAGTACGCCTTATACATAAATTTTAATACATAATTAAAATTAAAAAAAAAAAATGTTCTGGATGTATGGAAATAAATGCTACTGGAGAAGGCACAACCCTTTTTCGGGCATTTCAAATTCAATTTAAGCTGTTGATTGTTATTCACCATTGTTGTTCGATTGCCTTTGTGCATCCAATTTTGTTTTTTCTTGCAAAATGTGATGTTTGTAAGTTTTTATCAAAATTGTTGTAATTTTGGTTCTTTTCTTTAGTTATTTCTTATGAGTTTTAATGGGCTATTCTAACTTAGAACAAACAAAAATAAAGTTTACTTTATATTTTCCAACGTTTCGTCGATTCTGCTAGTTGGTGTCATAATTTTATATGTATGTGCCAAAATTCGGTATCCAAAATTCCATACCATAATTCTGTATTTGAAAAAATATATAAATTCACTTCCATCCAAAATTCTGTATTTTGTAACTCTGCAAATTCATATATCTGTAAAATTATGCATTCCAAAATTATTTTAATGGAAAAATTAAAATTGTTTTGATAAAGAAATAAGTAGACACTTTTTTTCATCATTAAAAAACATGTATTTTTCCAATCACATAATCGTAGTTTTAAAATGCAGAGTTTTGAAATCCAGAAAAAAAATTTTAGATTTATAGATTTTCGAAATGATGAATTCTGAATTTTCAGATTAAAAAAAGCAGGATAATCAAACACATACATATGTACATACATAATTATGAACATATTGAATTTTTGATACATGCTCTGTTTAAAACAAAGTTGCTAAAATCGGTGGTGTGTTTACGAATTCTGAAGTTATTTGCTAGTTGGTTGCACTTAAAACGTTATCTTATAAAAAATAAAATAAAAATGAACAAGTAACAAAAGTTACAGTCTTCTTAAAAACCGCCCTAATTTCGTAAAGCTTGATTGAAAATTTTGTTTTAAGTTTGTAATTTTAAATAGCAACAGTTTAAAAAAAATCTTTTAAAAGCACTCCATTATTTATCAAACCAAGAAAAAAATACTAAAACATACAACAATAAAAATATTTTATTCAAATAATTTTTTTTGGCAACAGACTGAATATACTTTTATTTAAATGACTTTAATTAACTACTTTATTACAGATCGCAGCGTTTATCCAGGTGTTCCATATTATGTTTTACTTTTGAATTATTACGTTTATCATTTAAGTACCTACTAATTTTTTTTTTTACAATACTCAACCCTAAGAGTTTTGCATCTATTCATAATTTTTCACATCTTCTAGTTGCAAGAATTTCATTATTCATTTTAAACCAACCAAACACATACATATAACCTATGAACTTTTCAATTTATTTCAAATGAAATTATGATTTATGAACATTTTTGAAGTCGGGCCCCCATATTCATTTAATTAAATTTTTGCCTAGCCCCTCTTTAGTTTTATTATGATGACATCAAACATCCGTAGGTACGGTACACTCTGGCGTATACGTAACATTTAATTTCATCTTCAATGACTACAACGAGTTCAACTGATAAATAGTCGGTCCCCCAAGGCTGACTCTCTATCAGACAATATATATATGTATACTCTTATAATAAGGTAGTGACAAATTGTCATCAGAATGATTCATTTAAACATTTTGTTTATAAAAAAAGAAGCAACGCTTGAGACAGACATTTATTTTATTGTAAAAAAAAAAAAACGAATATAAAAATCTTTCCAACCAACAATTTTTGGACTTTTTTTTTTTTTTTCTTATATGTTTGAGTGAGTTACTCATTTAATTTGAGTTATATTTTGTGAATACAAAAAAGCTTTTCGATAAAACTCAAACGTGATGTTTTTGTTTTTCTGTATTTATTTTTGCATCTCTTTGATTTGAAAAACTATTTTCGGGTGAGTGGAATTGACCGTTGGGGTTTATGCACTCTCAACTGACGATGTGAGAAATGTTTAAGAATCTTACTGCAATTTTATTTACCCTTCTATGAAGGACTCGGTGTGAGTTTAATTTTGGGCATTCACGTCAATTTTTAGAAATATAGTTTTTTGGCTATTATTCAATTTATAGTCCGGCGCCAAGGGGGGAATCAATTTAAATGCCAAAACATCAGAAAAGTCTCCCATTGGACTCTAGGATGTACTCTATACAGTTGTTACATAATAACCAAGAATATGATAATACAAAACCTTGAAAAAGAGGGTACCTCTACCCACCTTCTTTATACACAAGTAGATTTTATAGTTCCAAATGAGAAACTATAGTCCTCTTATATTTTTCACACTATAAGTATTAGTTTGGAATTCATGTATTTATTTTACATACATACATAGAATTGTGGGAGAGTTGTAATACATAGAAAAAGTTCAAGGTCGCACAAAAAGCTTATCAGTGTAAGTTGGTGCGGTTAACGTTATGTATATCCACAACGAAATCAACAAAACAGTATCAACGTTCTTGTTTTTTTTTGTTTTTGTATCCTTGTCCCAGTTATCATTACGTAAGATTCATCCGGGTTTCATTTACACACTGATTTCTCTGATAAAAAGAGCTTGATACAAATTTACGTAACAACACTCTGTGTTACGACGACGACGGACTTGACGATTAGAGAAAACCAATTTGTTTTTTATTGTGTCACTTAAAGATTACAAATAGGTTCTTTAGCTTAAACCGGGGAAAATGGAAATATAAATTTGGCATAAATTAAGAAGAAAGGGAACCTTCAAAATGTTTTTTTAGGTATAGTTTGGAGGAATGTAAAATTTGTATAGATTATGATAAGAAGATTTTGAGATTGAGTAGAAATCACATTGACATTATAGTTCTCATTTTGAATGACAACAATATTTAACGGCTGACAAAATGAACTTCAAATTTTGTTACTTTACTTTACTTAAATTTTGATTTTGACCAGCACACAAAAAACTTACATGTCATTTGATGAAGGTTTATGGCTAGCCTGCCTTATGTAATCTCACAACATTTTTATAGTAAATCAAGAAGTCTACATAACTTCCAGTGATAGAAATTGGTGTCAGGAATCCTAAAATAGTCGTAAAATAAATTGCACGACTGGGGTCGCACGTACTTGCTCTTATGCTTAAAGTAACTATAATGTTAAAGCTTTTTATTCAAGAAATTTAAAATTTGATATTTTGAAGAAATTTCATAAGTAGTATAAAAAAATTAAATCTGTTTTTATAATTAATAAAACTCCGTTTTAAAATATCTTAAAAAAAAAAACAAATATGCCATTTTATTTCTCGGTAAAGGTATTTTTAGAAAAAAATTTTGAAAATTGTAGGAGCCGTTTTTTAAAAAAATAATTTTTTATATATAAAATTTTTTTAACATTTTTCAAAAAAAAAGTTGGTATGCCATTTTGAAGAAATAATTAATTTACACATAAAAACTAAATTTCAAAAATTTTCATTGATCCGTTTTCAAAAAATTGATTTTTCAAAAAAAAATTTTGAAATATTTTTTAAAAAACCAAAAATGCGTTTTTTGAAAATTTTCTAAAATTTTAATATTATCTTTACTTACACACTTTTGTATAAAAATTTTCATTTAAATCGGGTTAATTTTGTACGAGATATTCAGAAACGAAAAAAACCGTTCTATGACAGGTACCGTTAATAACGGTACAAAAAATATTTTTTTTATTTAAAAAGTTGGCCCTTATGTGTAGTACTACACACAAAAATTTTAATCAAAATCGTTAGAGCCGTTTTTGAAAAAAATTACCTTTTCTATTTCCGTTATATGGCAGGTACCGTTAGTTTTGGTCATAAAAAAAAAATTTCAATTTCCCCTCTAGGGAATCACCAAAAACTGCTAACTACCAAGTTTGAAGAAAATCACTTCACTCGTTTAGGCTGCAGCTCCAGATAGAGACAGACACACAGACAGACAGACAGACAGACAGACAGACAGAATTGCCGGACCCACTTTTTTGGCATTCTCCATCATCGTAATGTCATGTAAAATTGTTATCTCGAGTTCGATTTTTTTTACGAATCCTAAACTTGCCCTATAGTACCTATATCGCAAGTAAAAATAATGTTTTTACTAAAGAAAAAAAAAAATGTAAGGGTTAAAATTTCATAATTTTGTAATTAAAGTTAGAAAATATTATTTCATCTCTGCGGCTCTATATTGTGTCTGCCATTGCGTTTCAAGCACTTTGAATTCTCCAGCGAACTCAAACTTAAGCACGATGTTTCACTGTCGTCATTATTTTAAACTTTTTTGAATAAGCAGAGTTAAGATTTCTCAATCTTTAGTTTCTTTTGTATTAACTAAAACGTGACGTTTTTCCCAAGACATAATCCCCAAACTGAAATTTCCAGCAGCAAAATATATAAAGAGAAAATCCCCATAGCGAAAATCTCTAAGCCAAAATCTCCAAAAAAAATATGTTCAAGTAATGAATCATGCGATCAAATCGCGCGATTTAATCGAACATATTTGTTTTGGACATAAGATTTGTTTTGGACATAATAATTTGCTTTTTGTTTTTTTTTGAATGGAAATGATAGCCTAATTCATTTATTATTAGCTTTTTCGTCCTTTATTTCATCTTCATACAATAATCCTATCTATAGTAACTTTTGTTATGAAAATCAACAGACCATTTATTAATAATTTTGACAAACTTCATTCATAATTTGTTCTTCAAAAACACAATCGTTATCATGTCATAGCGGTAAAAGAATGTCAAGTCCATGCCGCAAGAGCGACGGCCGGCTTTAGTTGTAGAAACTGGACATTATGGGGATTTGGAGATTTCGTGGAGATTTTGGCAAACAAAATTGTTTCTTTGGAGATTTTGTTCATGGAGATTTTCTCTTGGAGATATTAGCAAGTTGGATTATATTTTTTGGAGATTTTGTCCCATGGTGACATTTTTTTGGGGGGGATATCGTACGACTCCCTCTAAAATGTCCCTTACTTTGGCTGACACTTTGTGGCGGAATAAATTAATTAATCTTATTATTTGTAGTTAATTAAATGATAATTTGATGCGCAAACCAAAATTTGTAGCTCGCATAGTTTTTGAGTTTTGAGGCAAAATCTGAAATAATAAAAAACAATAGTTTTGGCCGATTTAAAAATTTGTAGCTTTTTAAATGCTATTCAATTCCACAAACTTGGTTTTTATATCCTCAACGATTTTTTTTTTAATTCTAAATTCCGCCAAAATAAGACTGAAATATGAAAATTATTATTTTTTTGATGTCCAAATTGAAGCTTATCAAATGCTATTTGAGCGCAAATTAATAACTTAGGTCCACCTATTCATATTTTATTTCAACTTAAAATTTTTCAGAAGTGCACAGTAGTTGAGACATTTTTAAAAAATAACTTTTATAATTTTTTTTTCGTTTGCCAGTAGGTAATTGTAGCTTTTGAAAATAAAATTTTTGATACAAAATCCAACTTTGTTGCTCGAACACTTTTAAAAATATTCAAGGTTTTGTTTAAAAAACAAAACTTTCAAAATCCAAAATTCAAAAATATTTTTTGCAGAAATTTGAAATAATCCAGAATCAGGTGAATCGCGAAAATCTCGATTTTGTAGCTCGATCAGTTTTCTTGTTATTCAATATTCCGTTAAAATAAGACTCAAGACCTCATATTTAAAGATCAAAATTTTCTAAAAGTTACATTTTTAAATCTTCTTTTCTCGAAATTAACCCATTGCTTTGTTTTTAAATTTAGTTACTGCACAACACAGAAAGCAGATTCATAAATATAGGTATATAAATAAACCCGGGAAAGTGTATTATGATTGAAGCTTACCGCTCAGCTCCTTCATACTCTTATTCATGTATTTGAAAACTTGAGTGGTCACCGTGAAGCCCATCCCGTGCGGTCGGAATAAGATGATGTGAAAGCACTCGTCTTGTGAACCAACCAGTTTTAGGTTCGATCCCCAGTGGCTGCCAGTTGCGTCATCTCTCAAAGGATTTCGATTCATCTTCTTAAATATCGTACTTTGAGAAAGACAGTGTCACAACTCAAAAAGTATCGATTTTGAACTAAGTCGAATTCAAAGAAGAATTGTTTTATATGTAAATTTTGTTTTATGTTTTTTTTTTTAATTTTTTATTTAAATTCTCCTGAAAAATCGTGTTTTTTGAGTTGTGACACTATCATTCTCAACGTGCGATATGGATTCTACAATGTTTTTTTTAAGGCTTTTAGCAGATAGAAACAATTAAGAAAACTAGAATTGTCATATATGTACATCGCTTTTTAAAATATAAATTTAGAATACATGTGAAATTTCATATTTGCATATTTGCGTTCTACATTTATGAATTTATGAACACCTGACTTTTGTCATTTGCATTAATGAAAGTTTGCATTCATCAGACTTGCGCAACCATGCTTTTATGAAAGCACCCGAAAACTACACTTAACAAACCAATATACGCCTCGAAGTCCTGCGGCAAGATAAGCGAATCGGAAAGATATAACGGGACTGTTACTCCACGGCGTATACAAGAGGGGGGCGTATACTCAGAACTTAAAAAAGAATTTGTTATGTGATACTGAAATCTCTTGAGTAAGATTATTTTCAAAATGTTGAAGTTTTAGAACATGAACGAAAATTAAAAGTTAAAAAAAATTTTGGTATTCAAACAAACTATTTTACCATATTTTGGGGATGTGGTCATATTTTTAGCGAACGCTATGCTGGATTAGGATTATTTTGATTCGTTCGATAATATTAGTTGAGATGTGCTGTAGAGTTTTGTATGGAAACAAAATCCGGATAAGTATTATATTCAAAGCTTTGTAAAAGAAATTGAATCTGGTAGCGGTAGGTAAACAAAAATAATATCTTAAGGGCAAGACACTGCTTACCAGCAAATAAAAGAAGCAGCCATATCTTCTATTTTTTTATATGATGAAGTGAATAAAATATGTTTTAAATAGGGAAGCTTTCTGTGGCCTTGCTGTGTGGAGGTCAATTCTGTTGATAAAATTCGTCATCGGCAAAATGTTAAAGAAGGATATCATTTCTCAAATCTTTTTAGTTTTTTGCAATGTTCCAGTTCAATACATTCGTCTGATAAAATTTGGTGAATTTTGTTTGCTTACAGAATATAACAGTATTTTGTACATACTAAGTTTGCTAGATCTGTTGCATTTTTTGAAACAACTATATCGATTTGTTAATCATCAATGGCCAGCCAATTATAGAAGCAATGTAAGCAACCTTATCTAAGGCAATTTAAATATTATTATTAAATATCACTTAGGGCTAATTTTTTGAATAGTTAGATAAACCTAAGTTAGAGCTTATTCCTAGGAATAAAAGTTTATTCTTCTGATAGTCTATCTGACGATTGAAAAAGCAGGGCTTAATCTAATAAATACAACTGAATGTTTTTTATATTGTAAGCCGCTGATTAATACCTGAAAACGGACGAATTCCAAAATATCGCCAAAATTATTTTTTTTGTCTCTACCATTTTAATAGAGGTATTTTAAATTCCCATACAATTTTAAAGCAAAATTAAAAAAAAAATATATTTTCAAATGCAATTTTTTTTTAAAAACTTTGCGATTCGTTTGCCTGAGGTTAGGAAGACTTTTAATTCAAAAGTTAAAACTGTTAATAAGTAAAAACGATTTTTATTTTAACTTTCTGGGCTAGCAATGAACAATGAACAGTTGTTTTAAGGCAAATTATTCAATCGAAGTACTCGTACAGTACATTTTATTTTTAGGAGAGGATAGCCTAAATTGGTCAAAATTAAAACATAGTACGCTGCCGATAAGAAACGAAAAATCCCATACAAAAATGAAACAACGAAATGGTAAACCAAAAATTTCGTTCAACTTTTCGTTCTGTAGTACGCTGTTCGGCACAACGAAATTGAAAGTCTAAACTTCTTTTTCGCACACAAACAATTGCCGGGGACATTCATTCTGTGTGGAAAAATGACATTTTGAGTTTTTTTGTTTGTTTTTGTTGTTCATTTTGTCATTGCATGTCTTTCTGCGATGCGTGTTTGCTTTTTTTTCATTTATGTTTTGCAATTTTTGAGTATTTTTCGGTCCAGATTTCGCAAGCATTTCGTTGTCCTCGTGGAGACCGACGAAAAATTTCGTTTCACATCAGCAGTGTTCTATGCTTCAAGGCTTAACGCTAAACTTAAACGAATCTCATACCGTTTTTGTTTGGTTATTTTTAGAACTACATTCGGAACTTTTCGATTCGAAATGCAAGACGCACAAATTTTAATGTTTAATAATTCAAAAAGCCCATTTTCAGGTTTATGCCTGCTATCAAAACTTTTGAAAAAAAAAAAAAATTGGCATGACCCCCCCCCCCCCCCCCCCCCAAGAAGCAAATCTGTATACGCCCCTGCTATTACTGAAACGAACTGCCCTATTGTAAAACGTCCTTAAATAAAACAACAAATTATTACATTTTGTAAATTTCAAATTTATTTCTCTACAATCTTTATGATGTATCATTTTTATTTTTTTTTAATAATGCATATAACTTTTTGTTTTTAGTTAAATATTAGTTCCAACACAAATCAATATTAGTAATCATTTTTCTTATACATAAAATGTATGGGGATACAATATTGGTACACGTTGCAAAATATCTAACAAATAGAAAATAATTATTAAATTAAACAAAATTAAATATCGTTAATATTTATTTACTAATATTTCTTTTTTTAGTAAATAACATTAGTTTAATTTTTTCTAATGTTTTTATTTTTTAAGTCAAAAAATCTTACTTCTTTTATTTTATTATAAAAAAAAACTAAAATAAAGTGAAAGCATTTGAAAATAAATTTCGTTGCGTTTTATAATTTTTTTTTTTTCAAGAAAAAACGTTATACATAATTTTAATTTTATCTTAATCATCTTACAAATTTTGAATTTGATCTAAAAGATGTTTATTATATTCTAGTATAATTTATTTAAATATCATTTTAAATTGGAATTGTTTTTTTTTTTTTTTTTGTTTAAGAATGCAAAAATTTATTTTTTGTTGCATTTTTTTGTTTTGTTTTTTGAAAATAATTGATTTCATAGACACTTTGATGTTTTTTATGTATTTTGTTTTATATTTTTTTGTAATGTGAATGCGGTTATTTTTTTTTTTTTTGTTTTTCGTTCAATTCGACTATCATCATTCTCACTTTCTCTTGATTAGATATCCATTAAAATATATATATTTTCTTTTTCAGTTCTCATCACTTTTTTTTGTTGATTATTTGATTAGTTATTTTGTTTTTTTTTTTATTTTTCCTATTCTTAAGGGAAGTGTGCATCCCAAATACTTTCGCACAGAGATTGTTCTGGCGATTTTTATGCGTTTGCGTTTTTTTTGTTTGTTTGTTTGTTGTTTTTCCTTACATAAATGTTTTTCTTCAATTTGTATTAAGGTGTTCATACTATAATATCACAGGTTGATTGATTTTATATTTTTTTGTTAAATATTTTTTTTTTATTTACGCTTTTTTAAACTGCTGATCTTTTTCTCAGGATACAAATAGTTTTTTTTATTTAATAATTGTGTTCGGTTGTACGGTGTAATTTTTGTACGCTTTCACCATGATAATAGAGATGAAATTAAAAAAAAAAAAACATTTTTATAACGATTTTTTCATATAAATATATATATTTAATATATATTTTTCTTCTTTTTTTTAATATACGTTAGACATTACGATATCAATGTAACGTTTGTTTTTTTTTTTGAATTTTTTCTTATCTTATATCTTATAATTCTCTTAGTTTTTGTTTTCATCACTTTTACTATAAAAAAAAATGGAATGATCTTAATAAATGACTGATATTTCGTCTATTTAAATCTTAAATTTAAGAAAATAACAAAAAAAAAAATTAAATAAAAAAATATTATCAATTCTATTTAAGTGATTGTGTTTATAATCAATCAACAAACATTTGCATGCAAATTCTTCTTTTATTTAGTTTTTTGATTTTTCTTGCAAATAAGGAAATACATAAATAACATTTTTTTTTTATTTTTAAAATTAAGTTTTTTAATTTTAAATAAGTTTTTAAGTTTTTTTTTTTTTGATAATATTTTTTTGAAAGAAAATAAAATATCACGTTTTATTCATGTGCTATCATTACATGATATAAATATGTAGTTGTTATTTGTTTGTTATTTTTTTAAGGTAAGTTGTTGTTTTATCTACGTGGTGTGTATAACATTTAAATTTTTTGTTTTTTTTTTTTTACTTTTCTTTATTTAACAGTATATAACGAGTGTAACTGATTTTAATAGTTTGGTTCATGTTGTTAGTTTAACTACGTTATTTTTTTATTTGTTTTTTTGACTATTAATTATATTAATAATATATTTATCTTAGAATTATTGCATTAATGATGATGTATTTAGCAGATTTTTTTCATTTCTTCATCATTTTTATCACTTAAATTTTTCAAGTTCTTTTAGTTGCTTGTTTTGTTTGGTATTTTGTACAACTTTTCATTTTCCATTTTGTTTATATGTTTTTATTTTTTTTTTTAAATAATTATTTTTGAAATAACTGCTAACGTTTAGACAAGATGAGAAGGGAACAAATAAACAATATAAAATGGTTTGGAACGTTCTTTTTTGTCATTAGCAGCATTTCTATCACATTAAATTGTTGTCACTTTGTAGTTTTCTCTTTTTTTTCGTTTAAATTTAAAATGTAAATTATATACAGAAGATATCATTTTTTTTATATATATCTACAGATTCATTGTTAAGTTGTTTTCTTCCATTTAAGTCGGATTAAAACAATTGAATCTTTGTCAAGGAAAAAAAGATGTTTGTCTAAGAGAAGTAAAAATAATATTTTGAAGCGAATTTCTGTAGTGGAAGTAGATTTTTTTTTTTGTTTAAAATTTTTTTTTTTTTTTCAAAGTGTAAAATTGTTTAAAATTATAATGCGGCTTTTAAGCTTTTTAAATTTGTTTAAATACTTGCTTGCAGGTGGTACATCTACGCTTTGATGTTGACTCAGTCTTATGTTAAACATTCTTGGTTGGTGCGTTATGGAGGAGGAGTATTGTAATTTTAAGGTTATTCTTCGTATAAAAAATAAAAAAAATTAACAGTTGTCATAAGTAAATTTTTTTCATTCATCAAAACAATAGTTGAGTCTTTTTTTTCAAAGTTTTTATTTTTAGTAGGTATAAGCTTGTGAAAACATTATTTATTTTGCTAAAAAAAAAATGTGACTAGATAATCAATTTTTTTTAAATTAAATTAAAAATTATTGAGACGAAAAAAAGTGAGTCCGATAAATAATTATTTCATAATAATTTTTGCAATACTTTTAAAAAGAGCTGAATCGTAAGAACCCCCAATATATTCTGTCAAACGATAGTTATGAAAATGTTTATGAAAGTGCTGAAACCATAACTATTAGGCTTCGGCCGGCAAATAGGTTTGAGATTGCTTAACGATTGTCATTAAACTGAAGAATTCCAATCGTGGGACATAGAACATTAATTACATACATATATGGTTTTTTTTAAGCTGAATCTAATAAAATTTACTAAAGTTAGTAAATGAAGCTGCCGTTTAAATTTTAAGAAACTGTAATCATAGAGATTCAGTTGAACGATATCATTTGATATAATTTCAAAGAGTTTCGCAGAAACATACCATTAAATATTGTCATCATAGTGGCCATTTTTATCAGTTATCACATTGGTACATTTTTTTCTTTAATTTATTTATCACATTTAACATGAGGGTGAAAATTTTTTACAGACATTTTTTTAACCGTAACATCAATACGTAAACGCATGACTTAATCGAGTGATGAGATACGCAAAATTTTCGAAAACAAATTCATCCGATATTTTTTTTACATTAAGAGTCAATTCTATTCCAAATTCTTCTAAATTTGTTGAAATTTAGTAGGAAAAACCGAACTTTAGCCAAATAGAGTGAACTTGTTCGAAATAAAGGCTATGTTTATGTTGTATTTGGATTTATAATAAAACCGAAGATTAGATTTACGGTTTTATTACCGCATAATTAGTTGGCGATTTTTCACTAAAATAAAAGCGATTGCGTAGTACACATATTTTTGGGAACAAACACCTTTGAAGCAATTTAAGTTTCGAGCGGAAATAATTTCCGTTTCGGAATTTATTCTTCACTAGGGTTCAAAACCGGCATTACGTTGATATACAATTCTGTCTGCCTAAAATTTTATTTTTATTTATTTATTATTTATTAACAAGCACTTAAAAGTAACAAGTTAATATAAATTGTAAAGAGCCTAGCTGCGAGGACTATTAGCTCTGAGTATTTTACAATAAATTCAAACGTTTTTCTTGTTTCAATAATGGAAACGAAGGTGATCCACAAAAGTTTCCCTCGGAATCGATATGGGCAATTAATTTTCCAGAGAATTATTAAGCTATCATTACATACGATTTTTTGTTTCATAGAAACAAATTCCAAGGTACATTTTCGATCACACAACAAGTTCCAAAGGAAAAAAAAATATATCCAGGAAAAGAAAATTCCCTTGGAGAATCACGATAGGGTCCAATCTACTTTTTAAAGGGGACATTTTTTTTTATTTTTCTGTGTTATTTCAGTTAAAGAAAAAAAAATCATTTAAACATTTTGCAGTAGATAACAATTTTTGCAAACGATTGATATCATGCTACTGCTCTTCTTTCTCTTAAATGGTCCTTTTTTGTTAACAAATAGGAAAATAGCGTTTGAATGATAGATATTTTTTTTTCTTGTGCGGCTGTCGTTAACGGTATGAAATATGATATCGTCAGCCTCACGTGTAAAGGGCCCTCTATGTTAAAAAAAAAAATGTGTTGCCTTCATTGCACTCATAAGTAACGAATCGAATTTAAAAACAAATTTGATAATTTCATTTCGTAAAAAACAACGATTCACTTTAAAATATCAAGCTCCTAGTGTAAATTCGCCTACCGCAAAAACAAGATTGGAATATCAAAATTTTACTAAAACTCATAAGTAACGAATCGAATTTAAAAACAAATTTGATAATTTCATTTCGTAAAAAACAACGATTCACTTTAAAATATCAAGCTCCTAGTGTAAATTCGCCTACCGCAAAAACAAGATTGGAATATCAAAATTTTACTAAAATTCATAATTTGATGTTTAAAGAAAACCTTACAATTACAATACATCATTTTACAATAAAAAACATGAACATGCTTTTATTTTTCAGGTACTTTATATGTCACTTGTTATTATGTGTGTCAATTTTTCATTTCGAATGTTACCACCTGCTGCGAATAAATGTTACGTTTTTTTCTGCATTTTTGGAAAAAATCACCTCGAACGGCGGCGGTCGGTGGTGAAAAATGAATTTCTAAGCAAAAAAAATAAAAATTAAATGAATGACACTACTACTTTGCAAAAATTATACGTTGGTCTTATCGTTCTTCTTCTAATTTTTTTTTAATGATTAACTATTATATTATGACAAACATTTTTTTTTATAAATTTTCTATCACTGCTAAAAATTGATGTAATAAAATTTAAGGAAGCAACATTTTTTTTTTTAATAAAAATAACCGACTTGTTGCTTATAGCAACTTTCGAACTGAAGATAGGACCAGTTTTTCTTATTTTCTATATTATATTCATGTCAGCAGCTGCATTACTATCATATTATTTATATCATTTCGTTTTTTAAATATTTATAAATTATAAAATATATTTTAATATAAAGTTTTAATGTTCTATGATTTAATAATCTTGCATGATAATAAAAATTTAAAATGTCGCATTTCACACACACGTCTTACATTACACGTGTCGTCTTCACTGACAACCGTGTTTTTGTTTTTAGTCTTCTTCATTAATATACATAAAATATAAATTTAATACAATTCGATTTTCTTTTTCAAAAAACATTGTGTTTTTGATTTTTTTTTTTAATTTTTTTCTAAAAAATAAACACAAGAATAATACAAAATTTTAATACAAATTAAATATTTTTTGTTTCTTTCGTTTTGTTTTGCTTCATTTTTGTTGTTTGAAAACTTACTATTCTAACGTATATAGTGGTAGTTTTTTTTTTTTTTTTTGTTTGTTAAATACAAATTTGTTGTTGTTTTGTCGTTTTAAATCATGGCATTGATTGGTTGATAAATACATATATTTTTATAATAATCTTTCTTTTCTTATTGTTCATATTTTGTTTGTTTGTTTGTTTGTTAGTTAGCAATGTATGTACATATTTCCGTATGTCCATCAACATCAATATATTTTTTTTTGTATCACATTTCATCAAGTTCATAAAGTTGTTTGTTTTTATTTAATTTGTTTAAACGCATTTTAACGCATAAGATTTTTTATACATTTTAAGAGATATTCATTTTGACTGTGTATTTTAAGGGCATCATTTCTTTTTTTTTTTCATATTTTGTTGTTTGTAATTTTTTTTGATTTACTAATTTATTTCGATAGATAAGAAGAAGATAAGTTTCATATTTTTGTTTTCATTTAATATTTGGCTGATCACAATTGTTTCGATTTTATTTTTCTATCAGTATGTAATAATATTTTGTTGGATTGCTTTTTTTTTATTTTTGTTTTTGAGCTACGTTGACATTTGAGCTACGTAATTAATTTTGTATTTTTTTTTAATATCACAATTTATTATTTCTTGTTTTTTTTTGCAATTTTCTCTATCATCTCATCTCTTCTCTTTTTTATTTTATTTTTAACACACTTTAATAATTTTGTATGTATGTATTTTTTGGTGCGTCCAAATTATCATTTTTGTTTGCATAGATTTTTTTTTGGGAAGGTTACATGTAGTAAAAATTATAAATGCACTTTGTTCTTAAATACCTACAATATTTCAATATCAAAACAGATCGACTTTTGTGTTGCCTTTTTTATTTTTTGTAATATATGTATATTAGCTGACGGATTATTTTCGGTTCTGGTAAAATTCTAAGACGCACCTAATGTTTATTTACTTAATTATATTTTTTTTTTTTTGAAAAATCAAGCTAAAGTAATACATACATAGATAGTGACTTTTTATAAATATAAAAATTTATTTTTAAAAATTATTTTTAGACTAGTTGAACAAACATTATAAAAAACGCCTTGTAAAAATTGAGCAGACATAAATTGAATTCGCTTCCGCACTTTCTGTCAGAGATATCTCAGAAACCTAAACTGGACTAAATAATTTATATGGCTTGCTTTGCTAAAGAAACATTCCTGAATCCTTATACATATGTACCTACCTAAATTAAATAATTGCAACTGAAACGTTTATCTTCTTCTAACATTTTTTTTCGAAAAAAATCAATTTTTAGAATACTTAAGACAAAAATGTTCGGTTTCAACATATTAGCGTACAATAAAAACAACAACAAAAATGTTTGATTCCTGAAGTACGTTTAGAGGTGGAATGTCTCATTCCATTTAACGATTAACTTATGTTTACTTTAAAAAAAAAAGTATATTAAAAAATTTCGCTGTGACATTTCGCTGGCTGAGAATTATAGGGTTGTATGTTGCAGTCAAAATTGTTTATAGATGGAAAAAGACAAAAACTAAACACTAGGAAACTGAACCATTAACATTCAGTAAAAAGGCTTTAATGGATACTATCGTCAAAGATTAAGACTTTAGAGTATTAATTACTCCCAGTTTACTTCACTTTTGGTTTAAACTTCGGTTCAACAATTACTTCGATTTTACAGTTCCGTTAACAATTTGATCTGAGTTCAATTTTTAATTTAAGGTAAACGACATTATTCTTTCGTGTGTTTCCATTTTTAATATTTTTCGCAATGAATGGTATGGTATTAAACAAAATAATACAAAAATCTTCCTATTATTTTTTTATTGTTATTGGAAAGACCACATAAATATTATTATAGTTTATAAATAGGGTAAACAAGGAAATGTCTGTATGGGTACTGCCTAAAAAGAAATATTTCTACTTTTTTTCAACATTTTTAACCCAATTCCTGTTCCTGTTCCTCTGAAACTATGTAGTTCGCTGAGTTCTGTCAAAAAGCAAATTACAACAACAAAGTATTCAAACTATTTGTTTACAAACAGTTACCAAGGAGTTGTTTTATGGAAAATATTTATCATTTTAAGTGAAACTGTGTGTACTTTATTATAATTATATGTTTTCTGAAGTTTATTGAATTTAATCCTTTTCTGGCTTTTTACTTTCAAGCTTTTGAAATTAAATAATAAAATTTGTTTTGCTTTAAAATGTACACATTTCTTGTATTAGAAAGTGTTTTGACATTTTTGGGCATTTTTACTTTCTCTGAGAGAATTTCATTCACACTCTAATTTTTGTCCGCATCTGAAGTTCAGATTTGTCTGTGAAATCGGACGAGATAAACCAAAAATGTATATTTTCTCTCAAATAGAAATTTCAAAAAAAAAAAGAAACTCCTGAACAAAAATTCAACCATATTCGTGGTTTTCTTTTTCTTTTAAAGACGTTTGAGTGAGCTGATCTAAAAAAAATAACAAGTTTTTAAGCTCTTCAATACTGGCGTTTTTGTTTTTTTGCTTTACTTAATACAGCACAATATTAACTAGTTTTTACTGAACTAGAAGTATTACTGAATTTTTAAATTAAAACCATGCATGGCACTAGTAAGAAGGAAGAATAATTTAAACAAAGGTTTACTAGGTTAAATTCTTTTCGAATTGTTTGTAGACAAATATTATTTTAGCTTGATTTTTCAATTCCTCACAGAATTTAAGCATTTTTTTGTTTTTGTTTTATATCTAAATTGATTATCAATTCTTTACCAGAATATAACATTTCTTTTTTTCTCATTTTTACATTCATTCACATGTATTGTTCTTTTTTCATTTATCTTATAAATTGTATATAGTAAATATCCTCTCAAATAAGTGGTTTTTCTTTGCTTATCTTCATTATAAAAAAAAGCTTTTTTGTTTTTGTTTTTTAATTTTATAACCATTCTTCTTCTCTCTTCATTCATTTTAACTCTTTTCAAGACGTTCACAATTTTTCAAGAGGTAGTTAATTAATATAGAAAAACAAAAAAATACAATTAATCGAAAAGTTAAATTAAAAAACAATTTTTCAAGCTTCTTCTAAATACGTTAACACAAAGAACAAAAAAATTAAATTTTATTTTTTTTTAATATCTTTTATATTTTTTTTTAATTGAAAAAAAAAATAACAAAATAAAGTATTTATATTATATTTTTTTACAAAATTTCGTTTTTGGTTAAACAAAAATAATAAATTCAACGTCGATAATAATATGGCGATCGTTTTTCATGTCGACTTTTTCTTTTTTCTAACGCAATACATTTCGGTTTTCCTTGTTCATTTTCTAATAATTATATTTTAAATCACAGAATGGTTTTGTTTTAGTGTGTGTGTTGTTGTTTGTTTTTTTTTTTTTTTGATAATAATTTGCATCAAAAGTTTGGAATTTTTTAAAATTTAAAGTATTTTTTCTATTAACATAATATAGGTTTAGATTTTCTTTTTTGTTGACTAATTTATAATTAAAAAATTTCTAAATTGGGTAAAAAAAAGCATTCGATTTTGTTTTTATACACACTTTTTTTTCTGTATACAATGACTGTGTAAAAGAAAATAGGTGGAAAAGGTAGTCATGAACTTCCATAAATAAATTAAAAAAAATATATACTATATATTATGAGAGAGGTGCGTTTTGATCACAAGGTAAGAGTTTGCTCTATAAAAATTTTAAATTATAAATTTAGTTAGTTAGTTGTTGAGAGATTAGGTAATAATGACTAATTGGAATTACTTACTTGATGTCTTTTGTTGTTGTTGTTTTACTTAAATAAATTTTATGGTTGAGATTGTTAGTTTGATTGCAAATCAGATCGAATGAGATCAAATACGTATTCATCACGAACGTCATCAGAGACTGGAGCATATCCAAGCGAGGGATGTAGATTAGCTGGATTGAGTGGCTTCCAACGTTGTCCAAGTAAGGAACTTATTTCCTAATAAGAAAATATTAATAAATTAATAAAACAAAACATATCTAAGTAAAATCCACAAATGTATCGCACATACAAGTTCTTGTAGTTTAACATAATTATGTATGAGCTAACTATTTTAAATGTAAGGTTTTTGTTAAGCAAATCTATAAGTATGTGCAGTAGGAGTAAACGGGTATTACAAGTATAACATGCTGTTTCCTGTTTTTTTTTTTTTTTTTTAATATTTGTAAATACGAATTTTTTAGTCTTCAATTTAAATATATTTTATACATAATATAGTGAAACAGAGACTTTTACATTACAAAAAATTAGGCTGTAGAAATGTGTACAGACGCACAGACCGCAGTACAGTTTTTAGAAATCTAGCAGGTATAATGTAAGTATCGAAGTAATGCGAACGACTTTCTTTTTCGATAGCAAAAAAAAAAAAAAGTTTTTAAGTTAGAAGTTGATGAAAGACACTAAGCGATAAAAGAGAAAAGGTTTATTTTTTTCTTGTTTCAATTAGCTAAAAAAAAAATGTAGCCGTGTATCAAATAAAAACCAATTTTTCTTTCTCTTTTTTTCTTGTTACATATTACCCATATTAGTATTTTCATAAAAAAAAGGTTTTATAAATTCAATAGTGATTTATATTGTCTTTTATTTACAGTTGTTTGATGTCAATGTGAAAAATTTGACTTTTTTTTATGAACTTGAATAAAATTTAATAGTTTCGCTGAATTCCTGGTCGAAATCAGAAAAAATAATTCTGTGGAGTATTGGCAAAAATCCATTGCGCGTCTTCCCAATATCGCGACAAGAATTTTTTTAAATTTGTTAGCAAAACAGTCAAACCTATTAGTAGTCTGAAAACCCTTTTTTTGGATTCAAATTGTAAGATTTTTCGATCTAACTTTAACTTTGGAAATTTGTATACTTTTTTGAAAACTGCATACCGGGACAAGTTTTTAAAATAATAAACCAGTGTCATACCATACAAATTTTTTTCGGCGTGTTGCCGAAAATAAATAAAAGTAAAAAATTGAGTTTTTATAAAAATTGGAACTGTTAAATAATTTGCAGCAATAAATTAAATTAAATAAACTAATTAATTATTTCTTATTATTAGACAATGTTTTAAGCAAGAATTATAAAAAACAAAAAATCAATTATGGGCGGAGGAAGCAAAATACTGTTGCAAAGTAGGGATTTTTCGAAATTTCACAATAACTGCATTTAATCGAAAACTGTAAGGATTTGGGATGAACAAATTACCAAATTCTGAGAGCCATTAAGTTGGTCTATCAGCATATTTTATTTGATCCCTTACTTCTGGGACACCCTGTATAGTCTCTTTTACTGTTTTCGCACTATACATTCGGAATCTTGTGATTTAAAGATTTTTTAATTTTTTTATTTTGGGTTTTTAAAATTCTGATTTTGAAGATTTGGGGTTTTCTTGACTTAATGAAATTGGTCTTGATTTGAGTTTTTTTTTTGATCATCCAAAGTATTGCGGTTTTCTAGAATTTGTTTGAGATTCTGGATATAAGGATTTTGTATCTTTTGAGACGTTACAGATTTGAATTTTAGAAATGTTTTGCTACATATTATCATGATTTTGGATTGAATGAAAATTAAATTTTTGGCACAGTGGATTTTGCGAATTTTTAAATTTGTAAGGAGTTCATGTACATATTTTCGCTGTTTAATTTTTTTTACACGAAATCAATACCTGCCCTAAATAAATAATCCTAATTTCGTAAAGGTTAATGATATCGTTCACGTCGTTATGTTTTTGAAACACTCAAAACAGCCATACTCAACAATTTTATAGGCTGCACAAATACGATTTAGTGTTTTTCAGCCTTTCGTTGAAAAGTTTATTATTATCCTAAGGTATTACTCTTAATCTCTAAGTTTTCTCCTATTAAAAATGCGCCACTTATAAAAGAAAGCGGTACCTCATGCGAGGCGTTCGTTGTGTAGAAGATGAAGGCACAAGGCATTTAGAGAATAAACTATTAATATCAGAAAGTTTAATCACTCTAGAACAAAAATATTCTTCTACATATAAAATAACGTCTTATAAAATTCGTACCCCTAATTTTGACTTTTAGAACTTGGTATACAAATTTCCCATACATTTTTTTTTTTTTGAGAATCTGTGGGTTCTTTCATTAACTTCCTATTATTTTGTTGGGTTTTTCAAACTAAGATGAAATTAGTAAACTATTGACTGAAATACACTTTGATTATAGACACTTATACTTATCTCCTCGTTTTTGTGGCGTAACTATTGGGTTTTAGTGAGGGATTTTTGTTGACTACTGTTAGTTTTGCATGAAACAATTCATTGTTGAACTTGTAATGTAATGATAACTGCTCAATAGCACTTTAAATGAAAGTATTTAAACTCCCAGAGATATACCCAGATGTCATTAATATTCAAGGTACTTATGCTATTCCATACCTCAATAAATGACTCCATACTAGCTGTAGAGGGAGTGTTGTCAATCATAGAAATTTCCAATCGCTTCAATGAACGTCCACGAAGACGTGAAATTCCAACAATATTGTGCGCATCCAATACATAACCATGAATAACAATCTCTTGTAAGTTTTCACATCGCCAAGACATCATTACAAACGGATCTTGACCCGAACGTAGGAAGAGATCCATCACATTTTTATCAGGGTGTTTGAAAGCCTTAAAATTTAATTAAATAACATTAAAAACTAAGATCTTGCTGTTTATTTTATTATTTAAGGAGCTTACAGAGTCAATCCATTGAACACTTTTAAGTGTATTCTTGTTATAAAGTGACATCCATTCCAATGCTTCTACATTTATCTAAAAAAAAATACAAATAATATATTATTTATTGTATCATCGAGAATAATCGATAAAACCTACAAAATCACAAAATAGAACTCTCAAATGAGTGATTGGCATATTCTGGCGTAAAATCCTAACTTGAAGGACTTCAACAGCTTCATAAGCATAAACCAGTGAGACAATCAAATCGATGTTCTGGAATTTCTTTGAAAACTCAGACCATGCGTGTTCTGAGATTCCAGGATGTTCACGATCCAATCCATGGACGCATATCATTAGTTTTTTTAATGGAAGTATTTGGATTGTACGGAGGACATCTTCGTTCAGTGTGTCATAGTCAAGCGATAATACCTACAGCAAATAAAATCTTTAATTAATTTATTTTTAATAATTATTTTGTAAATTTACCTGAAGTGATGCACATTTCTCTAGGAATACAGGTTCCAATACAAAAATTGGATAGTGACTAGGATCGAATTTAATCGAAGCGAATGTTAGCTGTTCGATTTCTTGAGGCTTGGCAATGGATTTAAGAAAATCTGCTCCATAATAAGTCAATGATTCGATAGCGCCCATATCGAGAACCTTCATTGATGACTTTTTACGACTTAGAATAATTTTTATTGGTTCAACAAAGAATCTAGCAAGTAAAAAATGTCTATTAGTCTAAAATACTTTATAAAGTTATGTGACTTACTGTTCAATATCGACTAGACCTTCATCCATCATATCACCTGGCGCAGCATGCCCAACGTTGTTTGTTTGAAAGCGTATTCCCTCCAAACTATCACTTCTTGCAATTCTTTGAAAGAAAGAATTAATTTATTTCAAAAAATAAAACAAAAAAAAAAGGAAAACTGGAACATACTTGTAAAGGATCCTTCGGATTTTCTCAATGTGATAAACACACATAAAATCAAAAACCATTGTAAGTTCGTTTGTTAAGTTCAAGAGGGTTTGTAGGAAAAATGTACATTGTCGGTCGTTGTCAATATACAAGGTGAACTTAAAATTTTGGAAAAACCTGAAATTTAAAAAAATCCATTACATATTGTTTATTTTATATGAATAACTTATTTGTTTAGAGCTTTCCAACTGTTTAAACATTTGCTTTGAAGCATTCAGTAAAATCAATCATATTACTTGTTTAAGCAGAATTAAATAAATTAACTACACTAAGGCAGTTCCAATTAACAAATGCTTGCATTTTCACCATCTTGATGAAGTGAGGATTCGACCTTTTATTTAATCTGTACTATTTGAACTGATGAGAATTAATTTTGTTACTGATTCACGTTTCATGACTTTGAAACAAAAAAAATAATCCGATAGAGAAATTGAAAACAGTCCGGAAAAACTTCGACTTCATAACGAATTAAAAAATTATTGCTGCTATCAATTACAATTCAATTTACAAATTAATTTTATACAATTATAAATGTTGATAAGGTTTTTATGTTTCTGTTCAATTATTCTTCAATCAAAATGTCTGGAATACGTGCAAACTTGCATCATAAGGTTTTTATATTGGAGCTACCTCAATCTTGGTTTAAATTTTCTTTTTTTTTCAGCACAGAAATGGATGACTTTGAGAAAAGCAAATTTAAATTTTTTTTCTGACAAAATAAAATAAAACATTAGCCATAACAACTTGGTCGTAGCACCTTCAAGATGTTGTTGTTGTTCAATGATTATAATGGAATTGACGGAAAACATTAGCCTCTAACTGCAAGTATGGAAAAATACCAAAAATGAAAAATGACAAAAAAATGTTATATGAAATCAGTAATATTAAGGGTTGCCAATTTTGGCAATGTACAATGTACAATAACACTGTGCTCGAAAATAGAACTTTTTTAACAGAGGGCTCTCATATCTACTACAGATAATAATTCAAGTATGCTGAAAATGGCGATGGCGTACTTAGTTTTCTGGATTAGGTCAAATAAAAAAGATTTTTGCGTTTGAAATTTTGTTTCCACATACTTTCTAGTTTTTGATTTTTTATCGATGTAAAATTATGGAAAATCTGGTTTTTGAAAGAATTGTATGTTAAAGAAGTTATTAAAAGAAAATATACCGAATGACTACTAAAATAATTATTTTGAAAAATATTATGGCAACATTTGTTTCAATTGATAAAAATGACGAACAAATCCGGAATGTTTTTTTGCAGCATTGTATTGTATGTATTAAAAATAACATAACATCGAATGTGGGAGCTTGCTATACTCTGTCCGATAAAAATTGGCAGTACAGGGAAGGCAGGGCATTTGCATCTCACTCTGCTTCACGCCTTCTGGATATGTCTATCACATAAAAAAGCTCACTTAGCGATGCCGTATTGTCCAAAAAAAAAATGTTTCGAAAAGGTACCAGCGTTACCATTTTGTCAGTAAAATTTCACAAAAACGAAAAAAAAAAATAAATTTTTCGTTTAACACCAAAATAACAAATACAAAATTCACTCATTTAAGACGCAGGCCGACCCCACGCATGGGTACAAAATTTTGCCTGTTGAAATCTTAAAATGCATGTTAAAATGTTGACATTAACTGTTTTCCTACATACACAAAATAAAAATCAAATAGCCACCAACACCACGACAACACATATGCTTTTTTTCGTTCAAAAAGCTTGAAAAAAGCATTAATCCTGAAAGCTCTTTCAGAAAAATAATAGAAAAAGGAGTAGTTTATGAAGGAAGTTTACCAATGGTAACTCGTATGTATTGTGAATACTTTTAATAAACAGCTTTTATGATTGAGTTTCATTCTGCCACAGATCGTGAGATTTATCGGACAGAGTAGAGTATGGGTTTTAACCAGTTTTTTTCTCAAAAAATATTTTTTTTTTCATTTTTAAGGGGTATTGCAATTTGCAAAAAATTTACAAAGCCTTCAAGAGTATCATTGTTATGAAAAGTTGTATCTCTATTTAGCCGTTCGTACTCGACGGTAAATTGCATTTCCCTTGCCGTTCTTGCCAATTAATTACACGCACTAGAATGGTCGCGAGTTGTTAGTCACTAGGCCTTGCTCCTTTAGTGTTGTGCTATAAATTTATTTATTAGTTAATCTAGTGTTTGCAAGGATATGTAAATTTAGATGAAGGTTTGCTTTTTCATATCACCCAATCTTGCAAGAACATAATATGGTGTTTAAATTATGACATTTAGAAACCTTTGACTTTTGTTTATTAATTTCATTAAATGTTATTTTTTTTTTTTACTAAATTTTGACCTTTCATTTACAACTCTCATAGCTGACCAACAAAATTCTCACAATTTAGCTTCGCCTAAGGGTGAAATGTATCTTGATTTGTAACATATAAACAAGTTATTTACAAAATCATAACAAAAGAATCTAGACTATTTGCGTTTTAAATAAATTTTCTAGGCAAAAACAATTACATATGGCTCAAGGTCATTTGTACTTTAAAGACTTGTTTGAGTCAGACGGAAATTGCAATAAAATGTTTATAAAAAAAAAAACAATGAAATTCCCATACCCGTTATTTTTGTATCGATGAGTTTATAATCCCCAATCGCATTGGATTCATTTAATGTTTTGGTAAACATAACAGGTATTTCCCCAGAAGATTGTGAAAAAAGAGCTGTTTGGAAATTTTATCCACACATTAAGGTGCCCAATATCATTTACTTTTACCCAATTACAAAACCTTGCAACTATCAACTTAAACCAGAAGTAGGTATAAGTTAAATTGTAACTCAATCGTAGAAAAAAAAATACAATTATTCGTTATTCAATTAGGTTTCATATTATCAAAGTAAGTTTACCAAAATTGCATCATATTTTTTTATCACAAGTAGGTAGGTACTTGGTGTGACATTCTTTTTGTGGTTTTATTGTTGTTGTTATTTTTGTAGCTAAACGCACGTCCAATTCAAATAGGTATCTTTCATTTTTTTTTTTTTTTTGGTTTAGCTTTGGCGACGTTGACGGAATACTAACTCAAAACAGAAACCACAAAACAAGAAACTCAAATCAGAAAAAAAATCTAAAAGATGAATAAAATACCCGAGCTATAAAAAGCAAAAAAAAAAAAAATACTTTCTCCGTTACGTTAGTATTGAGAGGTTGTTTTTGTTGTCATTTTTTGTATCAACAAATAAGCAGAAACAACAACAAATACAAACAAAAAAAATTCCACAGCAACGTAAATAAAAAGTCGACTCTCTCTAAGTCGAAATTCCCTCTAACTAGAACAAATTCTTTAGATTCTTGGACTATTTTCAATCCCTCTAAGCCGAATTTTACTTGCTCTTTAGGGCAAGTATTGGTTTCGTGTCAAAAAAAATTTCAAGGTCAATCAAAACTAACATTTTGATGATGGAGAAATCCAGAAAAGTGGGTTTGGTCATGACGTCCGTAGGTCTGTGCGTCCGTCCGTCCATCTGTACAAGTAGCTACAGCCTAAACGCTTAGTAGGATTTTCTTGAAATTTGGTACAGATGTTTTTCTTCGTAATTTACAAGGTTGTTTTTTGTTTGTTTTTTTAATATGCATCTCGGTAAGAACGTGTACCCCATACAATATTTTCGAATTATTGCAATATTCTCGAAAATTGCTCTAACGATTTTGATTAAATTTAACACACATTATGCTGTACAGTGTGCGTAGTTCTAACATAATTGTGTTTTTAGTTTTTCTCAAAAATAACGTATAATGGAAATGTTGTATTTCTTTTTTTTTTATTTTAAATCACTAATGTTGGCTCTTCCCGTACATAGTTAATTAGTTATTGAAATTTTCTCAAAAACGGCTCTAACGATTTTGATTAACCTTTACATAAGTAATATTCAAAGCAATTGCAATCCGCATTTCGATCGAAAGAGAATTGAAATCACTTTTCAGTTTCACGTTAAATGAAATTGCATGTTCTACATTTCGATCGACATTGAAAACTTCGAAATTGCTATTTTGTAAAATGCATCATTTCACGAACAGAAATAAAGTGAATTCAATTCGATCAGCAAATGTAAATGAGTGAAATGCGGAACACCTAATTTCACTTTCGGAAAGTGAACTCGGAAAAAGTGAAATGCAGAACATGGGCGAAAGTCTTAAATTAAAGTCAATTTGATTAAAAAAAAAAGAATTTTTTTTATACAGGGTGTCCGGTAAAAAATGGATGAGCCTGAAATGACTGATGGCTAAACATATGACTGTACTAAAATCAAATAGAAAACATTTCTACCGCAACCAGTTAAGAAAATATAAGCATTTTTTCGTTCAGTGTATTTTAATATTAATTTCATCATCTTACGTTTTCGTCCACCACAACCACGAATTAACTAATTTTATAAATTTATTTATTTTTATAATTTCCGGATACCCTGTATAAGATCACCTTGACAAATTTACATTTTTTTTTATAAATTTCATTAATGCAAGTGGTGGTTCAAAAATGTGTTTGCAATTCAAAAATAAATACAATTTCAATTTCAAATAATTCAATCCGGTAAGTTCGTCGGCCCAGGGCCCAGAATTACAAGGTTCTAAGCGCCATTTCTACAAAAAAATAAGTTTTGGGTATCGTTGGATTCTATTCAAGGGCTATCAAATGAGCATATGGGCATGTACCATAATTAAATCTATAAAGCATAAAGCGCAAAAAACTGTGGTTCTAACAACCAAAATGTAGATATTTTTAAAATTATAAGGTTCTTTGTTATTCTCTTTTTAGTCAGTAAAAATTTACCTCAATATAAGTTCAAGTGACCTCAACTCCAAAAATTTATAAAGCGTTTCGCCCAGGTACGACAGTGGGCTATCTGTTAGATCTGTCGTACCCTTACTAAGACGCCTTATTTTGGTATTTGGTCGATGTTTACCGACACTATATAAAACTCACAGCATGAATATACTGTGAATTATAATATTCTAAGGGAATTTGTTTAAATTCTATAATCTTATTGACATAGAACTTTGTGTTCCTTATTTTTGTACATAGAACCTTCTAATTGTTAACAAATCATCGCAAATTATTGCAAAAAATTAAAATTAAATTAATTAAGTTAATATCATTTTTTAATGTCTAACAACTCTAACTCACACAGAGCCTTACCGAGAGGTTTTTCAAGACTTTGAGCTCCAAAAATCTTTAAGCTATTGGAGTTTTATTATTTTAATATTAAATTCAAATATGAATCAGATTATAGCTTTTTTCTTTTTTAATTTAACGAATTAAAGTAATTTTATACATAATAGTTTAAAATAGTTTTTTTTTAATCAATCTCCATATGCTTACTTAAAAATTACATGGTTCTAAGTGGTACATAGAGCCCATATAGGAGTTTGCACTACTAAAATTGATATCAGTAGAAAGTTAATTTATAAATAAACAAATAAATAAACTATTGTTATTTTAATTATAATTCAAGTCATTTTATACAAAATCCAAGCATCAAAAACTTAAAAGTTGAATAACTCAAAGCAAGGGTCGGTGACCATAGAACCATGTAATTCTCAGCCGACGAGTTGGGTTAGTTTAGATAAACAATTTCTCTGTGTATAAAAAGTGGAGTAAATCTCGAACAATCGGTGCGTTGGAGTTGATTGTTTTTTCTCTCAAAAGTAGAGCAAATTTGCTCCGATCTGAAGTAAGAAACCTTTGCTTATTTATTAATTCATTGGGTTCGCACGTACTTGCCCTTATGCTTAAAGTAACTCTAATGTTCAAGAAATTTAACATTTGATATTTTGATATTTGATATTTTTTCACAAGGAGTGTAAAAAAATAAAATCTGTTTTTATAATTAAGGGGTTATACACTTTTTTTTTGGAGGTCGTCTAGGAGATCTACTACAAAAATAACGGAACCCAATATTTTTTTTAAATACACAGCGAATTATTTTAATACATTAAATTTGCTATATGGATATGTATTTTTTATGTTTATATAATTCAATGCCTCTTCACAAAAAATCCACAAAAAAGAAGTTTTTTTTGCACTTACAACTAGATATAACCCCTTAATAAAACATTGTTTTAAATGATCTTATACAAAAAACGATGTATGCCATTTTATTTCTTGTATAAAAAGGTATTTTTAGAAAAAAAAATTTCGAAAATCGTTGGAGTCGTTTTTAAAAAAAATAATTTTTTATATATAAAAATTTTATAACATTTTTCAAAAAAAAAGTTGGTATGCCATTTTGAAGAAATAATTAATTTACACAAAAAAAAAAACGAAATTTCATCATTTTTCTTGAACCCGTTTTCAAAAAATTGATTTTTCGAAAAAAAAAAAATTTGAAGTATTTTTTTAAAATCCAAAAATGTGTTTTTTGTATAAAAAATTTCGTTGAAATCGAGTGAGTCTTGTACGAGATATTTAGAAACCAAAAAAACCGTTCTATTGCAGGTACCGTTTATAACGGTACAAAAAATATTTTTTTTATTTCAAAAGTTAACTTTTATGTGTAATACTACACACAAAAATTTTAATCAATATCGTTAAAGCCGTTTTGAAAAAAATTAACTTTTGTATTTCCGTCATAAAAATAAAATTTCAATTTCCCCTCTAGGGAATCACCCAAAACTGCAAAATACCAAGTTTGAAGAAAATTACTTCCCTCGTTTAGGCTCCAGCTCAAGATAGAGACAGACAGATAGAATTGCCGCACCCACCTTTTTGGCATTCTCCATCATCGTAATGTCACGTAAAATTGTTATCTCGAGTTCGATTTTTTTTAACAAATCCTAAACTTGCCCTATAGTTACGGTGACCATATTTCTGAAAGCGAAACCCGGGACAGATAAAAAATTCGTTGGATCGTTTTGAAAATATTGATTTTTCAATAAAACTTTAATTTTTTTAAATGAGTTTTCATAATTTTTTAATTATTTTGATATCAAGATTTCCTAAACGATTTTAATTTAATTATGTGAGCATTTTTGTTGAAATCATTTAAGTCGAAATCAGTAATCAAAAAAATGGTTTTATAATAATGTCTGTTAATAACTTCTAAGAAAACATTTTTTTTAATCAAAATCGGGAGAGCTGTTTTTTAACATATTAATTTTAATTCAATTTTAAAGTTCAAGTGACCTCAACTCCAAATTTATAAAGCGTTTCGCCCAGGTACGACAGTGGGCTCATCAGTTAGATCTGTCGTACCCTTACTAAGACGCCTTATTTTGGTCGATGTTTACCGACTCTATATAAAACTCACAGCATGAATATACTGTGAATTCTAATATTCAAAGGGAATTTGTTTAAATTCAGACCTTAGAAAAATGTATGCCCGTGGTCAGGCTGATATAATAACGAAGAAAAAAATAACAAAAATAATAAAAATTATTTAAATTATTTCTATTTTAAGTGGAGCGATTGAATATAATTCAATTTTAAAGTTCAAGTGACCTCAACTCCAAATTTATAAAGCGTTTCGCCCAGGTATATATATTCAATCGCTCCACTTAAAATAGAAATAATTTAAATAATTTTTATTATTTTTGTTATTTTTTTCTTCGTTATTATATCAGCCTGACCACGGGCATACATTTTTCTAAGGTCTGAATTTAAACAAATTCCCTTTGAATATTAGAATTCACAGTATATTCATGCTGTGAGTTTTATATAGAGTCGGTAAACATCGACCAAAATAAGGCGTCTTAGTAAGGGTACGACAGATCTAACTGATGAGCCCACTGTCGTACCTGGGCGAAACGCTTTATAAATTTGGAGTTGAGGTCACTTGAAATTTAAAATTGAATTATATTCAATCGCTCCACTTAAAATAGAAATAATTTAAATAATTTTTATTATTTTTGTTATTTTTTTCTTCGTTATTATATTAATTTTATTTTAAATGATTTTGAAATTGATCTTTAACACAACTTTTAACATTTCCTTAAAAGTTTTGAAACTAATCTGGGTTCTTTACTCTTCCATATGTTGTTCCTTATTCGAAAACATTTAATCTGGGGTCGAATTACGGCACACGATTTAACGTTTTGACTATTGCTCTCTATTTAATTAGTAGAAAAAAATAAGGACGCATAGCAACCATACGTTAACGAACGTATATCGTAGTTCGACCCCTGGTCCCTGGTGTAGCAACCTGACAAACAGACGCTGGAACTAAATAATTGACGAACATTTAAAAAAACTAATGGCTAGTCTAGAGGCGAAACGAAAATTTTCGTACAAAACCAGCACAACGAAATCGCAAACGAAAATTTTGCTTTTCGTTGCACAATACGTAGCTTAGATAACGAAATTCTTACCTGTGCTGGAATATATGGAGATTTTTCAATCGTTTGTCACTCCCATTTATTTGTCCAGGTAATTTTTCTTGCGGCAAAAGTTTTTTGAACGAAAATTTTCGTTTTACTTCAGCAGCGTATTTAATTTTAATTTCCAGCCACAGTTTTCTTGTTTTCCGTACAAAGTATTTAAAATATTGAATACAAAAATCAGAGAATGTCCAAATACGGGACAATCACGGGACAAATTACAAAATACGGGACACTTAAACGTCCCGGGTTTCTTAAATAAAAACCCGGGACAAGCTGTAGAAATACGGGACAGTCCCGGGTAAACCGGGACGGATGGTCACCGTACCTATAGTACCTATATCGCAAGTAAAAAAAAATTGATCCCTCTAACTCGAATTTTATTAGAACTCCCTCTAACTTATTATGACATCCCGCCATAGTTTGACTTAGAGGGAGTCGACTGTAATTGAAAAAGTAAAAAAAAAAAACAAGGAATCCAACCGATCAAAAGCAACAACTCCAACATTGTGACAACGTCGTCCAACAAAAACCTCCTCCTCTCCTATTCCACCCCAACTTTGTTATAAAGTTGACTTAACAATTTACACGATTTATACCCAACCCACTTCAAACCACCCGTTTAAGGTCATATCCATCGACTCGAGAGTTGATAGACAAAAGAAAAGGTTTTTTTTTTATATATATAGGTAGGTATTAATTTTGCAATGCAATTGCACCTGTGCACTTTTTATAGCAAACTAATTGCTGCTGTGTTGCAGGAGAAAGAGCAAAATGCGCAACACCCTTTTTTTTCATGCTACACAGTCAACCCAAAATGAAAACCCACTTGATTAACTTTTTTCTTTTTTGTTTTCTTCCTCTTTTACGAGAGAAATTAAAACGCAAAATAAATAAAATCGAATCTATTTTTAGAAAAAAAAAAATAATAAAATCTTTTAAACAAAAGACAACCCAACTCAATGATAAATTATAAACATTTTTTTTTTTAACTTACCTCTTTTGGAAAAGAATACTTCGCCAATGCCAACAAACCAAAGAAGCATTAAATCGATCCTTCGACTCGTCCAAGTATTCGAAAATTCGACTTAAAGCAACGGCTGGAACTTCGCCCCATTGTGGCGATCTTTTGGTCATTTTTTCGTTCGTTTGTCGTCGGGGTCGCCTCCTTTCGAATCAACGACCGTCGCGTCGACCACCCCACGATTTAACGATGATCCAAGCAAGAGAAAGAAATTTGACAATTTTCACCTTTTTTTCAATTCTCGAAGGATTTTAAGTTTTTTCTTGCTTTTCTGGATTTTCTCTGGGGGTAAATTTTACAAAGTTCGTTCAAGTTGAAGGCCCTGAGAAGAAAATTTAAGATATTTTCGTCTTTTTGAATAAATTATAATGCACAAAAAATTTAGCAAATTTCAAATCGAAAAATCGGAACAAAAGCGATTCGATTTCAATAAGAAATATAAATTCACCTTTATTTTTTTTGATTTTTTCTGATGATTAAGATTGAAGGAAAAAACTTTTTTTCTTGATTTCTTATTTTTTCGAACTGTGTGTGATTGCGTCGTATGGTTTTTTGTTTTTTTTTTTCCTTTCCCGTCGATATTTTAGCTGGACACAAGTTTCTTTTTTTTTTTTTCTTGAACACTGCGACGAATAATATGCATACAGTTCAAAATAAAAAAAAAATAATGGATGGTAGATGGTTGGTTTTGGTGAGATAGAAGAAGGAAGAGGACACTAGATATATGAATATGAAAAAACGGTGAAAATTATGTAGAAAGATATTGGAGAAAGTGAGATAGGGATAATATGTGTTTTTGGAGTTATCTCCTTTGCACTTACAGATGAAAACAGAAAGCAGCTGATTTTGACAACGGATGCAGTTATGCAGGGTGGGTAACATGAGAGCATGAAAATTCATCGAAATGGTTCATTTTGTTTTGGTGGTAAAATAATTGAGAAGGAGATGTTCGCATGATAAAAGTTGATTAGATTCTTTTAAAGATTTTTTTAGAAGTGGAAAAACTTAAAAAAAAAAAACAAAATGATTCACAAAGCTTGATAAGAAAAAAAAAGAAAATCAATTTGCATATTGGCGATTGGTAAAGTTGAAATGCGCTACAGGTGGTCAAAACAAAAACTAAAATTTACAGGACGTAAGGAGCTAGCATCCGACATTTTACTTTTTTTTTGTTAGGACTTATTTTATCATGTGGACGCTATTTTTAGGAATGCAAAATGTAAACATCCGTCCTGTATTGGTTCAAAAGTTGAAACTACGGCGCTAGTAGTATGTGCTCCAATCGCCAATTTGCCACTAATTTTATTAAACAACTGCCAGATGCCTTTGCTATAATACTGGCAAAGAATGAGCGTTCTTAACTTGGCTCAAAAAGAGAAAAAGTACAAATAAGTGAAAATTTTCAAACGCATTTTTGTATTGTTTTTCGGGCTGGGAAATAAAAACAAATGATGCAGAAAACTTATTTTATCGTCCAAAAAAACATTTTGTTTACTCTTTTTTACAAAAAAATTGCGCTTGCGAGAAAAAATTTTCACTTTTGTACTTTTTCAAAAAGTGGTGAATGTAGTTAATACTACGTTTCCACCTATCCTAAATCCGAGATTTAGCTAAGTAGATTTAGCACAAATCTCGAGTTTTATTCTAAATCTCGGATTGAAAGTAGGTGAAAATCTTAGATTTAGGCTAGCTGAACTCAAATCTGAGATTTAGCGAAGTAGATTTAAAATAAATCTCGAGATTTATTCTAAATCTACTTAGCTAAATCTCGGATTTAGGGTAGGTGGAAACGTAGTATAAGCCTTTATGGTAGATTTACATAACGTCGCCTCAATAAAATAATGTCGTATGCTACATTCGGCTACTTTTGGGAAAACGCAATTAAAGTTCAGGGTCATTTTCGCTAGAGACGACCCAAGTAACAATTTTACTTGCATGGCTTACTTACGCAAATCCTCCATTTTGGAAAAAAGGAGGTCTCCTTAAGGCTATCTCGAAGTGTTTAGAAGAAGCCTTGTGAATATAAGTTAAATAAGACCTTCATAAGACCTGTTTGAACCGTTCTAAAGAAGCCTTGTATTTACAAGCGACAGAAGGCTTTCATAAGACCTGTTCCAAAAGATTCTTGTAAGTATGCAATGTTTTCATCTCGTAAGGATGAAATGTTTTTCACCTGTAAGTATGCAAAGGTTTTATCCTGCAGATATGCAATGTTTGTAACGCATTAGAAAAAAACATTGCATTTTTATGTGAGGTTTCAATTAGCTCCCTTTTTTCCACTCATCTTTAATATTCGATCATGGGTCTACTGGTAAGGTGCTGGCTTGGTATGCAGAGGTACGTGGGATCGATTCCTGGCGGGGCCATTTGTGAAATTAAAAAAAAAAATGTGTTCTTTTTCAATTAAAATAAAATTCTTCCCATTTCAGAACGACAGGAAAAGCATACATGGCCAAAAAAGAAGAAAAAACAAAATAGAAAAAAATTAAAAGAAAAAAAAAATCATTAAAATCTTTTTTTTTTATTCATAAATTCAACATCTTATAACAACCTCCATAAGGCCTTATTATAACATCCAATGCAAATGATAGTTTCCTTAGCGAAGCTATAGCTTCCCTAAAATGTTTCATTGTTTTGTAAAAAGGCCTGCATAAGGTCGTTTTACGCTGTTCGTCACAAGCTATTAGCTTGTGGATTGCCTGTGGAGGAAGGTCTTGGGGAAATTCGGTAATGTGCGCCAAAATGATTTGCATAAGATTTGTATTTCTTCTTAAACAAGTCAAAAAATAGCTTGCATTGACCCTTATGAAAGCTAAATTGTTACTTGGGGTACTATAATCTACTCATGCTCTTCTTCCCGAGTAGATACGATTTGTATTGAATTCGTTGAAAGTGCGTTCCATTGAAAATCGTTAGTAAACTACTAGTAGTACTTTGCCACCTCCCAAAGGAACAGGGCTAATAGTTAACTATTATTAGAAAAAGAACGCACCTCTGCGCAACAATTTATTTATAAAATTTCATAAGAAGTGTGGGTTGGGTCTAAGAATGAACAAAATAAATCGGATAAATATTTATCTATACTTTCTGAACACACCCTCGTTTATGACAAAAAAAAAAAACAAACAGCTGACAAAACGTCAATTTTATCCGGTGTGGTGTTTATTTGGTATTTTTCTGTGAGTTTCTTCTATATTTTTTTTTAAATTTTATTGAATAAAACAATTAATTAAACATTTTTTCACACCAATGTTATCAAATACATTTCTTCCAACATGTATATTTCTATATAAAATCATTTGAATTCAAAATCAAACTCCATTTATGCTTTATTTGTTAACAGAAAATATGATGTTATGAAATACCAAATGCTGTGGTTAGGAAAACATGCTGGCGTAGCCTTAAAAGGAAGACATAGCTTCTCTATTGCTACCAGATCTTTTTCATGTCTTCACAAACGTGACAATGAACCAAAAAAGACATCACCTTGGTTGCTCCATACCACACATAGACAAATTGCAACTGAACCAACAGGTTTGGCGGGTTTTTGGCAAACTCTTTCCAACTCCACTCCAGTTGCATATATGCAACAAGGACTCGTTGAAATTCATGATTTCACTGGGTTACCTTGGTGGGCAACAATTGTCTTGTCCACATTTGTATTTCGAACTCTTGTCACTTTGCCATTGACGATTTATTCAAATAAAATTATGGCAAGAATCGAATTGATTACATTGGAAATGCCTGCTTTAGTTGCTGAACTGAAGCAGGAGGCAGCTGTAGCTATGAAGAAATTCAAATGGACTGAAGCACAAACTAGACGAGTCTATAATCATTCGGTAAGGTTTGTTTTTATTTAGAATTGCCTTTTTTTCCAATTAGTGGAGTGAAGTAATTTGTAAAATCTAGGAATCCAAGGAAAGTCAATGAATCTGCATTATATCTAAATTTTACCTAAATTTCAATTCAAAAAATTAAATTCACGGTTGACACGAACTTGCTCTTAGGGTTCAAGTTGCTAGAAAAACAAAAAAGGAATAAAACAACATCTGAAATCAAACCTTTTTTAAAAAACTAATTTTTTTTACAAATAATTTTTTGGAAAAAAATTTTAAAATAAAATTCGTATGCTATTTTATAGAAATCACAAACCAATATCTAAAACCAAAATTTCAAAAAAATTCAATGTCCCATTTTTGAAAATTTAATTTTTCAAAAAAAAAAATTTTCAAAATTTTGTTTTTGATTTACACTCCTTTTCATCAGAATAGGTACACAACTTTTCAAATGTTCATTAATCGTTTGTCCCCAATAGTGGTGCCTGACTAAACAAGGTTTTATTGTTTTTTGATAGTTAAAGATGTTAGGAAAAGCAACGGCTAAAATTATTTCAAAATGGACCATAACTTTCGCATTGTTTTTCTTGTAAAGTATTTTTTGAGGAAAAATCAACTTATTTTTTTCTTCATCAGAATAGTACACCCTTATTATCTTTAATGTTTTTGTGGATTTCGAGCAAATTTAATATTAAAACAAATAACTGGACTTTCCTAAGCGTAATTTAATAATTATAATACCATTTTGAAAAACATGGGTGGATTAAAATCGCTACATTTTTGCGAAAACACCTTAAGAAAAAAAAAAAAAAACAAACAATGAAGGATCCACCAGTACTGGTATGATTAAAAAAATTACGAATTGTGAATATGCTCTATCGAGACTTCAGATACAAACATTCTGGAGTTGAAAAAAATGAATGGTGGTAAAAAAAAATGCAAAAAAACACTCTTAGACGAGTAAATTTGTACATGTGCTACCAGTTTTGGTGGATTAACGACAAGAACAAAAGTGAAAAACAGTTGTTATTTGTAATTTTAGGACAGTAAATAAAATGGTCATTAGTCTCAATCTTCTAAAATGGCTTGATTTTGAAAAGACACCATTACTACACCAAGAACAGAATTGTATGCGTTTAAGGTTTTTGAAATCCTTTACCACATGAAAAGTTGAGTGGTATTTCTTGTTTTTTTTTGGATCAACGAACATTTAATTTTGATGTCCTTGGTGAGTTAAACTATCAGCTTAACATTCTGCGAAAGGAGAAACTATTTTGAGACCAACTTCATTCTCATAAAAAAGAGGTGTTAAGGCATGGAAGAAAGTAATCTTCTACGATAATACAAATAATGAATTTCATACGTGAAGAATAGTCACAATTATTTGAATCATTTATTTGCAAAACATGATAACATGTTTTTAAATTTTTTAGGAGAAGAAAAAAACGTTCTATTTTCTTTTGATATGCGTAGAAAAATTTATAAAAAATACATTCTGTAGAACTCTTGCCTAGCTACAAAATACCGTTTCGTTTTTAATTTTTGGAGCGATAGCTCAAAAGATAAAAAATAAAAACGCTTTTGGACTTATCATACTTTGAAAATAAACGGATGTGAAATTAGTTTTTAAATGGATATGCAATTTTGCTTTTAGCCCCAGTCTATCAAACAATTGTATTTGAGAATAAAATACAATGTCCGGACTGCTTATTTAACTTTAAAGTAGCTTTAAACTTAAGATTTTCAGCCATTAATCTAATATACCATTTACACAAAAAGAAGCTGTTGTTTATTTTCAAAAGATGATAAGTCTGGGACTTATTCTGTTTTTGATACTAAAAAAATATTTCGCGTAGCTGTAAAATCGGATATAGATCTAGTAGATACTTCATATTTTAAAGACAGATGTGGTTATCCCTGGAATACAAATTTAGTCAAAAAAACGAATTTTGAAAAAAAGTGGACTTATCATGTTTTGCAAATAAATGATTCATTTGTGAATGCATATTTAAGAAACTTTTCCTTAATTCTCTAGTATTTGTGAGCCAGTATTCTGAATTTTTTAACAGGACCACGCCTCCTACCACAAAAAATGGTCTGTAAAATATTGGGAGAAAGTGCAAATTTAGAAAGTACTTAAGTATCTACCATAGAAAACAACCCTGAACCTTGTTGAAAATGTTTGGAAATGGCTAGCCCGTACTGATAAAATTTGTGATATTCGATTTTAAGACAAAAAAATTTCCTAACCCACCATTTAACAATTTTGGGAAGAGATTCAGATAGATTGCATAAAGAGATTTAACAATGGAATTCCTGGACAGTTTAGTTATTTTTTTATGAATAAAAACGCCACTATGCAAAAAATAAAATAAGTAAAATACATTTTTAAGAAGAACCTTTTTAAATTCATTTCATGGACCACTTTCACATCATTCTCTATGTGTACCTATTCTGATGAAACAAAAAAATTACTCAGTTTTTCGATGTGAAATGCTTTGCCATAGAGAAACAAGAAAAATAACCACACGTTTTGAATTATTTTTTTTGCTGATTCTGCCAACATCTTAAACAATGACTTGACATCAAAAAATTATTATTTTTCCTACACTGTGAGGAAAAAACGAATACTGAACATTTGAAAAAGTTGTGTACCTATTCTGATGAAAAGGAGTGTATATTAAAATTATATAAAATGCTTTTTTTTACAAAAAGTTTTGTTGAAATCGAATTATGTAGTTGTTTCGGAGAAAATCGGATTAATAAACAAAAAACGGTTCTATGGCAGGTACCGTTAATAATGATTTTCAAAAAAAAAGTTTTTCTCCATTAAAAGATAGACCTTGTCTTAAAACTTACAGATGAGTTTTTTTTTAACAAAACCATTGTAGCCGTTTTTGAGAAATTTAAACTTAACTAAAATCGGTATATGACAAGTACCGTTATTTTTGGTCCAAAAAAATTAATTCCAAAAACTCCTCTGGAGAGTTACCAAATAACGCTACATACCAAATTTAATTGGTTCATCCGTTTAGGCTATAGCTTCGTAAAAAAAACAGACAGACTGATAGACAAACGGACTTCCGGCACCCATTTTTTTGGCATTCTCTATCATCGTAATATCGTGTCTGATTGTTATCTCAACTCTTTTTTTTGTACGAATGCATAACTTGAATGTTGAATATAGTACTTATATCGTACGTAAAAATTTTACTGCTCTCGGTTACAACAATTTTTAACCAGAATTTAATAAAAAATTAGTGCCGCTGAGTGATTCCATATGAAAACGTCCAATAAGAATTGTTGTCACGTTTTTAGATTTTGCTTTAGATTTACAGCTTTAAGTACTAAGCAGTAGATAAATGTTCCCAAAGGAAAATTTACTGAAAAATCATGTATCATTATCCCTAAATGAAAAACAATTTTTGAAAATCTGTTAATTTTACTGTAGTTTTGTGGTTTGAAGATGTTTGCATATCTTCTTGGTTTACCGCTTGTTTAAAAAAACACGAAAAACGCTAAAAAGGCAAAATAAACCCTTATTTAATAGTATGATTTACTATGTTAGACTTCAGATAGAAACAAGTTATTCACATAAAAAAAATCTTCACTGTCTAACGCTTGTTTTAAAAAACAACTAAAACAACAAAAACTTTTAAAACGCATAAGGTTTCTAGTTTTTTATGAATTCATGGATATCAATCAGTTTTATTCATCAAAACAAATTTTTTACAATCTGCAGTGGTAAACCTTTTTTATGAGCTCTTTCTTATTAATAAATCTGTTTCAAAGAACGATTATGTTTAAACAAATTTCTTCATATAGCATAACCTCAATAGTAAAAAAATAACATTCTAACGATAATAATATTAATATTTCAAAAACGAGAGCTAATTAATTAATGGATTTTTCTGACTTTGGATTCAAGTTAAAAATACCGTAAACCTTTTGAAAAGTTTAGTTTAGTCTAGGCAAAAAAAAAGTATAAGGACTGCGTTAACAACACCCAACAGCTGGTGTTGTCCGTTTTTGTCCCCTCACAACCCATCATCATTATTTCTGCAATCTTTTGAGATCCAAGATCAAGTTTGTAACAGTTCTAAAATATAACTTTAAATTAATATAAATAAAGAAAAAATCCGAAAAATAATAAGTATACATAAAAATTAAGAGCGGACAAAAATTTTTTCACATTTTTCTGTATAGTATAAGTATTATATTTCCAAAGTTTATATAGAGATTCATTGATTTTCCCTTGATTCCGAGGTATTAATCTTATGGCATTCCACTAAATAAATTCACTCGAAACAGCTCAAAAAGCAATGGAATCAATTAATTGTTCGAGAGAACTGCCATCCCGCCAAAACATTAATAGTACTATGGGGACAGATACCTCTATGGGTATTCCAATCGGTAGCTCTTCGAAATTTAGTTTATATGCTGCCAAATCCGAATTCCTTAGATGCCCAGTTGGTATTCACCGAATTAACGCTGGGAGGCTTTGGTTGGATTCCAAATTTAACTGAAGTTGATAGTTCTTATATTCTTCCTGTGGCACTTGGAATCATTAATTTATCTATTATTGAAGTGAGTTTTTAACTCAGATTTAAATCGTTTTTAACATTTTAATAAGTTTTCTTACATTTTAGATGCAACAAATGGTAAAAACACGTCCTGCTGGAAAGTTTCAGGCGATATTTACAAATGTTTTTCGAGTTTTAAGTGTGGCAATGGTACCAATCGCCTGTACAGTTCCTTCGGTAAGTTAAAATGTTATAATCCTAAGAGATAGAGAGTTTTTTATTGAATTAATTTTTCTAGGCACTTTGTGTTTATTGGACAGCATCCAGTTCTTATGGTCTTTTGCAAAATCTACTCTTACTTTCGCCGAAATTTAGAAGAGCCGTTCGAATACCACAAACACAAACTGAACTACAAAATCCATATCAACATTTGTGGATGAGTATCAAAGCTAGAACTGGTAATGGACCAGCACCTGTGTTACCAAAGATAAATAATAATGAAACACAAAAGAAATAAAAAAGGCCTAATAGTTTAAGGAATTTGTTTCTGATATCCTCGTTAAATATAAAGTTGAAATATGGCTTAAAAATACTAAGACCGACGAACCAACAGAATAAAAAGATTTTGGGTTGAGCAAGTCTAGTATATTTCAAAACCAAACTTAATGTGGAATGTGGTTCATTTGATTTAGACTTGATCTCATTTCAAATTAATTCGCATAAAATAAAAATAATGCATTTTTCGTGGATTAGGACCACTAAACAATGTGTGTTTAATTGATCTCATTTAGGGGGTGTAGTCATTTCGAAAATGGGTTTGAAATTAATTCAATTTCAACAGCTTTAACTTAAACGGCGTATGTGGAACATTTTCTTCTATTCGAAGAATTGAACGTGAAATAAAAGCAAAAGGGTAAAATTTGAATGGAACGTAAGCGTTCCGCGGCTAAGAATTGTTTTATTATTATATTGATGTATCTTCAAAGTTCAAAGACGGATATAATTCCTTTTTTACTTTTTTTCTAAATATTATATTGTGTATCTTGAGTGTAATATACTGGTACTGGTATGAATGTTTCTTTGTCATTTTCCCTGAGGCTGAAGACTTTTACCTTAAATACTTGACCAGAAGAATTTAAAATATTATTTTCTTAATTTTATATAAAACAAAACCAAAATGCAACCTAGAACCTGTAATGGCTTTTAAACTAAAAATTTGGAGTGTTTTTGTTTTAATTGTAGCTTGAAGCCGCTGAACCTCCAAAATTATAAGCATTCTCTTTTTTTGTGGCTGATTATGGAATTACGAATTTGGTAAATTCAGAGTTTGAACTTTACAAATATCATCATATTTGGCACTTACTGAGTTCAATTTCTGAAAATTTTCTCAATAAATATGAAACCTCAGGAGTTGAATATAAGTAGGGTTCTTTTTAGTTACCTTAGAGTGGCTAAATTTTGAGGACTCCGTTATTCTCTTAGTTTTCAAAATATTAATGGAAATTCAAAAAAGTTAACTTCCTATCCTTTTCCTGTCTTAAATTCACGTCACTGGTTTCGAGAATTTGGGTTCTAAAGAAAAAAAAACGATTGAAACTTTTTCGTTTAAAACGAAACCCCATACTTGCCCTATGCTACAGAGCACGTAAAAGAGTGAAAAGTATGTTGTTTTATTTCGAAAAAAGAATTCTGAATTTTCTTTTAAAATTTTTAATTTTCTAATAGTTTGTTTCGACTGGGACAAATGAGATGATTTAGATGAATGTTTCACAAATAAAGCGATGAGAAGGGGATAAACTTCCAGTTTGAGTAATCGTCACGTGCGTCGTTTAAAGACTTTGGTTTATAATTTTTGTATAAAAATGAGAGAGATTTGGAAAAAAGGTTTGAAACTTAACTTCTTAACTAATGACACTAGAATGAAAGCAATAATTCCAAAATTGAATCGAATGATTGAGATAGGTCTTGGAAAACCTTTATCTTTCGATGGAAATGAATTAATTCCGTCTGTTTAAGAGTGAATCAATTAGCAGAATATAGTTCTGATAGTAGGAAGGTAGGAAAATAAATTTGAAAATTATTAAAATCTTATATGAACATTTTTTTTTTTCGAAAAAAAAAACTGTTGGGTGAAATCGAAAACGATATACCTATGGAACGAGTTTAAATTGATGAATTTGTTCGAATTAAATTATTTTAAAATTAGTTGTAGATTTGCGAAAATAGAGCTATTTTAAGAAAACAACTAAAAAACATAAAAACCGTTATAACTCGAGAACGAAATGAGTACGAAAAAATGACCTAAAGTTTTCTTTTTTGTTTAGAATTACCTCTTCTGAGGTCACACAGGGTCCTATTAAAATATTTTGTATTTAAAGTTCAGTTAACAAGTATTTAAAGTATTCTTGTTGGTTTTTATCTAAGAAAATTAAGTAAGTAGGTACTTCTTATTCTTAGGTTTTTATGCATTGGAGAAGAGCGTTTTGGGGTTTCATTGTTTTGGAAAAAAGAATAAAATGAAAATGAAATATCTACGAATTCGAAACATAAAACCTATTTCAATTTTAATAAAATTTGATTTATAATGACAAATCTATTACAATTTACAAATAAAAACTTTTTGAAGGAGAATTGTCTGCGTCTGCGGGGAAATCAAAAGTATCTTTGTTTCTTGATCTCTGCATCATGTGGCATGTTGATGGAATCTCATGAGTTTTGCGGTTAATTTGTGGTTGTGTTTCAAACATATCGAATTCAAGAGAACGATTTTCAATCAAACTGAAAATACAAACAAAATTGAAAGTTACATATGTTTTTTTTTTTATTCCCACGCCTCTTCCCCCCCCCAGATACCGCACGCACTGGGGTCCATTTTCACCGACTACGAAGTCATTTGCGGATGATTATCGTTTCGGCACTTTTTAGTGCCTTTTGAAGGTAAAAACAAAATTAAAAAGAACTAAATAAGTAAAGAGAATGGTAATACGAATATCAAAGGAAGGTCAAAGATTGGGACTGCTTAGTACAAGCATTTATTATATCTATGCAAAATAAAAAAAAAAAAATAAAATGAACAAAAAAAAATTCAATATTTCATGTTTAATTTCCAGAAAGTGTCAAAATTTAAAAACAAAAATGTTTTAATAGTCAAGAGTGTTGAGAAAAAAAATAATTCAATATATGTACATACATAAAATTAGGTATAAAGGCTTGGCCACACCGAAGGGTACATGCGGTAGCGGTACGGGTAATTGTATGAAAACAATTCCACATCTGAACGTTGATGTGTCATGTGTCAGTTTGGAATTTTTTTCATACAAGTACCTGTACCGCTACCGCATGTACCCTTCGGTGTGGCCAAGCATTAAGGCTTGGCCACATCAAAGGGTACATACGGTAGCGGTACGGGTACTTGTATGAAAAAAATTCCAAACTGACACATCGACGTTCAGATGTGGAATTTTGTTCATACAATTACCCGTACCGCTACCGCATGTACCCTCTGGTGTGGCCAAGCCTTTAAGGCTTGGCCACACCGGAGGGTATGCGGTAGCGGTACGGGTAGAGGTAACGGTACTTGTATGAAAAAAATTCCAAACTGACATATCAACGTTCAGATGTGGAATTTTTTTCATACAAATATCGTTACCGCTACCCGTACCTCTACCGCATACCCTCCGGTGTGGCCAAGCCTTTAAAGACATTAAAGTAGTTTGTAGTTTAAATATTGCATTAAATTTTACCCCTGTTGAGCACGTTGCTTTGCAGTCCTCATTTCATTAAACATCTTTAAACACGCTTGGAGTTTTGATTTGTAATTCTTTAATTTCTTTTGCGTTATATAAAGATTTTTGCATTTTTCTTTCCGTTGGTCGCTCTTTATTTCTAACGATTTTTTAAATTCTCTCTGCAAAATAACCAAAAGAATGAATATTTTGTAAATTTTGAATAAAACTGTAAAATGTTTTCGTTTATTTTACCATTTTTTTTACATCCTAATAAAAAATTATTCCGTTGTTTTGTTTTTTGTTTTTCATCACAGTCAAAGCCTTATTGAAACTCAATGACCACGACTACCTCGCATATTACCTGAAAATACCGAGAGATGTCCGAGCGTGAACAGCTTTTTGCCCGGAACTCACAATAGGGGAAAAGTTAAAATAAAATATTTTCCGGTGGAATCTTATTCACGTGAAACTCACGATAGGGCTGATTAACCTTCAAATTCAACTAAAAACTGACGATAATTTTTAAATTTAGATTTTTAATCGGTTTTTTAAGATAAAAATTCATATTAAAATGAAATGAAGTTTACCTTAAATTTAACAGAATTTAGCAATTCAACTTATTTTAAGCGGGGATCCTTTTATTGTTTTAAAGCGGTGGGATATAAGGTGGGCATCAGCTAATTTTAAGGTGACCTTTTTTATCCGTGTAGTCTATCCTTCTTCATGGAGTGTCGTATGTGTGATAAGTCGTGCCACAAAAAAATTTCATTTAGAAATTGGATTTAATTGATTAAAAAGGATAATGATGAATCCCAAAAATTGTTCTTTAGAAACAATAGTCACAACTTATGACAGACCGGTGAATATGGCTCCATAAGTCCGTTTTAATTAGTGAAGAACCGAACCTTCTTTAAATGCATAATGGCAACACATCACTTTATGCTGCTTAACTGCCAACTGATGTATTAAAAGTAACAAAGATAATGGACAAGTTCGAACAGATTTGGGACTATTTAATCAATTTTCGAGTCTCTGATTGGTTATATAGCTCCAAAAAAAAGAGGTTGTCTGTAAAGCCGGTTTACGGACGATGATTTTAAGTGATAACGTCATAAGAGCACAGGTTGTGTGCTTTTGTTTAAAATGAGTCAATTGAAGCGTTCATTTATTTCAAACAATCATAATTTACAAGAAAAAGCTAAAAAAAAATACCTCTTTTCTTTTCTCATTAGGTATATTAATTTTTTTTATTTTAAAAGCTTCAAAAAAAAAAATTATAGGTACCAAAAAAAGCCAAATATTTTTTCTAAAGAATAAAACCATTTTTAAAAACTTGTTTTTCCTGTTTTTTTTGGTCAAAAATCATTTTAAAATACCAACATTTTGCGCATGTATGCGCACAGTCATAACTACATGGTTTGAAATTTTGTGAACGCTACGAAAAATTAAAAAAAAATAAAAACTCACCAAAAAATACCCCAAAATAAGTAGGTGTTTTTCAAAAATTCATATTCCAAACGCAGAGACTTAAAAAAAAATCCGTATTAAGGCTTGGCCACACCGAAGGGTACATACGGTAGCGGTACGGGTAATTGTATGAAAAAAATTCCACATCTGAACGTTGATGTGTCAGTTTTGAATTTTTTTCATACAAGTACCCGTACCGCTACCGCATGTACCCTTCGGTGTGGCCAAGCCTTTAGACCCCTAATTTTTTCTTTATTATCTTTCGAATGACTTTCTTTAAAATTGTCAAAAAAATTTCCCCTAGGTACTTATAATCACTTATTCGTCAAAGGTCTACTTCATGTTTTAGTTTTAGAAAACCATTTATAACTTGGTTTTGAATTTTTTTCAATACCATTGTCAGTGTAATAAATTTATCTATCGATTAAAAAAAATTCAACTCTTTACATTGTCTTGTTTAGAAAATAGACAATTTTTTGCAATTTTGTTTTACCCCTATTTACCCCTTTTTACCCTATTAAAAGACGGATTTTTTTGAAATCCTTCAAATGTATTCAACTTTAGGTTATTATCTTTCAAATAAGCTATAAAAGATTTTTGTATGTCTAATAGTTTATTTTTAATTTTGAATTGAAATTTTTGCCGCACTGTAAAAGTGCGAGACTGGAACGTTAGAAAATGGCGTCACTTTTCTGTGGTGGCTGCCATGGTTCATCGATTTATAAGACGTTATCACGTCAAAAAAGAAAAATCTCCAAAACTCACTTTACTCGTCCACCAAAGTTTCCGTTTAGAATTGATCTTTACTAAATATCTTGTCCCTATTATTCCAGAACGTGCCCAATGAAAGACCCAATTAAAAGTTGATATAAAGAAACAACATATTCTTTTTATGTTTGTATGAATAGATATTTAAATGTGTGATTTATTCATATTTACAGCAAATAAATGTCACATGTCACAATATGTTATAACTAGGACATAAAGGCGCCATCACAATATGCGTTACTTTCTTTTGAAAACAAATTTCATCGTTTCATCAAATTCACTCTATACCTACCTAATGTGTGTTTGTTATAACTGAAAATTATTTTTCGAACTAACTATTCACATTGCATCTCTTCCGTATTTGTCATATGTGTGTCAAATTTATGGTTCACGAAAAAACACTTCAAAATCTTGTGGGTAAATCCCATTGAAAATAACAATTTTTCATCCAAACATGACATGTGTGCAAACATTGTGCAACATCACATATAATTTGTTTCATACCAAAAACAATGCATTATCACATTAAATAAACATGCATTTTTATTCATAATACCTACCTAAATACCTACTACATACGAATATTATGTATGTATGTATATATGAATCAACTTTCTATCTTACAATTAGTAGGAAGATATTCTATTTACCTGTGCATCATAGCCAATAAAAGTGTCTTCAAAAGTTGAACAAATATTACTTTTTTTGATTGATAAGGGTAAAAAAATAAGAAACAATAAACTTTAAAAAAATTGTAGGTAATCATGAATCACATTAATTTAACAAGAATGTTTTTTTAGTGACATTCCTTAATATTATGTTGATGAGCTAATTTTAAATATTTTATCATCACATTATTTATTATTCTTGAAACCTCAAGAAAATGTTCTGAAAAGTGAGAAAGGAGTTCAAGTTCATTTTTTTGGCATATGACCCAAGTCCCTAGGTGTGGAACTTTAAGTTCCAACAGATGAATGTTATTAAATTAATAGAAGTCATAAATGCTTTGACTTAAAATCCGTCTTAAAAGTAGGTTAGTTTACTTGAAATATTGGCGTCTTCAGAAACTACACAGAGAAAAAGACCACCCAAAAACAAGCTGGTTTCAGCATTTTTTTTCTTCCGTCTTAAATTAAGCGGAAATCCACTTAGTTGTTAGCGACTTCTAAAGGACGGAATGAACTTGACATCATGACGATTCTATTTTCTTATATGGATTTGTACCGATTAAATAGTATCAAAAGTACCTATCAATTTGTAATTCTATACTTCTATGCCCGCTTATGTATGTCTAATCGTTCGAATGCTATAATATACATAATATCATTCAAAATACAACAAAATACTTACTTAGACTTACATCAACCTTCAACCGGAAGCTGGCGATGTTAACTAATTTTCTCCTTCATAAAAACTGAAACGGAACTACCACATTAAAGGTATCCTTTTACATCAATATAACAACAATATCATAATCATTCAAATTTCCTTTTGATAACGCCGACTGCCACATCAGAATCATCGAACAAAACATACAAAAAATTTAATTGTTATCAATTGAGTTCATTCAATGATTTCTAAGAACTCTATACGTCTTCGTCTCCTCTCCTCTTCTATCCTAAAATTCTCATTGATCTGCAAATTCTATTATGTATTGTTTGCAATTTTATTGTTTTCATTCTTCTCTTCCAGTTTCATTCAGAGAGAGAAGTTCACATTTTTTTTGTCACCCCGGGAAAAACCTACCCCTCCTGATAAGAAAAAGAATTTTTTTGTCATAAACAAATAGAAAATAAAAAAACCAGCAATGGGAAGTAAGACACAAGACACAAACACATCAAGTCGAGATACAGATAATAGAGATAGAGAGAAAGGTCTTAAAAGATCGTCAAAGGCGATAACAGGCAAGACCGAAATTCTATATAGCACAACATAAAGTACTGACAGTAAGTTGGCATTGCCTTATCTTTTTTCGAGCTCATCCACAGAATCATTATTATACGACTTCTACTCACAGCCTCCTCAAACTCTATAGAAGTATTTTATATTTTTGCTTAATTGGAATTGATTCCGTTTCGCTGCGTTTCAAAACGCTTAAGATGCTCGACGCGAGCACATCGTTTACGCTTTTATACCTTCGATTTGAAAATTGAAAATACGGAAAAGATTTTTTTCAAAAAACAAAAATAATTTAAAAAAAAAAACAATCATCCCACATAAAAATAAACGTTCCTCTATTATTTTTAGTAGGGACAACGTTGAAAAACAGTGTTTTTTAAAAATATCTAAAAGTCAACCTCATGTGATTTATAATTAAACGTTGCGAATTCAAAAATGTTGCAAATCGAAATACTTTTGAAAACACTTTTACTAGTGGTTTTGTCTGCGAGTGCTGTTGTATCTGTTAGTATGATTCATTTAAACTACCTAAGATAAATTTTGTGTTGAAAAATTGTATAAAGAAAAATATACAAATAAGACCGTTTCAGAGGTCTTTTACACTCTTTTGGGCTAATAAATAAGTTCCCTTGCTTTGACACATTTTATTGTATGGTTGTGGTGTCTTGTAGTCTTTTGTTCTTAAATGTTTTTTATTTATTTTTGTTTGTGTTTTTTTTTTTAAATTAAAAACAAAAAATATAACAAAAAAAAACTAAAAAGAGTGTGCGTCGAACTTCTGGTGTCAACGACAGATGAATTATCTGCTCCTTCTCTCTGTTTATATCATTTTAATTAGAGATTTAAACGATATAAAATAGCTAGATACATTGTTTTTTATGTAGATACTATTTATTTTCGTGTTGCCCCTCTTGATGAGTTGAGTCTCGCACTATTTGAAAATGTACTATGCTCGGAATTTTCTCTAGAAGATGTGTTGATTGATTAAAGCTAATAGAATGATGGGTCGTTTTTGACCTCTGTGTTGCCTTTGTTTGATGTGTGGCAAAAAACAAAATCTCACGCAAAATATAAGAGAGACACGTTTTTGTATCCTCACTTACTGATGGATAGACGATCGATGTGTAAAAAAATGTTTTCGGGACTTTTTGTTTTTTTTTAGTATGTTCAACTTGTTAACAGATTGAATGGACAGTTTTTTTTTTTTTGAATGAATTGAGTTCAATTTACAATTGAAACATTAAACTAGGTGATGTTTTTGTGTTTTTTTTTTGTTGTTTTCGTCTAGTGGGATTATTTTTCGAATTATTGCGACCTATTTTGTTAACTTTTTAAAGATGATTCATTCACTACTGATAAAAAGTGTTTTGTATTATTTTTTTTTCCAATAAGAGATGATGGAGATGTGAGATTAAATTACAAATTATTTTTGCAAAAACAATTGTATCAACTTTCTAGAAAATCAAAATTTATTCAAAAACCTAATTGAAACAAGCTAAATTTAAACAACTGATTAAATAAAGTTATATCTACAGTCATAATAACATAATATTATCTTTTGAAAACAATGAAATTGCGAGATCAAATTCATAATGAATATGAATCAATTTTTTAATATTTGTTTCATTAGATAAATGAATTTTCAAAAACAACACTAAAAAACAGTGATTTTTCCTTAAAATAAAAAGCTTATTTTAAGCAAGAGTCCAGTAAAAACGAGTCGTACAATGCAAAACGGCCTAACCCACATTAAAAAAATTAACTTTAGTACACAAAGGACAAATAAAAAAAAAATGATGTGTGCAATTCACACGTGGTAGAAGTGAAACCTTAAAAAATTGTTTTTCTTGAAAAAAAAATCTAACTTATTTTCTTCTATCACCTTTAAATCCATTTTTTTTTATATGTCAACATATAATTAATTTTATTTCATATGAAAGGTTATTGTTAAAGCTTTAAATATTTTCTTCAATCATGACTGTCCGACATCATCTGCAAAAAGAGCTAGAATTTTTTGAAGCCAATCAATTTTCACCAAAAAAAAGCAACAAAACCAATCTTTTTTCTCTTCTAACACCATTAAATCTACTTTTTAAAATGAAAACCTATAATTCATTTTATATCATCTGAAATCTAATTATTTCACCTTTCATATGACGTTTCAATTATATTTCTACGATGCCTACAATAAAAGTAAGAATTTTTTTAAAGTCAACCATGTCGAAATTTCAAACTTAGATTACGGTTCTTTCTACACTGGCAAAAAACAAAAAAGTTATAGCCAATTGATTTTTCATGTCGCTTTTCGTTTCATCTTGTTTCAAATCACTACGATACTAAAAAAGTTTTCACTTCAAAAACATAAAAATCTGTTTTCTTCAAAAACATTTTATACAGTATGAAATTTTTGACTTAACCTGTTTTTGCGCTGAGCTCTTAAACCTTAAACCTACAAAATATCACTATTTTTCATTACAATATTGAAAAAATAAAAAATTTAAAATTAATACTGATACAATATTTCATCAAACCAACATTTAGTTTGAAAGAGTAGCAACTTTGTAATTTTTTGACTAAAGTTCTTAAAGTAAAAGTCTGTTCATGAAAAGGCAATTTACTTTTTACACGGTATTCAAATAATTTTGATTTTAGTTTTATTAGATCAGGTGTTGAAAAAAAAAAATCGAAATCACCTATCAATTTGTTGTAATTTGAAATGCAACAAAACGTGTGCAATTTATAAAATAATTCAAAAATTTTAAATACAATTGCTTCGTTGATATTTACATTCTTCATATCCTAGCTTATTTCGTGTAAATGCGCTGAAAACTATCTTGAAATTTTTATTGAAAATTATCTCATTTGCCTCTGTCAAAATAGGCTTTAACATCTCTTTGTTGATATGCTTTTGTTTAATTTTCAATTGTTTTAATTTTTTAGGAAAGTTTTCTATCAAATTTCTATTATCACTGGCCAACAATTTTCAACTTTTTAAAACTTTCAAGAAAGATTTATATCAAATTTTATAGATTTGGGTTCAGTAATCTCAAAAATCATATTGGTTTTTTTCTACCAGCTCTAGTTTTTGAAATATTTAATTATTCATATTTGGGGAATATTTATACTTATTTTTCAGTTTTCCTTATTTTGAGCGTTTATTAGAGTTTTCCAGACAAATTTATATTAAACCTAATGTATTAAGGGTCAGTAAACCTAAAAATCACATTCATATATTTCTAGGAGCTCTATTTTTTTTTTTTTTTTAAATATTTAAGTTTTCCAGATTTTGGGGGTAATTTCGTACTAATTTTAAAGTTATGCTTATTTTAACTATTGGTTTACATTTTCCAGAACATTTTTGGTCGAACCTAATGCATTTGGGTTCACTAAGCCTAAAAATCTATGCCTTTTTATGTGTGAATAATTTAAAAACTAGAGCTGCTAGAAAAAAACTAATGTTATTTTTGAAATCAGCACCCTAAATTTGGTAAGAAATGATAAACAACGTACTGGGAAATTTTTGTGTGTTGGGCAGTGTTATCATTGCATTGGGCATTTTCAAACACCTATCGGATAGGCTATCTGGGATACCCGTATCTGGAATATCTTTTTGAACAAAGAGGTATCCAAATAGCTTGCCCAAGCAGCTACTTAAAAAAATATGTAAATATTAAGAAGAGGAAACTTTTTCTTTTGAGCAAATTACATTTTTTTTATTGTTGAATAGTACTTGCACAATCGCTTTGACTTTATTTCTTGCAAATTTTTTTAATTTTGAAGCTGAATAATCGCCCGAAAAGTTATCAAAATAAAAAGAAGCCAAATGTATATCAGCTGATCACTCGGATACCTGAGGTATACCATAAATTCTGGGATACCTTCAGATTATTTTTTGACAGAAAATGGTTCGTTTCCTTGCTAATTTTTAACATTGTTTACAACAACAAAAAGCTATCCGATAGCTTTATGTTAGCTCTTTGAACGTGCCCATTTCCTTTCGAAATCGTTGCATACAAGTTATATGTTTTCCAAAATCACAAATTATTGAATTAAAAAAAATATTCATTTAATAAATTATGCCAAAATTATACGTGGCGTATCTTTTCTTATTTGCTTGAATTTTTGTTCATATTGTGTTAATGATTTGAGATCGTTACAATATAAAAAAAAAACATCTTTAATGCAGCAATTGAACGTAAATGCCTCTTCAGTTTTAAAAAAAGATGGTGAAAATAAAATGATGACTGGTTTCAAAAGCATCAGTTTTTAAGCAAAATTTGAATATTTTTTGCTTTTTTCTGAAAAGATTACTTCTTTAAGGAATCGATACAATTATACTATCAAATTTCGAAAAGTGCAATAGTAAGACAAAAAAGTTTTTAAGAATACTTGATTTTTCAACTTTTCAACTCCTTTAAGGAATATCCAACTTTTAGATGAAACTCTTGGAACTCTTCATCAGTATTTTGACCTTAAAGAAAAAAAAAAAAAAAAAAAAAAAAAATAACGAAATTTAGGAATAATCTTCAATCTCTAGACTTAACTTAAGTAAAAGTAATTACGTTTTTTCTCACTGTCCAATTCATATTTCTATCTCTTTATTTTAAATATTTATTAATATTAAAACAAGATTAAATTAAATAAAAACAAAATAAAAACAAATCACATCAAAATAGCTTATCTATCAAAACTCTCTAGCTATAGAATATTGCATTAAAATGAATCTATAAACTTCACCTAGAAAACTAACTATCTGGACGTTGTGTATTCTCATCAGACACAAAAAGATTTATTATGAAATCACATATACAAACTTTTATGAAATTAACCTTTTGGAATTGACCTTAACTCCTCTTCTCCTAGGATGATAAATCATCATCATCATTACACTTTATCACAAAATATATAAAATATAATGCATTCGATTGAAATGGTTCTGAATGAGGATTAAAATAGTTTAAAACAAAAATAAATATATTAAAAAATCATCATAAATAAATATAATTCATTACTTTGTGTGTGTGTTTTTTTCATTTCCAGATCTTGGATCCACATTACACTGAAAAAACAAAATCTTATCACTTGGATCCATACATTGCTCGAGAGTTGCAACGCACACATCATCAACCGTCCCACGAGGGAATCCCCACTTACCGCTCATCAGAAAATAACCCAAGGTTATCATCGTTTGGACCGCGTTATCAGGAAACCAGTAGCAGCAGCAGCAATGACAACGTTGAACAACATGAACGCCATGCAAATCATGACCGCAAAGATTATGCAAACAATCTGGATGAGAATTATAGTGGTTGCCCATCGGGATACACAGGATTGCTTCCCTATCCATATGACTGTCGACGTTTTGTTAATTGCTGGAAGGGACGTGCTTACATACAAACATGTGGCCCAGGAACTGTCTTCAATGGAGACACTCTGGAATGTGACAACCCTAACAAGGTGGTTTGTAAGGGACTAAATGCTAAAGCATTTGAACAACAACAACAACAACAACAACCATCAAATAATCGTTTAGGCAGGCTACAGCAATATGATAATGAGGATGAGATGGACAGTGTTTCCTGTCCAAAAGGACACACTGGCCTGTTGCCTCACCCAAATGATTGTTCAAAATTTTTGAATTGTGCCAGTGGCATAATGCATATCCAGACTTGTGGCCCACAAACAATGTTCAATCCACGCATGAAGGTATGTGATTTTGCTACCAAGGTCGATTGTACAGGAAGAGCAGGAGGTGGTTCATCTGTTAAAACACCTACACCATCTCCTGAATCATGGAATGGAGGAAATCGTGGCGGAAAGAATTTCGAAATTACCACAACATACAATCAGCTTTCACAACCACAGAGAAAGGGCTGGCCGCCACACTTTCCCAACCACAATCATAATCATCATCATTTACATCATTCGCATGGCTTTCACCATGGATTCCACCATGATTATCCACCTGGTGGATTAAGAGGTGGCCCATTTATGCACCACCACAACCACAATTGCACTGACAGAGGACATAATCACCATCAAACCACGACACAAACACCAACAGCTGTCCAAACACCACTCATCTACAGAAATCGTTGGGCTTCCATGAATCGAACACGCCCAGCTGCTCCAACAACTAAAACCCCAACAGCTCCAAGTGGCTCCTGGACACCAAGCCAACAGCCATCAGGTTGGAGACCGATTCCATCACAACCAACTTGGTCTAATCGTGGAAACTCAGGACAGCCTACAACAACAACAACACCAATTCCTCCAAGTAATTATCCAAATATTTATTACGGAAGCACTCCCATTCCTGGCACTGATAGCACAATTTACTATGCACAACCTGTCGACGACAATCAGCCATCTGAGGAAGTTTTTAACAATGTAGTTGGGGCAGATATATCTGAGATAACACTTCCAGTAAATCGACGTAATTTCAGTCGGGGTGGGTTTATTCCCTCTCCTAATGATGATTTGGAGACCACTGATCCTTCAATGGATGCTATAAATATCCCGAATATGAATCTCATGCCTCCATATCCAACTGATCCAACTGATCAAAATCCTGATCAATACACACCATCAAGACATAGACCTCAATTCCCTCCTTTACCACCTTCAAGAGATTCGGCCTTTTTCACTCCGGGTTCTCTTCAGCCTCCGTCATCACAAACTTTTGATGATTCAATGGATTCTATAAATATTCCAAATATTAATCTCATGCCACCACATTTTTCTCCTCCTGATGACACACAATCAGAGATTCCTGAAGAATTTCCTCCCTTCCAACCTCCTCCACTTCCCCCACTCCCGCCTAAACCTTCAAGCAAGCCTGAAAGTAGGCCAAACTTTGGTGATGAAGAACCTATGGATGGAATTAATCTGCGTAGCAAGTTTCCCATTCCAGAAACAACACCAAAATGGCAAGATAATTATCCGGACTACTCATCCCAATATCCATCTTTTACATTACCCAATTCCAAGCCGGAATCAAGAGATTCAGTAGCTGAGCCAGGTCAGCCATCTTGGTTAAGACCTAAACCTCAACCCCAACCTCAACCATCACGACCAAGTTTCAGTTCAAAGCCTGGAAATTCAGGCTCTGTTAGTCCAACACCTCCGACAAAACAACCAAATCCCTGGCTAAGGTTCGATGAGTCGAATCTTTTTGGGGGAATGCTTCCTCCTCTTCCTCCATCAGGATCATCATTTCCCCCTTTTCCCACAACACCAACACCTTCATTTTCAACAACACCATCTCCAGGTTTGAAGACCAATGTGCGTGTTTTCCAGATTTTTCCACCAGTTCAAAATGCCACAACAAAGATTCACCCTAACCCCTTTTATAGTCCATCTTATTCCGGTGTAGCTCATTCCCGTAACACCTCTTGGCCAAGTATCAAGACCTCTCCTCCAAACCGAAGTACACCTTCCCCTCCATCTTCCCCTCCACCTAAAACACCAACTCCAGACCTTGAGAGTCGGTTTGAGCCTGATATCGTTTTCAGTCATGATGGAGGTGTTGTGGTTGCCAGTCACCATATGGCTCCAACAACAACTCAACGTCATGGTCTATCGCCACCAAATTACAATCGAGAGTTCTATAAGCCAACAACACCCATGACTGTTCAACGGGCTGCTCCTCTCGAAACCGAAACCGATGACGAAATAAATTCGATGCCCATAAGTGAAGCAATTAAATTGCTGCTGCGTCCTTATATCAATCGAAGTGGAACAGTGACAGATGATATGGTCTCTAAAGCTGAGTCACACATAATGAACTTATCCCAGTCACTTGATTCAACTTCTGCTACAACAACCACCACAACTACAACACCTGATTCAATCCATAAAGATGTTGAAATTGTCTTTGCAGGTGAACAGAATAGTTTATCACCAAGTTATGCCCCTCCAACTCCTATCCAATCTCCTACCCAACCATCATCACCTCCATCATCTAAATATCACGAAAGACATGATAGACATTTTCATCAAATGCATCCTAATATGCCGAATCCTTTTGGGAATGAATTAGGTGCTGGCGGGAATTATAATAATAATGATGATGGCTCTAGGGTTGGTACAACTTCAATACCAGCTGAAGAAGAAGAAACTTCTCGGATGGATGGTAGTGATGTATGCGAATTTGATTGTGGAAATGGACAATGTGTCAAGACATTTGAGGTGAGTGTTAAATTATATTAACTTTGAATTTGATATTTGTTTGATAAATAACTAGAGGATTTATATAATTTCAGACATGTGATGGAATTAATAATTGTGGAAATAGAAAAGATGAGGAGCAATGTAATCATTTGGGTTATGAAGTTCGATTGTCTAATCAGGGTTATGGAAGAATTGAAGTTAAAAGTAAGTAAAATTTTTGATTTTGACAGTTTTCCAAATGTGGTGCCTACGATTTTTTGAGTTAGCTCAAATCTTTCGAAACTGCACATCAAAAATCACCTAGATTCAACTTTTTGTGACCTTAGGAAATTCTTTTCCGAAGATACTGGCTTTAATGGATGAATCACTTTTTCAAAGATAATTTTTACAGGGTTAATGACGAATGGCCAAAACTGGTAATCCCAAATAGAAAACCACTTATGCGAAAATACCCAAAAAAAAAAAAACAAAATGGTGGGAAGCCAAAATTCCCAAAAAAAAAGGTCAAACCAAAAAAATCCCCAATAGACAATCTCAATATCATTTTAGAATATCAATATCATTTTAGGCGTTTTTTTTTTTTTTTTTGCAAAGCTATCTGCAGTAGGATTTTCCAAATACGAGTATTAACACTGATATGAACAAAAATGTATACGGACTCACCAAGAGAAAGGAAAACGTAAACTTATACACTTTGCAAAATACAAGCCCCAGCTTGCTTTAGTTTCTATCTTTATCGGTAGCTGCATGTTGTTTTTTGTAATACATGTAAACACCAAATGCGGATGCGGATAGCAATGCCAACAAAACACATCTAATTTGTTTGCATTTCAATCTAACCATCTAAAATAATAATAAAAAGAGTGAAAATGGTAACCCTTACCATGTCAAAGAAATTGTTTGTTTTTTACCGCCTGTTTTTGACTTTTAAATTTATCGAGTACAAAATTTGTATATTAATAACAATAACGGTTTTCAAAACATGTAATCCATTATTCATTAATCGATTTTTAAGTAAAATGAGGTAATTGAATTATTATATTTTTTATTTTGTTTTGCTGAATTATATTATTAATATTATTTTATGGTTGTAATACTTCCTTTTATAATCGAATTATGTTTTTTGTTAGAATTATTTTTGTCCGTTAAACAAAAAATTCTTGGGTATGTGGAGATTTAGGAGATATTAAAAAAAAAGCTGAAAATATGAGCATATTTATAACATTTTCAATTATTTTAAATACAGACTCAACTGCACTAAATTTTTTAAAAGCATCTTCCATTAAATTTTAATGTATTCAAACCCTGAAGCTTAGTTAAAATTTTAAAATTTATAAATCATAAGGCCCAATTTATTCATTCTGCATTATAAAACTGTCATTAAATTGCATACAAATTTTAAAATTTCTCGTTTTTAATGCATGGTGGCTTAAAATTTGATTGAGTGTGAATAATCTGGGCTTAAATGATTTAAGCATTGTTTTGCTCAATAAATCTTTAGTTTTTTTTTTTTGTAAAAAAAAACTTAAATAAAAAAACTAAATTTGAACTACATTATTTGAAGGAGGTTTATTTTTTCCCGGAAAGCCTATCTATCCACCACAACCTTCTTACTTTACATCTTCAAAAAGAATTCTAGATTAGATTAGATTAGATTCTTCCTTTATTCATTAGATAAATTACAATTTTTTTTTCTATTGGAAATACGGACATGACAATGCTGCCGTCTGCCGGAAATGACATTTCAGTAAAAGAAATAAAATTATATAAAGAGAAGATGTATCAAAAAGATTTACAATAAATTTGAAATAATAAATTACATAAATAAATATTACACAAAATATTAGACAAAAGTTTATATTAACATAGAAATGAGGAATAAATTTGTATATAATTTTAAATTTTAAGTATTAAATATTAAATTTTAAAATTTTAAATTTTTTAAATTTTCAATTATTTTAAATTTTTAATATTTTTAAAAATTTTTTAAATTTTTTAAGTTTTTTTAAATTAAAATTTTTTTTTTTTTTTTTAATTAAATTAAATTATGGGAGAGCGAGAAACGTTTGAGCAATTTTAATGATTTGCAACATAAAAACTAGTAATTTTAATGATTTAAAACACAAAAAAAAAAAAAATAAAAAGAATATCAATTTTAATGATTTGAAACATAAAGATTTGATTAAAAGTAATAATTTGCAGCTCTTAAATTGAGTAGAGACTTGTTGTAAGAACTAATTTAACAAAAAACTATTACGATTAGTCATAGCATGATTGCAATATTTATACAAGGTGAGCCAACCACGGGCGCCATTCAATATTTCGTAAAGATTATTTACGGACAGAAAACTTTCTTGGAAATGTAATCTTCGGATTTCTTGTAGAATTGGGCATACAGCAATGAAGTGGTAAATATTTTCAGACTCTCTCCTGTTACATAGATCACAAGTTTGCTGAAGATCGACTCTATGTGGCATGAAATTCAAATTTAATAATTCAACTCTAGCTCTGAATATGGTGCTTATAACTTTTGACGAAAATTTTGTGTTGAAATAGCATTCAATGGTTAACATTTGGTGGTTAAGGTTGCGGTAAATAAATCTGGAAGGTGATGAGGACGCTCTTGTTAAAAACTGGTCGTATATTTTGTCATCTTCTTTAGCTATGACCCTTGCGAACATATTTTGCCAGTCGCTAACGTTATTTTCCGATAAAGATAAATCGATATCATGAGTAGAGCTGTAGCAAATAGTATGTATTCGTTACTAAAATGCGGGTATTAGCTTCAGTAACGAGTAACGAAACGTTACTTTCTAAACAGTATCGTTACTCGCATGTTTCGTCACTGGGTACTGAAGTAACGAAACATACGAGATACGAAACATACGAGTAACGACCCCATTCCAATTTCAATACTAAATCATCCGATATATGAGATACGAAACGAAGTGATACACTCAATTTGGCGTATTTAGCATCTCGTATCGATATCGTTACCGTAGTCGGAATGCTAACTCCAGATAATTATCTGGAGTTTACTTTTGTCTCGATAAAAACAGTAGTTCCAAGGTATAGTTGAGTTATCGATAATAATTTATACAGAAATATCAAAAGACCCTTTTTAGTATTTTCTCTATGTGGCCGAAATACATATACCCATGCCGCAACCAATGTGTTTATGACCTTTTTGTTAATGGTCTTGAAATGTAGCTTAAGAATGTACAAAAGTGTTTTGGTTTTTGAAAAAATTTGTTAATTTTCAGTGCAAAATTTTCAACTGAAAAAAAAGCCGAGAAAACGAGGTTTGAAAATCACTGTCAATAGAAAAAAAAATTAAAAATTCTTCGACATGGTTGTATTGAAGTGTTAATATTCCGGGACCTGCGCGGTGTTCTTTTGAAATTAAAGTCTCTAAAGAATTGTGATAAGATTACTGAACGGATATAAACAAAAAATTACGAAAGTTTTGTCGAAAAAATCGAAAAAAATAAAAAAAATTTCCACGTTTGATTAAAAAAAAAATCGAAAAAAAATCAGTATAGCTACCTTCAAACTCTTATAACATGAGAACGCCGCAACTTAAATTAATGCTTATGGCTTTAAAACGTAGCTTAGATTATACAAATTGTTTTTGTTTTTTTTTTTTCAAAAAAAAATTTTTGAAGTGAAAACTTCTTTAGTATCGTAGTGATTTGAAACAAGATGAAACGAAAACGCGACACGACTTCAACTTGTTATAACTCTTTTGTTTTAATAGATAGATGAATGAAATTTGTAGATAGGTAATTAAATAAATAATAATTGTACAAAATTTCAATTAATTTCATATTCAAAATTCAGAGATAACAGTAAAAAGATGTTCTTTTCCAACACACGTTATATCTTTTGATCTAGTGCACATACAAATTTGATTTAACTTTAATACGCATGCTGATAACATAACCTTTTATTTGATATATCACACATAACGTTACGTGCTCTACAAGTTACACAATATTAAATTGAAAAAAATTGACTTTAAAAAATTCTAACTTCTCTTGTAGACATCTTTGAAATAAGATTTATACATCATTATAAAAGGTGAAACAATAAGCTTTCACATGGTATACAATTTTGTATAGGTTGTCAAACAAAAAAATTGATTTAATAGCATGAGAACATAAAAATAAATGTTTTTTTTTGCTTTTTGGATGAAATTTCATCGAGTTTAAAAAATTCTAGCTCTTTTTGTAGATGTTTCATACACCTGATCGATATATATATTTTGAGCTAAAACAATAAGCTTGCAGATGGTGTAAAAATTTGTATAGGTTGTTACGGGAAAAAATGGATTTAATAGCGTGAGAAGATAAAAATACGAGTTTTTTCGCTTTTTTTGATGGAAATTGATCGAGTTCAAAAAATTCTAGCTCTTTTTGTAGATATCTCATAGACCTGATCGATATAAATATTTTGAGCTGAAACAATAAGCTTTCAGATGGTATCAAATTTATTGTAGGTTGTCATATAAAAAAAGTAATAGACTAAAAAAAGTTATATTTTTTCGGTTTTTTTTTTGCAAGAAAAATGGTTTTTAAGGTTTCACTTCAACCACGTGTGAATTGCACACATGATTTTTTTTTTTCACTCTTATACCAACGTACGAAAGATACTTAAAATACCAAACATACGAAACGTATCAAATAAATGAAATATACGAAAAGTACGAAACGTACGAAGCATGCGAAAGTAACGAAACATACCAAACATGCGAGACATACGAAACATACGAAATATACGAAAAATACGAAGCATACGAAAGTAACGAGTAACGATATTATTGATGCGGGTATTAGTATCAAAAGTAACGTATACATGCGGGTACTCATTTTGTCGTTACTTGTACAGCCCTAATCATGAGATAACGCCAGCTGTTGCCAATTTCTGAAAGGATAAGCATTTTTTTGCAATAGCTAAGTTAACACTGGCCTATGTAAACTATTTTCACTTCTCTTCATTACTTTTATTAAAAATCCACAATGAGCTTTCAGATTTTGCAAATAAATGGGTGGCAAACCTGATTCCACATGTATTGCGTAGGTAGGAGTAGCGTTTGGTAGACGGAATAAACGCTTGAAAAAGTACCTCTGTACAGTTTCGAAATCTTCAAAGGGGTCTACTCCAAATGCCTGCACCCCGTAGCACATACAAGTGTTGACTGTGGCATTGAATACATTATACTTCTAGGACAGATCAATATTTTGGTTTGCGAAGAATTTTGGCCACATTATGTTGAGTGCCAGCTTTGCTTCTCTACTTTTTTCTTTCACATGATTTCGAAAGTTTAAGTTGCTAGACAACAGTACGCCAAGGTACTTGAACTCAGGAACTACTTCTATCGACTGGTTGTTGAGTCTCCAAGTCTCCACCCTTCACTCCTTCGGTTCTCGAAAACCATAACTTTTGTTTTCAAGACGTTGATATGTAGATCCCATGTCTCACAGAAAGCCTGAAGTTTGTTTATTTGCAGTTGCAGAGTTGAAGGATTCTCTGCCAGCAACACCAAGTCATCAGCATAAAGGAGAACCTTTATTAGCTGACCAGCGAAGCTAACGCCACCCGGAAGAATTTCAGAAATGAAGTCAATGTATAGTGCGAAGAGTATAGGGCTTAAAATGAAACCCTGAGGAACACCTGCAGAAGTTGGAATTCTATATTTGACTTAAAACAAAGTCAGCTATTTTTAACTAATTTCAAATTTGCTAGGAAGAACAATGATAAACTGCTCTAGTAAGTCTGAGGCAAATATGCCTGGTGCTCCAGACGTCGCGACGTTGTCGTCAGTTTTCTTTACACAAATCTATGAATGATTTGTTACTTAATCGTCATCTTTCAGGCAAAGTTGCTTACACCCATTTTCTTACAAAATCAAAATATGATTAAACGTTTCTACATCTTCTTTGGTCAGGGTTATACATATATGAATATCCACAAAAAAAAAAAAAAATTAATTTGTAATTAAAAACAGTGTTTTTTGCAATAAAAAAAATTGAATTACCTATGCATAAAAAAGTTTTGTATTGCAAATAAAAATATTTTCCATTAGGTAAAAAAATATTATTCCAAGTAAAATTTCTCACCATTTTCACTATTAGGCCTTACATTATTTTCAACATTATATAGTTGAGCTAATGTAAGTTACAATAGTCAAAATTGTAAAAATAATAACGAATATTTAATGCAAACATTTTGAATTGATTTTTTTCAATAACATTTTTTTAATGAAAAATACTTTATTTTTATTTGAAAAAAAAAGAGGTTGTCTGTAAAGCCGGTTAACGGATGATGATGTTACGTGATAACGTCGTCAGAAAACAGGTTGTGTGCTTTTGTTTAAAATTAGTCAATTGAAGCGTTTACTTATTTCAAACAATCATAATTTACAAGAAAAAGCTAAATCAAATGCCTTATTTTATTTTCTCATTATATTAACTTTTTTATTTTAAAAGTTTACAAAAAAAAATTATGCAATTTAAAAGCCAAGTATTTCTTCTTAAGAATAAAACCATTTTTAAATTTTTATGAGCAAAAAGTATAACAATAATTTATTGAAAACAATCATTTTCATCAAAAAAAAGCATGAATTTTTATCTTCTCACGTCATTAATTCCATTTTTTTCCCTAACAACCTATAAAAAATATACCATCTGAAAGCTTATTGTCTTAGCTCAAAACATATAGATCGAACAGGTCTATGAGACATCTACAAAAAGAGCTAGAATTTTTGTTTTTTTCATTAAAAAAAGCAAAAAAAAAAACATTTATTTTTATGTTCTCACGGCATGGAATCAATTTTTTGCTTGACAACCTATAAAAAATTTTATACCATGTGAAAGCTTATTATTTCACCTTTCATATGACGTATCAATCTTATTTCAAAGATGCTTACAAGAGAAGTTAGAATTTTTTAAAGTCAACCATGTCGAATTTCCAGAATGAGATTACGGTAGGTACTTCCCACACTGATGGCTTTTCGGGGGCAACAGATCTCCACTGGTGTTTTGAGGTTTTTCGCAAGTTTCTTGATTTAACAATGTGTAGCTTAGTTGATAGTCTACCGTTATGTGTGATATACCAAATGAAAGGTAATTGTATCAAAATGCTCATAAAATTTCTATCTGCTCTTGGTCAAAAGTTATAACCTGTTGAATTCTAAAATTTTATTTTACCTTTATCTCAAAATTTGGTTTACGAAAATGATTGAAACTTCGCACACATTTAGTCGTGGTCATGGTCTATCATTATTCACAAAATAACATAACTTGACATTTAGTGACTACGATCCGTAAGCTTTGTGTTTTGAAAATAATTATTTTAAAAATAGGTCTTTTTAAGTCAAGAAAGAATATTCAGATAGGAGCTTAAAGATTTTACTTTGGTAAAATGTCTAACGAGTAAGGAGTAATAGGATGGGAAGAAACAACTTAATGTTGTGAGTGTCTTGGTAAAAAAAAATTCTAGTAAGACTACGAAGAGATATTTTTTCCAAAAAGGTTTTATATTTTTGAAATTTTTACTTTGATTTAATTTTAACAGATTTTCAAAAATTTTTCTTTCATTTATTCTATATGTTAGTCCTTGGCCAATGGGGATACGTATGCGATGACAAGTTTGGAATTCTAGATGCCAACGTCGTATGTCGAGAGCTAGGTTTCCCACTTGGTGCTAGCGATGTGCATGGCAATTCATACTATCCACCTGCTGACAATGGTGAAGTTTCCTTCGTTATGGACGAAGTTGATTGTACTGGCAATGAAACATCTCTGAAAGACTGTCGTTTCATGGGTTGGGGTGTAAGTGACTGCGGGCCAGATGAAGTTGTTGGTGTACAATGCAAGACACCGGTCATGACATGCCCCAATGACTATTGGTTATGTAGCACATCAAAGGAGTGCATTCCACCGGCATTTGTGTGTGACAATGTTCCAGATTGTTCAGATAAGTCGGATGAGAGTACAGAAGTTTGCAATGTGAGTTGAAAATTTTTTTTAAAATAATGTCAACAAATTTATAAAGAAGATTGTTTATATTAGTCGACTGTGGAATTTAGACTGAAAGGAGGAAATGTGAAGCAGGAAGGTCGTCTAGAAGTTTTGTATCGTGGTGTCTGGGGGACAATTTGTGATGATGATTTTGGACAAACTGAAGCTCAAGTTGCATGTAATTCTTTGGGTTATTATGGACCTGCGGTAAGGGTTTTTGGATATTCTTTGTTGGAATTTATGTAAATGTCCTTTTTTTTGTAGAAAATTGTAAAGAATGCCTTTGGTCCTGGTTCAGGACCCATTTGGCTCGATCAAATTTCATGCTTTGGTAACGAAACAACTCTTGATACATGCAACCATTGGTCTTGGGGTGAACACAACTGCAATCACACCGAGGATGTTAGTCTCGTATGCACTCCAGGCCAAGTCCCCAAAACCAAAATAAAGAACAAACCAAGCTCTGACGAAGATCTACAAACCGCAGACACCGATGACATCGGTATGGATTTATACCCGATGGAAAGGTCTAGCAAGTTTGCTGCAAATTCCCGTAAAGTATGCGGTCACTTTAATGCAAACTTGACAGACGAAATACCTCGTGAGCTAGAACGTGTTGTCAAGGGAAACATTGCCAAAAGAGGCCATCATCCGTGGCAAGCAACCATTCGTACTAAAGGTCGCGGTGGCATCTCCAGCCATTGGTGTGGAGCGGTGTTAATTTCAAAGAAACATCTTCTCACAGCCGCCCACTGTTTGGTTGGTTACCCCAAAGGAGCATACTTCATTCGCTTAGGTGACCATTATGCAAATATTGCCGAATCATCGGAAATTGATTCGTACATTGAGAACTGGTACATCCATGAAAAGTTCCGAGAGGGTACCCACATGAATAACGATATTGCTGTGATAGTCATGAAGAATCCGGTTCGGTTCAACGATTACATCCAACCAATTTGTCTGCCACAGGAAGGAACCGAGTATAAGGAAGGTCGGAGATGCACCATATCCGGATGGGGATCTATTCAGTCGGGAGTCTCAAGTGAGTTGTTGTTGTTTTGTGGGACTTGAGTTGACTTATTAGGGTATTTACTTTTGTTCTTTGTTTTGTAGCTCCATCGAATAACCTTCGAGTTGCAGAGATTCCGGTGATATCGGATGAAATCTGTAAGCTGCCACACGTTTATGGTAGCTCTGTGACTGAGGGGATGTTTTGTGCTGGTTTTCTGGAGGAGGGTGTGGATGCATGTGAGGGTGATTCGGGTGGACCGTTTGTGTGTTCTGATTCTGGTGAGTTTTTTTTTTTTTTTCTGTTTCTTTGATATTTGATTGAGCATTTTATTTTATCTTTTTGATAGATTCGGAAACACTTTATGGAATAATATCCTGGGGTCAGCAATGCGGTCATGCTAATAAACCTGGTGTTTATGTAAAGATTGAAAAGTATCTCAATTGGATATATGAGAAAATTCGATTTTCTATGCAGAAACCAGATTAAATGGAGGGGAGTTTTTTTTTTTTTTTTTTAAGAATGGAAGAGATAAATATTTTGCCATAGGCATTTTGTAGATACTAGATTTATAATACTCAAAGAAAAAAGTGAAAAATTTAAAGATTATGGAAAAAAGAAAAAAATACTAATTAAGATTTAAAGAGTTTTTAAGTTAAAGTTTTTTGAATTTTTTTATACCTGTTTTGTACTGTTGACTTAAATAAAAATAATTACCACAGAAGTTTTCAAATGCTATACATTTATTTCTGTTAAAGTAGTGTAATTTTGATTAATTGTTGAAGAATAGAACAAAAAAGTTATGGTGACCCTTTAAAAAAAAATTATTATGAAAAATGTTCACAATTTTGTTGATCATAAACAAACATAGTCTATTTTTAGTACAAAATTTATGAAATTTAGATCCCAGCGAAATTCTATTAGTCAGGAAAACAGTACGAAGAACGAACTCATTGATTTATATCAATTTTCAACTTGGGAATGTATGAGGACTTCATGGAGTAAAAAATGTGCCTTCTTTGAGTAAAAAGTTCTCATTCAAAAGTCTGCATAATGTATGAGGACTTCATGGAGTGAAAAATGTGCCTTCATGGAGTAAAAAGTCCTAATTCAAAAATCTGCATTTATATGAGGACTTTATGGAGTGAAAAATGTGCCTTCATTGAGTAAAAAGTCCTCATTCAAAAGTCTGCATAATGTATGAGGAAGTCATGGAGTGAAAAATGTGCCTTCATGGATTAAAAAGTCCTCATTCAAAAGTCTGCATAATGTATTAGGAAGTCATGGAGTGAAAAATGTGCCTTCATGGAGTAAAAAGTCCTCATTCAAAAGTCTGCATATTGTATGAGGATTTCATGGAGTGAAAAGTGTGCCTTCATGGAGTAAAATATCCTCATTCAAAAGTCTGCATAATGTATGAGGAAGTCATGGAGTGAAAAATGTGCCTTCATTGAGTAAAAAGTCCTCATTCAAAAGTCTGCATATTGTATGAGGACTTCATGGAGTGAAAAGTGTGCCTTCATGGAGTAAAATATCCTCATTCAAAAGTCTGCATAATGTATGAGGACTTCATGGAGTGAAAAATGTGCCTTCATGGAGTAAAAAGTCCTCATTCAAAAGTCTGCATAATGTATGAGGACTTCATAGAGTGAAAAATGTGCCTTCATGGAGTAAAAAGTCCTCATTCAAAAGTCTGCATAATGTATGAGGAAGTCATGGAGTGAAAAATGTGCCTTCATGGCGTAAAAAGTCCTCATTCAAAAGTCTGCATATTGTATGAGGACTTCATGGAGTGAAAAGTGTGCCTTCATGGAGTAAAATATCCTCATTCAAAAGTCTGCATAATGTATGAGGACTTCATGGAGTGAAAAATGTGCCTTCATGGAGTAAAAAGTCCTCATTCAAAAGTCTGCATATTGTATGAGGACTTCATGGAGTGAAAAGTGTGCCTTCATGGAGTAAAATATCCTCATTCAAAAGTCTGCATAATGTATGAGGACTTCATGGAGTGAAAAGTGTGCCTTCATGGAGTAAAATATCCTCATTCAAAAGTCTGCATAATGTATGAGGACTTCATAGAGTGAAAAATGTGCCTTCATGGAGTAAAAAGTCCTCATTCAAAAGTCTGCATAATGTATGAGGAAGTCATGCAGTGAAAAATGTGCCTTCATGGCGTAAAAAGTCCTCATTCAAAAGTCTACATATTGTATGAGGACTTCATGGAGTGAAAAGTGTGCCTTCATGGAGTAAAATATCCTCATTCAAAAGTCTGCATAATGTATGAGGACTTCATGGAGTGAAAAATGTGCCTTCATGGAGTAAAAAGTCCTCATTCAAAAGTCTGCATATTGTATGAGGACTTCATGGAGTGAAAAGTGTGCCTTCATGGAGTAAAATATCCTCATTCAAAAGTCTGCATAATGTATGAGGACTTCATGGAGTGAAAATTGTTCCTTCGTGGAGTAAAAAACCCTCATTCAAAAGTCTGCATAATGTATGAGGACTTCATGGAGTGAAAAATATGCCTCCATGGAGTGAAAAATGTGCCTTCATGGAGTAAAATATCCTCATTCAAAAGTCTGCATAATGTATGAGGAAGTCATGGAGTGAAAAATGTGCCTTCATGGAGTAAAAAGTCCTCATTCAAAAGTCTGCATAATGTATGAGGAAGTCATGGAGTGAAAAATGTGCCTTCATGGAGTAAAAAGTCCTCATTCAAAAGTCTGCATAATGTATGAGGACTTCATGGAGTGAAAAATGTGCCTTCATGGAGTAAAAAGTCCTCATTCTAAAGTCTGCATAATGTATGAGGAAGTCATGGAGTGAAAAGTGTGCCTTCATGGAGTAAAAAATCCTCATTCAAAAGTCTGCATAATGTATGAGGAAGTCATGCAGTGAAAAATGTGCCTTCATGGCGTAAAAAGTCCTCATTCAAAAGTCTGCATATTGTATGAGGACTTCATGGAGTGAAAAGTGTGCCTTCATTGAGTAAAATATCCTCATTCAAAAGTCTGCATAATGTATGAGGACTTCATGGAGTGAAAAATGTGCCTTCATGGAGTAAAAAGTCCTCATTCAAAAGTCTGCATAATGTATGCGGAAGTCATGCAGTGAAAAATGTGCCTTCATGGCGTAAAAAGTCCTCATTCAAAAGTCTGCATATTGTATGAGGACTTCATGGAGTGAAAAGTGTGCCTTCATGGAGTAAAATATCCTCATTCAAAAGTCTGCATAATGTATGAGGACTTCATGGAGTGAAAAATGTGCCTTCATGGAGTAAAAAGTCCTCATTCAAAAGTCTGCATAATGTATGAGGACTTCATAGAGTGAAAAATGTGCCTTCATGGAGTAAAAAGTCCTCATTCAAAAGTCTGCATAATGTATGAGGAAGTCATGCAGTGAAAAATGTGCCTTCATGGCGTAAAAAGTCCTCATTCAAAAGTCTACATATTGTATGAGGACTTCATGGAGTGAAAAGTGTGCCTTCATGGAGTAAAATATCCTCATTCAAAAGTCTGCATATTGTATGAGGACTTCATGGAGTGAAAAGTGTGCCTTCATGGCGTAAAAAGTCCTCATTCAAAAGTCTGCATATTGTATGAGGACTTCATGGAGTGAAAAGTGTGCCTTCATTGAGTAAAATATCCTCATTCAAAAGTCTGCATAATGTATGAGGACTTCATGGAGTGAAAAATGTGCCTTCATGGAGTAAAAAGTCCTCATTCAAAAGTCTGCATATTGTATGAGGACTTCATGGAGTGAAAAGTGTGCCTTCATGGAGTAAAATATCCTCATTCAAAAGTCTGCATAATGTATGAGGACTTCATGGAGTGAAAAATGTGCCTTCATGGAGTAAAATATCCTCATTCAAAAGTCTGCATAATGTATGAGGACTTCATGGAGTGAAAATTGTTCCTTCGTGGAGTAAAAAACAATCATTCAAAAGTCTGCATAATGTATGAGGATTTCATGGAGTGAAAAATATGCCTCCATGTAGTGAAAAATGTGCCTTCATGGAGTAAAATATCCTCATTCAAAAGTCTGCATAATGTATGAGGAAGTCATGGAGTGAAAAATGTGCCTTCATGGAGTAAAAAGTCCTCATTCAAAAGTCTGCATAATGTATGAGGAAGTCATGGAGTGAAAAATGTGCCTTCATGGAGTAAAAAGTCCTCAGTCAAAAGTCTGCATAATGTATGAGGACTTCATGGAGTGAAAAATGTGCCTTCATGGAGTAAAAAATCCTCATTCTAAAGTCTGCATAATGTATGAGGAAGTCATGGAGTGAAAAGTGTGCCTTCATGGAGTAAAATATCCTCATTCAAAAGTCTGCATAATGTATGAGGACTTCATGGAGTGAAAAATGTGCCTTCATGGAGTAAAAAGTCCTCATTCAAAAGTCTGCATATTGTATGAGGACTTTATGGAGTGAAAAGTGTACCTTCATGGAGTAAAATATCCTCATTCAAAAGTCTGCATAATGTATGAGGACTTCATGGAGTGAAAATTGTTCCTTCGTGGAGTAAAAAACCCTCATTCAAAAGTCTGCATAATGTATGAGGACTTCATGGAGTGAAAAAGATGCCTCCATGGAGTGAAAAATGTGCCTTCATGGAGTAAAATATCCTCATTCAAAAGTCTGCATACTATATGAGGACTTCATGGAGTGAAAAATGTGCCTTCATTGAGTAAAAAGTCCTCATTCAAAAGTCTGCATAATGTATGAGGAAGTCATGGAGTGAAAAATGTGCCTTCATGGAGTAAAAAGTCCTCATTCAAAAGTCTGCATAATGTATGAGGAAGTCATGGAGTGAAAAATGTGCCTTCATGGAGTAAAAAGTCCTCATTCAAAAGTCTGCATAATGTATGAGGAAGTCATGGAGTGAAAAATGTGCCTTCATGGAGTAAAAAGTCCTCATTCAAAAGTCTGCATAATGTATGCGGACTTCATGGAGTGAAAAATGTTCCTTCATGGAGTACAAATTCCTCATTCAAAAGTCTGCATAATGTATGAGGAAGTCATGGAGTGAAAAATGTGCCTTCATGGAGTAAAAAGTCCCTATTCAAAAGTCTGCATAATGTATGAGGACTTCATGGAGTGAAAAATGTGCCTTCATGGAGTAAAAAGTCCTCATTCAAAAGTCTGCATAATGTATGAGGACTTCATGGAGTGAAAAGTGTGCCTTCATGGAGTAAAATATCCTCATTCAAAAGTCTGCATAATGTATGAGGAAGTCATGGAGTGAAAAATGTGCCTTCATGGAGTAAAAAGTCCCTATTCAAAAGTCTGCATAATGTATGAGGACTTCATGGAGTGAAAAATGTGCCTTCATGGAGTAAAAAGTCCTCATTCAAAAGTCTGCATAATGTATGAGGACTTCATGGAGTGAAAAATGTTCCTTCATGGAGTACAAATTCCTCATTCAAAAGTCTGCATAATGTATGAGGAAGTCATGGAGTGAAAAATGTGCCTTCATGGAGTAAAAAGTCCCTATTCAAAAGTCTGCATAATGTATGAGGACTTCATGGAGTGAAAAATGTGCCTTCATGGAGTAAAAAGTCCTCATTAAAAAGTCTGCATAATGTATGAGGACTTCATGGAGTGAAAAATGTTCCTTCATGGAGTACAAATTCCTCATTCAAAAGTCTGCACACCGAAAAAAAAAACCAATATCAATTTAACATTTTTTAAATATCAAATTAACATTTCTTAAATATCAGCCAAAAATGCTCTATAAAATGTGTTTAATGATATTTAAAATGTTAAAACAACGTTTTTATTATCAGGATGATATTTAAATGTCACATTTTGGAATTTTTTTTTGATATTTTATTATCATTTTTTAATATCAATTTCTCATTCCAAATTATTGAAAAATATTAAATACAAAATTCTTAATGTGTACTAATTTAAAGGCGCGTTGTGTTTTTTCGAAGTAAAATGTATGATTTACTGATAAAATTTGATCGGCACTAAGATTTTACTTCACATAGTTTGGGAGAAAATAACAAAACAATTGTATCACCTATAATAGAAAAAATAATATGATCATTATTTTGTAAAGAATATTCCCTTTCAGTAATGTTTTTAAAAAAGAAAGAAAATTCTTTTAATAATAAAAATAATAAAAAAGAAAAAGAAAGAAATAGGTTTCATTATAATAAACTAAAACGTAAAATCTAGTCAACATTGATATTTTAATTGTCAAAGTGAAATTTTCACTGTCCACTTAAACGTAAAAAAATGTCAAAATGATATTTTAATTGTCAAAGTGAAATTTTCACCATCCCATCTGAAATTAAAAAATGTGAAAATGATATGATAAAATATCAAAATTGATATTTTAATTGTTGGACGACTTTTGTCACTGAAAAATGTTAATTTGAAAGCTGTTATTATCAATTTTTTTTTTCGGTGCATAATGTATGAGGAAGTCATGGAGTGAAAAATGTGCCTTCATGGAGTAAAAAGTCCTTATTCAAAAGTCTGCATAATGTATGAGGACTTCATGGAGTGAAAAATGAGCCTTCATGGAGTAAAAAGTCCTCATTATAAAGTCTGCATAATGTATGAGGACTTCATGGAGTGAAAAATGTGCCTTCATGGAGTAAAAAGTCCTCATTCAAAAGTCTGCATAATGTATGAGGACTTCATGGAGTGAAAAGTGTGCCTTCATGGAGTAAAATATCCTCATTCAAAAGTCTGCATAATGTATGAGGACTTCATGGAGTGAAAAATGTGCCTTCATGGAGTAAAAATTCCTCATTCAAAAGTCTGCATAATTTATGAGGACTTCATGGAGTGAAAAATGTTCCTTCATGGAGTACAAATTCCTCATTCAAAAGTCTGCATAATGTATGAGGAAGTCATGGAGTGAAAAATGTGCCTTCATGGAGTAAAAAGTCCTTATTCAAAAGTCTGCATAATGTATGAGGACTTCATGGAGTGAAAAATGAGCCTTCATGGAGTAAAAAGTCCTCATTCAAAAGTCTGCATAATGTATGAGGACTTCATGGAGTGAAAAATGTGCCTTCATGGAGTAAAAAGTCCTCATTCAAAAGTCTGCATAATGTATGAGGACTTCATGGAGTGAAAAGTGTGCCTTCATGGAGTAAAATATCCTCATTCAAAAGTCTGCATAATGTATGAGGACTTCATGGAGTGAAAAATGTGCCTTCATGGAGTAAAAAGTCCTCATTCAAAAGTCTGCATAATGTATGAGGACTTCATGGAGTGAAAAATGTTCCTTCATGGAGTACAAATTCCTCATTCAAAAGTCTGCATAATGTATGAGGAAGTCATGGAGTGAAAAATGTGCCTTCATGGAGTAAAAAGTCCTTATTCAAAAGTCTGCATAATGTATGAGGACTTCATGGAGTGAAAAATGAGCCTTCATGGAGTAAAAAGTCCTCATTCAAAAGTCTGCATAATGTATGAGGACTTCATGGAGTGAAAATTGTTCCTTCGTGGAGTAACAAACCCTCATTCAAAAGTCTGCATAATGTATGAGGACTTCATGGAGTGAAAAAGATGCCTCCATGGAGTGAAAAATGTGCCTTCATGGAGTAAAATATCCTCATTCAAAAGTCTGCATACTATATGAGGACTTCATTTAGTGAAAAATGTGCCTTCATTGAATAAAAAGTCCTCATTATAAAGTCTGCATAATGTATGAGGAAGTCATGGAGTGAAAAATGTGCCTTCATGGAGTAAAAAGTCCTTATTCAAAAGTCTGCATAATGTATGAGGACTTCATGGAGTGAAAAATGAGCCTTCATGGAGTAAAAAGTCCTCATTCAAAAGTCGGCATAATGTATGAGGACTTCATGGAGTGAAAAATGTTCCTTCATGGAGTACAAATTCCTCATTCAAAAGTCTGCATAATGTATGAGGAAGTCATGGAGTGAAAAATATGCCTTCATGGAGTAAAAAGTCCTCATTCAAAAGTCTGCATAATGTATGAGGAAGTCATGGAGTGAAAAATGTGCCTTCATATAGTAAAAAGTCCTCATTCAAAAGTCTGCATAATGTATGAGGACTTCATGGAGTGAAAAATGTGCCTTCATGGAGTAAAAAGTCCTCATTCAAAAGTCTGCATAATGTATGAGGACTTCATTGAGTGAAAAATGTTCTTTCATGGAGTACAAATTCCTCATTCAAAAGTCTGCATAATGTATGAGTAAGTCATGGAGTGAAAAATGTGCCTTCATGGAGTAAAAAGTCCTTATCAAAAGTCTGCATAATGTATGAGGACTTCATGGAGTGAAAAATGTGCCTTCATGGAGTAAAAAGTCCTCATTCAAAAGTCTGCATAATGTATGAGGACTTCATGGAGTGAAAAATGTGCCTTCATGGAGTAAAAAGTCCTCATTCAAAAGTCTGCATAATGTATGCGGAAGTCATGCAGTGAAAAATGTGCCTTCATGGCGTAAAAAGTCCTCATTCAAAAGTCTGCATATTGTATGAGGACTTCATGGAGTGAAAAGTGTGCCTTCATGGAGTAAAATATCCTCATTCAAAAGTCTGCATAATGTATGAGGACTTCATGGAGTGAAAAATGTGCCTTCATGGAGTAAAAAGTCCTCATTCAAAAGTCTGCATAATGTATGCGGAAGTCATGCAGTGAAAAATGTGCCTTCATGGCGTAAAAAGTCCTCATTCAAAAGTCTGCATATTGTATGAGGACTTCATGGAGTGAAAAGTGTGCCTTCATGGAGTAAAATATCCTCATTCAAAAGTCTGCATAATGTATGAGGACTTCATGGAGTGAAAAATGTGCCTTCATGGAGTAAAAAGTCCTCATTCAAAAGTCTGCATAATGTATGAGGACTTCATAGAGTGAAAAATGTGCCTTCATGGAGTTAAAAGTCCTCATTCAAAAGTCTGCATAATGTATGAGGACTTCATGGAGTGAAAAATGTGCCTTCATGGAGTAAAAAGTCCTCATTCTAAAGTCTGCATAATGTATGAGGAAGTCATGGAGTGAAAAGTGTGCCTTCATGGAGTAAAATATCCTCATTCAAAAGTCTGCATAATGTATGAGGACTTCATTGAGTGAAAAGTGTGCCTTCATGGAGTAAAAAGTCCTCATTCAAAAGTCTGCATAATGTATGAGGAAGTCATGGAGTGAAAAATGTGCCTTCATGGAGTAAAAAGTCCTCAGTCAAAAGTCTGCATAATGTATGAGGACTTCATGGAGTGAAAAATGTGCCTTCATGGAGTAAAAAGTCCTCATTCAAAAGTCTGCATAATGTTTGAGGACTTTATGGAGTGAAAAATGTTCCTTCATGGAGTACAAATTCCTCATTCAAAAGTCTGCATAATGTATGAGGAAGTCATGGAGTGAAAAATGTTCCTTCATGGAGTACAAATTCCTCATTCAAAAGTCTGCATAATGTATGAGGACTTCATGGAGTGAAAAATGTGCCTTCATGGAGTAAAAAATCCTCATTCAAAAGTCTGCATAATGTATGAGGACTTCATGGAATGAAAAATGTGCCTTCATGGAGTAAAAAATCCTCATTCAAAAGTCTGCATAATGTATGAGGACTTCATGGAGTGAAAAATGTTCCTTCGTGGAGTAAAAAACAATCATTCAAAAGTCTGCATAATGTATGAGGATTTCATGGAGTGAAAAATATGCCTCCATGTAGTGAAAAATGTGCCTTCATGGAGTAAAATATCCTCATTCAAAAGTCTGCATAATGTATGAGGACTTCATGGAGTGAAAATTGTTCCTTCGTGGAGTAAAAAACAATCATTCAAAAGTCTGCATAATGTATGAGGATTTCATGGAGTGAAAAATATGCCTCCATGTAGTGAAAAATGTGCCTTCATGGAGTAAAATATCCTCATTCAAAAGTCTGCATAATGTATGAGGAAGTCATGGAGTGAAAAATGTGCCTTCATGGAGTAAAAAGTCCTCAGTCAAAAGTCTGCATAATGTATGAGGAAGTCATGGAGTGAAAACTGTGCCTTCATGGAGTAAAAAGTCCTCAGTCAAAAGTCTGCATAATGTATGAGGACTTCATGGAGTGAAAAATGTGCCTTCATGGAGTAAAAAGTCCTCATTCTAAAGTCTGCATAATGTATGAGGAAGTCATGGAGTGAAAAGTGTGCCTTCATGGAGTAAAATATCCTCATTCAAAAGTCTGCATAATGTATGAGGACTTCATGGAGTGAAAAATGTGCCTTCATGGAGTAAAAAGTCCTCATTCAAAAGTCTGCATAATGTATGAGGACTTCATGGAGTGAAAAATGTGCCTTCATGGAGTAAAAAGTCCTCATTCTAAAGTCTGCATAATGTATGAGGAAGTCATGGAGTGAAAAGTGTGCCTTCATGGAGTAAAATATCCTCATTCAAAAGTCTGCATAATGTATGAGGACTTCATTGAGTGAAAAGTGTGCCTTCATGGAGTAAAAAGTCCTCATTCAAAAGTCTGCATAATGTATGAGGAAGTCATGGAGTGAAAAATGTGCCTTCATGGAGTAAAAAGTCCTCAGTCAAAAGTCTGCATAATGTATGAGGACTTCATGGAGTGAAAAATGTGCCTTCATGGAGTAAAAAGTCCTCATTCTAAAGTCTGCATAATGTATGAGGAAGTCATGGAGTGAAAAGTGTGCCTTCATGGAGTAAAATATCCTCATTCAAAAGTCTGCATAATGTATGAGGACTTCATGGAGTGAAAAATGTGCCTTCATGGAGTAAAAAGTCCTCATTCAAAAGTCTGCATAATGTATGAAGAAGTCATGCAGTGAAAAATGTGCCTTCATGGCGTAAAAAGTCCTCATTCAAAAGTCTTCATATTGTATGAGGATTTCATGGAGTGAAAAGTGTGCCTTCATGGAGTAAAATATCCTCATTCAAAAGTCTGCATAATGTATGAGGACTTCATGGAGTGAAAATTGTTCCTTCGTGGAGTAAAAAACCCTCATTCAAAAGTCTGCATAATGTATGAGGACTTCATGGAGTGAAAAAGATGCCTCCATGGAGCGAAAAATGTGCCTTCATGGAGTAAAATATCCTCATTCAAAAGTCTGCATACTATATGAGGACTTCATGGAGTGAAAAATGTGAGTAAAAAGTCCTCATTCAAAAGTCTGCATAATGTATGAGGAAGTCATGGAGTGAAAAATGTGCCTTCATGGAGTAAAAAGTCCTCATTCAAAAGTCTGCATAATGTATGAGGAAGTCATGGAGTGAAAAATGTGCCTTCATGGAGTAAAAAGTCCTCATTCAAAAGTCTGCATAATGTATGAGGACTTCATGGAGTGAAAAATGTGCCTTCATGGAGTAAAAAGTCCTCATTCAAAAGTCTGCATAATGTTTGAGGACTTTATGGAGTGAAAAATGTTCCTTCATGGAGTACAAATTCCTCATTCAAAAGTCTGCATAATGTATGAGGAAGTCATGGAGTGAAAAATGTGCCTTCATGGAGTAAAAAGTCCCTATTCAAAAGTCTGCATAATGTATGAGGACTTCATGGAGTGAAAAATGTGCCTTCATGGAGTAAAAAGTCCTCATTCAAAAGTCTGCATAATGTATGAGGACTTCATGGAGTGAAAAGTGTGCCTTCATGGAGTAAAATATCCTCATTCAAAAGTCTGCATAATGTATGAGGACTTCATGGAGTGAAAAATGTGCCTTCATGGAGTAAAAAGTCCTCATTCAAAAGTCTGCATAATGTATGAGGACTTCATGGAGTGAAAAATGTTCCTTCATGGAGTACAAATTCCTCATTCAAAAGTCTGCATAATGTATGAGGAAGTCATGGAGTGAAAAATGTGCCTTCATGGAGTAAAAAGTCCTTATTCAAAAGTCTGCATAATGTATGAGGACTTCATGGAGTGAAAAATGAGCCTTCATGGAGTAAAAAGTCCTCATTCAAAAGTCTGCATAATGTATGAGGACTTCATGGAGTGAAAATTGTTCCGTCGTGGAGTAAAAAACCCTCATTCAAAAGTCTGCATAATGTATGAGGACTTCATGGAGTGAAAAAGATGCCTCCATGGAGTGAAAAATGTGCCTTCATGGAGTAAAATATCCTCATTCAAAAGTCTGCATACTATATGAGGACTTCATGGAGTGAAAAATGTGCCTTCATTGAATAAAAAGTCCTCATTATAAAGTCTGCATAATGTATGAGGAAGTCATGGAGTGAAAAATGTGCCTTCATGGAGTAAAAAGTCCTTATTCAAAAGTCTGCATAATGTATGAGGACTTCATGGAGTGAAAAATGAGCCTTCATGGAGTAAAAAGTCCTCATTCAAAAGTCTGCATAATGTATGAGGACTTCATGGAGTGAAAAATGTTCCTTCATGGAGTACAAATTCCTCATTCAAAAGTCTGCATAATGTATGAGGAAGTCATGGAGTGAAAAATATGCCTTCATGGAGTAAAAAGTCCTCATTCAAAAGTCTGCATAATGTATGAGGAAGTCATGGAGTGAAAAATGTGCCTTCATGGAGTAAAAAGTCCTCATTCAAAAGTCTGCATAATGTATGAGGACTTCATGGAGTGAAAAATGTGCCTTCATGGAGTAAAAAGTCCTCATTCAAAAGTCTGCATAATGTATGAGGACTTCATTGAGTGAAAAATGTTCTTTCATGGAGTACAAATTCCTCATTCAAAAGTCTGCATAATGTATGAGTAAGTCATGGAGTGAAAAATGTGCCTTCATGGAGTAAAAAGTCCTTATCAAAAGTCTGCATAATGTATGAGGACTTCATGGAGTGAAAAATGTGCCTTCATGGAGTAAAAAGTCCTCATTCAAAAGTCTGCATAATGTATGAGGACTTCATGGAGTGAAAAGTGTGCCTTCATAGAGTAAAATATCCTCATTCAAAAGTCTGCATAATGTATGAGGACTTCATGGAGTGAAAAATGTGCCTTCATGGAGTAAAAAGTCCTCATTCAAAAGTCTGCATAATGTATGCGGAAGTCATGCAGTGAAAAATGTGCCTTCATGGCGTAAAAAGTCCTCATTCAAAAGTCTGCATATTGTATGAGGACTTCATGGAGTGAAAAGTGTGCCTTCATGGAGTAAAATATCCTCATTCAAAAGTCTGCATAATGTATGAGGACTTCATGGAGTGAAAAATGTGCCTTCATGGAGTAAAAAGTCCTCATTCAAAAGTCTGCATAATGTATGCGGAAGTCATGCAGTGAAAAATGTGCCTTCATGGCGTAAAAAGTCCTCATTCAAAAGTCTGCATAATGTATGAGGAAGTCATGGAGTGAAAAATGTGCCTTCATGGAGTAAAAAGTCCTCATTCAAAAGTCTGCATAATGTATGAGGACTTCATGGAGTGAAAAATGTGCCTTCATGGAGTAAAAAGTCCTCATTCAAAAGTCTGCATAATGTATGAGGACTTCATGGAGTGAAAAATGTTCCTTCATGGAGTACAAATTCCTCATTCAAAAGTCTGCATAATGTATGAGGAAGTCATGGAGTGAAAAATGTGCCTTCATGGAGTAAAAAGTCCTTATTCAAAAGTCTGCATAATGTATGAGGACTTCATGGAGTGAAAAATGAGCCTTCATGGAGTAAAATATCCTCATTCAAAAGTCTGCATAATGTATGAGGACTTCATGGAGTGAAAATTGTTCCTTCGTGGAGTAAAAAACCCTCAGTCAAAAGTCTGCATAATGTATGAGGACTTCATGGAGTGAAAAAGATGCCTCCATGGAGTGAAAAATGTGCCTTCATGGAGTAAAATATCCTCATTCAAAAGTCTGCATACTATATGAGGACTTCATGGAGTGAAAAATGTGCCTTCATTGAATAAAAAGTCCTCATTATAAAGTCTGCATAATGTATGAGGAAGTCATGGAGTGAAAAATGTGCCTTCATGGAGTAAAAAGTCCTCATTCAAAAGTCTGCATAATGTATGAGGAAGTCATGGAGTGAAAAATGTGCCTTTATGGAGTAAAAAGTCCTCATTCAAAAGTCTGCATAATGTATGAGGACTTCATGGAGTGAAAAATGTGCCTTCATGGAGTAAAAAGTCCTCATTCAAAAGTCTGCATAATGTATGAGGACTTCATTGAGTGAAAAATGTTCTTTCATGGAGTACAAATTCCTCATTCAAAAGTCTGCATAATGTATGAGTAAGTCATGGAGTGAAAAATGTGCCTTCATGGAGTAAAAAGTCCTTATCAAAAGTCTGCATAATGTATGAGGACTTCATGGAGTGAAAAATGTGCCTTCATGGAGTAAAAAGTCCTCATTCAAAAGTCTGCATAATGTATGAGGACTTCATGGAGTGAAAAGTGTGCCTTCATGGAGTAAAATACCCTTATTCAAAAGTCTGCATAATGTATGAGGACTTCATGGAGTGAAAAATGTGCCTTCATGGAGTAAAAAGTCCTCATTCAAAAGTCTGCATAATGTATGAGGACTTCATGGAGTGAAAAATGTGCCTTCATGGAGTAAAAAGTCCTCATTCAAAAGTCTGCATAATGTATGAGGAAGTCATGCAGTGAAAAATGTGCCTTCATGGCGTAAAAAGTCCTCATTCAAAAGTCTGCATATTGTATGAGGACTTCATGGAGTGAAAAGTGTGCCTTCATGGAGTAAAATATCCTCATTCAAAAGTCTGCATAATGTATGAGGACTTCATGGAGTGAAAAATGTGCCTTCATGGAGTAAAAAGTCCTCATTCAAAAGTCTGCATATTGTATTAGGACTTCATGGAGTGAAAAGTGTGCCTTCATGGAGTAAAATATCCTCATTCAAAAGTCTGCATAATGTATGAGGACTTCATGGAGTGAAAATTGTTCCTTCGTGGAGTAAAAAACCCTCATTCAAAAGTCTGCAAAATGTATGAGGACTTCATGGAGTGAAAAAGATGCCTCCATGGAGTGAAAAATGTGCCTTCATGGAGTAAAATATCCTCATTCAAAAGTCTGCATACTATATGAGGACTTCATGGAGTGAAAAATGTGCCTTCATTGAGTAAAAAGTCCTCATTATAAAGTCTGCATAATGTATGAGGACTTCATGGAGTGAAAAATGTGCCTTCATGGAGTAAAAATTCCTCATTCAAAAGTCTGCATAATGTATGAGGACTTCATGGAGTGAAAAATGTGCCTTCATGGAGTAAAAAGTCCTCATTCAAAAGTCTGCATATTGTATGAGGACTTCATGGAGTGAAAAATGTGCCTTCATGGAGTAAAATATCCTCATTCAAAAGTCTGCATAATGTTTGACTTCATTGAGTGAAAAGTGTGCCTTCATGGAGTAAAATATCCTCATTCAAAAGTCTGCATAATGTATGAGGACTTCATGGAATGAAAAATGTGCCTTCATGGAGTAAAAAATCCTCATTCAAAAGTCTGCATAATGTATGAGGACTTCATGGAATGAAAAATGTGCCTTCATGGAGTAAAAAATCCTCATTCAAAAGTCTGCATAATGTATGAGGACTTAATGGAGTGAAAATTGTTCCTTCGTGAAGTAAAAAACCCTCATTCAAAAGTCTGCATAATGTATGAGGACTTCATGGAGTGAAAAATGTGAATTCATGGAGTAAAATATCCTCATTCAAAAGTCTGCATAATGTATGAGGACTTCATTGAGTGAAAAGTGTGCCTTCATGGAGTAAAATATCCTCATTCAAAAGTCTGCATAATGTATGAGGACTTCATTGAGTGAAAAGTGTGCCTTCATGGAGTAAAATATCCTCATTCAAAAGTCTGCATAATGTATGAGGACTTCATGGAGTGAAAAATGTGCCTTCATTGAGTAAAAAGTCCTCATTCAAAAGTCTGCATATTGTATGAGGACTTCATGGAGTGAAAAATGTGCCTTCATGGAGTAAAAAATCCTCATTCAAAAGTCTGCATAATGTATGAGGACTTCATTGAGTGAAAAGTGTGACTTCATGGAGTAAAATATCCTCATTCAAAAGTCTGCATAATGTATGAGGACTTCATGGAATGAAAAATGTGCCTTCATGGAGTAAAAAATCCTCATTCAAAAGTCTGCATAATGTATGAGGACTTCATGGAGTGAAAAATGTGCCTTCATGGAGTAAAAAATCCTCATTCAAAAGTCTGCATAATGTATGAGGACTTCATGGAGTGAAAATTGTTCCTTCGTGGAGTAAAAAACCCTCAGTCAAAAGTCTGCATAATGTATGAGGACTTCATGGAGTGAAAAATATGCCTTCATGGAGTGAAAAATGTGCCTTCATGGAGTAAAATATCCTCATTCAAAAGTCTGCATAATGTATGAGGACTTCATTGAGTGCAAAGTGTGCCTTCATGGAGTAAAATATCCTCATTCAAAAGTCTGCATAATGTATGAGGACTTCATTGAGTGAAAAGTGTGCCTTCATGGAGTTAAATATCCTCATTCAAAAGTCTACATAATGTATGAGGACTTCATGGAGTGAAAAATGTGCCTTCATGGAGTAAAAAGTCCTCATTCAAAAGTCTGCATATTGTATGAGGACTTCATGGAGTGAAAATGTGCCTTCATGGAGTAAAAAATCCTCATTCAAAAGTCTGCATAATGTATGAGGACTTCATTGAGTGAAAAGTGTGCCTTCATGGAGTAAAATATCCTCATTCAAAAGTCTGCATAATGTATGAGGACTTCATGGAATGAAAAATGTGCCTTCATGGAGTAAAAAATCCTCATTCAAAAGTCTGCATAATGTATGAGGACTTCATGGAGTGAAAAATGTGCCTTCATGGAGTAAAAAATCCTCATTCAAAAGTCTGCATAATGTATGAGGACTTCATGGAGTGAAAAATGTGCCTTCATGGAGTAAAAAGTCCTCATTCAAAAGTCTGCATATTGTATGAGGACTTCATGGAGTGAAAAATGTGCCCTCATGGAGTAAAAAGTCCTCATTCAAAAGTCTGCATAATGTATGAGGACTTCATGGAGTGAAAAATGTGCCTTCATGGAGTAAAAAATCCTCATTCAAAAGTCTGCATAATGTATGAGGACTTCATGGAGTGAAAAATGTGCCTTCATGGAGTAAAAAGTCCTCATTCAAAAGTCTGCATATTGTATGAGGACTTCATGGAGTGAAAAATGTGCCTTCATGGAGTAAAAAGTCCTCATTCAAAAGTCTGCATAATGTATGAGGACTTCATGGAGTGAAAAATGTGCCTTCATGGAGTAAAAAGGCCTCATTCAAAAGTCTGCATATTGTATGAGGACTTCATGGAATGAAAAATGTGCCTTCATGGAGTAAAAAATCCTTATTCAAAAGTCTGCATAATGTATGAGGACTTCATGGAGTGAAAAATGTGCCTTCATGGAGTAAAAAATCCTCATTCAAAAGTCTGCATAATGTATGAGGACTTCATGGAATGAAAAATGTGCCTTCATGGAGTAAAAAATCCTCATTCAAAAGTCTGCATAATGTATGAGGACTTCATGGAATGAAAAATGTGCCTTCATGGAGTAAAAAATCCTCATTCAAAAGTCTGCATAATGTATGAGGACTTCATGGAGTGAAAAATGTGCCTTCATGGAGTAAAAAGTCCTCATTCAAAAGTCTGCATAATGTATGAGGACTTCATGGAGTGAAAAATGTGCCTTCATGGAGTAAAAAGGCCTCATTCAAAAGTCTGCATATTGTATGAGGACTTCATGGAATGAAAAATGTGCCTTCATGGAGTAAAAAATCCTTATTCAAAAGTCTGCATAATGTATGAGGACTTCATGGAGTGAAAAATGTGCCTTCATGGAGTAAAAAATCCTCATTCAAAAGTCTGCATAATGTATGAGGACTTCATGGAATGAAAAATGTGCCTTCATGGAGTAAAAAATCCTCATTCAAAAGTCTGCATAATGTATGAGGACTTCATGGAATGAAAAATGTGCCTTCATGGAGTAAAAAATCCTCATTCAAAAGTCTGCATAATGTATGAGGACTTCATGGAGTGAAAAATGTGCCTTCATGGAGTAAATAATCCTCATTCAAAAGTCTGCATAATGTATGAGGGCTTCATGGAATGAAAAATGTGCCTTCATGGAGTAAAAAGTCCTCATTCAAAAGTCTGCATATTGTATGAGGACTTCATGGAATGAAAAATGTGCCTTTATTGCGTAAAAAATCCTCATTCAAAAGTCTGCATAATGTATGAGGACTTCATGGAGTGAAAAATGTGCCTTCATGGAGTAAAAAATCCTCATTCAAAAGTCTGCATAATGTATGAGGACTTCATGGAGTGAAAATTGTTCCTTCGTGGAGTAAAAAACCCTCATTCAAAAGTCTGCATAATGTATGAGGACTTCATGGAGTGAAAAATATGCCTTCATGGAGTGAAAAATGTGCCTTCATGGAGTAAAATATAGTCATTCAAAAGTCTGCATAATATATGAGGACTTCATGGAGTGAAAAATGTGAATTCATGGAGTAAAAGGTACTCATTCAAAAGTCTGCATAATGTATGAGGACTTCATGGAGTGAAAAATGTGCCTTCATGGAGTAAAAAGTCCTCATTCAAAAGTCTGCATAATGTATGAGGACTTCATGGAGTGAAAAATGTGCCTTCATGGAGTAAAAAGGCCTCATTCAAAAGTCTGCATATTGTATGAGGACTTCATGGAATGAAAAATGTGCCTTCATGGAGTAAAAAATCCTTATTCAAAAGTCTGCATAATGTATGAGGACTTCATGGAGTGAAAAATGTGCCTTCATGGAGTAAAAAATCCTCATTCAAAAGTCTGCATAATGTATGAGGACTTCATGGAATGAAAAATGTGCCTTCATGGAGTAAAAAATCCTCATTCAAAAGTCTGCATAATGTATGAGGACTTCATGGAATGAAAAATGTGCCTTCATGGAGTAAAAAATCCTCATTCAAAAGTCTGCATAATGTATGAGGACTTCATGGAGTGAAAAATGTGCCTTCATGGAGTAAATAATCCTCATTCAAAAGTCTGCATAATGTATGAGGACTTCATGGAATGAAAAATGTGCCTTCATGGAGTAAAAAATCCTCATTCAAAAGTCTGCATAATGTATGAGGACTTCATGGAGTGAAAAATGTGCCTTCATGGAGTAAAAAATCCTCATTCAAAAGTCTGCATAATGTATGAGGACTTCATGGAGTGAAAAATGTGCCTTCATGGAGTAAAAAGTCCTCATTCAAAAGTCTGCATAATGTATGAGGATTTCATGGAGTGAAAAATGTGCCTTCATGGAGTAAAATATCCTCATTCAAAAGTCTGCATAATGTATGAGGACTTCATGGAATGAAAAATGTGCCTTCATGGAGTAAAAAATCCTCATTCAAAAGTCTGCATAATGTATGAGGACTTCATGGAGTGAAAAATGTGCCTTCATGGAGTAAATAATCCTCATTCAAAAGTCTGCATAATGTATGAGGGCTTCATGGAATGAAAAATGTGCCTTCATGGAGTAAAAAGTCCTCATTCAAAAGTCTGCATATTGTATGAGGACTTCATGGAATGAAAAATGTGCCTTTATTGCGTAAAAAATCCTCATTCAAAAGTCTGCATAATGTATGAGGACTTCATGGAGTGAAAAATGTGCCTTCATGGAGTAAAAAATCCTCATTCAAAAGTCTGCATAATGTATGAGGACTTCATGGAGTGAAAATTGTTCCTTCGTGGAGTAAAAAACCCTCATTCAAAAGTCTGCATAATGTATGAGGACTTCATGGAGTGAAAAATATGCCTTCATGGAGTGAAAAATGTGCCTTCATGGAGTAAAATATAGTCATTCAAAAGTCTGCATAATATATGAGGACTTCATGGAGTGAAAAATGTGAATTCATGGAGTAAAAGGTACTCATTCAAAAGTCTGCATAATGTATGAGGACTTCATGGAGTGAAAAATGTGCCTTCATGGAGTAAAAAGTCCTCATTCAAAAGTCTGCATAATGTATGAGGACTTCATGGAGTGAAAAATGTGCCTTCATGGAGTAAAAAGGCCTCATTCAAAAGTCTGCATATTGTATGAGGACTTCATGGAATGAAAAATGTGCCTTCATGGAGTAAAAAATCCTTATTCAAAAGTCTGCATAATGTATGAGGACTTCATGGAGTGAAAAATGTGCCTTCATGGAGTAAAAAATCCTCATTCAAAAGTCTGCATAATGTATGAGGACTTCATGGAATGAAAAATGTGCCTTCATGGAGTAAAAAATCCTCATTCAAAAGTCTGCATAATGTATGAGGACTTCATGGAATGAAAAATGTGCCTTCATGGAGTAAAAAATCCTCATTCAAAAGTCTGCATAATGTATGAGGACTTCATGGAGTGAAAAATGTGCCTTCATGGAGTAAAAAATGTGCCTTCATGGAGTAAAAAGTCCTCATTCAAAAGTCTGCATAATGTAGGAGGATTTCATGGAGTGAAAAATGTGCCTTCATGGAGTAAAATATCCTCATTCAAAAGTCTGCATAATGTATGAGGACTTCATGGAGTGAAAAATGTGCCTTCATGGAGTAAAAAATCCTCATTCAAAAGTCTGCATAATGTATGAGGACTTCATGGAATGAAAAATGTGCCTTCATGGAGTAAAAAATCCTCATTCAAAAGTCTGCATAATGTATGAGGACTTCATGGAGTGAAAAATGTGCCTTCATGGAGTAAAAAGTCCTCATTCAAAAGTCTGCATATTGTATGAGGACTTCATGGAGTGAAAAATGTGCCTTCATGGAGTAAAAAGTCCTCATTCAAAAGTCTGCATAATGTATGAGGACTTCATGGAGTGAAAAATGTGCCTTCATGGAGTAAAAAGTCCTCATTCAAAAGTCTGCATATTGTATGAGGACTTCATGGAGTGAAAAATGTGCCTTCATGGAGTAAAAAGTCCTCATTCAAAAGTCTGCATAATGTATGAGGACTTCATTGAGTGAAAAGTGTGCCTCCATGGAGTAAAATATCCTCATTCAAAAGTCTGCATAATGTATGAGGACTTGATGGAGTGAAAAATGTGCCTTCATGGAGTAAAAATTCCTCATTCAAAAGTCTGCATAATGTATGAGGACTTCATGGAGTGAAAAATGTGCCTTCATGGAGTAAAATATCCTCATTCAGAAGTCTGCATAATATATGAGGACTTCATGGAGTGAAAAATGTGCCTTCATGGAGTAAAAAGTACTCATTCAAAAGTCTGCATAATGTATGAGGACTTCATGGAGTGAAAAATGTGCCTTCATGGAGTAAAAAGTCCTCATTCAAAAGTCTGCATATTGTATGAGGACTTCATGGAGTGAAAAATGTGCCTTCATGGAGTAAAAAATCCTCATTCAAAAGTCTGCATAATGTATGAGGACTTCATTGAGTGAAAAGTGTACCTTCATGGAGTAAAATATCCTCATTCAAAGGTCTGCATAATGTATGAGGACTTCATGGAGTGAAAATTGTTCCTTCGTGGAGTAAAAAGTCCTCATTCAAAAGTCTGCATAATGTATGAGGACTTCATGTCGTGAAAAATGTGCCTTCATGGAGTAAAAAGTCCTCATTCAAAAGTCTGCATATTGTATGAGGACTTCATGGAATGAAAAATGTGCCTTCATTGAGTAAAAAATCCTCATTCAAAAGTCTGCATAATGTATGAGGACTTCATGGAGTGAAAAATGTGCCTTCATGGAGTAAAAAATCCTCATTCAAAAGTCTGCATAATGTATGAGGACTTCATGGAGTTAAAAATGTGCCTTCATGGAGTAAAAAATCCTCATTCAAAAGTCTGCATAATGTATGAGGACTTCATGGAGTGAAAAATGTGCCTTCATGGAGTAAAATATCCTCATTCAAAAGTCTGCATAATATATGAGGACTTCATGGAGTGAAAAATGTGAATTCATGGAGTAAAAGGTACTCATTCAAAAGTCTGCATAATGTATGAGGACTTCATGGAGTGAAAAACCCAACTAACAATTTTACTTCCACGAGGTTAAGATTTTTAATTTCTTGCAGCTATTATCTCTACAGGGCTTGTATTTAGTTTGTGAATCGAAAATTCAAACTTTCGAGGCTTAACTTTCGTTAACCGCTTCCTAGAAACCTAGTGCAAGTGGAATCTAAAAATTTCTACAAGCATTAATGTAAACATTTCGTTTAAATTTCAATACGGCCACATGAAATTCCATTGTAGAAGCACAAGAAATAAAAGCCAATAACTGACTTCTTTTAAGTGGCTTTGCAAAAGAAATTGTATTAGAACTGCTTACAAAATCTTTATGAATGCTTTGTATTTTTTTTATCCAATTCGAAAATTATTAGACTCAAAAATGACTTAGGTATGTATTTAATTATGGTAGAAGTACATACAACTTATACAATTGCCTTAAATGCATTTATTATTATAATTCTATATTACCGAAATTATGTCAATAGTATATGAGTCGTGATATTCATTAAATAAAAAAAAACATTACGTTGAATTTCAAATAAACAGCAGTTAAACGGTTTTGCCTTTTTAAACAAATATTCCACAAAATAGATGTGTTATAGTTACTGCATTTTAATATTTGATTTAAAAAATTGTTGAATCATTGTTTTTGATTGAAAATATTACAAAGTATGTTTTATATTACTTTCAAATAATAACGACTTACATAAATGTTTATTTTGTATCTCTGTATGAGAAAAAAAGAAGTTCAATTTCTGGCGCATGCGCGAAAAGCTTTTAGTTTTATATGTTTGCCTTAGCGAAGTTAGGGGACATTTATTTATATTTGTAGAGATCCTTTAAGTACAAGCAAAACATTGTAAAAAGCATTTAATTTTATAAGTTTGCCTAAGCGAACTAATTTTATTTCTAGAAGCCCTGTGAAAGTGAGTACAAGCTAAATTTTTTAAACTGTCAGGCAAACTCATGAGAATAAGAAATATTTGGATAAGTGCCATTATGGTGACCATTTTTGGTTTTTTTTATTCATTGCTATAAAGAAATAAATAAAAAAGTGAATCTTTTCATATCGGTAATTGGTTTAAAATAGTGATATTAAAAATGGCTTACTGACCAATTTGGAGTTCATATTCGAGTAAGTAGAGAAGAAAGGAAAACAAGATTTTAATCTTCTCCACTTATTTAAATATAAAATAGTGATGGACATTTTAGATTTTTTATCTAAGTTCAAAACAAAGTTAATTCTCTTATTTTTAAGAAAAAGCCAAAAGCCCAAAAAAATTAAAAGTTTTTTTCTGCTTCGGAAAAATGCAAGTTGACGGCATCCGGGTGAAACCTCTAAAGTCTAAAAAAACCGAATTTTTCAGATATTTTTTTCTGCTCCAGAAAAATTGTTCTTGAGTAAAAAATTATTCTCTTTCATCTTCTCAATAATGATAAGATTTGACAATCAGAATATAATATTATTAAGTCTTTATTAAATAATTTTTTACAAGAAAAAAGAAATCAGAAAATACCTAACCAAAAATAATAACTTTGAAAAAAAAAAAAACACAAATGGTCACCATATTCTTTAAGATAGTGAAACTCATCAGGAATTAAGTCGAAGCCCTTAGAAAGTTCTGGTTTTAACTAGTCCAATTTTGAAACTCTTTTATTATATACCTGAGTAGCTCGATGGTTAAGGTACCGGACTTTCAATCAGGATGTATGAGGTTCAAATCCAGCAAAATGCGTCAAGTAAGTAGAAGTTTTTTTCTTAATATAATTTTGTTTGGGAATTTAATTTCAGAAGCAAAACTTGTCTGGATGGAAAACAAAGAAGAAAATGAAAAAATAAAATTGTAATAGGTACACAAAAAAAAAAAATGAAAAAAAAAAATATTTTTTTTTCTTTATTCTATTTGGGATATACCTCGTTTAGACTTTCACAATGCTTCCACAAGTCTGCTCCGAGCTTCTAAATAAAATTAAAAGCCTGTAGCAGTAATACAGATTTTTAAATCTTGAATGTTGCTTGTTTCTATAAGGCATTAAACACATGTTTTGAGTCTCTCTAATCAACTTGCATATGACTCTTCTAAAGCCTATCAAGCTTCTCGGGTGGGCCAAAAGGGCTTCTCTATGGTCGTATACAAGCAATATTTCTAAAATCGAAACAGCTTCGTTAGACCCTTGTGGAAGTAAAATTGTTAGTTGGGAATGTGCCTTCATGGAGTAAAATATCCTCATTCAAAATTCTGCATAATGTATGAGGACTTCATGGAGTGAAAAATGTGCCTTCATGGAGTAAAAATTCCTCATTCAAAAGTCTGCATAATGTATGAGGACTTCATGGAGTGAAAAATGTGCCTTCATGGAGTAAAAATTCCTCATTCAAAAGTCTGCATATTGTATGAGGACTTCATGGAGTGAAAAATGTGCCTTCATGGAGTAAAAAGTCCTCATTCAAAAGTCTGCATAATGTATGAGGACTTCATGGAGTGAAAAATGTGCCTTCATGAAGTAAAAAATCCTCATTCAAAAGTCTGCATATTGTATGAGGACTTCATGGAGTGAAAAATGTGCCTTCATGGAGTAAAATGTCCTCATTCAAAAGTCTGCATAATGTATGAGGACTTCATGGAGTGAAAAATGTGCCTTCATGGAGTAAAAAGTCCTCATTCAAAAGTCTGCATAATGTATGAGGACTTCATGGAGTGAAAAATGTGACTTCATGGAGTAAAATATCCTCATTCAAAAGTCTGCATATTGTATGAGGACTTCATGGAGTGAAAAATGTGCCTTCATGGAGTAAAAGATCCTCATTCAAAAGTCTGCATATTGTATGAGGACTTCATGGAGTGAAAAATGTGCCTTCATGGAGTAAAAGATCCTCATTCAAAAGTCTAAATATTGTATGAGAACTTCATGGAGTGAAAAATGTGCCTTCATGGAGTAAAAAGTCCTCATTCAAAAGTCTGCATAATGTATGAGGACTTCATGGAGTGAAAAATGTGCCTTCATGGAGTAAAATATCCTCATTCAAAAGTCTGCATATTGTATGAGGACTTCATGGAGTGAAAAATGTGCCTTCATGGAGTAAAAGATCCTCATTCAAAAGTCTAAATATTGTATGAGGACTTCATGGAGTGAAAAATGTGCCTTCATGAAAGTTAAATATCCTCATTCAAAAGTCTGCATAATGTATGAGGACTTCATGGAGTGAAAAATGTGCCTTCATGGAGTAAAAAGTCCTCATTCAAAAGTCTGCATAATGTATGAGGACTTCATGGAGTGAAAAATGTGCCTTCATGGAGTAAAATATCCTCATTCAAAAGTCTGCATATTGTATGAGGACTTCATGGAGTGAAAAATGTGCCTTCATGGAGTAAAAGATCCTCATTCAAAAGTCTAAATATTGTATGAGGACTTCATGGAGTGAAAAATGTGCCTTCATGAAAGTTAAATATCCTCATTCAAAAGTCTGCATAATGTATGAGGACTTCATAGAGTGAAGAATGTGCCTTCATGAAGTAAAAAATCCTCATTCAAAAGTCTGCATATTGTATGAGGACTTCTTGGAGTGAAAAATGTGCCTTCATGGAGTAAAAAGTCCTCATTCAAAAGTCTGCATATTGTATGAGGACTTCATGGAGTGAAAAATGTGCCTTCATGGAGTAAAAAGGCCTCATTCAAAAGTCTGCATATTGTATGAGGACTTCTTGGAGTGAAAAATGTGCCTTCATGGAGTAAAAAGTCCTCATTCAAAAGTATTTTCATCAAAAAAAGCATAAAAAACATTTATTTTTATGTTCTCTATCCACATTTATCGATGGATCGATAGATAAATGTCGATAGATAAGTGTGGATAGATAAATGTGGATAGATAAATGTGGATCGTAAATGTCGATAGATAAATGTGGATAGATAAATGTCGATAGATAAATGTCGATAGATAAATGTGGATAGATAAATGTGGATAGATAAAAGTGGATAGATAAATGTGGATCGATAAATGTGGATAGATAAATGTGGATCGATAAATTTCGATAGATAAATGTGGATCGATAAATGTCGATAGATAAATGTAGATAGATAAATGTCTCTAGATAAATATCTATAGATAAATGTCGATAGATAAATGTGGATCGATAAATGTCGATAGATAAATGTGGATGGATAAATGTCGATAGATAAATGTGGATAGATAAATGTGGATCGATAAATTTCGATAGATAATTGTGGATCGATAAATGTCGATAGATAAATGTGGATAGATAAATGTGGATAGATAAATGTGGATAGATAAATGTGGATCGATAAATTTCGATAGATAATTGTGGATCGATAAATGTCGATAGGTAAATGTGGATAGATAAATGTGGATCGATAAATGTCGATAGATAAATGTCGATAGATAAATGTCGATAGATAAAGATAAATGTGGATCGATAAATGTCGATAGATAAACTTATAAAAAATTTTATACCATCTGAAAGCTTATTGTCTCAGCTCAAAATATATATATATATATCAGGTCGATGAGACATCTACAAAAAGAGCTAGAATTTTTTGAACTCCATGTATTTTCATAAAAAATGTGGATCGATAAATGTGGATAGATAAATGTCGATAGATAAATGTCGAAGATAAATGTGGATCGATAAATGTCGATAGATAAATGTGGATCGATAAATGTCGATAAATAAATGTGGATACATAAATGTCGATAGATAAATGTGGATAGATAAATGTGGATCGATAAATGTCGATAGATAAATGTGGATAGATAAATGTCGATAGATAAATGTCGATAGATAAATGCGGATAGATAAATGTGGATCGATAAATGTCGATAGATAAATGTCGATAGATAAATGTCGATAGATAAAGATAAATGTGGATCGATAAATGTCGATAGATAAACTTATAAAAAATTTTATACCATCTGAAAGCTTATTGTCTCAGCTCAAAATATATATATATATATATCAGGTCGATGAGACATCTACAAAAAGAGCTAGAATTTTTTGAACTCCATGTATTTTCATAAAAAATGTGGATCGATAAATGTGGATAGATAAATGTCGATAGATAAATGTCGAAGATAAATGTGGATCGATAAATGTCGATAGATAAATGTGGATCGATAAATGTCGATAAATAAATGTGGATACATAAATGTCGATAGATAAATGTGGATCGATAAATGTCGATAGATCCACATGTGACAATTATCGATCGATAAATGTGGATAGATAAATGTGGATCGATAAATGTCGATAGATAAATGTGGATAGATAAATGTGGATAGATAAATGTCGATAGATCCATATGTGACAATTATCGATCGATAAATGTGGATAGATAAATGTGGATCGATAAATGTCGACAGATAAATGTGGATCGATAAATGTCGATAGATAAATGTGGATCGATAAATGTGGATAGATAAATGTGGATCGATAAATTTCGAAAGATAAATGTGGATAGATAAATGTCGATAGATAAATGTGGATAGATAAATGTGGATAGATAAATGTGGATCGATAAATGTGGATAGATAAATGTGGATCGATAAATTTCGATAGATAAATGTGGATCGATAAATGTCGATAGATAAATGTAGATAGATAAATGTCTCTAGATAAATGTCTATAGATAAATGTGGATAGATAAATGTCGATAGATCCACATGTGACAATTATCGATCGATAAATGTGGATAGATAAATGTGGATCGATAAATGTCGATAGATAAATGTCGATAGATAAATGTGGATAGATAAATGTCGATAGATAAATGTCGATAGATAGACATTTGTCTAGAGACATTTGTCTAGAGACATTTATCTAGAGACATTTATCTAGAGACATTTGTCATGAGACATTTCTGATTTGAAATTTGCAATGAGACATTTCTCATGAGACATTTTCCATGAGACATTTCTCATGAGACATTTTCCATGAGACAATTCTCATGAGACATTTCCCATGAGACATATCTCATGAGACATGACCCATGGGTCATGACATGTTTCATGGGATTAGTCTCTATGGGAGTGCGGAAAAAACTCAATAAAAACTGAACCACTGAATAGATTTGGATGAATGACAGGAATGACAGCTTAAGTCGTAAGAAATCATTATTATTCATTTGCATCCACTGCCACTCCCTTTAAAAAATATTGTAAGATCCAGATATTGTTCTTAGAAAATCTAAAAACTGCTATTAACAATTTACTTGTACCTAAAGCATTTTTTTTATTTGTTTGTATTATTGGAACATTACATTAAATGGAAACGAATAACTCATTATACTGTTGTCTAGGTCCACGTCCACGCAAAATGAAAAACCCGAATTATAGTTAAAAAATACTCAAAAAAAACCACTTCAATCACATTTTATACAATTTAAAATATATTGGCATCACACATTGTTAAGAGAGCCATTACTCACTTAAATGACTCTGATTCTTCTTAGTAAAGGCATCTATTCTGTGACATTCCATGAGCTTTCTGCTTAGATCTTCGTATGAAATGCTAAAAATTGCCATTATTATAAAACATTTAAGCTACATACCTATGTATAACGAAAATTCATTTTTCTGAAGCAAGGTCAGTAAAAAAAATGTAATTTTTATGAAGTAGATTTATAAAAAAAAATCTGAAAAATCTGAAAAAATCATTTTTCTTGGAAAAACAAAATGGAAAACATCTAACTTTTTTTCCCATCACCTTTAAATACATTTTTTTAAATGACAACTTATAATAAATTTTATATCATCTGAAATCTTATTATTGTATCTTTTATATGACGCTTCAATCATATTTTTACGAAACCTACAAAAATAAAAGTAAGAATTTTTTAAAGCCAAAGCCAACCATGTCAAAATTCCAAACTGAGATTACGGTACTTCCTACACTGGTGGCTGGTCATCGACAACAGATCTCCACAAGTGTTTTGAGGTATTTTTCAAATTTTTCAATTTTAGATTGTGTAACTTGTAGAACACATACCGTTATGTATGTTAAATCAAATTTTCTATATCTATAAAAACAAAAAAGTTATAATCAATTGATTTTTCCTGTCGCTTTTTCGTTTCATCGTGTTTCAAATCACTACGATACTAAAGAAGTTTTCACTTCAAAAAGTGTTGCGAATTAATCAAGGGGCACGATAGTGCCCAGCCAAGTTCTCTAGCAACTTTGGCACTACACCCTTATTTACAGGAAACAACTCAGGCCATTTTCGACCCCCCTCTAACTTCCACACCAATGATGCTAGAAATTTCAATTTCGCTACATTTGTTGAGCTGGTCAAAACCAAACACCTCACAAAATTTCAGCTTCCTACGATGAGTAGTTTCTGAGATATAGGGCTCCAAAAATCGCAAAAACCGTAACTGACTCACTGATTCACTGACTCACTGACAGATCATCAAAATTATGGAGAACTTCCCGATATCGTAGAAACTTGAAATTTTACACGGTGATAGGACTTGTGGTGTTTACAAAGGAAAAAATCGAAAATTTGAGATTTTCAATTCAGGGGGCGTGGCATCCACCCATTTCCTCTGAATTTTCATCAAATATTATAGAGCAGTTCTGATTATCGTAGAATCTTGAAATTTGGTAGAACGGTAGAGCTGGTAGTTTATACAAACGAAAAAATTTAAAATTTGAGAATTTCAGCCAGGGGGCATAGCAACCGCCCATTTTCACTGAATTTTCATCAAATATAGCGATTTCCAATTCTACTGGCATACCTTGCAAAAAGTAGTGAAATCACAACAAAAACATTACTGCTAAAAAAAGAGCCAAGTTCTGTTATGTTGAAATTATGCTGGCACAAAAAGTATTGAGATGTAAAAGTGTACCAAGTTCTAAAGTTTGGGTTCAAATTCGTATCAATAAAATTTTGATTGTTCTCTTGACAATTTTTGAAATAACTTTAAAAATCTGTAATTAAAAGAAAAATTGTCAAGAGAACAATCAAAATTTTATTGATACGAATTTGAACCCAAACTTTAGAACTTGGTACACTTTTACATCTCAATACTTTTTGTGCCAGCATAATTTCAACATAACAGAACTTGGCTCTTTTTTTAGCAGTAATGTTTTTGTTGTGATATAGTTTAAAGAGATACCTTAAGTTCCATTTATATATAAATTCATGAACCACAAAGCTTTTAATTGGTACTTAAATTTACCATGTTCCTTAAGCCTTCATTGTAGCCATTCCCACAAGGTCAATAAGAAACTTAGTTTCCTTTTAAAGATTTTTTTTTGTTACCATAGCTTTTTCATCCTAAATATTTAATGTTTTTTTTTTTTTAACTTTTAAATAAGTTATTATAGACCATTTTTATATTGCCATTAAAACTCCTTTGGAATAAATTTTTAAATACAGAAGTTCCATGCATTTTTTTTCCTTCTTGGCTTTAAGAATAAAGTAAAAGTACAAATTTTGCACAGCCTCCTCTCTGTCCAGTATGCACGATACTACCTGCGAAGTATTTCTTTTTTTTTCTGTTTTCATGAAAATATAATGACATTTTTCTTTTGCTTTTTTTACGTTTTTTTTTTAATGTTGACATTGATGATGGCTTTTGAGTATACCAAACCTACTACCTCGTGGGAAGTATACTTTTTTGTTAAGTGCTTCATTGACGTTTAAATCCTCCAAAGGGGACTTATTAAAAAAAAAAATTATCAATTTTCTAAATTGAAAAAAAAGAGAAAAAAGAGAAAAGATAAAAACATAATATTCCATCTCATTTGGAAAAGATGTAGAAAACAATAAAGTCTCGGCTATGGTCAAAACCCCTTTTCAACTCCCTTTTGGATTCGTGTTTATAAACAACATAAAACCTTTAAGTTAAAAAGACTTTCGCATGAGGTTTTCAAACATTTTACATAAAGGCAAAAAAAGGACCATTGTTTCGTTTTCAATGTTCACTTAAGAAGAGAGTTTATTAATTAATAACATTTGTCTAATGTTTCTTTTTCACACAAAAGAGTTTGTTGTTGAAAAAAACTAAAACAATATTGGGCTTTAGAATACACAACATTGTCCCATTGTTTCAATTAGATGATGTCTTTATTTTCTTGGTTGAGAGAGAAAAGTCCAGCATCTGTCTATTCCCTAAAGGTTCCTTTTGTGTCCTTATTTTTTTTAGTCTTTTACTTTAATCGGCTTTAAGTTTTCTTTTTTTTTAAATTGAGTATTTCCCTAATTTTTAAAAAGTTGCCTTTTAAATTATTAAACATTTTTTTATTTTTGAAAAAATATGCTTCCTTTCTCAAACTGTGACCTTTGACTTGTTTTTTTCCTTACCGGAAAAAAGTTAAAAAACAATTCAAATTTCAAGGTGAAATAAATTCAAATTCATTGACTTGAAAATTAAATCTCATACTCAATAGCTTTTAACTTCCATTCCAGTGCAACAATATACAAGTATTTTAAATGTCTTTTGATAAATCTTGCATTTACAATTCAAGTAAAGTAGTAATAATTGATTTATGCAAATGAAACTAAATGCATTTATATACTTCTTATACCAGAAATCCCTTTATAAAGGTTAAGAGAGAGAGTAAAGGTACTTTACTTTTGTTCACAACAAATCTAAATGGCATTTTAAGAGCTTAAAATACAAAATGCAGTCAAGTAGACAATGACAAAGTAGGATAAGAACAAAAGCGTTAAGTGCATTATAAACACTTTAGTGATATTTACCTCCCTTTTCCTCTTCAGTTTAACATGGAAGCAAAAAGACTTAGATATATAAGATTTCAGAAGAATTTTCATCCTGTGTAGTTTCCTTTGTGATGTGATGACTTTTAAGTAGATCAAACAATCAGAAGACAAAATTGGCTGTAATTTAATGTTTTTTTTTTTTTTAAGGAGATTTGGATCTATTACCTTTACTGTTTTACTACTATATCGTTGTTTTTACTAACATACTTAGGGATAGTTTGTTCACAGTCAATTAACTTTTAATCAAGGATTACCTATTCCATAGAAAAATCCTTGATTAAAAGATAATCGAGTGTGAACAAACCGGCTCTTAGTATTCGGGCTGAGTAAATAAGCAACAAACATTAGAACAACTTTTCTGGATCACTCCAGATGTTAAAGTACAATTTATTAAAACATTTAAAAAAAATCGATATTTAAAAGGAAATTTTTGAAAAAAAAACTTTATTAGGTACTGAAAGAAAAAATTAAAATCTTTCGAATCCTCATAGTTTTCATTTGTGTAGTACACTTTCTGGAAAAGATAAAAAGAAAAAATCTATGGATAAATTATAAAGATATGACCATTTTTGTAACGATCAATATTTTTGACTTTTTCTGTTACTTTTTGAGTTTTTGTCTATAACTTGAAAAACAAGTCGAATTTGAAAATTTTTATTAAGTAATTTTTTGTAGATAATTAGATTTCCTATCGATATGAGTAATTTGAAATTAAAATATTGTAAAAACCGTAAGAAAAACTATTCAAAAAAAGAAAAAAACTAATTTTTTGATGTTTTTACTAAATGGTCAAGCGTAACGGGTACAATGGTTGGCACCCCTAAGCATTTTTTCAATTTGAATTGCGAATTACTCTCGCATTTAAAGAGCTAGGAATATGTTTTATATGCCAAATTATAGTTTAAAGAATTTCTGACTTGAATATTTTTGAAAAAAATTTTTAAAAAACAAAGACTATTTTTAAAATATTAAAATAGGAAAAGCTACCCAAAAGGTACAATCATTCGCACCCAGGTACATTTGTTGGCATCCGAGGGTACTATTATTGGCACCCTCAAAATTGAAAGAAATACAAGTGTTTTCCATGATAGTTTGTATCAAAGTTTAGTTAAAATCAGTTAAATACATATAACAAAAATCTTCATTTAACGCAATTAAAAAAAAAGTAAATAAAATGTACGACTGGGTCGTACGTACTGGCTCTTGCATTTCAAATTACATACCTTTATCTTAAATAGTTTTTAGAAGTTAAATCTTTTTTTAAGTTTAAATTTAACTAAAAATCAGTATTAAATTTTTTTTTAGTATCTTTTATTTGATAAGTTAAAAAAAATAAAATAACTTGACACGTATTTGTCAAATTTTTAATTTAACTTACCGTTTTTGCGGGGGGATTTTTTGAAAAGGTGCTTATTTTCGTATTTCAGTATATTTAAGGAAAAAATCCCGTCCTAGGACGACCTATCCACGTCATTATACCAGTTGAAAGCTATATTTTCCTAAGGGTAGTGTCTAAAGAAACAGTTTGCACATGGGTTGCCTAGCGATATCCTGTCAAGGCATAGGGTTGCCAATAATTGCTACAAAAATCGGGGTGCCAACCATTGTACCCCTTACGCTATTTTTATTACTTGCTCTATAGGGCAAGTATTGGTTTCGTGTAGAAAAAAAAAATCGAGGTTTTAATCAAAACCAACATTACGATGATGGAGAAGATCAAAAAAGTGGTTTTCGTCATGCCGTCCGTCGGTCTGTGCGTCTGTGCGTCCATCTGTACATCGAGCTAGGGCCTAAACGGGTGGATGGATTTGCTTGAAACTTGGTACAGATGATTTTTACGTAATTCCCTAGGTCCGTTTTTTTTATTTTTTTAATATCTCCAATTTAAAGCATATCTCCCGTATAACGTTTTCGAGGTATTTCAAATTTCTCGAAAATGGCTCTAATGATTTCGTTTAAATTTGGTGTGCGCAGTACTCTTATTGATTCCAACAAAACTGCGTTTTTAGTTTTTCTCAAAAAATGCCAAGAGCGGATATATGGCGTTGCCGTTTTTCAAAAATTGACATGTTTTTTAAGTCCATATATTTCATCAAAGCATAAGTCAATTTTTTCAAAATTTACAGGCATCATAGGTTTTGAAGTGTAAAATGTAAAAAAAAATTAAAAAAAAAAGTTTTTCAAAAAATTTTTAAAAAATTGAATTTTTTTAACTTTCGATTTTTTTTTTGTTTTTATTTTTTTTTTCTTCACAAAATCTTAAATTTCCAATAGATATTTAAGATAAAGATGCTTTGAACTACAAGAGCAAGTACGTGCGACCCAGTCGTGCATTTTATTCTTTGAGCATTTATAGATACTGAACATGTAAAGTAGAAAAGAAGATACTTTATCTTTCAACATAATGGTCACAAAAATTGAATGCTGCTAAAATTGGATGAAATATGGATTTTCAAAATCTATACTGTTCAAACGTATTACCTATTACGATAATCGTTTTATTTCAACGATGCACGTAAATCTTTTCGACTGCTTCAGATATAGTCGCACAAGTATAAGGTTACGCCAACCATTGTGCCTTATTTTTTTTAGTAGATCGAACTATGGTGCAAATAGCCCCCTCAATCAATTGATAACAATATTCAATAAACTTTACTTTTATATCGACAAATGACAATTTTAAATGCATTAAGTTCAAAACTATGTTTTTTCAATAGCTTAGAGTAATTAATATAAAAATAAATCTAACCATCTTTACTATATGAAGGTGTTTTGACTTAAACTGAACAATTTTCGTAACTCTTGATTTCAAGCAGTTTGAATTAAAATGGAAATAGTTTAAAACAAAAAGATTAGAAGAATAAAAGGGTTTTATTTAAGCTGGTGATGAATATTTCTTGACTGAAAAGGTACAGTAAGTCGATTTAAGATGTTTCGCGTTTTTTTGTTGAACCTCAGTGCCATTCTAAAGTCCTACAGTTCTGTTCTATCGGCTTCTTTCTATCTCACCCCTTTGTTATGCACAAAAACAATTTCATCTTATGTTCAAAAAACACATATTCAAAACCTTAAGTAGACTTAAGATTATATCGGGTTAAGACTTTTTTTTATTATTGTGAAATCTTAAATTATTTTATGTTGACTTAAGATATTTCCGCGCGCCCAGGCAGAAACAAAAGTCATCCTTAAGTTGACATAAGATAAAATATTTTAGAAAATTCCGAAAGAGTGTGAAAAGGCAAATCATCTTATGTCAACTTAAGATTTTGGAAATTAATATAAAATACAATTTATAGAAAAGCTAAACTATCTTAAGTCATATTTTTCCTATCTTAAGTCATATTTTTCCTTATCACGGAAAAAATATTAAAAATATCTTTTTGAAATAAATTTAATAAAAAAGATCATAAAATTTGACATCTTTTATACAATTAAATCTACACTTGAAAGAATTTTTGGGAGGCAGCTTTGAAGTGTTTTTTTTTGCTCTCCTGGAAAATCATCAAAATTGACATAAGATACTTTACAGGCCGCCTCGAAGAATCTCGTTTTTTGAACATGACATGAGCGTTGTTCAAATCATGGGCATGATTCTGACGTTTCGTGTACGTGTAAGGTTTTTTGTTGAATGTATAAGTAATACGAGTCATTTTACCTCTACATTCAAAAGAAAACCTTACATGTACCTAGGGTGGTCGTTATTTTTAAAAGTTGAGCAATTTTACTGAGCACCCTATTTTTTTGTTCCTTTACATCTTAAAACACTATCCTATTTTTTTTTTTTTTTTACGACCATGTTAACACGTGCCGCTCTGACCTTAAAGTTAACGCTCTTGGGAGAGTACTTTCACAGTATGAAATTTTTTATGAATTTAATGAAAATGTTTTTTTGTTGTCCCTAAGCTAGTGTAGGTGTCATTTAAAGTGCAGTTCATTGCTTCTGGCTATAAAATATTGCAATAGCTTTTGTTTAGTTGTAATACTATAATTTAGTTAAATGAAGATGCCTCTTGAAAATTTATTTTTAGTCGGTTTTAATGAAAAAAAAATTCTTGTCTCGAAACTGTCGTCAAAACAAGGAATTGAAGATCAAAGTAAAAATAAATACATATCGCTCATTTACTTGAATACTGTCATAACTCAAAAATCACGAGTTTTGAGTTATTAATGCAGAAGTTATTTTTGAATAAAGTAATCTTTAATCCTGCAAAAAGTCATTTCTTTGAAAATTGACGGTGAAGGATCACTAGTTTTATTTAAGAAACTTACTAGTCTATTTAATAGACCCGAGCACCAGAGCAAAAATAGAACAAATTCGTTCAAGACTTTTTATTGCTGATTATGATTCCTTGGCATACAAGAATACTCCAGCCAAAAGTGCTACTAAATCCATTGGTGAATTTCTGAGAAAACGGCAACACTGGTCGGTTTTCAGTTTTTTTGATTTAACTCGAAAACCAAGCCTGACTTTGAGGTGATTCTAAGACACTTTTCATAGCAAATTAAATTTTCTGTCAAGTTAAGATGGTTAAAAAATTTTAAAAATTATTTTTGACTAAAATTCTAACCTAAAATCAAAGAAAAAAAAGTTAAAAAATTGACAATTTTATTTTTTTTTACTAAATCAAGGGGCATTTTGTGTTTGTAGCCGGGACGTCCAAACTTTTTACTAATGAAATAAAGTAGAGGTAAAATCCTTTGATAATATGCAATTTTTAATTTTTTTTGTCAAGAAACAACTTAAATGTACCTATTCAAAAATTAGCACTTTTTCTAAATTTTTGACTTTTTTAGTTAAAAGCAAGTTTTTAAAACTCGATAAAATCGTATTAATTGGTAACTTTTAGACTTTTAAAGTAAACATACTTCGAGGGATTGATTTAATATAAACTAAATATGACAAACAAAAAAATTTATTTGCATCCTTATGGCCTTTTGTGCAATTTTGTGTATGTGCATTTTTATAAATATGGGTCGAATGGATGGACGGAGAGAAATTAGCTTTGGTCTATTGCATAGAAGAACATTTAATACCAACTCTTTTACTGTTTTCAATGGCCTGAAAAACAATTCTTGTAAAATCCGCGACCAACGAAAAGTTTCTCTTGAAAAACGAAAAAAATACTCTAATGAATTTGAATCAAAATAGCTCAAGCAAATTAGTAAATCAAATTGCATTTTTCGCGGGACAAATTTTTTTCATGGAACGTGTTTAGATGAATGTCCTTATCGTAAAAGTGAATTTTTTGGGATGATAAGATATCGAGAACAGCCGCCATCTTGGAAAAGAGGTCGGTGCCGTTTTTATTTTATAACTCGATTTTTACTCATTTAAACCAAAAATGTCCGGGGATAGGCTTATTATCAATTAAATTATCTAAAAAATGATATACAAATGAATTCCGTGAGTTATTTAAATTCAATTTTATAGTCGGTCAAAGTCCGGGTTTTTCTCGCAAGGTTAAGACAATATGACATTTTTTCAAATATCTGAAGAACTTTTTATTTGTTTGAGATTTTCTTAAAGAATGAATTATAGCACTTTTAATTATCTATGAAATGAACCCTTTATTGTTTTTGTAACCATCACATTGTAGAAGCAACCAAACGTCGAAGTCATGATATACGATTTTTTAACTGAACATATTTGGGATTTCAATAGTTCAAATAAACAATCAAAAATTAAACACAATAGTCTCGAAAACATAACGGCTTACACACCTCATATCTTGAGTTAGGTATACTTATCGTAATGCTGAGATTGAGGTGTTCATGTTTAGAAAAAATGACAGGGCATCTGTTCTTATATTTAGAATTTTAAATAGTGTCACTTTAGCTAATTCACATTAATTGGAAAATTCACTTCATTTAAAGCCTCGAAAACCATTCAGAAAAGATTTCAAACTTTGAATTCAATATTTAGACGAATATAGTTAAAAAACTGTTTACTTATATTTTGGTTATACCTCCACTTCAAAAATGTGCTCGGTCTAATAGAAGAAAACTTGTTATTTTCTCACTTTTGACTAGTAGAATGTGAACTTCGACGTTAGATGGCTTATACATTATGTTGGTTACAGTTACGATAAAGGGCTCATTTTATAGATAATTAAAAGTGCTATAATTCATTCTTTAAGAAAATCTCAAACAAATAAAAAGTTCTTCAGATATTTGAAAAAATGTCATATTGTCTTAACCTTGCGAGAAAAACCCGGACTTTGACCGACTATAAAATTGAATTTAAATAACTCACGGAATTCATTTGTATATCATTTTTTAGATAATTTAATTGATAATAAGCCTATCCCCGGACATTTTTGGTTTAAATGAGTAAAAATCGAGTTATAAAATAAAAACGGCACCGACCTCTTTTCCAAGATGGCGGCTGTTCTCGATATCTTATCATCCCAAAAAATTCACTTTTACGATAAGGACATTCATCTAAACACGTTCCATGAAAAAAATTTGTCCCGCGAAAAATGCAATTTGATTTACTAATTTGCTTGAGCTATTTTGTTTCAAACTCATTAGAGTATTTTTTTCGTTTTTCAAGAGAAACTTTTCGTTGGTCGCGGATTTTACAAGAATTGTTTTTCAGGCCATTGAAAACAGTAAAAGAGTTGGTATTAAATGTTCTTCTATGCAATAGACCAAAGCTAATTTCTCTCCGTCCATCCATTCGACCCATATTTATAAAAATGCACATACACAAAATTGCACAAAAGGCCATAAGGATGCAAATAAATTTTTTTGTTTGTCATATTTAGTTTATATTAAATCAATCCCTCGAAGTATGTTTACTTTAAAAGTCTAAAAGTTACCAATTAATACGATTTTATCGAGTTTTAAAAACTTGCTTTTAACTAAAAAAGTCAAAAATTTAGAAAAAGTGCTAATTTTTGAATAGGTACATTTAAGTTGTTTCTTGACAAAAAAAATTAAAAATTGCATATTATCAAAGGATTTTACCTCTACTTTATTTCATTAGTACAAAGTTTGGACGTCCCGGCTACAAACACAAAATGCCCCTTGATTTAGTAAAAAAAAATAAAATTGTCAATTTTTTAACTTTTTTTTCTTTGATTTTAGGTTAGAATTTTAGTCAAAAATAATTTTTAAAATTTTTTAACCATCTTAACTTGACAGAAAATTTAATTTGCTATGAAAAGTGTCTTAGAATCACCTCAAAGTCAGGCTTGGTTTTCGAGTTAAATCAAAAAAACTGAAAACCGACCAGTGTTGCCGTTTTCTCAGAAATGCACCAACGGATTTAGTAGCACTTTTGGCTGGAGTATTCTTGTATGCCAAGGAATCATAATCAGCAATAAAAACTCTTGAACGAATTTGTTCCATCCAAAAGGGTCTATTCAATAGACTATACTTTTTACATAGAAAAATAGATTGATACTCGTTTTCTGAAAAACCAGTTTTTTTTGAGTTATGAAAGTGTTCAAGTAATTGAGCGATATTTAAATGAAAAAATTTGTTTTCGTAGTAGAAGAAGAGGTTGAAGTTGAAAATCAAAGCTCTGAATCTATAGTGCCAGAACCTTTTGGCTCGAAAAGAGCAGGAGTAGATATTTTTAATCCTAGGCTATCGGCAGTGCTTAATAAATGTAAAGTAAGTTACAGGAATGCCGTTCACCTCTTGACAGCCTGCATTGATCCTTCAAAATTTGTAACTAACCGCTCCTCTATACGACTCTAGAATCTATCGTCAATATATTCGTGGGCAATCAGCTTTAGTAAGTAGAACTAAATTTTTTGAATTTAATTTAAGTTTTGCCGTTATACACTGGGGCTCAAAACTTCTTCCCGATATAACTGGCCAAGCTAAAGCAGACAGACTTCCACTTGGAATTTCAGAACTTTCAGCTTGAACTTTGATTGAAGTATTGTCTACAGTGTACGATATATTAGAAAATTGGTCCTTGATTGACAAAGTTCAAGCTTATGTTTTCGACATAACTTCATCTAACACTTGGCGTTTAAACGGAGCTTGCGTTCTATTAGAAAAAAAAATTGGGCGAGACATACTCTACCTAGCTTTTAGACATCAAGTTTTCGAAATTGTTCTTCAAGTGGTATTCAACGCATCCAAATTTGACCCATTTTCTCGACCTGACATTGCTTTGTTTAAAAGGTTCAAAACACAGTGAAAAACAATTGATAAGATTGATTTTCTTACAATAAATGTGGCCAACAATTACTTAAAACTTATATTTTACTACACAAATAATTGAAAAAACACAAATTAAATTTTTTTTATTATTATTTTTTTTTTTTTTTTTCAAAAATCTTGTCCTTTGCTCCCATATATATTTGTTCTTCAAATAATTTTTATATTGTCATTATTCTGGTAGTAAATAACGTTTGAGTAGAATTAAAAGAAATAATATAAACATTATTTTTGGAAGAAAAATGAATTTAAATAGGGCAAAATGCTTAAAATTATTGAAAGAACTTCGGAAAAAAATGTGTTTGAAGTCGTTCCGATAAATCGAAAAACTGATGATTCCTATCGGTTTCTCAGGTCCGAAATAGGGGGAAACAGTCAATGGTGCAGACGTCTTAAATATTTTTTTGAAAAAAACTTGCACAGTGTAATTTGTATTCAACATTTTCGGACTGTGCGAAATTATCGCCAAAAATACCCAGGATGTAGTCTTGAAAGTCTCAAAACTCGTTACGAAGGTTAATTTAATGTTATTAATTTATGAAAATATAATCCAAAAATTTATTTATTTAAAATAATATTTGTTTTTCTAACACTATTGATGAAAATATGACTTCAATAATGAAAAATTAGACATTGCTTGGATTCTTATTTACTAACCCTTATAGAAGAGAATTCTTAAAACTTCAAACTCAAAGCGGCACGTGTTAATATTGTGCGATTTTCTTGAAATTTTTTTTGTACACATTTTAATTGCATAGGAACAATAAAATCGGGTGCTCAGTAAAAAAAAATAATACATTTTTTTTCCCATACAAATAAGGACCACGATTTTGTGTTTTTTTTTTTGTTTGTAGACCACAAAGCAAATCAAAAGCTGATAAATGACATGACAAAATTATTCTGGACTTAATTTTTAAGTCTACACAATTTCAAAAGAACAAAAAGCTTTTATGAAGACAAGTCCATCAAAAGATAAAATTAATAGTCATATCATCAAAACATAGAATTGACCCAGAATACCACATTAAGAAAAAGACAGGAACGAAATGTTATAATCTACATCACTTCACAAAGGAAGCTAATGTAGTGAAAGAAATGAAAAGTTCTTCTTCTTCTTCTTCAACGTGAATTGCATATAAACCATATATTTCCTCCCATTCATTCCTACTGAACCGGAAATAAACTTTTAAATTAAACTTCTATTGTGGTTTCCCTCTTGCATTACTCTCTTTTTATATATCTTTGTATAGGTACCTTAATATAAGGCATATAACCACTTTGTGCATGCTTCTACAAGACTATATTCCATTCCTTTTATACCTCAATATACGCATTAGAAAACGTACTTTGTATGAACACCTGTATCCTCGCTCTTTTAAATTCTTATTCCGATTTGTTCATCACGGGTATCAGCAAAGGATTGCATGGTGTAAAAGAGAGGGTTCAACAACAAAGGCTATTTAGAGTTTTCCGCAAATCTACTTACAATGGCAGCCATTACCTTCAAGCTTTCCCACACAAATGACATCGTAACCATTATCTCGTACAATCCAATTTCCGATGTCTGCTTCCTTTCTAATCGTATTGCATCGATGATGTTGATGATGATGCTGAAGAAGTGTTAGTAGTATATATGGTTGCATTGTATATAGGGTGATAGTAAGTAAGTTGATACGACGACGACACGTTACTATACTAACGGTAATATATTATGTGAACCAGTTTCCTGTGAAATATTAGCCCCTTCCGTTAAATCGTTATACGAACCATATTATTTTTCCATTCAAAGGAAAAACCAAAAAAAAACATGTGTGTATGTTTGGAGTTACCTCTTAAGAGGTAATTTTTTTTCCTTATATGAGTAAACCACAACAAAAAAAAAAGGAGCAAAAATTTAACACAACTCAAAGATGACAGTGTTTTGGTAGAAGGTAGGGCAACCGCAGAGGTGTTATATTCTCAGAATATTGGATAAGCACACTTCACAAGCTTGTCAACATTTAAAAAAAGTGACAACAATGACACAAATATTGATTAATGGCTGTCGTGATATTTTGCTTTTTTCTCTCAAACACATTCTTACACATAAAAGTGAGTTGAGAAGATTAAATATTTACGTGAATAATAGCAACTCGGTTTTTATAGCAGTGAAACCTTCCTTCTCTAGAAAACCAAAGACAGTTTCAAAGAAAAGAAAATTGATTTATAGTTGTAATGGTTGAACAAATTAATAAACACAACACTTAGCAGAGGCATTTTTGATTGATTATAGATTAGAAGAAGGTTATGAAATTTGCTGTGGTAAGTTAACATGACAGTTCTTAACGGCTTAACCAATGATTTAGATAAGTGTTAATTAATAAGAGAAGGGCTATTAAGTGAGTTTAAATTCCAAATTCGATTGACTGTCGTAAATTGGCACTTTTGGTCTGGGCGTAATTTTAACTTAGCCTAAGAAGACTTTAGAATTAAATAAAATGTACTAGATCCCGTTTACCTACATGTGACTAAATTTCAACATAGTTCTCAGAAACTAACAATAATTTTATTATTGATCATTATTTCTTATAAGCACTCGCTGGATTTTATTAGAAAATAATCCTTGTATAAAAAAAATGTACTAGATCATCGCTCAATTTTTACATGTGATTCACCAATTTCGGCTATAACTTACCATTTTCAGCTAAAAATTGGGGTTGGGGCTTATCAGTTTCAAGTTTCAGTTGGAATTTAATAGCTTCTGGTACAATTTTAGACTTTTGACTAGGATCAATTAGAGTTCCAGCTGCTTTTAAATCAATTTATTTAAAAGTTTAAGGTTAACTTATCATTCTCTTGAGTTGAAGCACCCCATAATCTAGTACTTTTAGCTACACATGCTCTTCTGCGCAAGGAGATAAATATGTTTTGTATATGATAGGCACTACCCAAGTAACAATTTCAAACCTCGGTTACAAAATAACCAAAGTTATAAAATAACTGCAAATAACCGCGGTCAAAAAGCGGCTATAAACGGGTTGTTAAAAGTCTGTGGTTAATTTTAGGTTAGAAAAAAAACCCAGTATTTTCGAAGGTTTGTTTTGGGTTAAAATTATACGTAAAATAAACTTTTTAGTCATAAATTAGTTTAAAAAATTCCATTTTTAAACTAAGGAAATATTTTGGCTATTTATTTACTTTTATTAAACCCAGGTTACATTCTTGTTATTTTTTCAACCCAATTTTTTTGGTTAAATTATAACCTCAGTTTGAAGTTGGTTTTAAAATAACCAAATTTCTTCAAAAGTTTCGGAAAAGTATTTAAATAACTCGTTTTTGACACAAAGTCATAAATAAGTTTTTAAATAACTTCTAGTTTTGTGTTTTAAGGGTTAAAAAATAACCAAATTTTGGCTCCAAGTTTGAAGTAAGTATTTTAATAACTTTTTTTTTCGCACAAAAAGTTTTTTTTTAAGTTAGAATTTAACCAAATCTGATCCCAAAGTTTTAAGTAAGTATTTTAATAACTCTTTTTTTACCCAAAAAGTTATTTATAGGTTATAAATTAACCAAATTTTATCTATAGTTTGAAACGAGTTTTTAAATTACTCACTTTAAGATGGAAGTTGTTTATTGGTTTAAAATTAACCCATTATAGAACCTAAGTTTAAGGTGAGTTTCTAATTAACTTCTTTATTTTTGTCTTTTATGGGCTAAAAAATAACCAAATTTTCATTACAAGTTTCAAGTAAGTATTTAAATAACTCCTTTTTTACACAAAAAGCTATTTATAGACTAGAAATTAACCAAATTTGACCTTAAGTTTGAAACGAGATTTTAAATTACTGACTTTTTACCATTAAAGTTGTTTATTGGTTTAAAATTAACCCATTATAAATCTTAAGTTCAAGGTGAGTTTCTAATTAACTTCTTTATTTTTGTCTTTTATGGGCTAAAAAATAACCAAATTTTCATTACAAGTTTCAAGTAAGTATTTAAATAACTCCTTTTTTACGCAAAAAGCTATTTATAGACTAGAAATTAACCAAATTTGACCTTAAGTTTGAAACGAGATTTTAAATTACTGACTTTTTACAATGAAAGTTGTTTATTGGTTTAAAATTAATCCATTATAAATCCTAAGCTTAAAGTAAGATTTTAAATAACTACTATAAGTACGTATAAGTTTTTAATCAACTCGTTATTTACCTTTTAACAACCCTGGCAATTTTTCAACTAAGTTCCAACCCAATTTCAACTAACCAACAACTCTCCACACATACACATTCACCATACTCGAGCGTCGCGCGTCGCCCATCATATTTTTGTCTCTCATTTTTCTCAGATCTCTCAGTATTCTTTTGTGGCTGGTGGTAGCAAGTTATTGTGCGAGAAAGTTTTTGTGAAAAAATATAAATTAAATAAAAAAAATATCTGTCTGTGAAAAATTATTAAGAGGTAAGTTATTTGTTTATAATTTATTTTAAATATTGTTATTTGTTTATAATTTATTTTAACCCTTTGCTTCCTAGTGGTTTCAGCATGATACCACCTATTAATTACTTTGTTAGTTTTTTTTACTACAAAATGGACTTTTCCTTTTGTACTCTCAGCTCAAAACATTCCTTATACAATGTTATTACTAGTACAATCATTATTTTTTTCATTTTAGTGTGTTGTTAGAAAATATCAAAACTTTTTTTCAAGATATTTGTATTTTTTTCCGGGAGCGAAGGGTTAAATATTAAATATTGTTTAATAAATAACTTCAGAGTATAAAAAATAACTTCTGAGTTTGAAAAATATCTTCTGAGTTTGGAAAATAACTTCTGAGTTTGAAAAATATCTTTTGAGTTTGGAAAATAACTTCTGAGTTTGAAAAATATCTTCTGAGTTTAGAAAATAACTTCTGAGTTTGAAAAATATCTTCTGAGTTTGGAAAATAACTTCTGAGTTTGAAAAATATCTTCTGAGTTTAGAAAATAACTTCTGAGTTTGAAAAATATCTTCTGAGTTTAGAAAATAACTTCTGAGTTTGAAAAATATCTTCTGAGTTTGGAAAATAACTTCTGAGTTTGAAAAATAACTTGAGAGTAGGCATACAGATAACTTAGCGCGTCTTTTCATTTGTCTTTCTCATTCCGCGTTATTATTCCAAGCTTGACTGTTGATAAAATCACTATAATAAAAATGTATTCTATCATTAAAAATAAAATTTGTAGTAGAACTACTTTTAAAAGAAAAGTTAAAAAAATAATATTAGAAATGCGTGAAAAAGAAAGAATTAAAAATCTTGAACAAGTTTTTCTTAGCAAGAGGTTATTTGAAGTGCAGCAACACCTTTCGGAAAATGAAATAAGTGCTAATTGTGAACAAGGTTTTTCTAACACGAAATTTGAAGAGTTGCAACACCTATCGAATATTATTTCTGAACATGAAAGTGACAGTGAAAATTCTGGAAACAATTGTGTCGCTGTCTCAACTAATTTTGAAGCTATTCCAGAAAATTTAAAAAAAAACTTAGTATTATGGGCTATTCAGCATAACATATCGAATATTTGCTTGCGTGATTTGCTTAACATTTTGCATAATTCTCATCCTTATTTGCCATTAGACCCTCGAACATTATTACAAACTCGCGTTTCCCTTGAGAAAATTTTTATCGAAGTTCCACCTGGTAGATACTGGCATTTCGGTTTGGTTCGCGCTCTTACTAAGGTTTTTGAAAGTGTTCAGACATGTCAAACAGTAATATTCTTGGACTTTAATATTGATGGGATTCCTGTTAGCAAAAGTTCAAAGGGCCAATTTTGGCCTATTTTGTGTTCACCAGATGGTTTTCGTGTGCCGCCGCTAGTAATAGGTGTTTACTACGGAATGGCAAAACCTTCAAGTGTTAATGAATTTCTGCGATTATTTCTTGAGGAGGCTGTTAACATTGATGATTTGAACATTGGTTCCAAAAAAATAAGTTTTAAAATCAGGAATTTCATCTGTGACGCCCCCGCTCGTTCTTATTTAAAAGGAATCAAAGGGCATAATGGTTATTTTGCTTGTGAAAGATGTAATGTAGAAGGGGATTATAATTACAAATCTCACCAAATGTGTTTTCCAAACCTATCAAAATCACTTCGCACGAATGATTCTTTCCGGGCTGGGATACACGAAGATCATCATACGCAACCATCTCCATTAGAAAAACTTCCAATAGATATTATTATGAATTTTCCTCTAGATTACATGCACTTGTTGTGCTTAGGTGTCATGAAAAAATTGTTGGTTACATGGATTAAGAATAGAACCCTTAAAACAAAATTCTCGGCAAAAAACATTGAGAGAATCTCTAAGACCTTAGTATCACTACGAAAATATGTTCCATGCGACTTCAATAGAACACCTCGTGGACTTGATGTGATAAGCTTTTGGAAGGCCACTGAATTTCGTATGTTTTTGTTGTACTTAGGTCCGGTTGTTTTGCAAAATGAAACTCATGAAGAAGTATATGCCAATTTTATGGAACTACACTGTGCTGTTTCAATATGTTTGAGTAAAAATAAACAAGTTTTTGTTGATGTCGCACAGAGTCTGTTCAAATCATTCATATATAACTTTTCTAGTATCTATGGAGCTGAAAACATAAGTTATAACGTTCACAATTTATATCATGTCGTAGATGATGTTAAATACCATGGACCTTTAGATAATATAAGTGCTTTCAAATATGAAAATCGTTTACAATATTTAAAACGTCGAATAAGATCTGGAAACAGACCCCTGGAACAAATTGCAAATAGGATTATCGAAGATTTTGAGAATGTAGATCTAATTGATGTAGATGAAAACAAAACTCCTATGCTTTATATGAAAGATAGGAATAAAATATGCAAAATTAAACACTGTGTTGGAATCTATAGAGCAATTCAGCTTCAACATTTTGTTTTGAAGTCGTCACTTGCAGATAGTTACTTCTTAACAAACTCAGAAGAAATTGTTAGAATGGAGTTTGCAACATATCGACATGGCATCCCAGTTATCTATGGTTCAAGCTTAAAACAAAAACAAAATTTTTACGAAAAACCGTTCTATTCTAAATTTTTAAGCGTTTATAAATCAAATGAAGAAGAAAATTTGCCTAATTTTTATAACATAGAAAATATTTCCTCTAAATTTTTCAAAATAACTTTACCAAACACTGAATCTGTTTTTTTTCCATTAGTACATTGTTAATCAAAATGTATTGTGTTGTGGAGACGCTCGAAGATGAAGGGAAGTTCGTGACGGCAGTTCCCAAAAATTGGGTCATCGATGGAACGAAGCTATTATGGCCAAAGTCCAAGAAAGATTCCATTTGCGGTCGGAAAAATTGCATCACAGCATCGGATGATTGGCAAAGCATAGCATGCAAATTAATATTTGATGACATCGGTAAGATACAAGTTTAACTACATCTTTTTTATTTTATTTTTATTAAGTTCACTTAGACCACTTTTCTCCAAGTAAAATTTTATTCGTATCTAAACTTAAAGCAGTTTATCCTGGGGGCCTATTTTTGACAGCTTAGTTACGTTAATTTTGATACACTTTAGGTCCCCTTTCATATACTTAAAGTAATCGCGGTTATGGCCTTTCAATATTTTTATATTTGAATAACGCTTCATAATATTCTACACAATGAGATTTATTACAGAAATTAAAGTTTTTTAGACCGGTCTTTCTTATATAAACACATTACATTGTCATCGAGTGCAATTCAGCATCAGCCAATTTGCAAAACAATATCGCAAATTTCGCGAAGAACAATGGCGCCTTAAAACACGACTAGCAGGTGTTTTTGCGAGCGGGTGCAATAGCAAAACTCACAGCAACCCTTTTTCTCTTCGTTCACGACAGCGTGCGTGAACGAAAAGGCGTCACGGCGCGGCGCCCACGACTACAATCGACATGTTGATCTTGTGTGATCGATACAAGAGCAATAAAACAATAAAACATCGACCTTTTTTCACTTCACTTCGTTGACAAAATCAATAAGTGTACTGTACAACAATAAAACAATAAAACCGCGACCTTTTTTTTACGTCGTCCAAGACAGCGCGCTTGAACAAAGCGCCACCCGCGACCGACGGTCGACTTGTTGTTCTTGTGTGTTCGATACAAGATCAATAAGTGTACAGCGATAAAACAATAAAACAGCGACCTTTTTTTCGCGAAGAACAATGGCGCCTTAAAAAAAAATTTTCGACCAGCAGGTGTTTTTGCGAGCGGGTGCAATAACAAAACTCACAGCAACCCTTTTTCGCTTCGTTCACGAGAGCGCGCGTGAACGAAAAGGCGCCACCTACAACATTTAAATATACATTTTTAAAAAGCTAGAAACTTAGTCATATTTGTAAAATTAAAATTAAGTTAATTGAATTAAGAGCTTTTGAAAGAATGGTATCTGAACTCAGATTTTTGAAAAAAAAAAATTATTGAAGAAATTTTAAGATGTCGTTTTTTAAACTTTTTCGTAATATAAAATGCATTTATTTTCAAATTTTTCTGACCACATTTATTACGATTTGAAATTATAAAAGAAAATGTCAATATGTATTACGGTTTATGAAAAAAATTAAAAAGTATTTCATTTTCGAAGAACTTTTTTTAATAGAAGTTTTGAAAAAAAATTTTACTTATTTGTTTTTTAAAGTTCAACATCTAAATATAAAGTCATTTTTTCTTCAGTCAATAGCCCTTATTGTTGAAAGTTAAATAGCAAAAATTTAAAGTTCTTATTTACCAAAGTCTTTGAGAAAATTAATTATTTCAAAGCAAAAATTCAGTTTTTATAAAAAAAACCCATTGAAATTGAAATTTTTTTCAAAAACTCTTGATTAAATTTAGTGGATTTAAATTTAGGAGATAAGAATGAGCTTCTGGCTTTTTAAAAATGTATTTTAAAATATTGTAGGTGTTGCCGTTGTTTTCAAAATATTTTTTTTGTGTTTAAAGTCAGATTATGAGAAAATTGCATTTATCTCTTAAACGATGGAAGATTGTCCCTTACTCCCTTATATTTTTTTTCCTTAAATAACCTAGAGAATCTTTTGCTATCATTTGTTTTATGAAATTTAAGAAAAAAAATGGTTGTGTTCAAAAAAAATTTAATTGTAATTTTAAAAAACAATACGGTAACATCGGCAATTTTTAATCTATAGACTTTAAAGCATTTTTAATTGCCTACGTTTGAAAAAAAATCGTCAAAATCTGAGCTGTTCGGCCGGTCTTAAGCCGCTTCACCTTTTGAACAAATATTTTCTTGTATCCCTTTCATGCCACTTATATTTACGACAAAACATGTATTTCCTTTTAAGGTTCCTGGGAGGAAGCAGTTCAGAAGGAAAAGGATGCCGAGTATTTGTCTTCTTCTGAAGAAAATACGGAAGAAGTGACCATCGACACCAATTCTTCGGAATACATGACAGATATGAACAAATTGATGTCAACTTTGATTCCTAATTCTGGTAAGTTTAAAATGTATAAACATGGGAACAAAGTTACTAATTTTGTCATACTTACTTCTCATTTTCAAGACGTTTCCTCGTTCACCCCCCCAAATGAAGATGTTACCATCACTAATGTCATTTCCGACTTATACACGTTTGAAGGTAAAAAATGTATTTTAGCACTAGTACAATTTTCAAAGTCGTTTTTAAACTCCAGCTTATCTTAGACTGGGGTTTATCCAATGTTATTTGAATAGGATAAACCCCAGTCCCTCTTAGTAACAGCTGAGATAGCATATTAGTTCTTTCACTAACCGTATTACTTTTTTTTGTATATTACTATAACTCTTATTTTTAATTGTTTATAGGCCCCAGCACCAGTACCCAATTCAAGGAACTGTCGTCCAAAATAGACGAAATTTTGGAAAGACAGCGTTCCACTGAGGTGAAGGTGCAGGCCATGCAAGGAATGCTGGAGGCATTCATGGCGAAGTCCGAAGTTTCGGTCAATTTGTTGGCGTCCAAAATTGCAAAAGAGAATGCAGAGGAAGTGGATGAGGAACTGCAACTGGATGAAATTTTCCCACTTACCTCTGTCCAACAAATTGAGGAAATCGAGGAAAAACTCCATCAAAATGCAGCATTCAAAAAAAAATTGGTAAGTACCAAAATATACGAAATATGCAATTTTCTCACAATCCGACTTCAAACACAAAAAAAATATTTATAAAACAACGGCAACACCTACAATATTTTAAAATACATTTTTACAAAGCCAGAAGCTTATCTTAAATTTAAATTCACTAAATTTAATTAAGAGTTTTTGAAAAAATGGTCCTCAAACTCAGAATTAAAAAAAAAATTTATTAAAAAAATTAAAAATGACTTTTTTCCAAACTTTTTCTAATAAATATTATCAGTTGAATTCCGAAGCAGAAAAGGTAATATATATCACACTTTTGAAAAAACAATTAAAAATAACTTCAATTTCAATTGGTTTTTTTTTTTGATAAAAACTGAATTTTTGCATCCAAATAATTAATTTTCTAAAAGACTTTGGTAAATAAGAACTTTAAATTTTTGCTATTTAACTTTCAACAGTAAGGGTTATTAAATAAATAAAAAATAATTTTATGTTTAGATGTTGAACTTTGAAAAAAAATAAGATACATTTTTTTTCAAAACTTTTATTAAAAAAAGTTCTTCGAAAATGAAATTCTTTTTAATTTTTTTCATAAACCGTAATACATATTGACATTTTCTTTTATAATTTCAAATCATAATAAATGCGGCCAAAAATATTTGAAAATAAATGCATTTTATATTACGAAAAAGTTTAAAAAACGACATCTTAAAACATATTTTTGTTTTCTTTCAGGTCCGTAAGTTGAGCTCCTATGGGGGGGCCAACGGAATGAAAACGATCCGCACTATTTGCAAGTGCATTTTTACGGATCCACTACTGGCAGAACATTCTTGGCTGGGGACTAATGCCAAAAAAAGTTTCAGCCAATACAAATTCCTGTATAAAACTATATTGGAAGCGGTCCGATCAAGGTACCCCACTTATAGTGAAGCTGAGGGTGCTTCATTTTTTAAAGGCTTTTTGAAGCAAGCCCCATTTCGAATGGGAAAACCGTCCACGTAAGTTAAAAAATAAAATTATAATCAACATTTAAGTTAACATTTTTCTCATTACAGAAATACCAGTTCCAACACCAGCTCCTCTGCCTCTGACGGGCAATCCACAACATAATTAAGTTAAGCTATTTTTTATTTTTAGTTTTAGTTTTACTTTTACTTTAAGTTTTAGTTTTAGTTTTACTTCATTAAATAATGTTTCACTAAACTTAAATTTCAGCGTTCTTATTTCAAATATTAAATTTTCAGCTGGGAAGAATCTTATGGTTTGCAGCATGTTGGTAAGCAAACATTTTATAGGTTTTTTAAAATCTGTAAATAACCGGTTATAAAAAAGCTGTGAAGTAACGTTTATTACAGGTTTTATAAGAACCTGTACGAAGTTATTTACAGGTTTTATAGAAACCTATAGGTAAGCGGTTATAAAAAAAACCGTCAAATAACGTTTGTTATAGGTTTTATAAAAACCTGTACAACGTTTATTACAGGTTTTAAAAAAACTGGAAGAAAACGGTTATAAAAAAAACCGTTAAATAACGTTTATTACAGGTTTTATAGAAACCTATAGGTAAGCGGTTATAAAAAAAACCGTCAAATAACGTTTGTTATAGGTTTTATAAAAACCTGTACAACGTTTATTACAGGTTTTAAAAAAAAACGGGAAGAAAACGGTTATAAAAAAACCGTCAAATAACGTTTATTAGAGGTTTTATAAAAACCTATAGGTAAGAGGTTATAAAAAAAACCGTAAATTAACGTTTAATACAGGTTTTAAAAGAACTTGTTATATTACAGGTTTCAAAAAAACCTGTAATAACGTTAATTACAGGTTTTATAATAACCGTAGTAAAACGGTTATAAAAAAAACCGTCAAACAACTCAGTACAGGTTTTTTTTAAACTGTATAGTAAACGGTTATAAAATAGCCGTAAATGGTTTATTTCAAGTTTTTCTTTGACTAAAAATAAACAGTTATTTAATAACCGTGAAAATTAGGTTTTTAAAAACCCAGTATTTGTAGAAAAAAGTGGGTTTTTTAAAAACCCGATTTAGACGAAGTTAAAAAATAACTGACCATTTTCGGTTGTGGAGACGTTTCTGGAACGTCTTAAATACGTTTATTTAACGAGTTTAGTAACTTATCCGTTAAATAACCAGAGTAAATATCCGGTTTATTTTCCGCTTTCTAACCACAAAATGTTATTTGGGTAGGAAAGTACTCGTATGAACCTACTAATATGTTGTTATTCATATTAAAAAATGCCGCTAACCTGTGTCTAAAACGTGGAAAAGTTATCTACCTACTACCGTTTTTTTGTTAATTTTTTTTTTTGAAACTGAATGCCCTTTCGTAAGCTTTTTTTATTCTACAATGGAAAATCATCTTTTACATTTTTTTAAGGCAAGTTTATTCTGAAATGTTTCGAAATTTCTAAAAGTTTCGACCAATAATGGCAATTGTCGGATACTATACTAATTCATTGATGGAGAGGGTAGACAACTCAGAAGAAGATGATGAGTAGATCTAGTACCTACTATAATCAACACATGAAATGTTCGAGTATATAGGTTATAATTAGCCCTGTTCCATTGGAGGTGGTAGTTTACTCATGAGTAGATCTAGTACTACAAATAACACACGATCTTCTACTCGAGGAGATACGAAAGTGTAGTTGTTGTAGTAGATTTCTACTCACGAGTAAATAACCGCCTACGATGGAACAGGGCTATTAAACGTTCATCTAGAATCTAGTACATTTTATTTTCTGGATCAGACAACTTGACAAGTTCTATTTATATTCAAAATAATTTTATTTAAGAGAAAAATAAACGAGAAGCTAAGTTACCCCCTCCCTTTTCATATGCGTGAAAATTCTTAAATCAAATCACGACATTTTTCTATGAAATTCAAAAAGTCTAAAAATAAAATTGCAATGACTCTACAGTCTACTACACTGTACCATCATTATAATCACATCGAATATTTTTTTCACGAAAAAAAAATTCCTTACAATAAAATTATGCTACATTAATTTTGAAAATGCAAATTCACAATCTTATAGTTTCCAGATGATCAGCGAAAAATGTGCTTTCTCATAATAATTTCAATCTATTCCGGATGTCAATCTTTCTTCTTCCAACCAACCAAACCATCACAGCCAACATAACACTCAGCTATGCTATACAAATTCTTAACAACAGGTTTCTCTTAGCTTTTATTCAGCCAAGACCTTTTTCTTTATTTTCATTTTAACTTGATGTCTATAAGGCAAGTGTATTGTTTAGAAATTTTATTTAAAACTAATATAACAAGTTTAAATTTATTTGGCATCACTAGGATTAGGCGTGTTCCACTGAAGATGGTAGACTACTCATGGGTAGATGATCTAGTACATTTACTACTAGATCTACACATGCTTTTTTTAAGTAGTAGAGCAGTTAGATCATGAGTAGATCGTAGATGAGTAGGTGGTAAGTAGATCTAGTACTAAAATAAATACGTTATCTTCTAGAGTTGATACTACATATGTAGTTGGCAGTACTAGATTTCTACTAATGAGTAGACTTACACCTCCAAAAAACTCAACCAATGAATAAAATTTATTTTAAAATTGATGATAACAGTGCCATCTAGCAGTGGGTAACAAAAACCAATTATGTAACGAATTTTGAACAAAGAAAGAAAGAAATATCAAGAACAACTACGTACAACCCATTCGTGCGTTTAAAATTTTGTTCGTTTTATTTTCCCTGATTGCTGAAATTGCTTTCGATAAAGTTATTCGTGCGCGACACCCATTTACCATACTCCTTGTCGTTTTGAATGAACAAAAAAAAAAAAAAACGAACGAAAGAACTTGAATACATGTTGTGTGTGAGAAAAGTTCGATGGAAGCATGGAAGGAACAAAATTGAAAGCAAAAGGATTACCTCTTGAACCCTGACGAACTCGGTTTTTTTTCTGTATTTTTTTTCTGAATACGAGTAGATGAAATCAATTTTTGTAAATTATGTTTGTGTTGAAAGAAAAACGCTTTTGACATCCAGATACAAACGTCAAAATAATATTTTACAAAAAAAAAAAAAAAATACAATATGACGTATGCAAATATAATGTAAATCCATGTTAACACATCGAGTGAAAATTAAAGAAATGTAAAGCAATCATTTTATTTACGTTGAGGAATGCGTAAACGTGAAATTAAAAAAAAAAGAAATAATTTATTTCACAAATTTTTACATGCCACATTAGCTGTGTTCCGTTGGAGGTGAGGTTATAGATGATTAGTAAATCTAGTACAATCTGCAATAAACACACATGATCTTCTGCTCTAATAAATAGGAATAGTTGTTGTACTAGATTCCTACTTATGAATAGTCTCTTACCTCCAAAAAAATGCGGGAGTTTTCAGGATTTCACGAATTGGAGACAGTAAACTTGATTCTAGTACAATATCAAAAATAGTAGAAAAACAAAATTGGTTCTATAAAGATTTACAAAAGTTACCATCTGTAAAGCGTTTTAGAAGCATAAATATTAGTACGATTTGATTTTTCAGGTCTACTATTTTTGATATTGTACTAGAATCAAGTTTATGCGCACTTTTGGACCATGCCTATAGAGGCACGTTTTGCTGTGTTTAAGATCTGAGACTAAGGTTTTGATTGACAGATTTTCCAGGATGTTAGTAAAAAAATCAAGTCAAAGAGGCGTTGTTTAAAAACTTAAGTATGATTGTAGTAGATGAAACGTAATGGTTTTCTCATTTTTTTGATGGATTTTTTCTTTGTAAAATAATGGCTATCCAAGTTAAATACCTTCCAATATCAAAATATAGATACACAGTTAATTTTATCCTTGAATCCATAAATCTCTACTTTTTTGTTCATTTGATCAAGATACTATCCAATGAGTTAATTTATATACCAACCTTTGCCCCCCGTAAAAGTACTAAAAGACTTAAACATAAATATCGTGTAAAAGAAGAAGGATATTATCGTTTGTGGTTTTTCGTGAAGGCAGTTTGGCTCTTAAATTACCAAACTTTTCTTATTTGATTATCCTCTCTAGACATCTTTGAAGGGTGTTTCCCGAAGGATTTCCATGAATCAACATTTCTATTTTTTACGCCAAATACCAAAAATAAGATAAAAAAAGAAAAAATGGGGAATGTAAAAAAGGTAACATCTTAAGGAACCCAATTTTAACAACCTTAGTCCCGTTTATTTGAATAATTCTATATGCTTATATCCAAATAGATTTTCACCTTGATTGAGACTGAGGCTGGGGCCTAAAGTTGTTGTTTTGGGCGGTGGAATTCATTGGGGAATTGAGATCCATTATTTTGCTGTCCTTTTTTTTTTTTTTTTGTTTATGTGGAATAAATTGTTTCGTAAAAGAAAAAAACACAGAGGAGCACTGGACTTCTTAAAAAGTATTTCAACTTAAAATGTTTCCTTAGAATAGCGAGGAATAGGTATAGTCATCAGATATGGAGCTTTTTATATAGGATGGAAATAAGTTAAGTAAATAAGAGACTTGAAAACATTTTTGTTTTGTACATTTTGTAGAGGAAGGGTAATGAGAAAAGTTGTAAGGTGCTTTTCTCTGTGTTAAGTGGTTGAGTTTTGCTTTATTGTGAAACTAAATTTTCGTCGTTGTCTATGTTGTCATTCGCTTAAAAGAAAAATTAAGCAACCACACTTGATTACGTGACCAAATTATTTAATGTTGTTTTTTTCTTTCATGGGTTCGTAAAGAAATGGAATGCAAAAAACAGTTAGACTGACAGTTCTTCTTAAATGTTAAAATTTTGGAAGATTCCATCTAGGAGGAATACAAAAAACTGTCCTAGTTTTGAGTGTGTGTTCATGTAAAACATATTTTTTCAACATGAATTTTAACAAAACTTTTAAATGCAGTCTACTTGCAATAATAATGCAGTTATGCTATATTTTCATTAGTTCTCACTCCAGCACAAGCTTTTTAGTACCATTTGGTACACATTTTGCACTTAATCCAACAATATTTTGGATTGGATCTAGAAAACAGTTGCAGCAAGAAGGCACAAATACAGTCTGCAAGGTTCTCTTCCTCAGAACCATCACTCAAAGTGTTATTTGGCACCTGTCGCTTAGATTTTGGGAAGATTTAACGGTGACCTTCTTTTTTCACTTTTTTTAAGCTAACAGAGCTTCCAATTTCGCCCATGCGTGGTCGTTCCCCAGTCATATCATATCTGATGTTCTGGATAATTTTTTTTTTAATTTATCTTTATGACTCCTTCTTTCGCAGAAAACACTTTTGAATATTCACTTTCTATTATAAAAAAAAAAGAAAAGTTAAAACTTTTAATTTTTTCAGTCTTAAAAATACAACTGACTTTTCACATGAACGATAACAATTTGATGAAAATTCATAAAATTTACTGTAACTCTTCGGCGTCTGAAATAGCTAAAACTTACAGACCTGGTCGATCATACCAAAAGGCACCTATTTTATATTGCATGTGTTGCTAATATTACTTTTTTTTCAAAACCGTCTTGCCCCCATAGGCGGTCTTGCCCCCGCTTCCCCTAATGTTTAAGCGTTTTTTCCAGCAAGTACAAGGGTCTCAGCTTTGTCATATTTTAAAGAGAGTCTGAAATTTTTTTTCGTGTCTATATTTAAGAAACAATTTGGCATTTGAATAAATTTCTTTTTGAAAAGAAACTTTGTCCGGAAACTCCACTATGTTAATCGTAACTAAAAAGGTTTGCACATACACCCCAGTCATCGTGTAAGTTTAAAAATTTTTACTGTTCTTTGACATTTGAACAGTCACAGAACTATTAAAAAAAATGTATATCCTTGGACATTTTATACCATACTCGTGTTTTTGAAAACTTCTTATTCGAAATATAATTAAGCAAATGAAAAAAATGTATTTACTTCATAAATTCAGTCATTGTAAAGGCATTACTGCATATTTAAGCAATGGAAATGTTGTTATAAAATTTGGATGCCAGATATAACAACATTATTGTCCCTATCAATATACAAATTTAATTTGAACTCAGTTTCTTTCAGAAAAATACATGTTCTAACCACAAAATTTTCTTAAAATTTCGAAAAATCTTCTCAATAAATCTATTACGTAAAAAATGTTTTATTTTTGTAAACCAACTTCTACAAAGAATTAATTTTTCTTCCGAAAATTCAGGTTTCTTCCAAAATAACACTTTTTTTAAAGTTCATTTTTTTTACCAAAATTTAATTTAAAAAAAATTTTTTTTTCTTCGAAAATTTTGTTTTCGTTCACAAAATTTCATTTTCCTTCAAAAATTTCACTTTTCTTCCAAATTTCATTTTTTCATTTTTTTCAATCGGTTCAATTTTTCTAAATCAAAACCGTTGGAACGATTTTTAAGAAAAAAACACTTTTTTTCGTTTTAGTCATATGGCATTTATACCGTTAATTTCGATACTAAAATAAAAATTTTCAATTTCCCTACTTGTTTGGCTATAGCTTCAGATAGAACAAGGTAGACAGACAGAATTGAGAAACACACTATTTTGGCATTCTCCATCATATAGTAGGGGAGCCCGAGATGCTAAATTTGCAGTTACTCGAGCGCCATGGGGACCTATTGGATTGCGAAGATTAGGTTCTAAAACGAAAAAAAGTATATGGAAGTTTTCCATTTAAGTGGGGATAAGAGCTTATAAACACGTTAACGAAATGTAAAAAAAAACTGTCGCATTGAAATACTCGAGCGCGTCAGATATTAATAGGGTATACTCGCATTGGCTTTGTGATAACCGATATATATTAATCTGACGATAAGACAGTGGTGGGTGGCTACAAAAAGCGGTAGAAAAAATAAAAAAAAAAAAGTTATTCGAGCGTGTCAGATTTTGAGAGGGTACGTTCAGTAAACTCCAAATAGTGTTCAATTTGAATAACTGACGATTTGGACGTGGCCTACACTTATAAATTATTTTTGAAAATGTAAAAAAAAATTGTTAACTTAAGTTACTCGAGCGCGTCAGATTTTTCTACTGTAGGTTCAGCTCGATGTCAGAGTCACCCTAAATGATAATCTGACAATTATGTTAAGGTGTATTGCTAATCTGACAATTTGAAAAAAAAAATTAGACAGTTTTTGAATATAAAACAATATTTTCGTTTCTTCTGGTTATTACCTACTGGATGTTACACAAAATTTATATTATATACATATTATATACAAAGGTAAATCAATAATTTAATATTGATAATAACTGGATTCGTTTTCCAGGTTGTTTTTCAACTTTGTCGTCATCTCGTGTTTCTGTAAGCAAAAATGGTTATGATACTTACTTGATAATCTTTCCTTCGAATGATAAATTATTATTAAAAAGTAAACGTAATTAAAGTCATAAGTTTTGCTCGTCTGGTTAACGAAAGAAAAAAATACCCCGAATCTAAGAACATTACGTAATGACCAGACGATCGGAGCTTCTATATTTATTAAAGATGGGGCTTTTGCTATAAATTTAAGAATGTCACGTTATTCCTCGATACACAAATTTGAGTGTTGGACCGGTTTGGAAATTTTCCGATAGTGAATTCCATATAAAACGTCTTTTGGGGCTTATTCCCTTTGGCACGTTATTTTTTATCAACTTTAATGAATTCTGTATGATTTTTTTATGTCAATCTGTATCCACATAATAAGTGTAGGTAAATTAGATAAAAAAATTAAGATATTTCGACAAAAACCTTAAAAACTCGGCATTATGAACCAAAAAATTGTATTTTTTTTTTTTACTGTACCTTCATGCTTTACCGATAATTTTGGCTATATTGCCCCATGAAAACCGTCAGATTATATGTTTTTCGTGTTCCTGATAAAATTCCCTTCAGAATAAAAAAAAAATTAATCGCGCTCGAGTATTTCGAGGTGACGTTTTTTTTTTACAACTTCGTGCCTCCGCTATTTTCTTATGCCTCACTCAAATTGTCAGATTATTGAAATATACACTTTTCTGGACGTACTTAACCTACCATTTCTTAATCTGACGCGCTCGAGTATTTCCGAGGATCGATTTTTTTTTACTAATCTGACGGGCTGCCCACAACACAGACCACTGTATCAAGCTTTTACATTTGGTAGGAGTACATTACTAAGTACAAGCTTTCTCCCCATATGATTTTCTGACGCGCTCGAGTAACGCACGAAATCCCTTCCTGGGCTCCCCTACTAATATAGATCCTATATTACAAGCAATAAAAAAAATGTTCCACATATGCCTCGGTGACCGTGCGGTTGCCAATTTGGATTGACTGTTCCTCATGAAATGGAAAAAAATAATGGGGCACATTAAATCGGTAAATAAATATAAAACTTGAATTTTTCAACATCATGGCAACTATGGTCTCAACTCAAATCAATCGATATCTTGCAAATATGATTTCAGAATGCATATAAAATTCTCAGGAATTTTCATATTGATAAGTAAAATTTTAAGGATCAGACTAATTGCATTATATGGTTAGAAGTAAATCCTTTTTGAAACAAATTTTTTAACAAATTCTTAGAAAAAAACAAAGATAATAGGAGTATTTTACCTTATTTTACTATACCATTTCCACTCGTGTTTTCATTTAAAAAAGCATGACATGAAAAGTTGCTACTCAACTATTTTAACAGTAGAAAAATTTGCATTTTGAAGACCTTTTCATTTTAAAAATTCAACAATATTTCTATTTCATTGAAATAAAATTTGCCTGAATTTCAGACTTTTGATAAATTAAATTATCGACCAAACTCGATTTGGAAATCATTCCCTTTTTAAAATTCACGTTTCCAATTTTATTTTATTTATGTTCATCATGAGTATTATCGATTTGAATTTCATTCTAACAAGGCCTAATAAATAATTTGAAAATTTCCTTTAATGTTTATCATTCAATCATCAGTTTTCTCATGCATGAACATTTATTATATCCCTTTTCTTCCATCAGTATCAACAAAACAAAAAATAAAATAATAAAAAAAAGGTTTCTATTAATGACATTTTCCTTCATCTCGATTAAGAACGAGAACTTCAAAGTTTCTCGAAATCAAGTCAATCCCTTATCAACATGGTGTTTTGTTCAACAAATTTTCTTATACCTACCCTCAATGAAAATGTATATTATATACATGTGTTAAAATCTCAAAAAGGATTTGTACAAGCGCAACAAAGTGTGAATTTCTAAATAAATATCTCTAACTTTAAGATTGGTTTTGTGTGTTTGTAAACAATATAAAATTATTTAAGATATTCATCAAAATCATTCAAATTCAAATATTTATGTATTAGTCGATCTACATGTATATCATATCTCTGATGAGAGAAATGTTGTTTGTTTTTGTTTTAAGCATTGACATAATTTCAAGTCAATTTAATTTTGGGCACGTGTTCAAAATACAATCGTTTCGGGTCGGTTTTGCAAGATAATAATTTTGGCCTTGTGCGGAATTGTTCTGTGTTCTATAAGGTTTCATCTTTATAAAGAGAATAATAAATTGGAAATAATTAAATTCGCATTTCATTTAAGCCACAACAATTTATTAGCTTTTATCTTAACTTAGGTCCAATTTATTCACACTCCATTAAATTTAAAGTCACCATTAAAAAAGGGAAATTTTAAAATTTGTATGCGATTTGACAGTTTTATAATTTTTAATGGAGCCTTTAAAAATAATGGAGAGTGAATAAATTGGGCCTTAGTGCCACTGTTAAAAAGGAAGAAGCATCTCAATTTCGTTGTTCAACAAGTTCAAGTAGTTTAGGTTTCTGAATTTTCACCAGGTTTGGGAGAAAATGAATTATCTCCTTTCAAGAATTTGGGAAGTAGGTACCTGTACCTAGTCTTTGATAAAGAACATTGTGTGTCTTAAGTCAAAAAACGTAAACAAGAAATGGAACTTTCATTCAAAGATAATATTGAAATAAATTCGAATTTCTTAAGTAGAAATTGGAAATGATCATACAAAATAAACTGAATATTTTATTTGGACAAATTTTCTTTTAAATCTTAAAATTTTTTCTTGGAAGAAAATGTTACGTGACCCAGGAAAAATTCATACAATACATATTAGTTAGATCCAGTATAGATTCGAAGAAGAGGGTTAGTTTCCCAGATTAGATAAATATTAAATTTCAGTATTGTAAATATTGCTGTAGTTTTTAGTTGCGATAGTAGTACATATACATAGTTCAATAAATATAGTATGACTATAGGGCAAGTTAATGATTAACACAAAAAAAAAAATTAACTCGAGATAACAATGAGACATAACGTTACGATATTAGAGAGTGTGAATAAGTGGGTCTTACAATTCTACCAGTCTGTCAGTCTTTATCTATCTTGAATTAAGTGAATCTACAACCGTGTTTTGTTGTTAACTAAATACAGCTCAGTAAACATCTTTTACTATAAATAACATCAAAGGATTTCTTTTATTTGTTGTTCAATAGTAAAAATGTATACGAAAAAAAAAACAATGTAAACCACAACAAAATTAATAATAACTAAAAAACAATAACCAAAATGAAAAAAAAAACTTTCACAAAATTGCCTCTTACGATTTTGATTAGATTTTTTGGATGTAATGTGCAAATAAAGCTGTATTTTTAAAGTAAATAAAAATTGTTTGAACCGTTATTATACACCGAAAAAAAAAATTTGATAATAATATTAATATTTTTTAGTGACAAGATTCGTCTAACAATTAAAATATCAATTTTGATATGATTATCATATCATTTTGACATTTTTTAATTTTAGGTGGATAATGAAAATTCCACTTTGACAATTTAATTATCAATGTTGACTAGATTTTACGTTTTAGTTTATTATAATGATATTTCTTTTTTATTATTTTTATTATTTTTTTTTTTCAAAACATTTACTGAAAGTGAATATTCTTGTGAATAATTGTGATATAATTGTTTTGTTATTTTCTCCCAAACTATGTGAAGTAAAATCTTATTGCCGATCAAATTTTCTCAGTAAATCATACATTTTACTTCGAAAAAAAAAAAAAAAAATACAAAGCGGCTTTAAACTAGTACACATTAAGAGTTTTTATTTAGTATTTTTCAATAATTTGGAATGAGAAATTGATAATAAAATATCAAAAAAAAAAAAAAAAATTGTTTTAATATTTTAACTATCATAAAACACATTTTATAGAGTATTTTATGCTGATATCTAATAAATGTTAATTGGATATTAAAAAATTGTTAAATTGATAGGTATTGGTTTTTTTTTCGGTGTACCGGTACAGTTTTTTTCATTTATGACTTGATCGTAAACGGTTGAAAATACATTTTAGCAACCATAAAATTAAAGATAAATATATTTTTCGAAACAAACATATGTACAGTGGTGGCAAAATAATTAGAAACAATCTCCTTTGTTTACAAAATGTTATTTTTTTCTCACTATAAATACAAAATATTTAACAAATTTTTAGCAAACACAAGTGATGATATAATTCTTGTAAAATTTTAAGAAAAAAATTTTAGAATTTATCCAACAAAAGAAAAATATTGCAAAAAATCTAAAATATAGTCCAATTTGTGGAAATATAATTAGAAACACTGAGGAAAAATTACTAAGAAATATCCTGTTTTTGATTTGTAGCATTTACATTTGCCAAACTTGGTCAATTAATTAAACGTACAATTAATAAAAAGGACTATCACCAACTAATTTCTATTAGTTGGTTAATGTGGTTGCAGTCCTCGAAAAATGCCAAAAATAATAGAACGTCCTTAACAATATTCCTCACACACTAACCCCTTATATTTTAGAAAAAGAAGGTGCAATAAAGAGGAGATCCTTAGTAAAACATCAAGCTCTTCAAATACCTCTGTTAAAAAATATTTCTAATATTTTTTATTCATATTAAGAACATACAAACATTTTGAAAAGAAAGAGCGTGTTTCTAATTATTTTTCCACCACTGTATGTATTTAGATTTTTTTTGTTCAAAAATCGATTTTTTGAAAACGAGTTTATGAAATGTATTAAAATTTTGTTTTTATGTGTCTTAGTGAGGCGGCTTAGCATCTAAATCGTGCACTTTGTGATAAAAGCATGAAATTTATATCATGGGTATTACTCAATATTAGAGTTATTTTGAGATATTGGGCCACTTTGTATTCCATCCAGGAGCGTAGATACAAGAGATTTTCTGTGTTGCACCCGCATTGTTGCATATCATAGTATAGCTGATGAAACCTTTTTATTAATATAATACATGATTTCGAGGTAATTTTTAACGCCAGATCGAATAAAACAAATAGCAATATGCCTGGACCGTCATGTAAAAAGTTATTGCACTTTTTATAAATTGTCTTTTACTCAAACAGCAAGATTCCGAATATTACCAAGTACTCCTTGAAAAAAAGTGGTAGGTTGATAAAATTTAGTGTGGACTTTTCTAATACCATAGAAAAAAATAATAAAATATGTCCATCAAAAAATTTCAGGTCAAAGGGTGTTTTTTTTTTTAGCGAGAAAGAACACTTTTGAAATGGTACCATTGCAGCACATGGAAAATTTTTGCATTTTTTTGAACCGCATATATATTGTATACATCGTATGAGAATCAAAAATAATCAAAAAATGAATTATATTTACCATGGAATGTTGAATTTTCATGCAAAACTTAAATAGCTTGCTTTTATTTTTTATTGAATTTTCATACAAATTAATGTTTTGAAGGAGGTGCAAAAGTAAAAGTATGAAAAATAATTGTGCAGTTTGTGACAAAGGGATCAAATTAATAGGATTGTTAGTACAATATATAACCCTCATTTAAAGATATTGGGCCACTTAATATTTTACCTTTAAAGATGTTTATAACGATGCACAGAAAGCAATTGAAATGAAGTTTTGTTAAATTTGTGATTATTAGATGGCTCATGTACATCCTCATAGGTGAAATATTAAAAGGGCCAATATCTTAAAATGAGGGTTACATATTGTACTAACAATCCTACTAATTTGATCCTTTTATCACAAACTGCACAATTATTTTTCATACTTTTACTTTTGCACCTCACTCCTTCAAAATATTAATTTGTATGAAAATTTAATAAAAAATAAAAGCAAGCTATTTAAGTTTTGCATGAAAATTCAACATTCCATGGTAAATATAATTCATTTTTTGATTATTTTTGATTCTCATACGATGTATACAATATATATGCGGTTCAAAAAAATGCAAAAATTTTCCATGTGCTGCAATGGTACCATTTCAAGAGTGTTCTTTCTCGCTAAAAAAACACCCTTTCACCTGAAATTTTTTGATGAACATATTTTATTATTTTTTTCTATGGTATATGAAACGTCCACACGAAATTTTATCAACCTACCACTTTTTTTCAAGGAGTACTTGATAATATTTTGACTCTTGCTCTTTGAGTAAAAGACAATTCATAAAGAGTCCAATAACTTTTTACATGATGGTCGAGACATTTTGGAATTGATTTTATTCGATCGGGCGTTAGAAAATACCTCGAAATCATGTATCATATTAATACAATATTTCATTGCCTATACTACGATATGCAACAAATCGAGTGCAACACAGAAAAAGTCTTGTATCTACCCTTCCGAATGGAATACAAGGTGGCCCAATATCTCAAAATAACTCTTAAATTGAGTACTACCAACGATGTTAATTTCATGCTTTTATCACAAAGTGCACGATTGAACTCTTTTTTAATGCTAAGCCGCCTCACTATCTCTTTTGTCTTCGTCTTTTTGATGGCATACACACAGTGCCGGTTTAAGCACTACCGGCGCCCCTGGGCAAGATTGCAAGTGGCGCCTCTAAAAAAAAATTCATCTAAAAACAATTTTTTAAAATCACGAAAAAAAGCAATAGCAGATTATGTCTTACCTCTCATATACTTGTTAATGCATTTATTAAAAATGTGCAGTGTATTAACTTAAAAAGGTTAACTTAAAAAAAAAAATTAATTATTCATGTCATTTAGGCTCAATTGACAAGACTACCTTTATCTCTGACTTTTTTGTTTAAACACATTTAAAGATTAGGTACAGCTGGTTTTATTTGAACAATATTTTTTCAAAAACTTTTTCAACTAGGTACATTAATGTCGTTTTCGATTGGAATCACTCAATGATTCACTCATTCTGAAATCCAATAAAAAACTTTGAATCGCTTCCACCCAATTCTAAAATTTAATATCTGTATTGGTGAAAAATCAAATATTTTGTTTTTGTTTTTTCACTAGGAGAATAAAAAACTTGCAGCACGCTTTTTAATGATTCCAGGCGCTTCCGGACGGCCAATCGAAAACAACATACCTTTATAAGTATAAGGTTTGTTCGTTGTGAGCTCTAGGGCACTCTGGGTCGCTCCGAATTCGTTGTCAAGCGTTTTTTGTAGCTCCTTTTTCAACCAGAGTTATTTCCTCTGTGTTCGATGTTCGCTGATGAAACTAAAGCTCTGAGGTGTTCGATGTAAAATGAAAACCCGAGAAACTCAGATTTTTTTCACAGTTAATTGAAATGACTTAGAGTGCCCTGGAGGGGGGAACAACGAACAGACCTATTTTTTTATTCTCACACACAAACGTAGTTTTTATGAGAAATGGAGAAGCTGTCAATTTTTGGCATTTCTGGATTTTGGGTTTTCGGGATTTTGGGATTGTGGGTTTTCGGGATTTTGTGTTTTGGGTTTTCGGAATTTAGGGTTTTCTGGATTTTGGGTTTTCTGGATTTTGGGCTTTCTGGATTTTTAATTTCGGGATTCTGTCCGTCTCCCTTCTCTTTCCTTATTCATTATTATAGGGGCACCTTTGCAAAAATTAAATTGGTAGGAGGAATATTAGGATTTCTTTAGTCTTTCAAAAGAAATTGGGGCGCCTTGTTCTTCAAAGATGAACGAAGATTTTGGACACCATTGTCCTTCCGGAAGCCAAATAAATTAACCCAAAATTGGGGGCGCCTTCATTCTTCAAAAAGTTTAGGACAAACAATACGAGCGCCGTTGAAAATGTAAAATAGAAAAAAATTGGGGCGCCTTTGTGAATGTAAAAAAAATAAAACATCGATTGGAAAGACTTCGTTATTTATAAAACTTTTGTAAAAGTTCGGGGCGCCTGCGGCGCCCCTTAATTCTTGCGCCCCTGGGCGACGGCCCAGGCTGCCCCCCCCCTAAAACCGGCTCTGCATACACATTTTATTTTGAAAAATGTTGGAGAATTTTTATATACAAAAAATTATTTTTTTTTTCAAAAAAAGCTTTATTAATTGATTTGTATTTTTTTTAAACTCTTTGTTATGCATGAAATCAAATGGTACTACGATGCTTTCACAATATATAATGCTAAATTTATGGTTTTCTAAATTATTTTTTAAAGAATTTCACATAAAAAGTCTCTGCATTCTATGTAAGCTAAAGCTACTGTTACTATTCTGTTCTAATTTCTAAATATTTAATTTTTCGGTTTTAAAAGTTAGTTTTTGTATTTTTCAACTTTAACATCAGCCAGTATCCTTTTTGGTAGTCACAATGAAATGCTGAAAAATTTAATCTAAATTACTATATACATCTTTTCTTTACTGGTTTCTAGGTCTGCCAATTCAATGTAATCCATAAAAATCCATCAGTCACTGCAATCGATCTGTCTTCCAGTTCACTTTTCATAAATGATAAAAATTGTTTTTTTTTGTTTTTACTGATAAGGTAGTAAACTTAATATTGAAATGCATATTTGATCTAAATTCAACAATATTTTTGTTTTGTTTTTTTTATTTTATTATAAATTTATAGAAAGAATTATATACATATGTCAATTAAATAATGTTAAACGTGAAATCACTTTAAACATTACAAAAAGAATGTTATTAAAAATTATATGTATTAACATACTTTCTGAGAAATTTAATTTTCATGATTGAAATTTTACAAAACACCAAAATACCCACCACGATAAGGCCTATCCATAAACATGTTTGTTTTTAATTACAAAAATGTTAAAAGTTTTCAGTTAAAGGGGGAGAATAAATTTGACCTTCTATTTGTTTATAATTGAAAGCTTATGCAAATAATACCATTTGAACCTTTGATTTTTGAATTTATATTGACATAAACTCATATGTGAATCAAAATTTTAATATGTGCTGATGCCTCATGAAGATATTGTCCTAACCTAATTTAAATAAACAAAAAAATGGGTAGCCATATTTATATTTAAAGGTTATCTCTTTTTTTTTTTATAGAATTACCTTCAAATCATTGCAAATAAATCTTGTTTATGTAGCTGTATAGCTATATATTTGGTACAACATTTTCTAAATGCAACAACTTTTTACCTACGTACATATTCCATATCCCTTGAAAAAAGGATATATAAAAGAGGAAAACCTCAGGTTTAACGTGCTCGCTACCATTACACATGTTTTAAGCCTTTGGATAAATAAAGTGGACGTTTATGTTGTACGAACTTGATCTGGAATAATACTTTGAAATTGGTAAAAGGTTCGCTTGGAACGTGTCCTCTTTTTGACGTGATAACGTCTTACCTGAAATTTTTCGCGGTGCGGCAAAAATTTCAATTCAAAGTTAAAAATAAACTATTAGAGATACAAAAATCTTCTTAGCTTATATGAAAGATAATAACTTAAAGTTGAAAACAAATCGTCATTTAATAGGGGTTAAACAAAGAAGTGGTTATTTTCTAAATGTATTTTCTATAAAGTTGAATTATTTTTATTTCAAAATCAAGTTATAAACAGTTTTTAAAAACTAAAACATGAAGAAGACCTTTGACATAGTAGTGATTATAAGTAGGACATTTTTTTTACAATTTGAATAATGACATTCAAAAGATAACATAAAAAAAGATTAGGGGTCTATTACGGATTTTTTTCTAAGTCTCTGCTTTTCGAAATAGTACAGGTAAAATAGGCATTTAAAAGAAAAAAAAATTGTTCCACTCATGAAACTTGGCAAAAAGTTTGCTTTTGGGATAAGAACCAAGTACAAAAAAAGTCTATAAAAAAAAGTTGGGTGGAAGGGTGTTTTTTCGCGGACAAGAGGGAGGGGGTGAAGGTCAAAAATATACTGAAAAAAATTGTTTGTCGAATATCATCATATGAAACATGTTTTCAAGGTATTTTTTGATGCTGATTCTAATGACATAAAAATAATGTTAATACGATTGCTCTAAAAAGTTATAGCCGATTGAAAACAAGGGTGCTTGTTTTTTGACTCCAACAGGTAAAATATAACCGAAACCCATGGGAAAAACATGCTATTCGGGATGAAGGTTGTAGATAGAGCAGGGACAAAGGATTCATAAAGTTCTTAAAATTATTTTTGGTGAAAGGGTGTTTTTTTGATGGGTTAAGTTATGTGTGAGGAAAGTTTCATAACAGCTGACTTAAATTTTATTAATTTTTAAAACTTGGTGTAAATGTTTTGGTTGGTATAAGAGTTAAGAATCTAAAAAGTGTACAAAATTGTCTTGAGTGAAAGGGTGTTTTTTTTTTAAGAAATGATGAAATTTGGAATTAGTAGGTACCACAAAAACTAGGAAAAAATTATTACACCAATGAAATTTAGTAAAAATGTTTCATTTATAACAGAAACCAAGAACCCAAAAAGTCTATACAAATATTTTAGGTTAAAGGGTGTTTTTTTGGGAAATAGGGAAAAATCCGCGATAAGTCCGATAAAATCAATGGTATAAATGGTACCCTTACGAAATTCATTAAATATGTTCTCTTTCCAATAGAAATTACGAATGAAAGGGTGTTTTTTTTAGAAGTAAAGAAAATATGGGTATATTTGAAAAAGTGTGTAATACTAGATTAATATTGGTGGTACCCCATTGAAATTTAGCAATTATGTTACTTTTAAGATAAGAAACAACAATCTAAAGTCTCTATAAAAATATCATGGTTGCCAGGGTTAGAAGGATAGAAAGCAAGAATAAAGAGTTTTAAAAAAAAAAAAAAATTTGGTGAAAGGGTGTTTTTTTCGAAGAGACAGTAAAATCTGCAATTTGTCCCAAAAAGCCAATGATTCGTGTAAAACGTCTAAGAACTGAAGTATAAACGTTTAATTTGTCATCAAAACAATAAATAAAATAAATCATTGGCTTTTTGGGACAAATTGCAGATTTTACTGTCTCTTCGAAAAAACACCCTTTCACCAAAATGTTTTCTTTTTAAAACTCTTTATTATTATTTTTATCTCTTTATCTTCAACAGATAAATGAATGAAATTTATACTGTAGAATTTTGAGATAACAGTAACATAAAGTTATATTTTCAACCCATTGTTACTTTTGATATAGAGCAGATACAAAATTTATTTAACTTTATTTAGCATCCCGATAATATTACCTTTCATTTGATATATAACACATAACGGTACATTTACTACAAGCTGCACACAATGTTAAATTAAAAAACTTCAGAAATACCTCAAAACACCTGGGAGATCTGTTGCCCATGACCAGGCAAAAAGTACCGTGTTCTCAGTTTGAAATATCGACATGGTTTAATTTAAAAAACTCTTACTTTTGTTGTAGACATCGTAGAAATATGATTGAAGCGTCATATAAAAGGTGAAATAATAAGCTTTCTTATGATATAAAATTTAATATAGGCTTTTATAAAAAAAAATTAATTTAATGGCGTAAGAAGATAAAAAAGATTGATATTTTTGCTTTTTTTTGATGAAAACTGATTGGGTTGAAAAAATTCTAGCTCTTTTTGTAAAAGTCGCACAGACACGATTGATATAAATATTTTGAGCTGAAATAATAGGCTTTCAGATGCTATAATAGATTGTTATATAAAAAAATGGATTTTTGGGTGATGGAAGTGATTTTTTTGTTAACAAAAGCACACAACCTGTTTTCTTATGACGTTATCAGGTTAAATTATCGTTTGTAAACCGTATTTAAAGACAACTACTTTTTTTTAAGTGATTTGAAATTTTGAAAGAACGCCGTTTGCGATAAATTTCAGTAGAAACTTCTTTCGCTCAGTTTTTTTCAGAAAGAGGACAACATGTTCTTATTTTTTTAAGAATTCACAAATTGCCTTTATCTTTATGGAACCAAAGTATGCAAAAAATATAGACATCAAATCATAACATCCATTACAACGATATTCGGACAAAAAAAAAACACAACAAATAATAAAAAAAGACATTTGCATATTATATGAATGGAATGTGTACATCCAACAATATCTAAGTGTACCTTCGTTTTAGGTACATTGGCAAAAATACAAAAATATATAACATTATGCTTTATGGTGTCTGAAGCCTTTTACTGGGTATAACGGGTTGTTTCATATTTTCCAGGAATACCAAATTTGTATGCGAGGACCCCACACAATTTATTTCTTTTTTTCTTTTTCAACTAACATAAAATAGTCTGTTTAATTTGGGGAGAATGTTTGTTTATTCTAACTTTGGCATAAAATTATGTCATAAATTATTAAGTAAAACAAGAAAGAGGGGGGGGGGTTATAATATATATATTTTTAGTAACGATAATGGCCTTGAAAATATAATATCACCAACATAAAATGACATCCAGGACATTATTCGAGTACATACTACTACTATATCACAAAATAACATTTACATTCATGTTTTATTATAACGGATATGTAGTTTTAATTAAGGACGAATAAATTAGAACTGCGGAATCCCAAAAATATCATAAATTTCTAAACGAGGTTAAATAACTTTGATAATATAGAGATCGCGGCGCGGTGGTTTCTAAAAAGTATTTTCATTCATTGTTGTGCTTAAAGGTATCATTTAATTCTGTTGAATAACATAATTATTCGGGTGTATTTTTGTTGCCAACAAGTCTGTGTGGTCTAAATAAAAATAATGACAGGCCTATCCCTTTTTTATTTCAGTCAGTTAATAAATTTTCTGGGTGATTAATTTTTATAACTCACACGTAGAGGAATTTTGTGGTGAAATAAGAATAGAGGGTATGGTTTGTGTAATAACCCACTCAAGTCATGAAAAGTCTTAGACAAATAATAAAGTTGTCTTGGAAAGTATTTAAAAGCTGTCTAAATGTCAGTTTGCTTTCTTTTTATTCGTCTGTCTATCTAAGTTTGAGCACCATTTTTATTCGTTGGAATGATTTCCTTCAAAATACAAGATACTAGAAATAGAAAACAGATTTATTTTTGATTTTTTTTTGATAAAGAACAAAACTATCACTATTCTTCATTTTATCATGAGTGCTAACCGTATTTTTCTTTTTATAAAAAAAGTTTTACCAAAAATATTGCTTTTATTGTTAATAAGCCAGTGAAACTTTTAAATTAAAAGTTGCATGCTATTTTCTAAAAGAAATTTTTTTTAATTGTTTAAGGGTCAAAACAAGCAAGTCTTGTGATATAACCATTTGGGAAATGATAATTTTCATCAAAAACTGCTTCAATGCTTTAAATAGCTTTAAAAAGCAAAGTCATATTTTTGACTTTATTTTAAGCGACTTAACGTATTTTGATAAAATTTTAATTCATCAAAAAATTTTTGTTATTACATACCTAACAAAACTGTACCATTTTTTGAAAAGATAAAATAATTTTTTTTTTTTTACTTTATCCGAAAACTTGAAATTAAATTTTTCAAGTTATTTGAAAATATGTTTTAAAAATTGCACATCGATTTCTGTTTTCTTTTATTTTAATATATTTAAGATGTTATACACTTTTTTCGCTTTCTTATACGAAGAATACAGGAAGGTTGATTTGATCAGATTTATAGGAAGGGTGCTAGAAAATTAAAAATCCTTGTTTTTGAGACAGAACACTTCCCGGTTTTCTTCCAGTTTTTCTTATATCATTTAATCTTAAATCCTTAATTTTTTTACTTTTTGGTATTTCTCTCATTACCTAGGATAGCTAGCTTAATTTTTTGCCAATACAATATTTAAGTAGAGTCATTTGGGGTAAGATTGCGCAGTGGGTAAGAGCGCGCACTCCTTATTTCTCGAGTTGTGTCCAAAAAAAATTAAAAAGAAAAATGAGGAAATCAGCGCTTAGTAAGGCGTCAATAAGTGGCGATCTTCGCGAGTGTGTTCCCAGCTCCATTTTATTTCAAATTATTTAAGAGGGTTGAAAAAAACCGGCTAAAAACAAAACAAAAAGTTGTGCTGGAAAAGTGTGTGGCGTCGGCGTGGCAGCATTAGATACCGAGAGTAGCATATATTTTTGAATAGTGCATATTTATATTTGATTTTAGTCAAAAATTTGTTAAACTTTGTTTTATTTTATTATAAATTTGATAAATAAAAAAAAAGTACCTTTGTGGGTAAAATCGCGCAGTCCTTTTGTGGGTAAGAGCGCGCACTTTTCCCCATATTAAACTTTTCTTTTTTTAATCTGATTTACAGTACAGAGAATTTTTAAACTTGAATCTTGAGAAACCAAGGCTGTTATTCATGAATTCCAAAAATGAAAGGCTCTGATTTAATTAGAAACATTTTTTTTTTGTTTTGTTTAATAAATAAAGTTTAAGTTTTTGTATTTGAACTTAATTTGTTTTTTCTTTAATATTTTCATTCATTTTAGTGAAAACTTGAAACTTTTGAAAGAACGTTTTGTTTAACTTAGTATTACATTAAGTTTTTAGAAATTTAGTAGCCGTAAACTGTCAAGATTAATATTATAATTATGTGCGCGCTCTTACACCAGAGTTTGCGCGATCTTATCCTGACTTAGGGGCAAGAGTGCGCACTTTGACTTCATATGGTTTTTGTTTTGAATCATATGAAACTAAAACTAAAAAACTTTTTTTTGTGTTTTCTTGTTCCCAAAATATAGGTTTATCAAATGTAAAAAATCTTTATGCTGATATCTCTTACAAAATCTTCACAATTTTGCCTTAAAGTGAAAAGTGCGCGCACTTACCCCAACCGACTCTATATCTTTGCAGATCAAAGCAATGTCTCCCACTCTTAAGTTACGGATATTAAGAAAGAAACTATTTTAAACAAAATTAAAAAAAAAAAACTTTAAAAATAACAAATAAGAATGCAAAAAAGATTTTTTTAAAATAAAAATAAGGATATTGTAAAATAAAAAAAGTATTAAAAACATATAATTATTCAAAGGTTACACCTTTTTAAATGAGTAAAAATGTAAAAAGCTTGACTTCATTTTTAAGATGCATTTCTGAAATGCGTTTGGGCCATTAAAAAAAAAGCAAGTTGAAATATGTTACAAAAAAATTAAAATTATTTTGCTGACAACTTTGATCTGGCAACTTTAGATTAACACTAATTCACGTACTTTGAAATGGATTTTACCAGCTTTTATAAAATACTTCTTTCGGATCTGAAAAAAAAAAAAAATAGCCTTTCTCATCTTTAAAATTTATCGCTCTTTTATACTACACAACAAATGTACTACAAAAAATATAGGTACATACCTACATAGTTTCGGTATGACACTCTTTATCTAATTATATTAGTTTAGTCATAAATTGATATGTTATACAGGGTTGTAAATAATCATTTTTTTTAATGCATTAAAAATTAAAAAAAAATATTTATTGAAAACAAAAAAAAAAAAAGAAAGGCATTAAAAGAAAATATTTATTGCAAATAAAATATTTTGCATTTAAAAAAATGTTCTGCATTGAAAAAAAAATTCAATGCAAAATGTTTGCATTAAATATTTATTTTTATATATTCGTCGATTTTCTTAAAATTTTGACTATTTGACCATACATTAGGTTCAATGTTATAGTTCGCATATAGCTGATGTATGGTAATTCGACTAATATTTAAAAAATAATATTTAATGCAAACATTTTGCATTGATTTTTTTTTTCATTGCTGAAAACTTTTATTTACAAAAAAACATTTTTTTAATGTTTAATGTTGTTTTAATGCAAATATTTTTCAGCTGCAGTAAATACTATTTTTCTAATGCAAATTTTTTTATTTGCAATAAATATTTTTTTTTTAATTTCAAATGCATTTTTTTAAGTGATATTTTTACAAACCTGATGTTATAATATGGCTTCTTTGTTAAGTTATTTATTCTTTGGTACTTACCTGTGCATTTTATGAATGTAATCAATATGAACTTAAATCCTTTTTAAAAATAAATTCAGAAGCGTTTTTACAAAGTAAACGTAGGGAACATAAAATATTATATTTGAAAGAAAATGAGATAATTTTAAATTCGTTTTTGTTCTTAAACTGCCAAATATAAGATGATTTACCCTACTCTATAACAAGTCTATTCAACGGGGTGAAAAGAATTTAGTACACACCTGTTTGTTTAGAACAGAGAGCGATTTTACTCCACTTACCCTAGACGTGTTTCAAAATAAGAAAAGGGGAAATACAATCCACGCAGGATTCTCAAACGAGTACAAATAAAGCTCTCGTTTAGATTAAGTTCCACAAAAAGGGAAAATTCTACTAGCTTGTTGCTCATTTCAGTTCAGCTGACCTAGAGACCAAACGTATATTTTACTCTACTCCAAGACTTACCAGCAACTGGTGGCAATTAATACCTCAAAATCTTCCTGAAGGACAACATCAAAATTACCTGCTTTAGTCATTGTTAAAAAAAAAAAAAAAAAAACGGGGAAGAAAAGCTTTCTTTTCTGAGCATTGTGTTGATGCCAGGTATGTATGTTATTTTCAAGGGTAATAAACCAAAAAGGGCTTTGCTGTTTTACCTGGTTGCTTTTTGGATTTCAAGCCAGATTTTTTGGCTCTAGGTTGTTTTTACTCGAATTGGGATTTTTTTTTCCTCTCGTTATATTCTGTTGTATTTATGAGTTAGTATTTGTGTATGTGTGTGAAAAATTATTATTTGTATTGATATTTGCCATAACATAAAATTAACTTTTATCTTTTATGTATATCTCAAAAAATATTATGCCGCCAGGGCTGTTTATTTAACCTATTTATTGGCCAGAAAACACATTCATCGTTTGCATCGGAACTAAAATATTTGTTTTTGTGTATATACACGAGAGATGTGCTCTTGGGGATTAATTTAGGGCAATGTCAAGTTGACAGGACTCTATACCATTCATCAAAAAAAAAAAAACAACAAACTCACATCACAACATAATGATTTTACGGTTCACTGTTATCATCTCTTTTACATGAAGGATTTAAGAGTCCTTTTTTCAGTTGAGTATGTGCACACTTGATGTTGTTTTTAAATTTTAGTTTCCGAGTTCTTTACCTAACAAGTAGTTTTATTTGCTGTTTTTTTTTGTTGTTGCTTCTCTTAAAGTCCTTTTTATGCGTGTCGGTTTAGCCCTTGAAACTTTAGCACATCATATTAATTAATTACCATGTAGCATGACAGAAAAAATAAAAAAAAAAACTGAAATTGTAACAGTAGGAGTTCTAATTTATGCTTGTAATAAAGGCCAGCTGCTGGTTTTGAGAGGCAAAGTAAGTCTTTATGGTGGACAGATACTCAATAAAATGAATAACATTTCAGTCTTCATACTCTGTTTTGTAAATAGGTAGGTATATGAAATTCATGAAAAACACCCGATTTGTTAAGTAAGTTTTCGAGTTAAGGTCTTCTTTTTTGGTTGATGAAGATGTAAACGTAATTATTGTTTATTTTATGTTGGATATGTTTTTTTGTGGAGATTAAGATATTTTGTATAAGGTTACTGAAATTTTTTTTTTTTCAAATAAAATGAAGCTAGTTAAATGTTTGCTAGTTTACGATATAAAGTTGTTTTCTCTTTAAAATCCAACATTATTGTAGTGTGTTGGTAAGTTGTTTAGATTTTTTTTTTTTTAATTTGTTTTTGAATGGAGCAGTTATTTTGATTAAATATTCTACAAATATGCGGCTACACATTTGAACAATCTGTATTTTTGTTTTTTTTTTTTTTTATAAAAAAACTCTATAAAGAGCCAGAAACATGGCATGAAATATTATATAAACTTATAAACTTTTGAATTTAAAATGTTACACATACACCTCGATGTCCCGTTTATAGTTAAGCATATTACACAATCGAAGCAAATATAAAACTTAATCATCGCATAATGCACTATACAAAACAAACATCAAAAATCCGCAGGTGAAGATTGAAAATCGCCAAAACCAAAAGTAATGTAATTTTAAGTTTAGTAAAAATGGGGTTGGGTTCGATACCCTGCTTTTTATATTCCCGTTTTTTTAAATCCCACTTTTTAAAGCCGTTTTCCATAATCCCACTTTTTATAATCCCGCTTTTTAAAATCCCGGTTTTTGTAATCCCGTTTCTTATAATCCCAACGTAAAAACTCAGTTTTACTAATTTTTTGTCTATTTATCATGATTTTTTAAATTTATGAATTAAGCATGTAGGTATTTTGTAAAAAAAACGGGATTTTCTGGATTTTAAAATGCGGGATTATAATTGATGGGGATTTTAAATAAGCAGGATTTCAGAAAACGCGATTTAAAAAATCGGTATTTTAGAAGACGGGAAATTATAACTTTTTTTCGGGATTTTCGAAAACGGGATTTTAAAAAACGGGATTAGGATACGCTTCCGTTAAAATGTGCTGCTGAGCCTAGTAGAAACTGCAACTCTTACATACCGCATTTTGTCCTTAAGATGGAAATTATTACTTTTTAGTAGATAAAGAAAATATAAAGTAAAATATCTACAGTTTTTTTTTTTTTTTTGAAAAATTTCAATAAAAGACTGCAAAATGTATGTATATTTAAAAGCTTATATTCTGAGTTTTATTGGTAGAATATTCAATATGGAGGCTTTTAGAGTTAGGGAAAATCACAGATTTTAATTCAATTAAAAAGATGGGGAGGGGGACGTCAAAAATGTATGGTCTATTTTTTCTAAGTGAGCGGTGAATGCTATGAAAAAAATAAAAAGTGAGTAGGATTTTTTTTTTAATAATGCTCGCAGAATTTTAAAAAAAAACAGAAAGACGGCATATAAAAATTCAAAATTTTGAAAACTAGCATTTTGAGCCTCTCCAATTTTTAATTTTTTTGTTTTTCAAATTAACTGACATTTTTAAAAGCTTAGGTTTCTCTAGCACCTTACAAAAAAAAAATGTTTAAAGATTTGTTTACATTGAAAGGAAAGTATACTAGCCTAAAAAGTTTTAAGTTTTTCACTCTCCGAGTAATCGTCAACCTATTCACAAGTGTTTTTAGTTCGCTCCGCTTTATTAATTTATTAAATCGAATTTTAACCCAGACTCTTAATTCAAGTTGTGGTCTTTTGTTTGCCATTCAATTTTGTAAATTTTTTTCACTATAACCTGGCAATTCATTTTTGTTAATAGTGTTAAATACCAAAATTTTATCAAAATTAAACAGCAAATTCATGCTAAAATTGACCCATAGTTAAATCTGTACATATAACTGATTTCATTTATTTTCTTGTGTGAAAAGAGAATATACTCTGCCGCTCTCAACATTTTTTGCTCCCGTTGATGATTTTTTGTTTCTTTCTCCCGGTGAGTGAAATTTTTAGCATATGTTCTGCCTATTGAAGCATTATTGAGACTACATTGTATCCGAACTTCTTGCCTATATTTTCATGTTGCTGATTGCTACCAACTGAGCTTTGAACATAACCTGCTGCTGGCTCCATCCTGCATCGCATTTTGCATACCAGCCTGCCTGCTGCAATTAATTGTTTTCATCGTTCAACTCATCAGCAACAATAACAATTTAACAATATACTCTACTCATCAGCTGTTATCTGTCATCAGTCATCACTCATAATATCTACCATCTGTTTCAACTGCCACCTATCATCTCATACCATAACCAACATTTCAACCTCAAATTCATGGTTCGTGCATGAACTAAGTACAGGGTGTATTAAAACTTTTTTTTGGCAAGTAAAATTTAAAAATATTGATTTTTTTCATAAATCCAAAATTTAAAAACTAAACCAAAATCAAAAATATGTCTGCGTGTGCTTTATGTAATAATATTGCGGATTACCTTATTGACGCAATTATTTGTCATGGTAACTGTCGTAAATTATTACATATTAGATGTATTAATGCTCCGTTCAGCAGCATCAAACTTTTTAAAGAAAGGAAATCTTTTTATTTCTTTTGTGACGATTGCGATCCATTTGCATACAACAATATTGTTCGTGATGTATTACAAAATAAGCTGCATATCGAAAATCTACATAACCAATTGCTCCAACTTAACAAGCAAGTTACAAATAATATCGCTTCTAGCCGCTCGCATATCTCAAATAAAAATAATCCTTCATCATGTGATACTGCACCCAATACCGACAAACGTCAAACGAGAAGTAAGACAAAAGTTAAAAATATTATCTCTAGACCTGAAAGCTCATCTAAACGCAAAAGCAATGAACTTGACGCAGAAAACTCTCTTCAAAATCCATTAGTTAAAAAAACAGCAACATCAATATTTGATTGTGTTACGCCTTCTCGTCCACTACAAAACTTCAACTTCAATTATGATGCACCAAACCCCCCGACCCTTCTTCCGTCGTCATCTATACCATTGCTTAAAACTCCAACTGAAAAATCACTTACATCTGCTCACACCTTACCCAAAGTTACTGAACCAACAACAACAATAAGACCAACAACTCCAACACTAATAACCGGAACTGATGAATGCCAAATGTTCTCTAAACCAATAATTTTATCAGTTGCGACGTTACCAAACTTTCACTCAATGGGCGTAAATAATATTGATACAAGTAACTTTCCACTTCAAGCTTGTCATGTTCAAGAGCAGAACAACTCAAAAATGCCTTTTGAATCACGTTTAAAAATTGTTGAAGGACAAAAAATTCTTTTCATTTCTAAGCTTGACCCAACCACTAATGCCTTAGACATAAAAAATTTCATAAAAAACAAGATTGGTACGCTACAAAGCATTATTGTAGAAAAAATGCTTCAACGGAATTATTCTAAGTACTCATCTTTCAAAATAAGGTGCTCAGATTCAATTTTTTATCTTTTAAATAATGAATCTTTTTGGCCTTCTGGAATTGTTATGCACGAGTTTGTAAATAGAACATTGAAAAAGCAGCCAAACCATTTTCACAAACACCTGACAATGCAAACATCCAACTGCAGCAACTTCAACAAGTACTAATATACTATCAAAATGTGAATGGATTACGGACAAAGACCAATAAGGTCTACAAAAATGCAAATAACATTTCGCACGAAGTTATTGTCTTAACTGAAACCTGGTTAAACTCATCTATCGCTGATACCGAGCTATTGGACACAAGTTTTCAAATTTATCGTCGTGATCGTCATTCTCTTAATGAATCTGCTAAAGTTGGTGGAGGATTGCTGATAGCTGTCAAAAACTCTCTAGTTAGCACTCTTGTCGATGATTTCCTAGAGTCTACAATTGAAATTCTGTGCATTAAATTAAAGATGTCATCTGGTTACTTATATGTAGTGGCTATCTATGTACCACCTAATTCCAAATCCGAGATATACGAAGGACTATGCAATTGCTTGGATAGCATTTCAGAGAAAACTGAATCAAATGATGAAATTATAGTAATTGGAGACTTTAACTTAGGAAGTTTACATTGGTCTTGGATAGATGAATTCCAAGAGCTACTTCCTGTCAATGCTTCGACTGCAAACGAATTCAGCATAATGGATAATATGGCATCATTAGGCTTAAAACAATTGAATGGAGTCAGCAATCAATTTAATAAAATTCTGGACCTTGTTTACTTTTCTGGATGTTTAACATCGGACAGCTATGTTGAACTTTGTGACTCAAAACTTATTGAAGAGGACCGACACCACCCTAGGGATGCAAACGATACATCGATGTTTTCAAAACATCGATGATTTTGTTAAAAACATCGATGTATACATCGATGTATACATCGATGTTTCTTAAGCCGATACATCGCCGATACATCGACGTTAAATCTGCAAAACATCGACATCGTTCATTTTGTTACTCGTTTTTCTTTTTTTGCATAATAACAGAACTTGAACTCTCAAACTCAATCTTTTTTGTCTAGTGTTCAAAGCTTCAAAGTTTTTTTTTAATGTTTTCATTCAAAAGACTGTTTCTGTGTGTTCAGAAATCAGAACGCGACCATCAGAGGCGTACGTTGAGTTGCCGGGGCTCCGGGACAATATTAATTTTAAGGGGCCATTTCGACATTTTTTTAAAAAGGATATGTATACGCCTTTCTCTTTTTTTGGGGGCCCCAGAAGTATGATTTGTTGGTCGCTTAGATTATTTTAGTAGCATTTTTTGAGGTCCCTGAGGATATATTTTTTCTACTTTATTTATAATAACAGTTTCCTTCTCTGCATTGTCTCCAGTCAGGGCCCTAGCGTCAGTTAGGGCCTCGGGGCACCGCCCCGCTTGGCCCAATGGTGTGTACGCCTATGGCGACCATTATTGACATGCTTGTGAGTTACGTTCAGAGCTCTGAACGTTAAAAAAATTGATTCCATTTGATTAGAATTGATGGTATTTATATATACATAAATAAAAACGAAAATCGTATTAAGAAAATATGTTTCATTTTGTTGATAAATTTTTCTGTTTTGTGGTACCTAAAAATTGAATTCAACTTAGGTTTTTGGGTTTTAAACAGATAAGACATAAATATTTTGTTCTTTAGATACAGTAGAACGTATTTATGTCCAACAAAAATACATCGGGAAAACATCGATGTATCGAAGATAGAACCGATGTTTTTTTAACATCGATGTTGTAAATAAAACATCAATGTATTCAAACATCGATGTTTTTTTTAACGATGTTGCATCCCTACACCACCCCGCATTATCAATTTCCCTGAGCTTGAGTTTTTATAATCTATCTAGTAATTGTAATGATAAATTAGAATTTAACTTTAAAGAATGTAATTTCAATCAACTTTTTAACTTACTTGATAGTATAAATTGGAATACCATATTTTTAAACTCAAACTTAGACGACATGACTATAAAATTTTATAATGTTTTATTTGATTGTTTTATTGAAGCTATTCCTTTACGTAAAATAAGAGAAAAACAAACTAATCCGCCATGGTTCGATATGCATGTAAAAACTTTAAAAAACAAAAGAAACAAAGCCTGGGTAAAGTTTAGTAAGTCTAGGACTGATGAAGATTACAATGTATATATGGAGCATAAAAATGAATTTGAAAACTACACTAATTTTATCTATTCAGAATTTATTGCAAAAACTCAAAGTGAACTTAAATCAAGTCCAAGAAATTTCTGGAAATATGTTGATACTAAAAGAAAATTCGACGGTTATCCATTAAATATGAGCTATGAAAATGCAAACAGTCATATTCCAGAAGTTATATCTAAAATGTTTGCCAACTATTTTAAAAGTGCCTTCGCCGATACTTTGTCGTCTGATGCAACAGATAATTATTCTTCAACGGAAGAGTATTCTCATCTGGCGTTAATTAATTTTTCAATCTCTGAAGACTCAATCATAAATAAAATATTAAAACTAGAAGATAATATAAGTCCTGGCCCAGATGGCTTGCCTGCTTTTATGTTAAAAAAATGTTCATCTTATTTGTCTTACCCATTATATCTCTTCAATGATGTTCAATGAATCCTTAAAGTGTTCAAAATTTCCTACTCTATGGAAATATGCGTACCTCAGACCGGTTCATAAAAAGGGCCCTAAGAATTTGGTCACTAATTATCGTCCCATAGCCAAACTGTCCGTTATTCCAAAACTTTTTGAGTCCTTAGTATGTGACACTCTTTCCTTTAATTGTTCCTCTGTTTTATGTGAAAATCAACATGGATTTGTGAAGAAAAAATCGACGATAACAAACTTACTAGAGTTTACGACATTTTGCGTTGATGCTTTTGAGAAAAAGCAACAAGTTGATTGCATATTTACTGATTTCAGTAAGGCATTCGACAAACTAAGCCATAAAGTACTTTTGAAAAAGCTAACAAGAATTGGACTAAATGAGAACTTTCTTTCATGGATATCTTCATACCTTGTAGACAGGTATTACTGCGTAATGTTTAAAAATGACTGTTCTGAGAACTTTAGAGTAAATTCTGGTGTACCTCAAGGAAGTCACCTAGGCCCATTGCTCTTTGTGTTATTTATAAATGACCTTCCTTCTGTTTTCCAAAACTCGCAAACTTTATTTTATGCTGACGACGTGAAAATATTTCGAACAATAAATTCCCTATCCGATTGTAAGCTGTTGCAAGAAGACTTAAAAAGATTTTGGGAATGGTGTTGCACAAATCGCCTTATATTAAATATTGACAAGTGTAAATCAATGAGCTTTACACGAAAACAAAATTTAATTGCTTACAACTATGAGATAAATTCGTCGCAATTATGTAAATTATCAAATTTTTCTGACCTAGGAATCAATTTAGATCCGAAACTAACTTTTACTGATCATTATAACCACATTATTAAAAGAGCCAATGTAACACTTGGCTTCATCAAAAGATTTGCGCGGGAGTTCGAGGATCCATATGTTTTGAAGGTTCTATATATTTCATTTGTAAGGCCAATTCTTGAATACGGATGTATAGTGTGGGCACCTTACTATATGATTCATATAAACAGAATTGAAAGTGTTCAGAGAAGGTTCATGAGATTTTCGTTACGTTTTCTTTCATGGTCCGATAGAATTGTCCTACCTCCATACTCGGATAGACTTAAACTTATTAATTTACCATCACTTTCAGTTCACAGAGAGTATTTGCAATTATGTTTTATAATTGGGATAGTAAGAGGCTCAATATCTTCTTCAGTGTTGGATCGACTGAATTTTAATGTTGGGCGTGCTGGTTTAAGAAATAGGTTACCAATTTGTGTAGTTTTTAGTAGATCTAATTAATATTTTTAACAAAAACTTTCATATAATCGATTCTATTAATGATAATGTTAAATCCCATAAATTCAAAAATAGCTTCTTTAATCAATTTAATTAATTTACCAGAATGTTGTTTTTTCTGTTGTTATTTATATTAGTACATTTAGTTTCAATGTTAATATATGTATATTTTATTGTGATTAATTGACAATTATTACTCATATATTGAGTTTTAGTTTAATGATTCCATTGTTAGTATTTAAGATTATTTCTAATGTTAGCATTTAACATATTAAATAAATAAATAAATAAGTATGTAATGATCTAAAGGTCGGTTCAAAATTTCAACTCAAAATATTCGAAATTGCTTTCGAGTAAAAGCAATTTTTAGTTTCAAAACGCTCAGCCAATATCTAAGACACAAAGCGACTTGTTTACTTTTAATTACATACAATTAACAATTTACAACGATATAGATTTGTATATTATACTAATTTGAAACTCATAAAAGTTAAATTTGAAAATGAAATATTGTAAATTTTACTATTCATAGTGAGTTTGTAACAATATGACATTGTTACTTTAAACTTATTATACATATCATATCGATCGAGCTACGATATCTTTCCACATGTATTTGGAGTTTGATGAACTTTTGATAATTTTTTTGTAAACTAGACAAAATGTGCTAGGGTTGCCACCTCCTCTTATCCCGACAGGAGTCAGGATTGCCATAAGTAAAGAATTTTGTTTTTCCTTATAAAGTTTGAATATAAATTATACACACTTTTTTAAAAAATTTTATCTCATGAACATTGACACAGGGTTGCCTTATCAATTGTTTTGAGAGAGAAGTGTATTTGCTTACGTTTAGGCGAGAGGGGAAATTTTCAAAAAAAAAAAAAAGAATTAAAATAGTCAAAAATAACTTGTGATACCTTTTAACTTAGTCTTTTGTTTATTTTAACTATAAAAGACTTTAAATAAATAGTTTTTGAAATAAATTTCCAAATTAATAATTTCGAATAATAAAAAAAAAAAAAAAACTAGCGCTATGGCTTTAAGGACTTATTTCGATGTATTTGAGTTTCCTTCCAGCGAAAACTTGTATAAGTTGTTTTGTTTTTTATGTTTTAAAAGAAAATAAAGTTGGAATTAATAACTTAATAATAATAAAATTAAATTTTGTGAAACAACCATTAAATAAACTTTAAATTTTAAATATTCTCAAATATTAAAAATTCAACGCAAATTTGTTGTCATAAATTATATTTCCACTTAAGCAAATTGAAAAGGCTTAAAATAAATTCTTTAATCATCAAGTCTTGCTGGTATATTGAGACCTTCATTTAAATTTTTAATAACCCCCATTAAACGAACCTCAATTTCAAAAATAATAATAAAAAAAAAAAAAAAACTACTAAGCTACTATACCTCGTTGAATACTAATTTTACTATCCCTTCAGTTAAAAACCTCAAAACCAAAATTCATAAAAAACCTATTTTCGTCTCAAAAGTGCCCTACTTTCATATTTTACTTTTATTTATATTTTTTTTTAAACTGAAATCCCCGTCATATTCAATCGCAATTAAAATCACTGCCAACAACCGCCTCTCGCATTCACTCTCTAAAAACTCCAAGCTTGTCCAATTTGAAATGAAATGAATACAAAAAAAAAAAAAAAAAAAAAATATATCCATCCTTAAGCCGTCACTCATTTTAATTTTAGCTGTCAGCATTTTGTGAGTATTTTGTATGTAATTAGGTTTAAAATACAAAGGATGTCCGCGCAAGCAGATAAAAGCTTACATTCTGACGTTTTTTTTTTTTTCTTTTTCACATAAATGCTTTAGCTGAAAACAAATTTCATGTTCCTTGATGCAAAAAAAGTGAAAAAATACTGTATACTTGTTTTTTTTTTTAAATTATTATTTTAGAAACTACCAACGTTTAAATTGGCGTTGTCAAGAGAACGATAGACGAGAAGAGTGTAGGTAGTCACCACACCGGTGGTGTCAGCACCATGTCTTTTACCACGGTTAATATTTTAAGGAACGTGACGTGGGCGAAATGTAAACATTTCGAGAATAAGAGTTTGAACTTGCTTGCTTCTGCTTGAATTAATATAAAGCGTCAAGGAGTCGTGGGTTTTGAAATGTTATATAAAGACGCGCGCAAAGTAGAAAGAGTTGAGTGTCCTTATAATAGAGAGCTTATAAGAGGATTTTATTTATATTTTGTCGTTTGGAAAATCCTAGAACACGAATTCAAATTACTTAGAATCAAAAGATTATGGCTTTGACCTTGTCATAACAGAGGAGTTTTTAAGAGCCTTAAAACAGAACAATTGGCAACTTTCTCATTTCAAATCTTTGATCTGTTGAAACTCAGATAGAGGCAATATTTAATTGGACAGAACTCTTAAAAACAATAAAATCAATAACTCTGGCATTCCCCATTTTTGCTGTTTCACAAAACAACAATTTAATCTACAAGAATTCATCAGTAAAAATATTCAATCTTTAGGATGCACATTTTGCATGCATTTTGACAGAATAGAAATCACATCAAGAAACTATTTCGAACTTGAAGAGAACTAACTATATCTCAACCACAGATTTCTGTCATTCCTTTAAAACTTTATCCTTTACCCCAAAAACCCCAAACCATTCCCACAAAAAAAAAAAGGAAGAAAAAAATAAAAACTGAAAACCACAAATAGCAAAACATCTTCATAGAAAATATTATCCTGATTTTGAAAACTATTCGTAGAATTATCCTGTGGTTTTCATTGCAAAATTTTGTTTTGCCTTTTACATAAAAATACATACCAACATAATATTGTATGTATTTCTTCTAGCCATTTGCATATCTCTATCTCTTTCTTATACACAGTTTTACAAAGCCTTATGCTAGTAGAAAATATTGAAGAATTTTATATGTTTATAGTGTGTGTATGTATGAATGCGGTTGTTAAGTTATGTTCTTCTTCCAGTTGAAAGGACTCCATGTTGTGAAATAAATTTTCTGCACAAAGACAAAAGCCTTTTCTAAGAAAATGCGGTTTTCCAATAAATTGCAGAGTTTTATGTTAAAGCCAGGCTATAGAGCCATAAATGTTGGTGACAATTGAATGGTAATGGAACAATATTCGCCTCTTTATGTAGGTAGTCTTTTATACCCACCCGAATTGAGTTTTGGCTTTTTGGCATTTCAAAGTTCAAAGTTATGTTGGAAATTCGAGTGTTATTAGTGTTGTTGTTGTTGTTTATTGATTTTGAAATAACATTACTTACAAACATTTATTGCAAAAAGGCAAAAATATGTAATTGACATTAATTGGTTGTGTGTGTGTGTATGATGAAGGTAATGCAAATGAATATTTGTGTTTTTCTAAGTGTCATATATTTATGTTTAATTAAATTAAAATCCTGAGGTCATAGGTTAGAATCAAAGACAGAAATTTAGGTATTTCTCTCAAATCGATAGATTAATAAATACAATGTAGAAGTCTTTTTCTTTTTTTGGTATACCTGCAATTTAAGAATTTTTACAAAATATCAGTCAAAAATAACCATAACAATGGTTGTTCGTTTATTTTCTTGTATTTTGTAGCCAGTTTACTGGTTTACACCTATACAGAGTGATTTATGAGGAATGTGCCAAAAAGCTAAAGCGTGTAGGTTGGCATACATACTTACCCTTTTAATAGATTCAAAACATCGTCTTTAATGTTGTTTTTTAAAAAAGCTGTTTTATGAAAATATATTTTAAAAATCAATTTTCAAAATAAAAATTTTCAAAATGAAATGAATAAATAATAGACTATTTTTTGACGTGATAACATTTTATAAATCGATGAACCATGGCAGCCATCACAAAAAAGTGACGACATTTTCTAACGTTACACTCTCGCACTTTCGCAGTGCGGCAAAATATTTTTGGGTAATTTTTGATTTTTAGCTTTTTTTAAACTTATAGGACATGTAGGTTTTGGCCTTATGCATACATGTGCAAAAACTTGGAATCGTTTAGTGAGTTTTGACTGAATAACGGAAGAAACAAGTTTTTAAAAAACACGTTTTTTTACCGTTTTTAACCGTTTTTAACCGATTTTCATCGTTTTTTATTTTTATATATTTTTTTCTTTAATAGATACAGGAATAAATTATATAGAGTAATGAGAGACCATGACTACGGCTATATGTGTGCGAAGTTTCAATCATTTTCGTAAGCACAATTTTGAGATAACGGTAAAATAAAATTTTAGAATTCAACAGGTTATAACTTTTGACCAAGAGCAGATAGAAATTTTATTAAACTTTTATGAGCATCCTGATACAATTACCTCTTATTTGGTATATCAAAAATAACGGTAGAATAACTACAAGCTACACAATGTTAAATCAAGAAACTTGCAAAAAACCTCAAAACACCAATGGAGATCTGTTGCCTCCCGAACAGCCACCAGTGTGAGAAGTACCGTAATCTCAGTCTGGAAATTCGACATGTTTGACTTTAAAAAATTTTAACTTCTCTTGTAGGCATCTTTGAAATGAGATTGATACGTTATATGAAAGGTGAAATAATAAGCTTTCACATGGTATATATTTTTTTATAGGTTGTCAAACAAAAAAATTGATTCCATAGCCTGAGAACATAAAAATAAATGTTTTTTTGCTTTTTTAATGAAATTTGATCGAGTTCAAAAAATTCTAGCTCTTTTTGTAGATGTCTCATACACCTGATCAATATATATAGCTAAGACAATAAGCTTTCAGATGGTATAAAATTGTTAGGGAAAAAAAATGGAATTAATGACGTGAGAAGATAAAAATTTATGTTTTCTTTGCTTTTTTTTGATGAAAATGATTGTTTTTAATAAATTATTTTAATACTTTTCGAGCAATTGTTTTATTCTTTAAAAGAAATATCAAGGTATAATTGTTTTTGTAAGGCTGTTCAAATAAAATAAATTAATATAATGAGAAAAGAAAAAAAAAGGTAATTTTGTTTAGCTTTTTCTTGTAAATTATGATTGTTTGAAATAAATAAACGCTTCAACTGACTCATCAAAATATATTTTATGTCAACCACAAGCTGCATGGAAAATAATTATGCTTACATATGTATATGAAAGTATGCAAATTTTCATCAATGTTTTCTCATGACGTTATCACGTAAAATTATCGTCCGTAAACCGACTTTACAGAAAACCTCTTTTTTCAAAATTTTATGTAATCAAGTACTTATTTAGTTTTAACATATCAACGCTCTTATTGGTTTTTGAACTTAAATAGAAAACATGATTCAAAAATGTCTTGTCATTTTCGAAAACTTAAAAAAAAAACGTTTTTCTTAGAAAAATCTTTATTTTTTTTTCTTACGTGGCTGGACTTGTTGGTAAATTAATTTATGAAACATAATTCTTTCAGTATTGGATTAGTTACTCCTGAATTATTTTTTTTTTTCATTGACCTGTTGGACCCGTGCGTTGGTGTCTTTGGTGGCGACAAAAAAAAAAAAATAATTTGCGCGGCCAGTTCTGGACGGAAAAATCATGAAATTTGGTACACTGAGGGATATTAGTATGGAAAATACGAACAAACTACCAACTTTTTTTTATTCAAAATGGCTATATTCATGTTTCAAAAACTTGGATGAAGGTATAACTGTTCATATTCAATGAAAAAAAAAAAAAAAACAAAAAATAACAAATTTTTAAAAACAAGGTCCAAAAAGTGACAAATTAGCGAAACACAAATTTAGAACTCTTATTTCATGGATTTTTTTTTGAAATAGCACAATTTTAACATCCCTCCTATTTTCTTTTCATAAAAATTTAACATTTTGGTGTTACAATGTTGCCAACTTTGTTTTAAAGTAAATATTATAATATGTGAAATAACGAAAAATTAAATGCTCAATAAAACTGATTATTTATTATATCGGTGAACCAAAATATTCTTTACTAATAGATTTAAATATTTTTAATTCAAATCCGAAGTCGAAAAAAATTTATGACGTCACGTTTTTTTAGATATAAGATGATTTTCTATCTTCGAAACTTGACGGCATAAATTTTTCTTGACTTCGGATTTAAATTAAAAAAATTATAAAAATTTATAGGTACAAAAAAAAAAAAAAAATTAATAAATTCTCAGTTTTATTGGGCATTGTGATTTTTCATGCTATCATATTTTTCTATATTAACTTTAAAATAATATAGTTGGCAACCTAACATCTCTTATATTTATTAAAAAACAAAATAAATAAGAGAGATTTCAAAATTGGGCTAATTTAAAACCATCAAATAGCGTAATAAGAGGTCTAAAAGTGTCATGCAAATGATTTTTGACGCCAAAAAGTACCAAAGGCACCACTGTGCACCGCCGGATTACTATTTCGCCGAACCATTGCCGAACCACCTCCGAAGCACAGTCGCACTCAGCATGCGATTGCATTTTGCCCCAAACGGCTGTGGTTTGATAAAAAATATTGGTTTTTAAACCAAGTTTTTAAGAATATAAAATATATTCTGGCTAAAATAATATGTTTTTGTACTTAAAAAAAAAATTGACCAAATTAAAAAAAAAAACTATATTTAAATGAGAGGAAAAGTTTAAAACCTTTTTGAAATCAAAATTTTTTGAAACTAAGATTTTAACAGAATAAATAATACAAATATTTTCATCAAAAAGGTTAGAAACTATTTTTTTTTTTTTTTTTAATTTTTAAATCAAAGCTTTGGAGTACCTGCCATAAATCTGAACGTCACAAAAAAATAGAAAAATATATTTACCAGCAGAAAAATGCACATTCCTTTTGAAGAAATCTCCATAATGCTACTTCAATATGAATTTTGTCCTTAATATTAATGGGGTCACAGAGTTGTTACTATCCCATTAATGTCAAAATAACCCTTATTTCATTTTTTAGTATCTTATTGGATTTGACTAAATTTAACAAAATTTGTGAAATTTTTAAAACTTTAATTTTCTGCCTTATTAAGGTTTAAAAACGATCTGGAGATATTTTTTGCATAATTTTAATTCATTAAAACAAAACCATTAATTCATTCTAACTGCATTAGCTATAGATAAGTGGATTTAATATGCAATTTATTAGAATACACTCCTTTTATCGAGAATTGCACGAACTTTTCAAGTCTATTTAAAAGCATTTTTCCTATAAACAAAATAGAATATAGACGCTTATCCTAGAACATTCATATCATTAAGTAGTACATTATTAATGCATTCTTTTCAAGGATTCAAATGATATCCCATTTTATTATATTTTATTGGATTGAATAAAGAATAAGAAATATGATTGTGGACCGCATATGTGCGAGTTATAAAATTAATTTGAATTTTTATTTTACTTTTCTCTGACAACAGTGCCAGCAGAGTCTGCTGTAAACTGGTGTGTGGCGTGTTACTATAGCAATGAATAGGGCTTTACATTCAGTTGTAATGGGTAATAAATCATTCGACTTAACTTGTCCGGCATTGAATAGGTTTTGTTTTGTTTTTTTTTTCCATTTCTGTTCATCTTTGTAATATTACAAATAACTTAGTTTACATAGAATTTATAAAAGAGTTTTCACAGAATAAGTCAAGGAAAACGAAGGAGGTTATATATCAAGGAGCAAGGTAAATAACATTAAATTCAGGATCCAAATCCCGAACGTGTCCCGAACGTGATCCTAATGTTTCGAAAAGTGTCTCGAAGATTAAAAATGGAATTACAACATAAGAAAGACCAGATGGTCACCATATTCACGGACTGGACTATCCATTTTTTAATCCACTTTATATTAAAATTAGATGAAAGGTTGTACTACTTCCGGTCAAAAAAATGGGAAACAATTTTTTTTTCACAAAGTAAATTATGAGGGCGTAATTTGAATTCATGCTAAACTATATATACTCTCTATTACATGAGAAGTTTAAAAAGAATTTCCTTGTTAGTTTGCGTTTTGCGTGATTTGTTCTCATAAAAGAAGGTGAACATTTAAGTCACTAATGGTTATTCACATATTAAAGGGTAATATGGAAAGGCTATAATAATTTATAAAGCAATAGACCTTTCATTATACTCGTACATAGTTTTCAAGTAGAACATACATATCAAATTTGCATATTTACAATTTAAATTCATTTTCATGTTATTAATATGTGCTTAGGTAATTATTCATAGTTTTCAAAAAAAATTATAATTAAGAAAAAAAAAAAATTGAAATCAACTTTCGCCGCTCAAAAAAAGTTTATGAAGAAAACAATGGGAGTATTGGACTCTATCTGGAAAGAAATTACACATGTTTTATTGCATTTCAAAGCACAAGTTAATAAACAACCTTGGTCATGTGATACATGATTATAGGGTATTTTTGAACTCCCAATCTAATAAGACTAAAATCAAAAGTATTTGTCAATCATGGAAAAAGTTATTATTCTTTTTCTACAAAAAGACACTCTTTTACTATTAATTTTTTTTGTGATTGAAACAATCGTTCTCAATTTCATCTGTTTTCCACTTATTTTCAAAGAGTAATCGATAAGAATTTGATAGTTCTTATTAATATAAAATGCTCTTCATAAAAAAAGTCAATACCTATTTCAGTCTTGTAGAAGCCACTCAAATAGAACCACTCAAAACAATGATAAACAATCAAATGACATAATACGATGTAAACAGTATTGCAACATGTTCTGATACAACTTCAATTGGCTAATCAAAACTTGAATCGGAATGTTTTATTTTCACTTTTTATCTTACTCGAAAGACGTAGAATATTTCTATTAGCTGCTTTTTAACATTTGATTGAATTTAATAATTTACTGTTATCTTTAAGTTTAATATTTACCTAAATTAATATTGGCTCTATGTGTAGGTAAAAAAAGAATTGTTGAAAAAGAACCTGGCAAATGCATATAAATTAATGTGGATCGTAGTGGATCGTATTAGAATTTTATTGAAAACCCATCAAAGAAACAATAGAAATGTGGAGTAAGTTAAATTGAATTATATATTTTTATTATTATTTATTAATTTATTTGTATAGAACAAACTTCATACATTATATTGTTTCTACTCTTGTTTAATTTCACCACTTGTGAAATAACTTCCATACTGAGTTTTGACAATAATGGCTGCACTTTCAACTTTAAAGAACATCCTACCGATTGCGAAAAGTTTATTCAGTGTTTAAATGGATTTGAAATAGAAATACAATGTCCAGCATTTTGCACGTTTGATAAAAATCTGAAAAGTTGCATTTATAATGCAAAGGGTTGTACAAATCGAAATAATGATGCGACACAAGTCTCATCAGCAAATCCATCGAATGTGGATTTAAATGTTTTATGCAAAAATATTTCACTAGAATTTTTGCCATATCCTGGAAATTGTCGTCGCTATATAAAATGTGTTAATGGATTGGGTAGTGATCGTTTATGTCCTGGAAATTTATATTTTAATTCGAAATTTGGAGTTTGCAGTCGCACGTGTGTTTAAAAGAGGTGATTGTTATCAATAAAAACCTCGGAAGAGTTTGTAATTTATTCATGTATTAAATGTTTTTTGTTTTTTTCTAAAAGTCACTTAATTTTAATTTTAAAAATTGGAGGATGAAAAATTAAGCTCGTGTATCAAACTTTTGAATATTACATAAATCCAAACACATGCCATTAAATACTGATGAACTTTTTTTTTTTTTTTGTTAAAGCTAAACATTGACTTATGGTTATTATTTTGAATTATTATTTGACTTTGATAACATCCTTTCAATTTTTCAATGAAAATTTATGAAGATGAACAAATATTCTAAAATTTTACTCTGTTTAAACATTTTTTACTCCTTGGCAACAAGGCTTTATTAAATTAAGTCTAAGACCAACATAACCTTGAACTTTTATGTGGCGGTGCGTGGTTGCAGGAGTAAATATATTTTCTTACTCATTGTGGTCTTAAATTTTAATTAGGACTAAATCTTTGCGTGTATCCAACAACAGACAACCCATAACGGATGTGGTGTTGTTTTGAAACCAAAGAGCTTAACTTTGGCGTTCATATATTTTAAAACAGAATTTTTGCTTTCGTCCTCGAAACCATCATTTTTATTATAATAACAAAAAAAAAAAAAAAAAAAAACAACTGAATGAAAAAGTTCATCCTTTAAAATGAGCAAAAATCACATTTTTCTTGTTGCTTGCTGTAAAAAGGAGATGTGAGGGGATGACGACAAAAAATCAGAAAAAAAAGTCAAACTGAAACAATTTTTTTTTTGAATATTATGTAAAATATGGTTTTTTTGTTGTTGTTATTTTATCTTTTAACCATATAACTTTGCCTAAGGGATCAAGTTTTATTTTGTTGGTGTTTAACCATAAAAATGCTTAGTGAATTCCTTTGAATGTATATGCATTTATCATATTTATACTACATATATGCGATGCCTACTTGCTACTTAGAGATTCATGTTATGGTAACTGTGTCTGCAGCTCCTACACCTAAAACACCGTGTCGCTAAGTTAACATTGAATTATATTTTTTTAAAGGTAGCAACATTTTTTAAATTGACACAGATTCGGATTTACTTCTTAAAAATTGCCATAAAACATGACACATGAGGTATTTATGGCAAAATTTTGAATTATTATATTTAATTGTGGTTGGAAGTGATGAGAAAGTGGAACAAATAAGTCAATTTACATTGAATAGGATGAAATTGGAACTCAAAAATCTATTTTTTTTAAATAACTATGTTTAATATTTCAACCGACCTTACCACGTTAAACCATCGTCCTTGAACCGACTTTTTTTAACAAAAAAAAAAAAAAAACTTGGCTTTTAAAAAAAAATGTTACACATACACCACAGTGACCGTTTAGTTAAAATTTGCTTGCGTAGTAATTCAAAATTTAAACCAATGCAAAGCGTCAAACCAAGGAATTTCAAGTTTTAATTTCAATAAAACTGACAAGAAATGGGAGGAGTGTTGAACAGATAGCCATATGGAGTTTTGAACTTAAACCTTGGTAGACAAAATAAAATGCACGTAGAATCTTAGAGCTAATTGTAAAAATTCATAATAGATGATTTTTAAAAAGAAAAGAAATTTTAAAAGAAATGTAAAAATAAAACTTGGCTTTAAAATTGCAAAAAAATATCTGAACTGTTTAGACTTCAAATGCGGTATGCCATTTAATTTATTGCGTACCAAAGAGTTTTTCGAATTAGTTTTTTTTTTCTCAATTTTTCAACATTTAAACATTAAAAAAAAAAATATTAAAAACAATTGTTAAGAAATTATTTTTTGACAAATTTAAACGAAATTACAAAAAAAAAAAATCAACAACCCGTTTTCAAAAATTTGAATTTACTATTAAAGCTACCCAAAAGCTTCTGTACACAAATTTTCGATCTTCAATTTTGGTCTGAGAATCAAGGGATTTGAGGAAAACAACTATATGGGAGTGAAGGACAATCTTCCATCGTTTAGGCGATAAATGCAATTTTCTCACAAATTGACTTCAAACACAAAAAAAATATTTGAACACAACGGCAACACCTACAATATTTAAATATACATTTTTAAAAAGCTAGAAGCTTATTCATATTTCTAAAATTAAAATCAAGTAAATTGAGGAAAGAGTTTTTGAAAAAAATGATAATTAAACTAAGATTTTTGAAAAAAAAAAGAAATATGGAAAAACTTCTAACGTGTCCTTTTTAAAATGCAATTATTTTTCAACTTTTTTTGGCCACATTTATTATGATTTGAAATTATAAAAGGAATTGTCAATATAATTTGCAATTTATGAACAAAATTAAAAAGTATTTCATTTTCGAAGAACTTTTTTAATAGAAGTTTTGAAAAAAAAATTAACTTATTTTTTTTTTTAAGTTCAACATTTAATATAAAGTTATTTTATCTTTATTCAATAGCCCTTATTGTTGAAAGTTAAATAGCAAAAGTTTAAAGTTCTTATTTGCCAAAGTCTTTGAGAAAATCTATTATTTCAATGTAAAAATTCAGTTTTTTATCAAAAATCCAATGATTCAATTTCATTTTTAATTTTTTTTTTTCAAAACTGTAATGAATATTACCTTTTTTCTTCATCGGAATTCATCTGATAATATTAATGGCCAAACATTTTTTTTTTTAAATAAATTCATATTTTACTACAAAAAGGTTTGAAGAAAAGTCATTTTAAAATTTTTAATAAGGTTTTTTTTTTCCAAAATTCTGAGTAATTTTGTACATTTAAATTTTACAGATAGAAATGAGATTCTGGCTTTTAAAAAACTTGTATTCAAATATTGTAGGTGTTGCCGCTGTGTTCAAAATATTTTTTTTGTGTTTGAAGACAGTTTGTGAGAAAATTGCATTTATCGCTTAAACGATAGAAGATTGTATTTTACTCCCATATATTTTTATCCACCTGGAAAATCTTTTGGTTTCATTTATTTTATGAAATTTTTGTTAAAATAAAATTAATTTTAAGTTTAAAAAACAATACGGCAACATCGGTAATTTCTAACCTATAGACTTTAAAGTATTTTTAATTACCGACGTTTGAAAAAAAAGATCATCAAAATCAGAGTTGTTCGGCCGGGTTCCCTAATAATTTACTTTAGTTACTCCACTAGTATATCTGTAAAATTAAAAATAAAAATTAATTAAATAAAAACTAAAAAAGGAAAAAAAAAAACATTTATTTGAAAATTTTAGCTAAATGTTTTTGTAGTAAACGCCTTATTATTCAATTTATCACAATTTTTGGAATAAACTTAACATCGATTTTATTTTTTAATTTCTATAATTTTTAAATAATCATATTTAAATTTGTTATCTCTCTTAATTCAAACCAATAAGTACTGTTCACTTATTTATTTGATTGATTTAATTGAATTAGGTATATGCTCCGATATAAGCTCTTTGACCTATAAAGCTTTTATAATTAACCTCTTCAACTCCAAAAAAAACAAAACCAATAAACTTTAATAGTTCTAAGTGTTCCTTTAATCCTCACCTGTATTTAATATTGATATTCACCTTAAGGTAGATGATAGTTATCTACTAAAATACTCAATTCATATGTGGGGAAAATATATGGATGTCTGAAACGTTTCTTTTTTTTTTCGTTTTTGTGTCATGATTCTCTATATCCTTTAGGTGCTTTCGCACACACTTGCATATATAAAGCAATGATACTACTAACCAAACTATATAGCGACGAGCAAAGGGATTTGCGTTTGAAAAAAAAAAAAAAGTACCTTGCATAGAAGACATTAGTGCAATACTGGGAAAAAGTTGGTGGTACTGACTTTTTATTTCCTCTTTTTTTTTCCGCTCGCGGTTCTCGTGGTTGGTTTCACAGGAAATTGTTTCAAATAAAAATATACAAAACAACACACCAAAACCTTTACACAAGGTGTCCATAAAAACAACCTTTTGACAAGGTTGAAAGATCGATTGCTAAGAGGAAACAACTTTTTGAACTTTTTAGCACAGGGTCTTTATGCCCTGTTTTTAACGAGTAAGAAATTAAGGAATTCAAACCAAAGGATGAAAAATTATATCCTCTTATTTTGAGGATTATTTCATCTTATTATTTTGTTTTTGCCTCTGAGACACCCTGTATTGATTCTACATCTTTGTACAATGTACACGTACATCGTTTCATGTTTTCACTTTTCGTGTTTATGGGATTTTTTTAACTGAAAAATTGAAAATAATTAAAATTTAATTTAAAAATTCAAGGGATTCTGTTTGTGATGTTGTCTACGGAGAGATGCAAGTAATTGATATCGCAGAAGAACTCACATGCATGAAATAATTTCATTGAACATTATGAGTATTGGTTAAGGGTTACTTATTTTGCGAAAACCCAAGGCTACTGAAATTAATAAAAACTCAATTTTTATGACGATTTTATTTATGAGCGTCTGTAGTTGGTTAAGAACGTGTGTACACATTTACTTAATCAAACGTGATTTAAATGAAAGTCATATTAAGGAAAGACTTACCGAGGAATAAGTTTTTTGATTGCAAATACCCGTTTAAAAATTCTTGAAAGAAAACAACATGAATCTTTGGCAATCGTTACCAATTGCCTTGCACCTGTCTTACAAGATGGCCATAAAAAAAAGAAAAATTATCATGAATCACAAAAAAATTTTATTTGCCGAAAATTCATCGATAAAACTCTTCGAATTACAATTTTTCGAAAACAAATCATCAATCGAATGAAAATTTTTGGAAATTAACAATCCATCGTATAGCAATTCTTCGAATCATTCAAAAGATTACTATTCGAAGAATTGTTTTTCGATGAATTGTTTTCGACGAATTGCGATTCGAAGAATTGTTATTCGAAGAATTGTTATTCGAAGAATTGTTATTCGAAGAATTGTCATTAGAAGAATTGCTTTTCTAAGAATTTTAATTCGAAGAATTGCGTTGAATGAACTCGATGAATTGCTTTTCGAATAATTGTGATTCGAAGAATTGCTTTTCGAATAATTTTAATTCGAAAATTTGCTTTTCTAAGAATTTTAATTCGAAAAATTGTCATTCGATGAATTGTTTTCTCGATGAATTGTGTTCGAGGTATTGTAATGCGAAGAATTATCATTCGAAGAATTATTATCATTCGAAGAATTGTCATTCGAGGAATTGCTTTTCGAAGAATTGTCATTCGAAGAATTGTAATTCGAAAAATTCTCATTCGAAGAATTTAAATTCAAAAAATTGTCATTCGAAGAATTGCTATTCGAAAAACTGTCATTCGAAAAATTGTTTTTCGAATTGAAGAATTGTTTTTCAATGAACTGTGTTCGAAATTAATATGAAGAATTTTTTTCGATGAATTTTCCAAAAGTTATTCCCTTTTCATTAATTGTATTATTTGTGTTAAACGATTCAAGAGCAATTACCAATTTATTTTTTTTTTTAAATCTCTTAAAAAATCAATAGCTACTTGAAACTTCGAAACACACAAAAATTACGTATGATTGATTTTCCATTTAACTTATGCAAATGCCAAAACAAAAATTCAAAAAATCATTGCTCTCGACGAACTAATGATGCAAATAAAATTCCTTTTCTTCATTCTTCTCGTAAGAGTCAAACTTTCTCACCAAACTGAAAAACCACCCTCAACTAAATGTTGAACAACAAAAAAAAAAAAAACTTTCCATCCAATCGATAAAAGGCAGAAAATTTTGAAAGAAAGTTCAACTTGAAAGAAAAATTTCATCTAGTACCTCATCCTCACACTTTTTTATTTGCTTGTTAAATTTGTTACCAACTTTAATTTCAATTTAACTTTTTTAACCAACACAAATAAATAAGCTTGGCTTCATCCTATTAACACTTTTTTATAGGGTTTTTAAGAGTTCTTTGAAAAACGTCAAAAGCTGAAAAACACACAAAAACCTATATAAAGGCTAAGAAACTAAGTCACCACATTTTTAATTAACCAAATAAACTACATCATACATCATGATGTGGTAGGTGATGGTCGTAGTGGTAGTTGAGGTGGTGTTGGAATTGGATTCTTAGCCACAAGGATTCTATTTTTATTTATATATATTTTATTTCTACTTTCCTCAAACTTCTTTTTTTCTGTTTTTATTTTGTTGTTGTTGTTATTTTTTGATAAGTAAAGAATCGACTTTGCTGTATATGCCTTTGCTTGTTGACACTTAAAAGGTTCTTTTTTCCCTACGAGAAACAGGATGAAGAGGCTGGATCTGAAGATGAATGTGGTGGTGAAGGACAAACAAGGGAACAAAAGGGCAAAGAAAAAAAAAATAAAAATGTAAGATGCTTCTAGTTAAAGAATTACCTCGATTGGAAGATGGAATATAAGAGTAGAGCATTCTTGACAGGCAGGGATATCTCTCTGTAAAGGTAGAAACAAACTTTTTCCATTCAAGACAACGCAAGCGAAAATAATATAAAATATAATATAAAAAGCTTTGTCGTGGTTGTAGGGAATGGATCTGAATGTCTTGCTGATTTGCAAAGAAAAAATAATGTAGTTTGAAAACAATTTAAAAAAGGAAAAATAATTTTCCATACAAATTTAAACTTTATTTTTCAGTTCACACCCACTTTTGCAAAGAAATATCAAACGAAATAGCGGAAAAACTACAACATTGTGCTCTGTTCTGTCATCTTCCAGTGTGGTTGGTAAATGGCTTGTTTTCGGTGTGTTAGTGGAGATAATTCTTTCACCATTACAATACAATATCCCTTAAAAAACCCTAAAGAAAGCAATAAGAAAAGGTGACACGAAGGAAAAGAGAGTGGCTTCATTAAAATTTCACATCTTTATTTGGAATTTCTGTTTCTTTTTCTTTCTTTGAGGAGTAGTCTCTGCTGCTGGTGTGACTGCTATGGTGCTGGAAAGAAGGACATTCCGGAACAATAGAAAGAAACGTAGACCGATGACGTTGTAAAACTTAGTTGAATGGTAGATTTTTATCTTTATCTCTTTTACTGATGAGATGGTGTGAAAAAAATAAAAATACAAAAAACACAGAACAACAGAAAAAAAATAAATATAAATAAAAATAAAAAGCAACAATATGTAACAAGTCAGTGTCTGTCGAAGCGAAGTTATAAGAGACCAAAACGACATTACAACAATTTTCGTTGATTTTCCGATAACGAATATAATTTTGTAACTTTTATATCTTTTCTTTGTTAGTTTTTTTTTTTTATATTTTTTTCAACTTATTTTTTTTATAATAAAAATATGTATTTTTTTTATATATTTGCTTTGTAATAATAAATCTATTTTTAACAAGAAAAAAAATATAAGAGACAAAAATAAAGTTATTAATGAGAATTGAGATGAATGAAGATATGGTTTCATTTTGATTTGATTGAAAAAATGGATGATAATGATGTTTTATTATTTTATTATTTGATATATCCATTTGAACTTGTCTGAAGTTTTTTTTTCGATTTTTAAGAGACGTCTGGTTTTTTTGAATTTTGTATTAAGAGATTGAAATGATAGACAGAAAAAAATGTGCCATGAAGTTGTTGAATGTTCATAATTCTGAATTATTTAAGTGACGAAAAAATATAGAATAAGTTCAAAAAAGTTGAGGTCACTTGAACTTTATTATTGAATTGTGAAATAAAAGTTTCAATTTTTTTTTTGAAAAATCAATTTTTTTAAAAACCAACTTTTTTTTTAAACATTGTAAAATCTATTAAAAAAATTTTTTCTTAAAATTCTTCAAGAAAAAAATAAACTTCATATTTTATTTCCAGGTTGAATCCATTTAAAATAATGTTTTTAAATTTTTTAAAACATTTTTTATACTATTTTTAATTTTTTATTTAAATTAATTATAAAATTTAATTAAAAATATTCTTTAATGAATTTTTTCATTAAAAGCTTAAATACCTTAGGCTCAATTTATGAGTTCTACATTATATATAAAATCGTTCTTAAAAAATGGATACTCTTATTTTAATGAATTAAATTGGACCTTAATCAGAAGAAGAAAAGAATATCTCGAATAGATTTATTTTTCGATCTCGATAAACTGATTAGTTTTTGAACAACAATTTAAAGATCCTTTCATGAGTTTTTTTTTTTTTTTAACACCTCAAGACTTAAACTGAATCTTATTAGTATCTTAAAGACTGGAAAGTCAATTATTATTGACCACATCTTGTCACAACGTAAAATCATGGAGAAGACCCTAAAATTCAACATCAATATGCCATAACTTCTATAGACATGAAAGTAAATGTTAATAGAGTGGATAATAAAAATGGGTCACTGTGGTGTATACGTACTTTTCTTTTTAAAGCATACAAAGCTAATACAATTTTTACTACTAGTTAATTAACTGAACAAATTAATTTTGTTTGCAAATTTTGTGTTTTTTTAATTGATCTTCATGTGTATATTATTGAGAAGTGTACCAAAAAAAAAAAATCATGCCAAAGTCGTTTAAAAAAAAAAATGTTTAACAAAAGAACTGATTGCCACTTTAAAACCTCAAATGAGCTACCTATTTAATATCCAACACCTACAATTTTTCTTTTTATTTCATTGGTATACTTTAGTGCTGGTATTATATTTAAAATATATGAGACTAATATTTTAGGTTTTGTAAAAAGATATTTACATACATTCCATGAAACTCTGCCTCTCATATCGCATTTCAAGTTCACACTCAACGCCCACTTACAACTCACATGTCATAGATTTTCTAAATAAATATATATTTTTTGCCACACTTACACGGGTAAAAATCCAACTTTAAAAGTGTACTACATCTAGTGATGGGAACTATCGAATAGTTCATTAATTTAGTCATTCGAATGAAAACTATCGAATAAAAATTATCGAATAAACTATCGAATAAAACTATCGAATAAAAACTATCGAATAAAAAAACTATTCGAATGAAAACTATCGTATAAAAAAACTATTCGAATGAAAACCATCGAATAAAAATTATCGAATAAACTATCGAATGAAAACTATCGAATAAAAAAATCTATTCAAATTAAAACTATACTATACGAATAAAAATAGTAACTTAATTAATTAATGATTTAAAACTATCGAATAAACTATCGAATAAAAACTATCGAATAAAAAAAGCTATTCGAATGAAAAAATTATCGCATAAAAATTTAAGAGTTTGATGGAAACAATTACAAACAATTTTTGGGGCTATCATTCGACATTAAGATTTTCATAATTCTTTTATTCCAGATTTTTGAGTATGACCTAAATATTTTCTTCCAGTGTAAATACTCCCATACGAGACCCAAATGCCATATAAAATAGAAAAAAAATAAAGTTTGTTATACAGTAGACACATGTTGTAGAGTAGGTACATTTATTTAAAAACCATGCAAACGGATAGAATGTATATTTCATACAGAATTTTTGTTCTTTCTTTTTTTTTTTTTGCTTTTTTTTGTTGATGAGAGAACTGAAAAAAAAGTTGTAATGTTCTTTTTTTTTGTTTTTTGAAAATCATAAAATGTAGGTTTTGGTACTTAGATCTGGTAAAAATTTTCATCATGATTTATGACATCAAATTGTAGGAAATAGCTTTTTAGTTCGTGGTTGCACCTAACATATACGAATATATCCTTTACGTCATAGAGAGAACTTTTGGATACTTTTGTGTGTGTTAGGAATATATAATCGAATGATCCTTTTGAATTTTTTTTTTTGAATTATTATTTCTAAAACGTGACGCCATTGTTTGTATTTCTACATTGTACGTAAAAATACAGAAAAAGAGAAAGATTGGTGAATTTAATAAGAAGCTTAAATCATTGTATTGGTTTTCTCTCGTCAAAGTAAAACTTTATTCATTATAAGTTTAATAATTCAATTTTCTATTGAAGTTTTATTATTTAAATTGTTCTAGGAATTGTTTAAAGGAATTTAAAAGCGTGGGCAACAGATTTTTTTTAGTAAAGGTCACATGTTATTAGTTTACTTTTATATGGAAACTCTGTTAGAGTAAAAAAAAAAACAAATCAGTGGTAAGCTGTCGCCAAAAAAAAATTTCATTGAAATATTTAAATTAAAAGTATTTTCACTAAAAATTGTACCATCCTATTTCTGAGATTTGAAAAAAAAAAACATATTTTTTATGTGAAACCTATTAGAAGACTACTCACTACCTACTCCTTTTTAGAAATCAACCTACAGAAATTTTAAAAGCAGTATATGAACCACCAAAGATATATTTTCAAATGAAAAAAAAATAAAAGTTTAATTGAAATAGTTTTAGACTTCAATTAATTACTAATAGTTAAGTTACTAAAGCTAAAAAAATTTCAATATTGGGGAACCCGGCCGAAAAGCTCTGATTTTGATGATCTTTTTTTTTCAAATATCGGTAATTGGAAATACTTTAAAGTCTATAGATTAAAATTTGCCGTTGCTGCCGTTTTGATTTTTTTAAATTTAATTGAAGATTTTTGTGAACAAACATTTTTTTGTTAAAAAAATTTTGCTTAAATTTCATAAATTTACTAATGCCAAAATATTGTCTAGGCAATTAAAGTAAAACAAAGATATGGGAGTAAAGGACTATCTTAAATTGTTTAGGAAATTTCTCACAAATTGACTTCAAAAAGAAAAAATATTTGAACACAACGGCAACACTCACAATATTTAAACATACATTTTTAAAAAGCTAGAAGCTTATCCATATTTGTAAAATTAAAATTAAATAAATTGAGGAATGCTTTTTTGAAAAAATGGTAATTAACCTCAGATTTTGAAAAAAAAAATTAACATGTCCTTTTTAAAACATTTTCGTAATATAAAGTGCATTAATTTTTAAAAAAATTTTGGCCACATTCATTAAAAAAAAAGTATTAAATTTAAAAAGTATTTCATTTCCGAAGAACTTTTTTTAATAGAAGTTTTGAAAAAAAAATTAACTAATTTTTTTTTTTAAGTTCAACATTTAAATACAAAGTTATTTTTTCTTCATTAAATAGCCCTTATTTTTGAAAGTCAAATAGAAAAAAAGTTTAAAGTTCTTATTTGATAAAGTCTTTGAGAAAATCAATTATGTATTTCAGTGCAAAAATTCAGTTTTTATCAAAAAATCCAATGAAATTGATTTAATTTTTATTATTTTTTTCAAAACTGTAATATATACCTATTGCCTTTTCCTCTTCAGAATTCAACTGATAATATTTATGGCCAAAAATTTTTAAAAAATTAATTCATATTTTTCTACGAAAAATTTTGAAAAAAAAATTATTTAAAATTTTTTAATAACATTTTCTTTTCCAAAATTCTGTGTTGAGGACCATTCTTTCAAAAACTCTTGATTAAATGTAGTGGATTTAAATTTTACAGATAGAAATGAGATTTTGGCTTTTTAAAAACGTGTATGTAAATATTGTAGGTGTTGCCGTTGTGTTTGAAGTCAGTTTGTGAGAAAATTGCATTTATCGCTTAAACGATCGAAGAGTGTCTTTTACTACCATATATTTTTTTCCTTAAATTACCTAGAGAATCTTTTGGTATCATTTACTTTATGAAATTTAAACAAAAAAAAATTGTTTTGTTAAAAAGAACTTAATTTTAATTAAAAAAAAAAAAATAATACGGCAATATCGGCAGTTCGGCCGGGTTCCCTAATAACACGGTGTTACACTCAAAATATACGTGGGCGGTGACCTATCAGGTTTTGTAGAGCTAGTCGCACTGATTACGAAATGGTATTTGAAAATCCCCTAACACCCCCAAAATCTGGAGTTACGGGCAAAAAACGGTTTTTTGGACCTTCACCCATTGAAAAAATTCTAGCTTCGTCAATTTTTTACCCATTTTCAATTTTACTGTTTCTGATAGAAGATAAATATACCTTTTTAACAATGTATAAAACATGTAACTCGGTTAAACCACTTAAAGTTTATAAGCTGTCAAAGCTGAAAATTGAAAATGGGTAAAAAATTGACGAAGCTAGAATTTTTTCAATGGGTGAAGGTCCAAAAAACCGTTTTTTGCCCGTAACTCCAGATTTTGGGGGTGTTAGGGGATTTTCAAATACCGTTTCGTAATCAGTGCGACTAGCTCTACAAAACCTGATAGGTCACCGACCGCGTATATTTTGAAACCTCATTTTTGTAACACAGTGTAATTATTAGGGATATATAATTTGCTTTAGTTACTCCACTAAAAATCAAAGTTTTATTGAAATAGTTTTAGAGTTCAATTAATTACTAAACCAATTTAAATACATTTAAACACAAGACTTAACCAAAATTAGTTCTGTACCAATCTCATTAAAACCCACAAAATATTAAAATTCCAGACTTGAAAGTAATTTAAATTCTAAGCCGACCCTCAAGGCAAATGGCAATAATACAACAATGACGACGTCAAGGTCAATAACATTAGAAACTTATTGTCTGCTACTGTTTATATATTCAAAATGAGTATTTTTGATCCTTAAAATTATGGGACACATCATTGGTAATGGCGAGACGACAGGACGCGCATATTATTATGTAAAATGTATATACCGCACGTTAGTATCCAACCCAAAGGATTGTTATTATTTTTTTTTTCTTTTTTTAGATCATTAGACTCGAGGACGACGACCACATAAAAATACATAATTAATGAAAATGTCAAAAGAATATTGTCAGAGATGGAAGAAAGAAAACGAACGATAAATGCCAAATGTCGATAGAAATATTATCTGTTGAATGAAGTAGAAAGAGTTGATTTTTTTTTGTTTAATTTTTCAGAGTTTATTGAAATCACTATAACAATTTCATATCTAGACAGCTAGACACTTCTGTTACAAATATTTGATTTCTTTATTTACTCAAAAATTCATATGATTATTTCACATTGCAAATCACAAATTGATTTATTCCACTTATCCTTTGTCGCCTTGACTCTACAAAAGAATGAGAATTAAAAAAAAAAAAAAAAAATAACTCGACACAACTATTTTCCATTTCCAGTCGTCAACAACAACAAAGGACTTAGAAAAAACAAAAAATAAGAAAACAATTCACTTCCTCACTTGAATAAGAATAAGCTATAGAACACAAACGGAAACTCAAAGGGATTTGTTTTTTAATAATTTTTTTTTTGTGTTAACAGGGTAGGACTTAGTTTTATTATATTCAAATGTTTTTAGATCTTTTCTTGTGAAGTAATCTCACCTTTATAAGGAAAATTACTTTTTTTTTTCTATCAGTTTTTATTTTTGGAGTAATATTTTCGAGCTTATCATCATTATACCCAAAGTTTTTTTGATAAGTTAATTCAAAATGTTAGAAAAAATTGGAGTTCTGCATTTAACATTATTTTTAAAATTTCATTAGACTGTAAAAAAAAAATTTACTATAGGTATATAAAGTTTTTTAATATTTCAAACACTTTTAGATTTAATGTAAATTAAAATTAAAATTTTTAAAAATAAATTTTTGGATTTAAAAAATATTTGTTTTTTGCAGAATCAAAATTAAGCCAACGATATTGAATATATGATATCTTGGACTTAGATATTCATTAATAATTTTCAGAACTTTGAAATACCAAATTTATTTTTTTAAATTTTTGTGTGCAAAAAAAATATTCACGAACTAATTTTTTTACAATTTTGAAATTTATTTTCTTCATACTTTTTGGAGTACTAATTCATTTAAGATCTATGAAAAACGAATTTTATTTTTTTTTTGTATCCTTATTTGTAAATAAAAAAAAATTTTAATATTAAAAGAAAGAATTTCAAGAAAAAAATTCAAAAATTGTTGGTAGTTGAAAATGTAAAAAAAAAATTACTGGTAGGTTTAATTACATAAACACTTTCAAATGTTTCAAAATAATTAATCAATCCAATAAAAAAAAAAATGATTTTTCAAAAAAAAATTTTTTTTCAAATATAAAAATAAATTCAAATGCGGCGTTTTTGAAAGTTTTATAAAATTATGATGTATAAATATCAATAAAAAAATGCATTTAAAATTTAAAAAAATATATATTTATTGCAACTGAAAAAAATTTGCATTAAAAAAAAAATTTTTACTGCAACTAAAAAATACTTGCATTAAAAAAATATTTTTTGCAACTTACTTCTTACAATTTTGACTATTTAACCATATATATGTATTAGCCATTTCAAGTATTTTTTTTTTTTTCAGTGCAGAAAATTTTTTTCAATGCAAAATATTTTTATTTGCAATACAATTTTTTTTCTAAGCAAATATTCTCCAGTTTTTACTTGCTCTATAGGGCAAGTATTGGTTTCGTGTCAAAAAAATAATTCGAGGTTTTAATCTAAACTAACATTACGATAATGGAGAAGTCTGAAAAAGTGGTTTTCGTCATGACGTCCGTCGGTCTGTGCGTCGGTGCGTCTGTGCGTCTGTGCGTCTGTGCGTCGTCAAAAAAAGGTGTACAAGAAGCTGCAGCCTAAACAGGTGGACGAATTTTCTTGAAATTTGGCACAGATGATTATTTCGTAATTTCCAAGGTTTGTTTTTTTTTGTTTTTTAATATCTCGCCTAGAACGTATACCTCCCATACAAACTTTTCGAGGTATTGCAATTTTCTCGAAAACGGCTCTAACGATTTTGATTAAATTTGATACAAGTAATGCTGTACGTATATCTAATATAACTGCGTTTTTAGTTTTTCTCAAAAAATACGGATAGTGGAAATATGACAATTTCCTTTTCGCTAATGTCGGCTCTTCCCGTGTATCGTTAATGAGTTATTGCAATTTTCTCGAAAACGACTCTAACGATTTCGATTAAATTTGGTATTCTTTGTAGTCTTAATGAGTCTAACAAAACTGCGTTTTAAGTTTTTCACAAAAATTTCCTAGTTTACAGGAAACGGCGTTGCCGTTTTCTGCCAAATTGATGCATTTTTTAGTTAATGTCGTATATTTCATCAAAGGCTAAGCCAATTTTATTCAAAATTTGCAGACAGATATTTCTTGTCATTTAGAAGTGTAAAATGTAAAAAAAATCTAAAATGTTTTGAAAAAAAAAGTTTAAATGGAATTTTTTTACTCTTATTTTTTTTTTCAAAATTTAACGAAAATCTTTAATTTTCAATAGTTATCTAAGATATAGATACTTTGAACTACAAGAGCAAGTACGTGCGGCCCCAGTCGTGCATTTTATTTTTAATGCAAATTTTTTTCAATCGCACTAAATATTTTTTTTTTCAATGCATTTTTTTAAAATTGTAATTGAAAATAAATGCATTAAAAAAAATGTTTTTTTACATCCCTGAATTAATTAATTAACTATTAAATTGAAACAGCCCTGCTTTTAAATTACCTACATCTAGATCATGTGTCTAGGAATTTTTTTTCCTCTTCTCTTAAAGCAAACCACTTCAATGCATGCACAAATAAAAATAAAAATTTAATAGGGGTATTCACGTAAACGCGGAAAACCCGTAGAAACCGTAGAAACTGTAGAATTTTCTATCGGTAGAAATGAGCTGTCAAAATTTGTATGGGAAAAATATTCCGCAAATCATAGAATTTTATCTCACAAATTTGAAGCAGAAACCGTAGAAAAAAATCAGATAAACTTTGGGTGTGTTCAATCACATATCGGATAGGCTATCTGGGATCCCCGTATCTGGAATATCATTTTGAACGCGATTTATGTCTTATTATTCAGATAACCACAAATAAAATATGTTAATATTGAAAAGAGAATATTGTTTTATTTGAGCAAATTACATTTTTTTTATTGTTGCATAGTATTTGCAAAATTAGCTTGACTTATTTTTTTTAATTAAACAAGTTCAATTTGACGTTTAACAAACAGCTGTTTGTTTCCCTTGTTTACGAAATTATTTTCTGCTGGGGTGTTCATTTAAACCTTTTGCGGAATTTTCTATTTTTCTGCAAAGTAGAAAATTATCTCGTTACGTGAATACCCTTAATAAACTTCTTATTATGTCTTTGGATAAGAATAAAGGATCAACAAGTTGAAAGGAATATAAAAAAAAGGAAACATTATCCTGGGGCTTGGTAGCCCCTCTTTATTCAGTATAAATGTAATATGTAATGTGTTGACTCTGAGGGATTTAACTTTTCTATACCGAACCGAAACTATGTAAATTCTCTCAATTCAGGAGGCTGTATTGCCCTTTCGTTTATATAGATTCAGCTGAATAATAATAAAAAAAAAGACATTTTGTTGTCGTCCTTTTTTTTCTATCCATCTATTTGCGCTACTTGATATTCCTACGCTCAAAGTAAACACTTTGAAAATACGCTGAGTAAAGACTATTGAATAAGCATATTTAAATTTTGTAAAAGAATTTATTTATTTATATTACTTCGTCTCTATAATACACACACACTTAAATATACGAGTTTGTGTGTATGAAAATCTAAAAATATCTACATGATGATCAAAATCAATGCACTAGAGAGAAAAAAAAATGGACACATTTTGTTGTCTCTTGTTGTTGTTGGGTATGAAGGAAAAAAAAAGTTTTGATGTCTCTGTCCTTCGGGATATATGTATGAACTAGAGATGTATTGAATCTATAAGAATAGGTCGAAGAAAAAAGTCTTTGAGAGGATTTATTTGCTCGGATTATTCTATTCAATCCTCTGACGAAATGACTTCTTCTTCTTCTTCATCATTTTTTTTTTCTTGCATGATAAAAGGTTCTTTTAACTTTATATTTGTATAAATGTATTGAATATTATGTATCTTATATCTATCCAATCCATTACATTTTGAGAGAAAAAAAGAAGAAAAGAATTATTATTCACATAAGTATCTCGGTATTCATGTAAATATTGAAATATATCAGGTAAATTAAACATGAAGAACCTCAAGAGGACACTTTTAGTAGGGTACTTTGTAAACATTGAATTTAGATTCATAGACGAAAAGTTAAATAAAAAAAAAAAAAATACAATGTCTGAACATCATTTTGCAAATTATATATCAGCAGAAAATTGTTGACATAGGTGCCAGTCAGGCTTTGTGAGGAAACATAATGAAACGGGGTTATATTTTAGGAAAACAATTGAAAATTGGGAACGATTCTTTATTCTGTATTCCAAAATTCTGTATGACCGAAATTCTGCATCTAAACAAAAAATTCTATATAAACATAATTCTTTATTCCATTATTCTGCTTTTCTATTTTTCTGTATTTCAAAATTCTGTAAATCCAAAATTCTGTTTTCAAAATTCTGCAAATCCATTATTCTGCTTTTTGGAATTATGTATATTCCAAACCAATACTTTTTTATTTTGCCTGTTGAACAATTTGTATTCCATTAATAATTTAAGTATAACAGTGTATAAAAGCATATCAAAGCATTTTCTGCAAAGAAAATACCAAAAATCACTGCTCCGAAATTCTGTAAATGAAGTACAGAAGATTGAAAACGAGAATTTTGTATTTACAGAATTTTGAATTTACAGAATTAAAAAAAAGAATTTTGAATTTACAGAATTTTAGAATACAGAATTTTGAAATCTGAATTTCGGCACATACCTACAGAATTTCGAGCTCAACCCTTGAAAATTAATAAAGAATCAACACTATAAAATATCTAACTAAAACTAACCCGATTTAAACCAAAATTTTTACACAAAAGCGTTTGAGTAAAGGTAATGTTAAAATTTTAGAAAATTTACAAAAAATACATTTTTGGACTTTAAAAAAATATTTCAAGATTTTTTTTGAAAAATCAATTTTTTTAAAACGGGTTTGTGAAAAATTTTGAAATTACGTTTTCATGTGTAAATTAATTATTTCTTCAAAATGGCATACCAACTTTTTTTTTTTTGAAAAATGTTAGAAAATTTTTATATGTATGTATGTATATAAAAAATTATTTTTTTTAAAAACGGCTCTAACGATTTTCAAAATTTTTTTTCTAAAAATACATTTTTATACAAGAAATAAAATGGCATACTTGGTTTTTCGTAAAACGGTGTTTAATTAATTAAAAAGATTATTTTATTTTTTCCTAAAACCTGGTTTCACGATTTTTTCTTAGATTCAAAGTCTATTTTTCGGATTGGGGACAAAATCCCGAAATCCCAAAATCCAGAAAAACCAAAATCCCGAAAACCCACAATCCCGAAAACCCAAAATCCCGAAAAACCAAAATCCCGAAAACCCAGAATCCCAAAAACCCAAAATCCCGAAAACCCAGAATCCCGAAAACCCAAAATCCCGAAAACCCAGAATCCCGAAAACCCAAAATCCCGAATGGGATCCCGAAAAATTATATAAACTGAAAAATTTGCGCAAATATTTCATTTTATATAATTTTTCGCGATTTCGGTTTCGAAAACAATCCTAAGTGTGAAATTAAGGTGTTAATACGTAAAAAACAATATAAGTGTATAATTCCGTTAATATCTCTTTTTTACATGAATTCATGAATATGATTGAGTTAAGTTGGAAAAATCGTTGAACTAAAATCAAAAGAATTTTGAGTTTTAATATTTCGTCGCCTGAGAATTGTTTTGTCGTATACGCCAATTTTGGAATTTTGGGAAATCGCATTTTAAGGTTTGAGCTTTTATAAAAAAAAAACTGGCCGATAGATTTTTTTCAATTTTTAATAGAATATTTTGTGCGATATTTTCTTCATATTTATGTTGTCAAAATTGTCACATCTATTTTAGTTTTCAAATTATCAAGGTTTTTATCCAAAATCAGTTTGTCGTAAACGCCACCAAAATCAACTTTTTTTCCATCCCATACACGTACGACAAAGTAGACGCACGTACGACATTTCAATATTAAAAAATAAATAAAAACATTTTCACAGTTCGTTTTTATTTATTAATTAAACATTTAAAAAAATAGTTTCTTATTACATAGAAGTAGTATTGGTTTGACTTAGAGGCTCAATTATTAAAATAAATAGATAAATAAAGAAAAACCAAAAAATATGACCATAAACATAAAAAAAAAATTGAAAAAATGTCAACAAAAAATAAAAGTCATCCTATGGCTATGAAATATGAAAGAAATAAAATAAAAATAAACCAAGTTTGGTTAAATTAATGAATTAATACATGGTAATAAATAAAAGTAAACTAAATAAATATCAAACTAAAGAATTTATTCTAATTTTTTGATTTGAATAACGCTTCATAATATTCTTGGTCTGATTTAGGCATTAATATGAAAAGGCTTTTAATATCAATAATCTTATCCTTAGTTATCGAGTTAGATTTTTTAGTAATTTGAAGACATTAGCTGAACAAATTTACAGGAGTTGCTATGGTAGACTTTTTATATGTTTTAAATATTGATGAGCTTTTATATTCCACTTTTCTACCGCTCGCTTTATAAAATAGTGTAAAAGTATCATCAGTATCATCAATTTGCAAAACAATAACGCAAATTTAGCGAAGAACAATGGCGCCTTAAAAAAATAATTTTCGACCAGCAGGTGTTTTTTGCGATCGGGTGCAATAAAAAAACTCACAGCAACAATTTTTCGCTTCGTTCACGATAACGCGCGTGAACGAAGAGGCGCCACGGGCTCAGCGCCCACGACTACAGTCTACTTGTTGATCTTGTGTGTTCGATACAAGATCAATAAGTATACAGCAATAAAACAGCAACCTTTTTTTCACTTTACTTCGTTGAAGACAGCGCGCGCGAACGAAATGACAAGATCAATACGTGTACAACAATAAAACAATAAAACTGCGACCTTTTTTCACTTCGCTCAAGACAACGAGCTTGAACGAAGCGGCGCCCGCGACCGACGGTCGACTTCTTGATCTTGTGTTCGATAGAAGATCAACAAGTGTACATATTTATAAGCGGTACTTGCGACCGAGGATGAGGTCAAGTATCTAGCGGCAGGAACAAACCACTAGGAATAGTGCAAAACCTTAAGTAGCGCAAAGCTTAATGCAGCCCTTAGTTTTTAAATTCGTTGTCCTTAAGCACATGAAGTCCTTATTTTCAATAAATATTATATTTATTATATTTGTTTATATTCTATTTGGGTCATATACCTACATACATGTAAGACAAAACAAGTTCGAAATTTTCTACCGTATCTGTTTTGTACGGCGTACGACAAACCAATACTGAAGAAAAAAAAGCTGAAAAATACATAGAATTTTTGTCGTAAACGCCAAAAGTTGGCGCTTACGACAAACCAACGCTAATCCGATGCTTATTTTGTGGATATACGACAAAATGAACACTAATTATCTCAGTAACGGTAAACGATAGGACAAATCTGATAACAGAAATGAAAAGAGAACGTTCTAAAACCTATTACTACATATCCAGTTTAAAAAAGTGCATTTTGGCGTTTACGACAAAACAACTCTCGGGCGACGATTTAGCTTATAATAATTGTGTGTTTAAATTGTTTTTTAATTGGTTTAAATTTTATGTTTCAGTTAAAATTTCAGTGAAACACAATTTTGAAAAGTTTTTTATTTTTTCTGTTTTTTTTCGGGATTCTGGCTTTTCTGGATTTTGGGTTTCCGGGATTTTGGTTTTTCGGGGTTTTGGGTTTTCGGGAATTAGGGTTTTCTGGATTTTAGTCTTTCTGGATTTTGGATATCGGGATTCTGGCCGTCTCCCCTATTTTTCAAGAAGGTATCTATCTTCTATTGAAAGTTTTTATTTGAACATTTATTAAAAGTATTTCCCACAGAATTGTGTTCTAATTTTAAACATGCAAGTATAGGATATAACCCATTCTAATGAAATATTTTATATTCCTAACCGTTGCCTAAAAATAAAATGTTTAAAAATAACATTTTGAAAACTTTTTGAATTATTTTTTGAAAACACAAATTTTCATAACGAGGAAATGTTATCAAAATTTTGTTTATAAACGTTTTTTTTTTATCATAATTTCTTTAAAATCGTGTAAAAGCTTTTCTTAAAATTATGGTTTTTGAGTTATTGAATTTTGCGCTAAAATAAATCTGAAATTTGCGGACAAAATCTGAAATGATTAAAAACAAAAGGTTTAGTTGACATCCGATTTTGTAGATTTTTAAATGCTTTTCCACAAACTTCGTTTTTATAGCCTCTGAAGTTTTTTTTGTTTTTTTTTTTTTCAAAATTCCGCTAAAATAAGACTGAAACTCAATTTTGAAAAAATGTCTCTAAAAATAAACTTTGTGGAATTAAAAAGCATAAAAATTTGGATGCCATCCAAACTTATTGTTTTAAATCAGTACAGATATTTTCCGCTAACTTCAGACGTAGATATTTTAGCGGAAAATTCAATAACTCAAAAACCACGTGAGCATAAGTATTTAATTAGCTACAATTACTAAGATTAATTTAATTTAAGGACACCCTCCAAACAAATTTTCAAAAAAAAAAAACAAATTTTTGGATTAAAAAAAAAAATTTTTTTGATAAATTAATTTAAAAAAAACGGGTTTGATGCACTTTTTTAAAATTTTGTTTTAAAGTGTCTAACGATTTTTGCAATTTTTTTTGTTTAAGAATTCCTTGTTTCTTCGTTTCGTGGTCAAAATCGGTGCAATAATAAATACAAAAATGTATACACTCTGGGCAAACATTAAAAAAAAGTGCTAATCTTATGGTGTTTTTATTTTTCTATTCAAGACATTAAAAATATAACTTTTATAATCTTCGACCTGAAAATCCCATAACAAATCAAAAAGCAAAAAGTTAAAATTACTTACAGCATATGTATTCCATTAACAATAATAAGACACATAAAGCTTATTAAAAAATTAACAATATAATTCTTCTTCGAACTTTTTGAAATCAAATAAATACATATATAATTTTAAGAAAGTAACTTGCCTCCAGTTTATTCTTTTATTGATTCGTAAAAAATCAGTATTACCTACCTGTTTCATATGAGTTACACAAAAATGTTTCTGTTGAAAAAATAATATTTTTTTAATTGACATTCTATGATTGTCAGAATTTTATATAAACTTTTACTTTAGTGTTAAATTGATGTCCACAACAGAGAGAAAACGTTGCATTGCATAGAAAAAAAAAAACATATCACGACAAACTTTTATTAGAGAAAAACTTATTCTACCTATTCCATATTATTCTCTATATTGCAGGGTTTCTCTACTTTTGTTTTATTTTTTTTTTGAAAAAAATAATGTGAAGTAATGCCTCAAATGCTATGTCGAGAATATGTACTTTTCGAATGAATGAAATAATAGAAAATAATAGGAAAAGTTTTTCTTACAAAGAAAAAGTGAAAAACTAAAAAAAAAAAAGGATATATGTGTAGACAACTTGAATTTATATAAAAAGGACTTCAAAGGAGTTTTTAAGCTGTTGTAAAAAAAACAATAAAAATAAAATTGATTTTTTTTTATTTTTTGCTTCTTTGAATTTAAAAATAATCATCACAAACATCATTATAATCTGCCCACATCAGACAACGACGACGACAAACGTTGTTGCATAAGTCCCTTTAATTGGAGCTTATTACGAGAACGAACTTTTTGCCATTACTACTCCTTTTATTTGTTGCTGATGATTATATAAAAGTATACACAGCTCCAGGGAAACGCCTCCGAAATCAAGACATCGTCCTTGTTACTTTGCTTTTACTTGCTTGTTGTCATCATCTCATCTACACTTGACTAATTCGATGTGAAATTGTCAATGTTATTCCTTTCCTGCCGCCTGCCACGTAAACTTCCCCATCAAACAAAAGTCCTATGTCCTGTATCCTCTGCCGTCGTCGTCGTAGTCGTCGGCACGAAACAAACTTTTAGATTTCATCTTGTTTATGAAACATATCATTTTCGAACCACTGAGCAAGATAAAAGATATAAATCTTAAACAATCTTATATAGAGAAGATGCGAGAGGAGACTCCCACATATCATTTTTATAAGGACATGACTTTGCGTTCGATGTCGATGTCCTTGTCTATTCTATCGATTTGTATCGGTTTCTTGTGTTAGTACTTTTTTTTTTGTGTATAAATGAAATATTAAAGGTTTCAATCTTTTTGGAGCTGAGCATAAATCAATAGGGTTTCAGGATTATTTGGTTAGAGAGTAAAACCAGAATTATTGTTGTTTTTAGTTTATTTACTTATCCCTCATTTGAGATTGCCAACAGATTATACCACATAAATGTCTGTTTTTGTTATTTTTCGACTGATTAATTTTTGTTGTTTTTTTTTCTGCTTTTTTTGTATTAGTTTGGTTTGTTTTTTTATGATGTTTGGGGGCTAATTTATTCCAAGTTATTTCCAAGTTTCTAAAAGGTCTCTCATAGGTAAGACGATGAGTGATAGATAGTTGGAAGGATATTATAAGTAGTTTGGGGTAGAAGATTAGTTACACAAAAGAACTTGGTGATGAAAATTTATGCAGAGTTGACTGAAGTGACCTAGAAAAACAAAATCAAACTGGACGAGAAACCTAAGAAATCAATGTTCAGGAACTAAATTTTTTTTTTTAAGTTAGAAGTTTTCAATTTTACTTATTTTGTTATGGAATTTTGTTTTTTGTATATAAAAATCGTATATAATAAATTTGAAGGTTAACCCTCTGTCGGAACACGGGTGCGAATTTGGAAGGAAAAAAATAAAAAAAATTACGATTTTTCAAAAAAGTGGTCTCAAAAAAGTCTCTTTATAAGAGTGAAAATATATTTTTCCGGAATTGTGAATACAATATTCGAATTAATCGGAATATTCACATCAATTTCATACTTGATTCTCTACAAAATATTGTGACCGAAAAAAGTTCTAGCGACATGAAAAAGTATAAACCAAATTCGCACCCGTGTGCCTATCACGTCACAAAAAAGAGGTGTGCCTACAGAGGGTTAACCTTGACCCCTATTCATTCAAAACTTTAAAAAATGCATTTTCGTACTTTGTGAGGTCATCTCTTTAAGACAAAACATGTTTTTTGATTTACGGACGCTAATTTTACGTAATAAAAATTTATAATTTTTAAAGCTAAATATATTATGAAAAAGCAAAATTATTATTATGATTGAAATTAATTAAATTAAAAATTTGCATTTCTCATAATTTCAATTTTTTTATATGCAAAAGTATACAAAAAAAAAAAATTATACATTTCATAACCTTATATAAATATCTTCTAAAGAATTAAAGCATAACTTAACTTGTCATGAAAAAAAGCGAACAAAATTAACTTTTTTTTTCTTTACACATCATACTGTCAATATTTTTACATGACAATTTATAGTAAATTTTATATCATCTGAAAGCTTATTATTTTCAATATTCATCTCAATTATGTTTGTCGACACTTAGTAAAAAAGGTGGAATTTTTTGAATGCAATAAATTTTCATCAAAAAATTAAAAAAAAACTTTTTTTCTACCATCTTGATTAGGTCCATTTTTTTATATAAAAACTCATAGTAAATTTTATATCACAGCAAAGCTTATTATTTCACCTTTAAAAATATGCCTCAATCATATCTGTACGACGCATACAAGGAAAAACACATTGTTTTAAAGACAACTAAGTCAAAATTAAAACTGAGATTAAGGTAGGTACTGGTGGTTGGGTGTTGGCAAACGATCTCCCACAGGTGATTTATGGTAATTTTGAAATTTTTCAATTTAAGATTGTGTAGTTTGTAGTGCATGCACCGTTTTGTGCGATATATCAAATTATTTATCAGCATGCGAAATAAAATCAAATTTCTATGTGCAATTGGTAAAAAGTTATCACGTGTCAAAAAATAAAAATTATCCTTTTACCGATATCTCCGAATTCTGGAATTCTGTATATGAATATAGTCCTGTCTATTTATCTATCTACTGTATACATAAATTTCATTTATCTATTTCGTAAAATAAATTTAAAGTTATTAGTAAAAAGAGTTGAAAACAGTCAAAAAATGTAGTGGAAAAAAAAAAAACACCCAAAAATACCTTTAAAAAAGTAGGATTATTTGGGGTCATGGAAAAAAAAAACATTATCAAACGCCAAATTTTTTTTTTATTAACTTTCCAATGGCATCTTTGAAATTGTTAAAGAAACTTATTCCTACTCATATTACCCATCTTATCGAAGGTATTATTAATTTTAATTCAAAACAGCCGAAACATGTTATTATCAACACAGCAAAAAAATTTGTTAACAGAGTATTGGATATCAGTGACATTGTCTTTCGTCAAGAAAACATACAAATAATTTCAAATACTTTACTTTCTAAAACATCTTAAAATTTATTATTTTAGAGGTTAAAATATATTTAATATATTTCACAAATACTGTAAGTATAGGTAATTTATTCCTTTTTTAATATTTTTAAGTCATGTTTTTTATTAGAGTCCTGAAGAAGGGTATAAGCATACCCGAAACGTCGAATAGAACTAACTAAGTATATTCAAGAAAGACCTATCACAACAAAAACATACTGTTAAAAAAAGAGCCAAGTTCTCCTATGTTGAAATTATGCTGGCACAAAAAGTACTGAGATGTAAAAGTGTACCAAGTTCTAAGGTTTGGGTTCAAATTCGTGTCAATAAAATTTTGATTGTTCTCTTGACAATTTTTCTTTTAATTATCGTTTTTTAAAGTTATTTCAAAAATTGCCAAGTAAACAATCAAAATTTTTATGGATACGAATTTGAACCCAAACCTTAGAACTTGGTACACTTTTACATCTCAGTACTTTTTGTGCCAGCATAATTTCAACATAGGAGAACTTGGCTCTTTTTTTAACAGTATGTTTTTGTTGTGATTTCACTACTTTTTGCAAGGTATGGCTGTAGAATTGAAAATCTCTATATTTGATGAAAATTCAGTGAAAATGGGGGCGGTTGCCACGCCCCCTGGCTGAAATTCTCAAATTTTAAATTTTTTCCTTTGTATAAACTACCAGCTCCACCGTTCTACCAAATTTCAAGATTCTACGATAATCAGAAGTGCTCTATAATATTTTATTAAAATTCAGCGGAAATGGGCGGTTGCCACGCCCCCTGGCTGATATTCTCAAATTTTGAATTTTTTCCTTTGTATAAACTACCAGCTCTACCGTTCTACCAAATTTCAAGATTCTACGATAATCAGAAGTGCTATATAATATTTGATGAAAATTCAGCGGAAATGGGCGGTTGCCACGCCCCCTGGCTGAAATTCTCAAATTTTGAATTTTTTCCTTTGTATAAACTACCAGCTCTACCGTTCTACCAAATTTCAAGATTCTACGATAATCAGAAGTGCTCTATAATATTTTATTAAAATTCAGCGGAAATGGGCGGTTGCCACGCCCCCTGGCTGATATTCTCAAATTTTGAATTTTTTCCTTTGTATAAACTACCAGCTCTACCGTTCTACCAAATTTCAAGATTCTACGATAATCAGAAGTGCTCTATAATATTTTATTAAAATTCAGCGGAAATGGGCGGTTGCCACGCCCCCTGGCTGATATACTCAAATTTTGAATTTTTTCCTTTGTATAAACTACCAGCTCTACCGTTCTACCAAATTTCAAGATTCTACGATAATCAGAAGTGCTCTATAATATTTGATGAAAATTCAGCGGAAATGGGCGGATGCCACGCCCCCTGAATTGAAAATCTCAAATTTTCGATTTTTTCCTTTGTATACACTACAAGTCCTATCACCGTGTAAAATTTCAAGTTTCTACGATATCGGGAAGTTCTCCATAATTTTGATGATCTGTCAGTGAGTCAGTGAGTCAGTGAATCAGTGAGTCAGTGAGTCAGTTACGCTTTTTGCTATTTTTGAAGCCCTATATCTCAGAAACTACTCATCGTAAGAGGCTGAAATTTTGTGAGGTGTTTGGTTTTGACCAGCTCAACAAAATGTAGCGAGTTTGAAATTTCTAGCATCTTTGGTGTGGAAGTTAGAGGGGGGTCGAAAATGGCCTGAGTTGTTTCCTGTAAATAAGGGTGTAGTGCCAAAGTTGCTAGAGAGCTTGGCTGGGCACTACCGTGCCCCTTGATAGCCCACGGAAAAAGTAAAATTTATTTTACTAAAAAGGTCACAAAAGGAGAAATTAATTAAGTATAGAATTTAATTTAGATTTTCTAGTATTTTTAGAAAAAATTTTACTTTAGAGTCCTGAAGAAGGGTGTAATTACGCCCGAAACGTCGACGAAATATTAAATCACCAAGACAGAACTACAGCCCAATTAGGATCATAGTTTTGAAATTTTATATATCGATTACAAAAAAAAAAATTAACTCTCTGTAGTCTAGAAAACAATTTATTTTACCATCTCCTTTTACCCCGATTTACCCTATTTAATGATTGAATTTTTAAAAATCATTTGTTTCACTTTTAGGTTATAACCTTTTAAATAAGTTATAGTAGTTTTTTGTATCTCTAATATTTTATTTTTGATTGCAAATCATACCACACTGCTAAAAATTGCAGGTGGAGCGGGAAAAAATGGCGTCACTTTTTTGTGGATGCTGCTATGGTTCATCGATTTATAAGACGTTATCACGTCAAAAAGTCAACATTTTATAAATAAAAAACTTTAAATCTTAATTTCCGTGAAATATGTTGGTGGATATTTTCCATTTACTTTTTTTTATATATTAATCACTTATCCTTAAAACTTTTGCATAACTTTTTAAAGTTAGTTCAAAATTCTCTCTAAAACAAAATTAAGTATGAATTTCATCCCTACTAGAACTCGAAAACACGAAGAATAATAATAATAAAACAAAAATAAAACTATATCCTTGTTTCCTTTTCCCTCCTTTCTATTCAAACTATTGATATTGATATCACTTTCATTGATTACTTTGAATTTTTAATCGGTTTCTCTGGAAAAAAAATATGCTTCAGCATCATTTGATGATGCTCTATTGAAGCTAAAAGCTTGCGGAGGTGACATTTTTCGATAGATTTTTAAAGTGCAATTGTATATTTTATTTATTTTTTTTTTTCTATTTTATTTCAGTTTATTGCCACTTACTTTGTCCATAGATTAATGTGCTTACACCTTGTTCTGCAAAATAAGAAGAGGTGTTTCATTACTCATCCTTTTCCATCATCACACGAAAAGAATGACGGTTTGGTTGTGTAAATAAAAGATGATATTGATATTGGTTTCCTTTTTGAAACTTTAAACGAAAACCTATTGACAAATGCATTAGTAGAAGATATTATATTGCAAAGAGTTGCTTCTAGCGAAAAAAAATAAGGATCTACTAGAAGTAAGGATGGATTACATTTCATAAGACACCAGAATATAAAAGGTGGACATTTTTGACTTGATGATTTCAAGAAGGTTTTAAACTTAAGAAGATGCCTTACAAGTTATTAAAAATAAATGAACTATTTCTATCAGTTTAGTAATTCTTTTGGCAAACTCAAGATTTTAAATGTTTCAGCATAAGTCAAAAACTGTTATGCTAAATCTTTGCATTTTATTTATTTTTATTTTTCTTGTACAACGTTAAGTACATAAATACAAATCTTTAACTTAAACAACTTACTTTAATTGTAACAAAAAATTTACTGTATAATATTATTCTTTTTTAATTTTGTTTTGTTTTTTTGTTATTTATACTAGTTTTAAGTATAAATTTCTACAAATGTAAAATATTTATGTGTTTATATTGAGCAAACACTTGTCTTACTAATTTATGTTGTACCTATGTTGACATGTCCCGGACGTGTCCCGAACATGTCGATGACATGTCCCGGACGTGTCCCGGACATGTCCCCGACATGTCCCGGATGTGTCCCAGACATGTCCCGGACTTGCCCCGGACGTGTCCCGGACATGTCCCGGACTTGCCCCGGACGTGTCCCGGACATGTCCCGGACATGTCCCGGACGTGTCCCGGACATGTTCCGGACACGTCCCAGACGTGTCCCAGACATGTCCCGGACATGTCCCAGACGTGTCCCGGACATGTCCCGGACATGTCCCGGACGTGTCCCGGACATGTCCCGTTCATGTCCCGGACATGTCCCGTTCATGTCCCGGACATGTCCCGTTCATGTCCCGGACATGGCCCGGACGTGTCCCGGACATGTCCCGGACGTGTCCCGGACGTGTCCCGGACATGTCCCGGACGTGTCCCGGACATGTCCCGGACGTGTCCCGGACATGTCCCGGACGTGTCCCGGACATGTCCCGTTCATTTCCCGGACATGGCCTGGACATGTCCCGTTCATGTCCCGGACATGTCCCGTTCATGTCCCGGACATGGCCCGGACATGTCCCGTTCATGTCCCGGACATGTCCCGGACATATATCGGATTTGTCCCGGACATGTCCCGGACATGTCCCGGACGTGTCCCGGACGTGTCCCGGACATGTCCCGGACGTGTCCCGGACGTGTCCCGGACATGTCCCGGACGTGTCCCGGACGTGTCCCGGACATGTCCCGGACGTGTCCCGGACGTGTCCCGGACATGTCCTGGACGTGTCCCGGACATGTCCCGGACGTGTCCCGGACATGTCCCGGACATGTCCCGTTCATGTCCCGGACATGTCCCATTCATGTCCCGGACATGGCCCGGACATGTCCCAGGCGTGTCCCGGACATGTCCCAGGCGTGTCCCGGACATGTCCCGTTCATGTCCCGGACATGTCCCGTTCATGTCCCGGACATGTCCCGTTCATGTCCCGGACATGGCCCGGACATGTCCCAGGCGTGTCCCGGACATGTCCGGGCCATGTCCGGGTTCATGTCCCAGACATGGCCCGGACATGTCCCGGACATGGCCCGGACATGTCCCGGACATGGCCCGGACATGTCCCGGACATGGCCCGGACATGTCCCGGACATGGCCCGGACATGTCCCGGACATGTCCGGGACACGCCTGGGACATGGCCCGGACATGTCCGGGACATGAACGGGACATGTCCGGGACATGAACGGGACATGTCCGGGACACGCCTGGGACATGTTCGGGACACGCCTGGGACATGTCCGGGCCATGTCCGGGCCATGTCCGGGACATGAATGGGACATGTCCGGGACATGAACGGGACATGTCCGGGACATGAACGGGACATGTCCGGGACATGTCCGGGCCATGTCCGGGACATGTCCGGGCCATGTCCGGGACATGACCGGGACATGTCCAGGACACGTCCGGGACATGTCCGGGACACGTCCGGGACACGTCCGGGACATGTCCGGGACACGTCCGGGACATGTCCGGGACACGTCCGGGACATGTCCGGGACACGTCCGGGACACGTCCGGGACATGTCCGGGGCACGTCCGGGACATGTCCGGGACATGTCCGGGACATGTCCGGGACACGTCCGGGACATGTCCGGGACACGTCCGGGACATGTCCGGGACACGTCCGGGACATGTCCGGGACACGTCCGGGACATGTCCGGGACACGTCCGGGACACGTCCGGGACATGTCCGGGACACGTCCGGGACATGTCCGGGACACGTCCGGGACATGTCCGGGACACGTCCGGGACATGTCCGGGACACGTCCGGGACATGTCCGGGACACGTCCGGGACATGTCCGGGACACGTCCGGGACATGTCCGGGACATGTCCGGGACAAATCCGATATATGTCCGGGACATGTCCGGGACATGAACGGGACATGTCCGGGCCATGTCCGGGACATGAACGGGACATGTCCGGGACATGAACGGGACATGTCCAGGCCATGTCCGGGACATGAACGGGACATGTCCGAGACAAGTCCGGGACATGTCCGGGACATGTCCGGGACATGTCCGGGACACGTCCGGGACACGTCCGGGACATGTCCGGGACATGTCCGGCACATGTCCGGGACATGTCCGGGACATGTCCGGGACATGTCCGGGACACGTCCAGGACATGTTCGGGACACGTCCGGGACATGTCCGGGACACGTCCGGGACATGTCCGGGACACGTCCGGGACACGTCCGGGACATGTCCGGGACACGTCCGGGACATGTCCGGGACATGCCCGGGACATGCCCGGGACACGTCCGGGACATGTCCGGGACATGCCCGGGACATGCCCGGGACATGTCCGGGACATGCCTGGGACATGTCCGGGACACGCCTGGGACATGTCCGGGCCATGTCCGGGACATGTCCGGGACACGTCTGGGACATGTCCGGGACACGTCTGGGACATGTCCGGGCCATGTCCGGGACATGAACGGGACATGTCTGGGACATGAACGGGACATGTCCGGGACATGAACGGGACATGTCCGGGACACGTCCGGGACATGTCCGGGCCATGTCCGGGACATGAACGGGACATGTCCGGGACATGAACGGGACATGTCCAGGCCATGTCCGGGACATGAACGGGACATGTCCGGGACATGTCCGGGACATGTCCGGGACATGTCCGGGACACGTCCAGGACATGTTCGGGACATGAACGGGACATGTCCGGGACATGTCCGGGACATGTCCGGGACATGTCCGGGACACGTCCAGGACATGTTCGGGACACGTCCGGGACATGTCCGGGACACGTCCGGGACATGTCCGGGACACGTCCGGGACATGTCCGGGACATGCCCGGGACATGCCCGGGACACGTCCGGGACATGTCCGGGACATGCCCGGGACATGCCCGGGACATGTCCGGGACATGCCTGGGACATGTCCGGGACACGCCTGGGACATGTCCGGGCCATGTCCGGGACATGTCCGGGACACGTCTGGGACATGTCCGGGACACGTCTGGGACATGTTCGGGCCATGTCCGGGACATGAACGGGACATGTCTGGGACATGAACGGGACATGTCCGGGACATGAACGGGACATGTCCGGGACACGTCCGGGACATGTCCGGGCCATGTCCGGGACATGAACGGGACATGTCCGGGACATGAACGGGACATGTCCAGGCCATGTCCGGGACATGAACGGGACATGTCCGGGACATGAACGGGACATGTCCGGGACATGTCCGGGCCAAGTCCGGGACATGACCGGGACATGTCCGGGACACGCCTGGGACATGTCCGGACATGTCCCGGACGTGTCCCGGAGATGTCCCGTTCATGTCCCGGACATGGCCCGGACATGTCCCAGGCGTGTCCCGGCCATGTCCGGGCCATGTCCGGGACATGTCCGGGCCATGTCCGGGCCATGTCCGGGACATGTCCGGGACACGTCCGGGACATGTCCGGGACATGACCGGGACATGTCCGGGATACGTCCGGGACATGTCCGGGCACGTCCGGGACATGTCCGGGACACGTCCGGGACACGTCCGGGGCTCGTCCGGGACGTGACCCGCATGTTTGAAATAATTTTTCTAATTTTTTTTTTTTGAAACAAGAATTTAAACTGCAATTTTAATTTCGCGATTTAAATCATTAAAGCAGATCTTTTTGTAATGAAAAAAATTTTTATTTTATATTTATTAAATTTCTTTTACAATTTATGTAGTTCAAAATATTCCTCTTATGTTATGAAAACTTTTAATTTCTAAGATTTCAATAGCGTTTTTTTTTTAATTATAATTTATACTTTTAAAGAATCTTAGGTCCCTGTTCCTCAAGTCCTTTTACTAACTAAGAATTTGAAACCAGAGAAACCATAACTCGAAAATTTAATGTAAATCAAAATGTATGTCAAAATTAAATTTTCACCCTTGAATCTTTATGTTACCCAAAATATTTCGTAAACTTAACTATAACCAAACAAGAGTTCTACGGGCACAAAGTGAAAAACTTTACACCGCACATAAACATAAATAAACTCTATTTTACAAAATTTCACACGAAGCTTTTTTAAAACTTAATTTATTAAGTTTGCAAGGACACTACTCTCTTGTGGTAGACAATAGATACTACAACAAACTAGGTATTATGAATAGGTATCAACAAAACCGTATAGCTAAAATAATATTTTAAAGGGGTGACTAAGATTTCTAAAGTTTTTAACACATATTTTGTCAAGGGTTTTAAAGAATATTTAAAGATATTTTCCTCGTTAATTTGATGATTTTTACACCTTTAAAGGATGTGCTGATAAAAGTTTTGAAATTTTAACGAGGAAAAACTGTAAGAATACCAGCAGCTTCAAAATCCTTTATCTACATCTTCTACAAAGAGTAAGTAATTATAACCCGCACTCCTGCTATGTTCTTGTTACTCATCATAACAAATTTTGAAAGGATTTTGGCAAGACTCCTTGGCCAGATACAAGAAAACTTCCAAAATTTAACTTTAAAATAATATTAGCTGTTATACAAACGTGCATGTACTTAACCCCCTGAGGCATGTATTGGAAGTAAACATGGACACCTTTACTCTTTAGTACCTACTTTAAATATATGCAAGCAATTTCACACGTTTTTTTTTTTGTCATAAAGAAAATACAAATTTACATCAAAATCAATGCTTCGCAGGTTCATTTCAGTGCCCATTGAGATGTAAATTATTTTAGTTATTTTTTTGTTAACATTACTCACATATACATTATACACATTTATGCAAATAAAAAAATAATTTGTTTTTTATAATTTTTTTTTCGTGGAAAATCGAATTTGATTTAACAATCGTGGAATATGTACATTGTACACCATCTTGTTAAGTAGGTATATTTTTTTGGAGGCTTCTTGAGACTGATTGATTGGGCCATAGAACTCTTGACATATACAAAAAAAAAAAAAAATTGTAATTTAAAGAATGTGTCACGTATTTTGGGAGGAGCAAGCAGAAATATATATATATTATACAGACTTACCTATTTGATTTTTTGATTTCATTGTTAAGTGGTATTTATTTAATTCTACCGAAAAAGGAAATTATTTGAAAATGGTTGAAAATTACATTTTTTTTTATTTTTTGTTGAATGTCAAGTGATATGTCCTTGGAGGCTTGGTTTTTCAATTATATACATACCTACATTTTCTATGAGATCCTTTTATATGTGAAAAAGTCCTATACAAAATTTTAGCCTTGTTTTGGAGGAAGAAAAATATATGACTATAACCGAATTGAGACTTTTTTAGGTCTTTTATCAAAGAAAAAAAAAATCTCCTTTTTATTTTTGATTGTTTTTGTTTTGCTTAAAAAGACCCTTGTTTTGCTTATGATTATGATTCAGAACTGGATATTATACATGTAGGGTTATGTTCTTCAATGGAGATGAATAAATATTTAAAGAATGTCCCAAGAGGAACGTAAAGACACATACTTATACTAAGCAGGAAAGCTGTTATCTTCAATTTTATCAACATTTGAATTAATTTACAGGAAATTCATTTCATCTTGAATATTATAGCAAAAATAACTTCCTGTTGTATTAAAAATTTTAAATACTTTAGACTGTAATGAAAACCACAGACTAATGCATAGGTTATTAAAAAATCTTCATAAAATGAAAAGAACTTATGAAAAAAGAGCAGGGACCTTAGATTTTAAAAATATTAGATCTTCAAAAAAAAAGAGAGCCTTATGAAGTAAAAATTACTTCATGAAGATTTTAGAAAAAAATGTCTTATTAAAATAAAAGGCCCCTATAAGGGAAAAATTACTTTAAGAAGAGCAGGGACCCTATGAAAATTTTACGAATAAAAAGTCTTCATAAAGTAAGAGGACTTTATGAAGAAAAAATTACTTCATGAAGAACAGAGACCCTCTAAAGATTTTACGAATAAAAATTCTTCATAAAGTAAGAGGTCTTAATGAACGAAAAAAACTACTTTATGAAGAACATGGAGCCCATGATGAAGATTTTAGGGGAAATATCTTATTAAAATAAAAGGATCCTATATTGAAAAAATTACTTTAAGAAGTGCAGGGACCTTATGAAAATTTTACGAATAAAAAGCCTTCATTAAAGTAAGAGGGCCTTATGAAGTAAAAATTTACATCATGAAGAATAGAAGTGTCTTTTTAATGAAGATTTAAAAATTGAAAATTCTTCATAATGTAAGAGGGCTTTATGAAGTAAAAAATGTATTCATGAAGAACAGAGACCCTATGAAGAATATTATGATGATTTCAGAAATAAAAAAATGTCTTCATAAAGTAAGAGGGCTTTATGAAGAAAAAAATTACTTCATAAATTACAGGAACCCTATGACGATTTTAGAAATAAAAAGTCTTCATAAAGTAAGAGGCCTTTAAGAAGAAAAAATTACTTCGTGAAGAACAGAGAGCCTCTTAAGATTTTACGAATAAAAATTCTTCATAAAGTAAGAGGTCTTTATGAAGAACAGAGACCCTCTAAATATTTTACGAATAAAAATTCTTCATAAAGTAAGAGGTCTTAATGAACGAAAAAAACTACTTTATGAAGAACAGGAACCCTATGATGAAGATTTTAGGGAAAATATCTTATTAAAATAAAAGGCCCCTATAAGGGAAAAATTACTTTAAGAAGAGCAGGGACCCTATGCAAATTTTACGAATAAAAAGTCTTCATTAAAGTAAGAGGGCTTTATGAAGTAAAAATTTACATCATGAAGAATAGGGTCTTTTTAATGAAGATTTTAAAAATGTAGTAAGAGGGCTTTATGAAGTAAAAAATGAATTCATGAAGAACAGGGACCCTATGAAGAATATTATAAATAAATATCCTTCATAATGTAAGATGACTACATAAAGTAAAAAAACTAGTCCATGAAAAATAGGGACCCAATGATGATTTCAGAAATTAAAAAAATGTCTTTATAAAGTAAGAGGGCTTTATGAAGCAAAAAATTACTTCATAAATCACAGGGACCCTATGACGATTTTAGAAATAAAAAGGATTCATAAAGTAAGAGGTCTTTATGAAGAAAAAATTACTTAATGAAGAACAGGGACCCTCTAAAGATTTTACGAATAAAAATTCTTCATAAAGTAAGAGGTCTTAATCAACGAAAAAAACTACTTTATGAAAAACTGGAACCCTATGATGAAGATTTTAGGAAAAATATCTTATTAAAATAAAAGGGAAAAATTAATTGAAGAAGAGCTGGGACCCTATGAAAATTTTACGAATATAAGGTCTTCATAAAGTAAGAAAATTTTGCTAAGTAAAATGTTACTTCAAGAAGAACAGGGACCCTATGAATATTTTAGAAATTACAAGTCTTCATAAAGTTAAAGGACTTTATGAAGTCTTACTTCATGAAGAATAGGAACCCTATACAAATTTTAGAAATGAAAAGTCTTAATAAAGTCAGAGGTCTCTATGAAGTAAAAGAAATTAAGAAGTAAAATAACATCAAGAACAAGGACTCTATGAAGAATTTACGAACAAAAAATTTATTTAGAATATAGAAATAAAAAGTCTTCATAATGACAGAGGTCTGTATAATGTTAAAACTACTCCATGAAAACACTCTTTGGGACCCTATAAACTCACAAAATCAATCAAAAAGACTAAGCAGTTTTGGTTGTTATTTAATAGTCTTGGCTTTGACTTACCAAGTTCAAAATTGCATAAGCTTAAGTGAGCTTACATAAAAAAAATTATTTCCGTTTTGCTTTGTTTCCTGGTCCAAAAACTAGTATAAAATAATATTATATATCTTTTAAATTGTCCTGTCGTAAGTATGTTACCTACCTACCTCGTATGAATATCATATACTTTTGCCATTTCTTCAAATTGTAACTCAAATTCGAACAATTTATCCCCTTTCCATTTCCTGGTAAATGTTTAAATTCTATTAAAGATGTAAAAGGACTTCCTTTACCATATAAAGAGAGTTCAAACACGTTCCTTCAAAGCAATAACCATAACTAACCATCTCCATCCAATAGAATTTTAAACGATTTTGTGAGAAATAAAATCACTTCAGTTAGGAAATAAGTTGGTATAGGTAGAGAGTATTTTTTCATCACAAATTGAAATATTAAGTCCGACTATTTCCACCCGCTCATCTCACCTCAAGAACATATATTTACAATTTCCTATTTCCTATTTCCTATTACTTACTTTTCTACTTGTTTTTTTTTTCTTTTCGTCCTGATGTTGAATTTAAAACTCTAATAGGTAAGTAGGTATCTATCCTTCTTTTTTTTCACTTTTGATTACAAAAAGAGCCAATACAAAAAATAAGGATGTAGAAGAGAAAGTAACGAAGAACAAGAACAAAACCTCTTGCACTCAAATTCATCATTGGTTAACTCTTTGTAATGTCTCATAGAATTTTTTTTATTTTTATTTTTATTTTTTTTTTATTTCTTTGTCATCGCAAAGCTAAAGATGCTTGACTTGTAAGGACATCAAGAAAGCCAAGATTGTGCAACTGATCGGAAAATCGCATTTAACAGAAAAGGACTTTCTCCTTGAGGGCTTACACCAGAAAAAGGAAAGGAACAAGAAAAAAACCTAGGAACTTTACATCGCTTCAATGAGTTTCCGCCCCTTCTTTAATGAGCTTAAGAATCAGATATTAAAAAAAAAAAAAACAACATAAAGGACAGGACACCACAAAAGCAAAAACAACAACAGCAAAATAATAACAACTACAGTAGCTATAAGGGATAAAAAATCGCCTAACTGAGCTGAGAGATGGCGAAGGCAATTCAAGAGAAGACAAAATTAAACAAACTTCCCGGACAGTTTTCTGAGATTAACGTCTGTCTTGGGTTTTTTTTTCCTTTTTTTATATTCTTTTGTTCAGCTTCTTGAACTTGTTTTTTTTTTCTATAATTTTTATGTCCTTAAAGTGAAAAAGGATATCTTTAGGTAAATGTTGTTTATGTTTTTTTTTCTACAAGGTGGTGCAGTTCAGCCTCAAATGATTGATGGTCCAGCGGGAAAGATGGATAGTGTGGGAGTGTTATCGGTGCCTTAATCGTGCCTTCATTTCGTTGGAATCTTGATGTCAAAAAAGTATAAACAACGTTTAATCAAAAATTCTAATCTATGTTCATAAAATTCTTTAAAAAAAAAACATCAATAAACACAAAATTAATTACCTGGGTGGCAACCCTTTTTACCTTCTTGACCACGAAGATTGTAATTAAGAATCAAGGATGTTTTACGTCAATATTTGTTGCATATGTTCAAGCTTTCTCCAAATTATTTGTTAGGAAAAAAAAAACTAAAAAAAAAATCAGGCCATTTTTTAGTTTTTGGCTACGTTAACCCTGAAAAACTATGTATAACAATAACAATCATAGCATTCGTTTAAAAGAAAACTTTAATATCTACAATTTGACATAATAACCATTTCTATACATCCAATACTTTCCCAAATACAGCCTTTTAAAGTTAGACAGTTTTTTAAATTGCTCCACCCTGTAGCTTAAATACCTTTAGTATATTTTAATTTAAAATGAAAACATGTCAAAAAGTAAAATTATGTGTGAGTAAAATGTCCAAGGACACAGAAAGCTGTTGACTGTTGACAACTTGTACCCATAGATTTTTTCTCGTTGTCAAGAGATTTTCAAAATCCAAGGCCCAATGCCAATATAGGTAGACCCTCTCTTATTCGTTCCTAAGACAACTACACACACAAAACAAAATTATTATTTCCCATTCTTTAGTTTAGGTCACATAGAAATTTAATACCAACACATTTTTCATTTCACCTCTTTAGATGATGGGAAGCTATAAAACTTTTGGGGTTTTTGAACTTCATATACAATCTAGGTGATGTTTAGAAGTGTGGTTTATTTTTTGTTAGGTTTTCAAATCAATCTCCCTTTCGGAGACTAAAATTTTCATACATTTCTCTCAATGGGTAGGTTGGTGGTGTGGAGTGGATATGATGTATGCTGTGCACTAAGCTAAATGTATCGATTCTATTATACTCATATGTAGCCCTATATTCCTATATTCTCGTTGGATGAGGTTTTTTTTTGAGGGATTTATTTTTCATGTTTAAGGTTTAATAAACTTAAAAGGGTTTAGGAAGTGACCCAATTAGTTTTACTAGATGATTCTTGTTGAATATTAATATGACTCTCGAGTGCTTTTGTTCATTATTCAAGGCTTTTTTGAGAGTGGAGTTTTAAAATTTATTATACTTATTGTGGTGGTATTCTTAGAATAAGCCTAAGCACTTTAATGAAGAAAAATGTATTATGTACTTACGAGTACCACACTCGTTTTAATTGGCACCAGGCTCCATTGGTTTATTTTTTTTTTTTTTCAAACTTAGTAGTTAACAGTTTTGGCTTGGGTGATTACCTAGAGTACAAATTAAAATTTTTTTTTGCTACTAAAACTAACGGTACCCGTCATATAACGTAAATAGAAAACTTATTTTTTTTTTTTCAAAATCTGCTCTAATGATTTTGATTTAAATGTTTGTGTGGAGTGTAGCACATAAAAGCTTCCTTTGAAAATAAAAAAATAAATATTTTTTGTACCATTATTAACGGTACCTGCCACAGAACGGTTTTTTTATTTATTAATTTCTCGTTAACGACAAAGCAGATTTCGACCAAAATTTTTATACAAAATTTTTTAAATTTTTCAAAAAAAAAAAATATATTTTTGGATTTTTAAAAAATATTAAATTTTTTTTTGAAAACGGGTTGATGAATTTTATCGAAATTTCGTTTTTATGTGTTGAATAATATTTTCTTAAGAATAGCATACAATTTTTTTTTTAAATATGATAGAACATTTTTATACATAAAAATTTAATTTTTTAAAAATCAGCTTTAACCGTTTTCGAATTTTTTGAAGTGAAAACTTCTTTAGTATCGTAGTGATTTGAAACAAGATGAAACGAAAACGCGACACGACTTCAACTTGTTATAACTTTTTTGTTTTAATAGATAGATGAATGAAATTTGTACTGTAGATAGGAAATTAAATAAATTATTATTGTACAAAATTTCAATTCATTTCATATTCAAAATTCGGAGGTAACGGTAAAAAGATATTCTTTTCCAACACACGTTATATCTTTTGATCCAGTGCACATATAAATTTGATTTAACTTTAATATGCATGCAGATAACATAACCTTTTATTTGATATATCACACATAACGGTACGTGCTCTACAAGTTACACAATCTTAAATTGAAAAATACCTCAAAACACCTGTGGAGATATGTTGCCGATGACCAGCCACCAGTGTAGGAAGTACCGTAATCTCAGTCTGGAAATTCGACATGGTTGACTTTAAAAAATTCTAACTTCTCTTGTAGACATCTTTGAAATAAGATTTATACATCATTATACAAGGTGAAACAATAAGCTTTCACATGGTATAAAATTTTGTATAGATTGTCAAACAAAAAAATTGATTTAATAGCATGAGAACATAAAAATAAATGTTTTTTGAAGTGAAAACTTCTTTAGTATCGTAGTGATTTGAAACAAGATGAAACGAAAAAGCGACACGAAAAATCAATTGTTTATAACTTTTTGTTTTTAAAGATAGATGAATGAAATTTATAACGTAGGGGAGAAGGGGGTACATTTGACACTTAGTTTTTAAAGGTCTGTATTTTCGAAAACTGTTAATGTTTTCCGATGTTTTGTTTTGTATTTGATTTATTGACTATTCAAGATTATACTTACAGTAATTTTTTTTGTTTTACAACATTACAACATTTAAAAAAATTATGTTTTCTAAAAAAAGTCATTTTGTCAAAAGTGCCCCGATCCCGAGGCACTTTTGACTTTAAAAGGGGTACATTTGACAATGGTGGATTAAACCCCACATCGTGTGCATTACATTTTTAAAACTATCAGCGGATCTTACTCGTCTATTATTTAATTAGAAAAAAATAAGTTTTTGGTTTTAAACAATCTAGGTACTAAACAATATAACGAAAAAAATAAATCAAAAAATTTATTTTCTAAAAAGAAGAAGAAAAAACAAAAAACCATAAGATATTTCAAAAAATCTCTCCATTTATATTTTAATCAAAATTTATCGATGTCGATTTACTTTTAAATAATTTATTAAATAAATAATTCCCCAAAATCAACGTAAAAATGTGCCCAAATTGCAAAAGTCAAAGGTGCCCCGAAGGAGCTTCATAACTGTTTTTCTTTTTTTTTCAATAACTAATACTATTTTTTTACAAATCTGGTTTTAATTTACTTAACTTTAAGCATAGTGCTATCAAAATATTGATTCAGCATTGAAAAAACTTTTAATTAGGTTCAGAAATCGCTTACATACCGGTGGTCAAAAATAAGATCAGAAATACAGAAAACACGAAAACACGTGGTACTCCGCTAAAAAATAATGAAAGACTGCGAAATTTCGCAAAATTTCTTTAAATCAAACTAAGCTTCTTTCTTCATCCAAACTATTGTTAATTAAGGGCAAGATCATATCGAAAAACGCAAAGTCAAATGTGCCCCGGTGTCAAATGTACCCCCGCTTACCCTAGATAGGTAATTAAATAAACTATAATTGTGCGAAATTTCAATTAATTTTATAGTCAAAATCTTAAAATAACGGTAAAAATATGTTCTTTTTTTTAACACGTTATTTCTTTTTAAAGTTAAATACATACAAAATGTATTTAACTTTATTGAGCATGCTGCCTTTCATTTGATATATTACACATAACGGTACTTGCTCTACAAGTTACACAATATTAAATTGAAAAATACCTCAAAATACCTGTAGAGACCTGTTGCCACCAGTTTAATAACTACCGTAATATCAGTTTGAAATTTCATTAGAAGAGAAAAAAGATTGATTTTTTTGCTTTTTTGATGAAAAGTGATTGGGTTCAAAAAATTAGACTCTTTTTGTAGACATTTAATAGACATGGTCGGTATAAATACTTTGAGCTGAAACAATAAGCTTTCAGATGCTTTAAAATTTACTATAGGTTGTCATATAAAAAATATGGAATAAAAGTTGATGGAATAAAACTAAGGTTGATTTATTCGATTTTATTATTAGAAAAATGATTTTTAAGGTTTCACTTCTACCACGTGTGAATTGCACACATGATTTTTTTTTCTTCTAAAAATTCCTTTTTATGCTTTTCATGCAAGAAATCAAATGAATCGTAAGTTGCAAGAACGAAAAAAAAAAAACTGAATAGCTTCTATATTTTACTGTTTTTAGATGTCTGACCTTCAGATAAAATATTCCGTTCTTACAACTTTTGGTTTGAAATTTCACCCAAAAGCCAAATTTTGAATGAAATAAACATATAATTTATTTAAAACAAAAGTTATAAAGTTATATATATGGATATGACTACCTAAGACCGAACGTTAAAAAAGCAAAAAAAAAAAAACTCAAAACATCGTTTTTCTTGACTTTTTTTCATGTTTGTTTGGCCTGTTTTGGAATAAATTTTTTTTTTCAATTTATTAATTTTTCCGATATTAAATTTGATTCTCTTCAACAAGTTTTAAAATCAATATATCAAAATTATGCTTTGTTTAAAGATATATTGAAAAACCCAAAAAGGGGGCTTTGACACCCCTATCTTCAATTTCCACCCTCTTATTTAATAGCACTCAGCGGTTTTATTCTCTCTTATAGGTTAGAACCGATTCAACGTTTTCTGAAATCAAAACTCGTGAAAGTCTTAGTTAAAACATAATCAATAGCCTGAAATCCTGGATTTATTCTGTTCTTCAAACTTATAAAATTTTTCAACCCCTGTAACTTCGACACCCAAAATAATTTTTTTGGAAGATGTGTCTACGCCTGAAGATGAAATTAGAATGAGAAAGTCAATTTCGGAAATTGACTTTATTGGATTTATTCCGTTCTTGCAACTGACGCACAGTGTGTCGAGCCCATACAAAAGTTTATCATAAATACTTGCAGCTAAGTTTTTGGAGTTTTAATACTTTTTTTGTGTTTTTATGGCAGGAATAGAAAAAAAATTACAAATTAACAAATTAAACAACCTATTACTTTTTTTTAGTATAATTTATGAAATTAACATTTATTGAAGAAGCTGCTTGTGAGCAAAATTAATTTTTTTTTTGTTATATAAACGAATCCGAAGTCAGAAAAATTCTATCATATCACGTTTTTGAAATGTTGCCGTTAGAAAATCTGAAATGTCGTTTTTTAACAGTTTTTGAGGTTATGTTCTTGAACGTGGTGATTTATTTTAAATAAATTTGTGACAGTTTCTAAAAGAACTAAGGCCCATTTGCTGAAACGAGTCTTAAATATTTATGTGAAACATAAACCCTTAAGTTCTACATTACGGTTTGCACGAACTTCAAACTGTGTCATAAATTCCTCTAAGTTTAACATAACTTAGGGAGAAGAAATAGTAGAACTTAAGCTGTTATGTTCTACCTAGGCACTTTTATTTTATGAAAAAAGCAAGAATGTCGCTCAAAAATTGATGTCGGTAGTACAAAGGACATGAATTATTATCAATTTAATAAAAATAAACTTACATTCATTAACTTAAACCATCCACAGATGGTACAATTTACACCACAGTTTTTTGTATGAGGCACTATTTTGCTGTCATATTTCATTGACTAATTTTGACACACCAGCACATTTACACACACACACGAATAATTTTTGTTTAACCAATTAACACTTATTTTTGGCTCAAATATACTTTTTTACACTTTTATTCCGCAAGATAAAGACACAAACTTGAAAAATTAACGATATTGTTGTATATTAATTGCTAAATTGCTCAAAATCTATTTAAATTATTTGACGTTTCTATTGATTTTACTTTTGAATTTGAAGTTCTCAGCGATTTATATCATGAAAGTAAATCATTGATAAGTTAAACATAAATATTTTTTAGCAACTTAGAATAAACTAAGTAAAACACAAGTGTAATGTTCGACCTAGCTAAGATGAGAATTTATGACTAGTATGAGCAAATGGGCCTTCGTATGACAGCAGGAGTAACAAAGCCTGATAGAATTAGAAGTACGAAGACCCGAGGAAGCCTTCATGTTAAAAACACCATCTCCCAAAAAATTGAACACGACCGACTCAGTTGGTATTGCCATGTTCAAAGGAGAGATCCTGAGAACCCCGTCAAAAAAGCAATATCATACAACGTTCCAACACGAAATAATAAGAAAGGTAGGCCTAAAAACTCCTGGTACAAGCAAATGCAAAAACACCAGCATTCAGTTGGCCTTAGAAATGGAACAATACAAAACCGGAAGGCTTGCCGCCGATTTCTGAGGTCAACCCGGCGAACCCCACAAGCGGATCACTAGTGTGAAGCAGTAACGTGGGATAGTTATGATCCCCTCGACATCGAGATCATAACAGCGCCGAGAAAAAGGAAGAAGAAGATGAGCAAATGGGCCTAAATGTTTTCTTTTAAAGCCCGTTTAAATCTTTTCAATATCTTTTTTCTACTTTGAGAAATCTTAAGTTGAAGTCAACTTGTTTTGTTTATCTTCTCTATACAAAAAAATCATGTGTGCAATTCACACGTGGTAGAAGTGAAACCTTAAAAAATCATTTTTCTTGAAAAAAATAGAAAAAATCTACCTATTATTATTCTATCACCTTCAAATCCATGTTTTTTTTATATGAAAACCTATATAAACTTTATATCATCTGAAAGCTCTTTATTTTAGCTTAAAATATATATATCGATCAGGTCTATGAGGCATCTACAAAAAAAGCTAGAATTTTTTGAACTCGATCAATTTCAATAAAAAAAAGCGAAAAAACACGTATTTTTATATTCTCACGCTATTAAATGCATTTTTTCCCTAACAACCTATAAAAAATTTAATACCATCTGAAAGCTTATTGTCTTAGCTCAAAATAAATATATCGATCAGACCTATGAGACATCTACAAAAAGAGCTAGAATTTTTTAAACTCGATGAAATTTCATAAAAAAAGCAAAAAAAAAATTTATTTTTATGTTCTCATGCTATTAAATCAATTTTTTTGTTTGACAACCTATAAAAAATTTTATACCATGTGAAAGCTTATTGTTTCACCTTGTATAATGATGTATAAATCTTATTTCAAAGATGTCTACAAGAGAAGTTAGAATTTTTTAAAGTCAACCATGTCGAATTTCCAGACTGAGATTACGGTACTTCCTACACTGGTAGCTGGTCATCGCCAACAGATCTCCACAGGTGTTTTGAGGTATTTTTAAATTTTTTTCAATTTAAGATTGTGTAACTTGTAGAGCACGTAACGTTATGTGTGATATATCAAATAAAAGGTTATGTTATCAGCATGCGTATTAAATTTTAATCAAATTTGTATGTGCACTAGATCAAAAGATATAACGTGTGTTGGAAAAGAACATCTTTTTACCGTTATCTCCGAATTTTTAATATGAAATTAATTGAAATTTTGTACAATTATAATTTATTTAATTACCTATCTACAGTACAAATTTCATTCATCTATCTATTAAAACAAAAAGTTATAACAAGTTGAAGTCGTGTCGCGTTTTCGTTTCATCTTGTTTCAAATCACTACGATACTAAAGAAGTTTTCACTTCAAAAATCGTATAGCCCAGGGAAATTAGTAATTTAAATCGCATTTTTCGAGGGACAAAATTTTTTTCACGGAATGTGTTCGGGTGGTTGTCCTTATCATAAAAGTCAATTTGTTGGGATAATTGGAGATTGGGAACAGCCGCCATCTTGGAAAAGAGATTGGTATCGTTTTTATTGAATAGCTCCATTGTTATTCATTTTAACAAAAAATGAGAAAGGTAAGACTTATTAACAATAAAATTATCTAAGAAATGATATACAAAACAATTCCGTGAGTTGATTAAATAAAATTTTATAGTTGGTCAAAGTGCGGGTTTGTATCGCAAGGTTGGGACAAAATGACATTTTTTCATATATCTGACGAACTTTTGATTTGTTTGGATAATTCTTCAAGAATGAATTGTAGTACTTATAATTACCTATAAAATGAGCCCACAATCGTTATTGTCACTATCGTATTGTAGAAGTAATCTAACACCGAAACTCTCCATGTACTAGTCAAAAGTAAGAAAAAAGCTGTTTTTTTGCTAGTAGGACGAGAAAATTTTGGGAGTAGAGGTATAACCAAAATATAAGTACGCAGTTTTGCAGCCATACGCGTGTTAATGTCGATTTCAAAGGTCTGACAACTCTAATTTTGTGCTTTATACGGTTTTTGGGGGGTTAAATAACGTAAGTTTTCCAGTTAATGTGAATGGGCTAAATTTATACTATTTGAAATTATAAATATACAAGCTGATGCTCTATTATTTTTCCTAAATCTGAACACCCCAATCCTGAGGATGTGACCAATAGAACTATATATAAGCCGTTTATACGATTATGTTTTAGAAGCTTTTTTTGTTTAGATTTTTGTTTGTTTATTTGAATTGAAAAGCCTGATATGGTTAGTTAAAAAAGCTTATATCGTGAGTTCTATTAACCCCATAGCCGAGATTGAGGTGTCCAGATTTAGGAAAAATAATAGAGCATCAGCTTGTATATTTATAATTTCAAATAGTATAAATTTAGCCCATTCACATTAACTGGAAAACTTACGTTATTTAACCCCCCAAAAACCGTATAAAGCACAAAATTAGAGTTGTCAGACGTTTGAAATCTACATTAACACGCGTATGGCTGCAAAACTGCGTACTTATATTTTGGTTATACCTCTACTCCCAAAATTTTCTCGTCCTACTAGCAAAAAAACAGCTTTTTTCTTACTTTTGACTAGTACATGGAGAGTTTCGGAGTTAGATTACTTCTACAATACGATGGTGACAATAACGATTGTGGGCTCATTTTATAGGTAATTATAAGTACTACAATTCATTCTTGAAGAATTATCCAAACAAATCAAAAGTTCGTCAGATATATGAAAAAATGTCATTTTGTCCCAACCTTGCGATACAAACCCGCACTTTGACCAACTATAAAATTTTATTTAATCAACTCACGGAATTGTTTTGTATATCATTTCTTAGATAATTTTATTGTTAATAAGTCTTACCTTTCTCATTTTTTGTTAAAATGAATAACAATGGAGCTATTCAATAAAAACGATACCAATCTCTTTTCCAAGATGGCGGCTGTTCCCAACCTCCAATTATCCCAACAAATTGACTTTTATGATAAGGACAACCACCCGAACACATTTCATGAAAAAAATTTTGTCCCGCGAAAAATGCGATTTCATGCCCATATTTTGACTAATTGCCCTGAGCTAGTATGTTTATTTGCGTTTCATAGCAAATCTCGAATAGTTTTTTGTCAATCGCTTTCAAATTTTGAAATAACGTTTTATTTGCATTTTCGTAAATTCTTATATCGGCGAGGTTGGTTAATACGCTATAATACACAGTAGAGCGTGGCCGGGTCAAGTAATTATATTAAAAATTTAGTATGCAGAAAAATATAATTTTTTTCTTGTTAAAAACAATATTTAAAATATTTTTAATTACATAAACAGCTTTTTGTTACTTGTGTATGGTTAAAAATTTTATTAAAAACATCGATTTTTTCATTTTTGTGATTCCCTTGAAGCTGTTTCTCAAAAAATGAATTATTTGGAGTACTTTACTCGTAGCACATAAATGTGAATATCTCTGGTAATCGCAAACAGAAGCAGATCAAACTTTGCCAATATTAAGTATAGGCCTAAGGAAAAATAATACAAAAAAATTATCGATATCATTTTCAATGTTTTTTTTTTTTTTTTAATGAAGTTTAAAAATTAAATTTTTTTTTTGGCCATTTATCAAAGAAATTTTAAAAACTCATATATAATTTTTTTAAATTTAATTTTTTTTGTTTTACGTTTTACAACAACACTCAAATAAACAAAATAACATTAACAAAATTTTTCAAACATTCACCAAACGTGAAATATACACTCTCAAAGATTCGCATAAATTCCTCAAAATATTTGCGATTTCCGAGGTACTCATGTTTCGGAGCTTATTTTGAATACATAAACTGGGTTATTTTCTAAGATAAATATGTTTTCATATGAGTTGACACTTCTAAATTATATTTTAATAGCAAAAATATAAATTTTTAACAAAAAAAAAAGTGATTTATCATAAGGGGACGACACACTGTGTGACGATTCAAATGGCATACTTGGTTTTCTGTAAAAGATAATTTTTAAAACGGTGTTTAATGAATTATTTTAAAAACAGATTTTATTTTTTTAAACTAGGTACTTAAAAATAAAAAAAATTAAATTTTCTCTAATTTTGTTCAGTGAGATAGTATATTTTGGTAATATTGTCTTTTTCTTAATAATTATTTTCTTTAAGAGCCAATTTTTCAATCTTCTAATAAACAGTCAGTTAACTGTTCGATGAATAAAGTTATTAGACTCATAAACAATCAGATAAAAACATTGAATTTTTCAATCAAAAATAATTTATTCTACAGAATAACAAAAAAAAATTGTCAAATTCAAAAATATTTAAAATTAAACGTCATTTTTATTCATGATTGTTTTTGTTTTCTTGTGTTCCACTGTATTTTTTTTCAAAATTCTTTCAAAACTGCTTTGACAACTGACACAATATTTTTGTTGAGATTATTCCCTAGAACAATTTTTATTCGTTTCTGAAAGAAGCAGATATTTTTATTCTTAGGAATAAGCTATATCTGCCTGTTGAAAAATTGATTTTTTCTCTATCCTGAGGAATAAGTACTAACTGACTGTTTAACTGACTATTGAAAAATTGGCCCTAAGCATGATATCTAGATATTCAAAATTTAACTGAATAAGACATATATACTCTGCCATATATATCAAATCTACTGTCAAAAAGTGTCGGAAAAAGTTCTTTCCCTCTAAATACCAGATTACTAGTGTTACATTTGAACCAATTTCGTTCTTAATGTAAATAGGAAAAGTCAATGAATGAATTGCAAGCCTTTGAAGGCTAAAGAAAATGACGTCAATATATGTCCTTTTATAGAAGCTTTTGAGAGTAGACCAGTTTTGTACCTATTTTCGTCACTAGCTTCCATTTCATATTGCTTTTGCCATTGTATTCGCATCCATATCACATCTCTTAACTACATCTTTACAAAGACTAACTTTTGCAGTACCTATGTTCTTCTTGTGTGAAATTTGCTCCTTAATCTATTCGTGTTTCGATGTCCTATTAAGAGGACTACAATGGTTTAGAACATAATAACACCGATATACAGTTGCAATTTAAATTTATTGTTCCACTTCACGAATGCACGTTCTTGGTTATCGTTGTCGAGAGACATTGTGTGTGTAGTTTATCATCAAACGCACGCACAGGTTGAAAGTTTCTGGTAAACAGTAATTGATAGTGTTGCGATGAGTTTCTGTCAGTTGAATAGAATTATTCAGCAAGTCGAAATTGTATGAACCTGGAGGTGATGCATGATGGTGGTAGAGCATACTCTCATGTTCTAAGTCTTTAATATCATCTCTAACTCTCTCTCGTCCTTGCATTGTACCAGTACCTACCTTCGAAAAGTTGCCCCCCAGGAGTTACCATATAGTAAAATCGAATTGAATTTGTAACAGTTTGGCGCCCAATGACGTTATATTGAAAAGTGGCATTGTGTAAGTGGCTTCTACTTAATTAAACTGCCGGAACTCAACAGCAAACTACCACAATGAAAGTTCTATAAAACAGCTTTACCAATAGTCTGGATTAATTAAATTGAAAGCCCTCATGAGATGCATAGAAGAGGATTTTAGCCTGAATGCCATCGCAATGGCCAGAGGAGAGAAATAGTATAGTAGTGTTTTTGTACGAACTAATAGAAATGTGTGTAGGTACAAGTTCCTGTGTATAGAAGGATAGTGAAACGAGAGGGTGGAACTCTACTAGAAGAGGAGGTGACAAGTGGTTGAAATTCTTTGAATTCTTTCTTCACTTTGCTGCACTGCAAATGGAATTGTGTGCAAAGAAAAAGTAGGTAGTAGTATATTGCTGGCAAATGTAAACCTGATGATGTTGTTTGGTAAAAGTTCTAATTGTTATTTGCTTACATCATGTTTGTATGTTGAAGGTCATATAATATGGTTGGTATATACGAGTATTAAAGAATTATATACTAAATTAAATTAAAGAATGAATTTTTATTCTTACTGGAAAGTTTAATTATTGGAAAACTTATGAAAAGTTTAAAAGAATGGGGGTTTTTTTAACAAAGGTATTAGCAGGTTCAAGAAACTTCTGATGTCAGCACAAGGAGAAAAAAAAATATCATCAGGGATAATTTTACATCTGGTATATTCAACCAGAATATAGTTAATTATACCAGAAATTATTTAAATTTACCAGAAATAATGTTAAATATAACAGAAATAGAGTTAAATATACCAGAAGTAAAGTTAGTGTTATTTTCTCTCTGTATGAAAGAATCTACAATGATTTTTGTTAAATAATTACAAGTTTCGGAAACTGATAAAGAAGCCAACATATTAAACGAGAATTAAGCATTCCGTTGACCTGAACAACAGATGAAACCGGAAAATTTGACAGATCAGCCAACAAATTTGACATAATGAACCTAAAAGAAAAACTCGGAAATTGAGTCTATCAAAGGACGAACCATGAACATTTAGGAGAGGGAATAACCTGTGCTATTTTGAACGTCCAAACTAATAATTTCTCTCTAATTTATGTTTTCGTATAAATCAAAAGTTCATGGGTTCAATAAATGTCTAATATATACATTTTTAACGAGATTGTAAATTCAAATCTCCTATTAAATTATCATGTGTGGTGAAAATATACATTCATATGTTTGCATGTGGGTGGAAATATAAATTCCATTTTCCATTACTTTCTACTCGTTACTCTTTGCTAGTTTGATTTGGATGCAGTGGATTTACAAATTTTCCAATCGTTCCTCTTATACGTTTTGGATTAGTGCGAAGTTAAAAAAAAAAAAATCAAAATTGGACCGGAAATTAATTTCCTACTTCTGGTTTGCCATAATTTTTATTTGCTTCGATATCCGTTCTTGCATTCTCAATTGACGACGACATTTATATGATGGTTGTGGATTATCATTTAAATTACTTCATACATATAAAAAGATCTGTGAATATATTTGTGTCAAAGTAAATGGAATAAGTTTGATATTTTTAATGGATGGAAATTGATTGAAAGTTAAACATTTCTGTGTGAAAAATAGAGCCAAAAGAAATCAGTTGCAGATGGGATTTTTATTATCGGTTTGTGATACTTTTCAATATTTTTTTTTTTAAATAATTTTATTCAAAAAGAATGTGCACTGATGGAGTGCATTTTTGGATTAACAATAAAAACCATATGTGCACCAATTAGTCCACTTTCAAAAATTGTTAATGCAAATGTGTTGGATCACTAAGCTTTTCGTTTAAATGACCCTTATACCAATTAATCAACGGGGTTAATAGTAAGAAAGATTATGAACCAGTTACACTGCCCAAAAGGTACAAAAATAGATTTTACCTATTTAAAACAATCATTTTTTATGAAAAAAGTAAAAAAATCACTTTCATCACCCAAAAAATTCATTTTTTTATATGACGACCTAAAAGAAATTTTTAACCATCTGGAAGCCTATTGTTTCAAATCAAAATATTCTTATCAACCATGTCTGTACAACATCCACAAAAAAAGCTAGAATTTTTTGAACCCAGTCAATTTTCATAAAAAAAAAAACAAGACATCAATTTTTTTTTCTTTCATTACCTTAAATGACAACCTATAAAAATGTTTATATCATCCAAAAGCTTATTATTTCACCTTATATGCCTTTTAAAAGAGTACAAATTTTTTAAAGCCAACCATGTCGAAATTTCAAACTGAGATTACGATAACAGATCTCCACAGGTATTTTGTGGTATTTTTAAAGTTTTTCAATTTAAGATTGTGTAGCTTATAGTGAATGTACTGTTATGTGTGATATATCAAATAAAAGTTAATACTATCAGCATTCTCAGTAAAGTTGAATCAAATTTTAAAATTTTAGAATTTTATTTTACCGTTATCTCAATATTGCGAATACGAAATTGGTTGAAATTTTGTATGTAGTCCTATTATCTACTATTTACAGTATAAATTTTATTTATAAAAATAAAAAAAATGTTGGGCAACAAATTTTTTTTTTCCGTTATTCAGTCAAAAATCATTTTAAAATTACAAGTTTTTGTACATGCATGCCCTTGGTGGAAAAATAATTAGAAACACGCTCTTTCTTTTCAAAATGTTTGTATGTTCTTAATATGAATAAAAAATATTAGAAATATTTTTAAACAGAGGTATTTGAAGAGCTTGATGTTTTACTAAGGATCTCTTCTTTATTGCACCTTCTTTTTCTAAAATATAAGGGGTTGGTGTGTCAGGAATATTGTTAAGGACGTTTTATTATTTTTTTGGAACATGTGGCATTTTTCGAGGACTGCAACCACATTAACCAATTAATAGAAATTAGTTGGTGATAGTCCTTTTTATTAATTGTACGTTTAACTAATTGACCAAGTTTGGCAAATGTAAATGCTAAAAATAAAAAACACTATATTTCTTAGTAATATTTCCTCAGTGTTTCTAATTATATTTCCACACAAAATTGGACTATATTTTAGATTTTTTGCAATATTTTTCTTTTGTTGGATAAATTCTAAATTTTTTTTCTTAAAATGTTACAAGGATTATATCATCATTTGTGTTTGCTAAAAATTTGTTAAATATTTTGTATTTATAGTAAGAAAAAAATAACATTTTGTAAACAAAGGAGGATGTTTCTAATTATTTTGCCACCACTGAATATGATTTGTTCTATAAGTTCCTTTCAGATTTTTTGAAAGCTCCAAAAAATTGATAAAAATAAAAAAACACCTAAAAATACCCTTAAAAAAGTATAGGTGTTTTTCAAAAATTCAAACATATTTTAAAACGCGGTATATTTTTTATATACCCTATTAAATGATTGAATTTTTAAAAATCACCTTTAAGTTATTACCTTTTAAATGAGTTACCTATAGAAAATTTTTGTATCTTTAATACATTTTAAGCTCACTTCAAGGCAAAACTTTTTACCAAAATCCCATCTGGCAAATTGTGTACCATTTGTACTACTTTCTTATTGATTTTTCCCATAATCTTACAAATATCAACTAAAACAAAACACCATTTTGCTTGTAATCTTGATTTTACTTTTATGATGACCTATTAATGTACCTATATTTTCCAAAAGTATATTCTTTTGTGGTATCCTTTTTTGAATTCCTCTTAAAACCACCACTTCCTGTTTCTAGGAATAACAAAATTCATATACCTGCTATTATGAGAGGCTTTTATTACCATTTCCGGTTGAATATTTAAACGATATACCTACAACCCGTCAATATTACCAATTTTATATAGTTTACCTTTTACCCTCTATAGTCCTTATACTTGTCATAACAAACATGATATCTATCTATTATTAAAACATAAAGTTCAGACTCTAAAAAGGCTTGTGTAAAGGTAGGTTGTGTATACAAACTCATTTAAAACCATAGATTTATAATAATAAGCATAAAGAATCCCAAGTAAACAAGGGAAATCACCTTTTGTCCAAACAATGGGAAACCCATTTTCGGCCCACAAAACAATGACCGACACCACCACCACGACAACAACGCCATATCATCCACCAACAACAACACCAAATAATGGCGAACGGCTTTTGCTTGTGATAATATTATTGCGTTTGTAGAAAAATTTAGTCACATAGTCTGGTCAGCCAAAAGGCTATCAAAAGCAAAATGACAACAACAACAACAAAAACAACAAATTAAGTAGCTAGGGTTTTGTATACTTTGAGGTTTCATAGCATGACACACATAACGCTTCATTTGTTGACCACTTTGTATGCCAAGCCACACACACACACAAACATAATGAGTCACAGAGAGTTATTGGGGGAATAGACAACGACTGTATGTTGTTGTTTTACGCCTTAAATGAAATATTATTACTAAATGAGTTTTCATATGATGTTGTTGTGTGTTGTACCAGCATCATCAAGGACATGGACCTGAACGATGTCGCTGGAAAAAGCTTTATATTTGTTTATTTCTTCGAATTGGTAATATAAAGTGTAGCTATAAGCTAAATATACCACAAAAGTCCTTAAATGCATTATGATTTTGTCAGGTATACGATTGTCAAAGGTATGTTTGATGAAATTACAAGAATTAGAGTTTAAACTGATATTTTCCCTTCAGCATTAATTTATTGTAAATATGCCTACAGGTTGGTTAAATGTATTAGATCCTGTGAAATTCTGATATAATTTATGTCAAGCCTGTATGTTCTAAACTAATAGGCTGTTTTCACTACAGCTTAAATGAGATAATTTCACAAATTATCTCATTTCGAATGTCAAATGAAATAATTTTCTAGACGATTTGACATTTATAATTGATTTTGGTGAAGAATTTAAAACGAAGTGGTTCTTGTTAAATAAAGCCAAAGTGATACCAAATCAATAATGAGATAGACAAGTGCTTAGGCCGTATTCGGAGGCCAAAAGTTCAACAAATTACTAGCTGAAAATTTGTGATGAGGAAATTTAGAATAAATGATACCTGGCAAGATGAAAAAAAAAATTACAATTTCTTATACAAAATTACCAATCATTTCGAAAAAAGTTATGCGTTTCAGTTTTGACACTCAAAAGATTTTAAACTTTTAAATAAATAATTTTTTGTACATAACCTCAAAGATATTGAGAAAAAGTATCAATAATTAATTTTTTAGCCCTTTATTATTTTTTTTAGCAAAAAAGGTCCGATCTTGATAAAATGTTTCAAAAATGTTACGTTTTTAAGTTTACAGTAAGATTACTTATATTTAGTTCAAAGCAAAATTTTAATTTTGTTTTGAAAAATACTTAATTTTCAATTAAAATAGTTGATAAAAAACTTTTTGAATTTCAATTTTTGGTAACGAAAATAGAATGAATAAACACACTTTAAATCCGATTTCAGGCACTATTTTGAACTATTGCATATTTTTTTTAATTACATAATACATTTACATTTAAACAATATTTATTTCTTCATCCCAACGCTGCATATTTTATGAAATCCGCTTGAAAACTGGTAAGAAATTGGACCATTTGGGTAAGAAACAAATATAAGCTTTATTGGGTGGTATGTATTGGAAGAAATTCAACGTTTTTGCATAGGGTCGAAATCGTTTAAGATTTTTTAGACAAATTTATTGAAGTGAAAACTTCTTTAGTATCGTAGTGATTTGAAACAAGATGAAACGAAAAAGTGACACGAAAAATCAATTGATTATAACTTTTTTGTTTTAATAGATAGATGAATGAAATTTTTACTGAAGACTGTAGCAAAATTTCATTAAATTTAATATTCAAAATCCTGAGATAACGTTAAAAAGATGTTCTTTTTCTAAACACGTTATATCTTTTGATCTAGGGCACATGACAATTTTATTTAAATTTAATACGCATGCTGATTAAATTTCATTTGATATATCAGACATAACGGTACGTGATCTACAAGTTACAAAATCTTAAATTTAAAAACGTGAAAATACCTCAAAACACGTGTGGAGATCTGTTGCCGATGACCAGTCACCAGTGTAGGAAGTACCGTAATCTCAGTTTTAAATTTCGAGATGGTTGGCTTTAAAAAATTCTTACTTTTTTTACAGGCATGGTAGAAACATGATTGAAAAGTCATATAAAAGGTGAAATAATAAGCTTTCAGATGATATAAAATGTATTATTATTTAATTTATTAGGTTGTCAAAATATGGATTTAAAGGTGATGGAATAAAAAAAAGGTAATTTTTTTCGATTTTTATTTTTTTGGAAGAAAAATAAGTTTTAAGGTTTCACTTCTACCACGTGTAAATTGCACATATCATTTTTTTTTTTTTTTTTGTTTCCGGATTCAAATTAAAAATATCAAAATCTATTGATAAAAGTCAACGATAAATTTATTAAATATTTAGTTTTGTTGAACATTGTTATTTTTAATTATTTTATATGTAGGTTTTTCTTAGTTGGCAGCAATATAAAGCCAAAATATATATTTTTGTTAAAATTTTTAGGAAAGTTGTCTAAATAGTTGCTTTAAAAAATGAAATGCACGTAATTGATGTTACTATAGAAAATTGCTTAGAATTTAAAAACTTTTTATATGAGAGCATTCATAGAAAAATAATTTAAAATTTAATCTTGAAAAAAAAAGATTGAAAACTATTAATATGTATTTGGTTTTTAAAATGATTTCTTGTAGGTATGACAAAATGTTTAGAAAAAAAAGAGGTTGTCTGTAAAGCCGGTTTACAGACGATGATTTTACGTGATAACGTCGTCAGAAAACAGGTTGTGTGCTTTTGTTTAAAATGAGTCAATTGAAGCGTTTACTTATTTCAAACAATCATAATTTACAAGAAAAAGCTAAAAAAAAATACCTTTTTTATTTTCTCATTATATTAATTTTTTTTATTTTAAAAGCTTAAAAAAAATAATGCAATTTAAAAGCCAAATATTTCTTCTTAAGAATAAAACCATTTTTAAATTTTTACAATGCGCAAAAAGTATAAAAATAATGAATTTTTATCTTCTCACGTCATTAATTCCATTTTTTTCCCTAACAATTTTATACCATCTGAACTCGATCAAATTTCATTAAAAAAAGCAAAAAAAACATTTATTTTTATGTTCTCACGGTATGGAATCAATTTTTTTGCTTGACAACCTATACAAAATTTTATACCATGTGAAAGCTTATTATTACACCTTTCATATGACGTATCAATCTCAAAGATGCTTACAAGAGAAGTTAGATTTTTTTAAAGTCACCCATGTCGAATTTCCAGACTGAGACTACGGTACTTCCCACACTGCTGGCCGTTCGGGGGGCAACAGATCTCCACTGGTGTTTTGAGGTTTTTCGCAAGTTTCTTTATTTAACAATGTGTAGCTTAGTTGTTAGTCTACCGTTATGTGTGATATACCAAATGAAAGGTTGTATCAGAATGCTTATAAAAGTTTAATTAAGTTTCTATCTGCTCTTGGTCAAAAGTTATAACCTGTTGAATTCTAAAATTTTATTTAACCGTTATCTCAGAACTATGTTTACGAAAATGATTGAAACTTCGCACTCATATAGTCGTAGTCATGGTCTATCATTTTTCGCTATACTTTATTCCTGTATCTATTAAAGAAAAAAAGAAAAAAAAAAAGAAAAAACGATGAAAATCGGTTAAAAAGGTCAAAAAACGTGTTTTTTAAAAACTTGTTTCTTCCGTTATTCAGTCAAAACTCACTACACGATATGAATTTTTTGCACATGTATGCATAAGGCCTACATGTCCTATAAGTTTGAGATTTTTTGAACGCTCCAAAAAAAGCTAAAAATCAAAAACTACCCAAAAATACCCCTAAAAAAATAAAGTGTTTTTCAAAAATTCATATTTCGAAACGCAGAGTGTTGGAAAAAAATCCGTATCTGACGCCTAATTTTTTTCATCTGGCATCTTAGAATTGTCAAAAAAAATTTCCTTTACCCAAAATCCTCATTTTGTCATAGCCCCAACACGTGTACAACGTTCAAACAAAACGTTATAGCTTAGTTTCAAATTTTTTTAGATTTTTTTCCTAAATGCAGTTATTCTTAAATTAATCTAATTTATCTATAGCAAAAAAATCAATTCTCTACGACTTCGCGTTTAGATTTTAGCCCAAATTTCATATTTCCGTTTTACCCCTGTTTACCCTATTAAATGACGGAATTTTAAAAAATCCTTCATTTCGATTAAGCTTTAGGTTATTATCTTGCAAATAAGCTACAGAAGATTTTTGTATCTCTAATAGTTTATTTTTAATTTTTAATTGAAATTTTTTGCCACACTGCGAAAGTGCGAGAGTGGAACGGGAGAAAATGGCGTCACTTTTTTTGTGTTGGCTGTCATGGTTCATCGATTTATAAGACGTTATCACGTCGTTGGAGCCGTTTTATTTTTTAAATAATTTTTTGAACCTTTTAAAAGTTTTCAAACTTAAAAAAAAAACCGTGCTTTGATAGGTACCGTTAATAACGACTCAAGAAATATTTTTTATACCACTTATACCCACAATTAGGCCTGTAAAAGTAACGACAAAATGAGTACCCGCATGTATACGTTACTTTTGATACTAGTACCCGCATCAATAATATCGTTACTAGTTACTTTCGTATGTTTCGCATTTTTCGCATATTTCGTATGTTTCGGGTGTTTCGCATGTTTCGTTACTTTCGTTACTTTCGCATGCTTCGTGTGTTTCGTACATTTCGTACATTTCGTATATTTCATGTATTTGATACGTTTCGTATGTTTGGTATTTTAAGTATGTTTCGTACATTGGTATAAGGTAGTAAAAAATTTTTTTTTTGAAAAAAACCAAAAACAATTTCTATAATCTAAGCTACATTTTAAGGTCATAAACACAAAAATTAGTTGCGGCATTCTCATGTAATAAGAGTTTAAAGGTAGCTATATGGAATTTTTTTGGTTTTTTTTTTTTAATCAAACGTGGAAACTTTTTTGACTTTTTTCCAAATTTTTCGACAAAACTTTGGTAATTTTTTGTTTATATTCGTTCAGTAATCTTATCACAATTCTTTAGAGACCTTTATTTCAAAAGTACAAGGCGCAGATCTCGAAATATTAACACTTCAATACAGCCATGTCGAACAATTTTTCATTTATTTTTTCTATTGAGAGTGATTTTCAAACCTCGTTTTCTCTGCTTTTTTTTGTGTTGAAAATTTTGCACCGAAAATAAACAAATTTTTTGAAAAACCAAAAAACTTTTGTACATTCTTAAGCTAAATATCATATAAACAGATTGGTTGCGTCGTGGATATACATATTTCGGCCAAATAGAGAAAATAAAAAAACGTCTCTTTTGATATTTCTGTATAAATTATCGACAACACAATGATTATTGAACCTTGGTACTACTGTTTTAATCGAGACAAAAGTAAACTCCAGTTAATTATATATCTGCAGTTAGCATTCTGACTATGGTTACGATACCGACACGAGATGCGAAATGCGACAAATTGAGTGTATCACTTCATTTCGTATCTCTTACATCGGATTTAGTATTGAAACTGGAATCGCGTCGTTACTCGTATGTTTCGTATCTCGTACGTTTCGTATGTTTTGTTACTTCAGTACCCAGTAACGAAACATACGAGTAACGATACTTTTTAGAAAGTAACGTTTCGTTACTCGTTACTGAAGTGAATAGCCGCATTTTAGTAACGAATACATACGATTTGTTACAGCTCTACCCACAATAAATAAAATCATAATCGATATAGTATTTTTGAAAAAAGTAAGATTTTTTTCATTTTGTTCGTATGGCAGGTACATTTTTAATTTTTGTCCTAAAAATCAAATTTCAAATTCCTTTCTAAGGAAATTCACAATACTCAATTACTCATTAATAGCAAGTTTGGAGAAAATCGGTTGAGTAGTTTAGACTGTTAGTCTAAGTAACAAGTGCATTAAGGCATTGATTTTTTTTTTTAATAATTTGGGTTCGGGCACTTTTTAGTAATTTTTTTTTAATTTTTCTTTTTTTTTTTGGAGCGAGTAAGCATTTTTTAAAAAAGCCACCAAAATATAAGTATTTTCAATGCATTTGTAAGATTTTCACAAGGTTTTATTTATTTATTTTTTTAATATCATCACGTACCATTTTTTCGTTTAACAATCACAACTAAATTTGAAATTCATTATACATTTATTTAAAATTTAAACCAAAATTACACTAAAACCCATATAAAAAAAAATAGTTTTTCAACTTTAAATGGTTTCACACATCAGTAAACCAAATTGAAAGTCTTATACAACCGACATTACATCTCTCCCAAGTTTTTCTTTATGCAATATTAAATCATAAAACATAATTCGATTAAATTTTGTGGAAATAAAATAACTTTGTCCTATATCAAAAAACACACATGTGACAGAGTGACATCCTTCAGCACAAGACAACACAAGAGACAACTTTTGAATGGAAATAAAATAATGTGATGGTAGTACGAACATCTTTCAATACATTCATCCCACGTGTAAGTGCATTTCGAAGACAGTTTTTGCAGCTGCTTTCGAAATATGACAAATACTCTCTTCCCATTGCAATTTACATGAAGTCACACTGTCTTCCTTTTCTTTTCTAGAAAGTATTCTTTCCATTTTTTGTTTTCACTTTATTTTTATTTTGCATAAATACTAAGTGTTTGTATTTGAAAATATTAAATTACAAAACCTTTCTAAAGTTTCTCCATTTCTATATCTATAGGTTCTTTGTACTGTTTCCATAGTTTTTCTTCTTCTTCGTCTACTACCTTCTTATTTTGCTGTGATGCAAACGGTTTCTCTAGAGATTTTAAGTAGTTTAAGTTTGAGCAGGTATTTTGACAGAATGGTGGCTTTAAATTTTTTGCTATCCTTGTTGGAATGTTGTCTCTTCCTTTTTTGGCATATCGCATCTTATAACGCAAAAATACCCTAAACAAGCTATGGATATAGCTAGAGATTGAGAAAGGAAAGAGAGTGAATATTTAAAACAAGCAGTGGTTTGGTTGGTTGCTTCAGCTTGGGTTGGTTAAAGATTAATAATGTTCGTAGAGAGTAGCGGTTGAGTCGTGTTTTTTCCTCTCATAATTCCGAAAGCTAATGGAGTTTTGATAGTTAGAAATTTTAATTATTTAAGCAAAATTGGTAAAAGGTAATGCAAAAAAAGGGAAAGTTACTAAACCATACGTATAATCCTTAATAATTTGTAATTTTATACTAAAGTTGGATGCACTTTATGCTATATAAACCTTAATCCTGGTGCATACCTTCGACATAATAATAATAAAATAAGGGAATGTGATAAATTGGATTTAGACGGATCTAAGAAGAGAATAGTTAAATATAAAGAAGCATATTATTAAGATAATGAGAGTGAAGTTTTTAATGAGCATAAATGTAAATATTTTCTTATAAGGGTCAAAATATTGGAGATGGGGAACTTCAAGGTCCAAATTAAACAAAAAATTAACTTGTTTAATAATAAATATCAAATACTTCAAAGTTGAATTTAAATGCATCACCTTTTTTTGTAAATATTATTCTTCTTCTTCCTTTTTTTCTCGGCGCTGTTATGATCTCGATGTCGAGGGGATCATAACCTTCCCACGTTACTGCTTCACACTAGTGATCCGCCTGTGGGGTTCGCCGGGTTGACCTCAGAAATCGGCGGCAAGCCTCCCGGTTTTGTATTGTTCCGTTTCTGAGGCCAACTGAATGCTGGTGTTTTTGCATTTGCTTGTACCAGGAGTTTTTAGGCCTACCTTTCTTTTTATTTCGTGTTGGAACGTTATATGATATTGCTTTTTTGACGGGGTTCTCAGGATCTCTCCTTTGAACATGGCAATACCAACTGAGTCGGTCGTGTTCAATTTTTTGGGAGATGGTATTTTTAACATGAAGGCTTCCTCGGATCTTCGTACTGCTGTCATGCGAAGCATCTTCATCTCAGCTGCCGTTAACTTACTCTCATACTTTTTGTACATTGTCCAACATTGTGAACCGTATGTGAGTGCTGGACGCACAACTTCCTTTGTAAATATTATTATGCGCATAAAAAGGTTTTATTGAGTTCATCATCGAGCAGAGCACAAAATAGTTTATTTTTTAAATTATATATAATTTTTATTAAAGACGGGTTGGGGTCAAAATTCTGCCGGGGTAAAAATTCTGATTTTCAAAACTCCGTTTTACAAAATTCTGAAAAAAAAAATAAAAAAAGGGTTTGGAAAATATTAAAAAAACGCGCACTTTATAACATTTTCCAAACCCTTTTTTATTTTTTTCAGAATTTTGTAAAATCATCACCTCGCTAATTTGCTGCTTACGAGTAGGTACTATGTCAATTTTTGTAATATTTTTTTTTTGATAAATCAAAAAATTTAAAAAAATTAAGAAAAGTTCTTTAATGATACCTAAATGTCTTCATAAAATGATAATGGGCACGTTCAGGAAATATTAGGCACTAGATATTTAGGCAACGTCATTTTCTGAACGGAAATTTCAGTAAATTGACTAAATTAGTTTGGATGTGATGCTATTGTCAAATTTCGAAATTTATTTAAGAATTTTACCGGTCGCATGGGTAAGACACCAAATTTCACTTGACTGTAATGAATAAATAAAATTAATTATAACCCATAATGCACTTTTAAGTTGTTTTTCACACAAATAAATTTAATTTTGCTAAATTAATTCTTTAATTAAAAACAATCTGCTGTCATGTTGACAAAAAAAACTTTCCTAAATTTTTAGGGAAAATTTTCTTGCCTAACTTTCCAGTCAGTTTTCCAATAAAATTACCTAAATTGGAAGGATTTTTTTTTAACAGCTGACCAATCAGAGACCGAGAAATTACCTAAATATTTAGTCCCTAACGTTTCTGAACCTGCCCAATTCAAATTTTTTTAATTAATCAAATAAAAATTATTGTTCAAAAAATTGAACAAGAAAAGGAATATTCTTCATCGTTTCTAATTAGTTTTCAACGGCAGTTATGCAGTTTTTTTCCATCAAAAAAATGCAGGCAGAATTTTAAAAAGCAGAATTTTGAAAGACAGAATATAAAAAAAGTAGAATTTAAAAAAACAGAATTTTCTTGAAAAAAGTACAATTTTGAAAACCAGAATTTTGAAGACAGAATTTTGACCCGCTCGCTTTAAAGACGTTCGGTTAGTTTTAAAGTAAACTATTTCATACTTGCCTGTTAACTTAAAGAAAAAAATCATTTATGTTTCCATTTCCATAGAATGACAACTATCAAGTGACAAGACAAAACGCCATTAACGTATCACCGTTTTCAGTACCTTTCCGCAATTGGTTCAATTGGAAAGTACTGTCTTTTAAATTGTGGAAGAGTAGTTTTTAATACCCCTCATAGCCATCAAGGGTGCTTTTTTTTAAGGCGAGCATCGATTTTTGTCACTCTCTTAAAATTTGGGGGCTTAAAATAAAGATTTATCACTCGCCCTCTGCGTTTGAAGATTTCCCATAGAAAATACACATAAGTTTGAAAGAATTTTTTTTTTTTTAATTTATACAGCTCAGCTGAATTTTATGCTATTTAAACGAGTCAAAAAGTAAATTACCTCCTCAACACGTTGTCAAAATTTTATTCAGAACGTTTTTTAAAAATGACTTTACTGTTACTTCCACTAGTGATACAGGAAAAGTCGCGAAAACCATTTTTTCATGATTAGTTTGATTTTTTCTCGGTCTTATTTCGGTGTTATTTCAGAAATGTCTTTGGCTTATTCAACCATAAAATTTTATATGACAAAGATGTGTAAGCATTTGATTTCCTTCAAAAAAGTCTTCGGAATTAATTTTCTATTAGTGATATTTCTCGATATATTATTTCTAGAAATAAATACACAATCTGAACTTTTTACTTGAAATGAAGATAGATACTGTACACATGTACGCGACTGAAGTTCTACTTCTCACTCAGTATGTTAAATGAATTTCATTTAATATTTTTATTATTTTTGTTTTATATTACATGCAACTTGCCACATGCAACTTGACACATGCAACTTTCCACATACAATTTGCCACATACCACTTGCCACATTTTGCATACTGAATGCCACATGCCTTGTGCCACATGCCTTGTGCCACATGCCACATGCACTTGCACCATGATACATGCCACATGGTACTTGCCACAAGCAACTTGCGACATGAATCATGCAACTTGCCAAGTGTTGTGTGTGTTTTTTTTTTACCGAACTGCGCTGTACTGCATTTTTAAATACTAAAGTATTACCAACTCTAAAGGTGAAACGACGATCGCGTCATAATCCCTTTGACATTCTTGTCAAAAAAACAAATTTTCATACCCACTGTCCCATAAGAAGTATAACTTCAAAAAAAATATGCCGCAACAAATAAAAAATTAAAAAAAAATAACAAAACAATTCGCCGGGGTTGAACCATTTGGGTCAATGTGGGTAAATGTAAACAGGGGTAAATGAGAACATGGCTGATAACAAGCTTCAGTTAAGTCTCTTTGACGCATACATAAGTACAAATCGCGGACGCATGCATCTTTTAACTTATACGTCAAACTCAATGCTGTCAAAGGAGAATTCATTCGACGAGGTTATTTTCCGTGAAAGATAATTTTTTTAAAGTGCCAAACAAGTCGTTAGTCTTTCAGAAATATTAAATATTCTTGCAGATTCAATTAAGACAGTATAATTTGCAAATACTTTTTAGTTTTGAATTTTGATGTAGATTCTATGTGAAACAAACAAATTTTAAAATACAGGACATTAATGTCGATTTGCATGTGTTTACCTTTACCCCAGAATATTTTTCATAATGGGTAAATGTAAACAACGTATTCTGAGGGTAAATATAAACATATATTTTTGCTGAAATTATTTGTTTTAATAAAAATAAAGTATTTTCAGTCAATTACTATTGCTAAAGTGCCGTGGAGTCACATTTTAAAGTAGCCGAATCCATCATCTTCAGTGGATGATGATGCAAAATCGGTCTTTGACGTAAAAACAAAAAAAAAAAATATGACGTTCAGAGCTGCTCAGGATGCATATTGGGTGCCTATGTAAAGAATCAAAGGAAGAATACAAAAACTTTTATTGGAATTTGAAAAAGTTTTTGTCAAATACCTTCTTGAACGTTTTTCAAGTCGTTATCCATATGATAAAGAGGAAATTCTAAATTTTAAATCAGTGTTCACATATACCCCGAATTTGTAAAAAAACACAAACATGGTGGGGTATTTGTAAACATGCCATATTTGACAGTAATTTCAACAATTTGGGAAATATTTGTTTATATTTATAAAGAAGAATTGCCATTATTTCATATTTGCATTTGAAGATACCTTGGAAGTTGTTCCGTGAAAACATATTAAAATCTAAAGTCAAAAGAAAAAAAAGACATGAAATTGTTTACATTTACCCACATTGACCCTACATTGAAATTTTACGCAGTTACCCAGATTGCTGAAAATATAAAATCATCAGGGGCATACAATCCATTTGGGCAGTCGGGGCAGTGCCCTATTACCCCCAGCGAATGTCAGGGTCCCACGAAAAATTGTGCAGTGGAGAACCCAGTTTATATAAATAAAATATATCTCAGCAACCCAACCTCCGAAAAACTTTTGGTTTTCAGTTATCAAATGATGTATCACTGGATGGATTTGGAGGATATTTTTGAAAATACCTCTTTTTTAGACAAGGTTTACGTACCCCTTCGATTTTGTTTAAAAACATGACAAAAATAGATTTATAATTTTTTTAACTAAATTTTAAATTTTTATTCCATTTGGAAAACTCACTTTAAAAAAAAATAACTTTCAATACCTACATATTAAATTTTCAAACATTTTTCAAAAAAATTGTAATTCCATTCCATATTAAAAAAAAAAAAATTAAAAAAAAAAAATTTAACCAATTAAATAGATTTCAGCAGATTTCAGGGAGTAAGATTGAGCTTAATATACTTAACTTTAAAAATTGTTTTCAGTTTCTATTTCTATTTCTATTTTATATTGTCATTGCTTTGGTATCCACATTCAAGCTAATTCACGGGTGCATTTGAAGATCTTCCTAAATTCAAAATATCCTTAAGGAAAACAAGTAAAGTAATCTTTTGGCAAATAAATCATTTTATTTCTCAACACTGTTTTACAATAAATTTTTCTGTTCATAGGTACATTACTTATACACTTATTTATAATAAATACATTTTATTTAAATTTTTTAAATCTCATGAGTGTGGTTTTTCAATAAAATTCTAAGAAGATGAGAAGCTTTAGGAGAAAATTGATTTTCATTTTAAATTTTGAATGATATTTTTTTTGTAATTTAAACCATTTTAAAAGAGAAAAAAAAATTAAATTACCGACACGGTATATAGAAATAGATTTCTTAAAAAAAAAAAAACAGAAATAAAATAGGATACATTTTTCTATCTTGGGATTTGTACAGTCACATCATAGTAATCACAATTTTTCCATTAACAATAATTTTTTTATTAATTTTATTATATATTATATTTTCTTAAATTTATGTTAATTTAACCTTTCCCATAATAAAACATGAAAATACAAAAAAAAAAAATCAAAATTTATAAAACTCATGAGATTATAACCATTTTTATTTTGACATTTATTAGATTTTTGTTGATGTAATTTATATTTTTATAATATTTTAAAATTATTTTTCTATACATTGATGATTGGTTATATTTCTTTTCTTAATTTAAAACATTTATATATTCATTTTTTTTTTAAAACGGTTATGCATTTATTTTTTATTTTAACATTTACAATTAAATTTTAATTTTATTTTCTTATTATTCAGTCGTATTGAGCGTTTCATCCCCTATTTAGTATTTTAATTTTTATTTATTTGTTTTATTATTTTTTGAATACTAATGAAAATGTTAAATTATAATGCTGTTTTTGATATTTCAATTAGAATTTTTTATAAAAAAAAACACGCCCACATTTATTATTATTTTTTTTTAACACAAAGTTGACAAAATAGACTAGATTTGATGAAGAAATGAAAATTGAAAATAGATAGTTTTCTTATATTTTTTTTTTTAATTCTTAGAAGGGCTTGAGTAAAATTTTTGAAAAATATTTTTTTTTTATTATTTTTAGAACATTTCAATTCTGTCATTATTATTTAAAAGTCCTTTTGTAAAGTTTTCAATCAAGAAAAAAAATTTCGCAGACGGAATAGAATAAATAGTAATTATTTTTATGATTTAGTTTTAAGTTTAATGATTAATGGTAAAATTTAAATTTTAAGGTGCAAATCTACAATAGTACTTTTCGGATTGTCTTTTGGCATTCCTATCTACAATGTTAACATTTATCTACTTAACTACAATAATTAAAATCTAGATTTTTTTAAAAAATATTTTTTATTTTTATTTTAAATTTAGAATCTAAAAATTCATATATATATCAAACCATTTGGGCCTTAGTTTTTTTTTTAGTTTTTATTTTGTTGATGTTATTATTTTGTTGAATTTTTATTTTTATTTATTGAAATAGAGTCACATTGATGAGAAAGAATGTAAGATATTCAAGTTCGATTGTCATATTTTTTTTTTTCAAAGTTTTTTTGATTTAGTTTTAGGAAAAATGAAAATTAAGGAATTTTTTTTAGAGAAGGCATATAAATCTTTAAAATTACACCAAATTTTGTATGTTTTTTTAATTCTTTTATATTGAAAACGAGCATACACAAAATCTTCTTTGTTTTGTTGATTTTTATTATGGAAAAAATACTGATACTTACCTATTTTTATTAATTTATAAAAAATTGACAAGTTTGTTTTTTTATTACATTTAAGTTTATTGTGAAGAAATGATTTTTTATTTTTTGGATTTTTATTTTCAATTTTAAACGAATTTTTGGTCGATTTTAAGAAAATTTTATTGTTAAGGATTTAATTTTGATTTTCTTGTTATTAATTTTTTTGTTTTCTAAATTTTGCCTAAGGAAACCTATTTAGGTAGGGTGTTATTTAAAATGATTAACACAAACTAAAAAATATTTCAAAATGTCTGTTGATGTTGTTAACAATGATAGTTTTTTTTCCCTTAAATTTTTTAATATTTATTTAATACAAGTTCTAGTTTTAATAATATAAATTATTATTTTAATATAATTTGACAAAAAAAAAAAAAAATGTAAATTGCGACCAGCGCAATTTATCGCCTAGGTACCAGCCTAGGTTCTTTTATTTGCTTAGTAGTAGTGTTAGTATAATTACTTTGTTTGTTGTTGTTGAACATCTATTCTTAATTGCTAAAGATATTTTTATTTATATATATATTTTTTAATAAGCTTAAAAATGGCTATGGTAAATAAGGTTTTTTATTTCAGGTGAAAAGGTACATAATTTTTGAGTTGAATTATGAAAATATTTGCTTATATATATTTTGCTGATATTATTCATTGTTTTATATAAATTTTGTTGGTTAAATCAGTAATTCATAATGATTTTATTCAAGACACAATACAAAATAATATGATTATTTGAAGATATGATATTTTGAATCAGCTGAAATTTAATTTGCACAACAACGATCCTTAGATGATGTAAATGAACAAACAAATAATAATAAAATATGAGGTAGTTAGAAAATAAAAACTAATTTTCAGCAAATGCTATTGCCAAAATATTAAAAAAATTAACAGGTCAGGTACGGGATTAAGAAAGTTTTTTTTGGCATATCGATAAACAGAAATTCTAACAGTTGTTGACGTGTTAGGGAGCCTCAATTTATACAAGTTTTTATGAAAAATTGATTTCTTAATGAAAACTTAAATAAAATTTTAAATTTTAAAAACACATTGTTTTTGAAAATTTCCAATTACCATATAAGTATAAAAATTTGGAAAATATGAGTTCCAAAAATGAAATGCAAATTAATACATTTTCTTCGTAAAATATTTAGCTATCTAGGGTCAGGGTGTGAGGATTTTGAATCATATTACTATAAAACGCATTTTTTTTTTAATTACTATTTTTGCGTTATGCATTCGAAAATTTAACACCGCTTCCTAAATACATATAAGATGTACCTGTACTAGTGTGGTCCACGTTATAAGGCAAAAAAATAAACCATATAATTCATTAGTTCCCCACGCATTATTTTGCTTCAGACATCAATACCAACACATGCTGAAAGTTTTAGCCCTCAAAAGTAAAAGGAAGAGGGCGCTCATCAGCTTTGGAATATTAGACTTTGTTACCCTTACCTTACCCTTAATATCTGATTATATTGTACTAGGACTTGGCTTGAGGTTGGAATTTGGCTTAAACATTATAATTTATTTATGAGGCTTAAATACAAGCACGCATGTTAACGACAACCATGTAAATGATTTTCATGTTTCTTTGGTTTTGAGTCACTAGCTCGTATTTCATTGATTAATTCTGTTTTGTTAACTTTAAGCAAAAAATATTTACAGACGAATTTAAATGAACAAAAATTATTATCTGTGAAAATATTGGTTTTTTATGAAAAACTTTACCACATCATAACTTAATCCACTTGATAAATCAAAACAAGAGTTAATTACTAGGCATGAGGACCCAGCTATAACAGCATGTGAGCAAACACTTTGAGCTTGTTGAGCGCCCACTTACACTTCACCTAAAAAGCTGAAATTTCACGTGTGTAATACAAAACACATATGCAACCAATTTTTGAGTGGGGAACAACGGAAATGTAAAAACCAAAAAATTGGACCACCCTAACCTGTACCTACATAGGTACCTACTCGAAAACCTTAAATTAATGTGTATATTCCAGGCAGATGAATGGTTGTAAAAACACAAACTAAAATAAAAATATGAAATTGAAATTAAAAAAGAGAAATTTATTGCAAATTGCATTAAAAAAATTTAATTTGCATTAGAAAAATGTTATTGATAGTAAAAAAAAAAAATATTGAATGCTCACATTTTGCAACATCGCTAAATTTTTACTTGCGAAATAGGTACTATAGGGCAAGTTTAGGATTCGTAAAAAAAATGGAACTCGAGATAAAAATTTTACATGACATTAGGATGATGGAGAATGCCAAAAAAGTGGGTCCGGCAATTCTGTCTGTCTGTCTGTATATACCTCGAGCTACAGCCTAAACTAGTGAAGTGATTTTCTTCAAACTTGGTAGTTAGCAGTTTTTGGTTATTCACTAGAGGGAAAATTGAATTTTTTTTTTATGACCAAAACTAACGGTACCTGCCATATAACGGAAATAGAAAAGTTAATTTTTTTCAAAAACAGCTCTAACGATTTTGATTAAAATTTTTATGTGTAGTATTACACATAAGATCCAACTTTTGAAATAAAAAAAATATTTTTTGTACCGGTACCTGTCATAGAACGTTTTTTTTTTTGGTTTCTGAATATCTCGTACAAAATTAACCCGATTTCAACGAAAATTTTTATGCAAAAGCGTTTTGATAAAGGTAATATTAAAACTTTAGAAAATTTTCAAAAAGTGCATTTTTTGGATTTTTAAAAAATATATCAAATTTTTTTTTTTTGAAAAATCAATTTTTTGAAAACGGGTTGATGAAAAATTTTGAAATTTCGTTTTTATATGTAAATTAATTATTTCTTTAAAATGGCATACCAACTTTTTTTTTGAAAAATGTTAGAAATTTTTTATATATAAAAAATTATTTTTTTAAAAAACGGCTCTAACGTTTTTTTTTAAAATACCTTTTTATGCAAGTAATAAAATGGCATACTTGGTTTTTGTAAAACATAATTAAAAATAGTGTTTCTTGAATAAAAAGCTTTAACATTAGAGTTACTTTTAGCATAAGAGCAAGTACGTGCGAACCCAGTAGTGCATTTTATTTTGTTTGCAAACAATTTTTTTAAGGCAAATACTTTTCAAAGATTTTTGTCAAAAACGACTTAGGTAATTGCGAACTTCGCAACCAAATGCTGATGAGCCCAAAATGTTTTCACATGTAAGTCGTTTATAATTAATGTTTTTATTATTATTATTATTATTTTAACCTAATTTTTTGTGCTAAATAATAAGGTTTTTGATGACATTGATGTGCAAAAAACAGTAGATGGCATAGTTGACCTTTTGCTTGGTACACAGGAAAAACACGAAATGCCACCAGCTATAAAATTAAGCGAAAATCAATCCATAACTAAATTGAAATTATCCACTGGCTCAAGTTCCTTGGCAACGAGAATGCTTAAAAATGCAACAAAGTTAAAAGGCACAAGTTTTTATATCCAACGCGACCTAACCAAACAACTACAGCACAAACGACGGATTCTGTTGAGTTATAGAAAGGTTATTAAATCTAAACAACCCAATGCACCAATTTTATTAAAAAACAATGCTTTAGTTATTGGAAAGGATATATTTTATTTAACAAATAACAATAAATTAATACACAACAATAATGATGGAGAACAGGTGCTAATGAAAATGTTTGGAGAACTGAATTTCGAAGCTGTCAAACTGACGTTGATGTCAAACAGCCAACAAGCAAGTAGCGAAATAACATCAGGGATGGCAACTTCTTCGAACGGAGCAGAAAGTAGTAGAATTAGTAGTATTCAACATTGATATGAAAAAACCGTCAGCTCAAGTATTATTAGTTTACAAAATATTTTATCTTATAATATATCAGGTTTAAATAATAAATTATTATATGTAGATTTTTTTAAATATGTACAAAATTTTCAAATCTTTTTTTTATTCGAGACACATATAACACAGGAAAATATAATTAAATTTACAAACTACTTTAGTCAATATAAATTACATTGGGTAGCAGCAACACGTACAGCTAAGAAAGGCCAGGCAAGCGGCGGAAATCTTTTTGGGATCCGAACTTCACTCTTAAATACATACGACTTTGTCGACATATGTGGATATACTGTCGTTAAACATTTACTACAGAATAATATGTTTATAGTACCTTTTTATATCAACTGTAATAATTGGATCGAAGATGCTGAAGAATTAAATAATGTACTATTTCACTTATCGAGTAAAAACGTAATGGTAATTGGAGATTTAAACGCAAGGATAGGAAATATGCAGACGACAACTACTGTCTTACAAGAAACAAACCCTACCAATATTTATAACAACCGCACATCCAAAGATACCGTCTACAATGAAAATGGAACAAAACTTCTTGATATTCTTCAAATCTATGATTTATGTATTCTAAATGGTTGTACCGAAGGGGATCGAGAAGGTCATTATACTTTCATTGGAGGTCAAGGCAAATCTGTGATAGACTATTGTGCAGTCAATAACGACTGGGTAGATCTTATAACCAAGTTTGAAGTTCAAACAAAAACTTATTCCGATCATTTACCTATAGTTATTGAATGGACTAATAATGTTATAAGAAACGAAAAAACACTTAATTTGCTCCCAAGAATGAACTGGAAAATACAAAAAATAAACATATACCATCAAGCTATAGACAACTTTTTTTCAAATACGGTGTTGAACACAGAGTCGGTAGAAGAATACTCGTCGCAAGTAATATCATGCATTAGAAGTTCTTCTTCAATTAAAATGGCAACTGCAGAAAAATTTTACAAGCAAAAGTGGTTTGACTCCGAATGCTCGAAGTTCCGTAAGAAATCCTTTGCTCTATTACACGCATGGAGAGAAACAGATTCTGAAGTTTTAAAGAAATGGTACGCTGAGGCAAACACCTATTACAAAAATATGTGTCGTGTGAAGAAAATCAACTGGGACAACAACAAAGCTATTCAACTTGCAAATATTAAAAACTCAAAAGAATTCTGGAAAGCAACAAAAGAGATAAATGGTTCTAAATTTAAAATAGGTACAGGCGTTTCTGCAGCACATCTATCACTGTACTTTCAAACTCTACTTCGTGATCAGAGAAACATAACCTTTTTAACTGCCGAACCTCTTGTCGTCGATGATATTCTGGATTGTGAAATCTCTTTGGTGGAAATTGAAAATGTTTTGAGAAAATCAAAAAATGGAAAGGCACCGGGAGAAGATGGTATCCCGTACGAATTTTTTAAAAATGCTACACCAGTATTTCTCATGCACCTCAAAAAACTGTATGACAACATTTTTTCGAACTCTATTGTACCAAAATCTTTTAAAAACTCAGTAATTTTCCCCATACACAAAAAAGGAGCTTTAGATAAAGCCGAAAACTACCGTGGCATATCGTTTATGAACACAATTGGCAAACTCTTTTGTGGAATTCTAGTCGCTAGACTTGAAAAATGGATTGATGAAAACAACACCATGACCGAGCTACAGGCAGGATTTAGAAAAAACTACTCGACTATCGACCACATTTTTAGTCTAACTGCAATAGTGAAAGGTTTTCAAGCGAGAAACAAAAAGGTGTACGCACTTTTTGTAGATTTTAAGGCGGCTTTCGATCTCATTAATAGAAACGCGCTTTTGTACAAGTTATCGCAAATCGGACTCTCTACCAAATTCATTCAGATCATCAAAGAAATGTATTGTGGAACTAATGCTGCTGTTTGGGATGGAAACAATATATCGGATTGGTTTGAAACAGATAGTGGTGTGAAGCAGGGATGCCCACTTAGTGCACTGTTATTTGCACTTTTTATAAACGATGTTGTGACCGAACTACCTGGTGGAATCAGAATTGCAGGCACCATCGTTAATGTTCTTTTGTACGCCGATGATTTGGTAGTTTTGTCTGAAACTCCACAAAATCTACAGCTGATGTTAAACCGCCTGGTTTCATTCTGTGAGAAGTGGGGACTTATCATTAACACAGATAAATCGAAGGTAATGGTTTTCTCAAGAAATAATCGGGGTAGCTCAACACAAAGCTATAATTGGTTCTTGGGAACTAACCGTCTTGATGTTGTGAGAGAATATACATATTTGGGAGTAAAGCTTAATACAACACTTGATTTCAAAACACATTTTGAAGAAAAAACTAAAACTTGCCAGAAACTCATAAACGCTACATGGAAAAATGTTTTGTTCAATGAACACGTTAGTCTATCGACAAAGTACAAAATCTTTGATTCAGTCATTAAATCGACATTGTGTTACGCTGCAGAAGTATGGGGAACTGATGAATTTGAAGAAATGGAAAAGCTGCAAAGAAGTTTCATCAAAAAATTGTTCAACCTACCAATAAAAACTCCAAATTATGCTATTTATTTAGAAACAGGTTTACCCAAAATTTTTACTACTACTCTTAAAACACAAGCCGACTATATTCTAAAAGTGCTCGACCTCCCCGAATCACGACTTGTACGGAAAATGCTGCAGTATGAAATCCGAAATAAAGATTGGTGGATGGAGAAATGGCGAAATCTTGGCGAAGTCTATGGAGAAAATACCAACATAATTCCCGGCGATAGAATAACACTAAAAGATCGGTTGTATAGTACAATACAAAAGTTTGAAGATAATCAGAGAGCGTTGCTTGTAGCGGAAGCCCAGCAGTCGGATAGCAGATTCTTGTACTCGAAACTCAACTATAATCTAGAAGCTGATAACTATTTTTGTGATTTGCATAGTTACCAACAAATCTCCCTAATATTTAAAACTAGATGCGAGGTCCTTGGGCTAAACGGTGCACCATATAATGGAAGTTTTGATCGGTTTTGCACATTGTGTAACCTAAAATCCAAAGAGGACTGCTTTCACTTTATTGGAGTGTGCCCAATTTATGCAGTACAAAGAAAACAATATTTAGGAGCTAAATATTTAACGGTGCAAGAAACAGTGGATTTGCTAAATGGCCCGAACTGGAAAAATCTTTATTTATTCTTAAAGAGTGCATATAAATATAGAATGTTAATGATAACTGAATTTGATTAAAACAAAATTGTAATGCAAACTTATTAAACCAAAAAAAAAAAAAAAAAAAATTGTTAAAATATTATTGCCAACTGAGCTGACGGCAATGCCATAGCTTATAATTCATTTTTATAATAATCATGTAATTACTTTATGAAATCAATAAATGAATTACTTACTTACTTACTTACTTACTTAATAAGGTTTTTTTTTTTTTTGTGATTTTCGTTCGCAAAAACAAAAAAATAAAATCAAATATGTCGAAGTATGCCATTTTATTTTGAAAAACACGTTCTTTTACTTAACAACCTACCAAAAAGGCCGTTTACCCGTGTACGGATCGGTTTTCGACGTAGTGTGAAAACAAAACTTCTGTGTTTTGGGCTTTGAAAGTTTATATATAAATTTATATATATTAAAAGTCGCCATTCTAATTTATACAAAATTGTTTGTGAATAAGTTAGGTCCTAGTTTCCTTATTTTGAATTTTTGTTTTTTTAAACATTTTTTTGGAATATTTAACTACATAACAACTGTACGTACACCGACAAAAAATAATACCAGAGATAACTTTTCTTCTGGTTTTAATCATAATACAGTTTAATATATATACGAGAAAATACTACAATTTACCAGAATTAAAGTAATCCCAGCGTTATTTTCTTTCTAAGTTTACTGTTTTCAAATATTCTTAACAGTAAAAAAATATCACATCACAAAAGAAGTAAAGAAATCAAACCAAAGTTTAAGAAGAAGAAATTTAATTTAAAGAAAAAATAAAATTAAAAAAAATTATAAACTTTTTAGGTATCACCACCATTTTCCTTAATATAAATTTCAGCTAATTCACTTAAATAAAATTCAAAACAAATAGCAAACTAAACATAATTTATTAAATATAGATTTCAACTAACATTTAGATGTTGTAAAAAATAAAGTGTTTTGGTGATATGATTGTTTTTTTTTTTTTTTTTTTTGAAGATATAGTTAGTAGTCTATAGAAATTCATTGTTTAATATTAAAACATGGATATGTTGATTTTTATTTGAAATTTTGTAAGTATATCAATGTAAATAGGTATGTTTCTTTTTTTTAATTTATTTAACACTGAGAATATTCAAAAAAAAATAAGTGTCGGCAAATTGTTTGATGTTTTAGTTTGATTTTTTTTTTTTTTTGTTAATTATATTTATTTTTTGATTTATTTCTTGCTTAAAATTGTTTCTAGTTTTAATATGTTGGTGTTGGAACCAGCATGTAAGTCTGAGTTTTAAAATTTTGTTTAAGTTCGACCGGAAAACAGCTGGTACTGTAAAAATTTAATAACAAAATAATTATATGTTAATTCAATTGATATATGTTTTTTTGTAATGTTTTTTTTTTTTTTTGAAATTTATAAAAAATTGGATTTGGGAAAGGGTATGTTAACACTCACACAATGAAATACAAAAAGATATACAAAATAATTTAAATTTATTGTTTGACATTAAACAAAGGTTAGTTTTTTGTCACAAGTTTAGAGGGAAAATGTACCCAATGCAGATTTTCAGGGGACACAAACATGAGAAAAAAAAATTATCACAAAGTTGTAAGAGAAATCTATGTAACGGCACTTGGGTGGATATTTTTTCTTTTGAAAATAATATTTGTCCGTGGAACAAATACAAGATTTCGGAAGAAGGAAGAATGGTGGTTATTGTCTGTAGTCGAAAATAATTTCAAAATTATTTAATTTATTTCAAAAGAGTATGTCTGGATTGGATATTTGAACTTTGAAGTTTTCGGGTTGGTGTTTTTTTTTTTTTTTTAAACAAATTAGGGATTATGAATATCAAGGAACAACATAATTGTCATCATACAAAAAATACCAATTCCTTTTTTAGTAAACCAAAATTTATCTTCCGGGTCCTAGACAATAGAATAAACAATCTAATTCTCATCAGGAGTTATAATTTGATCGGTATCGAAATTGATTTAGGCATCTTCTTGGCATTGTTTCCTAATGAAATATAAAAAAATCGTTGTTTTAGTAAAATTTTGAAAAAAAAAAAAAAATTCTTCAGATATGGAAACAAAATGGAAATATCCGCATAATATCCATAATAATTTACCTGGTAATGTAAGTGGTTATGACTTTTATGTTGTAAATAGGAGTGTCTCTATGAAAACAAAAATAAAATTGTTTTTAGTTTAGTTCTACCGAACTGTTAAAGAAAATGTTTTGGTTAGGGATATCGACAAGGGTTTTTAGTTACGATTAGGTAAGTTTAATTTTATTGAAAAAAATGTGTATTTAAAAAAAAAAAATGGGTAGTGTAACAATTCAATAATATTTAGTAGTCTAAAATTTAGGCCTCGAATTTGCATTCAAAATTAACTTATTATTTTCTTCAACATCTTGACAATATCGTTCTATTTAGGACAAAAGGGTCTAGTTTTTGCGTTTTTAAAGTAGAATATCCTGAAAATCACAACTAGTACGGGATATTTAAGCTTTAACTAGGAAAAAGCTCATAGAAACGTTTTTTTTTTTCAAGGTTCGAAAATAGTGATGGGAACTATCGAATGATTTTAACTATCTTTAGTTAGTAACTGAATGATTTGAGCTATTGAATAGTTCATTCATTCATTTATAAAACTATCGAATACAAACTATCGAATAAAATATAAAAAAAACTATCGGATACTAACTATCCAATAAACTATCGAATAAACTATCGAATAAAAACTATTGAATAAACTATCGAATAAAAAAAAACTATTCGAATGAAAAAACTATCGAATAAAAAACTATCGAATGAAAAAACTATTCGAATGAAAATAGTAACTAGATGAATGAATGAATGATTTAAAACTATTGAAAGAATGAATATTTTATAACTATCGATAATTTGATATTTTTTATTCGACAGTTCCCATCCCTATTCGAAAGCGAATCAGCAGGTACATGAACCGAAAACCATATTTTGAAATATACTTGACCTAGAGTCGATAAGGATAGATCCCTCTTTTAATTTTGTTCTTGTTTCAACTCAATCTATATGCCCCTGCTTTTTGTGACATTACAAAATAAATGCAATTGTAAAGTATTCAAATTTTACTTTAATATATTTTCGAAAAAAAGTAATGCCCATATTATTGACAAATTTCAATACGAGTTTTATATCAAAACATGTTTTGTGACTGCTTAAATTTGGAATTTGGAAAAAAAGTAACGCCCATATTATTGACAAATTTCAATACGAGTCTTATATCAAAACATGTTTTGTGACTGCTTAAATTTGGAATGTCTCAACCAATTGCCAATTAAACCGAAATTTTATTTAAGATTTTACTATTTAACTTTCAATAATAAGGGCTATTGAATGAAGAAAAAATAACTTTATATTTAAATGTTGAACTTAAAAAAAAAAATCATGTGTGCAATTCACACGTGGTAGAAGTGAAACCTTAAAAAATCATTTTTCTTGCAAAAAAAAAAAAAATAGAAAAAATCTACCTATTTTTATTCTATCACCTTCAAATCCATGTTTTTTTATATGACAACCTATATAAATCTTATATCATCTGAAAGCTTATTGTCTAAGCTCAAAATATATATATCGATCAGTTCTATGAGACATCTACAAAAAGAGCTAGAATTTTTTGAACTCGATCAATTTCCATCAAAAAAGTGAGAAAAACACGTATATTTTTGTCTTCTCACGCTAGTAAATGCATTTTTTCCCTAACAACCTATACAAATTTTTACACCATCTGAAAGCTTATTGTCTTAGCTCAAAATATATATATCGATCAGGTGTATGAGACATCTACAAAAAGAGCTAGAATTTTTTAAACTCGATGAAATTTCATCTAAAAAGCAAAAAAAACATTTATTTTTATGTTCTCATGCTTCAAATCGATTTTTTTGTTTGACAACCTATAAAAAATTTTATACCATGTGAAAGCTTATTGTTTCACCTTGTATAATGATGTATAAATCTTATTTCAAAGATGTCTACAAGAGAAGTTAGAATTTTTTAAAGTCAACCATGTCGAATTTCCAGACTGAGATTACGGTACTTCCTACACTGATAGCTGGTCATCGCCAACAGATCTCCACAGGTGTTTTGAGGTATTTTTAATTTTTTTCAATTTAAGATTGTGTAACTTGTAGAGCACGTAACGTTATGTGTGATATATCAAATAAAAGGTTATGTTAGCAGCATGCGTATTAAAGTTAAATCAAATTTGTATGTGCACTAGATCAAAAGATATAACGTGTGTTGGAAAAGAACATCTTTTTACCGTTATCTCCGAAATTTGAATATGAAATTAATTGAAATTTTGTACAATAATATATTATTTAATTACCTATCTACAGTACAAATTTCATTCATCTATCTATTAAAACAAAAAAGTTATAACAAGTTGAAGTCGTGTCGCGTTTTCGTTTCATTTTGTTTCAAATCACTACGATACTAAAGAAGTTTTCACTTCAAAAAAATAAGTTAATTTTTTTTTTCAAAACTTCTATTAAAAAAAGTTCTTCGAAAATGAAAAACTGTTTTAATTTTGTTCATAAACTGTAACACTTATTGACATCTCGTTTTGTAGTTTCAAATCAAAATAAATGTGGCAAAAAAAAATTGGAAAAATAAATGCATTTTATATTACGAAAAAGTTTTTTTTTCAAAAATCTAAATTTAATTACCATTTTTTCAAAAACCCTTTCCTCAATTTACATTATTTTAATTTTATAAATATGAATAAGCTTCTAGCTGTTTAAAAATGTTTATTTAAATATTGTAGGTGTTGCCGTTGTGTTCAAACATTTGTCTTGTGTTTGAAGTCAATTTGTGAGAAAATTGCATTTATCGCCTAAACGATGGAAGATTAGCCTTCACTCTCATATTGTTGTTTTCCTTTAATTGCCTAGAGAATCTTTTGGCATTAGTAAATTTATGAAATTTATTTCTTCACAAAAATCTTTAATTAAATTTAAAAAATCAAACCGGCAACAGGGGCAATTTTTAATCTATAGACTTTAAAGTATTTTTATTTACAGACGTTTGAAAAACAGATCATCAAAATCAGAAATGTTCGGCCGGGTTAACTTATATTGCCATTTTTTTAGCTTTAGATACTCTACTAAAGAGTTAAAGAAGAAAATCTAAATTAATTTAAAAAAATGGCGCCCAACTGACTCTAGAAAAAATTATTCAAAATGTGGTTTTCAGCTCTTGTACTGATACTCTTTTGAGTCCTAAAGGCTAAAGTCAAACGCCATTTATCATTCTAAATACCCCGTACTAAAAAAATTCCGGTCTCATAGTTTCACAAACATAATTTTGAAGGTATCCTTGCACAGAAAAAAAAAATCATTTATGAAATTAAGATTGGAGGTCATGGTTTTATCCAAGCTTTTATACCTGAATCTAAAGAACTTTAGAGTAAAAATATTTGTTGCATAAGTTTTTTTCACCATCAAAATTGATTGGACTAGGGTAAAAGTTCAAAACATATCCAATAAATAAAATCTTTTTATTTCAAAAGTACACCGTGCGAAATTTCATAGCTTACTCATTACACTTTGTGATGCATAAAACAAAAATAGGTAACACTAAGGTTTTGACACAGGGAAAGAGGAGAACATTAATTTTTTTTTTTTTTAATAAATGTAGGTTTCAATCGTGTAAAATAAATGTGAAGTGTATTTGAATTTCTTAAATTTGCTGTTTTTGGAGTGTGTGTACATTAATATAATAATTTATATAGAGTGAAAGCTATCGGGGCTAATTATGTAGAAAAAAAAATATATATTTAGATAAATGAATGTATTCGTATCTCTAAAACAATTAACTACAACTACTACTAAGTAAAAGACACAGGCTTCTTGGCGTACATTTCTTAAAAATTACTTATAATGTCTTTGTCTTCGTTTTGTTCTATAGAAATTTTTATGTAATTTTTTCTATTTCCAGCTTTTTACAGAATTTTTTTTATTTTAGTTTGCAATTATTTGTATTTTTTTTGCTGAGAAAAAATATTTAAATAAAATAATTTACAAAAGTTTCAAAAAAAAAAATAAATAAAATTTTTAAGTTTAAATTTAATTTTTTTTAATAATTAATTTATTTTATATAAGGCACTTTTTTGTAAGTAATTTTTGTTTCAAGCATTTAATGTGTAGTTTTGTTGTTGTTGTTTTTGTTGTAAAAATCAACCATTCGATTTGTGAGCATATGCAAACAAATTTTAATTTTTTGCATTATGATTTAAAAAAAGAAGCCAACATCTTATGCAAAATTAAAATAAATAAATAAAAAAAAATGTCGAACGGAAACAAAATCATTCATAGTTTTTTTTTATTCTTTTTTGTTTTTTAGATTTTTTTTCACACCTACTATGGTTGCTTGAGGTACATGAGAAATATATTGTTTCATTGGGAAAATAGATCAAAAAATCAAAAATCAAAATAAAAATAAATTGAAATAGTATAAGTAAAAGTGTGAGAGCAGACCAAAATGCATTATAGGAAGATTATGAACAAGCAATGCTATTTTATATATATATATAATTTTTAATAATAATCTTTCATTTATATAATGTATTTTTTTTTTTTTTAATTTGAATTAATCTACAAAAATATTTGATACTTAAGCCTTAAAGTGTCAGTCATTCAATTCCATATAGCATATAACATGTTGCTTAATTTTTTTTTAATAAATTTTGTAATATATATAAACAATAATGAAAATGTATAATATGTAAATAGGAAACATAATGAGTTGCTCAGAACTTTTTGTTTGAGTTTTGTATGGTTTTTGTCGCTTAAAAAAATTTTTGTTTTTGTGAAAAAAAGGATATATTGGCAGATGGTGGAGATTCAGATGAAATTGCATATTTTTTTTTTTTTTTGTTTAATGAGCTACAAAAATAAACAAGCACTGTCGACAAATTCATAGCAAAAAAATTTTTAAATGAGATTAATAAATATTATAGTTAAAAGAGAAAAAATTGAAAATAGAAGAATATTTTTTGTTGTTGTTACCAATGAATTAAAAAAGTTGAAAGTTGTTGGTTAAAGTTTAAATTTTGCTGCAGCGTACTTAAATGATTTGATAATTTAATATTAAAGCCTTTGATTTATAAAAGCGAAATTAAAAGTCTAAATAAAATTTTAAATATGGAATATTTGTTATATTTTACACTCTTTCTTTCTTCTATATACCTTCGAAATTAAGTACAATTATGTTAGAAGACTAATGACAATTAATTACTTTATAACATAATTTATTGAAGAAAGAAATTTATTAAAAGAATTGTTTCTGAATGATAACTGTAATTTTGGACTAGAGTGCATAAAATTTTTGTTTTTATAAGGAGTCTGATTTTTTTTTAGGTAACAGCAATTTGAATTAATTTCACATAGTTTCATTCAAAATGAGACGTATATCGATAAAATTTACTTGAAGACACTTGAAAAATTGTGGTTTAAAACCATCATCTGACCGATAGAGTGAAAGCTGCAGAGCTTGAAATATCGAATGGGTCCGTTGACACAGCACTGAAATTATTAGTGATGGGAACTATCGAATAGTTCATTCATTCATTTATTTATTCATTGAATAAAAACTATCGAATAAATTATCGAATAAAAACTATCAAATAAAAAAAACTATTCGAATGAAAAACTATTTGAATGAGAAAACTATCGAATAAAAAACTACCGAGTGAAAAAACTATTTGAATGAAAATTGTTACTAAATGAAAGAATGATTAAATGATTTAAAACTATCGAATAAATGAATATTTTACAACTATCGATAATTGATAGTTTTTATCCGATAGTTCACATCACTAGAAACTTCACTATTATTATAATTTATAACGTATCGAGTTATTCAATACTTTTAAAATCGATTTTTCAATAATTTAGGTATTTTATTAAAAAAAAAATAATACAAATCTACGAAAATTATTTTTTGGTATAGAAAATTGAAATTATCAACGTAGTTAATTTTTTTTTTCAAGTGTTGAACTCGTATGTTAAGAAGTTTTTCGCAGGTTATCTTATATTATCGAAAATATGTTCTTTTACTATAGATACGTTGGATTAAGCACTGTTCACATGACATCGACCAACTAATGGGCAAACAAATGAAATTCCATGTATTTCTGAAGCAAATTGTTTTAATAAAACTAAATAAAATAATAGCAAACTGGTGTGCCTCAGGGTTCCGTTCTGACTCCTACTATATTTCTTTTATTCATTCCAAAACTTCTAATCAACTGAATTGTTTTGTCGACGACTTTGATCTTCGTTGGAACGATCACATTTTTTGAATTTTCTAAAATGGTGTTATTGTGTCTATACCAAACCAATTTCAAAGAAAAACCTACATAATCAAATGTATATAAATATCTCATCTCTTCAAATAAGAAAAAACTGTTTCTAAAGTTAGACAAAAGTTAGTAGATTGTGTAGAAAGTTAAGATGTTTAAAATTACAGAATGTTAAAGCTTTATTATACTTGATTTAATTACTCATCATGCACATTAAAATAAACTCTTTTCATGCACTCTTATAGCTTGATAAAAAAAAATAAAAGAAAAAAACTACTTTATTATTATTTTAAAAGTGTTTTGCTGATTAAAAAATAACAAAAAAAAAAAAGTATAAAAATGCTTGACTCCTGTAAAAAGCTGAAAATATAACAACAGGTTCTGTTAAAATCAATGACATCTCTTAAATTCAGATTTTTTTTTTAAACCTATTTATTGTTATTTTAACTATATTTCGTATTAGTTTTTTTTAGGTGAATATTGTAATTAATGAATTCATCGACAGTTCTTGTTTCTTCTTCCTACGATAATTTTTTTTGTTTGTATAATAAATACCACGCTGCCATATTTTTTTCTATAACTCAATCATAAAAACTTTTTGTTTATTTTGTTATGATTTAAAGTGAAAGTAATTTGAATAAATATAATTAAAATTAAATAAACAATCACAATAATAATAATAATAATAATAAAGATTATTTGGTGCAAAAAACACTAACAAATAACGATACCTGTTTCATTTTGTTTTGGATTTATTTTTAGTTTTATTAGAATTTTCGTTAGTTGCTAAATGTTATATTGAGTGACGGACACTTTCTGACGTAGTTGCGTGTTCCATTGATTGCTAATTGATGCACAGGAGTTGCGTTACCCGATACAGAAGATAGTTGTCTTACCATTCCGGAGCCAAGTTGTTGCAATAATCCTGAACCAGATCCCAATGGGCCAGATGACAAAGTTGTCGACGGACGACGCGAACGTATTGATTGCATGCTTGATGATAATAAAAATGGAACACTGCTGGATGTGTTGGGCATAGAGCCACCCTGCGGTTGGGAAGATAATAAAGAAGATTTCTTTGAAAAATTAAGAATTGTTCTTTTTCCATGGAAGATCTTTAGATATATTAAAAAAAGTTTAAGTAGTAAAATGTTTTTGTTAGTATTAAAAAATGCGTGTTTATATTTGCAAAAAAATGTACAAAAGGTGATTGATTTTTTTTTTTATATTCATCTGATGATTGCGTGATTTTTATGATATTTATTAAAAATTTTATTTTTTTGACTATCGCAAATTTTATGGATTTGATTTAATGGCACACGTTTCTTAATCTTTTCAGAAAAAAAAAAAAATAATTTAAGATTATATTTTTTCTTTTAGAAATCGAATCATTTCTTTAATATTTGTAATAAAAAAATCCAATTTAATGATATTTAAAGAATTTCATACAAAATATTATTTATATCTTATTGTGTCAAAATTAGGACTTAAATTGATGTAGGGTTATTTTTAAAAGGATCCTTTCCTTACCCATGTTAATATAGATATGGGTTAATATACCTATCTCATACTCGTGTAACATTTCAGACATCTGTTACTTGAAAACCACCTGCGTTTCTTACTTGTTCGCGATTCTAGCACATTATATGTTATAAATTATATTAACGTGTATTTCAAACGCTACCTTATTTGATGTTCGAAGGCAAAAAAAGAAATTGATTTTGGGTAGATTTCTAGTGTTTAAAATGATCATACAAAAAAGCTGAATGACTGAAAAAACAGCCTAATATATCCTAGTACGTGTATCAAATGCAACGTTGAGAGCTTCAATTCATAAAATTATAACACCTAGGTCCTAGGGTTTGTTTCATAAATTCTTATTTTTTTTTTCTTATTTTTAATTGAATTTTCCTAAAAAAAAATCAGATATTTTTAAACGAGACCAAAATATTATTTGAGGCGTTCTGAAAAATAGTTTAACTACTTTATAGATCCTTTTGCTTATATTTTAAATACATAAAATGGTAACAATAAATTCAGGCCACACAAAACTATTGGTCACTTTCTTTTATTTTTTTTTATATTTAAAATCGCCGTTACAAATGAAAAAAATTATAGAATTATAAAATTTTTAAATTTTTATCACTTAATTTAAAATTTGGCATTTTTAATGGTGACTTTAAATTAAATGAAGTGCGAATAATTTGAACCTTATAGTCAATCAACTGCTCCCATTACCTGTGCCGATTATCAGTCAAATATTTTCTTTAAAAGTAAGCTTAGAAAATAAGCAGTTTTAGCTGTAAACGGCAGTACCCATAAAAACTAGAGTTTTTTTTTAATTCTATAAATGAATTAGATATTAAAATTATAAAAAAAAAACTCCTTAAAAATATTAAAATTTCAAAATGGCCGCTTAAATTCGAAGCATAATTTCCAAAATGTGTTTACTAAATATTTATAACTTTCCCATAGAAGAAAATGTTACGTATACGCCACAGTGATCCATTGTTGTAGTTTACCTTAAATTCTATAGTTTATGCATATATAGTTCATGCAAATATCAGCCTTCATATATTTCATTCTTTAAAAACCTGTTTCTACACTAACTTTAACTCCTTTACAAATTTCCAAGTAGATTGGTAAATGAAACGCTCTTTTTTAGAAAAGAAATGAATCTTTGAAAAAAAAAAAAATATTTTACAGACCAATAGCTTTGTGTGGCCTGAATTTATTGTTACCATTTTATGTATTCAAAATAAAGGTAAGCAAAAGGATCTATAAAGTCCTTAAAGTATTTTTCAGAACGCCTCAAATAATATTTTGGTCTCGTTAAAAAATATCCGTTGTTTTTTGGAAAATTGAATTCGAAATAAGAAAAAAAAAAAAAAGAATTTATAAAACAAACCCTTGGTGTTATAATTTTATAAGAAAACCAACAAAATTAGAATTTTTGTATAAGTTTTGACATATTCTACTTTTAATGGCAACCCAAATTATAGGGCTGGGAATTAATATAACGTAGTGTTTCAAAAAGTTTTGAATTTTTGTGAAAAAATTGGCTGTGAGAACTCAAGAAACCATTTAAACCTTGTCTTAAAACTTTAAATTTGAATAAATTTAAAAAAATGCTGCAAATATATTTTAGTTTTTGTTTGAAAAAAAAAAAAAAATCAAAGCTATATAATTTTTACATCCCCAGATGAACCTAAGTTAAAGATAATAATTTTAAGAGCTGTATGCTATAATTTTGATTTCATTTTATTATGAAAATCCAAAAAAATTTTAATTACCTACTTGATTTTTTTTCGATTCAAAATAAACAAAATTTATTCAATCAATCAAATTAAGGTGTTTGACATTCAAGTCATAAAACTTCGTGTTTAATATTTTTATAAAAACAAAAATTTAAATTTTCTTTAATTTCAAAGTTCACCAAACAAAACCAAAAATCAAAATTTTCAATTTATTTTCTCTCTAAAAAAACAAAATTTTACAATCTACCATTCCACGTTGCTGAGTTGTTTTTTGTTTTTTTATTTTCAACCTCGTTTGATGCAGTTAAATATCTTTGTTTGAAAATTAATTCTATTATATTCTTTCCATTTCATTCACAAAATTATAAAACGAAAAAACATAAATATTTATGCACCAACACATTTTTGATTTGCGAAACGAAATGAATTTTAATTCATCTCCCCCATTCGTCCATGATGAATAAAACAAAAGGAATATAAGAACTTTCAATTCCATGGCACTTTTTAATGATTTTCCCATAAAATTGTGTGCATTCATGTATCCTACGCAATATATTTCTATTACACACACACACACACACAAACAGTGGATATTCTATTTAATTGAGTATTTCTGAAAGAAAAAAATTTATATTATAATTGTATTTGGATTCTATTTTTTTTTTTTTAATTTACGGTCTTTTGTATTTGATATTTTAATCAAATCCATTAAATTTGCGATAATCATTATTATTATTTGCACAAGCAAATTCATGCTGTTTGTTTTTGTAGTAAATTTGCTTCATAAATTAGACAAAGAAAACATTGCAAAGAGAGCATTCATTCCATCATACAAAAAAAATTACATTATACATTTTTAATTGCATTTTATTGAAATATCTTTGGTTTTGATATCAAATTTAAATTGTGAAATAGATTCAAAGCAAAAAAAAAACATAGATTTTTTTTTTATTTACAAAAAGGATAACATTTTTGAATAAGAGTCACAGTCACGAAATCATCAACATTGCTTTGAGTTTAATTTTTGTGAATTTTTTTTTTACATGAGATGACGTTTTATTTTTGTTCTATAAAAAAATTTCAAATTATAACAAAAAACCATTTAAGTGATACAATTAAATAAACAGAAAAAAAGGACACAGAAAAACAATAAAATTCAATAAAAATACAAAGAAAAAAGCAAATTCCTTGCAGAAAAAAAAACGTTCTTATTTCTTGTTTCGTTTTGCCGTGAAGGGCAATTTTATGTACGTGTACTCACGATCATGCTCCGTGCAAGCTGCCAAATGATCAAAAGGAATAGAAAAAGAAAAAACAAAGCAAATCTGTTTCACGGTTCTCATTTCCATAAACAAACATAAATTTCTTTTCATAAAAGAAAAATTCCAAAAAATAAAGAAAAACAAAAAAAATACCATCGAACCAACAAATATTTATGTGTGTGTTTTCTTACTTTCATTTTTGGTGTTGTTTTTTTCTTGTCAAACAAATACATACAAACCAAAAAAACATTTGAATTTAGACAAAAAAAAAAATACAAAACTTAAAAACAAAAATACAAACAAATTTGTATAGAAACTTACAATCAAATAAAAAATCATATACGAGACAGTAACGTTGAGAAGGAGACAAACAAAAACACACGAAGTATAACGGTGACTTGGTAGCCATAGAATGTCAATATCAAAGCACCAATACCACCCATCATCCCCATAAAAACACAGACATAACAAAAGTCAAAGTCAATTGGAAAAAGTTTCCTAATTCCGGTGCTGTTTTTTTTTTTTATTTTTATTTATATTTTTTTTTGGGCTTTGTATATTTTTTTTTTGTTTTTATTGACTTTTCTTGTTTTTTTTTTTTTTTTATTTTGCTTTCAAAACCTTTCGAGTGGAATCAAATCCGGATGCCAAACATAAAATCAACAAACAGGTATATCACAATCCAGAAAGGCAATAAAAGTCCTTATATTTACTTCACACATTCACAAAACCGGAAATGAACACAAATCTCTTGAAAAAGAAAAAAAAAAGGAAAATAGAAAAAACATAAAATGAAATACTCGTAACGTAAAACATAAAAAAAAGATAGATAGAAAACAAAATAGACAATATTATGATGTATGGTGAGCATTTACAATGAGAGAAAACCCTTTATTTTTACAGCTTTATATTTGAGTATAATTTAAAGCCTTTTGAATTGTCATTTAAGTCGATACTTTTTTTTTCAAATTTGTATATGATCGTAAATTTAAATTATTATTTTGTTTGAAATAATGGGTATTTTGGTTAATCTGACTTAAAAATGAATATTTCATTTAATTGAATGTTATTTAATAAAAAAAAAAATTAATTCAGGATGCAAGTATTTATAAAATCAATTTACAATATAAATAAAGACTTATTTAATGTTTTTATATTCCTGTTTTATACACATTATTTTTTCGCTTAGTTTCACGTGGGTTTGGAGTTTTTAAATAAGAATCAGAACAACAAAAATCATGAAAATCGAAATTTCTCATACAATTTTATGTCCCTTGAAATGATGAGAATCAACAAGAACGAACATTTTTATTTTATTTAAAATAAAAGAAATTGGAGTATATTGCTGTTATTTGTTTGTATATTTATTTAACTGTAAGAAAAATATGCTATTTTCTGCCCATTTTTCGCTCTTAATGTCATTTTTTCAGTTAAAACTAAATTTTTGAACTGCGAAAGTTAAAGTGAAAAATCTCTAGTTAGAGATTTCAATTCTAGGCATAGTGTTATGTTGAAAAAAAACTATACACATTTATTTTCATGATCGCATTGTTTTCTTTGAATGACGCATTGTAAGCCAAAGGCTTTTTTTTTTTGGAGAACTGTTAAACTAACAAAACAACATCCTTATTGTTTTTCTTCAAAATTATTAAACTTATATTTAAAAGGAAGAAAATGTAGTTTACTGCAATAATTTTAAAGGAAAATTAACATCAAAATCTTCATCACAAACCCAAATGGCTTGAGGGAAGAAAATTTAAACTTCTATCCCTCTTGGACTTGATTTTAAAATAAAGCTACCTTAGGTAAAAATGAATTTATTATACAACTATCTGCATGAATTATATATTTTCAAGGAAAAATAACATCGCAATAAATTTCTCTCAACAACAAAATATACCCCCTAGCACTTGCATCCAGTTAAAGAGTAGTTTTTCATCATCTGCATAATAACCCAAGAGCCAAAAAATGAAATTTTCAAAATCAAATAATCCCAAAAATTATTATCATAAATTTTCTATTTTTGTTTGCCATAGAAGTTATTAATCATCAAATACTAAAAGGTAATTAAAATTAACTATGTTTATACTCTTTTTCAGAGTTGTTGAGTAAAATTCTTGCGATGAGCTATACATATTTTGGTCTTTGGTTTCAATGCATATATTGCTCCAAGCACAATATTCAATTACATGATACACACACTGTAAATAATAAATCAATTTGTGCTACTTCACTTTATAATGCACATCACTGATTATAAATATACTGTTTGCCCTAAGAGTTAATTCCAATCTGGATGTGTTTAATCCTGGATATGGTAATCAATATGATATGACGATGAGCAAAATTGAGAACAAACACACATTGTGTATAAAATCTTTGGCTATTTTATGTTTGCAAAAGTGTTGATGTGTTATTTTTTTTTATAGAAAATCTAATTTATAATTCGAAATTTGAAATCAATTATGATTAGCTCTGTGTGTTATTTGTTCCACTCTGTAATGTAATCCAAGTAAGCCATCATCAGAATTTAATTAATTTTTGTTTGCAATGAAGCAAAATTTTAACAAGAAATTGTTCGTTCTTGTTGATTCTCATCGATTTGAGTACCTTATTTGATTTTTTTTATTTTTTTTTTTGTATTATAATGAATAAGTGGACGAAAAAAGTTGGTTTTTCTGATGAGAATATGATTTAAAATTTGTTAATTTTATATAAAACATTGAAAATATTATTTTTTACAGTTAGAATTATAAATACCCAAACATCAAGTTTTAAGAAAAAAATAAACAGCTCACAAAGAAATAATTAGAATTTGAATAGACATTTGAAAAGACAAAAAGAACACTGGTTTTCATAAAAAAGTAAAAAATGAAACAATCAAGAGTACGAAAAAAAATATATAAAACATTAAAACGACAATTTCAGAAATCAACAAAATTATTAAAAAAAAAAAATAAAGAAAAAAAACTCTCCGAACATTCACAAACAAGCAAATAAAATATTCCATTTCCAGTTCAAAGATATAAATTCTTTTTCTTCTTTTTTTCAAACAAACACATTTGAATAGATATTTTTTTTTTTTTTTTTGAAAATTGGAAATAATTCGACCTCAGAGACATAATGTGTAAGTAAAAGACGTATACATTTCGAAAAAACACAGTTTTTTTTTTTTTGTTCAAAATACACAAAACGATGCACTCATATATTTTATATTTATATATTTTTTTTATATTATGATGAATAAAAATCGACATTGGCAAAAGACATAACAAATTCAAATACGTAATGCGAATATATTTTATTTTTTTTTTTTTGATAGACATTGAACAGTAGTTTGTAGTATAGCATTTTATATATTTGGTGATTTATTTGCAACAAATTTTTATTATATTGTATATCGACGATAAAACATGGTGAATAATTATTATTTTGTTAATGAAGCATTTTCATCAGAGATCAGAGGCGTATTTTTTTTTTGTATAAACTTTTATTAGACTTACTACATAAACGGACGATGAAGGCACTGAAAGACTCGATCCTGAGCCTCCTCGAGCACTGAAACCGTACGTCTATTTTTTGTTTTTGGGTTTCGAAAGGGGTTTTTTTTGGTTTTGGTTAATATAATTTTTTTTTTTTATATAATATTTAGTTTTTTTTAAATAACAAAAAATAATTTAATATTATCTAAAAATATGAATTATATGTAATATAAATGTAAAATTAAAAAAAAAATATTTAAATAGTAAAATATAATTAACTCAATAAATATTCATGTTGATTCCTGTTGAAGATGAGCAACGTTTATATTCATCAAAATAATTTAAAACTTGTCCACGTGTTTTTTTTTAACTCTAATTACACTAGTTTAGAAAAAAATACAAAATTTTTGGACACCAAGTGCCGTTATACTTTTCGTATAGATTTGAACCCACAAAACTCGAAAATCTGATCTAAAAAAATATTTATGGATATGTTTTCGAGATATGATTTTTCAAAGTTTTTTTTTGTCGTTGTTTTTCCCAGCATACTTAGTATTTGGGCTATACATATCTGGAGTAATAAACTACTAATCTGAACAGAAAAGCTGGCACCTGAAAGCTGAGCTAATAAGCAAGAAATACAAGAACAACTTTTCTGGGTCACTAAAGGTGTTTAAGTGCAATGTATTAAAACATTTTTTAAAAAAATTTTTGCAAAAAAAACTTTATTACTGAAAGGAAAAATCAAAATCTTTCGAATCCTCATAGTTTTAAATGTTTCATGTATAGCAAGTAAACTTTCTGGAAAAGATAAAAAGATATTTTTTTTTATAAAGATATGATCATTTTTCTAACGATCAATATTATCGACTTATTCTGTTACTTTTTGAGTTTTTGTCTATAACTTGAAAACCAAGCCGAATTTAAAAATTTTTATTGAGCAATTTTTTGTAGACAATTAAATTTTCTATCAATATGTATATTTAAAAAAAAAATTAAAATTAAAATTCTGTAAAAAACTTAAGAAAAACTATTAAAAAAAAAAAAAACGAAATTTTTGATGTTTTTACTAAATGGTCTGTTTTAATCCTTTGAACATTTATAGATATTAAACATGTAAAAAAGAAAAGAAGATACTTTATCTTTCAACGGTCGCAAAAAAAAAATCCGACTAAAATTGGATAAAATGTGGTTTTTCAAAACCTACTGTTTTTGGTCTTTTTGAACCATTTTTCTTTAACACATATTTTAAAAAATGATGTTTAGCTGTGGTTATATTATGATGCATTTGTTATTTAAAATTAATTCTTTATCATTAATTTGAACCATAAAACCCCTTAATGCAACAAATATTTTCATACTTAGAATGCATTTAACATTAAAACAAATAGTAAATCTACCTATTTTCATATTTTATAAAATAAATAAATAGTTTCGATGTTTAGGATAAACGATATCATATGAGATAATTTTTTTTTAGAAAATAGAGGTATAAATTGATAAAAAGAAAATAATACAAAACCCCTAATTACAACTTCTAGAATGTTCAAAATGATAAAAGTAGATTTTGAAAGTCCATATTTTATCCAATTTTAGACGTATTAAATTTGTGTGGCCTTGTGGCTTCATTATTAAAAAGTCCTCATTCAAAAATTTACGAAGAAGAAATTTCACAAGAAATTATTAGATTTTCAATTGGTATTACTTTTAGCTTTTTGCGCTAAAGAACATTTTTTTTAAATTGTTTAAAAAAAAAATCTTTTAACAAAGGTGTAAAAACACCTTAAAAAAACCCTTTTCTTTTTTATTTTCTTTTTAAACCGTTTTTCTATCAAAAAAATATCAACCCGAAATTAATGTTCATCAATTTTAAACGATGCTTTCCTTTTTCTTCAATCTTCTTGCTGTATTATTTTTTCTTGTTTATCTTAAATCCAATTAATGAAAACAATACCTTATATAAATTGCTTAAATCATTTAATACCTTTTCCTAGTTACCCGCTGCTGCCGCCATTTAAAATCAATTTTAATTAAACTCAACTTAGCTTGGCTATACAAGACAAACAAAAAACAAACAAAACGAAACAAAATAAATGTAAAAAAAAAAGTATCTCGTGTAAATTTTGTATTTTGTTTGTTGTTTACTTTCAACACCATGGGAGCCAACACCATCGCATTATCCGACCACACCGACCGCTACCGGCTAAGACCGGCTTCTGGCTTTTTTTTTTCTTTCTTAAAGTAATTAAAATATTATTCTATATCATCTCTCTCTCTCTCTCTCTTTCTCTTCTCCTTTATGCATTAACTTAATTGTCAAACAAGTTAACAAAACAGCAATTTTCCATTAAACTTTCTTCCCAGATGTTCACATTTTTCCTTGCTCGCACACAAAATGTGCATCGTTCTTCATCAAGAGTTTCCATAGTACAAAAGTACAAATAAAAAATAATAATAAATATAATAATAATACTCTCTGGTAGTCGTTGGTAGAGAGTAGAAAAAAGTTGCTCATATCAAAGGAACCAACCGAGAGAAAGTGATTAATTCTCATTTCTATGGCAAGGATGATGCCTTTTGAAGAAACAAAAAAAAAAAAAAAAAAAAATATATAAAAAAATAAAAATAAAAATAGCAATCATAATAGCAAAAGTGTATAGTGTGGTTGAGTGAGGTTTTAGAGAAGAGGGAACAGGAAACAAAAAAATAACACAACCATTTTCCATTTGATTTTTCTATAAAGTGCACACTCCTCTGGAATTTTTCTTGCAGCACAATTTTTTTTTTTTTTTTGTTCTGTCTACTGGGACCATACAAATTGCAAAACAGAATCTGCACTCAAGTGCCACCTTAAAGTCAGATAAATTTCACCAGTAGGGTTGTTTTTTTTATTGAAATCTACAAAAAAATTAATTTTTTCTCAAAATATCAGAAAAAAATTCAAAATTAACTTTGTTTGGATGACGATTGTAAGAAAACGGATAGGTTAATTCAGCAGCTCTTTGCGCCTAAAATAAGCTTAGTTTACATAGAAACTAATGAAATATAAAACACGTTTCAAAAAGAATCCTTTATCCTTTAATTTGAGTTTAATTAACTATCCGTGAAATTAAAAAAAAAATGAAAACCCAAGACTTCTAATAATTTGATTTTTTTTTAATGAAATCTACAACAAAATTTTCGTTGAATTTTCTTTCAATAAAAAATTAGTTTTTTTTTCAACACCTTAAAAAAAAATTCAAAATTTCATTTGTTTGGACTACGATTGTAGGAAAACCGATGAGTTAATTTACCACCACTTTGCGCCTTAATTGAATTTAGTTAATAAAGAAACTAATGATATAAAAAAAAAGGTTTCTCAAAGGATCCTTTATCCGTTAATATGAGTTTTATTAAAAGTTCGTGAAATTTTCAAAAAAAAAAAAATATTAAAAAATTCACCTTCACAGAAAAACACTCTTAACGTGGTAAATTTTTCGAAAAAAAAAAAAAAAAATGCAAATCGTCTCCGAACTTGAACTCGACAGGATGCACATCAATTTTGTATCCTTTTGACATGAAAAGTGGTTGTGGGACTTTTTTTTTTACTCTATATTTTTTCTCAGAGCAGCTAAAAATCAAATCAAAAAATCTAAGAAAACTATCAAACTGAAAAATTTCTAAAAAACAAAAACAAAAGAAAAACAATATCAAAACAAAAAAAATTCTTTTGAATGACAAAAAATCAAAAAAAAAAAAAAAATATTGGTAAACGAATTCACTTACAGTCGGTGGAGAGAGATTTATTGCTGAACCGCGTCTCTCCTGTGGTCCTATACTTGAATGCCGCCGAATTGGTAAGCCACCTCCGGGTGTGCCACCTGGCGAGGAGGCACACGATGGCGCTATTCGTATTTTTGGTGTCATCAGTGTATTGTCCGATAGACGTCGATTTGGGAACGCATTTGAAACGCGCAGGAAATTACTATCTGGTGATGATGGTGAGCCACCAAACCACCAACCGCCCAATATTCCAGAACCTGTGAAATTATAATTTAATTACTCAGTCAGATGTGAAAGGATAGAAATTACAAACATATATACAAGAAGAGATATTATTATTCAATACACACTGACTTTGGGTCTATTGTTGTATTGAGGCACGCGGGTTAAGTGACTCTGAAACCTCAATGAAAATTTTCTAAATTTCCAGCATGCCCCAAAGGGATAACACTTAAGGATGTGTCTCATTGATGGTGGTGACATTGGAAAGCCACATTATTATACACGAATTCAAAATGACAATAGAGAACCGAACTATCGAATTGGATTGGGTTAAAGGTGAAGGACAAGAGTTGAGTAGGTATTGTAACAAAAGTAGGGATACCTCATTGTTTCAATAAACAATCGACCAAGAAGTTTTGGTTTAGGGAAGAAATTAACTTTGGACAAAGAAGTTTTGTAATTAAAATTTGATTGGATCGGATCTTGGGGATTTAATAGAGTATAAGTAAATAAAATTATAAAAATAATGATAAAGAAATCTGAGGAAAATAGAAAGAATGAATTTTTGTTAAATTCCAAATTATTTATTTTTGAAAAAGACGACATTTGGGACAAAATTTTTTTTTATAAACATATGAAAAATAGTAAAATTATTTCCAAAGTATTACTTTTAAAAAATCGTCAAAAATAGTGATGGAAACTTTCGAATAAAAACTATCGAACTATCGATAGTTGTAAAATATTAATTCATTCAATAGTTTGAAATCATTCATTCATTTTGTTACTATTTTTATTCGAATAGTTTTTTTTTTATTTAATAATTTTTTCATTCGAATAGTTTTCATAAAACAAATTTTTTTTTATTCAAATAGTTTTTTTATACGATAGTTTTTTCATTCAAATATTTTTTTTTGATTCGATAGTTTATTCGATAGTTTTTATTCGATAGTTTATTCGATAGTTTATTCGATAGTTTTTATCCGATAATTTATTCGATAATTTTATTCAATATTTTTTATTCGAATGAATAAATGAATGAACTATTCGATAGTTGAAATCATTCAGTTACTAACTATCGATAGTTCAAATCATTCGATAGTTCCCATCACTAGTGAAAATCGATTTTTTTTTCACTTTATAGTATAGGTAAAAGTTTTCTCTTGAAAAGGTCGATTTTTGTAAATACTAAAAATTTTCGACATTAAATTTTGGATGTAAAAACCTCAATTTTGCAAAATATCCTTATTTGTTCCAAATATTTCGATACCTATTTTAAAAAATATTCCAATAAACATGGCAGCTCCGAAAAACGAAAATTATCCATTCGTCTAAAACCCTCGAGTCAAAAATTAACAAAAATAAAAATTTAATCCACCCTAAGACAAATTTTCAATAAAATGTCTTTTACACACCAATTGAATAACATTATAATGTCAACCACAAAATCCAACCAAACCTCATCCTGCCTATATATACATTTAATGTAGCTAACTACTGTCTGAAACATTTATTGGTTTGGTTCAAGTTTCGAAATTCAATTATCCTGCCGTTAAATTTCAAGACATACACTCAGAAATCCTAAGAGTTGTCGTAACCTCTTAAACACGCCAGCTCTTTTTTTTTAGGGACTCTGAGCTCTGGTAAATTTGAGAAATGTAACCTCAGTAAGAGTGACCAAATGCGATGCATGAGGTATTATTACTTAAATTTGGGCTGCGATAAATATGCAAAGAGCTATCGGATGTATTGTCAAAAGCAAATTTTTAAGCATCAGAGCTATCAGAACTTATAAAGATCAATAGCAAATATTTATAAAGCTATCATTTGTAGTAATAGAGTCGTTATAAATACTGATATGACTGTTAAAATTAATTTCAGAGCTATTGTAAAGACTTGCAGAGTTGCTGTAAATATGGACAGTTATCAACAGAGTTTACGTAAAAGTAGTAAGAGTACTCATTATAGTTAATTTAGCTATGACAAACATTTAAAGAGCTATTATAACTGTCCAGAAAGATATCTTTATATAAAGCAGAGTCCAACAGAGTTACCATAGCCAGACGCAGAGCTATATTAGGTGATAACAAAGTTGTACTTTTTCCTGAAAGTGCTATGATTTATATTAGCAAAGGCATTAAAAATGCTGATAGAACTTCCAAATGTACTGGCAGAGCTGTCATCAGTATCGACGGCGTCATCATATATATTGTCAGAGTAATCATAAGTACAATGAGAGTTTCCTTCATTTTGAATTTAGCTGTGCTCAATTTTTCAAGAATTATCTAAACTCTTGATAAAGCTATCAGCTTAAGTAATAAGAACGAAGAAAAAAATAACAAAAATAATAAAAAATTATTAAAACTATTTTTATTTTAAGTGGAGTGATTGAATTTAATTCAATATAAGTTCAAGTGACCTCAACTCCAAAAATTTATAAAGCGTTTCGCCCAGGTACGACAGTGGGCTCATCAGTTAGATCTGTCGTACCCTTACTAAGACGCCTTATTTTGGTCGATGTTTACCGACACTATATAAAACTCACAGCATGAATATACTGTGAATTATAATATTCTAAGGGAATTTGTTTAAATTCAGACACTTCGAAAATGTATGCCCGTGGTAGTGTCGGTAAACATCGACCAAAATAAGGCGTCTTAGTAAGGGTACGACAGATCTAACTGATGAGCCCACTGTCGTACCTGGGCGAAACGCTTTATAAATTTTTGGAGTTGAGGTCACTTGAACTTATATTGAATTAAGTAATAAGGTTTTTAAATATACTCACAGAGCTATGGTTATCACTAAAAGAGATGTGATATATTTTTAATGAGCTATCGCAGTTGGTGATAAAGTCGTAACAACTTTTCATAACACTTTAAACAAATTAAAAGTGAAAAATAGTGATTTTTCAAATTTGTTTTTCCTGGAATCAGCAATTCACATAATGGTCGTGTTTTTTGAAAAAGTGAATAACCAGCTCAGCAAATTTAACAAATATTTAAAAATTTTATTAAATTCTATGACGGTGTCTACATTTTTGACTTTAGACACTCTGGTCGAAGAAAAAGTCACAAAAAATCCATAAAGTTTTAAAAAATTTTAAAATGTATGGATTTTTTTTTGACATTTTCTTTCGACCAGAGTGTTTAGCGTCAAAAAGTCTGATGAGGCATTTATGCACACACGTCAAGATATTCAAAAAAAAAGTATAATAATATTATGAAATAAAATAAAGCCTCAAGTAACATTTTGCTAATCTGGAGATACATATCTTGTGAATCATTTTAAAAATAATATTTTAATGGAAAAAAGCAAATAAAGATTCGATTAACGATTAATAACTCTGGTCAACGAAGGGTTTTAGTGCGCTGAATTCGAATCCAAACTCAGAATTTTTCCATCACGTCAGGTTTTTGAGAAAATTAAAAAATTAAGGTTTTTTTGCAATTTTTGAAGCTGTGCAGCAATGTGGGGTAATTTTTTTCAACAAAATTTTTAATATTTTCTAAAAGTTCTAATCTTATTCTTTCAAAATCAGTTTAAATCTTAAAATCTTTATTTGTCTTTTTTTCCCTACATATACATATAGGTATGTAGTTTTAAATAAAATGCTTAGGTATATCGTACGTATAATAGCAGAAACACATACAAAGCTTTCAACTAGATATTGTTCCCAAAGTAAAAGATATATTGGAAAGGTTTAAACTGGATTTTAATGAAGAAAATTATGACTTTTAGAAATCATGCACAGAATAAGGTTTTTAAAACTTTAAAACAGGTATATCTCAAAAACCCGACGTGATAGAGCAATGCTTTAGTTTAATTTTGTTGACCAGTCTAATTTGTATTTTGAAAACAAAATTCCAAAAATCTCAAGCCTATTAAGTATGAATCGTTCATATTTGCATAGAAGCAACAATATTCATTATTTAGGGTATTATTAGTAGTAGGTTATTTCAGTTATTAAGTAGTATACAGTAGCAGCGCAAACGGAACTATGATGCCTCTTCGCTTGAGGCTATCACTAACAAAGTTATTGTAAGCTACGATACACCTTGTAGAGCTACTATATCCTCATATTGGCTATCGTACAAAACATAGACGGAGCTATGATGACTCTTTGCTTAAAGAGCTATCACAAACGAAGTTCTGGTAAGGTACGATACATCTTGCATAGGTTCTCTGCGCAAAATAAAGCTACTTCATCCGCATATTGGCTATCGTATTCAAGTGGACGTTGTCACGGCTAAATAAGTCGGATACGATAGCTCTTGCGATTTGGTACTATACCTTAATTTTTTTTCTTTAAAATAAGAGCTGAATGAATGTGTTGCTGCAAGTATGGAAAGAGTGACGACAGCTCTAGTTGGGTCGCGGTGGTCGTAATTTGCGTATAATAACTCTGCTTTGGACACGATAGCTGGAATTTTGGTCTTGTTTTAAAATTTTTTGTTCCGGTACCCGAATTTCAAAATGAAAATTTCTGAGTGTAATTAAGTTATTTTGTCATAGCCCAAGAGTTCGAGTCTCTCTCTCTGTTCTGATTGCTTTTCTATTTACAAAGTCAAAATAAATGAAAACATTTTGTTGTGTTGAGAGGCTTTTGTTTTTTTATTTATTTCATTTTTTCTTACAATTTTTTTTTTTTTGAATATTTGGTAAATATTGAAGTGAGTTTTAAGAAAAAAAAATAAAAAAAGGAATAAATTAGAAAATAAATTTCAAATGTAATTTTAATAAGAGATTATGATGAATTGAGTTAATTTTGATTTTGGTAGAAAGAAAAAATGAAAAAAAGTAATAAAAAAAAATGTAATTAAAGTAATGAGGATATAAAAGTATTTATTTGAAAATCATGTGAACAGCCAGATGGCACTATATTTTGTCATGGAAATCAGGAATTTGCTTTGAGCATTAAATCTGCACTTCTGATTGTACTTTTTCTCCAATGATTTTTGGGAAGCAATGAAAATTTATATTTTAAGTAAGAATTAATAAACAAAAGTTTTGTGATTTATTTTAAGGTAAAATTTAATTTAATTTTTTAATATATTAGTAATTTTAGATTAAAACTTTTTATCAACGATTAGAAACTCAGTTATTTTTTCTATTATAAATTTTTTTTAGATCAATTAGAATCAGTTTCCGCTTGGTTTTCAAGCCAGTATTTGCGTTCTAATTTAGCCTGGATCAAAAGATAAGAAACAACCTCTTGAACCGTTCACTATTCGATGGGTTCAAGTTTTAAAAACTCACAAAATAAATCTTAATGTACCCTAACAATACATTTGTTTCTGATTTTCTTCCAAATTGCTATAAATGATCTTCTTTTGGGAACTTCTAGTCCGCTCAGTTATTTCTTGTTTCCTGACTCAAACCTTCGATCTTCGGATTCTTTTTAATTCTCATCCTGATAGTATTTTGAAAAGGGAAACTAGAAACCACGTAGAATTTAATGCTTCTTAAAGGAGAACCTGCCTCCCATCCTTTTATACAAGATTGGTACTTATATCGAGGAAAACGAACAATTTTCCGTTTTTGGAATGTGTTTACAATGTGTAAAAAGCCCTGAAGTGTCCAATTATTATCGCTAGGGTCGTAATAAGCGTTCGAAGTTCACAAAAACATAAAAACGGTACGTTTTATTTAAAAGTTTTAGTCTGGAAAATGTTGACTGATTTAAGACAAAGTAGGGGAGAGTGGGGCTGTTTTGAACACGGGGCACATTTGAACACTGTATATACAATTCTAGTTTATCAATTTTTTTTAGAAGTATTTCGATATTTGAACCCGTCAACACCATATCCATTAACGTCAATGACTTTCCTTGGTTATCTTAGCTGGTTATCAGACTTATAGGTGGAAGGTGATTTTTATAGTGGTTTTTCATTATTTTAGTTTTTTAGTTGCAAGAGTTTAAACAAAATTTGGTGCGTGATTTCAAAACGCAATACAATTTTTGTTAATGGTTAATAAGTTTTAAACTTAATCACGGTGAATTTTTAAATGAATATATTAATGTTAAATATTTATTCAACATTTTATGTCGTTGGCACAGTTGGGGCTGTTTTGAACAAGTATGATGGGGCACTTTTGAACATGTTCAAAACCGCCCCAAGCAGTTTGTATCAGACATTTTAAAGAAACTTGAATGTGTTTCATTTAATAAATCGTAATGTTCTTATAAAAAGAATAGTGAAACTAGCATTTGTAGGCAAAATTAAAGACAAAAATGGAAATATGTAGGTACAATGTTATTGAAGATTAATAATGTTACACCCGTAACTTTTTTTTTTGTCACACTAATTAAAGAATTTTTGATATATTTCATAATTGGAGAAGAGGTACTGGGGATTTGTGATCGGAACTATCGAATGATTTAAACTATCGATAGTTATAACTGAATGATTTGAACTATCGAATAGTTCATTTATAAAAACTATCGAGTAAAACTACCGAATAAAAAGTATCGAATAAACTATCGGAAAAAAACTATCGAATAAACTATTGAATAAAAACTATCGAATAAACTGTCGTATAAAAAAACTATTCGAATAAAATATACGAACTATTCGTAAAAAAATATTATAAGAATGACAAAACTATAGTTAGTACCTAAGTAATTCATTTTATTTACACATTAACTTACAATTAAATTACAAAAATGAATTTAAAAGCTATGGGTAAGCCGTCAGCCTGGTTAGCAAATTTTTAAATGTGTATTTGAATATAAAAATTATTTTTCAAACAAAAATTAAGAAAAAATAATAAATATTTAAACTTACAATAGTATAAAAAACTATTCGATTGACAAAACTATCGAATAAAAAAAAATATTCGAATGAGAAAACTATCGTATAAAAAAACAACATATTTGAATGAAAAAAACTTTCGTATAAAAAAAACTATTATAATGACACAACTATCGTAGAAAAAAACTATTCGATTAAAAAAACTATCAAATAAAAAAAAAAAAAATATTCGAATGAGAAAACTCGTTTAAAAAAACTATTCGAATGAGAAAACTCGTTTAAAAAAACTATTCGAATGAAAAAACTATCGAATAAAAAAAACTATTCGACTGAGAAAACTATCCTGTAAAAAAATAAATTGAATGAAAAAACTATCAAAAAAAAACTATCGCATGAAAAAACTATTCGAATGAAAATAGTTATATATATGAAAAACTTTGATGCAGGCTCCAGGTCAATGATTGATTGATGCCTGCATCAACCTGGAGCCTGCATCAAAGTTTTTCATATATATACTATTTGAAGAATTCACTACAAAATTCCTATAATTGAAAATAGTTACTAAATAAACAAATGAATGAATGATTTAAAACTATCGAATGAATGAATATTTTACAACTATCGATAGTTTTTTTTTTTTTTTTTTTTTGATAGTTTTTATTCGACAGTTCCCATCACTACTGAGGATAGACATTTTCATGAAAATTTTATCTCCTATACGAATATCAAGTGTTTCGTTAAGTTACTGAAACTACTAAGTCACAAGAATACAATCCATTTTACTCAGTAGATATTCAAGTTCAATATTAAATAATGGCTGAAAAATTCATAAAATTAGATATTAGTGAAAAAGTCACACCCGTTACGATGGAAAGAAATTTTAATAGACAATAAAATAAAGTAAGCAACTGCAAAACATAACAACGATATTAAATTTATAAAAATTGGTGCAGTTTTATATGAATTATTCATTCCATATTCATGGACTAACGCAAAATCATTCATTATACATTTTTAGAACCAATGAAAAAATTCTCAATAAATCATAAAATCTCTTTTCAAAAAATCATATTATCCTCCCGTTATTTGAAATGCCTATACTCGTATACCCACTCTAACAACATCAACAAAAATTGTAATCGATTGAAATTTTCATGGTCATTGCGAGAAATACGACTCCGATTGATAGTAAACCTACACACATTCGAAATAAAAAAAAAAAAACAAAATCTATCTTCCTATCACAAAAAGGATTGGCATTGATATACGGTGGCTATCCGTAACCTTGTCCCTTGAGAACCTTCAATCATCCAATAAATAATGAAAAACCCACTCGATATATACCTACCCACTGCAGTAGAGGCCTTCAATTTCTTTATAAGTGTTGCAGTACATCAAAAATTAACACAATCTAAACTAAATGATTAAGGCTATTTTTTTTTTAAGATATCTTAATTTCAAGGATATTCGTTTTAAGAGAACAAATCTTGCTCAAGGTTTTGAGGATTTTTTGAATTAGAAAAAAATTGGTATTAACTTTTTTATTCTTGAAAAAAGAACAATCAAACTACCTGGAGTGTATTTCAGCATGTTACTCATATTAAACACTGCGGCAAGGTTATACGCGTAATCCAGTTAAAGGATTATCACGAACAAAAAAGGAAGAAGGCTATACACCGCACCCACACAAACACATATTGTTTTTTTTTTTTTGCTTACCAGTTGAGTTCTTTCGCGCCATATCCTCAGCGCTGGAGGTCTTCCTCTGATCAATACGCAAATTGGGAATGTTGAACGGTGGCACATGCATGTTATCCGATGAAAATTGATGCCTCAGAGTTCGGTGTCGTTCCGGCGATGGTATTGACAAATTGTCCAATTTCAATTTGTTGCGCTGCTGTCGATCGATATGGTCCAGCATTTCTTGCAGTACCTGGGTAACGATGTTATTTCACATGAATCAGAGATATACAATCAACGAAATTCAGCCAAAGAACACGAAAAAAAAAGGATATACGTGTGTTTGGGCGTATAATTCTGATTATACGATCATTTTAAAATACTGGCAAGTATACTCACCTCCAGCAGAATTGTGTACTGTTCCAGATTTAATGAGGGATTAACTGTGTGCGGAATGAGGGATGGCATTATCCTGGTTGCCATTATGTTGACTGACAGGCCGTACTTTTTATCGGATAACATTTTCCTGTAGATGTCTGTAATGAGAGTGAGAGACACGAGAATGAGAGTGTGGTGATGTTAACAGAGATTTTGCATTTTGCTGAAAAGTGTTTTTTTTTTGCAAATTTTTTTTTGTAGGTAGGACGAGGACCATCAAGGAGAGAGAGCTTGTCAATGTCATGGAATAAAGTTCAAAATACCCATATTTATTCATACCATTTCGTCATCGTCGACGTCGTATAATCGTACTCGTCCTCGTCTTCTACGTCGTCACATCCTGACATGCACTAGAGTGTGTACGTACATTTAGAGAAGAAGAACATACACATTTTGGAGATACATCATACTGAGATGAAAAGAGGATTTTAATGGAAATCTATGGTTACCTTAGTTGAAATTGGACTTGAATCTGAATGTGAACGAAAGAGATAGGGAAGGAAGAACTCAGCTAGACAGGATATTTGATTTCTTCCATGAATTGGTGACAAAGTTATGACTTTTATTTGAGTTGTTGTTTTTTTTCTTATCTATGTTTATATTGATTTAAAATTTGTATAAATTTTGTCAAAAAAATTGTATGTTTAAATTAGATGCAATTCACAAACACATTGTGATTTGTGTTTTTAGAAATAAAATGACAAATTTTTGTTGAAATTAGTTTTTTTGGGATTATCATAAAATTGTTTTTCTTGTCTGTAAAAGGCATATTATATGCATGCAATAAGTCTTTATATCAATGAAATATGAAAAATTAAGAAATGTTCGAATACAAGAGATAAATTAAAATTTCGACTAAATACAAATTGTTGAAATTTTTTCAGGTTGATTTTGGGGAGGTTTATTTATTTTTTAGCTATAAAGTATCAGTTTTTTGGATAAAAAAATTTGCAAGAAATTTTTATAATTAATAAAACATTCAATTGAACCTAATTTTTATAAATAGAATTTTTTCAAACACTTTTTTAAAAACTTTGCAAACTAAGGTTAGGCTAGGTTAGGTAAATAGGGTAGTGCATAGCTAAGCTGCTGCATACACGAGGGCCTATTGGTCCATTGTGATTTCCTTTTATTTAAAAATCGCATTGATGTTTTCCTTAACTATTTAATCGGTTTGCAAAGACTGGCTCATTTACGAATCATCCTGTACTTTCAATGAATTTTCTCATGTAGTTCTCCCGCGAACCTATTTCCGAAGTAAAGGAGTCGGTTTGTTTGGAGGTATGGACATTCGCAGAGCAGGTGTTTAATGGACTCTATTTTCTCTACATTTCAAACTTAACTTCTTATCTAATATTTCAATTAAAAATTAAAAGAATAAATTTCTTTACCAGGGTGTCCGGTAGAAAATGGATAAGCCTGAAATGGCTGATAGGTGCACTTTTGACTGTTCTGAAACCGAATAGAAAAAGTTTCTATCGCAACCAGTTTAGAAAATATTACCTTTTTTTCGTTCAGTGTACTTTAAATTTCATCATCTTACGTTTTCTTTAACCACAACCACGAATGAATGAATTGTATTAATTTCTTATTTTTATAATTTTCTACAATAATTTTCTCAATACACAAGAAGTTAAAAGTTTTTAAAACTGTTGCATCTTTTCTTTAAAAAAATTTTGAAATTTGTTTTTCTATGCAAAATGTGAAAAATTTTTTTTATGAAAATTTTCAAACACCTGTGGTATAAAAAAAATCCATATTAACGTAGGTGGCCAACTTTTTTAAAAATATGCGCGTCCAAAACGGATTGCAGGATGGTAAAAGTTTTTATCAAATCTAGAGTTACTAGGAAGTTATTGGTACCAAAGCGCAAAAAAAGGCTATTCATTTAATAAATTATTTTAACTGTAAAATCTTAAGTTTTTCAAATTTCTGCCACAAATGCATCTATTCCATCAGTTTTTTTTTAATCAGTCATATTTTACAATAATTCTTCTTACACATAACTATTAAAAAAGTGTTATAACCGTTGAACAATGGCTATATAAAAAATAATTTAACTTTTTTTTAATGCAAAGTAGAAAAAAAAATATTTGTTTGCTCAGTTTAAGCATGGGCATACAATTGTGCATCGGGACAGCTTGTTTTGAGTTTTGACTTCTTAATCATCTCATTTTAAAGAAAAATTGAGATTTTCGGTCCCGTTGGCCTCTAGTAACTCTAGATTTGATAAAAACTTTTACCCCTTTGGACGCGCATATTTTTAAAAAAGTTGGCCACCTACGTTCCTATGGATTTTTTTTATACCACAGGTGTTTGGAAATTTTCATAAAAAATTTTTTTTCACATTTTGCTTAGAAAAACAAATTTCAAAATTATTTTAAAGAAAAGATGCAACAGTTTTAAAAACTTTTAACTTCTTATGTATTGAGCCAATTATTGTAGAAAATTATAAAAATAAGAAATTAATAAAATTCATTGGTTGTGGTTGTGGTTAATGAAAACGTAAGATGATGAAATTTAAAGTACACTGAACGAAAAAAAGGTAATATTTTCTAAACTGGTTGCGATAGAAACTTTTTCTATTCGGTTTCAGAACAGTCAAAAGTGCACCTATCAGCCATTTCAGGCTTATCCATTTTCTACCGGACACCCTGTATATATATATATATATATATGTGAACTATAGTTCACAGAAACGGATTAAAGTTTAAAAAAAAATAGTACTTTGGAAAAGTAATATGGAAACGTAAACGGATCTATTTTTAGCCATGAGTTAGACTTAACTTTAGTTCTAAAATTGATTCTGGAGGTTAAGTTATTTTGTTATTAAATTGTGAACAAAATTTTTTCTAGGAACACTGTTACAAAATTTTCTAGCGAACTAATATTAACAATAATTGTTTAACTTTTGGTCAATGTGGTGTATTCGTACTTTTTTATAATTACTTAGGCTCTTAATTGTTTTTTTTTACGTTTTATTCAAAAACTTTTAAAAACAAATTCAGAAAAGTTTCATTTGATATTTGGAATAATGCGTCTCAGTAAAAACGGTTTGTGATTTGTAATCTTTAATATATTTGCTTGATACATTTTTATATCTATTCGCGAAAATAGGCTATGTAAGAAATATCATAGAAAAATAACTTTATAAAGAACTTTATTTTAAGCATTTTTTTAAATTTTCAAATCTTTTGTGGTGGAAATGGCTTGCAATATTTAAACTTTAATGTAAACATTACTTAAAGAAAATATTATATAAAATACCTAAAACAAAATTATACTCGAAACCAAAGTATGAAATTTTATTTCTTGTACATAAATATAACGAAGAGTTTTTTTTGTTTTAGATTTTTCGTATTTTTTTTTAAATTTCATAGTTTTTCATATATACAAATTTTATAAAGTTAAATAAAATAACTAAAATAAAATTCCTAAATATATTTCTTTTATTTCATTTAAGAAAAAAAAAAAAAACACTAAATTAGTATGACCTTAAGTCCTGCTAACTTAAAACCTAAGCACAAGACTATTTTTAAATTAATTTTAAGATCATAACCGTTGGCGTGGGTTGTCATCCTTTTCGGCACAAATCAAAAAAATCTTTCTTAACATGTCGAAAATCGTATATAAATATTAATTCATTAGTAATCTATTTAAATTATTAAAATAAGTGCGACGAAAACCAAAGCTGTTATCGGTCACTATGGCGTATGCGTACTTTTTACTATACGAAATTTATTTTAAGCTCTTATTGTTCAATACTCTGATTGCACAAACATTTGAATTAACATAATTATTTGTGTATATGACGGATATCTATCTGTGAAAAAAATTTCACCTTCCATCTTCATTTTCTCACCACCATTACCTTAATTGATAAAATTTGTACACTGTCCTAAATTTTCTACTTTAAAAACCTTCGTCTCAAGATTAATACATCAATAAAAATTGTTGAAATCCATAAATGTATTCCATCCAATTTTGTCTTACAAAAACTATCATGTATATCAAAAAAAAAAAAAAAATTAAAGATACTTACTCACAACTCGCAGTATAATATCAGGATCTGAAAGTCTTACATCCCACAGCAATGGTATAACCTCATCCATAACCTTAAACGAGAGAATCATAATAATAAAACGAAAAATGAAATGTCAACACTTCTCAATGTCAACTAAAATCTCTACTATATACAAGTAAAACCAAAAAACATTGTATTCGACCTACTTTCTATAAAAAAAAAAGATAAAAATACCACATACCTGAGCTTTATCTAGCTTCTCCAATGTCCTTTCTATGCAGGACAAAACATTAGCAACAATTTTGACATCGTTGTGATTCTTCTCAAAGACCATTTTCACTTTTGGCAAGACCATCCGTCGTATAGAAAGCTCATCTATGCAATCATATACATTTGTAACCGCCACCAGGGCTGCACTCTAACCAAATAAAAAAGGCAGGTTTATGTAGGACAGGAGTAATAGATATTAAGGGAAAGTGTGTGTATGTATTTTGTTTCTTATTCCTTTTTGACCATAACAGCAGGATGTCCACTTGAAATTACAATTTCCCTGAATTACGAACCAAACACACATCAGTAACAACAACAAACATCAGCACAAAATCAATTAATTTATCCAAAGGAACCAAGCATATTCACCTCCGAATTGCCTGTCACCGCCACCGCACTGCCTTCCACCAATAATGTCAGCAACAGACATACAGAAGAACTTATACAGTAGGTACCGTTACTATTTCCATTTCAGATAATAATTAACCTTGCGGAATGGGATATCTATAGAAAACGATGGACCACTGTTTTTTTTTTTTGTGTGTTTGTGCAATATCTCTGAGAAGTGATTATCGTAGATTTTATTTCCTGGCCTATCGCAAATCCGTAATCCAATTTACCAATTACGAGAAAAGTATTAAAGAAACATAGCATATTTTCTCTCTTTCTCTATCTCTTTTTCTACAGAGGGTAAAAAGGGAGCATATCATCAAAGACCATGGTAATTTGGAGGTCTTAGTGTGTATATGTGGAGAGAGTATCAAATTATCAGAAATATCTGTATCCTGATGTTAAGCCCACTAAGACCATTCGTTTTGTGTGTCTATTAATGGCAAATCGATTCTGTACCAATTTCTATCTCTGTACTTTGTACCTATGGATGCCACACAAATAAAAGTGGATTATTTTGCGTGGAAAAGCAAAAGCGAGGGCGGCAATAACAACTGTCATGGAAACAATTCCACCAAATGAATTTCAAAAAAGAAAATAGTTTGAAGTTTATTTGTGGTGTTTTTTTTTTGCATTGCTTTGAGAAGATTTTCAGAGAGATTTTATTTCTTTTAAGCACTTAATTGTATGGTGGTAGGCGGAGTAGGTTCAAAAACAGATCAGGACTCTTCAGTTTGATAAATTAAATTTTGGAGGTGGTGTGATGGAAAAACATTCAATGTGATGGTATTTTCATAGTGATTGATAATGTCATCAGAAATTTTGCTTTATAATTAGATGGCATTAAGTTTTTTTTTGTACTCAAATATAGACAGTATAGAAATTTTCTTACAAATTAATTTTTGGTATTTCGGAGAAGCTTAGAAATGTGTGACAGACTTCTTGTTTTTGACAGGAATTTAGTATCTATTACATAGAATTTTCTTCGATTAGATTTTCTATTTTTAATCAGTCAAAATATTTTATTTTAAAAGATTTCAAATGCCTTTTTTAAAATCTAAAAACAAATTATTCAGTATTTTTCGGAAGCCAAGGATTAAAAAGTTCATTAAAATAATATTGTTTTACCAACTTTAGGATTTAATGGTTGTGAATTAACCTTTTCTGCCTTTTTTTTTGTAAACGATGCAATAACTGAAAAGATGCATACTTAAATTTAATTTGATAGAAAATCAAAACCAGTATTTAATCCATCTTTTGTGTAAGTAAGTAATAAAAAGTAAGCTAAATTCCATTTTTCTTTTATCAAAACGAGGAAGAGGTTAAAAATGCAATTTTTTTTTTCAAGTGCAAATAAATCTTTCCTATCAAAAATTTCACACACTGAAATGTATGTAACTGTAAACTAGGTTTTGAATAAGAAAAATAAAACAATTTGAAGAGAAGCAAGATTAGCGATAAATGATTTTAATAAGATTTTTTCAAAATAAATTTTGTAAAATTCTAAAACAACGACCTACGAAATTGAAGGAACAGTAAATAGTAAAAACTGTAATTTAAAGATAAAATTTAGTTTCGAAAATACATGTAAAAATATTTTTTTTGTACGCAATGTTTATTAACATGAAAATGAAAATTTTCAACAATTTTTTATTTTCAAATTTGTGTGGGTCAAGTGATTATTAATAAATATAACGACGGTTAAACTTCATAACCTCGTAAGTCGTTTTTGCAAGTTTTTCAGAAATCAAAAAACAATATGTTATGTTTCTTGTTTTTGTATGGGATATATCAATACGCGCTTTTGAATTTCGTCATTCCTGAAAAATGTTCAAAAGAACATTGTTGAACTGAATATACCAAAAGATAGCTCTGAATTTTCTGAATTGTTTGTATTAATAATATTTTTTTCGAATTTTTTGACTTACGAGGTTATGAAGTTTAACCGTCGATAAGCTCTCTTTTATCGTTCTTGTACGATTTTTTTTAAAACTACGATATCAACCATTAATCCAAAAGAAATGTTTGTCTTCAACCATCAATAATCCAATAACATCAGAAAGTATAGTAGTCCATTAAAAATCCTTCCATAATTCGTATCAAACATTTTATGATCAATTTGAAATGATTTTTTTGAAGTCGAAAATTTAAGTTTTCATATCGCTTTTGAGTTTTGAAAAAAAAAGCTAAAATAAAATTAAATTTTTGAACAAAAATCTATTCTACAACCGAGTTTTTCTTATACGTATTTTAAAAGCTTTAATACATAAAAAATTTTGAAAATGCTAAAAGTGAATAATGAATGATCCAAAAAACTAGCACATTTTACACATTACTCAATTTCTACTATTTTGTTTAAAAACTAAAGTATTCATATTTTGTACGAAAAAGAGTGTGTGAACACAATAAACTTGATAAAAGTTATGTTTCTTATTCAAAGATATTTACGAAGTAGGTTCATACCATAACGAGAATTATGAGCACTAGATGGTGCTACTTGTTAATCTCTTTGGCATATCTTGTGAAAAAATACATTTCCAACGACGCAAAAGAAATATATATATAAAAAATTTCAAGTGATTTCAAGGGAATAGATTGGTAGAGCCGTACGTTGAGCTGCCAGGGCCCCGAGGCAAAACATTTTTTTTTCTTCATTGAGTTGAGCGTTGCTGAGTCATTTGCACCCAAATATTTTTTTCTTATATTTGGAGCCAGTTTTTCGCTGACCAAAGTCTCGAAACAAGTTTTGGTTAACAGATATGAGTTCACAGGTTTATGTATAAAAAAAATAATTTTTTATGATTTTCGTGAAAAAAAAATCAAGATTAACCCCTTGCCGAAAAAAAAGAATTAAAAAATTTTTTTTTCTAAATTCATAGAATGAGACATCAAATGAAAGGTCTCTTTAAGCTCTATTCATAACTGAAAACCAAAATTTTCTTGGAGTGCTTTTTGCTAAGTTATTTGCGTCCAAACATATTTTTCTTACATTCGGATTCAGACATGCAAATATTTACGGATACAAGAAAATTGTGAAACAAGTTTTGGCTTACAGATATGAATTCACAGTAAACATGTTTCATTTCGAACAAAATTCAAGTGGTACGAAAAGAAAATGCATTTTAAAAAACCATAAAAACAAAAATTGCTAAGTATCAAGCAATTAAATAAGTTGAAATTAGGTTTGTTCAAGCTCAACTAACTTTTATAGCTTTATTTTACCCTCTACAATTTAAGTGATTTTAAAACGTATAGTTGAATATCATTTAAAATCTTTTATTCAATTAATATTTTCAAAGAAATGTACGTGTTTTCCCTACTACTCATTTAGAGAAGCTCTATTTATACAAGTAATTAAAACGTAAGATTCACATAACACAAAATTTAAATTCTTACCTGCACTTGAATTGTGGTACTTTCGAATGCATTGAACAACAGCGGAAGCACATCATTTTTGATTTCATCTGAAGGAGTCTTGTCTAATATCACATGTAGGTTTTCAAGAAGTGTTACAGTTGCTTGAATTGATTTTGGCGACGCAAATACAACTCTGTAAATGAAAGAAAAAAAAGTAACAATTTTAAAATAATAAACATTCATCGTATCTTTCATTTCCTAAAAACATCTTTTCATCGTATATGTCGTAGAACGTTGATAGCGTTTCGTTACAAGTTGGATATATTCCTACGAACAAGAATGTATACGTTTTTAAGGTACTTGTAGTTGGAAAAAAACTACACCAACAGCACGCAAAAGTTAGGAGTTATAATCTTGTACAAATAGAATCCCCTTTGGTGTACAACCCATACGATATATAGACAAGCATGTTCCGGAAGGAAAAATGTACTTGCTTAAGCAATTTTCCACCATATTTCACGATTTCCCAGAACATGCAACATGCTAAAGTTTGAATTTCCCTTTCCACATACGACCGACGACGATGTCACGCTACTGTAGCAATATTTAGAAGACACGTAAGAGATTTCTTATGGGGAATGAATACAGCCGCACAAGTTTTAAGTTGAAACAGAAGAGCCAGGAAGTTAGAGTTGATTTTTAAGAAAGAAGCTATTTCTACCTGAGGTTGTATGGGAATGAATTTATTTATAACAATTTAGTGGAATGAAAATTACCTTAGAAGAGTTTTGAGGGTTTTTTTCTAAGAAAAAAATACTTGATTGAAATCAGTTTTAAGAAAGACTGAAGCTTGTTGTTTTTTTTCAACTGGATTTTCTACAAAAGTATTTAAATATATTTTTATTTAAAAAACCCTCTAGCAATTTGCAACCCAACTTTCTGAACTGTTTAAGACTTGTTTGTCATATAAATTTTTTCCAAAAAAATTATAAATCCATTTCTACGGAGTTACCTATTTATAAAATGAACAAAAACAAAAACTTGAAATAGCTTTGCTTATATGGAAAATTCATTTTTTAAACAAAATAAAAGTTATGAGGTTGCATCTCTGGGGTTTTTCTCAGTTTGTGGTTTTATAAGGCGAAATAAAGACAATCTTGCAAGTAGGTTTATGTCTGAGATTGAAAAATAAATGCGATAAAATAAAACCGAATTAATTATGGTATAAGTAACTTGGTTTTAAAAGATGAGAGAGAAAGTACGTTTAATTCACAGTCAAACTCAAGAAAAAACTATATTTTTTTTTATAAAATGAAATACTAATTTATTTTGTCATTAAGGAAGTAGTTACTATATTTAAATTAAAAAAATTGAACGAATATCTTAAGTGCTCAATAGGATATGGAATTATTTTCGATTAATATCAACAAAAAAAATTTCATACTTAACAAAAATTATTGAAATTAAGAGAAAATGTTCCATTAAATATAACTTTGAGTATGTCCTGTGAATTACACGAAAGGTACTTTACCCTTCTTTGTCATTCTAATAGTGCTATTAATTCCTTAATAAAAATAAGTGTTGGATATAGACAAAATTGATTGTGTTTTTTTCGACTTCCTGAATCTAAGTCATTATTTGTTATACCTAAAAGCCTGCTTGTTCAATATTTCATGCAGCTTTATTTCCTGATTCTTGATAAAGGACCTTTGACCTGTAGAATAGGAAATTTAGTTTCAGTTAAATTTGATGATTTTAGCAATTCAAAACATTAGAAGCAAGATAAGCGGAATATATTCATATTTTCAATTGCCTACACCATGATGGCTTCTAATGATGCCTCATTTATTTAATTAAGTTAAGTTAATTAGAAGATAATTTAAAACCAAGCGTGATAATTGCTAAATAAAAATATTTCTTTGAAATCACAAGTGTAAGATGAAGATATAGCCAACCTTTAAAATCATAATTTCTTTGAATTGCCTTAAAACGGCCTTAAAAACAGTGATTGAATTTTGTTTTTTGAAAAAATTGAAATTTAGTTTTTTTTGTCAGTGCTTTTATATTTTTAGTTTGTTTTTTTTTCTAAAAAAAACGCAATTTGTTTTAAAACTTTCTAAAATCACGAATAACGACGGTGATATTTAAAATAAAAATATGTGAAAACAAAAATTTAATTCTTGCCAAGTTCTCTAGCAACTTTGGTACAACACTCTTATTTACAGGATCCAACTAAACTCGTACAATTTGTGAAACTAGTACAAGTAAATCACTACAGAAATGTTCAGCTTCTTAGCATAAGTACTTGCTGATAAAGAGCTTAAAAAATTGCTAAAACGCATTGAAAGATAAACAAAATAATGGAGTAATTCGGCTATGTGAAGTTGACACCCCCAAATACTAATTTTTTTTCAAACTTGCAGGTACGATTGCCCAAGCTTAGGTCAGGATAGCCCGTTTTTTATTTTAACTATCCTACGCTTAGTTTAAAAATTATAGAAGCATTATTTTTTATTCACCTCACAAAAAAAAAAAAAAAAATAGTACGCATACACCACAGTGAACTTTTTTTAATTTATAATTTATAAAAAGTAAACCCCATTGGCATTGCTCTTCAAATGTTATTTATTTGACTTAGAATCCTAACTTGATCGAATGTAGTCAATATAACATTTCTGCTAAAGAGCTTAAATTCATTTGTTTCATTTCACCTCAAAAACCACAAAATACAAATATTTTTTTAAATGTAAAAATCATTGATATTTATTTTTTTTAGTACAGAAATAGAACTTTTTTTAAATTTTCTCAACAAACCTTGGTAATTCCAACAAATAACATCACTTTTTTTCGTGAGCCCACCCTTAGTTCAAAAATGTTTAAGAGGTTGGTAATTTGAAAAAAGTGTTTTTGTCATAATTTTTGAACTAAGGTTGGGCTAACAAAAATAGTGATCTTAAGAAAAAAAGATCAAAAATATTAGTTTTTTAATTTTTTTTTATTTTGAAACACCAATTTTTGATTTAGGTATAACATGGATCGAAAAACTCAGTTTCGTCATTTAACATCAAAAGAGCTAGAGAGATTTGATTTGATGAAGTCAGCGATTAAGAAAAAAATTGTTCTATATGGTAACGTTCTGAAAAGTTGATACCTATCATTTTCCGATGAAAATGCTGACTTTGGTATGTTACCTGACGCGACTTTTATTGTTTCCATACAACAAAATCGATAAAATTGATAAATAGATTTGATTTTTTTTTACTTAAAATTTTGAAAAAAAAAAAAAAAATGTAAACATTGATAGAAAATTTTTAGAATTAGCAAATATCTTGAGGACTATAAAAATTGCACGAATAAAAATTTTTATTTTTTTTTAAATAATATATTTTTTTATGTAAATCCGACAATTTTAAAAATTTTATATCTACTTTTTCAGCTTAACTGAATTTTCAATCAAAACATTACAAAACTATACATAGCTGTATAATGCAGTCAAATAAGGGTTTCACAGCGGAATGAATGCTAATAGAAATTATTTTTGCTCAATACCTTTGTTTTGACATTTTATAACATACCTCAAAAATTTAGAAAAATATCATGTCCGCAGGTCGCGATATTCAAGGTCAAAGCGCGAAATGGATATTTTCAAAATTAGCAAAAATAGACGATGGTATTATATACACATACGATACATGACTTCAAGGTATTTTTTAATGCTGATTCCAAAAAATCTAAAATCAAGATAATCTGACATCTTTGAAAAAAGTTATACCTGTTTTTCATCTGTCAACCCATATTATTATAACAGTTGCAAACTTACTATCGAAAAACCCTTAAAAGTTATTGTAGAGGAACCAAATTTTTCATGAAGGTTTTCATATCCATAATCATTAAGAATCAAAACAATGCAATGAAAAAAACATTCACATCTATGAAAAATTGGTATTTTTTGAGAAAAGGAGAAATTTTAGTATACGCACTAAAAAATATCCTGGTACAATCTTGGAATAAGTGCTAATAGTCTAATTTTTTTCTGTTTCTATCTTTGTTTGGCTATTTCATAACTTATGTCAAAAATCTAAAAAAATCTCATGTCTGCAAGTTTTTTGATTTTTAACCAAATCTAATGTTATACACTGCCAATATATCAATAATTTCATAAATTATAAACCATTTGACTAAGAGAACAAATAAGAAAGTAATAAGATATATGAAGGTCAATTAATTTTGATTTCACCAGGATTTTTCGAATCGCTATAACAAACTTACTTTAAAATAAATTAAGCGTTTAAAAGTGAACTTTTTAAAAAAACTCAAATTAAAAACAAAAAACTTGAAATAAGTTGTGCTTTATGGTTGTCATGAATCAATTATTTTCTATATTCTTCTTTTTTTTAAATAAATACGATTAAACATACGTCTTATATAAAATTAACTCCATTTTCTTGTTCATAAACATAATAACTACCTTTAACCCCAAGGATTTTGCAAAAGGTTTAATAGCACAAGTAAAATATATTTTTAGATTTAATTACCCTACATTGAGTCAAAAAAAAAAAAAAGAAGAAAGATATCTTATTATATCCACCACGTACAACTCTTAAAACTCCATTAAAATTGCAACCCCTAGTACACATTAAATTAAAAACAAACCTTTATATCGCTCTCTCTCTCCTTTGATGATGAGTTTCAATTAACAAAATAAATTACAAAGATACTGTGTCTGTATACCCTTACCATATATCAAAAAGAAAAGTCAAAAACCTGAAACCCATAAAACCTTATAATCCACTTTTACCGTATACACCAACAATGGCTCAATTCAAAGTCTCTACCTTTACCCTCTATGACTTTTTGGTGATGGGAAAACACCAAGTAACCTCATCAAAAAACATAGGTAAGAAGATAGTCGCACTGTGGAAAATGAAAGATATATACAAAATTTACAATCTTACCTAAATGTTGGCAGAATTATTGCTTCGTATTCCTCCGGTGTGGATTCTTGAACGAGCGCCAAGGCTGGTTGTAAAACAGCAGCTAAAACCTCTGCAGTACGCATCTCTTGTTGCAAATAAGGCCACACATGCTGCCACCATAATTTCTAAGAAAAGAAACAACAACAAAGACTTAATACCAATTTTAAGATCCTTTGCTCATAAAAATGACAAAATTAACACACTAAAAAAAAGTCCTAAAATAAAATTGTCATATCTACCCTTGGTATAAGATGCAGGACTTCCTTAAGTGTCGTTCGGTAGAAATGTGACTTTTGTGTTGGATCTTTCATATTAATCACGTCCAAAAATTTCAGGGCACTCACAGCGGGATCACTGCAACGAAAAAACCACACAAAAATGCAAACACAATTAAAACTAATTGCTAGTATTACACTACCCTTAGCTCTTATCTATAGACACATAGAGAGCTATATCATAGTGTGAGAAAGAGAGTGCTCATTCTCATCAATTCTATAATTATAGAAGGATAATTCAGGTAAATCACCGGGTCGTGTCTTGACGACGACGCCCACAATTTCTAGATGGTACATTGCTCAACTCAATTCAATGGGAACTTGAAGTTCTCTTTTCTAACATTTCTGTTTAACAAGTTGACCGGAGGTTGGATGAGGAGGAAAAAGGTAGTAAAAGATAGCGGGGATGGGAGTTGGAGGAAAAAAAAAAAAGAATCCTCCCGACAGGGATACTAATTTCGAAGACGTTTGCACAGAGGAAATTACTTACTTAAAGTACTTAATCAATTGCAGGAGTTGTGCTGTTGGCCTCGTTGTTGGATCTTTGCTAACAAGACGTGACGTGGCCTCTTGTAATGGAATCGGTACCCTTGGTAACATATTGTGAACGGCATCATCCAGCTTTTTTGTATAAGCAAGCAGTGTAGTGGCAGAGAGAGGTGTTATATAGGTCCAATGGAGAGTGATGTGGAAACGACGACGGTTTTAATTTTTTTTTTCGTTCATTTTTATTTTTTTTTGTAATGAAAAGATAAAAAGAAAGAGAAGAAGAAGAAGAAAAAGATAAGTTATTGGATAAATATATAAAATTGGCTACCATCAAGCAAAGATGCCTGTTGCTTTTGCTTGTCAGTTTTTTTTTTTCTTTACTCTTTTTTTTTTTAGTTTAAAATTTTTAAAGATTTAGAAGGTGTTTCAGTAAAAATAGTCAATTTTTCAAAATAATAGAATTTTAAACCCATTTTTATAATAATTTCGATTTTTTCAATTTCAGAGGCTCGCTGAAAACAAAAATTCAGCTAACATTTTTTATTAGGTCAGACTTTTTAAAATGACTACCACAAAAGTTAGGTATAATAAAAAAAAAATTCGAAAGTCAGTCAATACAAGTTATGACTTTGTTGACATTTATCTTTTTTGGTTGTCACTTTTTGGAGTTAGACTTAAGAATGCTTTCAAAAAACAATAAATTGCAATGAAATTCCTTTAATAATTTTTGTGATCTAACCCCAAATTTTCGTTGGATAGCTCAGATTAACCTCGTCGATTTTGTCTGTTCATAAAATCCGTTAGTTCTGATTTTTTGCACAGTTTATTATAGATATGACTCAATAAATATTCAAAAAGGATACCAATGTCGAATGCAACATTATAAAAAAAAATTCAGAAATGTAAATAATACCAAAAACTACCCGAATTTTTTAGTCAAATTTTAGACTATTTTTAAATAAAGACTATGTCACGACCTCAGAGTTTAAAAAAATTCCAATAACCGGATCCTAAAATCGTTTCTTTGACCCAACGCTTTCTTCAAAAATTGTCAATTTCGTCGAAAGTTAAAATTTTTCCAATTTTTGTACATACATGTTGCTTGGATATTTATATTTTAAACGGGATTCCCCAATTTGTATTTAACATTCACAAGAGTAAATTAACAAAAAAAAAAATACTAAAATAAAAAAAAAAACAAAGCAAATTTTTGTATGTATAAATTAAAATAATTAAATAAAAAGTTATTATTAAAACAATTTAAATTTTAATCACAGAAATTGTTGCTAACTAAATGCTTGTTAGTTGCGCTTATTGAAAATTTTTAGCTCGCAATTTTGTAAGAATTGCATTTTCCTGTGAAATTTTGCTGACGTCCAAGTTTATTTATATCCAAGTTTATTTATATCTTTTTAACTGCTTTTTTTTTAACATATTGAATCCTTAGTGAGCTTTAGGTCGTTATTGAATCTTCTAAAATTACTGTCAACGTTTCAAACGTGTTTACGTTCTTCGTCAGGACTCTATAAATTGGAAAATATTTTTTAAAAAATCTAATAAATACCAAAATCTAATACTTACAGTTAGGGTTGCCAACCGTACTCTAAAAAAGAGTATTGTACTCTATTTCACATATGTGTACTCTATAATCTATAACTCTGATAGAGTACGTCAAAATACTCTTTTTTTACTTAAGGCTGAGTGTACCACCGCATAAACATAAGCATCTTAACGTTTACAAATTGGTGGATAACTTTCATATTTCTAAAGATAGAATTAATTAAAAAAAAAGAGGCTTAAAACATTCGACCTTATAATTTCCAAATTTGAACAATTGTAATTTAGAGAGTACAAAACACTTTAATTTTTTACGTTGTTTTAGTACGACCTATTTGTTTTGTGTTTAGTCAAACTTAAAATTTAATTTTTTTACTAAAATTTTAATTTTTTTTTTTTAATTCAAATTTTGTTCTCTATTTTACTTTGTTTTGTTTAAGACCTCAAAATATTAGATTTTTTCTTGTACAATATCAAGGTGTTTAAAATTGAGGTAACCTTCTTATATATTTTTATTTCGATGAATTATATTGATAACTGCAAAAATTGTAAGCCATATTCTATCTGTTGTTGCCACTTCAGCATTCACTGAGAGAGTATTTTCGGTCCTGTCCTGAATATGAAATGGCGAGAGGAGAGGAATAGGGCTTCGTTGAAATTGATCAAAAATAAGCTCTTAATGTATATGAATTTTGAATTTGAACGTTTAGTCATACACGATACACATATTTTAAAAAACAACAAACAATTGTTATGTACCGTAAGAAGAAAGAAAATACATTTTCAGGACTTGAAATAAATGGTACTCTTCTTTTTTCAAATGTACTCTTTTTTTTCGTCTCTGAAATCAAATATACTCTATTCCTTCTTAAAAAAGTTGGCAACCCTACAGTATGCTATATATTTTATTTTAAGAGTTTTCTTAAAATTGTTGGTTTTGGTTATAGGTTTCTTTTTTACATTTCAAATATTTCAAAATTCTAAATTTAAAGCCTTGTAAAAGACGTTTTAAATCTTCGAAATTTCAAAATATAAAAATTTAATTTAATTATTTGATAAGAAATTCAAAATTTGTTATCAAATCTAATCTACAAGTTGAATAAAAAGTGTAATCCAAAATGCCTCTTTTAACAAATTGACTATAAATATAGCTAAGCCCTTCGCAATCTGATCTTCTATTGACTGTATTTTCTGTATCTAAGATATGTAGCATTTCTAGTAACACTCTCTTATTATAGTGAGTTTTATTTTGTAAAATATCTACGTTATTAAAGTTTGGCATATGTCCTCCATTTATACAATGCAAAGCTGAAACTGTTTTTTTGCGAATTTCCGTTATTAATATCTGACCTATGACCAGCTATACGATTTTTGAGCTCTTGCATTGAAGTTCCTACATAAACTGAACATTGAACAACAATTGTTGGTACCATCTCCTAAACATTTTATCTTATAAACAATATTTGATTTTTCATTTTTGGCCATTTTTCCTTTTAGGTTTAAAAATATTAAAGTTCTTAAAATATTTACTGGTTTAAAAGCTATTCTTACATTTTCTTTATTCCGTACAGGAGCATTTAAAATTCTATCTGAAAGATTTGGAATATATAGAACACTTTTATATGAGAATTGCGAAACATTATTTACTAAATTAGGCTGAACCAATGGATTAAAGTTTTGATTCAATAATGTTCGTATTATATTGATAGGAAAAGAATTTAAAAGTAGTGTGTCCATAATTATTTCTATGTTTTTTTGACGAAAGATAATATCACTGACATCCAATACTCTTTTTACAAAATTTTTCCCCGTATTAATAATAACATGTTTAGGCTGTTTTGAATTAAAATTTATAAGACGACCTGAAGATGTTGGTTTTTTATACCAATCAAATATCAATCTATTATTTTTTCTTATAACCAAAACATCTAAATATGGAAGTGCTCCATTATTTTCAAGCTCAACTGTAAACTGAATTTTCGCATGAAAAGAATTTAAGGCACTTAGAGTTGAATCAACTTGACTAGATTTAAGAGTAATAAAAATGTCATCAACATACCTATTTTGTTATAATTTTTGGTTTGTTGGGAATTTTATCAAAAACATCGTCCAATAATGCAATAATACAATATCTGCTAATATAAGAGAAGCAGGACTCCCATTTGAACTCCTTGTTTTTGTTGATAAAACATTTTATCAAATTCGAAATAATTGTTATCTATGTAGGTATAACACAAAATCTTAAAATTGCTAAAAATTTTATTTTTGGAATTCTGGTATATCTTTAATTTTATCCCAACTTTTTTCAACCAATTCTAGCACCAATGGAATAGGAATGTTTGAAAACAATGAGACAACATCAAAAGAAACAAGAATATTATCATGCTCCAAAATGATTTTCATCATTATATTTGTTTGTCCATTTGCAGAATTTTCGAATAAAAACTTTAGGAAAATAGAATTTTCGTTTTGTAGAGTTTTAATGTAAAATATTTGAAATAAAAAAAAAAAATTAATATGCAGAAATAAGGTAGGTATACCTAAGAAATCTTTGAAAACAAATTTTTCCATTTAAACAGAATTTTGGGGAGACAAATTGCAAATCACTGTGTAGTGTTTTCGACTTGGCGTTTGATTTTTCAAAGTTATGTTAAGTATTGAAATTAATTAAATAACAAACAACCCTATTTGAAAATTCATCCAAATTTTCTCTGCGGGTATTGTATGCTGAGGTACTTATGTATGTTTATAAAAAAAACAGTACCGTGTGCTCGAATCAAGGTTGCACAAAAATTAAGAAGTTTTGTAGTCTGTATAGAAATTAAACCCGTTGCTTTTTTTCCAAGTCAATAGAAAAAAAAAAAAAAAAAACAATCATGAAAATGGCGGAATTCACTAAAGCTGCGCAATGCAATTTATTTATGTAATGTAAACTTTATGTCTTCTGTACGATTCCAATACGTCTATTTTTCACTTAAGAAACGGTGAAAAAAGAGTATGTTAATGGTCTTATATTGAAAACTAACCATATTAAAGGAAAGTCATTCTCTTAAAAAAAGAAATGTCACTTAATATCTGAAACACCCTGCACCAAAAAAATTTAATATTATGTTGCCATGTAAAATTATAATAATTAGGTGTTACTGAGAAATTGTTGATTTTTTTTTTGTTTGATTACTTTTACATTGAGTTTTGAGCTCTTCGAAGACTTTGTTCGTTCTACTTTATTATGATACCTTCAAATTATATTTGGTGACCTGGGTAAGAAACGAAAAGGAAGGTTAACTTCCCATTTTAGGTTGGCTTAGCAAAAACACGAATAAAAATGAAAAAAAAAAAAAAAAAATAATAAATAAAACTGGGATCGCTGTTAAACTTTGGAAAGGTAGATAGGTATTAAGTTAGGGTAGGTATATATTGTTTTTATATAGGTAAAAGTACCTACTCTCAGGAACTCATTGAGGGTAAAATTGTACCTATCTCTTTTTTTTTTTGTTGTTCTTGTTTTTGCGCTCTTGCTTGCGTTCCAACTTGAACTTTGTTTGAAAAAGTTATAATGAGGGTTGAAAGTGAAAAGGATACAAACCAACCCCCATAACCCACCCAAACAAGAAAAGAAGCTTGCAATAATAATTATAAAATTTTATAAATTCATTTCTGATAAGTTTCTTTTCATATTTTTTTTTCTTTATTTTGTGTTTCTTTTCTTTATTTTTTTTTTTACTTTGTTTTGATTGTTTAATGGAATTTGAAACACTTTATTAAGACTCAAAAAGGTAGAAATATCATCAAAAAATTAAATAAGAAAAAAAAAAAATAAAAGAAAGAAAGAAAATTAAGAAAGATTGAATTGGATTTTAAATTGAGTTGGTTTGTTTAAGCTTTTGGCTGTTTTTTTTTTTTTTTTTTTTGTGTTTTTCTTCTCTAACGCTAATAAAGTAAACTTCATGAATATTATAAAAGTTTCAAAATCTAACTTTTTTATTGTTCATCATTTTTTTTTGTCATATTATTAAAAATTAAAAGTCCAACAAGTGAAACTACAACGCTGCTGGCCTAATTAGCATTTGGGATTGGTGGAAAAAGTTTCTTTTATTTTGGAAAAATAAACGCATATTTGAGGTCATCCGTTTTATTAAAATGAAAATGGAATAAAAATTAAAAATCCCCAACGCTTTATAATGATTCCATTGCATTTCCGTCAGTTTATAATTTATCGAATAAAAGTCCAAGTCCAAAAAAGATTTTAACAAAAATTACTCAAAATTCCCAGAACCCTATTTTAGAAAACCAACCAGCTAGATTGGTTGAGGAAAACATTGATGTCGACAAGTTTAATTTCGGTTCACAAAGTGAAATTGCTTACAAGTTGATCACATCTAAATCAAGGGGTTTATACTCAATACAGTAAGATCATGTTCTAATTTAATCTATCAAAAATTACATTATTTTGGAATAGGTTCGGATAGCACCGATTTTCATTATTTTCGTTATTAAGCTCAGTTACTAAAAATACCTACTTTAACCTTTATGGTTTAAATTGTTGAAAGTTTTTCAAAATAAATTTAAGATTTTAGTGCAAAAGAGGGAGTTAAATTGATTTCAGGTTTCCAAAAACTTATTATAGATTTTTTTTCGCAAAACCAAGGCAATTGGTTTCATTTTGTTTCTGAAACCCAATCAAAATTTTTGAAAAAAAAAAATTACAAAAAAATTAGTTTTAATAAAAAAAAAAAAAAAACGCCAACGGTGGCAATATTCCATTACTTTAAATATAATATTTAAATAACCAATGTTTTAAAAAAATATCATAAAAGTTGAGGTGCTGAGGTTTTTCCAAAAACTGTCGGAGTTGTGAAAATTTGTACGATGGTGTATTTTTAAGTCGTTTCAAAATGGTTTTTGGCAACCACATAAAATGAAAGCAAAATTGAGTAAGCAATCAGGGGCGTACACACCATTGGGGCAACACGGACAGTGCCCCGGGGCCCCGACACGCCAGGGCCCCGACTGGATACAATGCAGAAAAGTCAAGTCATTTTAAAAGTAACGAAGCAAAAAGACATGAATCACTTCGGACACAAGAGACACAAATTATATTTTTCATCATTGTAATGCTTTATGAATTGGTAGCCAGCCACATAATATTTCATCTTAAAAAAAAAAAAAATACTACCTCAGGAGCCCAAGAAAAAATCTTTTTTTTTTTAAAGAAAAATGTTACTTGAATAATCTTAGCGACCAACAAATGATACATCAGGGGCCCCCAAAAAAATGGAGCGCCTATACGTACTTTTTTATTTGTTCTTATTTTCTATATCAAAAGGGGCCCCAAATATCAAAGTAGCCCAAAAATTAAGTATTGCCTCGGGGACACTTCAACTCAACGTATGCCTCTATAAGCAATGTTGACTTAGTATAACTCGTGTTTTAAGGAAGCTAGTTTAACCCTTTGGAAAAAGTTTTCGAAAATTACTTTCGCAGCAACGGCCTACTCTTTCGATTTTTTGTTCCTTCTTCTTTTTATTTGCTAGTAAGGATTCGTATAAAATTCGAACTCGATATAACATTTAATCATGGCATTCGGAATATGGAGAATGCAAAAAAAAGTGTGTGACTGTCACTATCACGAGCTAAAGCCTGAACTATTAAAGCGATTTTGTTAAAACTCGTATAAAATGGTTTTGGGTTATTCCTTAAAAGGAAAATAGAATTATTTTTTTTTTTTTGATCAATGTTAAAGCTATACCTGACACATAACCAAAATAAAAAAAAATATTTTTTTTTTTTTAAATTACTCTATAAGGATTTTAAAAAAATACCGGTACTGTGACATATAAGGTCCTACATTTTAAGTAGTTCCATTTTCATTTTAGTAACCTTAAATTTTCAAAAAAATTTATTTGTGGAAAGGTACCTACCTACCTACGAGAAGGTTCATAAAAATAATTAAATTTTTTTGAAAACTTTTTTTTTTTTTGAAAACAGAACATTAAATTCACTTGAAATATTTGAAAATTTTTCGAATTTTTTTTTTTTTTTAAACGGCTCTTACGATCGTCAAAAAAAAATTTCTGAATGTTTTTTTTGCTATACAAAATCCTATAGCATACTTCGTTTGGAGGTCAAAACCATTTTAAAAGATGTTCTTGTAATTAAATACAAAATTATACTATTAACTAAATAAAAATTTATTTATTACCTTATTTGTTTTGCTTCATAAAAGTTAATTTCTTAATTAGAACGCATTTTTATATTTTTCTTATATTTTTGAATATAATGTACCTACATATTTATTTTTTTTTATATTTCGAGGTCTTAATTGCTTCATCTTCTGGGCCAGTAAAATACTATTAAAAAGATGAACTATTTGATAAGAAGTTTTTGTCGAAAAAAAATTAATAAGTTCAACATAAAATAAAAATATTCTTTTAAGATTTCTTAAGAAACCTTTTACAAAAGAGCAAGTGCGGTCGACCTAGTCGTGCATTTTATTTTTTTTTTTTTTTTTTTAAATTTAAAATCATTAGTAGCTCAGGGCAATTAGTCAAAATATGGGCATGAAATCGCATTTTTCGCGGGACAAAATTTTTTTCATGGAATGTGTTCGGGTGGTTGTCCTTATCATAAAAGTCAATTTGTTGGGAAAATTGGAGGTTGGGAACAGCCGCCATCTTGGAAAAGAGATTGGTAGCGTTTTTATTGAATAGCTCCATTGTTATTCATTTTAACAGAAAATGACAAAGGTAGGACTTATTAACAATAAAATTATCTAAACAATGATATACAAAACAATTCCGTGAGTTGATTAAATAAAATTTTATAGTTGGTCAAAGTGCGGGTTTGTTTCGCAAGGTTGGGACAAAATGACATTTTTTCATATATCTGACGAACTTTTGATTTGTTTGGATAATTCTTCAAGAATGAATTATATTACTTATAATTACCTATAAAATGAGCCCACAATCGTTATTGTAACCATCGTATTGTAGAAGTAATCTAACTCCGAAACTCTCCATGTACTAGTCAAAAGTGAGAAAAAAGCTAGTTTTTTGCTAGTAGGCCGAGAAAATTTTAGGAGTAGAGGTATAACCAAAATATAAGTACGCAGTTTTGCTGCCATACTCGTGTTAATGTCGATTTCAAAGGTCTGACAACTCTAATTTTGGGCTTTATACGGTTTTTGGGGGGTTAAATAACGTAAGTTTTCCAGTTAACGTGAATGGGCTAAATTTATACTATTTGAAATTATAAATATACAAGCTGATGCTCTATTATTTTTCCTAAATCTGGACACCTTAATCTCGGCTATGGGGTTAATAGAACTCACGATGTAAGGTTTTTTAACTAACCATATCAGGCTTTTCAATTCAAATAAACAAACAAAAATCGAAACAAAAAAGCCTCTAAAACATAATCGTATAAACGGCTTATATCTTGAGTTCTATTGGTCACATCCTCAAGATTGGGGTGTCTAGATTTAGGAAAAATAATAGGGAATCAGCTTGTATATTTATAATTTCAAATAGTATAAATTTAGCCCATTCACGTTAACTAGAAACCTTACGTTATTTAACCCCCCAAAAACCGTATAAAGCCCAAAATTAGAGTTGTCTGACCTTTGAAATCGACATTAACACGAGTATGGCAACAAAACTGCGTACTTATATTTTGGTTATACCTCTACTCCCAAAATTTTCTCGGCCTACTAGCAAAAAACTAGCTTTTTTCTCACTTTTGACTAGTACATGGAGAGTTTCGGAGTTAGATTACTTCTACAATACGATGGTTACAATAACGATTGTGGGCTCATTTTATAGGTAATTATAAGTACTATAATTCATTCTTGAAGAATTATCCAAACAAATCAAAAGTTCGTCAGATATATGAAAAAATGTCATTTTGTCCCAACCTTGCGAAACAAACCCGCACTTTGACCAACTATAAAATTTTATTTAATCAACTCACGGAATTGTTTTGTATATCATTGTTTAGATAATTTTATTGTTAATAAGTCCTACCTTTGTCATTTTCTGTTAAAATGAATAACAATGGAGCTATTCAATAAAAACGCTACCAATCTCTTTTCCAAGATGGCGGCTGTTCCCAACCTCCAATTTTCCCAACAAATTGACTTTTATGATAAGGACAACCACCCGAACACATTCCATGAAAAAAATTTTGTCCCGCGAAAAATGCGATTTAAATTACTAATTTCCCTGGGCTATAGAGCCGTTTTAAGAAAAAAATATTTTTTAGATAAACAAATTTTCATTTTTTGTTTTTCAACAAAATTTTTTGTATGCCAATAAAAAGGAAATATTTTTTGACTTATAAAAATAAAATTTCAATAAAAGAAAACATTTAATCCCTTTTCAAAAAATTGATTTTCAACAGAAAAAACTGTTGACTTTCAAAACTTATTTTTTGAAGTTTTTTTCTATCACAACAGAATGAATGAAACATTATTTCTGTATATCTGTTCATTTCGTCAAAAACCATAAATAGGTACCTTCCTGTAAAAGTTTATTTTCCATTTGTCTAATAAATCATCTGTAAGTACTTAACTACTTAAACAAAATTTTCTTTCGAAACTTTTTATTTGAGGTGGTATTAACAATATATGTTTCAAATTAAGAATTTAAAGGATTTTATAGAAGTTTGTCTAATTGCCAAGCCCCATTAAGTAGTTAAATACTAAATAAAATATGTGGCTGTGGTTTTATTACTAAGAAAATTCCCTTAAGAAAGTTCATTATATATATAAGATGTTTACGCACAAATTTATTATGAAACTTTTCAGTTTTTGCGGTAACATACACAACTGAAATTATACTAGGAATCATCTTTCATTTTAAATTCCATTTCATTATTAATTAATTTTCTCATGACAACATAATACCAAAGGAATTTTAACACCAAAAAAATAAAAAAACAGTAACCTTACCACTTCCAATTGTTTCAAATATGTCGATGATGAATTTCCAGCTTGTATCAGTGGTCGGCCATGATTAAATATCGAACATATAACCATTCCAAGTGAAAACATATCACTTAGTAAGCTACATGTTGAATGTGCTTGAATTTCTGGAGCTACAAATATAAAAAAGCACAATTTTTTTAATCCAATTAGTGAAATGAAAAAAATAAAACCAAAATCAAGAGAAAAATAAAAAAAAAATTCATCAAAAAATTGTTAATCTACTTACCAGTGAAATCCAAATTGGGTTGAGCCATTTTTGATATTCGCGAGCTCCACGGTTGACAAACAATTGAGTCAGCAACATCAGTCTCATTAAGTTTTTCTGAGAAAAAAAAAAAAAAAAAATAAATAAAAAAAAGATTTAAAAAACATAAAAACAAGTCTCATAATAATATTCAAGGTTAAAAATGGTATTTCAAGGAGTAATAAAGCAATGTAGGTATACGATATAAAAAACACACATACATACGAAAAAAGTAATTTATTAAAAATAACCGAACCCAATTTGACATAATAAGGGTTCTTAAACTCAAAAATGCTTTTTTTTTTTATTAAAATTGACAAGAGTTCAAGTTCTTATGATTTTGATTTTTTTATAACCGAAAAGTTATATATTCATTACCTTAAAAATATTTCAAATGGAAAATTTGTACCTACTCATTCCATCAATTTTTTTTTTGATATAAAATTTTCATTTCTTTAACTTTTTTTTTTTTTTGTTATTTCCTGCTTAGGAAAAGTCAAAGTCATAGAATTTTATTTGCATAAAGAAATTTACTTTTTTTTTCTTTTACTAAATTTTGTATATTTCTTTAAAATTCCTGGAAAAAAAATGAATTTTCTGGACAAAAGGTCCTTTTAGCTCGCTATGTGTATTATGCAAAACATATTCTTAGGGATAACATTTTAGGTTCAAGGATCCGTAAATTTTTTTTTCTACCAATAAAATGAAATCACTTCACCTGGAAATAATGTCGTCCTTTTTTTTTACTTTCCTTTTTTTTCATTTCCTTTTTTTATGAGAATATTATTGCCTATATGTTCATAGGAGTTTATTGAGGGCTTTTAAATAAAAATTTATTCAAATTCATAAACGAACAAATTTTTGTTAATAAAATGATTGATATCACAATAAAGTAGAAAAAAAATGTTGACATAGCAAAGTTGTTACATGTTACCCATGTCAAAGAGCATAGTAGTTTCCTCTTCGTTTTTCTATCCCACTCCCTATATCTCTTTTGAATGATGGAAAATTGTCAGAAATTAATTTTGTCTTTATGAACATGAAAAGCTTTTGATTTATCGAAAATGTCTGGAAGTAACTATGATACATAGCCAAAGAACTAAAAAACAAAAAAATCAGTACCCATCATAAGCCATCTTATTACCATGGCACTTTAGTCTCCATTGGGGAACATTTATCATATTTTTGTGACTGCAACCACAAGAGACTGATGCTGATGCTGCCATCTGTCAGTCTGGTTGCGAATAATAATGAATTATATGAATAAAAAATGTCACATTCACCCTTATCCCTATAGTATTTAAGGGAGTTCCTTTGTTGGTGTTGGAAAACAAAAGTTTGGAAAAAATTATACAAGAACCTACTAGGTTGGTGTTTATCTTTTTGTAGATGAATGTAAAAAAAAAGTTTTAATCAATATAAATGTCTCCAAATCAGTAAAATGGTTTAAAATATTTAGAGGGAAAGACAAATTTTCGTTGCCATTTAGATCTTTAAAGTGTGACTTTTAACTTTAAAACATTTTAAATGGTGACAGATTCCCAAGATAATTTGAAGTAAATGATTTTTTTTTTTGAATTTTGTTCTTTTGCGAATTTAATACAACTGTTTTAAAATAAAATTGTTCTTCCATACAAAGTTAATATGGAAAAAATAGCAGGTATCACTGTATCCATGACAAGATTTCACAAAAATTATATATCTTAGTACAAAAGGTGAATTTGATTTGCATATGGGTTAATTTAGTTTTGAAATAAATTTGTTTAACTTGCACAAAAATTGTAAAAAATTGTTCATTGACTTATTATTCACAAACCATAGGCAAACGTTGAGTTGCCGAGCAAATGGGAAAGCGATTTATTTTTCTCTTCTTCTTCTCCAAGGTAGACACCAAATGAAAGGTTTCTTTAAGCTCTATTCATAACTGCAAACTAAAAGTTTCTTGGAGGTCTGGTTCCTGAGATATTTCCTACCAAACATATTTTTTTCTTACATTCTGAAGCCTATGTATATCTTTTGACAAATAAAATCTCGAAATCGATTTTGAATAAAGAATATGAGTTCAACCTTCAAGGTCAGCTTCCCGTCGAGATCAGACTGGGAAGAGGGCATTGTGACGAGAGGCTTCGACACCTGCATTTTCACTGATGGCTCAAAAATGGACTGTGGGGTCGGTTCGGGTGTCTACTATGAATCCCTCAATATCTCAAAATCCTTTCGACTACCAAACTTTGCCAGTGTATTCCAAGCGGAATTGCTGGCAATTAAAGAAGCTTGCAAATTACTTAGAGTATATCCAAATCAAAACCAAAATATAGCTATACTAACAGATAGTCAGGCAGCTATAAAAGCAATTGCTTCGGTCACGACATCCTCCAAATTGGTTCAGCAGTGCAGAGAGGAACTCTCATTGCTGAGTGAAAGCCTCACAATCACTCTCATCTGGATCCCAGGTCACAGTGGTTTTGAAGGCAATGAAAAAGCGGATGAACTGGCCAGGCAAGGATCAGCCCTTCATGAGTCACTAGCGGAAATAGTTAGCATTCCCATAGGAGTCATGAAGGGCGATATCTTCTTAAAATACCTAACAAAAGCTAACAATAGGTGGCACAACTTGACTAGCTGCGTCATATCCAGAAAAATCTGGCCCACCTATAATAAATCCAAAACATATGACCTAATCTCTAGACCCAGAAAAGATATTAGCAGAATCGTTGCGGTGTGCACAGGACATTGGCCGATAGGGGAACATGCAGCAAAGTTGGGTATACCGCACAATACCTACTGTCGCAGCTGCTTGGACCAGCAAGAAAAAGAAACGGTCTACCATTTCCTATGTCAATGTCCCGCCCTTGCTAGGAATAGAGCACTCTCTCTGGGGAGCGAATTCTTTAATGTCATAGATAACATCTCAGAATCAAAGATCAAAGACTTGATCTCGTTCCTAAATGCAACAAAGTGGATTTAGGACTGCCTAACACTTGTTTTTCCCTTTTTTAAAACCAATTAAAAATGTATTTCAAATAAATCCAATTATCACTCACAGATTTCATAAGTTTTGGTATCAAAACGGCGCATCCGGCGCTATTTGGGTCAATCAAACATGGTTTGCCTTGACCGCCATCTCTACCTACCTACCATGAGTTCATAAGTCATATCACAACCAACAGGCCTAAGCATTCAGATAAAAAATGAAAAATTTGTTTTTTTTTCAGATTTTCGAAAAAAAATCAAGGGGGTACCCCTTGCTAAGAAAAATTGCATTTTAAAAAAAAAATTTCCAAGCTCTATTCATGACTGTAAACCAAACTTTTTTTTACCGACTTCCAAAAAGGAGGAGGTATAATTCAATTCGTCTGTATTTTTTTTTATGTTTGTTACCTCGTAACTTTTAACTGAGTGAACCAATTTTGATAATTCAGCAGTGTGGTAGAAAAACCAGAAAACCCAGTTTTGATCCATTGAAGTCGGTTTTGTTTTTTGATAGAAATGATTATTCAAATTTGTTAACATAACTTTTCGTTATTTTTTAAAAAAATTCAATAAAAAAGTTAAAAAAAAAAAATTGTCCTTCAAATAAAAAAAAAACTTTTTGAAGAAATTGAGTTCCAAAAAAGTAGATATGATGTTAAATTTCTTTTATAAAGATGCATTTTTAGAAAAAAATTTTAAGATTGTTAAAGCCAGTTTTAAAAAAGAAAAATAACTTTTTACAAATAATTTTTTGAAATAAAAGTTGGTCCGAAAAAAATAAATCCCAAAAACCCCTCTGGAGAGTCGCCAAAAAACGCTACATTTTAAGCTTGATGTTAATCGGTTTATCCGTTAAGGATGTAGCTCCTTATGCAGACAGACAGACAAACTGACTTGGACCAAACAATATCGAAAGAATATGGGCACCTATTCAAAGAATTCCGTTTCCCATTTCTTCAAGCTAAAATTATATTTCTGATTTTTAGCAAACAATATTTCTGATTCTCAGCAAACAATTTTTTGGATTGAACTCAACAAAAGCTTTTATCAAAAAAGAAACTCTTTAAATTCAAATTGCATCTATTCCAAAAAAAAAAATCATAACAATGTTAACATCAAAAAATTCTTATATAATTCCATAAATTTCATTGAGGGAAGTTAAAAGCAGCGTTGCCAACCCATTCAGTCAAAATTATGCCTCACTTGAAAAAAAAATTATGCCTTTTCAAGTAAATTATGCCTCAATTTAAATTTCTTAGTTTATGCTTAAAAATTATATACAAAAAGTACACAAGTAGGTACACAAAACGAAATGTTTATTTAATCAATTTATACATTAAGGGCCAATTTTTCAATATTCAGATAAACCTCAGATAGAGATTATTCCTAGGAATAAAATTTTTTATATTGAAATTTATTCTTCTGATAGTCTAACTGACGATTGAAAAGGCAACTTATTTGTCACGTAACCGAAACTTTTTTTCTTCGAAAGGAATATTTCAAGATGTTGCTTCATATAATTGGAAGAAATAAGCGGCCAATTTTTTTCACCAATGAAAAATATTAGCCTATTTGCAAGCGTTTTAGACCTTTTTGCAGCAACAAAATTAGATTCTTTTTTAATAAAAGTGATTAGTGTGCACAAAATTCTTCTAAAAATTAAACACTACTAAGAGTTAAATGGTAAAAACAAATTCTGTAGATAAAATTTCGAACAACCTTAACAACAAAAAATAAGCCTTAAAGCTATGATTACACGGTCAACGAAATCGGTCAACGCGTTGACTCTCTGACGTCAAGAAAAAATTCATATTCTCTCTGTCATCTCACCGTCAACGTTCACAGTGTCAATGCATTAAACGTTGACTATCACACGATTGACACTATTGCGTCAATGTTGTCCTAAATTACGTTGACGCACAGGTGTGTCAACGTGACGTTTACTTAGCAGTGTCAACGCTTTGACTCGCAAAACTTTGTTGATCACACTGTTTGACACAAAGCAAAAATTTAAATTTTCCAAAAATATAAAAAAAAAAGCGGAGAAAATGCGATTTGAAAAAAGCTCTCATAGAAAAATTAAACGGAAATATGTTTGACATTGTTGCATTGAAATGTAAATATTTCGAGATATACCTACGCAATGCACTTTTAAGATAAAAGTCTTAAATGAATTCTGATAAGATTGTTGAACGAATACAAATTTAAAATTACTAAACTTGTTTCGAAAAATAAGAAAAAAAAATAAAAAAGTTTCGACTTTTGATTTTTAAAAATCGAAAAAAAAATTAACATGGCCACCTTCAAACGCTTATAGCATAGGAACGCCGCACCCAATGTTAATGGTTATGGTCTTAAAATGTAGCTTAGAATATACAAATGGTTTTTGTTTTTTTGTCAAAAACAAATTTTTTGCATCCAACATGGATGCCATGGCCATACCAAAAAGTTTTTTTGTAAAAAAAAAAAACAAAAAGGTGAAATGAGAACCCCCTCCAAAACGGTATACCATTCAAATAATCGTCGTACAAAAAATTTTCCCAATCCAACTTTCATCATATTTCTATACAAAAAAAGAGTGTGTGTACACATGTACACTCGACTGAAGTTATACTTCTCATTCAGTATACATATCGCACATGTACTACAAAAGTGTCACAACTCAAAAAACAGATTTTTTTAGTTATTTACAAAAAAAAAAATTTGAAATTTTCCCGGACAAATCTATCTAGTTGCCATTGATATAATTTGAATAGTTTTTATTCCAGAAGGTAAAATGTCGTTTTAGATGTTTCATTTGAAATAAAAACTACTTTGACAAAAATGACACATTTTTAGTCCAAAGATCACGAAAATTGTCACAACTCTAAAAACGTGAATTTCCAAGGTTTAAGATAGTTAAAATGATGGTGGTTTTCTAAAATTGGTTAAAAGTGTGTTTCCTATTCTAAAAATTAAGTAAATAATAAATATACTCGTTCTATTCTCCTTAAATTGGTTTATCGTCTCTATTGAAAAATGAAGATTTTTGAGTTGTGACACTTTTGTAGTACATGTGCGATATATAAATGAATTTCATTTGATATTTTTAATTTCTATTATTAAATTAATTAATCCACACTTCGTTTTTTACATTTTTATCAAGTGAACAATAAATTAATTCTTTCATCCTCCTTGCGTCCATGTAGTTTTCAATTTAATCTGTGAACTTTACTCATGTTGTGCGGTTCAGAACGTACTATATATGGTTAACTCATTTGAGCTGAGCTGAAAGTGAGCTGAGCTGATGGTTGAGCTGAGCTGTTGGGTGAGCTAAGGTAAAGTGAGCTGAGCTGAGCTGTGATGGGTGAGAGGATACATTGATTTTTATTTGGAAAGTATAATGAAATATGAAGATATTTTAAACTTTTATAAAACACCATAGCTTAAGATGTTTGGTTCTAGTTATTAATGGAATTATTTTAACACGTAGATATTTTTATAAATAAGACATAATTTTTCGTGATCTTTTCTCTTGGTGTTTTTGATGGTAAATATATTTCTATTTTTTTAGTAAAATATTTCTTTTTTTATCATAAAAAAAAAATTCCGGTAGAATCCGGTTTTTCGACTTTTTTCAAAATTCCGAGAAAATCGGTTTTGAAAGTTGGGGTAAATTTTTTTTTTCGAAAAATTCCCGAATCTTTAAACGCTCCTGGAAGCTAAACCGCTTTAGAGCAATTTTTGGGAGTGATGCCAAATGATAGCTTGTGTCATGGGCCTACGCTTTGCACATTATCAGATTTTTAAAAAATCGCCTTCCATGTTAAACCACCACATCATGCCTTTTTTTTCAGAATCGCGCCCATTTTTTTTTACTTTTAAGTTCTCCCGGTTTGAGAACGCGTGGACCTACAGGAATGGGAGTTGTACCCAAATGTAGGTTAGAGTCCCCGCTATCTTTTGGCATCAAAAATTTTATTTTCATTTTCTTCAAAATTCCGCGATATAGGCGTTCGAACGCTTTGATCTAGAGACAGGGGAGTGGTGCCATATGAAAGCTTATATTCTCAGCTAGCCGATAGTGGTATAATCCGGTTTTTCGATTTTTTTCAAAATTCCGAGAAAATCGAGTTTGAAAGTTGGGGTAAAATTTTTTTTCGAAAAATCCCCGAATCTTTGAACGCTCCTGGAAGCTAAACCGCTTGAGAGCAATTTTTGGGAGTGATGCCCAATGATAGCTTGTGTCATGGGCCTACGCTTTGCACATTCTCAGATTTTTAAAAAATCATCTTCCATGTTAAACCGCCACATCATACCTATTTTTTCAGAATCGGGCTTAACTTTTTTTTACCTTTAAGTTCACCCGGTTTGAGAACGCGTGCACCTACAGGGATGGGAGTTGTACCCAAATGTAGGTTAGAGTCCTCGCTACCTTTTGGCATCAAAAAAATTTTTTTCATTTTTTTCAAAATTCCGAGATATAGGCGTTGGAAGTTGGGGCGCTCACTTTCAGCTCAGCTCACTTTCAGCTCAGCTCAAATGAGCTTAGCTATGGTACCTAGCTCAAATTTGAGCTGAGCTGTGAGCTGAGCTGAAATGTGAGCTTTTTGCAACCCTGGCAACTTGCCACATGGAAATTACCACATGCAACTTGCCACACGCAACTTGCCAAATGCAACTTGCCACACACAACTTGCCACATACAACTTGCCACATGCAACTTGCCACATACGACTTGCCACATGCAACTTGTAACATGAAACATGTAACTTGCAACGTGTTGTGTGTTTTATGTTTGCCGTACTACGGCGTACTGCATTTTTAAATACTAAAGTACTGCCTACTCTAAAGGTGAAACGACAGCCCTGCTACCCAGGGTGATCGCGTCATAATCCCTTTGACATTCTTGTCAAAAAGTAAATTTTCATACCCACCCTCCCATAAGAAGTATAACTTCAAAAACAATGTCATTCTAAAACGATGACATGGTATTAAATTCTGACGCGTCAACGCTGGGACAGGGTCATTGGTATGACACCCAGTCCTAAAATCCTGTCAACGCGTCCCAATGGCATTGATAGAGAGATTACACGGTCATCGAAAATAGTCAATGCGTTGACCCAAAAATGTGTGTCAACGCGAGTGTCATCGTACCCGTCAACGCAATGACAACAGTTTTCGTTGACGATCACACAACGTGACACTCTTGGGACAGATTGTGACGTCATTTTTACGTCAGAGAGTCAACGCGTTGACCGATTTCGTTGACCGTGTAATCATAGCTTAATGCCTTAGCTAATAAAATTATGCCTAAAAGGCATAATTATGCCTCAGTTGGCATCGCTGGTTATAAGTCATAATATTTAAAAAAAAAAAAAGTCAAAGGGATCTAAAAGTTGCTTGATTCTGTAATTTGTGACAAAGAAACATGCGAAAAAAATTTTATTTTTCACGTCTAGGGCCTATTTCACCAACTAACTAATTTGTAATTTGTAGTTTTCAAGCTTGTTCTCCTAAAAAGCTAATAACTTAGTAAGAAGGTATTTGTAAATCAATTACATATTTGTAAACTTTCTTAAACCAAATTGTATCCTATTGATTTTTGCTTTGTATTTTAAAGGACATAAATTTGCAGTAGTAACTATTTTGCGATTATTTTATGGGGTTTTAATTTTAATTTTATTTTTTATTATTTGATATAATGAGTATTTAAATAAAATGTATAACTAGTTCTTAATATTTATAGATTAATGAACATAAAGGTAGATGTCCAAACAATATTAAAATTGTCTTTGAAATTTGATTGTTAAATCCAAAATTTATTATATATTTTGTAAAATATTCCTTAAATAACCTTTGAAATTTAATCGATTTTATTTTTATATATAGTATAAAACTGAAATTATTATAGAAATTCATTTCGTTAATAAACATAACTTACCTATAAATTCGAGTCCAGCCAATTTCCATGTTCCTTTTTTCGTGACCAAAATGGACGACGGACACACATTCCGATGTACTACGTGACCGGTATAGTGTAGGTAAGCTAAACCTTCCGTTAACTAAATCAATATTAAAATAGAACAACAAAAAACAAATGTATATTACATTAGTCACAACCAAGTTCAATGTGTTATTTCTAATAAAAAAAAAAAATATTTTTGAGCTTTCTCATGTACCCACAAATTAATTTAATTTTTAATTTAAATCACGTATTTGATTTGTACAATATAATAATCCAATATCTAAATGTGTTTTGCATTTTGGTATCTTAAAATAAATTGAATGACAAATCATTAAATCAAAAAATATGTGTGTAGGTTCGTATATAAACTCAACATAGCGTGACAAAAGCAATAAGCAAAATTGTTATTTTTCAGATGAAAAGATGACTGAATGACTATCATATTGCATTGATATAGTTCATAAACACCTATTGCAAATCCATGAATTTTTTTTGGAAGTGATTTAAAACAGCATAAACCATTTTTTAATCAATCCAAACTAGAAATATTTTACAAATATTCTTCTTTAAAAAGAAACACGACAGATGGTCACTCTATTGCTTCAACTATATTGTAGTAGAGGAAAAAGTTCCTCAAGTTATGCTATAAGCGTATAAATATAAAAGTATTTAAGAGATTTAAAACAGAAAAGAGGATATAGAAGGATTTATTGAAATATTTTCTTTCATTTAATCGAATTTTGAGAGAATTTCTCAAAAATACATAGTTTATATGAAAACATCCTTTGACAGGATAATGCGGATATATACGGACACAGATTCACATGAGTGAAATATGAAAAACAAATTGTTTTTATTGGATTTTATGTTAGTCTTTCTTGTTTTTTTATATTTTTAAAAACTCTATTTATTAGTAAATAACTATTAAAGAGTTTCAAAACACTTTAAAAGCTCAAAGAATATAATAATGACCATTATCCTTCAATGGAAAGAAAGAAATAAAAATAATAGAAAATAATAGTTTTGTGATGCAGATTTGCATTTGATCAATTGAAATTAGTTCAAAGTTGAAGGACGATGCATTTTATGTGTTTTTGTTCAAAAGTTTGGAATTTCGAAAAGAATTTCGTGGAATGCCATGCTAGTATTTTATCATAGAGGTTGTTTTTATCAAAATTTTCAACTCATATATGAAGTAGGTAAAATAAAAATGATGTTGTGTTATAGAAAACGTAATATTAAAAAAATAAATTGCACGACTGGGGTCGCACGTACTTGCTCTTATGCTTAAAGTAACTATAATGTTAAAGCTTTTTATTCAAGAAATTTAAAATTCGATATTTTGAAGAAATTTCATAAGTAGTATAAAAAAATTAAATCTGTTTTTATAATTAATAAAACTCCGTTTTAAAATATCTTAAAAAAAAAAACAAATATGCCATTTTATTTCTCGTATAAAAAGGTATTTTTAGAAAAAAAAATTTGAAAATTGTAGGAGCCGTTTTTTAAAAAAATAATTTTTTATATATAAAATTTTTTTAACATTTTTCAAAAAAAAAGTTGGTATGCCATTTTGAAGAAATAATTAATTTACACATAAAAACTAAATTTCAAAATTTTTCATTGATCCGTTTTCAAAAAATTGATTTTTCAAAAAAAAATTTTGAAATATTTTTTAAAAAACCAAAAATGCGTTTTTTGAAAATTTTCTAAAATTTTAATATTATCTTTACTTACACACTTTTGTATAAAAATTTTCATTTAAATCGGGTTAATTTTGTACGAGATATTCAGAAACGAAAAAAACCGTTCTATGACAGGTACCGTTAATAACGGTACAAAAAATATTTTTTTTATTTCAAAAGTTGGCCTTTATGTGTAGTATTATACACAAAAATTTTAATCAAAATCGTTAGAGCCGTTTTTGAAAAAAATTAACTTTTCTATTTCCGTTATATGGCAGGTACCGTTAGTTTTGGTCATAAAAAAAAATTTTCAATTTTCCCTCTAGGGAATCACCAAAAACTGCTAACTACCAAGTTTGAAGAAAATCACTTCACTCGTTTAGGCTGCAGCTCCAGATAGAGACAGACGGACAGACAGACAGACAGACAGACAGACAGACAGACAGACAGACAGACAGACAGACAGACAGACAGACAGACAGACAGACAGACAGACAGACAGACAGACAGACAGACAGACAGAATTGCCGGACCCACTTTTTTGGCATTCTCCATCATCGTAATGTCATGTAAAATTGTTATCTCGAGTTCGATTTTTACGAATCCTAAACTTGCCCTATAGTACCTATATCGCAAGTAAAAATAATAGTTTGGAGTTATGCCGTTTTTCGAAAACATAGAACTATTTTCGACATTGTTTTTTTCTGACTCTATGGAAAAAGTGCTGTTTTGCACGTTATTAAATGACAAAACTAAAAATATAAAAATATTCTGATTACACAGAAAAATTACTCTTTTTACTTGCGATATAGGTACTATAGGGCAAGTTTAGGATTCGTAAAAAAAATCGAACTCGAGATAACAATTTTACATGACATTACGATGATGGAGAATGCCAAAAAAGTGGGTCCGGCAATTCTGTCTGTCTGTCTGTCTGTCTGTCTGTCTGTCTGTCTGTCTGTCTGTCTCTATCTGGAGCTGCAGCCTAAACGAGTGAAGTGATTTTCTTCAAACTTGGTGGTTAGCAGTTTTTGGTGATTCCCTAGAGGGGAAATTGAAATTTTTTTTGTATGACCAAAACTAACGGTACCTGCCATATAACGGAAATAGAAAAGTTAATTTTTTTCAAAAACGGCTCTAACGATTTTGATTAAAATTTTTGTGTGTAGTACTACACATAATAGCCAACTTTTTAAATAAAAAAAATATTTTTTGTACCGTTATTAACGGTACCTGTCATAGAACGGTTTTTTTCGTTTCTGAATATCTCGTACAACATTAACCCGATTTAAATGAAAATTTTTATACAAAAGTGTGTACGTAAAGATAATATTAAAATTTTAGAAAATTTTCAAAAAACGCATTTTTGGTTTTTTTAAAAATATTTCAAATTTTTTTTTTGAAAAATGAATTTTTTGAAAACGAATCAATGAAAAATTTTGAAATTTAGTTTTTATGTGTAAATTAATTATTTCTTCAAAATGGCATACCAACTTTTTTTTTGAAAAATGTTAAACAATTTTTATATATAAAAAATTATTTTTTTAAAAAACGGCTCCTACAATTTTCGAAAATTTTTTTCTAAAAATACTTTTTTATACAAGAAATAAAATGGCATATTTTTAATTTTTTTTAAGATAATTTAAAACGGAGTTTAATTAATTATAAAAACAGATTTAATTTTTTTATACTACTTATGAAATTTCTTCAAAATATCAAATTTTAAATTTCTTGAATGAAAAGCTTTAACATTATAGTTACTTTAAGCATAAGAGCAAGTACGTGCGACCCCAGTCGTGCAATTTATTTTAATCAGTTCTGTGCTCTAAATTCAAAAATGACAAATTTCGACTTATGCCACTTTGCAAAAAATAAAAGATCCTGAATAATATTCGTGACCGCTGGAAAAATGGGTAGAAGGATACATAAAGGACAAAAAATTGCGACGAAGATGGGTTAAAAATAATGAACAATAAATAAATAATAGACAAAAAATATCTTCTTGTTCATTTAAATCAGTTTTTTGTTTTATTTCAACAAACGTTTTTGAGCATGATATGCATAAAAATAATTTATATGAACGATTTTCCTTAATTTATTTTATTTTTTTTATTAAAACTAGTTTTTAACATTAGTCTTCACAATTATTTAATATTTTTTTAATTATTTTAATCTTTTTTTGAAAAATCGTAATTTTGTTTATTGCCAAATTCGCTGACAGAGGGTTAACAATGGTCGTATTGGAATCAAAATTAAAAAGGATTTAAAATCTCGAATTTTCTAGTTTTTACTTGCGATATAGGTACTACATATATATATATATCAAGTTATGCATGCGTACAAAAAAAAAGTTGAGATAACATTTTTCATTGACATTACGATGGTAGACGATGCCAAAAAAGTGGGTCCCGGAAGTCCGTCTGTCTGTCAGTCAGTCTGTCTGTCTGTATAAGGAGCTACAGCCTAAACGGATGGACCAATTAATGTTCAACTTGGTATGTAGCGTTATTTGGCGACTCTCCAGCGGACCAAAAATAACGGTACTTGTCATATACCGATTTTAGTTAAATTGATATATCTCGAAAACGGCTCTAACGATTTTGTTTAAAAAATTCAAATGTTAGTTTTAAGCTTAGGTCTATCTTCCAATGAAAATTTTTTTTTTGAAAATCATTATTAACGGTACCTGCCATAGAACCGTTTTTTTTCAAATCCGATTATCTCCGAAACTGCTTATTCGATTTCAACGAAACTTTTTGTGAAGAAGCATTTATATAATTTAAATATAAGCCAAAAATAAAATTTTGAAAAATCAAATTTTCGAAAACGGGACATTGAATGTTTTTGAAATTTTGTGTGTGGATGTTGATTAGTGATTTCTACAGAATGGCATACCAATTTTATTTTAAAACTTTTTTTCCAAAATTTTTTTTTATAAAAAATTTGTTTTTTTTTAAAAACGGCTCTAACGATTTTGAAAATTTTTTTTCTAAAAATGCATCTTAATATGTGCCCTTAATTATAAAAGTGGACTAAGTCACTCCTAAAAATGGCATCAAATCTAGCATAAAAATAGTTATAATTTAAAAGGTAAAGTTTATTTGAAAGCGAAATTGCAGTAAATAAACTTCTTTATTGCTCCTCTAGTGATTTCATAAAAAAAATAAAATTAAATCGGTATAAGAAAATTATTATGTAAGTTTTTCTTTAAATAAAGCAAAAAGTGACTTAGTCCACTTTCATAATCAAGGGCACATATATTAATCAAAACTGCATATTCCAAATTTATATATAAAAAGTCTTAAAAATTTAAGCAACTTTAACTCTAAGAGCAAGTTCGTGCGACCCAGTCGTGCATTTTATTTTTTTTAAGCATCGTATGAGTCTCAATCCTATTGAATATCGAACAGTTTTTTTTTACAAGTGTGCAGTTTTATTTTATACCTAGGTCTTTGAATAACTTGTTCTTTCAGCTTAAATTTGCCTTTTTTTTTAAGTTCGATACAATAACTTCTTGCTAAAATATCAAACATTGAATAAAAAAAAACTTATTCTCTTTGACCATCAATAACTCAGAAACCGCTAATAGTACAAGAAAATTAAGGACATTTTTTAAATCTTGAATACATTTTGCACAAAAAAAGGTAAGGTTTATTGAAATAGAAAAACCATTGGTGTCATTATGGAAGAGGATAATTTGTCCAGAATTGTATACAATTGACACTTCACACATTTGGTAAGACAATCGAGAATCGATTAAGAAACTCACTCATTTGATTTAAGCCATAAAAGTTACGGTGGATATAGAATACCGAAAATTGTATCGTTTGCAGTTGTGAAAATCCTGAATACTTGCTTAGAGTAATCTTTTAAGCCACATCAAATTAACTATTTTCAAAATGTATATCTGCCTTATTTTTTACGTATATGAATTAATCTACTCCTTCATATCTTAATAAGTTAATATGTATTTTATTTAAATACAAATTAATGAAAAAACCCAATATTTATTATTACAAAAAAATTAATACCCAAGTATACTTAAAAAAAAAACGTATAAAAAACTCATTCCATCATAAAATCTTTTCATCTTTACAAATAAAAGTAATTATCAATTAAATTTAAATCATAAAATCTTTTTTTTTTACAAAATTCCGAGACAGGCCTACAAGTAGCTTTTAAAAAAATATTAAAAAAAAAATAAAAATTCCAGGATAAAAAATGAATTATTAATAAATCATCCACGTATACACAATACATATATTTCAGTCATAATATCCATCCTACCATAAAACTCAAAGTCCTTATTTATCTTCAATGATAAATATAAAAAACATTACTTACTTATAATTGCAATTAAGATCATACATCCATAAGTTAATTTTTTAAAGCAAAATAGGTATCTCTCTCATCATTGAGAGACAAGAAGAGAAGAAGAGAACTTAAATTTAAATTTACAAAAACAAAAGCAAAAAAAATAAAAAAATCCAATTAAAAATTAAATTATGTCCTCAATGCCAAAACTTTTGCAAAAACCATCATCACTTTATACAGAAAGGTAGGAAGGTTATTCAAAAAACACCTACCTACTCTTTCACACACATACAAAATAAATATAATGCCTCTCTTGTGGGTTAATTCCCTCGAAATAGCTCCTACAGAAGATAGACTTACTCTCGTTTAATCACACACACACACACACACACACTCACTCACCTGTAATATTCCATATTTTAATTCAATATCCAAGAAATTATATTCCCGGGCATGAGCTGGCCTCTGGACTACTGGCACTGTAGGCTGTGATGCTCCCGTACTTGGGGGTCCAGTTACCGGGCCATAAGTTCCAGCTTCCTAGATCATATACAACAACAAAAAGAAATAAATATAATATTTGCATGAATGAGAAAAAGGCTAAAAGGATAATAGTAAAAAGAAAACGAATATTTCCTCGAACTGGGGAACGAATTAAAATTCACTGCCTGTTCGCTCGTAAATCCATTTCATTCACATTTTGTGAACAAGTGCAACTGCGATTCAGGAGACATTTTCTCATGCAACTTTTGTCAACTACCTGCAAGATGATGTTGCAGAGTGATACGTTTCAGTAAAAGCAAAAAAAAAAATTCTAAGCTTTATTCAAATTCAGAGGTTGAACATATCAGTGGCAACTTCCTATCAAAAAAGTTACAAAAAAAAAGAAATAAAGTACAAGTATGTGTACCGTTAACATCACAAGGATATGCATTATACGCGTTCGATAGCAAGCTGTAAGTTTCCGTAACGAAGTATACATACTTTCTCATCATATATACGGTAGTGCTCTCGCCTCGAGGGTAATTTAATATTCCAAACGAGAGCTCATCCTCCTTACGGGTGCAAGGATATAATATTGTGTGTATTTTTTTTTTTCCGAAGTGTTCATCAGATCAGAGACGTACTCGCTGGCAGGATAAATATTTTGCAAGGTCAAATACTTTGCATATAATACATATATACGAATACAGGTGGAATAATCACTAAGAAACGGTTTACAATTTTAGATTAAAAAAAATAAAAAAAAAAAAATAAAGAAGATAACTTTTGAAATGAGCTTAGCGCCTAGTGCCATTGCGTTATATTTAGATAAAAGGGTATTTTACATTTTGAATATAAATTTATTTAATACTTTTGCAGGCTTTAAGTGTTTTAAAACAGATGTTTTGTGTATAACCATGTCATAAGGGAACAAAACGAGTTAGCAATTAAATTAGTGTGTAGTTGTGTAGAAAATCAACAGTAAGGTACCTATGGCACTACCTTGTGGAATACAAAAATGAAAAATTATTTTAAGCTTCTGACTCACTTCAATTTAAATTGGTTATGCTATCCGTTATTCTTAGAGAAAGAAAAAACTATTTCAAGACACAACCAAAAATAAGGTCCTTGTATATTTAAAGATAAAAACAGTAAACTTAAATCGAGTATAACACATAGATCAGAGCAAATCCAAAGATAAGTGTGAAAAAATGGGACAGTTTGAATAATGTTCGCAGATTCAATAAGGTACTACTAGAAAAAGAGATTTGGGAAAAATCAAATCGATCAATTGTGCTCAATGTGCAACTTAAATGAACGCGAAGATGTAAAACACTTTTTAGGACGATGCCCGATTTTAAAAGAACTTCGAAGAGCTTTTTATAGCAAGAACGAGTTAATTGACTTCGAGATCTTTAACATTCTAAACGGTGAAAACTGGAAAATACTTTTTGAATTCTTTAAAGAAGCATTAGTCCGGTCAAATTAGACTAAAATAAGGGGGTGAGGTTACATAAATTTCCAGCAAGCTGAAAATTGGTAGGATTGTTGGCAACACCATCATAAATTAAATCTTAAAAGTCCTCATCGATCCGAGACCTGACTTGTTGTCGATCCGAGACCTGACTTGTTGTCAAAGGTCACAAAAACTGGTTTTTCACGATATTCAGCAAAACGGTAAGTCTTATCAAAAAATTTTCGATGCAAGAATTGTAGACCAGATTATTGTATATAAAAAGTGTCATGACACTTTTTTTCCTAAGACTCACCGTTTCTTAGGTATATCGATTCAAAAAGTTGAAGTTGAGTTGTAATCGTCATAATCAGGCCTATTCTGAAAAAATAACTCCCAACTGAAAAGTTACTGAAATTTCATTATTTTTTTAGCTTGAATTTTTTTCTTCAATGGTTAAGAATATGGGGAAAGCAAAAAAAGAAATGGAAATTTTCACCATTTTTAATTCTCCCGAAACCATTTCCCTGGGAATTTTTGTTTAGAATAGGTCTGAATATATACAGGTTGTACGATAGAGAATGGACAACCCTAAAACGGCTGATAGATACACTTATGACTGTTCTAAAAACAGATAGAAAAATGTTCTATCGCAACCACTTTATAAAATATTGGCTTTTTTTCGTTCAGTGTATTTAAAATTTTATCATCTTATGTTTTCGTTCACTATAACTACGAATGAATGAATTTTATTTATTTCTTTTTTTTTTTATAATTTTCTACAATAATTTAATGAGTACATAAACACTTTAAAAATGGCATGAAATCTGTTTTTTGATGCAAAATGTGAAAAAAGTATTTTATGAAAAATTTTAAACACCTGTGGTATAAAATAAATCTATAGAAACCTAAGTGGCCAACATTCTTAAAAATATTCCCCTTAGGAACTGGCTAAAAAATTTCTTTATTTTAGCAGAAGAACTGGATAAGTTTATTTTAAGGACACACATTCAAAATTATCAAAATTGTGGTTTTAGGAAAAATGTTTTTTATTTTTTTAGTCTTCTCAAAAAATGTTTTTTATTTTTTTTGTTGGTCTTCTCAAAAGCTTCTTTTACTTAAAATTAATAAGAAAATTAAATAATAGACTGAAAATAGTACTAAGAAATTGGAACAAAAATAAATGATTTAAAGAATGAATTTCTGACAGTCTAAAAATTGCAGTTGTTCCCTACAATTTTTTTCTATTTTAAGTCAATTTTTTTTAATCTCAAAAAAAAAAATGTCTCTACACCGAAAAAAAAATTTAATAACAACAGCTATAAAATTAACATTTTTTAGTGACAAAAGTCGTCCAACAATTAAAATATCAATTTTGATATTTTATCATATCATTTTGATATTTTTAAATTTTTGGTGGATAGTGAAAATTTCGCTTTGACAATTAAAATATCATTTTGACATTTTTTTTAAGTTTAAGTGGATAGTGAAAATTTCACTTTGACTATTAAAACGTCAATGTTGACTAGATTTTACCTTTTGGTTTATTATTTCTTTCTTTTCCTTTTTCATTATTTTAATTATTTTAAGTATTTTTTTTTCTTTTTTCAAAACATTACTGAAAGTGAATATTCTTTACAAAATAGATTTTATTTTTTCTATTATAGGTGATATAATTCTCTTTTTATTTTCTCCCAAACTATGTGAAGTAAAATCTTATTGCCGATAAAATTTTCTCAGTAAATCATACATTTTACTTCGAAAAAACACAAAGCACCTTTCAATTAGTACACATTAATAATTTTTTATTTAATATTTTTCAATAATTTGGAATGAGAAATTGATATGAAAAAATGATAATAAAATATTCAAAAAAATTTCCAAAATGTGACATTTAAATATCATCCTGATAATAAAAATATTGTTTTAACATTTTAAATACCATAAAACACATTTTATAGAGCATTTTTGACTGATATTTAAAAAAATGTTAATTTGATATTTAAAAAATGTTAAATTGATATTGTTTTTTTTTTCGGTGTAGGCAAAATTAAGAATCTTCTGTAAGATTAAATAAAATATTTTTTTTTTAACTTATTGGCTTTTTTTTTGTTTGAAAATGATACTTAATTTGCAAACAAAAGAGTTGACATGCAAAACTCTGACTTTTGAAAATTTCGATATGATTTTTTTCCAAAATACTTCTTTTTTGCATTTTTGCCATTTTAACAGCGATTTGAGATATTACTTCAACTACAAAATCTTATTTATTTCCCAATAGAACTATAGCTATAGTTTTTATGAAGATCAGTTGAAAAAATTAAAAACCAAATAATTAGTTTTTGATATTTTTCGAAGTGTAAAAAAATGATGAAAATAAAAAACTTACGTAGAATACATTTATTCAGTTTGCTCAAAAGCTATGAAAGTGATGTTTATTAAAATTGACGTTTTAGAAAAATGTTATTTTGAAATAAAAGACATATTGGGTAATGTGCTTGAAAAGTAGTAAATGCTTTTACTAGTAAAATTATAAAGTATGAAAATTTTGTGTATCCACATTTCGTGCATATCAAAAATAGTTTATACTTTTCACTTTTCTAATACATGTAGGTATTTACTATTTATTTTGCATACCAATCACAATATCCCCCATTTTATTGATGTTGGTAATGTTGGACGACTTTTGTCACAACAAATATGAATTCAATAGTGGTTTTATCAATTTTTCTTTCGGTGTATAGTACCAATACATTACTTTAACACATCCAGGCACAAATAATTGATACCTAAGGCTCTATCGATCTAAAATTCACTCCTGATTTCAATGCTTTTATTCAAACTTTCAACTCTACCACGTGTACGTACCTACGTAAAAAGATAAAAATAAAGAAGTATATCTCCAGAGGTAAAAACAAATCATCGAAATAAGAGTTGCACACACTCTTTCTGAAAATTGATTCTTCCTATAACTCTTTCCCTTTTGCCTTAACATTTTATGTAAAGGTTAAGATAAGCACAAAATAAACTAATGGTTAAACAGGGTGTTTCTGAAATATAGAAAGGTTTTGAAAATTTATTGATCGGTGGGATTTAGAAATGTGCACAATGGGTTACCTACATATCGTTTTAAGTTGACACCATTATTTGAAGCTTAGATATTTAAAAAATTAAAATTCAAATAAGAAAGCGAATGAAACGATGAAAGCATGTATCTAACTTTCGCCCCACCCTGTACAAAATATTTTCATATAGACAAACTCACCTGATATGCTAGGATATTTGCAAGGCTAGCGAGTATTGGTTCTGTTGCAAATGCCAATGTATCAGAGCATTCTTCCACTGTATGAAGCAATTGTAAAATCTAAATTGAAACTATTAAAATGTGGTCTTTTGTTGTTTTTCAAAAATTAAATTAAAAAATAAAAATATTACAAAAAAACAAAAATATAAATAAATTATAAATTTTAAAAGACAACTTACCTTCGGATGACGAAACCGTTCAAGTTGTTTAACTGAAGTACGCAGGATTTCAGTGATTGTCTCTTTTCTCTTTGGTTTATGTAGTTTTTCTGCAATTTTCTTTTCAAATATAAAAACTGAACATTCCTGAAATAAAAAAATAAAAAATATTATTGAAAATATGAATTTATAATTGGGTTTCATATTATGAATAATAGATAGCTATCTATTATAATTCAAATTAGATTGAACTAATTAAGTTAATTACAATGTTTTACCTACTCGCAACGGATGAGATAGATATTTATCATTTTTTTCATTTTAATAGAGGCTGAAAATTGACCATCAGCAAAAAAATGCTTATATCGATCTAACTATTTTTTTATGTAAAAATATTCATCAATTTAATCTATTTTGGTGACTAAATTAAAACAATTATTATGCAATATTTCCAGATATGTAGCTACTGATTGGCCATGCTATTAATTATTTGCATTTATTGCAATTAAATATAAACGACAGCAGGAGTCGCAATTTATTTTAATTTTTTACTTATTTTATTTATTTATTATTTAAATTGTCTAAATAAAATTGTTGTTTAAATTAAACCACATTATTTATTGTGGGTTGGTTTTTAAATTAATAATTTTTTCCTCTCTCCCAAAAAATTTCAAAAAAATACAAAAACAAACAAATATTAAAAAAATTGCATTATTTGCATAATCATTTCGTTATTTTTGTGTTATTTTACACAGTGGAAATGTTTAAGCAAATTAACAAAAGGAAAGGGTTAAATTTTTCTCCCTTTGATTCTTAATGTAGGAGTAAATTCTTTAGTAGGAGTTTGGAGGATATTTATACAGGATTTAGATGGACGTAAATGTGTGTATATTTGTTTTTTTTTTTTTACTCTTTATATAATGCTAACGAACAATGTTGAAAAGAGGACCTTTTGTTGTTATTGTCATCATGATGACATGGTCTTTGTTGTATATTTATGCCCTAATTGCTACAAAAAGGCGTTGTGGTTATTTAAATAACCTTGTTAAATGTTTGTTTTTTTTTTTTTTTTTTTTTTTGTTATTAATTCAAGGACTATTGGGAAAACAAAAAAATGTATACCTTTTGTTTAACCATACATACTTCTTATGTTTTATATTTATTGTCATTGAATAAGTTTGAAAATAAAAAAAAGAATCAATTAAATTGTTTTAATATGATTAATTTATGGTAAGCAAATAATTCAATTATAATTCTGCCAAGCGATTTTAACTCTTAAGTTGAATTATGACTAACAATGAATTTTTTCAAATTCAAATATTATAGAACATTCCTGCGTTAAAAAAAATAAACTATGTTTAGGATTTTTTAATTTTTGAGTTATTTTGAGAAATTATTCTATTTTCTTTAAGAAAAAATAAATAATAAAAAGAAAAGATTCTCAAAATATTGCAAAAAAAAGTCTAAATATGTTCTATTTTTTTTCAATCGCTAATTTTTTTTTTAATCGAATGTTTCGAAATTTGAAAAACCGATTGTTTTGATATTAGATTTATCCATATCCAAAAGAATACTGAAAATAATTTGTTAAGGCATGCTGCTTTGAATACAATAATAAAATAATTTTAACTATATGCCTGTAAGACCTAAGCTCTTTTAAATGTTAACTGCACGGCCCTAGTTAGAAGGAATAGAAAGATAAGAAAGAATTTTTGGTTTGCACCATAAAAACTTATTTCAATTAACACCTGATTCGTATTTTTCATAGATTTGAAGCAGGTTAAAAAAAAAAAAAAACAAATACCTAAGACCCAAAAAATTAACTTTATACTAATATTTAATTTTCCTAGAAAGTTCAACTACCTAAAATTTCAAGTTAGTGGCGTATTATAGAAAATTCATGGGGTTCTGTTTTTAAGCAATAATTGCTTCTTCTTAAATAAATTAGTTAGACTGGAAGAAAAATTGTTTTTTAAATTTTATATGAAATCTTTTTTTAAGCATCAAAGTAAACGTACCTGCCATGTATAGAAAATAGAAAAGTTTATTTTTTCAAAAATGATGATTTTTCAGAAACGATGTATCTACCTAATAAATTTGAAAAATATTTTTTTTTTTGGGAATCAAGTTAATGATTTTTTTTTTAATTTTTATGTTTATTAATATCGTTTTAAAAATTGTAAACCACATTTTGTTTTGAGTCAAATTTTCTCAAGTGAGTCACCTAAAATCGTATTCTCGAATTTGATACTTTTTTTTGCATATAAGAAGATTTAGATGTTAAAAATAATATTCCGAAGTATTTTTGAAAAATTTTATTTTGTTAACAGTTATAAACAAATTAAATTTGTACGTCTTTTTGTTAAAATAACTGTATCTCAGTACCTAATGAAAACATAGAAATTATTGAAATTTGGTACACATAAAAAACAACAAATTATTTATAAATAATTGATTTTGTTATAAACAATTGCATTTTTTACTGACTTCTGGAGTAGGAGAAGGAGAAGGGGGTACATTTGACACTTAGTTTTTAAAGGTCTGTATTTTCGAAAACTGTTAATGTTTTCCAATGTTTTCTTTTGTATTTGATTTATTGACTATTCAAGATTATACTAACAGTAAAATTTTTTGTTTTACAACATTACAACATTTAAAAAAATAATGTTTTCTAAAAAAAGTCATTTTTTCAAAAGTGCCCCATGACCGGGGCACATTTGACTTTATAAGGGGTACAATTGACAAATGGTGGATTAAACCCCACATCGTGTGCATTTTATTTTTAAAACTATCAGCGGATCTTGCTCGTTTATTGTTTAGTTAGAAAAAAAATAAATTTTTGGTTTTAAACAATCTACTAAACAATATAATGAAAAAAATAAATCAGAAAATTTATTTTGTAAAAAGAAGAAGAAAAAACAAAAAACCATAAAATGTTTCAAAAAATCTCTCCATTTAAATCTTAATCAAAATGAATTGATGTTGATTTATTTTTAAATAATTTATTAAATATATAAATCCCCAAAATCAACGTAAAACTGTGCCCACATTGGAAAAGTCAAAGGTACCCCGAAGGAGCCTCATAACTGTTTTTCTTTTTTTTCAATAACTAATACTATTTTTTTACAAAACTGGATTTAATTTACTTAACTTTAAGCATAGTGCTATCAAAATATTGATTCACCATTAAAAAACTTTTTTATTAGGCTCAGAAATCGCTTACATACCGGTGGTTAAAAATTAGATCAGAAATACAGAAAACACGAAAACACGTGGCACTCCACGAAAAGTTAATGAAAGACTACGAAATTTCCCAAAAATTTTTTAAATCAAACTTAGCTTCTTTCTTCATCCAAACTATTATTAATTAAGGGCACGATCATACCGAAAAACGCAAAGTCAAATGTGCCCCGGCGTCAAATGTAGCCCCGCTTACCCTACCTATGCAGGAAAACCATTTTTCTTATATTCGATTCGAAATTGTATAAGATTTCATTATCTGAAAGAATATTTTAGTGCAAATCATAAGAAAAAAAAGTTATGGGCGTTCAAAAGTTGCACAATATCATTTTTTTTTACAATGGTACGATTAAATTGTGTGAAACTAAAAATATACCCAGGCGAAAACCTATTACGTTTTGTAGAACTTGTTACACCAATTACAAAAGGGTATTTAAAAATTCCGTAGCTCCTCAAAAATTAGAACTTATGAAATCTTTTTCGAAATCTATTTTCGAAATCTTTTTTTCTACAAAAAAAAACAAATGTTGTGAAAATAATTTAAAACTGTATTTGAGTAATTATAACAACAAATTCGATAATTTTTTTTACATTTTTTCGGAAATCCGCTACTCGTACCGTAAATCTTTTTATAAAAAGCTCTAACATAAGGACTTTAACATAAGAGTTACTTTTTTCATAAGTGCAAGAATGTGCGACACAGTTTTTATTTTTATTTTTGTTATTGTTATTTTTGTTTTTTTTTTTTTTTTTTTTAAATAAGAGTAATTTCAATTTTTTTAAATTACATTTGTACTTGTTATATAGGTACACTGACCAACAATTTTCAACTTTTTAAAATTTTCCAGAAAGATTTATATCAAATTTTATAGATTTGGGTTCAGTTAGCTCAAAAATAATATTGGTTTCTTTCTAGCAGTTTTTGAAATATTTAATTTTTCATATTTGGGGAAATATTCATACTAATTTTTTTCTTATTTTAAGAGTTTATTAAAAATGTATAAAAAATTTATATTAAACCGAATGTATTTGGGGTCAATAAACCTAAAAAACACACTTTCTTTTTTTTCTAGGAGCTCTATTTTTTTTAAATATTTTAGTTTTCCACATTTTGGGGGTTATTTCGTATTTATTTTAAAGTAATGCTTATTTTAACTGCTTTCGTACAAAAAAAAAGTTGAGATAACATTTTTCCATGACATTACGATGATAGCGTATGCCAAAAAAGTGGGTCCCGGAAGTCCGTCTGTCTGTCTGTCTGTCTGTCTGTCTGTCTGTCTGTCTGTCTGTCTGTCTGTCTGTCTGTCTGTCTGTATACGAAGCTACAACCTAAGCAAGCGACCGATTAACATAAAACATGGTACAGAGGGGTTTTTGAAATAATTTTTTTGGACCAAAAATAACGGTACCTCTCATATATCGATTTTAGTAAAGTTGAATTTGCTCGGAAATGGCTCCAACGATGTTGTTAAAAAAATTCAAATGTAAGTTTTAAGACATTGTCTATCTTTAAATGAAAAAAATTTTTTTGAAAATCATTATTAACGTTAGGTAGGTACCTGCCATAGAACCGTTTTTTTTTTTTTTAAATTCGATTTGCTCCGAAGCTACTCATTCGATTTCAACAAAACTTTTTGTAAGAAAGCATTTGTATAATTTTAATATAAGCCAAAAATAAAATTTTGAAAAAAATAATTTTTGGATTTTTTAAAAAATTTTGAAATTTTTTTTTGAAAAATCAAATTTTCTAAAACGGAATATTGAATTTTGGTTTATATGTTGATTGGTGATTCCTACAAAGTGGCATGCCAATTTTATTTTAAATTTTTTTTCCAAAAAAACATTTATGAAAAATTAGTTTTTTAAAACACGATTGTACTGATTCAGTTCTAATTGTGCATTATTTTTATTATTTTTTGTCTAATCATGTGTATCTTCATATGTTATTGATTTTTTTTGTTGAACAAATTACACGTATAAACCTTTTAATATTTCTCCTTAACTTTTATTCTTCTATTAAAATAAAAACGTGCAGACGTATGTATGTAGCTTTATGTTAAAGCAAAAGTCTCACAAAAGGATAATTCCTATAGTATTTCTGAAAGCAGATTATTTTTTTTTATCTTCAATATTTAATTCAACACTCTTCTATAATAGAAAATAATTCCAAATTTTTTTTTTTTAGTTCTATATAGTCCTCATCGTATTCTGCATTTCCAGGTGTAATATTCTCTGAAAATTGTTCTACGTGACTTGGGTTTTAAAATGTCATTCTATTTTCCTTTAGGAATCGGATGTTTTTTGTGAAATAGAAGACAAGAAGTAGCTTTGATGAAATTGTTTTATAAATGGTTTTTGATGTAATGATATTCAATCTGCTCTTAAATTTAACTCTTTTTGATATTTAAATCCATTTTGGATTACATTTCTCAGATGTGGATTTAAACAAAAAAAAAATGCTAAACATGAAGAATATTTTGAATTTTTATGTTCACAACTTCTCTTTACAAAAAATGTGATTTTTTCTAAAATTACACTAAGGATTTTGATAGGTCACACAATTTCAATTTTTTTTTTTTTAAATTCAGCTTTAATTTCGCCATTTTGAATTTTTGTTTTTTTTTCAACAGATGTTTTGTGAGGCTTAATGCTTGTGTAATGGTGTTTAACAGTCAATAAGATGTAGGTACATAGGTATTACGTCTAGCTGAAAATATGTATTTAAAATTCCGAAGAACCTCCTGGTGGAATACGATTCCAAGAAAAAATCCTGCGAAATGTATTATAATCTCATTTGTTATCAACTTTTTATATCCTGTGACATTTTTAAAATAAAAAAAAAAAAAGATGTCGACAATTTTTACCCGATGCTTCATTCCAACACATACCCACCATTAAATAATTTTTTTTTGGCAAACTGTTGAGAAGATGATATATACAAATGAATCTGTTTCATTGAATTACAAGAAGGATTTTCGTGTCCTTTTAGCCGAATTGATTTGTTCAAAAAAGGACACGCAGCAAAAAACGACCGACACCAGAGTCTGGGAAGGTGGTGGCGGAGAATGAAGGCGGACACGTGAAATGGTGGAAAATGTTACAGGTGATGTTGTTTACATTATTTTTGTGCTTACTTTTTCGTTTTTCCATCAGCCCAATTTTTTTGTTTGTGATTTTCTCTTAGATTCTATGCTTCGTTAAATCTAAATGGCGCCCAAGGGTTGATGGTTGTCGTCTGAAGAAAAAAAAAAACAGCATTTGCTGCGACGACATTCCGTCAAGGATTGATGATGGTAATGGTGTTGGTGGTAGGATGTCTTTGGACCTATAAAGGTATATCGAAAACGATACTAAAAAATTCCATTTGTCATGGAGATTCTATTTTTATGCCTTTAGGATATTCTTTTTTTTCTTCTTCTTTTACTTGTTTTTTTTTTTTTTTTTATAGAAAAAGCTGTGTGTCAGGAACAGATGCTAACAATGAAATGGATATAGCGTCGCACGAGTCTTTTTTACGACTGGCTATTTTACGTGATTATAATCCAAATTTAGACGAGAAACGAATTGTTGACAATTTTATTTTTTTTTATTTTTTCTCATTCTTGTTGTATTTGCTATGCTAGGATAATCAGGTTTATTAGGAACAAAATAAGAGGGAGAAAAAATGGATTATTGTTATTATTAGTGTCCTCTGGTCAACACTAATGAGTATTCCTTGAGGATATTTTTACAATGAATGAAAAAATAATTTAATGGTTGGATAAATGTTATATAGGCATACTTTTTGAAGTCTATTTATTTATTCCTTAAGGGTAAAATATTTTTACTTTGTGTTATTACATCAAAGTGTTTAAAAATATTTTGTATTGACAGATTGTTGGATTGGAAAATGGCGCCCAACGTGGGCCTCTTTTTTTTATTAATAAAATTTAATTTAAGAATGAAAAATTTAGTTAAGATATAATAATCTACTATTTTATATGAGTTAAGTAAACGTCTTCAATTTGTGAATTCAAAAAAATTCTTTACTGGCGCCCAACGTGCGATTTTGTAACTATTAAAACTATACGATATTTTGATATAGTGAACTAAGGTTATGTTGTGTTTCGAACAAAAAAAAACAAAAAAAAGTTCTGGCCCTGCATGTTTCTTTATAAAAAATCCAGTTACATTTATCAAAACCACGGAGCACCCGAATTGGAATATATCGGGTTTATAAGTTGTTTTTGAAAGTAACATTTATTAACCTATTAAGTTTCTATAATGTTATCTTTTGGTGAATTTTCACAGGTGTTTTCCCCAACGATCACAGTAATCGCGGGTAGCTTAGTTAATATCACAGATTGTCCAGAAAAGTATCACAAGTTTCTTCAATAAGTGTCACGAATTGGGAGTATAAAGCCATGCCCTGGTAAGTTTTATGCCTTTCCCAGGTAATTATCAAGCATTGCCTCAGCTATGGTGGAGATATCATAGGTTGCATCAAAAAAATCAAAGGTTTCCATACTCAGTATCACAAGTTTCTCGTAAGTATCAATGGTTTTCCTGAAACGTATCACAAGTTTCCTTAGAAAGTATCACAGCTTGGTTCAGTAATTTACAAAGGTGGAAGCGATAAATAAAATGGCAATTTGTTTCGATAAGTATCACGGGTTTCCTAAAAGAGTAGATACATCATATTACCACAATCAGAATCAGTTTGAAGATATGCACAACTAAGTATAAAAAATGTCAAAAAGTACCTTTTATTTATTAGCCTTAAATATCACAGAATTCACCAATCATATTTTTAATGGTTTGTAGCGAAGGTTATGTTTGTAAGTAACCCGTGTGGGATCCTTAAATATCACGGGTTGTCCTGTCAGTATAACAAGGTTCTTTAGTCAGTATCACCCAATTTCTCCAAAAGTACAGAAGGTTTCCCAAATCATATCATATAAAAGATTACCTCGGTAGATATCAAATCATTATCAAGGTTAGGTAAGAGTATCAAATCTCTGGGGAGGATAATGTATCCACTATAGGTTGCCATGTAAAGTAAGACCTGTGATACTTCCTCTAAGTATCACAGGTTTCTTTGGTAGGTTACACGGGTGGAAGAGATATCAATCATAGATTGCTAACAAGTTATTTCAGTATGTATCACAGGTTTTCTGATAAATTCTTCAGGTTACTTCAATCAGTATAAGCAGTAAACAACTAAGTTTCACGAAATTCCCATTACTTTTTATATGTTATCATCTTAAGTTTTTACAAACAGGTGTGTATCGTTTCAACAATTGGTATCACAGGTTGGTAAGTAATCCAAGTTCGAACCAAAAGTATCACGGATTGCCTTGTGAGTATAAAAATGATCCCTCTGGTTGATCGGAAAGTAAAAGAGTTGAACAATGCAGATCATATCATGAGTTTCCCCCGGGAATGATCTATTATGGGCTTATACTTTAAGTATCATAGGTTTTACAAATAATGTATCATGGATCCGATATGGTAAGTATCACAGATTTTGACAGCATGTATCACAAGTTTTCTCAATCTGTACCAATTATGTGTTGTTTTGGTAAGTATCACCATTTGCTTTGCTACTAGCAAGGAAAGAACCCGTGAGTACTAACAGTGAAAGTCTTATTTTTTCTATTAAACCCCTTTTAACCTTCCGATGACAACAGGATTTATTTTTCTTTCTTTGTTTTTTTTTCGATAATTTTTATTTTTTTTGTATGTATTGTCTATTTTCTGATTCTGTTAAACCCTATGAAATGTTATGATTAAATAATTAATTTTTATTATGCCTTAAAGTATTTTTTTTTAAATTTAATCCTAGTACAACCAAGAAGTATGTTGTTATCGGAAGGCTTAGTGGTTTATACCTAAAATTGACATCTTGAACTCACTTTTTCTTCGAATCTGATGATCAGGATTTTAGTCATGTTTATCTCTCTGACACAGTTTAAGCATACAAAAAGAGACACCAATGTAAATTGGTTTTAAAGTTCAGAATATTGAAATGCTAGAGAAAATCAAAGACGGCTTTCCAAATCAATGTAGAAACAATCTGAATGTTGCATGCTACGTTCTAAGTTTGGCTTTAGGCATTCCTAAAGTTTTTTGGAGAGTAAAAAAGAATATATAAAAAATTAAATGTTTTAACTGGCGCCCAACGTGTGATTTTATATACATATTTGCATTCGCTGTTTGTTGTGGAAGTAGTATTTTATTTATGTTTTATATTTTTATCTTCAGTCTTCAATGCTTTTTCTTTTTTATACTAGTCTGATATGGAACTGGCGCCCAACGTGAAATTGAATTATGAAGTTTCAATAAAAAAAAAACGCTGTCTTATGAAGTTTTTTTCCAATCGAATATTAATTGATTAGCTTGTCAATTAATTGATTGATTTAATCAAAAAAATTTTCTAACAGTTTCTGGCACAAAAAGCAATTAACCAATATCATCCTAATTATTACAGAAAATCTCATGTACGACCACAAAATTGCTATCATCAACATCAATATCATCATTATCGACGGCAAACCTAATTAGTCAAGAAGGTTTACCCTTCACCGAATATTTTCAATTATCGAATGCTGAATTCCTTTCAAACAACAACAGTTGAATTGAAAGCCACTTTCCTATCCGTTTACACTATAGAAAGCATGGAAGAAAACCACAAAATCACTCTTGATTGGGTTGTTTCATCTCTCTGACATACCAATAACCAAAAAAAAAACCCCTACCCAAATAGCAATCTTCCATCACCCATGCAAGACTTTAATTTTGGTTGAACCTTAACGTCATCGTCGTAGGTCGTTCGGTGATGAGGAACGACGTGAAAACTTCCAAAATTCTTTTGGAAAACATTCAATTTCAAGCTCTCGTGGGATTAAATTGCTAAAATTTCTCTCTCTTCCAAATACAACACATTCGAATACATCTCTCAAAACCCGTAGAACCCAAAAAAAATTCATCCATATCCTTTCTTAAATTAAAAAAAAAAAAAAAAAAAAAAAACGAAGGAAAAACAAAACAAAAATACATACCTTGCCATCACTTTTTCGATACGCATCATGAATTTTCCATGCCAATTCGGGGCCAGCCGATGCTGTCTGCTTTCCAATTTCAAAATACTGAATTATTGGATTCGTATCGACGGGATTTTGTGGACCAGTGGTGCCACTCTTGAATTTCGAGAACATCGTTGCAGCTGGCATACCATCGATTATTTTCGAAAATACCGATGTGAAGCCCGTTGGTCTGGTCTTATTCTCCTCGACACTGTCGTATCTTTCAAATGTTTTTGTCTTTTGCTCAAGTTCACCGACTGCACCCATAAACAGGTCTGTTTCTTCAGTTTTTCCACCACCTCCAACACCACCGCCGCCGGTTATTTGTATAGAAGAAAAACGACGTTGCGGATGCGACGGAGTTACTATCCGACGATGGGAATACAGTTTGAAGCAATTTTTTGTTAAACGGGTGGGTGGAAAAAAAAATTGGAAAAAGTCCTTTATTTATGGCCACAGGAATGTTTAAAGTCACAGGATGTACGATGACGTCACGTGGTGAATATGTAGAGATAATCCATTAATCACTGCAAAAAAAAGCAAGAAAAAAATTCGGTTTAGTTTAAAAAGTCTTAAATAAATCCTTGTTTAAATGAAAATCCGCTAAATAATTTTTATGACACTTTGGACAAAATGGTGACCAAAATAAAGTTGAAAGAAGATGTAAATTACTTAATACTTATAAAAAAGTTTTCATCACACCTTCTTCCTCCAAAAAAAGATAAATGTATCCCTTAATAGCCATAAAATTGCCTATTACTGTCTTAAGTCTGTGAAAGTTCTGTGAGATTTCTTTGAATTCCTTTAATCCTTTCTACCTGTTTGCCAACTTTTGTATATAAATTTTCTTTTAGGCTCAGCAGTTTTTAAACTATTTACCTACTCATCATCGCATGAAATAGCTTAAACAATTCGAGAAACAGAAAACACAACTCCCACGCTTTTTGGTTGTCATTTAAAAACATTAATCTTCAACCAAGGATCCATTAAATCCGAAATCCCCATCCAAAAAAAAATGAAAACGTTATTATCCGTGAATTAAATAAACATTTAACACAATCTGTTACTTTGAGCTTCTGTCTATTTTAAAAAGGGTTGGTTTTGTTTGTGTTTGTCTTTACTTTTTGAGATTTATCTGGGAATATTAATATTTGCCATAGAAAAAGGGGATTTCCAAAATGTTTAGCTGACAGTTATAATTTTTTTTTTAAGCTGAGGCTGTTCAAAGGGTTTAAGTTATTTTTAAGGAAATTTTGAAATTAAAATTGACATCAAACGGTTTTATTTTCGAAGTGAAAACTTCTTTAGTATAGTAGTGATTTTGAACACGATTAAATGAAAAAGCGATAGAATAAATCAATTGATTATAACTCTTTTTTTTTTTTAATAGATAGAAAAAGGAAATTTATACTGTAAATAGGTAATTAAATAAACTATAATTGTGCAAAATTTCAATTAATTTCATATTCATAATTCTGAGATAACGGTGAAAAGATGTTATTTTTCTAAACACGTTCCATCTTTTGATCTAGGAAGTATAGGTACAGTTCAAAATTTTGACAAGGTTGGCTTGGAAAAATTGTAATTTTTTTCTAGATGTCCTACAAATATGATCATATTGAACAAAAAAAAATCATTGTCTTCATTTTTTGGATGAAAATTGATTGGCTTTTAAAATTCTAGCTCTTTTTGTAGATGTCGAACAGGGACAGACATGATTGAAGTCAATATTTAAAGCTTAAATAATAACCTTTCATATGATATAAAATTTACTATAGGTTGCAATATAAAAAAATATATTTAAAGGTGATGGAATAAAAAAAAGTTAGATTTTTCCGATTTTTTTTTTCAAGAGAGACGATTTTTTAAGGTTTCACTTCTACCAAGTGTGAATTGCACACATGATTTTGTTTTTGTATTTATCTTTAATTTGAAGTCTGTTATATTATTAGCCTTGACAATTTGGAAATTGTATGACATACAAAATTTGAATGCAACTTCTTGTTACACTCTCCTAATGTACCTATGTTAATAAGGACTTTATACATTTTTTAAAGCGATTTACTATATAATTGACTGTGAGTGTGTTAAATATTGTCCTTGAAAAAAATACACATTAGTAAAAGTTTTATTCTAATTTTATGTTTAAAAACAGGTAATAGACAGCTGTCTTCCTTGCAAAGCTTAAGCATTAATCATATAGTGGAAAATAATGCCCATTTTTATTTACTTGAATGCTACCTAGTTATAATTTTATCGATTATAAAATTAACCTTTAACCTGAACCTTGTTAAGGTTTTTCAGCATAGTTGTGGTGATATAAATAGATACAAGACATACATTTTTTTTTCGAAGTTTGGTATTCCACAAACAAGTTCTAATTACCATATAATTACCATAGGTAATTTTGTAGACCTTGGATATGTTGGGTATTCTTTTATATTGACCCAAAAAATTTAATTCATTTAATATGTAATTTGTCACTCTGTTAAAATAGATAATTCTAATAGCGTGCTGAGTTATGAAAAAAAAGGTGTTATTTTTCAAACAATAATAAAACGAACTAACGATTATTTATATTTACATATAATCGTTATATATATTTTGTTCAAAGGTGAAAATATGCTAAAAGGACTTCATATAACGAATTAACGAAAGGTTATTATAAGTGGAATGGATGTTTTTTTTTTTTTTAATTTGTTGGAAAAATATACACTCCAGGGTGAAAAGCAATAATTAGCATAAAAATATTACGTAAAAAAAGTTAAAGTGGGTGTTGAGAAATTTCATCCTAGAAGGTACATTAAAATTCTTATATTTTGTAAAACATGGTTAGAATATCCGAAAATTCAAAATCTAGTATTTATCACTCGATGGTTTCGAGATCCATTAGTCCTTCCAGTTATAAGAAAAACAGTGCAGAAAAGTCATCGTTACAAATTAATTTTTTTTTTAATGGAAAGTTGAAGGCGTGATTCTATTTATTTTTTAATAATAACGTTATTTAAAAACTTGTTAAAAATGGATTTTTGAATTTAAATTAAATTTTGTTAAGTTTTCATTCCATTTGTTATGCACCATTTGGAAACACGAATTGAAAATCTAAATATTTATTCACGAAGATTAGAATAATTTGTGTGTACAATATTGTTTACAATCAAAGTTGTAAAAATATTAATACAAAAAATGCCTTGAAAATAAAAAAAAAATATTTATGGCAACAAAATTCCATTAAAATAAATTTCAATGCAAACCTAACATTTTCTACACTAAATAAAATGATATTGCAAATTAAAAAAATTAAATGCACAATTTGGTCACATGTATACTTGTTCTTTAGGTAGAAGTTTGAAAGAATATTATTGATATTTTTAAAGGATTTATAAGAAAAAATTTAATTGAATTTAATCATCAGAAATGTAAAAGAATATTAAAAATTATTTTTGTATTATGAAAAAACTCTTATAATCTCTTAAAAAAGTATTTCATTTGATTTTTTCTACAAAAAATAATTTGCAATTTTGTTTGAAAGAGTCCTTTAAAAAAATAAATAATTTTTTGTGTATAAAAATTTTTAAAAATAATTAAAAAAATAATTCGGAACAAATTAAAAGGCTAAATGTTAAAATAAAACTTCAAGAAACTATTCGTTAAAAAAAATGATTTTTTTTTTCAAAAAAGTAAAAATTGAAATTTTTTAAAAACATCTAAAATTGATATGTTTGAAAATTTTTCTTAGTTCTTAAATTAGCTTTAAAAAAAAAAAAATTCGTTCAAATCAATTTAATGGCTTATATATAAATAATAATAAAAATGATAAACGTTAAAAATAAAATACTAAAAATCAAGTAAACGGTTGTAGGTAGGTATGGCTCAAAAAAATATTTTTTTTTTATTTTCCAAAGCCCCAAGATTTTCTTAAATTTAAATGGTAAGTATTTTTGAGAAAAATGACACAGAATTCCGGGACCTTCTGTCATCTATTAATGTTTTCTCGAATTTTTTTTTTTACAAATTCGAGAATTGTCCAATAGTACCCAAATAGTAAGTAAAAATTGATTTGAAAATAGATTTTTTATGTCAAATATGAAAAACTGCTGTAAAAATAAAATAATATTGCAAATTAAAAAAAACTAAAATCAATTCAAAGTGTGTGGTTTTTCACTTAATAATGAAAGCAAACTGCATTCATGAGCAGTATTTTTTGTATCAAATGTATCAAATTGTCAAAAATTAAAATTCAGCAACCAATTTTGATAAAAATAGTGTATTTTATGCTCTTCCCTTTAAGAACAATAGAACTCAGAATGAATTTTTAAATGTAAAAAAAATATTTGCTAAAAAAAATAAAATTTGATTAAAAAAGTTTGTTGAAAAAAAAGTACTACCTAATGCTAAAAAAATGTATGCTTCTTACTACACGCACTGAACCAAATCCTTACGTAAATACAACGAAAAAATTCGTTGAGCCAACGAAAATTTAATTAATTTTCAGCCGATGAAAAGTTTAATTGGCTCAACGAAATGGCTTTCATACGTTAATGAAGAACTTCATCAATCAACGAAAACTTTCGTATGTTAATGAAATTTTTCATAAAAATTTTTGATCGAGAATTAATGAATTTTTACATCACTTTACGAAATTTTTTCATCAATTAACGTAAAATTAAATTAAAACTTTCGTAAGCTAACGAAGTTTTTCGTAAATTTTATGAATATTTTAATTAAATTACGAAAAAATATTCGTTAGCTAACGAAACTTTTCGTTGTATTAATTATTTTTTTACTAGATTATTTTTACATTCTTTTCGTAGAATTACGAATTTTTTCGTTAACCTACGATTTTTTTCATTAATTTTTCTTTTTATAAACATTTTATTGGACCTGTTAAATCATTGATTTAATAGTCCAAACCAAAAATTGGCGTTTCGACAAGGTTGAGCTCACTTAAGTCAACTGATGAGTCCGACTTATCGTGAGACACCTTGTCAATACGCAAATATTTTTTATATTCAGCTCAACTTACATAGATTTTTAAACAAAAACCTAATGTGAACTATATAAAGCAAGATTCAATTTTTAATCATTAAAATAGAAATGCACCCAAGTCTACGTTTTTTTTGTAAGGCAACGATTTTTTTCGTTAACTGATGTATTTTTTCATAAGCCAATGTAATATTTCATTAGTATATGAAGAATTTTCATAAGCTTATGAAGATTTTCGTTAGTTAATGTTGAATTTCATAAGTTAATGAATTTTTTCGTTACTTGATTAAAACTTTGATAAAGTAAGGAAAAAATTCTTATTTTTATTCTTTAAAATGAGTATGAAATTTTTCGTTAAGTGATGAATCTTTTCATTAAGTTGGATTTTTTGGCCCAGGGTAGGGAGAAAAAGTGTATGAAACGTTTTCATTAATTGATGAAGGTTTTCATATTACGAAAAATTACATATTTTCGTTGAGCCAACGAAAGTTTCGTTGGGCCAACGAAAATGTAGTGTATGAAACGATTTTCGTAATTTTACGAAATTTATTATTTTCAGTGCGTAAAACAATTTTTAACACTTATTTTGTTTCATCCACTATTTTAAGCAAATATTTTTACAAAATATTTGTATTATTTTCTTGATTTTTGACCAAACATTACAAATTTTTTTTTTTATTTTTGAAAAAACACTAACACACCCAAAAAAAATCTATTATCTCTTTGACATAAATAAAAAAATTTTCACCATCACAAATTTTTTAATGGTCAAATGGTTTAAAATTTAAGTGCATTTCAATTTGAATTTTTAGAAATTTTTCATTTTATTTTTTTTTTCATAGAAAAAGTCTACAAAAATGGAAAATAATATCATCCAAATTATTTTGCTAATATTAAAGTTTATTTCTGTTCATACTATAGCAATCAATTTTTGAAATTCCTGTTTTAAAATTTTCCAAAATACATATGTACAATTTTTTAACGTTAAAAAAAAAACAAAAAATGGTTTTTCTATCTGCAGAAGAGACACAAAAATCTTTAGCAGATTTACTAGAAAATTATTCTTAAACTCATTTCTTATGTATAACTTTATTCCAAAGCAAAACAAAATTTCTAGATAAACCAAAACCTACTATGAATATTTCCACATCATTGAAATTTCATTTTTTTTTGTATCTTTTGCTCAAGAATCAAAAGCAGAGTTTTGTTGCTATACATGAAAAAAAAAAAAATTCTGCTGACAGTGATTGTCAATGGAAAATCATGGATATCCTTATAAAATGTTCCTTTCTGCTCGGAAAAGGAAAAAAAAAACAAGCTTGTTGTATGTGGGCTGCTTCAAAGATTTGTGATTGTAAAAAAAAAAAAAAATTACAATGAAACTCAAGAACTAAATTACGTAGAAACAACTTGAACTTGAACTGAACTATCAGATAATCACACCTATCTTCTATGTCTTCAATGAATTTTTCAACAAAATAATTGCGATAAAAATCCTTTTGCTTCCTTTTTCTATAAACAAGAATGATAAAAAAAGAGCTTCAATTAACTACAAACTAACTATACCTACAATTTGAAAGAAAATTGGCACGTTTAACTCAAACTCTGTGAAATTAATTTTCTTATGTGTGCTTGACGCAGTTTAACGAGATTGTCAATGAGGGAAACAAAAAACACAAAAGAAGTCAAATTAAAATTAAACCTCCACACACACACATTTACACCACAAAAACCCACCTAAAGTGATTAAGAACCAAAAAAGGGTTGTCGGTGTTCTTAAAGAGTCTTTATAATTTTACTGTTTTATTTTATGGTGTTCGTTTTTTTGTATGTCAAAAGGAACTTTGTAAAGTAGGAAATGAGTTTTCATAACCAGGAGGACAATTAATTTTTTTCAGTTAAAAAAGTTATCTAGGAAATGTTATTTACCTTTAATCAACTTCATCGTCATTCTTATGTCATAACAAGAAGATAGAATTTCAAACCTTTTTTATTCTTAAAGGTATTTAAGTTACAAAAACACATGTTAGAGATCAGGTGCTTGAAATGGTATAGCTTGTTAAACTATGGCGTAACCTTTTCTTTGGAATAATGTGTTATGAATCCAATTTATTTCATTATGGCATAACTTTAAAAAATTTTTTTTTTTTTTGTGATTTCATACACATATAAGATGAATAGACTCACGTGTATTTAAGTTTTAATATGCAAAATTGTTAGTTGCATTAATTTTTGAGAAAAAAAAAAATGCCTCAGGAAACTCATATTCAAAAGTCCAAGATTCATAAGAATAAATAAATTTTTACCAACAATTTTGAATTAAAAATTTAATTTTTTTTATCCCATTTTAAAAATAGCCATATTGTATTCTATTCAACGAAAAAATTCATTTTCATTCTGTTTATTGATTTGTAATCATTTTATTGATTAGGAAAGAGAAAAAAAAAACGGAAGGAATTAATTACTAATGACTTGGAGAAATAAAAACTTAATGAGAAAAAAAATAAAAAAAATAAAAGAAGAAAAATGGAAAAGAAAAAGAAAAGCATTCAAATAAATTAAGGAGATAAATTATTTATTTGAATGTGAAAAGGTTGAATGAAAAGGTCGATAAATAAGAACATTTTTCATAATATTTTTTTCGTTTCAGTGATATTATGATGTCAAAGATCACCCACGCGTTAAAAAGTAGGTAGGCATGTGAATAATATTATCTTCGTTATGATAAAAAAAAAGTTATTAACAATTTGAAACATAAATAATATTTAGTTATGTCCTTTGGTCGTGGGCAGAGACTGTTTCAAAAATTAAAAGCAGATTAAATTTTTCTTTTTATTTTTGTATTATGTTTTTGCATGTTTACTTAAAAAAGACATTTTTATTCTAAATTCTACAAATCGTACAAAATAAACTTTCATAATAACAACAAAGAAATGTGTCAATTTGATTTTTTTCTTGAAAATGAGAAGGGTATTAACTTAATCGTTTATTTCAAAAACACTTCCACTTCCACTTTTTCCAAAATTTTTTTTTTTTTTTTTTAATATCTCATTTATGTATATTTAGTTATTCATTTTCTGAAAAGAAAACAAAAATGGAATATGTTTGACCCCCCAAAAAACGAAAACTGAAAATTAAAAATATATGGAAATATTTCACGCGGTGGCAACATTTTTGACTTTTTACCAATTTTAAATTATTTTAGCAAACATCATGACACGCAAGCCTTTAAGTTTTACATCTCGCTTGGATGCTATCTTGTTCAATGTCCATTTTTCAAAATTTTGGGAAATCGATTTTTAAAGTTCAGAATGAAAATTTTTGTTGATACAGAAAATTTTTGTTTTTAAATGATTTTTTTCTGCAACCCTTGACAATTTTATTGACGTGATAATGTCTTATAAATCGATGAACCATGGCAGCCACCACAAAAAAGTGGCAAAAAATTTAACGTTTATAACGTTTGAACGTTGTACACGTTTTGGGGCTATGACAAAATCATGATTATGGGTAAAGGAAATTTTTTTTGACAATTCTAAAGATGCCAGGTGAAAGATGAGGGGAAAAAAATTAGGCATCTGATACGGATTTTTTTCCAACACTGCGTTTCGAAATATGAATTTTTGAAAAACACCTTGTTTTTTAGGGGTATTTTTGGGTAATTTTTTATTTTTAGCTTTTTTTTTGAAGCGTTCAAAAAATCTCAAACATATAGGACATGTAGGTTTTGGCCTTATGCATACATGCAAAAACTTGGAATCGTTTAGTGAGTTTTGACTGAATAACGGAAGAAAAAAGTTTTTAAAAAACACGTTTTTTGACCGTTTTTAAACGATTTTCTTCGTTTTCTATTTTTATCTTTTTTTTCTTAAATAGATACAGGAATAAAGTATATGGAATAATGATAGACCATGACTACGACTATATGTGTGTAAAGTTTCAATCATTTTCGTAAACACAATTTTGAGATAATGGTGAAATAAAATTTTAGAATTCAACAGGTTATAACTTTTGACCAAGAGCAGATAGAAATTTCGTTAAACCTTTATGAGCATCCTGATACAATTACCTTTCATTTGGTATATCACACATAACGGTAAACTAACTACAAGCTACACAATGTTAAATCAAGAAACTTGCGAAAAAACCTCAAAACATCAGTGGAGATCTGTTGCCCCCGCAACAGCCACCAGTGTGGGAAGTACCGTAATCTCAGTCTGGAAATTCGACATGGTTGACTTTAAAAAGTTCTAACTTCTCTTGTAGGCATCCTTGAAATGAGATTGATACGTCATAATAAGACCTAAAAAATGTTTATATTTTAAAGGTTTCTAAATGCATCTTAGGCTAGATTATAACTTGACATACTCTAAATTTGAAGTGTTGTGGAATTTTAAGTAGAAAAACAGTTTTTTGTTGCTCCTGAAAAGTTTATGCTCATGGACTTATGTGGTTTCTGAAATAAATAATTCAACTACTGACACGGGTGGGAGAATAAGAAAAATTTTGAGGTTGGGTATTTGCTTACAAAATCTTATCGAATCTTTATCAAATTTTTGTTTAAATTCTTTGAAATAAAGAGCACACTACATCAGAAATATTGTCTTTATATAAAAAAGGGAATTTTAAAAGTCACGGGTAAAACACTTTACTGTAACGGGTTGGTACCTATAATTTTACTTTGAAGCTATTTCAAAGGCATCAAGGTTTTACTTAAGTTTTAACATGATAAAATAAAATACTTTGGACCGAAAAAGGAATCATATCGGCAATGCTTTAATATAAGATATTCCATTTTTTTACGCAAAACTATTAATATAGGTATTTTTTCACCATAACTGTCATTTTACCGACAAAAAATAGAAAATAATGTATGTTTATTTGAAAACAACAATATTGATGGCGAGGAGTGCGGTAAAACATTTATTTTGCACTAAATATAAAAAAAAACTTAAGTCATTCTTTAATATAGTTAATCAATGTTTATTTGACACTGGACTTAAAATATCAAATTTTTTTTAAATATTAGATAATAACGATACACACTGTAAAGAAAACATTTACCACAAAAAAAAAAAAATCTCGTGTGCAATATTCACACGTGGTAGAAGTGAAACCTTAAAAAATCATTTTTCCTGAAAAAAATTACACCATTTAAAAGCTTACAAATTTTCCTAAAGAATAAAGCCAATAAAAATATTTTGTTCAAAAAAATCATTTTCATGAAAAAAGCAAAAAAAAAATCTTTTTTCTCTTCTAACACCATTAAATCCATATTTTTAAATGAAAACCTATAATAATTAATTGTATATCATCTGAAAGCTTATTATTTCACCTTTTAAATGACGCTTTAATTATATTTCTACGATGCCTACAAGAAAGTTAAAAATTGTTTAAAGGCAACCATGTCAAAATATGTGCTCTAGATCAAATTGTTTAGAAAAAGAACATCTTTTCACAGTTACCTCAGGGTTTTGAATATGGAATTAATTGAAATTTTGTACAATTATAGTTTATTTTGTTATCTATTTATAGTATAAATTTCATTCAACTATCTATTGAAACAAAAAAGTCATAATTAATTTATTTTTCCTGTCGCTTTTTCGTTTAATTGTGTTTCAAATCACTACGATACTAAAGAAGTTTTCACTTCAAAAAAAATTTTAAACATTTTTTTGTGTTTCCAGAATTTCGAGTTTTCAGGATTTTTCCTAGAAATTGCGACTTCTGGCAAAATGCATTCAAGCATTTGGGCGTATACTTAAATTTTTTTGCCAAGAAAATCTGATTTCCGAGATATAAGCAAATAAGGGCGATCCTGCGAATACGCAACCTTTGTGTCCTGAAATATTAATTTCTGGGAAAATCCATTGAGTCACTATGATGTATACGTAACTTTGTATATATATATTTATTTACGAGTTATAAATAAAAATACACCAAGCGACTGCTGCGATACGAAACCTTTTTGTCTAGAAATTTCGATAAATTTTGAATGCATTCAGGCACTAGGGCGTATACGTAACTTTTATACAGAACATTTCATTTACCGAATTTGATTCAAGTCAATTTGGGTATATGTAACTTTTCAAACAAGAATATCTGATTTACAATAAATCCAAATTACTCAGGTAAATACTTAATTTTATTTTACTCAGAAGATTTGATAAATGAGTTTTATATCTAGATTCAGCAAGATACATTTTTGACAAGAAATTTTTTTTCTGACAAAATGTAATCAGGCACTCGGGCGTATAGCTACATATCATTTTTAAGTCAAAGTTGATAAGGCCACTAAGGCAAATACGCAACTTTTCAAATAAATTTTTCTGGTCGCAAAATTTTTGCGATTTAGTTTTACTATTTATTTTGATTTTTTTCTAACTAACTAAACTTTAAAAAAAATTTAAAATAAATATAAAAACTAAAGCTCGTAACTTCATTTATTCGAAATAAATGGTTTATGATGATGATAGATAACTTTAAAAAAGAACATACAAAAAAATGTTAACAAAACAGACCATTCAATCACAAAAGTAACATAGAGACAGAACAAAAGGACTAGGTATATCACCACCCAAAGTCACAGGAACTCAATTTAATAAAAAAATATTTTTCATTTGTAAGACTTTTACTTTATAAATTGATTAACTCCAATTCACTGAATATTTTTTTTTTTATTTTTTTTTTTTCAAAATAATAAATATTTCATGATTTCCGAAATTCCAATTTCCATTATTATACCTTCAATATTAAAGGACTTCTCTAGTATATACAGGCGGATCCTTAATTTAATTTGGAAAATTGACGCGCAACGAACCAATTTATTATTTAATTCATCAGTTCATTTCCCTTTGATGCCTGAGAAAAAAGTATAAGCCAAAAAGGGCAAACCAACAAGCATCAGAGCACACACAACAATAAAAAATCGAAACAAATGAAAATGAGAGCAACAACAACAAAAATAAAAAAAAGGGAAACAAAATCAATATGTATTGAACACCTCAACGTAAAATAATTCATTTATTGAAAATTTACATGTGTCCTGCAAAAATAAGACAAAAACATAAAAAAAAACACCCACATGTCACACTTTTGGTCGTCCTTATCAATTTTATGTAAGTACAAAAAAAAAAAAATATATATATTGTTATTCTTTTCTGATTCGCGGAAAGAAAAAACAAAAAAAAAAAAAAGGACCAACTTCACTCACTAACTGTTGATGGAGTTCCTTGCAAATATTGTCCATGTCCGTGTCCTACCGCCATCCATCTATACCACCCACATGATACCAATAACCCAACTAAAGTTGTTAACCGCAATATAAATATAAATTTGCGATACAGGTTGTGTTTGTGTTCGTGTGATGAACTGGACGACCCTTGAACCTCTAAATATAGAATAAATATTGAGCTCTTCTCTACTACCAACTAAGTCTGCTGACTATCCTATCATATCCTTACAGCTTACCAGCACGCTCATAAAACACAAGGACACCCATTCTCACTCTCTTGTTTTTTTTTTTTTTTTTATAGGTGTAACACTCACGTGCCATGTTCATCGTAATGCCGATACGATTCCTATACGGAACTGTAACCAGGATGTAAAGGAGACTACACATAAAGTTCACTTCATCGATTATTGACGACTCTTCACAAAATAACAATTGTTCTTGATGGTCCTGACCAGGAAGAGTTCTAGACGAATACCTACGACGAGAAAGACACAAATGCGTATAGCAATATTTTTGATTGTACTAAACCTAAGGTAGGTATATTGGTCCTGTATACATGGAGGACTCTTAATATTGATATATTTTCCCCCAGACGGAAACTACGGATGGAAGTTGTTTACTGCATATTGAATAGTGGGCAGCAGCCATGAAATGAAACCAGGCAGCAACCATAATATAGAGTTTTCCATTGCCACTAAATAGATATTTTGGGGGATGTGATTGCTTGGGACATTGTATTTGTGTTTGCTCATTTGACAGCTTGTCAAACATGGGGTTTGGTTGAATTGAGCTTGAGTTTGAGCTAGGGCTATATGAAGGGTTTTGTTGTGAAATTCATCACACAGGTAAACTGACAAAGTTATTAAAAAAAAAAAAAAAAAAAATTGTGTGTGTTTGCGGAGGTGGGTAAAGTTTGTTTACAAAACCAACCTACGCATAAGAATAAAAAGGATAACAAGAGGGCTTGGCGTTGTTAAGTGCGTTTGGGTCATGTTTTATTAAAAGATATTATCATGTAAGCTTTAAAGAGTTTTTATCTTTTTTTTTATGTATTTAACCTTTAAATTGAGAAAAAAGATTTATCAAAGTTGACAATTCAAGTAAAAAATTGAGATTTTTAGAACATTTAGAAGATGATTGACATGAAATGTCAAGTAAATCCCTGAAGTTTAGTGATATAAGGAGCAATAGGGTCTGCCCCAACTAAGCTATATGATATTTTACCCAAGCTTACACTTAACTTTTCAACCGAGAAAATCAGATTTCCGATATAAAAGTCAAGTCACTCGGGTGTATACGTAATTTTTTGTTTAAATCAGAAAATCAGATTAACTGGGCTTAAATCTAAATTTAGAAAGAAGATCGAGTGAATAAGCAATTCTGTTGGGAAGAAAAAACAATTTCTGATAATTCCGTTCAGGTACTCGGGTGTCCTACGAAATTTTTTTCAGCCAAAAAATAATTAACTACAAAGATATTGTCCAAATTCGGGAAGATACCCGGTCGTATACGTAACTTCTTTTCAAAAATAAATCTGATTTACGGATTAAATGACAAATTTTAGTGGGACACTCGGGCGAATACGCAACAATTTTTTCTAGAAATTTCTATTTCTGGCAAAGTGTATTGAATCACTAGGGCGTATATTTACTTAACTTTTCTTACCAAGAAAATCTGATTTACGAGCTACAAGTCAAAGCTGATTAGGATAAGCGGGCGAATACGTAATCTTTTTGTCCTAAAATATTGATTTCTGGTTGAGTGTTAATGAACGAGGGTGTATAATACGTAACTTTGCTATTCAGAAAATGTATGCGTTATTAATCAAAATTCACTAAGAAACTTGCGCGACAAAGGAATCTTTTTGTCGAAATATTTTGATTCCACGCAAAATGTATCGATGCGTATACGTAATTTTTAATCAAAAAAATTGAATTTTCGAGCACTCGGGCGAATACGCAACCTTTTTGTCTAGAAATTTCGATTTCTGGCAAAAGAAATTCTCACACTTGGGCGTATACTTATCATTTGTACCAAGAAAACCTGAATAACGATCTATACGGCAAAACTGCTAAGGACGATCGGGCGAATACGTACCCTTTTTGTCCTGAAATATTGATTTCTGGCAAAATTTATTGATGCGCTAGGGAAGACAGATTTACGAGTAATAAATCAAAACTCACTGAGAGACTGCGGCAATTTCGCAACCCTTTTGTCTAGAAATTTATATTTCTGGCGAAATAAAATCTGGCACTTAAGCGTATACGTAACTTTTTTACCAACAAATCTGATTTACAAGTAGTTACAAATCAAAATTCACTGTGAATAGGCAATTTTTTTGTCTTGAAATTTTGATTTCTGACAAATAATGCATTCAGGCACTTGGGCGTATACTTAACTTTTCTACCAAGAAAATCTGATTTATATGCTATAAGGCAAAACTGATTAGTACACTCGGGCGAATACGCAACATTTCTGTCTCGAAATATATATTTCTAACTAAATTTATTCATGCACTTGGGCGTATACGTAACTTTTTTTTTTAATAAAGAAATTGGATTTTCGAGCTATACATCAAAATTCACTTCAACTATTAGGCGAATACGTAACCTTTTTGTCTAGAAATTTGGATTTCTAACAAATGTATTTAGACACTAGGGCGTATACTTAACTTTTCTACGAAGAATATTTCATTTTCTAGTGAAAATTTAAGTCACCTGAAAAAAACGTAATTTTTCAACCAAGAAAATCTGATTTACTAGTTAAAATCGGAGTCACTAGGGTGTATACGTAATTTTATTATAATAAGCTCTAATTTTTCCATCGTCATGTCAGTTTTTTTTATTTTTTATTCCTAGGATTAAGCCTTAACTGAGTTTTATATGGCTATTAAAAAATTGGCTCCAAGAAAATTAAGTTTATGAGTTATAAGTTTTCAGCCATGCACTCGGGTGTATACGCAACATTTTTGTCAAGAAATTTTAATTTCAGACAAAATTTAATGAGGGCACTTGGGTGTAGATATATGTAACATGTCAACGCAGAATATTTCATTTTCGAGTTATAATTCAAGTCGCCTGGGCGTATACGTAACTTTTCATGAGAGAAAACCTGATTTACGACTTAAAATCAAAATCATTAGGGTGTAAAAGTGATTTTATTTTACTAAGAAAATCTGATTTATGAGTTTAAAGTTTAAATTCAGCAAAGTACTGGAGTGTTGTATATGCAACATTTTTGACAAGAAATTTTAATTTCTGACAAAATGTATAAATAGGCACTCGGGTATATACTTATCATTTTTACCAAGAAAATCTACATTTTTGATTTGAGCAAATATTCACTCAGACACTCGGGTGTATACGTAACTTTTTCTTTGAAAAAATATTGATTTTCGTGTTAATAGTCAAGTCACTCGGGTGTATACGTATTTTTTTTATTAAGAAAATCTGACCTCAGAGATCTAGGTCCGGCACTCGGATGCAAACGCAAAACTTTTGACAAGAAATTTTAATTTATGGGAAAATGTATTCGTACACTCGGGCGTATACTTCTCATTTTTATGAACAAAATCTTGACTTCAATTTTGAGCAATGCACTTGGGCGTATAATCCTTATTTTGTGTAATTATTGTAGTTATAATTGTTAATTTCACACTGATAATTTATTTCAATTAATCTGGCAACACTTATAAATCCATTATTACCCTTAATCCATATATACACCCCCTCACTTAACACCACTATTTATATACATATATAGATATTTTAAACCGTTAATCTAGTTTAATCTGCATGCAAAGTGCCATCATTTTTTATGGATTAATAATAATCACACTGACAGCATTGACACGTCGTTGTCCTTGTCGTTGTCGTCACAAAATAAGGACATTCATAAAGTAAAAAATTATTATTATTAAAAAAAAAAAAAAAATTCTTGCGCACGTGGAATTATCTGTTAGTTAATATTGACACACTGTGAATATTACGTCAGGATAAAGCGAGTCAGTTTTTAATGATGGATGTGAGTTGATTGTGGAATATGGCTTCATTACACTCTACCTACATATAAAATATGTTGTCTGTCATCCTCGTAGGTGTGATGATAAAATGTGATAGTTATTTACTTTGTGTTAATCAAGAACCTTGTGAATTGTTCACATAAATGAACTGAATTCCACACTTGCATCAATTGTGTGTTCAGTTATTAATGTAAAATTTTTAGCATTGCTATTTTCATGTCCGAAGGGAAAAGATATTCATGGTTTAACTTGGATAATAAAAACTAAATTTACAACAGAGACCGTATTTTAGATGGACAAATGGATGTTAAACGGAAAGTAATGAAATTTGATGACTTTAGTTTTATATTTTGTACACGGAAGATGGTTCATAAAAAATTCAATAACAGCTTACGTCTTCATGTACTGAAAAATAATGTTTGTTTCAAGGGAATTCTGGATGCAGACACTTTACTGCAAGAAGTAATAAGTATTGTCGGTGACCATCTTCTTTTCGTGGTTACATTCAACGGACTGGCCATTGAACTCCCTTTCAAATAATTTTAGGCTGCATGTCCTCTGGTCATTCTGGGAAACATGTTTCGTTTTATGAAACCAAAAAAAAATACGATAAAAAACTAAAGTTTATTAGCTGTATAGTGTAAACAGCTGTAAAGCTTTTTACAAATTCTGTGACAGCAAGCCAATGTTTAAGTCGAGTTAAGAACAAAAGGAGTGAGTAGTCATATTGAAAAAATCTTTGAAAAATAATTTTTGCGTTCCTTGACTATTTACATTTGACATTTTAGTATTTAAAAACTTTTTTATTGGTCTTATACCTACAATTAAAAAAAAAAAAAAAAACAATGAGAAAAAATTGATAAAACCAAATCCTTGAATTTTACTTTCCAAAAGAATATGAAACAAAAATATTAAAAAATTAATGCAATACTTTTAAGATTCTTAAAACCTTTTTACATTAACCTATTTTTAATTTATATCATAACATCAACCTATTTTATAGAAATAAAAAAAAAAAATATGGATTATTATTTCTTCAAAAAAGATGTGTTGAAGCGTTTTTTTAGATACTTTTTATTAATTATATATTTGTAAGAAAAACAAAATTAAAGAAAATGCACGACTGGGTCGCACGCATTTGTTCTTGTAGTTTGAAGTACCTTTATCTTAAATATCTATTGAAAATTTGAGACTTTGTAAGGTTTCGAGACAAAAAATACATTTTACACTTCAAAATGATAAGAATAACCTGTCTGTAAATTTTGAATAAATTTGGCTTATGCTTTGATGAAACATATGAACCTTAAAAAATATTTCAATTCTGCAAAAACGGCAACGCCATATTTCGGTTCTCCGAATTTTTGGAGAAAAACTAAAAACGCAGTTTTGTTAGAATCTATAAGACTATTACCTATATCAAATTTAATCGAAATCGTTAGAGCCGTTTTCGAGAAAAATGAAATACCTCGAAAACGGTATATGGGAGATATGCGTAAAAATGGAGATATTAAAAAATAAAAATATTAAAAAAAAAAATTGGACCTAGGAAATTACGCAAAAATTATCTATAAAAAGTTTCAAGCAAATCCATCCATCCGCTTAGGCCCTAGCTCAATGTACAGATGGACGCACAAACGCACAGACTGACGGACGGCATGACGAAAACCACTTTTTTGATCTTCTCTATAATCGTAATGTTGGTTTTGATTGAAACCTCGATTTTCTTTTTCTACACGATACCAATACTTGTAATGTTACTCTCTATTTTTTTAATAATTTTCTTAAAACTCAAATTCAAAAATGAAAACCACAATTAAATAAAAATTTTATTTTTTTTTTAATCCCAAAATTTAATTTTTTATTTTGATATACAACTCTATTAAGGTTTGTATTTATTTCGATGGAGATTTGATAGAAAATTTTTAACATTAAAATAATTTTCCTTAAAAGGTAGCTATAACTCAAAATAAATTTTTTATTTTTTGTTGAAAATCGTAGATGACTCTGAATTTTCTAAGTAAACAATATCAGGTTGCTTGAAAGACATTGGAATAAATTTAGTGAATATCTCCGGACTCTGGGAATGTTGATCACTAACAAATTTATTTAAAAAATAAACTTTTCAGGGATCATATCTTTATCTTTAATTGGGAGAGGGTTTTGAATAAAAAGTTGAACGCAAACAGAAAACAAAAAATCATTGGAACACAACGGAAATCCTAAAAATTGTTTCTTTTAAAAAACAAATTTTTTTTAAGTTTTAATTTTTTGTTTATATAAACAAAATTTGTAGATTAAAGCTTTTAAGATCTAAACAACTTGAACACTTAAAGCAGGATCATTTCATTTATTTTTCAAGATATAGGACAGCGACCAAATAGTACCTATCTTGTACTCAACCGACTTTGAATTTTTTATTTTAAAACATTGAAATAAATTCGAGTACTCCTTTTTAAGAAACTGAGTGGATTTTTTTTGCAAATGAAAATTTAAACATGAACCGTTTTTTTAAAAAAATGTGTAGGTAATATTAAAACATTTAAGAAAATTGATTTAAAAAAAAAAACGAAAACTCTTTCGTTCCAAAATGTTTGTTAAAATCGATTCTTAAGAAATTTTCCGAGATTTTCATATTTTTTTTTTTTAAGTTTTGCATGCTAAAAGTCAGTTTCAAAGATGTTTGTATTAAAAAAATATGAAAAAACCTAAAAAAAAAATCATCTGACAATGATAACTGAAAAAGCATGTGGTAATAAATTCTATTTTGTACATGTATTTTTTGTATTGAAAAGCAGTTCTATTTTGGAGTTTTCACCAACTTTAAAAGAATGGGTTCCACACAATATCTGTTCCTCTATGTATGTTAATATTAGACCACATAGGTTTGGAAGTTGTTATGTAAAGTTTTTTTTTCGACTCTCAAAAGTAAATTCATAGCACTAGTTTAGTTTACTTTAACTAGAATTCTTTTCAAAAAATATTCTTTTGATACAAATATTTTATCTATCTACCTACTTGCTTGTAGATCACGCCAAGATTTTGATGCACAGAAAATAAAATAAATAGATATTTTTTTATTTTTTTTTTCAAACAAACAAATAAAATAAAATATTTTTGTGTGTTAGTGTTGATAAGGTTTTAGCAAAAAATCAATGGCACTATTTTTTTAATAAAAGATCTTAAATTTTTTTTTTCAAAAATCGTTATTAACGGTCCTTCCTACCATATTTTTAAAATCTAATTTTCTCCCAAACTATTTTTTTTTAAACAAAAGCACTTATATTGTTTTTAAATAAATCGAAAATAATTTTTTTTGAAAAATCGAGTTTTCAAAAACGAGACAATGAATTTTTTTAGTTTTGAGCTTAGATGTTGATTAATAATTTGCTACAAAATGGCATACAAATTTTATTTTAAAACTTTTTTTTTCAAAAAATTATTTTAAAAAAAATTAATTTTTTTTTTTAAAACGGCTCTAATTTTTTTTCTAAGAATGTATCTTTAAATTAAACTATTTATGTTTTTGTTTTTTTTTTTCAAAAAATCAATTTTTTTAAATTTCGTTTTCATGTATCAAAAATTATTTTCTTAAGAATAGCATTCCGATTTTTTTTTTTTTTTTCAAATGTTTCTTTGAAAATTTATAATTTTTAAATTTTTTACATATATTCTAAAATTGGTTCGTTAGAAAAAAAATTATATCGAGGTCAAAAGTTAAAACCCTTGGAAAATATTTTTTTTTTAAATTTTTGAAACTAGTCTTATATTTTTACATTTCAACTTTTTAAAATATTCTAGAAATATGATTTAATATGATAAGCAAAACAATCATATTGGTTTATTTCAGCCAGTTCTAGTTTTTAAATATTTAATTTCTCAAATTTGGAACATGTTCCATCTATTTTTTTTTTACTAGAAAATGTATTTTAAAACTTAATTATTTAAGATGCGTAATAATAATCCAATTCGAACAAAATCCTTAATAAATTATTTTTTGTTATTTTAAATTAACAAGAAACAAGACCCAAAAATATTTTGGGACTACTGCACCTTAAAAATATAAGGATTTTTTAGAATTAAAAAAAAAAAAAAATATAAAAATTTAAAATAAGTTATAATATAATAACAAATAAAAAAAAGATTTAAAGTAAAAAGTGAAAATATTTAATTAAAGTGTCAATTAGGAAGTATTAAATGGTATTTAATTTTTTTTTTTTTGAATAAATGTATCATTTAAATTCAGTTATTGTGTTATTAACAGAATTATAATAAATTACTTGCAAAATCCAATCTAATTAAGTTTTTACTTTAGGTATATTTACATATTCAAAAATCAACTTTCAAATTGAATCTAAATTACAAACCTTGAATTAAGCAGGTATCCTAATGAAGAGTTCTGCAGGAAAAACTCCGAGTAAAAAAAAAAAACAACCAAAAAAGGAATAAATCTACAGGAATCACTCTCTTTCTTGTTAAAGCTTAAAACACACAAATTCTTAGAAACAGGACATTCGACTTGATTCCATAATTTCGCTTTTCAATAGAAAAACACCGAATTATTTATTAATCAAGGATAAAATATTCAAATTCAAGAAAATTATTTCACAATGGTTTTTTTTGCGTAGGTATTTCAATTTAATTGATTTAGAGAGAATGGCGAGTTAATTTTTTTTTTTAAATTCCAATGCACAATAATTTTATAATACCGTTTTGAAATATAAATTAAATTTAACGCGACACGTCACGCACACGCATACGAACTTAGATATCTGAAAAAACACAAATATTTCAAATCCTTTACCAATTTATCTAATTTTTTTTTCGTCAAGAATTTTTATTTTTAAACCAAAATCCTTCTTCAAAGGGAATTTATTTATAAATTTATGATCCTTTTTTTAGATATTCAAATTAATGAGTATGAATAGATACATTAATGAATTTTTTTTCTTTTCCTTCAAATCACTTTTAGAATTAATTTTTTTTTTCTAACGGTAGGTGCTAAGTTGTGCACACATCGAGGACCGGAAACGTTCGATCGCAATTGAGCCTCTTATCAGACTAAATCGTAGGCAAGAATTCTGAGTCCTGGTAGAAGATGGTGTCCTTTTTATTACCTTTCCTGGAGAAATTTTGTATAGATGTATTGGCGGCTTTAATATCCCTGGATGTGTTCCACAAAAAACGAAGGGGTTTTTTTTTGGTGAACGAACAACAAGTCCTGTACTAAAAGAGCAACAGAGTGCCATTGAAGAAGAATATGGCACCCCCAGGTGAGTTCTAAAAAAAAGGACTAAAAATGTTCGTATAGAATAGCAAGCAACAGTTAATCGCTTGTTGCTTCAAAAGCTTTTACTACGAATGAGTACTTGCAACTGGTGGTATTTCCCCCCCAAAAAAAAGCTCTCTTTAAGGACACCATAAAATCATATGGTTTGTATATTCAAGGATATTTTATTTGTATTCCCCCTCAGATCTAAGTTGTTTTGGGAATGGATTTTGTATACATGAATTGAGTTTGAGAGAGCAAATCAATCCCATTTTGACTCTATGCGAGTGTGTGTGGGTATTTTGTTATTTTGTCTGCGGAAAATAATAAATTAGTGTGGGTGAGAATTTTTCAAGGCTACCCACAGCACAGCAAGGACCTAGATTCACCTGTTGGCGGGAGGTTAACGAAAGAAATGTGTGTGTGTTGTTTTTTTTTTATGTTCCATTTTTATTTTTGTCTTTTTTGTTGTTGTTGTTGTTTTTTTTTTTGGTTGGTTTTGTAGGTCTTTTTACGACGCAATCAGTCTTTTTGTTTATTGTTTGTATCGGGTTATAGGTCTGGTTGTTATCATAAAAATGAATTGTTGGCACTTTTGTTGTATGTTTACACATCAAAGTTGGGTAGATTGATGAAATGTGAATAATGGATTTGAAGGATTTTTTTTTTTTTTGTTGTTGTAGGTATAGAATTTTTCAAAACAAAAAATATAAATAAAAAAACACAAAAATATTTATAGGCAGTAAATGTGTGTAAAATGGATTTTTTACGTAGGAATGTTTATAAATTCATGGAAGGATATTATCACTCACTTAGTCTTGAGTTTAAAAATGTATTTTTAAATTAAAAAAAACGAAATGACTGAGACACAAGATATCAAAATTGAGGCAAAAGACTACAAAATTTTGCATTCGTTAAATTGCTTCTGAAAATGATATTGAAAAGTTTGTTTCTGAGAAAAAAAAAAAACTAAAACTTGTATTTAATTGGAATGGGATTAATGGAACCTACATGTCTGGGCGAACTTTATATACACACAGATATCGTTACTTTTTCTAAACGCGTTACTTGAAAACTGACACCACTTAACTTTTTTTTCTGTCTTTTTTTTTTTTTTGTTATTTTTGTTCGTCCTTTCTCTTTTTAATGTGGCTGATGATGGAGATGAATTTATTCTGCAGAGACTACTTTTAAAACTTACGACAGTATTATTGACTTAATCTTCTGGAATTGTGTGTGTTTTTTTTTTTTGCTGAAATATATAACGAAAACAGCCTTCAAATGAAGGTGAGATATATATTATTTGCGTTAAAAGCAAAACATTTATTTCCAGACGATTGCAAAGATAAATTTGTATTTAAATATTATTTATGTATTTGAGTGTGATAAATCATTAGGAAATACAATTTAAATTCAAAGTGATTTACATTTTGAAATTAATCGGGTGATTTGAAAACAAATAAAAAAAAACGTAGGTAGGCACGAATAGAACAAAGTTATTTTTGTTCAAATTGAAAAAACGAATTTATTTGATTTTTTGGAAATCATTAATTTCCAGGTTCGAATGTTTCTCAAAATTGAATAAAATTAAAATTTGAATTTGCTTATGTTCTTAAATACAAATTTTATAAATTACAAATTTTATAAATGCAAATTTAAAAAAAAAATAACTAGCTTTTACAAAAAAAAAAAAAAATAAAATTCGTTTTTAAATAAAATGAAATGCAAGACTGGGCCTAGTTTTAGTTGTTTAAAATACTCAATATATCATAATATTGAGTATAAGTACGTATAATTTTGTTGTTGTGCAAAAGTTGCTTTAAAAAGGCAATTCTTATAAAATTGGTTCTGGCATTTTTATGTTAGGTACCTTTTCTTTGATATATGAATATTTTTTTAAAAAAGAGTAATTTTAATATAAATTTTTCATTTATTTGATGTAACAAAAAAACAAAACAAAAACATAAAAAGCTGGGTTTTTAAGCTACTTACAAAAACACCCTTTTATAAGATTCTAATCTCCAAACGATTTTCGTTTAGTTTTCTTGTGTAAAGTCTAGAATGCTTCTGAAACGAAACGAACATTTGCATACAAAACCAACGACCACAACGAAATCGTGAACGAAAATTTTATTACTCGTTTTGTTGCACAATACGCACCTTGAAAAACGAAATTATTACCTGTGCTAGAGTTTTAATCATTTGTCATTCTTATTCAACTGTCCAGGCCTTTTTTTTTTCTTGCTCCAAGAGAGATTTCTGACTTTGGAGACTTTGAACATTTTTTGTTTCGTTCCATATGCTTAACAAAGAATTTTTGAAATTCTGTTTTTGAAAATTTTTGGAGTTACTTTTTTATATATATTTTTTTTTTTTTTTGTGGACTGAATTTGAATACTGAAAGGGCCATTACTATTTTAAAATACTGCATGACCAAAGTTCTTTAATGCTGGGTCAAAACCCTGCTTTTCTGAATTTTAAATGTTTTAAAAAAATAACATTTTATAATTACACTGGTTGACAAAATTTAACTTTTTTTTTGTTGCCGAAACAAAAATATATTTTTCTGAAGGTTTTCGGTGTGCTGATCTCGAATTCGAAGTCAAAAAAAACTAATCAGCTCCCGTTTTTGAAATATTACCGTTAGAAAATGCATGATCATATTTAGGAACGGTTTATACTATAGGGGGAAGTGGTCACCCTTCGTACAGTTTTTACTTATTTTTTTTTAGTTATTTATTTACTCACTCCAGCTTCGAGAAAATGGACTTTATTTGTAATATGTATATTATTACACTTTACAAAAAAATTTGACACTTCTAAGTCAAAGGCTTAAATAGTTATAGCCATTTTACTGGGATTAGATTTTTGTACGAATCCTCCCCACCCGTGGGGTACCTTCGTACAGCACATGGGGTACATTCGTACAGGATATTTAAAACGTTAATTTGACTAACTTTTGATTTGTCAAATGCCAAATTTGAGTTTTAAAACATTTAATTACTTATTAGTTTATTAATTAATTGAACTTGACTCAGAAAAAAACAAAAACAAATAAAAAACTTAATTTTTCGCGATTCGACGATTCTGAAACAAATTATTATTTACATATATAAAAATACCAACCTTAATTTATTATAGAATGCGAAAAACTTATTATAGAGGTTTAAGATTCATTTCAATAAAACTGTAACTCCGTGTTTTGATTGTTATCTGCTCAAGAAAATTTACTGGCGGGCATACGTATGCGTACGAATGTGCCCCATGTTTGACTGTACGAATGCTCCCCAAGCTGTACATAATGCAGAAAAATCGATTTTTGAAAAAATGTACAGAGATTTTGCAATATTTATAATTAAAACACAAATTTAAAACTTTAAACAACAATTCTTCATTACTGTTTAGCCAAAAACATACTTAACTTAAACACAAAATGACATCAAATGTACATAAAAAAATTACTCAGAGCACTAAAAAACACTAAAAGTCTTGTGGCGACCGAATCCGTTGCACTTAGGATTCAAAATTTATCTAGCAGCTCGGCGCCTACTATGTCTATGCACAATACTAAGCACGTGTTTGAATACCGTTTAGTTTTTGTTTTAAGCTCACTGTACGAAGGGTGACCGTGTACGAAGGGTGACCACTTCCCCCTAAGAACTATTTTCCACAGTTTTAAATCTGTTTAAATCTTTTTGATATCTTTTTTACTGCCCGAGATATCTTCAGTTGTTTGGTATTTTTATAAATTTTATAACGTCATTATCACCTTTATGATATATTAAACTAAACCCACTTACTTCATTTTAAGATATCTCGGGCAATACAAAATATATGGAAAAGATTTAAACAGGTATCGAAAGATGGAAAACATTTCTTATAGAAACCTTTACTAAATACGCCCAAACAACTTTCCTTATACAAAATAATAAGGTCCGAAGAACTAAAAAAACAACGATTTTTTGCATTTTCTATCGGTAATATCTCAAAAACGGGAGCTGATTAGTTGTTTCTGACTTTCGTTTCAAGTTCAGCACACCGAAAACATTCAGAAAAGTATATTTTTGTTTCCGCAACAAAAACCTTGTAAACCAGTGTTATCATTACAATTTTTTAGCATTTTCAAAGCATTTGCAAAAAAAACAACTGTTTTTTTTTTTTTTTTTTTTGAATTTCAAAAGATTTCAACTGAATGGTTCTTAGTCAATTCTTAACTGATTTCCATAAAAAGTACCTCGTTTAGTTAGAAAATAAATATTAATTTAGAATATACAACAACAATATGTTGTTTTTTAAACATAGCTATTCTTTAAAGCTGGGTAATTTGCAAAAAAATGAAATTTTTGAAATTGTTCAGCTTATAAAATCTAATTGTGTCAAAAAAGTTCTCAATGTCTTGTTTTCTTGGTCCTTAGTCTTGATTTTAGAACTGTAACCGAATTTTTAACTTCCATTTTATAATCAATGCAACAAGCTATACAAAATGTGATTTGTTTATGTTCGCGTACATTTTATTACAATTTTTTGCCACAATGTAATTTTTAAATTTTTAGCATTTTGTTCACCGATGCTTTTTATAATTATCGGACTCAGCTGATGCACTCAACACTCCTCATCAAAAACACATTTTTAAGGTTTTATGAAATATGTTAGTTGTTGTTCCGTACAACGACATCTAATAACTTTTTAGTGATTGTTGTACAGATGATACATTAAAAAGAGCCAAACTTTTGCGTTTCAGTTCGTTTTGATTTTTATTTGTTTTTTATATATCCGAGTAAAAATAGAAATTTAATTTTTAAAGAAAAAAAAATCTTGACCGCCGCACCACCGCCGCCGTTTGGCAGAAAACTTCGTCGCACCGCCGCCGCACCATTTCATTTTGTATGAAAAATTCGCCGCACCATGATATATAATTTTGGATTATTGAAAAATAAAGAAAAAAAAACTACCGACGAGAAGGAGATTTAAACCCGAGTATCCAGAGCACTTTCAATTAGAAGTTCAACGCTTTAACCACTCGACAATCAAGTCATGTTTGTACAAACTGGCAATTTGTTGTTCTTAAGTCAAAATAACTTTGAAGACGACTGAAAATTTTTTTATAAATACGAGAGTAGATTTTTTTTCATTCAAAATGAAATGGTGCGGACGTGGTGCAGTCGTGGTGCGGCTCAATTTTCAAATTTTCCATTTTTCAAAATGAAACGTTGTGACGTGGTGCAGCTGTGGTGCGGCTTAATAAAAATTTCTGATAACAGTGTGGACGTCTTGCAGCGTAGGTGCGGCGGTCAGAAAGTGTTGCGGACGTGGTGCTGCGGAATTCCATTTTCACTCGGGGTTATAACAGAAAAAAACTAAAAAATAACTGTCGTTAAAAGATTTTTTTCCACAACTTATATCATAAATCGCTCCCATAGATAATTTTACATCACAATCAGCTCTACCCGCAAGTCTTTTATTTGCTAAGAACATAATAATTTCTTATCCTAATTTTCTTTAAATCCTTACTATTTTCAAAATTTTAAGGTAAAAGAATGAGAACAAAAAAACAAAACCATAAAAAGCTAATTGTAATGTGCATCATACCTTTTTGTCTCAGGTAATTTGTATATCACAGGCTCAAGCACCAGACAATTATTGTCCATGGGCCAATTCCCAAATTTACATAACTACAAGTTGATGTTTGTATCTTTTATTTTTTTCATTTCCTGACTTTTCCATGACAAACAAGAGAGAAAAAAAAAACTGAAAAGAATCATATTTCCCATGGATAAGAAAGTTCTCTCATCATCCAGGCACTTAATAGGATCTGATCAAAGGAGACTAGAAAATCTGTTGACAGAGCCTTTTTTTTTTGTTAGTGTGTGTATCAACGTTAGATAGAGTTGTCTGGGCTTTGGATTGCGAACTTGAGATGGGCACTCTTCTTGGGTCATGGTTACCACTTTTGTAAATTTTATGGAATATTTTCATAGATTTTTCTTTAATTTTTTGAACATTAACAAAACTTACACATAAATCTTTAAGGAAAGGAATTTAAAAATATTTTTGTTATCCTTTGCGAAATTTAGGTAATTACACGGTGTTACAAAAATGAGGTTTTAAAATATACGCGGGCGGAGACCTATCAGGTTTTGTAGAGCTAGTCGCACTGAATACGAAACGGTATTTGAAAATCCCCTAACACCCCCAAAATCTGGAGTTACGGGCAAAAAACGGTTTTTTGGACCTTCACCCATTGAAAAAATTCTAGCTTCGACAATTTTTTACCAATTTTCGATTTTTTTACAGTTTCTGATAGAAGATAAATATACCTTTTTAACAATGTATAAAACATGTAACTCGGTTAAACCACTTAGAATTTATAAGATGTCAAAGTTCAAAAATTAAATTTTTTTTGTCATTTGCCCAACTTCGGCATCAATTTAAAGTATATGTTTTCAAAACAACATGCTATTTAAAAAATATATTCTAAAACTATATCTATTTCCCAATTGATCGAGGTATTTTTTATGAAAATCACTTCAAAATTGGCTTAGAAAAAAAAAATTTCGATTTCAACCCAGATACAGAAATTCGAACTTTTAGGTATAGAACAAAAATGTTGTTTCGGCACGTAAATAAAAATTCGAAATTAGGTTTTATTGCACTTTGTCAAAGGGAAATTATTTAGGGTCCCCCTTTTATTTTCCAATTAGTAACTCTAAACAAAAATGATGGATCACCCTAATGAAATTTGGTGAAAACGTTGAACTTGGGATAGAAAGCAATAATAAAGAGTTTTTATTAAAATAAATTGCACGACTGGGGTCGCACGTACTTGCTCTTATGCTTAAAGTAACTATAATGTTAAAGCTTTTTATTCAAGAAATTTAAAATTTGATATTTTGAAGAAATTTTATAAGTAGTATAAAAAAATTAAATCTGTTTTTATAATTAATTAAACTACGTTTTAAATTATCTTAAAACAAAAAACAAATATGCCATTTTATTTCTTGTATAAAAAGGTATTTTTAGAAAAAAATTTTCGAAAATTGTAGGAGCCGTTTTTTAAAAAAATAATTTTTTTTGTATACAAATTTTTTAACATTTTTCAAAAAAAAAGTTGGTATGCCATTTTGAAGAAATAATTAATTTACACATAAAAACTAAATTTCAAAATTTTTCATTGATCCGTTTTCAAAAAATTGATTTTTCAAACAAAAATTTTGAAATATTTTTTAAAAATCCAAAAATGCGTTTTTTGAAAATTTTCTAAATTTTTAATATTATCTTTACTTACACACGTTTCTATAAAAATTTTCATTTAAATCGGGTTAATGTTGTACGAGATATTCAGAAATGAAAAAACCCGTTCTATGACAGGTACCGTTAATAACGGTACAAAAAATATTTTTTTTATTTAAAAAGTAGGCTCTTATGTGTAGTACTACACACAAAAATTTTAATCAAAAAAATTTTTGAAAAAAATTAACTTTTCTATTTCCGTTATATGGCAGGTACCGTTAGTTTTGGTCATAAAAAAAAAATTTCAATTTCCCCTCTAGGGAATCACCAAAAACTGCTAACTACCAAGTTTGAAGAAAATCACTTCACTCCTTTAGGCTGCAGCTCCAGATAGAGACAGACACACAGACAGACAGACAGACAGACAGAATTGCCGGACCCACTTTTTTGGCATTCTCCATCATCGTAATGTCATGATAAATTGTTATCTCGAGTTCGATTTTTTTTACGAATCCTAAACTTGCCCTATAGTACCTATATCGCAAGTAAAAAAATTAGGTGAAAGGGTGTTTTTTTCGAAGAGACAGTAAAATCTGTAATTGGTCCAAAAAAGCCAATGATTCGTGTTAAACGTCTAAAAACTTAAGTATAAACGTTTAATTTGTCATAAAAAAACAAAAATAAAATGAATCATTATCTTTTTTGTACCAATTACAGATTTTACTGTCTCTTTGAAAAAAAACGACCTTTCAATTAATTTTTTTTTATAAAAACTCTTTATTATTGCTTTCTATCCTACAAATTCAACGTTTTCACCAAATTTCATTAGGGTGTAATTCAATATAAGTTCAAGTGACCTCAACTCCAAAAATTTTATAAAGCGTTTCGCCCAGGTACGACAGTGGGCTCATCAGTTAGATCTGTCGTACCCTTACGCTTTATAAAATTTTTGGAGTTGAGGTCACTTGAACTTATATTGAATTATATTCAATCACTCCACTTAAAATAAAAATAATTTTAATAATTTTTATTATTTTTGTTATTTTTTTCTTCGTTATTTCATTAGGGTGGTCCATCATTTTTGTTTTAACTCAAAATAACACCCTTCTAACCATGTTCTTGTTTCTCATCTCAAAGTATTACTAGTATTACTCTAGTATTGTACACTTTTCTAAATATACCCATATTTACTCTACACCTTAAAAAAAAAAACACCCTCTCACATGAACAAAATTTATAGATTTCTTTTATTCGTAGTCCCCATGGGAAAGAGAACATATTTATTGAATTTCGTGAGGGTACCTTTTATACCATTATACCAAAAAAACACCCTTTAACGTTAAATATTTGTATCGACTTTTTGGGTTCTTGGTTTCTGTTATAAATGAAACACTTTTACCAATTTTCATTGGTGTAACAATTTTTTCCCAGTTTTTGTGGTACTAATTCCGAATTTCATCATTTCTTGAAAAAAAAAAAAACACCCTTTCACTCAAGATAATTTTTACTTTTCATGAATTCTTAATTCTTATACCAAACACAACTTTTTCACCAAGTTTTAAAAATTAATAAAATATAAGTTAGCTGTTATGATACATACCTTTCTCACACACAACTTAACCTATCAAAAAAACACCCTTTCACCAAAAATAATTTTAACAACTTTATGAATCCTTTGCTATGAATTCTGCTTTATCTAAAACCTTCATCCCGAATTTCATCATTACAACATGTTTTTCACATGGGTTTTGGTTATATTTTACATGTTGAAGTAAAAAAACAAGCCCAATGGTTTTTGATTGGCAATAACTTTTTTTTAGAGCAATCTTATTGACTTTTTTTTATGTCATTAGATTCAGCATCAAAAAATACCTCGAAAACATGTGTCATATGATGATATTCGAATAACAATTATTGCTTCTTCAACGAGATAAACTGGATAATAAGCGTGAAAATGTCCTAAAAATGCAAATGGAATGGCCGATGGTATGTTATTAACAGTGTTTAAGGATTAAATTAGTGTTTTCGGTGTCTTTGTTAGAATTTGAGAAGGTTGCCGGAAACTTGAAAGAATAGTTTTCAGGAACTGAAGAAACTGACTGATCTTACTCCATGAAAACAATTTATTCATCATTGATGCCGATGCAAGTAATCTTGTAATTAGTCCCGTATTATCACAAATCCATGACATACAATAAAGATACTCTCGAAAATATTAAGAGAACTTCGAGCTTCAGATATTGGCAAAGCATTTCCTTCAACTACTATAAAACAAAAGATCACGGTCGATTCTAGGCCGGTTTTTAAAAATCGCGTAAAATGGATTCCAACTTCCTGAATTAATTAATTTTAATTTTTGTACGAATTCAACATTTTTCTTTACGGGAGTACAGAATTTCTTTTTGAATAAGCTTTAATTGAAAAATAGTAGATGAATTATTGTATATCGAAAAGTAAAATTTTTTAAAAAGAGAACTATTTTGTATCATTCAAGATTCAAGCAGTAGGAAGTAGGTATAGCAATGTTTAAAAAAAATGTTTCGTCAAAATAAGTTGACTAATATTTCATAATAAACCTTTAAAAGCAACTATACATAATTAAGTATATAAAAATAATGTCAATTCTCTTATAACTACCAAGTAACTAACTAAGTGCAATTTATCATTTTATCTTAGTCTAATTTAATTGAATCAAACTTACAGGTGGTATATCCTTGCGAATAAAAATATTCTATAAAACCTATTTATCTTTTAATTCTCTAATCAATAAATGGTACCCCATTCATTTTTAACCCCAAAACAAAAAAAAAAACCAAATAAAACCCATTATCCTTAATAGACTCGTTTTATAAATAGAAATAACAATGGCACACAAAACAACTATTTATACACTTTTTTAAATATTCAACTCACATACCTTTGGTTATACGCAATATTGCCAAAAGGCATATCCATTTCATTGATAACATTGTTTTGTTTTCGTTTTTTTTCTTCTCATTTTATTTTATTTTCTTTTTTTGTTTTGCTCCTGTTCATTTGGAATGGAATTAATTAGTTTTATCGTTGAAAAAAGGAAAACTTCAAATACAGCAGCAATTCACATATCGAATACAGAGAGTTTTTGCCAAAAATCGAAAATATCCTTTCGGCATAGTTTGAAGCGTTCTTTTTTGGAAAATACAAAAGCGGAAGAAAAAGCCAAATCTCTGCACAAAACTGCCTCAAAAGAGAGAAGGCGGTTAATTATCAAAAAAAAAAAGGGCGGCAGGCGTGGGAGTGAGTGTATGTAGGTATGTATGAATGCATACGAAGCGAAAAATAAATTCTATAGCTTGAGGGATTTTCTTGTAATGAATAACGATGACTTCACTCTGAACAGCTCAAAACGATTTCCAAGAATTACAATAATATCTCTGGTCTGCAGGGTTTTTACATACAAAAAGTATAAGGATTCGATAATGGGATAAAAATCGTAGGTAAATTGTGTCGATTTTTATCCCTTAATGTGTTAACAAGAGCAATCACAGCAACAATTTTCAACTTTATGTCTTAATTTTTTTTTAAATCAAGAAAAACAAATAAAAATCAACCATTTCAATCCAGGGACAACGTGAGGACAAACAAAATTATGGTTGTTAATCAATAAAGTTTTATTGTTTTAGCCACACCTTTTCCTTCCGTTTTAAAACCAAACCACAACATCGACTAGTTGTTTATGTTTTCAAATAATTTACTTTAATTTATTCATGCATCACCCACACAAGTGTAATATTCGAATCCCAAACCGACTCGTCGAAGGTTCACCTGTTTAAATTTTAATATTCTGCCCCCCCAAATTGTCAAAAGGAAATCATTAATCTTATTTAACCTAAACGTTCACTTCCTTCTTGTTTCATGATTTACGTCATTAATAAATGGCCGAAAGGCCTTTTCCGGTAATACAATACGACTATATACTTAGAGAAAAAGGAGATATCAAGATCAAGAATATTGTAGAAGGACTATTTTTTTTGTGTGTGGTTTTCTTTGTTTCCATTCGTTTAGAGATTTTCTAGTGATGAAGTAACAATAAATTATTTTGACTAAAATTTACAACCCTAATTTATCCACGGAAAATTTGATGACAAAATTGGGTTTTGTGTGACTTTTGGTGACCGCTATAAAATAAATTTGCATGAAATAAGAGGACAATGTTGGGGTATATTTCCAATTCAAAGGATAATACATATCAGATTCCTGTTGAAAGCTGATATCGGGATTTTTCATGCTCGATGTCATATGATTATCAATTTAGATTAGGAATGCGAATATATTTGTTTTAAAATGGGTATTGTAATTTTGTAATGCATGTAAGATTGCTTGTTTTTTGTATTTATAGAGTAAAGGTTTCAAGAAGTTCTAAATGCTAAAGGTTAAGGACTTTGAGTGTAACTAAAAGATAAGATTGACAACTGCTTATTTGTTATGGGAAGATAAGCGGCGGAAATGTGTTGTTTTAAGGTTAAATGGTGGCGACAACATTTACATACATATATGTATGTATATTCACATCATTATTATACAGATAAGGTTGATTAAGTGACATTATGTTTTCTTACATACCCAAAATCTGGAGTTAGAGGCAAAAAACGGTTTTTTTGACCTTCACCCATTGAAAAAAATCTAGCTTCGTCAAACTTTTACCCATTTTCGATTTTTTTTACAGTTTCTGATAGAAGATAAATATACCTTTGTAGCAATGTATAAAACATGTAACTCGGTTAAACCACCTAGAATTTATAAGCTGTCAAAGTTCAAAAATTCCATTTTTTTCGTCATTTACCCAACTTCGACATCAAATTAAAGTATATGTTTTTATAACAGCATGTTGTTTTAAAAATATATTCTAAAAAAATATTTATTTTCAAATCAGCTCAAAGCTGGCTTTGAAAAAAAAATTCGAACTTTTAGGTATAGAACAAAAATGTTGTTTTGGCACGTAGTAGGATAACTTGGGCGCCTGGATTTGATAACAGGTTTTTGTAGAGGAGTTCAATACAATCATTTAATTCTTTGGGAGGGGGGTCTATCTACCTCTGTTTAGGTGGGAGGGGCAGTTTTCTAAAAAAAAAATTATCAAAATAAAAAAATATTATTAAAAACAACGGCAACACTTATAGTAATAAATGATACCATTTCCGAAAGGCAAAATTGTACATTTAATTCTAATTTTTAAATCAATATATTATAATAAATAGTTTTTGACATAATTGATTTCAAAGTTAAGAATTGGCGAAAAAAAAAATGTTTTAAAACTCATTTTATACTATTTTTGTCCAGACTGTGAATTTTAATAAAAAAAAATTACTCACACAAAAAACTGCCTCAATTGATTCCTTATCGAACAGTGAAAACTATATGTTTCTATGTCTTCTAGTTTTTGGGAAAATTGAAAAATTATTTTATCAGATTTTTCTTTTTTCAAAATATTTTTTTATTTTTCAATTTTCTCAAAAACTAGAAAACATAGAAACATATAGTTATAATTATCATTAAACTACAACTTTACAAAATTTTATGATAATATTATTGATAAGATATTGCTTATACATATTGCTCTCGTTAGTAAATTGAAAAATAAATTTAAAGGTTCCTAAGAAATTTCGAGAGAAAATGTTTAAATTTGCTTGAGCAGTGCTGCTTGCCAATGAACCAATGAACTTTTTTGAAATTGTGATTTTAGTATGTCGAATGTCAAATTTTGTCTTTTGACAATTTTTGTACTTAAAAAAATATTTTTTTTTTAAATCGGCTTTAAAAATTAAAATTTGTTTTTTTTCTTAAAATACTCTACTATACAAAAAAAATTTACTGTACTTGGTTTGGAGAATTAAAAAAGTTGTTTTTTTTTATAATTTTAATAACAAGTCTAAGATTATTTTTTAAGTCTTAGAAAATTTCTAGTAAACTTAAATTAAATTCTTTAATGAATTTTAACCTAAAAAACATTTTATATTCTGTGCAAATTTCCTACAAGAGCAAGTACGTCGACCTAATCTAATATATGTTTTTTTTTTTTACGATAAATTGGCGCAAAGGATTCGATATATTTTGTCTAGTTACTGAATAATGTTTAAGGATGTGAAGGGAATAAAACCACCTTAGATCTAATATTAAATGTTTGCAATGAATGTATTGTAGAGAAGAAAAATTTGAAAAAAATAATATGACGTTAATGTACAAGCTATCCCACCAATTATTTTTAGTTGCAACTGGTGTTTTTTTTTCAAGGAGAAAAAATAAGAACTCCAAAAAATAAAGATTTAGCAAAAAATTTACCGCGCATGTCAATAATTTTTCCCCTAATATACTAGCTGAATACTTATTCAGCACACATTTCTTAAAACTAGAACAACAATATAAATTTCAAGGATACTTTACTCTCAACCTCCATCAGCTCAGGTATATTGTAAAAGCTTTTTTTTTTAACTTTTTCAAAAGTTTAATTTTGTTTTGTTGTTAATGCTTTACTCTTGATATCGTTCATTCAGATTTTAAAATACTCATTGGGATACACAATACACACATACCAACAACAACATACATTATTCGTGGGCGGAGAGGGAGGAGTTGTTTGAAGTTTTTAAAATTATTTTTAGATCATCAAGGAGGAGAGATGAGTTGGATGGGTGCGGAAAATACTAACCCAGAAAAATATAATAAAATTGCTCAGAACATTTTAAGCACACTTTTAAAAGGGATTTTGTACATATTTATTTTTTTTTTATATATATATTTTTTTAATATTAAGGTATTAAGTTATTTTTAACATCTTTATTATTTGATTCTTAGAAAATTAAATTAATATTTTTTTTTTCATTCTCTTGTTTATTTGAATATAAGTTATGAGGTTGATACTTCTTTTCAATGAGAGATAATTAATTTGCATACTTACCTACTAGTCAAATTGGGAATAGTTTTTATGTGGAGTTTTCTTTTTTTAAATCAGTTTATTTCTTAGAAATTAAGCTAAATTGAATTCATTAAATGTGTTAATTTTGATTTGGAAGTAGTTGTTTATATTCAATGGAAAGAAAATTGTGGAAAAAAGTCCAAAATCGTAAACGCTCTTATGACAAAAAACGGTAAAACATATTTTTGAAGCTATTATTTTGCTATTTTTTTAAATAACTACAACTACGCTCTAACATTAAAAATAACACCGTTGCCAACTATGTTTTTCATTAAATTTTCAAATAAACTTGAATATTTAATTTTCAGTAAAATCAAATTATAATTATTTTCTAGAAGTTTTTAATGTGAAGAGTACTTAACAGTTTTGAGTGATTCCTTTGATTCAAAATTTGAAATTTTTTAGAACCAAAACTAACGGTAACTGCCTAAAAACCAAAACAGGGAAGTTTCTTTTTCGTAAACGACATAGTAAACTATTCTGGATTTAAAAAGAATAAAATTTCTTTATGAAAAATCAATTTTTACTTGCTCAATAGGGCAAGTATTGGTTTCGTGTAAAAAAAAAAATTCGAGGTTTTAATCAAAACTAACATTACGATGATGGAGAAGTCCGAAAAAGTGGTTTTCGTCATGACGTCCGTCGGTCTGTGCGTCGGTGCGTCGGTGCGTCGTCACAAAAAGCTGTACATGAAGCTGCAGCCTAAACGGGTTGAGGGATTTTCTTGAAATTTGGTACAGATGATTTTTTTGTAATTTCCAAGATTGGTTTTTTTTTGTTTTTTAATATCTCGCTTTAAACGTATACCTCCCATACAAAGTTTTGGAGTTATTGCAACTTTCTCGAAAACGGCTCTAACGATTTTGATTAAATTTAACATACGTAATGCTGTTTGCAGTTCTAACATAACTGCGTTTTTAGTTTTTCTCAAAAAATGCGGATAGTGAAAATATGACATTAACTCTTTTTTAAATCGCGGATGTCGGCTCTTCCCGTACATCTTAATGGAGTTATTGCAATTTTCTCTTAAATGACTCTAACGATTTCGATTACATTTTACACAAGTAATGTTATACGTAAATCTAACGTAACTGCATTTTTAGTTTTTCTCAAAAAATACGGATAATGGAAATATGACTTCACATTTTTTTTAATCTTTGATGTCGGCTCTTCCCGTACACCGTTAATGAGTTATTACAATTTTCTAGACTAAATTTGACATACATAATGCTTTAAGTAGCTAATTGCTAATTTGTTTTTTGTCAAAAAAACACGAGTAACAAAAATATGGCGTAAGAAAAACTAAAAAAAAATAATTTCGTATTTTTGCATTTCTTATGAAATTCCTTAAAAAAATCAAATTTTAACTAATTCAAAATATTTTTTTTTTAAATCTTTGACATAAAAGCTACTTTTATCATAAGAGCAAGTACGTGCGGCCCCAGTCGTGCATTTTATTTTAAAACTGGTTGATGAATTTTTAAAAATTTCGTTTTTGAGTGTTGTATGCATAAAAAATTATTTTATTAATACTGACTGTATTCTCTACATTACTTTACATAACCTGAAAAACATTGAGAAAACTTATAAATTATTAACTAATTTTATCTTAAAAAAAAATTTTATGATTTTTGATAAAATTTTTTGAAAATGTTCGCTTTAAGTTAAGCTTAAATTTAGTTTGAAAAAAAAATAATTTTTCGATTAAGGGCCAATTTTTCAATAGTCAAGTCAGATAAACCTCAGATAGAGCTTATTATTAGGAAGAAATTTTTTTTTATATTGACTTTTATTCTTCTGATAGTCTAACTGACGATTGAAAAATCAGGGCTAAATTAAAATAACAATATAAGATTTTTTTTTTGAAACTTAAACTTTCAGATGGTATTAAAAAAAATTAAGCTGCTATTGAAGAAAAATACTGTCAAAAATGGTTTTTGGAATTAATTTTTTTGGTCCAACAATAACGGTACCTGTCATACAAAAATTTCGGAATAGTTAAATTTCACGAAAACGGCTCCAACGATTTTTTAAAAAAATTTAAATGTTAGTTTTTAAACGAGGTCTATCTTTTGAAGAAAAAAATTTTTTTTGAAAATCATTATTAACGGTACCTGCCATAGGACCGCTTTTTTCAAATCAGATTTTCTGCAAAATTGCTTATTGTATTTAAATGAAATTTTTTATACAAAAGCATTTATATAGCTTAAATATAAGCCAAAAATAAAATTTTGAAGAAAATAATTTTTGAATTAAAAAAAAAATTTTTGAAAATTTTTTATTGAAAAATCAAATTTTCGAAAACGGGACATTGAATTTTTTTGAAATTTTGTTTTTAGATGTTGATTAGTGATTTCTACAAAATGGCATACCAATTTTATTTAAAAAATTTTTTTCCAAAAAATTATTTATAAAAAAATAGTTTTTTTAAAAGACGGCTAACGATTTTGAAAATTAATACATATATCAAATAAAACGTACTTGTTTTGTGGGGCGATTTGATTTCAGATATTGTTTTTTTTTTTGAAAAATGAATTTTATTTTTTTTTTTTTTATATACCTACATTTCCTAAGTATATATATAAAAAGTCTTAAAAACGCAACTTGAACTCTAGGAGCAAGTTCGTGCGACCCAGTCGTGCATTTTATTTTTTTTTTCTTTCACATTAAAAAAAAAAAGAAGAAATTTCAGCCTTTTTTAACGATTTATACAGCATTGAGCTTAAATAGCAAACCTGGATTGTATAAATTCAAGAATTTCAAAAATTCATACTAATTGTAAGAAAATAAAAAGTTCCGTCAACGCCATTTTGTTTTATGATTTTTAATCTGCATGGGCTAGTGGATAAAAAACACTTAATCCATTTTTGCTTAATGGCTTCGAAATCTTAGTATCCCATATGTAAAATTTTGACATTTATTGAATGGTCAACAAAGGTGAACTGGTGTAATTGTTTAGTCAGCTATAAATTTGTTTTAATTGTCTTGTTTGCGTCCTAGCTCCGGGTCACTTTGGCGTATGTGTAACTTTTTTTTTTTTAATTTGAAATATCTTATTGTTTAAAACCAAAAATTGTAAAATATTTCAATATATGGTAAATAAATGTATGTATTCATTAATTACACTTTTTAAGAACGGTTTTTGTTTAAAAATACCAAGGAATAATTTTGATCACCTTTTAAGTCAGTGTGTTACTTAAAATATTGCCTTTTATCACAAATTATCAACAAAGTAGGTATAGCTCTTATAACATTCAATGGATTTTGAAAAATCTTATACTAAAGCCTTGAGTTCTAAGAACTCAATTTAATATCTTTCTTGTATACAAATAACATTTTTAAGAACACCACAGAAAAAAACATTATACTTCGTCGTTCATCACAAATTGTCTTTGATATGCGTAGGTGTACCTACTTACTTATTTGATATGACACTCAAAACCCCTATCTTCTTAACATAAAACACAGTCAAAATTAATCGTCTATATCAGAGCGACTTTACTGCTTTGGAATTGCCTCCGAAATTCAAACCGAAAAGCAATTCGTCCTTTCTCTGTAATAATTCAATCTAGTTAATGTGATTTCCTTTCGCTATACAACAATCGACATCCTCTTGAATGTTTATATAGAGAAATGTTGATGTTGTGATGTATGGAAGGAATGTTTTGCTAGACAAAAACCTCGCTACCGTCAATGGGTTTTTATATAGTATGTATATCAAATAGAAACGAGTAAGCTAGCTATAGCTTTTATACCAGCGAGTATAACGTTCCTGACCTAATTTATTTGTCACTTTGTGTTTTTGTCAACTTTGAATATATTGTGGGTGCTGCTATGCGATGTTAGACGCAGTATACGATACCGTCAATCGTCAACCATGATGGGAATGGCAGTATATACACAAATTACATGGCAATTTAGTCTGAAGTATCAATTTATTTGAACACACACCAGAGGACATCAAAATAAAATCGCATAGATAGCTTTATTATCCTTTTGGGCTTTCCATTTAATCCACTTGTTGAGTGCTCAATTATGTTTTTGGGGTCTTTTTGTTCTGGGTACCGTACTGAGTCACGAGAGAGAGAGAGTAAAATAGAATTTTAAATTTTTTTCGTAAACCAATTACAAGGACAACAAGCAGCATATACACACCAAACACGTAATCGTGAGTGTATTCAAGGATACTCCAGCCATATTGTGGTGTTATCGTTCCATGCGTATAGCATGTATAGTGTTGCACTAATTAGTTGGACTTTGGCTGGGAATTAGTACAGATTCGTGGGCTTGGTAGTACTCGAACTCATGGGAAGAGATTGTTTGGCTTATATAGTATAGATCAGATCTATATTCAGGTAGGTACTGTGGTTACCATAAATGTACTTGTACATATATTAAACATTGTACTATGTAGGAATTTAAATGACCCTAATTAATTGTAAGCATGCAGTATGTAGTAGCTTTCAATCGAACTAGATGAAAAGTACCTATAGTATAATTTATAGTATTAGTATCATTTTATGTTAGGGTGGTCCTTACACAAATATTTTTATTAAGATGAAACGGTCTTCCTTCTTAAAAACAAATATTTACTCTGAAAGAGTAAAGCAAAAGACACGAGCATTAAAAAAATCTTGTCAAAGTGGAAAAAATTTTAAGATAAAAAAAACGAATTTTTAGGTAATTTTCAGTATACCTCAAAAATGCACACTGGAGTGTTTTAAAATGCATGATGACGCAAAAAAATTTTAAAAACAAATAGATATTATAGCTCTTTATTTTAATCTTTAACATAAATAGCTAGTTGGTTTATGATAAAATTTTTGTGAAAGATTATTTTTTTTTTAAAGTAAAATATTAATTTTTCGGTACAAAAAAAAAAAATAATGAAAGAAATTGAATTTTTGAATTTCGATAATTTCAATATAGCATTTTTTGGTTGAAAAATTTTAAACAAAAATGCAGAATATCACCCAAAACTCCATCCAATCGTTATTTGAACAAAACTAATATTGTTTGGTAACCAAATGTTGGAATTTCTTGCTTGAAATCTATTAACCCTCTACTGCATGAATTAATATTAGCGGACGAAAAAATTAAAAAATGCTTTACATGGGTTCTTTGGGTTGTTTCAAAACGGTTTACATAAAAAAAATTGTTTAAATTAATTTGTTTAAAAAATTTGTTTATAAGCCAAATTTGGTTTCGTATGCATTAAGGGGTAAGAAATTTTACTAATTTTATTTATTCAGATTATGTAAAAAATAAAATTAAAAATTTCAAAAGATAAATATTTATCATTTAAAAACAAAACAAAGTAAAATAAATAGATTGCATTACAAAAGGTTAAGAATTAATTCAAATTTGGCTCATTTTAAGACATGGAACGGAGAAAAGCAATTTGTTTTTGTCCGTTATATATATTTTTTCTGGTTCACTTTTTCTCCACTGTCGAAGTATGTCTTGCTCCAACATTTTTACCCACTCCCAGATCTTACAATAACTAAAAAGTAATTAAATGATTGATAAATATTATAGGTGAGCCCCCCTCCCCCTGAAATGTTTGTGGTTACGCCGCTGGAAATGGGGTTAACATGAGAAAAATGTTTCTAAAAGCAAAGGGGCTCCATTTCTGAAGTAAAACATAGCTTCCAAGCAAATTAACAATGTTAAGAAACAAAATTTTCCAACTAAAAAATTTTACAAATTGTGTAGATTTACAACCCCTCCCCCTGAAATGTTTGTGGTTACGCCGCTGGAAATGGGGTTAACATGAGAAAAATGTTTCTAAAAGCAAAGGGGCTCCATTTCTGAAGTAAAACATAGCTTCCAAGCAAATTAACAATGTTAAGAAACAAAATTTTCCAACTAAAAAATTTTACAAATTGTGTAGATTTACAACCCCTTAATGCATACAAGGCCAAATATGGCTTCCGTACTTTTTGCCCTCCCAAGACCAGGCCAATAATTTTTTTTCAATCAAAATTGGTTCATAGCATACACAATTAGACAATCGATCAAAAATAAATTTTTAATTCCACTTTACTTTACAAACAAGGCAGTAATTAACATTTAAAGTATGAATATATTCTACACTTTCGATTTCAATGCACAAGACTGATCGGCTCACCTGTGATCATAAAATACACCTTTATTTTGTATCGGACACACGAAAAAACTATCTCTATGGGTTCTCAGAAACACAAAGAAGAGGATTGTATTTAATCTTAACCATTTTTTTGTGACAGAGAAGAGAAAAGTGCATACAAACAGACAAAACCATATTTGGCTTCGTATGCAGTAGAGGGTTAAAACCGATTTTCATTATTATTTTTTTTTTTTTTTTTTTCAAAATTCAATGCTCTTATGATAATATTGATTTGCCATTTTAAGGCCTGAATGTAATAAATTAAAACTAATTTTTTGAATCCGTGAGTTTTTTTTTAGAAATCAAAGTACCTTTTATAATTCATATATTAAGTTTACATTAGTAGGTTGTTCAGAAAAAATTTGCTATTTATGGAAAAATTCAAGTCCCTAAGAATTTTGCAAGTTTCTTTAAAGCCTCATTTTAAACATTTTTTATATTAAGCCTTTTCAAAGGAACTTTATACATAAAAGCACGTACAAGTTTCAAATTCAGTTAAAAGAACTTAAACTTACAAAGTTGACTTTTATTTCTTCGAAAACCTTTAAAAAGGAAATAATAGTTAAACTTTTTTCCATGCAGAAGTATAAACTAAAAGCTTTTCTGTTAAAAGCTTTTGTGATTTTATTCCTTCTTCTGAAAGTTATTTCTTCTTTATTTCGGGTTTCCTCAAACTTTTTCTCCGAAAATAAAAAAACCGGGTTCATGTCTGTAAATTTGATATCCTAAGCTTTTTCTAGCTTTGTTTTATTAGCTTTAGACAACTTTGAAATGAAAATGATTACAAATGCTTTCAATACACAAAGTGTATCTGTACTCTTAATATGGGTTTACATTCTGAAACAAAAAATGTAATAGATTTTTAAAGAATATTTCAGCAATACACATATATTTTCGAAGTTTGTGAATTAAATAAAAGAACGTAAGAAAGATGCAACAGTTTTTTTTTTTTTTTTGAAGTTTGAAAATTTAAAAATTGTTTTCATAGCATACAAATCCAGCATGTCGCTTTCAAGGCAAAGTGGCATAAGTCGGAATTTTCTAATTTTCAGGAAAGACATTTAAAGTTTTTTGAATCATTAAAAAATGATTTTCGTTGTCAATAAAAAAAAAAAAAACAAAACTCAAAAATTATAGGTATACACTGAAAAATTGCATTTTTTTTTTGCTATGAGATGGTATACTAAGTTTGAGAGAAAACTCAATATTAAAAAAAAAAATAGTTTGGAGTTATGCCGTTTTTCGAAAAAATAGAACTATTTTTGAAATTATTTTTTTTCTGACTCTATGGAAAAAGTGCCGTTTTGCACGTTATCAAAAGACAAAACTAAGTTAAGTCAATTTTATTTATTGAATAACGAAAAAGATACAAAAAATGTGATTTTTCAACAAAAACTTATTTAAATTCATCTTTTTAACTCAGTTACAGAACCGGACTTGCAAACATTTTAATATGACAAAGACGCCGAAATGATGAAAAAATCTTACCGGGTTGCTCTTTTTTTATGTGACATTTTCTTAGATGTTCCGTTTTCTTCGAAAACACAAAACCAATCCTATCTACGATAACGGCATAACTAAAGATATGCCATTAATGTATACAAAATCACAGGGATATTTGTGAAAATTAACGGCGGCACTTTTTCATAAGGTGGGAACTAGAAGAAGTAGAAAAGCGCTGATTACACAGAAAAATTGCGTTTTTTTTTAATGAATTTTGTGCTCTAAACTCAAAAATGACAAATTTTGACATATCGCTGGCTAAGAATTATAGGGTTGTATGTCAACTCACCTTAGTTTTGAGAAAATCGATCTCAAAGTTTTTTAAGGCTGGTTTTTGGATAAAATAGTTACATAGCAGTAAAGTATTGATGCAATCTTATAAAGGACCCTAAAAAAATCATAAAACCATGAAAAAAAAAATCATGTGTGCAATTCACACGTGGTAGAAGTGAAACCTTAAAAAATCATTTTTCTTGCAAAAATAAAAAAATAGAAAAAATCTACCTAATTTTATTCTATCACCTTCAAATCCATGTTTTTTATATGACAACCTATATAAATCTTATATCATCTGAAAGCTTATTGTCTAAGCTCAAAATATATATATCGATCAGTTCTAGGAGACATCTACAAAAAGAGCTAGAATTTTTTGAACTCGATCAATTTCCATCAAAAAAAGCAAAAAAAAACAATTATTTTTATGTTCTCATGCTATTAATTCAATTTTTTTGTTTGACAACCTATACAAAATTTTATACCATGTGAAAGCTTATTGTTTCACCTTGTATAATGATGTATAAATCTTATTTCAAAGATGTCTACAAGAGAAGTTAGAATTTTTTAAAGTCAACCATGTCGAATTTCCAGACTGAGATTACGGTGCTTCCTACACTGGTACATGGTCATCGCCAACAGATCTCCACAGGTGTTTTGAGGTATTTTTAATTTTTTTTCAATTTAAGATTGTGTAACTTGTAGAGCACGTAACGTTATGTGTGATATATCAAATAAAAGGTTATGTTAGCAGCATGCGTATTAAAGTTAAATCAAATTTGTATGTGCACTAGATCAAAAGATATAACGTGTGTTGGAAAAGAACATCTTTTTACCGTTATCTCCGAATTTTGAATATGAAATTAATTGAAATTTTGTACAATAATATATTATTTAATTACCTATCTACAGTACAAATTTCATTCATCTATCTATTAAAACAAAAAAGTTATAACAAGTTGAAGTCGTGTCGCGTTTTCGTTTCATTTTGTTTCAAATCACTACGATACTAAAGAAGTTTTCACTTCAAAAACATTAATTTCACCACAAAAAAGGATTCTATGAGCATTTTTAAAAAATGACATAGAACCTTTTTATGAAAAAATTTGTAAAAAAATTTGAAAAAGGTTCTATGTTCAACATAGAACCTTATTGTTATAAAGAGCTTACACGTAATAAATGCATTTTATATGAAAAAAGTGACTTCATCGTGAAATAGGCTTTGATTTAATTTAATTTTATTCAAGTTTTGCACAAAACAGTCAAAATCTATTTTAAATAACAGAACAAAATACCACAAATCACGTTGTTGCATTTTTAGAAAACAACAATTGTTGAATTAGGTACACAGAAAAAAGACATGCTAAAAACATTTAGAATTTGTATTAAATCAATCGGATTTTTGCATGCTTTTTTGCCAGAAAGACAGTCGTCTTAAAACAATCATCTACGGTACAAAATGTATGCCTAAAAAAATTTAAAGTTTGTTTAATCTTTTTATTTTAATAAGTACAGAAAATTAATGAAAAATAATTTCAGTCTTAGCAGGTATCTACACTTAAATTTTCTTAAGAAGAAAATTTTTATTAAAATGAAGTTCACTTTGATTTTAAAAAGGATTAAACAAATTTTACTTATTTTTATTAGAAATCTTATTAATTTAAGAGGATTGGATTTTAGAGGAGTATCATCTTGATTCTAAGCTGCTTATTTGTCTCCATGTATAACGTAAGAAAATTTGCTTCAAGTTAAAAAAAAATTTTTATTCGATGAAACTATTAATAGAAATAAACTAATATAATTTTTAAGATGAATAACGAAGAGTTCACTACGGTTAGTAGAGTAAAATCTTGACCTTTGAAAAAAAAATACTGAATTTTCCAAATACCACTAAAAATTTGTTAATTTTTTGTTTTTTGGGTACTAAGGTGACTTCTTTTATTTAAAGTTAAGGAATCTAAGTGTTTCTTTAACTTTTGGTTTATTAATACGAACTACGAAATTCCCAACCTCGATTATGAAAAAAAAGTTTTCAAAAAATCACTTCCAATTCTTGGCACACAAAAAACATTATTTTAATAATGATGTAAGAATATCTAGGTTATGAATTATTGCAAAAGTTAAGGTTGGATAGTACAAATTTTTTGGTTTAAAGAGTACAGAACGAGATACAAAAATTCTTTGCTGCTAAGCAAGAGCCCGTCCGCTAACTTGATAGTCGATAGTTGATAGCCAAAAACGACGAATTATGGAGCAAAATCGTCGTTTATGACTGTCATTTATTGACTATCAAGTTAGCCGACTCCATCCCTGTTGTTCAATACCAGCAAAAACATCAAAAGATCTTTTATTTTTACTTTAGTAAGAAAAAAGATCATTTCCATAAGATTTCATTTTGAAAAATTTGCGTAAAAAAGTTCTATGTAACTTAAATCAATGTATTTTTTTGTTTGAAAAAATCAGTAAAAAGGTTCTATGTTGCAATTTGAATAACATAGAACCTTATTATATTAATACATGTATGTGAAATCATGAAAGTTGTATGTCTTTTTTACCTGTGCCGTCGCCATTAATTTTTTTCTAATTTTTTTTTAAATTTTATCTAAAAGCCACTGAAATAACGAAAATTTTGGTGTATAAAACTCATTTTTTGTATTTTGTATGAAATACACCCTTATAATTCTCAGCCAGCGATATGCCACTTTGCCTTGAAAGCGACGAATCATCAAACGACAACTCATCATGGGCAACCCATCATGAGAAAAGTCATCACAAGGTTTGATTGGAATCAATTTATTTCGTGTTCCATTTAATTGAATGTTCTTCTTTTTCTTTTGAGAAAAGAAAATTATTGGTTGTTGCTGTTTTTAGTTTTTCTTAAGCATTAAGACTTTCTTAAGCATAATAAAGTTTCCTTGAGGAATAAATTGAAGAGTCATTTTATAATTTCAAAAATGTTGTATAGGTACCTACAATTAGAAAAAAATTTCAGATTAGGTATAGCTACTTTTGATTAAAAAATATTCTCTCTTTCAAACCAATTTCACAAACAAAAAAACCTCACAAAGTTTTCGATGTCAAAAAACATAACCTTTGAGAGAGGTAAGAGTGTTTAAAAAAATTAACCTTCATACAAAAAATTTAAAAATTAAAGTTTTAATTACTTGAAAACAGTTTTTTTTGCCTTGAAACTTTTATATGTACATAAAAACGAATAAATTCTCTTCTTAATGACAAACTGTCTCCCCACCTATATCACACAAGTATACCTCTTTTTTTATTATATTAATCCAATATCACATCAAAGGCTTGTTTACCAAAATAATTTCTAGCATCAAAGGACTTGGAGCTTTATAGTATTAAAACCAAAATATAATAAGATACCTCTTCGTATACCAAACTTATATAGAAAAAATATTAAGTTACACCTCTTCCATCTATTCTATTCATAGGTATATTTCTATCAAGCCTCAATTTATACAGGGCTTATTGAAATCTTCTCATGTCCTGGGATAGGTATTAGTTTTTTTTTTTTTAATTATGCGCCTCTCTTACATCTTCCTACAAAAAAAAATTCAAAAAATTACATAATGTGTGTAAATATTTACGTGTTGCTATGTGTCGTTCTTTTAGGCCTCCACTCACAAAAAAAAACCACCCGCACCTTAGACAGAATTCGTAAGGCTTACCTACAAAAAAAGTGTATCCTTTTGAAAAGTTATTACGTGTGCACACCAAACGCCATTCACCTTGGTCGAGATGTTGGCAAAAGAGCTTGCTCCTTTTCGATATGAGATCCTGGCTGTTTTCCATTTTACATATATAACGCTGATGTGTGTGGGGTAACGCTGAATTAATTTGCTGACAGAAAATAATAATTGAAGGCTAAAACGTGCTTCATAAGTCAACGTTAAAAAACTAAAGAGAATTCAAGAAAAATACTCAAAAATAATTATCCCCGTTTAAGGATGTAAAAGGATGCGAAAACTCATTCTATAAATAAAACAAATATAATGTTAAAAAGCTGTTTATCATTTGTGAGAATTAAAAAAAAAAAATTAAATAGGAAACAAACACACGTGTTGGAGGTTTTCTGTGCTCAATGGAAAATACCTGCAAATGGGTACACACAGAACGTTTCCGGAACACACCGACTTAGAGTCTGATATGCAATTATTAATTAAGTGTATATTAGATGGGAGTGGGTTTTTTTTTTTTTTTTGCATTATTTCACTGAAACACGCGAAATGGTTATTATTTTAAGACTCAACTTACACTGAACTAAAAATAAGTTTTTTTTCGAACTTGAGGATATTTTTAAGTTTGAAAAAAACTTTGCTAAAGAGATTTTAATAACCTTCGTTTTAGGGTATTTTTAAACTTTTATGACTTTTTAGTTTTAAGTCGTTTTGAAATTTAACCACATGCAAATTTGAAATCACATTTTTTTCAGTGCAATAGAAAATAAAGGGTCCTGAAAATAGGACATTGTTTTTTTTTTTTTTTCATTTTGTTTGTTGAGCAAAAAATAGACTACCTCTGGAGGTACCCTTTTGAAGCTTGCGTGACTTAAAGAATATGTTTTATTGAAAATTTGCAAAAGCATACATAAGCGAATCTAAAACTGCTGCGCTTACAAACGACATGAATCAAAAACGTATTACAATTAAATTGTATTTCCACGCAACATTAAATAAACAAAGATTACTTAACACGATTTTTTCTTCTTCTTCTTCTTTTTCTTCGTGTTGATATGTGATTTTAGTAGGGAATTTCTTTTATGTTGGGAAAAAAAGGGATATTTTTTTTTTTTTGAAAAATAACGCGTTGAAGTATGTAACAATGAAATGAACTCCTACAGTTTATGGTTTACTAGATTTCTAATGCGGAAATTCATTGCATAACAAGCAGTTCGGTGACACTTGATTGTAAGGTAGGTACGTCTTAACGTACGTACCTACTAGCACCGCCTTCATGTTTTGTTAATTATTTTTTGATTTATTTAAAAGGTGTAACGCATTTGGAAAGTTAAAGTTTTACAAGAGCAAAAAAGTACTACTTTGAGTTAACATTTGTTTATGGTAATTTTTCATATGTTAGTAAAACAAATTGTTTATATCACGTTTTGTTTAGGAATATGAAAGGTTCTGAATATTAGAAGAGTATAACAATATATTATGAGAATTATGCACAAACGTTACGAATTATTTGGGAACCAAATTTATTTGAATACATTTCTTTCAGGCAATTGTTTATCTATAATTGTTTATACAATAAAAGAAACCAATTTTTAAAATATCGATTTGACCCTAGTGTATTGGTTTGGGGGAGGAAAAAAAGGCGCGGTTGAAAAACGGGTTTTTTAACGATTTATGGAAAAAACTTACCCTCTTATCGAAAAAATGGATTTTGACAAAATGCTTTTAAACATGTACCTATTCGTACTTTTTAATGTTACAAGTACCTTAGCTTGAATTTTCTTAAAAGCAAAATATTAATTTTACAATTCAATCTTTATAAAAACGGGAATTTAATAAACGGGATGTTTAAAAACGGAATTTTAAAAAAGCAAAATCTTAAAAAACAGTATTAAAAAAATACGAGATTTTAATGGCTGGAATTTTGAGCACAAGATTATGCAAATCGGGATACACAGAGAAAAATATGACCCGCTAAAAACTAACAGATTGCCATATTGTTTTACCGTCCATACATTTCATAAGGAAATCTTATTAAAATCAACGATTAATAAGGTTTTTTTAAGGAGATTTCTTATTATTTTTATAGAGAAAATCTTATTAAAATTTGACTGAAAAGTTGATTTTTTTTTTCAACTTAGCACTAGAACAAAAATCGCGATCAATATTTTCATGGCAGGTTGGTTCAGGTGGTAAGGTGGGCGACTAATGATTTGAAGTCTCCAGTTCGATTCCCAGCCTAATGGTCATCGTTTTTTTTATTTTTTTGCAGATTTTAAAACAATAAGGAAAACCCGATTGTTTTAATAAGGTTTCCTTCTTGGATGAAAACCATAGAGAAATCTTATTGTTTTTGTTCTATTTTATGTGGTCTATTTTTCTCTGTGTACCAAACCTGTTTGACCTTCACTTTTTTTTTAGCTTCCAATTTCACCCATAGGCGGTTTTTCCCCAGTCATATCATATCTGATGTTCTAGATTATTTTTTTTTTAATTTATCTCCTTTTTTCGCAGAAAATACTTTTGAATATTTACTTTCTATTATAAAAAAAAGGAAAAGTTAAAAATTTTAATTTTTTCAGTGTTAAAAATACAATTTACCTACAAAATGTACATGTTAAAGTATAAATATGAATATAATAACAAATTATACCTATTATACCTACCTAAATAATTAAAAAGTGATGCATAAATTTGCGAAATTAATGTTAAATTAAACAATATCATTTTAATAAAACAAAAAAGTTAGTAGGCAGTTAGTAAATCTACGTATTTCCTGTAACATAGGACAAAACTGCAACACAATAGTTAACATTAAAAAAATATTAGCTAGCTTAATGTTTAAATGATTGTAAATTTTGTATTATTGGTTTGAACAAGTGTGTTGGAGGAATTTCGAACATGTTCAAAACCGCCCCCGAGCAGTTTGAATCAGATATTTTAAGTAGGTAAATTTGAATGTTCTTATAAAAAGGATAATGAAACAAGCATTTGTGGAAAAATTAAAGAAAATCAAATGGAAATGTAGGTATATAACATTATTGAAGATTAAACAAAAAATGCCTGAATCCTTCAAGTTCTACTAGACTGATTTCGATGAGAACTCGATTACGTGGTATAAAAATTAAAGTCAAGCTGCCAGAGGCGTACGTTGAGTTGATATAGAAAAAGAACAAATTATATAGAAAATAAGAACAAATAAAAAAGTACGTAGGTATACAGCCTACTTTTTTTTATGGGACCCCTGATGTATCATTTGTTGGTCGCTAAGATTATTTACGCAACACTTTTTGTGGCAACTCAATTAACGCTCCTGGTACATGAAGAACATCCGCTTTGTTAACATTTGCATTTAATGTCTAGAAAAATAGGTTGATCACAAAATAAATCTATTTTACTCTTGGAAGCATAAAAGGTATGAATATGAATATCATTTTTCGAAGTTGTGTTTTAAATTAATTTTTCTTGTTTTTCTTTTCAACTAATAAATGTGAAATAACTATATTTTAAATTTTAAGGTTGTTTTTTTCTCAGTTTTTATTATTTTTTGGTTTCTTGAATATGATATAATAATCAATTTTGAGTATGTGTATGTTCTTAGTAAAAAATTAATAAAAAGCTATGTTTTATCTATTCATTACAACGAAAGTAATACTTCTGTGCAAAAGTGCTACTTCTATGTTCAAACCTGCCCCACTTTTGAACATAAGAGTTATATTGGTTAAACATCAAAATTTTACATACATATATCAATATTTCGTCTAACTATCCAAATGTTATTTGAAATCGAAGTTCAATGTTAATGTTTATTGTTAGTAAACTTTATAGATCAAGAAAACGAACATATTTCGTTCAAGAAGTTGCGAAAACAAAAATTCTTCAAATGTGTCCCACTCTCCCCTATAATTCTAAGTCGGCTAAAATGCCCCTCCCCAGGGTCCGGACAACTAAAATATTGTGTAGTCATCTGCGATACATATGTGCCCATGATTATGAAAGTGGACTAAGTCACTTTTTGCATTGTTTAAAGAAAAACTTAAAAAACAATTTTCTTATAACGATTTAATTATATTTCTTTTATGAAATCACCAGAGGAGAAATAAAGAAATTTATTAACTGCAATTTCGCTTTCAAATAAACTTTACCCCTTAAATTAGAATTATTTTAAGGCTAGATTTGAGGGCATTTTTAGGAGTGACTTAGTCCACTTTCATAATTAAGGGCACATATATGTACAAATTTTCATTTCGATACGATAATTGGAAGTAGGCTAAAATTGATTTGGAGTCTTTCGACCCCTCAATGCACCTCCCCAGGGTCCGGACCAATAAAATATTGTGTAGTCATCTGCGATACATATATGTACAAATTTTCATTTCGATACTATAATTGGAAGTAGGCTAAAATTGATTTGGAGTCTTTCGACCCCTCAATGCACCTCCCCAGGGTTCGGACCAGTAAAATATTGTGTAGTCATCTGCGATACATATATGTACAAATTTTCATTTCGATAGGATAATTGGAAGTAGGCTAAAATTGATTTGGAGTCTTTCGACCCCTCAATGCACCTCCCCAGGGTTCGGACCAGTAAAATATTGTGTAGTCATCTGCGATACATATATGTACAAATTTTCATTTCGATACGATAATTGGAAGAAGGCTAAGATTGATTTGGGGTGTTTTGACCACTCTATGCACCTCCCCAGGGTCCGGACCAATAAAATATTGTGTAGTCATCTGCGATACATATATGTACAAATTTTCATTTCGATACGATAATTGGAAGTAGGCTAAAATTGATTTGGAGTCTTTCGACCCTTCAATGCACCTCCCCAGGGTCCGGACCAATAAAATATTGTGTAGTCATCTGCGATACATATATGTACAAATTTTCATTTCGATACGATAATTGGAAGTAGGCTAAAATTGATTTGGAGTCTTTCGACCCCTCAATGCACCTCCCCAGGGTTCGGACCAGTAAAATATTGTGTAGTCATCTGCGATACATATATGTACAAATTTTCATTTCGATACGATAATTGGAAGTAGGCTAAAATTGATTTGGAGTCTTTCGACTCCTCAATGCACCTCCCCAGGGTCCGGACCAATAAAATATTGTGTAGTCATCTGCGATACATATATGTACAAATTTTCATTTCGATACGATAATTGAAAGTAGGCTAAAATTGATTTGGAGTCTTTCGACCCCTCAATGCACCTCCCCAGGGTCCGGACCAATAAAATATTGTGTAGTCATCTGCGATACATATATGTACAAATTTTCATTTCGATACGATAATTGGAAGTAGGCTAAAATTGATTTGGAGTCTTTCGACCCCTCGATGCAAATCCCCAGGCTCCGGACCAATAAAATATTGTGTAGTCACCTGCGATACATATAAGTACAAAATTTCTTTTCGATACTGTAACTAGCAGTAGGCTAAAATTGATTTGGGTCTTTCGACCCCTCAATGCACCTCCCCAGGGTCCGGACCAATAAAATATTGTGTAGTCACCTGCGATACATATAAGTACAAAATTTCTTTTCGATACTGTAACTAGCAGTAGGCTAAAATTGATTTGGGTCTTTCGACCCCTCAATGCACCTCCCCAGGGTCCGGACCAATAAAATATTGTGTAGTCATCTGCGATACATATAAGTTCAAAGTTTCATTTCGATACTGTAACTAGAAGTAGGCTAAAATTGATTTGGCGTCTTTCGACCCTTCAATGCACCTCCCCAGGGTCCGGACCAGTAAAATATTGTGTAGTCATCTGCGATACATATATGTACAAATTTTCATTTCGATACGATAATTGAAAGTAGGCAAAAATTGATTTGGAGTCTTTCGACCCCTCAATGCACCTCCCCAGGGTCCGGGCCAATAAAATATTGTGTAGTCATCTGCGATACATATATGTACAAATTTTCATTTCGATAGGATAATTGGAAGTAGGCTAAAATTGATTTGGAGTCTTTCGACCCCTCAATGCACCTCCCCAGGGTTCGGACCAGTAAAATATTGTGTAGTCATCTGCGATACATATATGTACAAATTTTCATTTCGATACGATAATTGGAAGTAGGCTAAAATTGATTTGGAGTCTTTCGACCCCTCAATGCACCTCCCCAGGGTCCGGACCAATAAAATATTGTGTAGTCATCTGCGATACATATATGTACAAATTTTCATTTCGATACGATAATTGGAAGTAGGCTAAAATTGATTTGGAGTCTTTCGACCCCTCGATGCAAATCCCCAGGCTCCGGACCAATAAAATATTGTGTAGTCACCTGCGATACATATAAGTACAAAATTTCTTTTCGATACTGTAACTAGCAGTAGGCTAAAATTGATTTGGGTCTTTCGACCCCTCAATGCACCTCCCCAGGGTCCGGACCAATAAAATATTGTGTAGTCATCTGCGATACATATTTGAACAAATTTTCATTTCGATACGATAATTGGAAGAAGGCTATGATTGATTTGGGGTGTTTTGACCCCTCTATGCACCTCCCCAGGGTCCGGACCAATAAAATATGGTATAGTCATCTGAGCTGGATTTATGTACAAAGTTTCATTTCCCTTTTATTTATTCCAATAAATTTACATTTGGTATCTGCAAAGCCTATAAGGCACCTACACCTACGGGCGTCACTTTTTGAGAAATTGACGCGGGCGTCATTTTTTGAGAAAATGACGCGGGCGTCATTTTTTGAGAAATTGACGCGGGCGTCATTTTATGAGATAATGACGCGCGTCATTTTATGAGAAAATGACGCGGGCGTCATTTTGTGATAAATTGACGCGGGCGTCATTTTATGAGAAAATGACGCGGGCGTCATTTTATGAGAAAATGACCGAGCGTCATTTTATGAGAAAATGACCGAGCGTCATTTTATGAGAAAATGACCGAGCGTCATTTTATGAGAAAATGACGCAGGCGTCATTTTATGATAAATTGACAAGAGCGTCATTTTATAAGAAAATGACGCAGGCGTCATTTTATGAGAAAATGACGCGGGCGTCATTTTATGAGAAAATGACGCGAACGTCATTTTATGAGAAAATGACGCGAACGTCATTTTATGAGAAAATGACGCGGGCGTCATTTTATGAGAAAATGACGCGCGTCATTTTATGAGAAAATTGACGCGGGCGTCATTTTATGAGATAATGACGCGCGTCATTTTATGAGAAAATGACGCGGGCGTCATTTTGTGATAAATTGACGCGGGCGTCATTTTATGAGAAAATGACGCGGGCGTCATTTTATGAGAAAATGACCGAGCGTCATTTTATGAGAAAATGACCGAGCGTCATTTTATGAGAAAATGACGCAGGCGTCATTTTATAATAAATTGACAAGAGCGTCATTTTATAAGAAAATGACGCGGGCGTCATTTTATGAGAAAATGACGCGAACGTCATTTTATGAGAAAATGACGCGAACGTCATTTTATGAGAAAATGACGCGGGCGTCATTTTATGATAAAATGACCGAGCGTCATTTTATGAGAAAATGACCGAGCGTCATTTTGTGACGCGGGCGTCATTTTATAAGAAAATGACGCGGGCGTCATTTTATGAGAATTTTCATTTTATGAGAATTTTCTCATAAAATGACGCCCGCGTCAATTTATCACAAAATGACGCCCGCGTCATTTTCTCATAAAGTGACGCCCGCGTCATTTGCTAAAAAAATGACGCCTGCGTCATTTTCTTATAAAATGACGCCCGCGTCGTTTTCTTATAACATGACGCCCGCGTCAATTTATCATAAAATGACGCCCGCGTCATTTTCTTATAAAATGACGCCCGCGTCAATTTATCATAAAATGACGCCCGCGTCATTTGCTCAAAAAATGACGCCTGCGTCATTTTCTTATAAAATGACGCCCGCGTCAATTTATCACAAAATGACGCCCGCGTCATTTTCTCATAAAATGACGCCCGCGTCATTTTCTCATAAAATGACGCCCGCGTCATTTTCTCATAAAATGACGCCCGCGTCATTTTCTCATAAAGTGACGCCCGCGTCATTTGCTCAAAAAATGACGCCTGCGTCATTCGCTCAAAAAATGACGCTCGCGTCAATTTATCATAAAATGACGCCCGCGTCAATTTATCAAAAAATGACGCCTGCGTCATTTTCTTATAAAATGACGCCCGCGTCAATTTATCACAAAATGACGCCCGCGTCAATTTATCATAAAATGACGCCCGCGTCATTTGCTCAAAAAATGACGCCTGCGTCATTTGCTCAAAAAATGACGCCTGCGTCATTTTCTTATAAAATGACGCCCGCGTCAATTTATCACAAAATGACGCCCGCGTCATTTTCTCATAAAATGACGCCCGCGTCATTTTCTCATAAAGTGACGCCCGCGTCATTTTATGATAAATTGACAAGAGCGTCATTTTATAAGAAAATGACGCGGGCGTCATTTTATGAGAAAATGACGCGAACGTCATTTTATGAGAAAATGACGCGAACGTCATTTTATGAGAAAATGACGCGTCATTTTATGAGAAAATGACCGAGCGTCATTTTATGAGAAAATGACCGAGCGTCATTTTATGAGAAAATGACCGAGCGTCATTTTGTGACGCGGGCGTCATTTGATAAGAAAATGACGCGGGCGTCATTTTATGAGAATTTTCATTTTATGAGAATTTTCTCATAAAATGACGCCCGCGTCAATTTATCACAAAATGACGCCCGCGTCATTTTCTCATAAAGTGACGCCCGCGTCATTTGCTCAAAAAATGACGCCTGCGTCATTTTCTTATAAAATGACGCCCGCGTCAATTTATCACAAAATGACGCCCGCGTCATTTTCTCATAAAATGACGCCCGCGTCATTTTCTCATAAAGTGACGCCCGCGTCATTTGCTCAAAAAATGACGCCTGCGTCATTTTCTTATAAAATGACGCCCGCGTCAATTTATCAAAAAATGACGCCCGCGTCATTTGCTCAAAAAATGACGCCTGCGTCATTTTCTTATAAAATGACGCCCGCGTCAATTTATCACAAAATGACGCCCGCGTCATTTTCTCATAAAATGACGCCCGCGTCATTTTCTCATAAAGTGACGCCCGCGTCATTTGCTCAAAAAATGACGCCTGCGTCATTTTCTTATAAAATGACGCCCGCGTCAATTTCTTATAAAATGACGCCCGCGTCAATTTATCATAAAATGACGCCCGCGTCATTTGCTCAAAAAATGACGCCCGCGTCAATTTAACACAAAATGACGCCCGCGTCAATTTATCATAAAATGACGCCCGCGTCATTTGCTCAAAAAATGACGCCTGCGTCATTTTCTTATAAAATGACGCCTGCGTCATTTTCTTATAAAATGACGCCTGCGTCATTTTCTTATAAAATGACGCCCGCGTCAATTTCTTATAAAATGACGCCCGCGTCAATTTATCACAAAATGACGCCCGCGTCAATTTATCACAAAATGACGCCCGCGTCATTTTCTCATAAAATGACGCCCGCGTCATTTTCTCATAAAGTGACGCCCGCGTCATTTGCTCAAAAAATGACGCCTGCGTCATTTTCTTATAAAATGACGCCCGCGTCAATTTCTTATAAAATGACGCCCGCGTCAATTTATCATAAAATGACGCCCGCGTCATTTGCTCAAAAAATGACGCCTGCGTCATTTTCTTATAAAATGACGCCCGCGTCAATTTCTTATAAAATGACGCCCGCGTCAATTTATCACAAAATGACGCCCGCGTCATTTTCTCATAAAATGACGCCCGCGTCATTTTCTCATAAAGTGACGCCCGCGTCATTTGCTCAAAAAATGACGCCCGCGTCATTTGCTCAAAAAATGACGCCTGCGTCATTTTCTTATAAAATGACGCCCGCGTCAATTTATCACAAAATGACGCCCGCGTCATTTTCTCATAAAATGACGCCCGCGTCATTTTCTCATAAAGTGACGCCCGCGTCATTTGCTCAAAAAATGACGCCTGCGTCATTTTCTTATAAAATGACGCCCGCGTCAATTTCTTATAAAATGACGCCCGCGTCAATTTATCACAAAATGACGCCCGCGTCAATTTATCACAAAATGACGCCCGCGTCATTTTCTCATAAAATGACGCCCGCGTCATTTTCTCATAAAGTGACGCCCGCGTCATTTGCTCAAAAAATGACGCCTGCGTCATTTTCTTATAAAATGACGCCCGCGTCAATTTCTTATAAAATGACGCCCGCGTCAATTTATCATAAAATGACGCCCGCGTCATTTGCTCAAAAAATGACGCCTGCGTCATTTTCTTATAAAATGACGCCCGCGTCAATTTCTTATAAAATGACGCCCGCGTCAATTTATCACAAAATGACGCCCGCGTCATTTGCTCAAAAAATGACGCCTGCGTCATTTTCTTATAAAATGACGCCCGCGTCAATTTATCACAAAATGACGCCCGCGTCAATTTATCATAAAATGACGCCCGCGTCATTTGCTCAAAAAATGACGCCTGCGTCATTTTCTTATAAAATGACGCCCGCGTCAATTTATCACAAAATGACGCCCGCGTCATTTTCTCATAAAATGACGCCCGCGTCATTTTCTCATAAAGTGACGCCCGCGTCATTTGCTCAAAAAATGACGCCTGCGTCATTTTCTTATAAAATGACGCCCGCGTCAATTTCTTATAAAATGACGCCCGCGTCAATTTATCACAAAATGACGCCCGCGTCATTTTCTCATAAAATGACGCCCGCGTCATTCGCTCAAAAAATGACGCCTGCGTCATTTTCTCATAAAATGACGCCCGCGTCATTCGCTCAAAAAATGACGCCCGCGTCAATTTATCACAAAATGACGCCTGCGTCATTTTCTCATAAAATGACGCCCGCGTCATTCGCTCAAAAAATGACGCCCGCGTCATTTTCTCATAAAATGACGCCCGCGTCATTCGCTCAAAAAATGACGCCTGCGTCATTTTCTCATAAAATGACGCCCGCGTCATTCGCTCAAAAAATGACGCCCGCGTCAATTTATCACAAAATGACGCCCGCGTCATTTTCTCATAAAATGACGCCCGCGTCATTCGCTCAAAAAATGACGCCTGCGTCATTTTCTCATAAAATGACGCCCGCGTCATTCGCTCAAAAAATGACGCCCGCGTCAATTTATCACAAAATGACGCCTGCGTCATTTTCTCATAAAATGACGCCTGCGTCATTTGCTCAAAAAATGACGCCTGCGTCATTTTCTCATAAAATGACGCTAGCGTCATTCGCTCAAAAAATGACGCCTGCGTCATTTTCTCATAAAATGACGCTCGCGTCAATTTATCATAAAATGACGCCCGCGTCAATTTTATGAGAAAATGACACGGGCGTCATTTTGTGATAAATTGACGCGGGCGTCATTTTATGAGAAAATGACGCGGGCGTCATTTTCTCATAAAGTGACGCCCGCGTCATTTGCTCAAAAAATGACGCCTGCGTCATTTTCTTATAAAATGACGCCCGCGTCAATTTATCACAAAATGACGCCCGCGTCATTTTCTCATAAAATGACGCCCGCGTCATTTTCTCATAAAGTGACGCCCGCGTCATTTGCTCAAAAAATGACGCCTGCGTCATTTTCTTATAAAATGACGCCCGCGTCAATTTCTTATAAAATGACGCCCGCGTCAATTTATCACAAAATGACGCCCGCGTCATTTTCTCATAAAATGACGCCCGCGTCATTCGCTCAAAAAATGACGCCTGCGTCATTTTCTCATAAAATGACGCCCGCGTCATTCGCTCAAAAAATGACGCCAGCGTCATTTGCTCAAAAAATGACGCCTGCGTCATTTTCTCATAAAATGACGCCCGCGTCATTCGCTCAAAAAATGACGCCTGCGTCATTTTCTCATAAAATGACGCTCGCGTCATTTTCTCATAAAATGACGTTCGCGTCATTTTCTCATAAAATGACGCCCGCGTCATTTTCTCATAAAATGACGCCCGCGTCATTTTCTCATCACAAAATGACGCCCGCGTCAATTTATCATAAAATGACGCCCGCGTCAATTTCTCAAAAAGTGACGCCCGTCAGTTTTTGAAAAAGTGACGCGCGTCAGTTTTTTGAAAAGCGATGTGCGTCACTCTTTGCAAAAGTGACGTCGAAACATCCCAAATGAATTTTAGCCTACTTCCAATTATCGTATCGAAATGAAAATTTGTACATATATGTATCGCAGATGACTACACAATATTTTATTGGTCCGGACCCTGGGGAGGTGCATAGAGTGGTCAAAACACCCCAAATCAATCTTAGCCTTCTTCCAATTATCGTATCGAAATGAAAATTTGTTCAAATATGTAGCTCAGATGACTTCACAATATTTTAGCTGTCCGGACCCTGGGGAGGTGCATTGAAGGGTCGAAAGACGCCAAATCAATTTTAGCCTACTTCTAGTTACAGTATCGAAATGAAACTTTGTACTTATATGTATCGCAGATGACTACACAATATTTTATTGGTCCGGACCCAGGGGAGGTGCATTGAGGGGTCGAAAGACCCAAATCAATTTTAGCCTACTTCCAATTATCGTATCGAAATGAAAATTTGTACATATATGTATCGCAGATGACTACACAATATTTTATTGGTCCGGACCCTGGGGAGGTGCATTGAGGGGTCGAAAGACTCCAAATCAATTTTAGCCTACTTCCAATTATCGTATCGAAATGAAAATTTGTACATATATGTATCGCAGATGACTACACAATATTTTACTGGTCCGAACCCTGGGGAGGTGCATTGAGGGGTCGAAAGACTCCAAATCAATTTTAGCCTACTTCCAATTATCCTATCGAAATGAAAATTTGTACATATATGTATCGCAGATGACTACACAATATTTTATTGGTCCGGACCCTGGGGAGGTGCATTGAGGGGTCGAAAGACTCCAAATCAATTTTTGCCTACTTTCAATTATCGTATCGAAATGAAAATTTGTACATATATGTATCGCAGATGACTACACAATATTTTACTGGTCCGGACCCTGGGGAGGTGCATTGAAGGGTCGAAAGACGCCAAATCAATTTTAGCCTACTTCTAGTTACAGTATCGAAATGAAACTTTGAACTTATATGTATCGCAGATGACTACACAATATTTTATTGGTCCGGACCCTGGGGAGGTGCATTGAGGGGTCGAAAGACCCAAATCAATTTTAGCCTACTTCCAATTATCGTATCGAAATGAAAATTTGTACATATATGTGCCCTTAATTATGAAAGTGGACTAAGTCACTCCTAAAAATGCCCTCAAATCTAGCCTTAAAATAATTCTAATTTAAGGGGTAAAGTTTATTTGAAAGCGAAATTGCAGTTAATAAATTTCTTTATTTCTCCTCTGGTGATTTCATAAAAGAAATATAATTAAATCGTTATAAGAAAATTGTTTTTTAAGTTTTTCTTTAAACAATGCAAAAAGTGACTTAGTCCACTTTCATAATCATGGGCACATATGTATCGCAGATGACTACACAATATTTTAGTTGTCCGGACCCTGGGGAGGGGCATTTTAGCCGACTTAGAATTATAGGGGAGAGTGGGACACATTTGAAGAATTTTTGTTTTCGCAACTTCTTGAACGAAATATGTTCGTTTTCTTGATCTATAAAGTTTACTAACAATAAACATTAACATTGAACTTCGATTTCAAATAACATTTGGATAGTTAGACGAAATATTGATATATGTATGTAAAATTTTGATGTTTAACCAATATAACTCTTATGTTCAAAAGTGGGGCAGGTTTGAACATGGAAGGTGCACTTTTGCACAGAAGTATTACTTTCGTTGTAATGAATAGATAAAACATAGCTTTTTATTAATTTTTTACTAAGAACATACACATACTCAAAATTGATTATTATATCATATTCTAGAAACCAAAAAATAATAAAAACTCAGAAAAAAATAACCTTAAAATTTAAAATATAGTTATTTCACATTTATTAGTTGAAAAGAAAAACAAGAAAAATTAATTTAAAACATAACTTCGAAAAATGATATTCATATTCATACCTTTTATGCTTCCAAGAGTAAAATAGATTTATTTTGTGATCAACCTATTTTTCTAGACATTAAATGCAAATGTTAACAAAGCGGATGTTCTTCATATACCAGGAGCGTTAATTGGTGTAGGCAGCTTGCAGGGGCGTACACACCTTTGGGGCAAGCGGGGCGGTGCCATGCCAGGGCCTCGACTGGAAACAATGCAGAGTTGGCAACTTACTTAACGCAGCAAAAAGATAAGTTATTTGACATGAATTACTTCGGATACAAGAGAGACAAATTATATTGGTAGCCAGTCACATACTTCAGGGATCGCAAAAAAATAAATCAGTTTTTTGAAAAAAAATTACCTATATATTATTTGCCACAAAAAGTGTTTCGTAAATAATCTTAGCGACCAACAAATGATACATCAGGGGTCCCATAAAAAAAAGTAGGCTGTATACCTACGTACTTTTTCATTTGTTCATATTTTCTATATAATTTGTTCTTTTTCTATATCAACTCAACGTACGCCTCTGGCAGCTTGACTTTAATTTTTATACCACGTAATCGAGTTCTCATCGAAATCAGTCTAGTAGAACTTGAAGGATTCAGGCATTTTTTGTTTAATCTTCAATAATGTTATATACCTACATTTCCATTTGATTTTCTTTAATTTTTCCACAAATGCTTGTTTCATTATCCTTTTTATAAGAACATTCAAATTTACCTACTTAAAATATCTGATTCAAACTGCTCGGGGGCGGTTTTGAACATGTTCGAAATTCCTCCAACACACTTGTTCAAACCAATAATACAAAATTTACAATCATTTAAACATTAAGCTAGCTAATATTTTTTTAATGTTAACTATTGTGTTGCAGTTTTGTCCTATGTTACAGGAAATACGTAGATTTACTAACTGCCTACTAACTTTTTTGTTTTATTAAAATGATATTGTTTAATTTAACATTAATTTCGCAAATTTATGCATCACTTTTTAATTATTTAGGTAGGTATAGGTATAATTTGTTATTATATTCATATTTATACTTTAACATGTACATTTTGTATGTATACTTTTTTCTTTCTTGAAGTAAAAATTTAGTTTACATCCGGCAGACGGCTATCTTGTCATGCTTGTAATTTTTATTCAAAATTATTATGTTTTTATGTTTATGAATGGAATTAATAAAAAATCTAATTTAATCTACCTAAGACATTTATAAAGTTTTGTCTTTATTTATAACACCCATAATATATTTATTTTTAATTGTCGGGTAGGTACACTAACTAGCATTCACTTTCTCATTTCTCTGAAAACCATGCAGAAAATTAAAATGCGAGCAAATCAATAGATCTCACTTAAAATATTTCCCTTATTAATCTTATAAAGCATACAATATTATACATACATAGGTATGTAACAATGAAATGAACTCCTACAGTTTATGGTTTACTAGATTTCTAATGCGGAAATTCATTGCATAACAAGCAGTTCGGTGACACTTGATTGTAAGGTAGGTACTTCTAAACGTATGTGCTACAACCGCCTTCATGTTTTGTTAATTATTTTTTGATTTATTAAAAAGGTCTAACGCATTTGGAAAGTTAAAGTTTTACAAGAGCAAAAAAGTACTACTTTGAGTCAACATTTGTTTATGGTAATTTTTCATATGTTAGTAAAACAAATTGTTTATATCACGTTTTGTTTAGGAATATGAAAGGTTCTGAATATTAGAAGAGCATAACAATATATTATTAGAATTATGCACAAACGTTACGAATTATTTGGGAACCGAATTTATTGGAATACATTTCTTTCAGGCAACTTTAATTGCTTATACAACAAAAGAAACCAATTTTTAAAATGTCGATTTGATCTAAGTGTATTGGTTTGGGGGAGGAAAAAAAGGCGCGGTTGAAAAACGGGTTTTTTTTTACGATTTTTGGAAAAAACTTACCCTCTTATCGAAAAAATGGATTTTGACAAAATGCTTTTCAACATGTACCTATTCGTACTTTTTAATGTTTCAAGTATCTAAGCTTGAATTTTCTTAAAAGCAAAATATTAATTTTATATTTAAATCTTTATAAAAACGGGAATTTAATAAACGGGATGGTTAAAAACTGAATTTTAAAAAAGCAAGATCTTAAAAAACAGTAAAACGAGATTTTAATGGCTGGAATTTTGAGCACAAGATAATGCAAATTGGGATACCAAACCCAAAACACTCTGTTTGACCTCTTAATGAAGTAGGGAAAGTGGGGACAAGACCGCCCCTTAAGTTTTTTATTGTCTTGAAAACCAATAAAAAACAACTTTTAATTAGAATTAAGTCTTTATTCATTAAATTAATAATTATTTACTGTAAGAACTCTCATTATTATTAAAAAAAAAATCAAAAATAATGAACAAAAGATAATAAGATTTGAAAAAACATCTAACAAAATTTTATTTTTATTTTATTTTATTTTATTTTATTTTATTTTATTTTATTTTATTTTATTTTATTTTATTTTATTTTATTTTATTTTATTTTATTTTATTTTATTTTATTTTATTTTATTTTATTTTATTTTATTTTATTTTATTTTATTTTATTTTATTTTATTTTATTTTATTTTTATTTTATTTTATTTTATTTTATTTTATTTTATTTTATTTTATTTTCTCATTATATTAATTTTTTTATTTTAAAAGCTTACAAAAAAAAATTATGCAATTTAAAAGCCAAGTATTTCTTCTTAAGAATAAAACCATTTTTAAATTTTTACAATGCGCAAAAAGTATAAAAATAATTTATTAAAAATAATCATTTTCATCAAAAAAAAGCAAAGAAAACATGAATTTTTATCTTCTCACCTCATTAATTCAATTTTTTCCCTTACAACCTATACAAAATTTTATTTTTATGTTCTCACGCTATGGAATCAATTTTTTTGTTTGACAACCTATAAAAAATATATACCATGTGAAAGCTTATTATTTCACCTTTCATATGACGTATCAATCTCATTTCAAAGATGCCTACAAGAGAAGTTAGAGTTTTTAAAGTCAACCATGTCGAATTTCCAGACTGAGATTATGGTACTTCCCACACTGGTGGCTGTTCGGGGGGCAACAGATCTCCACAACTGGTGTTTTGAGGTTTTTCGCAAGTTTCTTGATTTAACATTGTGTAGCTTGTAGTTAGTCTACCGTTATGTGTGATATACTAAATGAAAGGTAATTGTATCAGGATGCTCATACAAGTTTAATAAAATTTCTATCTGCTCTTGGTCAAAAGTTATAGCATGTTGAACTCTAAAATTTTATTTTACCGTTATCTTAAAATTGTGTTCACGAAAATGATTTAAACTTCGCACACATATAGTGGAAGTCATGGTCTATCATTACTCCATATACTTTATTCCTGTATCTATTAAAGAAAAAAAGATAAAAAGTAAAAACCATGAAAATCGGTTAAAAACGGTCAAAAAACGTGTTTTTTAAAACTTGTTTTTTCCGTTTTTTAGTCAAAACTCACTAAATGATTCCAAGTTTTTGCACATGTATGCATAAGGCCAAAACCTACATGCTCCAAAAACAATCTAAAAATCAAAAATTACCCAAAAATACCCCTAAAAAACAAGGTGTTTTTCAAAAATTCATATTTCAAAAAAAATATTTTTAAAAAAATCCGTATCAGACGCCTAATTTTTTTTCCCTTTCTTTCACCTGGCATCTTTAGAATTGTCAAAAAAAAAATTCCTTTACCCAAACTCATCATTTTGTCATAGCCCCAAAACGTGTACAACGTTCAAAGAAAACGTTATAGCTTAGTTTCAAAATTTTTTAGAATTTTTTCTTAAATGTTGTTATTTTTAAATTAATCTCATCTATCTATAGCAAAAAAAAATCAATTTTCTACTACTTCGCGTTTAGATTTTAGCCCAAATTTCATCTTTCCGTTTTATCCCTTATTACCCTATTAAATAACGGAATTTTTAAAAATCCTTCATTTGGATTAAGCTTTATATTATTATCTTTCAAATAAGCTATAGAAGATTTTTGTATCTCTAATAGTTTATTTTTTGTTTTGAATTGAAATTTTTTACTAAACAATACAATACAATATTCATACTTCCAGGAAGAAAATTGTATCAAGTACACACAAGTCTTTTGCAGCCATAAAATAAACATGTGTTTGTAAGTCATTGGGAAATGTTTAAGCTGGCTCTATTATTCACTTAAATTTTAATATTTATAAGCCCAAAGCACCCTTCAAACGTAATCCTTTTTATTTTCAATTTTTGCAACATTGTTCACATTGTTTAAATTAATCAAGTGATTATTGTAGTGTTTTTTATTTATTATTAGCTATTCAATTTTTTTTTTATATATTTCTATACTGCTTGTTATCATGGAAAAGGACTTATCATATCAATGTAAGGGAAAATAATAATTGTATTTTTCAATTTTTTTTTTTTCATAACAAAGTCAAATCATATTAAATTAAAAATTAAATAAATATATATTTTTTTCTATTATCTATTTACATAAATATTTTTTCTGATGCATGCTAGCATGACTACCATAATATAATAAATTCATTTCAGAAAATTTTATCAATGCAATGTTTGTATTCAATTATTATACCTTCCTTTTTCCTATTTAATAATAGAAAATATGATGTGTCCATTAGTGTTGTTTTATGTAAAAAAAAGGTTTCAATTAATAAACAAGGAAACAGGAAAAATTTATAAAATAAGGTTTTTTTGTTGTTGCAATTGTGGCTGGCAATTTTTACTCTATTTAGGGTATATTTAATGTTAAATGAATGTGAAAGGTAAAAAGCACAAATTTAATTTTGTTTTGCATAAAATGGCTAAAATTATGCTCAGATATTTATGGAATCATACAAAAATATAATAAATTTTTCTGAATTAAAAAAAAAAGTTTTAAAAAAGTTTTTGTCTGTAAAGCCGGTTTACGGACGATTATTTTACGTGATACCGTCTAAAAATTGTTTATTTTTCAACTTTCTTGTAAAAAAATGTAATGCTAATGATTAAGACACTACATATTTATTTCTGTATGTTTTAGAGAAAAACGGAATAACTTTTTAAGTCCTAGGTATCATAATTTACAAGAAAAAGCAAAAAAAAAATACTCTTTTTTATTTTATCATTAGGTATATCAATTTTTTTATATGAAAAGCTTACAAAAAAATTACACCAATAAAAATTTTAATATTTTTTCTAAAGAATAAAACCACACCTATATTTTAACAATGCGTAAAAGGTATAAAAATAATTTATTGAAAACAATCATTTTTCATAAAAAAAGTGAAAAAATCAAACTTTTTTTCTTCTAAGACCATTAGATAAATAACGAAATGGCTTTTAAAATTTGTATACAGAAATTCAAAAAGACCTTAGAGAAATTGAAATATCCTTCAAGTGTAATTCAGAAAGCAGGAGCGTAACAAGACTTATTCGAAAGGGGGACTATTTGCAACTTCAAGTGATTATTGTGCATTATTTCAAAAAAAGTTTTAATATAAATTTTTTGATAAAAATACATCTTTAAGCCTATTTGAGTAGCTATGAGCTAGGCAACAAATTATTTCACCTCAATACCCCTTTTTGAGTGCGTCTATGATGTCATATACCATAAATCTGTCCCTTGCCTGAGATAAAAATCTTTGTCCTTTGCATAAAAAAACCAGCATTAAGGGAGATGAAATGAGATATGTTATCTGTCAAGGACACCAAACAGTAAACATGCTACACCATCAGAGTGCTCGTATTTTGTACTTGAAAAAAAAAAGAAGAAACCTAGAATCTCTGGAATTATTACCCCTTGTATGTATTTCTGATGAGATCTACACATTTCTATTTTTTTTTTTTTTGAATACCTTAGTTGTTACTTTCAAGCTTGAAAACCATAGTCCAACATCATGCAGAAGGTTAAATTTCAAGATTGATGTACCTGGCATATAAATCCAAGTACACCTACAAGCTATATATACCAAACAACTCACTTCAACACAAGAGTAAACACTTTGAAAAGGATTTCAAAAATTAAAAGGTTTTACAAAGTAATCTCCATTTTTTATCAACGAAGCGTTAGAATCGCATTGTTTACACCGCAAAATGCAAATAATAATCATCACAACATGCAAAGGTAAAGAAAAAAAGCCTCTAAGGAATGTCTGGAACGCAACAACAACGAAATAGAAGGATAATCCATATATTTCTGAATGGTTTTTGAAAAGGGGGTTTTGGTGAAGAGTGATGCTGACAAATTAAATATTCTCTGGGGTGTGATGAGATACACTTTTTGTTTTCATTTTTTTATTTTTTTTTTTTTTTTAATGAAAAGGACAGACTTGGCTGTCCTGAGGATTAAAACATTCTAAAAATGCTTCAGGCATAATTGATGTTAGCTCATTTCGGTAGTATGGGAGAATTTATTTCAAACCAATAATTGGAATTTTCTATATAAGCAAGTGAGACAATTTTAAAAATATATAAGGGTCACCGATAAAATATCATTCTGTAACTTTTATCTGATGTTAAAAAAATGATGGTGGTGGAGAAAAAACAAATGACAAAAATTAAATCCCAAAATGAGCTTCAGGTTATAGAATTTAATTTGTGTGGGTTTTTTTGAGAATGGTTAAAAAATATACGAAGGCGCTTTTAAATAAATTTTGAAGATAAAACAACACCTTGGAGGCTTATTTGTTTTCTTATCTTCAATTTATTTCTTTAATTTTTTTTTTTTAATTCAGATTTGAGTTTAAAATTATTGATATAGCCTTGGATGTTCTTTCTTTTTCTAATACTAAAGAAAAAGTAACAATTTTGAAAGTAAAAAAGGAATGGAAAGAAAATTTTAATTTTTGAAGAAAAGTTATTGAAATAAGCAATATCTGGTTTTGGTTTAAGTAAGAAAATTTAAGCTTTTTTTAAATGGTATTACCTCATTGAATTAATGCTCGAAGTAGCTTATGTGATAGATTACAAAATAGATTTGTTAAACAGGCTCCTAATCTAAGTTTGGGCATATTTGATGTCGTTATTTTAAAATAAAAAAAAAAAAAAATTTTTTAACACAAACAATTTATTTTCTTTCTTACTTTTTTCAAAAACGACTTAACCGATCTGATTTTTTTGTACAAAATTGTTTAATAGGCGTTGTATTAAAATTTAAATTTATCAAAAATTTTCCAAAAACTATACCTATATTGAGACTAAAAGAAAAACAAAAATTTAATTTTTTAAAATCATTGTCTTTTTAGATTTTAAAATAACTTCAGAAAAAGGAGAGTGTCTGGAACTACCCTCTTACTAAATGTTAAGACCGTAATTGTTCTTACTTTATAGTACCTCCCTATCGTTAAAAAAGTGGAGTCAAATGAAAGATAAGTTGATACCTACTGAAAATTTAAAAAAAAAAACAAAAAGTTCGAAAAGTTTTTTTTCACCAAACAGACATTCCAAAATAACGGAGAAACTTCTAGAACTTCAATTTTATGATAAGCCCAAGTTTCATGAAAAAAAAAATTGCTTCTTCAACGAGAAAAACTGTATAATAAGCGTGAAAATGTCCTAAAAATGCAAATGGAATGGCCGCAAACCACAAATATGTATGTGACAATTTTTCCTTTGAACTGTTGACACATCTTTTTAATCCATCTCCAAAAAATATCAAAAAAATAGAGCTATAGCGCAAAATTTGGCACCGAATCATAAAAAAAAAATTACAAATTTTATTTTTGACGTTATAAATCGATGAATCATTGCAGCCACCACAAAAAAGTGACGCCATTTTCTAACATTACACTCTCGCGGCAAAAATTTCGTGGCAAAAATTTCAATTAAAAATTAAAAATAAACTATTAGAAATACAAAAATCTTCTATAGCTTATAAGAAAGATAATAACCTAAAGCTTAATTCAAATGAAGGATTTTTAAAAATTTCGTCATTTTATAGGTTAAACAGGGGTAAAACGGAAAGATGAAATTTGGGCTAAAATCTAAACGCGAAGTTGCAGAAAGTTTTTTTTGCTATGGATAGATGAGACTAATTTAAGAATAACTGCATTTAAGAAAAAATTTTTTAAAATTTTGAAACTAAGCAACAACGTTTTGTTTGCACGTTGTACACGTGTTGGGGCTATGACAAAATGATGATTTTGGGTAAAGGAAATTTTTTTTGGACAATTCTAAAGATGCCAGGTGAAATATGAGGGAAACAAAAATTAGGCGTCTCATACGGATTTTTTTCCAACACTCTGCGTTTCGAAATATGAATTTTTGAAAAACACCTTGTTTTTTAGGGGTATATTTGGGTAGTTTTTGATTTTTTGCTTTTTTTTGGAGAGTTCAAAAGATTTCAAACTTATAGAGCATGTAAGGCTTGGTTATAGCATAGGCATACATGTGCAAAAAATTGAAGTGATTGATTGATTTTTGACTGAATAACGGAAGAAACAAGTTTTTAAAAAACAGTTTTTTTGACCGTTTTTAACCGATTTTCATCGTTTTTGATTTTTATTTTTTTTCTTCAACAGTTAGAGAAATAAAGTATGCGGAGCAATGATAGACCATAACCAGGACTATATGTGCCCTTAATTATGAAAGTGGACTAAGTCACTCCTAAAAATGGCATCAAATCTAGCCTAAAAATAATTATTATTTAAGGGGTAAAGTTTATTTGAACGCGAAATTGCAGTAAATAAACTTCTTTATTGCTCCTCTAGTTATTTCATAAAAGAAATATAATTAAATCCTTATAAGAAAATTATTATTTAAGTTTTTCTTTAAACAATGCAAAAAGTGACTTAGTCCACTTTCATAATCAAGGGCACATATGTGTACAGAATTTCAATCATTTTTGTAAACACAATTTTGTAAAAAAAAAATAACGGTAAAATAAATTCAAATTCAACAAGTTATAAATTTTGATTTAGAGTAGATAGAAATTTGATGAGACTTTTATGAGCATCCTGATACAATTACCTTTCATTTGGTATATCATTTATAACGGTACACTAACTACAAGCTACACAATTTTAAATCAAAAAACTTGCGACAAACCTCAAAACACCAGTGGAGATCTGTTGATCATGAACCAGTGTGGGAAGTACTGTAATCTCAGTCTGGAATTTCGACATGGTTGACTTTAAAAAACTCTTACTCCTCTTGTAAAAATAAATGTTTTTTTTTTGCTTTTTTTAATGAAATTTGATCGTGTTCAAAAAATTCTAGCTCTTTTTGTAGATGTCTCATAGACCTGATCGATATATATATTTAGCTAAGACAATAAGCTTTCAGATGGTATACAATTTTGTATAGGTTGTTAGGGAAAAAAATGGAATTAATGACGTGAGAAGATAAAAATTCATGTTTTTTTTTTTTGCTTTTTTTGATGAAAATGTTTGTTTTCCATAAATTATTTTTAAACTTTTTGCGCATTGTAAAAATTGAATCGTTTATTTCAGAAACAGCATAAGTCCACTTTTTCCAAAAATTTTTTTTTCGGAAATATCTCATTTATGTACATATAGTTGTTCATCTTCTGAAAAAAAATTAAGTATGTCAGACCCCCCAAAATACGAAAACTGAAAGAAAAGGGTTCAAAATATATGGAAAATTTTCACCAGGTGACAAAATTTTTGACTGTTAAATACATGACTTTTTACCAGTTTTAAATTATTTTGGCAGCAATCTTGACACGCACCCCCTTTTGTTATATATCTATAAAAAGGTAAAGAATTACTCTATCTTTATCTATTAAATTCATTAAAATTGTACTCAGGGTTCAAAAGTTATAGCCAGATTTCTGGTGGTGGCAGCATTTTTAACTCTTGAATAATATGACATTTTACCAGTTTTAAATTTTTTTGGCAAACACCATGACACGCAAGCCTTTAAGTTATACATCTATAAAAATGTAAAGAATTAGGGCTGATGATTCGACCCGGGTATTATGCTACCCGGGTACTCGGTTACCCGGGTAGCTTGTACCCGGGTAATAAATTACCCGAGTACCCGGGTACCCGGGTAAAATGGCTATTACCCGGGTAACCGGGTACCCGGGTAAGCGAAATTACCCGGGTGCCCGGGTAACCGGGTAACCGAAAATACAAGTAAAAACAATTATATTACTATCTTTATCACTTTTTCAAAAGCATTTTACTAGTCGCGGAAAAATATTTGGTAAAAGTAGGAAGCAATTCAGATAAATTCAGTGGCAAATTATACCCGGGTAATCGGGTAGTCGGGTAATCGGGTAGTTGGGTACCCGGGTACCCGGGTAGTTTCGGGTACTCGGGTAGTACCCGGGTACCCGGGCATTACCCGATTTACTCGAGTACCCGGGTACTACCCGGGTAACCGGTTACCCGGGTATCATCAGCTATAGTAAAGATTTACTCTATCTACTGCTATTTAATTTATTAAAATCGAAAGTAGGGTTCAAAAACTATAGCTTAATAAAAACAAAAGTTTTACAACAAAAATTTCGTTTATTTCAGAAACGACATAAGTCCACCGACTTTAAAGGCTTAAAAACCCGCAAAGACCTAAAAAAAAGTTTATATTTTAAAGGTTTCTAAATGCATCTTAGGCTAGATTATAACTCGGCATACTCCAAATTTGAAGTGTTGTGGAATTTTAAGTAAAAAACAGTTTTTTGTTGCTCCTGAAAAGTTTATGCTCATGGACTTATGTCGTTTCTGAAATAAACGATTCAATTTAAAAATGGTTTTATTCTTAAGAAGAAATACAGAAATACTTTGAAATTGCATAATTTTTTTTGTAAGCTTTTAAAATAAAAAAAATTAATATAATGAGAAAATAAAAACGCAATTTTTTTTAGGTTTTTCTTGTAAATTATGATTGTTTGAAATAAGTAAACGCTTCAATTGACTCATTTTAAACAAAAGCACACAACCTGTTTTCTGACGACATTATCACGTAAAATCATCGTCCGTTAATGGGCCTTACAGACAACCTCTTTTTTGTATCACATATTTGAATTCCATTAAAAAATATCGAATTTAAAGATAGTTACAGTGAACCTCTTTTTTTTAAGACTTTTTATATTAAAATTTTTTGGTAGGTAAACGTAATGAAAAAAAAAAAAACAAAAAATTCGTTGTTAAAAGGAAAAAAACTACATTATTTATAATGAAATTGACCTTTAAAATAAGTAGTAGATTTTTTTTTATTAAGATAAATTTTAAGAAAAAAAAAAAAAACCAAAAATGCAATTGCAAAATTTTGTTAAATTGCTTAGAATTTAACTTAAGACAAAAAGCTAAGGTTCATTTTAATAACACGTTTAGTTTTCTTGTAAACACGTCTTCAAACTTCATAAAAAATTTAAACCCAAGAAAACGCGCTTAAAAATTTGAAAACATATTCTGAATAAGCAAGTTACTGAATAATTTGCCGAAATTGAAAAAAAAGGTCTAGACAAATACCTGAATATTATATTTTGAAGGCTTGGTTTATCGAAACACTTAGAAAAATAACATTTTGAAATAAAATTGAGTTATATTAGTCATTAGTTCATTAGTCAGTTGTACTTAATTGAATGAATTAGTAATACACGTTTTTATTCTAAGACTAGTCAGTCATAGTTATTTTATAATTTTAAGAAGAATTACGTTCTTCAAATCATAGGTAGGTACAAGAATATAAAAGTTTTCAAAAAAGAAACATATCTACCTCTCTCTCTGTAAACAAAGCACCCTTCAAAGATTATCTCCAATTTCTGCACTTTTAATTGAATCGAACTCAACAAGCAATAATTATTTTCAAAACTCAAGGGGTTCATCTATTTTAATAAAGTTAAAAAAAAAACTATATTAAAAGAAAACTTGTCCCAATTCTTGTCTAACCTTTCCCATATTCATTTTCAAAACTATCTTCTTTCTAAAATTTCAAAGCTCCACTTGAACAAAAAAAAAAACAAAAAATGTCCTACTTATTTAAAAACTATAGAAAAATAAAAAAAAAAAAACTATTCCAAAAGTATCTTCACACACATTGCCATTTAATCTTCCACCCTCTCTAAAGTCTCTCAATGAACATGACCTATAGCGACGCTCTAGCGCTCCATCGCCAGCGACAAAATGTCTTGCCTTGAATATAATTTTTATTTCCCCCCAAACGCTCGATACCCTCCACTTTATTCACCAAAAATTTTACAGAAAGCATGAACAAATTTATTCTACCTGCCCGCAAACAGCACAAACTTTCAAAACTATCTTTCTCCGGAATAAAAGAAAACCATAGTAAAAAAAAAAAAATTAAACTTATCTTCAACTTAAACAAGTTCCTCCTTCGTGCTAGGAACTTCTTGGTATCCTCTTTCTCTTTCCAAAAATTTTTTATCGTTTTTCTGTTTTTTTTTTTTTGTCATCGTCGTCGTCATCCTTATAATCGTGCCGGTGATGATCCTGTGGCAACTAAATTTTTGTCACGTAGAAATGTTTGATGTCGCCTCCTCCAACTCCAAGGCATCCCTTAATCCCATATTCAACATTTTATCCTGTGGGATATTCCTTCAACAGCAACATTTCAATTCAATCATTCCTTGAAAAAAACATTTTTTGTTAACCCTACACCTTTTCTGGCATCGCCATTACCCAGCACCATCGCACCCGCTTATCATGTTTATGGTATACGCGCCAATAGCTCCGCACTCCGTAAGTGTGCTGGAACAAGATAAACTATTCGAGCGGAGCGGAGCGCACCTCGCATCGTCCTCAATCACGGCCACCCTCCTCCATTCTGTTCTGTCACATCTCACATCACATGCAGGTCGGTAGTTAGGTCATGAGTAAATTTTAATTTATTAAACTCAGCCACGGCTCGTGAGGGTTTCCTATTCTGTGTGGATTTTCAAGCATTTTGCTACTCCCGGGAGGAATATGAACTTCCATGATAATTCACCATTACCTCCTGTTACCATTGCTTGCCATCAGCTTGGGGTGCTATATCCTTAGACACACATGTGTGTGTGTGTGTGTGTTTTTTTGGAGGATATGTATGTGGGAATATCCATCTATCTTTCCAACGGCTGCTTTTGTTGAAACAACATTCTTCTACTATACCTCGCGCGTTGGAAGACATGTGACGACGACGACGATATATCGTGACTAGGTGTAGTTGCAGATTACCCGCATGTTCTTTAACATCCTGCACACAGAGTTCTAAAGCCAAAACAAAAAAAAATAAAAAATAAACTGAAAGTTTCCAAAATCCGAAAAAAAAAGAAAAATTGAAAAAATTCAGTTTTTACGACACGACTTTAAAAATTTTGCGTTCACCCTTTTGACGGGAAAAGAGAGTCCATAGAGTCCTTCTTCCCTTTTATAGCAGCCCAATTGGTTTGGTGCGATGGTGTTGTGTGCCGTTGAGTGTTGTTAAATGTGCGCTTCCGAGTAATAGGAAAATTGCATGTTAGCAACGATTTTTCCTGACAACGACAGGCCCTTGCACACAATTCCATGGCGGGGTTTTGAAAACCGTGATATTCTGTTACACAGCAAGAAATTATGCTTTAATGTGAAGAAAAAAAAGATATTAAACAATAAAAAAAAAAAACATTGATATGATTCAGGAAATTCTGCATACAAGAAGAAGAAAACATTAGAGGTGCAATGTGAATCTTAATTATACTCTCATTTGCATTTCAAAATTTAAGCATTTAGTAAATAACAAAATGTATGCAAAAACAGATTCCAAACCTTAGTGTGTTTTCTTTAAACTCAGAACTTATATATTTTGAAAAGCTAGAAGACCCCTTTTCTCCATGGTTATTGCGGTAGGCTCATACGAAAGTCGCGGTTTTAAATTCAGTCCTCAAACACCTTAAATTTTTTATAGGGTAGGTAGGCCAGTCATTATGTCTGAAAAAACGGCTTAGAAATGCAAAATGACCGAGAAAGCTAAATTTTGGATATGTTGTAGAGGATGCTTAAAAAAGCTTAACTTGAAGTTTTCGACCAAGATTTCCTATGAGCTTTTTCCGCCATTTCGAAAAAAAGGATAAAATAACTCGGCTATCTGACGAGATGCGAAAATTTTACAAGGAGCTTTTTTGTAGCTTTTAACGAGTTCTACAATTCATGCATACACATTTTTTGTGTATCATGAACCGTTTTCGAGATATCGATTAAGAAAGTCAAAAATTTAGGACATGCCATTTGTTTTTTGACATAATCTATTTTTGGGTGATGAATATCGAAAAAATTATTAAAATAAAATTTGTAGACCACATTCAGACCTACAATGTCGTATTTTTATATTTTTTTTTTGGACAAAATTGCAATAAGATCAGTGCCAAAAATTTTTGAAAATAAAAAAAATTATTTGCAGCATATTGGTGGTTGGAAAATTTAGGATAAATGGTGTATGAAAGCGGAAAAATAAATTGCCCACAAACTTATTGGTGGAAAAGGGTGGATGGGCGTAAAAGTGGGGTTGGTGTCAAAATGGCGGAAAAAGCTCATAGGAAATCTTGGTCGAAAACTTCAAGTTAAGCTTTTTTAAGCATCCTCTACAACATATCCAAAATTTAGCTTTCTCGGTCATTTTGCATTTCCAAATGTATATAATGACTGGCCTAAGGTAGGTACTGTTTATAACGAGGAATGGACATAAAACAGGAGTTTTAAGATCTTCTTAACATTAAATTCATAAATGCGTGTATAGTGCAATATGTACCAATGAATGTCTTGCAACAAAAAAGAAAAATCGAAGTTTTGTTGGTTGTTTTTTTTTTTTATATGGACTCGATTACTTTCTTTAATTTGGTTTCAATTTTTAAGTGTAGTCAATTCCTGTTGAGAATAGAAAAGAAGAAGATGGCACAAAAAATTAAACTTATTTAAAGGTTCCTTTGGGAAGATTTTTTCGCTCTTCTTTAAATGGATTTGAAAAAGCAATCAAGTGGCGTTTAGTCATGACTAAATAATAATGCAAAAATTTAAGGTTTCAGTTCTAAGGTTTTTATTTTTCAATATATATTTTTACTTAGGTAATTTGACCAGCAATTAATTTATGTAGTTTTATTCGATATTTTTTTTGTTAAAAAGCTTATAAACTTTATCTTTTCAAACTTATATTTTGAATAGAATAACACATAGTGTCGTATTGATTAGTTCAATAGACTGTTACAATGAGGTTTTAGGTTAAAATCCCGGCTCCTTCACTTATACAGGTACTGTCTTTTGTCATGTTCAAAAATAAGCACACTTCAGTCCAGTAGAAAAGTGAATATACTATCAATTGAATAAAAATTTTTTTAGTGAAAGTTCAATGTAAGGTGATTTGAATTTAGTTTTTAAGTATACAATTTACACAGTATCATATATATTGAAATCTAAAAAAAAGGGTATTCCGTCAGAAAAATTTGGATGCATTTATTTGAAATGGACAATTTTTGCATAAGATTTATATTTCCAGTGTTAGGACGTCGAAAATTGTACAACGTTGGCTGCTCCAAGGTTTATTTGTGAAAAAATTAATAAAAATAATTTTTTTTTTAACAAAACAAAAATATTTACATCTAAGAGATTTTATATAAATAACAATCAAACATTTTGCTCTATGGAGCGGCTTGCAGGTACTATATATCATGGGAAAAGTTGCTTAGAATATTAAAGTTTTTTTTTTGTAAAAAAATTCATGAAAGAATATTTATAATTTAATTCCTTAATAAATTTACATATTTAAAACTTAAAAAAATATTTTTTCTTATTAAAAACACTGTTTTTTTTATTAATTTCTTAATTAAAAAAAAACTGGTTTTATATGGTTCTGACCTTTAAACAAATGCATTCTAATTTCTTATGTTACAAAGAATTTTTGAAAAAAAAGATTATAAAATTATTTGAGCTTTTATTTTCTTTTTATCATTTTCAGAAAAAAAAAATTAATTTTTATTAATTTGTTTTTTTTTTTTTTATTTTCTTATTTAATTTTAATATTAAGGTTATTTTTTATTTTATTGATTTATTTATATTTTTATTTTATTGAACCTTATATTTTATTTTTATTTTTATTTTTTTATTTTGTTTTTTTTTTTTATGTTTTTAATGGATGTCCATTTATTATTTAAATTTTTATAAATTAATAATAAAAAAATGTTTGTTTTTTTAATTTTTTGTTTGAATGTGTTATTTTTTTTTTTTGAGATTTTTCTTCTGCATAAGTCGGGTCACTCTACGTTAGAGTTTTTTGTGTAATATTATAATGTAATTTACAACAATTTTAAATATTTCATTTTATCGTAAACAAAAATGAAAACTAAAACAGTATCTATATGTAATTTATTTGGGGTGTGAGTAATTCAAGAAAATTTTGTAATCTTCTCTGTGTGAAATACTTCATTACAGAATACAAACATTTGAGTGAACTTTTAGTATGTATAATAGGCCTAAATTTGTAATTTGAAGCATTTTTTCACATTGTTTGAGAGTTGGTTTTTTAATATTTTTAATTTTTAAAATAACTTTTACTCAATGTTGAAAATGATTGCTACAGTAAAATGATTCACGGGTCATGGTGGCGTATGCGTAACCTTTTTTTATATACCTAAACATGATTTTGTTGCTAATAATGTTGCAAATTATTTTAAAAAAATTTTATGTATGAAAATGTGTTTAACATTTTATTCTTTCTCTATAAAATAAAGCCTAAACAATGGGTCAGTAACACTTCAAAGATGGTATGATTCATATTTTAGAAACTCTTCATACAAAGAAATTTTTTTAAAATAATTTTTTAGAACCAATTGCTTAATAATAATTCTTAAATTATCAAGAAAAAAAATCAATTTTTTTGAAAACCTTTTTGAAATTTTGTATTAAGATGTTTGTTATCAATGGCATTATAAGATTTTGTTGATATGTTTTCTTGATATTATAATGTCAGGATATTTATCCAAACAATTATTTTATCATGTTGATTTTATTAAACACAACAATATTGTTTGAAATTCTATATCAGAATAAATATATTTTTCAATATTTTATAAACATTATTTTCAAAAACTATTTCTATTTAAGTTTGATAAAGTATATTCTAAATATATAATACAGTAAATAACTAATCTTATATATACAAAATGGCTATGGCTATTACAGTTCGGCCATCCTGATTTTACAATCGACCTCGATTGTACTTAAATAAAAAATAAAATAATATAATAACAAAAAAAAAAAATACGATAATTAAAGAACCAAACCATTTTTTCAACTTCTTCTAGTTCTTTAACTAATTTTTTTTTCCGATTTCATCGATTTCTTCGACTTATTCAGCTTCTTTGACTTCTTTGATTTCTTCGAGTTCTCCGAATTCTTCGACTTCTTCGATTTATCCGAATTCTTCGACTTATTCAGCTTCTCGGAGTTCTTCTACTTCTCTGATTTCTTCGACTTCTTTGACTTCTTTGACTTCTTTGACTTCTTTGACTTCTTTGACTTCTTTGACTTCTTTGACTTCTTTGACTTCTTTGACTTCTTCGACTTCTTTGACTTCGTTGACTTCTTTGAATATAGGGCATTTTTTTTTGTCTTTTAAATTCGTATCCCACTTCTGAGATTATAATGTCAGGATATTTATCCAAACAATTATTTTATCATGTTGATTTTATTAAACACAACAATATTGTTTGAAATTCTATATCAGAATAAATATATTTTTCAATATTTTATAAACATTATTTTCAAAAACTATTTCTATTTAAGTTTGATAAAGTATATTCTAAATATATAATACAGTAAATAACTAATCTTATATATACAAAATGGCTATGGCTATTACAGTTCGGCCATCCTGATTTTACAATCGACCTCGATTGTACTTAAATAAAAAATAAAATAATATAATAACAAAAAAAAAAAATACGATAATTAAAGAACCAAACCATTTTTTCAACTTCTTCTAGTTCTTTAACTAATTTTTTTTTCCGATTTCATCGATTTCTTCGACTTATTCAGCTTCTTTGACTTCTTTGATTTCTTCGAGTTCTCCGAATTCTTCGACTTCTTCGATTTATCCGAATTCTTCGACTTATTCAGCTTCTCGGAGTTCTTCTACTTCTCTGATTTCTTCGACTTCTTTGACTTCTTTGACTTCTTTGACTTCTTTGACTTCTTTGACTTCTTTGACTTCTTTGACTTCTTTGACTTCTTTGACTTCTTTGACTTCTTTGACTTCTTCGACTTCTTTGACTTCGTTGACTTCTTTGAATATAGGGCATTTTTTTTTGTCTTTTAAATTCGTATCCCACTTCTGAGATTATAATGTCAGGATATTTATCCAAACAATTATTTTATCATGTTGATTTTATTAAACACAACAATATTGTTTGAAATTCTATATCAGAATAAATATATTTTTCAATATTTTATAAACATTATTTTCAAAAACTATTTCTATTTAAGTTTGATAAAGTATATTCTAAATATATAATACAGTAAATAACTAATCTTATATATACAAAATGGCTATGGCTATTACAGTTCGGCCATCCTGATTTTACAATCGACCTCGATTGTACTTAAATAAAAAATAAAATAATATAATAACAAAAAAAAAAAATACGATAATTAAAGAACCAAACCATTTTTTCAACTTCTTCTAGTTCTTTAACTAATTTTTTTTTCCGATTTCATCGATTTCTTCGACTTATTCAGCTTCTTTGACTTCTTTGATTTCTTCGAGTTCTCCGAATTCTTCGACTTCTTCGATTTATCCGAATTCTTCGACTTATTCAGCTTCTCGGAGTTCTTCTACTTCTCTGATTTCTTCGACTTCTTTGACTTCTTTGACTTCTTTGACTTCTTTGACTTCTTTGACTTCTTTGACTTCTTTGACTTCTTTGACTTCTTTGACTTCTTTGACTTCTTCGACTTCTTTGACTTCGTTGACTTCTTTGAATATAGGGCATTTTTTTTTGTCTTTTAAATTCGTATCCCACTTCTGAGATTATAATGTCAGGATATTTATCCAAACAATTATTTTATCATGTTGATTTTATTAAACACAACAATATTGTTTGAAATTCTATATCAGAATAAATATATTTTTCAATATTTTATAAACATTATTTTCAAAAACTATTTCTATTTAAGTTTGATAAAGTATATTCTAAATATATAATACAGTAAATAACTAATCTTATATATACAAAATGGCTATGGCTATTACAATATCTTAAAAAAAAAAAATATTTAGTTTAAAAAACGGCTCAAATGATTTTTATACTTTTTTTCAAATTCCATGTTAAAAGAATGAATCAATGGGCAAAATGGGCATACCTGTTTCTGATTTGCAATATTAGGGTGTTTCATTTTCCCAAAGTTTTGATTGTCATATGACTTCGCTGACGCCCCGAGTCTAAGTCTAGAGCTAGTTGCCTTAGCTAGATATTTATTTAAACAACATATTTTTTTTTAGTGTAGGTGAACTTCTGAACGATAAACGCGCGTGCCTCATAGGGCTAAGGTACAGTATTTTTTTTTATTAAGCTTAACATTGGCGCCAACGAACCAAAAAGGGCAGAGATAAAGCTTAAATTTTTGTGCAGTGAAAACGGTATGGTGTAGTAGGGCTGTCAGGGCACACACACGACACACTCACACAGAACAAATGAAGGGAGGAAGTGTGAAAAAGGATTCTTTCATGTTTGTTGGCAGTATATTTTTTGTGCCGAATGAAGAGCACTCTCACTATTATGCACCACTCGCTTCTCTCTGTATAACGGTAACTTTTGCTTTCAGCAATATCCGTTGATGAAGAGAAATTAATGTTTGTAGCAATTTTTCATTCCTACTACATTCCAACACATACATAGAGTGAGGATACTATATTTCCAAACTAAAGCTGGCTGAGAGTGTAAAGGACGAATGGCCATGAACGTGCTATATTTCCCGGCATAGAGTAACGTACAGTGGTTTAAGAATTTTGCTGCACCCGAGTCTGATCTATAAGTCGGGCCTCCGCTCCGCTCGCCTCCGCAGTGGGTGTTTTCCGTTTATTTTTCCCTCTCGCATTGTCCTTTGCTCTAGATATTAAACTGTCATAAACAATTTCCTTCTAGGGCAACCACACACAGGACCCCCACTTTGGAAGGGAAGCACTGCGGCGCTGGCCTTGTGGGTAATTTAAAATTTCCTGCACACTCCAGGACCATCAGGATAGAGATCCTTTTTTTATCCTTGTTTTCTTTTTGTGTTTTTTTTTTTTTTTTTTTGTAAATGTCTACTACTAACCGGGCCAATGATGGCGGAAGGCGGATGATGGCAAATGGCGGCTACGCGATGGCGACAACAGAGAACGACACAACCAAACGTAGAAAACAGAAAACGCTACCTACGACGACATTTTACGTGGTGTTTCAAAAAAACGGTATAGCTACCTACTCGTGATTATGATTACGGTGGCCATTGTCGCTCTTTTGCTTTTGGACTTGTTGGTTGGTTGGCTGAATAGGTCAACCACATACACAGAAGTAGTGGCTCAATCCAGAGAGCGCCAAAGGAGTGCCGCGCGCTGACATTTCTCGTTCGCGACATTTATGGTTTGAGCCCTGGTGATTGCCTTGCTAGCTTGCAAAAATGAAAAAAAAAACCAACAAATAAAACAAAAAAAAAAGGAAGAAAGAAAAAAAAAAAAATAAAACATAAACTGCAAGTTTTTAGTTTGCTCCGTTGGCCAGCATGTTGGGATCCTAGCCGAGCATAATGAATGGCTTTGATGTTTGTTAAGTGGTTATTTTGTTTATTGTTGGTTATATAAAGAGGTAAAGCTTATATAGAAGAGGAATACGCGAACAAGCATATTATGTGGATGTGTGTTAGTTTTTTTTTTTAACTCTCTGTGAGCTCAAAAAACACACACATACAAGGACAATGTGCGCTTATAAGCGAGAATTTAGTTGAGTGTTAATTGAAATTGAAAAAAAAAAACAAAAAAAAAAAGAGTTTTCAAGTGGTTTTTTTTTTTGGTCAAAGAAGTTACAAATTATAAATATGACGAAGGTAAAGTTACAAGTTAACGGTTATGTAAGGTATGGGTTAACCCTATATTGTGAACACTTTTAGAAAGCTTTAAAGGTAAGTACCACTTTAGAAGTTAGATATACTACCTATATATAAATCGACTTAAGGTTCTATATAGAAAAAGTAGAGTGGAAAATATATTGTATACGCGAGCTAGAAAAGCCATGAAGTTTTGTTACAAAACAGTCTTTGTTTTATATTATGCTTCGAGTTGTGTGAGGTTTTAGTTCTTTTTAAAGGTACAAACACACTATATTCGCAGAATGACTCTGAATAGAAAAAGAAAGGTTTTCTTGTTCAAAAAGGAAACAACAATAAAATTTTAAACAATAAAAACCTTGATGTGCAAAAGAGGGAAATAGGTACTTTGGTTTTTTATTTCCTGGAGGACTCTAAAGTACTTCTCTATACTTCGAGTCACATAGGTGTAAATGAATTGTGCTTTGGTGTGTTTAATATTTAAATGATTTTTAGGATTTTAAAAATAGTTAAGAATAAAATTTTATAAATAATTGAAAATATGTATAACATAATTTTAATATGACGAGAGATCAATCAATCAAGTTCATTCACAGAAACCATGGAAAATGCAAAAATATTTTAGTCTTCCTTAAAATTTAATCATTCATAAAAAAAACTCCCTTAATCCAAAAAAAATCAAATAAAAATCTTAAATTGAGATAATAATTTTCATTGAGTGATAAAAAATTGCTGCGAAAAAATTGTTAAAGAATACAAAATAGAGCTTGCGGGAGGTATTTAGAGAAAAGATCATTTTAAAAAATGTGATAAGGTATAATCTTATGTTTAACCTTATTTTCCAATGAATACTTAAGTAGCAAGTGATGGCTAAAACAAACCACTAGCTATATTTTAGAAGACATGCTTTTACATTTATTTCAACCTTTTACAAATTAAGAGGTAAATTAAATTCACCATTTTGCAAATCAAATTCACCTTGTGAACATCTTGAATGATGATTTATATGATTTCTTATTATTACAAGCAGTGATGAAAATGTTAAAAAATAAATGTCTACAAAGGATTATTTAAAATCAGTATATTTTTTATAGAAAAAAAACAACAGTTAGAAATTTATTTAAAAAGAAAAGAAAAAAAAAATGAAAAACTAGGAAAAAAAAATAAAAATTAAGATGAAAAGCAAGCAAACTTATGCTTAATCACTTGTTAGATCTCTCTCTTTTTATCTTCTATTTACTCTTCTTTAAGTTCAAAAGGGTTATAAAAGAGTAAAGAAAGTTTTTGTGTGTGATATTGCTAGACTCCGCGAAATTAGAGCCTAAGAAATGAGGCCCCAAAAGAAAGAAAGTAGATTATACCCTAATGAAAAAAGGCTCCAACGAAATGATAAAATGAACCAAAAATAAATGAAAAGTCCCCAACTATTTTTGGAAAAATAAAATAAAACCCAAATTTATTAGGTATATTTTTTTTTGTTTTGTTATTGTTTCGCAAATAAGTCCACAATTTTTTCGAAATTGACTTTTTGATGCAAATGTTATCTTTAGGCGTAGAAAAATCTTCGAAAATGAAACAAAAAAAATATTTTGGGTGTCGAAGTTACAGGGCTTGAATATTTTTTTAAGTTTGAAGAACAGAATAAATCCAGGATTACAGGGTACTGATTATGTCTTAACTAAGACGATCACGGGTTTTAATTGTATTAAACGTTGAATGGGTTATAAGAGAAGATAAAACCGCGGAGTGTTATTAAATGAGAGGGTCGAAATTGAAGATAGAGGTGCAAAAGCCCCCTTTTTGTTTTGTTTTTTTTTTTTCAATATATCTCGTAAACAAAGCATAATTTTGATAAATTGATTTTAAACCTTGTTGTAGAGAATCAAATTTATTATCGGAAAAAGTTTTTTAAATTAAAAAAAAAAATTCAATACCAAAAGAGTCAAAAAAAAAAAAAAACATGAAAAAAGTCAAGAAAAGCGATTTTATGAGTTTTTTTTTTGCTTATTTTAACGGGGCTCAAAAAGTTTTTTTATTAACCGGAGAATGACCATTTTTAAAACTGACGATTTAATTATTTAGTATTTTTTAACACTAGTAATGTCTTTACTTCTGCCATAATTAGTTCTATTTTGATGGAACATGTCACTCATGACGCCATTCCACCAAGTCGCCTATATCGCCATGGGGATCGGGTCAAAATTTTGGCTTCAAAATTCCGTTTTTCAAAATTCTGCTTTTTTTTATGAAAATTCTGCTTTTTTTCTATTCTGTCTTTCAAAATTCTGCTTTTCAAAATTCTGCCAGCATATTTTTTGAACAAAAAAATTCTGCTAATTCTGTTATTTTTTTTGCATATAGCATATGCGCTTACATCTCATTTATCCATTATAAACCGTTGAAAACTATTAGAAACTAAAAAGAAAGAGACAACATATTCCTTTCTTGGTCAATTTTTCGAACATTCACTTTTATTTGATAAATTAATAAATTTCTAATTATTTTTCGAAATTATTTAACATTAAAAATCTTTTCTTAATATATTTTAATTTATTGATTTATCAAACAAACAATGAAAATAAAAAAAAAAACTGACAAAGTGAGTAAAGTAATCAAATAAGCAGCGAGGAGATAATCTTACCAAATTCTGCAAAATTTAAAAAATGGTTTGGAAAATGTTTAAAAGGGCGCGCTTTTAAACATTTTCCAAACCATTTTTTAATTTTTTGCAGAATTTTGTAAAACAGAATTATGAAAAGCAGAATTTTGAAAAACAGAATTTTGAAAAGCAGAATTTTGAAAGCAGAATTTTGAAATAAGAATTTTGACCCCGGCAGAATTTTGACCCCAACCCATCGCCATGTTGCAATGCCGCCATGTTGCTCATGTGCTCCTGTCACCTTATCGTCCATGTTTCCATGTCGCCATATCACTATATCGCTTATGTTACCATGTCGCCTTTTCGCCAAGTTACCCAACCTTATCAAAGGATCGGACGTTATCCATCGCCATCCTCTGGGGCAAAGGGGCAATATTAACATAGATGACTATGAGTAGTCTTAAAACTGCTTGATGAAGGGTAACCGGAAAATTTATCGAATTACAATTCGTCGAATAAATTATTAAAAATCATAGGTTGCCACCACAATGACGTGCCATACCTTTTTATAGTAACTTTCTCTTTTAGTTTGCATTTAAATAAAAATGTTTAAAAAAAATTCAAAATTTTGAAAATGTGAAAAATTATTTTTATTATTATTAAGTCCTAAAATATAAAAATATTGCAAGGTCCTGAAATTTGAAAAATTTCCCAAGAATTTGAGGACTTACAAAAATTTTATATTTAAGGATTTTGAAAAATTTTTCATATTCTTGGACTTAGAAAAATTTTCAAAACTTTGAATTTTTTTTTTTAAATTCCCTAAAACATTTTTATTTAAATGCAAACTAAAAGAAAAGACTTAGAAAATTTTTCACATTTTAGGACTTAGAAAATTTTTTTTAAATTTTTAGTTTGGAAAAAAATCAACATATTTATTGAAGCAAACTTTTGGTGGGGGCTTTATCTCGCGTACTTCGTGGTCTTAAAGGGACCCTATCTTTAAGTGCATATCCGTGGTTCAACGTTACTATAACCTTTCCAGAATTCATAATCAGTTAAATAGCCTTACTTCTTTTTACTGGTTTGCAGTTTTCGTGATGAAAGAAACCCCTGAAAAGGCGACTGGATTTTTTCAGATCTCTCATATTTAGCTTATTTAAGACTCTTCTTTTAGATTTCAGTTTTTAAAACTTTAGAGGACATCACGTAAGGCGTTCACCTAGTAGATTATTCTCCTTTTAAATTCATTTGTAGCCCTCTGGAACAAAAATGAAGCAACTGGGGTTAAGTCCAAAATTTCTAGTGTCGCACTCGATTTTACCTACTTGAAGCTGAAAATGATGTGTTATTTAGAAAAAAAGGTTTCAAGTGTCCTTTTGAACCCTATTACCCCTTCAAGTGCACATGTCTACTTTCTCAATTATATTTGATTAGAATCCAAAGTAAATATTATTTTTTCAATGAGTCTATATAATAACTCTCGAGTCTCGACTCGATAGTTTGTACCTACTTTTCATTCACAATAATGAAATGAAATGATCATGTGTGTATATAATTTTCAGAAAACCACATTGAATGCAAAATATTATAAAACAAACAAACAAAACCTTACTAACAAAATTGGTCTTGAGGGCATAATTTCTGATTGAATAGGTTTTCTTAAGAGGACTCTTTTTCCTATAAACTTACTAAAGCTCACTCTGTTGTATAAATTTTGTATTTATAAAAAGCTCAAAAAAAGAAACACACACTTACTCATGCATGATTGAATATGAACATAAGAGTATTTGGACTTATAGGTAAACCCTAGAGTAGGTATTACTCAAAACCTATCCCCTTTAACTCTTTAGCCAGTCAGTAAGACGAAATCAGCAAAACTACCTACATATAAAGACGTAGAGCAGTCGAACTAGCATCATCCACATTCTCTACAATATTCATCGTTACCCATCGTTAAGATAAATTGACCAATGCTCCACTGAATTCACAATAAAATCCAGTGTATCCTTATTCTACATTCATTCATATACGAATATAAATGTGTGTGTAAAACATCATATAAATACAATGTATATAGATTCTCTATGCAACTCTTTATAGAATCCTCAATGAAGCAGACAGACTGCTGCAATAGCAGCTTAAGTGGATAAAGCAAGACAAATAAGTTTATTATAAAATTTGCTTCTTGAACATCGTTGATCTATACAAAAGGACACTCGACAAACAAACAGAGTTTGAGCCATATCTACACACAGAATGGAGTCTCCTCAGAGACTCACATGCGGGACCTGGGAGAGAGAAAGAAAGAAGAGTGGAGAATAGAAAATGATTCGATTCAACTTTAGAATGCACTATAGAACTATTCCCCCCCCCCCCCAGAGAGCTCAGAGGTTTATCAAAAATAATTCGAATTTATTTCTCGAGGACACACACAAATACACACAAATCATCTCTCTGGAGCATTAATGTGGAATTGAAAATCGATTTGTATAGTATTTTTGATTTTCCAAGGATTTGAATAGGAAAAAAAAAAAAAACTAAAAACAAAAAAAGAAAGAAAACACAAAAAACAACCGGGGCTTTTCTCTGGCTTTGAAATATCCAGGCAGAAAATTAATTTGGTATTTTGTATATGTATAAGTAACGTGTAACGAAAATTCGTTTGAGCATAGGAATTATATACGAGGATATGAACTAGGCCTTTTTCTAATTTTGGTGAATTTCTACGGTGGACTGTTTTTTGATAGATTTCCAAAACACTCAAAACTGGTTAATTGATTCGCTTCAATTATGGAACAAAAGCTCTTTTATTAAGAGAATCTTCAGAATGTTTTTTAAAATAGTTTTTAGAAAATAAAAAAATCGTTGTAAGAAACCAATTTTTCAAATAAACTCCTACGATTTTGATTAAAAAAATGTTTTTGAAGTGAAAACTCTTCTTTAGTATCGTAGTGATTTGAAACACGATGAAACGAAAAAGCGACAGGAAAAATCAATTTATTATAACTTGTTTGTTTTAATAGATAGATGAATGAAATTTATACTGTAGATAGGTAATAGAATAAACTATAATTGTACTCAATTTCAATTAAATTTATTTTATTCAAAATCCTGAGATAACGGTGAAAAGATGTTCTTTTTCTACACACGTTTTATCTTTTGATCTAGAGCACATACAAATTTGATTTAAAATACCTCAAAATACCTGTGGAAATCTGTTGTCAATGACCAGTTTGACATGGTTGGTTTTAAAAAATTCTAATTTTTTTTGTATGTGTTGTAGAAATATGATTGAAGCTTCATATAAAAGGTGAAATAATAAGCTTTCAGATGATCTGAAATTTATTAAAGGTTGTCATATAAAAAATTAATTTGATGGTGTTAGAACATTGATTTTTTGGTTGGGTTGAAAAAAAAAAAATGTTTTGAGCTGAAACAATAAGCTTTCAAATTATATAAAATTTATTATAAGTTGTCATAAAAAAATGGATTTAATATTTTTAGAAGAAAAAAAAAGGTTTGTTTTTGTAATTTGTAAGCTTTTTCATATAGTATTTCTTTTTCAAGAAAAAAGAAATACTTTCACTTCTACCACGTGTGAATTGCACACATGATTATTTTTTTATATAACGTCTTCACCTCGAATACAATTTTTTCTAATCCCATTTCTTATTATTCCACTTTATCCACTTTTTTTTCAAAATAAAACAATATTTGCCATTGAATAGTTAGTTATTTCGTAAGCTTTTGAAAATTCCTAAAAAATAAAACCCACTCAAAATACCCCTAAAAATATAGATGCTTTTCAAAAATTAAAAAAAAAACCATTCATAACTCAGTATTGAAATTTTTTAGAACTTTTTCAAAACTTCTTCCATTTTTTTTTTTATAAATCTATCCATCGATTAAAAATACGATTCTCTACGACTTACCGTTTAAAAAGTTATTTTGTTATTCCTAAAAAAGATTATCTACTATTCGTTTTAATGCATTTTTTAACATGGCTTTTCAAACTAAAAAATGCTTGGCTGATCTAATTTTAAAATTGGGCCATCTAGTTCCATAATTTTTTTTAGAAAAAAAAAAAAAAAAAATAGTGCGCATACACCACAGTGACCTTTTTCAATCTATAATTTCGAAAAAGTAAATCCACTGGTGTGGGTATTGTGCACCTTAAATGTTATTTATTTGACGAAGAATTATTTCGTGACTGCATGTAGGTATAGTTCATATAACATTCCTATTAAAAGGTTAACTTGATTTGACCTTAAAATCCACATAATATGTATAAATACTTTTTCAAGTGTAAAAATTACCAACCTCTTAAAAATCAAAGTTTTGTTTTTTTTTAGTGCGTAAAAATTGTCCCTTTGATCTTTTTCTTGCTTAACCATGGTAATTTCAAAAAAATTTATTATGGAAAAAAATGTAAAAAACGTGATGTAATTTGTTGGAGTTATCATGGTTAATTGAGAAAAAGTGTAATTTTTACACTGAAAAAAACTACTTTCGATTTTTAAGAGGTAAGTTATTTGAAAAAAGTTTTTTTTTTGTAATAAGCAAAGTGGCATCTCTAGCACGATTTGTTAAATTTGGTAATATATTGCACTCTAATCGAAAAGTTTTTTTTTTTTTTTTTTTTTTTTTTTTTTGACGGGAGGAAATCTTCAAAAGACACTTGGCAGTATTCGACACCAAGTAGTGTGGGACTCTTAACCACTAAAACCACCTCTTTATCAGGACCAATCTTGAGAGATCGACATCAGATTTTTCTTTCTTAACTTTGTAAAATCACTTTGGGGGAAGTTTAAACTTTTAATACTTTCCCATGTTTTTTTAGACCATAAGCTCATGAGGCTTGGTTCTTCTTAATCTCCGAACATGGTTTCTGGTATTCAAGACGGACACCATTTCAGAATTGGTATGACATTGCAGTCTCTGATTATGGGATACAGCGTATTTTTTAACAACTTCTGTAACCGTTTCTATTTGTAAGTCACGATGTAGATCGCTATTTCTTATGTACCAAGGTGCATTAACTACTCCACGAAGGACTTTGTTTTGGAATTTTTGGATGATTTCGGTATTTGTTTTCTTTGTACAGCCCCATAATTGGATACCATAGGTCCAAACAGGCTTTAGTACTTGATTATACAGCATTATTTTGTTTTGGGTTGATAAATCAGAGTTGTTACCAAGTAACCAGTACATTTTTCTATATTTCAAATTTAGTTCTTTTCTTTTTGATGTGCTCTTTCCACTTTAGCTTTGCATCCAAAGTCATTCCAAGGTATTTGGCCGTATTGGCGTAAGGTACAGCTTGATTATTAATGAATATTGGAATATTGTTTATCTTTTTATTTGTAAAGTTTATATGTGAAGATTTTGTTTCATTGAGTTTGATACGCCATTTTTCGGTCCAATCTCTGACTGTGTCGACGGCATATTGCAGCTTTACTGCTCCCCTAGAGACACATTTGTCGGGTACCAAAATTGCGGTATTATCTGCAAAAGTAGCCATTATGGTGTGATTCCCAACTGGGATATCCCTTGTGTATAGTAAATACAGGGTAGGACCTAGGACACTTCCTTGTGGTACACCGGCTTCTATTTTCTTCAATTCCGAATATTCTTGATCGTACCTTACTCTAAACAATCGGTCTGAGATGTACGATTTTAATATTTCATAGTACTGTCTGGGAAGATCCCTTTGCAGTTTGTACTCAAGTCCCTCATGCCAAACCTTGTCAAAGGCTTGAGCAACATCTAAGAAAATAGCTGAACATACTTGTTTTTCTTCTAATGCTTTTTCTATTACATCCGTTATTCTATGAACTTGGTCTATCGTGGAATGTTTATTTCTAAAGCCAAACTGATGATTTGGGATTAACCTTCTTTCTTCTATAATTTTGCTAAGTCTCTTCAGAAGCAGTTTTTCAAAAACTTTTGCCATAATTGGTATAAGCGATATTGGTCTGTAAGACGTCACTTCTGTAGGTGGCTTACCTTGCTTGGGTATGACAATAACTTCAGCAATTTTCCAATGGTGTGGGACATACCGTTGCTTAAGGCTTTCAAAGGCATTTCTTTCATAACCTGAGCAGTAATCGAAAAGTGACGGTAAAAAAATGGCAGGATCTTGAAATTAAGGTAATTAAAAAAAAATTACTTCAAAAGAGTTTAGATCTCACACATCATAGACCAAAAAAAATCTATTACCTAGTAAAAAATTAATTCATGAATTTTTATAATTGGTACATAATGTAGGTACATCGACGCAACGCAGAACTTAACTCTCAATAGCTAATTCAAAAGTCCTTAAAATCCCTTTTTTGATTTTATTTTAACGCTTTAAAAGTTCCCAGGAGTAAGGAAAGAGTTCATGGTTCATGGTAAGATAAAAAAAAATGCATTCGGAGAGTTTTTCAACATTTAAACATAATTTTAACTCTACGCAGAAAATTCTTTGTAAACTAATAGTGGAGTAACTAAAGCAAAAAAAATGGAAATATTAAGGAACCTGGCCGAACAGCTGCGATTTTATTGATCTTTTTTAACCTCTATAGGTTAAAAATTGCTGCTATTGACGTATTGATTTATTTAATTTAATTGAAGATATTTTTGAGCAAAAAATGTTTGTTTTCAAAAATCTTGCCTAGATTTCATAAATTAATTGATGCAAAAAAAAATGAATGTTTAAATATTGTAGGTGTTGCCGCTGTGTTCGAAATATTTTTTTTGTTTAAAGTCAGTTTGTGAGAAATTTGCATCTTTCGTTTAAACAGTGGAAGATTATCCCTTACTCTCATACATTTATTTATTTACGTTAAAACTACCTTAATCCAAACATTTAAGCAATAAAATTGGTTTTGTGTCCACGCAATTAATTTTGAATATCTTAGGGGAATTTCCAAAAGTATTTAGAAAATCTTAAAACTTGACAAAAATGGAAGCTACATATGAGGACTACCTATCAAATTTTGGAAAAAAAATTATATCCTTGTTACCTTTTTAAAAAGAACTCTGAGTATGAAATTCACATTAACAAAATGGCAACATACCGAAAATAGAATCCTTATGGCCATTTCCAAACAAACAACTTTTGCAAAAGTGATTTATTTGCATGTAGAGAAAACTCAACGAATTATTATGGGTACACGTTTGGGGCTTAAGAATATGTTTCTCAAAGGACTCTTTCATATAAGAAAATTGCGGAAATGCAGACAAATAATAATACCTACATCCTATACAACATATACGAGTTTATATACAAATCCTTAAGCCTCTCCGCACACACAAAAGATTTACTTCCTTTATTCGCTTGATTTGTGCCTACCGATTTCAAAGCCAATTTCATCCATTTGTTTTATTAATGTCGATTTCATTTACTTTACCCCAACTCTCTTCAATCCCACACTCTTTCAATGATTATTGGAGTTCTGGTGCGTTTGCAAGTGCGTATTCTTTATTATTGCTCCCTAAATTCTATTTAAGGGTTATGTGGAGAGAATATTGTGTACTCGTAAGCCTACAAGTTTATTCAAAAAGAAAATACAAAAAAAAAAAATCGAAGAAAAGAACAACAGCCAACAACAAGCCAACTTATGTGATTTATATCGAATCGAAGTCAAAACGAACGGAAAATTCTGACTTCTTATCGTCGTCGTCGGGTTAAATTAAATTCAAATTTCACCATGATTAAGTTTCCCCGAAGGAAAAAAGAAAAAGGTAAACCTTCTGAATAAGACAATTTTTGTTTTTTTTTTTCTTTTTTTTTTGAAAAAGTAAATAATCAGGGTTGGATTTAACAAATAAGGGCGCAAGTCTTTTCAAGAAACCATTTTACCTTCTCTAAACAGCTTTATTTATTTCTAAGCTTTTTTACAACTTTCCTTGATAACTTTGTTATGGATTTTGGTATGTGTTATTTTGTTAAGCCCTCTATAATAGCTCTTGCGCCCTATCCTTAATATGAATTGATAAATCCGATCCGAAACATTGATAATTGGATTAAATCAAATGGAAGACTGCGAAAGATATAGCTCAAGGCATGGCATAAATGGGTACTTAACTAAGCTGTGACTTTGACTTTAAGTACATGTATGTATGAACTTTGTACAAACATTTTTCACATACACATACACAAAATAATGACGGGGCTTAAGGATTGTGTTTACTTTTTGGCATTGCGTATCGCGTATAGAGGTATAAAGTAGGTATTGTGTTATAGAACTCACGTGGTACTCCAAAAAAAAAAAAAACCTATAAATATTTAACCGTGCATAAGAGTTGTATGCTTTTAAGTATTTTCGAATCATAAATAAATGAAGAATGATGCGTGCAAATTGAATTAGAAGATTTGGAATTTTTTTTGTTATACATATTTTTTTGTGTGTGAAAGTCAAATGTCTGATTGGTTATATGTAATTGATTTTTGATGATAGGGGAATACACGGAGAAAAAAAAATGCAAATAGATAACGTGAGGCCAATAGATTGTGTGAGACAAAAGTTTGGAATGTATAAATATAATTACGCCGAAACATTTATTTAAATCGAAATATATCTGCGTGTGGGGCATCGTATACAATTTTGGATAAAAAACCATCACCTTAAAAAATGAAAAAAAAATTGGAAAAATGGCCATAACTTGCTCAATATGCGCTTAATGGGGTTAAATTATGCAAAATTCAAAATCCCCTTAAACAAAAACTACGCATCCCCAACTTATTAAAGATGAATTTTTGAAACGCGTTTAAGACACATACAAAATTCGTATTAAACGCGTGCTAAACGCGTCCAAAACACGTCCAAAATGCGTCCAAAACGCGTCCCAAACGCGTGCTAAACGCGTCCAAAACGCGTGCTAAACGCGTCCAAAACGCGTGCTAAACGCGTCCAAAACGCGTGCTAAACGCGTGCTAAATGCGTTCAAAAGGCGTGCTAAACGCGTCCAAAACGCGTCCCAAACGCGTGCTAAACGCGTCCAAAACGCGTGCTAAACGCGTCCAAAACGCGTCCAAAACGCGTGCTAAACGCGTCTAAAACGCGTGCTAAACGCGTCCAAAACGCGTCCAAAACGCGTGCTAAACGCGTCCAAAACGCGTCCAAAACGCGTCCAGAACGCGTCCAAAACGCGTCCCAAACGCGTCCAAAACGCGTCCCAAACGCGTCCAAAACGCGTGCTAAACTCGTTCAAAACGCGTGCTAAACGTGTGCTAAACGCGTTCAAAACGCGTGGTAAACGCGTCCAAAACGCGTCCAAAACGCGTGCTAAACGCGTTCAAAACGCGTGGTAAACCCGTGGTAAACGCGTCCAAAACGCGTCCAAAACGCGTGCTAAACGCGTCCTAAACGCGTCCAAAACGCGTCCTAAACGCGTCCAAAACGCGTGCTAAACGCGTCCAAAACGCGTCCAAAACGCGTGCTAAACGCGTTCAAAACGCGTGGTAAACGCGTGGTAAACGCGTCCAAAACGCGTCCAAAACGCGTCCAAAACGCGTCCAAAACGCGTGCTAAACGCGTCCAAAACGCGTGCTAAACGCGTCCAAAACGAGTGCTAAACGCGTCCAAAACGCGTCCTAAACGCGTCCAAAACGCGTCCTAAACGCGTCCAAAACGCGTGCTAAACGCGTCCAAAACGCGTCCAAAACGCGTGCTAAACGCGTTCAAAACGCGTGGTAAACGCGTCCAAAACGCGTCCTAAACGCGTCCAAAACGCATCCTAAACGCGTCCCAAACGTGCTAAACCTGTCCAAAACGCGTCCCAAACGCGTGCTAAACGCGTCCCAAACGCGTGCTAAACGCGTCTAAAACGCGTGCTAAACGCGTCCAAAACGCGTCCAAAACGCGTGCTAAACGCGTCCAAAACGCGTCCAAAACGCGTGCTAAACGCGTCCAAAACGCGTCCAAAACGCGTCCAAAACGCGTCCAAAACGCGTCCAAAACGCGTGCTAAACGCGTTCAAAACGCGTGGCAAACGCGTCCAAAACGCATCCTAAACGCGTCCCAAACGTGCTAAACCTGTCCAAAACGCGTCCAAAACGCGTCCCAAACGCGTGCTAAACGCGTCCAAAACGCGTGCTAAACGCGTCCAAAACGCGTCCAAAACGCGTGCTAAACGCGTGCTAAATGCGTTCAAAACGCGTGCTAAACGCGTCCAAAACGCGTCCAAAACGCGTGCTAAACGCGTTCAAAACGCGTGGCAAACGCGTCCAAAACGCGTCCTAAACGCGTCCAAAACGCATCCTAAACGCGTCCCAAACGTGCTAAACCTGTCCAAAACGCGTCCAAAACGCGTCCCAAACGCGTGCTAAACGCGTCCAAAACGCGTGCTAAACGCGTCCAAAACGCGTCCAAAACGCGTCCAAAACGCGTGCTAAACGCGTGCTAAATGCGTTCAAAACGCGTGCTAAACGCGTCCAAAACGCGTCCAAAACGCGTCCCAAACGCGTGCTAAACGCGTCCAAAACGCGTCCAAAACGCGTGCTAAACGCGTCCAAAACGCGTGCTAAACGCGTCCAAAACGCGTGCTAAACGCGTCCAAAACGCGTGCTAAACGCGTCCAAAACGCGTGCTAAACGCGTCCAAAACGCGTCCTAAACGCGTCCAAAACGCGTGCTAAACGCGTCCAAAACGCATCCAAAACGCGTGCTAAACGCGTCCAAAACGCGTCCAAAACGCGTCCTAAACGCGTCCAAAACGCGTGCTAAACGCGTCCAAAACGCGTCCAAAACGCGTGATAAACGCGTCCAAAACGCGTCCTAAACGCGTCCAAAACGCGTGCTAAACGCGTCCAAAACGCATCCAAAACGCGTGCTAAACGCGTCCAAAACGCGTGCTAAACGCGTCCAAAACGCGTCCTAAACGCGTCCAAAACGCGTGCTAAACGCGTTCAAAACGCGTCCAAAACGCGTGCTAAACGCGTCCAAAACGCGTGCTAAACGCGTCCAAAACGCGTCCTAAACGCGTCCAAAACGCGTCCTAAACGCGTCCAAAACGCGTGCTAAACGCGTCCAAAACGCATCCAAAACGCGTGCTAAACGCGTCCAAAACGCGTGCTAAACGCGTCCAAAACGCGTCCTAAACGCGTCCAAAACGCGTGCTAAACGCGTCCAAAACGCGTCCAAAACGCGTGATAAACGCGTCCAAAACGCGTCCTAAACGCGTCCAAAACGCGTCCTAAACGCTTCCAAAACGCGTCCAAAACGCGTGACAAACGCGTGCTAAACGCGTCCAAAACGCGTCCAAAACGCGTGCTAAACGCGTCCAAAACGCGTCCAAAACGCGTCCAAAACGCGTCCCAAACGCGTGCTAAACGCGTCCAAAACGCGTCCAAAACGCGTGCTAAACGCGTGCTAAATGCGTTCAAAACGCGTGCTAAACGCGTCCAAAACGCGTGCTAAACGCGTCCAGAACGCGTCCAAAACGCGTGCTAAACGCGTTCAAAACGCGTGGTAAACGCGTCCAAAACGCGTCCTAAACGCGTCCAAAACGCATCCTAAACGCGTCCCAAACGTGCTAAACCTGTCCAAAACGCGTCCAAAACGCGTCCTAAGCGCGTCCAAAACGTGATCAAAACGCGTTAAGTTTTCGATGCGTAGTTTTGATTTTATGTGATTTTGAATTTTGCATAGTTTGACCCCAAAAAGACCAATATTAACGGAGTTATGGCCGTTTTTCCGAAAAAATATGATTGTTTTTAACCCTTTCGAACCCAAGCTATGAAAATCAATATTAAAAAATTTTTTTTCAGTATTATCGTATCAAAAACATCACAACTAAGAAATATGAATAGCAAAAAGTTATTTTCCAAAATAATAAATAGCAATACTAATGTGTTACTCTCATGTTGCATGTAAGTAACATGCACTGCCTATGACCACCAAAAAAAGTCGGACAACTGAGAAAATAATTTTTTATGGAACAATAATATATTCTACTTCTTCTAAGCCAAAAAGCAAAACACTTTCTGGATTAACTTTTTTTATATCTTTTTTTCAAAATTATGACCATATATAAAAAAATTTTTTTTTTGCAAAAAAAAAGAAAAAATGTAAATTTGAGTTCTTTTTTCGATAAAAAAAAATTAAAGGTATGATATTTGACTAAATTTTTGTAATAATTCAGTAACTAGGCATTATTATCTTTCAATTAAGCCATCGAAACCTAAAAAAATATCTAATGGAATATTTTTTACGAATTTTTAAAAATATGTTACATGAGAGTAACGCTGGGTCCGAAAGGGTTAAGTGAATGTTTTCATGCCAATATTGTATCTGATTCAAAGAGGACTGAATAGCAAAGTACAAAAATTTATCTTTTATAAGTTTTGGATGAGTTGTTTTGATTTTATGGGATTTTGAATTTTGCATAGTTTGACACCAAAAATATTTGGTCTTTTATGTTATTTAACAACTTTTGTCCCAACTTGTGAAAAACTACTCTGTATAATATTCGACAAATATTTAACCTTCAAATATGTTTGTTTATTTATTAAGGAATCGCAAAAGTATACCTAAGTTAAAAAATAAAAAGACTGAAAGAAAAAAAAAAAACACAAAACTCCATTCGATTTTATTGGGTTAAAATTAATAATTCTAATTGCCAATTCATAAACTTTCTACCCCTTTTTAAAACCTCTTCTCTCACCGCAATTTTCGTTTTGACTCAAAAAAAGGCTTTACTTATGGAACATTAAAAAAGACTTAAACCTCTTTTAATAGGCTAACTTTTACATTGAAGAGATGAGAAAAATAATAATTTTTGGTTCTTTGTGTGACAACGATGACGACGATAACGACTGTTTAGAGTTTTTCCCAAAGACCGCCAAAAGCGGTCCCCAAAACCACCAAAATTCATTCTTATCCATGAATGGGAATGAGTAAACTCTCTTGCACTCGTGTCGTGAAAAATAGAACCTACAACAAATTTCAATTGTTACCAACCATTTTGTTTATTGTTTGGGTTTTTATTTTTTTTTCGTAAAATATGTTTTGTTTTTGTTGTCTTTTAGAATGGGGAAAAGTTCGACGTAGCATTTTGTTTCGGTGGGTAGTTTCCGGTGTTGTTTTTGTGTTCTTCCGGTTTTATACGAGAGAAGTCTTTTTTTGTTGGTTTAGTTTAGAAGTCATTTTGAATGGTATATCACTATCCGTATGCCATATCGTTGTTTAAAGGAAGTTTTTTGTTGATGAGTTTGAGGAAATTGAGGAAAAAAAAACGATACTTTGTTTTAGATAGATTCTTAACAGAGGTTGGTTCTGTGACCCTTTCTTTTTTTTGGTTGGTAATAAAACATAAGAACCTTTGAAATGGAAGCTGTTGTTGGCAAGATGGATTACAAAGTTAATGTTGATTCTTAAAACGCAAATTATGAATTTATTAAAAAAAGTAAGAAATATGGAAATACGCTGAGAGATAATAGGTTTCGGCGTCAATCTCTATATAAGGAAAATAACTTTTTTGAAGTTATTTTGTGAATTGTTTGTTGGCTGTGTGTTATATTTTTGAGTTTAAATTTTTAGTTTAGTTAGTTTGTGAATTTTAAAAACTGTCTCCTTATAGGTACATTTTAAAGAAATTTTGTTGATAAAAAGAATTTTTTTTATTTTTCAATTTTCCAAAAACTAGAAAGCATTAAAACATATGGACTTCAGTCTTTGATAAGGAATCAATTGTGACACTTTATTTTATCAGCCATTTTTTGTATTGTAATCCACAATCTTGACAAAAACAGTATTTAATGTGTTTTTTAAACTTTTTTACCAATTTTTACATTTTAATCGATTATTTCAAAAACGATTTTATTGAAATAATTTTACTTCAAAATTAGAATAAAGTGTACAGTTCTAGCTTTTGAAAAAGCTATCATTCATAACTGTAAGTGTTGCCATTGTATATTAATATTTTTTTTATTATTTAAGGTAATTTTTTAGAAAATTGCCATTCCCGCCTAAACGGAGCCAGATAGACCACCCCTCCCATAATAAAAAATGATCGTATTTAACTCCTCTACAAAATACTGTTATCAAATCTCGGCGCCCAAGATAAAGTACCCTCCCCCATTTTTGATTCACTTGTTTTGGTACGATCTTTTTTAAATATTATTTTTCTTTTATCAATCTAAGAAGAATTGAGCAATGTAAAAGCATGGTTTTTATAGTAAATTTAATGCGGAATACGATAAAAATAATTTTAACTGTTATAAAAAACAGTAAAACATAGTTTTAAGGCTTTTTTCCCAACATTTATCAGTAATTTCGACTTCTAACGCCTGGGAATCAGTCAAAAATATATTTTTTTTTTTTTTAAGAAAAATTTAGGTAAGTAGATCTATTGATACTTAATACTTTTTACTCAAACAGCTTTTCGATAAAAAAATTATTTAAGCTTTAAAAAAATTAAAAACTAAAAGAGCTTATTTTTTTTTATAAAGGGATGCGCGCAACCCCTTAACATCATCGAAAAATTCTGAAAAAAATAGGGTAGTAATATTTTGTGCAAATCAAAATAATGACCAATGATTTTTTTGACCAAAATGATTTTTTTGGTCCACCCTAATATACACACCAAATATGAGCTCTTTATATTAATGGGAAGGCCTTCCGCTTTTTAATTTTCCATTTTTACATCAAACCTCCAACAAAAAAAAAATAATTTTTTTATTAATTGACTTTTTATCAAATTTCTTTTCATATTCTTGTAGAAAATTGTACGCTCTACAAAAAATCCCTTATATATTTCTTTTTTCGTTTATCTAACCGTTTAATAGATATTTGAGGTCCAAAAATTTGAGAAAATCTTGAAAAATTCGTTTTTTGTTATTAATTTTGTAACAAATTGAAAAATTATAATAATCAAACGTGCAAGACCTATTCTTGTAAGAAATTCATTGCTCCACAAAAAAGGTCTTATTAACTTTTTTCATTAATCTAACTATTCTAAAGATATTTGAGGTCAAAGTTAAACAAAATTATAAAAACATTTTATACTTTTAAAAATTTTCCAATTCACTGAAAATTCATTATTTTCAATTTAGCAAGACGTATTCTTGTAGGGGCTTAAGCATTATGTTTAAAACGAATTTTAAACGTAACTTCAAAAGTTGTTTGCTGCAGTGATTTGGAAATCTAAGTTTAATATTAAGAAAGTTAGGGGTTTAATATTTAGAAAGTTAGGGGCTGAAAACAAAAAAAATGTAGTCCCCCCTTTTTTCGATTTTTAAATTTTTTTATACTTTCTTTAAACTTTTAAACGGTGTTCTAACTATTTTTCTTCCAAAAACTTAAGGTCGCAAAATTTGTATTTTGAAAGATATCGCTTTCGAAACTAAGAAAAAACTTTTCGCATCTTAGTTTTTCGATTTTTTTTTTTAATTCTATTATAAACCATAATTATTATAAATTATTTTTTTTTTTTTTTATATATGCGACAAGAGCTGACTTATAAAACAAATTTTTGGGGGTCTTAGAGCCAAAAACCATTTTTGACCTAGCCCCTTTTTTAAATTGGATGTTTTAAAAGTTTTTCTGGGCCTTAAAAGTTGTTCTTTACAGTGCTCCAGATTTTTGGACCTCTGAGATCAATATTTCGAAAGTTAGGGGCCTAAAACAATACAAAAAACTAGTCCCCATTTTTTCGATTTTTATACTTTTTTTTTTAACTTTTAAAAAGTGTCCTTACCATTTTTCCAAAAAATTGAGGTCGTAAAATTTATTTTTTATTTAAAATTAGTTTTCCAAAATTTTTTTTTGAATTCTAGTATTTTACCATACATACATACACTCAGTGAGTTTCAGTGCTTTATAGTAAGAGTGTCAACTCGAAAATAGAAATTTAAAGTAAAAAAAAGAATTTAGTAAGCTTTTACCCTTTTTTTTTAAGCATTTTTATGAATATACTTAACTATTTTTCAGAAAAAAAATAAATAGTACAATATCTACTTAAACCCAAATTTTGTAAAATTCTTTTTCGAAGAACAAAAACACTAATTTAAAATTTTTTCCCCCTTCAACATCTGTTTTTTTATTAATTTTACCAAACAATTTTATTCCTTAACCAAATTCAAACCATCTAATAATTTGGCAAATTCTATGAATTAACTATTTTAATGCCGTTTATGCTTCATGGTTCCCTAAATAAAACCTCAACTTTATACCTTCCCCAAAAATTACTATTAAAATACATTTTCCAACATTTTAATAGACTTTATTTATATCACCTTTGCACACCCTTAAAACCTACTAAAATCTTATTGTTCTTTTCGTTTCATATATAGCAACTCTATTAGAATCACCTTAGATTTTATAACCCAAATTCTTCTCGCACAAATTCCAAAAGCCACCACATTGAAAACAGGTGTGAACTTTTATCGTCCATAACGAAAGTTCGATTTTCTCGCTATAAACTTTAAAATTGAAAGCATAACTTTTATCGTGTATATATGAATGTATATTTGCTTTTTATTTAAAATTCCAGCATAAGAAGAACCAGAGAGCCCACACAAATGCCAATATATACCTAGGGTACCTATGAACTTCTCTAAGCTATTGGAAACACCTGTCTATTCATCTAGAACAATATTTACACTCAATGCGTCCTCAGGGGTTAGATATGAATTGAGTAGCTATAAGTTTGTATAGATGGATAGATGATTGGAACTCAGGTGGAACAGGAACACCCTGTGTATATACGATTATACGATATTCTCCAGCTCACCCACAATTTGGTCGAAACTGCTATTAAGTCTGAACATTATACAGAACCCAGAGGTAGTACAAATTTCAAAGTTACCTCTTTCTATGACGAAGAGTTTTAATAGTCGAGATATCCTTGCTGCTTTAACGACCTGACGAAAATATTCCAAAGAACTATTCTGGAAAGCTTTAAAATCACACAAAATAGAAGACTTGAGGTCGATGTGTGTGTAGGTCTTGCATATGGCATCGGAGTAACTTCATTGTGCCTTGGAACAAACTCTTCTAAAGGATAAAGCATACACCCACACACTCACACACGCATGCATCCACAGTCTCTTTCTATGTGAATATCTGCATAAAATTGAAATTTTCAACGAAACACAATGCCAAAAACCCGTTATGCTGTCAACGTCATTTCAAAGAATTTCCGTATTCGTCATATCTGTGGGTGGGTGGGTGGTTTAGGGTGGTCTTGCTCGTGTATAGTCATTGGGCATGCAACGATACACGAGCCACCACCACCCAAGGGAAATTATGCATTCATTTGGGACAAAAGTCTTTTCAACCTTTCTACCTCAGCGATCAAATTCTGTGTACCGCCGCCGCACCTACACGATTTACATATTTCCCGTTATCGTGGCAAATTGTTCCTCCTTTTGCTGCAACCCACTACCACATCGTGTTTTATATGAATGACAAAAAGAATATACCCAAGCTTCTTCTATTATACCCTTTATATCCTGCAACCATCTGTCTTTGTGTAGAGGCAACAACTCTCATAGTTAATGTTAACAAGAAAGTGAAAGTTTTGGAAAGTATACACGTAACCTATTCGTAACCTCTATGAGTGATGTGCTCTTCTTCTATTCTATGATACGCAGCTATAAGAGATAAGGATTCGATTTTTAATTGCATTCTACTTTCTGGGGCAAAAAGGTTTCGGATTGGATGGATTGGTTGTATGTCCTCCTGTATAATGTCACCGCTGTATATAGTCATTCTAGTTTATGTGCTAGTGCAATGCAATTGTTGGGAAAGATATCTCCTTCAGTCTATTTAGATCTAGCGATGTCACACAAGGATGTTCTTCTTGTTCCATGTTCTCGTGTCGGTCGTGTCGTTTGATTGTGACTCACAAAAGATTCCATCAAAAATGATTTGAATTGGATTTTTGTTTGGTTACAGTCGAAGTCATTTTAATATGCTTGAGGTTAGTCCGATTTCTGTCGCAGTTCAAGAATCTTAGAAACTTACCAGTATTATCTAATATTTTGATAAATTTGAAAAAGTTCACAAAAAATAGTCTTTGTGGTTTGAAAACAACTAAATTTTTGGTTTAAAAGTAGTTATATTTTAACCGGGTGGTTTGAAAAAGAAAACAACTAAAATTTAACTATATAGTTTGATAGAAGTTAAATTTCATCCCGGTCGGTAGTTCGAAAGTAGCTTAATTGTTATCATAATTTTTGAAGGTAGTTAAATTTCAACCCGGTGTGATTTGAAAGAAGAAAACTTTAAGCAATGGAAAAAGTTTTATAAAAATATACATGGTTAAAACCAATTCTTTCTTAAGTAGTCTTGTCCGGTTTGAAAGAAGTTAAAATTCGATGGTTTGAAAGTAGTTAAATTGTAACCCCATGGTTTGATAGAAATGAAATTTTAACTCGATAGCTTGAAAGCAGTTAAATTTTTACTCCAAATTTTTAAGGTTTTTAAATTTTAATCCAGTGGTTTGAAAAAAGTTAAATTTTAACCCAATGGTGTTAACCTTCTGTCGGCACACGGGTGCGAATTTGGCAGGACAAAAATAAAAAAAATTACGATTTTTCAAAAAAGTGGTCACAAAAAAAATCTCTTTATAAGGGTGAAAAAATATTTTTTTTTAAATTGTGAATGCAATATTCGAATTCCTCGGAAAATTCTACATCAATTTCATTCATTATTCTCTATAAAATATTGAGACCAAAAAAAGTTCTAGCGACATGAAAAAAGTATAAACCAAATTCGCACCCATGTGCCTATCACGTCACAAAAAAGAGGTGTGCCTACAGAGGGTTAATGTTGCAATTTTTTAACCTTATGGTTTGATAGAAGTTAAATTTCAACCCGGTATTTAGAAAGTAGTAGTTAAATTTTTACTCCAATGTTTGAGTTGTTAAATTTTAATCCGGGGTTTGAAGGAAGTTAAATTTTAACCCCATGTTTTAAAATTAGTTACATTATAACCCAGTGGTTTGAAAATAGTTTTATTTGATTCCCATGGATTAATAGAAGTTAAATTTCAACTCGGTAGTTTGAAAAACATATAATAAAAGTAGTTGAGTTTAAACCCGCTTGTTTAAAATTAGTTAAATTTTAACCCGGTGTGGTTTGAAAGTATTTTATTTTAACCCGGTGATTTAAAAGAAGTTAAATTTTAACCCCATGACTTGAAAGTAGTTAAATTTGCACTCGTTGTTGTTTGAAAGTACCTAGTTAAATTTTAACCTGGCTCTTTGTGAAAATAGTTAAATTTTAACCTTTTGATTTCAAAGTAGATATAATTTAATTCGGTGTGGTTTGAAATTAGTTTAATTTTAACCTTCGAACTAAATTTCATAAAAACCATTGTCAAATCCAAATTTTTATTTTCAGCAATTATTTTTGGAAGCTTTTACCTAGCCAAACTGGATAGCATTTTTAAGGGCAAATTACTTAAAAAAATGACCCTATTTAAACGACTACCACTGTGAATTTTTTGAAGAAAATAAAGTTTTGCATGAAATGTCAAGTGAATTGTATTGTGAGAAAATTAATTAAAGTTTTGAGGATGGTTCTGAAAAATCCAATAGGGTAATAGTTATTGCGATGGACTGTCACGCCATCATTGCACCTTAAGGGTGAGTGTACAACTACAAATATGACTCAACGTTTACAAATTGTTGGATAACTTTCATATTTCTAAAGATAATATATATCTTAGCAAGAAGTGGTCATATAAAAATGTTGAGGCAAAAAAATGTATAGACTAAAAAAATTGTTTGAAAACATTTTTTTTTTCACTAATCATTAGGATCGAGCGTTACTTGAAATTTACATATGTACCTACAAGAAAGCCGACCGGGGCGGTCGGTCTTCCAGAAAATTTCCTGAGCTTCAAGTTCGTCATTAATAGAATTATAAATATTGTTCGTCTTTTTAAATATCTAATCTTTATCTAGAAATGCACAAAGCTTTTAGTTACCCCTCAAAAAGTTAAGGTCGTTTACATTAATGAAAATTTCTAACCGGTTCCTAAGTCATTATGAGGAAGCTTTAAACAATATGAAACAATTTACGACGAATAATATTTGGGTTATTTTAATAACAATTTGTTCAAATTTATGTATTATATTAAACTTCTTCAGAATCCTTTTTCATGATGCCATTGAAAATACCTGCAAGTTCAAAGGTGTAGGTACACCACTAACCTCCCAGAAAATACCCAACAAAAAACAAAAAACCAACATGAATTATTTATGAATGATATTAATTACACCATAAAATTCCATCCCTTTTCGTCCTTATTAAATATGCAACAGAGCAAACTCCTTTTTCCTGATAATGATTAAGTTGATGATAATCAGCGTACTTCTGCCAAAGATATAACCAGATAACAATTTCAATGTTCTCACAGACTTGTTTAAGACTTCAACAAAAAAAAAAGGAAGAAAAAAAAACCTAACTGCAAGATTATCCCTTTAGATTTACTAATGGAAGAATATTCTATCTTTAAGAATTATATTCAGGCAAAAAAAAAAACCACTAAAGCAAAGAAGAAGAAAAAAAAACATAACAAACGGATGAAATTACAAAAGAAATGAAAGTGCACCTTTGAAAAAAATAACACAAATTGAATGAAAGAAGATTCTGAAAAAAAAAATAGACAAAAAAACAAAACTATGATAGCACGAAAAACTAAATCCAATCGGATTAGAACACGAACTTCAGAAATAAGATGTTTAATTTGCATCCAAAATGTAAATTTATTCAACCGTTCTTCAACACAAAAGGATATCTCTCTGCTGCATAGTTGTGATGATGATAATGTCCTTCCGTTTTCTCTTGAGCCGACAAAATGAAAATCAAATGAAGATCAAGATGGAGAACAAGAAAATGGAAATACAGAGAGTTTTTTTCTGAGGATTGTTAAACCAATGGAAAAAGAAAATTGAAGATACCATTCTTTCTACTCAACACATTCACCTTCTAGAATTTATGTAGAGTGTCAAAATCCCTCAGGATGTGGTAAAATTACTCTTCCTTGAATATATTTGGGGGACTATTTTTGTGGTTATGGGATAAGGGAAATTTTGCCAAAACTTTAAAAGGCACAAATAAAGTGGGAGCACTAGTTTTACCCAAATAAGGTAAAATCAAAAATATGTATGTATGTTCAGCTGTTCCATCATAGCTTCTTAACTACTTATCGAAATTATAAAAATGAGGTATCGTTAAAAGTGACTTGCTTGCTCGCTAGTTATAGGCTACAGGGATAGACTGTCATATTATATTGACGTGGAAAAATGGAAACATCAAAAAATGTATCAGCAGAATTTTGGAAATACGAATAGTGATAAAATATGCTCCGTGAAAACAGAACTTTATACCAAACTAATGTACATAATTCTTATTTCACCTTTTGCCCATGTTTGTTTACCAAAAATTTTCGTTTAACCTTTAACAAAAATTTAAAAAATATATTTTTGTAGGAAGTCTGAAAAATGAAAAAATTGTCTAAGACGCTTAAATTTTGAGATAGAAAAGAGGAAATATTCAAAAAACTAATTTTTTATAACAACTTTCATACAAAATATAATTTTTGTAAAATTCCCCATACATTATTTTTTTTCAAAATTTTATAGGGCAATCGGTTTTCCACTTTGAGAAATGAATAATAAATCGTTTAGAAAATGCTCAAAAAACAAAATTTGCACCAAAAAATTCAAAAATTACTTTTTTTTTCAAAATTTCAAACTTCTGTCGTTTGTCGGTCTCGAGTTCTTTATAGACCTTAATCAAAAATTGCCGTTTGTCCACCCTGCGTTAAGGAAATATTAAAATAGAATCAAAATTTGCACTAAACATTCAAAAGTCCTTAAAATTTCCCTAAATTTACTATTTTTTATTTAAAATTCTATCGTTTGTCCATCTTGATTTCTTTACATATAACAACAATTGTCGTTTGTCCACCCTGCGTTTAAGCGGTATTAAAAAAAAAAATCACTGAAAAATTCAAAATCCCCAAAATGACCTGTTTTTAAATTCGAAATTCTGTCGTTTGACCATTTCGAGTTCGCAAATCGTGTCGTGTCCACCTTGCTATTAAGAGATAGGTATTCCAAGAATAAAATTTGCACTGAAAAATTCAAAAGCCTTCATAATTTCGGAAATTTTTCGGATACCTAAATTTTTAAATTTCGGGTATTTCAAGGGACTTAAAAATTTTCAGTGCAAATTTTGTTTTTGGAATTATTTCTAAACGGAAGATGGTAAAACAATAATTTTAGGCGTGTAGGAAGATTTCGAAGTAGACAAACGTATGCCGTTTGAATTTAACGTCTCAAAAAATACGTTTGAAAAATACGTCTATCTCAAAATTTGAGCGTTTTAGACAATTTTTCAGACTTACTGCAAAAAAAAAAAATTCTAAAATTTTTGCGTGGAAAAATATGGAAAAAAGGTAGACAAACGAATTAGACTAGTTTTTTTCAAAAATGTTGGTCCTATTTCTGGTTTTTGGACCTCTAAAAATATTAATGAAAAGATATATAATTCTCGTCGAGTTTTATACTTTAAATCGTTATATAAAATGCCTGAAAATAAAAAACTAAATTTTTTACCCTAAAATCTGATTTTGGGGTTCAAAATACAATACGCAACAACAAAGCTGTAGAAATACTTCTCTCTGAAGTGTGAATTGAAAAAGAACCCTTTTTGGATTTAGTTTACTTTTACCGAAGCAGCAGAATAAAATCCCTTACTTCATCTTAAGGTCAAAATTGTAATATAATACATACATATATATATTACATATTTATGTATATATTTATATGCCGTGTGTATAAGCAGTAACTGTGTAGATAAAGTATATATATATATTGACCTAAAAGCTTAACTCTTATTCATGCTTCATTTTGTTACAATCAAAATGGGTCAAATGTTGGTCAAAGAGGCTAAAGCAAAGGCACAACACCGTACAAATTCAATTTCAATTTCGATTCAATTTTCTGCTATTTAAGCTCGGTAAATAATAATTATATATAAAAGTATGTATAGTTCAAGAGTAGCCATTATATTGGTGTGTCGATGATTGTTTCTGAGCACCGAATACTTGTTACATTACCATAAATAGCGATAGAGTTGTGTGCCTTGTAGATTCATATATGTATGTATGTAAACAAGATAGTCGATAAAATATGATGTGTTGAGAACTTTTTTTTGGATACTATCCAAAGATAAATAAAGATAGATAAGGATTAAAGATGTTACAAGTTCATGAACTCTTCTTTTGTTGAATTTTTGTTCCACTAAAACAAAATTTTTGTTTTTTATTTTTCTCGGTGGGTCTTTCAATAACAATCTTAACTAAGTCTTATCGAAAGTAATTTGTAATCAAGTCGAAAATCCAAATCCTTACAATCCTTGGAAATGATTTGCTTCAACACATTTTTTTGATATAGTCAATAGTTTCAAGATAAGGCTTTGAAGAAAATCCAAAAACAAAAATTATTTTTATAGGTTCATACATCAAAGTTAACAGTTTTATAGTTATAGGTTACTAGTTAAGGTCAAATAATGTTGTTTGAATCACGTACCGGTATTTTAAATGTATTTGAACCTTTGGGTTTAATCATTAAGAGTTGACCTTGATATAAGTATCTTGTATCTTTAACGTAAACTGCTGCAAAGGGTAGTTCAGTAAAGTTTTGAAAGAACTTTCTTTAATTATGTGACTTTATCACCATAAATAAATTCACTTGGCCGACTATCCTTTTTGACTTTTTCATTATTTTTCAGAGAGGATCTTGGTCTCAACCAACAAGTTTTCCAGTGCTTCACCTGGACACAAAAAGTTAGTTCAGATCGGTTTCCAAACTCGACAGTTATTTTCTTAAATTTTTTGTTTTGTTTTAGTATCTCACTTAGGGCTTAGAATGTGTACCTCTACAAAATGTTCGAGTACAGTTGTAGTTTTTTCGAAAACGGCTCAGTCGATTTTATTATTAAAACAAACAAAAAACAAAAATTTGAAAACAATCAGACATGACATTAAAATAATAGAGAATGCAAAAACTGTTTGTCCCGGAATTAACTCCGTCTCGTCTGTCTGTATAAGGACTAAGGAGTCACAGTCTAAACGGATAGACCGATTAACATAATTTCGAAAAAGTTTAATTATCTCAAAAACGGTTCCAACGATTTTGTTAAAAAAAAATCAAATGTTAGTTTTAAGGCAAGGTCTATCATCTTTTCATGGACATTTTTTTTTTTTCGAAAATCATTTGAATTCACGAAACTTTTCGAGAAACTACATAAATTCAATTTCAGCGAAATAGTAGATAGAGTAACTAAAGCTCAAAAATTGGCAATATAAGGGAACCCGGCCAGCTTAGATTTTGATGATCTTTTTTTTTCAAACGTCGGTAATTAAAAATACTTTAAAGTCTATGGATTAAAAATTGCCAATGTTGCCGTTTTGATTTATTAAATTTAATTGAAGATTTTTGTAAGCAAAAAAAAATTTTTTTTCAAAATTTTTTCTTAAGTTTCATAAATTAATTAATGCGAAAAGATTGTCTAGGAAATTCAATGATAAAAAATATATGGGAGTGAGGGACAATTTTCCATCGTTCAAGCAATAGATGCAATTTTCTTATTAATTGACTTCAAACACAAAAAAAAATATTTCAACACAACGGCAACACCTACCATATTTAAATATACGTTTTTAAAAAGCTAATTGAACTCAGATTTTTGAAAAAAAAAAAAATTATTAACAAAATTTTAACATGTTGTTTTTAAAATTTTTTCGTAATATAAAATGCATTTATTTTTTATTTTTTTAGACCACATCTATTATGATTTGAAATTATAGAAGGAAATGTCAATATGTATTACAGTTTATGAAATAATCATTTTTAGCAAAAAACAAAACCGACTTCCATGGATCAAAACTGGGTTTTATGGTTTTTAAAATAGTTCCTATGGCTTAAAGTTAACGAAATTGAAATGGGACCACACTGCAGCCACCAGCTTTCCAATACAAAAAGAATTATCAAAATTGGTTCACTCAGTCCAAAGTTATGCGGTAACAAACGTAAAAAAAAAAAAAAAAAAAAAAAAAAAAAATACAGACGAATTGAATACCTCCTCCTTTTTGGAAGTCGGTAAAAAAATTAAAAAGTATTTAATTTTCGAAGAATTTTTTTTAATAGAAGTTTTGAAAAAAAAATGTAGGTAACTTAATTACTTAATTTTTTTTTAAGTTCAACATTTTAATATAAAATTATACTTTATTTATTCAATAGCCCTTATTGTTGAAATTTAAATAGCAAAAGTTTAAAGTTCTTATTTGCCAAAATCTTTGAGAAAATCAATTATTTCAATGCAAAAATTCAGTTTTTATCAAAAAAACCCATTGAAATTGAACTAATTCTTAATTTTTTTTTTTCAAAAGTGTGATATATATTTCCTTTTCTGCTTCGAAATTGAACTGATAATATTTATGGCCAAAAATTTTTGAAAAATAAATTCATATTCTATTAGAACAATTTTGGAAAAAAGTCATTTTAAATTTTGTTATTACCATTTTTTTTTTTTTTAATTCTGAGTTTGAGGACCATTTTTTCAAAAACTCTTAATTAAATTTAGTGGATTTTAATTTAAGAGATAAGAATGAGCTTCTGGCTTTTCAAAAATGTACTTTAAAATATTGTACGTGTTGCCGTTGTTTTCAAAATATTTTTGTGTTTGAAGTCAGATTGTGAGAAAATTGCATTTATCTCTTAAACGATGGAAGATTGTCCCTTACTCCCTTATATTTTTTTTTTCCTTAAATTACCTGGAGAATCTTTTGCAATCATTTGTTTTATGAAATTCAAGCAAAAAAATTCTTGTTACTTTTTTATGAGCAAAATCAATTTTTTTTGAGTTTGATAAATATCGTTTAAACTTAAGATAAACCAAGAAAAAATTAAAAGTTTTCAAAAAAACTTAAATTTTGAAAAAAAGCTTTTTATACCATTTTTGGATATTTTTCCTAATTTTGAAATTTTTTTGTTTTTCTTTGGTTTATCTATAATTTAAACGATATTTATCAATAAAATGTTCAAATAAACTCAAAAAAAAATTGATTTTGCTCATAAAAAAGTAACAAGAAGTAAGTCATTTAGAACTGCAGAAATATGGTGTTTTACTTCATCTCAAATGTTCAAACCTTCACAACAGAAAAACTGCTTGATGAATAAGCCTGAAACTTTGCATATTAATTCCAGGTATATTAAGCTTCAATAATTAAGCCTCAGTTTAATCTTTTCACCCATAGAAATTAAATAGCGGTACATTTTCTAAAAAACCGTAAAAATGCCTATTTTGATAGCTTTCCTAAATTAATCTCAAAAATAAAAAAACATTTTTTTTTACAAAACAAACTTATTTTCTTTGTAGAGAATTGAATTAAGTTTTTAAATGTGTCCTTAAATTTTCTGTTTAGTGATCCGTTGTTGAGATATTGACAGTCAAAGTCAAAAGTATGGTTTTTGGTTTGATGACTGATATTGCAGTGTAAAAAAAATCGTAGAAGTTTGAAACAAAAGGAATTCTAAAGCCAAATAAAAAGCTTTTCTAAAAATAATAATCATTTTATCAGAAAAAATTTTCCCACTTCCTTACGAGAGAAGTAAAAACATAAAAAAATTAGAAAATTTTGGTTTTTGAACATTTGCAACAATTTTGCTATTTTACCGTTAGAAATAAAATAATTTTATATTTAATCCTAAAACAAAAAGAATAGAGCTTTCACATCCTTTTTATTTTATCACGATGCGGTCATTTTTTACTGAGATACAGCCTATCGAAAATCACTAAAAAAATCACGATTTTTTTTGTTCCCTTAATTTTTTGGGCTAGTGTAATTTGCTTTAGTTACTCCACTAAAATCAGAAATAAAGCTTTGAAAAAAATTATTTTTGGATTTAAAAAAATTCGATTTTTTTTAAATGCATCTTTATAAAATATGTAAATGAAATTGCTCAATTTGATTTCAGATGTTGTTTTTACCTTTGAAAAACGAATTTTATGCTTTTATTCATATAAATATTCTAATTTTGTATTTAAAAATTTTAACAACATTTTTTTTTTTAAATTCATATCAATATGACCCACAAAAGTCTTAAAGTATTTTCAAAATAATGATACCCCACAACATGGCAATCTGAAAATTTCGAAGGGACAAGAACAATTAACGAACTCGTCAAATATAGGTAACGTTCTTGAAATCTTCTTATTTTGTAAACTTAAAAATTAGTGCTTTTTTGTCCTGTGTTGGACATTCTTATAGATTTATCCAGTTGGTTATATGTACTTTCTTATTAAACTTATGTCAAATATTGTAAATGCTTATTTAAACAAAAAATTTGGACAGAGCCCTCAAGGAACTATAGATACGCCACTGACCAGCTGATTATAGTTTACAAGTTTATTGTTGCTTGTTTAAAACATTCGACCTTTGAAAAAGCAACAAATTGATTTTAACAAAAAGAAAAACAAAAATTTAAAGTCAAACCATTTCTTCCAAATGCAATTATTTATCATCAATTATTCATTTTCGATTATAGAGAAGCCAAAAATTCAATTTCCAATTTGATTGTCCACACAAAATTTGTAGAGTTACATTATTATTATAGGTCCATATAGGTTTTTGTATGGGAATTTTCAGCCTGTTGCTAATAAAACGGCACACGCAGCAGCAAAAATGCTTGTATTATAGCTTCCCATAAAAATCAGTACAACAAAAAATACAAAACGCAAAATAGAAAAAAAAAATCATACAAAGTCAACCTCGTGCTCCCAAAAGGCATATTACTGGCAATGTCCCATGCGAATGAACCGGAAACGCTTAACCTCGATTTTCCCGGATGATGCTCCTGATGATGATGATGATTGTGGGAGTATTGTTGGCCCAAGGCGTGGTGTCGCTAGTTCGCTTGGTTTACTCTATAAGTAGTATAGGTGGGTACTTAGTACCACACTCATTCTATTATCCTATACTCTCTGCGACCAAACGACGACACGCTACACAACAAACGCAAAAAGGTGTATGTTGTATAGAGGTTAGGTTCATACTTATTTGATTTCATGTCCTGCAGCCCTTTTTCAAAAATGATGATGTTCATAAAATGTGTACGTATATCGTGACAACAACAGGACCAAAAAACTAGCACCAGCAGCCGTAGGCTGTGTTTTCTTTGAATCCATTAATATTATGTCACTAGCAATCCGCCAATATGCCATCTGGATATGCGAAAGCCAACCACGAACGTTTTGCGAACCCAAAATTTTTGGCTTTATGTATATGTAAATTGTGTGTACGCAGTATAAGAAAAGAGTTCGTTGCTGGTCTTTATACGTTTTTCGCTTGTATGATGTTTTTCGGTGGAAAATATACACCACAAAATACCAACGTGTAATCTCGAATACCAGATGATTACTGGACACGACCTGAATTGGAAAATATTTTATATCCTTATGGCGTGCATATACTTAACATTCCATTCGAATATAAACCGAGTGAAACCATCAGAGGCTATTGGATAAGGATGCCTCTCTGCCTTTTGTATTATAAGACTCGCAGATGTTCTTGATCCCATACAACTGACAACAACTATACCTACGCACCTATACGAACATAATCGAGGAGTATATATTGTGTTTCGAATTGTAATGTTAAGATCGAATGAAATGATAATTACGAGAATTCGAGGCGTATAATATGGAAATTTGAGAAAAAGGAGCAAAATTTTGTCTTTTTTCTGAATTCTGAGAGGCTTAAGGGTGTAAATGATTATTGGGTTGTGGCGATTCTGATATTAAATACAATTTATCAGATCTGACCCATGGGTGCAAAAAAAAAAAAAACATGGAAAACTAATTTAAGCCTACAAAGTTAATCGGTTCGTATGGAAATAAAATATTTATACAATTTCACAATTCATGTGAAAAACTCCAAGGAAAGGAAAAGTATGTGCGACACACCTCGCAGATTTCGCACATTTTGTACATTTCGCAGATATTGCACATATCGCACACTTCGTACATTGTGCACATTTCGCATATGTCACACATATCGCACATTTCGCAATTGTTGCACATTTCGAAATTTTCGTCACACTTGTCGCACATTTCACACATTTCGCTCTTGTCACACTTGTTGCACTTGTCACAAAATTATCATATTTCACACGTTTCGCACATATCTCACATTTCGTATATGTCGCACTTGTCGCATTTGTTCCAGTTATCACACATTTTACACATTTTGCACTTGTTGCACATATCGCACTTGACGCATATGTCGCTTATTTCGCATATGTTGCACAAATAGCACTTGTAGCACACTTCGCAGATGTTGCACATATCGCACACTTCGTGCATTGTGCACATTTCGCATTTGTTGCACATATCGAACATTTCGCAATTGTTGCACATTTCGAAATTTTCGTCACACTTGTCGCACATTTCACACATTTCGCTCTTGTCACACTTGTTGCACTTGCCGCAAAATTATCATATTTCACAAGTTTCGCACATATCACACATTTCTTATATGTATGTCGCACTTGTCGCATTTGTTCCAGATATAACACATTTTACACATTTTGCACATGTTGCATATATCGCACTTGTCACATATGTCGCACATTTTTGCACATGTTGCACAAATAGCACTTGTAGCACACTTCGCAGATGTTGCACATATCGCACACTTCGTACATTGTGCACATTTTGCATTTGTCACACATTTCACACTTTTCGCAATTGTTGCACATTTCGAACGTTTCGTCACACTTGTCGCACATTTTACATATTTGGCTTTTGTCGCACATGTCGCAGAATTTGCATATTTCACACGTTTCGCACATATCGCACATTTCTTATATGTCGCACTTGTCGCATTTGTTCCAGATATCACACATTTTGCACATTTTGTATATTTCGCAGATGTTACACATATCGCACACTTCGTACATTGTGCACATTTCGCATTTATCGCACATTTCGCACTTGTCGCAAATGTCGCACATATCGCACATTTTCACATACCTATCGCACATTTCGCATATGTCGCACTTGTCGCATTTGTTTCAGATTTCACACATTTTGCACATTTCGCACATTTTGTACATTTCGCAGGTGTTACACATATCGCACACTTGGTACATTGTGCACATTTCGCATTTTTTTTTGGCTTTTATTGCGATTCTCGCATTTGCCGCACATATCGCACTTTTCGCAATTGTTGCACATTTCGAATGTTTCGTCGCATTTGTCGCACATATCGCACATTTTCACATACCAATCGCACATGTCGCACATTTCGCACTTGTCGCACATTCAATTGATTTTAAAATTTTTAATTTTATTTAACATCAACCAATAACCATTTTAAATTTTCCTTTAAACGCGTTTTCCTTGAAATAGTCATAAACAAGCTATATCGTTATCTGTTCTCCTTATTCGTCAACTTCGACTGCATGACCAACCAGAAATAATAATTAACTACTATATTCCAATCTGATAGTGTTTTCAAATCTCCCCAACACATCATCATCTCTACTGAATTGGGTCAGAAACCACTCAAGCGTGGTAAATTTGGTTGATTGTAAGCACCGATAAATGTTTCGCATACACACATTGGTGAGTTTCATCGCACCAGGACAGGACTTGGAATTAATTCTCGATTTGCTAATTGAAAAGGTGTCAATATTATCCTTGAGCTTTGTGTAAATGACCATGTTGTCTTATAATACTCAACAACCATAACATCTTTACAGCTACCGCAAGGCTCATCGTGTAATAATTATTATTATTGTGCTGCTGCTACTCCTGCGGTTCCTTGCAACAGGACATAACCAAAAAGCGCATAGCTATCAGCAGCAGTATCAGAATTTGTGACGACGAATACATTCAACGATAAAGACAACAACTATTTCGATGTTAATGTTCACTGTTCTGAAAATATCTTCCCACACCAGAGACCGGATATGACAATCTCAGGGATAATTGGTCAGACGACACAATGGGAATAAGCCATTTTCGAATTTATTAATTAAAAATTTCAATTATTCACTTGATTGATTTATCATCTTTCGAATTTTTTTTTGATGAAAAGAAAGAAATTTAAAGTGAAGTGTCTGATGTATTGCATTTCTTCCATTTTTTTGAACTCCCTAAAGGCTGACTATAAGACCACTCAAGTTGACTTTTTTTTTTCCTCATCTTTCTCTGGATGAGTATTTTTGAAATTCTCTTTCGAAATATTTCTTGTCGATTTATACGAATATTTTCTTAAAATTGAGAGCAATATCAATAACAACAACAACAACAACAGCTGTCGTAGGTACGTGTTGTATATTGAAAAAGTATCTGCGTGTGGATGAATAATGGAATTTACTGAGAGAATTTAATTCTCAAAACTTTGTATAAAATTTCTGATAACGTTGGCAAAATATTTTTCCGACTGGCACACACATGAGTAATTGAAGACTTTTTGAACAGGGTTGTATTGAGATTGATTGGAATATTTTAAGGCGCTGAATTGTTGGGTTTAAAGTTGCTGAAAACTACCGGTGGGCCTAATTAGCCGACTGGGCCTTATTACTCGCAGTTAACTTGGTTAGGGTCCACCACGGATAATAGAAAATCTAGCGAAACAAAAAATAATAATGAATTGAAAGTTGCTGAAATCTACCGGTGGGCCTTATTACTCGACAGGGCCTTATTACTCGCACTTAAGTTGGTTAAGTTCCACCATGTAGGTATTAAAAAATCCTAGCGAAACAAAAAAATTACCCGCACTTTACTTAATAAAGGTCCACCGTGGATTAAGAAAATCTAGAAAAACAAAAATAATAATGAATTGAAAATTGCTGAAATCTTGCCGGTGGGCCTTATTAACCGACTGTTGCCCACACTTAACTTGGTTAAGGTCCATCATGGATTAGGAAAATCTAGAGAAACAAAAATAATAATTAATTGAAATTTAATGAAATCTACCGGTGGGCCTTATTAGCCCACATGGCCTTATTAAGCGCACTTAACTTAGTTAAGATCCACCATGAATTAAGAAAATCTCTAGAAAAAAAAATAATAACGAATTGAAAAATGTTAAAATATACCGGTGGGCCTAATTAGCCGACAGGGCTTAATGACCCGCAATTAACTTAGTTAAGGTCAAGCATGGACTTGCAAAATCTAGAGAAACAAAAATAATTATGAATTAAAAGTTTCTAAAATCTACGGGTGGGCCTTATTAGCCGACATGGCCTTGTTACCCGCACTGAACTTGCTAAAATTCCACCATTGATTAAGAAAATCTATATAAACAAAAATTATAATAAATTGGAAGTTTCTGAAATCTTTCGGTGGGCCTTATTAGCCAATACATATGGCCATATTACCCATGGATATAAAAATTTGCCTGTGATTTTGTAGATATCGTATATCTTGTGTGTCGCAATTAATTTGTAATATATTTTCGGACAAAAAATAAAGACTGGTGTAGTAGAATAATAAAGGCGCCTTATTTTACAAAAATAAAAGAGGTATTTCGTCCCTGTTAAGTGTCCCTTACCTGAAAAGCATGGAAGCAGCTAGCATTCTGGGCATCATCATCTTCCAATGCGTGTTGTCTGCGACGAAACTCGATCCAGTATAGAATATCAGAAACAGATTGTCTCAGCTTAACTGTATATTTTCCTAACTGCCATGAATATTGGTATCCACATTTCTTCAACGTCAATATTCCCTCTCTATCTCTTAGGCTAAAATATGAACCGGATGTAAAAGGTCCATGCAATTGTTAGTATGCATATGCAATCGTTTTACCAAGGACATAAACCCAACAGCAGACAGTACAAAATCATATTGTATCTGTGTAAATGCATTAAAGTGTTTTGTGGGTGGGTGAAGCACTGAAGAAGAAGTAAAAGTTTTTTTTGAAAGTTACATTATTTGGAGTTTCGGATGCATTTGGGGACACTGCTATATAACTCTGGAACATTTGATGAGAAAATACTTTGAAAATTGAATTATGAGGAAAGGACCAAAATGACAAGGATTAAGAGAATATAGAGGGACCCACTTCCTGGCTGAACAGCAGAGGACACTTTACACAATTGTTTCCAATGTTTCTGGTTTACTGTGTGGTTTTTGAGAAGAAAATTGCAAATCACAAAATGGAACACTGAGTTTTCTCTTCTTTCCAAAATGGGGGATGACTTAATTTTTCGATTTCAGAGGGTTTCTATATTTTTTTTTATGGTTTTGAATGGAGAGACCTGCAATATGCAAGCATTTAACTTGGAACTTAATTGCTTCGTGTTGTTTTGTTATTGCAACTCGGTTAAAGTGATTTTGTAAATGAATTTTTGAGAATAGAAAATTGCTTTTGGGGGAAATTTTCTTGCGAATGTAATGTACCTATACAAAATAGGACTACATAGTGAGAGATGAGAGTTCTTAGGAAGTTTAAATTTTTAAACCGAATTCATATCAAATTACTAAAGTACTTCTTGAATGTATTGTAATTTTCTGAAGCTATACATTTTTTTTTTGTTTTTTCTTATTATTTTTTTTTTTTTTTAAATCAAAGAGTAGTAAGAGTAGAAGGTTTAAAGCAAACAAAATTTATGATTTTATAGGGTAAATAATGGTAACACGAAATGGAAAAGAGGCTATTTTCTAAACGGTAAGTTGTGGAGAGTTGATTTTTTTTTAAATGATAGATAAATTTATTGTTAGGTTGGAAAAATTCTAAAAAATTTCAAAACCAAGTTGTAAAGGTTTTCTTGCAGTGAAAACATGTGGTAGACCTTTGACAAAATGCTTATTACAGGTAGGGAAAATTTTGTACAGCAACTTGAGTTACAATATTTTAAAGACATTAAGAAACAAATTTATTCGTCTTATACGGATTTTTTTCATAGGCACTGCATTTTGTAATATGAGTTTTTGAAAAACAATTCATTTTTAGCGACATTTTTGTGTAGTTTTTTTAATTTTTTGAATTTTTAAAAGCCTCTCTCAAACTTATAGGAATTGTAGGCTTTAGTGATGCATGTACAAATTTTTGAATTTTTAAAATGATTTTTGACCGAATAACGGGAAAAATTAATTTTTTTGTCCCAAGTTTTTTGGCCGTTTTTAACATATTTATACATAGGCCACTTTTGCTAAAAGTTTAAAAGTGAATATTTTTAAACTCATTTTACGAACTTTTCAAGGTTTGATTGCCTTTTTTCATTGGAAAATTTTGACTCATTACAGAGTCGAAAATTAGAAATAAACACAAGAAAAGGCGTCACAAAGTCCGTAAGTTTATATACCTAAGCAAGGTTTATCTTCTATTGAAAAGTTTTTGTTTTTGAAAATCATTAGGTAGGTACCTGCCATAAAAGCGTTTTTTTTTTTTTTAATTTATGAATTCGTTGAAATTGAAATAATTCATTATATTTTTATAGTTTTAGTATTATGTAAGTTAAAAATAAAATTTTTAAATTGTAAATGATTGGATTTAAAAAAAAATTATTTTTTTTGAATAACAAATTTTCGAAAATTGGGCATTGAATATTTTTGAAATTTAGTTTTTAGATGTTAAATAATAATCACTACAAAACGTCATACCAATTTAATTATTTTTTTTTCAAAAAATGTATTTATAAAAAAATTTTTCAAAACGGCTTTAGCTATTAAAATGCATCTTAACAAAAAAAAGCATGTTGACTGAACGTATCCCAGCTCCGTTATTATTTTTATTATTTTTTTTTTTTATTTTAATTTCAATGATAGCAAATCTATTATTTTTTTTATTTGCAACAAGAGTGCAAAGCAATAAAATAGATAATACTTTAAAAATGATAGCGCTACAAAACTAGCAAATTGAGATATAAGTACAACGAACGCCCCCTTTTTTGATAAATAAATTATATCATAGCTTGAATTATTGTGTTTATTTATTATATTTTATCAGGTTCACCATGCCCGTTGTATAGACTAAGAGGCCTAGTTCATTTAATTAATGTGTTTTTTTCTTAGCTTTAAAAGTGCATATAACACGTTGGAGGAGTCATTTCGCAATAATTATATGACTTGGGAAAAAAAGCATTGAAAAACAATAAATGAAAACGAAGAAAATTTCAATTCGAACCAAATATTTTTTGCATTAAAAAAATGTTATTCAAATGAAAATAAAATGCACGACTGGGTCGCACGTACTTGCTCTTGTAGTTCAAAGTATCTTTATCTTAAATATCTATTGGAAATTAAAGATTTTGTTCAGTGTCGAGAAAAAAAATTAAAAAAATCGAAAGTTAAAAAAAAAATCAAAAATTAAAAAAAAAAAATTTCTAAAACTTTTTTTTTTAATTTTTTTTTACATTTTGCACTTCAAAACGATGTAAATTTTGAATATTGATTGACTTGTGCTTCGATGAAATATATGAACTTAAAAAATATGTCAATTTTGGAAATACGGCAACGCCATATTTCCGTTCTCCGAATTTTTTGAGAAAAACTTAAAACGCAGTTTTGTTAGAATCTATAAGAGAATTTAATTAAAATCGTTAGAGCCGTTTTCGAGAAAATTGCAATATCTCGAAAACGGTATAAGGGAGGTATACGTTAAAAAGGAGATATTAAAAAACTAAAAAAAAACAGACCTAGGAAATTACGCAAAAATCATCTGTACCAAGTTTCAAGTAAATCCATCCATCCGTTTAGGCCCTAGCTCGATGTAGGTACAGATGGACGCACAGACGCACATACGCACAGACGCACAGACCGACGGACGGCATGACGAAAACCACTTTTTTGATCTTCTCTATCATTGTAATGTTGGTTTGATTAAAACCTCGAATTTTTTTTTCTACACGAAACCAATACTTGCCCTATAGAGCAAGTAAAAATATAGGTAATAGAATCTTTTGAATTTTTCAACACCAAAAAAGAAATAATAAAGGAATAAACCATCATCTTAGGTGAATTTGAGCTCTAAAAAAGTTGGCAATTAGATTTATTTTATTAAAATGCTGTTTTAGAAAAAAAAATTTAAACAATATTTTACAAGTCATTTTTGAAAAAAAAAAAATCAAATAAAGTTAGTATTATGACATTTTGCAACAGTTATTATAATGACACTCAAAAGTTAAAAACTGAAGAAAAAAAAAAGATCTCATTTTCAAAAATTTGACTTTAAATGGTTAAATGGTGATTAAATGGTTTTATATAAAAAATTTCATTGAAATTGAATTAGTCGAGTGGGAGTAATTGCGAAATAAAAAAAAAGTTTAATGGAAGATACCGTTAATATTATTATTTTCGAAAATATTATATTCCATGAAAAGATGGATTCAGTTCAAAAACTAACATTTGAATTTATTGAGCAAAATCGTTAAATAAAATCAGTTGAGAAAATTAAACTTTTCTAAAATTATTGTATTATGCCAGGTAGCATTTTTTTTTTCATAAAAATTGGTAGATACATATGTATGCCAGTCAAAAATAAAGAAATTTTCAAATAAAAATTTTTTATCCGTTTTCCAAAAATGGATTTTATAAAAAAGAAATGAAAAACTCTCAACATATTTTTGGATCTGATATTTGGATTCTGGATTGCTTTCTAGAGTTAGATTTTGAGAAAAAGAACTGTTTTTTTTCAAAATCTGAAGTCTCCACTCTCCAACTAAACTCAATATTCCAATTTGTATGCAAATTAAACTGAAGTTAAGTATCCATTTTGTCTATTTTTCATTTTTCTGGAACTGAAATAAGATTGTAAAATGAACGCTTACAACTGTAATAAAAATTGAGGCCTTTTATTGCAAAAGTGAAGATTAATTTCCAGTACGATCCTGGACTTGCTCCAAAGATAAGAAAAAAGTATGAATGCAAATTGCACTTTTATAAGCTTAAACTCGAATCGAAACCTTCTCATATAAGTTTTTAATTTTAAACAATTAAGATATTTTTGGAAAATAATGAATTTCAACTGAAAAAGTTGTCCTCTAGAACACGCGCTGAAAACCTGAATTGAAAATGATTAAAGTTGTAATTCTTTTTGTAGTGTTAATTTGTATTGACAAATTTGAGCATTCAGCTAGTAAGTTGGTGAAAGAAAAGACTAAAACATGCCTGTACCGATTTAAAATAAAAATATTAAATTAGTTAATCTTGTGCTACAAAAACAAAAATAAAAACTATATTTTATTTTACTTTTTCTCACAGGTTTCAAATGGGTCCCATATAAATCTGGCGATTTAATGCCTCTAAACGCCATCCGGTTGGATTCGAATTTCAATAAATACGTCGGAAGGATACATTACTTAAACACAATACAACTGGCTGAAATCCACAAAGATTCCGATACAAACAACATCACTCACGGAGTCCTTATTCTTTATTCCAACGAAATAGTTCGACATGAATTCGAAGTATTAATTGCCACTGAACATTGTGAATGGTTATGGTATGATAAAACAAATGTCCCCGAAAATATAGTTCGTGGAGGCACCGCTTGGAATTTAGAGCCAGTTTTTATTGCCAAAAGACAAACTTCTTATGATGTTGGCATTGCATCGATTTATCTTACCTCAGACAAAATCCAATCTAGTCCAAAATATTCCGATGGTTATACATATGCTTTGATTTGTGATGAAAATACAACATGGGTTGATGCAACATCAACAAATGTTCCCGAAAGTACTGTGCGAGCTGGTGAAGATACTGGAAATCCGATTTATGTTGCTCGATTGTTGGGACCATTGTCACATGTACCGGGAAATGTTGTACCAGGATTGAATAAGACTTTGGTTATTTATAAGGATTATGAACTTTCTTCATTTAATATTCAAGTGCTTGTTGAGGAGGAGACAGAAGAGTATAGCTGGTATAATATGCAAGCTGGAAGTGGAATTCCTGATTATGCAGTTGTGTGTGGAATATCGGAGAATAATGAATTAATGTATTTGGCTAAAATTAATATTGTTTTTCCAATTTTATTCTCAGAAACAAGGAATATTAGCTTTTTTGATATTTTGGTAAAAAGTGTTAAATAAATGTATTTTAAAAATAAAGAAAGGTTAAAGTATGTACAAAAAATCAATAAATAAAAAAAAAATTGTCACCCTCATGAAACTTGGTAAAAAACTTTTTTGTTGGAATAAGGAGCAAAGATCAAAAGAGTCTATACAAAAATTGGGTTGAAGAGTATTTGGATGAAGTTTACAAGAAAATAGTGAACAATTTGTGAAATATAATCATATGACATATGTATATATTTTTAAGTTATTTTTGCTGCTGAATCTAATAACATAAAGTCAATACGATTGCTCCAAGAAAAGTTATTGCCGGTTAAACGTTCTGGTTTTTTTACTTCGACAGGTAAAATATAACCGAAACTAGTGATGGGAAATATCGAATGATTGGAACTATCGAATAGTTCATTCATTTATTCATTCGGATAAAAACTATCGAATAAAAACTATAGAATAAAAAAAACTATTCGAATGAAAAAGCTATCGTTTAAAAAACTATTTGAATAAAGAAACTATCGTTTAAGAAAACTATTGAATGAAAAAACTGTTCGAATGAAATAAGTAACTAAATGAATGAATGAATCATTTAAAACTATCTAATTTTTTTTTTATTTTTTGGCGAAAAGGTGTTTTCTTGAGGGGTTGAGTTATGTGTGTAGGAGCTACGATAACAGCTTACTTAATTTTGGTAATTCTTTAAACTTGGTAAAAAACTCTAAACTCTCTAAGAGTTTATTAAATTATTTTGAGTGAAATACAAAAATACTTACCCAATGAAAATTGTAAAAAATCTTACCTGTATTGTATATACATTTTTTTTACGTGAAAGGGTGTTTTTTTTTGGGATACCTAAGTAAAATCCGCAATAAGTCCGATAAAGTCAATGGTGTTAAAGATACCCTTACGAAATTTACTAAAATTATTGTCTTTGAATTACGAATTAAATGAATCTATAAATTTATTTTCATGTGAAAGGGTGTTTTTTAGGTGTAGAGAAAATGTGGGTACATTGGAAAAACTAAGTAATAATAGTGGCACCGAATTGAAATTCAGCAACTGTTATTTTTGATGTTGTAAACAAGAATATAAAGTGACCATAACAATATCATGGTTGAAAGGGTGTTTTTTTTTTTCAATGAAACAAAAATTAATGAGCCACCCAATGAATTTTGGTGAAAACGTTACATTTGGGATAGAAAGTAAGAATAAAATGTTTTCATACAAAACATGTGGGTGAAAGGGTGTTTTTTTCGAAGAGACAGTAAGATTTGTAAATTGGTCCCAAAAAGCTAATGATTCGTGTCTTGATGAGTGTATCCTTTTTCTTTTAACCTTATTTGTTTTTATTGATTTATATCTAAATTGTAGATATTTCTCCTACAACATGTTACCAATTATAATTTAATAAATGTCCTGGATAAAACAATATTTCCCCCACAAGGAAATCTGTTTTCTATTTATATATTTACAATCTAATTCTTTTCTTCTTATTTAATATCCTTGATTCTGTCATATATCCTTTGATGGATAAATGCTTATCTCTCTTTTCATATATTCAATCAGTATAATCCTATTTCTCATAAATAATTCATAGAATTCATCTTTTGATATATTTATGTTATTCAGATTTACCTTAATGTAAAATTTTTCCTCCCCCCGCACTCATATACATCACCAATTAAAAATTATTTATCGTTCGATTTAAGGATACCCTGCTCTCTCCCTTAAAAATATACTTAAGTTCACTTCAATAGAATCTTGAATGGGTAATATTTACACCTGTATAGACACACATGTGATTTGTTTTATATATATGTAAAATCCATCTTATTATAAACTCATCAAATTCATCATAAATTGAGACAACTAAACAATAACAACAAGTTCATAATAATATTTGAAGGCCAATTACATTATAATTAAGTTCTATATCCTTCGGCTTTTCACATATAAATACGTAGAAGTATTAGGGTTTATCTAAGTGAATATGTATAAATCTTTATGCGGAAAGTAAAAGCAAACAAAACTTAACCAAGTTGAACTTATTAAATTAATTTGAAGGATATCTTTCAATTAAGTCTTCTATCGTATACACCTGTCAAGAACAAGCCAGCATCCTTCACATGTATACAAAAGTGTGTGTGTATCGAATTAAGTTGCTTTTCTTCGATCTGACTATTTTCTATTGAACTTTACCCTCTTAATCCTATCCTTATAGTAAATTCTGAATAGGAACTACTTCATCTTTACATCCTTTTTTCGTAGCGCTTATACGCACTGTTCATCAATGTGTTACACTGACATTGATCTGATATATACCTAAGCCGAGTATATTTGTAGCTGAAGTGTGTGTAACCATCATAATAAAGTGAACTTTAGTTAGTTATTCCTTCAAGGATAAAAAGGGAGGCGAACAAATTATATTCGCTTAATACTGGTTACTTTGTATAGACCAGCTTTCCTGTAGTGAAATCAGTTTTTGTATACTTATTAAGATGGTATATGTGTGTAAGTAACAATAAATCATATCCTTAATGGAAGGAACACTTGAATTCTACAACTTTGTTAATCTTAAGGAAAATTTCATCGAAGATTGAGGTGAATTTCATAAAAGTCTAATTTTAATTCTATAAATTGTAAATTTTGCGTACTTCTTTCTTTAGCCATTCAAAAGTCCTAATTATATATCAGGACTTTTTTGAGTGAAAAATGTGAATTCATTGAGTAAAAAGTCCTCATTCAAAAGTCTGCATAATGTATGAGAACTTCATTGAGTGAAAAATTTGCATTCATCTAGTAAAAAGTCCTCATTGTAAAGTTTGCATAATGTATGAGAACTTCATTGAGTAAAAAATATGTCTTCATGGAGTAAAAAGGCCTCATTCAAAAGTCTGCATAATGTATGGACTTCAATGAGTGAAAAATGTGTCTTCATGGAGTCAAAAGCCCTCATTCAAAAGTCTGCATAATGTATGAGGACTTCAATGAGTGAAAAATGTGTCTTCATGGAGTAAAAAGTACTCATTCAAAAGTTTGCATAATGTATGAGGACTTCAATGAGTGAAAAATGTGTCTTCATGGAATAAAAAGTCCTCATTCAAAAGTCTGCATAATGTATGAGGACTTCAATGAGTGAAAAATGTGTCTTCATGGAGTAAAAAGCCCTCATTAAAAAGTCTGCATAATGTATGAGGACTTCAATGAGTGAAAAATGTGTCTTCATGGAGTAAAAAGTCCTCATTCAAAAGTTTGCATAATGTATGAGAACTTCATTGAGTAAAAAATATGTCTTCATGGAGTAAAAAGGCCTCATTCAAAAGTCTGCATAATGTATGGACTTCAATGAGTGAAAAATGTGTCTTCATGGAGTCAAAAGCCCTCATTCAAAAGTCTGCATAATGTATGAGCACTTTGTTGAGTCAAAAATGTGTCTTCATGGAATAAAAAGTTCTCATTCCAAAGTCTGCATAATGTATGAGGACTTCATTGAGTGAAAAATTTGCCTTCATGGAGTCAAAAGCCCTCATTCCAAAGTCTGCATAATGTATGAGGACTTCAATGAGTGAAAAATGTGTCTTCATGGAGTCAAAAGCCCTCATTAAAAAGTCTGCATAATGTATGAGGACTTCAATGAGTGAAAAATGTGTCTTCATGGAGTAAAAAGTACTCATTCAAAAGTTTGCATAATGTATGAGAACTTCATTGAGTAAAAAATATGTCTTCATGGAGTAAAAAGCCCTCATTAAAAAGTCTGCATAATGTATGAGGACTTCAATGAGTGAAAAATGTGTCTTCATGGAGTCAAAAGCCCTCATTAAAAAGTCTGCATAATGTATGAGGACTTCAATGAGTGAAAAATGTGTCTTCATGGAGTCAAAAGCCCTCATTAAAAAGTCTGCATAATGTATGAGGACTTCAATGAGTGAAAAATGTGTCTTCATGGAGTCAAAAGCCCTCATTAAAAAGTCTGCATAATGTATGAGGACTTCAATGAGTGAAAAATGTGTCTTCATGGAGTAAAAAGTACTCATTCAAAAGTTTGCATAATGTATGAGAACTTCATTGAGTAAAAAATATGTCTTCATGGAGTAAAAAGGCCTCATTCAAAAGTCTGCATAATGTATGGACTTCAATGAGTGAAAAATTTGTCTTCATGGAGTAAAGAGGCCTCATTTAAAAGTCTGCATAATGTATGAGGACTTCATTGAGTGAAAAATTTGCCTTCATGGAGTCAAAAGCCCTCATTCCAAAGTCTGCATAATGTATGAGGACTTCAATGAGTGAAAAATGTGTCTTCATGGAGTCAAAAGCCCTCATTAAAAAGTCTGCATAATGTATGAGGACTTCAATGAGTGAAAAATGTGTCTTCATGGAGTAAAAAGTACTCATTCAAAAGTTTGCATAATGTATGAGAACTTCATTGAGTAAAAAATATGTCTTCATGGAGTAAAAAGGCCTCATTCAAAAGTCTGCATAATGTATGGACTTCAATGAGTGAAAAATGTGTCTTCATGGAGTCAAAAGCCCTCATTCAAAAGTCTGCATAATGTATGAGCATTTTGTTGAGTGAAAAATGTGTCTTCATGGAGTAAAAAGTCCTCATTCAAAAGTTTGCATAATGTATGAGGACTTCATTGAGTGAAAAATTTGTCTTCATGGAGTCAAAAGCCCTTATTCAAAAGTCTGCATAATGTATGAGGACTTCAATGAGTGAAAAATGTGTCTTCATGGAGTCAAAAGCAATCATTCAAAAGGCTGCATAATATATGAGGACTTCAATGAGTGAAAAATGTGTCTTCATGGAGTCAAAAGCCCTCATTCAAAAGTTTGCATAATGTATGAGAACTTCAATGAGTGAAAAAGGTGTCTTCATGGAGTAAAAAGTCCTCATTCAAAAGTCTGCATAATGTATGAGGACTTTATTGAGTGAAAAATTTGTCTTCATGGAGTCAAAAGCCCTCATTCAAAAGTCTGCATAATGTATGAGGACTTCATTGAGTGAAAAATTTGTCTTCATGGAGTCAAAAGCCCTCATTCAAAAGTCTGCATAATGTATGAGGACTTCAATGAGTGAAAAATGTGTCTTCATGGAGTAAAAAGTCCTCATTCAAAAGTCTGCATAATATATGAGAACTTCAATGAGTGAAAAATGTGTCCTTATTCAAAAGTTTGCATAATGTATGAGAACTTCATTGAGTGAAAAATATGTCTTCATGGAGTAAAAAGGCCTCATTCAAAAGTCTGCATAATGTATGAGGACTTCAATGAGTGAAAAATGTGTCTTCATGGAGTCAAAAGCCCTCATTCAAAAGTCTGCATAATGTATGAGGACTTCAATGAGTGAAAAATGTTTCTTCATGGAGTCAAAAGCAATCATTCAAAAGTCTGCATAATGTATGAGCACTTCATTGAGTGAAAAATATGTCTTCATGGAGTAAAAAGGCCTCATTCAAAAGTCTGCATAATGTATGAGAACTTCAATGAGTGAAAAAGGTGTCTTCATGGAGTAAAAAGTCCTCATTCAAAAGTCTGCATAATGTATGAGGACTTTATTGAGTGAAAAATTTGTCTTCATGGAGTCAAAAGCCCTCATTCAAAAGTCTGCATAATGTATGAGGACTTCATTGAGTGAAAAATTTGTCTTCATGGAGTCAAAAGCCCTCATTCAAAAGTCTGCATAATGTATGAGGACTTCAATGAGTGAAAAATGTGTCTTCATGGAGTAAAAAGTCCTCATTCAAAAGTCTGCATAATATATGAGAACTTCAATGAGTGAAAAATGTGTCCTTATTCAAAAGTTTGCATAATGTATGAGAACTTCATTGAGTGAAAAATATGTCTTCATGGAGTAAAAAGGCCTCATTCAAAAGTCTGCATAATGTATGAGGACTTCAATGAGTGAAAAATGTGTCTTCATGGAGTAAAAAGTCCTCATTCAAAAGTCTGCATAATATATGAGAACTTCAATGAGTGAAAAATGTGTCCTTATTCAAAAGTCTGCATAATGTATGAGAACTTCAATGAGTGAAAAAGGTGTCTTCATGGAGTAAAAAGTCCTCATTCAAAAGTCTGCATAATGTATGAGGACTTTATTGAGTGAAAAATTTGTCTTCATGGAGTCAAAAGCCCTCATTCAAAAGTCTGCATAATGTATGAGGACTTCATTGAGTGAAAAATTTGTCTTCATGGAGTCAAAAGCCCTCATTCAAAAGTCTGCATAATGTATGAGGACTTCAATGAGTGAAAAATGTGTCTTCATGGAGTAAAAAGTCCTCATTCAAAAGTCTGCATAATATATGAGAACTTCAATGAGTGAAAAATGTGTCCTTATTCAAAAGTTTGCATAATGTATGAGAACTTCATTGAGTGAAAAATATGTCTTCATGGAGTAAAAAGGCCTCATTCAAAAGTCTGCATAATGTATGAGGACTTCAATGAGTGAAAAATGTGTCTTCATGGAGTCAAAAGCCCTCATTCAAAAGTCTGCATAATGTATGAGGACTTCAATGAGTGAAAAATGTGTCTTCATGGAGTCAAAAGCAATCATTGAAAAGTCTGCATAATGTATGAGCACTTCATTGAGTGAAAAATATGTCTTCATGGAGTAAAAAGGCCTCATTCAAAAGTCTGCATAATGTATGAGGACTTCAATGAGTGAAAAATGTGTCTTCATGGAGTCAAAAGCAATCATTCAAAAGTCTGCATAATGTATGAGCACTTTGTTGAGTGCAAAATGTGTCTTCATGGAATAAAAAGTTCTCATTCAAAAGTCTGCATAACGTTTCTTTTTGTCTTTTAAATTCGTATCCCACTTCTGAGATTATAATGTCAGGATATTTATCCAAACAATTATTTTATCATGTTGATTTTATTAAACACAACAATATTGTTTGAAATTCTATATCAGAATAAATATATTTTTCAATATGTATGAGGACTTCAATGAGTGAAAAATGTGTCTTCATGGAGTAAAAAGTCCTCATTCAAAAGTCTGCATAATGTATGAGGACTTCATGGAGTGAAAAATGTGTCTTTATGGAGTCAAAAGCCCTCGTTCAAAAGTCTGCATAATGTATGAGGACTTTGTTGAGTGAAAAATGTGTCTTCATGGAATAAAAAGTTCTCATTCAAAAGTCTGCATAATGTATGAGGACTTCAATGAGTGAAAAATGTGTCTTCATGGAGTCAAAAGGCCTCATTCCAAAGTCTGCATAATGGATGAGGACTTCAATGAGTGAAAAATGTGTCTTCATGGAGTAAAAAGTCCTCATTCAAAAGTTTGCATAATGTATGAGAACTTCATTGAGTAAAAAATATGTCTTCATGGAGTAAAAAGGCCTCATTCAAAAGTCTGCATAATGTATGAGGACTTCAATGAGTGAAAAATGTGTCTTCATGGAGTAAAAAGCCCTCATTCAAAAGACTGCATAATGTATGAGGACTTCAATGAGTGAAAAATATGTCTTCATGGAGTAAAAAGGCCTCATTCAAAAGTCTGCAAAATGGATGAGGACTTCAATGAGTGAAAAATGTGTCTTCATGGAGTAAAAAGTCCTCATTCAAAAGTTTGCATAATGTATGAGAACTTCATTGAGTAAAAAATATGTCTTCATGGAGTAAAAAGGCCTCATTCAAAAGTCTGCATAATGGATGAGGACTTCAATGAGTGAAAAATGTGTCTTCATGGAGTAAAAAGTCCTCATTCAAAAGTTTGCATAATGTATGAGAACTTCATTGAGTAAAAAATATGTCTTCATGGAGTAAAAAGGCCTCATTCAAAAGTCTGCATAATGTATGAGGACTTCATTGAGTGAAAAATGTGTCTTCATGGAATAAAAATTTCTCATTCCAAAGTCTGCATAATGTATGAGGACTTCAATGAGTGAAAAATTTGTCTTCATGGAGTAAAAAGTCCTCATTCAAAAGTTTCCATAATGTATGAGAACTTCAATGAGTGAAAAATGTGTCTTCATGGAGTAAAAAGTCCTCATTCAAAAGTCTGCATAATGTATGAGAACTTCATTGAGTAAAAAATATGTCTTCATGGAGTAAAAAGGCCTCATTCAAAAGTCTGCATAATGGATGAGGACTTCAATGAGTGAAAAATGTGTCTTCATGGAGTAAAAAGTCCTCATTCAAAAGTTTGCATAATGTATGAGAACTTCATTGAGTAAAAAATATATCTTCATGGAGTAAAAAGGCCTCATTCAAAAGTCTGCATAATGTATGAGCACTTTGTTGAGTGAAAAATGTGTCTTCATGGAATAAAAATTTCTCATTCCAAAGTCTGCATAATGTATGAGGACTTCAATGAGTGAAAAATTTGTCTTCATGGAGTAAAGAGGCCTCATTCAAAAGTCTGCATAATGTATGAGGACTTCAATGAGTGAAAAATTTGTCTTCATGGAGTAAAAAGGCCTCATTCAAAAGTCTGCATAATGGATGAGGACTTCAATGAGTGAAAAATGTGTCTTCATGGAGTAAAAAGTCCTCATTCAAAAGTTTGCATAATGTATGAGAACTTCATTGAGTAAAAAATATGTCTTCATGGAGTAAAAAGGCCTCATTCAAAAGTCTGCATAATGTAAGAGCACTTTGTTGAGTGAAAAATGTGTCTTCATGGAATAAAAATTTCTCATTCCAAAGTCTGCATAATGTATGAGGACTTCAATGAGTAAAAAATTTTTCTTCATGGAGTAAAGAGGCCTCATTCAAAAGTCTGCATAATGTATGAGAACTTCATTGAGTAAAAAATATGTCTTCATGGAGTAAAAAGGCCTCATTCAAAAGTCTGCATAATGTATGAGGACTTCAATGAGTGAAAAATGTGTCTTCATGGAGTAAAAAGTCCTCATTCAAAAGTCTGCATAATGTATGATGACTTCATTGAGTGAAAAATTTGTCTTCATGGAGTAAAAAGTCCTCATTCAAAAGTCTGCATAATGTATGAGGACTTCAATTAGTGAAATATGTGTCTTCATGGAGTAAAAAGTCCTCATTCAAAAGTCTGCATAATGTATGAGGACTTCATTGAGTGAAAAATGTGTCTTCATGGAGTAAAAAGGCCTCATTCAAAAGTCTGCATATTGTATGAGGGCTTTGTTGAGTGAAAAATGTGTCTTCAGGGAGTAAAAAGGCCTTATTCAAAAGTCTGCATAATGTATGACGACTTCAGTGAGTGAAAAATGTGAATTCATGGAGTCAAAGCCCCTCATTCAAAAGTCTGCATAATGTATGAGGACTTCATTGAGTGAAAAATTTGTCTTCATGGAGTAAAAAGGCCTCATTCAAAAGTCTGCATAATGTATGATGACTTCATTGAGTGAAAAATTTGTCTTCATGGAGTAAAAAGGCCTCATTCAAAAGTCTGCATAATGTATGAGGACTTCAATTAGTGAAATATGTGTCTTCATGGAGTAAAAAGTCCTCATTCAAAAGTCTGCATAATGTATGAGGACTTCATTGAGTGAAAAATGTGTCTTCATGGAGTAAAAAGGCCTCATTCAAAAGTCTGCATAATGTATGAGGACTTCGTTGAGTGAAAAATGTGTCTTCATTGAGTAAAAAGTAATCATTTAAAAGTCTTCATAATGTATGAGAACTTCAGGAAGTAAATAATGTGTTTTAATGGAGTAAAAAGGCCTCATTCAAAAGTCTGCATAATGGATGAGGACTTCAATGAGTGAAAAATGTGTCTTCATGGAGTAAAAAGTCCTCATTCAAAAGTTTGCATAATGTATGAGAACTTCATTGAGTAAAAAATATGTCTTCATGGAGTAAAAAGGCCTCATTCAAAAGTCTGCATAATGGATGAGGACTTCAATGAGTGAAAAATGTGTCTTCATGGAGTAAAAAGTCCTCATTCAAAAGTTTGCATAATGTATGAGAACTTCATTGAGTAAAAAATATGTCTTCATGGAGTAAAAAGGCCTCATTCAAAAGTCTGCATAATGTATGAGCACTTTGTTGAGTGAAAAATGTGTCTTCATGGAATAAAAATTTCTCATTCCAAAGTCTGCATAATGTATGAGGACTTCAATGAGTGAAAAATTTGTCTTCATGGAGTAAAAAGTCCTCATTCAAAAGTTTCCATAATGTATGAGAACTTCAATGAGTGAAAAATGTGTCTTCATGGAGTAAAAAGTCCTCATTCAAAAGTCTGCATAATGTATGAGAACTTCATTGAGTAAAAAATATGTCTTCATGGAGTAAAAAGGCCTCATTCAAAAGTCTGCATAATGGATGAGGACTTCAATGAGTGAAAAATGTGTCTTCATGGAGTAAAAAGTCCTCATTCAAAAGTTTGCATAATGTATGAGAACTTCATTGAGTAAAAAATATATCTTCATGGAGTAAAAAGGCCTCATTCAAAAGTCTGCATAATGTATGAGCACTTTGTTGAGTGAAAAATGTGTCTTCATGGAATAAAAATTTCTCATTCCAAAGTCTGCATAATGTATGAGGACTTCAATGAGTGAAAAATTTGTCTTCATGGAGTAAAGAGGCCTCATTCAAAAGTCTGCATAATGTATGAGGACTTCAATGAGTGAAAAATTTGTCTTCATGGAGTAAAAAGGCCTCATTCAAAAGTCTGCATAATGGATGAGGACTTCAATGAGTGAAAAATGTGTCTTCATGGAGTAAAAAGTCCTCATTCAAAAGTTTGCATAATGTATGAGAACTTCATTGAGTAAAAAATATGTCTTCATGGAGTAAAAAGGCCTCATTCAAAAGTCTGCATAATGTAAGAGCACTTTGTTGAGTGAAAAATGTGTCTTCATGGAATAAAAATTTCTCATTCCAAAGTCTGCATAATGTATGAGGACTTCAATGAGTAAAAAATTTTTCTTCATGGAGTAAAGAGGCCTCATTCAAAAGTCTGCATAATGTATGAGAACTTCATTGAGTAAAAAATATGTCTTCATGGAGTAAAAAGGCCTCATTCAAAAGTCTGCATAATGTATGAGGACTTCAATGAGTGAAAAATGTGTCTTCATGGAGTAAAAAGTCCTCATTCAAAAGTCTGCATAATGTATGATGACTTCATTGAGTGAAAAATTTGTCTTCATGGAGTAAAAAGTCCTCATTCAAAAGTCTGCATAATGTATGAGGACTTCAATTAGTGAAATATGTGTCTTCATGGAGTAAAAAGTCCTCATTCAAAAGTCTGCATAATGTATGAGGACTTCATTGAGTGAAAAATGTGTCTTCATGGAGTAAAAAGGCCTCATTCAAAAGTCTGCATATTGTATGAGGGCTTTGTTGAGTGAAAAATGTGTCTTCAGGGAGTAAAAAGGCCTTATTCAAAAGTCTGCATAATGTATGACGACTTCAGTGAGTGAAAAATGTGAATTCATGGAGTCAAAGCCCCTCATTCAAAAGTCTGCATAATGTATGAGGACTTCATTGAGTGAAAAATTTGTCTTCATGGAGTAAAAAGGCCTCATTCAAAAGTCTGCATAATGTATGATGACTTCATTGAGTGAAAAATTTGTCTTCATGGAGTAAAAAGGCCTCATTCAAAAGTCTGCATAATGTATGAGGACTTCAATTAGTGAAATATGTGTCTTCATGGAGTAAAAAGTCCTCATTCAAAAGTCTGCATAATGTATGAGGACTTCATTGAGTGAAAAATGTGTCTTCATGGAGTAAAAAGGCCTCATTCAAAAGTCTGCATAATGTATGAGGACTTCGTTGAGTGAAAAATGTGTCTTCATTGAGTAAAAAGTAATCATTTAAAAGTCTTCATAATGTATGAGAACTTCAGGAAGTAAATAATGTGTTTTAATGGAGTAAAAAGTCCTCATTCAAATGTCTGCATAATGTATGAGGACTTCATTGAGTGAAAAATTTTTCTTCATGTCATAAAAAGGCCTCATTCAAGAGTCTGCATAATGTATGAGGACTTCAATCAGTAAAAAATGTGTCTTCATGGAGTAAAAAATCCTCATTCAAAAGTCTGCATAATGTATGATGACTTCATTGAGTGAAAAATGTGTCTTCATGGAGTAAAAAGTCCTCATTCAAAAGTCTGCATAATGTATGATGACTTCGTTGAGTGAAAAATGTGTCTTCATTGAGTAAAAAGTAATCATTTAAAAGTCTTCATAATGTATGAGAACTTCAGGAAGTAAATAATGTGTTTTAATGGAGTAAAAAGTCCTCATTCAAATGTCTGCATAATGTATGAGGACTTCATTGAGTGAAAAATTTTTCTTCATGTCATAAAAAGGCCTCATTCAAGAGTCTGCATAATGTATGAGGACTTCAATCAGTAAAAAATGTGTCTTCATGGAGTAAAAAGTCCTCATTCAAAAGTCTGCATAATGTATGACGACTTCAGTGAGTGAAAAATGTGAATTCATGGAGTCAAAGCCCCTCATTCAAAAGTCTGCATAATGTATGAGGACTTCATTGAGTGAAAAATTTGTCTTCATGGAGTAAAAAGGCCTCATTCAAAAGTCTGCATAATGTATGATGACTTCATTGAGTGAAAAATTTGTCTTCATGGAGTAAAAAGGCCTCATTCAAAAGTCTGCATAATGTATGAGGACTTCAATTAGTGAAATATGTGTCTTCATGGAGTAAAAAGTCCTCATTCAAAAGTCTGCATAATGTATGAGGACTTCATTGAGTGAAAAATGTGTCTTCATGGAGTAAAAAGGCCTCATTCAAAAGTCTGCATAATGTATGAGGACTTCGTTGAGTGAAAAATGTGTCTTCATTGAGTAAAAAGTAATCATTTAAAAGTCTTCATAATGTATGAGAACTTCAGGAAGTAAATAATGTGTTTTAATGGAGTAAAAAGTCCTCATTCAAATGTCTGCATAATGTATGAGGACTTCATTGAGTGAAAAATTTTTCTTCATGTCATAAAAAGGCCTCATTCAAGAGTCTGCATAATGTATGTCTTCATGGAGTAAAAAATCCTCATTCAAAAGTCTGCATAATGTATGATGACTTCATTGAGTGAAAAATGTGTCTTCATGAAGTAAAAAGGCCTCATTCAAAAGTCTGCATAATATATGATGACTTCATTGAGTGAAAAATTTTTCTTCATGTCGTAAAAAGGCCTCATACAAGAGTCTGCATAATGTATGAGGACTTCAAATGAAAAATGTGTCTTCATGGAGTAAAAAATCCTCATTCAAAAGTCTGCGTAATGTATGATGACTTCATTGAGTGAAAAATGTGTCTTCATGAAGTAAAAAGTCCTCATTCAAAAGTCTGCATAATATATGATGACTTCATTGAGTGAAAAATTTGTATTCATGGAATAAAAAGGCCTCATTCAAGAGTCTGCATAATGTATGAGGACTTCTATCAGTGAAAAATGTGTCTTCATGGAGTAAAAAATCCTCATTCAAAAGTCTGCATAATGTATGATGACTTCATTGAGTGAAAAATTTGTCTTCATGGAGTAAAAAAGCCTCATTCAAAAGTCTGCATAATGTATGAGGACTTCAATCAGTGAAAAATTTGTCTTCATGGAGTAAAAAATCCTCATTCAAAAGTCTGCATAATGTATGATGACTTCATTGAGTGAAAAATGTGTCTTCATGAAGTAAAAAGGCCTCATTCAAAAGTCTGCATAATGTATGATGACTTCATTGAGTGAAAAATGTGTCTTCATGGAGTAAAAAGTCCTCATTCAAAAGTCTGCATAATGTATGAGGTCTTCAATGAGTGAAAAATGTGTCTTCATGGAGTAAAAAGTCCTCATTCAAAAGTCTGCATAATGTATGAGAACTTCATTGAGTGAAAAATTTGCCTTCATCTAGTAAAAAGTCCTCATTCTAAAGTCTGCATAATGTATGAGGACTTCAAAGAGTGACAAATGTGTCTTCATGGAGTAAAAAGTCCTCATTCAAAAGTCTGCATAATGTATGAGAACTTCATTGAGTGAAAAATTTGCCTTCATCTAGTAAAAAAACCTCATTCAAAAGTCTGCATAATGTATGATGACTTCATTGAGTGAAAAATATGTCTTCATGGAGTAAAACGGCCTCATTCAAAAGTCTGCATAATGGATGAGGACTTCATTGAGTGAAAAATTTGTCTTCATATAGTAAAAAAGCCACATTCAAAAGTCTGCATAATGTATGAGGACTTCGTTGAGTGAAAAATGTGTCTTCATGGAGTAAAAAGTCCTCATTCAAAAGTCTGCATAATGTATAAGAACTTCATTGAGTGAAAAATTTGCCTTAATCTAGTAAAAAATCCTCATTCAAAAGTCTGCATAATGTATGATGACTTCATTGAGTGAAAAATATGTCTTCATGGAGTAAAACGGCCTCATTCAAAAGTCTGCATAATGGATGAGGACTTCAATGAGTGAAAAATGTGTCTTCATGGAGTAAAAAGTCCTCATTCAAAAGTTTGCATAATGTATGAGAACTTCATTGAGTAAAAAATATGTCTTCATGGAGTAAAAAGGCCTCATTCAAAAGTCTGCATAATGTATGAGGACTTCATTGAGTGAAAAATTTGTCTTCATGGAGTAAAAAGGCCTCATTCAAAAGTCTGCATAATGTATAAGGACTTCGTTGAGTGAAAAATGTGTCTTCATGGAGTAAAAAGGCCTCATTCAAAAGTCTGCATAATGTATGAGGACTTCATTGAGTGAAAAATTTGTCTTCATGGAGTAAAAAGGCCTTATTCAAAAGTCTGCATAATGTATGAGAACTTCATTGAGTGAAAAATTTGCCTTCATCTAGTAAAAAATCCTCATTCAAAAGTCTGCATAATGTATGATGACTTCGTTGAGTGAAAAATTTATCTTCATGGAGTAAAAAGTCCTCATTCAAAAGTCTGCAAAAAATGTGCCTTCTTGGCTCAAAAAAGTCCTCATTCAAAAAAAAAAAAAGTATTATATAAAGAAAATTATCAAAAAATCTTTCTATGAAAACTGCTTGTCCTGTGTTATTTTTAATTATATATCTTCACTGATTTAAAGCGCATCTTTGCTTTCGAGTCCTGGTTCCCTTAATATTGCACACATTTCTAGCTTTTATAATAACAAAAGTTTTATTGTTTAAAAAATACAATTACTTGTGAAATACAACATGGCATTGTCTTAAAAAATGCTTAAATTTTTATCCTAGTAAATCCTTTTTGCATCTCTCTGCCAGCCAACTGCCACCAAAAAAAATGTTTCTTATCTATTCTATCCTCATAGTCTCTATACACAAACATATTATCCTACATAACAACTTACAACCAATATGACACACGAAAGAACTCATCATTACTAGGCTCAAGGCTGTTTGAACACGAGTATCCTTTTTCGCAGGATAGATGAAATTTATTATCAAGATACACTACTCGTACGTAAAGTTGTAGCTTAGCTACTAGCAATGGCTGTTTAGTTCATTTGAATTTGATGTGGGATCAGTAATTATTTTCGGAACATGTACTTTCGTCTATATATATGTATCATTATCAGAAGGGAGCTATGTACACCAGGACTACTCGGATGTTCAGAAAATTGTACATAAATGAATGAAGTGTGCGGTTAGGTTAAGCTCTTAACAAAATAGGCCATCGAGCCATTCCCGGGGGCTAAGGCTTTCAAACCATAATGACCTATTAAAGCAGGTGCTCACATTAAACAGAGAGAGAGAGAGATAGAGAATGTTTGTTAGATGCTGGATCTATTTTCTGGTAGATTCAAAGGAGACTAGTTCCACATACAAAATATTTGAGAATAAATTTATTAAGGAGTCCACTAATGTTGGGAATTCTCCCTTCAAATAATAATGGACTCTATTGTGGTAGGACATGCATACATTTGGTATGTTTGTGTGTGGTTCAACGTACGAGTATCCTGGATTGACTTCATTAAAAGCCAATTTCAAAATAGGAACGAAAGATCCTACAATCTCCATTAATAAATGAACACTTCTATGTGTTTGTTGTGTGTGTGAGTGTGTTTACGTATTTGTTTTGTTTGTTTTCATATTGATTCAAACACGTACATACACCACTTTCATATATGCAATGAGGTATGTACATATATATTCTCAATGTCCTGTGGGAATGCTAATTGATGCGAGTCAACTACCCCGAAGTGATTTATGATAATTGCTTAATTTTTCGTAACACGCCGAACAAATATTGAGATTCATGTTGCAAAAGCCTGCGAATTTGGTTGCAAATTAGTAACCAACGATTGAATGAAGTGATGGAGTGTGCTCTTTTGCAGCATAGAGAGGTGTATATGTGTGAAAACGAATTTTTGGTTGCATGCATTGCGGCGTCAATTTATTTATGTTTATTGAGTTATTGAACTTTGTTTCAGTGTTTTTTTTTTTTATTTTTGCATTAAATTAAAAATTCTCTCAGGAAACATTAAAAAAAAATATATTATATCAATCAATAAAAAAAAAAAATAAAATAAAACAAAAAATAAAATAAAATAAAATAAAATAAAATAAAATAAAATAAAATAAAATAAAATAAAATAAAATAAAATAAAATAAAATAAAATAAAATAAAATAAAATAAAATAAAATAAAATAAAATAAAATAAAATAAAATAAAATAAAATAAAATAAAATAAAATAAAATAAAATCAAATAAAATAAAATAAAATAAAACACCTAATAAAAAATAAAATAAAATAAAATAAAATAAAATAAAATATAATAAAATAAAATAAAATAAAATAAAATAAAATAAAATAAAATAAAATAAAATAAAATAAAATAAAATAAAATAAAATAAAATAAAATAAAATAAAATAAAATAAAATAAAATAAAATAAAATAAAATAAAATAAAATAAAATAAAATAAAATAAAATAAAATAAAATAAAATAAAATAAAATAAAATAAAATAAAATAAAATAAAATATGTGAAAAATTGTATAGGCTATATAAAATACTTAAAGATAAGTCAAGTGTATACTCTTTTGTGGTAAGGATCTTCCTTTTTATAGATAAAGCCATATTTAAATTTGTATTGTAAATCTTCTTCCTGCTTAAAGAATTAAGAATACAACATCAAACAAAAGAACCTCAATATAATTCTTACTTAAACTTTTAATAAAAATCTGACTCCACAAGAATTAGAGAAGGAGAGATAAAACCTTAACAAATATACACCTCCAACAGTCCTCCAAAAAGTCTTACTTCTTCTTACATTCAAGTACACTCCTTAGGCAAGCAATGAATCTCACTTCAACATCATTTTTATCCCCCTTATTTTTCACTTGGTAAAATTAAAAGACTTTCTCTCTACAAATTTTTCTATAGGTAGACGAAAATAAAATCAAAGTAAAAAAAAAAAAAATTTGGTTTAACAGGAGGAAAAAAAGCCAGCTCCAACCATGACATTTTTATTTGCCACTTTAAGATACAATTAAATTCCTTAATTGCTACATCTTTTCCAACGATTACTCACCCACAATGGCTTTGATAAAAACGGAATATCTCTTAATTTTTTTTCTTCAAGTTTTTTTTTTTTTTTTGGTTCAGATAAGGTGTTGAATTCTTCTTTTTTTTTATATCTCCCAGCATTAATGAACAAAGACAAGAAAAATCGTTTTTTTCTTTTAAGGATGAGATAGGTATCCAGGATTCAGGAAGAAAGCAAGGAGACAAAAAAAAAGCGAAAGAATGCAATCAAAGATATTTTAAATCTACTCAAGTGTCTATTAGAAGGTATACACAAAAAAAAAAGGAAGAAGGAATATCAGCTTACAGTGCAATCCAAAACACGAAAAAGCCTTTATGGAAGCTTTCATAGTCATCGTCATCGTCATCATCGTCGTCATCCTTTTTTTTTATCCTTCACACATTTCTTTATGCTCACACATTTTTCCGTATGTGTATATAGGTTTTTGTTTCACCTGAATTATATGGGTTGCAAAAAGGAAACGGATTTAATGACCATTAGGCTTACCTACAGCCTTGTTTTATTTTTGTCTTTGTTCTATCAAGGTCTAAAGGACTGGTTAGGAATTTACTGAAAGCAAGTTGAAACTCAAGCTGTCTATGTACTTTGTGTAACGATGACGCCGGTGTTTATCCTTCCTGGAAGAATGCTCTTTTTTAATGACAAATCCTATTTAAAAGGCAAAAAATAAAAACATAAAGACTACATTAGTCAAGCTTTGCTCTTTTTGAAAGAAAAAAAAAAATTCTGTTTTTATATAATTTTTCATCATTTAATATGAGACGTATGTTTATGTGTAGGTATAATACTCTTGACACTGTCTAGCACGTGCATTTATTTTCATTTAAGGCCTAAATGCCAATAGCTTTTTCTAAAGAAGATGATTTTTATTTTTTTATATACTGTCACTTGTTTCGTCTGCTTTTCATAAGGATAAAGTATTAAAGTAGTACCATTTATTATAATATAAAGTTAAGTAGGGTTTCGAGTATTGTAAGGTTCAAGTTTTATAAATTAATCATCATCAGTTAAAAAAAATGTTTCATTCAGATCTATGAAGCACTATCTATTAAGTCAAATTTTGTAAATGTGGGATTTTGTTAAGTTAGAATCTATTCTTTACTATATCCCAAAGAAATTTCGAACTCAATCTAAAATTAGCAGACCTTGTAACTGAAAAAGAAAATGAATTAAATGACAGTTATCTAGCCATAAGTAATCTATAACACTATGAACAAAAAACCAACTTTAAAAAAATATTTTTCTCGGACTTGTAACTTAGCCTGTTTTTAATTAGTTGCGTTAATCGAGAAAAGACTGTATTAATTTTTTTTTTTTTTTCAAAAACATATATTTTCGGATCAAAGTGTCGCAACAAGTTTAGGTTTACAAATACGAGTTGATAATGAACAGCCCTATTTTTCTATATAAAAAATTCCAAATTTATTTTTTTAAAGATTTTCTAGAAAAAATCAAGGTTAACCTCTTGCCCAAAAAAATATATTTTTAAAAATTTCCTCCAAGTTTGGCAAAATGGGTGCAAAATAAACATGTGTCAATATGCTGCACTCATTTTTTTGTTTTTCGATCGTGTCTTGTTAAAAAATGAGTTCAATGTTAACTGTTCCATCTACCTCATTTTTATTTGAATGCGAAGTATTTTGGTAAGTGTTATTCTATATGCGATATCGAAGTGTTGTGATAGAAATCTAAAAAAATTTAAGAATTTTTCTTCAGTTATTTATTAACGATATTAATAAAGTTTTGAAAATGTTAGATGGTATTTTCTATTTTAATTCGGGCTTAGAACTAGTATCTAAAAACTTGATATTTTTGGTAAGTTATTATTTGAACTTTAATAATTTTGTTTTAGTATACCCCGTTATTCTGCGATGAATTGAAACTTATGAGTTAGTTTATATATTCTTTAACACAATGCAACAAAAATTGGGTGCTCTTAGGTGCTCTTTAGAGAATCGAGGGTCAATTAGTTTTTGACTTTCTGATAGAAAATACTCCTTACTTTATGCAACGTTTTTTATTTTTAAATTAAATTTACTGATGTCATTAGTGTATTTTATTTTGGGTGATCTTAATTAAGGTTGGGGAAGAGAGAAAAGAAACTGAGAATTGCGTATTAGGGATGAGGAAAAAAATTTGAGAAAAATAATGTCGACAGGCGGAGTACAGGCCATTAATCAATTTTTTTAGTTTTTGGTAAAAAAATAAAAATAACAAAAACTAGGTTTATATTGAATTTTCTTGTAGGAATACTCATTTTAAACAGAAATAATAACAAAAACCACGAAAAATAATTATGGCCAAGTTTTTGATGACAATACTCCTATGTGCGACGCGACGATTCGACAGGTTCCATTTGGTTTCATGGGTAGTGGGTTTTTATTTTCTCTATTTTTCTATCGATTTGTGGATACCTAAGGGAAATTTTATGCAATGCTTGCTACAACAATGGGTGATATGCATAAAAAGGTAGTACTTAATTTAAAGTAAAAGGTGAAAGTAAATACTATAAATTCTAGTAAAAGGTAAAATTCATAGTATTTACTTAATTTCGTATGCATAAAAAAAAGTACCTACTAGCAGGCAAATACTTTTAAAAGATACTAAATTCATCCAAGTTAATACATATTAGAATTCACACAAAAATGATAGTAAATACTTTGTTTTTAGATGATTGGTATTCGTTTTCGTTTTTAAGACTAGTATTTACGCTGCTGAAGCGAAACGAAAATTTTCTTACAAAACAAGCACAATGAAATTGTTGGCCAACAAAATTCTTACCTATGCCCGAGCATTTGGAAAAATTAAAATCATTCGTCACTAGCATTTTATTGTCTAGGTCATTTTACTTGCTAAAGAAGAGTTTTTTGACTTTGGAAACCTATACAAATTTTCGTTTTGCTTTAGCAGCGTACTAGGGCTTACAAATAAATTGTTCTGAACGTTTTACCCTGTAATCCAATACAGATTTTTTCTGTTTCTTAAATTTGAGTTTGTGAACATCTGTTCGTGCTATTTTCTGAGTCAAAAATAAGCTTAACAGTAGCATAAACAAATCGAACTCCAGATAACAATCAGACCAATGGACCGTAATTAACGGTATTTCCCTTAGAACTTTTTTCTAGAAAACGACACCACCGATTTCAATAAAAACTTTTGAACAAAAACGTTTTAGTGGCTTTAATATTAAAATAAAGCAAAATTTTCAATAAAATCATTTTTGGATTAAAAAAAAAAGATCGAAATTTTGTATGAAAAATCTATTTTGAAAACGGTTCAATGAATTTTATTAAAACTTTGTCTTTATTAATCAATTAATATCTACTTTTTAATGGTATGCCATTTTTTTTTTGAAAAATTTGTGAAATATAAAAAAAAATTCTTTTTAAAAAAGCGGCTCTAAATTTCCAAATTTGTTTTTCTAAAAATTCTTTGTGATTCATTTAAAAAAAACGTTTTTTTAACTTTAAACCAAACATTATATTATTTTTAAGTTTTATTAATTTTTTTTTTTAAATAACGGCCATATTATTCACTAGTTTAAAAAATACATCTGCATGTAAAGAAATTGAAATGTCAAAAATAAATCCAAATCCATGATATTCACTATCACACAGAGAAAAAATAGTCATTTTTAACTATTATTTAACTATTTTCTATTTGGATTTGGATTTATTTTTGACATTTGACAATTTTACATCCACATGTATTTCTTAAGCTAGTGAATAATATGGCCGTATAAGAGCCCATAAGAGCAAGTAAGTGCGACCTAGTTTTGCATTTTTTTCATTGCGAATTCCTTAAAATATTTTATTCATGGAAAAATTTCATAAATAGATAGCGACATAAAATTAACTAATTGGCTGATCAAAAATAATCTTAAATTTGATATTTTTCTTCTTTATTTAACTTGTAAAAAAACACCAAACTCGTTTGAAGATTAACGATGCTTGAATTTTTGGAATGGCTGAAAATCGAAATAAACGTTTTCTGCCCCTTAATCCAGGGGGTATAGCGAAATTTTTCCAAATCAGTCCTAAATAACGTTATAGGAATGGGAAATCTTCAAACGTGAATGGCGAGTGCTAAATCTTAATTTTAATAGCCCAAACTTTAAGGGAAATTTTTTTTCTGTATTTTCAAAAATGGGAGTGACGAAAATCGATGGTTGCCTTAGAAAAAGCACCCTAATGCACATGAAGGAACAAGCAAAACTAACTGTGAGATGTTCAAAAGAGGTCTCCGAATCTAAGATATAATAGGCCCTAAACGCATGGATGGTTTTTGTCTGAAACTTGCTTGGTACAGATGATTTTTACGTAATTTCCTAGAGTAATTTTTTTTTATTTTTTAAATACCTCTTTTTCAATGCATATCTCCCATATTATAACACTCCAACGATTTTGATCAAATTTGGTGTACTTAATAGTTTTAGCCATTCTAACACATAGGCATTAGTTTTTCTCAAAAAAATCGGAGAACGCAAATATCTTGTTGCCGTTTTACAAAAATTTACATATTTTTTAGTTTCATATATTTCTTCATAGAATAAGCGGATATTTCTTACCATTTTGAGTTGTAAAATGTGAAAAAAAAAATTTAAAAAGAAGTTTTTGAAATAATCATTTTTATCAAAAAAAAAAAAAAAACAAAACCGACTTTCATGGATAAAAACTGGGTTTTATGTTTTTTCTCATAGTTTCTATAGCCAGAACTGAACGAAATTAAAATGGGACCACATTGCAGGCACCAGCTTTTCAATACAAAAAGAATTATAAAAATTGGTTCACTCAGTCCACAGTTATTAGGTAACAAACATAAAAAAAAAATACAGGAAACTCGATTTTTTTCGAAACTTAACATAATCTCTATTTTACAATAATTATTTAAGATAAAAATACTTTGAACTACAAGAGCAACTATACGTGAATTTTATTTTTAATATTGTCAACACAATTAAAAGGAATCTAAAGACAACTTTTTTATAAAATTCGAATAATGTTTCAATAATTGAAAACATTCCTTTCCATATATACGTTACAAAAGGTCCTTAAATTAATGTACTATAATATCCTGTCTGACCATGGATCAAGATATCACCGTAAATTACTTACGCGAATTATTTATTACATGTCTTTGGTTCGGTAAGTGCAAATGAAATGACATACATCAAGCATTTAGATACTTTATATACGAAAGTATAAAACCAAAGTTTACGTGTTTCGTGAGGATTTGTCGTGTAAAAAGACCTCATTTAATGACAATATTGTCTGCAATTTTTTTGTAGAAAAAAAAAAACAACACAGTAACATATAAATTGAAATGTTGTTTTTTTTTTTTTGTTTCTGTCTTTTTGGAAGGGGAAGAATTTCATAGTCAATCTATCTATTTAAGGTATCGAAATTGAAATGAATTGCTCCACATCAACTATAACCAAACGAATTGAATTTGGGGAGTTGTCTTGTTCTAAAAATAGGTTAAACAAGAATTTACGAGAAAAGGATGTCTTTGGAATGATGTTTTATCACTCTATTAAGTTTGAAAATTATATAGGTATTAGATATTTTTAAGTTGAGCTATTTTTACTTTTACATGATAGAGAGATAAGAAAATAGGGTTAAAAAACACTGACGAGTTTTTGATATTGGATCGAAGGGAGCATTCAATATTGATGATTCATCAAGAAAAAAATAAGTCAATTAATGTTCTGAAAATAAACCGAAAATACAGTGATTACATTTTAACACTTTTACAGGAACTTACAAAAATATAGGTTCACTGGGGTGTATACGTGTTTTTTTTTTTAATTCAATAAAATTTGTTTTTTTTTTTTTTAATTCCAAATTATTTTATTTTATTATATTTACTATAACACATGTATATTTAAATGAAACCGTTATAGCCTTTTTGTTATAGTTAGAAGATTTCTTGTATTTAGGTAGGTACTTACTTGATCAATATAAAAAAAATTCCTCAAATTCTTCTACTTATTTTATCTTATCTCCAAACAACCAAACAAACACGTGAATATACTGTTTTTTATTAACACTGATATAATTTTAACTAAATGTATACCAAATTTCCAAGAAATTGAAATTCAAAGTTGAATAATAGAGTAATATAAATCTACCTCCCAAAAGAAATAGCAAAATTTACACAAGCTCAAACGTGACCATGAACCAATAATAATAATTATCATCATATTCTTTAATTGCACTAAGCCCCTATCAAAAAGTGAGTTTTTTTTTTTTTTTCATTTCCACACAATATGTCCTTGACCAAAAACTTCAAATCCACAATAATTCATAATTTAGATAATTTTATAATACCTCGTGGTTTTTGTTTTAAGAATTTATTTGTATTTGTACATTTATGTTGTTGTTGGTTTCTGTTTTATTTATACGAGTATGAATTGTGTATGTAGTCGTATTTTATGATATGATTATTTGGATGGTTATGTCAAATGCTTGCAAATTAATTAATCGTAATAAACCGCAAAGGATTCTCAAAATTAAGTTTCTCCAGTCAACAAAGCTAAAACTAATTAAACCGCACACACATTATGTCACATGCTTTATAATGCCCTCATATCTCTGCTATGCCATGTGACGTTTAAATTTTACTATATGAGTATTTAATTTAACCAAGGACGTGGCAGTGGAAATGTGTGAGTTTCTCAACGTTACAGAAAAAACTATAAATAATAAATCAGAACGAATGAGTTATTTAAATAAATTCTTCACCTCTCTTAACTTTTTGGTTGATTCCTTACCAAAAAAGTAAAGCCTTGTTGACAGTTACCGTACTTTTTGCCATCTCACTTTGAGAATAATTAAGGAAATTCTTCTCGTTGGAAAAAAACGAGCAAAAAAAGGATTAAAGTAAAAATGAATAAAAAAAAAAAAGAAGACGACCTTTCCTTTTTTTGATGGAAAAATATTAAATGAAATTATAGCTCATGAAAATGTTGACAAACTTTTTTTTTTTTTTTTTTTTTCTTACTTCTTCTTTTATATTAAGGTAAAGGGGAGAAGGTACTAGGTATACACAATCGAAATGCTGAGCATATTTAACAGGATAAGTTTTATGAGTCCTTAAGTTTTCTTTGTGTACCTTCCAAAACTTGACAAGACAAAAAAAAAAGACGATGAAAAAAAAGGAAGCAGGAACAAAAAAAAAAGAACATCAAAAACTGACAATAGTGACAAGGACCTCAACAAGGACGAAGACTTTTGTCAGCGAAAGTATTTTTTTTTTTGCAATATTTCTTGTCCTAAAGGGGTTTTTCTTCTTATATTTCTAGTTGCAAGTTAAACAATTTTTTTTTTTATTTAGAGTTTCTCCTTGAAATGCTCTTGGTAAGAAGGAGTAGTTACCGAAAACGAACGAATGAGAATTTTGTGTTTTTTTTGTTTGTGACTTTTTAGATCTTGTTCCCATTTGGTAATGCCCCATTTGTAAAATGTCCTCAAAGTAGGAAAATGTCAACGTGTCTGTTTTTTTTTTTTTTGTTTTTTTTGGTTTTGTTTTTTCAAGAAGCAGTTGCCTGTTGTATTTGCTAAAAATCGTGTCCCTTTATTATTGTGGTCAAATTAAAGTGAATTTCGATGTGTCATTGTTTTTAGGGGCAGACATATAAAAAATTAGTTAAAATGTATGTTTTATTGAGAAAGCATGTTGTCTGTAGTCATCAATTACTACACAAAAGTATGTTTGGAATTCTAAGAAAACATTTTGATTTGTTCGTGTTATTTTGTTGAGGAGCTATTAACTTTATTACTTGGCTTGTTACAAGTGAAATATTTTTAATATCCTGCAAACAATATGTAATCAACCATTAAATGATTTTTCGATGAGGATTTTAATACATAGACAGATACAAGCTTAGAAGTTTTTAGAATTTTAAAAAATCGATGTAGGATTCAGCTGGGGTTACTTAAATAAACTCAATTTAATCCCAAAGTTCAAACGCGAAGCAGAAAAAAAAAATTTGAACACGGGAGAATCAATTTATTTTTTGGAAATAAAAAAAAAAATAGCACGAATTTTTTATTTTCCACATCAAAATTGATTTGCCAATGGGCAAATTTTTTTTTTTTTGACCTTGAATTGTTCGAAGTTTTCACTTTGGGTTTGAAAAATGCAATTAACTGAAAGATCATTAGGACTAATTTAAATAATAACAATCAGGGGCGGATCCAGGATTTTTTTCTGGGGGGGGGGGGGGGGGGCACAAGGGAGGGATTGGCAAAAAAAACAGCAATAACAGTTAGAAATAAAGTGAAGTACCATACGACTGACTAACAAGCAGAAAATTTTAACGACCCACAGTGGTCTAAAACCTGGCCAAAAATATTTAGGCACATTTCCCACATCAAATAGGTACCATATGACCAAAAAGTTATTCGGAAGGAAAAATTTTCATTTTCTTGTTACAGTAAAAGCCACTTAAGTGCTAACCCTCTTACTCCTGGATTAGCCGGAAGAAAAAAAATATAAAAAATCAGAAAATGCACGTACAATTCTTTATTTAATTTTTTGACTTAAGTTGTTTCACCAAATAGTTTTTGAGAAATTAAGTTTTAAAGATGAAATTTTGAAAAAATAATGTTTACGTTTTTTAATTGATTTTGTATAAAATTTTGCAATATTATGGACATAATTATACCATTAGTTAATGACCTAGTAGTTTTTAGTCAAATACTAAAGACTTCATTCTAATAAATATTAAAGTTCCTAAGAATAACAAAAAAAACTGAATCATACTTTTTTGCCGGGAAACCCAGTTTTGTTTTTTTTTATTTGCATTAACCTTTTGTAATCCAAGGTCGTAAATTTAAAAATTAATAAGTCAATCGATTGGCCTTTATCTTTAATAAAACACGTAGTTTTTAAAAATTCAATAAAGTCATTATTTACTTAGTTATTTCGATATTTTGGGAGTAAAAAAAATGTTTAAATAATTTATTAATTTTACTTTCCTAAAATCCAAAAATAAAACCCCGTGGGGTTTACTAACAAAAACTATTTTTTTTCTGAATTTCGTAGTTTTTACACAAATTTGCTTATTTTCAAAAAAAGCCCAACTTTCAACATTAACTGTCAATTAAAAACTATTGGTGCTTTTTATTAGAAATTTGAAGTATCTACTATTTCGATAAAGCAATACTTAAAGATTATAATATTAGAAGCTTCAAAAGAAAAAAAAAATAGTTTGTAGGTCTCTTGGAGCCAAATTGACTAAGTTATGAGTATTTTAATACTTCCCTTAGGAACGTTTTAGTCTTTTAGTCCAGAGTTCAAAACTTTAAATCGTTATCCATACAACTAATGTTTTCAACGCCGGTGCTCCTCATAACTTCAAAACTACTGCACCGATTTTTTTGAAATTTGGAACACTATTTTTTTTTACATATTTTTAGAGGTATCCCTGGAGAAATTTTCTCAATAAAATAATATTTATAAAAATCTACAAGTAAGGTTCGCTTTTGAGGAGTTTTTTTTCAAGGAGTCTTTATTTTCGGGGTGCAAACTTGGGCAAACTTCTGAAATGCAAGTTTGTTCTACATATGCAGCAGTTCTATAATATATGTATAGTTTATGCAATTTTGTGACGTGTTCCGCTATTTTAAAAACACTAATGTTAAAAAAAAAACAACGAAAAAGTGCAAATTTTTTGACCCCTCTGTATGAAAAAATAGAGTTGCATATACAATTATTTTTTTTATATCATTCAATGTCATTCGATGTCCATATCAAAATTTTTCACCAAAATCACTTTGAAAATTCACTTTTTTTTAAATCGAAAAAAAAAATTCGTGTGTACCCAACAAATAGCCGTTTATTTATTTGTGAGGTGGAGCTATTCATGGGAAAGGAATGCAACAATCAACAAAATTCGCATTTTCAGCCAGAAATAGACAAGAATTTCACTCAAGTTCTTTCTGTTATTATTCATATATTTTTAAAACTCTTATAGTTTGATTTCCTTTAAGTATGAACTTTAAGTTCTGGGGGGGGCACGTGCCCCCGTGCCCCCCCCCCCCCTGGATCCGCCTATGATAACAATTATAGTTACAAAAGGTTATTATGGCAAACACGTTCCAAGTTTCCAAATTTCATTTTTATGTCCTTTTTCTCAAATCTATAAATTTTAATGTCTGAATCTTTTCAAAAACGTTTGCTTTAAAAATTCAATTTATAGATGAAAAATCTATTTTACATATGGAGGGCTAAAAACTGTAGTGAATCAATTAAAATCTAGCGGCAATTACTACGCAAGGATAAACTTTATTAGGCCCAAAAAGTGTTCGGTTTCTAAGATAACGATTAAAATATTAAGTCATTTGAATAGCAATCAAATGTAACGTATTAATCTTAACTCTTTATTTCTCCAAATTGACATTTTGTGACTCCGTTCAGTACAGCTTTATTAATATAAAGAATTTTTACACTTTTTTTTAATCTTATGATTAGTTTCAAAATGTATTTGGTTTTTTTAGAAAATTGAATAAAACTAAATTTTTTTGCACTGATGTGGTCAAATTTCTTATATTCTTCAAATCCAATTGTAAGTGGGAAATATCTTTACTCAAATTTTCGATGATCTTATTTTTCATCTTAAATGGGACATAACTACACCAGGAAAAAGTGAAATTATTTCCCATGTGAAGATAGTTCCCGTGACGTTATTTCCCTGCATTTCATGAACAATCCTAACTCGACAGCTCTGATTTTCCAAAATTCTAATATAATATTTTGTCTGGGCCAACAGCTTTTCGGTTTTTGGGATATATAACTGTTAGGATGGATACTTCATTTGACAAAATTGAGCTTATTATAGTCCGGTCAATTTAGACATCCGAGGTTACATTAATTCCCAGCAAGCTGAAATTTGGTAGAATTGTTAGAAACACCATCATAAATTAAATCTAAAAAGTCCTCATCGATCCGAGACCTGGAAAAAAATTTACTTGGGGTCAAAGGTCACAAAAACTGGTTTTTCACGATTTTCACCAAAATGGTAAGTCTTACCAAAAAATTTTCCATGCAAGAATTGTAGACCAGATTATTATATATAAAAAGTGTCATGACACTTTTTTTCCTAAGACCCACCGTTTCTTAGGTATAACGATTCAAAAAGTTGAAGCTGAGTTGTAATCGTCATAATCAGGCCTATAACTGGAAAATAACTCCCAACTGAAAAGTTCCTGAAATTTCATTATTTTTTAAGATTGAATTTCGTTCTTCAATGGTTAAGAACATGGGGAAAGCAAAAAAAATGGAAATTTTCACCATTTTTCCGATTGGGGCCCTTCTCCCGAAGCCATTTCCCTGGGAATTTTTGTTTAGAATAGGTCTAAATATACAGGGTGTCCCAAAAGTAATGGATCAAACGAAACATGCAGATAGGCCAACTTTAGGGCTCTCAGAATTTGGTAACTTGTTCATCCCAAATCCTTACGGTTTTCGATTTAATGCAGTTTTTGTGAAATTTCGAAAAATCCCGACTTTGCAACAGTTTTTTGCTTCCTCCGCTCATAATTGATTTTTGTTTTTTACAATTCTTTCACTAAAACAATGTCTAATAATGAGAATTAAGTAATAAATCAAAAAAAATTTAATTCATACGCCATTTTGCTGCAAATTAATTAACAGTTCCATGTTTTATAAAAACTCAATTTCTTACTTTTATTTCAGAACAACACCCTGAAAAAAATTTGTATGGTGTGACACTGGTTTAATATTTTGAAAACTTGCCGCGTTATTGCAGTTTTCAAAAATGTATTAAAGTTTCCAAAGTTAAGACTAGGACGAAAGATATTACAATTTGAATGCAAAAAATCAGGGCTTTTAAGATCAAAATAACAAACAAAAATCGAGCCTTTTATTCAAAAAGAAATAAACAAACAACAGTCGAGAAAATTTGTGTATTTTTCTTTGTTATTTTTCTCTGAAAAGCCCTGTTTTTTTGCATTCAAATTGTAATATCTTTCGTCCTAATCAAAACTTTGGAAACTTTAATACATTTTTGAAAACTGCAATAACGCGGCAAGTTTTCAAAATATTAAACCAGTGTCACACCATACAAATTTTTTTCAGGGTGTTGTTCTGAAATAAAAGTAAGAAATTGAGTTTTTATAAAACATGGAACTGTTAATTAATTTGCAGCAAAATGGCGTTAGAATTAAATTTTTTTTTGATTAATTACTTAATTCTCATTATTAGACATTGTTTTAGTGAAAGAATTGTAAAAAACAAAAATCAATTATGAGCGGAGGAAGCAAAAAACTGTTGCAAAGTCGGGATTTTTCGAAATTTCACAAAAACTGCTTTAAATCGAAAACCGTAAGGATTTGGGATGAACAAGTTACCAAATTCTGAGAGCCCTAAAGTTGGCCTATCTGCATGTTTCGTTTGATCCATTACTTTTGGGACACCCTGTATACAGGGTGTCCGATAGAGAATGGACAACCATAAAACGGCTGATAGCTACACTTATGACTGTTCCAAAAACAGAAAGAAAAAAGTTCTATCGTAACCATTTCATAAAATATTGCCTTTTTTTCCTTCAGTGTATTTTAAATTTTATCATCTTATGTTTTCGTTCACTGCAACCACGAATGAATGAATTTTTTTTATTTCTTTTTTATTATAATTTTCTACACCAATTGGATGAGTACATAAACACTTTAAAAATTTCATAGCTATTGCGCATTTTCCTTTAAAAAAATTTGAAATCTGTTTTTTGATGCAAATTGTAAAAAAAATATTTTATGAAAATTTTTAAACACCTGTAGTATAAAATAAATCTATAGAAACCTAGGTGGCCAACTTTCTTAAAAATATTCTCGTCTTGCATGGAAAATTTTTTGGTAAGACTTACCATTTTGGTGAAAATCGTGAAAAACCAGTTTTTGTGACCTTTGACCCCAAGTAAATTTTTTTCCAGGTCTCGGATCGATGAGGACTTTTTAGATTTAATTTATGATGGTGTTTCCAACAATTCTACCAAATTTCAGCTTGCTGGGAATTAATGTAACCTCACCCCCTTATTTTAGTCTAATTTGACCGGACTATTATATAGTTACCACCTGTTAAGAGTTTTTTCATACCTATACTGAAAAAAGTTGGCTTCGACCATTGTAAATGAACTTTGTTGAACTGAGCATTTCTTCTTTTTTGATCGGCCAATTTCACTGTCTTCATACTAGTTTTATACAAGGGAGAAGGAAATGTACGCTGGAATTTAACCTAGAACCTCTCGCGTGACGTTGAAAACCCCTTTTTCTTTGAATTTTTTTATCAAAAGATTATTATTCACAGAAAGCAAAAAAAATAAACTTATATGACTAACCTAAGCATACATGACCTTAAAAAAAAATTTGATCAATATTACCTGAAGCATCACGAAAGTGCCTTCTTTCTCGTATTTCCTTCCTTTAATACACCACAAAACTTTGTGACTTCTGATAAGAGAGAGCAAACAAAACTCCAATTCATTTTCGATAATACCAACAAACGAATTCTAACATCAAAATATTTCTACACACTTCAGGATACACACATACAAACACAACCAGAACCAATAGAAAAGGCAAATAATTGGAAATTCAATTCCCTGATAGATATTCAAAAGACGAAAAAAAGAAAATGTTCCTGAGTAAGTTTATTAACAAAATATCACATCAAGCCTCTTCGACTCTGATTAAGTTTTGCTTCCTCTTATACGACTTGACTATAATATATTGTATATATTAGAGAATACGAGACACAACACAAAACTTGTTGAGAAAAGTTTTGGAACGCAAACGGATGGATGGATGGTGTCATCTTCATCAGAAGTTAATTTTGTTGGCTTTCAATCGAGACAAAATATAATTTTACCTTCTTCCTTCTCCCTCACTTTTTGGGGGAAAATGGGAGAGAAAAACAGTCAAATTCAATATACACCAGGAAGAAAGTAGTATTTTAGATCCTTGATGGAATATTCATCTCAGATTGTTATGATGTTAAAGGATGTTTGGAATGGAAGATGCATAGGAAGTTTGGTTAAGTGCCAACATTTTTAACTGAAAGAGAGCTTTGTTTCTATGGAAAATTTTGGGGGGAAAAAGCGAATAAAACCTCTCGTCTTAAATACTTTTCCAAGTTCAAGAGTTAAGACTTCCTTCATAATTAATATCCTACAACTACGACGACGACACACGTGTCTGTCGTTCGATGCAATTATCGTTATCCATCAATTTGAGTTATATTCTAGAAAAAGGATTTTCAACAGGATAGGAAATTATTGTAAAAATGTATACAGGGTGTCCCAAAAGTAATGGATCAAACGAAATATGCTGATAGGTAAACTTTAGGACTCTCAGAATTTGGTAACTTGTTCATCCCAAATCCTTACGGTTTTCGATTTAATGCAGTTTTTGTGAAATTTCGAAAAATCCCGACTTTGCAACAGTATTTTGCTTCCTCCGCTCATAATTGATTTTTGTTTTTTACAATTTTTTCACTAAAACATTGCCTAATAATAAGAAATAGTTAATTTATCAAAATATTTTTTATTTCATATGCCATTTTTCTGCAAATTAATTAACAGTTTCATGTTTTATAAAAACTCAATTTCTTTCTTTTATTTCAGAGCAACACCCTGAAAATAATTTGTATGGTGTGGCACTGGTTTATTATTTTGAAAACTTGCTGTGTTATTGCAGTTTTCAAAAATGTATAAAAATTTCCAAAGTTGAAATTAGAACGAAAGATATTTTAATTTGAATGCAAAAAAACAGACGATTTCAGAGCAAAATAACAAACAAAAATCGAGGCTTTTGTTCAAAAAGAAATAAACAAACAACAGTCGAGAAAATGTGTTTATTTTTCTTTGTTATTTTGCTCTGAAAAGCCCTGTTTTGTTGCTTTTAAATTGTAATATCTTCAGTTCTATCTTCAACTTTGGAAACTTTTATACATTTTTGAAAACTGCAATAACACAGCAAGTTTTCAAAATAATAAACCAGTGCCACACCATACAAATTATTTTCAGGGTGTTGCTCTGAAATAAAAGAAAGAAATTGAGTTTTTATAAAACATGAAACTGTTAATTAATTTGCAGAAAAATGGCATATGAAATAAAAAATATTTTGATAAATTAACTATTTCTTATTATTAGGCAATGTTTTAGTGAAAAAATTGTAAAAAACAAAAATCAATTATGAGCGGAGGAAGCAAAATACTGTTGCAAAGTCGGGATTTTTCGAAATTTCACAAAAACTGCATTAAATCGAAAACCGTAAGGATTTGGGATGAACAAGTTACCAAATTCTGAGAGTCCTAAAGTTGACCTATCAGCATATTTCGTTTGATCCATTACTTTTGGGACACCCTGTATAAAAGCATTTTGTGCCTCCCCAAACTTCGATTTTTGAAAATAATAATTTATCTTTCTTAGGTTTTTATTATAATCCAGTCAAATAAGGGTTTAACCTCGGAATGAATGTTAGTAGACATTTTTTTTGCTCAATATCTTCCTTTTGCCATTCTATAACATATCTCAAAAGTCTAGAAAAATCTCATGTCCGCTTGTCGCGATTTCAAGGTCAAATCGCGAAATGGAGATTTTTAAAATTAGCAAAAATAGGCTATGGTATTATATACACATATGATACATGATTTGAAGGTATTTTTTAATGCTGATTCCAAAAAATCTAAAATCAAGACAATCTGACGTCTCTGGAAAAAGTTATACCTGTTTTTCACCTGTCAACTCATATTATTATAACAGTTGCAAACTTACTGCCGAAAAATCCTTAAAAGTTATGGTAGACGAACCAAATTTTGCATGAAGATTTTAGAATCCATCATTATTAAAAATCAAAACAATCCATTACAAAAAATATATATACCTACGAAATAATGGTTTTTTTTATGGAGGGGCAAATTTAAGAATATGCACTAAAGAAGATTCTTGTTCATCTTAGGAATAAGTGCTAATAGGCTAATTTTTTCATTTGGATCTTTGTTTGGATATTCTTTAACTACCCTCAAAAATCTAAAAAAATCTCATGTCCGCAAGTCCTACTTTTCTTGGTTTGAAGATAAGTTGCAGATTTAAAAAAATTGAAAAACTACACTTCAGATATTTGTGTCAGATCAACATGAATAAGGTGCATTACTTTTCAAGGATGGTCAGGTTGACTTGTTTGTGAGTTTTATTGGAATAAGTGTTAAAGAATACCTTTATATCATGTCGCTTATGTTGGTATACATATAAAAATTTAAACTTTTCTTATTAATTTTTTAAAATCTGCACCTTATTTTCAAACCAAGAAAATTAGGACTTGTGGACATGAGATGTTTTTAGATTTTTGAGGGTAGTTAAAGAATATCCAAACAAAGATTAAAATGAAAAAATTAGCCTATTAGCACTTATTCCTAAGATGAACAAGAATCTTCTTTAGTGCATATCCTAAAATTTGCCCCTCCATCAAAAAATGCCATTATTTCGTAGGTATATATATTTTTTGTAATGGATTGTTTTGATTTTTAATAATGATGGATTCTAAAATTTTCATGCAAAATTTGGTTCATCTACCATAACTTTTCAGGTTTTTTCGGCAGTAAGTTTGCAACTGTTATAATAATATGAGTTGACAGATGAAAAACAGGTATAACTTTTTCCAGAGACGTCAGATTGTCTTGATTTTAGATTTTTTGGAATTTGCATTAAAAAATACCTTGAAATCATGTATCATATGTGTATATAATACCATAGCCTATTTTTGCTAATTTTGAAAATCTCCATTTCGCGATTTGACCTTGAAATAGCGACAAGCGGACATGAGATTTTTCTAGACTTTTGAGATATGTTATAGAATGGCAAAAGGAAGATATTGAGCAAAAAAAATTTCTACTAACATTCATTCCGAGATTTACCCCTTTTTTCTCCTTATTTGACTGTATTATTAATTATATTTTGAATTTGAGTTGTGCCTCATGCCTTTTTTTTCGATGTAGTAGTGAATGATCATTAATACTCTCTGTCAGTGTCATCGCTTGTTTGGCCCCTAACAAAAGTTGTATCAAACCCTTTTAAAATACAGGAAACAATCAGAAGCGTCTATAAAAAGGAGGTGCAAAGGTGAATAGTTGTCCTTTTTTTTTAAATAAAAAAAAAAAAAGATTAACAAGATGAACCTTCATAAACTGCACTGCACGAATGAGGGTCATCTCTTTTTTCTTTCTTATCATCGATATATCCCAAAAAAAAAAATTGTTTACTTCTCGAAGGTTCTATCCAAAACTGAAAATCTTTCTACCAAAACTTTGTCCCTTTTATGAAAAAAATTTTGTCAACGTTCATGAAGAAAACCAGAGACTACAATAAAATGATATATATTTTTTCTTTCTCATATTAATTGAAACGACTTGTGTTTGTGTCTCTAAAGAGCACTCCATTAGATATTTTAAAAGATAGATACGCTCTAAGAGTTCCATCAATATCCTGGATCCTGGTATCCTGAATGCACGTGTACAATATTGTTTTCTTATGAATTAATGATGAAAAATAAGAACACACACAAAAAAATCCTTGAGGTAGAAATACAAAAATAAAAAAAATACAAAAACAGATAGAAGAACATCTTGAGAATTTTAAGAAAACTAAAAGGACAAACTTTGGGAGATGGTATTTTTTTTTTGCGATATCGATTGTTATGTTGTTTTTTTTTTGAGATTTTATTCAGTTATCAAGTAAAACTTAAATATATTTTGTCTCATACACAGAAGTTTAAAATTTATTTTGAAGAATTTTTGTTTAAACTTTGGGAGGGACATCGAAGACATCTTCAAATCAATTAAGATATTATATTTTTTTTTGAATGAGGGATATAAAAACATGAAACCTGTAAATAACAAACGATGAGGTGTTTGGAAATAATATGATTGCCAGCTTTTTTTATCAACAAAATTTAATGTGTTTTTGAATTTTTGAAATAGAATGTTTTGTTGTACTAAAAAATAGTTAAAACTTTAATTACACTTTATAAATTTTCAAAAAAGAATTTTTTTTTAAACCCATGTACTTCTTATAATAACACTAAACCTAAAAACACTAAAACTAAAATACACAATCTACTCTAAAATATGTAGCATATAAGTCTTTTTTCATAACTATTCACCATTTAAAAAAATTCACGACGACGCGACGAAATGATCGTATTTACTCCAAAGTTAACAGTAGCTTTTTAAAAATTCATAAAAGATTTTTCTGGAAAAATAGAATTTGGTTTAAAATTTTGACTTGCAAACGAAGTATGTAATTTAATTTCTTGTATAAAAAATAATTAAAAAAAAAAACAAATTTTGAAAATCGATTGATTAATTTTTTTTCATAGTTTCTGTATAAAAATTTTCAATATAAAACAAATTATTGTTCCATTATATATGAATTTCATTCATTCTATTCCAAAAAATTGATTTTTCAAAACAAAATTTAACTTTTTTCAAGAATTCAAAAACTATTTTTTTTTAAATTTTTTTTTTAATTTTTTTGTAGGCTATACAAAAATGTTCATTGAAATCGGAAGTCAGACAACAAGAAAATGGGTCTATAGCAAGTACCGTTAATTTTGGTTCAAGAAATAAAAATTTTTGTCATCATCGTCTGTCATTTCTGATTGTTACATGAATTTCGATTTTTTATTTAGAATCCTAATTTTGCTCTTTTTTATAGTTACTGGGACCATCCGTCCTACTTTTTTTAGTCAAATACTTTTTTAATTAACTGAACATTCGAATACAAAATTTGCTAAAACTGATGTTGTTCGGTAAACTTTTTGAGTTGTTGGCATTAAAATTTTGTTTGAATACAAAAAATCAAAACAGCGAGCGTCCAATTGCTTCCTTTTCTTTTTGTAAACAATTTTTTTGTTGTAATTCGACGAAATAGATTTTGATTTCAAAAATTAAAATATTTCGTTCGCTTTTTAGTAGTTTGGGTGTTCAAGGCCACTAAAAGTGCTTAATTACTCTAGCAGGTTTGTCTAGGTGTGAATTCTTTCGTGAAGCCAGTTTGGCAAAAGAATACTCCTTTCCGTCAGAATTGTTTTATATGTTTGAGTAGGCGTTCATTAAAATTAGGAAAATTCTCAGAAAACTAATTTTTGGATTTTAAGTTTACTTAATTTTTATTTTTCTGAAAATTTTGTCAAAATTCTGACTTCAAAATTCTGATTTACAAAATTCAGCTTTTTCAAGAAAATTCTGTTTTTCAAAATTCTGTTTTTTTCTATTCTGTCTTTCAAAATTCTGCTTTTCAAAATTCTGCTTTTCAGAATTCTGTCAGCATTTGTTTATAACAAAAAAATCTGCTAATTATGCTTTTTTTCATAGCATAAATATGCGTTTACTATTAATTAATGTTAAAACTAAATTAACTCATTTATGTTTTTTTAGGTTGATATTTTCTTAACTGCTTGCTGTTTAACCATCACAAATAATTTTTAAACTGCTTAGAGTACTGACTTTCTTATAAGTCACATCTATACGCGTATACCGTTGAAAACTAATTATAGAAACGATGTTGTGTGATAAAGTATATTCCTGTTCTTATTTAATGTTTTGAAGATCAATTTTTATTTGACTAATTAAATAATGTTCGTTTATTATTTTTCGAAGATATTTATAATTAATATTTAGATATTTAGAAAATTTTGCTAGAAGATGATTTTACAAATTTAAAAAGGGTTTGGAAGATGTTTAAAACCGCGCGCTTTTTAACATTTTCCAAACATTTTTTTAATTTTTGGCAGAATTTTGGAAAACAGAATTTTGAAAAGCAGAATTTTGAAAAACAGAATTTTAGAAAGCAGAATGTTGAAAGCAGAATTTTGACAAAAGAATTTTGACCCCAACCCAATTTTGTTTTTATGTAGGCACTGATTAATAAATTCCGGCGTCAAAAATCATTTGCACTACTATAATCATGACGAAACGTCATGAAATTTGATATTAGTGTGAAGAATAAGAAAAACTTTTTTGCCATTACATTGCTAAATATCTTCTAAAGTAAATTCAATAACCTAAAACAATAACTTAAATTTTTTGTTTTAAATCATTAAATGTGCCCTAATTATGAAAGTGGACTAAGTCACTCCTAAAAATGGCCTCAAATCTAGCCTTAAAGTCATTATTATTTAAGGGGTAAAGTTTATTTGAAAACGAAATTGCAGCAAATAGACTTCTTTATTGCTCCTCTAGTGATTTCATAAAAGAAATATAATTAAATGGTTATAAGAAAATTATTATGTAAGTTTTTCTTTAAACAATGCAAAAAGTGACTTAGTCCACTTTCATAATCATGGGCACAAATAATAGTAACCTATTGTAAAAGTCTTAAAAGTATGTTTTAGTAATTTGGTGCTATATGAACTTTGTTTTCAAAATTTTTTATTCTTAAAGCTTAAAATTTTATCTTTATTTTAATAAACAAAAAATTAAACAAATTTTTTTATGGAAAAAAAAAAAACAGACACACACAAGAGTTCTTTGTTCTGCACTTTAATGATGACGTTCACAGTATTTCTCTAGAAGTAGAATTTTTGTATGGCATTTTTTAACATGATAAGCTTATCTTTTCGAAGAATCTCAAAAAATAACAATTTTTGGCCGCTGAACAAAATCTAGTTAATTTTGTTTGTGGAAATGAAAATTTTATTTATAAACTTAAAAAAAACATAAAATGTGTGTTGGCAACCATAAAAAAAACAACATTCATGTCTTGCAAAAATTCTAATAATCGTTTTCCATTTTCACTCATTCACTCCTTTTTAACTTCTTTGTTCCAATTTTGAACTCATTTTTAAGTACCTTGAAGAAAATAATAATTGAAAAATAATGTTAAAGCGCATTTCCTTGATGACTACGATGACGATGACTTCGACTACAGTATAACAGAATCGAGGTACCTATAGAAGACACCCTTCTGCTTTTTAAAAGAATACAATTAAAAATACAGAAAAGTGCAGATAAGAAGTTTTGTAAATTACATTTTCAAACTAGTTTACAAGCTTTTCAATACCCAACAATATTCTATTGAGTATCTATTAGTAATTTTCTTCATCTCTTTCGACTACATCAGAGAATATTGCAACTTGGCAAGAAGATGTGCAAGAGTAATAGTAATTAGTAGTAGTCAGAAAGTTTAGAGATGAAGTGAAAGAGTGTTGAGTAGGTTTGCAAAGTCGGAAAAGATACAAGTTAAAAAGGAAATTGAAGAAATGACTTGGCAGGTGAAGTGGTTTTTTTTTTTTGCTGATTAAACAATGTAGTCCTTGCAGGTGTTAATGTAAATTGGAAGAAGTCTGCCAATGTGTTTTGGAATTTTTGTATTACCGATGGAAGAAGGTGCAGACATTTTTGCACACTTTCACAGAAATATTATTAAATTCTTAGAAATCAATTTGAGAAAGTCGTAATAATACAAAAGTATTTACAAAGAATTCAAAACCTTTGACAAAGAATAAATAAAGTTTCACATAAAAAACACAACAAAATAAACAAAAGTCTTTGTGTCTCCAAAGGAAGAACTTTCCCAAAACCATTCGAAATCAAATAATTCCAATCGAATAATATATTTACAAATAGGATTGCTCCAAAACCATCAGACTTACCAAAAGCCTTTAGACAAATTCTTCCAGTTAAAATAGTTTTCTGTGAATTATTGACAAGTATCTTATACACTTTCATTCGAATCATTAATAAATTTTGAGAAATTCAAAAGATTTCCAACAAAAATTGCTCTTCTACAAGAATCTATTGACAAAAACATTCATTATTCAAATATTGAAGAAATTGTGTAGAAGTGTGCCTAACATGACAAACAACCACAAGCAACTAGGAGCCAGCTGACATTTCTCAGTTTACCATCATTTCATGAACTTCCCTCAGGAATAAAGTTTTAAATTCAATTTTCATCTCATATAGTGGGAATATTATGTAAAGAACAAAAACCCATTCAAGTTTTCATAAAATTTAATTAAACTAAGAAATAGTGATAGGTTCCCTACCCAACCTTCCAATAATACAATTTCGTCATAATAAAATATCGAAACCAAAACAGACATCACACACGTGTACCTCTTGAAAATATGAACTTATAACTTTTGTGGTTTATATACATAACATAGGAGGAAAACATTGTCATCGAATATCGAGAGAGTATCTCACCTTTCTACTTTATTTTATATAGAAACATGAAATGCATCATAACATCGCCTGCTTATGTATCTACTTCATCATCCTTTTCACAATGTTGCTATATCAATTCCCTCTCTCAGAAAACCAAACTACATCTACCAATATGGTTTGAGTTATGTAAATTGGAAAATAGTTTCCGGCACATATGCCTGATGGCACTGTTGGATGCAATATTTTATATCAATTTAATAATAAATACAACAACAGATATGCATACCACAGCACGTTTTTAGTTCAATAATGTTTATAAATTGGAGAGGTTTTGAAATTCTTTACGGTTTTGTGTAATGTAAATTAAGGTGTTTTGGTCATACAATCCTTAGTAAAGGACAAATTAAAAAGTGCAATGCTGATTTGCAGAAATAATTGTTGCAGAAATTAGAAAAGGCTCATCGAATGTCAATTTCATTATAAATTTATTACGGAACATCTTTCCAAAAATTAAACTTTTTGAGTTTTTGATAATTTCGAATATTTTACCCGTGTGTTCATAGTCAGAAGATCCGAATAAATGGGAGAAAAATTTGGCACTTTAAAATAAAACAATAAGATTTCTTTTTAAAATAAATGGAATCTGTCTTAACTTTCTTAAATTTAAATTGAACTTCAATTCATTTTAACAAAAATTAAAAAAAAAAAATATTATCTTAAAATTATCTTTTTGTCAACTTCCTTGTACTTAAGACCTTACATATTTATGTATATGTGTATGTTTTGTAGAAAAACGGAATAACTTTTTGAATCCTATCATAAATTTACAAGAAAAAAGCTAACAAAAATACCTTTTTTTCTTTTCTCATAATATCAATTTTTTTTATATGAAAAGCTTGCAAAAAAAATTACACCATTAAAAATCTTAATATTTCTTCTAAAGAATAAAATCATTTTTAAATTTTTACAATGCACAAAAAGTATCAAAATAATTTATTAAAACAATCATTTCTTATGAAATAAATTGCACGACTGGGGTCGCACGTACTTGCTCTTAGAGTTCAAGTTGCTTAAATTTTAAAGACTTTTTATATAGAAATTTGGAAAATCTAAATATATGGGAAAGAAAAAAAAAAAAGGAAATTCGTTTTTTAAAAAAATAATATAAAATCTGAAATCAAATTGCCCCCCAAAACAAGTATGCAGTTTTGACTGATATACTAACATGCATTTTTAGAAAAAAAAAATTTCAAAATCGTTAGAGCCGTTTTTTAAAAAACTAATTTTTTATAAATAATTTCTTGGAAAAAAAGTTTTAAAATAAAATTGGTATGCCATTTTGTAGAAATCACTGATCAACATCTAAACACAAAATTTCAAAAAAATTTAATGTCCCGTTTTCGAAAATTAGATTTTTCAAAAAAAAATTTTCAAAATTTTTTTAAAAATCCAAAAAGTATTTTTTTTTTCAAAATTTTGCTTTTGGCTTATACCTATTTAAATTATATAAATTCTTCATCACAAAAAGTTTCGTTGAAATAGAATAACCACTTTCGGAGATAATCGGATTTAAAAAAAACGGTTCTATGGCAGGTACCGTTAATAATGATTTTCAAAAAAAAAAATTTTCATTAGAAGATAGACCTTGTCTTAAAACTTACATTTGAATTTTTTAAACAAAATCGTTCGAGCCGTTTTTGAGCAATTTCAACTTTACTAAAATCGGTATATGACAAGTACCGTTATTTTTGGTCCAAAAAAATTTATTCCAAAAACACCTCTGGAGAGTCGCCAAATAACGCTACACACCAAGTTTGACATTAATCGGTCCATCCGTTTAGGCTGTAGCTCCTTATACAGCCATACAGACAGACTGACAGACTGACAGACTGACAGACTGACAGACTGACAGACTGACAGACTGACAGACTGACAGACTGACAGACTGACAGACTGACAGACTGACAGACTGACAGACTGACAGACTGACAGACTGACAGACTGACAGACTGACAGACTGACAGACTGACAGACAGACAGACAGACAGACAGACGGACTTCCGGGACCCACTTTTTTGGCATTCTCTACCATCGTAATGTTATGGGAAAATGTTATCTTAACTTTTTTTTTTTGTACGAATACATAACTTGATATATAGTACCTATATCGCAAGTAAAAAGTGACAAAATCACTTCCATCACCCAAAAATCCATTTTTTTATATAACAACCCTTTGATAAATTTTATACCATCTGAAAGCCTATTATTTCAGCTCAAATAATTTATATCGCTTATGTCTGTGCGACGTCTACAAAAAAAAACTAGAATTTTTTTTAACCCAATCAGTTTTCATAAATAAAGCAAAAGTAGGGGAGAGGGGGGCCAAATGTAACACTTTTTACTAAAACCGATGGTCCTCCTACAAATTTGAAAATAAGTCAACTGGACCTTTTTTAAATTGAAGACCCATGTTTTAGCTGCACAAAAAATTAGCAAAACTTAACGGTAATGTTGAAAAATAAAGCTTTCAAAAAAAAAATTCCTGTTGTTTCAACTTACCCCGTATACGGGGCAAAGTGTAACACATATCGAGGTAGGTTGTACCAAGAACTAAAAATCAGAGAAAAAAAGGTTTATAAATAATTCAAGTGGTGGTTTAAAATGTGTTTGCAATTCCAAAATATCTAAATACAAATTCTATTACAAGCATTCATATCCAGGGTTATTGGTTATATTAGTTAAACGATTTTTTAGTAGGTAAGAAAAAAGTGGCGTACGTCCCAAAAAATCGTTAAGTTGAACGTTGAATTAGATCTTTCTTCCCTAAAAATTGGGCAAAGAGCAAGGTTTGATCTTTGGTACTCTTATTCAAAAAATTATTTTACACTAGTTGATAACAAACAGCCTTGTTGTAATGAAAAATAAATAAAAATAAACGAAAAATCACAATTCACTTGTAAAAAGTAAAATAAGTCGAATGAATACATATTAAGAGGAATTTAATTTAAGGAAAATAAGCGAACAGATCTACAGGTAGGTTTTTACCTGTTACAACTTGCCCCGGAAAAATGTTACAACTAGCCCCAGCATGAAATTTTTCACACAAAATCAGTTTAAAAAAAAGCGAAACTGATATTGACATAATTTGAGCTACAACACAAATGCATATAACAAAAAAACACTTGGCACTCTATCTTTTTCGGGTAAGGAGGTAGACCAAAAATAAAATTAAAAAAAAAAAAAGTTACAAACATGCTCTTTTTGGGTACCACTAGTATAACTTCTCACCCTGTCGTCTAATCTTCAACTGAAGAAAATGTGCCGGTAGATATGGAAAAATTGAGCATTTTTCTCCTTTACGCGTTTCTTAAAATTGAGAGGAACACCGTTTTTGTTTAGCTGTTAATTCTTACCCCTGTTACTTTTAACCACACTCTCCCCTACCATTCTTTTTTATCTTCTCACGCCATTAAATCAATTTTTTTCTATGACAATTTATATTAATTTATATTGTCAAAGGTCTACCTCATGTTTAAGTTTAAAAAAAAACCATTTATAACTTGGTTTAAAAATGTTTTAGAATTTTTTCAATACTATTGTCAGCTATTTAACGGCAAAATTTTCAAAAAAAATTTTAAAAAATTGAAATTTTTGATTTATTCACAAATTTTTGAATGCAATATTTGAAAAAAACAATAAAACTGCATTTAAAATTGTGTGATAGGTGAAAGCAAAAACTACGAAAACAGCTAATAATTTCAAAAACCGAAATAAAATATAAAAAAAATTTTTAACGGGAAATTTTGAATGTGATCTTTTAAAGTAACTGTTTTCCAACCAGAATTATCAAACATTAAAAAAAAATATGATTTAAATTGAGAGTCGCGAGTTGGAACGTGGGTAGTATGAACGGCCGAAGCTGTGAATTAGAAGAGATGATGAAGAGGAGGCGAGTGGACATCTTGTGCGTCCAAGAAACCAAGTGGCGAAACACTGGAAACAGAGCCCGTTTCTTAGACGTCAAGACAAAACAATACAAGATGTTCTACTACGGAACAGAGCAAGGTAGAAACGGAATCGGTGTCATCCTTGCGGAAAAGCTTCTTGGAAACGTTTTGGCTATTTCGAAGTCCAGTGACCGATTGATGTCTCTAAAACTGGTGATGGAAGGAAAGGTGTGGAATATAGTCAGTGCATATGCTCCCCAAATTGGATGTGAGCAGGTGGAAAAAGATGCATTCTGGCTAGACTTCCACAACCTCATTAAAGACATCCCAAAGGAAGAGCTTTTGTTTGTGGGTGGAGATTTAAATGGACATGTAGGGAACGGCAACGAAGACTATGAGGACTGCCATGGTGGCCTTGGATTCGGAGCTAGAAACCCTCCTGGCGAAGAAATTCTAAGCATGTGCAGGTCACATGGTCTTATAGTGTTGAATATCATGTTCATTAAACAAAGCCGACACCTTATCACTTATAGCAGCGGTGGAAATGAAACACAGATCGACTACCATCTGGTATCTAGTTTCATGAAGCCGCTAGTGAAAGACTGCAAAGTGATATTAGGAGAAGCGATCGCCCAGCAACACCGTCTCCTACTGACAGAATTTTTAATGGAGACGAAGGCGGCAAACAAACAAAGAGAGGCTTCCGGAGGTATCAAGTGGTACAACCTGGAGAAGGAAAAAGGCGATGCATTCATCTCTGTTATGAGAAATTATCTGTGCGAGACCACCAGCAGATTACAAAACGAAGAGTGCAGAGTACAAAATATGTGGGACTCTCTGCAAAGAACTTGCTTGGTGAAGGCGAGGTCACTGCTAGGAACATCTAAAGGAAACTACCAACGGGAAAAAGAAACATGGTGGTGGAGCGATGAAGTCAAAGCAGTGATATCAAGGAAAAAGACCGCTTTCCAAGCTTGGTCCAAATGCCCCTCTCATAATAGAGATGAAAAAGCACGACTCGAAGTGGACTACAAGCGCTACAAGAAGGAAGCAAAGAAGAAATGCGCCCAGCATAAGGCAGAGAGTACGGAAAGCATGTATCGCGAGCTTGGGGAAATATCTGATCCAGCTGCTGATGCAAACCAGGCTCTCCAGGAACTGCGACATGCCAAGATGAACAAGGGTGCAGCTATCTTCAAAATTGCCGCTCAAAGGAGAAGGAATGCTCAGGAAATACGTTCACCAAAGTTCATTAACGATGCTCAAGGCCTACTACTTGTGAATGACGACAAAATTCTCCACAGGTGGCGACAGTATTGTGACGAACTCCTAAATGAGCAATTTCCCAGGATTTACTTTCCAACAGCCGAACCTAATTTAGAAGAAGTACCCGACCTTACAGTCGAAGAAGTTAGCGTGGCGGTGAAAAACTCCAAGAAAGGAAAGGCGATTGGTCCAGACGAAATACCCTCTGAGTTCTGGAAGAAGATGGGAGACATTGGGTGTAAATGGCTCACGATTCTCATCTCCAAACTCATTAGCGGTGACCAAATGCCAAATCAGTGGAGAGAAAGTTTCCTTCTCCCAATCTACAAAGGAAAGGGGGACACACGAAACTGTGATAACTACCGATCGATTAAGCTGATGTCACACACCATGAAGATCGTTGAGCGGATTTTGGACGGCCGACTACGAAAAATAATACGGCTGTCTGATGACCAGTGCGGGTTTGTCTCGGGTAAATCAACCACAGATGCCATACAGAGTTTAAGAATCCGAATGGAAAAACACCGTGATTCCTCGAGGGATTTGCATATTGTGCTGGTTGATTTCGAAAAGGCATTCGATAGACAACCACGAGATCTGATATGGGTGTCCCTGAGACAGCGAGGGGTTCCGGAAATCTACGTGCGGATGATCAAGGACATGTACGAGGAAGTAAAAACGAAGGTAAAATGCCCCGCAGGAGTCACCGAAGAGTTCCCAATTAAAGTCGGTGTGCACCAGGGAAGCGTCCTGAGTCCTTTGCTCTTTATTACCGTCCTTGACTTTCTGCTTGAAGAAAAAGTGACGGATCCGAAAGTGAGTCAGTTATTCTTTGCTGATGATGGCGCCATCATAAGTGAAGATCCAACATCCCTGCAACGAGCACTTGATGTATGGGTGGATGTTCTGGAGGGAAGTGGGTACCGGATAAGCGCGAAAAAGACAGAATATCTCTGCTGTCCATTTTCTGACCCAGACGGCCCTATTCCGGACATTTACCTGAATGGCACAATACTTCCCAAGTGCGAAAAGTTCAAATACCTTGGATCTATGATCAACAACCAAGCTTCTTGTGATGACGACATCAACCACCGAATAAGTGTAGGGTGGATGAAGTGGCGCGAAAACTCTGCCATCTTCTGTGACCGAAAAATGCCCCCTAAACTAAAAGGAAAGCTCTATACTGCAGTTGTTCGCCCAGCACTTACATACGGTTCACAATGTTGGACAGTGTACAAAACGTATGAGAGTAAACTGACAGCAGCAGAGATGAAGATGCTTCGTATGACAGCAGGAGTAACAAAGCTTGATCGAATAAGAAGCAAGAAAATCCGAGGAAGTCTTCACGTCAAAAATACCGTCTTGGATAAAATACAGCATGACCGTTTAAGCTGGTACTGTCATGTACAAAGAAGAAACCCTGAGAACCCAGTTCAAAAGGCGATCGCATACGACGTTCCAACGCAATCGCGCAGAAGAGGCAGGCCTAAGAACTCATGGAGAAGACAAATGCAACGACAACTGCATTCAGTTGGCCTTAGACATGGAACAATTCAAAATCGAGAAGCCTGCCGACGTTTCCTGAGGTCAACCCGGCGAACCCCACATGCGGAGCCGTAGTGTGAAGCAGTAGAGTGGGAGAGTTGTGACCCCATCCGAGATCATGACTATCGTCGATAATGGAGAAGAAGAAGAAGAATGCATTTAGGTTCACTAAGCTTAAAAAGCACACTGGTTACTTTCTATAAGAGCTCTATTTTTTTTATTTATATATTTTAATTTTTCGCATTTTGGGGGTAATTTCGTACCTACCTACTATTTTTTTTTTAGATTTTATTATTATACTTATTTCGAATAATTTATTTGGAATATAATGTATTTCGGTTCAGTAAGTAAAATAAAAATACAAAAACATTTTTTTTTCATAAAAAAAAACTTTTTCACAAAAAAAAATTGTAGGATTTTCTATGAATTTTCATATAAATGTATGAAAAATTTAAAAACTAGAGCTGCTAGAAAAAAAACTAATGTTGTTTTCGGAATCAGCACCCCAAATTTAGCAAGAAATGATAAAAAACCATTTTTGTGTGTTGGGCAGTATTTTCAATCAAGATAGTTGACAAAAACTAAAATTCAAGATGGCGGCATGTGGGAGAACTTGGGAAATTGTAATGGAAATGAGACAAAATATTTTATCAGCAATTGAGAAATTTCTTATATAGCATGTTTGGCATCGCGAACGTTGTATTCAGGGAATCCTCTTAGATTGTGATTTTTAGTGTTACCTTAAAAAACGAAATACTGTCATAGGCGGGATATACCTATAGAGTTACTGATGTTGCTTACTTCTACATTCAACTTTTTTAAAATCTTCAGCTCCTCTACTTTTTTTTTTAAATACTTCGGTACTAAATCATAGTTTAGCATCGCAATTATGCTTCCTAGCCAAGATGGATTCCTAAGCATATGTAACACAGACCACATGTCTTGTTCAAATATCTAAAGTCTGCAGTTCAAGTACAATGTAAGAATAGAATACTTCGAAAGCAAACAAGATACCATACAATGTACCTTGCCATGAAGTTTCCATGAAAATTCCTCACTTTAACAGTGTTGCCAAGGTGAATGATTTAATCATTACTTCTACTCAGATGCTAATTAAAGCTTCCACGTTCTAAGAAACATTTCCTGCGAAAACTATAAGTACTTATCAGACAATTTAACTCATCACACATCTGCAGTTAAATCACAAAATTCCCGCTAAAAATAAAGCATTGCATTTGTTTTATGAAAGGTCATGAAAAAGAGCTTAGAAACCATCCCTCTTTTGTTACTCGTTTTAAGGATATATTTTATATTCATGTCATCCAACTAATTTAACAAATTCCATCATTTCTCTCTGACTGCTAATTTGTTTAAACTTAAATTCCTCGGACGTCTGTTTCAACTTTGTCACCCGCACTCTGTTCGCATTCTGCATAATTAATCTACTTTAAGTTAAACTAATTGCATTACGTTGGTGAGCCACGCGGACATTACACTCCAACCAAACATCACCACTCTCTTTTCTGCCACAACAACAACAACAACTAGTAGGTACTATTACATCCTTGATGCAGACACGTTGCATGTTGTGTATGGATGCAGTGTCCTGTGTCCCGTTTATCCATTTTGACCTGTAAAGCCTTTTGGGTGCCTTTAATTAAATCGGACCCAGTTAAATCAGACGAAAAGCATCACACAGACCAAACTATACCAATCGACAAATTTCGACTCAACCGTATCGAATGGAATGTTGAATCACCGCGTGTCCTTATAGTCTCTAGAGAGAGAAAGAGGAATGCTTACTTCCAACAGATTTCGAAATGCTTTCAACAAACAAACAACAACCAAAAAAAAAAAAGGACGAAATCTACTCTCTCTCTCCTTTCCCTTTGGGTCTACCAAACCAAAATCGAGGAACAAACAACGAGGTAAAATCGCAATTAATCGGAAAATAAATCTGGTGAGTAACAAATTCAACAATAAATCCATCCCTTCAAAAGGATACACAATTTCCAAATGAGAGTACGCAAACACGACTGGAATTTTAATTCGACGTGTAATTGTGCAGATTGGCGAGAGTATAGCTAGAATTATTGCTCAAAAGGAACAAAAACGAATCGACTGTAAAAAAAAAAAAAAAATTAAGCTCAAGGACAATCACGCAGTGTTTTCGCCTGGTGTCGCTTTCACTTTTGCTTGTAAATCTTTAATTATTATTTGATTGTACGACTTGGTACCGATTAATGGGGAAAGAAAAAAGAGAAAAGACCTATCATCAGAATTGATGAAGGTGTTTTGTTATATCCTCTTGTGTTTGAGGAGGATATCTTTAAAATTCCAAGGAAATGAATGATATTCGGTTCAATGAAGATGGGTTCGGTTCTTAGAAAGACATATTCAACCTGAAAATATTTTACATTTATAAGAAAGTGTCAAGGATCAATGGACATAAATTTTAACCATAATTTTAAACTCCAAACATTTACTACTTCCACGTGTTACATAAAAAAACACTGTTGTGTTGTTCTTGAAAGTGTTTTAAAAATTATATTCGATAACAAAAAAACACGGTTTAACAATATTCCATTCCCACAAAAAACGAAATCCTTACGAAATTCAATATGTTTTTCCAATATTCGATAAAAAATTCAAAAGTAGTGAAAAAAGAAGAAAAAAATAAACACACCAAGTGAAAGTATCTTCTTCTTCAGCACGTTGCACATTGTCAAATGGATGGAAAGCTTTCCATATCCGATTGGTTTCCTTTCTAACCATATTTTCATGTCATCGTATTCATCGTCATCGTGTCGTTGTCGTTGTGGCCTTTACTTTTACCACTTTAACTTTTTTTTTTATTATTTCTTTTTTTTTCAGTTTTTCCCTAAAAGCGTAATTCTAGTTTCCTGTCTTACATACAGTGGCAAAATAGGTGATGTGCAGTACAGTGGTGGATTGACAGGGCTCGTTCATATTTTGCTGTGGTAGGCAAACCACTTGGAATTATCATAGTCCAGAAATCGGCTATTTTGTAGCTAGAGTTAATTTTGCGATAAAAAGTGATTGCCGACGTGAAAACGTCATTTGAAAAGAGGTTATGTGCTTAAAATTAAAAAAAAAAAAAAATGATTTAAAAATTAGTTTTATATCAACTTTTTTGGAAAAAAGCTTAGAAAAAAAAATATTATAAAAAAGCCCAATATTTTTTCTAAAGAATACAACCGATAGTTTCTAGCGCCACTAATTTTATTTTTTTACCGGCAATAAAATTTACCTATTAAAAAAATACCCAAAAGAAAGATAATTTGATTTAAAAAAAAATTGTTTATAAAAAAGGAAAACATATAGGTAGACACATAAGGAAACAAATGTCAAACAAAAAGATTTGGATAACAACTGACATAATTGTTGCATATTACATATAATTACATATTACTATTTTATATCCTAGTAGAGCTGTAGCAAATCGTATATATTTAATTTTTCGCATTTCGCATCTCGTGTCGGTATCGTAACCATAGTCAGAATGCTAACTGCAGATAATTATCTGGAGTTTACTTTTGTCTCGATTAAAACAGTAGTGCCAAGGTTCAATAATCATTGTGTTATCGATAATTTATACAGATATATAAAAAGAGACGTTTTCGTATTTTCTCTATTTGGCCAAAATATGTAACAACGCAACCAATCTGTTTATGGCCTTGGTGTTAATGGTATTGATATTTAGCTTAAGAATGTACATAAGTTTTTTGGTTTTTCAAAAAATTAGTTTATTTTCGGTGCAAAATTTTCAACACAAAAAAAAGCAGAGAAAACGAGGTTTGAAAATCACTCTCAATAGAAAAAAAAATGAAAAATTGTTCGACATGGTTGTATTGAAATGTTAATATTTCGAGATCTGCGCGTTGTACTTTTGAAATAAAGGTCTCTAAAGAATTGTGATAAGATTACTCAACGAATATAAACAAAAAATTACCAAAGTTTTGTCGAAAAATTTTTTAAAAAAATCAAAAAAGTTTCCACGTTTGATTAAAAAAAAAAAACGAAAAAAATTCAATATATCTACCTACGTTTAAACTCTTATTACATGCCGCAACTAATTTTAATGTTTATGTCCTTAAAATGTAGCTTAGATTATAGAAATTGTTTTTGGTTTTTTTTTTCAAAAAAAAAAAATTTGTACACCCTTATACCAATGTACGAAACATACTTAAAATAGAAAACATACGAAACGTATCAAATACATGAAATATACGAAATGTATGAAACACACGAAGCATGCGAAATTAACGAAAGTAACGAAACATGCGAAAAATGCGAAACATACGAAAGTAACGAGTAACGATATTATTGATGCGGGTACTAGTATCAAAAGTAACGTATACATGCGGGTACTCATTTTGTCGTTACTTTTACAGCCCTATATCTTAGGCACGTTATTTGCTTGAAAGTTATCTCAATTTAAATACATAGTTCTTTTAGCGTTGTATTTTTTTCGAAAATGAAGGTACTTTGGCAAATAAGGTCCTAATTTTAGTAGTATAACAGCTTTGTTTAAAACCAAAAAAAAACGTATGTATAACAAACAAAATACGGGTCAAAATACAATATAGTGCCTAAAAAGTTGTCCCTTTGGACAGTGAATTAAAAAAAAAATGGAAATTTTTAACAATATATTTTCATATATCTCTGCCGCCGGGTACAAAGGAGTTAAGTCATAATTGATAGTTTGCCTGAAAATGTGAAGTTGAGCTAATCGATGAACTTTTGAGCATTGATCCTCTTATTTTTATAGAAAAGAGTTGTTCTAAATTTATGTTTTTGATACCAAATAAAAGAGAAAAAAGAGGTTATTCTTATTTCATCGAAGCCCGGAAAGTGCAATTTTGTGACTTAACCCCTTTGTACCCGGCGGCAAAGATATTTTAGTTGACATAGAATGGTTATAATTTAATCTATTGTACAATAACATTTGCACCGATATGTTTGGAATGATATTTCTATATTTATGACAGTTTAAACACAAAGTGATCAAGATTAAACAACTGCGTTACTTTACTGCAAATTTCAGTTTTATTTGTAAAATCTATTTCAAACTATAGGAACAACGAATAAGTTTCTTATGAAGTTAAATCACAGAAGAATTAATTTCAATTAAATATTCTTAATAGTTTATTACCGAAAATCAATACCACTGGCGTTACCGAGATAAACCACAATGTTACCGTGATTTGTAAACAATTCGATCCAAATTAAAATAATAAAATAATGTTAATTTTATAACTCAATACAGTTTTTCTACTAATTTGTACTTTTTCTTCAAGAAAAATGAAATTCAACCATAGGGACATTTTTTTTAGGCACTAAATAGTATTTTGACCCATATATGCTATTTCGCTATGCTCAACAATCTTTATTAAGCGTATCTACTCAGTTCCCAGAAAATAATTTAAAACACAAAACAAATTTTAATTTTCAAAAAAAAAAACAATTTTTTTTTTCGAAAAATTACAATTTTTTGGTGAATTTCTTAGGAATTTTGTTTTCAATGGATCAGATAAAAATTTAATAATAATAGCATACCAATATTTTTTTTTTAAAAAAGTTTGAGGATTTTGGAAATACAAGAATTGAGAACCAAAACAGTTTATTTCATTATTCAAATTTGTTCTTTAGAGAAGAATGAAAAGTTCAATTTTATAATTAAAATTTTGTTTAGGAGCAATTGGGGGATATAGTCTTCTGCATCTTGAAAATAAAAAGAGTTGTTTTTATGTCTATCAGCCCTATTCTGCTATCCATCGGGGGAAATAATCTCTAAATATTCACCAAATAGTATTATGCTATCCATCGGGGTGAATCGAAACTCGTCGGTAATATCGGTAATGTTGTGCGGTATTCCACTATTCATGTGAATAAACTCGATCCATAAATTTGCAGTCCGCATAAAAAATGCTGCTGATCTGTACATTTTAGTTGTTATGGGTTTGTTTGGTATGTTATGGGTTGTTTTATTTTTTGTATGCCAAAAAACAGCAAAAAAATATTTATTTTTCTTTCAATTTGATTCGTTGCCATTTTTTGTTTTGTTATTTTGACGTTGACGTCAAATATGGGTGTGATAATGCAGTTCACCCGATGGATAGCAGAATGGCAAGGTAGAGCTAAAGTGAATCGATTGTGTGAATCGGATCTGAGATTCACGTGAATAGCAGAATAGGGCTGTATATCTCAGCATTGAAAAATTCCCCTAATTCATACATAAAATAGTAAATCAATTACTCCGAAATAAAATTTAGGTAATTAAACCAAACTTTTCATTCTTGTCCAAAAAAAAACACCCGTTCTTCTAAATTTCACAGGTGTTTTATTTTGTTCACAGATCAAATCCTCTCATTTTCCCAAAAAGATACGATGTCACGTGAAAAAAAATAAAGGCACAACAAAGCCGTATTTCCACAGTTCTTGTTCACTTTTATCATTTTAAACAAATAAATTATTTAAACTTCTCACAACTCCACCCGGAAAAACGTTTCAATTTACCCCGGCATAAGATTTCGGGCAAAAAAAAATTTACAAAAAGTTTTTTTTTTTTTTAAGTTTCCGTATAAGTTTTCATTCCATTTAGCATTATAAAAAAATAATGTATTATATCGCCAAATTACATGAACACAAAATTTATACCTTAATCAACCATCTTCTATTCCCCCATTCTTTCACGTGCAGTTTAAAAAATTCAATAAATAAATTGAAAAAAACACGTATACGCCACAGTGTACGTTATAAAATGCCTTTTTTTTTAACCATTATACTGATTTTTTTTACATTTTGCTGTTATTAAAAAAAGGTAATTGAAGTACGTTCTCATATTGCTTTTTATAATAGCGTTCATTTAGAGTCGAAACCTATTATATAATGACAGTGAGTGTTACAGGCCGTTAAGCGAACAAGGCAAGGGCAAACAGCTAATCCTACCAAGTTCATGCAATTATCCCACCAGGTTAGGTTAAGATCAACAGTTTCTTATGACCAAAACGTTCACTGATTACAGTTTTTGTTCCCTTGGCCATAACCACACTTAAACATTTTACAAACAGAACAAAAGAGTCGTGGTATCAAAAGAGCGCAAATCAGCGCTGTCGCCCTAACTATGATATCAAATTGTTCAAAATTAAATCCGCTATTGAAGTTACATTCTTGCATATATGCTTTTCCATTCCACCCCAAAAAAAACTTTCTACTGAACTTTAAGCGTCATAAAACATCAAATGGCATATTATTAAGACGGGAAATGTTTTTCACATGCAAATGAGCACGCACTGAGACGTATTATGTAACATTTTACGGCATTTCACGTTTACTTTTTTTTTTCAGTTTGATTCCTATAATTTTTTTTTTTTTTCTGTTCATATTTGTCATGTATATATGCGGTCGATCCATCCATACTTTTATATTCATAAACACATACCGACTACATTTTTGTGTATTATAGAACAAAAAACAAAAAAAAAACCCTTTTTATACCTCTCGTCACATCATTTGGTATGCTGACGGTGACACAAACGCAAAATAGCTCGAAAAATACTACCATAATGACATATTAACATAACAAAAGCGAGAAAAACTCCTCACAAACATATGTGTACATATCGTATGTTGATATGTACGCATGCAAAAAAATTTATATGTCTGTAACTCTCTTTGGCTTATAATACTTTTTCGTCGTTTTCCAGCCATCAGTTGGAACTATTATGAGGCAAGGCAAAACAGCAAGGACGATGATACAACAACGACAACGATGAATAAAACCTGCTCACATATGATCCCATATCGTCGTCGTCGTCGAAGTCGTCCTATTTTTTTCTGTCGGTAATTTGATGGAAGTCCATATATACACATTCAAGAGTTTTAGTATTATTATGCACAACGTCTGTTCAGTAGCGGTTCTGGGGCGCGTATAGGGACGACAAGGACACATCACATTTCATACATTTTTGCCAAGTCCTATATAATTTTCCCACTAAAAATGGACTTTACCTTATAAGTATAACTCTGTCACATATAACCTTTTAATAAGGATTGTGTGTGTCACAGAGAGTGAAGATGAAGGAAAAGGAAAAAAGAAAAAAAATCAAGTAGTAATCTACTTTGGCTTTATTATTATTTGCTTAGCAATTTCCATTTGCGAAATAATCCTTTTGTATAGACAGCGAGTCACGAAAAGGATATTGTGTCTAAAAATTGAAGCGTTTCCTTCGAATTGACAAAAAAAGAAGGACACGACAGGACAGAACGACGACAACGACGTCTTTTTCTGAGAAGCAAAGTCAAATCGAAGTGAAGGATATTTGCACTCCAGCAAGTCACCTCTTATAAAATACACATCAGGACATTCACAAGGACTATATCCTCTTTGTCCGTTATATCCATTTATATTCGTGTATATAAGTTTCCGGCGGCGTGAGCTTGATCCAACATCCAGCCAACATGGTTGTTGACTTGACCGAATATGTGCAAGTTCTTGTGAGAGAGTCCTGGTACAATAGGACAATGACTACAAGGACGACGACGAACGAACGACGACAGGAGTTATTTAAAATTCCCAGAGGATGACAAAAATCTATAGGTTTTGCCTCTTTTACGGATTTTCCGCCAAAAGAACCTCATCATGCTAGGATTTTTCTTGGCTTTAGCCCTGAACTTCACAACCCAAGGATGGATAAAGAAAAGAAAAAAAAATATAATATGAAAAGAATCTCTAGGTAGTAGGTACCTATTGTGCCCGGAAGGAGTTGTTTTTTTTCTTCTCCTTTTTGGATTAAAACCCATTCTCCTATTTCTCTCTCTCTTTATGCAATCACATAAGGAATACACTATTGAATTCATATGCGGAATCAAGAGGATCTGGGAAAAATAAATTTGGCAAGCATTTTTACTTAGAAAAGACAGAATGGGAGGCTTTTCTTTTCCGGAATGAAGATTGAGAGGTTGTAGCGTAGGTTACCCAACAACAAAAGGAGTATATTCTTCCACTTGTCATTTCGTGATATTTTATAATATGCTTGTGGTGGTTTTTTGTTGTTGTTGTTGTAGTTGGTGAGGAGCTATACCTACCAGTAAAGCTGTCGAATTTGGTGACAACCATAGATGAGACTTTCGGTTGTACGTGAGTGACATTGAGAATTGGGAAAAAAGATGGAACCACAAAAAGAAGAAAAAAAGGATTTTTTTTCTTTTCTATTATGTATGGAAGGTATAGAGACAGGTTTTTATTTTTTGGTTCTGCCTTCTACCGACCTATTTGAAGAAGACTGTGGTGATGCTTTAGGCATATCATTTCCAGACGATTTTTCTTTCTTATTTTTTGAGGATTTTTTTTTTTTGTTTCAGGACAATTTTTTTGTTTTTCTCTGAATTTTTTGTTTAGTCGTTTTTAGGGTGTCGCAAATTTTTAATGCATGAAAAAGGGTTATATTTTGTGTCTTTGTTTCAATCAAATATATCTACGGGTTTTTATTTTTTTAACGGAAACGTGATAGATCCTGTGTGTGTAACGAACCGCAGGTGAAGATGTTGCGTTCACATCGCTTTTTTTTTGGTGGTTCATATAATTTTGTATGAGCTTCCCCATCTTAACCAACTCTATGAATATGTAACTCAAAAGACAAAAGAAACAAAGAAATTTAATGGGGAATGGAGAAAAAGTTGAAACACCTGGCATACCAAAATGGGGGATTTCTTTTAAATTTCTCAACCTTTTATAAAATTAAAAAACAATGCAATAAAATATTCTTCTTAAATGAAATATTTTGACAAAGAGGTTTTGACAGTGAAACTAATATATTAATTTGGGAGTATAAAGCGGTTTGATCAGGACTTTTCATTTTAGAATTTTCCGGTAGTGTTTAAAAGGTTTTGCAAGTATTCCTTTGGTTTCAAATTATAAAAAAAAAAACATTTTACAAATACTTTGATTTATGTTTCTGACAAGAGAGATATTATAATGTTTTTCTGCTATTGATCTTTCGATCCTTGCCTTAAAGTCTTAAAATCTAATAAAAAAGATGGTTGGTACTTTAATCATTCTGTTCTGCTTAGGCTTGCATTGAAAAACAAAAATGGCAAAATATGCACACATTTTTGTAGTAAATGTTGAAAATTGTTCAGAAACCAGAATCACCATTCTACCTAATGACAATGAATTACTGTGATTCTGGTTAGCGCAATGTATTTTTTCGCAAGAGTTTTGGGTTCGAAACCCAGCCTCCACAAAAAAAAAAAAAAGTTTTTTCAGGGTTAGTGCCACTTGGGAGGAATTCGCAATGGCTCCAAGAAAATGTTTGTCATGAAAATGTTGCATATCTGCTAGTCCGTTGAGACTCGGCGGTAAAATAGTAGGTACTTTCTTTCCATTCTTGCAAATTAATTACCTACACGCACAAAAGCATAATTGGCAGTTGTTAGTTTTTTGGTCTTGTTCTTGTCGTGCCAAAAAGTTATTTTTACTTGCGATATAGGTACTAGGTATATATGTTTTGCATTCGTACAAAAAAAAAAAAAAAAAAAGTTGAGATGACATTTTTCCATGACATTACGATGGTAGAGAATGCCAAAAAAAGTGGGTCCCGGAAGTCCGTCTGTCTGTAAACGAAGCTACAGCCTAAACGGATAGACCGATTAATGTCAAACTTGGTATGTAGAGTTATTTGGAGAATCTGCAGAGTGGTTTTTGGAATTAATTTGTTTGGACCAAAAATAACGGTACTTGTCATATACCGATTTTAGTAAAGTTGAAATTGCTCAAAACGGCTCCAACGATTTTGTTTAAAAAATTCAAATGTTAGTTTAAAGACAAGGTCTTTTTTCTCATGAAAACAAATTTTTTTTGAAAATCATTATTCGATTTCAACGAAACTTGTTGTAAAGAGGCATTTATATAATTTAAATAAAAACCAAAAATAAAATTTCCAAAAAAAATAATTTGGATTTTTAAAAAAAATTTGAAAATTTTTTATTGAAAAATGAAATTTTCAAAAACGGGACATTGTATTTTTTTGAAATTTTGTTTTTAGATGTTGATTAGTGATTTCTACAAAATGACATAGGTACCAATTTTATTTTAAAACTTTTTTTCCAAAAAATTATTTATAAAAAATTAGTTTTATAAAAAACGGCTCTAACGATTTTGAAAATTTTTTTTTTCTATTTTATTTTTGTATGTAATGATTGTAGTTTTTTATATTTTTTTAATGAACCCAATACACAAATGGGTATGCAACAAAAATCACTATTATGACTTCTAACAGGAATGTTATCAAAACCTCTACCTTTTTCCTACCTTTTATGTAATGAATTCAGATTTTAAAGTACTAAGTACACACCTTTATTAACTGGTACCCAAAAGATGCTACTAAAATTTGATATATAAAAAAATGAACAATTTAAAGTTCTTTGAACAAATAACTTTATATTGTACTATGTACTGTACAGTACATAAATTATTAAGGATCAAAACTTCTATTTATAAATCTGTATAGGTACTTAAAATAAAACATAAAAATCTGTACAATAATTCAATAATGCGTACATAAAAGCGTCTATTCACTACCTAATACTGTAAGCGGTACATATTTCTTTGCCATTTATTAAATGCGTTGAATTTAATTCTGCATTGAATTTAAAAAATTGAACCACACAGCATAAGTCATACAGTAATTGTATCGCTAAGGCACTCAAAATTGTTGCTATGTGAATTATATGACCGATGTACAGCAAATGTACTCATTACATTCTATAAAAGATAATCATATTTCAAGTTGTGAAATATTTAGTTAGTACAAATCTTGTGTTTTTTTTTATGCGTATATTTTGTGTTTAAGGGTGATTTCGTTCTGTTACAAATATAATTTGTATTCTAGTGGAGTAACTAAAGCAAATTATTAGGGAACCCGGTCGAACAGCTCTGATTTTGGTGATTTTTTTTTTCAAACGTGGTTAATTAAAAATACTTTAAAGTCTTAGGTTAAAAATTGCCGATGTTGCCGTATTGTTTTTTAAAACTAAAATTAAATTTTTTTCCAACAAAACCATTTTTTTTTTTGCTTAAATTTTATAAAATAAATGATAGATAATTAAAGAAGAAAACAATATATGCGAGTAAAAGACAATCTTCCATCGCTTAAGCGATAAATGGAATTTTCTCACAAACTCATTTGAACACAAACAAAGTATGTATTTTCAACGCAACGGCAAAAGACCTAGAATCTAATCAAGAGTTTTTGAAAGAATGGTCCTCAACTCAGAATTTTGGAAAAAAAAAAAATGCTATTCAAAATTTTGAAATAACTTTTTTTCAAACTTTTTAGTTGTAAAATATGTATGAATTTATTTGAAAAAAAAATGTTTTGCCAAAAAATAAGATCAGTTGAATTCCGAAGAGGAAAAGGTAATGTTATCTACAGTTTAAGAAAAAATTAAAAATAACTTCAATTTGATGGGAATTTTTGCATCGAAATAATTGATTTTCTCAAAGACTTTGGCAAATAAGAACTTTAAACTTTTACTATTTAACTTTCAACAATAAGGGCTATTGAATGAATAAAAAATAACTTTATATTTAAATGTTGAAAATTGTTAAATTTTTTTTTCAAAACTTCTATTAAAAAAAGTTCTTCGAAAATGAAATACTTTTTCATTTTTTCATAAACTGTAATACATATTTAGATATCCTTTCATAATTTCAAATCATAATAAATGTGGTCGAAAAAATTTGAAAAATATGTAAATGCATTTTGTATCACAAAAAAGTTTTAAAAAGAATATGTTACAATTTTTTCAATAATTTTTTTTTTTTCTTTCAAAAATCTGAGTTTAATTGCCATTTTTTCAAAAACCCTTAACTCAATTTACCTACTTAATTTTAATTTTAAAAATATGAATAAGCTTCTAGCTTTTTTAAAATGTATATTTAAATATAGTAGGTGTTGCGGTTGTGTAAAAATATTTCTTTTTTGAGTTTGTAAAAAAATTGCATTTATCGATTAAACGATGGAAGATTATCCCTCACTCCCATGTATTAAGTTGTTTTCCTTTAATTGTATAGACAATCTTTTGGCATTACTAAATTTATGACATTTAAGCAAAATTTGTGAAAAAAAATGTTGTTCCCAAAAATCTTCAATTAAATTTAAAAAAAGAGTGTGTGTACACATGTACACGCGACTGAAGTTATACTTCTCATTCAGTATATGTAAATGAATTTCATTTGATATTTTTAATTTCTATTATTAAATTAATTAATCCACACTTCGTTTTTTTACATTTTTATCAAGTGAACAATAAATTAATTCTTTCATCCTCCTTGCGTCCATGTAGTTTTCAATTTATTCTGTGAAATTTACACATGTTGTGCGTTCAGAACGTACGGTATATGCTTAACGAAAGTAAACGAATTGAGCATAAAATGTGCAATATGGTAATTTTATGAGAATTGTAGTACTAGTAGTAGCAATATGCAACTTGCAGGGTTGCTACAAAGCTCAAAAGTGAGCTGAGCTCAGCTCACAGCTCAGCTCAAATTTTGAGCTAGCTGACTTTTGAGCTATGTACCATAGCTCAGCTCATTTGAGCTGAGCTGAATGTGAGCTGAGCTGATGGTTGAGCTGAGCTGTTGGGTGAGCTAAAGTAAAGTGAGCTGAGCTGAGCTGTGATGGGTGAGAGGATACATTGATTTTTATTTGGAAAGTATAATGAAATATGAAGATATTTTAAACTTTTATAAAACACCATAGCTTAAGATGTTTGGTTCTAGTTATTAATGGAATTATTTTAACACATGGATATTTTTATAAATAAAACAGATAATTTTTCGTGATCTTTCTCTTGGTTTTTTTAACCCTAGAAAGATAATCATAATATACGTCTCAGAGACGTATGATTCTAAAAAAGATATTTGGTCTTATGTTAACACTTTTTGTCATATTTATATTTATTTAACTCATTACTTAGATTATTTTAAAGAAGTGATATAATAAATCAAATCAATTTAACAAAAACCCAGAAATTTGAATTGAATTAGATAAAACAGTTCTTTACACGCCATACGTCTTACAGACGTAGATTATCTTTCTAGGGTTAATAGTAAATAGGGTAGAGTTGCCTATTTTCGGCCGTCTCCAGTTTCCGGCCACCTTTCGGAAAATCGTAATAACTAGGGATTTCGTAGGGTTTATTCCAAAATATTGCCCTTATGCTGTTCTCTTATATAATAGAACAGCACACGAGTGAAAATTTGGAATAAACCCCTTTGAAATCACTAGTTATAACGATTTTCCGAAAGGTGGCCGGTAACTGGAGACGGCCGCAAATAGGCAACTCTACCCTATATTTCTATTTTTTTAGTAAAATATTTCTTTTTTTATCATAAAAAAAAATCAGGTACAATCCGGTTTTACGACTTTTTTCAAAATTCCAAAAAAATCGCGTTTGAAAGTTGGGGTAAATTTTTTTTTCGAAAAATCCCCGAATCTTTGAACGCTCCTGGAAGCTAAACCACTTGAGAGCAATTTTTGGGAGTGGTGCCAAATGATAGCTTGTGTCATGGGCCTACGCTTTGCACATTATCAGATTTTTAAAAAATCGCCTTCCATGTTAAACCGCCACATCATGCATTTTTTTTTTCAGAATCGTGTCTATTTTTTTTTTACTTTTAAGTTCTCCCGGTTTGAGAACGCGTGGACCTACAGGGATGGGAGTTGTATCCAAATGTAGGTTAGAGTCCCCGCTACCTTTTGGCATCAAAAATTTTATTTCCATTTTCTTCAAAATTCCGCGATATAGGCGTTGGAAGGCTTTGATCTAGAGACAGGGGAGTGGTGCCATATGAAAGCTTATATTCTCAGCTACCCGAAAGTGGTATAATCCGGTTTTTCGATTTTTTTCAAAATTCCGAGAAAATCGTGTTTGAAAGTTGGGGTAAATTTTTTTTTCGAAAAATCCCCGAATCTTTAAACGCTCCTGGAAGCTAAGCCGCTTGAGATCAATTTTTGGGAGTGATGCCAAATGATAGCTTGTGTCATGGGCCTACGCTTTGCACATTGTCAGATTTTTAAAAAATCGCCTTGCATGTTAAACCGCCACATCATGCCTATTTTTTCAGAATCGGGCTTAACTTTTTTTTTACCTTTAAGTTCTCCTGGTTTGAAAACGCGTGTACCTACAGGGATGGAAGTTGTACCCAAATGTAGGTTAGAGTCCCCGCTACCTTTTGGCATCAAAAAATTTTTTTTCATTTTTTTTTCAAAATTCCGAGATATAGGCGTTGGAAGTTGGGGCGCTCACTTTCAGCTCAGCTCACTTTCAGCTCAGCTCAAATGAGCTAAGCTATGGTACCTAGCTTAGCTGAGCTGTGAGCTGAGCTGAAATGTTAGCTTTTTGCAACCCTTGCAACTTGCCACATGTAACTTGCCACATGCAACTTGCCACACGCAACTTGCCACATGCAACTTGCCACACGCAACTTGCCACATGCAACTTGCCACATACAACTTGCCACATGCAACTTGCCACATGAAACATGTAACTTGCTACGTGTTGTGTGTTTTATGTTTGCCGTACTGCGGCGTACTGCATTTTTAAATACTAAAGTACTGCGTACTCTAAAGGTGAACCGACAGCCCTGCTACCCAGGGTGATCGCGTCATAATCCCTTTGACATTCTTGTCAAAAAGTAAATTTTCATACCCACCCTCCCATAAGAAGTATAACTTCAAAAATCAAAACGGCAACATCGGCAATTTATAGAGACTGAATAATCGCGCATGTGTGCGATTTTAAAAGTCGTAATTAGTTAATATACGAAATTTCTGTTAAAATTGTGTCTATTTTTTGGGGATATAAAAAAATAATATTTTGTGCACAGGTACATTCGTTTTTTCTATGTAGCCCTCTTTAATTCTTCAATTTAGATTTGTGTTCCAGTTAATTATCATTTAACCTCCCCATTTTATTATTTATTCTCTGTTTTCAGTGCCGAAATTTCCCAAAAAGTCTTCTTAAAATAGTTAAAAACCTCTTCAAATATGAGCATATTCATAATACCCATCTTGCTATACTAACTTAAAAAAAAAAAAAAAAAAAACTTATAAAACCATCGACCATAAAGGATACGGACATGGGAGAGATGATTTTATTGTCAGCATAAACATAACATGGATACTAGACTAGAACCAAATTATAAGCATACACATAACCTAAACTATTCATCTAGTTATCACGCAGGAAATCTCAAGGCATGCTACAGAGTGTGTATGTATTCGTCAGTCTGTTTAGTGTAGAAATATGTGTATTTTGTGGGTCTGAATATTTGACTAATTGCGTATTCATGAAAGCTAACGTTAAATTTAAACATTATTCATTTGAAAACATACACATTCATATACACCATCTGATAGATAGATACGCTCGTAAATGTCAAGATACGGATGGAAAAACAGACAACCATAGGACAAACCAAAACCAAACAGGACGATGACGACGACTACGACGGATGTAGACTATATAGTCTTATGTGAATATATATCCTTTTTTGGGAGTATGTCCTGTTTGATTTGCATCTTGATGATGATTTTATACGTGAATGGCCTCAGTACCTATCATGGGTTAAATTTGGCATTCCAAAAAGAGAGAGAGAGATGAACGAAGCTTTTTGTACGAACAACATAATATATAGAGAAACTAAGGCTATATTTCTGGACTTATGGAGATGTGATCATTACGACTGACATCAAACTATCTGAATTTAAGTGTCTTGATTGAAATAATGGCAGGAGTAGAAGTTAGAAGGATTGAAAATTTCACTATACTTTACATGGTTCTTTATGAAACCAAAGAAAGTTCAGATTTTGATAGGTTTAGGTCTGATATCATTCTGATGTTCTAGATGAGATATGACTTTTGTGGCAAATTGATAAGTTTAAAATTTTTTTCTTTATTTTTTTTTATAGGTAGATTAAAAAAAAGCCTTGCAGACCAATACGAATAAAAAGAGCAACTATTTCCAAAGTACTTAAGCAAAATTTACGTCGCTTACTTTAGCGGACACTTTATGGCGGAATAAAACAAATTAGTGTCAGTAATTGTAGCTAATTTAATGCTAAGGGTAGAGTTGCCTATTTGCGGCCGTCTCCAGTTACCGGCCACCCTTCGGAAAATCGTTATAACTAGGGATTTCGTAGGGTTTATTCCAAAATTTTGCTCTTATGATGTTCTAACATATAAGAGAACAGCATAAGAGAAAAATTTTGGAATAAATCCATAGTTATAACGATTTTTCGAAAGCAAATAGGCAACTCTACCCTATTTGTTCCACAAACGAAAAATTTGTAGCTTGCATAGTTTTTGAGTTTGTTGAATTTTCCGGCAAAATTCTGAAGTGATTTAAAACAATAGGTTTTGCTGACCTTCAAATTTGTAGCTTTTTAAATGCTTTTCCATTCCACAAACTCGGTTTTTATAGCCTCAACAGTTTTTTTTGCTTTCAAAATTCCGCTAAAATAAGACCAAAGTAAGCGGATGAAAATAGAAAATTATTATTTTTTTTTTTGAAGTCCAAAACCGAAGAAAACTAAATGCTAATTTGTTGTGCAAAAATAAATTTTGTACCTCCATCCAGTCATTAATTATTTCAACTTAAAGTTTCAAAAGTGCACTTCCGGATAAAATTGTGACCGAAAACGAGCTTGCAAAAGCAAAAAGAAAAAATGCGAAATTCTAAAAATTTTTTTTGCAGAAATTTACCTTCCTAACCAAGACTCAGTGAAACACGAAAACCTCGAATTTGTAGCTCGATCAGTTTTTTTGTTATTCAAGACTCCGCTAAAATAAGACTCAACCTCATATGTAACGGTTAAAATGTTCAAAAAAGTTGCATTTAGAAATTTTTTTTTTCCGAAATTGTAACAAAACACCATGTAATTCGTTGGGCAAAAATCAATTTTTCAGCTGATCTGAGTCATTTTCTATTACAATTTAAAGTTTTCAAGGTGCAGTTTTTAAACTTAAGATTGAAGTAGAAAATGAGTGTGTAGTGAATTTTTGCACATATGAGTATTTAACTCGCTATGTTTTTGGACCTGAAAATATAACAAATTTCCTATTTTCGTCCGCTAACTTACTTTAGTGGAATTTTTAATAACCAAAACAGTGTTAAGGCTATAAAAACCAACCTAGAAAAGCTACAAATTTGGAGGTCAGCAAAACCTATAATTTTTAATCATTTCCGATTTTGTCCGCTAATTTCAGACTTATTTTGGCGGAAAATTCAACTATTCAAAAACTATGCAAGGACGTGCAAAATATGATATGTAAATGAAGAAATTTTCGTAAGGTCAACGATAACTTTTAAACAGATGCGTACCTAATTTCAAATCGTAAAAATCGTGGGTTACTACATTTCTAGACTTTTAAATTTAATTAAAATTCTCTTATTTCTTTATACCCTAAATAAAACGCTCTTGATTGAATTATCTTTTTTTTTGTTAAACGAACACATTTTTGGAAATTTTTCCGCAAACTGGGCAAAATTCCTTTTTATCGAAATTCAAAAACAACAAAATATCCTTGGAATGGAATTTTACTACTCCGCATGGTATTCACACGCTGTTGTGCGTCTTTCACATACTAAAAACATGGTTTCTTATATTCTTTGTGAAGCTCTCTTCTTTTCTCTTTGAGAAAAAAAAAAAAAAAAATAATATAAAAATACGCTATCTCTCCTGAGCAATGTGATAAAATACACTTCAAAATTGCTAGTCTCCGGAATACTGACTGACATTATAACTCAGTGCTCTCCTGCTGGTCTTATTTACGAGTTATTCTATACTATACACATTCAGGAGCAGAGCAACCAAATACCGCATGATCCTGTGTTTTTTTTTTCATTCTTCTTCTACAGGATATGGGTGGTTGTGAATAATGTAACATGACTATCGTTGCGGCATGCATATCATTTGGGAAAATTGTGTGTGTGAGTTTTGCGTTGTCTATGTAATCGGAAGTAAAAACATATTCAAAAACCAGTAGAGTGAGTAAAAGGACCTCTTCCTTTACATTTTCCTACAACAAACAAACATAAATAGATGGAAATATGTGTAAGCAAAAATATACGAGTACCTATAAGAACTGTTTAAGACCTAATCAATTGCGTAGGCTTTAATATCTTCTAGCGAGCGCGTATATGAAAATACTAACTCTGTATAATTTTGTTGTTTATCTTCAAGAGTTTTGTATTGTCTTTGGGAAAAGATTTATTGAAGGATTGCCGCACGATATGGAAGTGGATTTATATAAATATCCTTTTATTTTTATCCTCCCTACCTTTTCTTAAGGACGAAGAAAAATCTTTTTAATAATATGTTGTGTAAATTGTATGTGAAACAATTTTGTCTGTCGTCTTTTTTTTTTTTAAGATAAATCGATTAGGGGTATGTAAAATGGTACCCAATATTAAATACAAAAAGAGGGTAACCATAAGCTCCATAATTTTCCATTTCCAATCAATTGAAAGAGGATTTTAAAGTACTTCATATGGAAACAGGCATTTATTAGTCCCAAGAGGGTTCATGTTTTTCTTTTTTTTTCAATTGAATAAAACAACATTGATTATCCCACTTCTCTTTCTGGTGTAGGTACATAAGTCTACCCACTTAAAAAAAACTTGAAAACAAATTATACCCGTTGGTAATCATAATTTCCTTTATGCTCTTAAAATCGATCAAAAACTGATTTTTGACCATGATTTTCATGGCAATGAGCTCAAAAAAAATTATTATTATTTTGTTTATCGTACTTAAATTTCAACGCAATTTTCTGTTTTTTTTTTACAATAACCTCCCTCTTCAAAAGTTTATTTGGTGCATTAAAACGCACCACCAGCATAATTTTCCAGTTCAATTTCGAAAAAAAAGGCAATACTCTATTTCCCTTGTAAAGCTGGTGTGCCCTTATACACAATATACAACAAAATACAAAAAAAAAAGAAAATTGTACAAAAATATTATCTGAAACTAAACCACTTTTAGATGATTTCAACTTTATGATTAATAGGGGAGTATAGGGTAATTTTTTTTTATTTTCAAATAACGTCAATAATTTTTAAACAAATCATAGTAGTGTTATGATTTGTCTTAAGATTATTGACGTTGTTTGAAAGAAAATCCAAAAAAGTACCCGAATATAAGAACAACAATGTTTGGATGCAAATAACTCAGTAACCAGACTTCCAAGAAACTTTGGGTTTTCAATAATAAAAAAGGATTAGAGAGACCTATATTCTGATGTCTCATTCGATGAATTTGGAGGAAGTTTTTTGAAATGTACTTTTTTTTCGAAAATCTGAAAAAAAATAGATTTGTAATTTTTTTTACCTGAATGCATACTAGGGTGTCTCACTTTTGTATGGAAAAAAAAAGTACTCTAATTTTCAAATGTAATAGTGATCAAAAGTTGTATAATGGTCTAAGATTTAATAATGTGTAAAAAAAATTTATAATATCGTTCGTCTTTGGCTCGCTCAAATCGGTTGAAGTTTTAAACGATTTAAACGATTTTAAATGAAAAAAAAAATGATTTTTTTTATTCACTTATTATTTCGCAGCTTCTTTACTAAGTGTTCAATTCCAACAAATATAAGCTTAAAATTCTTGCAATTATCTTTCACGTGTATTTTTTTGTATCCAAACATATGTTTCAAAAACCTCTAAAAATCCAAATTTCTTCGATTTCTGCCTATATTTTGAGCGAGCCAAAGATATTAATTAAAATGAAAATTGTAAACGCTGGATTTAATTAAGATAAGCAATGCAACTTTTAAAAGCTACACCGAAAAAAAAAAATTGATAATAACAGCTATCAAATTAACATTTTTCAGTGACAAAAGTCGTCCAACAATTAAAATATCAATTTTGATATTTTATCATATCATTTTGACATTTTTTAATTTCAGGTGGAATAGTGAAAATTTCACTTTGACAATTAAAATATCATTTTGACATTTTTTTAAGTTTAAGTGGATAGTGAAAATTTCACTTTGACAATTAAAATGTCATTGTTGACTAGATTTTACGTTTATTATAATGAAACCTATTTCTTTCTTTTTCATTTTTATTATTTTTATTATTTTAAGAATTTTCTTTCTTTTTTCAAAACATTACTGAAAGGGAATATTCTTTACAAAATAATGGTGATATTATTTTTTCTATTATAGGTGATATAATTGTTTTGTTATTTTCTCCCAAACTATGTGAAGTAAAATCTTAGTTTCAATCAAATTTTCTCAGTAAATCATACATTTTACTTCGAAAAAACACAAAGCGCCTTTAAATAATCATAAAAATATCATAAAACACATTTTATAGAGCATTTTTGGCTGATATTTAAAAAATGTTAATTTGATATTTAAAAAATGTTAAATTGATATTAGTTTTTTTTTCGGTGTATTACATTTGAAAATTCCATACTTTTGCATTTTGACACACCCTAATGCATACCCCTGTTTATTATGAACCTGTACCTTTCATTCAAAATTAAATGCGAGACTTTGTTCAAAAGATATCGACTTTGGAAAGTAAGAAAAAGAAAAAAAAAATGTTTGATTTTAAATATCTCAGGAACCAGTTCCTCTATTTTGTAACTTTATCACTGGCGATAGCCGTTTTTGAATGGCTCTTTAATCCATTTTCTACCAAAAATAAAATAATTTTTTTGATAGTATGGAATGGAATCTTATCGCCAGTGATAAAAGTTACAGAACAGGGGCACAAGCCTCCAAGAAATTGAATGTTTTTTTAGTTATGAATGGAGCTTCTTTTGATGTCTCTTTTGATTAAGAGAAAACAAAAAAATCGTTATGAAAATTTTGGGAGTTGTGGTATAATCGAAATGTAAGCAATCTAATGCATGCAAATTTCGAATTCTAAAGCCTGAATTTAGCTCACTCATAATAATTGGGACATTCACCCTTTTTAATCCTTCGAAAGCCATAAAAAGCCAGGAAACAAAGCTACCAGACTTTTGCTATATAGCTACAAAACCACGCACCTATAATTTGGTTTTACCTTAACTCCCAACATTTTCTGTGAAATCTATCACAACAAAAACATTACTGTTAAAAAAAGAGCCAAGTTCTCCTATGTTGAAATTATGCTGGCACAAAAAGTACTGAGATGTAAAAGTGTACCAAGTTCTAAAGATTTTTTCCTTTGTATACACCACAAGTCCTATCACCGTGTAAAATTTCAAGTTTCTACGATAACGGGAAGTTCTCCATAATTTTGATGATCTGTCAGTGAGTCAGTGAGTCAGTTACGGTTTTTGCGATTTTTGAAGCCCTATATCTCAGAAAACAACTCATCGTAGGAGGCTGAAATTTTGTGAGGTGTTTGGTTTTGACGAGCTCAACAAATGTAGTGAGTTTGAAATTTCTAGCATCTTTGGTGTGGAAGTTACAGGGGGGTCGAAAATGGCCTGAGTTGTTTCCTGTAAATAAGGGTGTAGTGCCAAAGTTGCTAGAGAACTTGGCTGGGCACTACCGTGCCCCTTGATTAGATCTTCTAAAAATGATTTAAAGGGTTAGGATTTTTTAAATAATTAAATGGCATTTTAGCAAAGTCACCTAAATTATTTACTGTAATCGATTTTCCACTCGTACTTGCGGGTAAATGATTGTAACGCAAGGAAACGCAAGAAAATTTGAAAATTTGCTATACAAAAAATTGATTTTTAGTACATTTTATGTATCTTAAATAATAATAAAAGTGTTTGGTAAAGCTTGAATTTTTTAAATAAACAGAAAATATGAATAAGAAAACATTCAAAAAAATTTTTAAAGCTTTGGCGCTCCCACTTCTTGCGAAAACGAAGGCTGGACCGATTTTTATTTAAACTTATCAGATGGATATTTATTATCATTTTAAGTCATTTTGTGTATTAAAATAAAAAAAAAATTTAAAAATATTTTTTTAACGTATTTTTTTTAAATTTTTTTTCTTGATATCTTACCTAATGGATGAATTGTTGTCTTATAACAATAATATGGGAAAGTACGTGCATTTTATTTTCTGTGTAGTACAAAATAAAGGCTTAAGTTACATCAATTTTGAAAATAAATAAATTGCACCAATGACGTCGCACGTACTTGCTCTTATGTTAAAAGTTACTCTAATGTTAAAGCTTTTCATTGAACAAAATAAGGGAAAATTTAAAATTTGATATTTGCACGGAATTTCATAAATGGTGCAAAAAAAAAAAATAATAATTAAATACCTCTTTAAATGATCTCTTACAAAAAACTAAGTATGCCATTTTATTACTTGTATAAAAAGATATTTTTAGAAAAAAATTTTCGAAAATCGTTGGAGCCGTTTTTTAAAAAAATAATTTTTTATATTTAAAAATTTTTTAACATTTTTCAAAAAAAAAGTTGGTATGCCATTTTGAAGAAATAATTAATTTACATATAAAAACAAAATTTCAAAATTTTTCATTGATCCGTTTTCAAAAAATTGATTTTTCAAAAAAAAAATTTGAAATATTTTTTAAAAATCCAAAAATGCGTTTTATAAAAATTTTCTAAAATTTTAATATTACCTTTACTTAAACATTTTTATATAAACATTTTCATATAAATCGGGTTAATGTTGTACGAGATATTCAGAAACGAAAAAAACCTATGACAGGTACCGTTAATAACGTTACAAAAAATATTTTTTTTATTTCAAAAGTTGGCTCTTATGTGTAGTACTACACACAAATCAAAATCGTTAGAGCCGTTTTTGAAAAAAAAATAACTTTTCTATTTCCGTTATATGGCAGGTACCGTTAGTTTTGGTCATAAAAAAATTATTTCAATTTCCCCTCTAGGGAATCACCAAAAACTGCTAACTACCAAGTTTGAAGAAAATCACTTCACTCGTTTAGGCTGCAGCTCCAGAAAGAGACAGACACACAGACAGACAGACAGACAGACAAAAAGACAGACAGATAGACAGAATTACCGGACCCACTTTTTTGGCATTCTCCATCATCGTAATGTCATGTAAAATTGTTATCTCGAGTTTGATTTTTTTTACGAATCCTAAACTTGCCCTATAGTACCTATGTATATCGCAAGTAAAAAATATTATTACTTTATAAAAAAAATATTTTTGAATGAATTTTTTGATTTGATTTGATTTTTGATTTGATTCGTTTTTTACTTCGAATTTTTTCATAAACTGAAGTTATTTAAATGAAACTTGTCTTAAAAAAAAATAACGTTGTTACAAATTAATAAAAAGCTTATGGTCCAAAAACTGAAAATATTCTTTTATTTTGTAAAAAAAAAAAAATTCCTAACATTTTAGAATTTTTTTAAACAAATTATAATTTAAAAAAAACACAATTTTAATGTGTGCTATAGGTCATATTATATTTAATTAAATTTCTTTGCCCGACGTTTCAAAAATGATTATCCTCTTCATCAAACCTTAGATAAAAATATTAAGTGATGAATACCACTTACTATATAGTTAACAATTAATTATTATTTTACTTAAATTGTTCAAAAAATTATAAGTTAAAAAAAAAAATTATAAGTTAAAAAAAAAATTATTAAGTAAGAATAAATTGTTTTTAAAAATAATTTTCATAACAATAAATAATTTGAATAAAATAAAATTTTTTATTCTTCTCTATCCAGAATTTATTTTGAATCATAAAAATGACACTACGCCTTTATTTTTAAATAACCTCATATTCCCCTATTTTCTTGTTGTACTTAAAATTCAAGTTATACAACGAAAAACGGAACTTAAAAACTGAACACAACAAAATTGATTGCTCTACCATGCGGCTGTGTGCATTATTGATTGAACCACTCATCCTGGCCGCTTTCCTGTTTTTCATCCCGATTTGATGAAACTTCAAAAAATATCTGATGTTTCCATGTTGTTAAGCTATTGAGATCCATGCACTTGTCTATACATAATATAATTTATGTATTTTTGTATAAATGAATATCTATAGAAAATAGCAATGAATTTTCAATTCATGTACATATCCTTGTTATGAGCTGTTGTGTTGTGGATTTTTCCTCCGTAAATCGTGCAGAAAATATTTTAACATTTTTTTTTTGTTTTTGTTTTTCGCACTCTTGTATTGTTTGAGGTGAAATATTTTGCATTTGACAAAAAAAAAATAAAAATAAAAACCGGATGTGCATTCACCCGAATAATAATAAGAAGTATTTTTCCTGTCGTCAAAATGAATTTTTTTTTTTTAATTTTCAGAATAAAAAAAAAAGTGATTTCAATCAATTCGAGTGTTATCATCATCTGGTATTTGAGTAATTACAAACTTTGCTTACGTATCTAAGTAAGCCTTCAATGTTGAACTGTATCTAAAAGTGTGCATGGTAGAATTCACTTTACATTTCGATGCAACATGATTTCTTCATTGATGTTCGTCCTGCTCCTTCCTTTAGTGCATCCTCTGGAAAGTACCGAGAAAATAATTAGAATTCAAGTTTTTGAGGTCAATTTGAACTGACCAGCATATTCTCAATTGTCTGGTTGGTTGTTTTTGCTGTGTGTCGTCCTCGTACACTCTTGACCAACAATTTTGTTGTTGTTGTTCTTTGGGGGATAAAGTTCGGACTAGAAATACTGGTCCAAATGGTTTTGGTGTTGCAAATCGATTTTCTTGTTTTCTAATTTTTTTTATTTATTTTTTTTTTTTTTTTCAATATTGTTTCCCAAGAGAATATCAGAGCCAAAAACGTAATTGAAGTCCAAGCTGTTTTTAGTAAATGATCATTCTCTCTTTCTGTTTTAATACTACTAAATGCAACAAGGACTGTTTTCTGTGAGAGTGTGTGTGTAGGGATGTTGCAGGAAAACGCAGATTCATTCACCTATTTTCAAAATAATGTTAATTCATTTGAGAGGATATTATTATTTGCAATGCAGATTGCAATTTACAAAATACTTTAGTTTTGTGCAAAACTTAACAAAATTCAAACCAATGAACATCAAGGTCCTTACAGCTAATTGCAGTCAAAATGTGGATAGAATTTGGGTTAAGAATCAAGTACAATAATTGTGCTTTTTGTATTTTTTTGGTAGAAGGGAACATTTGTGATTTTTTTTTTTTTTTTGAGGATTTTTCAATATATTTCATAACCTTAATATGCAAGAGTGCACTGGTTTAGATTTTAGCGACATCTTCTGTTGCGAATTTTTTTGCTCATAACACTTTATCTGAAAAAGGTTAAAAATTTATGGAAGTTATTTAGCAAAATATATATTTTCAATTTTGCCTCTAAGAGTACCATTGCCACGAAAAAATGCATTTCTGTTTACCGTTCGGACTCAGTGATAAGCACTTTTCACATATCACTTATCTATAATCACTTTCCACTTGTATAACATATCTCCTGTGACTTATCAATTTACACTTGTCACTAAGCTCTTGCTACTTTTTAGTAACTTAGAACTTGCTATTCGCGACTTGGAACTTCTCACATGCTACTTGGTTTTTATCTCTTGCCACTTATTAATTATCAATTTTAAGAAGTCACTTATCACTCGCCTCTTTCAGCTTGAAGCTTGCCACTTTTCAGTTGAGTTTTTCACATTACCATTTGCAACTTTGCACTTCATTTATACTTATCGCTTATCACTTATAACCTATCACTTATCATTTATCATTTATCATTTATCATTTATCATTTATCATTTATCATTTATCATTTATCATTTATCATTTATCATTTATCATTTATCATTTATCATTTATCATTTATCATTTATCATTTATCATTTATCATTTATCATTTATCATTTATCATTTATCATTTATCATTTATCATTTATCATTTATCATTTATCATTTATCATTTATCATTTATCATTTATCATTTATCATTTATCATTTATCATTTATCATTTATCATTTATCATTTATCATTTATCATTTATCATTTATCATTTATCATTTACTACTCATCACTTATCACTTATAGAGGAAAATGTCATTTACTTTATTTTTTTTCTAATACCGCCTCTTTTAAGTCTTTTTGTAACTTTTCTAGACTCAACTTGCAGAAAGAAGGCTTCTTTTTTAAAAATGAAAACAGATCCTCCAAATACAGGATGTGTACATTTTTTTTAATCAAATTTAGTGATTTTCACTAAAATAATGACCAAACTCTTAAATAAACCGCAATAAACCCCTTTAATAAAAATAACCAAAATTTATATCAATTCTCTCGCATTAAATCAAAACAAATAAGAATGTAATAAAAAAAAAAAAAACAAATACATATTATATCCTACTTTGCTGTAACAACGACACCAATTGTGTTTGTTTTAGTATTAAAGTTGGTTAAGCCAACAAAACACATCAGTCACGCAAACTTTCTCTTCCGAAAAGTTAATGAAATCTTAAGTCTCGTTTCGTGTCACGCACTCGTGTCCTCCCACAAGTCCGTTAATCCACTTCAGGATTCTCTCTCTTGTTTTTTGCTATACGCACATTGTAGTCATCATGGAGGTCCTTTTGAAAGGATTTTCCAAAACCTTTATCAACTCTTAACCTATATAATAAATAATAGGGTCTTCCCATTTCGTTACTTTTTTTTTTTTATGTTTTGCTTTACTTCGAACAGACAAAGTGTATATCTTATTTTTTTCAATTGGAACTGTCTGTGGAGAGTATATAGTTGGTGATTGATGACATTACTTACCAATTAATTCTAGTCCGCCTTAGTTATACAACTCAACAAATAATTTTAAGGCCTCAGTAATAAATTTGCTTGTCCCTAATTAATCCGTTATTTTTGTTGTAAGGTACTCTGATGGTCTATCCATTTGATACTCTGACCTGACCTTTTGGGCTTGTCGTCAGTTTGGTCTGTTTTTCTAGTTATAAATTGTTGCCGACAACCGGAAACTATCTGTTGACAAGAGAGTCGGTGTTTTTTGTGTGTTTTTTGAGAGGATAGGGTTTGAATGATTTTATCCACCCTTGGTTTTCATTAAGCCCCAAAGTAAACCGATTAGTGACGGAAAATATTTTGTTATATGGTCTCATCGGTTTCCTCTCTTATCGATTGGAATCATCCTATTTTATTTGGGTTATCAGCGCAACAAAAACAACAAATACAGTATCACCATCACCGCCACCATCGATATTATGTAGGTATATAGGTAAAAAGCTGTGGTTTTAGCGCAGTGATAAATTTACCTTTTTTAGCCATTCAACAACATTTGACATGATTTAACCAACTGGCCGAAACAATAACAACAACAACAACAAATAAAAATAAAAATAACAAGACAGGACAACAACACAAAAAAAAAATGGTTTATACTCGTGTTTCCGGTGCGTGCTCTATACTATGTCTGATTGTGTATAAAGGATGGTAGGGTTTTTTGTTCTGTTTGGTTGGTTAGTTTTGGTGTTGTAGTAGGAGCCCAGTGTATAGTTACTGTGGATGATGATGATGATGACGACTGTTTATATATAGAGAGAGTATAGAGGAGCTAGGGAATATGGTTAGCCTGGTTCTGATTTATTCGGAAAGCCCTTTATTAATTTTGTATTGAAGCTTGTGGTAGTTTACACACGATTCGAATGTTGTTAGAGATTTATTGATGGTTGTGGTAGAGCAATATGAGAGAGAGAGAGAGTGTGAAAATAGTTTTGCACATACAAAGTGGTTTTTTTTTAGCTATAAGAGTCTTTGTGTTTTGAAATATTTTCATAATATTTTACAAGGTTTTTAACCAAATGAAAACTAATAGACAATTCAATTAATATCGTAAGTTCAATTAAATTTATGTTCCACTTCAAGAATTAAAGTCATTTTCTAGGAAATCTAAGGAAACACACTTTCGGAACCGGAAACTATTCATATTTTTAAGATTTTGTTTGTGATTTTTTAACATTTTCTGATATTTGGCCCTATTTCAAACCCTCGAAACACCCCGAAAAAGGCTTTTTGTTAGATTTAGTTTTTATTTTTTCATATATATATATAAAATAGGGTAAAGATGAGTAATGAGCTAAAATAAAAGCCTTCGAAGTTCTAACTTCAAGATGATAATACATTTAAAGAAAAAAAGTACACTATGGCGTATACGTACTTTTTCATTACATCTCTTATTAGTTGAAAAACTCATGTTCTTTAACACCCAAAAATAAATATAAAGCCTCGATTTAAAGCTTCTAAGCTTTTGAATTCGTAATTCACTCCACTTCCAAAATTTGCTGTGAAGTCTTAAAAAAAAATTTGATATCGGTTGAGTAATTTTACGAGTTATTCAGAAAAAAAAACAACCGTTTCTTTTCGAATTATTTTTCTTATTAAAACAGGACACAAAGAATGTCTTTATGTTTCCTGATTTAATCAATTTTTTTTTTTTTTTAAGAAAAAAGGTACTAATTTTTCACAAATTTCTTAAAGGATAATATAAAGAGAGGCTATATCGCAACTCCAGTACTTTTTTGTTGTAAAAAAAAGTATTCTTAATTTTGGTTGTCTATTTATTCAACTTCACTACCGTCATTATCTAAAATGAATTAAACATCTCAGACCACTGTGCACCATCATAAATACGTTTAAAAAAGAGTTTTGAACAAATTAAAAAATAAAGCAGGTAGGTATTTGAAAAAAAAAAACGTAAGTAGCAAAACACCCTTCCTTAATCAATGCTAGCCATATATAAACTTTTAGTTCTTATTGGCAAAATCTTCAAGGTTTTTTTCGGGAGAGTATCCGTGCAAACTGTAAATAGACAAACGTTCGGTATTGATTTAATTTTTCAAAAAATTAGTTCCTCTTTATTGTTACGTTCTAACTTTTCTTAAAGTTGTCCTAAATTTTTTAATTTTTTGTTTTTGTAAATCGTTTAAGACGTTTTTGTACTTTTCAAAAAAAAAGTTTACTACTCCAATCAAAAGGAAACATTTATCAATATCATAAAAATAGAGTTTAGTTTCAAAAAATTCCATTGATTCGTTTTCAAAAAATTGATTAAAAAAAAAAGAAAAAAATGTTTTGTTTTTTAAATCCAGAAATATTTTTTTTTTAATTTGAATTTTCCTTTATAAGACCAGGGTCGATCATTTTTGAAACCAAAAAAAATCATAGTAGAATGAAACACATTGGAAAATGAGGTGAATATGATGAAAACTAAAGGAAAAATAAATTACGGGCGAGTTCGGGAAGTGGGTGTGTTGAGTTTGTAATGGTAAAAATGGTATAGGTATCTTGATTTCCGGAAAAACTACAAGTCCTATAGAAAAAAATTTTCAATCGAAAATTCACGTGTCAAAATATCAGCTTTTTTCTAAAAGTTGGTGGGCATCTTTTTCGTTAAAATGTCTATTTGCTGATGGTGTAAAAAAAATTTACATTAGTATACTATAGAACATGTTCTCGTAAAATGCAAAAAATTAAAAAAGCTTGAATTCGAAAATTTTTTTTTATCATTGTTTACAATTTTTGCCTATTTATTCAAATTTATGAATTTTATGAATTTTCGATTGAAAATTAGGGTGTTTTTTTTTTTGTATTAAGTCAAAATAAGGTGAACAGATCAATATTTTAAATCAAATAAATTACAGTGTATTTGGGACATAATAAGGTAAGCTTTCACCAAATTTCGTAGAAAAAATTTTGTTTTTGAAAAAGATAAAAAAATGAAAAAAAACAAAAACTCGGTTTTTTGAATTTTTCACATAAATTTTGAATTTATGTGAAAAAATTGTTGATACAAAAGTTGTAGATCTTATTATTACCTACAACTTTGCCATACAACTTTTTTCTATAGGACTTGTAGTTTTGCCGGAAATCGAGATATACCATTTTTTACCATTAAAAACTCAACCCATCCACTTCCCGAACATTTTTATCATATTCACCTCCTTTTCCAATGGGTTTCATCCTACTATGGTTTTTTTTGTACTTTTTAATGTTTTTGAAGGCATCGGAACTGGTCTATATTTTGACATTAAGACTACTAAAACGTTTTTGTGCAAGGAGTAGGATCTTTTTTTATATTTTAAATGTTTTGTTTATATTATTTTTTTTTTATAAAATCGTTTTAGCCGATTCTTAGATTTTTTTTTATTTTTGAAAAACAGTTTTTAGCTTTAAAAGGTTGAAAAATACATTACATAATTAAAAACACTTATTTTTTTAGCTTATAACAGAAATAAAAAAAAAATATAGAAATTTAAAAAACTTGCAAAATAAAAAAAAAAAATTCTTATTTATTTGCCCATAATTTTTGAAATACTGAACTTATAGGATAAAGATTCGTGAAATTTTGCATATTTATGAAAACAACTACTGTTAAAACCAAAAAAAAAAAAAAAAACTTTAGTTCAAAAGTGTTTCCCATAGCTTTCTTTTCTCGAAAATTGAATTTTTTGTTGTTTATCGGCTTGTAAAATTTTGTTTTTAATCTTCTGATAGAAAGACGCAGCAGTGCAGAAGAAACCTTTAGCCTTTTAAATCTAAAAATAGATGCATTATTCAGCAATGTCAACGCAAGAGTATAATCATTTTAAGAATCAGATTTCAGCGTCATGGAACGTCAAAAAACCCAAGTGTAAAACAAAATAAAATCATTTAGTGTATTTAATGACGGACAGACACATTAACAAATTCTACCAAATTATTTACAGGTTTAAGGATTTGGACAGACAGACATGACGCAAGAACTCAAACATCAAATACTATGTTATAATTTCGTGGTCAAATTTTGATCCCTTCACAAAAACCAAGTTTATATTAAATTTCTAGCAAACTCCAATCACGATTATTTGCATATAATCCAAGGCTTTTGATTATGACCTCTTTTGCAAATTCACTGACAATATAGTAATGTCAAATTGTCAACAACGAACTCAAGGTTCACCACTACCATCCATTCAGTAGAAATACCTACATACCTATAATTTCTCATTAGCATTTTGACGGATGGTTCAAACATATCAACGAACAAGAGTACCTACTCTGTGACATTCAACTTCCATATTGTACAAAAGTTTCCCTAGCAAAACAGAGATAAATGACACTGCATGATGTGTGGAAGTGACAGATATTATGCAATATTATGTACCCTCTCTCTCGAAATGCTAGTATTATCCGAAATAAACACAAATCTTCACTGATCTCCACCTCGTACATACGCTCTTGCATCCATCTCCCGGAAATCATGTTTCTACAGTATGTTAACCGCTTCATCGAACACACCTCCATAGCTTCAGTGTGCATCATCAAAGTCCCTGTCAATATAACAAAAACAACCACGGATAACCCCGATTCAATCCCATCAATGACTTCATCCATCCATCGTCGTCGTGTAACCCTCTCCCTCTCTCTCTAGAAATTGTACAACCTTCAACAAAATGGCCAGGGCTAATGTCGCACTACTATCACCTCTGATATAAGGATTCACCTTGTATATGTTTGTATGTTGGAAGTGTCCTGTTATGCTACTGTTTTTGATATTGGGGTCCTCCCATTATAATGTCCTTTCCTAGCGGACAATATACCATAATACACATTCACCTGTTTTCCGTTCATTTTCTCTCTCTTTCTATAAACCCATGGATATACCTTGAATAACCGCACCGGAAGACAATCACAAATTGACATTGTCGTTGTGGTGCGTCGCCAGCGTCAGAGTGAAATTCCATTTCACTGTAATTGTGTCGATATTGCAGAAAACTTTACACAATGTGGCTATAAAGTCGAATCCGTTGATATAATTTTGACGAGAGGGGAGGAGATGCGTTATTTCCTTAATACGAAATTCATCCACTTTGTATCCTTTCTCCTGCCTTTTTTCAGTCTCCTCAAAAATGATAAACTTCAACGTAAACTTTTCATCATCTGTTTGTTCATGAAAAGTTAATAAGAGGACAAAGAAGAAAATAAGCCGTGTAGCGGTCGGCGTAAGGAAAAAAGTTGTTTAAGCATTTCCATCATTTTCATCGTTACCATAGCGTTACTCTTTTACTTCTCTTCGAAGTTTGTCCCTTTTAGGTTTTTATTACTTGAACATGCGTTCGCACTTAGAGAGAATCCTTTTATCCTCTTTTATATAAGTAAAAATGGGTAAAAAAAAAAAAAAAAACACAACCAAAAACCATCATTAACCACAAACCACAAAAACTATATATAACATCGCATAATTTTATTCATTTGAGCCTTAATTAGTGTGTGCAAATGATATAATTACCGCCACTCATTAAAAGTGTTCTTTTTCCAACAACTTCTTGAAATTCTATGAAAAATGATACCATTCAGGTGAAAGATAACACGTAGGTAATTTATTAACAGAGGGAAATTAGTCAATACATTATAATTGTATCTTGGATTAAAAGAGATCTTTGGTGGAGAGATTCTGATTGTTAATTATTTTAAGCTTGACCATATACTAAGCTAAACGTCCATCATAAGATCGAGGCCTAAAGTTAATTTTTTTCAAAGTGATTCTGTACCTACTGCCTACGAGGATATATAGCGGCAATGTTCTAAAAATTCGTTATCTTTAGACATCAAAGAAGTTCTATTCTTGAAATCTGGTAGGTACAGATGATTTTTTCGTAATTTCTAAAGTTGGTTTTTAAGTTTTTTAATATCTCACGTAAAAAGTGTAGGTACCTCCCATACAAAATTTTTGATCAAACTGCGTTTTTAGTTTTAATCAAAATATTCTGATATAGAAGAAATATGGCGTTGCAATTTTTTGCGAAACTGAAATTTTGGTTATTTAAGCATTTCTCGTTAAAGTATGTACCTACCGATTTTATTCAAACCATACACACAGATATTTCTTATCATTTTAAAGGATTAAGTTCATTCAAATTTTGAAAAACAAAAATAAATAAAATGCACGACTGGGGTAGCACGTACCTACTTGCTCTTATGCTTAAAGTAACTCTAATATTAAAGCCTTTTATTCAAGAAAATTAGGAAAAATTTGATATTTTCAAGAAATTTCATAGGTAGTGTAAAAAAATAAAATCTGTTTTTATAATTAATTAAACACCGCTTTAAATGATATTAAAAAACAAGTACGCCGTTTTATTACTTGTATAATAAGGTATTTTTAGAAAAAAATTTTCGAAAATCGTAGGAGCCGTTTTTTTTTAAATAATTTTTTATATATAAAAAATTCGTAACATTTTTCAACATATAGTTGGTATGCCATTTTGAAGAAATAATTAATTTACACATAAAAACTAAATTTCAAAATTTTTCAATAATCCGTTTTCAAAAAATTGATTTTCAAAAAAAAAAAATTGAAATATTTTTTAAAAATACAAAAATGCGTTTTTTGAAAATTTTCTAAAATTTTAATATTACCTACCTTTACTTAAACACTTTTGTATAAAAATTTTATTAAAATCGGGTTAAAGTTGTACGAGATATTCAGAAACGAAAAAAACTGTTCTATGACAGGTACCGTTAATAACGGTACCAAAAATATTTTTTTTATTTTAAAAGTTGACTCTTATTTCAATTTCCCCTCTAGGGAATTACCAAAAACTGCTAACTATACCAAGTTTGAACAAAATAACTTCACTTGTTTAGGCTGCAGCTCCAGATAGAGACAGACAGACAGACAGAATTGCCGGACCCACTTTTTTGGCATTCTCGATCATCGTAATGTCATGTAAAATTGTTATCTCGAGTTCGATTTTTTTACGAATCCTAAACTTGCCTTATAGTACCTATATCGCAAGTAAAAATGGAAAAAAATTAAAAGATTTTTTTTTTCATGATTATTTTTTCCATCGGTAAGCTAATATTAATGTACTTTTTACTATAAAAGCAAGAACGTGTGGCCCAGTCATGCATTTTTTTAAACGGGTCGATGATATTTTTAATTTTTGGTTTGAAGTAAAAATTAATCTATTCTCTAAAATGGAATTTTAACAGTTTTTTAAATAATATTATAAAATTTCAATACACAAAAATTATTCTTCTTCCTAAAACTCCTATTTATAACAGAAATCAAATGGCTGTATTAAGTTTTTTGTCCAAAATCGTCTAAACGGTGTTTAAGTAATTATCTCATGAAATTAAAAATACAATAAAAAAATCCCTATATTTAACAAACAAAACATTAATATGACAGCTTGTTTATCATAACAGCAAGTACGTACTGCTTATATGTAACACTTTTGATATTTTTGTTTGGAAAAGGTGTATAAACATGCCTCTTAAAATTTTAAATACATATTTCAAAAAATAATAAGTTTTTCTAGTGAATCGCATTTTAAGTTTAGGCTTTTGAAGTTTGTGAATAGTCCATTGATTTTAAATTGTATATCGAGAAAACAGAAATAACACTATCAAACTTAACTTTATCTCCAATACAAAGCTCCACCTATTTTACATTAAAAAAAAAAAAAAATATTAGATATTAAGACGAAGAATATAACAAATCAAAGATCATAGAAATCGGTCGTTCTTGAGTTATAATTGGTGTTGTTAACACGATTATTTTTTTGATTTTATTAAAATTATTTAGAGATTTGAATACTTCGAAAATTTTGTATACTAAGAAAATATAGCTTTTTTTATTTCAGAATTTATTTATTTCTATACGTTAGACTTTTATTAGAGTCAGGCTACTTCTACAGTAGCGGATGAACTTAACAGATTTATTAATGGACCAAGTTCGATTAATCAAACTGATTCTTCATTTTTTAAGTTTAAGTTTATTCGAGCTTAAGTCATTAGCGATTTTAAGATAATTTATGCACATAAATAGATCAAAAAAGTCATGTGGAAGAGTTATTAAAAAATTGTTAAAAAAGGTACACATAGGCCACAGTGACCATTTAAATTATTTTAACTCTGAAAAAACTACCTACCTACCATAAAAATCTAGGCTGAAAATCTATAATTTCGCAACGTATATTTTCCCTCAGCTTTTTCAGGGACCTCAGATTAATATTTTAAACTTTTTTTCCTTAACAAACTCTTGGTGGTTCTAACTCTGTTATGCGAAATGGCTAATTCTTGTTAAAGAAAACGTGTTGAATATGTAAAATTTACGCCTTCGCAAACGCGTTAAATAATCTGTGTGGCATAGTATTCGAAGAAATAAAATTTCAAAAAAAATTAATAGGTAGACTTGTTTTGAAAAAAAAAAATGATTTTTCAAAAAAAAATCGAAAGTAAAAATTGAGGCGAATTAAAACGGTATCTCCATTTTACCTTTTTTTAAATCAATTATATATAATTTTTGCTCAGCAAACTGTTCAAAAAATAGTTTTAAATAATTATTTTAAGCTTAGAACAATATAAATTTTTCGTTTTTGAAAAAGTCAATGCGAGCACTTTTCAAAATCAAAAATCATACTTGTCTTTATTCGTTTTAAAAGATATTAATATTCATTATAAAATATATTCCAGCTGTATTTGGATAGAAATCTGATTAAAAGTACCAAACAATGTCAAAATTATCTCGGTAAAACTGCAGTATTTATTCAGAGTTCTAAAGCGTTCCCGAAAATGAAATTTTGCATTTTATTTGCTAACTCACTAAATATTTTTGGGGTTAGATTGCAATGGCGTTGATTGATCATTATGTCCCCAAAAAAAATAAAATATTATTCTGAATGAATATCAACAATCAATTATAAATTCTTGATAAAGTTTTTCATAGTCTCACAAAAAAAAAAAAATAGTTCATGACACGCTTCTAGAGGTGATGCCCTCTAGAAGTAGGTTGGGTCAAAAAAATCGAAATTCTTTTTTTTGATTTGGTACTCCGAAAAATCGATTGCTAGACACCTCTAGAATATACACACCAAATATGAGCTCTTTATATTAATGGGATACATCAAGCTTCTACTAAAAAAAAAATTATTTTTTTATTAATTGACCTTTTAATAAATTTCTTTTCATATTCTTGTAGAATATCTTCTAAACAGTTAAAGTAATCAATTTGATTCCAAGGAATTTTTTGTAGAACGTTTAAGCCCCTACAAGAATATATCTTGCTAATTTGAAAATAATGAAGTTTCAGTGAATTGGAAATTTTTTAAAAATATAAAATGTTTATATATTTTTTTTAACTTTGACCTCGAATATCTTTAGAATGGTTAGATTAATGAAAAAAGTTATCACAACCTTTTTTGTGGAGGAATCAATTTCCAACAAGAATATGTCTTGCGCGTTTGATTATTATAATTTTTCAATTTGTTACAAAATTAAGAACAAAAAACGAATTTTTAAAGATTTTCTCGATTTTTGGACCTCAAATATCTATTCAACGGTTAGATCAACGAAAAAAGTTTATAAGGCTTTTTTTGCAGAGCGTTCAATTTCCTACAAGAATATGAAAAGAAATTTGATAAAAAGTCAATTAATAACAAAATTATTTTTTTTTTTGTAGAAGCTTGATGTAAAAATGGAAAATTGCAAAGCGGAGGTCTAGCAATCGATTTTTCGGAGTACCAAATCAAAAAAAAAGAATTTCTATTTTTTTTGACCCACCCTAAGAAGCATGCAATGTCTATAACTAGCGACCAAGAAAGACTCTTCCAAAAATACTTCATATGTAAATAAGATGTAACAGATGAACCTACAATTTCGGTCAAATCCTTAATTTAGATTCTCTATAGGTATTCAGCTAAAAATTAAGTTATAATTATTAATTTCACAAGTTTGTGGGCAAACACATACGACTTTTTACTTCTTAAACTATCTTAGATTTATACAATAAATTTTTGCAATAAAACAAAAACCAGATTCAAAGAAAAGCCAAAAAGAACGTTCCACCAAGAGTGTATAATACCTTCAAGGGTTAACCTAAAGGCTATTAATAAGTTGTGTTTTTTTGCGGTCTTTCTTTTCCTGGTTTTGTACAAAATTAGAAAAGTCTGTCTTCCTTGTGTGTCGACTCAAGTGATGGTAATCTGTCGTCACAGATCTCCTTAGTAGCTAGGTACCTCATCACTTTTTATATTAACAATTCAAAGTGTCAGAAGTTTCATTTTGGTCTTATGGTAGGTTGTACAATGTACACCTTTACCACTCTCTCTTACCTACAAGAACGAAAAAAAAAAAAAACACATGTACTAGCTAATGTCCTTGTTCTGTGTTGTGTTCAGTTTCGTTCCTACAACTTGTTGACATGATGAAGTGAACTTTCTTAACAATCTTTTCTTCTTTTTTTTAGTATTCTTCTTCCTTGACTCTTTGGCTTTAATCTGTAAAGCTTTTCGAGTATATATTCAGGTAGAAGGTGTCTTCTATAATTTCAAAAACTATGATGAGGTTATACAGAAAGACTGCAAGTAGAAAACTAGGTATATTCTAACCTAAGGAAAAGTTTAAATTAATGCGCCACTGGGATTGGGACTGGGGATTGAGGACTTGGAGCGAATTGTGTATACTCTTTCTATCTCTCTCTCTCTGGAAACCTTCTCAAGAAAGATTTGATTATACTATACTTTACTGTGCGTGATGTTGTTTTTTGTCATGTCCACTGGCGGCAACTCAGCATTACGATCCAAAGTGCCTTATTCATGAAGTGAGCAATATTTTAACTTTTCAAACATCAACAACACAACACGAATGTTGTTTCATAATCTTCAAGGACACCATCCAACTTATTATGAGTGGGGAGGGGGCGAAGAGAGGGAAGAGAAGATGAAATTGCGATATGATGTTGTTTTGACTTTTAAGCTAAAACAAGAGTATAATCATTCAAAATTTTGCAATTCATAACCAAGGGGTTGAGAAAGAAAAAAAAAAGGGGGGGGGGAGAAAATGGGGAGAGGATTTTAAACCAAAAAGTTATACCAACCAGATTTAGAGTAGGTATAACATCATCATCAACAACAGTCGAACTATGTGTTAAGGCTAACATCAAATAATGCTAAAAGGATGCCTGACTGTTAATCAAGCAGTCTTGAGGGGATTATTCATGAGCATTTTTAGTCCTCCATCTAAACATACTACACTCTAACACATATGGAAGAGGAGATCCTCGAGGAGATGGAGAGATAATCATCTCATTTTCTCTTTATCCTTTTTGACCGGACATTGTATTAAATTCATATGGAGGAGGGAGAACGAAGAGAGCTTATGGTCTACCAGTACCGTGTTCATATATGTAGGGTAAATGGGGAGGGGATAAAGGGGGAGAGAGTTTGCAGGATGGAGGAATTATGGTTATGGGAATAGTAATGTGATGAGCTCTGGGGCGAGAGTGCAAAACATGTTATTGATTTGTATAAGCTTTTTTTCCATATCCTTATGTCCTGTTTATATGTAGACTTTGTGGACTGGTGGAAAAAGAGGGGGGCTATGATGATGACGATGGAGCTTATTTTTTTTTTCATTTTTTTTTATGATTGAGAAGATGAAAAATGTTTGTAGCACATATTCGTGTATGTTTATGAGAGATGATTTGTATTTCACTAAGTGAACTTGAAATGTATGACTTCACTTAGACCCACCAGAAAAAAAGGGCTATCACACATCAAGGTTAAGGTTTTGAGTGCTCGATTTAGGTAGTCATGAAAAAGTATAAAACTTTACTTCTATTTTGTAGGTTTGAGATTGTTATTTTGGATATCACTCATTTGGGGGGAATGAAAGTGAAAATGTCTCAAGAAACGAGAAAATACTCTCTCCCTCTCTCTCTCTCTCTCTCTCCTTTTATATTCACTCTTGGCTGATGGAGAAAGGAAAAAAAATGATATTTTAGTGAATAAATAAATTCATACAAAAGGCACTCAAAAGTGTAATGATTTTTCTGTTTTTTATTTCTCTTTTAAGTTTCGTGGTTGGAGTTTTTCGAATGAGTTAAATCAAAGTTAAAGTTTAAAGGTAGCTTTTCTTCATAAATTCTGAAGTTAAAAGGGGATCATAAATTTTTGTCATGTTTTTTGAATGATTTTTTTTTTTTTTTTTTTAGAATTTATGATTTATGAACAGTTGTGAATGGAATTCAAATTTATAAAAAGTCATTTCTGTATTTTTTGACGCAAAAAAAAGATTGTGAGAATATTTGGTGTTGGGACGGTATTGGCAAAGAAATGGCCGGTTTTTGCGAACGCATAAGATATTTTTTAAGGTTATAGGTTATACATATAAGAAGACTAAATAGCAGAGTTCAAAAATGTATATTTTTTAAGTTTTGGATGCGTAGTTTTAAATTATGGCGTTTGAAATTTTGCGAAATTTTACCAAAAAAAAAGACGCATATTGACTGAGTTTAATCGTCGTTTTTTGTGAAATTATACCAACGTTTTTGAAGGTGAATTTCTTACCCGAATGTATGCAATGCAAAGGAGATTACAAAAATGTATAATTTATAAAATTTGGATGGGTAGTTTAGATTTAATAGGGTTTGAAAGTTTGAAAAGTTTGACCCGAAAAAAATTAATAAAGTTGCTACAATATAGCAAATTATTAAAATTCATTATCTTGTTGTTTTTATTGACCTAACTGTTACGTGTACTCTGATTTCAATCACTTTTAATTAAACTTACTTAACATGACTTAATGATAGATAGATCAACAAAAGTTCAACTTAAAATAAAGAAAAATAAATGCAAGCTCAGATTTACTAATTAAAAATATAATATCCTCGAATAGGTCGCATGTACTTGTTTTGAAAGTCAAATAAAAAGAAAAAAATTAATTTTATAGAATTTAATATTGATAAACAGTAGATCTGTTTGTGAGACAAAAAAGCTTTTCTTAAACTTTTATATGACAAGAATTTTTATTTGTGCACCTTAATAAATTCATTGTATAGGCTTTTGTTTGAGATGATGCAAATACTTACCGTTTATTTGTTATTAAAATATTTCTTGATAAGAAATTATGAGTTATAAATACAAAAAAAATAGAAAATTCAGGTAGCAAATATATAAAACCTTTCCACTATCGTTTCCTTTATTATTTTTTTTTTTAATTTAAAGACCAGGCCCGTTTTAACTGCCTAAGAGCCCTGTTACGCTGAGCGAGTAAAGATTTATAATAATTGAATACAAAGAATTTTTTTTAGAAATCATATCCATCTTCCATCTTTCATATTTCATCTTTCATCTTTCATCTTTCATCTTTCATCTTTCATCTTTCATCTTTCATCTTTCATCTTTCATCTTTCATCTTTCATCTTTCATCTTTCATCTTTCATCTTACATCTTTCATCTTTCATCTTTCATCTTACATCTTACATCTTACATCTTACATCTTACATCTTACATCTTACATCTTTTATCTTTCATCTTTCATCTTCCATCATTCATCTTCTTCTTCTTCTTTTGTCTTCTTCTTCGTAGTCTTCTTCTTCTTCTCGACTTAACTAAGATTTCCTTTGGTTGAAAACACGAATTCTAAAATGAGATTGGAACAGTATAAGTTCGTGAACAAAAATGAGTAGCATTTTCTTCCTTGAATACTTATTTGGGTGAGAAAAACTAATTAATAGAGATTCCACCAAAAATACCTAAAAAATCTTTTTGAGGCCTTAAAAGTAAAAAAATGGAAATGCAGCCCTTTTATGATTTAGGTTTTTATAAAATAATCAGATCTAAAAATTAACTCTGAATAATTTCATTCGCCTTGTTATTTATTAGAAATCTCAGTGCATATTTTTCTGTGGAATTGTGAAGACAACAAGATGAATAAATTAAAAAATTTTCTGATTGTTTTTCTTATTATTTCCGAATTTCAATATTCAAAGTGTAAGAAAAAACATATTTTGGTAGAAGTAACCCTGCAACTCATGACTTTGACTTTACTCTTACTTTAAGGTTACAAATGGATTTCTTTAAAATCTGGAGATAAATTACCCGAAAATGCTGTTTCAATCGCTGGAAGTGATAGTAAATATGTTGGTAGGACAAAATATTTAAACACTATGCAACTGGCAGAAATTTCTACGGGCTCTTATCGAGATTCGGTAGAGCATGCTACCCTTATACTTTACTCTAGTAAAATAGTTCGACATCAGTTTGAAGTGTTAGTTGCCACCGGAAAATGTGAGTGGATTTTTTTTGATAAAAATCATATCCCGGAAAATATTGTTCGTGGAGGAACTTCTTGGAATTTAGAGCCTGTTTTTGTTGGACGAGAACTTGGATCCATTGTATCGATTTTTGTAACTTTGAACAAAAAGCAATCATTTCCTCAATATCCTTATCCTGTTAGTAATAGTCCTTTCTATAATCTGGAAGTATTAATCTGTGACAGTAACCACAAATGGATTGATGCAACTTCATCAAGTGTTCCTGAAAATAGTATTAGAATAGGAAACGATGATGGTTATGTGGCTCGCTTACTTGGACCTAATCTTCATGTTCCAGGAATTGTTTATCCTAAATCAAATCAAACTTCAATATGGTATAAGAACAATAAACTTGAATCGTTTAATATTGAAGTTCTAGTTGGTGAACCAAAACAATATAAATGGAAAAATATGAAACCGAAAACTGGAATTCCAGAGAATGCAGTTGTTTGTGGTGTATCAGATAACCAAGAATTGACTTATATTGCTAAAACATGTGATATTTATGGTGAAATAAAAGTGTTTCCTATAACATTTTCTGAAACTAATTACATCGATGGTATATTTAAAATTTTAGTTGATACCATTAACACGTAATAATTTAAATAAAAATTTGTTTGCGTTAATTTTGCTGTGAGCTACATATTTTTTAAGCAATAAAGCCACATTGAAGCCACGTTTAGTTATTTTTTTTTCATTTACAACATCAACCATCAGCCATTAACCATTAACCATTAACCATTAACCATTAACCATTAACCATTAACCATTAACCATTAACCATTAACCATTAACCATTAACCATTAACCATTAACCATTAACCATTAACCCTCTGTCGGCACACGGGTGCGAATTTGGCAAGACAAAAATAAAAAAATAAGGATTTTTCAAAAAAGTGGTCACAAAAAAGTCTCTTATAACGGTGAAAATATATTTTTTTGGAATTGTAAATACAATATTCAAATTCCTCGGAAAATTCTACATCAATTTCATGTATGATTCTCTATAAAATATTGAGATTGAAAAAAGTTCTAGCGACGTGAAAAAGTACAAACCAAATTCGTACCCGTGTGCCTATCACGTAACAAAAAAGAGGTGTGCCTACAGAGGGTAAACCATTAACCATTAACCATTAACCATTAACCATCCTTTCAAATGCACCGAATGCAACACTTCAAACATACTCTTCTTACTGTATAGGTGATTCCCTTCAGGTACGTTCCGAAAATTATATAAGTAACATTCAATTTCATCCTATATGGTCCAACGTAAAAATGGACTTTTAAGTGTGCCAGCCTTCCAAGTAAGTTGTAGCAAGAAGAAATCGTTCTACTTTGTTCTTGTTAAGTGTGTGTTCAAGCAGCAGCGTGTAAAGCGTTCAAAGTATACACGAAAGGCTACTGTCATGGTCCATTATAAACAGTCAACGAAGGAGGACGACACACATGAGCTTTTCAACGCTATTCTTTATACTCAACAACTTTTCATTGTCATCGAAGTAGAGAGAGAATTTCTGAAAAAGACAGAAAGTGCAAACAGTAGCAATAGGGCGCGTCCCATTCAAGTCCACCCAACACCAACACCATTCACAATTGTAATTTACGAGAGACATTTTTAAGACGACGACGACAAGGACGTTTATGTTTCCGCTTCAGGATTCTCATGCAATTTAGACTTGAGGTCAAAGATGGTGGTACACCTATCGTGTACGTAAAGTGCAAGGCTCGATTTGTTGTTCATTTCTTTTATTCTTAACAAATATACAAGATTTTTTTTCAATTCCTGGTTATGTGTGTTTGTTCAGTTAAAATGAGGGCAAACATAAGATTTGTCTTAATGTCTTTGGCAGTTGTCAATTAATTATACTTTTTGAAGTCGTTGTTGAGTTAGAGTTAAAGGATGTGTCTCTCTCTGCCATTGCAAGCAGAAAGGATTAATTTAATGAAACAAACACTGGAGATCTTTTATCCTTACATGACAGTTCAAATAAATGGATTAAAAAAAAAAAAAAAATGTTGTTGGTGTAGGTTTATTAATTTATTAAAATTTATAAATTATGTTTTTCAATTAAAAGAAGTGAGCAAGTTGGTACTTAAGATTAGATTTTGTAATGTGCTGATTTCTTGACATGATATACCTGACTTTTATTAATTAGAAATGACGAAAATGATAGATGAGAACAGATTAAAAGGACTCATGTTTTGTTGGTTGAAAGTTTATGCAACTCAATTCTTCGACTTAAGACATATGATTCAAATATGAGACTTTAATCTATGCCTCAAATTTGAGACTCAAACGACTCAATTTTTTAACTCAAATCTGAGAATCAAGGCTCATGTTTGTCACTCAAATCCGCAACTCTAAACCGAAATACAAATTTGCTATTCAAAAGTGTGACTCATGCTTGTTACTCAACTCAAATCTGTAGCTCAAATTAGTGACCCTATTCTGCAATTCAAGTATATGACTCATATCTGAAACTCCAATTTTCGATTCTTTAGACTCAAATATGATGGAGTCAAATGTGGAACTCAAATCTTTGATCTGCAACTCAAAGCTTAAATTCAAAGATCCGACTCTTCAACTCAGGCATGTGGCACCAAGCTACAACTCAAATTTGTGACTCTATTCTTTAGCTCAAATCTGAGAATCAAATATGCAACTCAAATCTATAACTTAAATCTATGACTCAAATTTCCAACTAAAATCAGCAATTCAAATTTTCGACTCAAATTCTGACTCAAGTGTGGAACTCAAATCTGTGACTCAAGTTTGGGTCTCATGTCTATTAGTCTATAAGTCACATCCCAGTCTACAGCTCAAGCATGTAACTCAAATCTTCGACTCAAATCTGTGACTCAAGTCTGTAGCTCAAATTTGAGACTCAAATATGTGACTCGAATCTAAAACTTAAATGATTCAAATCTTCGACTCAATCCGGAAACTCAAATCAACGATTCAAATACGCGACTCAAATGTTGACTCGAGAGTGCAACTCAAATCTGTGACTCACGTTTAGGTCTCAAGTCTATTTGTCTATTAGTCACATTTCAGTCTACGACTCAGGCTTTTAACTCAAATCTTTGACTAAAATCTGTTACTCAAGTTTGTAGCTCAAATTTTAGACTCAAATCTGCGACTCAAATCTGAACCTGAAGTAACTACCTCACTTGTTCTTTTTATGAAGATTGTCATTGCCATTACTACACTCTTTCTCAATGACTGATTTCAATATAGTACCTACTTACAAAAGGCCATTGAACTAAACACTCTTCTTTCAATAAAAATATATATCTATAGACCAGGCTATAATCATTGCAATCATATGGTTCATCAGCACCTGTAGTTGCCATGAACTTCTCCATTGTATTCTGAGCCCCTATAAGTATCATCATTGTTGCATAGAACAAAACAACATAAAAGTTCTTCGATCTTTTTGCATCTCAAACAAACATCAAGCATCACCTTACAATTTTATTGACAAAAGCTGATTTCAATTTTTTTTTTTTTTTTGAATTTTCCTTCAACATAGAAAATTCATTGAATATATAGACAGAAATATGCACAATACATGAGCACCTCAATGCAAAGATAAAATAACATCAATGACATCGAACACTATTCTCATTGTTTGTTCTAGGTTTCAATTTACAGTAGGGTGTATAAATAAATGAACATCTGTTAAATATAAGAGAAAAATAACTTAACTTTTTTTTATAAAAAATCCAAGTTTCAAGTTAAAATAGGACACTCAAGGATTTGGAACATAGAAATTAAAAATATACAAAATTCAAATTCAGTACAATAATTTTGGACTCTACTGTATTTATTTTTGTTCAATTTGTATAATAAAGTAAGCCATGAGAAGAGATACTCTGAAACAAGGACATTTACGTAGTTATACATAAATATAATTTCTTTTAAGAATGTAAATTCTTCATTGTTCAGTTTTGAAAACAAAAGGAAGTCAGACTTAAAATGGTGTATATCCTTTTTATTTATTTTTTTAATAAAAAAAAAAAAAAGTTTTAACTAAATGAATTCACAAAATACCTGTCTCAAATCAATATTAAATGTCCTTTCTTTTTTTTAAGTTCAAATTAAAAAAAAAAAAAAAAATAGAAAAGGACACACACCACACATGGAGAGAAATTTAAATTAATTTACACTTTTGAAAATTTTCGTTCGGTATTTTAGTCAAAAAGTTTTTTGTTGAAAATTGAGGACAAAACATTGCATTGCAAGGACGAAGGTGACACAAAACTCATGTTAACAGGTAACGTACATACACATAGTTGTTGAGTTTTGAATACATGTCATTGGGCTCTTAATTAAAAATACCACCAAACTATTTTGATAGTAAAATACAGGGATGACACAAATAAAATCTGTGAGGGACTGAATTTAACCTTAAAATGATGAAAGGAGAATTTCACCAAATTGGAAGTGTGTACTTTTCATTAAAAACAAAAAAAATCACATATTGCGACTTCAATTTTATAAAAAGAAAGTTTTCATCCCCTTTTTCCTCTCTTTTTTTCAGTAAAAAAAAAATAAAAATAACATTTTCAGAATAAGAATGTAGATAAGCTTAAATAAATTCAAATCGTTTCCACTTTCCTGGTGAAATTCTCCAAAAGGATAACAGAGTCAGAGGAAGAGGTAAATATTTTGATTTCTATTTTGTTGTATAGTTGTTTGTATATGAGATCGTCCTCGGACGTTAAACAGACCAAAACTCAACTCAACATTTAGGTTTACTGTATATTTTTGTTTACTTTAAGAGAATGAGGAAGTTGTCTTTTTTTTTTGTTTTTGTTTGCTGAGTTATAAAAGAATAATTTGACCCACTTGCTGATTACATTATTCTTGCAATAAGATTATTAGTTTTTACAACATAAAAAAGTTTATTTTGAAAATTATTTAAATTTCTTGCATCCAAAGCAGGATATTTTTAAAAAAGGTTTTAGGTAATTTGTTTTTTCAATTGAAATTTTTTAAATTTAAGAACACCCAAAAAGTTATACCTAAAGAAAGGTTTGATGTTCAGGAGACGGACACAATTCCACAATGACCCAAATTCCAAAACTCAAAATCCACAATTCTCGAAAACGCCAAAATTCAAATTTCCAACAGTCTGAAATCCACAATGACCCAAATTCAAAAAAAAAAAAAAAGAAATAAAATAAATTTGAATAAAATCGTTAATATTTTCTACTCACTGAAACATTAATTGAATAAATAGTCTTTCACGATTTTGGGAACGATTTTGGGATTTCTGGAATTTGATTTTCTGAATTTCCGGTTTACGTTATTCTTGAGCTTGGGGAGACGACACAATCTCAAAATTTAAATCAATAAATGTAGACTTCTGAAAACTCAAAATTGTGAAAATCCGAATTCCTGAAAACCCAAAATCCATAGAAACCAAAATTAATCATATGACAAATAGTCTGACTGGATTTTGGGTACTTAGGAATTTGGATTTTCGGGATTTCGGGTTTTTTTTTTGGATTTTTGAGATTTTGGGTTTTCAAGATTTTTGGGATTCTAGATTTTCCGGATTATGGGTTTTCGGGATTTCGGTTTATACGATTCTGATCCCAAAACGCATGGGTTGATGTTCTTTAAAATGTTTTTGATTCTGGGGCATTGGCTTTCTTGATTTTGAGTTTTTGGATTCTGGGCTTTCAGGATTCTGGATGTATAAAAGTTAGGATTTTATGGAACTTTCACAAACAGTCTTTCAGGAATTTGAGGCTTAAGAATTCCTGGAATCTGGATTTGGAGTTTTTGGGATTTTGAATTTTTGGTTCCTGGATTTTCAGGATTTCATAAAGGTTTTCTGAATTTTGTGTTTTCAGATTCTGGGGTTTTTGGGATTCTAGATTTTTAGGATTCGAAAGTCTGCGGATTCAAGATGTTACAGATTTCGGTTTTTGAGATTAAAACCCGAACACAATGATGTTGATGTTTTTTTTTTAAGTATTTTTTGATTAAAAACTAAATATATTTCAACTAAATTCTCCATTTAGTCAAGAGAATTTATAAAAGCGTATGTACGTTATATGGGTGACCCAGCAGTTTGAACCTCCTCCAAATTTGTTTTTTTCATACAAAATAAGATTTATGTACCTATTGGCAGCCATCTTGGATTTTATTTATTATCGATAATCTCGATGTCTGTTGGTCGAAGAAAAAAAATGTTTTGACAAAAAGTGTAGTAAATTATATTTCCAATATTTTATTATTGTCCAATTTTTCAATCAAATCGATATTAAGAGAGTTACAGGTCATGAAAGTTGAAAATTATTAATTTTTCTGTTTTTTTTTTTGTAAATTTACGGTATTTTGTTATAGAAATATTGAAAGTTATAAAGATAAAACTTTTGTTGAAATCAAATTTCCATTTTACAACTTTGCAATACAATTTTCTTTTCTTATTACTACAAAAATTTAAACACAAAATTTCATTAAACAAACCAAATAATTCACAAACAAAATTAAACCCAGCTTAAGAAGTATTAATCCCCGATTAAGAAGTATAAATTGTAAAAATCAAACTAAGTGTAATTTTCTCATACAATAAAGTTTTGTTCCATGTAGGGATTAGCAAAAGGTTAATTTTATTCAAAGACTCTTATTTTTTCAAAACTTTATAAAAAAAAAAATAAATAACAAACAAATGAAAAAAAGAATACCTATTTGTTTTTGTCTCAAGACCTTTTTCTGAATAGCAAACGATTTATGGATATAGTAAATTTATATGTCGTTTTAAAAATATTCAAGTCACGTTGAGTTTTAAGCTTCCCCCAGTTTCAAATCACGTCTTTCTCCAAATCCTTACAATAACACACACCTCGGTAGGTACCTACACACACGTCTTATTCGTTTTGCAATATACTTATCTTATCATTCATAGATAGCAAATTCCCCAGTTTGTTATTATGACACGCGTGTGTCTGCAAAAGCAAAATATTATTTCCTTTTGTCACCTACATTCAACATATAACACCCCAACAGACACACACGCAATTTTTAAATCCTTGTTCAGAATGAAGTTTTCCACAAAGGTGTCAATCATAACAAAACAACGACATTAAAGCCAACCACAGAGAAAGGCACAGAACAAAAGAAGGCGACGACAATATTATTTAAACTTTCACTTTGACATAAAAGAAAAACAAAACAAAAAATATCCTGAAAAACCAATATTCACACATGCATCCCATTATTATTATTATCAAAAAGGATTTATCCTTCGTTTTGTTGTTAAAAAAAAAAAATAAACAACAAGTAAAACAGAAAAAATTATTAAAAAAAATTTAATGAAATATAATAAAAGTTGTGTGTATTTAATGAAATAATTACTCCTCTCTTATGACCATAATAGCCAATTACAGTTGTTTTCCTTTTTTTATTATAAAATGGAACTTCCAACGAATCCTGTAGTCCTTTCGTACGCAGCTATAACGCAAGCGAGAACTGATCTTTCGCTCCGTTGCGTGCTTTCATTTAATATTATTATATTTAAACATGATAGCGGCTTTAACGGTGTTGGGAATTTTTTTGTTTTTTTTTTTTACTACCCCCTCTAGATGTTAATCTCTGAACTGAGGGTTGATGGTTGAATCATCCTTTTGTTTCATTCTTTTTGGAAGACTTTTGTCTCCCCCCGCCACCACCACCGAAAACCATTAATGTTTATCATGAGATTTGCTTCTGTCAACGTTCCAAGCCACCACAACTGATTAAAAATAAAAAAAAAAAAAACAAGGAGAAAGTCTGTGAGTGTACAAAATAAATAAGTTCAAACTTGTTTCTTTAAAAAATCAGATGTTGTTTAGATATTATAAACAAGTCTCCAAGTTAAAAGTTGGTAAAAAGTTATATTTACTTTTATTCAATTTCGATTTTGGTTTCTTTCAACTAAAATGTTGATAAAACCTTTATGCAGCATTCTCTTATAATAAGTGAGTAACTCAATTAAAATCTTTAGTTTTGAATAATTTTAAATACATAAAAAACGATTTAACAACATCACTCAAACTATGATACTAATTAGAATATTTAAGGATGGAACAAAATATTTAAATAACATAGGAATGGTTCAAGTAGTTGGTAAAAGACAAATTAAAATCATTTTTTGTACCAACAATACAATTTTTAAGAAAGCACTAACTTTTTTATTTCCCTTTACAATCTACATTTTATTTGACAAATATACTTGAACTTCCTTATAGAGCGTTAGGGTGGGTCGATTTAACTTAAGTTTTTTTTTTTTTTACTTCGGTCATTTATAAAAAGTTGTCACTGAGTGTAAAATATGAAAGAAAAGTTACATTTGACTTTTAATTCTCACTCTAGGAAAAATCTGAACAAATGCGTTATGAATTAAAAAACATGAATTGTTTAGCTCTCCATTTCCATAATTAGTTAAGGTATTTGTTAACAAAAAAGTATTTAAAAGTTGATTGTTTTTTTTTTTTATTTTTCACTCAGTTAGACATACCTTTTTGATAACATTCTATCAATGGTTTATATCAAAATATTAAAAACAAAATCGATCCACCCTAGTATACAGGCATATCCCTTCTTAAGTGGTGTTTTTGTTTTATTTTAGTTATTGTTCCACAGTTTAATGAAACAAAACAACCAACATAGAACAAATAAACGGTCATAGAATTAAGCACTTAATCGTTGTTATAACATAATACGTAGTGTATACAATTTCATGTTTAAATGTATTTATTTTGTTTTTGTTTACCAATAGTTTGATTAAACATATGCCAAATCAAGAACTGATTCAAATATAACATTCAAACATCAATGTAACTTAATAGTAAATATGATTTTGTATCTTTGTCATTCAGGGAAGTTTCTGTTTTATGCTGGTTTTTCAATAGTTTTGCTTAGCAAATGTCAAACTAAGAAAAGTTTTCAGATACAAGAATCAAACATCAATGTAACTCAGTTGATTCTATGTTTTGCTGTCTTCTTCTTTACCCAGTGTTTTTTGTTTTATTCTGGTTTATTAACAGTTTGGTGAAACCAAACTGTCAAGGAACCATTTTTTTTTTCATCTACAACATTAAGATATACAGTCAGCGTCTAATGAAAGTTTCACATTAATTGGTTTTCAAAGAAAAAAAAAAACCTTCCTAGCTATTTCAATTATTATTGGTATGTATATGAAATTATTTTATCATATTTGTTCAAAACATAAAAAAAAACATATTGCAGAGCAATTCCTCTCAAATCTAAGACTATTATAATAATAATTATTATCATGCGAAATCATTTAGCACGTTTTCATACACATATTTAACCGGTTTAATGTTAAAAAAATCATTAAGTAGGAACACATGAATAAAACTTCCAAACTATTAAAATAAAATTAATGGACAAATCTAGACAAAAAAGAATTTTAAATGTAAACTGTTAACTTTTTACTGACACTGACTGTAGCTCAACTGTTTTGTTTTTCGTTCAAGAGTTTTTATTACACTTAAGTTTTTGAAAGTTTGGTTTAACAAATATAGAACTAGAATTACAACATTTTTTTATGTATTGAAGTTGAAACAACAACGAGTTCCAAATGATATTATAGTTATGTTTCTGGACCTCCGAATTATAGTTTTTGTTAATTCCATTTTGACAGATGATGCTAGTTGTAGTACTTAGTTGTAAATCCATGGAAGCAAAACGAAATGTTATTATATGCCAGAGTTGCCTAAGACAATAAAACAAATTTACAGGCCAGAAAACAAAAATTGTAGATTTCTGGATGGAAAAACAAAAATATTTTAGTATTATTACAAATACCAACATAATACAAAATTAAATTTTTACATAGGTATAAAAGTCATATCTAATTTTGATATTTTTTTAACAATTCGTTCCATATTTCAATAGATGCCTAGAAAGTCAGATGTTTTTTTTAATCGAAAGTGATTGCATCCATTTTGTTTTTTATTAATTTCATATTTATTGTGTTTTTAAAAAAGATGGCAATTAGCATTTGAAGGTTTAATGTGACTTAAAATAAAAACACACTTAAAGTGGAAAATAGGAAAAATGTAAACAAAAAATACCCATGGCAAGCCTGACAAAGTATAAACTATAAACTAGCATATTTCTCTGTTGCACCAAAATTGTTAAATGGTTGAAAGGGATTGTTTTACAACATTAAGTTTCTATTTTGTTCAAGTTATATGTTTAATAACATGAAAGTTTTAATTTGAAATTCTCTTGTTTTAGTTTGGTTTCTTGCAACAAGCGCCATTTTGACTTCCATCAAAATTCGAAATGATTTAACGTGATGAATTTTAAAATGATTTTTCATATTCTTGTTGCTGTTTCATATTAAATTTCAGTGGAAAGGGATGTTTATTCCATTTTCTAACATTACCCAGTGTTTTTCCAACTTTTATACCTAAATACAAAAAATTATTATTTGTTAATTTTCAATTTATTTCTCTAATTTCAATAATTTATGTGGCGCGTGAATTTTATAGAGGCAAAACATTAATCTTTATGATAAAAATAGTAATCGCATTACAATTTCCGTTCATAAACGACTAAAACTTTCATTTTCAATCATAATTATTATACGTATTATATTGATTTAGTACTTTAGACTTTTATCTTTTTTATAACATCATAAGACAAAAACATTTTATGAGAATTAGAATAATAACTTTTGGGAAACTTTTTAGATGTTTTCGAAAACAAACACTTCATTTAATTATAACAAATCCTAACAAAAATAATAAAAGTCACTACTTTCTTTAACATTTCTACAACATAAGTAAAGCTGATGTTCGACTTCATTCTTAGTTGCACACTTATTAGGTTAACTTTCATGAAACAGTTTTTAGTTCAGAAAACACAAATAAGACCAAGAAATAACAAAATTTAACCTTTATAAAACAGAATTGCCACAAATTTGTTGCAAATCAAGAGGGGAAATGCGGCTGTTCGGGTTACAATATTGTATAAGAATATGTTTCTGAAATTAATGGAAAACAATTAGATTGTTTAACTGGAGTTACATCTGCTAAATTAAAACCCATCTGTGCTATTCGGGAAGTTACCGTTATAAGTTGATTGTCAACAGTAAAGGTTTAGATCTTGAATTTTAAAACTTGAAAACTTTTAGAGCCAGTTAGTTCTTTAGCCTGACAGACATGAAATGTTACATGAGTCAATGGTAGGTACATGGTGGCGTATGAGTGCTTTTTTGGTTCTCTTTTAAAATCTGAATGATTACTTATTATTAAATCTTATTTCTTCTTGCTGATGGTCATTCCAAATTTCAATTAAAATTCAGTTTTTGATTTGGGCACTAATTTATGGCAGTTAATTTCTCCGACAGATAAGTACAGTCAAATTTGGTTTTGACAAAAAAAAAAAATGAATGCATGTAAAGAAACTCCTTTAAAAAAAGATACAGTTCAAGAAAGTCGAATTATTCAAGAATTGACTTTGGAAACGAAAATGGTTAGTCAATTTAAGAAGCCGGACTTTAGACAAGAAATTTTTAACATTTTTAGCTGAATATTTTTTGACGAGACATCTTTACTCTTCAACAATCATATTAAATAGAAATTAATAAAAAAAATGATAAAAAGGGGTTATTTGAAAGGAATTATTAATTTGTAGTTTGTACCATTTTTAGAACATTGTTTGTTGATTAAGATAAAAAAATAACAATCTTGGGAAAATTGCAGCCCTCTATAGTTCGAAGCAGTAACTACAGACAGAGAGCATCAAACCTTGGACATAAAATTAGTGTTCAACATCTTAAGTGAATATTTTTTACTTAACCATTTATATGTTATAAAATTAAGAAAAAAATTAAAAATTACAATTTTTGGATTTTTAAAAAAAGTTTCAAATTTTTTTTTCTAAACAGATAGGTAATTACATGAGTTTCATTGAAACTTTGTTTTAATGTGTCAGTTAATATTTTCATTTAAATGGCACATAAATTTTTTTGAAAGAAATTTATAAAAAAATTACATCCAAAGAAACGGTTCTAACGATTTTCAAAATAAAATTGCTTTGTTATACAAGAAATTAAATGGCATACTCAAAACCATTTAAGGTGATGTTTTTTTAAACTTCAAACTAAATTTTATATTGTTTTTTAAGATTTTTTTTTTCCAATTTGTTTAAAAGAATCTTTAATAAATTTTTAAAAGGTTTTAATATTCCAAGCAACTTTTAACATATGAGCACTTAGTTGCGAACCAGTCGTGCATTTATTTTAATTGTTAAGTTAAGTTGTAGTTTATTAATTGATAAAATGATAAAAACACGGTTTGTATGGGTATTAGTTCTTGTTTAATGTTTTTTTTTTATGGAAATATAGCCATGCTTAAATCAGAGTTGAACCGAAATTCTGTTAAATAAGATAGGTATATATTTTTGAGTTTATTTTTTTAAGTTAACGACGGCAAAAATTATACAAAATATAAAATGGAACTATACTGAGAAGCTACATGACTCGCTTAAGAGCCGCTTTCTTAAATCCTATTCGCAATGTAAAAAGTAACGACTGTAGCATAGGATTCCATAACAAAATAACAGGTTACCAGATTAACCGAAAGTAGACATTTTTTCTATTCCGAAATCGAAATCAAAACGAAAACCCATTCGCAGTGGTACACGAAGAAAAAAGACCACCTCAAAACCTCATTAAACTAAGCTGATTTCTATATGTTTTTTTTTTCGCAGATAACTTCCGTCTTAAACAAGGCGGACAAATCTTAAATTTCTTGAATGCTCAAATTTAAAATAAATCCACTTAATTTAAGCGGAAATCATTTTATTTTTATGTGGAAACATTTTACATAAAAAAAAACTGGGGTTGGGGTCGAAATTCTGTATTTTGCAAAATTCTGTATTCAAAATACTGTATGCCAAAATACTGTATGTCAAAATTCTGTATTTGCAAAATGCTGTAGGAACAAAATTCTGAAAGTCAAAATTCTGTATAGCAAAATTCTGGTTGGTCAAAATACTGTATTTCAAAATTCTGTACATCAAAATACTGTATATCAAAATTCTGTAAAAATGCTGTAAAAAAATATCATTTTGATAATGTGCGCGTGCACTTTTTTACATTATCAAAATGATATTTTTTTACAGCATTTTTACAGAATTTTGATATACAGTATTTTGCCGTACAGAATTTTACAAAACAGAATTTTGCATGTCAGTATTTTGTTCATACAGTATTTTGACGTACAGAATTTTGTATTTACGGTATAATGACTTACAGAATTATGGTATTACAGTATTTTGACCCCACAGAATTTTGTCGTACAGAATTTTGACAAGCAGAATTATGACCCGCTCCCAAAAAACTGGCAGCCACTGAGATCGAACCTACCACTGTTGGGTCACTAAGCAATTTATCTCACAATTGAAAATGATAAACAGCAACTACTAAAGCTGAAATTTTAAAATTATTAATCTTTGTGTCGTTTTTTTTTAAATGAACAATGAAAGTGGCACCTTTAAAAACTTGCTCTTAGAATAAAAGTTGCTTAAAACTTTTTTATAGTAGAAACTTAAAAAAATATGAAAAGCTATTTTTTTTAATCCAATTTTTAATAAAAAAAAATGTTTGAACTATTTTGATATTAAAAATGTATCATCGCCAAAATAATCTATCTCGGATTTTCGAAAATATAATTTTCAAAAAAAAAAAATCAAATATTTTTTTGTTTTTCAAAAATACAAAATACAAAATACTCGTTTTTGTACTCATATTTAAACTATTGATGCTCTAGGTCACAAAATTTGGTTGAAATTGAACAAGAAATTCGGGAACATGTCAGAATTAGAAAAAAAAAATAAAACGGTTTTATAGGACGTACCGTTAATAAATTATCCTAAAAACTTCTTCCATCAAAAGACAGACCTTGTCAACAGATAAAACTTGATTTTTTTTCAACAAAATCTTTTGAGAACATTATACTTTTCTAAAATTGTTTTTGTACTTTTGTTGGTCTTAAAAAATTAATTCCAAAATTTAATCTGCAAAATCTCCAAAAACTGCTACATACCAAGATTGAAGAGAAGAAATAAATAATAAAAGAACTTGTCCACCCACATTTTTCGCATACCCTACATCGTAATATGAGTTTTGATTGTTATTTATCAACTTTTCTTTTAATAATATTAAAAAATTTATGAGAGTCAGAAATTATGTAGAAATTAATTAAATTTTCTGTAAGAAGGATTGAACATTTTTTTGTGCAGTAAGTCAACACAAGGAGATTGGAGTTCTTTTTTCAAAAAAGGCATAGGTAAAAAGTAGATTTTAACATCGCTTTTTTTCTGTTCAATTTTACTATTTTATTTAAAAATTAATTCAGCAAACGTTTCTTAAATTCTTATTTCAAATATTTTTTTTTTTGTATCAAACTTTTGTGTATTGTTTTTGACAACATCGATGTATCTATCTACATTGTAAATATACATCCCAACAGCATGTCATCAATAACAGGAAACCCAAAAGAGTCTATGGCAGCAAAATGTCAGTAGTAGTAGTTGCTGCTGCTGCTGCTGTTGTATAGCCCAAGTCAAGCTTCGAGCGATAAAATGAGTGTTCATGTCAATCAGTCAGTCAGTAAAGTCAGCTAGTCAGCTAGTCAGTCAGTCAGTCATATCAATGAATGAATTCATATCATGTTTCATTATTTTTTGTAAAAACAATTTCAACACAAGCACCTAAAAGTATACAACACGCAACACAAAATGTTTAGAGGAAGGCATTGTGAATATATACTCCTCCAATATGAATGAATAACTTTCGATCTGCATAGATACCTACAAAAAAAAACACAAAAAAAAAATTGAATTGAATAGCAATTTTGTATAGAAATCGTCACCCACCATGAATTTGCAGAACAAACAATCAAATATGCCTTGCGGGATTTTTTTGTTTTGTTTTGTTGTTTTTTTTGTATTTTTGTTGGTACGAGTATGACATGATATCCAGAGGAATAATAATAGTGAACATCGATTCTGTTCCCGGAAAGACACACAATAACACACGAGTTTGACAGAGTCACCAAAAAGATTGAATTTTGTATTATTCACTTGAAGGGAACAAAAAAAATATTATGTTGAATCTATCATTTTTATATGCCAACAGGTGAAGGATGAGTGTAAGTATCTAGTTGTAGAAAAGTTGACATGCATAAAAATTCAGGATGCAGGTTAATAACTTTTTAAAAATTCAGGAAAGCGAAGAGTATTGAAATGAACAAGTGAGTTGTTAATATTTTTAACAGAAAATATATCTACCTTCGATAGTAGGTTCGTCAATACTCGTACACATACTCTGCATAGCCTTTCAACACTCAAAATGTTTGTCGATGTTATTTGTGCAAATTTCAAGAGCCTATAAACATCGGCCAAAGTGTTGCATGTAGAAAGATAGAAGTATTAAACAGTTGTAGCAGTTTTTGTAAGTTGTAAAATGTTTTGGAAAACAAATCTAAAAATAAGTGAATATTTTTTCTTTTTCAATTTTTTACATTTTTTTTTTTCTGATGACTTAGTAAAAAGCTTTTAATTTTAGATAAATTACGTGTGACTTAGTTGTGTATTTTCGTTTCCTTGTTTTTATTTATTTATATATGTATGTAGTTGTTACAATTGATAAATTGACCCAAAAAAAAAAAACAAAAAGACTTAAATATTTATCAAGCGATAACTTTCAAAAGTTTAAATTTATATTTTTATATTGTCTACAAAAAGAATGTTTTAAAACCCCATTATTTATATTTATATTGCTCGTTTAAAAAAAAAAATATGGCAGTCTAGAGAAGCTCAGTGCCAAGAAAATATTTTTATATAACAAAAACTTTCAAAATGTAGTTCACAATAATTAAACACATATTTAAAAGAAGGAAAATCGGTAAACAACTTTCTTGATTTGCGGAAAATTCGTAGAAAACAATTCGTCGAATTACAATTCATCGAACACAATTGATCGAAAAAACAATTCACCGAACAACAATTCTTCGAATGACAATTCGTCGAATAACAATTCATCGAATAACAATTCATCGAATGGCAATTCATCGAACGCAATTGATCGAAAAAACAATTCACCGAAAAACAATTCCTCGAATGACAATTCGTCGAAAACAATTTATCGAATGACAATTCATCGAATAAATTATTAAAAATCATTGTTTGCCACCACAATGACGTGCCATACCTTTATGTAAAGCTAGTAACTTTCTCTTTTAATATGCATTTAAATAAAAATGTTTTAGGGAATTTAAAAAAAATTTCAAAATTTTTCTAAGTCCTAAATGTGAAAAATTTTTCTAAGTCCTGAAATATGAAAAAAATTTCTAAAACGTTTCAAAAAAACCACCCTAACTCTTAAACCGGAGGGATAATCGAAAAAAGTTATTTAACTTTTTTTCTGTAGATTCAAAAATACGTGAGTTATGTGAAAAAGTAAAATTTTTATAAAAAACTAAATGGCGGCCAAATGACTCTAAGTGCGATTGTGCAAAATATGGTTTTCGGCTGGTATCTTGATACTCTTTCGAGTTCTGAAGTCCAAATACGTTTTGGAATTTTTTCCCAACAAAATTCTTACTTTCCCGTACTTTTCTTGGACTTAGAATAATTATTCATATTCTTGGACTTAGAAAAATTTTTTGAAATTTAGGACTCAAAAAAATTTTCAAATTTTGAATTTTTTTTAAATTTCCTAAAACATTTTTATTTAAACGTAAACTGAAGGAGAAGGTTACTAGCTTTACAAAAAGGTATAGCACGTCATTGTGGTGGCAACCTATGATTTTTAATAATTTATTCGATGAATTTGTCATTCGATGAATTGCTTTCGATGAATTGTCATTCGAGCAATTGTCATTCGAGGAACTGTTATTCGAAGAATTTTCATTCAATGACCATATATTTTTGTAAAGCGAGTAACTTTTACTTTTATTTTGCATTTAAATAAAAACGTTTTAAGGAATTTTTTTCCAAACTAAAAATTTTGAAAATTTGTCTAAGTCCTAAATTATGAAAAATTATTCTAATAAAAAATTATTCTAAGTCCTAATATGTGAAAAATTTTATTAAGTCGTGAAATATGAAATAGAAATTTATTTCATATTTTTTGGCTAAGAAATTTTTTGTCGGGACTTAGAAAAATTTTTCACATTTAGGACTTAGACAAATTTTGAAATTTTTTTTAAATTCCCTAAAACATTTTTATTTAAATGCATATTAAAAGAGAAAGTTACTAGCTTTACATAAAGGTATTGCACGTCATTGTGGTGGCAAACAATGATTTTTAATAATTTATTCGATGAATTTGTCATTCGATGAATTGTCATTCGATAAATTGTTTTCGACGAATTGTCATTCGAGGAATTGTTTTTCGGTGAATTGTTTTTTCGATCAATTGCGTTCGATGAATTGATATTCGATGAATTGTTATTCGATGAATTGTTATTCGACGAATTGTCATTCGAAGAATTGTTGTTCGGTGAATTGTTTTTTCGATCAATTGTTTTCGATGAATTGTAATTCGATGAATTGTTTTCGATAAATTTTCCGGTGACCAACTTTCTTAGCAGTAAAAAAAAAAAAAATCATTTTTGCTCGTTTACGAAAATTTGATTTTTCAAAAAAAAAAAAAAAAAAATTGATTTCGAGATAACAATTAGACATGGAATTCTGTTATAAATTTATTTTTAATACCCTTATTGTGAATGTAACCAAAAATTTAATTACAAAAGAAAATAAATCATTAAAAAAAAAAAACATATTTTGAGAAAGAGATAGAGATACATTGAAGAATATTTTAAACTATAGTTCAAAATACATTAACTTTATTTGTTAAATTGTACTGACAAAAATCATCGTCATAAACAATAATTTGTGATTTTCATCAAATCAAGTTCGCTGCTCAGCTCTTTCGTTTAATGAATCGATCTCATTTTATTGAAAATCAAAAGAAGATAAAACTCTTTTGAATGGTTGAAGTAGACAACCAAAGTTGTTTTTAGTTGAGGGAACAATAAGTTGGACGAGTAAGTAGCATTTTTCTGAAATCTGAAGACCTCCAGTCACTTTTTCTTCAAATAACTTGAAAAACACTAACCTCCGAGCTGGCATGTTGAATAGACGCGTGTTCATCTTTTTCTTCTTCCTTCTGGCTCTATAATTTTCCGTGTATTGTATGAAAATTAGCTACAAATTGATTATAAGAATCAATACTTGCTTATTTATTATAAATACGTATACAAAAATATTTAAACCCAAATAAAATTAACACCAAAGAGAAGACTTGGATAACTTAATTAATACTAACCAACAACTTTTAAGCCCCTTTTGTAATCCACTTATCCTATTATTTAATTATCTTAAATAACCAAAAATTAATAAAACCAAAACCAACTCAACTCACGTTGCTGTGTACTTACTTTCAATTTAGTTCACACTAATTGCCACACTTTTGGCGGTAGCGGTGAGGCGGCTTTAAATACAACACATACAACCATTGCAGTGAAACCTAATCATAATCGGGCCAAAGCCACAAGCCCCCGCCAAAACGTAATCCTAAATGCTGAGTGGTCGATTCAGTGTTTCCAAATTCCAAAAATACTCTCTACCTATATTCGTAACTACACACGAAAGGACGTTTGGAGAGTGCTATTTTGCAAAAGGGAAAATGCTCAAGAGAATTAATAGAGACACAACATCTCTATAACAAGTTTTAATCGGCCTAAAGATTCAGAGAGAGAGAGAGAGATTGAACGTAATGTTAAAGCTTCGAAAATAACGGAACTAATACTGCTGCAAACACTATTTAACTTCATCTAGCTGTGCATCAAGATCAAATCCAGGATGTTATCGACTGTACATTTGGCACAGGTAAAAAGTATACAACTCCCATCGTCCATATAGCAGCGACCTGCAATCTAATTTCACTTCATATGCGCGACAATCACTGAAAACTTTTTGAATTGAGTTCTGAATACAGCCATCGGCCTAATGGAAGTTTTATGATAGAAGATGATTTTTCACTAAAGAATACAACAACAACAATGGAGAAAAAAATGATAATAAACCCATATACCGGCTCTGCGAGAGAAGAATATCCTTACAGGGTGTAATTTTGTCGATAACGAGGAGAGCACCCTGCGGGTATATTGTGGCAGGATTTCTACACAGAGTTTGAGTTAGATACAGCCAGTGTGCCTCTGTCTTTCTGCCTGTATCTCAGATGAAACCGGTATACACAGCTATACGTCTATGTCGAACGAGTTATCGAACTGTTTGGGTTTCTATAAATTTTCTAAAAAGGTACCCTTAGAAAACACGGCATGTGGCAGCGACTGCTACAACAACGATGATGGCAGCAGCAGCGGGCAAATAGCAAAATGCGCACAACGGAAAGTCCGCCATGACAGCGCAAAATAAGATAAACAAAGTTATAACCATAAGGTGCTCGGGGCTTGCAGTCAGAGTGCCATTTTAAATAGGTCGTTTTCGGGGGAGCGAGTAGTCGTCCAGGAGAAGGGAGCAATATCCGATGGGTGATTTTAGTACACAACACAACAACTCCCTGGACGAACATAAAGAATAAGAATTTATTTACTGTTAACGCAAGGAGTGTTCGGGCTACATGAGGTGGTTAGAACATATACACATACATTTTATTGTTGTTTTCTTCTAGTTTTTTTTTATACTTTTTTTTTTTTTCATAGGAACTGATATGAACTAAGGAAACAATATGTTGTGTGTGTTGTGTTTAGCTAGAAAAACTGTTTAGAAACAAATAGAAAAAAAAAAAATAAACAGGTAGATTGGGTGCCACATACACACTAGGAGGCTACTGTAGGGCATTTTATGGCACTTTGACATGTTTGTTTGTTCGTGAAACCTATCTTTTTTTTTGAAATAATATCTCAGTTCCTGTTTTCATTTTGTTTTTTTATAGACAAAAATGGAAGCATTTGCGGGAAATGTTGGTAATATTACGTTATTGCTTGTTCTTGATAAGATGTTTGAGTTTTAGTATCCAAAAAATAATAGCTGATAAAAAGTAAAATTTGTAATTAATTGTTTTTTTTTTTTTTTTTTGTTATCTTAACTTTTATGACTTAATGTAATCAATACCCACACGATAGATTTGAGGGGTTTGTCAGTGTTTTTTTTTTTATAATTACACTGGTCTGCAAAATTTAACTTTTTTTTTCTCCTTCAAATAATTTTGATATTATGAAAGATTAGAGTTTCCTTAATCTAAATATGGTTTCAGAAAAATTCTATCAGGTACCGTTTTTGTAAAAATGATTTTTGAAAAATGTGAGTAGTTTTAAAAAAATCACCCTTTTAGATTCATTTGAACTTGTATAAAATTGAAACTATTTGTCGCATTGAGCTCAAATTTGGGGGACTTATTCTTCATAATATGATACCAAATATGTTCTTTTACATTCATGTTTACTCATTTTTTAAAATACTGATTGACAAAAAAAGCAGACATTTCGAAATCCTTCACTTTTTAGTAAATCCTACATGAACAAAAGCACATTAATTAAGGAAAATGTAAAATATCAATGCCCATTATATTTAAAAAGTGAAAAATGTAAAGAAAACCACAATAAAATACATTAAACAAAATTTTTACGTGTTTTTTATTTTTATATACTATTTTTCTATTTAGAAATATTTTATTTGTAATAAGCCATTCGATAAACTGCCTTGTAAAGCTTCAGATTTGTTTCTCCTAGAAACAATAGTACTTTTTTCTTATAGTTTTTGATGTGCTGAGTTAGAATCCGAAGTCAAAAAAATTCTATCACGTCAGGATTTTAAGATATTCGCATTAAAGTATCACAAAATCAAGTTTTTTTTTTAGAAAATCTCAAAAAAGCAACTATATCTCAAAAACCAGAGCTGACCGAAATTTTTTGAGTTCGGATTCAAAACCAGCGCACCAAAGTCCATTAGAAAAGTATACTTTTGTTCTAGGGAGAAAGATATATTAATTTTCAGAGATCAGTTTCTTTATGGTAAGATATGCCAAACCTACTAAACTAACTTAAATTAAGATATCTCGGAGAAGAAAAGAGATATTGAGAAGATTGAAATTGAATTTGAAAGAAAATAATAAGTTATTTCTAATGATTTTGAATCCGAACTCAAAAAATTTCGGTCAGCTCTGGTTTTTGAGATATAGTAGTTTTTTTGAGATTTTCTGAAAAATTTGATACTTTAATGCAAATATCTTAAAATTAACTCAGCACATCAAAAGCTATAAGAAAAGTAGGTATACTTTTGTTTTAAGGAGAAACAAATCTGAAGCTTTACAAGGCAGTTTATCGAATGGATTATTACAAATAAGATATTTCTAAATAGAAAAATTGTATATAAAATTACAAAACACTTAAAAATTTTGTTTTATGTATTTTATTATGGTTTCTTTACATATTTTTGACTTTTTAAAAATAATGGGCATTGATATTTTACATTTTCCTTAATTAAGGAGCTTTTGTTCATATAGGATTTACTAAAAAGTGAATGATTTCGAAATGTCTGCTTTTTTTGTCAATCAGTATTTTAAATTTTTCAAAAATCATTTTTACAAAAATGGTAATTGATAGAATTTTTCTGAAACCAGATTTAGACTAAGGAAAGTCTAATCTTTCATAATATCAAAAATTTATTTGAAGGAGATAAAAAAAGTTAAATTTTGTAATTGAAATATGAGTTTAAAGTGAAAAAAAAGACGGCTGTAAAATGTTAAACCTTGGTACACCATTTTTCGATTTTTAAAAACTTTGATTGGGATACTATGCAAACTTCCTTTTTTTTTAAATAAGGGTGCCCTTGAAAAAATTCAAAACTTAGTTCATGAATGGATATAAAATTAAACTTAAATAGTTATGGTAACGAACTTAGAATTAATAAACTCAAGAAATTCAAAAATACTGTTTTTTTCATTATACATATTTTACACTCTGACATCGATTTTAGGCTATTTAGACTAAAACATTTTATATTTAAAAAATATATTATATTTAAACAAATCTTGTTTTTTTTTTCAAATCCAACAATAATTCTTTAATGCTTTTTCTGCAACCATCGATAAGGTGGTTGTTTTGCATTAAATTCAGCATTTTTGTATTTTAAATCGTTTATAATTTTGAGATTAACTTCGATATACAATTTTTAATTTTGTTTCATTTTTAAAAGGTACACATAACGAGCGGTTGATCAAAAACAAAAGAGCTGATCACCAAACTTGATTATTCAACTACATTCCATACATACATTATAAACATTGTTAATGTACTTTTTAACTAGGAATGTGGATTTTTGAAATGTTTTACTACATTTATATGTACATTATGATGATGTAATTAAAAATCGAACTTTGTTTGTGCAAAAAATTGTGCAAAAAGCAGTAAAATTGAATTAAAAATATTTTTTTAATTAGTTACAAGAAAGTGCTTTTCGCTACTAAAATTCCTTGAAGTTTCAATTTTTTTAATGGCAGAAATGTATTAGCTATATATTTGTCGAACTATAGGCTTAGATTTTCATCAAATTTAGCAGTTAACAGTTGTGTCATGATTTTGATTACAATTTTTTGCATCATTTTTAACGGTATCTGCCATAAAACATTTTTATTTGCTCTATAGGGCAAGTTTAGTATTGGTTTCGTGTAGAAAAACCCAAAAAAGTGGGTCTCGCAACTTCATCCGTTTGTCTGTGCGTTCATTTGTAATTTCCACACCCTAAACCCGTATACGGATTTTCTTCATATTTGGTGCAGATGATTTTTATAGAATTCCGAAAGTTTTTTTTTTTTTGTTTTTTTTTTTTATATATCACTTAGAAAGTATACCTCGTAAAATTCAAAGCAATTGCAATAAAACTGCATTTTTAACAAAATGCAAGTTTAACAAAATTTTGCCCTAAATGTCGTCTCTTCCCCAACATCAACAAGATTTGAAAAAATCTTTAAAACTATAACTTTAAGAACTGGTCTATCAAGCTCGTCCAAGAAAATAAGTTCAATTCATTGACCTGGTGTACATAAAACTTTTTTTTTTCTAAATGAGCATAATTTACATAGTAATCTCTTAAAAGATTCATTTTTCCAAACAAACTCTGTAACCTAAATTTTGCTTTAAATACTTAATCAAAAACATTGTATATTCGAAATTGCTTAAAGGTCCTGCAACTAAATATAAAACTTGTTCTTTTGATAACTAGCCAACTAACTCTCTTGTACAAAATTCTCTCATTTTCTCTCCATTAAACATTCTTTATTATTATTAAATCAAAACCATACCCAAAACCATAAAACTTTTTCTAAAAGAAAAAACAAAAACAATTTGATAGGTAACCATCTCTCTAAAACTTTCTTTGTATTACGAAAAAGTAAATCGTTTATCAATTCCTTTTGTTTCAAGTTACCATAAGTTGAAAAATAGAAGAAAACACACAAAATTTATCAAGACTCTATTTGATGAAAATAAGATTTCTGTTTCTCTAGGTATACCCATACTCTCGTTGCTTAGAGCAACTCCTTATACACAAAAACTACTATAACAACCTGTTTCTAGTTGAGAAATATTGTTATAAGTCTTCAAAATTTACTTTTTCCATCATCTCTTCCCTTTCACCCTCTTTCAACATTGAACCTAAAAAAAAAACTTTTCGTCGAAAACCTTTATGATATTATAAACTTTGCCCATGTTGATGCAAACAAAACCTTAAAATAATAATAAAAGCAACAAGACCATGAAACAACGAAAAACATTTGCGAAAGTTTAAGGACCTCATCAAAACCTGCTCTATGCCAGGATGCACTCTATCTCATTGCGAGGAAAATAATGAATTATTTAATTCACTTATCGTTTGGCAAATATGCATTTTTATCAAGTTAATTTACTTACGGTAAAAGGAAGATCTTTTGAAAAATAAAGCTCATATGTCAACAGGACATCGTCAAAAAAAAAACAACATAAATGTTTACAAAAAAATGTGTCTCGAAGGATTTTATTTTCAATATTTTTAACTTAATTAATATACTCTTTCCTATTCACCAGACCCGATTTAAGGATATTTTCTACTTCGAAAGGATTCCAAAAGAGACAAATCCAAAATTTTCGATAAATATTAAATAAATAAATAATAATTAATTTTAAACATACAAAAAGTCCTAGATTAAAAAAAAAAAAAACAAAATTATAAATTTACAATCGAACAACTTCAACTCCTGCACGAGGTTGGAACAAGGATTCTGCTGCCAGTCTCAATTTTTCCGACACCAGACGGGCAATTTTGGGAGTGCGCCTCCAGACCATTTCCCTAGTACGGTCGTGATTATCCTTGCTCTCGACTTCGACCTGTGAAAATAAATCAAAGTGTTAGTTTGTGTGAGTTAATTTCTTCCCAACGACCGACGACGACGACAATGAAAATGGCAGCAAATAATCATTGTGCTATGATGTCCTTACCTGTTTAGGCTGTTGAACCTTAATGGAAACAAGGGTAGCCTGGTCATTAACCACACTGAACTTAATACGGCCGATCATTTCGTTGGTGCGGGCAGTGGCTGTCTTCACGTTGCGCACATTGCCGCGCTTGAATGACTTCTCCACTTTGAGTGTCAGCGGACCCAGGGTGAATTTGCTTTTAATTGTCGAATTTCTGCCTTCCGGATCGGTGACCACTTTGGCGTTACCAACACGACGCAAAGATGCCAATCCAGAGAGGCTACCTTCGGCGCCTCGTAGTTTTTCCACCATCACAGCGGCAGCAGCAGATGAAGCTGATTTAGCTGGTGATGCTGTTGCTGTTGCTGATGTTGTAGCCGACAAATTGGAGGAAGTTTGCTTGGGCTTTTGTTGTTGCTGTTGCTTTGTTGGCTGCTTGATAGCAGCGGCAGCAGCGGCATTACCCCGAAGAGGTTGATTTTTTTTCTTATTTTTTGATGGGGTTGTGGAGGACAAAGATGGAACTGTTCGCTTTTCAGGCTTTTCAGCAGGCGATTCAGAGCTGACAGCAGATTGTGGTTTTTGTTTGTGCTGCTTCTGCTTTTGGTTTTGCTGATGTTTTTGATTGTTTTCTTCAGCCGAAAGGGTAGCAGCAGCAACTACTGCGGTTGGTGTTGATGGTTTTTGTTCGAATACTACCGCAGACGTGGTGTCGAGTGTTGTGGAATTGGCTATAACTATGGCATCGGTGGAACGAGCCTTTGAACCTGCAGATACTTTTTTTGTTTTACTGAAAAAAATATATAATCAAAGAAATTTTATTTCATCTGTTTTGTAGAGTGAAGAGTGATGAAGTGTTAATTATTATGAAATTGACTTTTGTTGAGGAATAAGTTTTTTGAAAGCGAGTCGTTTGGGAGTCTATGATGGTTCTGAGAATCACTTTATGAAAAAAAGACTGAATTTATCATTTGATTGTGTTTCGAAATTGAGGACTATTTGAATAAATAGATGGATTGAGAAGGAATAAATTAGCTGTGCATTAATATTATTATTTGGTTTGTTGAAATTATCATTCAAGCAAGAGAAAAGAGACCCTTTAATTGGATGATAAAATATTGATGACTGTCTCATTTCCGGTACAGGACTACTGATTGCTGAACTTTTAATAACACTGGTAAACAAAATTTAACTTTTTTTTTGACACAAGCACCAAGATATACTTTTCTAGAGGTTGAACTCGAATCTGAAGTCAGAAAAATTTGATTGGCCTCTGTTTTTGAAATATTACCGTTATAAAATGCTAAAAAAAACGTCATCTTGGCCGTTTTCGGCCAAAATCTAAAGTTTAAGTCACTGGTCACAGAATTTTTGCCACAAGAACCGAAATATAGTTTTCTAGAGTTTTTTGGGTTTTTGAACTCGAATCCGCAATCAAAAAAAATCAGACATCTCAAAACGTTAAAGAAGACTTTTGTGTTGGTTTCATCATCAATAAATTGAATATAAAAACATTTTTTTTTTTACCAAACTAGAAAAGAAGAACGAAAAAACATTCGAGTAGGTACTTATTTCATTTTTTTTTTATAAAAATGCAATTCAATTTAATGAATTAAACAAGAATTTTTAGAAAAAAAAAATCGATTGAGTTGTTTTTTTTTTTTTTAATATTTATTTTTATTAGTTAGTAGGTATGTACTTACATACATATGTACCAATTAAAAAAAAAAAAATTACAAAAATAATTAGTGTGCCTTTGAAAAAAGAAATATTAATCGACAAAAACAAAACAAAGTTTTAAGAAAATTATTTCGTCCGTTAAAAAAAAGGAAATTAAAAAAAAAAACCAAAAATAATTTTCTTATGAAAATGTTTCCTTATTTTGTGTACCAAAACGTTCTTGAAGAAAAATTTTCGTATAAATCGGTTTATAAAGATAAAGCAAGAAAACTAGTGATGGGAACTATCGAATGATTTGAACTATCGATAGTTAGTAACTATCGAATAGTTCATTCATTCATTCATTCGAATAAAAACTATCGAATAAAACTATCGAATAAAAACTATCTAACAAACTATCGAATAAACTATCGAATAAAAACTATCGTATAAAAAAACTATTCAAAGAAAAAACTATCGTTTAAAAAAACTATTCAAATGAAAAAACTATCGTTTAAGAAAACTATTTGAATAAAAAAACTATCGTATAAAAAAAATATTCGAATGAAAAAACTATCGTATAAAAAAACTATTGGAATGAAAAAAACTATTCGAATGAAAAAAAAAAACTAGGTGTTCGAATGAAAATAGTAACCAAACTATCGAATAATAAAACTATTCGAATGAAAATAGTAACTAAATGAATGAATGAATGATTTAAAAGTATCGAATGAATAATTATTTTACAACTATCGATAATTTGATAGTTTTTATTCGATAGTTCCCATCACTAAAGAAAACGGTTATATTGCAGAGGGCCCGCCACCTTCTTAAAAGTCTTTACTATAAACGTATTTCCTGTGTGCTTTAAATTCAAAAACGTCTACTGGTTTAAGAAATATTGGAAGTTTCAAAACCCGAAACAAATTTGAAAATCGTTTGAAGGACTTGGCTGATGCAGATAGTCAAAATCTTCTTATATTTTAAAATAACCGTTAAAAATTTGTTTTTATGAAAATTTTAAGAGTTTTTGTGTACCTAAAAATCTGAAAACCTAGTTCTAAAATTAATCTAAACTAATCCTGAGCAGCTCTGAATGTCTTATTTTTTTTTTTTTACATCAAATACCGATTTTGCAACATCATCCACTGAAAATGATGGTGTTGGCTACTTTGAAATGTGACTCCGTGGCACTTTAGCAATAGTAATTACTGACTAAAAATACTTTATTTTTATTAAAACCTATAATTTCAGTAAAAATATATGTTTACATTTTCCCATTATCAAAAATATTCTGGGGTAAATGTAAACACATGCAAATCGACATAAATGTCTTGTATTTTAAAATTTTTTTGTTTCACATAGAATCTACATCAAAATTCAAAACTAAAAAGTATTTGCAAATTGTACCGACTTAATTGAATCTGCAAAAATATTTAATTTTTCTGAAAGACTAACGACTTGTTTGGCACTTTAAAAAATTATCTTTCACGGAAAATACGCTCGTCGAATGAATTCTCTCTTGACAGCAATGAGTTTGACGTATATGTAAGTTGAAAGATACATTCGTTCGCGATTTGTACTTATTAATGCGTCAAAGAGATTTAACTGAAGCTTGTTATAAGCCATGTTTTCATTTGCCCCTGTTTACATTTACCCACATTGACCCTAAGTGGAACAAATTACACGGTGCGACACTGAAAATACACCCGACGAATTACATAGTGTAGGCTGTTCGTATGGTCGAATAATGCATAAAAATATTTTTGTTATATTTTTGGAACCCTCCATTTTGTTTTTATTTACAAAAAACCATTTTTACAGACCATACGATGTAATCTATCAATATCTCAGTCATTTTTCTAACAACTCTCAATATGTTACATGTTTTTATAAAGAGGATTTCCAGACCTTTTGAATGATGTATATAAGTCTATTGTTTAAACAAATTAAGTGTAGGTTTTTATCTCTAACTTAATTCTAAGCCAAGCGGTTGAAGTTTCTTATGGGAATAACAAATTTTAGAGATTTAGCTTGTTAAAAAAATCATTTTTTTCAGACTTTTTCAAAAATCGCTTTTTACACGTTTAATGCCAAAAAATTAAAAAAATGCATTTTTATTCACAAATAAGCGTAGTATGTATATTTAAAATCCATATTCAATTCATAGTTGTATAAAAAATTAGTTGTGTATTCATTCTTCAACTCACATCGATATTCAAAAAACGTGTTCCCGATTTAAGAAAAAGTACTGAAGTAAATAAATAAAAAAACTAGTTAATTATATAACTTTGAGTTAAATATAAATTTTAAATATACATACTACGCTTATTTGTGAATAAAAATGTACGTTTTTTAATTTTTGGGCATTAAACGTGTAAAAAGCGATTTTTGAAAAAGTCTGAAAAAAATGATTTTTTTAACAAGCTAAATCTCTAAAATTATAACAATTAAAAATCTGAAAAATTTTCACATGATAGCTTATTAAATATTACTCTATAAAGTTTTAAATTTTTTGAACGAATGGTTTGGCTGGAATTTAAAATTGATCGAACAAGGTCCAAGAAACCCCATGTTATTCCCATAAGAAACTTCAACCGCTTGGCGGCACGGGTTAGAATTAAGTTAGAGACTTGAAACTTGGGGAATATTTTTTTTAGTTTATTTTCAACCATATAAGATCCTAGGAGCATAGAAATTCTAATTATTTTAAAATAACGAACACCCTATTGTGCATCTTGCAATTCACATCATGAAAAGCCACATTTTCTATTTACGAAAAAGTAGCATAGATTCCGCAGTTTTGGTCCAATTCAATAAAAAAATACGCCAATTTGTGCCTAAATGTATATTCTTTATTTTTTTGCAAAAAAAATTAGGTAAAGTTGAAAAAATTGAGAAAAAAATCACTTTTTCAAGATTTATGGGATGAAAACCTATACGTAATTTGTTTAAACAATAGATTTATATACATTATTAAAAAGGTCTGGAAATCCTCTTTCCAAAAACATATAACATATTGAGAGTTGTTAGAAAAATGACTGAGATATTGATGGATTACATCGTAAGGTCGACTCCAACCCAGAGGGACGGCGCAGTAGAGGAAGACCTCGTCTGAGGTGGCGCAACCAAGTGGAAGGGGACCTCAATCAACTTGGCGTGCGCAACTGGAAGCAGCGAGCTAAGGATAGAGCTGGCTGGCGAAGCTTGTTGGTTGAGGCCCAAATCCACAGCGGATTGTAGCCGCCTTACGGCGCTGGTCACCCTAAGATAAGAAGAAGAAGACATCGTAAGGTCTGTAAAAATGTTTTTTTGTAAATAAAAACAAAATGAAGGGTTCCAAAAATATAGCAAAAATATTTTTATGCATTATTCGACCATACGAACAGCCTACACTATGTAATTTCTCGGGTGTATTTTTTTTTATTTTGTCGCACAGTGTTATCGGGTGATATTTTTTGGTTGATTTAGAAAACAAGAAAAGCCCGAAAAAATTCAAAGAATTCGAAAATCAAGAAACCAAAAAATGCATACATGTCCAACTGAAACAATGAGTATCCAGAAACTCAAATGAATCATTACGGAATAGGGTTGAAAAAGTGGTAATGGGTAAACGATACCAAACTAATAAAACGGTTTAAAAACTTGGTTGATGAATAAGCCAAAAAGACTAAAAGTGATCGTTAAAATAACGAAATCAGCCAGCACTCTTAAATTTGGCAATGCAACAACCCACTCGCCACCGGTAACAGGGAGCATCGCTAAAACAAAACATTGTAATGAAAAACTACACACTCGCGTTTTTCTTTCAAAAGTGCAAAAGTTTCAAATGCAGACTAGAAACAATATTACCTACTAAAAATTGTTTTCAAAAATAAAACTACTCCCTAATAATCTCTCCTTCACAAAAGTATTGATTGATGGCTTGAACAAAAAAAAAATATACCTACCTCTTAGTACTTGTTTTTGTTGTCTTACTGGGTGCACTGGGTTTCTGTGATGATTTAGTTGCCTGCTTTGGTGGAAGTGATGCCAAACGAACTTTGAACGGATCATAGGAATCAGATACAATACGATTGATACGAGCGAAAATCGCATCAATAAACTGGTTGTGACGTTCCTGGAATGCATCCTTTGGCATCTCAATGACAACATTCTTTTCAGCTCCGCCTGCAGGAAATGAAAGAAAAAAAGGAAAAAAAAAAAGAAAAAAAAAATACCAATGGTGAATACCCAGACTCTATTTTATCATCTGTCAATTTCATATAAAAAAAAATAGTATAAAACTATAATAGAGAACTCTGTCATTTCCGTTTTATAAAGAAGAGAAAGAGAGTTATTTTTATCTCAGAAATGAGTGGGAGAACTTTTCTTCGTATTTTTTAAATCGATTGTTAGATTGTTATATCCTTTTTCTGACTGGAAAATGTCGTGATTTCGATATCCTACTTTATTATTATTATTTTCTTGTATTATTTTATTATTATTTTTGTTATATAAAGATGATAAAGCGGAACAACAAAAGCTTATTATAAGACTGTGGATTCTACAGCCATTTTGCAGGTTATTTTTCTTTAATGGTGATATGGTTTTAGCTTTTTAGTATATTTTGCTGTGATGGTAGTGGTGGTTGGTGGTAATATGGTGACTTTTTTAGTAGGAAATATCAGTTGTTTTGTTGATGATTTTGATGATGGTTATGGTGGTATTGTTAGTTAAACATTTAATTGCATTTTTATTGGTTAATTAAATTGTTAGGTTCAGTTTTTCCATTTTTTTTATGGTTATTCTTTTGTTATTGTTTTTGTTGTTGTAATATAATTCTTTTTAGTGATTTTTATAGACGACAGGATATAAAACATCGTCCTTTTTATATCAAACAACAACTGGATTATGATGATATTGAAGCAAGCGTTTATATTAATGTTTATTTGGTATTAAAGCATTTAAAGGACATTTTTAACTTTATGGTTTCCTTGCGTGTTATGTTTTTTTTTTTTTGATACAAAATTTGTTAAATTTACGTTTTGTTTGTATTCGTTTTGTTAGAAGACAAGCAATGATTTTGGTTTTTTATTAGTTTTTATTTTTAGTAAATTTAAGTGATAAATATGGAAAATTAGGTGTGTTTATAGGAAAAATATGTTTTTTTAAGTTAAAATTAAAATTAAAAAAAAAAAGCGTAGGTATAGTGAATATAAAATAAAATTACTTACCCTTTCTCATAAAATTATTGTATGCAGTAAAATTAATTCTAATGTTTAAATAAAAAATAAAATAAGGTTTTTTTTTTATTTTTTGAAAATGTTTGTTTTCAAGAAAATTTCAAAATATTTTTGTTGCGTTGCCTATATCAGAGCGTGCAATGCCATGTATTCCAATACCAAATGAAATTTTCATGAAAGTGAAAAAAAAATTAAAAAATACCAGACTTTTTCTGTCTTCGAAAATTTCAGGTCCAAAAGACTAGTTTTTGACCAAAACGATGAATGTATTGGAGAGAAAAAAATTTTTCAATACAATCAGCTGAAGAAATAGTGCAGTTAGTGGAGTATTTTGCACTTGAAAACGGGAATTCTTCACAAGTTCCTTGTGTATTGATTTTGACTTTTGTGATACCTTATTCAATTTTTCCACGTCGATCCATCTTTTGGGATAAAAAGTGCAGAAAAGTGAATTGTAAAAGCTCGATAAGCAAAATTCATAAAAGAATGATTTTTCATTCAATTTAATAAAAATGTTAAATAAAAAATGTTTTCAAAATTATAAAGATATGGGTAGGTGCCCAATATCAGTTTAAAAATCCCTGTTTACAATAATATTGTATTTCAAAATTCGCGAAGTAGAATAAATTGTTTTTATGAGAAAAAATAATCACTTTTTTGGAAACAAAAACCAATGACATATTTTTCTCAAAGTATTAGTAATTCAAAAAGCTTTCTTACTTTTTTAAAAATACCCAAAGTTGTAAACTATGATTTTTTCGATATCTGGTATGTTTAAAATATCTATAACGTCCATTCAATATTTTATTTCTTATAGTAGCTGAGTTTAATTTTCTTCGTGATCCGGATCAGATAACTTATTAATTTGCGATACCATAACAAAACAAAATCCTCCTTTGTTGTTAAGCTAATATAAAAAAAAATGATACGGATCACAAGGAAAATAAAACACAGCTATTATTACTGTTCCCAATGAAATTTTTCCTGTTTACAGATTTTATCTCAATTTGAATTTTATTGACAGACCATTTTAAAGACCGATAAAAACCGTTTTAAAAACCGAGAGAAAACAATTATAAGGAATGATAAGAAAAGTATTTTAGCAACATTTAACATTGAAATAAATTCTATGTTTAAATTAAAATTATTTTTAAAATGGAATTGAATGTAAGAAAACAGGCCTGGCACATATGTAGTTGCCTGTCAGTCACAAAGCCAAACCATATTAAGTATCAAAATTATTTTTTCGATTTCAATTTACGTTATTTAAAACCAAAAGTCTTCATAAAATTTTGAAAAGCAGAATTATGGATTAAAACAATTTTGAAGTATATAATTCATAGGTATACATAATACATATGTATGTAGCATTATTAAAACCATTGTTAAACATTGAAATTAATATTTTCTCATATCCTTTTGCGTCTTTTAAAAGGGCTGTATTTCAAGAAGTTTTTGGTTTTGGTATGTGGTGACATTTATTATTAGATGCGCTTTTTTAAAAGTTACATATGAGCTTAAAAAAATTTAACGTTTTTTACTTGCTCTATAGGGCAAGTATTGGTTTCGTGTAGAAAAAAAAAATTTGAGGTTTTAATCAAAACTAACATTACGATGATGGAGAAGATCAAAAAAGTGGTTTTCGTCATGCCGTCGGTCTGTGCGTCCATCTGTGCATCGAGCTAGGGCCTAAACGGATGGATGGATTTGCTTGAAAGTTGGTACAGATGCTTTTTACGTTATTCCCTAGACCCGTTTTTTTTTTATTTTTTTAATATCTCCTATTTAACGCATATCTCCCATATAACGTTTTCGAGGTATTGCAATTTTCTCGAAAACGGCTCTAACGATTTTGATTAAATTTGGTATACGTAAAAGACTTATTGATTCTAACGAAACTGCGTTTTTAGTTTTTCGCAAAAAATGCCGAGAACGGAAATATGGCGTTGCCGTTTTTCAAAAATCGACATATTTTTTAAGTTCATATATTTCATCAAAGCATAAGCCAATTTTATTAAAAATTTACAGACATCGTTTTGAAGTATATAATGTAAAAAAAAATATTTTTAAAAACATTTTTGAAAAAAAAAAATTTTAATTTAATTTTTAAACTTTCTATTTTTTTTTTTCTCGACACTAAACAAAATCTTAAATTTCCAATAGATATTTAAGATAAAGAAACTGTGAACTACAAGAGCAAGTACGTGCGACCCAGTCGTGCATTTTATTTTTCGCGCATTAAGAAGGAAGTAGTACAGTTCGAAGCTGCAAACTTGGTCTTCGGTGTAATTTTGTGTCTTACCGATTGACGTAGCTGCAGAAAAATGTTAAGCTTAAAGAAGATAAACTTCAATATCATGAAAACAACGAAATTGACGGGTATTTCTAGCTGAGTAAACATTTTTTTAAAAAATTAAAAATAATTTTTCCGTGCACTCTTAATAGTGCTTAGGACATTTTAAAATTTTCAAAACTACCTGTAATTTATCAATATTTTGTATGGAAACATTGAAAATTATTTCGACACGGATGAATATAATGATAGAGATTTGAAACTCGGGAAAATTTTGAGCCCGTATACAATTTAAAATTCAGCCCTTATGTAAAAAAGTTCAAAAAGATTAACAAGCAAATATCCTGCCTCAAATCGCTTCTTTTTTATCCCACCTGAGACAGTAGAAAATTCCATGTCTGTTTTCAAACAGATTGATTAGCTTTATTTAACGACAAATTTTCTTTTATTTGCAAAAAGATTTACAATTTTAAATAATCAATAAAATCATTGTATAAATGTCACATTAGTGACGATGTATTGCTTCTACTTTTTTTGTGCAACTGATAAAAATGTATAAACTTTGGGGCTTATGCTTTTCGAGAAAAATTAATAATTTTCTATCTAAAAATCTGTGTAGTAATTTTGAAAAAAAAAATGAATTTTTTGAAAAATTACTTCGTTACTTTTTTTTTGTCAAGAAATATTTTATTAGCATAAAAGCTAATTTGTATCAAAAGATGAAGTTACGCATAAAAGTTCTATTCAAAAGTAATTTTTAATAAGTTTTTAACTGAAATTTAAACAAAAAACATTAAACCCCATTTTAATTAATTTTACTCTCATTTTTTTTAGAGATATTATTTTTTTAAAATAAAATTCTTCTGTTTCATCGATGAGTAAGAAAATAAAGAACCAAAGTCATTCAAGAATTCTCTTTCTTTTTGCTTTAAGTTTCTTGACTTTTTTTGTACATATTTATTTTATACAAAGTCACATTAGCTACCTACATTTATATAAAAAGTTTTCAACATAGCGTTTACCCTTACCAAAATCAATGAATTGATTGAGGACGTGTATAGAAATGAGTATCATCATGGTTTGTATCATTCTTCTGTTTTTATTCAACACTGGGTTGGTTGATGTTCAAAGAACTTTCTTTTTTATTTGGAAAAATCTTTCCTCTTTTGCTACATATTTAAAAAAAAATCAAGAGAAACTCAAGAATTTTCAACTAAATTGAAATAAAAAAGTATAGAAAATTGAAAAAAGGTTGTTCAAGTTGGCGCAAGTAGTTGCTTATATCAAAAGAAAATTCTAAAAAAATTTTAAAGGCTTTCCATGTCACCAAGTCATGTTTTGTCTTTTGAAACTTTGAACATTATTTTTTTTAAGTTATCTAAATAAAGCCCCCTTAAAATTCTGTATAACTACCTAACAAAATAGTTAAAAATTAACGCACCTCTCTTGTTTCGTAAAAGTTTTTCAATTACCAAACTTACTCATGTACAAAGATAGCTTTCCCTTTGATGATAGATACACGTATACACTTCAAGCTGATAGATTTTTTTTTTCTTTTCAGTTTTAGTATAAAGAAAAATTCTATTGATAATAATTTTATGAAAAAGTTGAACACTTAAAAAAAAATAGATAAAACCACACAACATAAATAGCAAAAGAGAAATAAGCAAAAAAAAAAAAATATTTTCCACAAGAAAAAGCAGCGAAGTGACAAAGAGCAGAAGAGAAGAGCAGCGACAGTACCAAAAAAGGATATTAATCTACAAAGGCGTAGTTTTAGAAGAAAATAATACAAATTTACATTTTACAATTATTTTAACTTAAATATAACATAAATGTATGAATAATATTAAACAAAATTAATTAATATTATACAAACATTAATGATTAAAAAAAATTAAAATAATTTACATTTGTTTATGTTTTTTTTTTTTTTAAACGCTTGAAAAAAATAATGCGTCTTGGAAGTTAAAATTCACAAAGATTTTAGATTTTTAAAAAATTTAAATTAAAATTTTTTTCTAAGATTCTGTTTTTAAGTTATTATATTAAAGATAAATTTTATTTTTTAATTTATAATTCGATTTAAAAATATATTTTCAAAAATCTTTGTGAAAAAATTTTCAATAAAATGTGAATTCATTTAAAACCACGCCTTTTGATTTCCTTTGATTTTTTGTTTAGTTTTTTTCGCCCCAATATTTTTTTTTTAATTAATCAAACACAATTTATTTATTTTTTTTTTGTAATAAATATTAAAGTTACATTTAACTATTTTATTTTTAAAACTTTCTTTTTTTTTATAAAATAAATAAATAAATAAATAATTTAAATAAATAAAATAGCTTATATAACAAAAGGACACAATTATGAAATAAATCTAAACTAATATTAGATTTTTTTTTTAAATAAAAATTTTTTGATGTTAAATGTAAAATAAAAAAAAACTGTTGAAAATAGAAAAAACAAAAAAATAATGAGATGAAATCCGGCGGCGGGCAATTGTTTTTTGTTTTCTAATGGGACGCCATTTTTCAAGCGTTTTATAATTCCCAATCACCCACTGAAGTTTGTGAATTGATGTTTTTTTTTTTAATTTTTGTTGGATGTACAATGATGATGTTGCATTTTAACTACATTTTTTTTTTAGTTTTTAACAATTATGATCTACTTTACAATTTTTTTTTTTGAATTTTAATTCTACATTTTTTGTTCTAATTGGTCAGATTGTTTTAGTGAAATGATGTTTTTTTTTTTTACAAAATTTTGAGTTGGATAGCTTTGACTAGCATCAAACTCTCTTCTTTTTCACTTTTCTTTTTTTAATTTTCTTTTTTTCTATCTAAATCTATAATTTTTATGATTTCTTTTTTAAATTTTTATTTTTGTTAATGCAAAGCTGATTTTTTAGTTTTTTTTGTGTGTTTTGATTTTTTTGACTCACGTGCACGTCTTGCTTCAATGACATCATCACCAACAATATCATCTTCGTCATCATCATCATCATCGGTATCATCGTCATCTTCATCGTCATCATCAACGGCCAATGCACCAGCAATATCATCATCATCATCGTCGTCATCATCATCAGATGATTCAACTTGTGCGGGAGCAGCAGCAACAACTGGAGCTGCTACAGCTACTTTAGCTGTTGTCGCTTCTATTGGCTTGACATTCAACGATTGGATGTCGACTTTTGTATCGATGCCTGAGTTCTCTTCGTCATAAAATACATTTTGTTCACCTTCGACAGCACCTTCTTCAGCACCAGCAATCACATTTTCGCCTTCGGATGCAGCCGATTGGATTTCATCGATAACTTCAGCGGCAGCAGGTTGTGCTGGGACGACAGGTTGAGCGGGTGCAGCAGCAGCAGCTGGAGCTGGCTGAACTGGGGCAGCGGCAGCAGCTGGACTTGGTTCATCTTCATCGTCATCATCATCATCGTCGTCATCTGAAAATTATAGTTGAATTCAAATTTGAAAATGGAAAATTTTTAATGAAATGGAAGGGGGTGGGGAGGTGCAAAATTGATAGGTATCCCGTATCCCAATTCAAACATGAGAATTTCGAAAAAAATTATTTTCGAAATTCGAATTTTTTTTTTTTTGTAATATTGTTAAAAATTGGCTTACAATTGAGATAATAGATTTCAAAAATTTGCTAAAATTGATATTGTTAGTATTTTTTTCGAACATGATAATTTCGAAAATTTTGTTTTCTCATTTTGACTGCATCGGTCTTAGATAATATGTTGAGATTCGCATAATTGTACAAATTTGCAAAAACTAATGTTGTCATGTCAATTTTTTTTCGAAGATGATAACTTCCAAAAATTTATTTTCTCATATTGAGTGCATCGGTTTTTCAAAAATCGTTAAAATTAGCTTACAGATTCTGAAAATTTGTAAAAACTGATATTTTTGTTATTCTTTCGAACATGATAATTTCGAAAATTGTATTTTCTCATATTGACTGGATCGGTTTTCGAAAAATTGTTGAAATTTTATTACAATTGAGTTAAAAGATTTTAAAAAATTGCAAAAACTGATTACTTTGACATGATTACTCCGAAAATTTTATTTTCTTGTATTGACTGCATTGGTTATTTGTAAAATCGTTAAAATTGGCTTGGAATTGAGTTAACAGATTTTAAAAATTTTGCAAAATCGGATATTGCCAATATTTTCTTCAAACATGATAACTTCGAATATTTATTTTCTCATATTGACTGCATCAGTTTTTAAGAAATCGTTAAAATTGATAATTAAGTTAATGGATTATTATTCTTTTCGAACATGATAACTTCTAAAATTGTATTTTCTACTATTGACTGTGTCGGTTTTTTTCTAAAATTTGTAAAAAGTGGCCTAAAATTTAGTTAAGAGATTGTAAAAATTTGTAGAAACTGATATTTTCAATATTTTTTTCGAATACTTCCAAAGTTTTATTTGAAATATCGTCAAAATTAGATAAGAATTGAGTTAACAGATTTTAAAAATTGCAAAAATTGATATTTTCAATATTTCGAAAATGATAATTTCAAAAATTTGATTTGTTCATATTAACTGCATCGGTTTTTGCAAAATCGTTAAGATTGGCTTACAATTGAGTTGACAGAGTTTAAAAAATTGACAAAAATTGATTTCATCAATATTATTATTTTTTGAAAATGATGATTTCGAAAATTTTATTTTCTCAAATTGACTGGATCGGGTTTTGAAAATCGTTAAAATTGGCTTAGAATTGGGTTGACGAAGTTTAAAAATTAGAAAAAATTGATTTTGTCATTTTGTTTTTTCGAAAATGATGATTTCGAACATTTTATTTTCTCATTTAGACTGCATTAGTTTTTGAAATATTGTTAAAATTGGATTACAATTGACAGAAAATATTTTAAAAATTTACAAAAACTGATATTTTCAATATTTTTTCGATCTAAACTTCGAAAATTTTATTTTCTCATTTAGAGTGCATTGGTTTTTGATAAATTGTTAAAATTGAATTACAATTGACAGAAAAGATTTTAAACATTTAAAAAAACTGATACTTTCAATATTTTTTCAATCTTAACTTCGAAAATTTTATTTTCTTGTATTGACTGCATTGGTTATTTGTAAAATCGTTAAAATTGGCTTGGAATTGAGTTAACAGATTTTAAAAATTTTGCAAAATCATATATTGCCAATATTTTCTTCAAACATGATAACTTCGAATATTTATTTTCTCATATTGACTGCATCAGTTTTTAAGAAATCGTTAAAATTGATAATTAGGTTAATGGATTATTATTCTTTTCGAACATGATAACTTCAAAGATTGTATTTTCTACTATTGACTGTGTCGGTTTTTTTCTAAAATTAGTTAAAAGTGGCCTACAATTTAGTTAAGAGATTGTAAAAATTTGTAGAAACTGATATTTTCAATATTTTTTTCGAATACTTCGATAACTTCGAAAGTTTTATTTGAAATATCGTCAAAATTGGATAAGAATTGAGTTAACAGATTTTAAAAATTGCAAAAATTGATATTTTCAATATTTCGAAAATGATAATTTCGAAAATTTGATTTTCTCATATTAACTGCATCGTTTTTTGAAAAATCGTTAAGATTGGCTTACAATTGAGTTGACAGAGTTTAAAAAATTGACAAAAATCGATTTCATCAATATTTTTATTTTTTGAAAATGATGATTTCGAAAATTTTATTTTCTCAATTTGACTGGATCGGTTTTTGAAAATCGTTAAAATTGGCTTAGAATTGGGTTGACAAAGTTTAAAAATTAGAAAAAATTGATTTTGTCATTTTGTTTTTTCGAAAATGATGATTTCGAAAATTTTATTTTCTCATTTAGACTGCATTGGTTTTTGAAATATTGTTAAAATTGGATTACAATTGACAGAAAATATTTTAAAAATTTACAAAAACTGATATTTTCAATATTTTTTCGATCTAAACTTCGAAAATTTTATTTTCTAAATTTGACTGCTTCGGCTTTTGAAAAATTGTCTAAATTGACTTGCTATTTATTGAGTAAATAGATTTCAAAAACTATAAAAAAAACTGATATTGTCAATATTCCTTTCTAACATGAGAATTTCGAATATTATATTTTCCCATCGATTTTCGAAAATTTTGAAAAATCGACTGCATGTATTACCTAAGTAAATTAAAAAAAAAAATCCGATTTTTTCTTCAATGTTGGATTTAAAAAAAAAATTTCACTCCCCTTCCTTTACCCCCTCCCTTCTTCTACATTCCCCTTCTATTTCACACTCACCTCCAAGAATATCATCGAAAATCCTATCAATATAATCATCATCATCATCATCCTCATCATCATCAGCGGCAGCAGCTGGTGCAGCAGCAGCAACTGGAGCAGCTTGACCTTGTGGTGTGTCATCTTCCTCATCATCATCATCTTCGTCATCATCATCGTCGTCTGCAAGTCCCGACAGTAATTGTACTGAATGAAATACCACCGTTTTGTCCTATTTATCTTATAGAATACTCACCATCATCATCATCAACCAAATCCGTAATATCATCATCATCATCATCGTCCTCATCATCATCGTCATCATCATCTGAAGAGGCAGCTGGTGCAGGTGCGGCTGCAGCAGCAGGTGCAATATCACCAGCTACCGCTTGTCGACCAAGTGCTCTAGCTTTGGATGCAAGTTCATAATTTTCTACAAGTTGGACAGGCGACGAATGACATTCAAGCATCATGAAGCCCAAAAGGCAAATGGCTAAAATGGCTAATTTCATTTTGTATGTGTTGTGTGGTTTAAATAAATCGTCTTAAATTGTCGTCTGAAATAAAAGAGAAAACCAACATAAAGTACCGTTTTTTTATATATATTTTTTATTCGTTTTATTATGAAACAATGTAGTAGCAAGCAAGTCTAACAAGCAACGTGTTTTTGCATAAATTTACCACGAAAAGCAAATTAATTTCCACGCCAGGCGCAGTACATATTTGTCGCATACCTGCTTACTTGCATTTTATATCTGTTTTTAGAAAATAAAGGGGGCTTGAGTTTAAAAGATATGTTTTAGAGACGACATTCAACGATGCGATGGTTTCTCTGCATAGTGAAGACAAGTGGTCAATTTTTTTTTTTTTTATATTTCTCATCGTCATCGTTGTTGTTGTTTACTTTTCTCTTTTATAGTGCGTAACATTAACCCAGTTAACAGCGAAATACCTGTTACCATCGGGTAAGAGAAGAAATATAAAATGTGGTTTCCAATATAACCATCAACGACGGAGAGGTGCGAGACAAGGTAAAGGGGAAAGTCGTATAAAAGTGGACTCTTAACCCACTTGCTTGAGCACTCCACGGCACAGCACAAGCATATCTTACCACATCCATCATGCTCCACACAGAAAATGTATCTCAATGAAGCAAAAGTATGTTCTTGTCGTTGTCGTCGTTGTTGCCGTTACCGTCATCGTCGTTGTTGTTATGGCCCCGCTATAACAAAAATGCGGTGGGGTTTCAGGCCATATACATTTTTATGTCGCACTTTAAAAGAAACAACCACCACAACAGTAGAAACAACAACGTGACGTGAAATAGTAAGATAAAAAGAAAGAGGTAGTAGAAGAAGTTGGAAGAGAAAAAAAAATTGGGTGAAATATACGGAAAAAGGTATAAAAATGTAAAACTGGAACAATAGTGAGAACCAAAGAAGAGAAGACTGACTTCTTGAAGTAGCGGTGATATTGCAATTGTGCACTGTTGCAATATGACTAAGCGTGTGCCGTGATGGTTGTGCCATACCAACATATCATCTAACCTCAGTGCAGACATATCCGGTGTGTATTGTTGTATAGGTAACTACTGCAGCAGGTTGCTTGCAATCAAAAGAAACCAACCAAAACGACACTGAACTTGGGGCATGTGAGGAGTTAAGGTTGGCATTTTTATTTTTTTATTATTTATTTTTTTTTTATAGAAATATGTACAAGGTAAATTTTATGAAGGTGATATTTTTTTTTATTACAACATGTACCTAGTTATTTTAAGAGCCTTTAATGTAGTCTGAATGGATGAAATAGACGAAATAGTTTTATGTCACTTCAGATCAGGCTTTGAAAAGTATTTGAAGATGGCTGGAGGATATTAATGTTTAAGGTTTTGAATAAATTTAAATTTCAAAGCAATGTTGAGTTTAGGAAATTTTTGTCTAGAAGTGTGATTTTTGATAATTTCACATTCAAACGTCTTTTTTTCTAGTCATATGTATATTTTTGTCAGCTATGAAACTGAAATAAACAGTTATCATAGACTATATATTGATTTATTAGTCGAGATACCACGAAAATTCACACTGGAGGGTAAAGAAACTGAATTTGTTCGTTTAAACGAAAGAGCTGAGCAGCGAACTTAAAAAAAAATTATTTTCATATAAATTATCAAAAATTATCGCTAAAGTATTATTAAACAAAGATTGCAAATTAAGTTCATATAAAAATTCATTAGTCATCAGATTGCAAACCAATGATAAGGATGACCGTTTACAACAGGCCGAAGGAAAATGTATTTAATTTTATTTAGATTAACCTAAGTCTTTTTTTTTATTTTCTTCATTTCTTCGTCAATATTCTTTAAGAAATCTTAAATTCAAATAATAAAAATATATTATTTATTTTAATTTTAAAGTTATTTTCTACTTTTAAATTTTAAATCTTTCTATACTTCTTATGTGTTTTTACCCTTGTCAACAACAAAAGGTTCAAAATATTCAAATTCAATCCAATTAAAAATAAAGTGTTAGGTACTCTTCTCAGAATAAAAAAAAAGTAAAAGTATATTCAAGGGAAGAACAAAAAAGTAACTGTGAATGACAGAGAAACACCGTCTTCTTTTGTGACAAACCAAAAGAAAAATAAATACAATATCACACCTGCTACATCCCACTTTGTATGACAAATAGAAAACTCACGTTTTTTTTTCTGTTTTCTTCTTGTTAATTTAATATGAAGAGATATAGTCAGATAGATACGAATACTAACGAAGTCAAGCATATGAAGTGGTATTTTTATTTTTTTGCAAAAAAAAAAAAAATAACTACTATGTTTGCAGCAAACGCGATGAATAAATGATTGAAAAACCATGAATAGATTGTGGGGATATTTGATATTGGTTTGGTATGCAGAAAAAAACGGTAAAACCACGTTTCTTCATTCATAATATAGATTCAGAGAGATATGAGGGAAGGTATGTATCTTCCGATACCAACTAAGTTCATTGACTTTTTGAATATGGGACATGGCAGAAATATTTCGCGATTTTATTTTTTTCGAAATAAAAACAGAAAAAGGAAATAGTTGATTTTTTAAACTACCCCTTTGTCAGAAATTCGATAATATCCGTTGAATACTGTTATTTACTTTTATTTTGAAAAATTATTTGTTTTCATGGTTGCTATTTGTAATCTAGTAATAATTTATTTTATCTAGCTATTTAGTAAAAATGTGAAGTTAAAAAGATTTCATTTTTGGTTAAGTCACCTTAACTGCCATTAAAAAATAGGAATGTATTTTAATACTAATTTCTATTCTGTAAGCCTAAGTGTTTGATACATTATTTTAGAGACGATTTCATTAAAAAAAGATAATTTTAAAATTGTTAAATTTTTCTTTTAATCTGAGAAGTTACTAATAAGCAGTACAACACTTATCTAGTTAGTAAAATCGGTAAAAATAAACGAGGTTGTATATGTACTAAAATGGAAAATTATTTTTTCGAATTTTTGAATCTTCTTTAAAATAGTTTTTTACCTTATAGAATTCTCCAAAAATGTTTTTACGAAATCTTTTCTTTTTGTATTTCTGTACCTTTTTTTCAGTGACTACATAATATTTTGACGGCTTTTTTAGTATACTTTTTTGTATGAGAATAAAATTTACATCATTTATTTTTTTTTTAGGTAAATTATTCGAAAGGGATTAATTTTATTAAGCAATTTTGTTCCAAAAAAATTGTCAATTTTTGCCAAAAAAATGAAAAATTAAAATTTGTCACCAACAAAGTTGCAAGCAAATGAAAAACATACAAAAATTAAAAAACGAACGTTTAATTTTTGTAAAATGTTTATATAAAAAATACAAAATGTGAAAAATTTAAAAAAAAAACGTATACAAAATTTAATTTAAAATTTATTTTAATCTTAATTTGTAAAAAAATTAAAAATATAAATTAAAAATTGCATATAAACAAAATTGCTTGTTGAAAAAACGGAAAAGTAATTCACTTTAAAAAATTGTTTTTTGAGGTTATCTCGAAAACCTGATGTAGTTGATTGAAGTGGACCTCGGATGCAGTTTCAGCGACCACAAAAACATATAATTTGTACCTATACAGTCGCACCCCAGTTTTATTTATTGATTTAACTTTAAAACCTAAACAAACAAAAAATGTAATCAAAATTTTTTCAGTTGTTTTAATTAAAATTTTAATTTCTTTAGGCCCATTTGCTGAAACGAGTCATAAATCTTCATTTTAAGTATTCCAAACTTAGCTCTAAGAGAAACTTAGTTCTTAAGGTTCACTTAGTTTATTCTACGTTGCTAGGAGAAATAATATTTCGTCTCAGCAATGAATCGGTTTGACAGTTTATTAATTAATTGAAATTAAATTTTATTGATTTGAAAAAATAATTGTTGTTTTAAAAATATAATACCAAATGGCAGAAAAAAGGAAAAGGAATCCAGACTTCTCAAACCATGAAAAGTCAATATTATTGCAATGTGTGTCAGAGGAAAAAAATATAGTAGAAAACAAAAAAACAGACGGGACAACATGAAAAGAAAAGGAGCAAGCCTGGGTTAGAATAACCAATAGTTTCAATGCACAATCGGGAGGGGCTTGTTATAGAACCACGGAAGCGCTGAAGAAACTTTACATAGTTTACAAAAAAGATGTAAGAAAAGAAGCTGCAGCAGAAAAATTTTCAGCACTTCAAACAGGAGGTGGTAATCCATATACAGTTAAGGATCCTAATTTTGACCTCGCGGTTACAATTATGAACCCAAAAACTGTGCATGGATTACCTAATTCGTTCGACAGTGATTCAGTCCAAAATTTATTCATAAATTTGGTATCAACAGATAAAGAAAATGTAAGTGGTTTTAAAAAAATTTATTTTACATACAACTTAAAATATATATGCATGTAAATTTAATATACATATGTAGGAATCCCCAGAGTTGGAAAATTCAGTTGAAGATTGGTCAACATACAAGCCAGACCAACTTGGAAGTTGCCAATGATTTACATTTTGGTTTAAAAGAGGACGAAAATGCAACACTTCCGGTTAAAAACTCAGAAAAACAAGGCGCAAATAGATGCATAGAAAACAATTGGTCTACTCGCCGTAGACCTATAGCGGCTAGTTTACCGAGTTCAAAAATTAGCGAACAATACTCATTGCTATCTAAAATAAAAACGGAAGAACTGTCGCTTACTCTCGTAATTTACTCCAAGTCTAGCTAATGCAGTTGAAACTCGCAAAACAATTCTTGATACTGTCAATACATGCATCCCTCCAAAATCAGCTATACTCAGAAGGTGATTCCCAGTAGCAAAAAAACGTAAAGCAACCAAAAGTTGGTTAATAGGATCAATTGAATTATTACTGAAATATGAAATTTTATCTGTCATACCTAATAATATCTTTTAATTATGGACATATGGCATTTTATAGATACACCTTACCGGTTTAATGGACATTTAAGCGATTTGCTCCAAAATATTAACTGTTATATCCTTCGTTAAACGAAATCTTTTATAAAAAGAAAGTTCATCAAAAGAATAGAAATATTCTTTTCTCTCATATGTATATTTGGCGTGGCACTCCTACTTCTAAAATTTCGAGAATTTCAACATCATCTTCAAGTAAATCCAGGATTTCAAAATTCATCTTTACCAATTTATTTATTTTTATTCACAGAAAAATTATTTGTCAAAACAAACTTCAGGCACTATGTCTTACCTAAGAGACTTAGGATGTACAAATTCTTCCCCCTAATATATGTCATACTTAGCAACTTTTATGATTAAGAATATTTTTGGTGCAAACGAATAAGTAAAACTTAAGACTATAAGTTATACTTAAATATTTATGACTCGTTTCAGCAAATGGGCCTTAGTGTTTCTGTTTATGTTTCAGATATCCTTAGTTTCGGTCCTTAAAAATAAAATTTGGTTGAAGATTTCTGATGTGGCGATAGGTACAAAGGGCATGTTCGGGTAATGTCGAATAATGGGTAATAAGTTTTACATTACCATCCACTATATTCTTAAGATGTACTCAGCAACGTTTCAAAGCTTTCGCAAATATTTTATTAATAATTTTTAACGAATACTTAAATAGAGAAAACTTCAAATAAACATGTTATTTCAAAAAGTTGCTTCACATTGCATTAACTTAACGAACTACTCAAGTAGCACACTGGTGTATAAATTGGTGTAAATTCATTAACTTTGGTGTAAAATTGAGGAAATTGAAAAAATATGGTGTATTTCTCAAAATTATTGGTATAAAAATTATACCACTGTCTTTTCTGTAAAAAATTTAAACATTTTTTTAAGATTCAGAGCAAAAAATACACCTATATTCAGTTGCTTTTATAATATACTATTAATGGTGCATAAAATTATTCGATTCTGAAATCAACCAAAACGGTATATTTTGTACACTCTCTTTGGTGTAAGAAGTACACCCTGTGGACATAAAATTCACCAGAATGCAAAAGTGGGAGACGACATATTTTTCAATGGCCGCCATTTAAAAAAAGAAGACAGCGATTAATTATTTTACTATAATAGTATATTTATCGACCTAATTATCCCTCATTCTTGGTTTTTTCGATTCGGTATATTATATTATAAAAGAACTCTTCTAAAAAAATGTAAAAACAACAAAAAAAATTAAAATTTTTGAAAAACTGATTTTTAAAATCGAAAAAAAAAAATCATTAATTCACTGACATTTTTGAGGCGCTCGATTTTTAGAGGGGGTAGTATCTAAAATTAGTAGACAAAATGTGTTTTGTTGTAAAATTTGGCAAACAAATTCATATTTAACCATTAGTTTCTAATGGCAATATTATGTAAGTGTATAAAAATTCATTTTCATTTATTTCATAAGAAATGGTGTAAATTAGATTTCATCAAACTGTTTGAGGTAAAAAATAAACTTTGGCTCAAATTTTAAATCAGAATAATTTAAATGGTGTATTTTATCCATAGATTTATTGTGTATTTTTCAATTTCAAAGGGATAATTTTCACAAAAAACCAGATCATTTAATATACCACTAGCGCCATTTATACACCAAAAAATCGGTATATTTTTTTAACCACCGGAGTTTATTATATACGAGCAAGTGGTGTATTTTTTATATTAAAAATGTATATCACGAAAGTGCAAAAAATACACCAAATATTTTGGTGTATTGTGGACTTTTGTGCTACTTGAGTATTTTAATCTTATATTCATATTTTATTCACATAATTTCACGTAATTTTTTTTGAAAAATTTTTCATTTTTTTTTCAAGTTTAACCAATTTCCAATCTTTCCAAACGTAAATAATATTTTCAAGACAAGTTCATGTGTAAACGCCTGAAAATAAACCCCCTTTTTCGGGGTACTTTATCAAAACTGGTTAATCCTTGAGAAACAACTGAAACAGAAAAGTTTACGAATTCCGCCTACTTATTCAAATATCCCTTATCTCATTTTCAAAAATTAACGTCCTTCAAAAATCTATTTTTACTATCGTCTTTTCCCTTTTCTATTGGCATCACCAACTTTCTAACTAATTTGTTCAATTTTCTTCCTTTTTTTTTTTTGGTAAATTTTATCGGTTTCAATTAATTTCAAGACCATCCCTATACACCACCACTCAAAAGCAAAATCAAAATTACCAAAAAAAAAACAAATCATCTCACCAAAAAATAACCTCCAGGCAGAAAATCCAAAAATTCAAATAAAAAAAAAAAACTATATTGAAAAACGATTTGAACTTTCAAAGTCAATTTTCCATTTTACTTAGCTCAGGATTTCTTTTCAAATTATTATTTTTTTTTTGCTCAAAAATTTTTTTTTCTATCATCATCGTCATCAACATCATGAAGATGATCACAACAAGCTATATATAGGAAAAAGCACTATAAATCCACTTTATTCATCAGGTTTCTGCTTCAACACCCAATCAATATCATGAGCAGTAAACGAAAGTTTTTCCATGTTTGTAAGCAAGCAACCGTAGAATAAGAAGCAAGCAGGACCTGCCCATCAATTCCGGCATTTCTATCTGCAGTTGAACACTATGAATGATAATCACATCCGGCTTCAGGACATACTCTACTCGTACACAAACCTACAACTGCAAGATTGACCGAGAAATGTTTGGTATTGGAGGTTGTGTGTGTGTGTTTGGTTGGTATCGTGGTCGGTCTTCGTCAGAGTCCAAGTTAGAGTCGTTTAAATGGGCCAACTCTGGGCTCAACTGCATGCATACCCAAAAAAAAACTCACTCTCACTCTCGTCCGACATCGTCAGTGTTCTCTTTTTTGGGCTCCCTAATCTAAATTAAAGTGCTTAAATCCCCATGCCGCATTGCATACTTAAGTGACCTTTTCCTTCATTCAATCCTGAGAGGACTTTGGATAGATTCTTCTTTTTTTGTGTGTGTGTGTTTTTTTTAGGAATCTCAACCTATAGGTCCTTATTTTGTGCCACCCTAAAGATGTATACCAACTCGATGGTTGCAATCGGATGCAAAAAGTTTGTTCTTCAGAAGAGGCAAGTGGAAAAGCCTCTGAATTTTAGTTTTTTTTTTCTGTTTTATTTTGCTTTACCCTACTTCACACTTACATTGACCCAGATTTATAGTGACACAGAATTTTAGCATTACGAAGAGGTATAGTAGGTTCGTTGGTAAGGTTCTGGTGTGGATGTACTGCACACTGGTTGGTGTTTTCTAGAAATGTGTGTTTGCTTACACGCACACGGAATATCTGGAACAACAATCTTGTTCGAGTAGATTGTGCAAATAATATCCAGATCTACACACATTCTAGGGAAAGAGAATTTCATAGAAGACGGATGGTGGGAGAGGGGAAGAGGAAGATTCACCTGCAGATTGTAAATTGCAAGATGCAGCAAGTGCCTACTCTGAAATTCACACATCTAACAAATTGTAGATATTTTGAAAGGGGTATGAATAAGTCGTGAGTTTTCGTCCAATGAGAGTCGTAAAAGTAGTTTTATGTATTGATTTTCAGATATTGTGCAAAATCTAAGAAAAATAATTTTTCATTGCATATTTTTAGGTTTATTTATAGATTTTCTTGTGAAGTTTGAATAGATTTTAAATTGAAGATTTGATATAAAATTTTTTGAAGTTTGGCTTTGTTTTAAATAAATAAACTTAAAAGAAATACCTTAGTGAAAATTAAGCAAAAATTATTTTTCATTGCATACTTTTATGTTTACTCTAATTTTCTTATGATGTTTAAATAGATTTTGGAATGAAGATTTTATTAAAATTATAAACATAAAAAAATTAAAAAGGAAGTAGTGAAGAAAAAATTGTTCATTGCATATTTTTAGGTTTATATAGATCTTCTTGTGAAGTTTGAATATATTTAAAATTGAAGATTTGATATAACATTATTATGAAGTTTTCTTTTATGTTTTAATTAAATAAATAAACTTAAATGAAATATAAGTGAAAATCAAGCAAAAATATAATTTTTCATGTATACTTTTAGGCTTTGCTATGATTTAAGTTTAAATAAATTTTGGTTTGAACATTTGATTTATAATGTTATGAAGTTTATTCTTTATTTTAAATAAACAAACTAAAAAGATACAAGTGGAAATCAAGCAAAAATAATTTTTCATTGCATACTTTTAGGCTAATCAAGATTTTCTTATATAATTTAAATAGATTTTGAATTAAAGATTTTATATAAAATTTTATGAAGCCAATATTTAACCATAAAACGATTCGATATGAGTCCCAATTGCTTATCCATGTTTGCATCGGACTATTAAAAAGACTTAAAAGGTAGACCAAACTTATATAGTTTAGTTTTCATAACCCAACCAAACCACACAGAAAGTCTTTGAATAAAAATTGACAAACTTTGTATAATCCTTTACCTACCTACTCTAGTCCGGGATAAATTACTTAGAATTTGTATACTTTGATAAAGACTTTATAAAGATCGAAATTTATTTACCCTTTATTGCTAGTTATTGATTTTTAATAAATTAAGGATGATAGCTATATAAAATCATATGTATTTGTATATTTCTATGTATAAATAACATGCGGTTACTGGATACAAAGTATATGATAAACTTTGGTCTGTGTTTAATATGAAGGAAATATTGAACAAAGTTTTGTTTTACTGAGTGCGTATGATGGTAAAAGTTAGGTATTATACATACAGAGTTTTTAGTTTTAATGAACTTGAAAAATCAAAGAGGAAATATTTTTCAAACCTGAAGTGCATTTGTGTAATGAAAAGATTCTTTTGTTGGTTTACAAGGATGCAAGACACCACAAAAAAAATTTTGTTTTCATTAACAAAAAACAAATAAGGTGAGTTGAAAGTTATTTATTTCAAAGTTTTGTTTAAGTTATTTAACTATTTAGTCTTGACTTTGTGTTTTTTGCACATTTTGGTAGTAAAATATTTTACTGCCATTAAAAATCTAAAGCAGAATTAATTTTGTTCTAGGAACTGTCATTTAATTATAAACATGTTTTTTTTTTTCTGAAAAGACAAACTCATTGAAATTAATAAACTAATAATATTAAAGTTGAGTGCAAATTCAATGTCTTTTACCTAAAATACTAACATATGTAAATTATTTTATTTCTTCAAATTTAATTTTGAATTTTGTTATTTTTAAAATAAAAATTTCAAGATAAAAGAATTTATGTATATTTTCCTCATATGACATTTTTAATAAAGGGTGTAGTAATAAATGTGCACTTTTTATTTTTAAAGTAAAAACATTAGCTTTTTTTAATAAGTTGGGAATTTATTTTTTCATTTTTTTTTTTTTAACTCTATTTTTTGAAAACGGGTCGATGATTTTCTTTTTGAAAATTTGTTTTCATTTGTCGACTAATTAATTAACCAAAATGGCATTCATTTTTTTTTTTCTCAAAATTTTTTTTAAATTTTGTTCTTAAAACTTTTTGTTGTTAAATAAAAATTTTAGTATTCTCTCTTTAAAAATGTAAAGACTGAAACCATTGGTATTATTCAAAGATTTAAATATTATTTTGTTATTTACTTAATATTTCTTATTAGGTACATTAAATTCAAATCAAATATTTTTTTTGTAATTTTAACATGATTAGTTTTAAAATTCTAAACAACTTTTACCATAATATCAAGTTCGTGAGACCCAGGCGTGGATTTTTTTAAATCTGAACTTAATAATTTGTTGTCATGTTTAATATGTTTTATAAATCGTCACAATAACCGACTACTTCTGAGAAGCTTAACTACATTTATCTTTGTAACGTTTTTTTTCAACGGAAACGACAAAATATATCAAAATAGATTAAAAGAGATCAAACTAAGTCAGCAATTATTTTTTTAAGTAAATTGATTGATCTTTCTTTTCAAAATTTTCGGAAAAAAAATTTGATGATGATAATAATTTTTTTTTTTAAATGGTTTTTGTTTTTTAATTCTCTGTTCAAAATATTAATTAAATGATATTAAATTATTAAACATAAAAAAAAACAACAATATTTCATTATTTTTAATTATTTTATTATTTTTTACAATTTTTCGTGATTTTTTTAACTTAATATGGCCTATTTCATAAAGCTTTTTAAAAATTCATCACAGTTTTATAAACTTGTAATTTTTGACAATAAATCAAATGTACGACTTGTTGGACATAGTAGTTCTTATGGTTAAACTTGCTTATAACATTTAATAAAATTAAGGCCTTTTAAAAATTCATAAGAGGATATTTTCAATTTAATTTTATAAGAATTTAAAAAAAAAAATAAGATAATAATTAAAATTTCAAAATTATTTCTTTAAATAGTTTCGACCTCCAAAAAAGTAGGTATGCCGTTTTTTGAAAAAAAAAAAAAATTACAGAACTAAGCTAAATCTGTTTTTTTTTTAATAGTTTTGTTTTTTTATTATTAACATTTTTTAGCAAATTTTCATAAAAAATAAAAAAATATTAATCGACAAAAAAACAGATATTTTAAATGAAGACACACGCATAAAAATGATCGGTAAAAAACAACGTAAAACTCGTGTAAAATTAACATTGTTAATTGTTAATATAGCACCTGCAAACTAACCCGGTTAGTATTACATGAGTTGACTCGGTTTTTAAAAATTGTTTAATCTTACCCACTTTCCCAGTTAAATTTTACCAAAATCTCAAATTTTAACCGAGTTTTTTGATAAATATAAACAAGTTAATCGGTTGAAATAACCTTCTTAAATGGTAATTTTAAACAATTTAACTTAACCGAGTCGACTACGTTGATTTTAGCAAAGAGAACTACGTAGTTTTTAACCAAGACTACATTATTTGTAACACCTTTTTTTCTAACCCACGGTTACTTATCATCGCAATGTCATGCTGATTGTTATCTTGAGTTCGATTTTTGTACGTAGGTACTCTAAACTTAAAGCCATAAAATTTCACGTTGGGGGTTATGGCTTTAAGACTTTGTACGATGTTTAGCCGAAATACTTTTTGCATAAAACTGAACAAGCCTTGGTTAACGAACCCTTCCAGGCTCTGGAGCAATTTGTGTATTTTTACATTTTTTTATATAAACATCATTCGATCATTCTTGTTCTCATAGAAAAGTGGACTTGTATTTATTAAAAAAATTTAATGAAATATTTTAATATAAAATGTTTTGTGAAAAAAAACCACCCTAATGTTCGTTCATAAAATTATATCTTCCTAAGCCTTTTTGCATTGAAAATTTGGACCCAATGGTATTTTTTCGAAAGTTGAAAGTCTTCCATGCCAAAAATTTGAAGAATAACAAAAATAAAAAAGAAGTAAAAGTTATCTGTGATTTTTAACATAGTAATTTTGTCACTGATTTCTATTACAATCATCCAAAACCTTCTATCATTCTTATCAATGTTTCAGCGATTGTGTTTGCTGCAACTTAATTGATTGATTTCGCAAAATACTATCACTGTCGTTTTTATCAGAGATTTAGAAACAGTAAATTTTGTATTTTGCCACTTAAACACATAGGTAATACAATCTAGTACGTTTTAAAAAGGCATTCAATTATTTTAAACTATCAAGAGAAGACTGATTTATATTATATTTAAGCCTATGACTTTGTCGAATAAAAAATCACTCTCCGTTAAAAATTTCAATGAAAAAAAAAAAAAGAAATGATCCAGAAACGGCCCGTGGAAATAACCCTGAGGAACTCCAAGTTCTATTAGGATACAAATTCTAACACACAGATAACTAAATACAATATAAGCAAACTTTCTTTCCCAAAACCAATATTTTAATGTCTTTAAGTGTTATCCACCAGAATACAAACAACGAAATTATACATATTTGCAAACACTATATGCATATCCGTTTTTCCTTTCTCTTCCCATAAATCACGTTCATCCGAAATCCACAATTTATCGACTTAATTTATTTCCTCCGAACCATTCCGGCTATGGAATTTAATTTCACATTCAAATTGCATACTTGCACACAGAATAGGTACCCCTCAAACAAACACCGGTTTTGTACAATTTAATACAAAAGTAGGCCAAGACTTATCATGACATTGGTCCCCCTATGTGTCCCCAAACGAAAATTAATAAATGTATCTTTCTTTCAATAAACACAACATTTCTCGATCATGTTCAACACTTTCTTTTTCCCCGAAAATAAATGCAGTTACCAGAAGAATGAGAATCACTTTCTCATTCAAGAAAATCAAAAAAAAAAAAACTCACAAGATTCGGGAGTAGAAAATCCACAGGTAGTCCAAGAATCAGGTTTTTCCGTCAGCTTCTTTGTTTTAAGATTTATCCACTTAAACTTTGTATGTTTTTTTTGTTATTTAGTGCTGACTGCACTTTTTATCTTGAACTTATAGAAGTCTTTTACGATTGTAAATAAAAAAAAACAAACACTCTTCACTCTTTGCCACCGATAGCTCGATTGAAGAACGAGAAACTTTTCACCTTTCGTTTTATGATATTTATTTTTTCTTCGAAATTTTAAAGACTTTCCATCCACTATAACTTTTCTGTCTTACTTTCTTGTTTTGTTTCTTCTTTTTTTTTATTGTCTTGTAAATATTTTGTAGGTTTTTACAAAATTTTTGTTTTCAAGTCTCGCAGAGTGTGCACCAACCAACAAAAGATGAAGAAGAAGCGCGCTTATCGAACCTACGAAGTGTACTGATCAAGAGCCAAACCGAAAGTTACCATCATACCTGTTGAGGCTGCTATGATATTTAGCTTTTCATTTTTGGATTAACAGTTATCCCATATAGCATAGACACACAAATAGGAGAGTGTGAATATTTTCTTATATGTGTGTGTGTTTGTTAACATACACAGACTCAATCAAGCCTTAAAATACGACAAAAACAAGACCAATGAAAATGATAAAGCCTCGCTTTGCATTAAAGTGAAATCGAAGTTTTGTGCGCAAAGGTATGTGAATTTAAGTCCGATGCGTTTAAACATTAAACCATCATCATTGATGAGCATACTCGCGTTCGCAAAGATAATAATAATAATAATACCTACCTACACGCTGTGTGTATTCAAGAATCGTACAAAAAGATCCCATAATAGATTCACGTCATAAAGTCCGGGAATAATAATAATAATATAATTGAAGTTGAAGCACTTCTTGTAGATAGTTAAAGTTGTTAAGAGGAATTTCACAAGTCTGAGAGAGGTGTAGAGCAGTCGTAATTGTTTTAATTGAAGTTATAACTCTGACAGGTAGATAGAAAAACTGATAAAAACGGAGTATGAATATTTTAATTTTGCAATGTTTAATATTATTTTGAAAAACTAACAAGGAAAAAAAAAGTAAAAATAGGTACGTAGAAATTTATAAATCAATAATGTACATTTCTTTCTTTGAATATTTTTTTGAATTGTAAGAAAGATAATAAGATTCCATGCTAAAATGTAATTATGATGCAGATTTAAAATTAATGATAATACCAACAGAAAATCACTATACTGCAGTATATTCTCCTCGTCTCTTAGTTCTTTTTTTTTTTTGTAAATCATAAAGCAGATTTTATTTATGACTTATCTTTATCCATACACTGACTCTTTTTAATAATGAAATAGGACAGGTCAAATTTCTATATTCAAAAGAGAGTATTGAAATATGTACCATTTTTTCAAAATTATTATTATTATCTATTATTTTATTTACCTGAGCAATAAAAATCACATACCTATCTAAATATTTTTAAATTGCATTGTTCTGACCTTTTGAATAATTAAGAGTTCAAATTTTGACTTTTTGGGACCAATTACAGATTTAACTGTCTCTTCGAAAAAAAAACACCCTTTCACCAAAATTTTTTTTATGAAAACTCTTTATTCTTGATTTCTATCCCAAAATCAATGTTTTTACCAAATTTCATTAGGGTGACCCATCATTTTTGTTTTCACTCAAAAAAGCACCCTAATAACCATGATATTTTTATAGACTTTTTATGTACTTGTTTCTTATCTTAAAAGTAACATAATTGCTAAATTTCAATAGGGTACCACTAATATTACTCTAGTAATACACAATTTTTCAAATATACCCATATTTTCTTTACTTCTAAAAAAACACCCTTTCACATAAAAAAAATGTATAGACTTACATTATTCGTAATTTCCATGGGAAAGAGAACATATTTAATGAATTTCGTAAGGGTAACATTTATACCTACCATTGATTTTATCGGACTTATGGCGGATTTTTCCCTATTTCCCAAAAAACACCCTTTAACCTAAAATATTTGTATAGACTTTTTGGATTCTTGGTTTCTGTTATAAAGGAAACATTTTTACCAATTTTCATTGGTGTAATAATTTTTTCTTAGTTTTTGTGGTACTAATTCCGAATTTCATCATTTCTTAAAAAAAAAAAACACCCTTTCACTCAAGATAATTTTGTATACTTTATAGATTCTTAATTCTTATACCAACCAAAACATTTACACCAAGTTTTAAAAATTAATAAAATTTAAGTCAGCTGTTATGATACCTTCCTCACACACAACTTAACCTATCAAAAAAACACCCTTTCACCAAAAATAATTTTAAGAACTTTAATCCTTTGTCCCTGCTTTATCTAAAACCTTCATCCCGAATTTTATTAGTGTAGCGGGTTTTTCACATGGGTTTCGGTTATATTTTACTTGTTGAAGTAAAAAAACAAGCACTCTTGTTTTTAATCGGCAATAACTTTTTTAAAAGCAATCGTATTGACTTAATTATTATGTCATTGGATTCAGCATCAAAAAATACCTTGAAAACATGTGTCATATGATGATATGCGACAAACAATTTTATGTTAATTTTTTTAAACTTGGTGAAAAAGTTTTGTTTGTTACAAAAACTGAGAACCTAGAAAGTCTACAAATATATCTTGAGTAAAAATGTGTTTTAAAAGTGAAAAGTTAAAATTCATATACCATAAAAATTGAAAAAAAAAAATGATACCTACCCTAATGTTAAAAATATGTCATTTACGACAGAAACAAAGAATCCAAGCAGTTTATAAAAATATTTTAGAGGAAAGGGTGTTTTTCGTGAAATAAGCAAAATCCGTGATAAGTCATCCGATACCTGCTTTTTTTTTTTGAGGTGTTGAAAAAATTTAAGTTTAAAAAGTGTTTTAAGTTAATAAATAATAGTACTCTGTTGAAATTCAGTATTTATGTTAGATTTGAGATTGGAAGCAAGAATTTTTTTACTTACAAAAAAAAATTGATGGGCCATCTTAATGGAATTTTGTAAACATTTTATATTTGGGATAGGAAACAAGAATATAAAGACTTCATAAAATAAGTTTGAAAGGGTGTTTTTTTTTTCGAGGAGAGAAATTACATCTTTAAAATGTGTAACTTTATGTGCCAACTTACGCCTAAATCCAAATTATTTTTTCAATCTTGTTGAAAATTGTTATATGAATATAATTTTTTATATAACTCAGACTCGGGGGATAAGCAAAGTTATACGAAAATCAAATCTTTGGAAAAATTAAACACCCTTTAAAGTTGTTAATAGACGAATACCTTGAAAATGTTTCGTCCAATAAATTACACAAAATAATAGCACTATTCGAGTAGACATATAAAAAAAAATAAAATAGTGACAAGAAAATAAGTGATGTGTCAACTCGTGTTAGATATATCTAGCTCAGAAAAGTCAACTCAAATTACAAATGTCAACTCGAGTAATCCCGTGACCACGAAGCTTGCAAGTTCTTCGAAACGTCGCACAGTGGGACAGCCCCATATAGTGTGGTGATATAAAGGTTATTTTTTAAACTGAAGCTATTTGAAAAAAAGATCACGATTTCTAAACTTAACAGTAAAATTGATAAGATGAGCATATATGTTTTGTTCAAAGTCTTTGATTTATGTTTATTCATGCGGTTGAAGTTGAGAGTTTTAGAGCAAAAATTCGGTTTTTAATAAGTAATAAAAAAGGTGTTCTTTTGTTTATTTGTTTAAAAAAAAAATATTTGAGAAAAAAATAAAACACAAATTTCTCGCATAGATAAAAGTATGTTAATTACTATTCTTCTGAAAAAAGAAAATTAAAAAAAATTCTTATTCTTAAAAATTGAATTTTTTAAACGCACTTTAAAGTTTTTTCTCAAAATCTGCTGTTTAGGCAAATATTTAGCAAGTCTAAAAATGGAGAAAGCATTATGAGCAATTACTCTATAAGCCCATATAAACACTTTGGCTAAATGTTTGCCTAAAATATTTTTAATGACATTTTGAACATCAAAAAACGTTTTTTTTTAAGTTCTTTTTTTATTTTATAAAAATAAATTACAAAATCATTCTTTTTTGAAAATCATGCACTGATTACTTATAAACAATGTTTTTTTTTTTTTTTTAAGTTTTTTTTTTTTTTTTATTAGGTATAAGAAGTTTCGTGAAACAGGGCGATTTGTTATTATAAAGTTAGTACTTTTGTTTTTTTACTTTTTTTTTATTAAAATATTTTTTAATTTAATTTATTATTAATTTTTTTCGAATTAAAATTGATGCGGCTATAAGGTTTTTTAAAAAAAGTCCCACCTCACCTCATTTGACAATTTTTTTCAAAGTTTTGAATTTGAAATTTTATTTCACAAAAAGTATTCGCGAAAACTACTTAAATCGGAAAGCATTTGAAAGAATACAAAATAAGCTTTCAAAAAAGCTATTGCACAGTATTCTGTGTCTTTTTCTTGATTTTATGTTGTATTTTTTTTTTTTTTTATTTAAGGTTAAATTTTCAGAAAATTGCCCCTCCCACCGGAACGAGGGGTGATACAGCCCCCTTCCCATACAATTTTTTTCTTAGGTTAAACTGAAGAACTATTTCTTAAAATAAAGTTCACTTTTTAAACAAAAAAAAAAACATAATTTAAAATTAAAGGTTTTTTCAAATGTATTAATATTACTTAATTTCCTGGAGAAAAATAAAAATTTCAATGAAAAAAAGTTCATAAAATTGAAGAAGTCTGTTAACTTTAGTTACAAACCCAAATAAAGTGACAAAAAATGTCTTATTATTAGTAGAAGTAATTAATATCACAAATCGACATATTCTGCCCCACTGTGCGTCGGTCGGTACGAAAAAATGATTTTTTATAATTATTCTTATGAAAACGCATTGAGTTTCGTAAAGTTAATTAATAATAATAAAAATGATTTAAACCCGCGAAAATAATAACTTAAAATCTCATAAATGTGGGCAAATTGTCGATAAGAAACAATAATTTTTGATCCACCTTTGCACTTTTTCCCAAGTAAAATACTTAAGCAATAAACTTGGAAGCCATTGAGAGCTCCAACGAAAAACATTCGAGTGCAAAAGCTTTAAAAAATCCATGCAGTCAAAAATATTTCTACTATGGAAAGTTTTTAAGATGAAACAAATTAAAAAGCACCGAGTCTAAATAATGAATGTTAATTTGCTCAGTTTCATGCATTTGCAGGAGCTAAATCTAGTATCACTAATAAAGACTTTTGTTTGGTAAACTTCTCCTTCTATATCAAAGAAGAAGTCAAAAGGTAAAAATGACTTCCTAGTGGACAATAATTCTTTCCGCAGAATATTTTACTCCCATGTTGTGCCACAGCCTGGTTTACACAGACAATTTCTTAACGCGTGACCTTTGACAAAAAAAAATTCATTTCTTACAACCGTAAAAATTTAGTAATGCTGCTTAAACTGCAGCCAGTTATACAAAAAAAAGACAAACTACAAAAATGATTCTATCTTTTATTTTTACTAGGCTAATTATAAGCTTAACTGTGAATATCGCACTAAAAAGTCATCAGGTGCTTAAGTTAATGTTCATCTTGTATTTAGGTGACCCTTTAAGTTAACGTCAATGGCTACTCTTGAAAAGCCATTGCTACCCGTCGTTATACCTACTATATTTGCTAAGGGTTAACTGTTTTCTATGTTATGTTTCTTTCTTTTTTTTTTTTCTTTTATTTTTATATATTAAAGTGTTTTAACTCTAATTACATTTCATGCATGAGGAAAGAGTAAAGGAGAAGAAGAAGATGAAAAAGAGGATGAGAAGGTTTTGGTCTTGGTATATACCTACTTGAATATTTTAGTACACCGGTAAAATGTAAATATTCCATTTCTTCGCAGATGGTGCTTCAATTGCAGAAGAAGATTGCATGACTTAAGAATTATATTTGTATTTCCTAGGAAGAGAGTGAGATGAAAATAACTGGATTAAGTGGGTTCAGGTTGGGCATCATCATCATCATCATCATGAGCTTCAGCAGGCAATGAAAGTAGGTAGGTAGATTATTTTTGTTTTATTTTTATTTTTTGCAATATAACTGTACATTTATATTAAATTGTAAGTAAAAATAACTTGAACTTCTTTTCTCGTATAGCTTCAATAGTTTAGCTAAGGTACCTGTACCTACCTTACCTAAGGCATCTTTCTATCTATCTGTAATGTGCTATGTGAAATAGTACTTATGTTTATTTGCTTAGTTCCTTAACACGGAAAGACTTTTAAAGTTAACGTTTTTACAAAGCGGAATAGGTATTATAAGATTGTGTAAAGGAAGAGTAGAGTAGATTGGTTCTATGATATAGGAATGAGTAATTAGACATGCAATGAGGAGGTTATTTCTCTACGATTTGTTATATTTGTTTAAACTTTTTTGTATCTTATTTTTTACACTTTTATGTAGATTTGTGTTTAAAAGAAACCGTTAACTTTAATTAATTTTAATGAAATAAATCTCTAATGGATTGCAGAAATTGACAAGTTCAGCTTGTTCGGTTTTTCTTTGATTACCTTTTTGAAATGATTAAGTGGACGGCTTGCATACAGTTTTGCAATTTAGATTTTCATGCATCATTTCTATTAAATATCTTAAATAAATCAGTTAAAATGTGGGACCTTGATTTTTTTGCCATATCTCTAAGTCAATTAAAGTGATAACTTACATTAAAAAAACAAACTTGAAATTTTTATAAAGGGTGTTTTTTTTTCGGTAAAGGAAAATGTGTAAATTTTGACCTTAAATTTGTATTGTATTTTTAGTGCTTAATTTAGAAGTATAAAAAAATAAATTTACATTAATTTATTTCGTTTGAAACCAAATTTCCGTTCAGAATGTGCATACTACTTATCTTAAAAAAAAAAAAACACCCTGTCATCCAAAATAATTATTTGGCTTCCTTAGGTTTTAAGCTCTTGTTGTTTTGTTATAATATTACTATATTTAATCGGGTACCATTTTTCAAACTGACTTTTGAGATGTTACTTATGTTTCTTCCTTAAAAAAAAAAAAAACAAATTAAATTAATGATATACTTATAGATACAAAAGATTCTTGGTCTCAAATATAACATTGTTAATAAATTTAAATAGGGTACAATCATTCATACCTACTCATCTGAAAAAAAGAAATTTTTCACCTAAGAATTATAAAGACTTATTTACTTTTGTCTTTTCTTTAAAAAAAAAACACCCTTTCATTATAATCTTGTAAACAAAAATTGCATTTTTTGCACTGCAAGAATTGATCGGTAAGCAGATCTTTAAATAACATTTAACTTATGTCTGGTGTTGAGATAAATAAAAAAAATAAAATTCTATTAATTCGATTAAATCATATTTTTAATTTTTACTTTAACATCTGCCCTTGTTTAAACAAAAGAGCTGAGCAGCGAAATCTATTTTTTTTTTTAATTTGCTTTTGTTAATTATATTTGGAATTTCTGTACGATTTGTAAATTGCTTTTTAAGTTAACAATCGTTATGAGACTCACAAATATTGATTGTCTGTAAAATTGGATTACGGATGATACTTTTAGGTGATAACGTCATAAGAAAACAGATTATGTGCTTTATCACGTCAACACTGGTTTATTATTTTAAGAACTAACCCTGTTATTTCTGTATTTCAAAACATGTGCTGTTTTAAAATAAAAGTTTTTAATTTTTTTGTTTTAACCTGCATCTCCCAATTGGAAACATAAAAATGACTGCGGATATGGAATTTTTAAGGCTTTTGAGAAATATTGTTATATAATTCCCAAATAAAGATATACACAAAATTTACTTAACCTATTAGTATTCATTCGTTTGCTTTATTTTTATTATTTAATTTCCTTTTTTTTTCAATACTAATGATTCTATTTTTCTGGGTATTAAAATGAGTGTGAAATAACAAGAAGGTTTTCTTTAACTATTCCAATGAATTGAATTTTGTTCTTATTTTTGCACTTCAATTACATTTACATAAGTGTTTTTTCTTAATTTCATTTAAATTAGTTTTCAGTTTATTTAAGAAAATATATACAAAAATTTAAGAATATATGAGCAACTTGAAATTTAAGAAACTATAAAATCAAAATTTAAAACTAGGTAAAAATCTGCTTTTCATACCCTTTTTATTTTGTTCTTTACAATTTATTTAGTAAGGCGATTCATTAGGAAGCATTTAATTGTGATTCAACCGTGTAACCTTGAAGATTTTTCATGTAGGTTTGTTTGTGAAGCAAATAAAATAAAAATAATCATTACAAGGAAAAATACCTATCCCTAGAATAAAGGTTCTTTGTTAAAATATTTAAGTAGACAACCACGTTCCAATACTTAACAAGATTGAACAATTGATTAAAAAAAAATCAAAAAAAAGTTTATGAATGTATCGGAAAAATTGAATGATTCACAATAACACAATGACATTATAACAAAGGATATAATAATTTTAATGACTCTCTTTCAATTATCATCCTATAAGTACGTGCACAAAGTATTTTTGTTTCTTGATAAAAATTGTCAATTAAAAAAAAAAAAATACCTACTCAAAAATCTTCGCATGAAATCCTTCCTTATCTCTGTCATATTTTGCTTTTGCTGAAAATCAACAAACAGAAAGAGAAAGTAGTTTTTCTTATTCTAAACTCAATTTAACTTGTTTACATGTTATATTTGTTTGAACGCAAGTTCAAATCCTCACTGCCTTTTCACCGGAAACGCAAAAAAATATTTGGAGCTTAGATCCATTCTTTTGCATTGAAATCAGATTGAAACTATAGCACAATTATTGTGCACCCACAATTTACACTTTAGACGCTTTAATGTGCAAGTTCCAGTTAGCTCTATACCATAACTATCATTGGTGTTGTCGTCGTCAAGTGAACTTAGTGGAGTACAAAGTACCCACTTGGCTGAAAGGTTTGGTTCGGGCCAATTTGGCTGATGTGATTGGAATTTAATTTGCGTGAAAAAAGTTTCATTTTTTTTTGTTCTTAATTTAATAATAAATTTTTCTTGCTATCAAATTCAAAATATATGTAATCTACTTTGGTAAAATTGTCCACGCCAATTAGTGCAGTGAAGCCCGCATATTGAAGACGAAGACGACCAAACGACGATTTCTACTTCTTTTTTTCTTTATTATTCCACTCTGATCGGCTTCTCTCTTAACAGACATTTTAATATTTTTTTTTTCTTTCTTGATTTTTTATGATAGGTTTGAGACGAGAGCAGGGACGTTGCAATTTTTGTTTTTAAATAGGTGAAAAGAAAACACATTAAAAACTTAAAAAGATTTACATTTTATTTAAATTATTAAAACGAACCTTTATTAAACAAGTTTTATATGAAAAAATAGCAAAACTGCTTTTAAAAATTGAAATTTTTTCTTCCTTTTTTTTAATTGTAACTTTTATTTTCAACATTTAAGGCGTACCAAATTTTCACCCCTTTTCAAAGCAACGGACTTGAAGTTTTTGTGTGTTTCGTTGGCGAGTTATGGGGGCAATTATGTTGGACTTGTGTACCTGATGTGCGTAAAAGATGACCATGGAAGAAAGACGACATTAAGTGTTAATATTTCATTGACAATTAAAGTGGCTCAATCATTCTTCCGTTTATTTATTTAAGTATTAGTGATTTAACAGTAAAGACCTAATAAAATAAAAATATAAACTCGTTTTTTTTTTTGTATTTAATTTGCTAACACTATACAAACATTTTTTTTTGCGGACAGAATTTCCCGCTTTAATTTTATTTTTAGTATTTGTTTGAAAGAAGTTTTTTTATTACAATTCTTGGGTTTATTTTTAGAAAAAGGTTTAAGAAAAGTTATGACTTAAAAATTTTATCTATATTTATTAAATTTTTATGAAAATTATTTACTTGCTTTAAGAAAACCAACACAAAAAATAAAACTCTATAATAAAAATAGACAAAAAATATCAACAATCAAGAATATAATAGTCAATAAAAATAAAAATAATAAAAATAAAAAATGCTCTCATAGAAAACATAAACGAAATTCTTTGATATACGCGCTTCCAAAGTGCATGTAATTAGATTATTGAATAAATATAAATAAATATAAATAAATATAAATAAATATAAATAAATATAAATAAATATAAATAAATATAAATAAATATAAATAAATATAAATAAATATAAATAAATATAAATAAATATAAATAAATATAAATAAATATAAATAAATATAAATAAATATAAATAAATATAAATAAATATAAATAAATTTAAATAAATATAAACATGAAATTACCAAATCTTTTTCGAAAAATTAAGAAAAATACGAAAAAGTTTCCACATTTGATTTAAAAAGAAAAATCAATATGGATATTTTCAAACGCTTATAACACAAAATCACCGCAAATAATGTTAGTGTTTATTAGACTGGGCCAAAAAAATAAAATATTTTTTTTTTTTAAAGTTACTTCGAAAATCTTGTTCAGGATGATGAAAAAAAAATTTGGTTAAAATTTGAGCCGTTAAAAAAAATTTTAAGAGGTCTATCATCGGTGTTTTTTATTTTTATACATGATATGATGTTTTACAACAGAACTGCTAGACGATCAAAGTAAAAAAAATTTCTGTTCATTTTTTCTTATATAGAATTAAATTTCCTACAAAAAAGATCTAATTGAAAATTTTCGTCAGACTAGCCGTATTCGAGTAATTAAGCTTTTTAAATCGAAGTGTTTTTTCAATTTGCCTGTTTCACTTTGGAATTTTGTGATGAGCAAATAAAAGAATAGAAAAATAAAACCTCGACAGATTCTTATAGGAAATTTAATTCTCTACAAAAAAGGTCTCATAGTAATTTTCCCTAAATCGAGTTTTGAAGAAGTTATTCACGATTTAAATCGAGAAAAAAATTAAAAAATCAATTTTCAATTTCAAAATTTTCTAATTCACTGAAAATTCAATATTTTCAAATAAGCAAGATGTTTTCTTGTAGGGAATTAAACGTTCTATAAAAAGTTCCTTGGCAGCAAATTAATTGCTTTAACCGTTTAGAAGATAATCGTATTCAAATCGCAAATGCATACTTGTCATAAGAAAATTATTGAAATCAGTGGGCATTGGTTTTGATACGAATATCTTCTTAACGGTTAAAGCAATTAATTTGCTGCCAAGAAACTTTTTATAGAACGTTTAATTCCCTACAAGAAAACATCTTGCTAATTTGAAAATATTGAATTTTCAGTGAATTAGAAAATTTTGAAATTGAAAATTGATTTTTTAATTTTTTTCTAGATTTAAATCGTGAATAACTTCTTCAAAACTCAATTTAGGGAAAATTACTACAAGACCTTTTTTGTAGAGAATTAAATTTCCTATAAGAATCTGTCGAGGTTTTATTTTTCTATTCACTTATTTGCTCATCACAAAATTCCAAAGTGAAACAGGCAAATTGAAAAAACACTTCGATTTAAAAAGCTTAATTACTCGAATACGGCTCGTCTGACGAAAATTTTCAATTAGATCTTTTTTGTAGGAAATTTAATTCTATATAAGAAAAAATGAACAGAAATTTTTTTTAATTTGATCGTCTAGCAGTTCTGTTGTAAAACATCATATCATGTATAAAAATAAAAAACACCGATGATAGACCTCTTAAAATTTCTTTTAACGGCTCAAATTTTCACCAAATTTTTTTTTCTTCATCCTGAACAAGATTTTCGAAGTAACTTTCAAAAAAAAAAATATTTTATTTTTTTGGCCCAGTCTAGTGTTTATGGTCTTAAAATTTTAAATGAAAAATTTTTAACAATAGGTAACTTTTTTAATCTCTTGATTGTTACATCTGTGAGGTTTCGTCTAATTTTTTCGGATTCTTACATAACTAGAAAACTAATAGATCTAAAAAATCGAGTTTTTTTGCGTTTTATCTGAGTTTTTGGGAACTTCAAATTTCTGCGACAAAATATTATGTATTTGAGTTTCGATTTTTTTTGGAGCTTACTTTGTTCAAACAAAAATTTGAATATTTTGAAAATTGTTTAAGCTGAAAAATCGAGGTTTTGTTTTCAAAATTTACAAATACTGACAAAAGAAAAATTTTGCTTCAATTTTTGACATCGACAAATATTAATTTTTTTTTCGTCTGTCTACCTTACTCAGCGTTGCCACAAAGTGCCCGATCGGGCCATTTGGCCCCCTATCTTATATTTTGGCCCTTTGCCCGGGCCAATTAGAAATGGCCCACGAATCCAAGTTTTAGTAGATTCATCTTCATATGGTTATAATTAAAAGACTTTACAAAATTAAATATATATCATCGCTATGCATCGCAACTACAATAGGGGTATTCACGATCCGATGCAACTGGTCTAGTATCATTGCAAAAGTGCAAAAGTGTAAGATCTTACAACACTACAACAACAAAATATATGGATTGAAATTTTACAATGGGCTTGCACTTTTGCTATTGCAAAATAAAAATACAATGGATTAAAATTATTTTTGACAGATGGAAGCTCAACGTGGCGTCGCGTCGCCCATGATAAACAGTTTGTCTTTTTTATTCTGTTTATAATGGTTGTCGCTACTCATGTTCCGTAATTTAGTTTCTTTTGATGTAAAATAATTAGTGAAAATTAATTAACCCGAACAAAACAAAGAATTAAATTATAAAAAATGGAAAAAAAAGAAGCTACGGTGAAAGAAAAAAAAACATCATTCATGCTTCAATATTTACTATAGATAAGAAGAGGGGCGTTCACGATCTATTGTAAAAAAATAAAATTTTACATTTTTACTAGGCCTGTTGCACCAGATCGTGAATACCCCTAATGTGTATTCACCACACATAAATAGGTACCTATGTATACTGAATTAATTAATTTATCTCGTTTAGTAATTTGATTTTTCTCACGTCAGTTGTATTTATTTATTTTTAATAAGTGGCTCAAAGCTAAAAGATGTTTGTGAAGTAAAAGTTTAAAATGTTCATCTGTGTTTTTTTTTTTAATTTATTTTGTAAACTAATAAGATTTAACAAATGTATGGCCAATAAAGGCCTTTTAAATATTTATCGTTTTTTGTGTCCCAATACAAAAACGTCATTTAAAATTTTAAAAGCCTGTTAAATGTTTATGAAATCGGCTATTAATGCTTTAAACAAATAAAAAAGAATAAATAAAATATTAATAAATTGCATTTTTATGTTTTTAGGAAAATTTTGTTAGTAAAATATTTGGCCCACAATTTTGTCAAATGGCCCTCAAAAGAATTCGAAATAGCCCTCTCTGCTTTTTTCTTCGCGGCAACGCTGACCTTACTGTAGCGGAATTTAAAAAATGAAAAAAAAAAAAAAAATTTGAGGCTATTAGGTTTTAAAAGCATTTAAAAGGCTACTAATTTGGAAGCCTACTGTTTTCGATCATTTCAAATTTTGTCCGCTAACTTCAGGCTTTAATGGCGGAAAATTCAATAACTCCAAAACCATGCGATCTACAAATTATTGGTTTGCGCAAGAAATTAGAATTTAATTAGCTACAATTCTTGCGATTAATTTTTTTTATTATGCTACAAAGTATCCGCCAAAAAACGAAATCTGTTTTTGTGTTGTGCGTCCGGCAGTTTAGGTGCAAAAATTGATAATGCTATTCAAATTTTCATTTAGAAGCTTGGCTGTGGAAAATAAAATGCAAAACGATTTTTGTTATTTAGTTTTACGAACAATTTGTAATAAAGCGAATATAGGCATAAATATAATAAAGGTATAAAATTGATTATTTGGTATAAAATGAAAGGTAATTTCATTACTTATTTTATCGTGATCACAAATTATGAATAAATCTTGGGAGACAGTCCAATAATGAAATAAGCTGAAATTTGACCTTCCATTTGATACCAAATAATCAAACATAGGTCTTATGCTTCTCCTGGAAAATGCATTCTTAATTTGAACTTAACACGGCAATATCTCTATAACCACTCATACGATTTTCAAAAAAATTCACAATTTATATGCAGAAGCCTTCAGGTTTGATTTGACAACAGTCACATGGATGTAAGCCTTCGGTCCAAGTCCAATATTATATTGCCAAATCTACTTTGTGGGGAAATTATTCAACTTTTGTAGCGATTTATTTTGAGAAGTCTTGGACCTACAGAGCTGTGGTTACGCTCAAATTGTACCAACATTTATGATCTTTAAGGCCATAAGGATGCAAATAATTTTGTTTGTTTGTCATACTTAGTTTATATTAAATCAATCCCTCGAGGTCTGTTTACTTAAAAAGTCTAAAACTAACCAATTATTACGATTTTATCAAATTTTAAAAACTTGCTTTCAACTAAAAAAGTCAAAAATATGGAAAAAGTGCTAATTTTTCAAAAGGTACATTTGATTCGTTCAAAATCAAAGGATTTTACCCCTACTTTATTTTATAAGTACAAAGTTTGGACGTAGGTACCTGCTTCATACACGAAATGCCCCTTGATTTAGTAAAAATAACTTTTTTTTCATTGAATTTAGGTTAGAATTTTAGTCAAAAATAATTTTTAAAATTTTTCGACCATCTTAAATTGATAGTAAGTTTAATTTTCTATGAAAAGTGTCTTCAAACCATTCCAAATATAGGATTGGTTTTCGAGTTAAATAAAAAAAAAACTGAAAACCGAAAAGTGTTGTCGTTTTCTCATAAATACACCAATGGATTTAGTAGCACTTTTGGCTAGAGTTTTTTTTATGCCAAGGAATCATATTCAGCAATAAAAACTCTTAAACGAATTTGTTCTATTTTTGCTCTGGAGCTCCTGTCTATTAAATGGACTATATTATTATAATAATATTTCTTTCTTTTTTTACCGACTTCCAAAAAGGAGGAGGTATTCAATTTGTCTGTATTTTTTTTTTTTTTTTTATGTTTGTTACCGCATAACTTTGGACTGAGTGAACCAATTTTGATAATTCTTTTTGTATTGGAAAGCTGGTGGCTGCAGTGTGGTCCCATTTCAATTTCGTTCACTTTTAGCCATAGGAAATATTTTAAAAACCATAAAACCCTGTTTTGATCCATGGAAGTCGGTTTTGTTTTTTTTGCTAAAAATGATTATCTTTTTTATTATTTTTGAGTATTTTAAATATTTTCTTCCTTACTTTTTAAAATGAAACAAAACATTTGTGAAAGTGATTACACATCATAAATATAATAATGATGATAGGTATATTTATCTCTTTTTTTCACAAACTATGTGAAGTGAAATCTTATTGCCGATCAAATTTTGTCAGTAATTCATACATTTCACTTCGAAAAAGCACAAAGCGCCTTCAAAAGATTGCAAATTTGATTACATTTTAATTTTTTGTATTTTAAATTAATAAAAGAAATATTAAAAAACTGTGTAATAAAATCTCAATATTAAAAACTAATAATTTTTGTTTTGAAAAAGGCCTTATTCCAAAAGTTGTATTAAAAACTACGACAGAATTTATAACCGTCTACCAGTTATTATATTATTACGAGTCTTATAAAACACAAGTTTTCTTTTTTTTAAATGAATCAAAAAAAAAATGTATCTTTTTGTAAGTTTTCCAGTTGGAAAAACTGTCTCAAAATCAGTTAGAAAATCTTCACTTTAGTGCTTTTTAACTTTGTTCGCCAATATAGTTAAGGCTTAGCTATAGCTTTTTTTTAATGAATGATGAAATTTAATTTAATTAATTCAATTAAATTTAATTTAAATTTAACTGGTAACTGGCAGTACCTAAATATAACGGAAAGAAAATTTATATACAAATCTGTTCTTTTTTCTCGCCTCTACTGTGTTCATTCAAAAATTTGGCTTCTTTAAAAATAATTTTATTTGATTCAAGTATTTTTATTCTTCTTTTGAATAATCTAGCTTATAGCTGCATTAATATTTGTTCTCTTTCTGCAAAACATAATTGGTAATCAACAAATTAAGTCTTCTTCAATATACTCAATAAGGAGGCAACCTAGAAAAAACTTTTTCCCCGAAAACGGTATCCAGCAACCCTAAAGTTTTATTTCGACCATTATAAGCCTCTGTGTGGAATACTCTCTACGACGAATAACAACATTAAGAAGACACACACACACAATATAAGACTTCAGCTTATACTTAAGGTTTGTTGACACGTTTCACTTGTCTTCATTTGGGAAAAGTACTTAACTGACGCATTGCGTGATTGGAAATCATAATAAGGTTTTGGTCCGGCCAGATTCGGGGCTCATGGCCTCAAGCAGCAGCAAGCTTGCTATAGTGTGTTGCTGTCAATGCTTTTTCGATGGTTTTCTTCTTCTGGAATTTCGAATTCGATGAAGGTTTTACTTTCGCACCTTAATGTTAAAATCGATGATATCGTTTTGGTGGTCTTCGATACAATCAGCAACGTGCGTTAAGCGGTGACAATGCGTTCAGGGGGGCAAGAAAGTATGTGTGTGTGTGTACTTAATACTTTCTCTTTCTTTGGCCCGGCCAACCGTCTGATACTCAAACTGATACCGAAATACCGACTTTTATTTGTCTTCTGTGATGTTATTTGCGACTTAATGGACTTGACATGAGTTGCTTGTTAAATTTTACGTAATGAATCGAGTTCTTAGTAATTTTTTTTCGAGGGTTTTACGTAGGCTTTGGGATTTTTTTTTCATCTTCTTCTTTTGATTTTATCAATGACTATCAACTTTAGAAGCACTACTAAATATTTATGATTGAATCTGAAACTGGAGGAAGTTTAGTTTTTTTCTGCAAAAAAAAAAAAATAATAAAGAAAGTGAATCTTCTATCAAATTGTTGATTCAAAGACGTCTTTTTATTTTTATTACTCATGTGATGCAATTTGCTTAGAGACCAAATTACTTTGTTGTACCTGAGGTTTTAAGCAATTTTGCAACTTTCAAGTTCCTCAAAATTCAATAGACATACTTTTTTGGACATTTCAAAACGAAGCTCACTTTCTTTCCATGTTCCATGGTGAATGCAAAATTATTGAACCTTTAAAATTTGGTATTTTAAAATGGATTGTCGTTAGCATTGGCGGAAGTAAGTAGCTTTGAAAAAGTTTGTCTTTTTTGAGAAAAGTTCCAACTTTGAAGAGATTTCCTAATTAATGTTTAATAGTTTTTTTCTTTCTTTTCGTTTTCTAAGTGGAAAGATAGAAGAAGAAGAAATTATTCGTTAGTGATGAGATGTGCTGTGAGGTTAGTTAAGACAAAGTTAAAGCCCTAAGAAAAGTTATGAGGAATAAAAAAAAAAACTTGAATGAAAGTCTAGATTAAGTAGAATTAAAATCAAAGATTGTCGATTTTCACTTTGCTGATACTCAAGAAAATTGATTTCCTTGGAAATCTCTTTTTTTTTTCTTTTTTTTGTTGAATATTTTTTGTCGTTAGTTTTTTTACTTTTCTTATTTCTTTGGAATTGATTTCAGGATTTTCTTGATATTGGTTCTAAGAACTTTATTTTCGATATTGATTTGTTGATGGTTTTAATCTTTAAAATAGCAAAATTCCAGAGGAAAGCATGTGTGAGAGTTATGGGCACTCGAATAGGTATATTTTGATTGAAACAGTTAGGTTCCTAGAATAGATTTTCTGTATTCTTAGTAAAATGTGGTACAGATAGGTCCTTCTTGAAAAAGGGAGTAAAGAGTTCCTAGAATATAGTAGTTAAAAATAAAATTTTTTTTGTATCTAATAGGAAATAATAGGAAATGATATTGCAATGAAAATACTATTATTATGTGAATGTCGGTTTTATATTCTTGGAAGAAGGATCTTGAAACATTTTTAATTCTTGTTTTTTGTTTTTATCCGAATCAGAGTTTTTCATGTGTTTTCAAACATTTTTAAACAGAATTTTATATTAGGATAAAAAAGGAAAAAGCCAAGAATGATGTACTATGTAGTTATATTTTCCATGTAACTAGCTATTCAATTAATACTTATTTTCTAGTAAATGTAGAATTGTATGGTATTTCAAGTAAAGTGTAATTTTTGAATAAATAAATTTTGTACTGAAAATTGTTTTTTTTTTGTTCCAGGATTTTTCTGTTATTTTTATTGGGTTGTTTATTTATATATTTTGACAGAATTTTCAGTTTTTGAAGTGAAAACTTTGTTAGTATCGTAGTGATTTGAAACAAGATGAAACGAAAAAGCGACAGGAAAAATCAATTGATTATAACCCTTTTGTTTTAACAGATAGATCAATGAAATGTATACGGTAGATGGGTAGTTAAATAAACTACAATTGTCCAAAATTTTTATTTATTTCATATTCAAAATCCTGAGATAACGGTAAAAAGATGTTCTTTTTCTAAACACTTTATATCTTTTGATTTAGAGCACATACAAATTTTATTTAACTTTAATACGCATGCTGATAATATTAGCTTTAATTTGATATATCACACATAACGGTACGTGCTCTACAAGTTACACAATCTTAAATTGAAAAACTTGAAAAATACCCCAAAACACCTGTGGAGATCTGTTGTCGATATGACCAGCCACCAGTGTAGAAAGTAAGTTTGAAATTTCGACATGGTTGGCTTTAAAAAATTCTAACTTTTTTTGTAGGCATGGTAGAAATATGATTGAAGTGTCATATAAAAGGTGACGCTTTCAGATGTTATAAAATTTATTATAGGTTGTTATATAAATAAATTGCACGACTGGGGTCGCACGTACTTGCTCTTATGCTTAAAGTAACTATAATGTTAAAGCTTTTCATTCAAGAAATTTAAAATTTGATATTTTGAAGAAATTTCATAAGTAGTATACAAAAATTAAATCTGTTTTTATAATTAATTAAACTCCGTTTTAAATTATCTTAAAAAAAATAAAAAATATGCCATTTTATTTCTTGTATAAAAATATATTTTTAGAAAAAAATTTTCGAAAATTGTAGGAGCCGTTTTTTAAAAAAATAATTTTTTATATATAAAAATTTTTTAACATTTTTCAAAAAAAAAGTTGGTATGCCATTTTGAAGAAATAATTAATTTACACATAAAAACTAAATTTCAAAATTTTTCATTGATTCGTTTTCAAAAAATTGATTTTTCAAAAAAAATTTTTAAATATTTTTAAAAAAACCAAAAATGCGTTTTTTGAAAATTTTCTAAAATTTTAATTTTATCTTTACTTACACGTTTGTATAAAAATTTTCATTTAAATCGGGTTAATGTTGTACGAGATATTCAGAAACGAAAAAAACCGTTCTATGACAGGTACCGTTAATAACGGTAAAAAAAATATTTTTTTTATTTAAAAAGTTGGCTATTATGTGTAGTACTACACACAAAAATTTTAATCAAAATCGTTAGAGCCGTTTTTGAAAAAAATTAACTTTTCTATTTCCGTTATATGGCAGGTACCGTTAGTTTTGGTCATAAAAAAAAAATTTCAATTTCCCCTCTAGGGAATCACCAAAAACTGCTAACCACCAAGTTTGAAGAAAATCACTTCACTCGTTTAGGCTGCAGCTCCAGAAAGAGACAGACACACAGACAGACAGACAGACAGACAGACAGAATTGCCGGACCCACTTTTTTGGCATTCTCCATCATCGTAATGTCATGTAAAATTGTTATCTCGAGTTCGATTTTTTTTACGAATCCTAAACTTGCCCTATAGTACCTATATCGCAAGTAAAAATATAAATTTAAAGGTGATGGAATAAAAAAAAGGTAGATTTTTTCGATTTTTTTAAGGTTTCTCTTCTACCACGTGTAAATTGCACATATGTTTTTTTTTTTTTTTTTATTAAAAATTCACTAAATTAAAAACTGACAGATGAATTTTTTAATATTCGAATTACTAAAAAAAAAAAACTAGATAAAATGCACGACTTGCTGTTATGATAAAAATAACAAGATTTTTAATTTATTGCTTTTAACTTCATTTAATAACTTGCTCCTAAAATTGAGGTAAGTTACTTCAAAGTACATGAAAAAAATAGATACAAAATTCGTTCTTCAAAGAAAAAAACTATATCCTTAATAAATGTGTGGTCCAGAAATAGCTAGTATGCAAATTAGTTTCTTTTATGAAAATTCATTAAAAAAATTATAATTCTTTCAAACCATTTTGCAGTATAAATATAGATTAACAGCTAAAATTAAACAAAAAAAAAAAAACTACATACAAAAATACTGTTATAAATATTTTTCAAAATTTAAAAAATTAATTTAATTTCAAAATTTTATTTTTAATTTATATTTAAAATATATAAATGCTTTTGTATACAAAATGTATAAAACTTTTTGAGGAACTTGAAAAAAAAAAATAGAACTTGTGTAAAAACTAACACTTGATTTTGTTTCCAACTGGTTTAAGCAGTTTTTTTTAAACTTTTCCGAAATTGGTATATGACAGGCACCTGCCGTTAGTTTTGTTGCAAAAAATTCATTTCAAAACTGACTGTGTACACTATATACAGTCAACTGTATCCATATCAAATTTTCTGTAACTCAAAATTTTAAACCTTGATCAATGAAAACGTTTGAAGCAAATAATTATATAAATTATTCTTCTTACTCAAAAAAAAAAAAAAAAAATTCGACATAGAGGACCTTATAGACATTTTTTTTTTATTTGAAAATCGTTAGAAAAGTTTTTAAATAAAGTTTTTTAAATTTTACTCAACATTTTGAAAACAAGAAATTGGTAGGCATGCCAATCAAAAGTAAATAATAATCACAGGTATATTATGAAAACAAAGCTTCAAAAAATTTAATTGATTCGTTTATAAAAAATTGATTTTTCAAAAAAATAATTTAATTTTTTTTTTAATCCAAAAATTATTATTATTTTTTTTTAATTTCCTATTAATTTTGACATTAATGCTAATAAAACGTTTTTAGACAATTTTGTTTGTAGGTTTTGTCATTTACGAGAAATCTGGATATCAAAAAAAAAAAAACTTCGAAACGGTCCAAATTATTTTTTTACTCAAAAAATTAACACCTTATTCGTTAAATCACTCAAAATTTTAATAAAAAAAATTTAAGATGTTTAAAAAAATGATAATAAACTGTTCCATCTTCGTTCACGGGTACCCTTTATTTAAGTTCTACTTCGTGTACAAATTTATTAGTTTTACTAAACATTCCATAATACCTATTTTACTAAAGAACTAAACGATTTTTGTCGAATTTTTGACTTTTTTTGTCAATTTGACCTTATAATCAAAACCCAGGAAACAGGAAGGGAAAATAAATCAAAGGAACAACAAAACAGGAATTTCCGAACCTGGACCGAGGAGGACTTTAGAGTGGGGCGCCTGCTATTTAAGGCTATGATGATTTATAGTGGACACTGCTTTATCAGTCAACCAAGTCGTATATTTATTGATTTTAACTGTAAAACGTAAAAATATATGAAAATAATCAAATTATTGTACATATGTACCTACATTTTTAACAACTTTTAAAAAAGAAATTGTTTTTTTTAGTTAAACCTTTGATCTGACGAGTAGGTTTAACCCAGTCTATGTTGTTACTCACAACATTTTAATAATAATTGCTTTGTTCTACTTTTCATTTTCAAAAACTAGTATTTTTTTAGATAAAAGATTAATGAAGACCTTAAACAATTCATTTAAATGACTCAAAATTCTTTATTATTTTTTAGTTCTTACTGGATTTTCATAGAGGTTAGATATTATAAGAAGGCAAATATGTACTTTCTTTTTATTCACAATGAACAAAACTTGATAATTTCATCAATTTAATTTTCCACTTCTTTAAATAAAATGTTAATTTGCCTATACTGATTATCTACTAACTTTACGTCCTTTTCAAAACAAGAGAACGATAATTACAATTTTCACAAAAAAAAAAAAAAAACAAAAACAACATAATCCGACGAACCGAGTAAACGCTGCCGAGCAACCATATAGCTATGCGAGCAAATGTGTAACATTAATTATTTTAAATGTCAATAATTGCGTGTCGCATAATAAATGTAAGTCATTCTCGTATAACCATTTGGTGTTACAAATATTTTTTTGCCTCATTCCGAACCTATATAATAATTATATATTGGCATGCCAAACATTTTGTTGTGTATCGGTTCAAATAGCATCTGATGATGACGATGATGATGATGTGGTTCATATTACACATTATATAACCCGTCACTCCTGCCTATATATGATGTATAACTTTATCCTTGATGTTTTGTCCTAGAGACTCAACGTTTGCTTCACTCTCTCTCATATTTCGTCCTTTAATTGAATTCGAATGTTATTTAAGGGTTTTGTCCTATATGTTTGTGTATGTGTTAGTATGATATAGTAAATGTTAAAGTTTTCTCCATGGAAATCCGTTAATCATTTTTACTCCTTTCTCGTCGTCTCATCTGTTTCACTTGAGTATGGCATATTGGCAACTCTCTGATGATTTCTGAAATTTTTCTTCGATGTATTTTTGGTCCTTCAATTAAATTATACTACGCAATAATAAAAGTTGAAGTTGTTCGAAATCTAATAAACAGGGTGATCATTAGAAAAGGACTATTTCCGGAGGGCTTAAAGAGCAAAAAATCAAATTATTTCTGGGTCACCCTAATAACTTTTCGATATCCTTTGAAGAAAAATAAAAATGGCTAAAAGTTTTGTGAAATTAATAAATTTAGTGTCTTTAAAAAAAAATGTCCTTATTGTAATTTTTTGAAAAGCTTAATCGAGCTGTTGAAAATATTAATGCTTAAGGACCTGCAAGTCCTTAGATAAAAAAAAAAATTCCTTCTTGTATGTGAAGTTAAATTAAATCACACTCATAAAACTTGAAGTGAATAAATTTTGGCTGCCATATCTTGCGCTTATAAACTCTTAGGTACTTTAAGGATATTTTTAAAATAAGTGGGAAATCTTATATAATATTTTTGGGGAGAAAAAGTTTTAAAAAAAATTTTCGAGGTCAAAATTAAATTTATTATAAAAAATTATTCATGCACAGCATGCGGTGTCTATAGTGAATATTTTAGAAAACAAAGTCTTAAAATTATATTGTAATGGTAAGAGAGCGTAAGATCTGGCATAAACGAAAAGACAAAATAAAAAAAAATCTCCATCTTCTTCAATCGTAGGGATTGTGATGCGACTTGTAAGGGATTTGAAGCATAAAAAGGGTCACTCAAAGTGTCACATCAATTATTTTTTTTTTTTGTCTTCTTCTCTTGTTGTATCCATTCTGTCTTGTTGAAGATATAAAAGAAAACTGTATAAGAAGGTTTTTATTTTGTATTCATTTAATTTGCATAAGCTTCTGAGAGAACCTAATTTGACAAAAATGTTAAGTTTTTTTTTTTTTGAGAAAAAAATGTTTTCATTAATTTTGGGTTTTTTTCTTTTTTTTTTTTAATTTTGACTCATTCTCACAATATGTAATGTTTAATGAAAACTATTTAGGAAATAGAAATCAAATTTATTAATCAATATGTCATCGAGTGTGTGGCTTTTTGTGGCTTAAATAAATTAATTAATTATGAAAAATTAAAACGATTTTTCTTTTTCAATCAATTAATAAAATATAATGTGTGCGTGGAAATTTTACATACATATATCAACTAGAAACGGAGAATGATTAGTGACGTCAATCCAATCAATGTTGAATGCCATTAATTTGAATATTTGAAATATAATTTTTGTTTTGAACTAAATTTAGAATTTTTTCATAAAGGTAAAGATAAAGAGTTGTAATTTTCCAATGGCCTTTAATTAAGGATTAAGGACAACAATTAAAACTTTTCTATAAATACAAAAAATAACTGTTGTCTTTTAAAAAGAAATATACAAACATGGTATCCATAAAGTAAGAAAAAAAAAATCATGTGTGCAATTCACACGTGGTAGAAGTGAAACCTTAAGAAATCATTTTTCTTGCAAAAAAAAAAAAAAAAAATAGAAAAAATCTACCTATTTTTATTCTATCACCTTCAAATTCATGTTTTTTATGTGACAACCTAGATAAATTTTATATTATCTGAAAGCTTATTGTCTTAGCTAAAAATGTATATATCGATCAAGTCTATGACACATTTACAAAAAGAGCTAGAATTTTTTGAACTCGATCAATTTCCATCAAAATAAAATGCACGACTGGGTCGCACGAACTTGCTCTTAGAGTTAAAGTTGCTTAAATTTTTAAGACTTTTTATATAGAAATTTGGAAAAAAAAAAAAAAAAAATTCGTTTTTTTAAAAAATTAAATAAAATCTGAAATTAAATTGCCCTCCAAAACAAGTATGCAGTTTTGATTGATATATTAACATGCATTTTTAGAAAAAAAAATTTCAAAATCGTTAGAGCCGTTTTTTAAAAAACTAATTTTTTATAAATATTTTTTTGGAAAAAAAGTTTTAGAATAAAATTGGTATGTCATTTGGTAGAAATCACTAATCAACATCTAAAAACAAAATATCAAAAAAGTTCAATCTCCCGTTTTCGAAAATTTGATTTTTCAAAAAAAAATTTTCAACATTTTTTTAAAAATCCAAAAATTATTTTTTTCAAAATTTTTTTTTTTTTGGCTTATATTTAAATTATATAAATGCTTCGCCACAAAAAGTTTCGTTGAAATCGAATAAGCAGTTTCAGAGATAATCGGATTTGAAAAAAACGGTTCTATGGCAGGTACCGTTAATAATGATTTTCAAAAAAAAATTTTTTCTTTGAAAGATAGACCTTAGCTTAAAACTAACATTTGAATTTTTTAAACAAAATCGTTAGAGCCGTTTTCGAGATATTTCAATTTTACTAAAATCGGTATATGACAAGTACCGTTATTTTTGGTCCAAAAAAATTAATTCCAAAAATTCCTCTGGAGAGTCGCAGAATAACGCTACATACCAAGTTTGACATTAATCGGTCCATCCGTTTAGGCTGTAGCTCCTTATACAGACAGACAGACTGACAGACAGACTGACAGACTGACAGACTGACAGACTGACAGACTGACAGACTCACAGACTGACAGACTGACAGACTGACAGACTGACAGACTGACAGACTGACAGACTGACAGACTGACAGACTGACAGACTGACAGACTGACAGACTGACAGACTGACAGACTGACAGACTGACAGACTGACAGACTGACAGACTGACAGACTGACAGACTGACAGACTGACAGACTGACAGACTGACAGACTGACAGACTGACAGACTGACAGACTGACAGACTGACAGACTGACAGACTGACAGACTGACAGACTGACAGACTGACAGACTGACAGACTGACAGACTGACAGACTGACAGACTGACAGACTGACAGACTGACAGACTGACAGACTGACAGACTGACAGACTGACAGACTGACAGACTGACAGACTGACAGACTGACAGACTGACAGACTGACAGACTGACAGACTGACAGACTGACAGACTGACAGACTGACAGACTGACAGACTGACAGACTGACAGACTGACAGACTGACAGACTGACAGACTGACAGACAGACAGACGGACTTCCGGGACCCACTTTTTTGGCATTGTCTACCATCGTAATGTCATGGAAAAATGTTATCTCAACTTTTTTTTTTGTACGAATGCATAACTTGATATATAGTACCTATATCGCAAGTAAAAAGCGAAAAAACACGTATTTTTATCTTCTCACACTATTAAATCCATTTTTTTCCCTAACAATCTATACAAATTTTTACACCATCTGAAAACTTATTGTCTTAGCTCAAAATATATGTATCGATCAGGTGTATGAGACATCTACAAAAAGAGCTAGAATTTTTTAAACTCGATGAAATTTCATCCAAAAAGCAAAAAAACATTTATTTTTATGTTCTCATGCTATTAAATCAATTTTTTTGTTTGACAACCTATACAAAATTTTATACCATAAGAAAGCTTATTGTTTCGCCTTGTATAATGATGCATAACACTTATTTCAAAGATGTCTACAAGAGAAGTTAGAATTTTTTAAAGTCGACCATGTCAAATTTCCAGACTGAGTACTTCCTACACTGGTAGCTGGTCATCGTCAACAGATCTCCACAGGTGTTTTGAGGTATTATTAAATTTTTTTCAATTTAAGATTGTGTAACTTGTAGAGCACGTAACGTTATGTGTGATATATCAAATAAAAGGTTATATTATCAGCATCAAAAGATATAACGTGTGTTGGAAAAGAACATCTTTTTACCGTTATCTCCGAATTTTGAATATGAAATTAATTGAAATTTTGTACAATTATAATTTATTTCATTACCTATCTACAGTACAAATTTCATTCATCTATCTATTAAAACAAAAAAGTTATAACAAGTTAAAGTCGTGTCGCGTTTTCGTTTCATCTTGTTTCAAATCACTACGATACTAAAGAAGTTTTCACTTCAAAAACTTGAAAAATTTGGTCTTAAAATTTATTATGACTGAGGCCAAAAGGGTCAAAATATCCACAGATAAAGATTTTAAAGCGACCTCAAATCAGGAAATAACAATACAAAATAAAACGAAGTAACGATGTAGTGAAAAATTGTATCAACAATCGCGAGAATTTTGGTCAAAACTATTCTAGTGGTAGGCCAACAATAATTAATTTCTGCAGTGCAAAAATATGCATCAAAAATAGAGCATGAACGAATCCCCTTTTTTCTAAAGGAGTTTTGTGTGCTGGGTCTAAATCCAAATTCAAAATTTCACTGGCACGTCACGTTTTTGAAATACTTGAATATATTAACAGGTCAAAAACGTGATTTTTTGGATGCATTTGATGTCGAATTACATTACCGTTAAGTTATTTTTTTTTGCAAAAATTCTTATGCAATCTCATAACGCCATATTAAAACGTCCTTAATTTATTTATTTTATTTTTTTTGCAAAATTATTTTTTTTTCTCTCAAAGATATTGAAAAAAGAAATTTATGATAAATATCTCAAAATCTTGCTTGTTTTTTTCTTTTCAAAATAATGAATAGTTTTTTTTAACTAAATTCCAATTTGTGTCATCTGATTTGGACTTATAAAATGCAACATATTACGGAAAAATATATATTTTTTACTAAACATCAAAATAAACTCAATTGAAAATTAGTTTTTGGGAGTTTATAGCGAAAATGGTTATGAATGTAGCTCAAAAACTAGACGTGATAGAATAAATCTGTAGCAAAGTCAATTAAAATCACATTACAAAGTTCTTGCTCCTGACTTTTTTTTTGTTTTTTGCAGACCAGTGTAATAAATCGTTTAGAATAATATTTTTACTTGACAAGAATTGGTTTCGTGTCAAAAAAAATTTCGAGGTTTTTTAATCGACAATCGTTAAAAAAGTGGATTTCTTCATGACATCCGTCGATCTATGTGCCGGGCGTCCATCTTTACATGAAGCTGCAGTCTAAACGGGTGAACGGATTTTCTTGAAATTTGGTACAGATGATTTTTTCGTAATTTTTTTTTCTTGTTTTTTTTTGTTTTAATATCTCACCTAGAACTTGTACCTCCCATATAAATGTTTCGATTTATTGCATTGTTCTCGAAAATAACTCTAACGATTTCAATTAAATTTGGTGTAAGCAATGATCTAAGCTATACCTATCAAACCGTATAATTTAGTTTTTCTCAAAAAATTCTGATAGTGGAAATATATGGTGTTTGATTTATTTTAGTATACATATTTCGTTGAATGCTCGAATGAAAAACTTTAGAGATAGATATTTCTTATCATTCCTAATCATTTTCTAAATTAAAATTATAAAAAAAATATTTTTGGAGTGAAAACTTCTTCAGTATCGTAGTAATTTGAAACACAATGAAACGAAAAAGCGACAGGAAAAATCAATTGATCGTACCTTTTTTGTTTAAATAGATAGATGGCTGAAATTTATACAGTATATAGGTAATAGAACAAACTATAACTGTACGAAGTGTAAATTAATTTTATATTCAAAACCCTCAGATAACGGTGAAAATATGTTCTTTTTCTAAACAAGGTATCTTTTGATCTACATACAAATTTGATTTAACTTTAGTACGTATACTGATAATATTACCTTTTATTTGATATATCACACATAACCGTACGTGCTCTACAAGTTACACAATTTTAAACTGAAAAACATGAAAAATACATTAAAACACCTGTGGAAATCTGTTGTCGATGATTAGAGAGCAGTGTATTAAGTACCACTATCTCAAATTAAAGTTTCGACATGGTTGGCCTTAAAAAAATCTTACTTTTTTTGTAGGCATCGTAAAAATATGATTGAAGCGTCATATAAAAGGTGAAATAATAAGCTTTCAGATGATTTAAAATTTTGAATAAGTTGTTATTTAAAAAAATTGATTTAATGGTGTTAGGCCCAATTTATTCACTCTCCATTAAATTCAAAGCCGTCATTAAAAGAGGAAAATTTTAGAATTTGTATGCAACTTGACAGTTTTCTAATTTTTAATGGAGACTTTAAATTTAATGGAGAGTGAGAAAAATGTATCCTTAGAAGAGAAAAAAGATTGATTTTGTTTGCATTTTTTGATGAAAATTGATTGGGTTTAAAAAAATCTAGCTCTTTTTGTAGATGTTTTATGGATATGGTCTATACAAATATTTTGAACTGAAACAATTTAGCTTTCAGATGATATAAAATTCCTTATAAATTGTCATAAAAAAATCATGTGAGCAATTCACACGTGGTAGAAGTTAAACCTTAAAAAATCATTCTTGAAAAAAAAAAATGGAAAAAATTTAACTTAGCTCCATCACCTTTAAATTCATTTTTTTTATATATAGATATAGAAGACTACAATTCTTGTATCGTTAAAAGAGCACACATTTTGTACTTGTACCTGACAAAATTATCTTCAAACTCGATTTTGTCTTTTTAAATGTGAAAAATATTTATTCATGAACAATATTATCCTCAAACCTTTGAGCTCTGTTTATGTGTTTAAAATAACAAGTGGGTTTACCACCTGTAATTGTTTCTAAAATTAAATACAAAATTCCAAAGGACTTTTTCAGGTGGGTTCATAGAATCCACGTGATTAATAAGAATACAACGACAAATTAGTTCACAAGACAAATAATCCCTATTAACCTAACGCTTAAGTACTTAGGCCCCCCAAAAAAGATACGCCTACACACAAATCGATGGGAGAAATGTATACTAACCAGGACAAAGCTAGATACAATAACATCCTTATCATTTGCCATTGCCAAAAAGTTCACTCAATTAGAACAATGGCCTTAATAAATGGCACTTTTGTTGGTGAAAATACGAATGGGTGGCGAAAAAAAACTTAGCCGTTGTGAAAATTTTGTATTGAAAGGGAACCTGTTTCGGTGAATTAAAATCAGATATAAAAGCTAGGTAGGTACCAAGAAAAAAAAAAATAATAGAATAATTTTTAGGGTTTTTTGGGATCCTTAAATTTATCCTATCTTCCTTTAAGCAAATACTAGGCTGTTTCTTCCCAAAATTGAAAGCCAATACCGATTCTTTGGAGGCTTTAGATCCCTCCAAGAACCCCTGCTTAGCTACGCTCTAGATTGTATAGTAAAAGCTAATCAACTGTTAAAAATTTCCCATTTGCCACATAAATTACACCAAAATTTAAAAATTGCATATCGAGACGCAGGCGGGCCAGGAAGGAGCACTTCAAGTTTGCCCAAAGCAATAATAACTCAACTTTCCCACGATTTTAATTAAATAGAAAAGTGACACGAGTGCGGTATAAGTCGACCGCACACTGTGCGTCATGCATGTTAAAATTGTGGCGCACATTCCGTTCCCAAGAGTGGTTAATTTTTTTTTTTTTCATTCTAACTCCTACTTTAAGTTCAAACCAAACGGCAAAGAATGGAATTCTCTAAAAATAAAATATCGTCTTTCGCTGTTTTTCACTCTCTCCCTCTCTCTCTTTCTCACATAATGTTGATACATTTTTTGCGTGCCTTAATTTTATTTTGTTTTTTTTTTTTTGCACAAAATTTATTATAAATTTTTTCGGTACTTTTTCTTCTTCCGGAGGAATGTACTCTTAGAGAGTTGAAAGTATTTTTTTGTTGTTGTTGTTGTTGTTTTGTTTTGTATATCCACGAGAAAAATGAACGTGCTGAAGACCTTAATGACTCATGCCGACTGCAGCCTTCAGGCAAAAGCTTCCTCACAATAAAAATGAATGGATCATTGTTGCTTAAAATTTAAATCCAGTTGACGGAAAATTCCTTTTTCCAGGACATGCACACAGGAGCACAGGTAGATGATATAAGAAAGAAAAAAAAGGACACACGAAAATATGCTAAGGAAAAAAAAATAGAGATGAAAATGAAAACTTGCTGTTTCTTTGGTGAAAGTTTTTAATTCCCAACTTTGTGTAGGAGTGAACGCACACAAACACACGTTTAGTCAATATAGTAAACAAGAAGTGGGTTGAGTTCATTTACTCACATCGGCAATGGTTTTTGGTCCTGTGTTTCTTATGCACTATTGCACGGTTCTTTATTGACATACGATTAAGTAGCAACCCACGTCCGTGTCTTTTCGTCTTCTTCTTCTTGTTTTTCGTTCGTTCTTGTCGACGATGTCGTCCTTGCGTCTGTATCAGCAAACGTGTTTCGTTTAAGGTACGTTTTGGTACATTACCTGGGATATGCTGGAGTAACTTTTTTTGGCAAAGTTTAAAATTTTTAGTTGGAAAGAGAGTAAAATTGTTTTTTTTTTTACTTTTATTTTTGCTGATGTTGTGATGGGAAAAAACGTGTGCAAACTTATGGCCAACTAACATACGAATTTGTAGATAGTAGGAAGGGTATATAAGGGGATGGGGGAAAGTTAGAGCTAATGAAGACACCGTTGAAATTAATGTCAAGTCTTAACAAAACCCTTGTTTAATGTTTTCTTGAGAGGAGGTAGGTATCACAGGTGGAGTTTTTTTTTTCAGAAGTTGCAGGTTTTTTCATTCTTTTGTTAAGAGTTTGAAAAAGTTGGTGCTTTTAGTTTCAATGCCAATAAAAATGAACATATTGACATCTTTCATAGATTTCAAAGTTTCAATTAAGTTAGTTTAAGTACGACAAAGAACTAAAACAAAAGAATAATCACTTTAAATTTCGAATATTTTTTGAGTGTTTAAATAAAAAACGAAAAATTAGTTAACCCGAAAGAATAGGTACAAGGGTTAAAAACTGTTTTTTAACAGTCTTTGTTAATATTAGATTATTGCCAAAACACCTTTAAGAGGGCAAAAGAGGGATGAAAAATAAAAAAGGGAAAAATCGATTGGATCTGTAGGGCGTGGGTAAAAAACGATTTTTGGTAAAATAAGAACTCTTATTAAATAAAATACTTAAAGTTTAAAGTTGAAGTTATTTGGAAGATCTACAACTTTTGTTACGATAAAATATGTATTTTCCGTAACCTGAAAAATATTGATAATTATGCCACAAACCAATTTTATTTCATTTTATTTTAACCTTTAACAAAAAGTAGTTCGAATAATATGATAACATTTATTAAACATCTACGTTCTTATATTTCAAAGATAGCACTGACTTTTTATGATGTTAAATATTTTGTTGTTCGAAAAATGGCTTAGTTTTCAATCAAAAAAGTAAGTAGAAATGTGTTTGAGTTTTGAAATTTTGTTAACGCATTCTTTTTCTTTACGATAGTGTAAAAAAACATTGCTTTTACTGTGGAAAATAAAGTCAAAATCGGAACTAACAAAAAAAAATGTTTGTTGGATTTTTCACCAAATGACATTAATGAGGTATTTCCTAATTTTTTAATATTATTTATTTTCAAATCTTTTAAAGTTCTAGAATTTATAAAACAGATATTGTAAAAATTTTTGGAAATATCTTAATTAACAACAGAGATATTACAAAGGTAATAAATAAAGCTGATTTAATTGATGCAGTTTAATGAGAAATATTCTCTTTTAGCGATAATTTTTAGACCAAAACAATTTTAAAGCCTACCAACAACAATAATTATAATTTCTGAACACCAAACATACTAAGTGAAAATTCTTTATTTTTTTTTTAAGTTCCGCCGATTGAAACAGAAATTTATTTCTTGACAAATATCATCTGATTTATTATTTTTTTTAGTTTCACTTGGAGGGTCACTGTGGTGTATGTGTAACATTTTTTATTGAAAAATCTTTATCTGATACTACAGATTTTTTTTTTTGAAAATATATATTTTGTAAAAATTATTTTGACTGTCACGATTTATTATTTTGCATACGAAAAAATGGGGATCGGGTCAAAATTCTGGCTTCAAAATTCTACTTTTCTAAATCCTGCTTTTTTAAAGAAAATTCTGTTTTTCAAAGTTCTGCTTTTTTTCTTTCTGCTTTTCAAAATTCTGCTTTTTAATTCTGCTAGCATTATACTTGAACAATGCCAATTCTGTTTTTTTTATAGCATATGCGCTGACTAAAGAAAAATATACCTCATTAATGTAATTCAACATTGGTACTTTCCTTTTTTTGTTTAAGAGTCGCAAATACAGTGCGGTTCTAATGGTTAGACGCACCAATTTTCGTTTACATAAATTTCATTTTTTTTGTGCGTGTGCAAGAATAACCAAACAAATTTTATTTATTAGAATGGTTATTTAGTTCTTAATAGAAAAACAAAAAGAAATAGTGGGTGAGTGGAAGTTAACGGTACTTTTTAGTCCTTCTTGTCTGTGATGTAAGAAAAAGTGCAGCTTTTTTCGGTTCACATGATTAGACGCACACCTTAAATAAGTTAGTTTGGCGAGATCTATTGCGCTGATTTGATTAAATTTGGAAGATTAAGCATCAAGAAGTTATTTTTTAGTGATTTTCATTCAAAATCTGTTAAAAAAAAGTTCTGAGCGCGAAATAATAAGGGAAAAATGACGCGTTGGATTCCAAAGGTCTTTCCATAAGCCCCATTGCCAAAAAAATAGGATGAAGTGACTATTTTGAAAGAAATTATTTAAAAAACAGTGCCTCCTACGAAAAAAACTTCAAAGGAGGAACAATAGAAGCTTTAACATCTCAGAAAAAATGAAAATGTATGACAAAAGCGTCGAAAACAGCTCTATCCCCGAGCAAAATTAAGGAAAAAGCTCGGCTAACGGGAAGAACATCAACTTTTCGGTGATTTTTTTTTTAATGCTGAACATCCTAGATTAAAATAAAACTTAAAAATAGTATTTTCATTTCAAACAGGATGAGCGATTTTACTTGAAATTTTGTAAATAATGATTTCTTAATGTCTATCGAAAATGGCTTTTGATATTTTGATTATTTTGCTATAAGAAATATCTTCATGAAAGTATATAAAAAAAATTCGAAAAAAAACGTGATTTCGCACAGTGAAAGCTATCGAAAAATATATAGAAAATAAATATTTTTAAAGAACGTAAGGTTTTAAAAATGTTGTTTGTTTTATACGTATAATTCATTAATGTTTTTTTTATGAGTGCCAAAAATCTGTAAATAATTCATACAATAGTTTGGTATGACATTTAAATTTATTGTTCAAGCAACCCCCATGCTATTTCACTTCAAATATTTGTAATCACGCCGTAGTTTAAAAAATTCGCAATAAATTATGTTACACTGCTGTTATGTGATTTAAATTGAATTTAGGGGCCAATTTAATCACTCTCCATTATAATTAAAGACGCCATTAAAAATTTACAACTTGTCAAATCGCTTACAAAATTTTAAAATTTCCCGAAGTCTCAAATTGAAATTTACTTCAAAAAATCATTAGTTATTTAAAAAATTAAGATTTGGAGATATCATAGATTTGTTTTTTCCAATTCTTAAAAAAAAAAAAAATGTTTTTGAAAAAAAAAATTTTTCTAAAAAAAACCATTTAAAGTTGTTGTAATTCGAAGTCAAAACTTCCATAGAACAACGTTTTTGACCAGTTAACAATTGAATCGTCAGTTGTAAGAACGGAATAAGTTCACTTTTTCCGAAATTGACTTTTTGATGCAAATTTCATCTTTAGGCGTAGACACATCTTCCAAGTTAAAAAAAAAAACAAAAAAATTATTTTGGATGTCGAATTTACAGGGGTTGAAAAATTTTATAAGTTTGAAGAACAGAATAAATCCAGGATTTCAGGCTATTGATTTTATGTCTTAACTAAAACGTTCACGAGTTTTGATTTCAGAAAACGTTGAATGGATTATAAGGATAAATGAGAGGGTGGAAGTTGACGATAGGGGTGCAAAAGCCCTATTTTTGGTTTTTTCAATTTACCTATTTCGTAAACAAAGCATAATTTTGATAAATTGATTTTAAAAATTGTTGTAGAGGATCAAATTTAATATCGAAAAAATATTTTTTAAAAATTGAAAAAAAAAATTTCATAGGTAGGTACCTACCAAAAAAAACATGAAAAATAAGTCAAGAAAAGATATTTTTTGAGTTTTTTCTTTTTTTAATGGTATTTTTTTCAGGCTGAGAAAGTCATATGCATTGCTCTAAATAAAAACGGAAGATTAAATTTCCTTTAAAATGATGGGCTCAAAAAGTTTTTTCCATTGAATATTAAACAAAGAATGACCAATCGAACCTATCTTTATTTTCCCATTTTTTGTTTTACTCAAGTAATAAATAGACCAAAACAAACATTTTTGATTGACTATTACTCCAGTCAAAGCGTCGGAAAAAAGGGCCTCACCTTGCGCAGAGAGGCACTGTCAGTTTTTATTTCATGGATCAATAGGGGTATATTTAAAAGGCTTAAACCCAATTTCTCACCACCTGATCATTCTTATTAGCGGAGTTATTCACAAAAATGCATTTTTTGGGATATTTTACTTCTAAGCTAATATCTTTGCTCCAGATTATCGTAGACCTAAAAATAAACATACATTCTCTTTCTTATAATATTTTCTATCGTTGTATGTAATTTCATTGTATTTGAGTGAGTAAATATAAAATGGCAGCCATTTAAAGTCAAATTCTTGTTGTAAAAAAACACATTTTTGTCATTATTTCGAAAAAAGCTTATATCATGATTGACATTTTTCTAACCTATTTTGTAGCCCTGTTCATGTCCTGCATTTTACAGAAAAAATGAGCTCTTTATCACCAAAGATGGCCGAGCTATTGATAAATGAACGCATGCAAAACCGGTGCGAAAACACCCAAAAATATCGTTTTTTGGGAATAACTCGACTTCAGAATGTCCTACAGCAAAAAATAAAGCAATGAATTGTTCGTTACAACATTTTCTATCAATTTAGTGCACAATCTTTTTGTTGAAACAAATAAAAAATTAGTAATATTAAGTCAAAGTCGTTTTTTTGTTTAGCAAACTCTTGCCTTATTATTTTGCAAACGGTGCGAGTATTGGCTAAGAAAATATAATATTATTGTAGTCCTTTAAATTATCTACAATTTAAAAAAAAATTTAGCTTTCTACGACCCACGGGAGCCGAGCTATTATAATTTTAAGAAAGCATTAATGCGTACGAAAATTCAAAAAAATTTCCCTTGTTTATGATTCGAATACTAGTTGTCGTGAGAGGGGTTGTTTTCATTGTTTCTTGTTATAAGAGAATTTGTCTTATGTTTTTTCGTTGGTCATTTGGACCTTTTTTAAAAAACCAGGCCTATTGCTAATACTAATTCTCCAGTAAACATATTTCAACCTAGAGTTGTACCCTGTCCCAAAAATATATTTATCTCTAAATTTGATATTTCAACATCTCATACAGACATTTTAGATCACATTAAGTCTGTCCTTATTAAAAATAACGTTTCTAATGACCTAAACTTAGTGAAATGTAAAAACATTACTAGGTCTAATGGAAGAGTAGCATCATTTAAAGTTTCAGTTCCCGAACCTATGTTTAATTTGTTGATGCACCCTTCATCATGGCCTGATAACACATTTATTCAAGAATTTGTAAACAAAAACACACAAGGGTCAAAAATCCATTTAAATGCAGCTCCAAAAAACTAATATGCTTGTCCCTTTATTATCAAAATGTAAGGGGACTCCGCTCCAAAGCTTCTGATGTATTCTTAAAGTCGCAAGAGCTTCCTTTTGATGTTTTTGCTTTAAGCGAAACTAATTTAACTAATGATTTTAATAGTAATGAATTTTTTTCATCAGACTATAATGTTTACCGTAAAGATGGTCAGTTAGAATTAGGGAATAGGTCTGGAAGAGGGGTTCTTATTGCTGTTAACACTAGTTACGACAGTTCTCTGATTGAAATTCCTAATACCGAAAACATTGAAATGATTTGTGTAAAAATTAAACTTATGCGAAAAAACATTTATATTATGTGCTGCTATTTGCGACCTTGCAGCCCCATCGAAACTTATCAAAATCTCATTAATGCAGTTGACTTCTTGGATGACACTATTGAAGTTCATGATAACTTATTGGTCCTAGGTGATTTTAATCTTCCTAATCTGTCGTGGTCAAAGTCCGATGATGACTCACATTTTATTGCAACTAACGCAACAACCGAAAAAGAAACTTTATTCACTGATAATCTGTCTGATTGCGGCTTACTTCAGATTAGCGATATAAAAAATAACTTGAATAGGCAACTCGATCTGATCTTCTCCAATGATGCTCATAACTGCATCGTAAAGGAAAGTAACCTTATTCTCTCAACTATTGACCTGTATCATCCACCACTATGCTTAAGTTTCGCCTATGAACATTGTAACTCAGAAGTAGAGTCTGAAAAACAATATTGCTTTAATTTCCGGAAGGCTAACTTTAACAAACTGAATGAGCTTCTAAGTAATATAAATTTTGATCTTATTTTAAATAGTGTCAACGATAGTATCGATAGTTTAACCACCAATTTTTACGTAGCCATTTTCGAATGTTTTTACCAGTCAGTACCATATTCACAAAAGAAAAATATGTCTTCTTCACCCCCATGGTATTCAAAGGAGCTTCGTTCTCTACGCAACTCCCGAAACGCTCTATGGAAGAAATATTTAAGATCTAGATCAGACATGGATTTTTCTCTTTATATGGATGTAAGCAATGAATTTTCGAGCCTTTCAAAACTTCTCTACGATGACTACATCAATCAAATGCAAATTGATTTAATTTCAAACCCTAAGCGTTTTTGGCAATTTATTAATCTAAAAAGAAAGTCAGACGGTTATCCTAATACCTTAAATTATTTAAATCACTCTTCTAGTGATTCTAAAGTTATAACTAATTTATTTGCCAATTTTTTCAGTCTTGCGTTTTCTGATAGTAACTTTGTGCCTGATAGTAACTATTTCACCTACATGAATAACTGTAACCAAACATCTTTAGTATCAATTAATATTACTGTTGAAGACGTGATACAAAAAATTCATAAACTTAAGAATGATTTCTCATCGGGTCCTGATGGCTTGCCCGCGATTGTACTAAAAAATTGTGTAGCCCATTTAGCCTCACCTATTGCCACTCTGTTTCAAAAATCCATAACTCTAGGGTTTTTTCCATCAATCTGGAAGGATTCATTCATCATCCCTATTCACAAAAAGGGATGCAAAAGTGATATTGCTAACTATAGACCAATTGCCAAATTATCGTGCATCCCAAAACTTTTTGAAAGTATTATCTTCGACACACTATATTTTAATTGTAAATCATTGTTTTCAGCCAGACAACACGGTTTTCTGAAAGGCAAATCTACGACCACTAATTTAACCGAGTTTGTATCGTACACTTTGAAATCATTAGAAAATAAGAACGAAGTTGATGTCATTGCTACAGACTTTAGCAAGGCGTTTGATAGAATATCACATAAAATTATATCGTTTAAACTTAAAGCTCTAGGATTTCCTCCCGGTTTTATTCAATGGATGAATTCATACCTTTATAATCGTAAATATCAAGTACTTTTTAGATCTTCAATCTCAGATCCATTTATTGCAAAGTCGGGCGTCCCACAAGGAAGTCATTTAGGCCCCATAATTTTTATTTTGACAATCAATGACGTAGAATCAGTCATTCAGCATTGTGAAGTCTCTACGTACGCAGATGATATGAAAATCTTTAGGACAATTTCATCGTCAAACGACCCTTTGCTTTTGCAAATTGATTTAGACAATTTCTTTGTTTGGTGTCAGAAAAATAACTTAGATCTTAATGTTGAAAAATGCCAAGCAATCACATATTCCCGCAAACGACTCCGTCCTCCACCACGTGACTATTTTATCAATGAATGTATTGTTTCAAGAGTAACAACCATTAAGGATTTGGGTGTAATTTGTGATAATGAACTTAACTTCAGATCCCACTATGACAATATTATATCTAGGGCTAATTCTGCTTTAGGTTTCGTCAAGCGCTGGTCTAAAGAGTTTTCTGACCCTTACGTTACGAAATCACTTTATACCACGTTTGTGAGGCCTTTACTTGAATATGCTAGCCAAGTCTGGTCCCCTTATCACCAAGTCCACATCAAGAGAATTGAAGCAGTACAGCGTAGATTCCTCCGTTTTGCCTTAAGAGGACTTCCGTGGGTTGATAATTTCAACTTGCCCCCTTATCAAGAACGTTTGCAACTCATTAACTTACAATCTTTAGAAAAACGTCGCGAAGTTGCCGATGTTATTTTCATACACCAAATTTTATGTAATGTAATTGAAAACTCCACCCTCCTCGAGCAAATTAGTTTTAACGTAAGTTCCTATTCTCTCAGAACGACCCCGCAATTTCATCAAGCTCTTCATAGAACTGATTATGGCAAAAATGAACCGATTACGAGAATGTTAAGGAATGTTAATAAAAATTGTAATATTTTTGATTGTAATAACAGCAAGATCACACAAAAAAACCTACTATATGGTATTTCATAGCCCTCTTGGACCTAAAGATTAGTAAAGATTAGTAAATAGTGAAATAGTAAAAGAGAAACTGAAACTGGACTTTTTATTTTTTTTACTGATCTAACAAGTGCATAAGCATGCTTTTTTATTTTATTTATTGTTTTTTTTTCTACACTTTTTTAATTTTTTTTACTTATTTTTAAATTTTAACTTTATTTAATACTTTATTTTAATTCTTTTTCTATATGGTTGTATGTTTCCCCATGCTCCCATATAGTTACATATTTATTTTTACATTTTGTATCTGCTTGTAATAAGCAGCCCCGCTCTTATCTCGTGTTTATTTTTTTTCTTCAAAAAACTCTAATTTAAGTGCCGATATGACTAGCCACCGCAAGTGCCATCATACTCGGTGTAAATGGACCCCAGCGCGTGCGGTATCTGGGGGGGAAAGAGGCGTGGGATAATTTAATTATTAAATAAGACCGAGTTTATACCTACTCAAAAAATTATAAAAGCAACAGGAATATAGTTTCTAACGTCTCTAAGTTTTTGTTTTTTGGTATGAGCTTTAAGAGGTCAAATAAAAAGTGTGGAGAAATACGAAGACATTACTACGAAATATTCCAAATATACAAACTTATATCTCAAAACCACTTCTAGGACAACAGTACGATCACAAATATTCTGGAAACGACAACACCGAAACACAGTGTAGGGATTTTCTTTATATTAATACAACATTCTCGTAAATCTTGAAGACTGACGTCTTCAAAGGGAAAAATTGTAACATTTGTATGTATTCTTCCTTCACACCACAGTTTTTCAAACACCAATCTTTCATATAAATATAGGTACTAACACACCTGCTGAAGCCTTTTGAACAAAAAATTCTTTAATTTTCTCTTGAAAGAAAATTTAATTAACTTTTAATTTCGTCACAAGAGAAACCAAAGTTGTTCATTAATAAATTCTTTATTAATAATACTTAACATCTTTATCATTCCACTCTTTTTTTTAATCATTCTAATCCAAAATCCTTAATCCATGAAGATGAAAAAAAAAAAAAAAACCCATCCCATCTTCTTATTTTATCATTAGATTTTTTTCTATATACCTATATATTTATTTCTAGGTATATTCAAAAGGATAATGGATGTTAAAACCTGAAACCTAACACAATCTAAAAATCCACTCATTATCTAATTAAAACACAAACCCGCCACCATCTCTTCAATATCATCAGCATCATCTAGAGAACACCACACAGAACTCATGGATAATCCTTATCCTTCTTTTTCTTTTCTACTTCTTCTATACTATAGTATAGCACCTTCGAACAATAATTATCCTACTTGAAATCCACAAAAAGATCTCCTCTTATTCCACGCCATCATAACCAATAGCAATTACCCACCCACTTTTCCATCATCATCAAGCTCCATTTTTTTCTGCTCAGCTCTTTTGTTTTCTTTCTTTTATATTTTCATTCCATTCCTTTTATATTTTTGTATTCCTTTTTTGTGTATAGTAAAGTGAAGAGTAGTGGTGCGAGTCCTTTTTTTTATATATTTTTTCTTCTTTATTTTCTATTTCTATCGGTACTGCTCCCGATCCCGATATATTCCCGTTGAATATGAACAAACAGATTCACAAATGCCTGTCGTTCAAAAGCCGGTTGTGCTGTACTGCTTCGCTTCGTCATGGCTCTGTTTTCTTCTATATTGAACCACCCACCCTCCAACAACCCCATATTACCACCACCACCACCATTTTTACCATTTCCATCATCATATTGCCACCATCGGCAATAGTAATAGCTTTTAGATGGTCGTTTTTTTTTTGTTCCGTATAACTCCTGTTCGTCCTTTTTTTGTATGCCTTATCCTGCGTTATTATTTGTGTACTATTTTTTTTTTCTTCTGTGCAATAAAACTTGTCTGTTTCTGACAAAAGCACACAGTTGGGGGTACCTTCTATCTGCCTCTGTTTGGTATGCTTTCACAAAAAAAAAAGAATTCATATTTATTATTGAATAGAGAAATCCTTAGAAGGATTTTTGCTAGGATAAAAATGAATTAAATCCAAAATGACGATGACGAAGAGAATCTTTTCAAATAAATGAACGTAATATGTGACATTTCAGCAAAAATAAGAAAAAAAATAAAATATACAAAAAATATCCTCCCCAAGAAGACAAAAAAAAAAAAAAAAATAGAAAGATGCATGACCTACAGAAGGATGTGCGCCATTCTTTTCGTATGTGTCTTCACTTCATAGTCATTGTTCCATCAAAGGATCCACTCACAATGTTCTTAAAACTGACCATTACACTTCTCACATTGCTTTGAGAAACACTGAGATGTGCCTTCTTTTCAAAAAAGTTGTCAAGAGTACCTATCTTATCGCTCTCTCTCGTTCGGATTTTTGGAGCTCAATTTACCCAACATTCGGGTAGTGAATGGTTGTTGGTCAATATATATTCCAATATCAAGGCGAACATGGATGACAATCAACAACAGAAAAATATACAAAAAAAGTCACTCAAAATTCCACAAAAATTCTCAAAATTCCACCTCAAAAGCGCATGTTCTCTCTTACGTTCCACAATTTTTTTTTTATCAATACTCAACTCTGAACTGCGAACTGACCTACTATACACTGTTACTCTCTCGAAATAGAGCTACGTACAGCTGCGTCAATAAAATCTATTTTTGAAATTTTTGCGGCGAATTCAAAAACTTACGTTCCACACGCATCCACATCATACACACAATCTGTGAGTTTTCGAGAATTTCAACTCAAAACATCAGGTTCTTGATTCAGTATCTTGGCGACGTTTTCTCATCGATGACGCGAAGCGAAAGCAAACGACAACGAACGCAAATATACGTAGCAGTTTTTTGATTATACGCAGCGATAACGGTTTTTTGGCTGTTGCACGTTCCCGAAAAGGGATTTTTTTGAAAAAAAAATTCCGTAATTCGGTTACGGAAATAAATATTTTGTCTTTGCCAAATTCTGTGTTGGGGGATATAAAAAAAATTATGGCAAAATTGTTATCACTATATATTAACCCTTAAGGGTTCAATGGTTTCCTGAGAACGGATTTTGTGTTAGTTCGGAAAATCAATACATTCCATTTAAAAAAAAGTAAAAATTTTATATAAAATTCATAAATCACATTTCCCAAATGTCCTTTTGGCCATGTGTTCTATTTAATTAGTGTTCCGTTAATAGCTTCCATTTGAGTGTATAGATATTTCCTCCTATAAAACTGGTATAAGGATTTAAAGAGAAAAAAAAAAATAACAAAAAAAGAAGTGTCGCTATATAGTTGACAACGCGCGATAATAGCTGGTAAAAAGCGTCGCGTCATTTTCACTTTAAACCAATGACTGTGACAAGGACGATGCTGATGCTTCTAAAGATGATGCTGATGATGATGATTATGATGACGATGTCAGCATAATGCCACAGGATATGCCAGGCTAAAAAATTTTGTCATATAAAAAAAAAATAAAAAAAAAAAAAAAATTATAAATGCATTTTCTTAGTATACCGCCACAGTGAAATAAGAAAAAAAAAATCCTTTTTTTTTCTATATGCCCTGCAACAATTTTAGTGCGCTCTTGCTCTCGTTCGCTTAATTAATTGAGAGTGTGAATAATTAAAAAAAAGTGGAAGAAAAAAAAAAAGAGTTATATTTCCCACCGTGTGTCACATCACAGTTTGATATCCTTGTAACCTTGTAATCCTTCATCTTCATCATCGTTCTGGTGCTCGGTAACTAGTCTTCGTGTTTGTCGGTGATATGGTACTCATCTAGAAACCTACCATTTTTTGTGTGATATATCCTTTTCCTTCTCTCATCGCGCAACTTGTTCGTCGTCGTCGTCATCATCGTTGTCGCGCTAAAAAATTCCACTGACATCCTTGATACCTTTTTTGTTTTTTTGTTGTTGTTTTTTTTTTTTCGTCCTTTAGAATAATATTGTACATGTAGGTACTTGTGTGCAAAAGGAAAAATCTAGTATATTTCTCTATGAAAATGAAAAAAAAAGTTTTAAATGAATAATGCAATATTCTTTCTAATTAAGTGAGCAAACATATAGCGTGAATAAAGGACGATACGATATAGAAGGTCCTGACGGGTGTTATAATGGTATAATAGGTTCGTGGTGATGGTTCATATAAGTGAAGACATAATAATTGTGTGAGCTCTCATCCTCTTTATCCTGCTGCTGCTCGACATAATCTGATTTAAATTTTGCAGGTGTATAAAAATTCAAAAAAAAAGAAAAAGGATGTGCCCTTCTTCTTTGTCAGTTATAACCTATGTTTTATTATGAAAAAAAAGTGTAATTAGTTGGTGTTTTATGGCTAAAAATCACGAAATAATCATTTTTAATTGCGCTAAATGAAATTGGATACATCCTCATTCGCCACACACAAATATTTCTACTTCTTCTGTTTACATGTAAAAATATTATAAATCGCATGTCAGTTGGGAATATATTCTGACAAACATATAAATAAAACAGGACAACACAACTAATTAAAAAAAAAAAAAAACAAATTGTATATCTACGAGTATAATGAAACAGAAATATTTGTTGTAATTCTGTTTATTGACGGAAAATAATAATTATTTTGACCAAATAAAATAAAACGACCATCATAAAAAAAAGAGAAACTTTAAGGAAAATTACAAAAAATAAATATCAACAAAAAACAACACAAAACAACATAAAGGAACAACCACCGAAGGACAAGATAGGCATCACATGAGCTGTCATCATGATCGCAATTATAACATTATTCTTCTATATGACAAGTGAGTTCTTGTTGTATTTATTTAACTTTATTCATAAATATTTACATAATTTATTCAATGTTATAGTCTTTCCGTTGTTATACAATATTGACAAATAGATGTATCTAAGTGGGGTTTGAAAAAGGGGGTTGAAATGGAAGGTTACCACTTTGGTAGTAGATTTTACAATTTTAAATATTTGAATTAAGTTAAACAGTAATTGATTTAAAAGGATTTAAAAATAAATTAAAACAAAATCTATGAATTGGGTTTATTTCGATTTTTAAAACGAAATAAGACCAATTTTATTTGTCTTTACTTCTCTTTTCAAAAAGAGATATAATTCCAAATATTAGAAAATAAAAAAGATTTAAAAAAAAATTTGCTTTCTGCAATAAATCGTCGAGAAAATTATAAAAGTTTTAAACTTTCCTCAAATCATAAGCAGAAATCACGATGTTCGTAGAATATTTCAATGAATTTTTGTCAGCTCCACAGTTGATTAGATTTTTCTGATATAATTTCCAAAGAAGTTGAAAGTTGAAAAATCGGAAGGATAAAGATAAATTAGAAAAAAATTTCAAGGTCAGATATGGAAACTGAACGCAAATAGGTATTAAGTTTGGGGAATCCAAAGATTTGAGTTTTTTTCTGAGGAAATAAACGGAAAATTATGTACAGATCGTGAATTAGTAATCGTGGTGAAAAAAATCAAGGATATTATTTTTACTAATTTTTGATTTTTCTTATAAAAAATTTATTTTGAAAAACAAAACAATTTTTGTAAATTGGTCTTATGATTTTTTTTTTTTTCATTTGTTCTGATTTATAACTTTTTTAATATTCAGAACCAAAACTTTTTTTTTTTTTGAAAATTGTTTAAAAATTTGTAGCTATTTTTCCTATTGCTCTTATGGTAGGTACAAGTTGGTTAAAATACTAAAATTTTCACAATTTCAAAATTCATGAAAGAGTATCTTATTATCTTATTTTATAATAAATGTATCTACTAAAAAAATTGATTTTAACAAATAAAAAAAACTAAAAAAAAAATTAAAATATCTCATATAAGGCATATGTCCCATATAACGTTTTCGAGGTATTGCAATTTTGTCGAAAACGGCTCTAACGATTTCGATTAAATTTTGTGTACGTATTGATTCTAACAAAACTGAGTTTTTAGTTTTTCTCAAAAAACGGAACGGAAATATGACCTTGACGTTTTTCAAAAATTGACATATTTTTTAAGTTCATATATTTCATCAAAGCATTACAATTTTATTTAGAATTTACAGACATCATTTTAAAGTGTTAAAAAGTTTTCGAACAAAAGTTTTTTTTATTTTTGAAAACAAAATTTTTTTAAATTGAATTTTTTTAACTTTCAATTTTTTTTTTTTTGATTTTTTTTTTTTTTTACATTAAACAAAATCTTAAATTTCCAATAGATATTTAAAATAAAGATACTTTGAACTACAAGAGCGTGTGTTTCGCGTTTTCAATAAAAGTCCAATGAGTTATTTTGCTTAAGTTCATTTCGCTTTACAATTACTTTGGCATTAGGTTATTTCTACTTCAAGTTTATAGATTGTTTTGGGTTTTGCAGAGTTTTAGTTTAAAAATAAGCAAATCGTTAAAATTTAAAAGGTCTCATAATTTTTTTTAACTAGTTCACTTTTTTTTTAATGTTAAAAATGCAAGGGCCCTCAAATTGATGCGAATTATTTGCTACCATTTGTACCCTAAATGCGTTAAAATTCATACGAACATCCACATGGCGAAACAAATGATGGCGAAATAATGAAAATCGAAGTGAACTAAAGGCAACATAATTCCAAAACGAAATACAAGAAAAACGAAGTAGCTAATGAATAACAAAACAAGCCAAAAACGAAGTTATAAGAAAGCGAAGTATGAGTTTGTCGAAACAAGGACGAAATACATAAAAAACTAAAAAAAACTAAAAAAAAAAAAAAGAATCGACTGAGACGAAACAACCAAAAACATCAGAGATAAGAAAAGTGAAAACATAAATTTTTGGAAATGGTAACGGAGTTACGAATAACAGAGTTACGCGCGACAGAGTTACGGCCGTCAAAGTTACGCGAAACCGAAGTTACGAAAAACTAGAGTTACGAATTCTAAAGTTATGTTAAGCTATGACATGTGATTTTTGGGTTGGCAACAATCTCGAGAAATGATATGGAATTAAGGAAACATAAATAAGAGAATATCGATTCTCATTGGTTATTTTAATAGATTTTAATGAAAATGGGTGTGGTTTAATCTTTTTATGCAAAAAACAACCCTTTTCCTTGTTTATTTATTTGAAACAGGATAAGTTAAAAATGAAACAAAAACCCCACCTAGTAAAAAGAATTCTAATATACCTACCTATATATTTGCCATATAGGCAGGTCTTTTGTGTCATATTTATGTACCTGCCCAACTATCAGAATTTTATGTTTTTTTTTTGGTTCGTTAGAAGATTGTCACCCCAATTGCTATTCTCAACTATAGTTGATGTATATTAAAATTTAATAATTGAGTTTAAAAAGACAACGAATTTCAGTATTTATTATCAATTAATACCTGACAATTGCAATATGAATGACCTATCCAATCAAAATTTTACAAGATTAAATAACACCCATTTTCGCTTTACTCATTTTGTTCTGACCATTGAGAAAAATGTTAATTTCTTGTCTGTATTTCCATAATTCTATATCGTTCCTCGCAATTGTTGCCAACCCAAAAATCACATGTCATAGCTTAACATAACTTTAGAATTCGTAACTCTAGTTTTTCGTAACTTCGGTTTCGCGTAACTTTGACGCTCGTAACTTTGTCGCCCGTAACTCTGGTATTCGTAACTTCGTCGGTTTCCCAAATTTTTGCATTGCAATGCGAGACCTTTTAATCATAATCATTGATTTTTAGACTATCCAGATGAATAAATTCATTAACAAAAAAAAATATTTTATTCGTAGGAATAAGCCTTAACTGGGGCTTATCTGGCAAATTAAAAATTGATTCCAAATTATTTTAAAGAGTAGCTATTTGCAACTTTTGCGGGGGTATAGTTTTAAATTTCCATAAAATTAAAATTCTCTCCGGTTTACCCTACAATCATTTTGATCACACTTTTGGAAAACGTTAATCTAGTACTATGCATAAATAGGTATTCTAAAATCCAGTCTATTGTTAATAATTTATTTTTTTTGGGCACTTCGTATAGTTTTAGTTTAGTTTTATTTGAACAAAATTTGTCAAATGTTTTAATTCCATTTAATATGTGATTTTAAATTTTTGAGAAAATTATATTTTAATTAAAAAAAAAAATTGAAAAAAAAAAAAACACTTTGTAGCAACTTCATATTTTGTTCATTATAACATTAAATAAAAATATATTTTAATATTTTTAAAATTTAATTATTTCGAAGAATTTCTAATTTTAATAAATAAATCCCAGTTTTAATACAAATTTTTACACTAAAAATAAATGCTGTTAGTTCAGTAATTAATTTGTTATCAAAATTCAATTTAAAAATAATAAAAAAAAAAAAAATCAACGAATTAAAAATAAATCAATAATTCTTCAAATAATGAATTGGGGGATTTTTTTCTATTCTTTTTGAGTGGCGGCAACCGTAGTAAATATCAAAATAAATATATCTACACATAAAATCATTTTTTTTTTTTCCTTTTCAAATAGAATTATGAGAGAATAAAAGGAAAGGTAAATTGTGTGTTAGATATAATTCAAATTTAGTTACGATGTTAAGGATAGATACACTCTTACACATGCCTAAGCTGTTTTGTGAATAAATTATTATATTTTTGAATATACTCGACTCGTATCTATAAATTCAAGCTATTGTATACATAATTAGTTTTTATGACTGAGTGGATTATTAGGCAATTACATGACATTAATGAGTTATTTTTCTTTTTGGTATTGGTGCTGTTGTTGTTGTTGTTTATGTCAAAATGAGAGTTCAAGAGGAAAAGTTCATTGAATTAGCATTTTAAAAAGATTCCTTTTTGGGTTTAATTAGATTAATTATACGTGACGATAATTTTAAAGAAATTCAAAAGGAAGGATTGAAATAATCCTTTTTGAAGGATTGAAATAATCCTTTTTGTGAGTTTGTGAGAGTTGATGTTTTTGATATAACAAGGTCAAAATAACAAACGAAATTAAAATAATTCTTTTCTTATTGGTATCGGAAAAATTATGTTTTATTTGCCATGTGTAAGAATTGCATTTTTTAATCAACACAAAATATCTTAATTACTCCATTAAATGATTTTTTTTTTTTTTTTCATATTGAAAAATTACAAATAAATTAATTTTTTTCCATTCTTACAAATAATTCTACAAAAAATTTTTTTTTCCACTTTCCCTTCCCTGTGTAATCATTTTCAGATCTATAATGACTTCCCGCAGAGCCATAACATTATTACACAAAATAAACAAAAAAATATGAAACTTCAAGTTGATTTAGTGGGAGCGATAATTCATATTTTGTATTCGGTAGCACCCTTCATTAGTCATTTGGCAATAAATGTAGTGGCAAATTGTGCCGACAACAGCCCAACCTTCAAGAAAATCTGTTGCGTCCATATTTCAATTTAAGAATTTCAATTAGTCTAATATGATTGAAAAAAAAAAAAAATGAAACCAGGAGAACCAGAACATTATACTTTATTTTGTTGGGGTAACGCAAAAAAAAAAAAATCATTACACTTTAGTTTTTCCTTAATTTATTTTCCCCCAATTTTTTTTCTTTTTTTTTCACAGTCTAGCAACATCGAAAGGAATATAATATTTCTTTTTGTGATAACGGTGGTAAGGTTTTGAAGTATCATTTGATACCATATTTTTTAGCTAAAAGAATTTTTCGCTTCGTTTCTTTTCATTCGTTTTGTTTTGGAATAAAGGAAATTTTTGTCTTTTGAAAATATCGATTCTTTTCTTGGAAATAATAATAAATGAGTTTCAATGCTTTTGGTAAAAGACTACTATATTTAAAGTCTTTAATTAACGAAAAAGCCTTAAAGTGAAAAAGTGCATTAAAATTTTTTTAGGTTAAAATATTTTAAGTGTCCAAGTATTTTTCTGACATTAAACACTGCAGTAACGGAAAAATACAAATTAATACTATTAAATAAAGTGTTTGTGATGACTTTTGTCATAAGAAGACAAATTGATACAAAATTCTTTTTTTTTTCTTGTATTAATAAATTACTGTTCATTTCCTTTTACCTTTAGACCAATTATTTCTTCCAAACAGAAAGAAAAAAAAAATCGAAAAAAAAATACATCGAAGACGGATATTGCTTCAAATTTAAGAAATACTAAAAGGAAAAACAGAATATTTCCGATCCTTAATCATAATATTCACAAGGATTTTATATATACATACAAAAAATATATGTATCTAAAAACCTATCGCTAAGGCTGGTTACATTTGTATTTATAGAAACATCAAACATTACAAGGATACAAATCATAATATTTATGTATGTATCTGAATGATGTTAAGGCATGAATGATTACATCAACATATAGCTAGCTACCATTTGTTTTGAAGGAAATATGATTCAGGATATAAATGCGTAAGAAAAGGATTTCTTTTTCACAGGAAAGATCAAAAGGATTTATTATTTTTAAAATGTTTTTGATTTCTTTGAAATATACAAAATAAAAGAATAATAAATTGGTTATTTTTGGCATATTTTATTCAAAGGGATTCTTTGTCAGGAAACCAGGAAGTAAAACTTTATATGTACATAGGTATTGCTAACTCAATTTTCAGTGGTAGATAACTTTTTCACAATTTCATAAGAAAAACTTTAACACTTAAGATGGTAACTTGAAAATCTTACCGAGGTGGGTTAGAAGATAACTATTTTGGGCAATAATGAATTTTAATATATAGAATAAGTCCTTTTTATTCTTTAACATACCTTTCAAAGGTCTACCGATATGTACATTGTACATGAAACTAAATTTGATAAAAAAAAATATATAATAAAACTTATAACAAAAGTGCAATTTTAATATTTTATTAGATTAACTTATACGACCCCATGACCAAAACCTGAGGTGAAAAACAGAAAACTATGAGGCAAAAGGTGGAAACGAGCTTTTAAACCATATGAAGAGTTTCTTTATTGTTATAGACTATGCTTTAGGAAATGAATCATGGGTATGGTATATTAGCAGCAAGTCGTTTTTAGTTATAAATATAATGAGGGCATGCAAAAAATTTTTGATTTCTTACACATTTTTTAATGAGAACGTTCAAAAGCTGAAAATCATATCATATAATTTTCCAGAATATAATAACTTTTACATGATTACATGTATCCCGATCCACGAACGATCTATCATAACTAATCGCAAAAACTTAATTTCATATTTTGGTTTATGAAGAAATACGCTTTTCTTCGTAACAAACCTGTGTATAGGAAATTTATTTCATCCTACACATATTTTTTTTAATTTGTATTTTTTTTTCTTTTTAAAGCTTTTGCTTTCAAAGATTTTTACTCGGTACTTTTTTATAGAAAATAACATTTATGGTTCGATGTTTCCTCAAAAAAATAATGATGCTGAAAACATCGCTCTTGGAAACATCGATATATCGAAACTTCAAAGTTTTTTTTTAAGTGAACCGCACCAGGCGAGTTCTATCCAAAACACGATTGTGGAAGAAAAACATTTCTGAGTTCTTTGGCCCCGGGTACAAAGGTGTTAAGTCGGGAACCCGTCAAAAGTGTGAAAACAAAAAGTATTCACGACTTTTAGTATTAGGTAGGAAAGTATGAACAGATAAAAGTATTCAAGGAAAAAGTATGCGCGACAAAAGTTCGAAAAATGGAAAACTATTATTTTGACTGGGTTTTGATCTGGCAATAGTTACAAAGAGAAATGAGAATTTGCGAAAACAAATGTGGCGATGGACAATTCTGATTGGTCAAGAAAGAATAAATAGACGAACTTATTGTTAGATAGGGCTGGGCCTGGGGTCTCAGAAAAAAGAGAGTATAGTATACAGAAATATTTATTCATAAGGGTAGGGGTCTAAATTTAATTTTCAGTCTCGCAGCTGCGATGAGCGAGGCAAGGTTAAGAGTGCGCTCGATTTTTTTTTTATCCGTAACAAAAGTGTGAAAACAAAAAGTATTCTCGACTTTTAGTATTAGGAAGGAAAGTATGAACAGATAAAAGTATTCAAGGAAAAAAGTATGCGCGACAAAAGTTCGAAAAATGGAAATTATTATTTTGACTGGGTTTTGTAAGAGTGAGAATAAATAGACGAATTTATTGTTAGATAGGGCTGGGCACTGGGGTCTCAGAAAAAAAGAGAGTATACAGAAATATTTATTCGTAAGGATAGGAGGTCTAAATTTAATTTTCAGCCTCGCAGCTGTGATGAGCGAGTGCGGAGTGTTGGAGTGCGCGAGATTATTAGTCCTTTGAAATGTTGCAAAATTTTGACCGAACCTTGCATTTTAGGTAGGACAAGATTTTTTTGTTTTGATGTGTAGAGTAGGTTAATGGGAGTATACAATCTAGTTTTCGGGGCTGAAAACCCCGTTTAAACTGTTTTTTAATAATATCTTGCGAACCGTTAGTCCCACAAAAAAATGATTAAGGTGGTTTTTGTAGATAATTTAGTTCTCTACAATTTTGATTAAGGTACTTTTTTCTGTAAAATTGGAAATAAGAAAGTTGTACTTGAAAATAGATGTACATTTTCAAGAAAAAATACTTTGAAGGGCCACAACTTTTTTTCTACAACTTTTATTGAAAAAATTCTTATGACAATTTTTAAAGATCATTTAATTTCCAACAATTTGATGTGCTCATTTTGCAGATTTCGTTTACATAAAGGTGCTGCAATGGTTCTACAAAAAAAAGTAACAATTTATTTTGGTACTTTTATAACATATATTTTATTTTTTTTACTTCAATAGGAATGATTTCGAAGGAATATGTAAGCTGGGTCAAAGCAGGAAGAAAATCGTATAGTATAGGGGATTTCAGGTCCTGGGGGAATAGGGCAATATTAAAAAAAATACTTTACTTTTGAAAAAAAAAAATTGTTTAAAACCAACGATTATTTTATTTTTAACGATTATTCTATTTTTAATTAAACCTGTTTTATAAAATAGTTAATGAAAAAATAATTTTCAAAATCAAGACTTTGAAGAAAAATTACGAAAAAAATATTTCGAACTAATTCTGTTCAAAATGTTATGTAATTAAGTGATAATTTAGTTTTCAAAGTTCAATGCTGTTATGTATTTTCAAACAAAAACAAAAAACCGAATGCAAAAGAGTTTTGTCATTTTCGAGAAATTAAAAGAAAAAATCTATTAAGAAACTACTAAGAAACCCCATTATTTTTTGTTTTTTTTTGTGACTGGATAAGGATATTTAAATGGAGGAAATAATTTTCTTGAAACTTAAGGATCAGAAAACATGGTTTAAAATTCTTTTCATTATTATCAACTGCTTGCTTACATATTTTGTGTTGTTTTCATTTAAAAAACTGAGATTTTATTGCTCCAAAGTATTTATCTCAACTCATTTTTAGTGGGGGAAAAATGGTTAAAGTTGAAGGATTTAAATACTGTGTTTCATTCGTACAGAATATCCTTTATAAGATATTTTCGTGAAATTTATACTCAGATAAAGATTGAATTTAATGAATGAATGAATTAAAGATATTTGTTATTTATTATGGTTTTGATTAATTCAAGGTTAATCGTTCGAACAAAATTAGTTCGAAATATTTTTTTCGTAATTTTTCTTCAAAGTCTTGATTTTGAAAATTATTTTTTCATTAACTATTTTATAAAACAGGTTTAATTAAAAATAGAATAATCGTTAAAAATAAAATAATCGTTGGTTTTAAACAATTTTTTTTTTTTCAAAAGTAAAATATTTTTTTGAAAATTGCCCTATTCCCCCAGGACCTGAAATCCCCTTTACTATACGATTTTCTTCCTGCTTTGACCCAGCTTATTGAAGTAAAAAAAATAAAATATATGTTATAAAAGTACCAAAATAAATTGTTACTTTTTTTTGTAGAACCATTGCAGCACCTTTATGTAAACGAAATCTGCAAAATGAGCACATCAAATTGTTGGAAATTAAATGATCTTTAAAAATTGTCATAAGAATTTTTTCAATAAAAGTTGTAGAAAAAAAGTTGTGGCCCTTCAAAGTATTTTTTCTTGAAAATGTACATCTATTTTCAAGTACAACTTTCTTATTTCCAATTTTACAGAAAAAAGTACCTTAATCAAAATTGTAGAGAACTAAATTATCTACAAAAACCACCTTAATCATTTTTTTGTGGGACTAACGGTTCGCAAGATATTATTAAAAAACAGTTTAAACGGGGTTTTCAGCCCCGAAAACTAGATTGTATACTCCCATTAACCTACTCTACACATCAAAACAAAAAAATCTTGTCCTACCTAAAATGCAAGGTTCGGTCAAAATTTTGCAACATTTCAAAGGACTAATAATCTCGCGCACTCCAACACTCCGCACTCGCTCATCACAGCTGCGAGGCTGAAAATTAAATTTAGACCTCCTATCCTTACGAATAAATATTTCTGTATACTCTCTTTTTTTCTGAGACCCCAGTGCCCAGCCCTATCTAACAATAAATTCGTCTATTTATTCTCACTCTTACAAAACCCAGTCAAAATAATAATTTCCATTTTTCGAACTTTTGTCGCGCATACTTTTTTCCTTGAATACTTTTATCTGTTCATACTTTCCTTCCTAATACTAAAAGTCGAGAATACTTTTTGTTTTCACACTTTTGTTACGGATAAAAAAAAAATCGAGCGCACTCTTAACCTTGCCTCGCTCATCGCAGCTGCGAGACTGAAAATTAAATTTAGACCCCTACCCTTATGAATAAATATTTCTGTATACTATACTCTCTTTTTTCTGAGACCCCAGGCCCAGCCCTATCTAACAATAAGTTCGTCTATTTATTCTTTCTTGACCAATCAGAATTGTCCATCGCCACATTTGTTTTCGCAAATTCTCATTTCTCTTTGTAACTATTGCCAGATCAAAACCCAGTCAAAATAATAGTTTTCCATTTTTCGAACTTTTGTCGCGCATACTTTTTTCCTTGAATACTTTTATCTGTTCATACTTTCCTACCTAATACTAAAAGTCGTGAATACTTTTTGTTTTCACACTTTTGTTACGGATTCGTGTTAAGTCAGAAAAGGTAATTTTGAGAAAAATGAAATTGAAGTTTCAATTTTTGTTTGTAAATCTGAATATTGTTATTATGAAAAAGTAATGATTCAGAAACATCATCTATAAGATCCTTTTTAGTATCCATATGCTGTTGACCAGAAAATGACCGTTCTTAAAAAAAATTTATTTTGACCTAACACTTTAGAGCCATTTAGTCTTCAAAAATAAACTTGGTCCAAAGGTCAAGAAAAATCTTTTTTTTACATTGATAACAAATTTCAATTCATAAAAGAAAGTTGGAATTTTCAATGTGAATAATTTGAGAATTCTTTTTGAAATAATATAATACTGTAGAAAAATGTTTTTTTCTATTTCTGCCTCCCTCTTGACTTAACGCCTAAGGATCAATTTTGTTATTTAAATATTAATTAAAATTTTTGACTTAAGCCCTTTGTACCGAATCATTTCTAACGGAAGGAGATCCGCTAAAGCTATGGCGATAGGACCAAACGAAAGAGAAAAAAAAACTGACTGAAGTCCAATAAAATCCGAACATTAATTTTTTTGACATAATCCCTTTGTACCCGGCAGCAAAGAATTATTTTCGTACTTTTAGTACAGTTGAACAGAATTTTGTAAAAAATATAGGTAGGTAATTTTCTCCAAACCGGTCCCTGCGATTTTTATAAAAACATGCAACTGCAATCGCAATGTAAAATGTAGTATGGTCGACGTTGATTCAATTTTGAATAAAAATACATTTTAAAATGATGGTCTTCAACGCAAAATCATTCCGAAAAACAGTTAAATCAAAGTGGTTTCCGTTTATTATAACTAGTTTGAAGTTTCACACAGTGTAGAACGGTTATCAACTTCTAACTTTGTTTAAAATGACAACCTCAATAATTTCAACAGATTTTTTTTTAACAAAAGCTTTGATTGTATTAATTAAAAATTTAATATAGAAAAAATTATTTTTTGGATTAAGAAAAATATATTTATTTTTTAAATATCAATTTACGAAAACGAGACATTTTTTTCAAATCTTAGTTTAAATTTGGTTAAATATTTAGCCGAGGATAAGTTTTTGACATTTGTATCTATGTCTGTTGAATAAAGAATTTATTTTGGGCTTTATTTAGCTGTGAAAATTGGGGCACATCTTGTATTTATTTGCAAACAATAATAAAACAAAATCCTGCTTTTGTTGTAAAGCTAATAAAAACAATGATCTGATCTGGATCACGAGGAAAATAAAACACACCTAAAGTGAAATATATTGAAAACTATGGATTTTCCCTAATACACACTCATAGCTAGTTACTTTCCCAATTTTCTTTCTTTATTTTCAGTTTTTAATTATATTCATAAAATAAATACATTAATCCTTCTGCAAATAATTTATCCTCTGAAGAAAAAAATTTTACCGGGTCCCAGAGCAGGGTAAATGTTTGACAGCTGACAATTTTTTGTTTATTCAAAAATGTATTGTCAAATAGTTAATTTCGGCTAAATATTTAACCCAATTCACACACGGCGTTATGTACCTAGTGTGTAATTACAATTCTGCCAATAATCTCGTAAAGGCCCTAACTACCATTTTCTCACTTCTGAGAAAAACAGTAAATCTAATATCGCAATTTACATATAAAAATGAAAAAAATCAAAACTACATTTTGAATTTTCTGACGTATTTGAAGACCTAGCATAAAAAAATTAATGAGGATAAATCAGAGACAATGCCCTAACTCTAAATATGCAAAAAAATCAAAATCGAAAATTTTGTAGTAAGGGCTTTTACGAGATTATGGGCAGAATTACAACAAAAGGTATGCCAACTATATTTTGAATCCTCATTTTTTAATTTTGTATGTATGTTTCTAAAACACTTCTTAATGAAATAAATCAAGTTGGCTATTTAGGTATGCAGAGTATTGAGCTTAATTTAAGCTCTGAAACAAAATCCTCTCGAAAATACATTTGATCTTAGATTTTGGATAGAATTTTGTATGTTAGCTAAAATTAAGCATATACATATTTTGAGCACTTGACCATTTTTTTTTTTTGATTATCTTGGAAGTAAGTTTTTTAAGTCCTGTGATCCCCTCCAAACCAAATTTCTAGATCCGCGCCTGAAACGAACAATGATAGGAGTGGAAGTACCTATATAAAAATGAAAAAAAAAAAACAATAATTGTTAATTTATTAATTTGTGAAAAAATTAAAAAAAAAAGGTTGGGTTACTAAGACGTTCGTTATTCAGGTTTTTTTCGAGAATCAAGTTCCTCTAATTTTTTTCAGATTTTTATTTTGACACTAGATGGCGCCCCAAGAGGGTTAAAGTTTTTTATCATTTGAAATAGGTATGTGCTTACTTATGAGGCCATTTTTTTTTTTTTTTTTTTTCAAGATATAGACTTAAATCAAATTTTTTTTGATGAGGTTCTTGTCTATATTAAACAATGTTTTTTAAAAAAGTATAAATCATTTTTCTAGGACCAGGAGTTTAGTCAGGGCATGCATGTTTTTTTAGGTTTATTAAAGCAAGCATGTTTTATTAAAACAAGGATATGAAATAGCATGAAAAATATAAAACTAAACCACTGGTCCCAGAAAAAAATGGTTATTACCTTTTTGAAAACCTTGATTTAAGTCTATATCAAGTGTCTAAGTCTACCCATCTAGTGTCAATATAAAAATCTGAAAAAATTAGAGGATTTTTTTTTTAGTATTTAGAAACAGAAATCGAAAAAATTTCTATATCAAAGTATACCTATCAGCGTAATGTAATGTCTAATTTTTTTTCTCCCTTGTCTTATCTTAATCAAATTACTCAATTATTCACGTTTTAATGCAACAAAACCCTTTCAATGAAACCTTAGACAAATAGTAGAAATTTTAAACCTCAATTTACTAATTGATTATTATTATTTTGAAAACAATATATTTTCACATTTCTTGTGCACAAAACAAATGTTTGAATTTTACATTTGGTTATTTTGATTTGCAAAATTGTTTTAGTATCTATTTGTTTGTTGTTAATTTTTTTTTTATTTTTTAAGAGATAGAGTTATTTAATTTGAAATTGTTATTTCTTTATTTATGTATGTATAGGTATTGAGGAATATAGCATGGATTAGTATCAATAATGAAATTCATAAAATCCATTTTATATATATTTTTGGTCTAGTTCTGAAAATCCATAAAATAAATAAATTTTAATAAAAAAAAATCACTGAAAACAGAATTTTGTTACTTTATACCTAAAACAAAGTAATTAAAATAGCATTTCCACTATAAAAAGTCTTAAATTAATAAATCATAGAAATAAAGCTAGGTACACAAAAAAACTTAAATTTTTAAAACCAAATTTTTTTACTTGAACAAAATGGTTATCGAATTCTTTTGAGGAATATTTAACTGATTCATCAAGCAGAATGCAGAAAAAAATTGATCACTTCTACAACTTTGTATAACTTTATACAATTGTTTAAATTTGGAAAATGTGATCAAAAACCTTGTTTATTGTTGTCTTATAGCTGTCAAATTTATAGAAAAGAGTAGATTGTCTTAACCGCGAATAATGTGATTATTATTTTTATTAAATAAAGCATATTTCCAACAATTTGAAAAAAGTTATATGTAGTGTATAAGTAGACAAAAATCTAATAAATACGACTGATATTATTTAAAGTTGCTTATGAACGAAAAAAAAACTTTGCAACATTTTTCATTATGAGAATGCTCATGTTCAATCTGAAATAAGTACATAACATATTCGTTAACAAAATTTTTGGTAAGACATTTGTATTTAAAACTGTCTTATACCTTTACGCTTATTTTATAAAGAAATAAAAAATTAATTTTTAGGTTAAGTATTTTTCCAAGTCATTAAATTGAATGCTTGCTCATCCTAGAGTTTGGGCCTAAATGCTAAAAATCAATTTTCTTATTCACATATTCTGCACAACGCAAAAAAAGAAAACACATAATAAAAAATCATTTGACATTTTCAATTCCTCCAAAAAAAATCCATTTGTCACTTTGAACACCCAACTTTGACATCTACCATACCAAAAAAATGACTGAAAAAAAAATGAAACCACACAAAATTTACCAAGAAAAAGAACGAAAAAAACATAAATACCAAACCGACTCCTACGTCCTATAATAATACACAAAAGAATCTGTGTGCTCATTTCCATAGGGAATGTATACAATATTACAACGTACAAAATGAAAAGGAGGAATTAATGTGTCATTATTGTTGACACTTCCATCTTAAATCTTCTGAACACTCTTTGCCTATATACATATGCCATGGTTCATGGTAAAAAAATATTCTACACAATCTTATATTTTCTTGTTAAAAAACAAAACAATATGTCTACCAAAAGTCAGAAATTATGTCTTTCCCCAAAAGTTTAATTTTGAATATTTCATTTTAAATTAAAAAATAAAAAAAAATTTTTTTGAAGGGATTTTCCTTAATTTTTTTTTTATTATTTTTAACTTTGCCACCAAAAAATATTTAAAAAAATGAAGAAAATTGTTCATGATTTATGTTAAATTAACACAAAAATACCAAAGGCAAACACCGGAAAATCAACAATTGATGCTCAAGGGTGTGTGGCAAAATCTAGATCTTTAGATAATGGTGTTATAAGAAGTCGATTTACACAGAAATTGCTTCATCATAATGTGGTTAAGAATAAAAATGAGGAAAAAATGTTTACACAAAAAAAAAAGTCAAATCTGTAACACGATAATAATTTTTTTGTGTATTTTCTATTTTTATTTTCACCCAAATCCAGCATTGATGCCAATCTTAGGAACGCCTTTTTAGCACTTTTTTTTTGTTAGCACCTGAGAAAAATCCCGAAAACATGTCCTCAGGCACAATGTTAGCATTTTTTTTTTTATCAGAAGCAAGGGTTTGAATTTGTTTTCAGTTTGTTACAAAATGAGTTTATTAAATTATAAATAAATATTTTTTTATTGAAGAAGATTAAAAAAGGTGAATCCCTTTTAATTAATTTTATTATCAATTGCCTTTGGGGGTTACTGCGGTAAGGGTTTGAAAAAAATTTTGATTTCATAAAAATGGTGTTTAATAGCAAACAAATTAAAACTGAAGTGGAATGGATTTATTTGACTTTCGGAGGTTTACCTAGAGCTTTAGGCTTATTTATTATTAGTCCGGAAACTGATGGCAAATTCAGTCAAATACATCAGTGAATGGGAAAATCACTGAGTTACAAGATAAAAATCATGTTAATTACTTTGGAAGTGACCTAGCCGAGGTTGTAGGTATAACATCGTATTTCGACACTTGAAGTTTATTTTTCATAGACCCTCAAAATATCAATTTTTCGTCAAAAAACTGTTTTTCAATGTTTTCAGATTTCAACGATTATTTACACAGACATTTTTCGGTCAATTTTAGATTTTTGTACATTTCTAAACAGAGGAGTACTTGTTCTTTTTGTAAAATATTTTTTTATTTTGTTCAAGAACCAAATTGGGTGTAGATTTTTTGGACTGAATCTCAATATTTTTTCACCGTTTTTTTAGAATTCGGACGGAGACCGTTTTAAGCTACATTTTGTGTTTTTTTTTATAAACAGTTTTACTGTTCTATTCATGCTGAATCAAATAAATTTGTATTAATTAAAATCAGTTAGAAAAAATTTAACTCATTGTAACTATGTTTGAAAAATGTTGAAATCGTTTTTAGATGCTCAGATATTAATTTTAAATACTGTTAATTTTTTCTTGCCCATGATAACACAGGCAAGGCACAAAACAAAAAGTGACAATACTTTTGACCGGACCTGCTTGTGTTTATATATTTTGCTGTGCTGAATCCGAATCTGAACTCAGTTTTGCCAAAACACACTCAAAATTTTGGGGATATTGCGAAAAATCATGAAAATTGGGTTTTTTTTTTGCAATAAATTGAAATTTCTTTCTCGAGTAAAAAACTCATAATTTCCACAATTTCCAACTGATTTTGATGAATAAAACCTTATTTGATTCAACATAAATAGAACAATAAAACTGTTTATAAAGAAAAAATTTCAAAACCCAAAATGTAGCTCAAAACGATCTCCGAATTCTAAAAAACGGGAAAAAAAGATTCAGTCCATAAAAACTACACCCAATTTGCTGCTTGAGCAAAATAATGTTTAAAAAAAAAATTGAAATTGACCGAAAAATGACTGAGTAAAAAATCCTTGAAATGTGAAAACATTGAAAAACGGTTTTTTGACGAAACCTTGAAATTTTGAGGGTCTATGAAAAATTTCAAGTGTCAAAATATGATGTACTCAGTAATACCTACAACCTCTGCTAGGTCACTTTCAAAGCAATTAACATGATTTTTATTTTGTAACACAGTGAAATTATCGTACAGAAATCGAATATCTTCTTTTTAAATATTTTAATTTTTGGTTATCATGAAAAAGATTTTTTTTAACAAAGTTTATAAAAATAGCATATTTTTGCAGAGTGAAGAAAGAGTAAAAAAAACCAACGATATTGAATATTTAAGTCTTTAATCAACTGTAGGTACCTACCTAGGTACTTCAGTTTTCAAAAGTTTTTTTCTTCGAGTTTTTAATTGGCTAACAAAATTTTTAATGAGTATATTCACCTAAAAGGATAACAAGACTTTCTTTAATGTTAATTATAAAGATTCGTAAAAAAAACTGGGATTTATTAAATATAATAGCCCACTACCCTCATCTTTTGTATCAATATAAAATCCTTTAAAAACAATAAATAAACTGATAAAAATAAAAAAAAAATAAACAATTCTAAACACCAACACAAATATTACGTGACCATAATAATTTATGTATATAAAAAAAAAAAAAACATTCTCATAGAACACCTAATTTCAATGTCGAAATCGTTAAACTGAAAAAATCGCTCTTTATCCACGAGCATTGTAATTAAATTTATCCTTCAAGATGTAAAAATATGCAAATTATATAAAAATAATCTTAAGCTAAATCGTTTTCATTTTTAATGATATTTCTATCGTCTTGCGTTGCGTTGTCGAATAATAATAAATCTTATCTTAATAAGCATAGCTATATTCTTAATAGAGCTACGAAAACACCCCCGCATTGAGGAAACACACTCCACACAAACAAAAAAGAAATTCCAATATTCTCAAAACAGATTAACACGAGAGCTTCTTTATTGCCCTCCTCGTCCTATTAAATGATCATAAAAAAGCCAAATTTAACTAATTTCCAGCAATAAATCTGACACATTTCATATTTTTTATCACAAAAACCCCAGAGAAAGCGAATCAACTTGCCTTTTAAATATGAATTCATGAGTACCCCAAACCTTACCTTAAAAACTCTTAAAGAGATCATTTACAAAAATCTCATAACACGGGAATGGATACCACCCCAGAATAATTATTTTACAAAACAGCCATTTCCAGCCGTCAATTTACATTTTTCCTTTTTTTTTTTTGGTATATCAAAACTATCAGAGAAGAAAATTGTAACAGAGAAAAGGGCGATACCATATGGATCTTGTAATACAAATTCTTCAATGTCATGTTTTTGTTGATACAAATTGAAAACCAAAGTCGTAACCGCCTCCACCATCGCATCGCCACCACCCCAACCAAACAACACCAACCAAAAGGGAAAAACTTATATTTTTCTTGTTTAAAAAACAATTTCCAAGCGGACAGGCCCACCCATCTTGAAAATACATAAAGTTTTTTTTTTTTTTTTTTTTGAAAATAAAGAAATCTGAAATTTTAAAAGTGAGAAAACACACTTTTTTATTCTTTCTGTGTCCACACTAATGAAACAAACACAATCGTGCGAACGTTTTTCTCTCCTCCTCATAAATATTCTGATGAAAATGCCAGAATTTTTTTTCTGTCATCGACGGCGACGACAACGACGACCGACGGTGGATAAATCCACAAACTAGAATTTAAAATCCCCCAAAGTTAAACAAACAAAAATGTCCGATACACGTGAGACACCAGCAACCACCTTCTCCCTACAACACAAACATCACATAGTCGAACATTGTAAACATTTGTATAAACGAGAATTGAGAGGTAGTGGTTGTTTGTGAGAGGAGGTATTGAGAATGGGGTAGTATAAATAGCGACATACTCCACTGTTCCAGTTTTTCGCCACCAAAGTGTCATATTGTATATGCGACTAAAAAACACCAAAATGTCATGTCGGATATAGGGTATTAATATTAAATTCGATCCGAAATCGAGAGTTAAAAATTTTAAATTCTTTTTGGAAAATAAGAGCAATTGAGGGCAAACACAGCTATTTTAGTGCTGGTTAACTAAAAAGAACTAAGGGGACAAATTTTATCAACAATAGTTTTTTATGTTTATTTAATTTCTGTTAGTTGGAGAAGAGCAATATATCACATGGTAAAGAGTTAGAAATTTTTAAAATCTTGACTATACGAAAAAGTTTTTGTGGTTTTTATTTGAACGGCTCTCAAGAATGTCTCTTACAATTTTGCAAAATTTATCTTTCGGAAACAGGCTTAAAAATTTAATGAGATTTTTTTTTTCAATGTTGATTGGATTGTTTTTTTAATATGTAACAGTATTTTTTCGGAAAATTTTGAAACTTTTTTATAAACTAATAATTTTTATTTTAACGTGGAGTTTTAAACGCTTTCAGTCAAAAATACTTTTCTTATGGGAAAAAAGTTATGCAAAACTTTAAGAAACTTAAAAGAAATACCTAAAACTTTTATTTGAATTCATTTTTTAAATAGTCCCAAAAATATTGAGAAAATGTCAAAAAATTATTTTTTTTGGAAATTTTTGAGTTTTATATTAGTTCTAGTCTTTGCTGTTTATAAAGATATGTCTTAAGTGATTTCACCATAAGTTTCGTTATATTATTTAGGACATTGAAGTTAAATACAAGAAAAAACAAAAAAACAAAAAACAAACAAAAAACAAACAAAAAACAACAATAAAACTCGAACATTTTTTCATCACATTTTTTCAAACAAATTTAAATTAAAAAATGAAATTTTTTCTTACGTTTTGTTAAAAAAAAAAATTATTTAAATCTCCGTGCTAATTTTTACGGACATTTTCGTTATTAATAAAATAATTCTTTTTTGTTGGCTCTAAAGATTTGTATTTTTTTTTTTTTAATTTTAGCTAACACACTAAATTTAATGGCATACTTTATTTGCAGGTCTAAAAAGCTAAAAAGATGGTTTTATAATTTTAAAAACAATTTGGAAGCAAGCATGCCGAGCCGTACCTTGCTAGCTAGACATCTTATTTAGTGTGTTGTGGTTGATTTTAGGGAACCTGTGGTCCTAAGATAGCTGCAGCAAAGCATGTCATCGCTCTTCATTGAATAAGCCCATCGAAATCCGTTACAAATTTTATATTATTTTTTTAAGGTTTTCATAAATTTTTTATAAAGTAAATTTAAAAATATTCTTAGGTATATGAATTTTGACACTAAACACTTTCATATTTTTAGTAATTTTTTCATTTCATGAATGTAAATTAGATAAAAAAGAAATTCAAAACAAAAAATTAATATTTTTCTTTCGACAAAATTTAAACTTATTTACATAAAAAACGTTAATTTTCATTAAAAGTCATCAAAATTTATCTACACATTCTTCTTAAAGATAAAAATAATTTTAAAAAACCATTACTTTTTGACATTTTTCGGAATATTTTTGTGGTTATGTAAAAAAAAAATTCATTTAAAGTTGTAGATTTGATAATTAAAAAAATTTTTAATATAAGTTTTTTCCGATAAGAGGGGTACTTTTGACGAAAATCGTTTCATTTTTTTTTCATCTCCCTCTTTTTTTCTTCTGTTCCTCAAACCTCTTTCAGCCATCAACTGCGGTCCAATAGATTTATATCTTTATTTAATACATATAATAATTTTCTCATAAATCATTTTCTTAAAGCAATTTTTTTTTCAACTTTTGGCCTCAAACTTATATTATTTTTTGTTACAGTTTTAAAGTTTTAAAAAATATTTTTTCTATTATTACAATTTTATCTACTGAGTTTTTTTATAAAGTCCTATAAATTTACCTTTAAATTTTTTATATACAATTTTTAAGGAGGTGGATGGAGTAAAAGAAAGATATTTAAACATTGAAAAAATAAGCGTTCCTAGCTAATTTAGGTCCATTTTCTTCACTCGGAGTTGAACAAAACTTGAGAATTTTTATATTAAAAATTCTCAAGTTATGTTCAACTCCGAGTGAAGAAAATGGACCTTATTCTAATTTAGTTCTTAGCGAAATTGGTTGATTTTTTTTTTGTATCTTTTAGTTGGAAAGTTAAGAATTCGTAAAAACTTGAAACAGAAATAACAATCAATAATTTGGCATTATAGGGATAGAGGAGTACGAAAAAAGTGGAGCTCGCAATTCTGTCTGTTACTTCTATCTAGAGCAGCTGTAGCCGAAACCACTAGAGCGATTTGCTTCAAATTAGGTTGTTAAATTTTTTGGGTAGAGGTGAAAGTAAAAAAAAAATTGAAATCTATGTATTTAGAACCAAAATAAAAGCTATATTTCGTATGGCCAAATATAAAAGTTTGATTATTTTGAAAAGGGCACTTACGATTTGGATACAAAAATTGTGCCGTTGAATATTAGAACAAATTTTTAGAACTTTGATCTTCTTTGTCAACTAACATTTTTTTGAAATGACCAATTTAGCTTTTGAAAATATTAGAAAATGGTTATACTACATAATGTTAAAATATTTGTTTCCTCTAAAGATTTTTTTTTGTAACACTTCTTTGTTACGCACCAAAATCAAGGTCTTCAAAAAGATGGTTATACTATAATAAAAAAAAAATTACTATATTTATTTTTAAGTTTTTGATAAATTTCTCATGAAATGAAAGAAAAAAAAAATCTTTTATGAGTTTTGACACTAAACACGAAAGTATTTTAAGCAATTTCAATTATAAAAGCAAGTAGGTACAGGCGATTTAGCCGTGAATTTTTTTTTTCTGTAGTTAACTAAGAAAACTTTAACCTTTTATAATTCAAATAGTTGTTGGGTATAAATATGATAAATATGATTTTTAGATAATAGCTACATTATTTGGGCCCATTTTACTGCTTAGTATTTTACAGCCGCTTTGAACTACTTTTTCAAGCGAGGTATAGTTGTAGTTGAAAGTAACTTTAAGTACTAAGCAATAGATAAAGGCGAACAAAATAACGCAACAAATAATGATTTAACTGGGAACTGACTTAATTCTGACTCAATTTTGTTGGATTGAAAATAATTATTTTTAATAAAAGGTGCCAGAAGAAAATTAAATAAAAAGTTTTTTGTTTCAAATTAGGTATTTATTGTTGATAGTTAGTAGTTAGTTAGTTTAAATTTCACCCTTACGTATTCAATTCATTACCAGTATTTGCATCATTTAAAAAACCAAGAACATGATAGTAAAAATTTAGTTGATTAAAAAATTATACGCAGATACACTGTTTTAGATTTTCTGTAGAAAAAAATGTTACGCATACGCAATAGTGGCCCAAACACCATTTATATTTCAAAATCTATGGGAAAACTTTTAAATTTATTGCGATAAAGAAAAAAAGGAGTATAATGTGTTTCTAGGGACAAAATTATAGTACAATGCTCCCTAACTTAAACAAAAAAATGTAATTTACTCCAAATTACAAGATAGCCATTTATCATAAATAAATTAACTCTGGTTTATTAGAAATTAAACTAAAATGCATTACCGAAAATTTAGAAAAATCATAACAAGTTTTTATGTTACGTATACGCACTAGTGACCCATACAAACTAGCAGTGTGTACCTACTTGCTCAATCTTAATAGAATTACCTATATGCAACTTTGTCTAAACTACCTCTATCCATAATTACAAAATCATACTTTTCCGCTTTTAACATGTTATCAACTTATTTATGCCCTCTTGATTTCTCTCTAAACTAGCGTGTCTTCGAATTTATGAATAATTAAACAGTTTCAATCGAAATTTACCACACAAACTAACAAAACTTAAATTATGAACTATACCAAGCAACTTCCAGTGATTCAACGCTTTGATGAGCAAAAACACACACACACACAAATTTATTATTATTGTGTGTGTGTCAAGGATCAAAATTGTATAGAGTCAAATCTTGGGCACTTTCTATTCAAAAAAGGGTGTCCTATTTGATATTATTTATGTATTTATTTGTTTGTGTATTTGGTTTACTACCACATTTCAATTCTTGGGTCTACCCAATAAACTAATCCATCTGGAGAATAAAGTGTATATAGGTAAAGGTACATCAATCAGAGCTTTTCGTACATATTGACGTTTCTGTGACGTTTCGGTCTGTGGCCATGCGGTAGTCGCTTCCTGAATCCTGTTTTGCTAATTTGATTTCTACAGAATATCATTGTGGTAGTTAGTTATTAAGGTGAAAGAGAGAGAGAGAAAAAGGAGGGTATGGGAGCAAGGAAAAACCACTTACCCAGATGCGTATTATAATTTGACAGGTTGTACGCCATAACTTAGTTAGGTGGGGTGAGGGTATACAACGGTTGTAGGTACTTGACTACCTGGAATGCTCTAGCATTCACAGGATATATCCTCTCGTTGCCACGTTCATCCACTTCACTTTTTGTATTATTAATCTTGCTTATGACTTCCTCTTTTCGGGCATGTGTGGATCCGCAACTTGACGTGACCAACACACCAAAGCCCAAGCACCAAGCAAGCACACACGTTGTATAAGTAACGTTGTAATGTTGTTAAATTACGTATATAGCCACCATATTCGTTTGCCTGTTTATGACGGTTGTTACATGGTTTTATTTTATTTTTTTTTTTTTTTGGTGTAGCTTGTTTCTAAAAGATTTATTTCGTTGAATTGAAAAATAAAGGACTCGCATATTAAAGTTGGTGTTTTCGTGCGTTGGAGTGGTGGTGGTTCTGGACTCTTAATACAGAATACCTTTTACCTATTCACTAAAGTTTTCTCTCTCACTTTAAGTGGTTCATTTATTTTAAATTGCTCAATCTTTTGGTGTAAGGACGATGCCAACGGGCAGACGAAGGGTGTGCGATTTTAGGTGTGGTTTTGTTGTTAATTCTGTTTATATATAATGCGGTAATAATGTTTATACCACCTAGACAACCACAATATGATGCTGACGTGTCATGGTTAAAGGTGGTTTATATATATAACTTTGTGGCTAGCTTTTAAAACTCTCTTAGTCATTAAAAAAAGGATCAGGTGTCATTGCGTTACTTCAATGTCACTAAATCATCCCAGCATTTGAATTACACTCTTGGGGATTTGTTGAAGCCTTGGGTGAGCTACTGAAAAGTATAACATTATTCTATTTTAAGTTTTGAAAATGTTAGAAATTGGACATTAGGGGTAAATTTTTAATTTAATGATACAATTTATAATGTTTGAAAAAAGTCTGTTAGAAAAAAAAAAAAAAACTATTTACTAGTATAGTCACAAATTTTGGGGTTTATAGAATAATTTGACAGCTTTCCTTTAAGGATATTTTTGTAGTTTGGAGTGTTAATTTCAAATTCACCAAAGTCTGAAGAAAATTGGAGGCAAACAAAGTACCAAAGCAGTCATTATTACATTGACCGAGACCTTTTGTAACATTTATTTCTTTTGATCACTTTTAATAGGTATCTGATTCGAACTTTCTATTCTATAAAAAGGTGTATAAAATGCCTAAAATTGTTCTGTTTCATAAGGTAATATTTATAGCTTCTAAACCCCCAAAACCAGGTATAAAGTTATTTAAGTAATAAGTGCTAAATATTTATTATAAAGGTAATGGCTTGTATGAGTCAAGTTAGCGTTAGAACAATTACATAGCAAAAATCTAATGCAGCTTATTTGAAAGGCTTTATCCTTAGCGTAAAATCTAACAAAAGATTTTCAATATTTCAATAAAAAAAAGTTAATAGGAGTAAAATTAGATGGTAAGAAAATATAACTTCCTCAACAGTAAGTCGTAGAGACTTGAATTTTTTCCAAACGATAGATAAATTTGTTAAAAAATTACAAAAGCAATTCATAAAAATTTAAAATCTTTAGAATTTGAATACTGAGTTATTTTAGCCGTGTTTCAATGTTAACTCAGTGCTAAGGATAACAATTATTTACTTGCTCTATAGGGCAAGTATTGGTTTCGTGTAGAAAAAAAAATTGAGGTTTTAATCAAAACCAACATTACGATGATGGAGAATATAAAAAAAGTGGTTTTTGTCATGCCGTCCGTGTCGGTCTGTGCGTGTGTGCGTCTGTGCGTCCATCTGTACATCGAGCTAGGGCCTAAACGGATGGATGGATTTGCTTGAAACTTGGTACAGATGCTTTTTACGCTATTCCCTAGACCTATTTTTTTTTATTTTTTAATATCGCCTTTTTAACGCATATCTCCCACATAACGTTTTCGAGGTATTGCAACTTTCTCGAAAACTGCTCTAACGATTTTGATCAAATTTGGTATACATAATAGACTTATTGATTCTAACAAAACTGCGTTTTTAGTTTTTCTAATTTTCTAATTTTCTAAAATGCGGAGAACGGAAATATGGCGTTGCCGTTTTTCAAAAATTGACATATTTTTTAAGTTCATAAATTTCATCACAGCATAAGTCAATTTTATTAAAAATTTACAGACATCATTTTGAAGTATAATATATATAAAAAAAAAAAATATTTTTAAAAACATTTTTGAAAAAAAAAAAATTTGAATTTAATTTTTAAACTTTCGATTTTATTTTTTAATTTTTTTTTCTCGACACTAAACAAAATCTTTAATTTCCAATAGATATTTAAGATAAAGATACTGTGAACTACAAGAGCAAGTACGTGCGACCCAGTCGTGCATTTTATTTTGTTTTAGTTTGTTGGTTTCAGAGACAACTTTTTTTTTAACTTATACATTTCTGACCCTTCAACCATAAGCGATTGTTAATAATAAATAAAAGCAATCGTTTGTTGTTGAAAACATAAAATTTTTACTCAGTAAAAAAAATGAGTCACCACCAAAACATGGCTCTTAAACATTTAAATACTGAGTTATGAACGGTTTTTATAAAAGAAATTTTGTGCAAAAAAAAACAATAAAAATATAGTTAAAAAAAAAACGAACAAATACGGTTTTTTTACTAATCGCTAATTTTTGAAATATGAACTTTTAAAAAACACCTATTTTCTTAGGGTTACTTTTGAGTGGTAGGTATTTTGTTTTTAAGAATTTTTAAAAGCTTGCAAAAAATCTTTAACTTTTTTTTTTTTAGTTTCCAAATTGAATAAAACTCATAGTAGGGGGTCATTTTAAATAGTGACAAAATGTTGGGCTTGGAAAAGTCATTTATTTTTTCAGGAAAAATTAGTGATTTCAAAAAATCATTTTTATACTTTTTACGGAATATTTTAACTTAAAAGTATTATTATATTTTAAGTAGCTGTATTTATTATTAGAAAATTGTCAATTTTTCATCTAAAGAAGTTGACAACATGGTAAAAAAACTTATTTTTTCACAAAATATGATTGGCTTATTTTCTACAAAACGTACATAAATAAAATTGTGTTAATCTTTTGCTCATATATCAAACTATGCGATAATTTTCTAATGTTTTTATACAAATAAGTTGACAAAAAAGTATGCAATTTTTATGAATGTTTTCTTATAACGTTATTACGGTTAATTATCGTCCGTAAACTGACTTTTCAGGCAATCATTTTTTTTTTTTTAATTTGGTTTATGTCACAGAGCAGTCATCTTGATTGATTTTTTTCAAACGCCTCAACACGCAACCTATTCTTTTTTAAATAATAAGAAAATTCCAAGCTTTGATTTATTTTTAGAAAAATATCCAAAACCTTTATCTTACATTCTTATTTTCTTTCTAAATAAAACAATTCATTATTATTATTCTACATCTTATATTATATTTTATTTAAGAACTTGAGTAGGTATACTAAAACAATAAAATTCCAAAAATTCAGACAAAATCCCACAAACAGAACACACAAGCTGGATTATTGTGCTTATTGTTATTTCATTATTATTATGTTTTTTGGTATTGTACTTTTGGTACAAGAGGCATCAGAAAGAGAGTACGAGTCCTCTGGAAAACACTATATACACATACAAACATTATAGTGCTTTTGTCCTTTTTGAAATAAATTACCATTAGATGTATACACGATATATCTTTCAATTAAATTTAGTAAAATCCTTCTAGGATGAGCCAGAGCCTAAAAGTATTCCAAGCATTCCAAATTCCAATTCTCCTTTTCACTCTTATAACCCTCCTCCCAAATTTTCACATATCCTTCCGCCACATATATCTACAAAAGTATAGTTCGTACCTACATTCAATCTCAGAAACGGCTTTAGCCTTGTTTTGGTACACAATACAATTTAGAAATTCACATCCTTTCTTACTCAAGTCGAGCAATAAATTTTAATCAAAAAGATGAAATGGTTGTATTTATGCAACGCACATGCATACCAACGAAAATACATACACACACATACAAATAAAACCGTGTGCGCTGACTGTTGGAAAATATTTTTCTTTTGGTTCTGACAAATGTTTGTCATAATGCAGCATTACAGCCTCCACTTCTCTATCCCTAACATTTATCTTGAACTTACACACTTCTTCCACCGTTTTTACAAAAAGAAAAAAGAAAATAACCATTGCCAGCCATCAGCAGAAAGAGGGTGAAATACTTTGGGGGTGGAGACGGGCAGAATATGTTAGCGGAAGGAGAAGGCTACACATGACGTTTGACACGGGTTGAGAAGTTGAACTAAAATGAAGAAATATGATAGAAGTATAACAATAAACCAACCCAACAGTGGCGTACGTTGAGTCGCCCGGGGCCCCGGGGTAAGACTAAATTTTGGGGCCCCTTAGTTACAAAAAAAAATACGTATACTCCATAGGTTTTTTTTTGTATGGCTTATTTATTTTTAGGTTTATTTTAATGTTTTAATATGTTTGTAATGCACTTTGCTATACTGACTTAAAATGTCTCTCATAAAAGTAGTAAACATTTGTACTAGGGGCCCCCAAAATTAAATATTTAGAGACCCCTAAAATAAAATTTTTCTTGGGGCCTCTGTTCTGAAGTAATAAATACATATTTTATTTTCCATCATCAGGCCGCTGAAAAATTATTTTTAGAGCCTCAAATTTAATTGCTTAGAGGCCCCTAAAATATAATATAATTTTTTTGGAGCCAAGAATTAATACATAGGTATTGGGGCCTCTGTTCTGAAGTAATATTCGGAATGCCACCAATAACGTAATGTTTTTATTTTGGGCCCTGATGTATTTATGTTGTAGCCCCTAAATTTATATTTAATTTTCCATTTGATTGTTTTGAACCACTTTTGAAGATCCTCAAATAATATTTTTTTTGCTTTTTTGGGGCCCCTAATGTATTATTTGTGGTGGCAAAGATTTTTCAAGTAATATTTTTTGGGGCCCTAAGATAAAATTATAATTTTTCTTTTAAAAAGGCAGTTTATTTTTTTTTTGAGGCCCCTGGGGTAACTTTTTTTAAAATCAATATACATATATTGTGTGGCTACCAATGCATTATACATTACACTGAATGACATAATTTGTCTCCCCTGGTTACTTCGTAACTCAATTTATGCTAACAGTTTCCTTCTCTGCATTGTCTCCAGTGGGGGCCCTGGGGCGGTCGGAGGCCCCGGGGCACCGCCCCGCTTGCCCCAAAGGAGTGTACGCCCCTGCAACCCAACCAACAGCCTTTTCCAAACCATTCTCTTCAATGTATGTGTATGTTAGTGGATAGAGATATAGGTACAAGAAGCCATTTAGGTTTTAGTTATGTGATGATTTCCCCCGCGTTTTAGTGAAAAGGAATGTTGTCTAAAGTCTTATCATTCCTTCACGTCTGACTTTGCCGGAGAGCTATAAAAATATCTTTTGATGCAGCATACACACACACACTTACACTTATTTTAAAGCAACAATTTTATTGCATTAAAACATTTTCTTTGTATTGGTAACGAAATATAATTCTTTTCAAAATTCTCAAATATCAAAAAAGATCTTCATCTCAAAAAATTCCTACATACCCCATAAATCCTTCAATTTCACCAAAAAAAAAAGAAAAAAGTAAATTTGCTGATTTATGGGTGAAAGGAAGTCAATTTGTGAAATCCTTTGCAAAACAAAATATTTTTTTTTTAAATCGAAGAAAATCCTTTTAAATTGACTTAGTGGGAAGAAGGAAGAAAATTCATGAAAGCTGAAGAAAAAGTTTAATCTCAAAATAAACTTTGAACTTGTTTTTTTTTTTTTATTTTTCAAAGAAAACATGAAATAAATTTTAATTTTGTGCAAAATTTTTTTTGGTTTATTTTGTGGATTTTTTTGAGAATAAGTTTGGAATTTTTTTTTTACTTCCCACTTTTTTGTTTTAAGAAATTTTTGATGGATGCCGATGGTTTACTTAATGAGAAGAGCCTTGATGCGTTATGATGAGAAATCATGCAGTGGGTTTTTTTTTCATAAGGAAGTTTGAGAGAGATTAAAAATAAAGAGGCTTAATAAACAGGATAAATTTATTTGAGGTTGTTTTTGAATTTTTTTTTTTGAAAATATTTTTAGAAACTTGTTAACTTTTTTATGATTTTTTCTTCTTAAAACATTGATAACTAAAAAATTATTCCCGTTTTTCTTAAATTCTAAATGTTCTGCAAGTAAGTTTTCAATTCTTCTATAAAACTTCTATAAGTCTTAATAAAGACTCAATGATTATTCTTTTTATATCATTTATAATACATTAAAAACGCATTGTAAACAATATAAACATAAGGAAAAAAAAAAAGTTTTAAAAATGTACTAAAAATGAAAACGACATATTTTTTCAAAAATAAAGGTACGTATCATACACCAATTTTGGAAAAGTTAAATTTTCTCAAAAACAGCTTCTACGATTTTGATTAAAAAATTTAAGTTAGTTATAATTTTTAGATAAGGTCATTTTATCATTTGAAGAATTTTTTTTTTTCGAAAATCATTTTATTAACGGTACTTAACTGCCATAGCACCGTTTTTTTAATTTTGTATTATCTCCCTAAATCAAAAACATAATTTAAAAAACAATTTTTGGAATTTTAATTTTTTTTTTAAATTTTTGTTTTAGGTGTTGATTGGTAATTTTCCAGCAATTTTATTTTAAAAATTTTTTTTTCAAAAAATTATTTATAATATATTTGTTTAAAAAAAACAACGGTTCTTTTGAAATTTTTTTTTTTTCTAAAAATGCATCTTAATAAAAGAAATTTAACTACCTACTTTTTGGAGATCAATTTCATGTAAAGTGTTGTTTTTTTTTTATTTTGAGAACGAATTTCATGTTTTTTTTTACTTGCTCTATATAGGGCAAGTATTGGTTTCAAAACCAACATTACGATGATGGAGAAGATCAAAAAAGTGGTTTTCGTCATGACTGCGTCTGTACGTCCATCTGTACATCGAGCTAGGGCCTAAACGGATGGATGGATTTGCTTGAAACTTGGTACAGATGATTTTTACGTAATTGCCTAGACCCTTTTTTTTATTTTTTTAATATCTCCATTTTAACGCATACCGCCAATATAACGTTTTAGAGGTATTGCAAATTTCTCGAAAACGTCACTAATGATTTGGATCAAATTTGGTGTGCGGAATACTCTTATTGATTCTAACACAACTGCGTTTTTAGTTTTTCTCAAAAAATGCGGAGAACGAAAATATGGCGTTGCCGTTTTTCAAAAATTGACATATTTTTTAAGTTCATATATTTCATCAAAGCATTAGTTATTTCATTTAAAATTTACAGAGATCATTAAGTATAAAATGTTAAAAAAAATATTTTTAAAAACATTTTTGAAAAAAAAATTTTTTAATTTAATTTTTAAACTTTTGTTTTTTTTTTCTATAAAATCTTAAATTTCCAATAGATTTTTAATATAAAGATACTGTGAACTACAAGAGCAAGTACGTGCGACCCAGTCGTGCATTTTATTTATTTTCAAATAGGTTACAAAATTTGTATAAAAAGTTATAAAAATTATAGTACTTTGAATTCTACGAGCGAGCAAGTTCGTGCTACGCACAGTCTTGTATTTTATTTTTCTGATGTTTGTTTGTTTAAACTTGACCGATTAAATTTTATATTTTTGTTAGTTTTGTTATATTTTTATCTATTTTTTTTTTTAATTAAGTTCTTATAAGAAATTGGTTTTAAGCATTTTAAGTGATTTTAAGTTAAGTGATATTTATACTATGTAATTTTGATTTATTTTTTAAATTTATTATCGTTTTAATTCGTTTTATTTAATTATTTATAAGACTAAAACTACACAGAATTTATAATTTTTTTTCGGAAACTTTACATATTTTAAATTTAAAAGAAAATATAAATGATAGCAAGTTTAGAGAAAAGGGTTTTATCGATGAATTTAAACATACACTTTTAAAATATTTGGAATAATGTTTATAAACGTTAAAGATACAAAGGGTAATTTAAACAGATGATTTAATTTCATGCACAAAAAAATAAAAAAAAATAAATCCAGAAAAACCCTTTTCTGCTCCACAGCATGAATGCCAAACAATAACTTAATATGAAAAATTATTCATAAATTTGTAAATCTGTGTTATCAATATCCAGTCTTTTAAGACAAATTGCTTTGAGCAATTTGTTGTTCGTTTTTACATTTTCTTAATGTTGCGTGTTCAGAATTTCCATAAAAAAATATCATGTTTTTTCAAAGAGCCTCCTTCGCCTTCTCAGCTTTTCCTTATAGTCAGATTAGTGATGTATACAATCAAAAAGCAATGGAAAGTTTTGTTTTTTTTTTTTTGTTTATTTATTTTTTCTTTCATGTCCACTCTTAATTCAGAAGAATTCCAGACGATATAAATATATTCCTCTTAGTCCTGTTTTGATATTTTTTTGTTGTTGTTCGGTCTCTTTCTTCTTTTAAATTGAAATCAAATTAAAGTGGAAATTTTCGCTTTTTTTTCAAAAAAAAAAAAAAAATAGAAGCATCAACAAATTTATGCGCATTTTGCCTCAAGAAATAAAATTAAACACAAAATAAACGGAAAAATTTTGCAACAACAAAAAAAAAAAATAAAAATGAGGAGGGAAATAAATTCAAATAAGAAATGAAATATACCGTCAAGGCTGGGAGTGTTTTTTTTTTTTTTTTTCTTATTTTGATTTTAATAAATACATTTTTCTTTTTCTGCAATTTAAATTCAAATATGGAAAACAACCCAACATTGACTTCGTCGGCAGAGGGATTTTTTTTTTATTTTTCTCGAATGTATCTATCACTCTTACCCCCACAGTCCCCTTTTTTTTTTTACAAAAATTGACTTGATTTGAATTTGGTTTAAGGTGATTTTGAATTTAGCACAAAAATCGATTTATTTACGAGTAGGTATGAGTTAGATGAGAATGTGTACAATGTAGTATATTCAAATCGATTGATAAATGAAATTTTATTTCCTGTTAAAGAAGAATGTTTTTACTAATTTGTGTGCTAATTTCAAAATATGAAATCATTTTTAAGGGTGAGGTTCAATTTAATAAATTTTTCAAAACGGAAACAATTTTGAAATAATTGTATTTGAATTTTGAAATTTATTAATCAGGAAAAAAATTCTCATTTAATTTTGCTAGGTAATTTATTTTACAAAAAATAACAGAAAATGAGAAATTGTCCATAAATTGGCTTTAACCACCAGTGTAGGAAGTACCATAATCTCAGTTTTAAATTTCGACATGGTTGGCCTTAAAAAATTCTTACTTTTTGAAGTTATACTTCTTATGGGAGGGTGGGTATGAAAATTTACTTTTTGACAAGAATGTCAAAGGGATTATGACGCGATCACCCTGGGTAGCAGGGCTGTCGTTTCACCTTTAGAGTAGGCAGTACTTTAGTATTTAAAAATGTAGTACGCCGCAGTACGGCAAACATAAAACACACAACACGTTGCAAGTTACATGTTTCATGTGGCAAGTTGCGTGTGGCAAGTTACATGTGACAAGTTGCATGTGGCAAGTTGCATGTGGTAATTTCCATGTGGCAAGTTGCCAGGGTTGCAAAAAGCTCACATTTCAGCTCAGCTCACAGCGCAGTTCAAATTTGAGCTAGGTACCATAGCTTAGCTCATTTGAGCTGAGCTGAAAGTGAGCTGAGCTGAAAGTGAGCGCCCCAACTTCCAACGCCTATATCTCGGAATTTTGAAAAAAATGAAAAAAAAAAATTTTTGATGCCAAAAGGTAGCGGGGACTCTAACCTACATTTGGGTACAACTCTCATTCCTGTAGGTCCACGCGTTCTCAAACCGGGAGAACTTAAAAGTAAAAAAAAAATAGGCACGATTCTGAAAAAATAGGCATGATGTGGCGGTTTAACATGGAAGGCGATTTTTTAAAAATCTGATAATGTGCAAAGCGTAGGCCCATGACACAAGCTATCATTTGGCATCACTCCCAAAAATTGATCTCAAGCGGTTTAATTTCCAGGAGCGTTCAAAGATTCGGGGATTTTTCGAAAAAAAAATTTACCCCAACTTTCAAACGCGATTTTCTCGGAATTTTGAAAAAAATCGAAAAACCGGATTATACCACTATCGGCTAGCTGAGAATATATGCTTTCATATGGCACCACTCCCCTGTCTCTAGATCAAAGCGTTCCAACGACTATATCGCGGAATTTTGAAGAAAATGAAAATAAAATTTTTTGATGCCAAAAGGTAGCGGGGACTTTAACCTACATTTGGGTACAATTCCCATCCCTGTAGGTCCAGGCGTTCTCAAACCGGGAGAACTTAAAAGTAAAAAAAAAAAATAGGCACGATTCTGAAAAAATAGGCATGATGTGGCGGTTTAACATGGAAGGCGATTTTTTAAAAATCTGACAATGTGCAAAGCGTAGGCCCATGACACAAGCTATCATTTGGCATCACTCCCAAAAATTGCTCTCAAGCGGTTTAGCTTCCAGGAGCGTTCAAAGATTCGGGGATTTTTCGAAAAAAGATTTTACCCCAACTTTCAAACGCGATTTTCTCGGAATTTTGAAAAAAAATCGAAAAACCGGATTATACCACAATCGGGTAGCTGAGAATATAAGCTTTCATATGGCACCACTCCACTGTCTCTAGATCAAAGCGTTCAGCTCCCAGAAGTTTTTTCGCGCCCCCAACTTCCAACGCCTATATCGTGGAATTTTGAAGAAAATGAATAAAATTTTTGATGCCAAAAGATAGCGGGGACTCTAACCTACATTTGGGTACAACTCCCATTCCTGTAGGTCCACGCGTTCTCAAACCGGGAGAACTTAAAAGTAAAAAAAATAGGCGCGATTCTGAAAAAAAGGCATGATGTGGTGGTTTAACATGGAAGGCGATTTTTTAAAAATCTGATAATGTGCAAAGCGTAGGCCCATGACACAAGCTATCATTTGGCATCACTCCCAAAAATTGCTCTAAAGCGGTTTAGCTTCCAGGAGCGTTCAAAGATTCGGGGATTTTTTGAAAAAAAAATTTACCCCAACTTTCAAACGCGATTTTCTCGGAATTTTGAAAAAAATCGAAAAACCGGATTATACCACTATCGGCTAGCTGAGAATATAAGCTTTCATATGGCACCACTCCCCTGTCTCTAGATCAAAGCGTTCCAACGACTATATCGCGGAATTTTGAAGAAAATGAAAATAAAATTTTTTGATGCCAAAAGGTAGCGGGGACTTTAACCTACATTTGGGTACAATTCCCATCCCTGTAGGTCCAGGCGTTCTCAAACCGGGAGAACTTAAAAGTAAAAAAAAAAAATAGGCACGATTCTGAAAAAATAGGCATGATGTGGCGGTTTAACATGGAAGGCGATTTTTTAAAAATCTGACAATGTGCAAAGCGTAGGCCCATGACACAAGCTATCATTTGGCATCACTCCCAAAAATTGCTCTCAAGCGGTTTAGCTTCCAGGAGGGTTCAAAGATTCGGGGATTTTTCGAAAAAAGATTTTACCCCAACTTTCAAACGCGATTTTCTCGGAATTTTGAAAAAAATCGAAAAACCGGATTATACCACAATCGGGTAGGTGAGAATATAAGCTTTCATATGGCACCACTCCACTGTCTCTAGATCAAAGCGTTCAGCTCCCAGAAGTTTTTTCGCGCCCCCAACTTCCAACGCCTATATCGTGGAATTTTGAAGAAAATGAATAAAATTTTTGATGCCAAAAGATAGCGGGGACTCTAACCTACATTTGGGTACAACTCCCATTCCTGTAGGTCCACGCGTTCTCAAACCGGGAGAACTTAAAAGTAAAAAAAATAGGCGCGATTCTGAAAAAAAGGCATGATGTGGTGGTTTAACATGGAAGGCGATTTTTTAAAAATCTGATAATGTGCAAAGCGTAGGCCCATGACACAAGCTATCATTTGGCATCACTCCCAAAAATTGCTCTAAAGCGGTTTAGCTTCCAGGAGCGTTTAAAGATTCGGGGATTTTTCGAAAAAAAAAATGTACCCCAACTTTCAAAACCGATTTTCTCGGAATTTTGAAAAAAGTCGTTAAGCGTATACGTTCTGAACCGCACAACATGTGTAAATTTCACAGAATAAATTGAAAACTACATGGACGCAAGGAGGATGAAAGAATTAATTTATTGTTCACTTGATAAAAATGTAAAAAAAATAAGTGGGGATTAATTACTTAATAATAGAAATTAAAAATATCAAATGAAATTCATTTACATAAAACTGAATGAGAAGTATAACTTCAGTCGCGTGTACATGTGTACACACACTCTTTTTTTTGTAGGCATGGTAGAAATATTATTGAAACATCATATAAAAGGTGAAATAATAAACTTTTAGATGATGTAAAATTTATCATAGGTTGTTATATAAAAAAATGGATTTAATGGTGTTAGAAGAGAAAAAAGATTGATTTTTTGCTTTATTTGATGAAAACTGATTGGGTTCAAAAAATTCCAGCTCTTTTTTGTAGATGTTGTATAGACATGGTCGATATAAATATTTTGAGCTGAAACAATAAACTTTCAACTTTCAAAAATTGAAGCCTACCCTCACTAGTGACGAGATTTACCCAACAATACTTATTTTCAAATTAATTTCTATTCTAGGTAATCTCTTCCAATGAAAAAACTATAATGGAAAACTATTTTCCCAGAAATGTCAGTATAGGCTTTATCTTAAATAATAATTTGTTTACTTTGTCCTTGTCTATGCGATAAAAATCATCAAAATTACTCTAAGGATCTTAATTTCATGACAATCTTAATAACTCAATTAAATAATACAAACATATTTGGATGCTCATATTTCTATATAATCAAAGATCTTATAAATCAATATGAAACTATTAATTTTATTTCCTCATATAATTTATATACAACACAAATTTGAAATTCAAGTCAACAAAAACCACTATTTCATACACAATTTATGTTCAATTAAAACCATTTATATACTCCATATTCGTATGAACCAAAAATTCAAGGGCATCCCTTTTTCACCGATTTATTTGACTGGTCCTTAATATTTATTATCATCCCAAGGACACACAACATAATACACACTCACATAAAAAACAATATTAATCAACTAATAATAATTGAAATAATAAATAAATGTCTGCACATTAATTTAACTCGCCGCCGCCGCCGTCACTACTGCCATTTCAGTTAATGGAGCTTAATTTAAGCTAGGACCCCCATCATATTGAAATTGCTGAATTAGATGTTAATATGATCCATTTAGAATCATGTTGTTATTGTGTAACACAAAACACACATAAAGACCAACACATATAAATACCCTCAATCAATCTCGTGATTTTATATGAAAAACAAAACAACTAAGCAACAATAACAACTACCAACAAATCAAACGGAAGAAATTATTTCGAGGAAATGACTTTGTTTGCCTTATCACAAGTCGTGTCCTTTTTATTGACACACAGACAAAAAAAAAGATAGACAGACACATACAAAATTTATTTATTATATTTTTGCAGAGATTTTTTTTTTTGGAATAAGAGAACTCAGTCATGAAAACAGGACAAAATAAAATCACTCCCATATTCATCCAGAAAGGATATGGAATTATCCTTTAGCGCTGGACAACATCCGTCTTACATGAGTTATGTTTACCTCTCCTCCTTTTATGATAGCCAATAACTCAACTTTGGCAAATAAGACCTAAATGTGTACATCTATATATTTATCTAGGACAGAGTCCAGTACACATAAGCCAGTCGAGTATCCCCCAAAAGCGAGTTATTTATAGATTCACTTTCGACTTTGCAATCGAACTTGTAGGTCAAGCAATCATATGTTCACTCATGTGGGGATTGATAAACCAGATATTTTTTGTTCATGGAAAGTTCACACAAAAGCTGAACTTTATATGAAAGTGGACCGTTGGAGTGTGGTTGGTTCACGGTGTTACAAAAATGAGGTTTCAAAATATACGCGGGCGAAGACCTATCACGTTTTGTAGAACTAGTTGCACTGATTACGAAACTGTATTTAAAAAGTCCCTAACACCCCCAAAATCTGGAGTTAGGGGCAAAAAACTGTTTTTTTGACCTTAACCCATTGAAAAAAATCTAGCTTTGTGAAATTTGTACAGTTTCTGATAGGAGATAAATATACCTTTTCAACAATGTACAAAACATGTAACTCGGTTAATACTCCAGTCAAAGCGTCATTTGACCTTGCGATGAGAGGCACTGTCTGTTTTTATTTCATGGATCGATAGGGGTATATTTAAAAGGCTTAAACCCAATTTCTCACCACCTGATCATTCTTTTTAGCGGAGTTATTCACAAAAATGCATTTTTTGGGATATTTTACTTCTAAGCTAATATCTTTGCTCCAGATTATCGTAGACCAAAAAATAAACATACATTCTCTTCCTTATAATATTTTCTATCGTTGTATGTAATTTCATTGTATTTGAGTGAGTAAATATAAAATGGCAGCCATTTAAAGTCAAATTCTTGTTGTTAAAAAACACATTTTTGTCATTATTTCGAAAAAAGCTCATATCATGATTGACATTTTTCTAACCTATTTTGTAGCCCTGTTCATGTCCTGCATTTTACAGAAAAAATGAGCTCTTTATCACCAAAGATGGCCGAGCTATTGATAAATGAACGCATGCAAAACCGGTGCGAAAATACCCAAAAATATCGTTTTTTGGGAATAACTCGACTTCAGAATGTCCTACGGCAAAAAATAAAGCAATGAATTGTTCGTTACAACATTTTCTATCAATTTAGTGCACAATCTTTTTGTTGAAACAAATAAAAAATAAGTAATATTAAGTCAAAGTCGTTTTTTTGTTTAGCAAACTCTTGCCTTATTATTTTGCAAATGGTGCGAGTATTGGCTAAGAAAATAAAATATTATTGTAGTCCTTTAAATTATCTACAATTCAAAAAAAAATTTTGCTTTCTACGACCCACGGGAGCCGAGCTATTATAATTTTAAGAAAGCATTAATCCGTACGAAAATTCAAAAAAATTTCCCTTGTTTATGATTCGAATACTAGTTCTCAGTGAGAGGGGTTGTTTTCATTGTTTCTGTTATAAGAGAATTTGTCTTATGTTTTTTCGTTGGTCATTTGGACCTTTTTTAAAAAATTAATTTCTCGGCTCGTGTGGGTAGTAGAGAGCTAAATTTTTTTTTTAAATTGTAGATAATTTAAAGGACTACAATAATATTTTATTTTCTTAGCCAATACTCGCACCATTTGCAAAATAATAAGGCAAGAGTTTGCTAAACAAAAAAACGACTTTGACTTAATATTACTTATTTTTTATTTGTTTCAACAAAAAAATTGTGCACTAAATTGATAGAAAATGTTGTAACGAACAATTCATTGCTTTATTTTTTGCCGTAGGACATTCTGAAGTCGAGTTATTCCCAAAAAACGATATTTTTGGGTATTTTCGCACCGGTTTCGCATGCGTTCATTTATCAATAGCTCGGCCATCTTTGGTGATAAAGAGCTCATTTTTTCTGTAAAATGCAGGACATGAACAGAGCTACAAAATAGGTTAGAAAAATGTCAATCATGATATAAGCTTTTTTCGAAATAATGACAAAAATGTGTTTTTTAACAACAAGAATTTGACTTTAAATGGCTGCCATTTTATATTTACTCACTCAAATACAATGAAATTACATACAACGATAGAAAATATTATAAGGAAGAGAATGTATGTTTATTTTTTGGTCTACAATAATCTGGAGCAAAGATATTAGCTTAGAAGTAAAATATCCCAAAAAATGCATTTTTGTGAATAACTCCGCTAAAAAGAATGATCAGGTGGTGAGAAATTGGGTTTAAGCCTTTTAAATATACCCCTATCGATCCATGAAATAAAAACAGACAGTGCCTCTCTGCGCAAGGTGAGGCCCTTTTTTTCGACGCTTTGACTGGAGTATAAACCACCTAGAATTTATAAGCTGTCAAAGTTCAAAATCGTCATTTACCCAACTTCGACATCAAATTAAAGTATATATGTAATTTTCACAACAACATGCTGTTTTAAAAATATATTCTAAAATAATATTTATTTCCAAATCAAACGAGGTATTTTTTATGAAATCAGTTCAAAATTTTACGATTTCAACCCAGATACAGAAATTTGAACGTTTAGGCACCGAACAAAAATATTATTTTGGCACGTAGTACGATAACTTGGGCTCCAGGATTTGATAATGGTTTTTTGTAGAGGAGTTCAATACAATCATTTTTTAGTATGGATAGGGGGTCTAAAAAAAATATTAAAATAAAAAAAAATATTAAAAAAACAACGGCAACACTTACAGTTATAAGTGATACATTTTCCGAAAAGGAGAGTTTTACATTTAATTGTAATTTTAAAATCAATATATTTCAACCAATAGTTTTTGAAATAATCGATTTCAAAGTTAAAAATAGTCGAAAATTTTTTTTAAAAAACTCATTAATTTCTTCTGTTAATTTTAATAAAAAATTGGCTCATGCAGAAAACTCCCTCAATTGATTCCTTATCGAAAAGTGAAAACTATATGTTTCTATGCCCTTTAGGTTTTTAAGAAATTGAAAAATAATTTTATCAGATATTTCTTTTTTCAAACTATTTTTTTTTTATTTTTCAATTTTATCAAAACCTAGAAGGCATAGTAACATATTATAGTTTTTACTTTTCGATAAGGAATCAATTGAGATAGTTTTCTGCCCCTAACTCCTGATTTTGGGGGTGTTAGGGACTTTTTAAATACCGTTTCGTAATCAGTGCGACTAGTTCTACAAAACGTGATAGGTCTCCGCCCGCGTATATTTTGAGTGTTACACCGTGTTATATTTTAAAGACTAACAAAATTGAATTTTTTTGATGAAATGGTTATATAGTTGGTTAGCGAAAATAGAAATGTCTGTATCTCCTGAATGACAATAATTTATTATAAATAATAATTTGTTAAAAGATCCTTGATAATAAAGAATTTCGATGGACTTTTATTCCATGATGACTTGTTCAATGTGGTGAATTGTATCATGATGAGTTGTCCCATGACGGGTTGTATGAATATATTTTTTTTTGCATGATTATTTGGATTGAAACTGTTATTTTATTTAACTTAAGGATACTTTTCTCGAAGTTGTGTTCAAAATTCATATAAAGCATACCAAAAATTGTGTATTCACTTATCTCTAAATAGGTACAAATAACCTTTTCTTGTTTTTGATTTTATATTTTCCCAAAATTTATGCTAAGACCTTTTTTATCGAATGTTTATTAAAAACTCCTTACATTAAAGAATTTAAATAAGCATCAACAATAAAATAACAAAAAAAAAAAAAATTAAAATATTCTTACCTTACCTACTTACCAACCTTTAACTCTGTTACCTTTTAACTTTAAAATTAAAACCCCCTCCAGTATTATAATGTATACTTATAAAATAATGTCTTTCAAATTATATCATAAAAATACACCTAAGATTTAATATATTAAATCAACACGTCGTCATTGTCGTTGTTATTCGACTTCTTCCACTTGTCGGTATATTGTCAATTTGCAATAAAGTTTATTTAGGACAAATTTTGTTTTTCTTTTTTGCCTTTTAAAGAGGAAGAAAAAAATCTTGTAAAAATTCACCAAGAACATTTTCACTCCAACTCTTAAAAAAATAAAAAAAAAAAAGGATTTAGAGCAAAAGAAGAGTACGAGTTGGTATATGCATGCACATAGGAATTTTTATGTTCTCGTTCATCTCTCATGAATCTTTTTTTTTTAAAGGTCTTGTGAATTTTAACTCAATTCAAACCAAGAAGGAGGCAAATGCCTATGCTACTACCGTACATCGTCGTCTTCATCGCCGGAAGGACGTTACCAGAACAAATTTGATTATGTTTATGTAGACTTGTTTATATATCGTGTAGGTAGTACTTTTACCTCTACCCTACATTATCCTTTTGGGGAAATAAAATTTTTGAAGTTATACTTCTTATGGGAGGGTGAGTATGAAAATTTACTTTTTGACAAGAATGTCAAAGGGATTATGACGCGATCACCCTGGGTAGCAGGGCTGTCGTTTCAGCTTTAGAGTAGGCAGTACTTTAGTATTTAAAAATGTTCGCCGCAGTACGGCAAACATAAAACACACAACACGTTGCAAGTTACATGTTTCATGTGGCAAGTTGCATGTGGCAAGTTGTATGTGGCAAGTTGCGTGTGGCAAGTTGCATGTGGCAAGCTGCATGTGGCAAGTTGCATGTGGCAAGCTGCATGTGGCAAGTTGCATGTGGCAAGTTGCATGTGGTAATTTGCATGTGGCAAGTTGCAAGGGTTGCAAAAATCTCACATCTCAGCTCAGCTCAAATTTGAGCTAGGTACCATAGCTTAGCTCATTTGAGCTGAGCTGAAAGTGAGCGCCCCAACTTCCAACGCCTATATCTCGGAATTTTGAAGAAAATGAAAAAAAATTTTTAGATGCCAAAAGGTAGCGGGGACTCTAACCTACATTTGGGTACAACTCCCATCCCTGTAGGTCCACGCGTTCTCAAACCGGGAGAATTTAAAAGTAAAAAAAAAATAGGCACGATTCTGAAAAAATAGGCATGATGTGGCGGTTTAACATGGAAGGCGATTTTTAAAAAATCTGACAATGTGCAAAGCGTAGGCCCATGACACAAGCTATCATTTGGCATCACTCCCAAAAATTGCTCTCAAGCGGTTTAGCTTCCAGGAGCGTTCAAAGATTCAGGGATTTTTCGAAAAAAAATTTTACCCCAACTTTCAAACGCGATTTTCTCGGAATTTTGAAAAAAATCGAAAAACCGGATTATACCACTATCGGGTAGCTGAGAATATAAGCTTTCATATGGCACCACTCCCCTGTCTCTAGATCAAAGCGTTCCAACGCCTATATCGCGGAATTTTGAAGAAAATGAAAATAAAATTTTTGATGCCAAAAGGTAGAGGGGACTCTAACCTACATTTGGGTACAACTCCCATCCCTGTAGGTCCACGCGTTCTCAAACCGGGAGAACTTAAAAGTAAAAAAAAAATAAGCACGATTCTGAAAAAATAGGCATGATGTGGCGGTTTAACATGGAAGGCGATTTTTTAAAAATCTGACAATGTGCAAAGCGTAGGCCAGGAGCGTTCAAAGATTCAAGGATTTTTCGAAAAAAATTTTTACCCCAACTTTCAAACGCGATTTTCTCGGAATTTTGAAAAAAATCGAAAAACCAGATTATACCACTATCGGGTAGCTGAGAATATAAGCTTTCATATGGCACCACTCCCCTGTCTCTAGATCAAAGCGTTCCAACGCCTATATCGCGGAATTTTGAAGAAAATGAAAATAAAATTTTTGATGCCAAAAGGTAGAGGGGACTCTAACCTACATTTGGGTACAACTCCCATCCCTGTAGGTCCACGCGTTCTCAAACCGGGAGAATTTAAAAGTAAAAAAAAAATAAGCACGATTCTGAAAAAATAGGCATGATGTGGCGGTTTAACATAGAAGGCAATTTTTTAAAAAATCTGATAATGTGCAAAGCGTAGGCCCATGACACAAGCTATCATTTGGCATCACTCCCAAAAATTGCTCTCAAGCGGTTTAGCTTCCAGGAGCGTTCAAAGATTCGGGGATTTTTCGAAAAAAAAATTTACCCCAACTTTCAAAGTCGAAAAACCGGATTGTACCGACATTTTTTTTATGATAAAAAAAGAAATATTTTACTAAAAAAATAGAAATATATTTACTATTAAAAAAACCAAGAAAAATAAGCACGATTCTGAAAAAATAGGCATGATGTGGCGGTTTAACATAGAAGGCAATTTTTTAAAAAATCTGATAATGTGCAAAGCGTAGGCCCATGACACAAGCTATCATTTGGCATCACTCCCAAAAATTGCTCTCAAGCGGTTTAGCTTCCAGGAGCGTTCAAAGATTCGGGGATTTTTCGAAAAAAAAATTTACCCCAACTTTCAAAGTCGAAAAACCGGATTGTACCGACATTTTTTTTATGATAAAAAAAGAAATATTTTACTAAAAAAATAGAAATATATTTACTATTAAAAAAACCAAGAGAAAAGATCACGAAAAATTATCTGTTTTATTTATAAAAATATCCATGTGTTAAAATAATTCCATTAATAACTAGAACCAAACATCTTAAGCTATGGTGTTTTATAAAAGTTTAAAATATCTTCATATTTCATTATACTTTCCAAATAAAAATCAATGTATCTTTCAGCTCAAATGAGCTGAGCTATGGTACAAAGCTCAAAAGTGAGCTAGCTCAAAATTTAAGCTGAGCTGTGAGCTGAGCTCAGCTCACTTTTGAGCTTTGTAGCAACCCTGCAAGTTCCATATTACAACATAAGTAAATTTCACAGAATAAATTGAAAACTACATGGACGCAAGGAGGATGAAAGAATTAATTTATTGTTCACTTGATAAAAATGTAAAAAAACGAAGTGTGGATTAATTAATTTAATAATAGAAATTAAAAATATCAAATGAAATTCATTTACATATACTGAATGAGAAGTATAACTTCAGTCGCGTGTACATGTGTACACACACTCTTTTTTTTTATTTCCTTTTTTGCTTTTTTAGCGAAATGTTCATTTAAATATTTTGTTTGCAGTAAGAATTTAAACTCAAATTAATTTTTTTTTTGGTCGTCTTTTGAAGAATCACATATAAAAAACAAACAGCTATCATGGGATCCTCAAAAATAAAATTGAAGTGTGAAATAAGTCACTTTGAAACTTAATTTAGCTATTTTACTGAAGGATCCAACTTGACCTACTGTCTTACCAAGAATTTTAAGACTTAATAGACTTTTAACTAAAAGCAGATTAAACATTTAAGCATTTTTTTTAACTCAACTAAAACATTAATGCGATTTTTTTGTGAGTTTGAGAGAAAAGTCCTTTCCCCAAAATATAAATTTATAAGTTATTTCTCAGTTTTATATTTCTATTACTGAAAAAGGTACAATTTCTAGAAAAAAAAAACTTAATGTTTCTGATGGATAAATCTTGTTCACAAAATAACCTACTTAAATTGTAACTTCTTGAAGTAGAACATACATACGTTAAATATAGCAATTTATTACATTTCCTTAGAAACTTTAACATTTTTTCTACATTGTCATTGAGTAATTGGATCGCTTATCACCAGTACATTTATCCCATTCATCAAATGTTTAACATTTTATTTCTTTAACTTCTACCCATTCCCAAAAAAAGAAATCCATCAAAGTCCTTGTGAGTAACAAAAAAAAAAGTACTAATTTAGCTTATAATTCTGTTCGTATAAAAATAATAAAGTAATAACAAGATTGTCAAGCTAAAATAAATAAACAAAATGGGAAGAAATAATCCTGAGGTACTTTTTTTCCTGCTAACTTCTTGTTAAAGCGAACATAAGTTCCAAAATAAGTAAAACATTTTCTTAGGAAGGACCTCGTAAATTATTTAAGTTCTATTCAAAACATATAAAACTTTAGTTAAATGATTGATAACTTGTATTTTTGTTTGCACTCAATAGAAAAAAAAACATGGTGACACATGATGAGTGTGTTTTTCGAAATTTTTTGCAAAATCATTGAATAAAACAAGAAGCAAAACTCACAAAAAAAAAAATGATTGAGAATAATTGGTATTTCGCGTGAATTTGCAGAAAGTGTGATAAAAACATTGGCCTCATTGCAAGGATTCCTCTACTTATATTTTATAAATTCTAACGAATTCACGGAAAGGGTCTATTAAGAGGGTGTTTTAACCCACTTACTTCATTCATTCTTTTTATATTGATTCAGTATAAAAAAAAACAATGCGTGAGGTTATGATATTACCTTCCATAATACTATGACTGAGTATTGTATTGCCTGAGAAAAACAGGTGTTACAATGAATTTTAATTCTGTGATTGTGATATTGTTTTTTTTTTTTTTTTTTTTTTTTTTTTTGATGTTTTACTCGAATAATCATGAAAGACGTATTAATTTTGCTTTTGTGAAGAAGTTGTTTTCTTATTTTTTTTCCTGTTTAAGGAAAACGTGCTCAGCTTAATTTGTATTTTTTGACATACATACCTACATAATTAAATTTTGTAAAAACATTTTTGGAGAGAAAAAGAGTATCTACCTACATACTTTTAGACTTAGTTATAAATCGTGGATTTATTTGTATTAAATATTATTTAAAAAGTCCTACAAGATTTAATAACTTTAATTTTTTTTTTAATTAACATGATTTTTATTCTTTAATAATAGTCTTAGATTGACTTATTTTTATGTATGCAGGCATAAGATTATAAAATTATGAATATTGAAGTAGAAATTGTTTAAAATGGATTTTTCTATTCGTCTGATTTTGATAAATTTCCTAAAATGTTTGAAAAAATATAATAAATTAATATCTTTTTTTACTTTTTCCGTACGCTATAGGTCTTTCTTCAATATACTTAGTTAGTATTAGTTAGACTAATACTAACTAAGTATATTGAAGAAAGACCTATAGCCCACGGAAAAAGTAAAAATTATTTTACTAAAAAGGTCACAAAATTAGAAATTAATAAATTAATATCTAAGTTTATAATTTCATGATCCTGTAATTTGCGCGTACCAATATTTGGGGTGTAGGGTGTTTAGTGTATACCTACTCCGTTTGGAGATGAAAATTATTTAAAAAAAAACTATTTTAGTGTATAGTTTTTAAAAAGTAGGTATTGAAAAATATATAAGATTTTTTGGAAATCATAAGGCTCAACAAAAAAATAAATAGTATTTAGAACTTTAACCAGGAAAGGCTAAGGCTTTCAAGTATTTTTTTTTACATTTTTGACAAACACTGGTCTTCAAGGAATTCCTCCTTTTAACAAAACTAGACTTTTCTTCTGATTCCGAAGTCAAAAATACCCTAGCATGTCACGTTTTTTAGATATTCTCTTTAGAAAATCTCAAAAATCCATTTTTTTGCTGTTTTCGTAGCAATATTTTGGCGTAATGTAAACTTGTTCAACTAAACTTGTCACAGTTTATAAAATAACTTATTTATTACTTTCAAATTCAGTTTCAATCTTTGCAATAGCTCTTTTCTTATGCGAGATATCTAAATTTAAGTAAGTTAAGTAGGTTTGGGCATATCTTTAACATAAAGAAACTGTTCATTAAAAATTCATGTTTCTTTCTCCCAAGAATAAAGGTATACTTTTCTAATAGATGTAGGTATTCTGATTTTGAATCTGAATTCAAAAAATTTCTATCAGCTCCCGTTTTTTGAGATTTAAAAGTTTTTTTTTGAGTATAAATAAAAACTTGATTTTGTGATTCTCTAACGCGTACATCTCAAAATCCTGACGTGAAAGATTTTTTTTTGTTGACTTCGGATTCAAACTTAACACATCAAAAACCTTAAGAAAAGTATATATACTTTTGTTCCTAGGAGAAATAAATTTAGAATGCAGTGTATCGAATGGTGTATTACTTAATAGAAAAACAAAACACGTATAAATTTGTTTTATTTAAGGTGTTTTTGTTCTTTTGGGGTATACTAAAAACTGCAGGATTTCAATATTTTTGCTGTTTTTATCAATTAGTATCTTAAAATGTGTGTTAACTTTAATTAATAAATACAAATTTAGTGTCATATCATGAGATCATGTTATGAGAAATAAGTCCTTCAAATTTGACCTCAATACGAATATTAGTTTTATTTCAAAAATCATTTTCAAAAAAATGGTACGTGCTAGAATTTTTCCGAAACCAGAAATTTGAAATTTGAAAAAATTATTTGAAGGAGAAAAAAAATATAAATTTTGCAGACCAGTGAATATTGCCATTGTGTTCTACTCCTGATTCCCAAAGAAATGAGAAAAATATTAGGGACATGACAAGACTGAAAGCTTAATCTTTTCTAATCATCAAAATATTGTATTAATTCATCAAGTTTTATGACCTTTTTGTTACAAAATTTTGAAAAAATTGATTCAAAATCTGTACTAATACACTCAATTGGCATAAATAAGACATCCATCGATGTATTTTAAGACAATCGGACATGAACAATGAAGATGTATATCACGAAAAAAAGACATTATTAATAAATAAAATACATCTCACATCCTACACACAACAAACACCATCAAAGCAATATCAATATCAATTGGAAAAAATTTCATTTTGATTAACATGGAAAAGGAAATCCACTTAAGTCTCACTCTGGAGACGACGATATCTATACACACCACATACCGCCATCATGATCCTAAGAAGTGGCGTGGTGCTGCTGAAAAACAAAAACAATCTCCCATTTCACAGTATAAAATCGTGTATCCATGGAATTGGAGAGTATATCTTAAAGTGGATTCCATCACATCCTGGCTCTCCCCCAACTACCCCCAAAAGCATATCAAAAGAACAACGTATCAAACGGATATAATATCCATCTAAGTCACCATATAAAGCACACACAATAATGTGTATAATATAGAAATAGAAATCTAGTGTCCTTAGAGTTTGAAATGATTGTTGTAAATGGTTCGGATAGGTTTGTTATATAGATGTGTGTTATGTCAATGTGTGGAGATTTCTACGTGTAAGCACAATAATGAAGCCCTCTCTGCTGTTTCTAAGGATGACGATGATGATGATGATGATACTACTCTCTGTGATTTTGTGTCTCTGGAATTCGATGACACGCACGCAATTTCAAACCAAAACCAAAATCTACTACTGCCACTCGATGACACATGACAATTGTGTTATAATCCGCAAACAATATCCCTCATCATTTTCTAAACTGCTCGTTGTGTTGTTCTCAAAACCACACAAAAGTCAATGATGAGATGAGGGAGAGAGTATAATTTAGCTTAGAAGGACTTCATATTACCCATACCACAATTCAATGAAATTTATATTATTATTTCGTTTACAGGTTTCCAGGATTAAATTTATATTAAATAAAATATATGACTTCACTTAAACTTTTGACCAAATTAAAATCTAGTAGATTTCCCTAGAATAGAAACTAGGTAAGGATACATTCATAAACATAACCTCAATAAAAAAGGGTTAACATTTTTCTCTTTATAACGCAGACGAGACTTACCTATAGAAGGAAAAAGGAGTTCCTTGTAACATTTTTTGCGTATAAAAATATTTGCATAAAAATGTATTCTTTATCTTTCAAGGTTTCTTTAAGAATATCTCTTCATTTAGTTTTGGATGCGAATTTTATGTATAGAAGCACTCTTTTAGCTTTCATGTGTTTTTTTTTTCTAACCAACCCTTTTAATGGAAATTTTATGCAAAAATATATATAAATAATTTTTCTATACTATTGCTTTGTTGTGTTACCTTAGAAGGCTTTAAGAAGATATAGCATCAAAGATAATGATATACATAAGGATATTTTATAAGTAGACAGGATATTGTGTTGAACTTTGTGGAGATGCAAATTAAAATTTAGTCCTATAACAATAAGTTATAAGAATAATTTAGTAGTTCAGTTTGAAAGTATAGTTTTTAAGTAGGTAAGAATGGATTAAAGATGTACTATTTGAACTGTGAAAGGATAAATGGTACAAGCAGAAAATACAGTTTTACACGCAAAAAGGAATAATTGTCAAGATCTAAAAAAAAGTAGTTCTGATGGATTGTGAAATTTAACAACAAGTTAAATTTAATAGACATTTTTTTACCAAAGCTTTTTTAAAAATATTTTTTTACAACCCTGATTTGAAATCAGGGTTGTAAAAAATTATTTTACTATTAATGCATTTGCTCTCCATTACAAATTTAAAAATATATATATTTTTAGGGCAAATAAAAAAAATTCAATTGAAAAAAAAAAATATTTATTGCAATTAAAAATATTTTGCATTCAAAAAAAAATTTTATTGCAAATGAAAAAAAATTGCATTGAAAGAAAAATATTTGTTGCAAGTAAAAATATTTTCCAATGAAAAAAAATTTTATTACAAATAAAAAATTTTCTGCATTAAAAAAAAAAATCAATGCAAAGTGTGTCCATTAAATATTTTTTTTTTTTCATATTCGTTGAATTTTCTACAATTTTGAATATTTGGCCATACATTTTTCAGTTGTAATAAAAATTTGTTTTAATTCAAAAATATTTATCAGTTGCAATAAATATTTTTTTAATGCAATTTTTTTTTTTGTTTGCAATAAATATTTTTTTTTTTTCAAATGCATTTTTTTAATTGATATTTTGACAACGCTGGTTTAAATATATTATGTAAAGCAAAAAAAAAAAAAAAAACTATAATAAATTTTTTTTTTAATAATTAAAATACCTATAAATAATTTTTTTTTTTTACAATTTCTTAAAAATGAATATTTGGTTTTAAATGAAACTTTACTTACTTACTCACTGAGACATAAATTTTATTTTTAATATTTTTTTGAAAAACATTAAAGTTAAATAAATGTTGTAGTAATTATTAAGATTGCACAAAGTTTTTGTTTTATCAATACATGACTGTTCATAAAAAATATATATTTTTTTAAAGGTTTTAACGATTTAAATTACCTGGGCTCTCAATAGTGGAGTAACTAAAGCTCAAAAATTGGCAATATTAGGGAACCCGGCCGAACAGCTTAGATTTTGATGATCTTTTTTTTCAAACGTCGGTAATTAAAAATACTTTAAAGTCTATAGATTAAAAATTGCCGGTGTTGCCGTTTTGATTTTTTAAATTTAATTGAAGATTTTTGTGAACAAAAACAAATTTTTTTCAAAAATTTTTCTTAAACTTCATAAATTAATTGATGCCAAAAGATTGTCTAGGAAATTCTAGGAAAAAAAATATATGGGAGTGAGGGACAATCTTCCATAGTTCAAGCGATAGATGCAATTTTCTTATTAATTGACTTCAAACACAAAAAAAAATATTTGAACACAACGGCAACACCTACAATATTCAAATATAGATTTTTTTAAAGCTAGAAGCTTAGTCATGTATGTAAAATTAAAATAAAGTTAATTGAATGAACGGCTTTTGAAAGAATGGTAATTGAACTCAGATTTAAAAAAAAAAAAAAATTATTGAAAAAATTTTAACATGTCGTTTTTTAAACTTGGTCGTAATATAAAATGCATTTGTTTTCAAATATTTTTGGCCGCATTTATTATGACTTCAAATTATAAAAGGAAATGTCAATATGTATTACGGTTTATGAAAAAAATTAAAAAGTATTTCATTTTCGAAGAACTTTTTTTAATAAAAGTTTTGAAAAAAAATTTAGGTAACTTATTTTTTTTTTTAAAGTTCAACATCTAAACATAAAATAATTTTTTATTCATTTAATAACCCTTAGTGTTGAAAGTTAAATAGCAAAAATTTAAAGTTCCTATTTACCACAGTCTTTGAGAAAATTAATTATTTCAATGCAAAAATTCAGTTTTAATAAAAAAAAAACCATTGAAATTGAAGTAATTTTTCATTTTTTTTTCAAAAGTGTGATATATTTTACCTTTTTTGCTTCGAAATTCAACTTTTCAATATTTATGGCCAAACATTTTTTTTAAATAAATTCATATTTTATTAGAAATAGTTTGGAAAAAAGTCATTTTAAATTTTTCTAATATAATTTTTTTTTTTTTAATTCTGAGTTTGAGGACCATTTTTTCAAAAAGTCTTGATCAAATTTAGTGGATTTAAATTTAAGAGATAAGAATGAGCTTCTGGCTTTTTAAAAATGTATTTTAAAATATTGTAGGTGTTGCCGTTGTTTTCAAAATATTTTTTTTGTGTTTGAGGTCAGAATGTTAGAAAATTGCATTTATGGCTTAAACGATGGAAGATTGTCCCTTACTGCCTTTTATATATTTTCCTTAAATTACCTAGAGAATCTTTTGCTATCATTTGTTTTATGAAATTTAAGCAAAAAAAAAATGGTTTTGTTAAAAAAATTTTAATTTTAATTTTAAAAAACAATACGGCAAGACCGGCAATTTTTAATCTATAGACTTTAAAGTATTTTTAATTACCTACGTTTGAAAAAAAAATCGTCAAAATCAGAGCTGTTCGGCCGGGTTCCCTAATAATTTGCTTTAGTTACTCTACTACAAATTAAGTTAAAAAGTAGTTTTTCTTTTTCTTCTTTATAAAATGTTTTACAAATTAATTCAAAGTGATACAGGATACAGAAACTTCGTGCAAGGCAGTCGTGCATTTTTTTGTTTTGAAGAACATTTTTTTATTGATATACAAAGTTTTAAAAATCTTAAAATTATGCATATTTAATTTTAATTTTAATTTTTTTTGTGTTTTTTTTTTTTATAATACGTTGGTATATTTATTAATAATACACAAAAGGAAACTTATTTGATTTTAACAATGCGATATAGTGACAGCAATTGAATTTCGAAAAACGCCGGTAAAAGTCTTTTTTTTTGTTTATTTATATTTATGTTTGTCTATAATCCTTGTTTTAAAAATGTGCATATGAAAGGCTTAATAATATTTTTTATTTGCTAAGTTCATTATATCAAAGAATTTTAAGTTGAAAAACATTTCTGATTATTTTTACGAAACACGTGTTTGTTTTTATTATTAACCCTGAAATATACTATATTTTTGTCATTTAATCCATTTGAATTTTTTTTTGTATATGTATAACATTCAGTCTTTATTGAATATTAAAAATTTATATTATTGCATTGAATTCTAATTCCAATATTTATATCACATTTCACAAACACCACAATTCAATAAAATATAAAATTTTTCAATTAACCAAAAAAATAGGTAGATGAATTTTAATATCCAATCACAATTCCATAGATTCAATATATATTTTGTTGCATAAAAGAGATACAAATCATAAAAATTAATATTCATAGCAAAAATACTATAACGTAATAAAATATGAATTCATATAGATAAACATTCCATTTTCTGAAAAATTTGATACTATTTATTACGAAATAAAAAGAAAAATATTAAATATAATATTTGTTCATATACATTTTTTTAAATAAAAAAAAAAAAAACTAATAAACGTAGGTATTTTATTCTTTATAAAATTTAAAAAAAAAAAAACTATATTGTATATCCTGTGCACTCAAGGACAAATAATTAAATTAATCAATTATTGTGCGAGTTTTTGAAATCTTTTATTCAAAGGTAATAAATAAAATCAATTAAAAAATTATACTCATTGTTTATCCATTAAATTTTTGATTTCAATAAAAAATATAAAATATTGAATTAATTTTCTACTTTGTTTTTGTTTGAATACAAAAATAAGTTCATATTATTACATTCAATTATTTGATTTTGAGTTTTAATGTGATTTTTGTTTTCAATGTGAAAATGTGGTCAGGGAATAAAATAATTTATTTGAATGTATGTTGTGGATATAATTATTTGGTATAATTTTGTTTAATGAAGAATTGTTTGACAAAAATTATTTTTTTTTTTTTGAAATAAAATATTTCTTTTTTTCAACTATGTCCTTATTTTATTTTTAAATTAAGGTTTTTAGCATAAAAAGGATCAATAAAAACTAAACAAATCACAGGAAACTTTTCCTTTGATTTATTTCTTTTTTCTTCAAGATAAGGTACTTTTCTACTTGAACTACCAACCTTATAATCAAAAGACTGAAAATTCTAAATTTCATATAAGGAAGAAAATAAATGAACCGATCAAAACATTTTACAGTTTTTTTTTTTTTGTAAGAAAAACCGTTAAAACGAAAACCCATTCCCTATATATCTAAAAATTTTCATGATTTCTTCCCTAAATTGGTTTAAGAAAAGCCAAAGATTTACAACTCAACGAGTCCCTTTTTCAAAAAATAAAAACGAGCAAAATCAAATCAATTCCCCTAAACTTATACCACCAAACTCTCTTCCACCCCATAAAAAACCATATAACCTTCTTTTATAGCCAAAATGCTTAACATTTTGATGGGCTTAACGACCTTCCAAATGATAAATTGGGTGCATGTGTGATAGTGATTTAATTTATGGCATCCAATCATATCCTTTTCTTCGGGAATATAATAATGAAAGGAATATGCATATAAATTCTATATGTATACCAACCAACCGAGATTTAATGCTTAACAGGCTACCAAATGATTTCAATATATAGTATACCTACTCTTTCTCTCAGGACATCAGCTTTATGAAAGTGTATGAAATTTAGAGTCCTTATAGTGGCAGTATAAACCTTCATTTTTATATAAAATTTATTTTTTGATAATCGCATCATGTCAAACTGGTCTCTCTCTCTTGGCCATAAAGCCAATGCAATTTGCTACGCTTGACCTCTTATGAAAGGATCTTATATATTATTTTCTTCCAACTACACACACACACACATAAAGACAAGGAACACACAAAAAAAATGGCCCCATTTGACTTATTCTTGTGTGTGTAGGTATATAAACTTAAACTAAACAAATCCATTTTTTCTTCACAAAAAAAAGGATTCATCCTCTCTCATATAATCTCCTTACTATCCTACATATCCATATAAGCATTTTGTACGAAAAAATATTTTTTTTTTGTTAGTCTTCTTGAGAATATAAAGGATAACGAATTTCTTGAAGACAAAAAAAAATATAAAGGGGTTAAAAAATAGGAAAAAAATGCTACAAAAAGGATAATGAGGGCCATGCAGGGATATAAGGAAAAAACAAAATACCTTACCAACATAAAAAAAATACATATTTCAAGACAAAAAAAAAAAACAACATCAACCAAATAAGTGTCCCAGTTCCGGAGGACATTTTATCGATTGCTTCTTCTAAAAAATTGTGTATGTTTGTATACAGTTTTGTGTTATGTTTCTCTTTGTATAAGCAAGGATTCTGCAACATTTTCAAGGATAAACTTGGATGACAGAATCGCCCACACATTTATAATAGAAAGTAGAGCTCTTATTGTGCCACAATGCCAATTAAGGATTTCCTTGATTTTGGGGTAATTTTTTCGTGAATGAGTTTTATGCGGTTTGGAGACAGGAATCGTCAACAATATTAAAGATACAAGGACAATTCAGCAAACTAATTATTATTTTATTTGTGGGGATGGATTGTGGCAGTAAAATTAAGGAATAAAGAAGAGCGTTTCATTTTTGAAGAATCTGTGGATGGAATTATGGAGAAATATTAGTGAATTAACCAATTCTCATGGTGGGTGTGGTTGTGATGAATAGTTTTTGGTTTCTTTAGCACGTTTGCATCATGAATAATAAATTTATCAGACATTTAAAATAACTGATTGAAGGGTATATTTGCTAAAGACAAATACGAAAAAATCGTTTTTTAAGCGAAATTGAAACACTAAAATGTTAAAAATTTTGGAGGGCTTTTTGGAATTTTTTAATAAAGAAATCAACGCCAAAAAAAAATATATAGGTAAAAACTGTTAAAATCCGAGCACGAAGCGGAAACGTGAAATTTACCTCAGGAACCAATAATGTTCGTCAGAAGCTGTTGGACACCCTGTTTAAAAGCTATTTCTATCAAAAACAGCACTTTTTGATCATTTTTCTTTGTTTTTAACCTACAGTAGTTAGATTGCTGTCATAGAACACTTTCTTGATTTAGAATTTTCTCGTAAACGACTGACGCGATTTCAAGATTTTTATCAAATTGAATAAAAAATTATTAGGTAGGTACCTACATTAAAATTTCGCAAAATTTTCAAAAAATACATTTTTAGATAAAACAAGAAGAAAATATATTTTTGAAATATCAATTTTGGAAAAGGGGTAGGTAAATTGCTTTGAAAATGTATTTTTTTGCACTGATTAATATTTTTTTTCTGAAAATTTGTATATAGTAGGTACAGAAAAATTAATTAAAACCAGGTATTTTTTTAGAGCGAAAGGAGATGGGGCGTTTTTGGGCCATGAGCGTACATTAATGAGACTAGTCTCAAAATGAAGCTGAAGGTTAGTATATTCAATTTATGAATTTTTTTTCAAATCGTAAGTCAGGGTCTTGAGATAAAAGGCTCCAAAGTACGTTCTGATAACCCATACTTGTCCTTTTTATATGCAAATATCATTAGAACTACAAGTGGTTTATTGATGTTTTTGATGTCAAATGAAAGGTTGTTTTAGTGCCTTTTAAACAATATTAAATACCTACATATTACACAAAACAAAGAAACGGCGAACTAATAAAGAAAAGTAAAATGTTATTTAAAAAAAATCGATTTTTGTTCAAAATATTTATTTATTTTCAATTGAAATATGCTTACAATCAACACGCAGGTGTAGTTATAAAACTGTTTGAATTTTTTAGAATGCGGATAAGAAGCTTGTTTATTTGACCAAATTATGTTAGAGAGACACAAAAACTATAATTTCTTGTGATGAACTCTGGGCTACGCTCTTGTTTACATAAACTAGATTACAAAATAAAATAAATACATAGGTACTAAAGAAGATTTTCGATAAATCCACTCCTATCCCAGTTTTATTTAAAAATATGTTTCTTGGAGATTTTTGAAACTATAATAAAGTGATAAGTTCTTTGAAATTAATTAAAATGGAATTAAATACAATAAACCAGTGTTCTAATAAAATTGTTCTTTACAATAACAACATCTTATTCGTTCCTTTTCTATAAGTGATCTCCCAAGTTTTTTGGAAAGTGTATTAGCCGATTGGTTTTCCCCACATAACATAATTTGGTCAGATAAACAAGCTTCTAAACTGGTTCTAATCGCATTCTACAAAATTAAAACAGTGTCGATTGCAAGCATTATTTAATTTGAAAATAAATGCCATTAATTTCGAACATCAATCGATTTTCTTTCTTCGTTTTGTGTAATATGTATTTTATATTGTTTAAAAGGTTAGTCTTTAACTACATAGTACTTAACAACCTTTCATTTGACATCAAAAACATCAATATATCTCTTGTAGCTCTCATGATATTTGCACGTAAAAGGGACAAGTAAGGGTTATTAGAACGAACTTTGGAGCCTTGCACCTCAAGACCCTGACTTACGATTTGAAAAAAAATTCATAGATTGAATATACTAACCTCCAGCTACATTTTGAGACTAGTCTCATTAATGTACGCTCATGGCCCAGGTCCCATATAATTTTGCACCATCTCCTTTTAAAAAGTTATAAATTTTGAGTTTGAAAATTAATTATTTCCAAAACTGTACGTCATTTTAGCATCTGGTTTTCAGTAATTGATCTAAAACTTATAAAGAGATTGATTTTATTTACCAAGAGCAGTACTTGATAGAGTGAAATTAAAAACAAAATTAAAATAAGAAAACAAAAATTTTAAAAAAAGTTAAAAATTTTGAGTTTAAGAATTATTTATTCAAAAACTGTACCATATTTCACGAAAACAACATTATTTGAAAAGATAATTAAATAATACGTTTCTGGTTTTAAAAAAAGATATAAAATATATATAAGATTATTATAAGATTGTAGGTGTTGCCGTTATTTAAAACAAAAAATTTTAAATTAAAGTTATATTTTATCCAGTCTGCTTTCTGCCATTTTGAATTTTGAAACTACATACTATTAGGAACACACTTGCAAAATGGCAGCCATTCCCGAGTCAGTAAAATTGAAAAAAAAAATTACCACCTTGGGCCCTTCTGCCACCCCTTATCCATCCACTTTTACACCTTCTTTAACAACCTCTGCCACTTTGCACCCATTTCCGATAGAATTTTTTTTTTCCAAAAAAATTTTTGTTTCTAAAAATGAATCTTGGTAAAAGAAACCAAAAACAAATTGCGTAATTTTGTAAGCTCAAATCACTTAAAATATTGTTTTTATCCGAATTTAATGTGCTTTTAAATTTATGTTCGCCAAAATTTGAAATTAAATATCTTGCAATTTTAAGCAATTTTACCCCTAAGAGCAAGGTTATGCGACCCAGTCGTTTCATTTTTATTTTATAGTGAAGAATTAAAAACACTTTAAATGTTTAAATAGTTTCGTTATAAAAGAAAAACATTAACTACTTTGGTACCTACTTAAAAATAAATAATTGTTTTGTTAATAAAGACGCTTTTTTAGATTTTTTAAAACATTTTCATTTACCTAAAAGTTTAAATAACAAAGGTTTAAAAAAAAAATTTAAAAAATCGGAACTTGATTTTACGAAAATCTGATTTTTCAAACAATTCAAAATTTTATATTTTTGAACATTTTAGGTAGGTATTTGATTTTTTTTTTAAACTTTTGTATATTCGGAATTTCCTGAAAAAAAAGCTTTTTTACATAATCGCAATTTTCGTTTTATTAAAAATGTCATAACTTTTTAAAAACTATACCAAATATTTACAAATTAGTTATAACTTAAATCGTTCTCTCTTTGAATTTTATTCAATTTTGAATTTAAATCAAAAATAAAGTAAAAATTGATTTTTCAAATTCTCTTTGATACAAAAAAAAATCTTTTCAGACGAAACTATTTGATTTCAAATCGTGAAATTAAAACCATAAAAAACAACTATCAAATGTAAATGAGAAGAAAAACAAAAACCACAAAAATATTAGACTACCTTGGTTATACCGAATTCAAAACGAACAATATTTGAATTGAAAGAGTATAATTTTTGAGGAAATTTTTAAAAGGTCACATCTATTTTATTTAATAAAAATTATATGTCCTTGCTTAACTTGGTTAATGTCACACAAAAATAATTTAAAATTCTTCACAAAAATTTAATAAAAAAAAAAAAATGAAAAGAAAAAAAAAAAACCAAATGGAATCCTTAGAAAAAAATAATAAATTAAAAATTAATTCAAAGAGGGCGGCCCACAAACAATAAAAATAATATAAATAATAAACAAAAAAATGAAAAAAAAAAAAACAAAATATATATATTTTTATCATGATGCAAAAGTTTACGACCATGACCGCGATGATGTCGGGACAAATGGTTTTAATTAAAATCCTGTTTAAGTTGTAACGTAGTCGTAGTCGTCGTCGGTAATGAGGGTGTTTCGCAAGGCTTTAAAGCCCCTATATACCTACTGCATGAATATTTGAATTTATCTGGCCATGTTGAAGGCTCTACAACACTGTCTACACACCTCTACATAATTATTATATACATGTATATGAATATTTTTATATAGTTTTATTTTTGCTGCAAGTAAAGGAGTACATTTATACTCTCGGTACTCGCGTACATAATATGGTTGCGTTTGACATTTTAATATGACTTCAATGCTCAATTTGCATAATTTCCCTTCTACCAACTGGCAGGATAATTAAATTTATTAAGTCTTCCATTAAAAAAAAATTAAAATTAAAAAAAAAAACTACAACAACAACTTTATATTACAATGAAAATGAAAATAACCATATCTGTTGGCAGGTAGAAAATGCAGCTCAACTTGTATAGTATATAGTAGCTCTATACCATCACTTAAGTACTTGTAAGTTTTCATACAAAAAAATAAAAAATCCGGACTAGTAAGAGTTGCTATAGAGTACCTATGTGTGGCGTATTGTTGGGATAATAACCGTTAAGTACTTCCGCAATTAAATAAAAAGAAATTAATTAAATCCGACAGTAACTGAATGGGGGATTTATTACCTACATACGTGGTTTGTATGTATTTATTATTATTATTTTTTTTTTTTTAAATAAATGTGCAATTTCCAAAAAAGGATACTCAGACGTGATGCATAAATTGTGTGGTCCATTATGCTGCAGGACATTTTTGTTTAACTTTAATGATTTATTATATTTTGTGTGGGAAGGTATAAATTCTTGGAATAATGTAAAAGCACAATTACAAATTCTACTTGCTTGCTGTATAGAGAAGAGATGGTGATTAAAATATTGGCAATCCAATTTGTCTGTCATTGGTCCCTACCAATTCTTATTGCATTCAATAATTTCAGTCTTTTATGTCTTCTATGTGTTTTGTATCGATTCGTCTAGCCATTTGATTTGTGTGTGTATCTTTTTGATTCCTTTGAAGTCTTATAATCTTAGATTTCTTGAAGAGATTTGTATTTTTATTTTTAGTCTTTTAGAAGATCCTTTGAAGTATTTGCTTTTCTTTGATGAAGTCATTAAATTGATGAATTAGTTTGAAATATTAAAGAATAAATAAATTATATCAAACTACCTATTAATCAAATGCTCTTTTGTGAAGTATCCCTGTTTCCATATCCACTCCATTTGAATTTCAATTAAAAGTATCAATCTGGTGCCTTTGTTAATAATGAAAAAAAAAGGTTAAAAAAGCAATTTGGGAACTTATATATCTTTTTCTGTAGTTGATTGGAGAAAATTAAATTTTCTGGCATGTAGAAAATAAGTTTTTTTTTTTTGTAAATGTAAAAGGTTTATTCACAGCATGGTGTTGTATAGTCACATGTTGAATGAAAAAAACAAAAAAAAAAATATATTTTAATTAAAAAAAAAATCTCTACCATCATGCATACCTACATATTATATGAAAATTCTTAATTGAAGAGAAAATTTCATACAAATGGAGAGAATTTCATATTTTAAAGGATTTCATTGTGTTCAATTCAAGTTGTTTTTTTTTATTAAAATGCTAAAGCTACCATATTGTTCAGAGAAATATTGTTTATTACCTATATTTTTTAAACATAATACTGTTTTAAGAGTAATTTAAAAAAAAAGATTCAATAAATTTTAGATAAAAATATTGTTTTTTAAAGTTGTTTTTAGAATACTGCTAATTACCAGATTATAATCAATGCGCAGCAGGTAGTGCATAAATTAACCTATACCTAATTATTAAAAGTAAAGATTTATTTTTAATTTAAAAAACATGATGAAGAAAATGGTTGAGTTTTTAAATAGGAAAATACAGTCAAAAACTTAAACAAAACAAAAAAAAAACGCATTTTAAGTAATAATTTACAGTAAATGCCGGTTGCTGTAGCTATATTTTTATATTATTAGAAATATGGTGAACAAATTTGGGAGAATCTTAGTGAACAATATTAAATGTTCTATAAAACAAGTCTGCCAAAAAAAAATTTTAAAGGATTTCGACAGAGAACTCGATTTTAATTTCATATTTTTTTTTTCTTAAAAAATTAATATGTAATTTGATTTGAACTATATTTAAGCTCAACTTAAACATACTTTCGTATAATTTCACAAAATTTTATCGGGAGCGGGTCATAATTCTGCTTGTCAAAATTCTGTACGACAAAATTCTGTGGGGTCAAAATACTGTAATACCATAATTCTGTACGTCATTATACTGTAAATACAAAATTCTGTACGTCAAAATACTGTATGAACAAAATACTGACATGCAAAATTCTGTTTTGTAAAATTCTGTACGGCAAAATACTGTATATCAAAATTCTGTAAAAATGCTGTAAAAAAATATCGTTTTGATAATGTAAAAAAGTGCGCGCGCACTTTTAAAAATAACGATATTTTTTTACAGCATTTTTACAGAATTTTGATTTACAGAATTTTGATGTACAGAATTTTGAAATACAGTATTTTGACCAACCAGAATTTTGCTATACAGAATTTTGACTTTCAGAATTTTGTTCCTACAGCATTTTGCACATACAGAATTTTGACATACAGTATTTTGGCATACAGTATTTTGAATACAAAATTTTGCAACATACAGAATATCGACCCCAACCCAATTTTATCAAAATTCAACTAATTTTGTAAAAGAAAAAATAAGAAACCAAGAAATTAGTTTTTGATTTTTTCTCAATTTTTTTGAAATCATGTATACCTACCTAAAAACGCACTTTCGCAGTGCGGCAAAAAATTTCAATTCAAAATTAAAAAAAAACTATTAGAGATACAAAAATCTTCTATAGCTTATTTGAAAGATAATAACCTAAAGCTTAATCCAATTGAAAGTTTTTTTAAAAAAATTCCGTCATTTAATAGGGTTAACAGGGGTAAAACGGAAAGATGAAATTTGGGCTAAAATCTGAACGCGAAGTCGTAGAGAATTGATTTTTTTGCTATAGATAGATGAGATTAATATAAGAATAACTGCATTTAAGAAAAAATTCTAAAAAAAATTCAAACTAAGCTATAACGTTTTGTTTGAACGTTGTACAATGTACACGTGTTGGGGCTATGACAAAATGATGATTTTGGGTAAAGGAAATTTTTTTTGACAATTCTAAAGATTCCACGTAAAAGATGAGAGAAAAAAAATTAGGCGTCTGATACGGATTTTTTTCAACACTTTGCGTTTCGATTTATAAATTTTTGAAAAAAAACACCTTGTTTTTAAGGGGTATTTTTGGGTAATTTTTGATTTTTAGCTTCTTTTTGGGGCGTTCAAAATATCTCAAAGTTATAGGTCATTATACATACATTGGCCTTATGCATACATGTGCAAAAACTTAGAATTGTTTAGTGAGTTTTGACTGAATAACGGAAGAAAAAAGTTTTTAAAAAACACGTTTTTTTACCGTTTTTAATCGATTTTCATCGTTTTTTTATGTTTATCTTTTTTTATTTAATAGATACAGGAATAAAGTATATGGAGTAATGATAGACCATGACTACGACTATAAATAAACACAATTTTGAGATGACGGTAAAATAAAATTTTAAAATTCAACAGGCTATAACTTTTGACCAAGAGCAGATAGAAATTTTATTAAACTTTTATGAGCATTCTGATACAATTACCTTTCATTTGGTATATCACATATAACGGTAGACTAACTACAAGCTACACAATTTTAAATCAAGAAACTTGCGAAAAACCTCAAAACACCAGTGGAGATCTGTTGCCCCCCAAACAGCCACCAGTGTGGGAAGTACCGTAATCTCAGTCTGGAAATTCGACATGGTTGACTTTAAAAAATTCAAACTTCTCTTGTAGGCATCTTTGAAATGAGATTGATACGTTTTATGAAAGGTGAAATAATAAGCTTTCACATGGTATATATTTTGTATAGGTTGTCAAACAAAAAAATTGATTCCATAGCCTGAGAACATAAAAATAAATGTTTTTCTTGCATTTTTTAATGAAATTTGATCGAGTTCAAAAAATTCTAGCTCTTTTTGTAGATATCTCATAGACCTGATCGATATATATATTTTGAGCTAAGACAATAAGCTTTTAGATGGTATACATTTTTTTATAGGTTGTTAGGGAAAAAAATGGAATTAATGACGTGAGAAGATAATAATTCATGTTTTCTTTGCTTTTTTTGATGAAAATGATTGTTTTCAATAAATTATTTTTATACTTTTTGCGCATTGTAAAAATTTAAAAATGGTTTTATTCTTATGAGGTAATACTTGGCTTTTAAATTGCATAATTTTTTTTGCAAGCTTTAAAAAAAAAAAAATTAATATAGGTACCTAATGAGAAAATAAAAAAGGTATTTTTTTTAGCTTTTTCTTGTAAATTATGATTTTTTGAAAAAAGTAAACGCTTCACTTGACTCATTTGAAACAAAAACACACAACCTGTTTTCTGACGACGTTATCACGTAAAATCATCGTCCGTAAACCGGCTTTACAGACAACCTCTTTTTTTTCAAGCAAATTATTTTAATTTTGGAATACTCGTAAAATGCACATTGAACGGTAATACAGTTTTATTTCAGCCTTTTAAAAAATGACAAATTCGATTTTTAGATTATCAATTTCTTCCACCCTTTATTCAAAAACTCCTAATTTTTTTAAGTTTTTAAATTGATTTATAACGTATGCATATAGAAAAAATTACAACAATATGACATTATTGAACTAAAAAGTACAAGAATTTAAATATCATTACTAAATTTCTCAAATGTTCACTTTTATTTTCATTCTATTAGTGGTCAAATTGCGTAGGATTACCTAAGATTCATCTCTTTCATCATTTTTCCACTACTAATTGTACCTTTCTGAAGTTTGTTTTCTTATATGTTTTGATCTCAGATTAAATTAAAAATTAAATCAATTCTGAATGTTGTATATTTCTAACCATAATTGATATGAGTTCCAAGAAACTACTTCTTTTTTAAAAAATATGTTTAGGTCTTCAAATTCAAATTGAAATAAAGGTCAGATCTTGTCAATACACATATTTCTTGGAACAACATTTGGTATCTAAAATATTTGTTTTTTTTTCATGATTTTAAATAATAAATCTTATGTAATACATCTTGCCAACACCCAAAAGACCTTTTGCCAATCTTTTTCTTCAAAGATTTCTCAATATTTGTTTAGTCCAGTGTCAGATAACAAACTATTATCAAGAAACTCAAGAAAGGTCTCATTCTTGACAGCAACAACAACAACAAATAAGGATTTAGATTATATTCTCTCCCACTTTTATATAGAGACTTTATGATTCCAATGATATAAAAGTTATATATTCTACAAGAGATTTCAATAGAACGAAACTTAAAACAAATTTATATTTCTTAAAGGAAAAACCAATAAAAGCAAATCACCTGTCACTCTTTGAGAAGAAGAAGAAGAGAAAGGAAATAACTTTCCTTTGAGAAGAAGAAGTGAAATGGGAAAAAGGTAAAAGAGATATATAGAATTACAAATTTGAATACACAATTACAGAAGAATCTCTTATCTATCCTAGAAGAGACAGAGTGTGTGTGTTTTTTTTAAAAGGAAAAGGTTCCTGCAAACATAAACAACATCCCAACCTATATGTTTTCTTAGACCGAAAATGAATTCACGTGGATCCTTAAAATTGTTTTTCCAAGACAACACAATTGCTGCGATACCTATCTTTCAAACGTTTTCTTCTTCTCTGAGCAAAAAGCAATTATTTTAATTTCTATAAAATTTCCCTAAATGATGTGGCATCCTCCTTTCAAGGATCTCAAAGATAGGAAAAAAAAGAAATAAAATTCAAATAAATGCCACACTTCAGATGGTTAGGCAAATAGCTAAGACCTATCACTGTCAGATGGCATTATGAATAGAAATATCCATTTAGATAGACTCACTCATACTGACAATCAAATAATTATACATTCTGGTCAAGACTTTTGCGAAGTGAAGGCTGGAATTGCCCATCAGCTAGACTATATTTTCTATATTTTATATAAACTGACCCACATCGAGAGGAAAGAGGGGATGAAACTATTTTAAAATAATGAAGAAAAAGAAATAATAAACAAGATCCTACTTCAGACACAAAGTGTATATAAACAGCAAGAAACTTTATAAAATTGTTAAACCTGACCGGAAATATAAAAAGGGGATACAAAAAAGGCTTTTTTCCGATGCGAGACTAAAGGATATACAAACAAGCAATCAGGCAGAGTGGGAATATACAAAGCAAAAAAAAAAAGAAAGAATCTTCTTTAAAATTGACTTTCATAATAATTCTTTCAGGTATTTGGTTCTCAAAAAAGCATTTAACACCTTGAAAACCTTTTTTTTTTTTTGTCTTTAGTTTTTGATCCTTTATGGGTCCTTCTCGAAAACCCAAGTGGACGGTTAAGCTTTCAAAAAGAAATTTCATTAGTCTTAATGTATCGACGGAGAGGTCCTTTTTTTTGTATATTTTTTTGAAATGATATTGATTTTATTTGCTTCCTTTTTTAATAATTTTTTGGGGAAGCTCCTTTCAATTCATTCAGAAGAAAAGGGAACAAAAAAAACAGAAGAAAACAAATTAAATTAGCTTCGAAGTATTGCAGGCATGATTGGTGTTGTGCGATGACAATGAAAAAAGGAAGGAAGTGGATGTTCAATAAAACGATACTGTCCCCAGATGCCGTTGTTAATATTTTTTTTTGGAAAGGACTCTTATATATTTTTTTTTTGCTGATGAGGCAGGAATTCTTTCTCTAAGTGGTGTTCTTTTTGAAAAGAAATATAGAAAGAAGAAGAATTGTGAGTGGTATGTCTTGAGCATGTCACCATTTCATTTCAATATCTTTCACAGAAAAAGAAAAGGAAATGAAAAAAGTTTTGTATATTTACGACAAGAGTAACACCCGGAACTTGGTTTTTCTTTTTTTTTTTTTTATAAACATGCAAGGGCAAGGCGAAGTTACTTGAAGTAGGTAGGTTTTTTTCTTTTGAAAATTAAATCTGAAAAGACGTTTTGAAGTAAAACAGGTTGGATTTAGCGGTTGGAACTTTTTTGTTAAAGCACGTTGACCTAGGTTTTTTTTTTTATTTGAAGGACAAGCATCAAGGAAGTAATGTTGAGTTTTTTCTTTTATTCAGTTTTTGAGTGGAATTTCATTATTACTATACTTTTTTTTTGTTTTTGTAATTATATTTTTGTTCACGATAAAAAGTTTTGATTAATGGGCCAGGGAATTCATTTTATTTTAAAAGCTCAAACTCAAAGCGTGTTTTATTAGAGCTTAAGAAATTTAGTGTTTATAGAATTTTTTGACGTGATAACGTCTTATAAATCGATGAACCATGGCAGCCACCACAAAAAAGTGACTCCATTTTCTAACGTTACACTCTCGCACTTTCGCAGTGCGCGCAAAAATTTCAATTCAAAATTTAAAATAAACTATTAGAGATACAAAAATCTTCTATAGCTTATTTGAAAGATAATAACCTAAAGCTTAATCCAAATGAAGGATTTTTAAAAAATTCCTTCATTTAATAGGGTAAACAGGGGTAAAACGGAAATATGAAATTTGGGCTAAAATATAAACGTGAAGTCGCAGAGAATTGAATTTTTTTTGCTATAGATAGATGAGATTAATTTAAGAATAACTGCATTTAAGAAAAAATTCTAAAAAAATTTTAAACTAAGCTATAACGTTTTGTTTGTTTTGACAAAATGATGATTTTGGGTAAAGGAAATTTTTTTTTACAATTCTAAAGATGCCAGGTGAAAGATGAGGGAAAAAAATTAAGAGTCTGATACGGACTTTTTTCCAACACTCTGCGTTTCGAAATATGAATTTTTGAAAAACACCTTGTTTTTTAGGGGTATTTTTGGGTAATTTTTGAATTTTAGCTTTTTTTGGAGCGTCTCAAACTTATAGGACATGTAGGTTTTGGCCTTATGCATGCATGTGCAAAAACTTGGAATCGTTTAATGAGTTTTGACTGAATAACGGAAGAAAAAAGTTTTTAAAAAACACGTTTTTTTACCGTTTTTAACCAATTTTCATCGTTTTTTATTTTTATCTATTTTTCTTTAATAGATATAGGAAAAAAGTGTATGAATTAATGATAGACCATGACTACGACTATATGTGTTTCAATTATTTTCGTAAACACAATTTTGAGATAACGGTAAAATAAAATTTTAGAATTCAACAGGTTATAACTGTTGACCAAGAGCAGATAGAAATTTTATTAAACTTTTATGAGAATCCTGATACAATTACCTTTCATTTGGTATATCAAACATAACGGTAGACTAACTACAAGCTACACAATGTTAAATCAAGGAACTTGCGAAAAACCTCAAAACACCAGAGATCTGTTGCCCCCCGAACAGCCAATAGTGTGTTAAGTACCGTAATATCAGTCTGGAAATTCGACATGGTTGACTTTAAAAAATTCAAACTTCTTTTGTAGGCATCTTTGGAATGAAGTTGATACGTCATATCAAAGATGAAATAATAAGCTTTCACATGGTATATATTTTTTTATAGGTTGTCAAACCAAAAAATTGATTCCATAGCCTGAGAACATAAAAATAAATGTTTTTTTTTTGCTTTTTTTAATGAAATTTGGTCGAGTTCAAAAAAATCTAGCTCTTTTTGTAGATGTCTCATAGACCTGATCAATATAGGTACATATTTTGAGACAATAAGCTTTCAGATGGTATAAAATTTTTTATAGGTTGTAAGGGAAAAAATGGAATTAATGTTGTGAGAAGATAAAAATTCATGTTTTCTTTGCTTTTTTTGATGAAAATGATTGTTTTCAATAAATTATTTTTATACTTTTTGCGTATTGTAAAAATTTAAAAATGGTTTTATTCTTATGAGGAAATACTTGGCTTTTTAATTGCATAATTTTTTTTGTAAGCTTTTAAAATAAAAAAAATTAATATAATGAGAAAAGAAAAAAGGTAATTTTTTTTTAGCTTTTTCTTGTAAATTTTATGATTGTTTGAAATAATTAAGCGCTTCAATTGACTCATTTTAAACAAAAGCACACAACCTGTTTTCTTAGGACGTTATCAAGTAAAATAAAAAAAAAAAAAAAAAAAACAGTAAAGTTTTCTTAGAATAACGTTTAGCAGAAGTAACATTTGTAGGGCCTTATATGAGAAAAATTTAGAAAAATATAATTTTGGGCGACCCATTTAAACTGACATTAGCTTAAAATTACAAATAGACATCGTACAACATTTTGCATTTCCACCTTCTTTGATTTACACACGAAAACCAATAAAAAAAGGGGGTGTGCTATTCAAGTGAACCAAAATAGGAGCAGAGAGAGTGCATAAGGGGACATACAAAATAGTAAAATATTGATTGAACAGTTACTGGAATTATATCCACTTATATTAAAAACAAAAAAAGGTGTCCTATTCAAGTGGCGAGCAGTGTTTATTCTTTAATATATTTTTGCAAGTTTTTTTTTCTATTAAAATTGGTTAAGAATTAAAAATAATATTAAAAAACTTTACTACTCAATGTTTTTTTTAACCTAATTTATTTTAATGAAATTTCTTTTTTCTTTTCAGGTAAGTGATAAAGTGTTTAACTAAAAATGTAAGTTCATTTCTTATTTGTATCAAGGCGAAATAATCATTGCCAAATCCTTGCTGGAATAGAGTGAAAAGAAGTGTTCTTATTATAATACCATAAAAATCTACTTTTCTACTTTTCATAAATTTTAATGAATACCCAGAAAATAAAAATAAACTTTATCATCAAATAAAAAAAAATATTACTCATACACCACCATGTAGGTACTTGCACATCAACAGTTTTTAGTTATTGTTTTTTAACTGCCAAATTATTCAAGGTTAATAGAGTAAGTTCTGGTAATGTGGTATACCTAGGCGGGTTATGTGGAACGCATGTTTTTTTTAAGAAACGAACGATAACGTAAGGACGTCTTTATAATCAATAGGTCACAACTTTTGTGTAACGAAAAATGCATAGGTACTCAAAAATACGAAAATATTCCATGCTTTTCAAAAAATTGATAAATCCTTATAAACGGTTTCGTGGACTTTTTTTGATGGCACTACAAAATCCATTCTCAAGTTTTCAAAAAGGAATTTATGTATTTACAAAAACGAATTTTTTAAATAGAAGAGTTTTTTATTGATTTACTCCCTTAGAATATACCACCAATAAAATTAATTTTTAATTTTAACTAAAAAAAAAAAATGTATCTCTTGTTATTTTTCCTTCATTTAACTTGTAGGATATTTCTTAAAAGAAAATAATTAAAAAAAATATTTTTTTTTCTCTTATTCAAAATTAAGATTTAGTATTAAATCAAAAATGGTTCGATAATATTAGAACAATAATATTTAGTCTGTTAACTACCCAGCATTAATATTTTTAATTTAAATTTAATTTGTTCGTATGCGGTCACATTCGTTGTGTTTATAAATTTTTGTTTCTATTTCTTCCAAAAATATTTAGACAACAATTTCATTTATATCCTCTGACATTCACAAAATAAAATTTTATTCATCGTGTCTTCAATACGAAACAACTTAGTTCATCCTGTCACCACTAACAATTCTCCTATAATAAAATTCATAAAAATTATACTACAAAGTTCAAAGTTAAAAAAAAAAAAAAAAATTAAATCAACATTCCAAACTCGTTTGTCAGATAATAGCACATTGATAAGTAGTCACGTTTGCCATTTATGACACACTCCATGTCATACAGTTAAAAATGTCCTTTATTATACTCTCTCTCCTCGCATGTCAGCCATACAAAATTATGATGATGCACTTTTCTATATACCACGCTCGTGAGTGCTGTCGAAAATATTTTCAAATTCTCAAAAAATTTTTACGATCTAAAAAAAGTACAACCTAAAAATTCAATTTGATACTAATATTTTTGAAAATAAAAAACGAAACAACAAATATGAAGAGAGAACACACAAAACACATGACAGCAGAGCAACATTGTATATATGCCACATCAGCAATTGTCAGGACCTCACGTACAGACAATACAAATTACAAACAGACTGTGGCGACAGACGCTCGCTTGCTATACACTATCGGTTTGGGTTGTTGGTGGAAAGGGTTTTTGAAAGAGGATCAGATATTTGAGAATGGGTTGATTGTGTTTTTGTGTGTGTGTAGGAGGTCCTGGGAGCCAGCCAGTATGTTGAATGACAATTTTCTATTGCAAAATGATTATTCCCTAGAAAATGTTCAATTCTTTATGTGTGTGTGTGTTTGTGTATTTCATAATATTTTGTATACTTGTGGCTCTCAACTTTCCACCCACCAACAACCCCCCACTGACGAGAAGAGTGTAGGTGGAAATTGTGTGGAAAAATAATGCCAGGAAACAAGAATGAGGCCGCCCAAAGCCAGCCAGAGAAGAGCACACACAAAAGGCAAGCACAAGGATAAAGCTTTAGAGCTTGACAGTTTGCGTGATTCTATTAAAAAAACATTTTCAAGTGCCAACTTTGTAGTAGTCGTCCCCTCTCTTTGGCATTATAGGCACCCGTAGTGTGGCTTTTTCTATTCTTCGCTTCTGTCTCTCTATAATCCTTGCAGAGTCTTTCTCATCGTCGTCGTCCTCTAAGTCGTCTTTTTGTCTTCATTTCTCTGTTTTCGACATCCTGTGATATATTTTCAATTTTTTTTTTTTTTTATTATTTTTTATTCTGTTTGTTCAGTTTCCTTCCCCACATACATCGATATAAACATTTTTTTGAATGTGTATCTGCGAGTGTCCTTATACTCGTTGTTATTGAATAAAACATCCGCTTGACAGTATGTTTTTATTGCGTTCGATATAAAAAGATTGCTTAGCGGGGGTGTATCGTCGACGGAAGGGAGTTTGAATGAGTTTTTTTGGAATCAATTTATGCCGGTGACCCGATCGGTGAGATGGCGGTGTGAACAAAAAAGGGGGGGTTATCGTCATCGTCGTCGGTCGTGTGCTTCTGAACCTTCTTATTGTTTGTGTGTGTGTGGTTTTTTTTTTTTCGACAGTCTAATATGATTGAAAATTGAAAAATATCGAAAAGAAGTGAAAGGTGTGTGTTTTTTGAGGGGGGGATGATGGGGGTGATATTTGAACACAGCAAATGGTTTGCGGTAAAAGATTGAAAGTCTGTTTTTTTTTTTTTTATCTCGAGCTGGTGCCAAATATCGCCGTTGACATGAATTTAATTGGTGCTTATTGGCGGTACGTTTTTTTTTTACGGGGTTGTAAACAGGACGTTTGACTGCCAACCTGCCTACCATTTTTTTGTTTGTATTCTTGAGGTGTGCGAGGCAACCTACGCATTTATATTTTATAGACTTTAAAAGACACTTAGAAAATTGTTTTATGAAGGATTTTTTTTTTGTATTTTGTAGGTGCCTAGACAGTTGTTGGGTTTTTTTTGTAACTTTTTTAATAATCTTAGGAAAGTCAAGAAATTTGAGGGTATTAAGAGTGTTATTAGTTGATTTATATGCGATTTGGCAATAAAATAAAAAAAAAAAAAATATTATACAAAAAAAAGTATGATAGATGGTTTTTGAAGTTTTCATTTTTACCTAGAATAACAATAAAGTAAATTGAAGCTGAATTTATTAACTTGTAGTTAATTTAAGTAAGTGTTTGTAGATAAAAAAAAATTGCAAATTAAAAATATTATGATTTATCTGTAAAATTTAATTCTTTAAGGAAAACAAATATTTTGGAACATTTTATTTTAAAATTGACGTATCTCAAACGAAATTCAAAATAATTTTGAAGCTTTGTTGCCAACATTATAAATGAATTGTTTATTTCAGAAACAGCATAAGTCCACTTTTTCCAAAAATTTTTTTTTTTTGGAAATTTCTCATTTATGTATAGTTATTCATCTTCTGAAAAAAAATTAAGTATGTCAGAACGCCCAAAATACGAAAACTGAAAGAAAAGGGTTCAAAATATATGGAAAATTTTCACCCGGTGACAACATTTTTGACTGTTAAATACATGACTTTTTACCAGTTTTAAATTATTTTGGCAGCAATCTTGACACGCACTCCCTTTTGTTATATATCTATAAAAAGGTAAAGAATTACTCTATCTATATCTATTAAATTCATTAAAATTGTACTCAGGATTAAAAAGTTATAGCCAGATTTCTGGTGGTGGCAGCATTTTTAACTCTTGAATAATATGACATTTTACCAGTTTTAAATTATTTTGGCAAACATCATGGCACGCAAGCCTTTAAGTTATACACCTATAAAAAGGTAAAGATTTACTCTATCTACTGCTATTTAATTTATTAAAATCGAAAGTAGGGTTCAAAAACTATAGCTTAATAAAAATAAAAGTTTTACCACAAAAATTTCGTTTATTTCAGAAACGACATAAGTCCACCGACTTTAAAGGCTTAAAAACCCGCAAAGACCTAAAAAAAAGTTTATATTTTAAAGGTTTCTAAATGCATCTTAGGCTAGATTATAACTCGGCATACTTTAAATTTGAAGTGTTGTGGAATTTTAAGTAAAAAACAGTTTTTTGTTGCTCCTGAAAAGTTTATGCTCATGGACTTATGTCGTTTCTGAAATAAACGATTCAAATGAAGGCATTTGTTAAGAATATGTTTAATTTGTTATAACAACTGAGCTTTACAATGATAGAATAAATTAAAACATTTCGATTGCGGAAAACAAAATTGTTCAAACGCCATAAAAATTGACAAGAACAATTTTGCCGATGATTTGACAAAAATAAAAAAAAAAGTTTGTAAGATATAGCATTCAAACTAATAACAGTTTTTTACAAAAAAAAATCGTTTCACCTAAATACTCTAAAAAAAATTAACTTGACGTTTTATTGTGTTACGTTACGTTAAGTTACTTTACGCTCTACTTCAATTAAATGTTTTTTAATCTAGTTTATGCAATTTCCCAACATTATGTTGACCTGTTATTTCTAAAAAAATTACACAATTTAAAAATAAAAAGAAATTGGGATATGTAAATCGAAAAATGTTGGTATTGGAAATAAACATTTTTTTTTTTTTTTAATATCAAAGAATTTTGAACCTAGTGAGTCACACTTTTTACTTCGTGAAGAATTTTATTTTTTTTAAGTCGCATTCTTCCATACATGTAAATTAATTTCTTTTAGAAAAGTTAGGCTTTGATTAAGATATTATTTTTTGAAGTCCACGTATTTTATCAAAATCGTTAGAGCGGTTTTTGTTATAAGCCAAGTTTTTTTTTTTTAAATTTGGATTGGATTTAAATTCGGTTTGGCATTCATTATCATCTTAATGATATGCTATTCTAAACTTGGTACCATTATCGCAAGAAAAAGGCTACGTATACGTACGGTGCCCATATGTCTCGGTTTACCCGGGACTGTCCCGTATTTCTACAGCTTGTCCCGGGTTTTTATTTAAGAATCCGGGACGTATAAGTGTCCCGTATTTTGTAATTTGTCCCGTGACTTTCCCGTATTTGCACATTCTCTGATTTTTTTATTCAATATTTTAAATACTTTGTACGGAAAACAATAAAACAGTATTTGGAAATTAAAATTTTTCTAATTTTTTGGATAAAGCATTAAGCCTAGTACGCTGCTGAAGCAAAACGAAAATTTTTCTAAGTCTCCAACGTCAAAAAACTTTTGCTGATAGAAAAATTGCCTGTACAAATAAATGGAGGTGACAAACGATTGAAAACTCTCCATATATTCTAGCACAGATAAAAATTTCGTTTCCTAAGCTACGTATTGTGCAACGAAAAGCTTAATTTTTGTTTATGATATAGTTGTGCTACTTTTGTATGAAAATTTTCGTTTCGCTTCTAGACTAGGCTATAGTTTTTTTTAAATGTTCGTCAATTATTTAGTTCCAGCTTCTGTTTGTCTGGTAGGAAAAATGTATTCAAATAAAAAACAACATATGGAAGAGTAAATAACCCAGATAAGTTTCAAGACTTTCAAGGACACGTTAAAAGTTGTGTTAAAGATCATACAATTTCAAAATCATTAAAAACAAAATGAAAATGTTAAAAAGCAGCTCTCCCGATTTTGATTAAAAATTTTTGTTTTGAAGTTATTAACAGACATTATTATAAAATCATTTTCTTGATTTCTGATTATTTCGTAAACGACTTAAATGATTTCAACAAAAACGCTCCCAAAAAATCGTTCTTGATATCAAAATAAGGAAAAATTATGAAAACTCATTTTTAAAAAGATTTAAATTTTTTTTTGAAAAAGCAATATTTTCAAGACGATCAAATGAATTTTGTATCTGTCCCGGGTTTGGCTTCCAGAAATATTGTCACCGTACGTATACGCCACCTAACATAATCATAGAAACGGTTTTTTTACTTGCTCTATACGTATTTATGGAAATGTCGAGGTTTTAATCAAGACCACCATTACGATGATGCAAAAGTAAGAAAATGTGGTTTTGGTTAGTCCGCCTGTTGGTCTCTGCGTCCATCTGTACATATTTCAATAGTATAGACAAATTTTCTTAAAATTTCATCTAAAATTTTTTGAAAACTGCTTAAACGATTTTGATCAAACTTTGCATATAAAATATTAAAAGCAATTGCAAAAAAAAAACCAAAATTTTATTTCTTTTATCAAAAACAAAAAAAAAAATTGAATTGAAAAAATATTTTGATCACGAACATTTGCACAAAATTAAAAAATTGATGGTCTTTATGTATAGATTTACAAAAAAAACACAATGATGTGAGTATTCATAATCATCTATAATATATAAACCATTTTGTGTCTTGAATGTATGTTTGCCCTAAAAAATCGTGTTATAAGTAATTTGTCTTACTCCACTGCTTCATATAATGACTCATTCATGAAGCTCTGATAAGGAAATATTACTTTAAAAATCCTTAGTTAAAATTTTGTAGAAAAACTAAATTTTTGTGGAAGAAATCAAATTTTCTTCGTAGAAAAGATATGTATAGGTACACCAGAGTGCCTGAATGCAGTCCAGTCAGAAAATGAAATTTCTTGAAAAAAAGCTTGCATATTCGCCCATGTGTCTCTCTGAATTTCTACCTGTAAACAAGGTTTTGTTTGGAAAAAAAAGTTAGAAGGTGTACGCCCAAGTTACTCTCAAAATTCAGCCGAATCAAAAAGTTACTTATAAATCACCCATGGACCTGAATGCATTTTGACAGAAATATTCATTCCTAGAAAAAAAAGTTTCATTGCCGCCCGAGTGAATGAATTTTACTCAGAATTAAAATGAAGATTCTCTTCGTCAAATAGTTTTCTATACGCATGAATTTTCATTCCAAAAAGGTTGAGTATACATTCTATTGTCTGACTGTATTTAGTCTAAAAACTCATAACTCAATTGATCTAAGTAAAGAAAGTTACGTATACGCACAAGTGACTTGACTTATAACTCGAAAATAAAATTTCTTTGTAGAAAAGTTACGTGTATACGGCCAAAATTCCTGAAATTTATTGCCAAATACTTTGTGTATTCACCCAAGTGTCTTACTGAATTTTGACTTATATCTTCTGAATCAAATCAAATGAAGTGTTACGTATACACCCGAGTGCCTGAATGTATTTTTTGTCAGAATTTCAAATTTAATGACTAAAATATTGTTTATACACCGGAGTGTCCTTGTGAAATTTTACTCTTAACTCGAAAATGAAATTTTGTTTGGAAAAACATGGTTCGCACAGAATTTTTGCAATAAAATTGGTAAATCAAAGGGTTACGTATACACACACAAGTGCCTCAATGCATTTCACAAAAAAAAAGAAACATATTTTCCTTGACGAAAATGTTACTGAGATTTAACTTATAAATCGTAAATCAAATGTTGTTGAAAAAAAAGTTACGTATACGCCCGAGTAACATATTGAATGTATTTTGCCAGAAATTGTGTTGGATCTTCTAACTTTTAAAGATTTAAAAACAAAAGTCAAAATATTGTAATTAAATAAAATATCACTAACTAAAAATGAATTTGTCATTTTACATATAAAAACATAATAACATTGAACAAACTGCTATAAATTTCAAGGAAAATTCAAGTTTATTCCCTTTTAAATACATAATAATTGATGGGAAATAAATTCTAAAGAAATTCTCAAAAAACTCTTTAAAACTGATGAATTTCTTTTACATTCTTCATATTAAATTATATAATTATTATAACTATGTGTTTTATGAATCTATAAACACAATTAATACATTTTAGACAACAATTGTATCAAATTGACAATATAAAATTTATAAAATTATATTTAAAATTGTTTTCTTCTTATTGGCACACATGTGTGTTTCTTACTCACACATTGCCTTAAACCATTCCAAAAATTTTATATCTAATCAAAAATTTCCAAAATTTTATTGTTTGCACAATATTCTAAAGAAATAAGTAAAATCATATTTCTCATAAAATCTTCAAAGCCAAAATCTCTCGAAACTAAAATTAAGAAAAAGATATTATTCCTGTCTTTCACTTTTATACACAGAAGAGATTTTAATTTATGTGCATCTCAAATTCATAATAATATTCTTCAAAGTCCTTATATAAAATTACAGAAAAGCTCTCTTGTATAATACACATCTCTTTCCACTACACCTTTGTACCCATCAGCAGCTTTATCATATACATAGTATATCTCCATTTCCGTTCTGAATATTTTCTTGAATGTCATTCTGTTTTGGGGGTATCTTGGTTCTTCTTCTCTGAGAAAGAACATCAAAAGGCCGAAGGCTCTTTTTTAACCTACCTACTTCATAATACTCTCACTCTCCTCCAAACATCCAAAGATGTAACTTTTTTTTTTTTGAAATCTGTTTTCAGGACACAAAAGGAAAAAAATAAACCAAAATAAAACTTAAAGAAAAAAAAAATATGAAAACAGAATCTGTTAAAAATTATTTGCATAGATTCAAAGGACATATAACCAAGTTCCCTATCTCTCGTTTGTAGGTATAAAATATCCTTTTCTGCAAGTGACTTTAGAAAATCCTTTTTCAAGATGCAAATGGAATGCCAGAATGATTACATTCATACGTGAGGACCTCTTTTAACTCGAGGTGTAAACACATAACGATGAATCTCCATTTCCATCTCTCTACCACTACCACCATCACATCATCGTCGTCGTCGTCACAACCACGACCATCTTATTTCTAACCACTTGTAACGTTTTGCAAAAAATAATGATCACTTTCTGACAGTAGTAACGGGGAAAGGGGGTAGATATAGAAAGAGGGTTATAGGGGTACCTTATATTTGTATATTTTTGTTCTCCTTTTATATAAGTCAGAGGAAGGATCCCAGAGGACGATATAAACGCATTCATCGTTATACGCTGCGTGTAGTTCCTATGCCAACATACTTGATGACGAAAAACTGCCATAAAGCTGACAGTCAACATGTCTCGAATCTCAAAATCTCTAAAGGACACATATTTTTTTTCTTCATTTCATTTCATTTTTTTATTCGAACTCATATTCAGAGCAATATCTGAAGAGGGTGGTGAAGGGGCGCAGTGTGTTACTTGGAATTTTTTAAAAAATTCAAATCGTAGACATTGCTTTTATTCTATATGCCATCAATGTTGTCTTTCTTCGAGGTACCTATTGGTACTTTTACTGGTGTGTATGTGTGTGTTTTTTGTTTCCTTTTTTTTTTTTTATATTTTATGCCGTTTATCTGTTCCTTTGCACACAGGATATGGAAGTAGAAAAGATGTTGGAAAATTATGAAAAGGAAACGACTACGATGACATTTTTTTTTTTTTTTACTTTTTTCCTCTTGTCAAGAAATGAAGAGGGAAAAATTTCACTTTATTCTGTTCACTCAAACACACACACACACATAGTAAGACTTTGTACTAGAGTCCGGGGATAATGATGTGAAGTACCTTTTTTCACAATGGCGCGCGAGTACTTTTTCTTCCTTTAAGTAGAGTAGAGGGTGAACTTTGGGAGATGACTCCAAAACGCGTTGTAAAAGCAATAATGCAAATCATTCAAGAAAATGATGGCAAGCCAAGGTCTGTGTGTGAACAAATAAAAAATATAAAGGAAAAAAAAAAAAGAGGAAGGAAGAGGTTATATTGTCAAAGTGAACCCCAAACACTTTTGAGAGAGTGCTTTTCAAGGATATATTTATTATTCGATTTGTTGAACGAATAAAGTGTATACGATCAAAGTTGGTGTTGTTGATTTGTTTCAGAGTGACTTCGTGGTTTTGAAGAGAACCTTTTTTGAACAATGTCTCAAGTAAAAGTGAAAATTGAATTTTTTAAAAATAATATAGTTTTTTTCTTTTTCTTTTAATAATAATTTTAATCATTAGTTGGCGTTGATTTGGCGGTTTTTTTTCGGTTCGCAAATAATTTTTGATAGTGGTTTGGGAATAAAAATCCGTGCATTGGTTTTCCGCTACAATTTGGCGGAATTCTAGAAGAATTTTTTCGACTAAGTAATTTTTGATCATTAGTCGGCGTCAATTCAGCGGTTTTTCGGCGAGTAAGTAATTTGTTTGGCAATACAAAAACTATGCGGTGAATTTTCGCTATGATTCAGCGGAATTCAGGAAGAATTTTCGTCGACCAAGTAATTTTTGATCATTAGTCACTGTTGATTTGGCGATTTTTTTTATGGTGGTTTGGGAATAAAAAAACCATGCAACGAATTTTCGCCATGATTTGGCGGAATTAAAGAAGAATTTTCAGTCGGCTACAATTTAGCGGTTTTTCAACGAGCAATTAATTTTTGATAGTGGTTTGAGAATAAAAAACCCATGCAGCGGTTTTCCGCGATTATTCGACGGAATTCAAGAAGAATTTTCGTCGACCAAGTAATTTTTGATCATTATTCGGGGTCAATTTAGCGGTTTTTCGGCAACAAGTCATTTTTGATAGTGGTTTTATAATTAAAAAAAATCGTGCAGAAATTTTTCGGCGATGAATTGGAGTAATTTAATTTTTCCTTATTGACATCAGTAAAAAAAAGATTTTCTAACTTTGCTTGCATAAATCCTCTTTGACACAAGTAAGAAAACCTCTCCAAAAATACGCATTAGGTCCTTAAGATTTTTTGTTCCTCCTTTTAACCCTGTTTACTCTTTACTTAACAAAACCCTTAAGAGTCAGAATTAAAATATAAAACAAATTTGACCTAGTGACTTGATTTAAAATTTAAATTTTTAATTCTTTATATCAAGAGTTGCTGCATCATGGCCACTGCTGAACGATGACATGGCCACTGCTGAATGGACTTGAACACACACACAGGACATCCTCTTATGTGTTCATTTTCTAACTTACCTCTCTTATAGTTACTTTCTGGTTGTTAATTCAAATGAAAGTTACATGTTTAAGTTTGTGGTTTTGGACCAGATTAAAGGTTCTAACACGACTTGAAAGGACAACAAAAGGAAGATGAACAAACGCATTTTAATGTTTCTCTTTTCTCTCTCCCCATGGTTTGTCCCTATAAATGTAGGTCAAAATTGCTTAGTTCTTCCAGTACGTTGAGCATATAAAATATCCTTTTGAAAGTTAGGTAGGTATATCCTTCCACACACACGTTTTCTATGAAATTTACTTAAAATAAAAATGTTAGAGGGAATTGTGGAACCACACGGATACTATTTATCCCTTTTTCAATTCCCCCCCAGGACCCTACAATTTGATGAGGATAGAAAATGTCGTTTTGAACGATATAATTTAGGACAAAAGGACATTCGCTAAAATAAATTGCAAATTTGTCGTTGCAACATCAAAGAATCGGCACTAATATCCACCTACTCTCGCACTTTCAAATATCCTCTCGTTCGTTGCCACTCAGTCATATAGCCAAACATCCATTTAACAAGAGCAAATCCTATTAAAGCATTTTGGGTTATGATGAAGTCTCTAGTGGCTTTTGTTGTCCTGTGTACCTATAAACTCAGTGTCTGTTGTGTGTATCGAGGATATGTTTTTGTGTGTGTTGTTTGCACATGAAAAGTGATTGCACTTTGGTTTTGTGCATATGGCCTATAGAGTAACAGGAAGTCCGGACATGAGTACATTAGATTGACAAGTGTTTTCTATAGGTATATCTTTATATATCTTTCCCCTAACTTTTGCACTGTCATTGACATGACATTAAATCGAAGTTAAGGTGTAGCCTGATAACCTCCTGAGCCCTCTACAACTACATACAACTGATGTTGATGCATTTTCATTTATCTATCAAATTATATAGGACTTGTAGCTGCCTTTTACTATATAAAATTCTATAAAGGACACAATTTGGATTGACTTCGGACCCAAAGTGCATTCAGTAAAGTGATTGATTAGCAAATTGGTGGCAATTAGTTTTGAACAAGCTTTGAGTTTTTTAAAAACTTTTTTTTTGTAAAGGAGAACATGGGAAATATGGAAAATTTCATCATAATACCCATTAGTCGGGGTGAATGGTAGAGAGTATATGAGTTTGAGTATCTATAATTAAATTTATTTTAATAGGTTCACTAATTATGGAAGCAATTTAATTTATGTCAAACTATTATCATCGAGTGTGCATCCAAAGTGACCGCTTCTAACAAGTATAAATATACGATATAGGACAAGTGTTGAAAAACTAAATTTTCTGATGATAAATTTTTGGTGATTAACGATTTTTAATTTATCGATAGTTCTAGTTGAAATATTTTATTTGGTAAATTTAGTTGGAATAACTTTGGGTTTTTTTTAACTTTTTGCTTTTTTTCCACTATTCCTTTAAGAATTGGAAGATAGCGAGGTCCTTGTAGGACATCTCAACATTTTTTTTTTTGAAGTTTTCAACCACTTTAACAACTTTTAATGAAAAGATTGCAACTTAAATATGTTAGAGCATGAGTTCTTAAAGACTCGAAGTTTTTTATAAGAGATAAACTTCCCAAATGAGAAAAAACTTGTTTCAACACTCGAATTCAAGAGGTAAAATCTTGATTTGAGCCTGAAAATGTAGGTCATTTAATTTCGCGTAACTACCTTGTTTCGGGATATTTTCACGCGTTTGCAAAGTACTCCAGTCAAAGCGTCGGAAAAAAGGGCCTCACCTTGCGATGAGAGGCACTGTCAATTTTTATTTCATGGATCGATAGAGGTATATTTAAAAGGCTTAAACCCAATTTCTCACCACCTGATCATTCTTTTTAGCGGAGTTATTCACAAAAATGCATTTTTTGGGATATTTTACTTCTAAGCTAATATCTTTGCTCCAGATTATCGTAGACCAAAAAATAAACATACATTCTCTTCCTTATAATATTTTCTATCGTTGTATGTAATTTCATTGTATTTGAGTGAGTAAATATAAAATGGCAGCCATTTAAAGTCAAATTCATGTTGTTAAAAAACACATTTTTGTCATTATTTCGAAAAAAGCTTATATCATGATTAACATTTTTCTAACCTATTTTGTAGTCCTGTTCATGTCCTGCATTTTACAGAAAAAATGAGCTCTTTATCATCAAAGATGGCCGAGCTATTGATAAATGAACGCATGCAAAATCGGTGCGAAAACACCCAAAAATATCGTTTTTTGGGAATAACTCGACTTCAGAATGTCCTACGGCAAAAAATACAGCAATGAATTGTTCGTTACAACATTTTCTATCAATTTAGTGCACAATGTTTTTGTTGAAACAAATAAAAAATAAGTAATATTAAGTCAAAGTCGTTTTTTTGTTTAGCAAACTCTTGCCTTATTATTTTGCAAACGGTGCGAGTATTGGCTAAGAAAATAAAATATTATTGTAGTCCTTTAAATTATCTACAATTTAAAAAAAAAAATAGCTCTCTACGACGAAAAAAAAAACCCTGTTAAAAATAGAAAAAATTATCATTTTGGAGTAAAATGTGGGAAAAATGTTTGCATTCCAAGAAATTGAAGTTGATAACCTAAATCCAAATTTGTTACCCAAAAATATTTAGATAATAAAATGCAAATTTGATTCGCAAAAACGAATTTTTTCGATAATATTAGTACATTTTTATTTAAATTTGAAGTTACTACCGGTTTCTTGTACTGATGGAGAAAGGTTTATTTTTTAACAACCATCTCACTTTTCAGAAAAAAAAAAAATTACCAGAAATTCCTTTTCAAAATGTTTGCCGTAAAACTTTTGAAGCAAGAACGCTTTTTGAATACAGAAGGTTTTGTTTAAAAAAGTTAGCTCAAAAATGAGCATTTTTATAAATAAATAAGAAAAATTCAAAACATTTGGTTTGCAGAAACTTGTACACCGAAAAAAAAGTGCAATGTAAAATTGATATATATTTTTATCATACCATCTATATGTGCCTGGGGAGAATAGGCATATATTCATATATATTTTTTTTATTATTATTTTTGCAGTTTTAATGTGATTTTTTCAATGTAAATTTAACATAAAACAATTTCAAAGTAACATTTAAACATACTTTTTTTTGTTGATATTTTTCATGTTAATATTACATTAAAATCACATGAATTCTACAATTTTAATATACAAATATTTTGAAATTTCTATGTTGAATTAATAGTGATATAATGTTTTAACTACATATTCCATATTAAAATTGATAAACAGAGCATGATGCTATACGTAACAGATCAATTTTACTGTGGTTTTTACAGTGGGCCCCACCAATAATCAAATTTAAAGCTGACTTTAATTTTAACCTTAATTCTACATATTTCAAAATATAAAAAACCAATTTAATAGTCAGGTTAAAGGCTAAATCTAGGTTAAATTTTATAGTTGAGTTTCCCAACTATAAATTTTAACCGAGCATTAGCCTTTAACTTGACTATTAAATTGATTTTTGGTATTGTGAAATATGTAGAATTAAGGTTAAAATTAAAGTTAGCTTTAAATTTGATTATTGGTAGGGCCCAGTGTGTTTTTTGAAAAATGCATCACTTTAAAAAAATTACTTCGCTCCGTTGAGATTGTCTTTTAATTTGTCTTTTATTTTATTTCAAAACTTGGAAAAAATCCGAATTTTTGAAATTTTTCCAATTTCTGTCTTCAGAACATCCCATCTTGAAGAAAAAATGTTGAAATCTAAATGTAATTTTTTTTTTGCTGAAACAGAAGTATGAGCTTTTGAACAATTACATTAGGACACACGGACATTTAACTCAAAATTTTATTTCCAATAAAAATTGATTTGTAAAAAAAACATGTATATCAACTTTTTTTTATGATTTTTAAAAGAGTTCAATAAACATCAAGCCCTTGAACTTAACATTTTGGGTTCATTGTTTTTTCGTCCTAACTTTTTAACTTTCCCTTTATTAATATCAACCTGGTTTTGGCATTTTTACAATAAACCTTTCATGTCATTGCATCTTTTTTTCTTCTTTAAAATCAAACTCATATGATGTCATTCATATACGTAAATCCATCCCTGACGAATAATTATTATTATTCAAATCCACAAAACTCATCAAGATGTATTCTTCTATTGTTGGAATGCGTCTGATGTCTACATGACGCACTCATTGCAAAAATGAGGACAAAAACTCAACAAAAACACAAATACAAAAGTGTTGTATATACCCTATCAATCTTTGCTCCTTTAGGACCATAAAAAGTCACATCCAATAGGATGATTATATGAAAGATTTTGTTCTTTAAAAAGAGACAGAAAAAAAAAGTCAAAACACAAAGCCTCAATTGTATGGCAAAGATTCTTTGTGCTGGATTTTTCCTTCATTTTTTCTTTCGCCGTTCAAAAACTATGATATTTTTTCTATCAAACAAGGATAATGGTATTTTTTTTTTATATTCTGACTTAGCATATGTGAGACTCTTTTATGTCTATTAATATGACAGACTCTGTCTAGAATCAGCGTGATGCTTGGGCATGTGTATAATGCAGGCACACAGATCGGAACGCTTTCTTTTCTTCGTTCGAATGCAAAACAAATTCTAGGATTGGTATTTTCTGGTATTGTGTTGAAAAACGCAAATGATTGAAGAGAAGAAGAGGGTTGAGATGTCGGGTGAGGATTTTTGTTTTCTTTCCTTTTCATAGAGAACATTGTTTCTTTTTGCACTCGTCGAGAATAAAGGGTTTGCTAGACCATTTTTCTACATTGTCGGATACTTGATTGGGGTCACTTAAGAAGGCATCAAACGGAGGAGTCATTTTTTTTTTTATTTGTTATTTGATTTACTTTGATTTGGGTAAATTGAAAAGAAAAGAGATAACAACTTCCTTTTCCGTTCAATAATGGTAAATTGGAATAAAAGAATTTATATTCGAACTTAGTGACCGGAAGAAACCATTTTAAAGGCATTTTTTTTTTACATTTATTTTCATTCAGAATAACTCTTGTTTTTTTTGTCTTCTTTTTTCTCGTTTTATTTTGGCATAAGAAAGTTTCAAGGATAACAGTAGTTTTAGGACTTAAGTTTTTGTTCAGGAGTTTAGTTTTTTTAATAACCTATCTACTTTAAAAACTATTACCACTTTGAGGGATATTAATGAATTCAATTATGGTTCTTATTTGGGTGTACATAAATGCTGACATAAAACCAAAAAAATACAATATCAATCATTATTGAGGGGTGTAGACTTAGATGCATAGATCCCAAATTTTTAGAAAGAGTGAAATAGTTTTGTAAATCTCTTTTGTCTTGAAAAATTTCGATCTTTTATGTAAATATTTTGATACAAAGCTCTTAAAATATTCACAATGCAATCAAAAGAATGGACTTAAGTATGTCTACAAATCTAAGGATGACACTTTAGGCATTGTTATAGCTGCAATTATAAAAAAAAATAAACAAAAAAAATTATTTTTTTTTCTGATAAACTTGTAAATTAATTTACTATTAATTCTTACTATTTTTTTTTCTTCTCAAGAATAAATTTAAAAATGTTGTTGTTTCTTGAAATTCGAGACATAAAAATGTAAATTTGTGTATTTTCCCTTTCGGCGGTTTTCTACTATTTTCACGACCTCTTTAATTTTTCAAATCAATTTATTAAAATGCTAATTTAATGAGATGGAAAAACTTTTTCAGCAAAACAAAATTATTTGATAATATTTTATCAAAGATTGGACGGCTCAGAAGATTGAATCCGAATAATTTTCAAAAATTCGGATTTTTCTAATATTTGACATCAAAAACTATTTTGTTCCAAGTTCGTTCAGCAGAAAATTGACAACTAATTGAATTTTAAAAATTGAAAGACTTATTTTGTTAACATAATAAGCCACATTTTGTCATCAACTTTTAGTCAATATTTTTTTGAACACTTTTTAAACAAAGCATAATTATGTTATTTATCTAAAACAGTACAAAAAATAAAAAAATAATTTTACAATTTATTGAAATTGTAAAACTTTTTATTTTTACATTGTATGGCTTAACATGTTGTCCAAATTAGCCCTTCAATTCATATAATTTGTTTTTTTTTTCCTACTAGTGCTGCTGGTTTTCATCCTTCCTGGTCAACATTTTTCGTTATTCTAACAAATTGAAAAATAAATTCAAAAATTGGAGGTAAAAAAAATTAAAACTTTTCATTAAGTAAAACAAAATTATATCCATTTCACGGATTGATACAGACCTTTTTATGCTAATTGTACAATTTTTGTATTTTGTTGTTGAAAAATTTTGGAGTTGTTTAAAAAAAAAATAATAAAAATTTTTCAAGAAAAATGGTGTTCCGTTCTGAATAAATTATGTATGTATATTAATCCAAATCTTTAATTTTCACAAATAAATTGAAATTATTTTTTAAAGTCCAAAATTAGTGGAGTAACTAATGAAAATTATTAGGAAACCCGGCCGAACAGCTCTGATTTTAACGATTTTTTTTTTTTTCAAACGTAGCTATAATTAAAAATACTTCAAAGTATATATATTAAAAATTGCTTATGTTGCCGTATTGTTTTTAAAAATTAAAATTAAATTTTTTTTGAACAAAACCATTTTTTTTGCTTAAATTTCATAAAATAAAATATACCACAAGATTCTATACGTAATTTAAGGGAAAAAAATATAAGGGAGTAAAGGACAATCTTCCATCGTCTAAGCTATAAACGCAGTTTTCCTACAAATTGACTTCAAACACAAAAAAAAATATTTTGAACACAACGGCAACACCTACACTATTTACAGACACGTTTTTAAAAAGCCAGAATCTCATTTCTATCTTCAAAATTTAAATCCACCATATTTAATCAAGAGTTTTTGAAAGAATAGTCCTCAATTCAAAATTTTGAAAAAAAAACGTTATCAAAAAATTTTAAATGGCTTTTTTTCAAACTTTTTAGTAAAATATGAATTTATTTAAAAAAAATTTTTTGGACATAAATATTATATTAGTTGAATTCCGAAGAGGAAATGGTAATATATATTACAGTTTGAAAAAAAAAAAAAATATATATAAAAATTACCTCAATTTCATCGGATTTTCTTGATAATAACTGAATTTTTGCATTGAAATAATTGATTTTCTGAAAGATTTTGGCAAATAAGAAATTTAAGCTGTTGCTATTTAACTTTCAACAATAAGGGCTATTAAATGAATAAAAAATAACTTAATATTTAAATGTTGAACTTAAAAAAAAAAAATAAGTTAATTTTTTTTTTCAAAACTTCTATTAAAAAAGTTCTTCGAAAATGAAATACTTTTTAATTTTTTTCAGATACTGTAATACATATTGACATTTCCTTTTATAATTTCAAATCATAATAAATGTGGCAAAAACGAAATAGTTTTAAAAATGACATGTTAAAATTTTGTCAATAATTTTTTTTTTTTCAAAAAATCTGAGTTCAATTACAATTCTTTTAAAAGCCCTTCATTCAATTAACTTAATTTTAATTTTACAAATATGACTAAGCTTCTAGCTTTTTAATAATATATGAATATTTAAATATTGTAGTGTAGGTGTTGCCGTTGTGTTCAAATATTTTTTTTTTTTTTTTTTTTAGTTTGAATTCAATTAATAAGAAAATTGCATCTATCGCTTGAACGATGGAAAAGTGTCCCTCACTCCTATATATGTTTTTCCTTGAATTTCTAAGAAAATCTTTGGGCATCAATTAATTGATGAATTTAAGCAAAATTTAAAAAATTTTTTTTTTTTTCACAAAAATCTTTAATTAAATTTAAAAAATCAAAACGGCAACACCGGCAATTTTTAATCTATAGACTTTAAAGTACTTTTAATTACCGACGTTTGAAAAAAAAGATCATCAAAATCTAAGCTTTTCGGCCGGGCTCCCTAATATTTCCATTTTTTTAACTTTAGTTACTCTACGAAATTAATATTTTTAAAATGAAAAGCTGCAAGAAAAGCTTTAATCACTTCTTTTTTGACTAGGATCTCACTTAACTTTATACTAAGTTAAGAAGTTACATTAAAGATAAAAATACCTCAAAATGTTAGCTTTTCCTTATTCAAAAATAAATTCTTTTTACTACTTTTTTTATCTCCCAGCACTCCTAATATGAACGTTCTGGAAAGACTTGTATCAGTTTAAGAAAAAAAAAAACTCTATCATATGGTTAAAAAAAATTAAATTCATAAAAGCTTTGGGTTCTTCACTAACGTGGCTTGTTGTGAGGTCTTTGTGACATATTTTTTTTTTGCTCTTGCATCATCATACCTATCTCACAAAGATTTTTAGTTGTCAATCAAAAAAATAAAAAAAAAGGAAAATAAAAAATAAAATTAGAGCAAAACCTGCACATAAATTCGTATGATGATAAAAGGACGAAATGACGACCTACAGAATGGGATAACAAACGACGACAACAACGACGAGCAACAAACGATGGGATCTCATTATATTGCTTGTGCTATATTAGACTATATGCGAAGTCAGTCAGAATAAAGGACGAAAATACCCGCAGCAGTAGCAACAGCAGCATCATATAGGAACATAACAATATCGCAGCATCATCGACAACAGCCGCAATGGCATCAGTTCAGAGTATGTTGTTTTTTATGTTTTTTTTTTTTTTGTTTCTTGTCCTCGTCGTCGTTATTGTGATGGCGCTACTGTCGCAAAAATCTACCGTTTATTTATGTAATAAGAACAACATTGCAGGAAAACATGCAGAACATGATCATAAAAGATGTTATTTTTCATGTAATGATTTCCATCGTTACATCCGGGCCAAACACAAATATAAGAACACAGAATAGATACAATATACCTATCTATCTATATGATGGAGAAACAGAAGAATAGGTTGGTATATCCTTCTCATAACGGTTATTATACACTAACATACTCAAATATCCTCTATCCTCTTCCTCGACAAGACATAAAACATTATTGGTGACAAAGGAGGAAAAATAGAACTGATAGGTACAGTTTTGATTTTAGTTTTTTTTTCATAGAAAAGGGTTTGAATGGAAGGCAAATAAAGAGGAAATAACCAAACAAAAGTTAAAATTAATTTAATTTTTGTTCCAATTTTTAACAATGTCATTGTTACTTTTATAAGGTTTTTTTTTTTTTCATTGTTAAAGCAAATACTATTCCGATTCTCCCCTATTTTCATTAAAATTGAACAAATAGTTTGTATAGTGAAAAATTCAAGCCACAATGATTTTATTGTATAACTTTAGACAATTTTTAACAATTTCCTTTTACCTGGTGATTCCACATCGAATATAGTTTTCTTTATTTGAGTTTTATTTTCCATCTCTGACGGTGAAAAAGCTTGTAGAGCAACTTGTTTTCTGTTAAACTTACACGAAAACACTTTGGGTAACCTTGAATTGATTTTTTTTTTATTTTTTTTTTTATGTTTTATTGTCAAATAGGACACAAATAAAAATATATACCTACATTTGGTTTACACGGAATGGGAAAGTTTATAGACTTTTTTTCTGTTGACTATTTTTACAAAAAAGCAAGAAAAAAAATAATAAATAAATTTAACTTCTACCTCAATTAAGCTGGGTTTGCAGTTTTTTTTTTTTACTTTATTTTTTTTTTGTTCAATTCAATTGAATGTGTCGCAATATAATTTATTGCAAAGGTATATAAACGGGTAGTAACGAATGTACAAGTTTAACATACCTTCTCTTTTTTTCCAATAAATTCGAAAAAGGTTATCGACACACACACAAACGGAAATAAAACAAAAAAAAAAAGGATCGTTTGGAAAAATATTGCCAATGATAGGTAAAGGAAGGTAAAGCTTTTGACCTTTTTTTTTTCAAAATCAAATGTGTTTTACATGTTCTGTTTTTTTTTTTGTATACAAATTGTATCAAACAAAAAAAGCCTAAAAAAGGATTGATTTTAATTAAATTGTAGCTTAAAAAAATAAAATGTCAAATCAAATATAACAGCCAGGATCAGGTTTATACATTTTTTTCTTTAGTCTTTTTGACTTTGGTTAATTAAGTTTTGATTTTAAATGTTTTAGGTAGTTAAGGGGTTTATTCATTTTTTTTTTTTTTAAACAAGAAGGAGGGAATTGCTTTCAATTGATATTTTAAGAGGATTTGGTTAAATTTCTGATTTAAGGTTAAAAAAAAGTGATTTTTTTATATAAAATCAAATATCAAAAATAACTGTTAACATACATTGTGCTTTCATGCTTTTTCTCACTGACTCTGTTGGACAAATTAAAATAACCTGTTATTTAGGAGTTGATCTGACTTTTTAATTTATAAAATCAATATTTAGATTTAAGTTTGACTTTCTTTGAAATAAAAAGAAAAAGTCAACTTATAAGTGCTCAAGTTCCACTTATAAAAAAGTTTAGGTATCTATTTTATTTTATTTTATTTTATTTTATTTTATTTTATTTTATTTTATTTTATTTTATTTTATTTTATTTTATTTTATTTTATTTTATTTTATTTTATTTTATTTTATTTTATTTTATTTTATTTTATTTTATTTTATTTTATTTTATTTTATCTTATTTTATTTTATTTTATTTTATTTTATTTTATTTTATTTTATTTTATTTTATTTTATTTTATTTTATTTTATTTTATTTTATTTTATTTTGTTTTATTTTATTTTATTTTATTTTATTTTATTTTATCTTATTTTATTTTATTTTATTTTATTTTATTTTATTTTATTTTATTTTTTTTTTATTTTATTTTATTTTATTTTATTTTAGGTATTTTATTTTATTTTATTTTATTTTATTTTATTTTATTTTATTTTATTTTATTTTATTTTATTTTATTTTATTTTATTTTATTTTATTTTATTTTATTTTATTTTATTTTAGGTATTTTATTTTATTTTATTTTATTTTATTTTATTTTATTTTATTTTATTTTATTTTATTTTATTTTATTTTATTTTATTTTATTTTATTTTATTTTACTTTATTTTATTTTATTTTATTTTATTTTATTTTATTTTATTTTTTTTTTATTTTATTTTATTTTATTTTATTTTATTTTATTTTATTTTATTTTATTTTATTTTATTTTATTTTATTTTATTTTATTTTATTTTTTTTTTTTTTATTTTATTTTATTTTATTTTATTTTATTTTATTTTATTTTATTTTATTTTATTTTATTTTATTTTATTTTATTTTATTTTTTTGAAAATTTAATTTTTTGAATACGGTTGATGATTTTTACTTGCGATATAGGTACTATAGGGCAAGTTTAGGATTCGTAAAAAAAATCGAACTCGAGATAACAATTTTACATGACATTACGATGATGGAGAATGCCAAAAAAGTGGGTCCGGTAATTCTGTCTGTCTGTCTGTCTGTCTGTCTGTGTGTCTGTCTCTATCTGGAGCTGCAGCCTAAACGAGTGAAGTGATTTTCTTCAAACTTGGTAGTTAGCAGTTTTTGGTGATTCCCTAGAGGGGAAATTGAAATTTTTTTTTTATTACCAAAACTAACGGTACCTGTCATATAACGGAAATAGAAAAGTAAATTTTTTTCAAAAACGGCTCTAACGATTTTGAATAAAATTTTTGTGTGTAGTACTACACATAAGAGCCAACTTTTGAAATAAAAAAAATATTTTTTGTACCGTTATTAACGGTACCTGTCATAGAACGGTTTTTTTCGTTTCTGAATATCTCGTACAAAATTAACCCGATTTAAATGAAAATTTTTATACAAAAGTGTGCAAGTAAAGATAATAATAAAATTTTAGAAAATTTTCAAAAAACACATTTTTGGTTTTTTATAAAATATTTCAAAATTTTTTTTTGAAAAATCAATTTTTTGAAAACGGATCAATGAAAAATTTTGAAATTTAGTTTTAATGTGTAAATTAATTATTTCTTCAAAATGGCATACCAACTTTTTTTTTAAAAAATGTTAAAAAATTTGTATAGGTATATAAAAAATTATTTTTTTAAAAAACGGCTCCTACAATTTTCGAAATTTTTTTTCTAAAAATACCTTTTTATACAAGAAATAAAATGGCATATTTTTTTTTTTTTTAAGATAATTTAAAACGGAGTTTACTTAATTATAAAAACAGATTTAATTTTTTTATACTACTTATGAAATTTTAAATTTCTTGAATAAAAAGCTTTAACATTATTGTTACTTTAAGCATAAGAGCAAGTACGTGCGACCCCAGTCGTGCAATTTATTTTTAATTTAAATTTCAAAGTTGATCTATATTCTTTCAAAAACGACAAGCAATTAGTTTTTTGAAAAAAAAAAAAAAAATTTTAAATTTTCAATTTTTTATTTTTTAGACAGGAAATTAGAGGGGAAAGTTCAGTTAAAAAGGTAAAAAGTGGGTACACATTCGATGTAGTTTTCGTTTTAACAGGGTTGCCATTTTCATGACCTTTGAAAAAACCTCCATATAAAATCACAAATGTTATAACTCCCTATTTTCAATATCAACAAGATTTTTTTATTCGATATTATTATAACCTTGAACTTTATCAGCATCATCATCTCGGTAATCCAACACGACTGCAAGCCATTTTTAATAATAACAATAAGCAATAGGTCATGGACTTTTATGAACATAAAAATGTCATAGTGCAACATGTTTTAAAACAGTTAATTTTCCCCTTCCTTTCTTTTGTTATTAGCCCTGTAAATTACAAATAAATATTATGGAACAAGTTTTAATGCCAAGGGCAACGACAAAATGTTTCCAAGAATGAAAAATAAAATAACAAACTCATACATAACTACATAAATCTGACTAAGGTAGGTGTAGTACCTACCAATTCACAATTCCACCTCCTTCTTGCACATAAATTCGAAAACATGTTGAAGAGAAATCAGAAACGAAAGAAAAATAAAAAAAAAAAATTTGAAAATGGAAAATAAACTAACAAAAAAAAAAAACGGAAATTGGCAGAGAAAAGCCAAGAAAAAATCTCAGCATTTCGCTGACAGGTGTAGAAATTTACCTACCATCTGTGCAAAAATAATTGTTTTTACTTGGACGGTAAAAAAGTCCTCTTCTGGAATTTAGCACAACAAAAATGCAAACGAAATAAAAACAACAACAGATTTGGCAGCGCTGTATTTTTTCTTCCTCTTTCATTGTATTCTCTGAGATTCGTTCATGGACAGCGGCAGTATTTATGTTTCTATACAAAATCTTTTCAGAGTTGCCAAAAAAACAAAAAAAAAAATGGAAAAAAAATAAACACAGGAACAAAAATATTCCTGGAAAAGCGATACACACTCAAAAAACTTTGTTTGAAAACTTTAAAAGATAACTCGGGTGTTTATTTGCTTCTGGAGAGTTTAACTCTTTTTTTTTCTGTCCTGTCAGCAGGAGTATTTTGGGTGCACATTATCAACAAAAGGCGCAAAGGACCTTTTTTTTTGCTCCTTTGCAAGCTTTAATCGACTGGGAAAATGGACAAAAAAAAATGGAATTGTACATTTTTTTCCATCAAGCCAAACAAAATGGAATATGTCCACCCCCGCCGCCTCTCACCTTCACGGCTGTATAGTAGTTATTAATCCTTTCACTTCATGTGACAATATTCGGGCAAGGATAATAATTTTATTCAAAACCATGCTGAATTGAATGTGGGGAAAGGACAACGATGACTATACGATTTTCTCTCTAAAAAGATGGAAAGGATCCTTGTTGGAGTTTTGGAATGATAGAAGCAAAGTGAAAATCACTAGAATTCTTCTTTTTTTTTGTTGAAAAGATGTGTAGGATGTAGGTATCACGTAGAATACATTTCTCGTACCACTTCACTCCCACACTAAGGTATCATTTTGAATCCCCAAAAAAAAGGCTGGGCAAAAAAAAAACATATAACACCAGAAAGGATATTCACTGAATGATTTATACGTTCACATTGGTCCTTGAACAGGTGCTACACAGACCATCCTACTATCTACTCCTACACATATAGTGTACAGCAGAGTGAACATTGAAAAGAAGAACCTATGGATAGTGTATATTCAAAACGACTGCCAAGGGAAAATTTATCATTTTAGATCAGCATGGAGATTTTCAGGATTTTTCCCTAATAGAATACTAAAAAGGGAAGGAATTTTTAAGTGTAGTATCATTTGCAATATACTAGCAATTTGTTTTATACATTTTTGCTAAAAGAATGATTTTTGTTGGATAACTTTTAGTGTTCTAGTTTTTGTTTGTGTTTTATTAAAAAATAAATCAAAGTGCTGAAGGTGAATCTGTTTTTTTTTTGTGTTTTTCTTATGAATTTTTAATTATCCTATTAGATTAAGCCTTTTTTCACGCTGAAAAAATTTTTTTGTGATAGTGAAAAAATAATAAAAAATATTTTATGTTCAAAAAATCGGCGTCGGACGAATCAATTCTAAAACCTGTTTATTTTAACAATGTTGTGTGTTAATTTTTAAAGTATCATGGTAATTTTTAAATTGAATCTGTTTGAGTCTTATTAGACGTCATAATAAAATCAACAATCGCAGTATTCTGATGTTTTTTTTTTTTTTCTAATGACAAAAAAATATTGATAGGTATAACAATGTAAAATGACAACGAAAATTGTTGATTCTAATATGTTTTCATTTCAATTCAACAACAATGTTGATTTCAGAGTTGGACAATATTGAAGTGTTTTTTCTGTTAAATAAATGATTCAAGATGTATGTTTGACATCATCCAATCCAGAATTGTAGAAATATCAATTAAAAAAGGCATTTGAAATTAACAAAACAAAAATGTTTATTGCAACTAAAAATAATTTGCACTAAAAAATGTTATTGCAAAATGGAAAAAATATTTTCAAAATGTGTGCATTAAAAATGTATTTTTAGTAAATATATAAGCCGTGATTTATTGGTACTCAGTATTTTACTGAGTAAACATTTTATGCTAGAAACATTAAAAACGGATTACTTTTATTAATTCTTTATAATTATATTTTGTATAAGGTTCAAAAATGTATAAGTCTATACAAAATATTTCTCTGTAAACCATTAAATAAAAAACTTTTGTTTATCCTTAGCAATCATTTGTTGTTGTTTACCGTGTAAAATTTTACTGAGCTAAGTACTGAGTTACCAATAAAACACGCATATAGTTCAAATAGCTAATGTATCGTCAAACATTAAAAATTGTAAGAAATTTGATGAAAATTTCTGCATTTTTTAAATGCAGAAAGTTTTTTATTTGCAATAAAATTTTTTTAATGCAATTTTTTTCAAATATTTTTTTTTTCAATGCAATTTTTTTTTGGCAGTAAATATTTTGTTTTAAATTTGTAATGGAAAACAAATGTATTAAAAAAAAATTCTTTGGGTTTGGCAATCTTGAAAAATATTCTGATGATATTTTTGTTGCAAAACAAAAGAGATAATAATCCTTTCAAAAATAAAAAAAAATCTTATCATACTGAAAAATTCTCCATGAGCCGTTTTGAATTATTTAACTCTCAAGATTTTAGAGATTTTAATTTTTTAGGAGATGTGCAACCTACAACAGCTTGTGACGTAATCAAAAAAATATTGTAGGTTAAATTTTTTGGAGCTATTGAAATTTGAGCTTAACAAGATTTTCATTTTTGATTTTAAATAATATCTTGAACAAAACTCGAAGCATCAACTTTGAAGTGTTGCAGAGCCGCCATTTTTTTTTTTTTTTTTTTTTTTTTATTAAAAAAAATTAAATCAATACTTTATCATGTCAATAATACCATGTACCTAATTTCCCGAATTTCCATATAGATGCTTTCACTTTTTCAATAAATTTTATAATTTTTTTTTTTAACATAACCGCATTCAAAATGTGAAAGGATTAAAACAACTTTATACATTTAATTTTTTTCATCAAATTCTTACATTTTATTTTTTAGAGTGAAAGTCGATAAGCACATACTTATCGAAATACTCAATTTTTAAATTGATTATTTTATAAGCTTCTTGTCATTGGTTTCCTGTCAATTTGAAATTAATTATCCCCTTCAAGTGTAACAAGGGTATCAAGCAATCATTGGCATACTAAATCTTCTAATCGTTGAAAAAAACACGAACAAAATAATAAAAACAAAAATTCATCAACTCAATAAGAACCTTAAGCATGAATAAAAAAAAAAATGTAGGTATCCCTTAAAAAAAAAACATCTTCATTGACCTGTTATATTTTTTTTTCCACGATACAACAAAATTGTGTGTCCTTCATGTTTATTTAACCCTGAACAATATAGAATTAGGCACTTCCCAACCGTTATAAGTCCCCTTTAGCTTTTATGTACATCGTCAGTATACATATATAGAAATTGACGACACAAATTCATTAATGACGAAAATAAAAACCAATGGCCTTAGTGCTCTGACTAAGCCAGATGGTTCAATAAACACTCATATCGATTTCACTTAACGAACAACACTTTCGGCTCAATAATTTTTCCCAAAAGCACACCTTATGTTCGGTTCATCTAAACTCGTACCTCTTTTTTTTAAGGATCTCCCTGAAAAAAAAACCCTTAATCCACTTCAATTTTCGTTTCGATTTATTGAATTTACTCTTAAAAAATATACAAGATGTTGCCTTCATAGCTTTTTTTTTGGAAAAAAGGCGGATGGAATATGATGTTTTAAGTGTAACAACCTTTTACGAATGTCTAAGGGTCGACCGTTGACGACTCCAACAACACGATGACGGCACCACCAATTGTCGAGTTCATAAACTTGAAGTTTACTCGCTTGCCAAAAAAATATACTCTCTTCGGAGATCTTCAAAAATTCTGGCAGCAAAAATTTCATCTTCAGATAGAAACTCAGATATTCACACAGAATTTACAACTTGAGAGTCAACCCCAGAGAAGCGAGATAAGGCACGAACTCACTTTTCGGGCAAGCTCAAATGGTTACGAATAAAATTAAGGTGGCTAACTTAACTTTTCGTTGCCATTATAGTTATCGAACGCCTAAGAGGTTCTCGATGGAATCATGGCCGGATCCGTTTTTAAACTACTCACTATGGATTTGAGTATAATGTAGTAAAATAAAATTGAATATTTGGTTCACACTATTTTAGTTCTTATTAGAATATTTGACATTCTAGTTAATTGAAGATGATATTAAGGTGACAATACTTTATTAAACAATAGTAGTGAAAAAAAAAACGTAATCAATTATTCTCAAAAGTTAAGTGACCTAAAACCAATTTTTTCATGACGAAGTCGGTATATTAGAAATTTCTTGTTAGTACGGGAAAGTTAGACTTTTGCTGCGAAAAAAATTCCGAATGGTATTTTGACTTCAAGACTCGAAAGATTATCAAGACACAAGTCTAAAACCACATTTTTCACAATCTAGAGTCATTTGGCAGCCATTTGATTTTTTATAAAAATTTTACTTTTTCACATAACTCACGTATTTTTGAATCTACAGAAAAAAAATTTATGGCTGAAGATTTCATTTGTTACGTTAACGGTTTTTCGATTTGACAGACCGTTTTCGATCTGGGAGGGGGGTCTATTTCCATCCTTTAAGGCAGGGAGGGGTAATTAAGTAAAAAAAACACTTTGAACAGAAAAAAAATTATTACAAAATAACGGTTATAGCTATAGTGCTATGCTATATTTTTTTTAAAAGCCAAAATCCAGAAATTTAATTAAAATTTTTAATAAAGTTGTTCAAGCTAATAGCTTCATTTTAAGGGTTGGGTTCGATATCCCGCTTTTTATATTCCCGCTTCTTATAATCCCGCTTTTTATATTCCCGCTTCTTATAATCCCGCTTTTTAAAATCCCGGTTTTTGTAATCCTGTTTTTTACTATCCCGATTTTGCAATAAAAGTAGTTGTTTTATTTTAAAAAATCGCACGATTTTTTAAAATAAAAGAACTAGTTTTGATTGCAAAATCGAGATAATAAAAATTAAAACAAATTTAAAAATGAGAAACTTTTCTATACGCATTTAATTATAAACTTTAACAATAAATATAATATATACAAAAATATGAATAAGTAAGGAATGTAATATTAAAAAAAAAAGAAATCAATTAACAAACTAATATTTACTTTAAGCTTTCAGAAGAACAATCAAATCGTGATGATCCCATAGATTTATAATAACATAAAATTATCACAACACTTTAAGTTAAGTTCACATTATCTACACAATCAAAGGAAATTTCATTTAATTATACTTCAACTTTTATTTGGATGCATTTCAACAATTTTGATATTTAATTAAATGAAATTTCTTTTACTTGTGAACTCAATTTAAGGTTTTAATCATTTTATGTTTTTATAAAAGAAATACCGTTTTCATAATCAGCCCTATTATGAGTTCCAAGTGAACAAGATTCCATCCGGTAAAATTGAATTTCACTTTTCCCCTATTATGATTTTTATTTATGCATTAAGCATGTCTTTTGTAAAAAACGGGATTTCGGAATTTGACGGGATTTTAAAATGCGGGATAATAATATCGGGATTTTTAATAAGCAGGATTTCAGAAGACGGTATTTAAAAACTCGGTATTTTAGAAGACGGGATTTTGAAATTTTTTTTCGGGATTTTCGAATAACGAATAAAAATCAAAACTTTGAAAAAAAAAATATTTTTTTAAACAATTTTTTTTTTAATTTTACGTTATGAAGTTGTATTTTCATTTTCTTATATTTAATGCTCCTTATATCGAGTTGGCCTATTTCTGTACGAATTTTTTTCAAATTAAAATTGATGTTAAAATTAAATTTTTTTTTTGAAAAATTGAACATTTAAATGAGTGAACGTGTTTGTCTTGAAATTTGATTAAGAGTTATTCAAATTAACACTAACTAAAATAATGCTTGCAATGATATACTCTGGCCGTTTACAGCTATTCCACTTACTGGAGAAAAGAAGTCTTCTTAGTTTTTCACGTTTGAACTTTTCTCCTATCCAAAATTATTTTCCACAAAAATTTACAAATTACAAATTTTTGGAAAACAGATTTTTGGATTTCCAGAACTTTATAATAAAGAATTTATAAGTTTAAAATTTAAAATAAAAAAATATTTAAATACAGAATTATTTAAATAAAGAATTATGGTGTACAGAATTTTGCTAGCTTAATTTTGCCACTTACAGAATTAGAACTCAAAACCCATTTTTTTTTGGTAATGCTTTTTCATTCAATGATTGTAATCTTATTGTTGAACAAAATTAATTTTTCAAAAAAAAAAAAAAAAAAAAAAATGTTACAAAAAATGTTACATTATAGATTTTCTGATTTAGAATATCCAAATCTATTGGAAGAGAATAATTTGGTTCAACGAAATAATAAATATTAAGTTTTATTGAACATTGTGAATTTGTATTGTATCATATTTTTTTTAATCAAGATTTAATAAATATAGTTTAGTTGGCAACAATACAATACATATAGTTAATTTTGGTATGAGAATAACTAAGAAACATTTCAAAATTATGTCAATAACAAAAAAATCCAAAAAATTAAAATTTTTACAAAATTTTCGAGTTTTTTTCTTTAAAATAAAATTCTATTTAAACAGTTCACCATTTTGAATAAAGAACAGATGAAAAATTTTCCGTTACTAAATGAAAACATTTTTTATTGTACCAAATTTTATTAATTTTCGTTAAGAAATGGCCATCAACTTCGCCAAATTCAATTCAAATTTGACCCATTTTAATAAGATTTTTTGGTATTTCACATACAAAAACCTGCATAAAATGATACCTTTTTAGGGTATTTTTTAACTTTTTTTTATATTTTATACAGAATAAGCATTTTTAGAAAAAAAAACCAAAACCGACTTCCATGGATCAAAACTGGGTTTTAATGTTTTTCTAATAGTTTCTATGGCCAGAACTGAACGCAATTGAAATGGGACCATACAGCTTTCCAATACAAAAAGAATTATCAAAATTGTTTCACTCAGTCCAAATACCTCCTAATCTTTGGAAGTCGGTAAAAAATTAAGATCTTCAAAAAATCTTTGTGCATAATAATTTTTTTCACCAATTAAAAATCGTTTAAAAAAGTTATTGACATTTAATGTTTTTTTTTTTTTAGTTAAAAAAAATTAGGACATTGGCAATACTTTACAGAGACTTATATTGGAAAGAAATTTGATTAAAAATAAAGGAATTCAAACTTAAAAATATTTTTAAAAAAATTTCGTAAAGATCTGAAGCTTAAAACGAAAAAAAGTTTTCTACACAAAATTTGATGGAAACAATTTTTTTTTAATACTAATTAACTTTCATTTCTTAACAAAATTCTTTTTCAACCGAATTTCAAGAGATGTAATAATTTAAGGTATAAATCTTATCTCGAGTTTGAAATTTATGAAGGTAATTTTAATTTTTTTTTTTACAAGAACTATATCTCAAGTACAATTACCAGTAGGTATACAATCTATTTTAATGCCAAGGCCTTCTAAAAACTTTCAAATAGTCCGTCAATGAAAATGAGATGGGTGTTGTGGGTTGGTTGGAAATTCTTCAGATCAAGGCCATCATTTATAATAGCATTTGGCTTTCTGTCGGTATATACTATATACTTTCATGCTGAGCCATTCCAGAGAGTGCTGCTGGGTAAGTTTATAGCAATTTCAAAGATTTATAGTTTGTGGAAACTTTCACACACACACTTTAACTCGAGTAGAACTATGTACCTCTTCACTATACCTTTGCCAACTTTCACTATGCACTACGTAGAAATCAAATCACTTGGAATCATCGCAATACAACGAAGCTGCGAGCCATTTTCTCTTCATCTGTGAGAAATCCATTGCCTTGGCAACCACCACCTTCACCATTCACCACCACAATACCGACCATCATCGTGCATTATTTTTTGGTGTGAACTTCATTTGCGTTCAGATTCCGAGTAATTTAATTTTGCGCGAAAAACAAGGTCGTGGTATTTATGGCATTGCGGATGAGAAGATGCCATTTCGCGGAAACTAAATCTCGCATCGCATCGCTTTAAATGGATTTTCATCGTGAATATTGTATATAGACAGCAAGCAGCGACCGAAATGTCCTTCGTCCTCTTGCGGATTCGGTCATGCCATAGTTATCTTGTTAATGACAGCTTATTTTGTGCTTTTTGCCTTAAGAAGGCCGAGGCATATTGTTGATGATGGCGAATGGCTGCTGATGAGTCTATGTACAAAACTCTTATAAACGTCAGCAGTTAGGACAAAGTGCTTTGATTTTCTGTGAAAAAAAAAGACAAAAAAGGAGTACGAGGATATAGCTTTTTGCCAAGAAATATGCGCCTCATTAAGAGGTTATTAGTAGTTGATGTTGTTTTGACACTTAAGGAGCAGATTGAATGAAGAGGCCAAGCCATCAATAATCAGACCGAAATGTCTGAAAATTGGATGAATAAAATACGGATGGAATTGAAGAGCAGAAAACAAGTAGTAAAAGTGCTTTGCTTTTTTTTTCTCCTCTTTTCTTTCGATAGAAAATAAAAATGCTAAAGGCCAATGAGGGTCGTGTTTTTTTTTTATTATAATTTTTTTTTTTTTTTTTTCTTAAGGATGGTCGGCGTCGATGATGGTTGGTGTGCCAGATCCTTTTGAAATGAATGTATTTCGTATTCATAGCAGATGAAGAGCATATTATGAGAGTAAATAATGTTTATATTTTAAAGGAAACCTTTATTGCTTTTGCTTCTTTTTTTTATTCAATGAAGGTCCAGCTGAGAAAGAGATTTCCATTATTTTCATACTTATTATAGGGAACGAAAAAGCCCTTCAAATAAATTGCTAGCGTTCATTTTAAATTGGTTAATAGAAATGGAGGCTTTATTGTATAAGCATGTTAACACGTGTCCGATAGGAAATAGGTACTTGGAAATTTGAAAAAAAAAAGGAATCAACGATCAACCAAAGATATATGATTTTACTGACTTTTTTGGGCGGAACTGGCAATTTATCGTTTTGTTAAAGAATTTAACACATGACTAGGTTGAATTTGCTGGTTCTTAAAGAAACTGATTAATGAAGTTTTTGAGAGTTTTGAAAAACATTTTATGTTTCCATTGTAGGTACCTATCATATAGTTTTATTCCTTGAGCTGATTGGAATGTGTTGAGCTAAGATTTCGAAACTGATACATATTTTTTTTTTTTTTTCTTAATTTAAATGACCACATACAATATTCTTTCACTTTAAGTCCGCTTAATGACTTTATGTCAGCATTTCGGTCGAAATAAATTATATTCTTTTTTGTATTATTCAATACTCATAGAATAGAATTTAAAAGGAATTTTTTTACATACAATTTGTAAGGCTTATTGCAATTTGTGTTTTGTTAAATTTCTTCCAAGAGAACAAAAATAAAATGCATTTTTGATAGGTATAATATTATCATCGGCGTAAAGCAAAGTATCGTAGTGATTTGAAACAAGATGAAACGAAAAAGCGACACGAAAAATCAATGGATTATAACTTTTTTTGTTTTAATAGATAGATGAAAAAATTTCAATTAATTTCATATTCAAAATTCTGAGATAACGGTAAAAAGATGTCCTTTTTCGTTATATCTTTTGATCTACAGCACATAACAAATTTTGTTTAACTTTAATACGCTTGCTGATAATATTACCTTTCATTTAATATATCACACATAACGGTACGTGCTCTACAAGTTATATAATCTTTAATTGAAAAACTTGAAAAATACCTCCAAAACACCTGTGAAGATTTGTTGCCGATGACCGTAATTTCAGTTTGAAATTTCAACATGGTACGCTTTAAAAAATTCTTACTTTTTTTGAAGGCATGGTAGAAATATGATTGAAGCGTCATATAAAAGGTGAAATAATAATGATATAAAATTTATTATAGGTTGTCTTTTGAAAAATGAATTTAATGGCGTTAGAAGAGACAAGAGATTGATTGTTTTGCTTTTTTTATGAAAACTAATTGGGTTAAAAAAATTCTAGCTCTTTTTGTAGATGTTGTACAGACATGATCGATATAAATATTTTGAGCTGAAACAATAAGCTTTCAGATGGTATAAAATTTATTGTAGGTTGCCATATAAAAAAAAGTGATGGCATACAAAAAAGTTATATTTTTTCGATTTTTTTTTAATGAATTTTAAGGTTTCACTTCAACCACGTGTGAATTACATACATGATTTTTTTTTTTTTAATTGGTAAAACGAATTCTTATCTGATTATAAGTATTTGATAAGAAACTAAGAACAAAATTAGAGCTGTTATCATTGACGTACAGTCTTCGTACATACATTATACTAGTATTCTTTGTATGTAAATTATTCATATTGGAGACCCTCAGAGTGGTCCTTTTTATTAAATTTCAATTTTTGAAAAAAAAAAAACAAAGAATAAATTGTATTCTCGTTATTACCCAAACCTCAAGCTCTTCGATTTCCAATTTCTGAATAAGAACAATCAAACTCAATTACATCTCTGTGGTAGCCAAAAGAACTTGATTGTTTGCCTCAAGTTGAACATTTATATACAAAGAGAAAAACTACCCAGGATCAAGATATATATTTTTTTTTTTTATTTTGAAAAATTTCCTTTTTTATTTCATTTTTTATGTGTGCTTGTTTTTTGTTTTCAGTTTTTTTATTTTTTATTTTGTTACAATTTCGTTTTGTACTCAAGAACCGAAACAAACCGATTTAATTACTATTCTCCATCCTTAAGAGAACAATTTCAATACATTTATGCTGCACACACACTGACTGAATGGAAAAACACCACAACCTCTAGCACCCACTTTTTCACATGTTTCTCGTTTTGCTTGGTTTTTTTTTTTTTTGTTATGCTGCCATTGGCACAATTCTTCCTATGAGAGAATACCACACTTTACCCTCATATACCTACATTCCACATAAAGTATATATACTCGTATAGTATAAACTGCAAAGTAAATGAAATTGGAAAACGGCAAAAAAGGCCATCATGCAGAAAATGGAAAAACTTCTTCACCAACCAGGCAATTAATTTAGATGGAACTCTGGCTCACCTCACAATTGTATGCTATCCCATATCTCTCTCTCATTCTGTCTCTTTCTCCCCAGAGTTTATATGGTTGTTCCTTCATCACCCATATCTTACCACCATCAACATTCTTTCCTTTCACATACATTTATTTCCCAATGCGTTGTGTTCGATCAAAATCAATATAAGATAAGAATTGTGTGAAATTTTTCGATTTTACTCTAACTCTCAATCCCACTTCTGATGAGTAGGACCCTGAGTCTGAATTGAAAGAAGATACCCTCCCAGAGTCTTGAGCGTAGAGGTTTAATTAACTAATAACAATACGATTGGGAGATCGATACTATCCTTGATTGGTTCTGTAGTTTTTTTTTTTTCATTCGTTTTTTTGAGATGACAGGACTTTTTTTTTTTTGAATAAGAAGCATCCTTCGAAAAATTTTATAGAAGAAAACGATCCATGTTCAATTAAATTTAGCCAACCAAAAAAATTTGCACAAAACCAGACTCATTAAAAAGTTATAACCACTAAAAACCCTCCTCCAAACGACACACTATGCAACCACACGGAATTCCTCCATCAAAATTATGATCAAAGTAAGCAAAAAAGGACCAAAATGTCACATAGAAAAATAGATACAAAAAAAAAGTCAAACTTCACCAAATACCTCCAAGCTCCTATTTCATCCCACAAAAAAACAACCTTTAAATACACAACACGACGACATCCCACAAAAAAACTTTCAGCTATACTTACGCAATATCTGATAAATTTCTCTCCCAGAAGTTTGACAGCAAAAACATATACCCGTCCATCAAGCAAACCCCAAAAATCTACCCTCCACACCCAGAGCAGAGAGTCACTCTCACTATCATTCTCAAAAATAGAAAATAACTCGCCTCTGTACAAGAAAAGGAAGAGGACAAATCTACATAGGTATAAGGCGGTCTTTGGAGGTGGATGAGCATTTTGTTTGCATTAACAACGACACGACCAAGAATTGCTTCAAGGACTTTTCTAGGTATACACACGGTAGGTATACCAAGCATATCCAGGACCCTAGGACAAGATAAAATAGATTCTTCTTTGTCTAAGGTTTTTTCCTTTTCTTTTTCTTTTTTTTTTTTTTTTGTTTTATTTGCAAGGTGAACATGTGCTTAGGAAAAATGTATCTCCGAATCCTCGTGTCTATGTTTTGTGCTTTCTTTTTTGACGTGGTGTAGGTTTTATGTATTACAAAGTGAGAAATAGTAAGGATTACACAATGTCTTTGTCGTAGTTGTCGTCGGGTGTTTTTGTGTTCTTTAAAACCAGTTTTGTTTGTTTTTTCTCGTGTTTGTTTGTTTGTATTTGTCTTGCATTGGACAGCAGCAAAAATTCGAATTCGATAAAAAATTTCAAAAAAATGTGTCCACAAATGAAAACAAGGTGTAGGTGTAGAAGAAATATTTTCCTTTCGATGATTAAACATCCTTGACATTCGAAAAACAACTTTTTTTTTTCAATCCAAAGGTCATAAATTTTGAAAAAATTCTTTTGAAACAATTTTTGTTGAAGAAACTAGCTATACATCCTGATGAAAATGAAACAAATCATGGAATTGTTTAAAAAGAAATGCAAGGAAAAGTATTTGCTCATAAACAAAATGTTATTATACAAAAATGTTCAAACAAATTTATGAACTTATAAATTATTTCTCCGAACGGCAATTTTTGGAGGGATTTTTGTTCCACCGAAATGTATTTTGATATCGTAAATTTGCTTCAGTATTCAATAGTTTCAAAGGAACTAATTTTCTTAGAATACTTATACTTATTCCTAAAAATCAATAAATTCAAAGAGAAACTTTCAATCACTATTTTCGGGAAAAAATTATAGTTGTTATAATTGGGGGTGCTGGTAAATTCTTAGTATTTTGATTTTGGGATTTTTGGTGCTTTTTCACGCTTTTTACTGGTATCAAGGATTCTGAAATTTTAAAGAATGGGATTTTACATAAGGCAGAAATAGTTGGCTATAGCTCTAGTGAATCAGCAAAAATATTTTTACGGCACTTGGCGACACAACAAAATTTGCCTTAATTTTAACATTGAAGTTATTTATAACTTTTTGTATATATAACTTTTATTTTAAAATATATAACGCGGATAATCAGAAAAACCCTAATAATGTCATTGAAGTTATTTATTTTTTTGACGTCATAATGTCTTATAAATCGATGAACCATGGCAGTCACCACAAAAAAGTGACGCCATTTTCTCCCGTTCCACTCATGCAGTTTTGCAGTGCAATCAAAAATTAAAAATAAACTATTAAAGATACAAAAATCTTCTATAGCTTATTTGAAAGATAATAACCTAAAGCTTAATCTACATGAAGGATTTTTAAAAATTGCGTCATTTAATAGGGTAAACAGGGGTAAAATGGAAAGATTACATTTTGGCTAAAATATAAACTCGAAGTTGTAGAGAAATGTTTTTTCTGCTATAGATAGATGAGACTAATTTAAGAATAACTGCATTTAAGAAAAAATTCTAAAAACTTTTGAAACTAAGCTACAACGTTTTTTTTTAAACGTTGTACACGTGTTGGGGCCACGGTTGCCGTTTTGGTAGAATCCCACAAAATTTGGTAGGTTTTTTCGGCTTTGGTAGGTTGGTAGGTTTAAACTCGATTTGGTAGGTTTTTTAAGTCCCCTTTTAAACTACTTACTATTTTATAGTTTTTAGAATAACTATTAAACGCGTTATTCTCAAGGCAGTCAATTACATTAATTTAATTTCTTTCTTATAGACTTCTAAAAGTTGCAATTACAATGCATTATTAAGAAAAAATAATATAGCTTCAAAACTTCAATTAAAAGTTCATCCAGATAACGTCAGAATTTGACCAAAATTTTGCATCTAACCGATGAACCTTGTGGTACCAAAACTCCGCTTAAAAAAAACTTCAAAACTTCAGATCTTTGAAATACCAATTTTTAGTTTTGAAATGATAAAATCAACGAAATTTTCTGAAGAATTTTCAAAAACTAGAAATCAACATTTTTTTCTTCGTTTTGCTTCATTTTTATTCTCTGGAATTAAAAAAAAAATTTTTTCTTCGTTTTGCTTCATTTTTATTCTCTGCAACTCTAGCAAAAATGTACATACTTTAAATGTAGTTACCGTTTTCGAATTTTGAATCATTTTATCTGTTAAAAACAAAAATTCGAGATTTGGTAGGTTTTGTATAATTTGGTAGGATTTTTGGGTAATTTTGGTAGGAATTTTTTTTCACCAGTGGCAACCGTGGTTGGGGCTATGACAAATTGATATAATATTGTAAGAAATGAATATGTAATGAAATATAAATTGTATTTTATATGAATTTCCAAAATATTAAGTTGAAATAAGATAAATTTGCCTTTTCACACTCTTTCGGAATTTTTTAAAATATTTTATCTTATGTCAACTTAAGGATGACTTTTGTTTCTGCTTGCACGCGCGCAAATATCTTAAGTCAATATAAGATAGTTTAAGACTTCACAATAATTAAAAAAAAGTCTTAACCCAACATAATCTTGAATACGTGTCTTTTGAACATAAGATGAAATTGTTTTTGTGCATAAAAAAGCAAAGGTGTGAGATAGAAAGATACCGATAAGACAAAACTGTAGGATGCTTTTAGGATGGCACTGAGGTCTTAAGTCGACTCAAGATACTTTACCTTTTCAGTCGAGACATTTTTACCTATTAGAAACTTACAATTTGAAAAAAGGTAGGCGTTACAACATACTTTCTACTTCAAGCTAAATTCACAATCTAGTGTGTGTAACTATTTTAATGAGCATGATCTTAAGGACCCATACGATTATTTAAATGGGAAGATGCTATTTAAAAAGAAATGTCTGAAAAACATGTTGTAAGGATAAACTATAATAATAAACTATTTTTTTTAATAGATTGAAAAACAAAAACAAGTTCAAAGAAAGTACGTCCTTTGATTTTTGTAAATAATTCAAAATCCATTATAATTATTTTTGAAGCGAAAACTTCTTTGGTATCGAAGTGATTTGAAACAAGATGAAAAGAAAACGCGACACGAACATTCAACTTGTTATAACTTTTTGTTTTAACCCTCTGTAGGCACACCTCTTTTTTGTGGCGTGATAGGCACAGGGGTGCGAATTTGGTCTATACTTTTTAATGTCGTCAGAACTTTTTTCGGTCACAATATTTTATAGAGAATCAAGTATGAAATTGATGTACAATATTCCGAGGAATTCGAATATTGTATTCACAATTCCGAAAAAAAGTATTTTCACCCTTATAAAGAGACTTTTTTGTGACCACTTTTTTGAAAAATTGTAATTTTTTTATTTTTGTCCTGCCAAATTCGCATCCGTGTGCCGACAGAAGGTTAATTATGTAGGTAGATAAATGAAATTTGTACTGTAGATAGTTAGGTTATTAAATAAACTATAAATGTACAAAATTTCAATTAATTTCATATTCAAAATTCTGAGATAACGCTAAAAAATGTTCTTTTTCTACACACGTTATATCTTTTGATCTAGTGCACATACAAATTTGATTTAACTTTCATACGCATGCTGATAACATAACCTTTCATTTGATATATCACAATTACCTGTACGAGCTCCACAAGTTACACAATCTTAAATTGAAAAACTTGAAAAATACCTCAAAACACCTGTGGAGATCTGTTGACGATGATGTAGGAAGTACCGTAATCTCAGCTTGAAATTTCGACATAGTTGGCTTTAAAAAATTCTTATTTTTTTTACTAGGCATGGTATAAATATGATTCATACGTCATATAAAAAAGGTGAAATAACCTTGATATAAAATTACTAAAGGTTGTCATTTAAAAAAAAAATATTTTTAATGGTGTTAAAAGAGAAAAATTTTGATTTTTTTTGCTTATTTGATGAAAAGTGATTTGGTTTGAAAAAAATAAGCTCTTTTTGTAGATTTGTATAGACATGGACGATAAAAATATTTTGAGCTGAAACAATAAGCTTTCAGATGATATAAAATTAATATAGGTTGTCATATAAAAAACATGTATTTAAAGCAGATAGAATAAAATACAGGTAGATTTTTTCTTTTTTTTAGCAAGAAAATTTTTTTTTGAGGTTTCACTTTTACCACGTGTGAATTGCACACATGACTTCTTTTTTTTATAATGTCTATAGGTATCATGTAATTTTTTAAGAAAAAAAAATAAACTTAAAAAAGTTGGTATTGTATAAAAAAATCTTACCCAGTTTCTTCTTTAAAATTAAAAAAATGGGTTCTGAAGAATTGGATTTAAAAAAAAAAACTAATTTTGTTTGCCCCAATTTTTTTGACAGTATAGTTTTTAACCGTTTTTTATTTTTATATAATTTTTATTTTAATAGATAGATAGGGATAAATAAAATAAAAGACAGGACTTTATTTGTGCAAAATTTCATAACGTTTTCGTTGAAAATGATGAAATAATCGAGTTCAAGGGATATTCGACTTAGAGAAAATTCGACTAAAAGAGATTCAACTTTTATCCCCATTCACAAAGAATATCATAATTATGTATATACATATTTTAGTTGTCTGTATTTTTCAATCCGCTTTCGTTTGTCTTGTTCAGGGTTAGTCTGCTAAACCATATTCAAAAAGATTATCTAAAACTTCTGTGACTTCTAAATAAACGTCACCTTAATTCACACAAAACACCTTTAACAAACATTAAAACTCAAAAGAAAACAACATCAACAACTTCTAAGAAAATTGTTATATATATGATTTAGCACTAAAAATAAAAATGTAACACACTTAAGAAACTTTTCTTAGAAAATCCTATTATTTGTTTAGATTTTGTCCCGACTTACTTTTGTGTATCAACTTTAAGTATAACAACAACTACACTGTAACAAAAAGAAAGTCCTTGCCATTAAATACAAAAAAAAAACAAACCATCATCACTTTGTTCTTCTTCTTCTACTTCTACAATAAAAAGCATTTTGAATGGAGAGTTTTGCAAATACTTATTATAACTATATATACTCTCTCTCATACTAGTAACACAGAGAAAGAAGAAGAAGAATCTACCTTGTTCATTATTATTTTCAGACTTCACACAATGGCTTATGAATGGTTTAATAGCTTCTGGCCGACTTCCTTGAAAAGGCTCTTTGTTTACCCATTTACACCTTAATAACAACAAAACAAAACACATAACGTCAAAAACCCTCCCACAACATAGTCGAAGAGTGAGACTGGAGAGAATGGAGAGACACAAAAGAAGGAAGACGATTGAAATCCAAACAATGTTTCAACTTTCCATTCTTAGCACTTTGACGTTAACCAAACCAGAGTATTCCCCCCCCCCCTCCCCCTTTTCCCATTTACCTGCATCTTTAACATATACTTCAACTTGATGCGCATCCCACTGGAATGAGAGATATATTATATATTCTGTAGTCACAGTTATGTTGTAGAGATCACCTAAATTGTGTAGAGTTGGAGCACAGAGAGTCTTTCTGCAAACATTTATTCTGTGATAATTGGGGCATCTTGTATGACATATTTATTTAAGTCATAGTATCTACTCAGGTCCCCCTTCTAGCCCCCCCCCCCCTACTTTTTTTTATACAAAAGGAATCATGTGTGATGATAGAACAAGGACTAACTTCACTCAGGATATTGTTCTTTCAAAGTAAATAAAACAATAGCTTCTTTGCTTTTTGTCATCTTCTTCTTCTTTTAAGCTTCAAATTGCAACCCGCCTTGCAACCGAAAGCTTTGTATTTGCATTTACTACACAGAATATAAACAAATAAAACTTACAAAATGTAGGTTACTTGACTTTTTTATTTGATCTTCTGCGAGGGGACAGGGTGAGTAGGTTAAAAAGGATGAAGGACGAATTTCTAAATTTTTTGTCCCATGTTTCACACGCGAACATACACGAGTTTGAGATCCAACAAAAAGCATAAGTGGGAAAATATAACAATTTTTTTTAGACTCCTTTTTGTGTGAGTGTGTGTTAGTGGATTCTAGAGCGCGCGTTGTGTCAACTTCGTTCTGCAAATCCTTTTCTAGCCTGGTTTTTTTTTTTTTACGCTGCTAATCCTTTTGCAACATGGAATTAAGGGATATTTTTTTATGACTCGTAAAAAATGCTTAGTTCTAGCTCTCTCTCTCTCTAAATAGATATATTTTGATTGGGTTCGCTACCCGAGTAGCATAAAAAAAATACAACAAAAAAAGATATCTTAATAGGGCCCCGTTTGGCATTCTCGGTCCTAAAAAAAGGCTTAAAACATTTTTATGAGTTTGACTAGGCTGGTTTTCGTGTTTTTTTCAGCTTCATCTTGTGATGTTTTATCCTCGACTCTCTGCGTAACGAGGGTTGAAGTTGACGTTATAAAAAATGTCCATTTTTTTTTTCTTTTTTATTAGAAAAACAGAGAAAGAGTGGCGAGAGTGTGCCAAAACATGATTGTTTTAAGATAATGAGATTGTCAACTTGGCGGAATGATTAATGAAATTTAATATTAATTCAGGTTAATAAAAATGAGTGTTGCTGTTTGCTTATGTATGGAAGTGTGTTTGTTTGTTAATTTTTTTTTCTTTGTAAATTTTTCTTAAGATCTCAGGTATATCTTTGTTAGAATAAGGAGCACCCTGAGAGATAATACAAAATCAACAAGGATAAAAAGGAACAAAAATAATAATCACAACAACGGAAATGAGACTTTTCTCTTTTCCATCTATTACATTATAAAAATGATGAAGAGAAAAAAACAAAAAATATTATATAAAATAGCTTTTTTGTGTAAACAATTAAGGACTTTGTTGAAAAAGTAAAAAAAAAAAAAACTCTATTAAGACCAGCAGCGAATTATAATTTATTAGAGAGAATGGGAGAAAATATTCAAAAAGAGAGAAACATTATATGGAGAACCAAATTGGCTACAATTCGTCTTATGGAGATTTATGAGTATACTTAAAAATTAATGGACTTGAAAAGAAGTCATAAACAGACTCAACAAAAAAAAAAAATGTATGCATAGAAAGCATAAAAAATATAAAATATGCGTAAGGATACAAAAAAAAAAAAAAGATGAAAAGAATTAATTTTTTTTTTTATTTTCATGAATTTAAAATATACAATTCTATTTGGTCTCATGGTCTTGAAGACAGTTTGGGTTTTTTTTTCTCTTTTTTAATTGAAATGTTAAATAGAAGCAATATTGTGCAATTTTCAAAAAGAGTGTTTTGGGGGATGGTATGGGTTAAAAAAAAGATGCTGGAAGCATTAAAAAAATTAAAATATGAAAATGTTGGAGTCAAAGAGCAATAAAATCTTTTAGAAAGGACATCAAAGAAATTTAATAATCAAAATACGTGAATTATTAAATATTCATGTTTTTTTTTTCTGCAAAAAATATCTCGAAGATTTATTTCAAGGTCAACGAATTCATATTTGATTGTATTCGAAGTCTTAAGTATTTTAGTATTTGCAATAAAAGTCTATAATTATGCAAAGTATAGTAAGGTATTAGTTATTCTGTTTATATGCAAATTTTGATACTCACAAACTTGTGCAACAATGTTTTTAAAAATTGCATTAGATTTCACCCTCGTTAAAAAATATTCTGGACTTTAAGTTTTTTATTTAAATGCTTGTAGGTTGTAGGTAGCTCTTAAAATTGATAAGACTTGTAAAAATGTACCCTCCGTCGATTTGCGATATAATCTTTGTTTTCGAATCTGAATTTTCTAATTCTTCTCTTTCAAAAAGATTGTGTCAAAAGGCGTGTAAATGTTGAAAAATGTCCTAATTTCTTTTTTTTTTTCTTCTGGTATCCCTCAAAGATCCATTTGGGTTCTTTACTTTTTTAAATTTATAGTAAATGATATTTTCAACTGCATTTCATATCTACAAGGAAAAAGATCTTTGCCTTTATGGAATCACTATAAATAATTTCCTGGTCATCCAAAAAGTATGTAATTAAGAAAACGAAATGGGCCATTTTTCATTAAACTTACTGTCTTATGAAATTTCAGATTCTTCTTGGAAGTTTTTACAATTCAATTCAATGCTTCACTTCTTTTAAAGTTCGATTAGTATCTAATAGAATCTAAGGAGTAAAGAAAAACGGAAATGCTATTAATCCGCTGCTCCGTTGTTGAAAATAACCATTTGCTATAAACAAAATGGAATAGGTTTTATTTTCATTTTGAAAAATTAACTGGAAACAATTATAAATTAATCCAAATTTTTTAAAACGTATTTTTTTTGGTACTTTTTTTTCGAAAATTCAAATAAAAATAGATTTTTTAATTTTTACCAGAATGTATAGGCCTGTTGATTATAAAATCATTCTTTTGATTTGAAACCTGTTTCTAGGCTTTGGTCAAAAGATATCGTCTGTAAGAAACAAAAAGAGGTTGTCTGTAATGTCGGTTTACGGACGATGATTTTACGTGATAACGTCGTCAGAAAACAGGTTGTGTGCTTTTGTTTAAAATGAGTCAATTGAAGCGTTTACTTTTTTCAAACAATCATAATTTACAAGAAAAAGCTAAAAAAAATACCTTTTTTATTTTCTCATTATATTAATTTTTTTATTTTAAAAGCTTACAAAAAAAATTATGCAATTTAAAGCCAAGTATTTCTTCTTAAGAATAAAATCATTTTTACCGACTTCCAAAAAGGAGGAGGTATTCAATTCGTCTGTATTTTTTTTTTTTTTTTTTTTTTTTTTGTTTTTTTTTTTTTTTTTTTTTTATGTTTGTTACCGTATAACTTTGGACTGAGTGAACCAATTTTGATAATTCTTTTTGTATTGGAAAGCTGGTGGCTGCAATGTGGTCCCATTTTAATTTCGTTCACTTTTTGCCGGGAACTATTTTAAAAACCATAAAACCCAGTTTTGATCCATGGAAGTCGGTTTTGTTTTTTTGCTAAAAATGATTATTAAATTTTTACAATGCGCAAAAAGTATAAAAATAAGTTATTGAATTTTAATTTTCATCAAAAATAAAAAAAAAAAACATGAATTTTTATCTTCTCGAGTCATTAATTCCATGTTTTTCCGTAACAATTTTTTGAACTCGATCAAATTTCATTAAAAAAAGCAAAAAAACATTTATTTTTATGTTCTCACGCTATTGAATTCAACCTATATCATGTGAAAGCTTATTATTTCACCTTTCATATGACGTACGTATCAATCTCATTTCAAAGATGCCTACAAGAGAAGTTAGAATTTTTTAAAGTCAACCATGTCGAATTTCCAGGCTGAGATTACGGTTCTTCCCACACTGGTGGCTTTTCGGGGGGCAACAGATCTCCACTGGTGTTTTGAGGTATTTCGCAAGTTTCTTGATTTAGCATTGTGTAGCTTGTAGTTAGTCTACCGTTATGTGTGATATACCAAATGAAAGGTAATTGTATCAGGATGCTCATAAGTTTAATAAAATTTCTATCTGCCCTTGGTCAAAAGTTATAACCTGTTGAATTCTAAAATTTTATTTTACCGTTATCTCAAAATTGTGTTTACGAAAATGATTGAAACTTCGCACACATATAGTCGTAGACTATCATTGCTCCATATACTTTATTCCTGTATCTATTACAGAAAAAAAGATAAAAATAAAAAACGATGAAATTCGATTAAAAACTGTCAAAAAACGTGTTTTTTAAACACTTGTTTCTTCCGTTATTCAGCCAAAACCTACATGTCCTATAAGTTTGAGATTTTTTGAATGCTCCAAAAAAAAGCTAAAAATCTGAAATTACCCAAAAATACCCATAAAAACAAAGTGTTTTTTAAAAATTCATATTTCGAAACGCAGTGTGTTGGAAAAAAATCCGTATCAGATCCCTAATTTTTGTTTCCCTCATCTTTCACCTGGCATCTTTAGAATTGTCAAAAAAAATTTCTTTTACCCAAAATCATCATTTTGTCATAGCCCCAACACGTGTACAACATTCAAACAAAACGTTATAGCTTAGTTTCAAAATTTTTTAGAAATTTTTCTTATTAATCTCATCTATCTATAGCAAAAAAAAATCAATTCTCTACGACTTCGCGTTTAGATTTTAGTCCAAATTTCATCTTTCCGTTTTACCCCTGTTTACCCTATTAAATGACGGAATTTTTAAAAATCTTTCATTTAGATTTTTGTATCTCTAATAGTTTATTTTTAATTTTGAATTGAAATTTTTTTGCCGCACTGCGAAAGTGCGAGAGTGTAAAGTTAGAAAATGGCGTCACTTTTTTGTGGTGGCTGCCATGGTTCATCGATTTATAAGTTGTTATCACGTCAAAAAAATGCTTGCTTTCAAATATCTCAGGAAGCAGACCATCATGAAACTTTTGGTTTTCAGCTATGAATAAAGTTTAAAAAGCCCTTTCATTTGATATCTCACTTGATGAATTTGAAGAATATTTTTTAAAAATGCATTTTTTCCAAAAATCAGAAAAAAAACAATTTTTTCAAAGTGATGCTCATCGCGCAGTCCTTATAAATCTCCTTTTTCTTCTATTGACGTGGAAAACATTGTTTTCACTTGATTTGTCATATGTAGGTACTGGAGAACTGATTGATTCAATTTCATCATCAATATCACAGCAATTATTGATAGAACAGAAAACTGAAGGTATGTTTTGAAAACTTGGATAAAATCTCTAGACTAAGCTATCCAATTTCCAGTTACTCATTGCAATATGATAATTTTTGGATAAAGTTAAGACCACTACAATTCCCTACAAATTTGTTTTTTTTTTTTTATCCTTTGATTTTTTCCACTAGTGTTTTTCATTTAAATTGTTTATTTTTCGTTTATTTAAGATAAAGTTAAAAAATTTTAACCAATTTACTCCCACAAAAAGAACAACAAAGATCTCAACTAATTTCTCCATTTATTTCGTCTGATTGAATAACTTCTGAAGATTCATGAAAATGTTGGAATAGCGACTGAAATCAAAACAGAAAAAATCAATTAAATTGAATAAGCATACGAAGGATTACTCTCTTGAAAGTTATTTACTTAAAAAATGTATTTTCTCAAGTAATTTGATTGAACATTTAGCGCCTCAAAAAGGGTAATCATCTTCAAGATAGCAACAACTTGAAAAAAAAAAGTACACAAAATGGGTCGAATGTTCTTGTTGTCAAATACCTACTTAAAATCATAAGAAATAGAACTGTCTTACTTGTGTACGTCATAAGAAATTCATTCAAAAAGTAGAACTATAAAAGAGTTAAGGACATCTGAAATTGAAAAATGAATTAGATTGATTTGTTAGTTCGTTTTTTTGACGACTCTATAACAAACCCTTAAAAGAATTTAAAAGAAATTACACACTGTTTAAGCTTCATAAAACTGTTCCTCCAAAGGCTAACTTGCAATTTATTTTTGTTTGATGAAAATGTTATGCAAATACACCACCAAAATTGTAAAGGAACCTCCATTGAGCAAACCAATCACGTAATTTGCATAATTTATTTGCCTAATGGTATGATAACACTCTTGAAAACACCCTCCAGGTATCCATACAAACATATAGCATCAAATTCACATGTGAAACTGAAGCAAACATACCTACTTTATTCGATGTGCTAGAATGGAATTCTCATGTTTGAAATAAAAATTTTCAGAGTTTTGCCTTCGAAGAATTTATCACACATGGATTAGAATTGAGTGAGAAGGAGTAAGAAGTGTACTTACATCCAATTTCCATGATATCCTGCAAAGATAAAATCTTATCTCACGTAGTCCTTTGAGGATACGAGCATATATATAAAATCATGAAAATCAAAAAGGAAACACCGCACCAAAAACTTTTCACCAAAGCAGGTAAATTTAATTGATTTTCCCCTTTTTGTATGAAATCAAATTTAATTGACGAGCAAATGGCTAATAAAATTACGAACATAGTTTGCCAAATTATTTGCGAAACAAACGACGAAAAGGACTTTTAATTATAAGGACTTGCGCCAGAGCGAAGTGAGTGCCAAAAAGTGTGTGATTTTCATTTTCTCCAAAACAAAAACGAACTTTTAATCACGTATGCGGCACGTAATTCCCTCGTAAGAGTTATACAATATGAATGAGACTTGGAAAAGTGTTTTAATGTGACTTCAATAAAATTTCGAGGCCGTGTGTTTAAGAAAGAAAAAAAGTCTTTTTCTTTGAGGAACTTAAAAATTTCCATCTGAGGATTATAAAGAGTAGGTAGGGGAGAGTGGGGCTAAATGTAACAGGGGTAAGAATTAACAGCTAAAAAAAGCGATGTTCCTTTCAATATTAAGAAACGCGTAAAGGAGAAAAATGCTCAATTTTTGCATATCTACCGGCACATTTTCTTGAGATGAAGATTAGACGACAGGGTGAGAAGTTACACTAGTGGTGCCCAAAAAATGCATGTTTGTAACTTTTTTTTTTAATTTTATTTTTGGTCTACTTCTTTACCCGAAAAAGATAGAGTGCTAAGTGTTTTTTTGTTATATGCAACTGTGTTTTGGCTCAAATTGCGTGTATATGTTATGTCTATATCAGTTTCGCTTTTTTTTTTAAATTGATTTTATGTGCCAAATTTCATGCTGGGGCTAGTTGTAACATTTTTCCGGGGCAAATTGTACCATGTAAAAACCTACCTATACTGAAAAATTGTTTACCTAATATAATTAACAACCCTGAATATGAATGCTTGTAATTGAATTTGTATTTATTTTGAAATTGGAAACACATTTTTGAACCACCACTTGTATTCATAAAGCTTATAAAACAATTTATGAATTCGAATAACTTTTATTTAAGACTACTGTCAAATTTTCTCTGGAAATCTTGGATTTGCTCCACTTTTTACAAATTTGCACCAAAATTTCATGACTGAGGTTTGTTTTTATTGTTATTATTAATTAAAAATAAATAAATATAAACAAATAAAGGTATTTTTCTCTTATTTTTAGTTCTTGGTACAACCTACCCCGGTATGTGTTACACTTTGCCCCGTATGTGGGGTAAGTTGAAACAACACGTTTTTTTTTTTGGAAGCTATATTTTTCAACATTACCGTTATGTTTTGCTAAATTTTTATGATGGATCTTGGAGCTAAAACATGGGTCCTTAATTTAAAAAAGGTCTGGTTGACCCACTTCAAAATTTGTAGGAGAACCATCGATTTTAGAAAAAAGTGTTACATTTGGCCCCACTCTCCCCTACTTTTTGTTTCCAGAAAAAAAAAAAAATTTATAAATGGAATTTTGCCAAACGTTTAATTACGTGATAATGAAGAAGAACAATTTGTTCATAACAGAAAATTCTGAAATTGTGTTTAAAGAAAAGAAAATGACTTCAAGGCTATTAAGCTGATTTTTTTATATATAAGATTGTGTGGGTGTCATTCTTTCTTAATAGGTCTTAAACTTTTTAAGCGATTTTGTACACCTACTTGGTTGACAATAAGCAAAACTCAGAAACTCATAAAAAATCTTAAAAAAACGGTGTTATAATCATATCTCATCCAAAACACACACACACATATAAAAAGTAATCTGGATTGCGGTTTATTATATTTTCGTATGTGTCAGAGAAGAAAAAAAAACTCCATTAAATTTTGTAGAATCTTGTGCATCCATTTGTCATGGTGTCGTGAGAATAACATTTATTTGCCATTATCACGAGGATTAAGAACACACACACACTCAAACTTCATACAAAAATAAAATTGAGATGTTTTTATTCAAAATTATAATTTTCAGAGCCAGAGTGAAAGGGGGTAACAAAAAAATGGTTGCATTTACTTCATATTCCCACAAAGTCCGGATGAACAAATTTGTCATGGTCTAAAATAAATGGGCTTATGGTTTTGAATATGTAGGTACCTAGCTCCTGTTAAGGTTTACACAATTTGACAGGCTTAAAGAAGGATAATTTCGTATGGTTTGGTAGTTTTTTTGAATCAAAAGTTAGGGATATAGTAATTTTTGAGAGATTTTAGGTACTTTTTTTTTGTTTTGTTTAACACGTCATTCATATTTGAATGAAATTGGGTAAAAAGTTTTTTTAAGACTTGATGACAAGGGTATTAAAAAACTGGAATGACAATATAATAATGAGATAATTTTAGAGTTTTATTCGTTTTTGTGGCAGTTTAAACTTTTGAAGGAATTTTTTTGAAACGTAGGAGTTTAAAGTGGTAATCTCATGGAGAACAAACTAAAATATTTTATTTTTAGGACGAAAATTTACGGTATAAGTTAAATACCTATATATAAAATTTTTGAAAAAGCTTTTATGCATCTTACTCAATTGGTTTGACTTTTTCCATTACTGAATTTATCAATTTTTAATGTCATCTGGCAAAAAAAAAAAAACAAGCAAATATTGATATTGTAAGCATATTTTCACATTGATATAAACTGATTCATTATTTTTAATACAAGTTTTTAATATCAATGTAGGTACATAGAATTTGTAAGAAATCTTTTCATTTTTAATCAAAAATTTTTTTTTAAGGAATTTCTTATTATTTTTAAATTTAACAGATTTTAAGTGGATTTTATTTATTTTAATATGAAATCTTATTAATTTAAACAGATGGAATTTAAAGTTGGCATAATAATATTTTAAAATGGCTTATTTTTCTCCATTACATTGTAACATAAGATCATTTTTCAATATAAAACCAATCATGAAATAATAAGAGTAAATGCAAAAGGGTTGTCCTGTAAAAAGTAGATAGTCTTTAAGACAATAATTTTGAAAAAAAGTTGATAAGTGAGAATGCTGAAGTTTTGTACAACAAAAGACCTTATAAAAATATTGAAGTATATATAGTTCTTGAAAATAATAAGAAGGTACAAAAAGGGTAGAAATGTAAGTGAGTAGGAAAGTGTTGCCAAAATTCAAAGTAATTTTTTTTTTCAAATTAAAAAGACCATAGCAAACAAGTCTACTGGGCTAAAAGACTAAAATTGAAGCATATAGATCTTGAAAAGGCTGCCAAAAGCAATTAAACCCAATGTTTAAATAAAATAATAAAAAATAATATATAGGTAAATAAATAATAAACCCAGGTTAAAAATTGGTACTTTTGCTATAGGTAAATCCAAATGCTTTTACCAGTGTAGGTTTATATTATGACTGAATCTATAAAAATATTTTAACTTAAAAAAAAAAAAAAATCAATGAGAAATAAAAAAAAAGTAAATGCCAAAATTCAAGTAGAGAAATTTTTTTTACAAATTTCTCTGCGATGAATAAATTACAACCTTATAAATGATGATAGCCTTGCTTTAAAAATCGTGCATATTTACAGTTTAATTTTGGAGAAAAATGGAAAAATAAATTATTTGTTTAACCTGTGTCAATATTCAAAGATTTCACAGGTTCACATGTTAAGCTTTTTTGTGTAAGCTTCAAAATCAAAAATTGTGTAAAAAAAAATACATAAATATGGGTCATTCTATTGTCACTGGTTATACACTTAATTTTTCAATATAATTATGTCACTTGGAGTTAAGAGGAATCTCAACTGTTGTGAAAAATAAAACTTCTTGTCCATTTTTTACTTTCTCATGAAACTCTGCATGTAATTGTTCAGATAAAAAACATATTTAAAAAGATTTTTACTTTTTTCTAACTAGTATACAAAATTTAGAACTTGTTTAATACAATAAATGACTCTAATTATAAAAGGATAAGGTCCTTCCAAGAAATATTTGTATTACCAAACTTCAAACTTTTAATAACTTGAACAAAACATTAAGAAATTAAAATAATTAATTTAAGAAAATTAAGAAAAATGTCATAATTTTCTACTATATTCTCAAAGTTTCTTTTCAAAAATATATAAAACAAACAATACCCCTAGCACATGTCATTTGTTATTAAACTTTAAAGATAATCATTTTATAATAAGCTGACACTTTATAAAAGCATCTTACTAGTTTTCATTACAAACTTGTCGTAAGAATGTATGTTGTATATGGCATTTTATTCTATTTTGTAGGTGGGTCTCTGTTCATGAGTATATGTATGGTGGAAAATTAATTTTAAACGTTTAAACTTTACAATTCTACTCCTTAGACAAAGTTTAAATTAGTCCTTAAAAAAGGATGTTAAAAACTTTTGTTATATTGTGTAACAGACGTTATGCAGCTATATGTGAAAGAAAATGAAAATATACAATTTTGTATAGCTGGAAAAGTGTTTTTCAACTTTGTTGCTTTACGGTTGCTGTGCATCTTTCATCATGTGTTTGTGTTTTTGTAAGTTTCTAAAGTTATAAAGATTATCAAATAAATTTTGAAAACCTTTTGGATTGTAGCTTGTGTTGTTGATATAATGTGCAAAATGTCATTAATTTGGCAACAGTTTTATTATTATATTTGTATGTTTTTCGGGTCACTATGGTGTATGCGCAACATTTTTTTTTTCAAGGAAATCTTAAACACTTTATTTATATTGCATTTAGCTACCAGTAGGTACATCTTGAAAAAAGTTTCCTAGACGAATCAATTAAAAGACAGATTTTTGGGTTACTGTGGTGTATACGTAACAATTTTTTGTCCCAGAGAAAACTTATATCAAAGTGTTCGACTCAATATTGCATTAAGCTATATCTTGACAAATTTTCCTATGTGGATAGATCAAAACGAAAATTGAACCTTTTTTTCGGGACACTGGGGTGTATGCGTAATATTTTTTTTTTTAAAGAAAAACCTTTACGGAAGTTTTCGACTCAAATTCAAAATTCAATTGCAATTAGCTTTATCTATAAAAATTTTACAAGTGGATCAATCAAAATCTTGTTTTTGACTCTGTGGCGAATGCGTAACCTTTTTTTTTATAAGGACAAAGATCAACATTATACAAAACAAAAGGTGATTCACTTTGGTTCACTATTAAAATTAAAACACAAATAAATCAGTATTTCCCGTCTGTTTCAAATAATCAAATACACATATCGTCCGTCTCAAAAGGAAACCTCGTAACTCCACTTTTTTTGGAAAATGACTTTTGAATGCCATTTTTTAGAAAATATGTCAGCGGAGCTACCCAGAAAATTTGAAGTCATTCCGAAAACTCTAAATAGACTTTAATTCAAATTTTGTACAGCACTTTACTCCCAACTACTCTGTTGTTTCTTTAGTCTTTTGTATCTCCTGTAAAATTTTGATTTTGAGAGTTACGAGGTTTTCTTATGAGACCGACGATATACACCTACAAAGAAACAACAAAGCTAAAAGCCAAACTTTGATTGAATAAAATTTCAACAAACTCCACAACGTCAATTTTATTTGATTTAAATCAATCATTTCAAAAGTAATAGTTCCTCTAGGGCTCTGTTAAATAATTCAAAGACTGAATTATTAATAAGTTTCTTGTCTGTAAGACATAAAAAGTCCTGTCATGTTTCTTGAAAGACTATTATAGTTACTGTAAAATACTGTCAGTGCTTGTCATCTATAAAAAGAACTTCACACCAAATCTATATTTATTTCCTTGTAATCAAACATTCTTCAATCTAAATATTTATAACCCCATCAACCCCCCACTTTTTCACTGCCTTTCTTTTTCTTCTTTTCCTTAATCACTACAATTATCATTAAAGAGTACTTATTATTTTTCAATAACATCAAGACAATGAGTAATCGTCTTTTAGTCCTTAAATTATACTCATTACTAACAATTTCCTTGTTTATTCAAGGCTATGAAATTGATATTATACGTCTCTTCTGCTATATCCTTCATACTCTACTTTTTTTTTACCACCCCATCGATCTGTGGCCTGGCCATGATAGCTGGTTCAAAAGTGAATTCTTTTTTCAACCAAAAAAAAAAAAGAAATAATAATGACGCATTTTTTTTTCTCTTCACTTTTGCAGAGTATTTTTGGTCAAACATTTTGCCTTGTCTTACAATAAATTCATCAATCACATTCAAATCAAGAGAGTGACTATTTATCTTCCACAATAAATCTCAGAAAAATCCATTGTCAATTGCCATGTTTGAACACTCGGGCCTATGGTTATTCGACGAATATAAAGAATCAGTTGGCACCAGCTTCAACCCCCTCAAACCAAATCCGGAAAAAGAAACATAGTTTTCCATTTCCATTCCTCCCCTCTCTGGTAGATGATTAATTAAGTTAATCGTATTACATGGAACCTCCGTTCCGTCCCGACCCATTCTTCATATTAATTTTTTTTTGTGTGTTTTCTTTTCTTTTCTTGTTGATTTTGTTCCACCTTTTTTGAGTAAATCCATCGTGTTTTCTTTTGTGTCTTTTTGTTTTGATTTGCTTCTGTCTGTTTGTTTGTCTTTCACAGAGATTGTTCGTGTCAGAGTTGGGGATGGGGCGTGAAAATCAAAGCCCCTCAAAGACAGTTTGTCAGGAGCAAAAACAAACAAGAATCCGAAATTAGTAACAAGTTTTTGATTAAGTATTCCAAACGGTAATTTGCGTGTTTGCCTGATTTTGTTGGTTTTTTTTACTTTTACCTGGGATTTTTTGTCACCTCATTCCGAGAAATACCTTAAACAAATAATTCTGAATGGGAGCCTAATAAAAGTGAGAAATGTAAACACCCTCTTGGTGTACTCATTTAGAATATTGCGAATATGCGTGCGTTTTGATTGATTTTTGTACTTAAAGTTTTATAGAAAATTCTGAAACGATAAAAAATCTTAAGAAAACATGTTGTTAATATTTTTTTTGTATACACATGAATTTGCAGCACTCAGAACTGATTTGTACTTAAAAATGTCCCCCCTATAGCTTTAGCTTGTCAAGAAATACGCATGCAACATTACACATATTTGCTTAATGACTTGAATAACCTTTGGTTTTTTGCGTTTTTAATGTTAACTTGCTATTATGTAGATGGATGCAAATGTAAAAGGGGGAAAAATGAGGCCATGGCTTGTTGAAGCAATTTTTTTCTTCTTGCTAATGTAGATTTCGCCTTATACTTATTTCATATAAATATTAACAAAAAGAATACAATTTCTTTTATCTTATACTTACGAGCATTTTTCACATAATTCTTAATATTAAATATTTTAAAGAAGACCTAAAAGATTTATCCTGAAAAAAGAATGCAAATTTAATCTACGAGTTATTTATTTATGAAGCTTGAATTCACCGATATGAACAAGAGCATGGGAAATGACTGAACGTTTCTGGTATTTAAATTATTAAGTCAAAAAACAGCTGTGGTCCGTTGTGGCTACCTTGTGGAACATAAGATTTTCAGTTTCAATCAAACCAATTGGACAGTTGTGAATGAAAATCTCCTAATAAGATGGTTAAGAAAAGCCATTTGCTAGCTATAAGACTCAGAAAAATTCGAACTATTTCTAAAACAACTTTATTGTAAAAAAAAAGTCATGTAGTCTTTTTTTTTACAAATTAGTACCTACACTGAGGGAAAAAATAAATTGAAGTTGAAACGTCTTTGTTTCAAAGATGAACTACTTTGATTTATGTGATTTTAAGATATGAGACCATCAAAAATTAACCTTTTTTTCACGTTGATTTTAAAATGTTCATCTTCAACTCAAAATCATTCCGAATAATAGTTAAATCAATGTGGTTTTCATTGATTTTAGATTGTTTTATGGTGGCTTTTCCCTCACTGCATATTTGATTGAAATTTGAAAACACATATTTCAAAAACTTAGAGGAAATTCGTAACGTTTTCAAATTTAAGTCAAAAGTTTCAAATTCTTTTATCCCCTTGCTTTAACTTTTTTTTAAATTATTTTTTCCCTAAAACCACTAGCGAATTTTAAAATAATTTTTGTTTAAAGCTAGTAAGTATACATTGTTTTTTCTAAAAAAAAATAATACAATTCTTATGGGAGAGATTTTTTAAATTTTTTTTTCCGAAAAAAATAAATATAATATTGCTCTAGGAAAAAAAAAGATATCGAAATGATTTAAACGGATTTCAAAAGAAGAAGTTTAGTTCTTTGAGGAACCGCCACAAATTTAATTATAACAAATCATCACTCAAAAACTGTTAAAAATGGGTATTTTTGATTTTCTAATGGTAATATCTTAAAAACGTGATGTGACCGACTTCAGATTCGAGTTAAGCATACAAAAAACCATTAGAAAATTATATTCTGATTTCTATAAAAAAAAAAAACGTTTTTATTAGTGAAATCGAATAGGACAGACAAAATAAACAGACTTTGATTTAAGTATCCGAAGATTTAAAAATGATATCAATTTAATTGAAACGCAGTTAAAAAGAGTCATACATTTTTAAGTTTTTACCATTATTTTTAACAGAGTTATTAACCAAAACATAATTAAGCCCGCAAAAGCGAATAGCTAGATAGAAGATTTTGAAAAAGCTTTTTTTTTACTATCTAGACCCCAAGGAACATTTCTGCTTCAAAAAATCTGGAGTGCAAGAAATTTCGAGTAGTGTCGCGTTCAAACGATCCGTGAAGCTTCAGGAATAGGTCTTGGGTACTTATTATTAATTTAGCAGGTTTTCTCATTTTCAGAGCTACCTTTTTTTGTAATTCAAATTTTGTTTAAATTAATTTTTTTTAGTTATAAATTTTAACTAACTAGCATTCGCAAATACATTACCTGAAAAAGGTTAAAAACGGCATTTTTGAAATTCTAACGAGGATATCTTAAAAAAATGATTTGATAGTGACTCAAATTTAAAACTCAGGACACCAAAAAAATGTATAAAAACTATAATTTTGTTTCAGATAATTCTTCAACTGTCAATATAAATCCTAAGAGGTTTAAGAAAATTTAAAACTATTGAAACCTTTGAAAATTTTTAATCTATGGTGTTACAAAATTGAAGATGTATCTCTGTTGAATCTTAATAATGTTCACAACGTGTAATAATAACAAAACATATAGACTTACTCTTACCTTCATACATGGTCCTCCGACCTCGTCAAAAAACATGACTTTGATAAAAACACAAATTTCCTTATTAATATTTAGGTGTAGACATAATATTATCATTATACTTAGAGCCTACTACACCTCTCTCAAGTGTAAGTAGGTACATACTCGGTGGTGATGTTGATGTACCTTTCTATAATTACGTTGTCTCTGTTCTAGGATGAAATTAGTTTTCTTGACAGCTTCGGTGATCTAAGCTGAGGAAACAAAAAAAAAAAAAATAAATAAACACCAAAACTTATGAGTTTGCCTTTTTGAGCTAAAAATGTTTCAATGAGATTCATAGGAAAGAACTTTCAAGCTCAAACGAGCATCACAGAAAGTATGAGTTTCTTCCTCCGAACCGTGTCTATTCTGACAGAGTTTTTTTTTCTTTTCTTTATGAAGATGAACTTTGACTGAAGTTTAGTTTATATGTATTTGTATATATTTTTTGGAAAATTAAGACATCCTCGTAGATTTAGACACACCAACATACCTCGTCTCTATGTATCTATTTTAGAAAACGTAATTTTGTCGAAAAAGCAAAAAGCTATGCTACTTTGCATAGAAGCGACTTCTTATAGAAAATAAGAGTTTGTTTTTTGCTTGTCTTGTTGAGAGTATAGAGGTTAAGTAGGTAATGCAAATATTTATATTCGTAACGAACGTGCAATTACACCATCATGATGATGAGAAGCGGAAATAGTGAATAAGAGTCTTAGTTTAATTAAAAGTGAACCGAAAAACGAAGGATTTCTTTCGTTTCGTTGTTGTTTTTCTTGTTTATTTTATTTTGAGGAAAAGCGTTTTGTATTGAAAAAAGTTTTTTTTTTTTAGCTTTTATATAACTTCAACATCAGGATGCTAAAATTGAAGTTAAAATTTTGGAAAGAAAAAGTTTTTGAAAATTCAAAAATAGTTTTACGTGTTTGTGTTTTTGAAAAGAGAGTATAGAATGAAAAAGAACATTTTTGCTAATGAAAAATATTCTTCTTCGAGATTTTTGTTGCTGTTTTGTATCGTTTTAATTTTCATAATTTAATGATTTTCAGACTTCTAGATTAAACAAGTAAACCTTGATATAAGTATCTGTTATTCAGACTTGGAAGACTAAAAATTATTAATGTAAGAAGTAAAATGTTGTTGAAATTTGTTTGGTATACTGACTTACTTATAAAGAAAATATTAATCAATAGTTTAAATTATTACTTGAATTGCACTTACAAGTTTTATTATTAATTTTTTTTTTATTCTATAAAATATTTAAACAGTTTTTAGAAATACCCCTTTTATTTGTTCGTACTTAAGTTTTATTACTATTTTGGGTTGCGTACTTTAGAATTATGAAGTAATATTTCGTTTTGAAGACATGGCTGAAAAAGTTTTTATTCCAATTTATTCTGTAAAGGAATTCCAGAATAAATATATATTTTTTTAAATAATAAAACCTATTTGCGTCTTTATTGTATTCATTGGAGTTTTTAAATTATATCTATACTGAAAGCTTAAAGAAAGCATAAAACTTGTTGTTATTGGATATTACCAACTTATTCAAAATAAATAATTTTAATAAACATTGATATTTTTTAATGTAAAAAAACACGTTACACATACACCATAGTGACCAATAAAGATGTAAGTTAGCTCATTCGCTGTATATTTAGCAATTTACTTTCGATTTAAAGCAGAGACATAAAATGAAAGAACAATGTATAAATCATTACTTTCGACAGTTTTACTTTCGAAATTTCGTTCAATACTGATTGTGAACTAAATTTAGAACGCACACACACAGCGTTTTGTATGAAATTTTGATGTCTATTTTAAAAAAGAACACGTTTTTGAAACACTTAAGGATAGGCTGATTTAAGATTCATAATTTACTAATAAAATAAGAGCAACCGTTTTTCATCAGCTCTTTCGACCATTTTTCAACCATTTATGTACTCTAAGTACTTTCAAAAAGCCTAACCACCGAAGCAACGTTCTAAAGACCACAAATTATTGCTCAAATTTAATGCGTTATTTAATGTTTATACAGAGATATAAAAAACTTTTGACATTATCAAAATACAATAATTTAAAGTTTAAAATCATTTTTGATCATATAAAAATATACCTACATACGTTGAAAAAAATAACACAATTCTTCAAAAATTATAGTTTTATTCGAAAAATTGGTATTTTTCTTCAAAGAATTTACTTTCATTAAAAAAAATTAAATTTCATTTGCCTTGAAAAAATTTGACTTCATTTTATTTTTCTTCAAAGTTCAAATTTTCCAAAAAAAAAAGTTCACTGTTCTTCCTTAAATTTTTTACCTAAATTCCGTTTTCTTTAAAAATTGCATTTATCTTTGAAATTTCGTTTTCTTTTTTCAAAAATTTGACCTTTTTTCAACATTTCGTTTTTCCCGACTTCTGCAAAAATTTCATCAAATTTATCAAATTTTCAAAAATTTCACAAAAAAAATTCTCTTTTTTTTAAATTTAATTTTCATTAAAAAATTTAACTTTCTTCAAATCTTCATTAATTTTAATTTTAATTCAAGAATTCTTCAAAAAATTTCACTTTTCATTTAAGGTTTCGTCAATATTTTTATTTTTCCCCCAAAATTTCTCCTTTTTCAAAAGTTGTATTTATCTTAAAATTTTTGTAGTTTTTCGAAAATAAAATGGAATTGACATAAAGTTTTTAAAGAAAATTTAATTTTTTTGCGAAAACTGAAATTTTTACATTAAAATTAAATTTTTGAAGAAAAATGAAATTTTTGAAGAAAAATGAAATTTTTGAAGAAAAATGAAATTTTTGAAGAAAAATGAAATTTTTGAAGAAAGATGAAATTTTTGAAGAAAGATGAAATTTGAAGAAAAATGAAATTTTTGAAGAAAGATGAAATTTTTGATGAAAAATTAAATTTTTGAAGAAAAATGAAATCTTTGAAGAAAAATGATATTTTTGAAGAAAAATGAAAATTTTGAAAAAAAATGAAATTTTTGAAGAAAAAATCGAAATTTTTGTTGAAAGACGAGATTTTGAAAGATAGATGATTTTGGAAAGTAAGTAATTTGAAACTATTTCAAAAAAAGTACAATTTAATAACAAAATTATTTTTAAGGAAAAACGAAATTTTTAAAGAAAATAAATTTTTTGTAAAAAATTTTCAAGTTTTTTTTTTTCCAAATATTATCTAAAATATCATTTTTCCTCCATAGTATCGTTTTTTACCACTTTTTTTTACTACGCATTAAATTTGTTTAAAGATTGCGACAAACATTGCAGATTGCGTATTTTTTTTTAAGGCGACCATCGATTTTTGTCACTCTAATTTCAAAATTCGGTTAAAAATACCCTACAAATTTGAGCCCTTAAAATTAAGATTAAGCACTCGTTATTTGAGTTTAAGGATTTCCCATACAAAATACACATAAGTTTTCGTAATTTATTTTTAAATTTATACACCTTCGCTAAATCTTGTGCTATCTCAATGAATCAAAAAGTATTTTACTCAGAATTCAACGTTCTATAAAAACGTCACAGGTAAATTTTCTGTAACTTCCACCAATGAGACAGGAGAGGTCATGAAAGTCAATTTTTCATGATTTTTTTTTTCTTTTCTTTCGGTCTTATTTCGGTGTTATTTCAGAAATGAGTAATTCTACAACAAAATTATATACGACAAAGTTGTAGAACATTTAATTTTCTACAAAAAAATTCTGAGAATTGAATCTCTATTATTGATATTTTTTGTCAAGATAATAAGCTTAAATTAGGTGCCTATAAAAAGTTCTTCTTGAGAATAACACATACTAAGCTCTCAGGATACATTTGCAGCAATTGTAATTTTGCTTAGGTATAGCTAACTATATACAAAGCCATGAACTAGAATCTAGAAGTGTCTTTCCCTCGTGATTTTGTATTTGAGTTCTACACAATTTGTCATAAGTCTATTATTTTTATTTAAACCAATTATACGTACTATGAATCAAGATCAACCACATTTATTCTTTGACTTAAATAAAATAAAATATCAATACAAAAATCATGTTTCTTTGTTAATATCTCTCGAAACCCTCTAACTGTGATCTAAATGACAATTCAATAGAAAATTTTCCAATCCCTCATTTTCATTTTAAATAAACATTGGAAAATTCCTTTGTTCATTCATTCAAATTCATATACCTAAATGAAGAGCCCAATAGGCCTAAACATGTCGCCCGCACTTATATATCGATTTTCATATGTCAGAAAATTCCCTACATAAATCAATACATAGATAGAAAAACCATAAATAGAGAAAGAATAAAGCAATATAAAGTAAATGGCAAACTAGACGACAGAACATATACACATTTTATTATTTCCCTAAAGCTAATTTCAAATTCAAAACAGCGCTATGACTTGCACACACAAACAAACAAAAACTAAACTAAATTTTCCTATCAAAAGAGAGAACTATAACAATACAAAAGGGTAAATTTATATTAGAAGGTATAAATAGATCTATATCTATAGAGATATCGGGGAATAACCACAAAAGGGTTAAAATGTCAAAAACCCAACTTTCGGATGATGTTTATGACATCAAATCACGATGAAATGATTGAAATGAAGCTCTCTCTGGATGTCGTCTCTCTATATCTAAAGGCGCACATAAATATATATACGTAATAATAGTAGAAGTCGATTATTATTGTTGTTTGGGTTAAGTTTTCTAGTTTCTATACTCGTACCTACATATTTTGGGTGAAATTTCCGCCCGAACCGGATGTTTATGTGCCAATATTCTGACCCACAATATAATCAACTTTTGGCACTCCCTAGGGAAAATTTTTCTACCTCTTGGTATTTGTTATCACAGAATACACATACACACACAATTTTTCTACGTTTTTTCATTCGTTTTTTATATTTCTTAAAATCTCGGATCAATGAAACCCTATTACATATAGTTTTGTGAATGGTCTTACCTATTGTGTTTTTCTGTAGAATTCAAACCCACCTTGGCAAAACAACGACACGACGTCGACCTTTAATTAAATTTACAACTGAGAATACTTTACATTTTTAAATAATTTTTTTTTTTTTTTTTTACTCTGTCAGAAGTGCAATTGGAAAACGAAAACGTCAAAAACACGATGTTCGGGTTTCTTTTTTCTTACTTTTATCGTGGCATCTTTATTATAAAAGTTTTTTTTTTTTCTTGAAAAACTCAAGGTGTAAGAAAGGCACACTTCAACTTTTACCCTAGTGCAGCAATAAAAATTTAAGATTAAAAGTTTAAAGTTCCATCAGAAGACGAAAAGTTTTAAGAATTTTTTAAGATTATTGAATTGTTATTTAGATTATGTGCACTCGCAAGATGCAAATGTTTTTGATTTTTTTTTTAAAGAATATGATGATGAGTTAAGTTTGTATCCTTAAATTTTAAAACTTTTAGTTGAAAATCAAAGATGTTAAAAGTTAAAGAAAAAAACATTTTTTTTTTTATTTTAATTATAAAATCTTAAAACTTAAACTTTTACCTTGGTTTTGAAATGAAAAATATTATATATGGGGCATTTCACGTGAAACCAGCAGCTAAAAATGTCGTGGGTCGTCAAATTTGTTCATATTTGGTATATGTATTCCTCAATCGAATTAAAAAATACATCTGGAAGGATTTTGAATTTTAAGCCTTGATAGCGGAGTTATGGGCTTCTAAAGTTTTGGAAAAATGTGGGAAGAGTTTATTTGAAAAATTTATATAAATTAAACGAAGGGGTAACAAAATTATTTTAATGATGGATCATATGCAAAATTAGACGTGCTTTTCAAATATGAAATCTAAACCGGAAATAGATTTATTTTTTCGAGAGAAAACCGGAAGTTGGCACTTCAAATCCAAATTTAAGAAACTTCGACCATTTTGATATTTTTTTAAATAGTCTTAAAATAAAGCTTATACAATTTAGAAACTACATGCCAAATTTCAGAGTGGGATTTCAAGTCGTTTAGAAGATACATAGGTTTTAGGGAGGGGTCTTCGTGCATGTAAAACCGGAAGTACCCAGTTTTCTCTGCTCTGACCCAGCAGTTTGTACCACCCCCAAATTTTTTTTGCCCATTCGATAGAGCATTGGCTGAATATCATTATCCTGATTTTTCGCACTCGCGAAATTCACCTTTCAGCCGCCATCTTGGATTTTAGTTTTTGTTGAATATCTCGATTTCTATTTATCCTACATAAAAGTTGTGTATACAAGAAACGTAGGAAATGAAATTTCGCGTCTTTTATGTTAAGAGAACTTTTTCGATATTCTTAATATTAAAAAAGTTGCAAGCCAAAAAAGAAAAAAAAAAAACGAAAAAAATGACAATTTTAAAGTTTTGAGCACTTTTTATCAAAATTATGAAAAAAGGTCCTGAATTTTCTCTTGTAACAAATCTCTAAAATACTTACAAATCATTTAAAATTCAATATTTGGTAAAAAAAAATTAAGAAAAAAGTAAAGATAAAAACACAAACAAAGAAGAGCATTTTTTAACAAAAAAAGTTTAATAACGTTTGTGTTTATAGCGTTACAAGAAAAAGTTGTATAGGAGAGTTGTAGAGAATTTAAAGGTGAATAATCTTTTCTCGAAAGGTTTTTTCATAATTTTGATAAAAAGTGCTCAAAACTTTAAAATTGTCATTTTTTTCGTTTTTTTTTTTTTTCTTTTTTGGCTTGCAACTTTTTTAATATTAAGAATATCGAAAAAGTTCTCTTAACATAAAAGACGCGAAATTTCATTTCCTACGTTTCTTGTATACACAACTTTTATGTAGGATAAATAGAAATCGAGATATTCAACAAAAACTAAAATCCAAGATGGCGGCTGAAAGGTGAATTTCGCGAGTGCGAAAAATCAGGATAATGATATTCAGCCAATGCTCTATCGAATGGGCAAAAAAAATTTGGGGGTGGTACAAACTGCTGGGTCAGAGCAGAGAAAACTGGGTACTTCCGGTTTTACATGCACGAAGACCCCTCCCTAAAACCTATGTATCTTCTAAACGACTTGAAATCCCACTCTGAAATTTGGCATGTAGTTTCTAAATTGTATAAGCTTTATTTTAAGACTATTTAAAAAAATATCAAAATGGTCGAAGTTTCTTAAATTTGGATTTGAAGTGCCAACTTCCGGTTTTCTCTCGAAAAAATAAATCTATTTCCGGTTTAGATTTCATATTTGAAAAGCACGTCTAATTTTGCATATGATCCATCATTAAAATAATTTTGTTACCCCTTCGTTTAATTTATATAAATTTTTCAAATAAACTCTTCCCACATTTTTCCAAAACTTTAGAAGCCCATAACTCCGCTATCAAGGCTTAAAATTCAAAATCCTTCCAGATGTATTTTTTAATTCGATTGAGGAATACATATACCAAATATGAACAAATTTGGCGACCCACCACATTTTTCGCTGCTGGTTTCACGTGAAATGCCCCATATATAAAATATTTTTCGAACTTTAACTCGGAAGTCGACATGAGACAAACCTGCAATTCAAAGTCAATTTTATAAACGAGTTATAAAATTTTGGAATATGAGAACGTTTTTTATGTATTAAAAATCGATAAAAGACAAATTAGATCCGGTTTTTTAAACGTTTTCTTAACAAATGAGTTTTTCTACTTTGATTTTTCCAAGTTTTTTGGGTTTGGGCTTAAGTTTGAGATAGGTGTTGAAAAACCGTAAAGTATTTTTGCAATTTTACAGAATACGCAATATCGCAGTTGTTAAAAAAAAAAAAATAAGTATGAAGGAATGATTTTTCTCCGGAATTTTTCCGATGTTCTAATAATTTTGCTATTCGGAGACTAATCGAAATTATCAAAAATGATTGAAATCAGTCTAGCTGTACTGGAATTTAAAATGGTGACACTTGCTTACCAAAATAGTACTAGGATTTATTTTAAAATTTTTAATTACCTATAAGTTAAGAAAATTCAAATTTTTCAAAAAAAAAAATGGAAATATTATAGAACCCGGCCGAACACCTTAGATTTTGATAATATTTTTTTTTTTTTTCAAACGTAGGCAATTGAAAATACTATAGATTAAAAATTGCCTGTGTTGCCGTTTTGATTCTTTAAATTTAGGTAATTGAAGATTTTTCTGAACAAAAAACATTTTTTTTTTTCAAAAATTTTGTTTAAATTTCATAAACTAATTGATGCCAAAAGATTGTCTAGGAAATTCAAGGAAAAAAAATATATAGGAGTGAGGGACAATCTTCCATCGGTCAAGCGATAGATGCAATTTCCTTATTAATTGACAAACACAAAAAATAATATTTGAACACAACAGCAACACTTACAATATTTAAATATACATTTTTAAAAAGTTAAAAGCTTAGTCATATCTGTAAAGTTAAAATTGAAGTTGATTGAATGAACGGCTTTTGAAAGAATGGTAATTGAACTCAGATTTTTGAAAAAAAAAATTATTGACAAAATTTTAACATGTCGTTTTTAAAATTTTTTTCGTATTATAAAATGCATTTATTTTTAAATTTTTTTGGGGACATTTATTATGATTTGAAATTATAAAAGGAAATGTCAAAATGTATTACGGTTTATGAAAAAAATTAAAAAGTATTTAATTTTCGAAGAAATTTTTGTTAATAGAAGTTTTGAAAAAAATTTAACTTATTTTTTTTTGAAGTTCAACATTTAAATACCAAGTTATTTTTTATTCATTCAATACCCTTATTGTTGAAAGTTAGATAGCAAAAGTTTTAAGTTCTAATTTGCCAAAGTCATTGAGAAATTCAATTATTTCAATGCAAAAATTCAGTTTTTATCAAGAAAACCCGATGAAATTGAAGTAATTTTTATATTTTATTTCAAAACTGTAATATATGTTTATTACCTTTTCCTCTTCGGAATTCAACCGATAATATTGATGGCCAAACAAAATTTTTCTAAATAAATTCATATTTTACTACAAAAAAGTTAAAAAAAAGACATTTAAAATTTTTTAATAACGTTTTTTTTTCCAAAATTTTGAGTTGAGGACTATTCTTTCAAAAACTCTTGATTAAATTTAGTGGATTTAAATTTTACAGATAGAAATGAGATTCTGGCTTTTTAAGAACGTGTCTGTAAATATTGTATGTGTTGCCGTTGTGTTCAAAATATTTTTTTTTGTGTTTGAAGTCAGTTTGGGAGAAAATTGCATATATCGCTTAAACGATGGTAGATTGTCCCTTACTCCCTTACATTTGTTTTCCTTAAATTACCTAGAGAATCTTTTGCTATCATTTGTTTTATGAAATTTAAGCAAAAAAAAAAATGGTTTTGTTCAAAAAAATCTAATTTTAATTTAAAAAAAACAATACGGCAATTTTTAATCTATAGACTTCTACGTATTTTTAATTACCTACGCTTAGAAAAAATCGTCAAAATCAAAGCTGTTCGGCCGGGTTCCCCAATAATTTGCTTTAGTTACTCTACTATTAAGGAATTTCGTATCATAAGTAGTTTGTATGAAAAAAATATTAAATTAAATTAAATCATTTAAGATTTTTTTTTTAAGGAAATTTTTTGATTATATTGCTAACATTTAAAAAAAAAAATTTGCACCATTTTTAATAAAAGATTAATCAACACTAAAACAAAATTTCAAAATTTCTAAAAATGATTTTTTTGAAAAATTTGTAAATAAATAAAATGTAAAAAAAGGAAAAAATTCTCAATACTTTTATCGATTTTAAGATCAAATTTTAAAATTTTTTAGATCTGTTACACTTGAGACCTCGTGGCACAAAGAGAACCAAGTTTACAAATTTTGAATCCACGTATAATCATTTTTTGCCATTTTTAAAAACAACGACTTTTTTTTACACTATCTCAAACAAATATACCGATCATATTGAAGTCTGAATATATGATGAAGCATTTTCTTGTTTTAAAATCCTGAAAACAAAATTAACTAAATTTTTAACTATTTTTTCTTGAAAAATCATTCCAAAATTGGTTTGAATATTTTTTTAAATTTTCGATTTTTAACTTAGAACTTATGAAAATGACCATACTGTATTACAATTTCGACTTGTTTTGTACTTCCCTAATTTCATCGATTAGAAATCTTCCTATTTTGGGGCCAGGGTCTTGTATTTAACAATTCCCCAAAAATCTCCCACTCAAAAACTGAAACCTAAAAAAAAGAAGAATATATGGCTCCTTTAAGTTAACTTAGAGTAGACATATATTCCTGGGATATTGGTTTCGTTTGGTAGAGTGTTGTTTTGACACTTTTTGAAGACATTTTACCTCTTAAATATAGTCAAACCTATAAAAATGCAACAAAATTGCTCACTCAGTTTTAAAAATGTTTACTTTATACTAAAAAAGGGAACCTTCACCCTCTTTCTATCCTAAGGATCATGGCCCAGATTTTGGGACTTTGTATGATATCACCCCTACAAATGAAAAAAAAAAAAAATAACTAATTTTCTCAATATTTCAAATAAACTTGGACATAATCTAGCTTTCTTTTTTACTACTATTTTCAATCTTGAATCACATTGACAGTCCCTTACAAAACACTCATTTTCATAATCCTAAATCTATGTCAAAGTCACTTTTCCTTTAATCTTAAAACTACCAAAAAAGCAATAACAGAATAACACCCTCTTCTACAATAAATAAATGAAAAAAAAAAAAATCCAACAGTTTACGTTGTAATCCTTGACAGTTTTTTATATATACGTTGACACACACTAATGTTAAAATTCACTCCAAGATTATTTTACTATCTTGATGATCTCAAGAAATTCCCACTTTCGTTAAACTATGCAAATTGAGTTCAAATCAAATCAAAACAGTACCAAGCAAAATCACAAAAAAAAAAAAACAATTCCAATCTTAACGTTTGGAATTTTCTGTTCTGCAACAATTTCCATATTTTGTACTACGCGAACACTACATTTATCTGCAGCAGTAATCCATGTAATTCCATTTTACCATTTCACACAACCCACACACATTACAACAGAGATTGCCACTCATCTGGCATATCGCCCGCCCTCCAAAAAAAACTCCTAGCCAAGAGTTTAATTCCCTATATTATATTCTTTTGTGCAATTGAATAATCCACAAAGTGCAAGAACAAAAAAAAAAAAAACTAAAACGCATTTTAATTTTCCCACCACGTAAATCCTTTTTCTTGTGTTCATATAGCCCCAAGCCAGCAATAAGGTTTCTAATCAAAATTCCTCTTTTGCACCACGCAGCATGGCGAGAGGAACAAGGAATCCGTGGACAGAAAAAAAAGGAAAAATAAAAAATACCAGAACAAAAAAAAATAAACAAAAGGATCGCCATCACACCAACATACCACCATCAACCACTACCATTACACTCATTTGGCATTCCTTGGTGAAAATATTCAAAAATGAGGACGAAGACAAAAAAAAAAAAAACTAACTAGCAAACCAATGCCATAGCTTAAACGCCATCTACTCGGTGGAATTCAGCGGAAAAACCGAAGGGCTAGGGAAATATTTCGTCGCACGTTTTGCAACATAATCCTTGAAGTTGCTATAAGCTCTTCATTTTATATATTATACACAGCGCACTCTTGCACTTGCAAGCAACAAAAAAATAATATTATACAAACTCAGAGATAGAATCTGAACTTTTTGTAGACACGTGCAGCGAGCGGAATTTATTCTGTTGCAACTTTTTCGTCAATGCCTAAGGTGAATTTCACAAAAAAAGTCAAAAATTGTATGTAATCATAACAAAGTGCTTTAAATATGACTTGAAAAAGAACAGGAAGCAGAGATAACCTTTGGCAAAATGCAACAACCAGCTTGGAGTAAGGATTCAGTTGAGATAAGTTCAACGACCATGCACTTAGCGAAACATTCATTATCTAGTAAAAAGTGATGAATTGGATGAAAATGCAAAAAAAAAATGAAAATGAAAACTAAATTGAAAATGGTAATGAAAATGGAATTGAAAGTGAAAGTGAAAATGAAAAATGAAATATGAAAAATGAAGAATGAAAAGTTAAAAATGAAATGAAAATGGAAAGTGAAAAATAAAAATGAAAAATTCAGACGAAAAATGAAAAATGAAAATTGAAAAACTGAAAAACAGATGAACTGAAAACTTAAAAAACTGAAAAATGAAAAATAAAAAATGAAATGAAAAATGGAAAATGGAAAATGGAAAATGAAAACTGAAAAATGAAGAATGAAAAGTAAAAAATGAAATGAAAAACGGAAAATAAAAATGAAAAATAAAGACGAAAAAAGAATAGTGAAAGTTAAAAAATGAGAAATGAAAACTGAAAAATAAAAAGTTAAAAATGAAAAGAATAATGGAAAATGAAAAATTAAAAATAAAGACGAAAAATGAAAAGTGAATATTTAAAAATTGAAAAATTGAAAACTGAAAAATTAAGAATTAAAAGTGAAAGTGAAAAATAAAATGAAAAATGGAAAATGAAAAGTGAAGAATGGAGAATGAAAAATTGAAAATGAAAAATAAAAAACAAAAAATAAGAATGAAAAATGAAAAACAAAAAAATAAAGACGAAAAATGAAAAATGAAAAATTAAAAATGAAAAAAACGAAAAATGAAAAAGAAAAATGAAAAATGGAAAATGAAATATGAAACAATGAAAAATGAAATATGAAAAATGAAGAAAAAAGAATGAAAACTTTAAAATGCAAAATGAAAATTGAAAAATGAAAATGGGCACTGAAAAGTCAAAAACGAAAAATGTCAAATAAAAAATAAAAAGCGAAAATGAAATATGAAAAATAAAACATGAAAAATGAAATATGAAATATGAAAACTGAAAAATGCAAAATGAAAAATGAAAAGTGAAAAAAATCTTACAGTGAAAAATTAAAAGTGAAAAAATTGCTAAATTATTCATTCTTCTCAGTAAAAAATTTCAATAATAAACGAAAAAATTATTTTCAGTGGGAGGAATTTGAATTTACAACTCGTCTTGTATTTTTTTTTTTTTTTTTGGTATATGTATAAACTCAATTTATTCTTATATTTTTAAATAGATTGATTAATAGATTGCATGAAGCCATGAAAATATGCATATATGTAATTATTTGCGTACCTACATTCCTAGAAGCAAACCTTTTCTGGCATAGAAAATCTTTGATGCTTCTGCTTTGAGATCCTTGTTACTGGTAAAATTCACTGACTGCACGTTTTTGAAAGAGATGATATGTCCTTAGTACATTGTTGTGCTATCACATTAGAAATATCGTCCAGAAGGCAAAAAAAAAAAAAGTTAAAATAATGTTGCACGACTTTGTATGTTTATAGAATCCATTCATTCACTTTTATATGTGTATGCTTCTTGAAGAATTGTTTTCGCTTTTTCCATACCTACTTATTGAAGCTCTATGTACATATTACAAAGTTATTCGAGTAACAATTGTAGATGACGCAACCCTCCCAGAATCCCCATTCAATTTATAACAAAAGCATTTGCAGGATATTCACTTGACTTTTTGAGCTCCTTATACCTACAATTTTCTCTCTTATTTTGTTTGTGTGTGTGTGTACTTTTCCTCCACCATAAGATTGTGTATATTTCATTTATTCATCTTGTTTTCACAATTTCATGATTCATGATACCCGTTATCCGCACGTTTGTGAATAAAAAAAAAAAGTGTGTGATCCTAGAAACTAACAGTTCTAAGTTTTCCTTAAGGCAAACTATACCCAACAACGACGATGACGACGACAAGGTATGGCATAGAAAATAAACTGGAATTACTTTTTTTATATTCACCCACTATTTTTGCAACTAGATTGTTATTGTATTTGTGATATTATTATAGTTTTCAAGGCTTATATTATCCAGAAGTATTTTCCTACCTACACCTTCTCATAATTTTTTTTGTTTTGTTTTGCGTAAAAACTTCTTAAGTGGCTTCTTAATTGTATTGCCAAGGTGTATACTACTAAGCTGTCAGTTATAGATCCTTAAGTGCAGATTGCAATTTAAATGTGAAATAAAAAACTCAACTTTATTTCTCTCAATAACAAAAACATTACAGGGATTCAAGACTAATAGCACCTTGAAGGGATAAAATTATGCTAAACAGTATAAAAAATAATATAAATAATGAGGATTTTTGAGAAAATATGAGATAGAAAGATGTTATTATTTGCCTTACACAATATTTTTATTTTAACGATTTCCTAGAATATGAAATCCAAGTGAATGTTTTTGTTAGTAAAATTGCTGTTTATAGATGCAAACTTATTTAAATTGAAATTTCCTTGGGCTTCAAAACACAATCCTTAGTAAATCGCAATTGAATACTTTTTAATGAAGCAAGAGTTGAGTAGAAAAATTATTTTTCATGACTTCCATATTTTCTGTACCAAAAATAAAGAAAATTATATTTTAATCCCTTGGAATTCCATTGAAAAAACAGACAGTGCAATTTTTAAGGCTTGTGCAATTTTCAAAAAAAAAAAAAAATGTTACGTATACGCCACAGTGTACTTAAAAAAAGTTTTTCATGTTGTTTAAGCCGCATTATTTCAAGCAAAATTAATTTAATAGCTAAGTGCTTATTTTACACAACTGAATTTTCCATTTCCTCTCTAAATTTTGATAAAACAAAAATAGTTGAAATGAGTTTAATGGTTCTGGCCCACAATAAAAATCATTCAATTCCACTTGAACACCTCCTTATTGTTTTCTAAACTTCATTTTCATCACATTCATTCATTTCAATGCACCTCTACTTGCCACTTTCACTTGCATTCAATTCATCCTGCTACTCATGTCGTATTCCTATTCTGTGACTGGTCTCTTTCACTTCTTCACAACTTCTCCATCATCTTCATTTATAAATCTTTCCTTTCATTGTTTTGAATACAACTCTGTATCTCTCCATCATTCATTTCGAAAGTTGGCTCTTTCATCCTCTTTTGTGTGTGTGTTAAGTTAAAAAAGAAGAAAGAGAGAAAGAAAGAACGCGTATCATAAACAACTTTTCAAGCTCAATCAACAAACTGTTCAGCTATTCAAAAGTCTTCTCTCTACTCAACTCTATGCTTGGGCCTGAGTATAAAAGTAGGCAGGTTTAGGTTAGGTAGGTCTATTGGGGGCTTTCAATCTTAAATTTTTTTTTTTTTTTATTTTTGAAGAAGGACCTTTCTGTGGTGTGGACGTAAGGACGACATGAACAACATGAACATCAATATTCGCTTCACTCACAAAATGATGGAGTGGAAAAAATCCAAAAGGAAAGCAAAAAAAAAGTCCTTTTTTTCGTGACTGTTTTATGGGTATTTACTTATATTTTGTAACCGCAAGGGTATATTTCTATTTCTATATACATAGTATTCACAGTTATTTTTTGGTAATTATGAAAAAAGGACAGTGAAAATCTTTAAGTTTGTGAAAGAGAAAAGATACTTTTTGAATTATTAATGTGGTTCATTAAGGAAAAGGTATTTAAATATTCTAACTGATGTTTTTAAGAAGAGAATTGAGTGAAATGAGAGATTGATTGCTTGGAAAAAATAAAGGTTTAGAAAATCACAAAAATAAATACAAGCAAAAGTTGTTTTTTCCTTTAATATTTATAGTCCAGTAATTTTAGGTTTTATCTGCGGAAAAATTCCTACTATGCTGAATTTTGGTATTCAGCTTAATGACGGCTTTGTTATGAAGATGTGAAAAATCGACATTGATATCGTGTCCGCGTTAAGAGTTATAGGGGTCAAAAGGTCACAAAAACTGGTTTTTCACGATTTTCAGCAAAACTGTAAGTCTTATCAAAAAATTTTCAATGCAAGAATTGTAGACCAGGTTATTATATATAAAAAGTGTCATGACACTTTTTTTCCTAAGACCCACCGTTTTTTAGGTATAACGATTCAAAAAGTTGAAGTTTAGTTGTAATCGTCATAATCCTATTCCTGAAAAAAAAAACTTCTAACTGAAAAGTTCCTGAAATTTCATTATTTTTTTAGCTTGAATTTCGTTCCTCAACTGTTAAGAATATGGGGAAACCAAACAAAAATGGAAATTTTCGCCATTTTTCCGATTGGGGCCCTTCTCCCGAAACCATTTCCCTGGGAATTTTTGTTTAGAATATGTCTGAAAATATACAGGGTGTGCAATAGAGAATGAACAACCCTAAAACGGCTTATAGCTACACTTATGATTGTTCTTAAAACAGATAGAAAAAAGTTCTATCGCAACCAGTTCATAAAATATGGACTTTTTTTCGTTCAGTGTATTTTAAATTTTATCATCTTATGTTTTCGTTCGTAATTGGATGAGTACATAAACACTTTAAAAATTTCATAGCTATTGCACATTTTCGTAAAAAAAATTTTGAAATCTGTTTTTTGATGCAAAATGTAAAAAAATTATTTTATAAAAAATTTTAAACACCTGTGGTATAAAATAAATCTATAGAAACCTAGGTGGCCATCTTTCTTAAAAATATTCTCCTTATACCAGAATATTTTTAAGAAAGTTGGCCACCTATTGCACACCCTGTATATTTTCAGACATATTCTAAACAAAAATTCCCAGGGAAATGGTTTCGGGAGAAGGGTCCCAATCGGAAAAATGGAGAAAATTTCCATTTTTTTTTTGTTTCCCCATATTCTTAACAGTTGAGGAACGAAATTCAAGCTAAAAAAATAAAGAAATTTCAGGAACTTTTCAGTTAGGAGTTTTTTTTCAGGAATAGGATTATGACGATTACAACTAAACTTCAATTTTTTGAATCGTTATACCTAAGAAACGGTGGGTCTTAGGAAAAAAAGTGTCATGACACTTCTTATATATAATAATCTGGTCTACAGTTCTTGCATTGAAAATTTTTTGATAAGACTTACCGTTTTGCTGAAAATCGTGAAAAACCAGTTTTTGTGACCTTTTGACCCCTATAACTCTTAACGCGAACACGATATCAATGTCGATTTTTCACATCTTCATAACAAAGCCGTCATTAAGCTGAATACCAAAATTCAGCCCAGTAGGAATTTTTCCGCAGATTGGGCTTAAAAATGACTAAAATGACTGGGCTATTATGAATTTAAAAATAAAATGAGAAACTGTTCAGCAACTTTTTTTTTTAATTTTACAGTCGTCAAATATAATCTTCAATTGTGCAGACAGTTTGATGAAAAGACAGACACCAAAATCTTATTTAAAAAAAAAGGATGGGTTCCTGTTTGCACCCAAATGACAATTTTGCTTCTATAAAGCTTTACAGAAGCTATAGAAGCACCTGTAAAGTTTAACAGAAGCAAAATTGTATGTTGGGCAGCCCTGTCCGAATCCACTCTTCCTCTACTATTTGTTGATTCTGCCATCTTAAGTGCGAGTGCGTTCAACTGTATTACTTTGTTCAAAGTATACGTCTTAACCATTTCCACAGAAAAAAAAAAAAAAAAAAATTGGTGAAAGTATGCAGTCCTGTGTGACTCCACATGTTACTTTAAATTCGTTTGACAGTCTTCCTCAATAGAAGATTAGAATGTGTTATCTAAACCAGTCGTATGTTGCTTTTATGATAACAAAAAAAGTTTCTCCTAATACCTCTTCCCCGTAAAGCAAGCCAAATATACGGGGATACATACATAAGTATATATAAGTGATCCTACTTGAAATGGGTAAAGAACAAACTTCTGAATCTAGTATACCCAAAATCCATAAATTGCAGGATCCTGAAAGCCCAGAATCTCAAAAATCCAAGTTTTTTAAAAATAGGTACCATCACAATAATTTTGAAAACCCAAAATCCGGAAATCCCAAAATCCTGCTTTTTCGGTAATAAATGCGGATTTTCGGGTCTTCGGGATTCTGGTTTTTTTTTTGGATTTGAGTTTTCAAGATTTTGGATTTTTGGGAATAGGTATGTATAGATTTTCTGGATTTCGAGTTGTATGGATTTTGGGTTTGCGGGATTTGGGTTTTCGGAATTTTTACCCTAACCCGCTTCAAATAGTTCTATGGAACTCATCAGTGTAATATCTATATTTTTTTCCATAGGTCTTGTTTTAAGCTCTGAACATCTGTGATCTTCTTGGTTAACCTAGAAAGCCGCACTTTACTGAAACCTACTTCGTGATTCCTCAATTATTGGTGAAAAAAAAAACTAATCAACATCTAAAAACAAAATTTCAAAAAAATTCAATGTCCTATTTTCGAAAATTTGATTTTTCCAAAAAAAAAATTTCAAAATTTTTTTTTTTTAAATCCAAAAATAATTTTTTTCAAAATTTTATTCTTGGCTTATATTGAAATTATATATATGCTTTTTTAAAAAAAGTTTCGTTGAAATCGAAGTAGTAGTTTCGGAGTAAATCGGATTTAAAAAAGTGGTTCCGTTTATAAAACAAATTTCAGTAAAAGATAAGCCTTATCTTAAAACTTACATTTGAATTTTTTTTAACAAAATCGTTGAAGCCATTTTCGAGCAAATTCAACTTTACTAAAATCGATATATGACAGGTACCTACCGTTATTTTTGGTCGAAAAAAATTACTTCCAAAAACTCCTCTGGAGAGTTGCCAAATAAAGCTACATTCCTACCAAGTTTGAGATTAATCGGTTCATCCGTTTATGCTGTAGCTTCGTATACAGACAGACAGACTGAAGGACGGACTTCCGGGACCCACTTTTTTGGCATTCTCTATCATAGTAATGTCATGGAAAAATGTTATTTAACCTTTTTTTCGTACGAAAGCACATAACTTGATATATAGTACCTATATCGCAAGTAAAAAATATTTAGTCTATGACTCTTGCCTCAAGATACTTCAAGTAATACATCATTATTGTCAAATGAAGTCGAGTAATTTAGAAGTAATAAAGGTTAAACTTTAACCGTTAAAGTATTGTCTTAAAAAACTAAATTGAATTCAATTATCCCGCACCCTGAGACCCAGATCAACCAACTACCTCCACTTTATTATTCATTACAGCAAATTCTGTCACAGAGCTTATGATAACAAAAAACAAACAGTAACAAAAAAGAAAAAACACATAAACATCCTGACTGCCGATAAGTTAACGCACCATGAACCAACCAACACAGGATAAGAGTAACCTGGCTGGCAGGATTAAAGCAAACAATAATAAAAGTCACTCAACTGGATGTGCATAGCCCAGCAATATGTCAAACAATCCTTGGATATGTCAACTTGTCCTTTATGTTATATGCTGCTTCTGTGATGTCCATAGAACTATAAATGTACAACACAAAGCACCAAGCATAACAATGATTGATTTATTAAGCTGCCTTGATGATGATGGTGATGCGGTGACGGTGCCGGTGCCGGTGCGGTGGTGGTCAACCGCCTTGTCCCCGCAAAAGCCGCCCTATTCTATCATTTCTGTGTGTTATATAAGCTCAGCAGGATATATCCCAGGATTATACATTAAACGCGAAAAGATGAAAAGATTCTCCAACCACAATGGGACAATTACAATTTGTATATGCGTGTGTGTGTGTAGCTATAAAGAGAAAACCACATCCGGTGATGGACAATTATCAGAGCAACGGCCGGCAGCACGGCGGAGGATACCAATTTCATATGAGAGTAAATTCCAACGTTTGGAATCCATTCAATGAATTATTCCCCCAATTCGTTATCGCTAGCTGTGTTAACTGCCCCAGGGTAACCCAATGGAGGCGGCCGGTGGCGATGGACGGCATGCTGCCGCGGCGGTATGTGTGACCATCACAGCAGACAGAGCTTGCAGCGCATTTTGAGAAAGGTGCTGTGATGCGGTAGGGTGCATTCCTCAAGCGCTCTTCCTCAAACTAGAATTCATCCAAAAAGGGATGTTATTTGTAGCCTAACGCACTATCTGGTGTAATTTATCTTAGGCTTGTTCGTTGTATTGTAATCCTTGACCCAAAAAGGTGTTGTATTCATGTGGCTGTGTTTGGTGTTTCGCCTCAGTAATTTAATTATATAATCGCATTCGCATCGCATCGCAAATGTATACAAACCAATAAATAAGAAGATTCTCTTGGATGCTGCTCGAATGCCTGGCAAGATAGATCTCGCCTCAGCTCGGCTCTGATGGTGCGGTATAGAATGGTGTTAATTAATTCCCATGTTTAATTGTTGTTATCATTTGGGGTTGAATTATATATTGAAGTCAGGATATATTTGGTTTATAGACGGCAGCAGCAAAATGCGTTGTTTCGCACTATCTACATTTATACAAACATTGCATATATACCTGTGGTGCTTTTGAATTGAGAATCTCTTCGGGGAGAAGGATTAACCTAATCTAACTAAAGCACAGACAGATAAGTACTAATTCGATTAAATTATTAAGTGTAATTTTGTGTAATCTCTATAATCTCAGGAAACTTCCAAACATAAAACAATATTATTTGATAGTGAATATGGGAAAGTTAAGAGTAAGAGTTAAAATTTAATCTATGTAGCAACATTTTGAATGTCGATTGCATGAAATAGATAAAGATTATAGAAAAGAGTCGATTTATACCTTAATAGAGAAATGATTGATTGAAATTATTATGAATAGTGTGGATGATAGCTTAGGTAATTTGGGCAAAGTTAATGTTTGTTTTCAAGGATCAAAAGCTTTGCCTTTGTTTATGTTGAACAATTTAGTTGTTACTCCTTTACAAGTCAAGAAATTTGTACTGCTGGGGCAAAACTAACAATCTGCATTTGACATTATGACACATTTCCGAAATTTTTTGATAAATTTTGAACTTTGCTTTTTAAGTAAGCTGACTTACGACAAAGATTGACAATAATACAAGATTAATTGGAGAATTTTCAACACATAATTTTTCTTTGCGACAAGGATACGAGTATATTTCAGTTTTGTTATTTATTGTTTTTTGATTGCTCATTGTTTTTTTTTTGACGTCTAATAAATCGGTGAACCATGGCTGCATCAATTTTCTCCCACTACCTACGCCTGAGGTCTTTAGCGAATCATTGACTTTTTGGGACCAATTACAGATTTAAGTGTCTCTTCGAAAAAAAACACCATTTCACCTAATTTTTTTTTATGAAAACTCTTTAATCTTGTTTTCTATCCCAAATTCAATGTTTTTACCAAATTTCATTAGGGTGACCCATCATTTTTGTTTCCACTCAAAAAAACACACTTTTAACCATGATATTTTTATAGACACTTTAGATTCTTGTTTCTAATCTGAAAAGTAACATAATTGCTGAATTTCAATAGAGTACCACTAAAATTACTCTAATATTACACACTTTTTCAAATATACCCATTTTGTCTCTACACCTAAAGAAAAAAACACCCTTTCACATGAAAAACATTTATAGGTTTACTTCATTCGTAGTTCTCATGGGTAAAAGAACATATTTAATAAATTTCGTTAGGGTACCTTTTATAGCATTGATTCTATCGGACTTATAGCGGATTTTCCCAAAAAAAAAAACCCTTTAAGCTAAAATATTTCTATAGACCGTTTAGGTTCTTGGTTTCTGTTATAAATGAAACATGTTCACCAATTTTCATTGGTGTAACAATTTTTTCCCAGTTTTTTTGGTACTAATTCCGAATTTCATCATTTCTTAAAAAAAAAACACCCTAAAAGGGTGTTTTATAGAATTTATAGATTCTTAATTCTTATATCAACCAAAACTTTTTCACCAAGTTTTAAAAATTAATAAAATTTAAGTCATCTTTTAATTTACTTTTCTCACACATAACTCAACCCATCAAAAAAACACCCTTTCACCAAAAATATTTATTAATAAAAAAAGCAAATAGAGGTAAAACAAAATTACCAAAAAGTGGCTATTTTTTAAACGTGACATGGCAGAAAGTTGAATTTTCTTTAAATCGATAGATAAATTTATTTTTAGGCTGACATTGAAAAAATTCTCAAAAATTTAAATATCAAGTTATGAAGTTTTTTTTTTTTTAATAAAAGTAAAAGTGTAAAAGTAAGTTGTAAAAAGTGGTTATTATGGGTAGGGGAAATTTTTGACAGAAATTTGAGTTATACCAATGTAAAGCCAATGAACAAAAATGAGGGCTGTAAAACGGATTTGTTTCTTAAGCGCTGCGTTTTGAAATATGAATTTTTAAAAAACACGTACCTACTTTTTTAGGGGTATTTTTAGGTGTTTTTTTTTTTATTTTTAAGGAATTTTTCGGAACGTATACAATATATGTGCAAAAAATTTGAATTTCAAACTAATTTTTGATCGAATTAAGGGAACATTTTTTTTAAACACGTTATATCTTTTGACCTAGATTCATAAAAATTGTATTAAACTTTATTTCGCATTAAGATAAAATAATTTTTATTTGATATATCATATATGTACATACGGTAAATGTACTACAAGCTACACAATCTTAAATTGAAAAATTGTCGTACAGCGATGATTGACGTATATTATTTAAGCTGAAATAAGAACCTTTCAGATGATATAAAATTTACTATAGTTTGCTATATAAAAAAATAGACATTAGGGTGATGGAAGAAAAAATGTTTGTTTTTTTGTAACCTTTTTCATGAAAAACGATATTTTTGTCTATAAATCATTTTTATTCTTTTTACGTAACGTATGGACTTAAATGTAGTTTTATTCTTTGGAAGAAATGTTAATCATTTTAGTGGCATAATTTTTTGAGAAAAGAAAAAAAGGTAATTTTTTTTAGCTTTTTCTTATTAATCCTAAATGGATTCAAAAAATTATTTAATTTTTTCTACAAAACATACCTCAAAATTGACATCAGGACTTTTGTATTTTATTATTCCTTAAAGTCTAAGGTATAAAAAAACAAATTGGCATGTTTATTTTCTCACTCACCCGATGGAACCCAATTAATCAAATCAATTTTTGGTTTCTCGGTCAACCCTTCAAAATTTGTCAGATTTCAATAAACGACCTATTTTCAATTATATTTTTGAACCTTTTATAAATTGTCAAATCCACAAACAGGTGTTAGTTAATTTATTTTCTAGTTCAAGTCAATAAAAAAAAAAAAAAACATCCAAACCCCAAAAAAACCAACACCCACTAAAAAAAATACTAACTTTCTTTTTGAATTTTTAGATCCTTGTGAATGAGTTTTCATTCATTCATTTGACCCGGATTGTATATCCTTTCAATCTAAAATAAATAACTCAATAACTTGCAGCAATTTACCATCACCCATCGCTTTTTCAATTTTCTCTCTTTTAACTGCCTGTCAGTATCAAATTAAGGACCTTTTTCTTGTAATGTATTGCCTTTCAAACTTTCAACCCATCACCATTCTATGTCAGTGTATATATGGATTGCTTGTATAGAGTCGAGTCCTTTGCCATTTTCAAAATCCTATTATTATGTCAGGATATTGTATTGGTAATACAAAAAAAAAAGCAAAAAAAAAAAGAAAATAAAAAAAATTACCATTCAAACTAGAAAAGCAGTTGGCAGTTTTTCCTCTTGAGTGGTCTAATGATGCTATATCCAACCTATTACCAGCATGCCTTTGAGTTATAAAAGAAACAAATTAAGGATTTTCTATTCTATTTTTATACATATATTATGTTTTCTCTCTATAATATTAACCCTTTTGGTATAATATCCTTTTTAACTGTCTCACATATTTGTGAGTTGTTTTCTTTTTTTTTTGTGTTGGTTGAGGATATTATATGAAAGCATATTATTTTTAATGGTGTTGTCCGGAAGCTATTTTGACCATTTCAAATGTACACATTGCCACTTTGTGAATGCCCTTGAACAGGAAATACTTAATCAGCAGGATATGTTAACGTAATAGCCTAATAGGAGAAATATATAAAAAGGTATTTTTTTTTTATTTTTTCAAAAAAATTGTTTCGACATAAAACTTTGCTGACGCCTTTAACAAGTATGAAGAAGCCTATTAAATTTCTATTTCCTGTTTTCATGTTATAATTTACGATCGGTTAATTTATTATCCTCTGATGGTTCAAAATATAAGGATTGAGAAATTAAGTGCAAAAATGCGTCGCATGTCTTTGTTTTTGTTTTTGTAAAATCTGAAATGAGCTTTCCCAAAAATGGTTTCCCTTTTTACTTGCCTACATCAAAGTCAAAAGGAAAACAGATAGATTGACATATTTTTGTTCATTTGTTCCATCATAGCTTTTTAACCACTTATCTTAATTCGACAAATAAGGTATCATAGAAAGTGTTTTATTTGTCACATAAAATTGAATATAGCGCCCTCTAGAGATAAAAGTCATCACCTTAATTTAATACCTATTCTACTGGAAAGAAGATAGGCAGAGATATTGGTTCCAAGTAGAGCTGTTTCTGGACCCAAGAAAGCTTAATCTTAAGAAAGTAACGGAATTGTAATTGTCTGATCATCCGTCCTACTTTTTACTTTCCCCCAAGACAAAAAGGGAATTAATTTAAGTAAGGCTGACTTGCGTGTTTATCTCTTCACTGTTGAACTAATTTAGAGGACTTTGGGCGTGGATCTTTGAATGCTTCCTTTTCTGCTCAGAAAACATCGGAAAAATAGGTACAGAAAAATGTTGTTTCTCTCTCTATCAGCAATGCCCGTCAAGTTAGCTTTATCAAAATTATCACATTCGATTTTCAAAAACCTAAAATCTATTGTCTCTCAACGATTTTCAATAAAATATGCCATACAAAAATTTTTCGCGCCCTTATTTTGAAAATAACGCTCAAAAACGTGAATTTGCAAAACATTGCATGAAATTTGTATGTTTATTAGATTTCTTGCTATAAATTTACTACAAGTTCTCACTCAACATATTCTATTAAAATCACAGAGCTATAACAAAAATTGTCGCATTGTTGCTTTAGATATCACACTCCTTTAATTATTGCTTCAATTAGTCGCTTTTTACATTTTTTTCTTTTCGGACTTGTTTCCTATAAATTTTGCTATAGTCTATTGTGGCTCAACGATTTTCAAAAAATAATGCCAAAAAACGTTAATTACTTCACTTCTATATGAAATTTTTGTATTTATTAAATTTTTTGCTATAATTTTTGTACAAGCAAATGTCACTGGAAGTCTTGTATAAAACTTAGCCATAAAATTTGTATGGCATGATTAATAAAAAAAAAATTTTTTTAATTTTTTTTTTATAGCTTTATTTGTCTGCGACAAAATCACGAAAACTTTTGGCACACTTCTATCAAAATACATCTATCTGTTGATTATTATTATTATTATTTTTTTTTTTTCAAAACTCCTTACTAACAGTAATTAGGTACCTACCTACCACCAAAGAACCAATTTTTATACAAATTTCTCGTTAACTGCTCGCTCAACTGATTTCAATATGCATTTTTTCTTATAAAAATATTTACGTTGCCTATGGAAAATTCGAAACAAAAATTTTTGTAATTTTTTTTTTAACATTGATTTTTCCAAAGTTTTCCAAATTAAGTTTTCAGATATTTATTAATAACACTGTGCTACAAAATAAAAAAAAAAAATACACCCGAGAAATTACATAGTGTAGGCTGTTTTTGTTATATTTTTGGAACCCTGCATTTTTTTTTTATTTACAAAAAATCATTTTTACAGACTTTACGATGTAATCTATCAATATCTCAGTCATTTTTCAAACAACTCTCAATATGCTATATGGTTTTGGAAAGAAGATTTCCAGACCTTTTGAATGATGTATATAAGTCTATTGTTTAAACAAATTAAGTGTAGGTTTTTACCCCATAAATCTTGAAAAAGTGAAAAGAAAGAATATAAATTTTGGCACAAATTGGTGTATTTTTTTTTATTGAATTTGACCAAAACTGCGGAATCTATGCTACTTTTTCGTAAATAGAAAATGTGGCTTTTCATGATATGAATTGCAAGGTGCACAATAGGGTGTTCGTTATTTTAAAATAATAAGAATTTCTATGCTCCTTGGATCCTATATGGTTGGAAATAAACTAAAAAAAATATTCCCCAAGTTTCAAGTCTCTAACTTAATTCTAACCCGTGTTGCTAAGCGGTTGAAGTTTTTTATGGAAATAAAAATGACTTTTTTACCAAGCTAAATCTCTAAAATTATAACAATTAAAAATCTGAAATATGTTCACATGATAGCTACTATTATTAAATTTGAGTCTGTAAAGTTTTAAATTTTTTGAACAAATATTTTGGATGGAATTTAAAATTGATCGAAGGTTATACCCAAAAAATAGTAGGTACTAACGATTTGAAATTAATTTCTTAAAAAAAAAAACACATTTTTGTAGAAAAAATCTTATCAATTAAGGAACTTGTTTTAGCCATTTAAATTTATAATATCTCATGTTTTATAAACAGTTTTTGCGATCGAAGTTTTTTTTATGTAAAAGCAATAACGTGAGAACTACATATTCGTTTCTTATTTTCAAGAGAAAAAATACCGATAAAAGCTATACGACAATAGGAAAAAGCTTACTTTTCTCAAAAAGTTTTTAAATTTTTGTGCGTATAAGATAATTTAATTACAAAACAAAAACAAAATTGAACTTTTATTAACAATTCCTTTTCATAGAACCTTTTATTTTTTAGAAACGCGCTAAGTATTATACAAGATTTTCAAAAAAAAATTGTTATTTGGCTTTAAAAAATATCAATTTCTTGAAAACGGGTCTAAAATTTGTATGTGTCGATTAATAGTTCTTGAACAACTCCATATCTAAATTGTTGTACTTCTGAAAATTACAAGTTTAATTTAAATTGAGATTTAAGATAGAAAAAGTAATATTATTTCTAATTATTTTTTTTTAACTAACAAAAATTTAAGCAATGTGACTAAAGTTGTTTATTTTCAATGATTCAATTTTTTTTTACACAAAATCGCTTTTGTTTCTTATATATTATATCTTATATTTTGTTATCAGTTCAAAAGGATTATTCTTTCTCATGGATTTCATTTTATTTCAATAGCACTCTACAACGACACAATAGAGATGAGTATCCGCACTTAAATTGAATTAGATTTTTATGTCTCTACAAATTGATATGTAAATGTGAATCTGAAAATCATAGCAAAAAAGGACTCTCACAGTCCTCAGTGAGTGTGTTGAAATTGAAGGAGCAATACGACCGATACGACCACGCTACGTTCAAGTGAACGCAAGTGATTACGTTAATATAATGTTTATTTATTTTTTGGCTATATAAACGTGTATTGTATTACAACACATTAAGGACTCTGCTGCCAAGCCTAATTACCATTGAGGCGCTTTATAGAGGTTTCGATGATGGGTATGGTGTGATGACAGAGTAGCGTATTTTTATGTATAGAACTTGGGTAGGTTTTATACGAGCTTGAGTGCAAATTGTTGTTTTTTCTATAATAAAAAGAACGATGGACAATAATTGGTAGTTAGGTATATATCTTTAAGAAGCAAGTTCTTGTGACTTTGTAGAAGAGATAATTTGGGGATATTACACATAATAAAGGGATTCTAATTGCAGGACTATTTTCTTGTGCTAATTATACCTTACCCAGTGGCAACAATTAAATGTAATAGAGCCTGATGTGGGATATCCCGTATTGCTGGTTATATAGAGATGATTATTATTTTTTTTTGTTTTTTTTTTTTTTTATTTTTATTTTTTTGGTTGTGTTCGTGCATAAAAGGATAATTCTGGAATTAAAATTGTTGTTTATTATTTCTTGTGACATGTGAGTTACATTCAACTGAAGGTTTTGTTCTTCTTGTTTTTCTTTTTCAAAGAGGGAAAAAATTTTAATGAAAAAGTTAAATTAAATGGGTGGATATTGTTCTGAAAATACAACAATGACATGCAATTAACTGCTATTTTACATTTCAAATATACTCAAACTAATTCGTATGAAATTTAATTAAAAGCCAACAAATTGAAATATTTAATTAGGAGAAAAGTATATTTAGAGCAGATATAAGTTTGAACCACCGAACAAAAAATGGATTTTTAGAAAATTAGTTATGAAGTTGTTTAGGATAGTCACAAAGGCTTTTCATTTTAGAAAATTTGTACTACTCCTACTTTTTTTTTTTTTTGATAAAGTTGTGTAGGATTAAATGCTTTTTATTTTAAAATTCGTAAAAAGAATTATTTTTTTTTATTAATTTAAGTTAATTGATAGTTAAAATAAATAAACTTTTTTAATAGTTTTTACCTCCAAATTCAGTAGGACCAAGATTTCTAAGATAGAAAATTCAAAATCGTTTTTATTTTTTTTTTAATATTTGAAAAAAAAAAATAATTAAAAAAGTTATCAATACCTATGCAACTGAGGCCAAAATTTCAAAAAATTCCCTGTCCTATTTTCGAACATTGTTTTTTTTTTTTCAAAAAAAAAAAAAAAATATTTTTTGAAAATTATTAATTTTTTTTTTTTTAGTTTTTTAAAAAGTCGGTAATGAACCAAAAATTTAATAATGATAAAAAAACCTTCACAGTAAAAGGAAAAAATAAGCTCACATTTTTTTCAACCAAAATCTGACGAATCATTTTTGAGAAAATCGAACTTTTCCAACTTTGGTATGACAAGTAGCAAATTGTAGACACCAAATTTTTTAGGTATAAAATTTTTGAAGGGGGGTTTTCAGTTCCAAAACTTGAAAAAAAAAGATAAATTTACTATGAAATTTAAATTCGAATCAAGAATTTAAAGAACATTTATACCTTTTCTATTGGTTTTGATTAAATTTCTCCAAAAAGTTGACTTCTTTTCACAGCAAAATCTTCCCAATTTTTTTTTTATTAAAAAACTAGAGCAATACTGAATAAAGTCCAATAAATTGGTTAAATGTCTTGTTACGTTTTTAAAAATAGCTTTGTTCATTTTTAAAATTAAAAAAAAAAATGTTCACTATGGTGTATGAGTAATATTTTTTTTTTTACAAATTTGTTAGTAAACAACAATTGTCAAATTTTTTAACGTTGTATTTTTTTTTTTCTTTTCAGGTAAGCCATACAATTATTTGATAGAAAAAAATGCATACATAGTATTTAACTAGCAGTAAGTTGTTAAAAATTTTTTTACTGTTTATCTGCATAATTTTCTATTATTATTCCTCACTCTATTAAAATAATGAAACATAAATAAAAACAAAGTCTTTTTTTAAAGAACTATGTTTATGCAAGTCGTATAGCATTTTGTTTACTTCAGCATTAAATCCCATTGCGTCCTTTCTACACCCACTTATCTAATTAAAAATGCAACCTTTCCCAGTGCCAATTCTGGTTAATATCCCCCAAGAGTATAATAACTGAAAACTAAAAAAAATAAATACAAACAAACAGAAGAAGAAAATTAAGAGAACAACATGATGCTGCTGGATGGGCGTTTTTTCTTGTTTCCTCTTCCCCTTCGCCTCTCCCAAAGTTACGATTATGGTTCCTAATTTCAAACACAACAATACAAAAGAAAGAAAAAAAAAAATTAACATCCTTAAAAAAAAAAAAAATTCTATACCAGAGAACTCTGGATTGTTATACACAAACAAGCCAAGGACGAATACACAACAAAAGTCGGATGGACTTTCAAAAAATAAAGACAAGTGTGTACAAAGAGGAGGTAATTTCAGAGCTATACCCAACCATAGAGTTGACAAAAAAAGGATAACAACGAAACTCATAACCGAAAAAAAAGGAGAACAATTAAAATTTCATGTTACGGTAATTTATGTAGCCTCTGAGTGTTATTCGCTGCTTTTGCTATGTTAGTGGAATAACATAGAAACGTACTATGGCACAGAATTCATATACAACAGGGACACATTTGCATTTTGACCATAACAACATATACCGCACCGCATGATGCTCCTGTCCGTGACCATGTATAAGAATGGTGTATATATGGGTTATGACTAAGAATTTATTTAACAAACGAAAAAGAAAAAAAAAAAATTGTGAGAAATAGTTGGGCTCTAAGGAGAGAATATTTGTCAAACACTATTCAGACAGGATTAGACGAATTGGTCATAAGGCGCACTGAGAATTAAGATTTAAGATGAAGATTCATTTCACAGAAAGTCGGTTAAAGTTTGGGTAGAAATAATGTCTGAATAGGATAGACCATTGGACCTTAGGGATAAGCTTGATAATGAACAGAATTGGTCTGTATAACTCATCTGGTCTTAATCTAAAGACATCAGAGTAATGAAAATATTATTAAAACAATCAGAAAAGTTTTTGACATGATATTTATTTTGGAAATATGATATTTTATCTTCAAAACTCTTGTGGACTTTTGTTTGCAATAAAGGTTTCGAAGAGGAATTTGTGTACATTTTATTAAATCGAACACATATACCTACCTTTCTTTCAAGCTACTCATGGTCCTTAGAATTTTTTTCAGGGTTTGAAGTACAATAAATATTTCTGGGAAACCGACGAAGTTACGAATATAAGAGTTACGGGCGACAGAGTTACGAGCGTCAAAAGTACGCGAAACCGAAGTTACGAAAAACTAGAGTTACGAATTCTAAAGTTATGTTAAGCTATTAAATGTGATTTTTGGGTTGGCAACAATTGCGAGGAACGATATGGAATTATGGAAATACAAACAAGAAATTAACATTTTTCTTATTGGTCAGAACTAAATGAGTAAAGTGAAAATGGGTGTTATTTAATCTTGTAAAATTTTGATTAGATAGGTATAGTATAGATATACATAAATGGTTTTGTTTTTGTGAGAAGATGTGGTATAAGCTAAACATATTAATAGCTTAAAATTCACTGAAAAAGTGAATTGCGTGACCACTGAGGAACCACATTTTAGAAATTAGATATTTATAAACTGCGTTACTGCTCCACAGCGTTATAAAAAAAAGAATACATTGGTATAGCATTTGTTTTTTTTTATTTTGTGTTCAAAACTAATAGTATCAACATAATGAAAGTACAAATTGTTTGTATTTAAGATACTGCTCTGGTACATTTTGCGTTACATTTTGTTACCAGTTTTCTACAGCAATTCTGATAATATATTTGGTCTTCTGATTACTTACTATCATAATTTGAAGCTCTTAAATCAAATATCTACAAATTTTTCTTTTGGAATTTTTTCCGTTGTTAGAAAAGTTGAAGTTTGTAAGTTAGTTTTTTTGGTAACGCAATAATAAAAATTGTTGAGAACATATATAATTGAAATTAATGTTTTTATGATTTTACTTTATAAGAGACTTATGTACGTTGTTACTATAGTTTAAAACTGCAATATTAAAGATCTTAGTTATAATATGATTTTGTAAATAAAACTGAAAGTTTTAGTTTAGTAACGCAGCTGTCAGTTCTTTAGAAGGTATCTCAATCAGTTTATGTAAATATATACCAGAAATACAATTCAAAAAACCATTTTCCCCTTAAACGTAGCCTGTACACGTACTTATATCGCAAATAAAAAAAAATCATTTGTGCAATTCACACGTGCTAGAAGTGAAACCTTAAAATATCATTTTTCTTTAAAAAAAAAACCGAAAAAATCTAACTTTTTTTTTATAAATAAATTTAGATCATAATGAAAGGTTGTTATTTAAGCTTTAAATATTTTTTTTTAATTGTGTTATCCAACATCTATACAAAAAGAGCTAAAATTTTTTTAAGCCAATCAACTTTCATCCAAAAAAGCAAAGAAAATCAATCTTTTTTTTCTTCCATCACCTTAAAGTCGATTATTTTATATGACAACCTGTAATTAATTTTATATCATCTGAAAGCTTATTATTTAAGATTAAATATAATGTTTAAATCATATTTGTACGACATCTAGAAAAAAAAATTACAAATTTTACAACTATGTCGAAATTTCAAAGTGAAATTACGGTACCAGCCACCAGTGTGGTCATCGCCAACAGATCTCCACAGGTTTTTTTTAGGTAGTTTTGAAATTTTCCAATTTTAGATTTTTTGACTTGTAGAATGTAGAGCTCGTACCGTTATGTTTGATATATCAAATGGAAGATAATATAATCAGCATGTGTATTAAATCAAGTTTTTGTGTGCTCTAGATCAAAAGATATAACGTGTTTAGAAAAAGAACATCTTTTCACTGATATCTTAGGATTTTAATATGAAATTATAATTGAAATTTTGTAGGTACAAATATAGTCCTGTTTACTATCTATTTAGGCTATTATTTATAATCGTTGTGTAACTTTAAACAACTGATTAAGTTTCGAAAATGTGTTTAAAAACCATGTTTGTAGTTATCTTATTATAGCTGTCAAACTTGTGTCTAAGTATAGATTGTCTTAACTTTAAATAGTGTGATATTTATTTTTATTAAATGAAGTATATTTTCCACAGTTTGAAAAAAGTTAAACAGTGTTTAAGTAGGCAAAAATCGAATTAATATGCCTGTTAGAGTATACATTTCATTCATAATATCTATTAAAACTAAAAATATTTTATCAATTAATTTTTACTGTCGCTTTTTCGTTTCATCGTGTTTCAAAAATGACTACGATATTAAAGAAGTTTTCACTTCAAACATTGATCCTTGACTTGAAGAACAGTAAGTACAGCTACAATTTACGAACCAAAAATAAGAAATACCTGTATGCAGTAGCGCAGTAGATTTATCGATTGAAAGGATTTTTTCCAACTCAATTTTCATTGCCTTCCTTGAAGGTATTTTTTCTGAACTGAATAATACTTGTAAGGTAGGTACATAAGAGCTCAATATTCTGGATGGATAAAGAAACTTCCCAAAAATAGCCAATTAAGGCAAATTTGTAGGTGTACTGTCCTTTGTTTTTTAGAAAAAATTGTCATCCGTATACTACGGAGAATCAAATCAAAAGTCTGGATAAGAATTTCTTTCAAAAATTGTTTTTTTTGCAGCATTCTCTTTGATTGACTTAACTTTGCATAATTCCTTGTCCGAGCAGTTCTAAAAAAGTCTCGGTTTTCGATGTAGCTGGAACTTTTTTTAGAGGTAAAAATATCTAGAAAATGAAGTTGACCCGGTCCCCTATAAACAGTCCACTTGACTCTAAAAATACGTTGAATTCATAGTGGATGCAATTTTTTCCTTAAAAAATTGTGTGTCAAAAACTTTCATGTAAATACACACAAGTTAATTAAAAACGTGGAAAAATTTGACCACTTTAAGAGTACTTAATTACTACACAAGAGAAAATCCTCCCCAAAAAACAAAAAACAAAAAGTTAAATTTTTCCTACCAACTTCAGTTCTTATTAAGTACAACTATGTTTGTATTTAAGGCAAGGCTACCTTTATGGAATGAAAATTCTAGTATTTCACAAAGTGAAAAATTAAAAATTAAAAAAAAAAAAAACAACACACAAAATTAAATCCTCACAAAATTTGAGAGAGTCAAGTCATTAAACTGGTGCAATTTAATAAGCTTTGTCACGAAATACAATACGAGCCAAGCTTGAATGCTTTTATTTGGAAAAGAAGGAAACGAAAAAGTTATTCAACAAAAACAAAAAAAAAGGAATGTGACCGGTGTGGTGTCGTCGTTGTGGGATTGCCATTCCCATTGACAGTCGGTGGAAATTACAAACGGGATGTCATGAAAAATTAAAATTCCACCGCACCCTGCTGCGCTTACAACATATCCCACACCGAGACAGTTAAATACAAAAAAAAACCAAACAGTAAATAATTCATTTAAACCATCTGAAAGCAGAGAAATTACCAGAAACTGTTAAGTTGTGTAAGGTCCTTTCATAACTCCACTCGGTTACACATTTATTCTCTCCTTCCGTTTATGGAATGAAATGAATAAATTATTTATTAATATGAAAGCAAAGGTATCGAACATGGAAAAGTTTGACAAACAATTCTGAGAATGAGAACAAAAAAAAAAAAAGAATAAAACTTTTTAACCATCGCATCGCGTAACAAAGTTTCGTTTCGGTATTTTATAAATTAATTGCTTCTTATTATGATTTTCCTGGGAAAATCCGAGTTCGTGTTGGTAAGGAAAGAAGGCTTTTTTTAAGCCATTGAGTCCTTAAAAAAAAAGTCTCAACTTTAGTTTAATATTTTTTGTATTGTAGTCGATGACTGCCTGTTGGTTTTTTTATTCCTGTTTCCCTTTTTTTTTGAGTAAAGGGATTTGGTAATATCATCTCTTTGACTGTGTGTGTGTGTGTGAAGGTCTGAATTATTAACATTCAGGTCATATCTTAAAGTACTTAATTTTTGTTTTGGGGGACGACGACGCATTTGGGAGTAAAATTGCCAAAAGTAATAAATATTTAATACCAAGCATTTTATAAACTTTTCAACTAAATCTTTTATATGCTTAAGGTGATGGTGGGGATATTTTTGAAAGAAATTATTAAGGTATGGCAGTATTTTGTTGTTTTTTTTTTTTTTTTTTTTGTACCTTCTGTTAAATGATCTAACAGTTGGTTGTGAGGCTATTATTTAATCGTTTCCTAGTATTAAGAAGGTTACCTTCACAAATCAGGGTTATTAAAGGCAACGCACAGACGAAATTAATATTCTTGTTGAGTATTTATGGTGTTTGGGAAATTATTTTGGGATATATTATGTATTATTATGGGTTTTGTTTTTTTGTTCAATGGAGGGAGGTATTGGTGTTAGGGGATTGGAAAAAATTGGAATAAATAACATATAATAAACTTTTTAAGTGAATATTTCCATGTGATGTGGAGAGGTTGTTTTTATTTTTGGTATTTAATTATTCGACCATAAAGTAGTAGATATGATGTAAAGACTTTAAGGAGTGGTAGATTAAATTTGAAAATAAATAAGCTCAGATGCTCGAGCCCCCTCCAAATTCTGAAGCGGCTATTTGTGTTTGTTTGAGTAAGAGCCTTAGCTGTAGCTGGGGGTTGGGTGGTTTTTTCGGATTTAAGTCCAATTCGAAATTCTTCAGATCACTTTTTAATATAATACGTACCTACGTCGAATATCATCACAGTGTAATTTTGCAAAAGTTCTTATGCAATCTCGATAAACACTTTTTTCAAAAATTATATACTTCTCAAAGCTATTGGAAATAGAAATATTTGATATCTCAAAATCTTAGTGGTCAACATATGTAACTAATGGTTTCTTTCAGCAAATGCCAGTTCGGACTTCGAATTCGGATTAAAAAGCAACATATTACGAAAAAATATATATTTCGAATTAAACATCAAAAATAATTTAATGGAAAATTAGTTTCTAGACTTTCACTTTCTGCATTTTTCACTCATTTAGATTTTCTGATCGAATTCAATTCACATTATTTCGGTTTGTAAATTTGGTGCCTTTTTCAATGAATCTATAATTTTTGGACAAAATATTATCATAACTTATTTGTGTCTAGTTACTTTTTCTTTTGAATTCTTCTTTTTTTCCATTAAAATTGCTGATAAAATGGCATCCAGCAGTAATAATTTAACTTCAGAAACAAAATTAAAAAGGATGATCCTTCAGCTATGACAGTTCGAAGCAATTTCGAAGTTTTTGAAATTGATCCAAATGAAGAATATGATATTTTATTTCACGTGAAATCTAAAAGTGATTTCAATTCACTTTCGGTCGAATTGTGGAACCTGGGCGTTTATATCGAAAATGGTGTTTGTCACACAAGAACTTTGAAAACAGGAGACAGCAGTACGAAGCTGTCGACGTCGAGAGCAGTTAAATGCTACTATACCACTTTCAGTATCGCAGCACAGCGCTTCACTCTCGATCAAAGGTGAATAAATTAGAGAGAAAAATTTTTCGTACCCCTCTAAAAAATGTTTGAAAAATTTTCTAGCCCCTTCCAAATTTTTTTCTGGATACGCCACTGGTTCTGAGGGGGACCAACAGTAGGTATTTGTACAATACGTATGTTTTTGTATCTCGTCATTTATGTAATTAATTATTTATTATTAATTTCGAAGTCGTCAAATTTAAAATTTTTTCATCTTACCTATAATCTTTTTTTTCGGTAATTAAAAAAAATAATAATTTTGGCAGTTTTTCATTTCAATAACCGTTTTCGAGGTATTGCAATTTTCTCAAAAACGGCTCTAACGATTTCGATTAAATTTGATGTACGTAAAAGTGTTACCTATAGAGATTCTAACAAAAGTGCGTTTTTAGTTTTCTCGAAAAATTCGGTGAAAGGAAATATGGCGCTGCCGTTTTTTGCAAAAATTTACACATTTTTGGTTCATATAATTTCATCAATGCATAATTCAATTTTATTCAAAATTTACAGACAGGCATTTCTTATCATTTTCAAGTGTAAAATGTAAAAAAAAATTTAAAAAAAAAGTTTTTTTAAAACAATTTGAAAAATTTAATTTTCCTAACTTTCGATTTTTTTTCTCATAACTTAACAAAATCTTAAATTTCCAATAGATATTTAAAATAAAGGTACTTTGAACTACAAGAGCAAGTAAATGCGTGATGAAATAAAAAATATTTTGATTAATTAACTGTTCCTAATTATTTGGCAATGTTTTCGTAAAAGAATTTTAAAAAACAAAAATCAATAATATGCGCAGAAAGCAAAATACTGTTGCCAAGTAGGGATATTTCGAAATTTCACAAGAATCGCATTAAATCGAAAACCGTAAGGATTTACGATGAACAAGTTACCAAATTCTGAGAGTCCTTAAGTTCCCCAATCACCATATTTCGTTTGATCCATTACTTTTGGGACACCCTGTATAAGAATATTTTTAAAAATTTATAGGTAGGTATAAAACATAAAATTGTTTTTAAAATTACAAGAAACGTGTTTTAAATAATTTGAGCCAAAATAAGCCAGAAAATTTCTAGTATAATACAGAATTTTTAGAATTTTTTTTTAAATCGTAAGAGCAATTTAAACAAAATAGTGAACAAATTAAAAAAAAATGGAAGGCCAGTTAAAAGGAAATTTTATATGGACATACCCTAAAATGCCTAAAATTGAATTTTTTTCTTAAAATTTGTATGTATTTTGAAATTTTTTCTCAATTTTAATTAAATTTTACTAAATCTTTTTTGCAAATTTTTTGTTTTTGTTTTTTTTTTTTTTTTTGTTTTGAAATCGTTTATGTCGTTTCCGAGAAAGTCAGCAGTCAGGAAACAGGTACGGTCTAACATGTTTTTTAAATCATTTGTATGGAAATTTCTTGAAGAAAAGTGATGATATGTATATCAAACATTTGAAAAATTTGAAAACAAAGTCCAATCTGACATGAAATAATAATGCTGAATGTTTTTTATTAATTTTGAATTATCAAATATTTTGAAAAATTTCCTATCAAATTTCATTAACAAAGAAATTAAATGTTGCCAGTTATGATTTAAAGCAGCCATGAAATATCGTAAAAAAACAACTATTCTTAAGATTTTGTTTTTGATTTTGCCTCGTTCAAATTTCTGAGGTAGGACTGTGTTCTCAATGACTAGGCACTATTTTAATCACAGGTCAAAATATTACCTTGTACATCAACTTGGTAAATTTTCACTTGGTCCCCAGTTATTAAAAAATATTGTGTTTCAATACCAGAACGCATTTATAGCTTGCTTTGCGTATTCTAAAATATTGAGATTTCAATTTATTTTTGTTTTTTAGGATCGATTTGGAAATTTGATTTCGAAAAGGTATTTTAAAAACAGGAATTTTCCTTTTAGCCGTCGGTCGTGTCGGTCGGCGGCGGGTCGTCAAAACCAGTTTATTTTTTTTGCGGACTTTACCTTTTAACATTTACTTAGTAAATAAAAGAGTAGATAGTAGGTTTTCAAAATCTTCTCAAATCGCCGATTTTTAAAGTTCCAACTAATTATGGTCAATTTTTTTTCATCAGAAGGTTAATATATTTGTTTTTAATAAAGTTCAAAAAATGTTTTTTTTTTTTTTTTTCATTTTCATTTTAATTAATTTCTCACATTAACAACCTCCGAAGCAATTATTGAAGTAATAAGAGTCCTGTCACTCATGCATAATATTCCATTAATTACATAGTTGCTATAGTCTTCTTCATTACATTTCAATGGCAACCAAACACTTTTTGACTATTAAGTTCATTGCCAGTGGCGACATTTAAACTTCCCTCTGAGACTGAGGCCGAAGCCCTCAACAAAAATTGCCGCGTTGATGTCAATATAATCATCCTCCTCATCATCATTATGACCTCCTATCTTTTTTTTTTTTACTTTCATTCTCAATATAAAAGGATTGCTTGAAGTGTCTCATTAGTGAAAGTTTTGTCAAAGAGAACTTTGATTACACTCATCAATTTTCCAATTTTCTCCTAGACTAGACGAAATTAATTAGATATCATTCATTGTATGTGTGTGTTTGTAAAGGATACGAAAAAGGACGATTTTATTCGTGCGGTAATTATGACATTCTTCTCTTCTTCACAGGTCCATCATCAATGTCAATTATTTATTTTTCCTTCTTCTTTTTTTTTGGTTGTTGTTGTATTTCTCTCTGTGATGTTCCATGACTCTGGTTTGACAGATATATTTGCCAAAAACTTCCTACCATTTTGATTGATTTTACACACGTTCCGTTTGTACGTATGTATATATAAATAAATGGCTGAAAATAAGATATATCCGGATATCCTGTCAGAATAATTTTACTTTTGTTTTACTTGTTTATAAAAGGTATACCATGTATGTGTGTGTGTATTTGTCTGTGTATTGAGAAGAGATACCCAAATCATATCGAAATGATTGTGGGACAAAATATGTCAAAATGTTCAGCAATTTGTCATTCAATAGACAGATTATGTAGAAATAATAACATATCCTTATTCTCATCCTCATGAGTGTGTATGTTTCTGATTCTTTGCTTGCCTTGAAGGCAGAAAAAAACGAGGATCTTTTATGCAAAAATGTTGTTGAAAGGAATGATGTATCATTTTCCTTCTATCTCGATGGATTATTATTATTTTATAAATCCCTTCGGGCTAATCAGTTAAAAGTTGATTTTCCCTCCTGTTTTCCCTGTGTGTTTCTTTTTTTTGTTTTTATATTTTTGGGATATATTTTCATCTTTTTATTTTTTGTTTTTTATGCAATTCAGTGTTTGACACGGGTTTTACATTTTTATTTGAGATTTTCTTTTTTTTTTTTTTGGGATTTTGAATAATAAATGTGGTGACGAGGGAGATGATGAGGTTTATAAATTCTAGCTGATTGAGTGTTATGTGTTGTAATAATTCTTTTTTGTATATAAGAAAATAAAGATTAATGGTATACAGATTTGGTATGTACAAAAGAAAAAAATGATCCTTTATATTTTTTAAGACGGATGGATGGAGTCATATAATAATTTAGTATTAGGAGGAATTTCTTATTAGGATGAAAATTACGCCGTTTTGTGGTTGCCCGATTCTATTTAAATCATTTTTTTTTTTTCTTTAACCGAACTGTATGCTGATTTGTGTCATGTGATGAGTTGTCCCACGATGACCTGCTCTTAGATGAGTTGTCTTGTGCTGAATATTTAAGACATCATTAGAAGTTCAAAACGCTCAATGCATCTTTATTATCCAGCTTGGAGCTAAAACCAAGTAACCGAAACGCTTTTTAAGGAAGTATGTATATTAGAAGTAGTAGAAGCTCAAGTAGCACACTGGTGTATAAATTGGTGTAAATTCATTAGTTTTGGTGTAAAATTGAGGAAATTGAAAAAATATAGTGTATTTCTCAAAATTATTGGTATAAATATTATACCACTGTCTTTTCTGTAAAAAATTTAAACTTTTTTTTAAGATTCAGTGCAAAAAATACACCTATATTATAAGTTGTTTTTATAATATACCATTAATGGTGCATAAAAGTATTCGATTCTGAAATCAACCAAAACGGTATATTTTGTACACTCTCTTTGGTGTAGGAAGTAAACCCTGTGGACATAAAATTCACCACAATGCAAAAGTGGGAGACGATATATTTTTCAATGGCCGCCATTTAAAAAAAGAAGACATCGATTAATTATTTTACTATAATAATATTTTATCGACCTAATTATCCCGCATTCTTGGTTTTTTCGATTCGGTATATTATATTTTGAAAGAACTCTTCTAAAAAAATGTAAAAAAAACAAAAAAATTATAATTTTTGAAAAACTGATCTTTAAAATCGAAAAAACAAAATCGTTAATTCACTGACATTTTTGAAGCGCTCGATTTTTAGACGGGGTAGAATCTAAAATTAGTAGACATTATGTGTTTCGTTTTAAAATTTGGCAAACAAATTCATATTTAACCATTTGTTTCTTATTTCAATATTATGAAAGTGAATAAAAATTCATTTTCATTTATTTCATAAGAAATGGTGTGAACTAGAATTCATCAAACTGTTTGAGGTAAAAAAATAAACTTTGGCTCAATTTTAAATCAGAATAATTTAAATGGTGTATTTTATCCATAGATTTATTGTGTATTTTTCAATTTCAAAGGGATAATTTTCACCAAAAAACCAGATCATTTAATATACCACTAGCGCCATTTATACATCAAAATCGGTATATTTTTTAACCACCGGAGTTTATTATGTACGAGAAAATGGTGTATTTTTTATATTCAAAATGTATATCACGAAAGTGCAAAAAATACACCAAATATTTTGGTGTATTTTAGACTTTTGTGCTACTTGAGAGTAGTTCTCTGCTACTTCTTTGTGTAACTTGAATGAGTATTTTATTTTATGATCTAATTTTGAAATCAGTGGGTATAATTTTGATGCATTTGAGCTTTCCATTGTCTAATGTTTTTGCTCAAAACCTAATAAAAATAAAATGCTCGCCTATGTTAAAAGTTGTGTGCAATATTAACGCTTTTTAAAAATCCATACAACTTTTTGGAAAATTTTAAAATCAAAAACTGAAAAAATATTATAAATTTTTTTTTAAGTTTTTAGAACGTTTCCTTAAAGCTTAATTTAATCACACTCCATTAAATTTAAAGTCGCCATTTAAAAAAGGAAATTTTAAAAATTGTATACAATTTGACAGATTTCTAATTTTTAATGAAGACTTAAAATATAATGGAGAGTTATAAATTGGGCCTAAATGATTTTTATTTCTTTTATAACAAAGAAATTTTAGAAATTGTTTATTGAAATCATTAGGGACTTTTTTTTAAATAGCTTTTTTTATAGTGTACAAAATTTAAAAAAAAATTTAGATGGTTTTAAATAAAAATATTAATTGACAGTTAAAAACAAACTTTCAATGAAATTCATTCATCAATTTAAAAAAAAAAACTGATTTTTCAAAAAAAAAAAAAATTAACTTTTAAATCCAAAAATTATTTTTTGAGCATTTTTCTCAATTTTAAAATTTGAGTAACCAAGACGTTTTTCAACAAAAATTTTCATTGAAACCGCTCGTGTGGCTTAGGAGAAAACTAGACATAGTGAAAAGGGTTCTATATGACAAGAACCGTACGTTTAAAAAAAACATGCACGATTGGGTGGCAAAAACTGGATCTAAGGGTTCAAGTTGCTATAATACTTTCAAAGGCAAAAAACAACATTCTAAATCTAATTGAGCTATAAAACAAGTATTATACCATTTCTTTTATTAAGAAGCATTTTTAGAAAAAGTATTTTAAAAATCTTTTTTAAAAAACTAATTTTTATACAAATTTGTTTGAAAAAAAATAGTGTTTAAATCAAATTTGCACGTCCAATTAAAAAAAAGAATTCAATGTCGCGTTTTCGAAAATTCAATATTTCAATCCAAAATTCAATTTTTTCAAAATTTTATTTTTGCTTTATACCTAAATGCTTTTGTACAAAAAAATTTCGTTGAAATCAAATCAAATGAAATTCGGATTGAAAAAAAAGTTCTATGGCAGGTACCGAATAATGATTTTCGAAAACAAAAAAAAAAAATGTTTCAATAAAAGATAGACCTTAAAAACTAACATTTCAATTTTTTTAACCATTTTTGAGCAAATTAAATTTGAATTTAATTGGTTTATTCCATTATTTTTGGTCTAAAAAAATAATTCCAAAAACCCCTCGTTCATCCGTTTAAATATTTCATAGGAATATTTCAATTATCAATAAAAAAGTTTACAGATGAATTCCATAAATAAATCACCAAATTCAGTATTTCTTTTGCAATAAGTCAATCTTTTGAACACACAATATGTAATACAAAAAAATATAAAAAGTTTCCTTCCATATTCAGCAGAAAAACATCGACACATTGTTGTGTTCAAAATGTCCAATTCAATGTCCATAATATAAAGACTCCGCACTGTCATGGTTTTTGCTATATTGTATGGCATATAATGATTGTTCTGAAAGTTGGTCTGCCGCATTCACCAAGAACATATACTGAACAACTTGCAAAAGAACAATGAGTCTTTTCTTCCTTCTATAGTTTTCTTTTTTCAGGCCATTCTCTATCTCTATACCATGCCATAGTCCATAGAGAAATACTAAGGACATTTATGTTCAAATGCTGGTATACAAAAAAAAAAAACTCCTTCTTTACCACTTGTTCGACTCAAAGTGAAGCATAATGCATGTGGTATATGTCTCTTTCGTATATCACTTTACCCAAAAGTCGAACAGAACATCCACAAACTTTATTCCATTTGCGTTCCAGTTTTTTACGGTAGAAGATATAATATGTCCCCACTAACCGCAGGACACCCCAGAAAGAAGCTTCACACAAAAAAAGGGATTCAATTCTAGTAAAACTGGCCCTTTCCCATAGAATAACTTCATTTTGAACGGAAATGGTAAATTCTTCACAAAAAAAAAAAAAAAATTGAGAAAAAAAAATCTTGAGTTCAACACAAAGAACGGGTCGAGTGGTGATATTGTTGGAGCTGGTTCAACTGCTTTTCTATGAATGGGAAACGGGCCTGATGGCTACAACTGACCTGCAATACCATTGCATATCGCATTAATGGGGCACTTACACAATTTCCACAGAGAACCTTTACACACACACATACACAGCTCCGAGCAAGCACACAAGCTACATGTGCTTGTAAGTGCATCAGAGTAGATACAGAAAAGGCTCTTATGTGGCTTCCTGAAATGAAGTGGAAGTTTTCTAATTCGGTTGCATTCTGAATGGTTATCCGCCTGGCCGATCGAGAACACAGCCCCATATAGCACGACCGACAGCCGGCAACCGGTACTCAGACCCCCTTTTCATTTCGTTGATATTTTTTTTTTTTTTTTTTCTGTTCATTTTTCCTGAACATGAGGTGCAAAGTCTGAAAAATGGCTAAGATGGGGTTTTATGTTACATTGAAATGACAGAAAATAACTGGGTTGGAATAAGCAATATAGTGCAATAGCACTAGTCTCAGGGGTCAAACAACATAACGACTATACACATTTGACGACTTTGAACGGAAAAAGTTGTTTTCCCTCTCTGTCAAGTCTGATAAAATTGACTAAAAGTGTTATGCTTAAATATTATTTTCATTTTTATTTTTATTTTAAGCCGATTGTGTGTTGTTGAAACATAATCGGTCTTTGAACTTAAACACACCACCTACCTACAATTCTTCACCTGAATGACTGTGAATTATATTGGATAAAGGATTTTGTCTGTCAGAAAGAACAGTCTATTGGATTATTGAGATGACTGTAAATAGATTGGATGATGAAATGGCAAATCTGGTTTTAAGGAATAATACATTTATGCGCTGATTGACAGCAGCTACAAGATGACATGTCTTTTGTGTGAATGAGTTCTTTATTCTTTGCACATTAGGGTGACATTGAATTTTTTCTGTTGAAATGGAAATTATAAAAAAGTTTGGTGATACGTTTTGATTGACAATGTATTTTTTTGGATGACAATAATAACATAAATAAAAAATTGTGAAAAATTTCAATAACAATTTTAAATTAACTCGGGCGTATACTTATTATTTTTTATTTATTTATCGTGTTTCGAACAAAATGGAAAGAGTTGTAGAATATCGAGTTTGTACTCATGTTTAGTATTGAAAATATTTTACAAAAACAGTTTCTGTAAACATAATATATAGAGCAATTGCTTTCTGTTTTAAAAATAGATAAATAAGGCTCTCTGACTGGTGCTATCGAAAAGTTTCTTCGAAAAATAGTGTATGTGAAAAAATATTAGTTTATGTGTATCAAGGTTTTTACCTTAATTTTCAATACGAACTCAGAATTTCTTTATAAAGTCAGGTCTTGCATGTCAAATATTTAAATCTCCTGATTTTGTTAACTGTGTAAAATTGTCTGGTAAATGAGGAACTTTAAATCTGATCTGAATACATCGAATATATTAAAATTCTAGCAAGTAAAAACTTTAGTTAGTAGGCGTGGCAGTAGGTGATTTTTTTCAACTATGTGCCTACCTCTGAAATCAAGTTTAGATACCTATACAGCCCCTGAACTATTTATAAACATTGTCACGGCAGTGTCTGAAAAAAAACTACCATGTTTTAAGGTAGGCATGACAGTTAGCGGATTTTACTAAAAAATATGTGCTTTTGAAATGTTTTCTTTGGCTTTAAGGAATAAACCCTAAAAAATTCAGTCAAAATCTATAAAGATGATTCCAACAAACTGATGCTTCAACTAAAACTACTAAATCGATTCTCTTCAGACTTTATAGTTAAGAAGGGTTTTGGGTGATTTCCTAGAGGGCAAATTGAAAATTGATTTTTGTTTAACCAAAATTAGGTGTAGGTACTCGTATACTTGCCATTATGACCAAAACGGAAATGATTGTTTTTTCTCAAAAACGCCTTTAACAATTAGCAACTTTCTCCATAAGAACAAGTACGTACGTGCGACCCGGTCGTATTTTTTTTTTAAAGGTTAACCTCATATATTGAATTCTAGGATAAATATTTTATCCAAATTTTTCTTAAATGAAAAAATTCTTTTTTTCAAAATTCTGCACAAAATTAAAAAAAGGTTTGGAAAATGTTAAAAAGCGCGCGCTTTTTAACATTTTCCAAACACTAATTTGATTACCTACCTTTATTATTTGACATTCTTTGAATGCATATTAATTTTTGTTTTATAAATGAATAAATTTGAAAAAATTAAAAAAAAAGGTTTTTAATATTAAGCATTTCCGAAAATAATTAAAAATTTATTAATTTATCAAATAAAGATGAATATTTAAAAAATTGAATAAGAAAAGGAATATTTTGTATCAAACAACATCGGTTCTAATTAGAATATAGATTTTATTTGAAAGAATTTCAGTATTTATGCATTTTAAAAAATATTTGCGACTCTTAAACAAAAAAAATTTACGAAAGTACCAATGCTAAATTACATTAATGAATGTATTTTTCGTTAGCATATGCGCAATGCTATAAAAATACAGAATTGGCAGAATTTTTTTTTTTTGTTCAAATACAGGGTGTCCCAAAAGTAATGGATCAAACGAAGTATGTTAATAGGGGATCTTAAGGGCTCTCAGAATTTGGTAACTTGTTCATCCCAAATCTTTACGGTTTTCGATTTAATGCAATTCTTGTGAAATTTCGAAAAACCTCGACTTTGCAACAGTAATAGGGGATCTTAAGGGCTCTCAGAATTTGGTAACTTGTTCATCCCAAATCTTTACGGTTTTCGATTTAATGCAATTCTTGTGAAATTTCGAAAAACCTCGACTTTGCAACAAATCTTTACGGTTTTGGATTTAATGCAATTCTTGTGAAATTTCGAAAAACCTCGACTTTGCAACAGTAATAGGGGATCTTAAGGGCTCTCAGAATTTGGTAACTTGTTCATCCCAAATCTTTACGGTTTTCGATTTAATGCAATTCTTGTGAAATTTCGAAAAACCTCGACTTTGCAACAGTTTTTGATTTTTGTTTTTTACAATTCGTTTACTAAATCATTGACAAATAATTAGGAACAAATAATTAGGAACAAATAAATCAAAATATTTTTTATACCATACGCCATTTCGATGCAAATTAACTAACAGTTTCAAGTTTTATAAGAAATCAGTTTTTAACTTTTATTTGAGAGCAAAAAATTTCTATGGTGTGAGAATGGTTTATTATTTTAAAAAGTTGCCCTGTTATTGTAGTTTTCAAAAATGTATAAAAGTTTCCAAAGTTGCAGTTAGATCGCAAAATATTACAATTTGAATTCAACAAAACAGGGTTTTTCAGAGCAAAAAACAAACAAAACAAACACATTTTCTCTAACTGTTATTTGTTTATTTTTCTTTGAACAAAAGCCTCTATTTTTGTTTGTATTTTTGCTCTGAAAAACCCTGTTTTGTTGAATTCAAATTGTAATATTATGCGATCTAACTGCAACCTTGCAAACTTTTATACATTTTTGAAAACTACAATAACAGGGCAACTTTTTAAAATAATAAACCATTCTCACACCATAGAAATTTTTTTTTGCGGTGTTGCTCTCAAATAAAAGTTAAAAATTGATTTTTTATAAAACTTGAAACTGTTAGTTAATTTGCATCGAAATGGCGTATGGAATAAAAAAATATTTTGATTAATTAATTGTTCCTAATTATTTGTCAATGATTTAGTAAAAGAATTGTAAAAAACAAAAATCAATAATGGCAGCAGGAAGAAAAATACTGTTGCAAAGTCGAGATTTTTCGAAATTTCACAAGAATTGCATTAAATCGAAAACCGTAAGGATTTGGGATGAACAAGTTACCAAATTCTGAGAGCCCTTAAGATCCCTTATTAACATACTTCGTTTGATCCATTACTTTTGGGACACCCTGTATAATGCTGGCAGAATTTTGAAAAGCAGAATTTTAAAAAGCAGAATTTTGAAAAACAGAATTTTTGCTAAAAAAGCAGAATTTTGAAGCCAGAATTTTGACCTGATCCCATTAGTAATCCATAAAACAAATAGTTTTAGAAAATTCGTCTACCCGTTCTGAAAAGGTTAATTTTTCAAAAAACTTGTTTAAACTTTTTGAAAAAAATCGATCCGTTTTGAAAAAAAAAAAACATTATTTCAAAAGTTTTGTTGAAAAATCCGTTCGGTGAAATAACTGTGATCGATTTTGAAAAAAAAAAAAAAATTTATAAAAATAATTTGCAACTTATCACAAATAATATTCAAAATTTTTTTTTTGAAAATATAAGTATGTATTATGGTTACGGTGCTTTACAAGAAATCGGTCATTTACAAGAAACAGAAAACAAGAAAACGGTTTCATGACAGATGTACCTACAACTAGTTAAACTAGTTTACAGCCAAAATATACACTGAAACCAATTATTTTTCTTCGTGTCTTAAAAAAAATTACGTCCTTTTGAATTTTTTCAAAGTTTTGAAAATAAAATAGCTACTTAGGTATTGTAAAAAATATTAAGAAAACTATTTACCAAAAGAGATCTATAAACATACAAACACAAGTAAGAATAAATGCATTATCTTCGAATGCTCTTAAGCTTTGCTTACAGAATATTGTAAATACCTACAAAACTTTTCTAGCTAAAATTATATTCAAATCTTCAACTTTACAAATCTGAAATGTTTGAAACAACAACATGAACATTTTTGCACTACACCACATTATCTTAATGCTAATTCAAAAATTACCTTCAAGAGTTAATCCTGTGAATATTAGAATTCTAGAATTCATTAGGTTTTTCGTGGAAATTCTACTATAGTTCTAAAGTTTTTAATCCTTTGCATATCATCTTTTATGATTTGTTGAATGAATTTACATTCAAGTCTAACTTTTTACTTACCATTAGCTTTTTCTACTTTTTAATATAATGCATTCCATATACCAGAGATAATCTCTAAAGTAATAAATTTTATAAAATATTCTCAACAACTATGCTTTTAATTATGCAATTTTAAGTACAGGATTTATTCTGTAATCCTACTCAAACTTTCTAAAGTATTCACTTAAGGATTGCTTTAATCGGAAGTCTTTCAATATCCCAAGCATGAAATTTTACCTACACACAATATTGTCAGAATATACCACAGATCAATCGTATTTGCTTTCATAAAAAATGCATTCACCGAAGTTGTTATCGATAAGTTATCCTTATGAACAGAAATTGATTTTGTATATGGTGATATCCTTGGGAGTGATATAATTGCTACCAACAATTGAAACAATTAAGCAAAACAGGATATTAGATACCAAAACGGTTAATTTGATTGAACCCCCCTGCTTGCCCAAATCTCATTAAGCGTAATGGATTAAATTTCAAATTCCGTTATAGATAGCATACTACACCACACTCATATACCAACAACAAGTATTGGTCTTCTATATCTTTTCTGTGGAAGAAAAATAAAGGAAAAAACCAAGGTAAATTACGACGACTTATACGAGTACCTAATATTATTTTCTGTGATGATGGTGAGTGTATTGCTAACTGTTTGTGTGCTACGGTTGAAGGGACACAACTTCCAATTGAATCGGAAATAAATAGTCTGTCAGGTGTATCCGGTATTGATATGGGTTTTTGCTCTTCTCTTTCTATTTATATGTATCTACAAGTATCAGTGTCTTCTTTGGCTGTATTTCTATTTCTAGGATTAAAACGCTGACACATTCAGTTAATGTAACTAAGTGATTGCGGGAAATAGCATTTTGAATTGATATTGGCGCAAATCGAATTCAATATTACTTCACTTCAAGTCTGTATATTTTTTTGTGTCATTGATGGCATACAGACAAGGACATCCGGATCCGGTAAGAGTGAATTAAGAAATTGAATAATTGTGTAACAGTTCAAAAGCAAAGTGTTTGCCAATAGTGCGAATGGTTTTATATAGGTTTATTTTATGGTGAATAGTTTAAGTGGGCATATCAAATCCACATAAGTTCACTGGATGGATTATTTCCTGCAATACGGAGAGGGTATCTTATGTCTATTAGCTCAATAAGTTGGAGTGAATTTTAATTAACCACATTTAATAGGTATTTTGGATTATATCGATGTGCATTGATTTTATTTCCCCTGATGTATGTAGAGTAGATATTTCCAGGAAGTTAGCGTTTCATTTGGATGTTTAAGTTAAATTACCGATATTTAGTTTAGAGGACTCATCCAGGTAATGGCATTAAAGCGTCACATTAATTGATTGATCATTAATTTAAGTGGCTTTTATAAATACAATTAAGCATATGGTAATCATGTTAAAAGGTATAATTCCACTCAGGAACAGTCGTAATTCTATTGGAATAGTTATTTTTACAGAAAGTGTGACTATGATTACATATCTTTAATACTATACCATAGAATTATGTGGATATTAGAGTATATCTGAACTTAGGTATCCGCGAAAAAAGCTAGGTATACATTTTGATTTCTTCATTAAGAAAAATAATTTTAAGAGAGATTTTTTTTAGAAAATCCTTTGTATTGTTTTATGTTTACAAAAATTCGAAAATTTTAAGAAAAAAAAAAAATTAAAAACACTAATTACAACAAACATTTAAAAAAAAGCCAAAAGTCCATTATTTGCAGCTTTTTGATCGGAAAACAAAATTTTTCTTAATACAAAATTAAGAATTTTGAAAAATGCAGCGTTTTTTGTATAGCTTTTTGTTTTTTAGAATTTTTAAAACATCCAAAAAATCGCAAGCTTACAAAACTTATAGGCACTGCTGTAAAATTTCTAAAATGATATTTGACTGAACTGAAAAACGAAAAAGCAATTTTAGTCCAAATTTTTTGACAGTTTTTTTTTTACTTGCGATATAGGTACTATAGGGCAAGTTTAGGATTCGTAAAAAAAATCGAACTCGAGATAACAATTTTACATGACATTACGATGATGGAGAATGCCAAAAAAGTCGGTCCGGCAATTCTGTCTGTCTGTGTGTCTGTCTGTCTGTCTGTAAGAACCTCGAGCTACAGCCTAAACTACTGAAGCGATTTTGTTCAAACTTGGTAGTTAGCAGTTTTTGGTGATTCCCTAGAGGGGAAATTGAAATTTTTGAAGTTATACTTCTTATGGGAGGGTGGGTATGAAAATTTACTTTTTGACAAGAATGTCAAAGGGATTATGACGCGATCACCCTGGGTAGCAGGGCTGTCGTTTCACCTTTAGAGTAGGCAGTACTTTAGTATTTACGGCAAACATAAAACACACAACACGTTGCAAGTTACATGATTCATGTGGCAAGTTGCATGTGGCAAGTCGTATGTGGCAAGTTGCATGTGGCAAGTTGCATGTGGCAAGTTGTATGTGGCAAGTTGCGTGTGGCAAGTTGCATGTGGCAAGTTGCGTGTGGCAAGTTGCATGTGGCAAGTTACATGTGGCAAGTTGCATGTGGCAAGTTGCATGTGGTAATTTCCATGTGGCAAGTTGCCAGGGTTGCAAAAAGCTCACATTTCAGCTCAGCTCACAGCCCAGCTCAAATTTGAGCTAGGTACCATAGCTTAGCTCATTTGAGCTGAGTTGAAAGTGAGCTGAGCTGAAAGCGAGCGCCCCAACTTCCAGCGCCTATATCTCGGAATTTTGAAAAAAATGAAAAAAATTTTTTTGATGCCAAAAGGTAGCGGGGACTCTAACCTACATTTGGGTACAACTCTCATCCCTGTAGGTCCACGCGTTCTCAAACCGGGAGAGCTTAAAAGTAAAAAAAAAAATAGGCACGATTCTGAAAAAATAGGCATGATGTGGCGGTTTAACATGGAAGGCGATTTTTTAAAAATCTGACAATGTGCAAAGCGTAGGCCCATGACACAAGCTATCATTTGGCATCACTCCCAAAAATTACTCTCAAGCGGTTTAGCTTCCAGGAGCGTTTAAAGATTCGGGGATTTTTCGAAAAAAAAAATTTACCCCAACTTTCAAAACTGATTTTCTCGGAATTTTAAAAAAAGTCGAAAAACCGGATTATACCACTATCGGGAAGCTGAGAATATAAGCTTTCATATGGCACCACTCCCCTGTCTCTAGATCAAAGCGTTCCAACGGAATTTTGAAAAAAATGAAAACAAATTTTTTGATGCCAAAAGGTAGCGGGGACTCTAACCTACATTTGGGTACAACTTCCATCCCTGTAGGTACACGCGTTCTCAAACCAGGAGAACTTAAAGGTAAAAAAAAAGTTAAGCCCGATTCTGAAAAAAATAGGCATGATGTGGCGGTTTAACATGGAAGGCGATTTTTTAAAAATCTGACAATGTGCAAAGCGTAGGCCCATGACACAAGCTATCATTTGGCATCACTCCCAAAAATTACTCTCAAGCGGTTTAGCTTCCAGGAGCGTTTAAAGATTCGGGGATTTTTCGAAAAAAAAATTTACCCCAACTTTCAAAACTGATTTTCTCGGAATTTTAAAAAAAAGTCGAAAAACCGGATTATACCACTATCGGGAAGCTGAGAATATAAGCTTTCATATGGCACCACTCCCCTGTCTCTAGATCAAAGCGTTCCAACGCCTATATCTCGGAATTTTGAAAAAAATGAAAAAAATTTGTTTGATGCCAAAAGGTAGCGGGGACTCTAACCTACATTTGGGTACAACTCTCATCCCTGTAGGTCCACGCGTTCTCAAACCGGGAGAGCTTAAAAGTAAAAAAAAAAATAGGCACGATTCTGAAAAAATAGGCATGATGTGGCGGTTTAACATGGAAGGCGATTTTTTAAAAATCTGACAATGTGCAAAGCGTAGGCCCATGACACAAGCTATCATTTGGCATCACTCCCAAAAATTACTCTCAAGCGGTTTAGCTTCCAGGAGCGTTTAAAGATTCGGGGATTTTTCGAAAAAAAAATTTACCCCAACTTTCAAAACCGATTTTCTCGGAATTTTAAAAAAAGTCGAAAAACCGGATTGTACCGGAATTTTTTTTTTATGATAAAAAAAGAAATATTTTACTAAAAAAATAGAAATATATTTACTATCAAAAACACCAAGAGAAAAGATCACGAAAAATTATCTGTCTTATTTATAAAAATATCTATGTGTTAAAATAATTCCATTAATAACTAGAAACAAACAACTTAAGCTATGGTGTTTTATAAAAGTTTAAAATATCTTCATATTTCATTATACTTTCCAAATAAAAATCAATGTATCCTCTCACCCATCACAGCTCAGCTCAACTCACTTTACCTTAGCTCACCCAACAGCTCAGCTCAGCTCACCGACAGCTCAGCTCACCCAACGGCTCAGCTCACCCAACAGCTCAGCTCAACCATCAGCTCAGCTCACTTTCAGCTTAGCTCAAATGAGCTGAGCTATGATACATAGCTCAAAAGTGAGCTAGCTCAAAATTTGAGCTGAGCTGCGAGCTGAGCTCAGCTCACTTTTGAGCTTTGTAGCAACCTTGCAAGTTGCATATTGCTACTACTAGTGCTGAAGCACACACAATCCTCATAAAATTACCATATAGCATATTTTATGCGCAATTTGTTTACTTTCGTTAAGCATATACCGTACGTTCTGAACCGCACAACATGAGTAAATTTCACAGATTAAATTGAAAACTACATGGACGCAAGGAGGATGAAAGAATTAATTTATTGTTCACTTGATAAAAATGTAAAAAAACGAAGTGTGGATTAATTAATTTAATAATAGAAATTAAAAATATCAAATGAAATTCATTTATATATACTGAATGAGAAGTATAACTTCAGTCGCGTGTACATCATGTGTACACACACTCTTTTTTTTTTTTTTATGACCAAAACTAACGGTACCTGTCATAGAACGGTTTTTTTGGTTTCTGAATATCTCGTACAAAATTAACCCGATTTCAACGAAAATTTTTATGCAAAAGCAATTAAATAATAATAATATTAAAATTTTAGAAAATTTTCAAAAAGTGCATTTTTGGATTTTTAAAAAATATTTCAAAATTTTTTTTTGAAAAATCAATTTTTTGAAAACGGGTTGGTGAAAAATTTTGAAATTTCGTTTTTATGTGTAAATTAATTATTTCTTTAAAATGTCATACCAATTTTTTTTTGAAAAATGTTAGAAATTTTTTATATATAAAAAATTATTTTTTTAAAAAACGGCTCTAACGATTTTGGAAATTTTTTTTCTAAAAATACCTTTTTATGCAAGTAATAAAATGGCATACTTGGTTTTTTGTAAAACATAATTTAAAACGGTGTTTTTTGAATAAAAAGCTTTAACATTAGAGTTACTTTTAGCATAAGAGCAAGTACGTGCGACCCCAGTCGTGCATTTTATTTATTTAAACCTTTATTTTTTTGAAAGATGAAATTGAAACAGTAGATAGAGAATAGTCAGAATTATATTTTAACAAATTTCAATAATTTTTATATTCAGAATTCGAAGATATTTACCGTTATCAATGATGTTCTTTTTTTTTGACACATTATATCTTTTTACCTGATAATAAAACCTTTTATATGATATAGGACTTAGCTCCACTAAAAGCTGCAGAATCTTCAATTCAAAAAGTACAAAATTACAACAAAATGCATGTGGAGATCGTTTGACACGACCAGGTTGGATTTAAAAAAAAAATTATAACTGGTATTGTAGGCGTCAAACAGATATGTATGAGGCACATACTTAAAGGTGAAACAATTAGCTTTACGGTGACATAAAATGTATTATAGGTTATCGTATAAAAAAAATGGAATAGGGTTGTGGAAAGAAAAAAGTTAATTTTTTGTTATTTTTTTATGAAAACTGATTGCATTAAAAAAATTTTGACTCATTTTTTAGATGTCTTACACCTTAAAGCCATCATTAAGGTTAATATTTTTTAAAAGATAATAAGCCTTCAGATAGTATAAAATTTGTAGTGAATTGTCAGATCAAATTATTAACCAAATGTTGTGCCAAGAATAAAAGTAATTTTTTTTGCTTTTTCCATTAAAAATTATGGATTACAAAAAACTTTGTTAAACTTTTTACAGATTATAAATGAAGTAGTATTCTGTAGAAAAAATATTAGGCTTTGAGATGATATATTTTTTTTTTTTGTAAGCAATATGAAAAAATTCACAAAACGATAGAAAAATACAAAATAATTATGATTGGCTTCAAAAAATTATTCCGTTTTTTTTCTATAAAACATACTCCGTTTGGAGGACAAAGTCATATTAACCCTCTGTCGGCACACGGGTGCGAATTTGGCAGAATAAAAATAAGTAGTGTTCCTAAATAAGTGTCTTTATAAGGGTGAAAATACATTTTTTTTTGAAATTGTGAGTACAATATTCGAATTCCTCAGAAAATTCTACATCAATTTCATATATGATTCTCTATGAAATAGTGAGACTGAAGAAAGTTCTAGCGACATGAAAAAGTATAAACCAAATTCACAAAAAAGAGGTGTGTGTTAAGAGATTTTTTGTAGTTTTATGGTCTATTATTTTTGTATTTCTTTTAACATTGAATTAATATTATTAATAATAATAATTAATATCATGAATTTTAACTTTTTTACTTTACTTCAACTTTGAGTTAATTTTTAAATTTTTAGACCAAAAATTCATTTACAAAAAATGTTTCCTAAATAGAAAATTCTCCTAAAGTGGAAACACTGACTTCATGAGCTCACTTGCATAGTCTTCCATCTTTTTTTCAACGAACTTTAATTGCTGAATTCAGTTTAGTGTGTGAGCGGAATTTTCCATTAAGAAGGGAACAAGTGAAGGTGTAAGTGGATGCTGAAAAAAAGAATTCCCCCCAATCAAGACTGATTTATGAAAAAATATTTCATTTATTTTTAAAATTTTAATATACACATACACAAATAAAATGTACAAAAAATTAAAAACCAAAATTAACATTTTCCATCAAAAGTTGCCAGCTCATTCCACTTAACGCCCACCTACATTGTTCGCAGTTTCCTCCTTCTTGTTTCCTGTCTCTAATAAAATCAAAGAGTTCAGACGGGTATAAGTTGAAGGACAACACAGACATTTCCACTCTGTAGGTATAATATTTTTGTTTGTTTTGTTTTGTGAAAGAGAATGAATATCCATCCATCCAATTGTCTGCTTTTCCATCTCTTATTTTTTGTGTTTAAAACAAAAACAACAACAAAAAAAAGTATACAAAAAAAAAAGGATAAAACACAAATTGCCTCATATAAAAATCGAATTTGGGATGAATCTGTTTGCCCCAAGTTGCTCCATTAGGCTGCTCCTTTATTTATGTCAGGTCCGATATGTGTACTAGTATAGGTACGTATATAGACCCTTATAGTTTGGGTATTCACATTTGTATGCAAAGGTGTCATAGAGGTAGAGAGAATGTTTGCTTAAAAATCACCTCGCCATGAAAATGTCGGTATTTGGCTTGATTGTGCACATACCACACACTCTCATATACACACACATAGTTACCATACAAACTGATGACCAGTTTGCTAAAGGTTTTGCTAGCCAAGCCATATCCTCTTTTCCTCAGCACACAAGGTGTGAAGTACTTAATCATCGACGAACAGCAAGCTATTTGTCATTTGGCCAAACAGACGGACTGACGCGACGGTAGATTTGAAGAATTATACCTACACATAATGGAGCAATTTATGGGGAGGAAAAATGTCCGTCTCTCTCTCTCTGATGAGACGTCTGGGTGGGCCAAAAGCACATCATTTTGAAACTTTTTTCCGTGTGAAGGTGGAAGAAGGATGTGTTTTTTTTTTTATTTGTAATAGGGTTGAATTTTTGTTTTCGGTAGGAAAAGTGATGGTAGAATCATTAATTCTTTTTGAAAATAAAATAATATCTGAACACTTTAAGTAAGTATTTTCTAATTCGTTATTACATAAAAAAAAAAAAAAAATAGTTCATGACTTTTGCCATTAGAGGACGCTTTTTACAATATAACACGATTAAACATAGTTTATAATCAGCGCACAAATAAGACGGTTCTAACGATACCTCATTTATCAATTTTTGCAATTAGTAGTTAAGAAGCTTTGATGGAACATCAGGTGAACATAAATTCGTTAAAACCGGTCAAACAGATAACCCTCTTTTTGACTTTGGTGTATTTTCGAGTAAGAAACTGCACTGATTTTGCATATTTTTCTTGAACACGCACGGTGAGAAAATAATTGTACATCTGGTATATTTAATCATATTATGTAGTTAAATATACCAGAAATATAGTTAAATATACCAGAAACAAGGTTAATTTTACCAGAAGCATTATTTTCTCTGTGTGTGAGCCAACAACTTCGTTTTACCTAATCCAAAAATTAATATGGTTAATATTTTAAAAATGCAAAAACTTTAAGTGGTAACCCTTTTTTCGCCTCTGTTCACTTAGAGTCACAAAGAGTGCAATTTATTCACATCAAAACTCGCAAATATGAAAATAATTTGACAAATTTATTTCCGCATTTTGAATGCACAATGATATTTATCCTCGCTATTTCTATTGTCTGATATAGTTCCTGAGTGATGAAATCGGGATGAGCTGGCATTGTGTGTGTGTGTAGGAATGCAGGGGTCAGTTTCATTATCCGCAGCAGCTTAGCACACTAACAACCATTAAATTGCTATCGCTCGCGTATCACGCAATGATTTATTGATGACATCTTCCATTTTGTTCGTTGCGTTATTGTGTGCGTTTTGTTGTGTGTGTTATAATACGCTAATGCTTTTGTGCGATTATTGGAATAATTCCAATTTGACCACAAAAAGTGTGGAAACCGCGTGCGGGCCACCATTGAATGCGCTATAAAATGAATAAATGAGATGATGCGGTGTCAGTTTTAGAGGATGATAGAGAGAAGAGAGAAAGTCAAGGGCGTATAAAACATTGATGAGCACAAAGTTGATTATGGCTTCATATTTCATTCTGCTAATTTTGATTAATTATTCATTTCCTTTTTTGGCTCGCTGTTCTGGCTTCTCTCTGGTTCTTTGGTATAACATGAATGACCACATTGTTAACATTTTAACTAAAAGTATATTGTGTATGTTTTTAATAATATCCTTTATTTCTTATATAAGAGAGAGGTAATTTTGTCCTGGCATGTGTGTAGGTTTTTTTTTTTGTATTATTGTGATGAGTCCTTTCATTTAGACTCACCATATAATTGAAATAGGAAACAAAAATTTAACAGGAAAAATATATATGTACACAGTTATCTAAAAAGCTGATAATGATTATATAGGGAAATGTGAGTGTGCAAAAGAGTAATTAGTTGCCTGGATGAATGGAGTATTATTGACAAATCAGCCAAATTATTATGGTAATTCGACGGAATTACCGGTCAGTTAGTGGTGGACTTTAATTCAACTGAATTTTTGTTACAGATTGGTGATTGGATATGTTGTTTTGTATAAATTTTGCACAAAAGTCTACAGCTTTCAACAAAAATAATAATGACATTTTAAGCTATGATTAATTTTGAAAAGCCAATTAGCTTAAAATTGTTGAAATATTTTAATTATTCTCAGAGGTGCAAAATGTAGGTATGTCAAATGGTAAACTTGTTTTTAAAGATTTAAAACTAAATTTAAATAAATCATCACTAACAAATTAAATGAGAAATGTGATTTTTTGAATATACAAAATGATATATTTATATGTAGGTATTGTACCTATACAGTCAAATTTCACGAAATTTTAAGGCATTGCAAACAGAACTTTCTTTGCATTTTGTTGTTTTCCAAAATTTAAGTAGAGAAGTGCCAAAGCTGTTTTTGAAGGTCCAAATGTGAAAAAAAATATTTGTAGAAAATGAGGGATGAGGATATTTAGGATTTGTGGTAGGGGACGAAGGGGCTAGTTCGGACAGAGGCGGAGGTGAACATCGATATCTAAAGTGCCCTGATTAAATAATTTGATATAACATAACCCAGTGCACTGGGAAGGTGCCGGAAAAAAGGGGGTGGAGATGAAAAAAACGAAGGTTTTTCACGATTTCTTGCAAAAGGAAATGTAAAGGTGGGAACATAAAAACTATTTTAGCTTGATAAGCAAACTAAGGACGTTATTTACCATGCAATTTTTTTTTCTCTAATTTTGCGACACCAGCCACCCTTATAACACAATTTTCCGAAATTTACATTTTTGCACATGAATGTTTCTGGAACAAAAGAACGATATTCCTACTCGTAGTGTAGCGTAAGGTCTTACTTGTGCCACGACTGACATTCTCGTAGGTGATGTTTTAATTTTCAAGAAATTTTTTTATACAAAAACGTTTCAGTAGATTACTTTAATGTTCAATGCCAAAGAAAAAAAAAAAAACAAAAATACAAACAAAGTTTTTTTAATTTTTTTTTTTTTTTTGAAAAATAAATGTTTTTGAAAAATCTGTTTTTTTTTTTTGTTTTTGAAAATGACTTACTGATAGATTTTTTTTTTTTTGAAAATTTGTATATAAGCGATTCAGGAGGAAATTATTATTTAAAAAAGCTAGAACGTGTAGGTTGAGTTGAGACAAGGAAAAAATCTAATTGAAAGGTTAGTCTATTCCCCTCCTTCTAGCCGGAAGGGGCAATTTTTTTAAACTTGATTTATACTTTTAAAATTTTGAGAATTCAATCATTTTTTTGTTTTATTTTGCTTGGGAAATTTATTTTAAAAATCAAAGTTTTGAAAAAAAAATTTCTAAATAAATTATAAAACTAATTTTTTTTTTCAAAATGTTAAAAATATTTCCAATTTAGGCAATTTTATTGGAAATTTGACTGGAAAGTTAGATAATCACGGAAAATCTTCATAATTTAATTTACACGTCTTTCTAAATATCCTTTCAGAAAATGATGTTCACTTAATGTTTAGTCCACCATATTTCTTAAACTGTCCTATTCTGCTAAGAACCAGTATCTTAAGCTAAAGATTGAAAAATTCGGGTATTTTTGATATTTTTACATTTTTAACAATGTTGGTTAAAAAATTCAGATGTGAACTGTTTTTGATTTTATACGTATACATATGGGGTCGTGAGTGCGCTAATGGTCAAAATGATTTGTTAACAATTTTTTTTTAAGAATTAAGCTCATATTTATTAAAAAAAAAAAATCTATTATAGTGACAAAAGTAACATGAATGACATAACCGTAGATGCAATCTTTTCAAACATTTATAACTTCATTACACTCTTTAAAGAAGGTACATTAAAGTATCGAATTTGGCTTTTGCCATAGTTTTATTTCAATCTAATTTTACTTTAGCAAATTAAGACCCCTAAATCAAATAAAAAAATAATATGGAAATAATTTATATTTTGAATGAAGCAAATATGAATACAAAATTAACTTAAATTCTAAACCTTAATTAACACATCATATCAATTACCTCTGTGACACAAGTAAAATCGTACAAAATACAAAATTCATCTAAAAACTCATTTTCTCTGCCGATATCACATTCCAAACAAAAAGTTAATTTAATACAAATTCTATTATTTCGTGGAAGGGTGGCGCATTTGTAAATATTACACAAAGCAAAATAAATTAAAAGAAAAACACCTAATTGCGATTTTGGTTTTAACACAATCAACACTTCTTATTAAATTCATGGAATGTCAAAAAATAGAACCAAAAATAACCAAATAAACTATATAATACCATAATACTTTAAAAGTTGCCGTTTATGTTCGCCAAAAACGCAAACTCGTTAAATGTACAAAAAATATACACCACGAACAACAACAACAGCCCCAATGTATGCACGTAATTATAAATCAGTAAAACCTCTGTAAATTATTTATTTTCCTTAAGCAACGAAAAACCCAGGCACAATAACCGACCCCAATTCTCTGAGAAGAAAACACAAAATCCCCTTAAATTACACTCTCACATTGTGAGAGTGAAAATCTAGGTTATATAGACGATAGGTATGAATATGAACCAAGAAAAAAGACAACAACACCATAACAAACGAAAAACAAAAGAAACAAAAATTAATTTAGACAAAAATGTAAATGTAATACTTTTTCCGACTTTAGCCAAAAAAAGCAAGTTAATTAATGTCTCATGCAAAACAAATTAAAGTATCTTTTTTTCTTGGTGATGTTTTCTTCAATGTCGCATCTCTCCGCACCGAAACCGCACCTTGAGACGAGTATTTTTTTTTTTTTAATATTTCAACCGCTTACTTCGAAATTTTCACTCTGTCTCGTGGAATTTTTGGCATGTTTTTTTGTTTTGTTTTTGTTTTTATTTACAATAAAATACGTGCTAATTAAGAGGGTCGTATAAAATGAGGCCCGCCTTCTTTAATGTTTTTCATCAAAAGTCCCGGCAAAAATATCAGGGATGAACTTGGTTGCAAGAAAGTCTTGAGGTAAAATTCCATATCAATTTCAGTATCTTGCCTTAATACTGAGCAATTTTTTAAAAATAAACTTTAAACTTTACTTTTTAAAAAACTGACCCTTTTAAAACACTGAGAAAAAAAAAAAATGTGAAATTTTCAAAAAATTTAAAAATTAAAAAAAAAACTGAGAATTAAAAAATAAAACGAGAAATTAAAAATATATATAATATAAATATATAATATAAACTAATAAAAAATTTTTAATTTTCAGAAAATTAAGAGATTTTTAAACATTGAGATTTTTTTTTTTTAATTGAGAGATTTTTATAAAACAGAATTAAAAAAAAAAACTAAGAAATTTTCCAGAATTTGAGAAAGTTAAGAAAAAAAAGCGGAGAAATTAAAAAAAAATTTAAAAAAAACTCGGAAATTTTTAAAAAATTTATAAAAAAAATTGAATTTATGAAAAGTAAAAAAAAAAACTAAGAAATTTAAGACAAATAAGAAATTTTCAATAAATTTAACAAAAAAAAAAATAGATCAATGAAAAAAAACTAAGAAATTAAAACAAAAACGAAGAAATTAAAAAAACTGAGAAATTTAAAAAGAAATTCAGAAAATTAATTATTGATTTAAAAAAATTGAGATTTTTTTTTTAAATTGAGAGATTTTTATAAAACAGAATTTAAAAAAAAAAAAAATTAGAAATTTTCCAGAATTTGAAAAATTAAAAAAAAAATTGAGGAATTAAAAAAAAAAAAAAAAACGGACAAATTAAAATAAATTGAGTAATTAAAAAAAAAAAATTAGAACATTATAAAATATTGAGACATTAAAAAAAGAATAAAAAATTAAAATAGAAAAATTTAGAAATTTAAAAAAAAATAGCGAGATTTAAAAAAAGAGACATTTTTTATAATCTAAGAAATTTTAAAAAAATTGAGAAATTTATAAAAAAAAATTGAATTTATGAAAAATTAAAAAAAAAAATAACTGAGAAAATTTTCTAATCTTCCATTTGGCTATGCCTTTGTCGAAGAAGAATATTAATAAATAAAGCGATAAAGCATTTTTCAAATTTTCAACTTTTCTCCAAAGATCCAGCCCTGATCAACACCGTATAACGTTTAGTAAGAAATTCGCTTCGCTTCTTATTTTTATTGTCTCGTGCATTTAAATCGGGCGTATCGCTTTGTTTTCCTTTTCATACATATTTTGCGTGTTAATTTTACTTAGTAAGTTGGTACCAACTTTTACTTTTTAACACAGATGTGAACATGTTAGTTCGTCAATTTTTCACGTATTCTTCTACAAAAAGACTCAAAGCTTGTTTGTAAAATAAACGCATCAAGTCACAAAAGTTATGTCCCGATTCATCACACTCATCATTACACGCACATAACAAAGAGGGATCCTTCTGGTTTACACTGGCTGGCGCTCTTCCAAAAATCGATCGGAGGGAAAATGCACGCGAGACACTTAAAGGGCAATATATAAATGTGATGTGGCAATTTATATGACAGACATACATCGGTCATTAAGCCGACTGAGAATATAAGAGAAGCTATATTTATGTGAAATGAAAAACTGCTGGGGGAAGATAATACTTTAATAAACGTTTGTTCTTCGACTTTGGTGTTTTTTTGTTTTGTTTGATGTATTTGTGCTGATGCACTGTTTCGGTTGCAGCATCTATTTTTAGTGATATAGGAATTTTCAGAAATTTTAAATTTTACACAGGAATTTTAAGTAAAATGACATTTTTTGGTATTTTATTGAAGAATTTTATTCGTTATAAAAAAAGGCACGAAAACAATTTTATAAAAAGAAACCCATTTGGATAGAAGGCATTAAGTTGGTTTAGAGTACTGTCACCTTTGACAGGTAATCAGAGTTTGGAAATACCTACTTTATTGATTTATTGCAAATGAGTTCAATTTTAACAGTATAGGGGTAGGTTTGTTACAATCAATGTCTTAATTTTCACCCACACATTTTAACTTTACTTTGAGTCAAAATTTTAAGAAATTCGACGAAATCCTATTAGAAAAAATATTAAATGCACACATTTTATTATTTTTGTGGCAGTAAAATTGTTTCTTTCTTGTATGGAAATGTATTTTATTTGCAATAAATATTTTTACTTGCGATATAGGTCTTTAGGGCAAGACGTAAAAAAAAAAATCGAACTCGCGATAACAATTTTACATGACATTACGATGATGGAGAATGCCAAATAAATGGGTCCGGCAATTCTGTCAGTCTGTCTGTATGTACCTCGAGCTAGAGCCTAACTGGAGTGATTTTGTGCAAACTTGGTAGTAAAAAGTCTTGGGTGATTCCCTAGAGGAGAAATTGAAATTTTTTTTTTAGGACCAAAACTAACGGTACCTGTCATATAACGGAAATAGAAGAGTTAATTAAAAAAAAAAAAAACGGCTCTATTTTGACTATAATTTTTGTGTGTAGTATTACGCATAAGATACAACTATTGAAATAAAAAAAATATTTTTTGTACCGTTATTAACGGTAGGTACCTGTCATAGAACGGTTTTTTTGAATTATGAATATCTCGCACAAGAAGATTTCTACAAAAATTTTTATACAAAAGCGATTAAGTATACCTAAATGTATTATTAAAATTTTAGAAAATTTTCAAAAGACACATTTTGAGATTTTTAAAAAATATTTCCAATTTTTTTTTTTTTTGAAAAATCAATTTTTTGAAATTTTGCTTTTAAGTGTAAATTAATTATTTCTTCAAAATGGCATACCAACTTTTTTTTTGAAAAATGTAAGAAAATTTTTATATACCTATATTTCGAATTTTTTTTGTTCTAAAAAATCCTTTTTTATACAAGTAATAAACTGGCATACTTGTATTTTTGTAAAAGATCATTTAAAACAGTGTTTAATAAATTATAAAAACAGATTTTTTTTTTAATTTCTTAAAAATATCAAAATTTTAAATTTTCCCAAATTTTCTTGAAAAAAAAGCTTTGACATTAAAGTTAATTTAAGCATAAGAGAAAGTTCGTGCGACCTCATTCGTGCATTTTATTTTATTTTGTATTGGAAGGCATTTTAAAGAAAATGATTTTTACAACCCTTGTATTTAGTCAATTTAAACTAACTGTTATTTTCCACTAACTGTTATTTTCCACTAAATGTTATTTTCTTGACTTTGTATATTTTTTAATTTCATTCATCAAGGACTTACATAAAAGGACTAGAAGTGAATAAAAATTGCCAGGATCCTTTTCATATATTTACTTTTGTTCTCAAAAACCCTTTGAATTTATGTTTGCATTATGAATAACTTTATAAATATTATGAAAATTCGAAATAGATAACCCCAAATGACTTAAAATATTTTAGAACCAATAATCGAGTATAGACTCTTTGATGATGATACTGATATGGTGCTGTTATCATTTATTTAGGAAAGTGTTACAAAGTACACAAACTAGAGAAAGGACAAGAGGATATTCATAAACACAAAATCGTCGTCGTTTGTTCAAACATGATAAATAAACTGCCAGCATATAATACCCATTTTATATACATATGCTACATATTAAAGCGACGATTAAAAGTCACTTTGAATGTATATCGAACCTTATTGGCTATAACAAGAGAGATACAAGAGTCAAGAGAGTAAAGAAAGTTATGTTTACTATGTAATAATACATATCTATACATGTATGAGCTAATGTATATCCTTTTTTTTGGTATATTATTATGAAAGTGGATTCCTTCCTTTATCTCTTCTACTACAATATTGTCTTAAAGTGTTTTGTTGTTGTTGTTGAAGTTAATTCAAGTGGCCACATAAGATTGAGGATAATGATTTTAAATTAAGTGGTTATAAACATAATAAAGATAACCATTTTAATAAAGCACACATTGGGTATGGTGTTTGTGTGGAAGAATATTTGTGGAAAGGATATGCGATATCTATATCTACTCATATGTATATGGATGGGTAAGGGTTTTTCAATGACTTAATTTTTTTTTTTTTGTTATGGTTGCAATTCACAGGAGGGTTTTCTTTTGTTGTTGTTGTCGAAAAGAATGAAATCAATCTGTTGAAAGGATATCAATTTACGAGAACGCATAATTAACGTGAACATGTTTTCTTAAGGAAAAATCTCATTTTTTATGTTTTCATTGCTAGGAAATATTGAAATTTAATTTTAATAAAAGCACCCGATATAAAATTTCATGTTTCACTAAGTTATTTGGAATGTGTTACATTACTCCCACGTACACAAGGGTCACCGATTTTTTTTTTATATTTTCCTTTTGGGTGTTGATAAATGTTTTAATTTTTGTTTTAACAATTTTTTTTTATAGAAAGTTTAGTAATCTTAGGGGCTTAAACTTTAAGGGCAAATCCATGTTATGGATTTTATTTTTATTAGTTTAAAGATTTTGTTTAAAATTTTGTTATAAGAAAAAACTCTTTTCTTGCAGAACTTTTCTCATGTGACAGAAAATTGTCTCACCCGTGACACAAAAAATAGTTATTTATAAAATCAGACAATTTTTCTATGTTAATTCATTTTTTATCCAAAAAAAACTACGAATATTTTACGTAGAAAAGCAAAGGATTTAAATAATATTTTTGAAATCAGTTCCTTTTCTGTCCTACCCGTGACAGTTCAAAAATAAATTAGTTGCGATGTATTTCTATGCACAGTTTATTTACTTAATAAAATGTATGTTAGAATTATAAAGTTCAGTTTGAATTTTGAAAATATAAACCTAGCTGCACAATTGTCCCACCCGTGACAAAAATAACGTTAACCCTCTTTCGGCACACGGGTGTGAATTTGGCAGGACAATAATAAAAAGTGGTCACAAAAAAGTGTCTTTATAAGGGTGATAATACATTTTTTTTTTAAATTGTGAATATAATATTTGAATTCCTCGGAATATTCTACATCAATTTCATATATGATTCTCTATCAAATAGTGAGACCGAAAAAAGTTCTTGTGACATGAAAAAGTATAAACCAAATTCGCAAAAAAAAGGTGTGCCTACCCTACAGAGAGTTAAACAATGTAACTAATGACTAAATACAAATTTTTTAATGTTGAAATAGGAAATTGAAAATATTTTGAACAAAATCGGTTAGAATGTATTTTATCGCAAAATCAATTATTTTTTGTCCCACCCGTTACGGTAAAAAATATCATTTTTTTTTTTTTTTCAAAAACAAAAAGCTCTTTGGAATTCTGAAGCTTTGGGTAAATTTTTTACAACCAAGCAAAAATGAATTGTACAAGTGTCCAACCCGTGGCAATGAAATGCAATATATTCATTTCAAATTTGGCATGAGTTAGTGTCCAGCCAAAATTGTTTTTTTGAAGTGAAAACTTCTTTAGTATCGTAGTGATTTGAAACAAGATGAAACGAAAACGCCACACGAACATTCAACTTGTTATAACTTTTTTGTTTTAATAGATAGATAAATGAAATTTGTACTGTAGATAGGTAATTAAATAAAATATAAATGTACAAAATTTCAGTTAATTTCATGATAAAAATTCTGAGATAACGGTAAAAAGATGTTCTTTTTCTACACACGTTATATCTTTTGATCTAGTGCACTTACAAATTTACTTTTTTAATTTAATTTACAACTTTAATACGCATGCTGATAACATAACCTTTCATTTGATATATCACAATTAACTGTACAAGCCCTACAAGTTACACAATCTTAAATTCAAAAACTTGAAAATTACCTCAAAACACCTGTGGAAATCTGTTGACGATGACCAGTTTGAAATTTCGACATAGTTGGCTTTGAAAAATTTTTATTTTTTTTTTTTCTATTCATGGTAGAATGATGATTCATACTTCATATAAATGGTGAAATAACCTTTCAGATGATATAAAATTTATTATAGGTTGCTATTTAAAAAAAAAATTAATGGTGTTAAAAGAGAAAAAAGATTGTTTTTTTCCCTTTTTTGATGAAAAGTGATTTGGTTTGAAAAAATAAGCTCTTGTTGTAGATGTTGTATAGACATGGACGGTATTAATATTTTGAGCTGAAACAATAGAAAATTAATAGAGGTTGTCATATAAAAAACATGTATTTAAAGGAGATAGAATAAAAAATAGGTAGGGTAACTTCGGGCATTATGGCGCACCGGGCATTATGGCGCACCTCTCAACTACCATACTTCCAATACTCGCATTTAAATAAAACCAATGCAGAAACTTTGGTCTTCTTCGAACACTAGCCTTGTGAAAATCGCAGGTCAGTGCTATTATTTTTGTGTCAAACAAAAAAGAAAACAAAAAAAATATACCGGTTCTAGGTTCCAATATAATATCGCCTTGTTTTTGTTTGTGTGTATCTCGGTAACTATACAGTGCACGTGTTTGTTGTGAAGAGTGGAATGCAGAGTACAGTTTTGGTTTGGTTATATTAACTTGTAATATTTTAAATGAAGTAAGAATTGTGTTTGGTTTTTGGTGTTTTGTGAATATGTGTATATTTTGCAATATGGTGCAGATGCAATAAGGGCATTATGGCGCTACATTATACCCAACTGCGCCATAATGCCCTTATGTAAAATTAATTTCAAAAGTAACTAACATTATGTCTCTGCATTTTTTTAAATTTGAAATTAACCTCAATTTAACGTTAATTTTATGAAACTTATTTACAATTATATTTCAGAAATGCCGAATATACGTAAAAAAAGTAAAGGGCTCCGAAGTAAATGGGGTTCGCCATATTGCCCGTACATAGGGCAATATGGTTTTTTTTGGACTATTTTTAATTTATTTTATTTTTTGTTAAAAAGCTTAATTTTTTTGCTTAAATAATTTATTTATGTTACGTTTTTTATGAAATTTAATTAAAAAAAATGACGGAAGTAAAAATTGTTGTCCGTAGTAAAGTTATTTGGGTTCGTGCTTAGGTATGCCATAATGCCCTAATTTACCCTAGATTTTTTCTTTTTTTTTGCAAGAAAAATTTTTTTTAAGGTTTCACTTCTACCACGTGTGAATTGCACACATGACTTTTTTTTTTTCATAAAATTTAGAGCAAAAATACAGTGCATCATCATTGTCCATAAATGTTTCATTAGTTTCCTAAACACACAATGCAATAATGCCTGGTGATAGAATTACTCGAAAGATAGGTACTAATAAAATTCTGCCATGGAAGGAGTTCAGTAATTTTGTAATTAAAAAAATGATGTCTTTTACTTAAACAATCTAAGAAAAAAGGAAATTTTTTACATGTCCCACCCATGACAAAATTGTTTCCCATCCGTGACATTTGTAATTTTCTAGGACAATAAAAATAATTCGTTTGTAAAAAAATTGAAATAAATTCTCAGAGAATCTGGTTACCTCGGCCTCTACTTGAAATTCAGTTCTCTTTCCATCCCACCGGTGACAATAATTCTTTGTTCAGTTTAACAAATTCTGTTGTTTTTTTTGGGCTTTTTTAAGCTTTCATTGGATATGTTCATAGTTTGATAAAAATAGTACCTACCTATAACAATAATATCCAATGTGAAGTCAATAAAACAAAATTCAAAAACAATCTCAAAACCCCAAACCTCTTATCTTGAGAAATATGCACTCAACTCTAAAATCGTAACAATTTCATAAAATTCTTTCCTTAACTTATTTCTAGTGTTTTGCTCGATAAATTCTTGTTAACACACGCCACTTAACACTTTCTATATATCCACACTGGCAAAATCCACCCTACTACAACTGCTGTTCCTGTTGGATAAAATATATTGCGGTCGTTCGTCAACTACTCCTCTATTCCTAGAAACCAAAATGTGCATGTGTGTAAAGAAGGACCTCAAAAATTATCGTTGTTTTACTTAAAATGGTCGAGTAGGGTTGTCGAGAGAGGGTTTGCCTTTATAATTGAAACCGGCAAACGGATCAACGTTTTACCCTCAGCTGTTAAACGTGTGATTTTTGATGACCAGCAACTTAAACACATCACACAGAGCCAAAACCAGCAGTTCCAGCCAGGAGTGCTAGTCAAACACGGGCAAGCCATTTATAACATTCACCACTTTTCGTCCAATCCAAAAAGAACACCCCAGAAACCTAACCGAGGCGAGCGAAGGTAGAACAGCAGAACGTCCCAGATACTTTATAACTTTTGATATCAGATTGAGACACAAGCTTGAGGTTTACCCAAAAGCACTCTTAGAATAACTTGCACTTCATCTATACGAATATTATCCTAGGAATATGCTCTAGAGTGGTAAAAGGTGCAGGGATGATATAGAAGGGTTGCCCCAAGGAACGACGAAAACTGTCAGGGTGTATAAGTGTATTTCATGGATGATGATTACAATGAACTGTTTGGTGCAAATGCAGGTGAATTATTTATATCTATAGACGGAAACAGGGAAAGCACACACCAAAACCAAAAAAAAAGGATATAAAGGATATATAGAGTGAATGTTTTATTACCCCCTGGAGGTAATTGCAAAAGGCGTTTTATATAAAAAATAAAAGGAGTGGAACTGTGTCCGTTCTCCTATATATACCGACTTGGGTTAGGGAAAAACCTGGGAAACGTTTATTACTCCACATCTCTTTACCTTTTATATCCGAGGTGAACACTGCTGTTTAAATGGAAAATTTTAAGTGCTATACTTTGTAAAAATGGCAATGGATTAGGAATAGGAAAATACACAAGGAAATGGATTTTAATATGAGAATATAGAACAAAAAATAAAAGAGGGAGTAGATTATCATTAAAGGTTATGTAATGGAAAGGGTTTTCGTGTGATTTGTTTTTTTAAGGGTGATGGCATGAATGTAGGTAAGAAGTTGTACAAAGTTCACTGGCATACAGGACTAAAGGTTAAATGAGTGCAATTGTAATACAAAAAAATAAAACTTTTTTAATGATGTTTATTTGAGTTTATTACTCGATGAAAACTTCATTTGTTTATTGGCCACAATAAAAAAAAACGACATAGTAAAACAACTCAATTTGGATTTGATTTTGTTTTTGTGAAAAAATGAAAGTTGACGAGGTATTAGCTTTGTTAAACAAAAGGTTTTAAAGATTTTATAGCCTTGTGAATAGTTAATTTTTTCTTCTAAGAAACTGCTTAAGTAAAATAAAAATTAGCTTTATTCAATAAGGCTCATAAAGAAAACTGAAAGCAAGGAATAATTGAAAAAAGAAACTTGAAACTTCTTGCGTTTTGCTACAAAATGGGATTTTAATTTGTTGCTTTAATAAAAAGTTAAAAATTGCAAAAATACTAAATAAATAATAAATTAAAAAAGAAATATGTATCAAAAACCTAATTTTAAAAAAAATAATAATAATTAATTAATTTAGAAAAAAAAAATGGGAAATATTTTTAAATTATGTATTCTAAATTAAAAAAAAAAAAAAAATTAAATGGGTCCATGAATTTTTTGGAAATTTTGTTTTTATGTGTCTACTAATAATTTCTTAAGAATAGCGTGTAAACATTTTAGAAAAGCGAGAACTTAGAACCGAAAGTTTTTATTTAAGCTGCGAAGTTAAAAAGTTGCTCTTTTGAGAAGAATGAAAATTTGGATTTCATAACTTAAATATTAATTTGGAGCAATGGAAGAATGAAATAGTGAATGATTTGAACTTGTTTTAAAAACTGAATCTAAGAAGAAAAAAATACAATATTGGTATCAAACTACGAACTTCCTCTACCATCTAGACCATATAGATACAGAATTGAAGAAATTGGACCGATAGCTACGGAAAAGAGGAACAATTTTTTCTGTCACAGAATCATTAATTCTAAGAGAAATAGTTTTTATTTTAGCTGCTTCTTCGTTCCCCTATTACTTTTAATCACGCTCACCCTTTCCCAAAAAAAAAATGAATGAATGTTGTCTTATTACAACATTCATTCAGTATTAAATAATATAATTAAATTAATGAGTCACAGGGATAGGTGCCATGAACCTAAATTTCCAAGCTTCTCGTTCCCTACACTTGTATATATGTGACTTTAAAAAAAAGCAAAAAAAAAGAAGAAAAAAAACACGTATACTCCACAGTGTATGTCTTAAAAATACAAATAATGTAAATTACAACTTTTTCCTCAATACTAAAAGATACTAATCAAAATTAAATAAACACTTGCACTCAATATTTAAATAAATTGTTCACCTTTTTGTCGTCAGTGTTAATAAATATTAATAAACAAACAGAAATACAAAATACTTTTAAATAAGGATCAAAAATTTTAAAATATTTCTTCAGCCTCGCAAATTCTCCTTAGTTAAAATATTAAAAAAAAAAAATACGAATCTAACAGAAAATAAAATGCACGACGGGGTCGCACGAACTTGCTCTTAAGTTTTAAGTTGCTAGAATTTTTAGTAGGGGAGAGTGGGGCAGTTTTGAACACGGGGCACATTTGAACACTGTATATACAATTTTAGTTTATCATTTTTTTTTAGAAGTATTTCGATATTTGAACCCGTCAACACCATATCCATTAACGTGGTTATCTTAGCTGGTTATCAGATTTATAGGTGGAAGGGGATTTTTATAGTGGTTTTTCATTATTTCAGTTTTATAGTTGTAAGAGTTTAAACAAAATTTGGTGCGTGATTTCAAAACGCAATACAATTTTTGTTAATGGTTAATAAGTTTTAAACTTAATCACGATGAATTTTTAAATGAATATATTAATGTTAAATATTTATTCAACATTTTATGTCGTTGGGGCAGTTTTGAACAAGTATGATGGGGCACTTTTGAACATGTTCAAAACCGCCCCAAGCAGTTTGTATCAGACATTTTAAAGAAACTTGAATGTGTTTAATTTAATAAATCGTAATGTTCTTATAAAAAGAATAATGAAACTAGCATTTGTAGGCAAAATTAAAGAAAAAAATGGAAATATGTAGGTACAATGTTATTGAAGATTAAAAATGCCTGAATTCTTCAAGTTCTACTAGACTGATCTCAGTGGCGTATCCAGAAAAAAATTTGGAGGGGGCTTGAAAATTTTTTATGTGGTGAATGTTCGAATTTTTTTTCTTTTTTTATCGACTTCCAAAAAGGAGGAGAAATTCAATTCGTCTGTTTTTTTTTTTTGTTTTTGTTTTTTTTTTTATGTTTGCTACCTCATAACTTTGGACTGAGTGAACCAATTTTGATAATTCTTTTTGTATTGGAAAGCTGGTGGCTACAATGTGGTCCCATTTCAATTTCGTTTTGGCCATAGAAACTATTAGAAAAACCATAAAACCCAGTTTTGATCCATGAAAGTCGGTTTTGTTTTTTGATAAAAATGATTGTTTTTATTCATCTTTGATCGAGAGAAAAGCGATGTGCTGCGGTGCTGAAAGTGGGTATAGTAGCATTTTACTGCTCTCGACTTTGTACTACTGTAATCTTACAGATTTATTCCTATCACGTCTAGTTTTTGAGCTGTACTCATCACTTTATTCGATATAAACGCCCATGTTCCAAAATTCGACCGAAAGTGAATTGAAATCACTTTTCAATTTCACGTGAAACTGATCTTTGATCGGTTTCGAAACTTTCGAAAATGCTTCGAACTGTCAAAACTGAAGGATTATCCATTTTTATTTTGTTTCAAAAGTGAAATTACTGCTGCTTTGAACATGATGCAATGTTATTGTTAAGTTTAATGGAAAAAAGCAGAATTCAAAAGAAAAAAAAGAGGTCACATTTTACGAGACATATCAAATATGTAAGTGAAACATTTTTATTTCCAATTTCTTTGAGAAAAATACTAAAAAAATAAAAAAATATACTTAAGACATGAGAAGCTTTGCAAAATTTAACGGTGATGTAATTCGACGTCAAAATAACAAAAAAAAAATATTTGAAGATTTCTGAATTGGACTAAAATCCTAAACAAAATTATCCCAACCCTCAACGTCAACTAAGACACTTACTCAAACAAACACAAACAACCATTTCAGAATTTGGAGGGGGCTCGATCATTTCAGCTGCCTCTAAATCTCTAAGATTTACGAACAAGTTTAAGTTAATCATGTAGATTATGATGAAATCAGCTAAATAATAACATGATTTTGGAGGCTTGGGGGGGGGGCTTGAGCCCCCCCCCCCCCTGAATACGCCACTGACTGATCTCGATGAGAACTCGATTATATACCGCTTAAGAGATATAGAAATTAAAGTCAAGCTGCCTACACCAATTAACGCTCCTGGTACATCAAGAACATCCGCTTTGTTAACATTTGCATTTAATGTCTAGAAATATAGGTTGACCACAAAATAAATCTTTTTTACTCTGAGAAGCATAAATGGTATAAATTCCATTTTTCTCAGTTACTTATATTTTAAATGAATTTTTCTTGTTTTTTTTTTTTTTTTTTGTTTTTCTTATCAACTATTAAATGTAATAGAATATAAAATTTATTTAATAAATAAATGTGATAACTATAGTTTAAATTTTAAGGTTATTTTTTCTGAGTTTTTATTATTTTGGTTCCTTGAATATGATATAATACTCAATTTTGAGATTGTGTATGTTCTTATTAAAAAAACAATAAAAATTTAAGTGTTATTTATTCACTACAACGAAACTAATACTGATGTTCAAAAGTGCCCCTTCCATGTTCAAAACTGCCCCACACATGGGGCACTATGTTGGTTGAACATCAAAATTGAATATAAATATTTCTTCTTACTAACCAAATGTTATTTTGAAATCGAAGTTCAATGTTACTGATCAATGTTAGTAAACTTTACAGACCAAGTAAACGAACATACTTCGTTCAAGCAGTTGCGAAAGCAAAAAGTGTTCAAATGTCCCCCACTCTCCCCTACTTTTTATAACAAATTTTCAAAATCTTTAGAGCCGTTTTTAAAAAAAAAACTAATTTGTTTATAAATAATTTTTGAAAAAAACGTTTTAAAATAAAATTGGTATGCCATTTTGTAGAAAGCACTTATCAACATCTAAAATCAAAATTTCAAAAAAATTCAATGTCCCATTTCGAAATTTTTGTATAAAATCCAAAAATTTAATTTTTCAAATTTGTATTTTAAATTTATGTGTAAATAGTATAAGTTCTTCAACAACAAAAAAAATTGTTGAAATTGAATTATTAAAATATTATTAGTTTAGGAGAAAATCAGATTTATAAAAAACGGTTCTATGGCAGATATACGGTTAAATAACGATTTTCGAAAAAAAAATCATTAAAAGATAGCAACTATAGAAATATGAGCACTTAAATATTTTCTTATAAGAAAAAGGTATGATATAAATTTTACTCCATCTACACGACAAAAAAAAAAACGTTCATATAAATTTCTCTTAAACAATTTGCAGTAGCTAATACATATTTGAAATATAATTTTCAAATTTAAATGTACTATTTACCCTATAGTATTTATAAACACATAAACAGTCTGAATTGCAACAAAATAAATTCCTTTCAAAGGGTCAAAAAAAAAAATATCTTTGAACCTTGGCACATTAAAAATTCATCTCAATGACCAATTTTCTTAAAAATAAATTGATCAATAAACCCAAAAATAGATCTCAAATTTATTTTAAGCACACAAATGTGAGAAGGAAATTTTTCAATAATAAATTTAAAAAAAAAAAAAAATAAAAATTTCATCTTATTGAGTGTGAACTACTGGTGAATTGGAATTGCCTTTTCAAATCCAAATTAATGGCCAATAAATGAAGACAGAAGAAAAAAATCTAGCCACCCGCCAGAGAAAGCCGATGGGTAATACGCTGACGGAAAGTGGCGTCAAAAGCATTAACAAGCTATTAATAAATCCATGAAGCGATATATGTTCCAACATTAATAGCAGCGAACGCTAGATGGTGGATATATAGCAGGCGGATAGCGCGTTGCAATGAATAAAACTTATGTCACCGTCGTGTTTGTTGATGTTGGTGTCAAATCGGTCGGCTGAAACACTTTCCTAGCCCCTTTGAGTGTGGTGATATGTTAAACAAGGCAATGAAATAAGGAACAAGAGCCGTGTGCCAGTGCCGTGTGCGCGCCATGTGGGTGTGACGAGAATTTATGTGGGATCTGCTCCTAGTTTATATGCTCAATTTTGTCCGCGATATTTTATAAGCACAAAGAAGGATGACATATCTCACCATCATCAGTGTGTTTGGTGGAGTATAATGAAGATTAATATTTCGAGGGAGGTCAAGACCAGGTCTACGTCATCTGTATCGTTTATTCATGCGTGTCACTGGAATAGACAACAATTATTATGAATTGGTTTTGGGTATAGAACATGGCCGTAGCTAGAAAAAATATCTTAAAAGAGGGGGGGGGGGGGGGGGGGGATTTAAAAAAAATGGTGATTATTGAAAGGATATTTGTGCCTGTTCTATTTCTTTTAAAAGGATATTCAATTCACTTCGATAAAAAAGTTTTTAAAAATACAGCCCCTTAGTACAACCTTCCCGTCTACGGCCCTGGCACCTCGACTCTAAAGCGAAACAAACAATCAATTATGTTCTTGATTTCGTTAAAATTTATGAGTTTAAATATCCTTTGAATAAAATTAGTTAAGTACTTTGCTGAAGGCTGCTCGAAACTATTTCCCCAAAAAAACCTATATTTTTGAAAGCTGCCACTCGGTGTTTGTCACTGTTATATAGCTTCTACCATATTTTATTATTTATTCTCGACAATTTAAGTGATTCTCATGTTTATGAGAACCATTTAGGCGTAAATGAATGGCAAGAGTGTATATAGGAATAACGAACGGTGTACTATTAATAGCTTGGTGCTTGTTTGTGAAAGTGATAGTGTTGAAAATTCTTGTGACATTTTAACTAATGAATTGAATTGGACTTGACATAATATTGTGTGTTGGCTTGGCTGATGTTTACCTATACCAATTCAACCAATCTAGACTAAACTATAATGGCGCTTAGGATTTCGGATAGACACCTAAAGGCTGTTTGAATGAATGAATAACAAGCTCGTGTATTAGTATAATCACAGAGGTAAATATTAAATAACAAACAAAATTAATTTGATTTTATTTATTGATATCGAGCCAAAATGAATGTTTACACAATTGGCAAAAGCATTATACCTTTTAATTATAAATATATAATAATATAAACCAATGTGCGTGAGTGAGTGAATGTGTGTGTGTGTGTGTGTGTGTTTGTGAGAGAGATCGTGGTTGAGTTAATTTTTGTGCTGTTAAGCAAGCATATTGTGGTTGACCAAAGGATATTCCACCGATTGTGGTTATGTTCTTCTATGAAAATTTTAACATTAAATCAGACATTAATGCAATTCAACTTAATTATATTTTTGTTGTGAAATTAAACACCATCACACACCACCAAATAAATAGTGTAGGTATATTTATTTGTTGTTTAGAAATTTGTGTATTTTGCGGTGTGTGTTGACATAGAAACACCTTCCTAATGTTAGGTATGCGGGTACCTTTAGATGTGTTTGTTGTTGAACAATGCAATTTAAATGAAAATATTAAATTTTACTTATCTAATTTAAAAGTTCTGGAAATGTCTTTATTTGCAATAATTGAAAAACCTTTAAAGAAAATACTTTACTTAAAGTAAAAATAAATTGAAATCTACTGTAAATGACATTAAAATAAACAAACAACAGCGAAAAATTTTTATTATTTGTGTTTAATTTCACTTGTTTTTAATTTGATAGTAGAACGTTAATGTGAATGAGTTTAATTTCGATATTGCATTGGAAAAAATTGGAATAAAACATGAAAAAGAGAAATACCTTTTTAAGAGACGTCAGATAAAAATCATGTATCAAAATGGTGTTTATAATACCATAGTCTTTTTTGACGTGATAACGTCTTATAAATCGATGAACCATGGCAGCCACCACAAAAAAGTGACGCCATTTTCTCCCGTTCCACTCTCGCGTCAAAAATTTCAATTAAAAATTAAAAATAAACTATTAGAGATACAAAAATCTTCTTTAGCTTATTTGAAAGATAATAACCTAAAGCTTAATTCAAATGAAGGATGTTTTAAAAAAATCCGTCATTTGATAGGGTAAACAGGGGTAAAACGGAAAGATGAAATTTGATGTAAAATCTAAACGCGTAGTTCTAGAGAGTTGATTTTTTTTTTGCCATAGATAGATGAGACTAATTTAAGAATAACTGCATTTAAGAAACAATTCTTAAAAATTTAAAAACTAAGTTATAACGTTTTGTTTGAACGTTTTACACAAAATGATGATTTTGGGTAGGGAACATTGTTTTTGACAATTCTAAAGGTGCCAGGTGAAGGATGAGGGAAAAAAATAAGGCGTCTGATACGGATTTTTTTCCAACACTCTGCGTTCCGAATTATGAAAAACACCTTGTTTTTTAGGGGTATTTTTGGGTAGTTTTTGATTTTTAGCTTTTTTTTGAAGCGTTCAAAAAATCTCAAACTTATAGTAGGTTTTGGTCTCATAAATACATATGCAAAAATTGGAATCGTTTAGTGAGTCTTGACTGAATAACGGAAGAAACAAGTTTTTAAAAAACACGTTGTTTTACCGTTTTTAATCGATTTTCATCGTTTTTTATTTTTATCCCTTTTTCTTTAATAGATACAGGAATAAAGTATATGAGGTAATGATAGACCATGACCACGACTATATGTGTGCAAAGTTTCAATCATTTTTGTAAACACAATTTTGAGATAACGGTAAAATAAAATTTTAGAATTCAACAGGTTATAACTTTTGACCAAGAGCAGATAGAAATTTTATTAAACTTTTATGAGCATCCTGATACACTTACCTTTCATTTGGTATATCACACATAACGGTAGACTAACTATAAGCTACACAATGTTAAATCAAAAAAACTTGCGAAAAACCTCAAAACACCAGTGGAGATCTGTTGCCCCCCGAACAGCCACCAGTGCACAGTGGGTCCCGCCATAGGTCAAAAATAAAAAAAGTAAATGTCAATTTATTTAAATCCAATGATTAAACAACGTTCTACAATCTCCCATCGAACCAAAACCAAAAAAAATTTGACGGTTACCCCTTTTTTCATTTCTTAATAGCCATTCAAAGCCGGTATATATAAAAAGGTGCAGTTTTTTAATCGCTGCAGTTATAAGGTGTGAACTTGCGACAGTGTTAAAAATTGTGAACAGTATTAAATTGTTATGGATACTAGACGAGAAGGTTAATACTTTCTAAAAACATAAATTATATTGTTAAATAACAATAAGGCTAATTGTAATGGGGCTCGTTAGCGAAGCAATTTTAACCATTTTTATTTAGCTCAATTTTCATTAAATTAGAGATTTAGTTGGTTTGCCTTCGAGTGCCCTCTACAATTTAACTTCTCAAATGAAGAATACCGTCCTACCTTTCGAAATAATAGCGCCGTTTTTTCCCCTTTTTTCCCCTTTTCGAGTAATACGAGTTTAAATGACGATACACGGAGAAAAAAAAATTACAACGTAAAACTAAAAAAAATCCTTTTGGGCACTATTATTTTTATAAAAGACTGAACTAGAACTAGGTAAGGGTAAAGTGCTAGACTGACAGGCATGTCCATTTCCGGCATTAACCATTTTTTTTTTATATTTTCAATAAAAAAAATTTTTTTACCTTTTTTTATTTTTCTTGAAAATAACCAAAATTTTAAAAAACTGACTTGATGCATTTTTTTTGCAATAATAAATCATATAAAATGATAATACAGGTGTTTCATTAAAAAAAAAATGGTCATTATATTTTTGACCGCACTTTGTATGGGAGGTGACCCACTGTGCAGTGTGTTAAGTACCGTAATCTCAGTCTGGAAATTCGACATGGTTGACTTTAAAAAATTCTAACTTCTCTTGTAGGCATATTTGAAATGAGATTGATACGTCATATGAAAGGTGATAATAAGGTTTCACATGGTATAAAATTTTTTATAGGTTGTTAAACAAAAAAATTGATTCCATAGCGTGAGAACATAAAAATAAATGTTTTTTTTTTGCTTTTTTTAATAAAATTTGATCGAGTTAAAAAAATTCTATCTCTTTTTGTAGATGTCTCATAGAAATGATCGATATATATATTTTGAGCTAAGACAATAAGCTTTCAGATGGCATAAATTTTTTTATAGGTTGATAGGGAAAAAATGGAATTAATGACGTGAGAAGATAAAAATTTATGTTTTTTTTATGAAAATGATTGTTTTTAATAAATTATTTTTATACTCTTTGCGCATTGTAAAAATTTAAAAATGGTTTTATTCTTAAGAAGAAATACTTGGCTTTAAAATTGCATAATTTTTTTTGTAAGCTTTTAAAATAAAAAAATTAATATAATGAGAAAATAAAAAATATTTTTTTTTAGCTTTTTCTTGTAAATTATGATTGTTTGAAAAAAGTAAACGCTTCAATTGACTCGTAACCGGCTTTACAGACAATCTCTTTTTTCTTTTGTTAATTTTGTTTGACCATGAAAATCGCTACTTGCGGACATGAGTTTTTTTTAGATTTTTAAGAAAAATTATAGAATGTCAAAAAAAAATTCCATCAGCATTCATTCCGAGGTTAAATCTTTATTTGACTGGGCTCAAATGAAATAAAGTGAAATGTAACTAAGTTGAAGATTAAATTTTAATGTAGGTAGGTACTAATTAACCAAAACTATAATTAAAATATGCTATTTAATTTTGGTTATTTTTTGTTAATTTTGTATTAGTTTTGTATTTGTTTATTTTTTTTGTAATATTTAAAAAAAAAGTTTTCGAGACAGAAGAAATATTTGAAAGGCTTTGAAAGGTTTTAATATTTTAATCAATCATTGTGTACACTGTACCTACCAGTGTTTATTTAATTTCGATTAGGGTGTGTTTTGTATTAGCATGTACAACAAAGTTGTAATTTTCATTGTTGCATTTTGGCTACGTACACTGTGGCGTATAAGTGCTCTTTTTTTTAAATCTTTTTTAACTTTATCTATAAAATAGCTGTGTTCTGCGTTTGTAGTAGATTCCTCTGCCTTAATTGTTAAGCAATTCATAATGCTGCGATTTATGTTTCTTTTACACACTTGTATTTCTAAAAAAAAGTAGGTATTAGGTTCTATTGTATCACTTCATCTATTGTATCACTTGTATCAGAAAGATTTTATTAAAAAAATTTAGGTACTTTATTAAGAAACACCTTTTCTTTTTAATTTCTGACCTCTACCCAAGATTTTCAAAAAGTACATTTTTGTATTTACTAAAATCTATTGATTTTTTTTTTGAAAATTTAATTTTTGAAAACGGGGCATTGATTTATTTTGAAATTTTGGTTTCAGTGTCAACTAGTAAATGCTACAATATATCATACCAATTTTATTTAAAAAATCATTTTTCAAAAAACTATTTTAAAAAAATTATAAGTCTTCACTAAATTTTTATATAAAACGTTTACAAATTTTAAACATATTTTTTAATATATTTTTGGAGTGCTTTTAGATAAGCACTGGCTTTTGGGCAAACAAAAATATACTTACCGAAGTTTTTATTTGGTCCAGTTCAGAATCGATACTATTCATATATTTCTCGAGTGGTTTGTGTCTTCATAAAATTTATTTAATTAGATACCGTAGGTACCTAATAACAATTCAAATTCAAAAGCCAATTAAAGTTCATAAAACACCACTATCATTCCAATAACCCACAAAGTCAAATGATATAATATTCAAATTCTTGAATAAATAATAAATACAATTTCCAAATCAAATACACTTCATTATTGTGCTTAAAATTTTGAAGATACATTTTTAATTAATACAATTTCCATTCAAAAGACAATATTAGGTGATGCTATGTAGCTATCTGAGTGCTGAGAAGTCCAATATCATGATGATCCAACACCAATGGAACGGCTGCTGCTCCTGGCCGGTGTTGACCATCTCGACCATTGACAATTGAACAAAATTTGTATATTAAAATGAAAATCCTTGAAAATACCTCAAAAGCAATAATGACAGAATATCTAGCTATTCCGATATTCCCTCTCTTCATCATCAATATGACGATTATATCCCAGGACATTCAGATTTTCTTAATGCAATCCCATTCATTTCGATTTGGTTTGGTCTTGGTCTCGTCTTCAATTCAAATTTTATATTGCTTTACTCGCCAATGTGCCATCAGACTCTCGCTTCCCCAAGGATAATTGAATTCCATTATTGAACTCCCTATTGGATATCTTCTCTTTTAGAATATAAAATATTTAATAAAAAAAAAATACACCATAAACGAATAGAAAAAAATAGAGTACTCCTTCTGAATTCATTAGAAAAAAAAAATACACAAAAAAAAAACGTCTTCTTTCAATGTCCAACATGCTCCGAAAACGAAAGAACCAACATTTTCTAAGAAAAAAATAAAAAATAAAGAAATTAAAGGAAACGAAAAATAAATTGCCAGGAGATGAACACTCTCTTTCACTCTGTGTAGCATGAGAACTTCAGCAAAACAAAAAAATAAAGCATGAAATGTATATTTCCTTATTTTCCATTCCCAATGAGCAGCAGGAGCAAAATCAGCATCATCATGGTTCGTCTTGTCCTTTGGCAGAGATATACAACCGACGACGAACGAAGAAGAAAACGCTTGAAACCGAAATCATCGTCCCTTGCAATATCTAGGTACTTCGAGAAGTCGGCACAAGAATTCAGTAGCATTAGCATCAGTGGCGTATCCAGAAAAAAATTTGGAGGGGGCTAGAAAATTTTTCAAACATTTTTTAGAGGGGTACGAAAAATTTTTCTCTCTATTTTATTCACCTTTGATCGAGAGTGAAGCGCTGTGCTGCGATACTGAAAGTGGTATAGTAGCATTTAACTGCTCTCGACGTCGACAGCTTCGTACTGCTGTCTCCTGTTTTTAAAGTTCTTGTTCCGCAATTCGACCGAAAGTGAATTGAAATCACTTTTAGATTTCACGTGAAATAAAATATCATATTCTTCATTTGGATCAATTTCAAAAACTTCGAAATTGCTTCGAACTGTCATAGCTGAAGGATCATCCTTTTTAATTTTGTTTCTGAAGTTAAATTATTACTGCTGGATGCAATTTTATCGGCAATTTTAATGAAAAAAAAAGAAGAATTCAAGAGAAAAAATAAGGAGACACAAATAAGTTATGATAATATTTTGTCTAAAAATTATAGATTCATTAAAAAAGGCACCAAATTTACAAACAGAAATAATGTGAATTGAATTCGATCAGAAAATCTAAATGAGTGAAAAATGCAGAAAGTGAAAGCCTAGAAACTAATTTTCCATTAAATTATTTTAGATGTTTAATTCGAAATATATATTTTTTCGTAATATGTTGCTTTTATAATCCGAATTCGAAGTCCAAACTGGCATTTGCTGAAAGAAACCATTAGTTACATATGTTGACCACTAAGATTTTGAGATATCAAATATTTCTATTTCCAATAGCTTTGAGAAGTATATAATTTTTGAAAAAAGTGTTTATCGAGATTGCATAAGAACTTTTGCAAAATTACACGGTGATGATATTCGACGTACGTATTATATTAAAAAGTGATCTGAAGAATTTCGAATTGGACTTAAATCCGAAAAAAACCACCCAACCCCCAGCTACAGCTAAGGCTCTTACTCAAACAAACACAAATAGCCGTTTCAGAACTTGGAGGGGGCTCGAGCATGTGAGCTGCCTCTAAATCTATAAGATTTACGAACAAGTTTCAGTGAAGCATATACATTACAATGAAATTATGTAAAAAATAACATGATCTGGAAGGCTTGGGGGGGGCTTGAGCCCCCTGAGCCCCCCCCTCAATACGCCACTGATTAGCATCACAGAACAGCAGCGAACAGAAGTACTGAAAGATACAATATACCAAGGATAAACACAAAATGAGCTCAAGCTCGAAGGAAACAATGTGAATGAATGCACAAGGATACTGTTGGAGAAGTTGTGGCCCGGCCCGGACTGGACGATGATGGCGGCGGCGGGCTTGGTAATGGTGGTTAAGTAATCTACACTGACAATAGTTTTTTGTATTCGAGCACACAAAAAAAAAAAAACAAAGCAACACACAGCAAAAAAAAAAAATGTAGAACTCAGAGGCAAATCTAACAGAGAACAACAATCCAAAATGTCCTTGACAAAAAAAAAAAGAGGACGAATACGAATGAACGAACCCTACCGGGATTAATTCTGCAGGAGCACCACCAGGTCATTAGTGGAAACAAGTGCGCGCGCACTTTGTATATTTTGCTGATGATGGTAAGGACTATAGAACAGTGTATACATGTCTATAGGGATTTCTGTTTTCCGTCCGCTAATTAAGTGCGTTAATTTAATTTAACTTTATTTTGTGTCCTTTTTCTGTGGTATAACAAAGAGGGGATAAAAGTTGCTATATCGTGGGGGAAAAAGTAGTGCCTTTGGCAGCGTTTCACTCTTGCAATGTAGTAGACAACCGCATCAACTTATAAAAATTATTGTTTGCCATACTTTTTTTAAAATGTAAGTCTTGAGAGTGTACAAGCATAACCAGTGGGGGTTTTAAGAGAATTTAACAATAGACAAGACTGCAGGCACAAAGGGGGAATGGCTTCTAATTTTTTTTTTTTTTTTGTTCAATTGTCAAAATGGGAGCATAAAAGAAAATTACAGCAAGTGCTGTTGAAGAGATTAAATGGGGTACTTCATTTTGATAGTCTTCAACTAGTGAAAGTGTTCTTTTTTCAGTCCCCTTCGTTTATATAAGAAGGGACTATGATTAAAATCTACGAGGGATGTCAAAAACCTAGTTTAAGTGAGATTATTTTAACTCGTACTATAAAAAATTACTTAAATTTTAAATTTTAGAATTCAGAACTACGCGTAGTTACCTACTTGTAAGGGGTCTTTAGTGTGTAAGCACTTAAAGTGCTAGTATTTTCTAACTAAAATATAGAACTTGTCTCAAAACTATTACTTGAACTTTTTGATCAAAATTGTGAAAGTATTTTCCAAAAAATAAACTTTTTGAAAATTTTCAAAAATATAATTCCAAAAATCCTTCTATAGAGTCTCCAAAAACTGCTTCATGCCAAGTTTTATGTAATTCATCCTATTCGTTAAATCTGTTTACGGAGAAAAAAGGGCACCTTGTGATGAAATTCATTTAGTTTTTGTAAGAATTTTTATCATTAAAAAAAACTGACTGAAAATAAAAAGATTCCATCTGAATTCTATGTGGCATACGTCTAAATACATTAGCCAAAAAAATTAAGGGAACAATGTTTTCTTACATTTGTGATCAATTTAGAAAAGCTATCAAAATAGGCATTTTTACGGTTTTTTAGAAAATGTGCCGCTTTTTTATAACTATGGGTGATAAGATTGAATTGAGGCTTAATTATTGAAGCTTAATAGACCAGAAATTAATCTGGAAAGTTTCAGACTTATTCATCAAGCAGTTTTTCTGTTGTAAGGGTTGAACTTTTGAAATGAAATAAAACACCATATTTCTGCAGCAATAAATGAATTGCTTATCACTTTTTTTTTTAGAAAAATCAAATTCTTTTCAGTTTATTTGAACATTTTATTAATAAATATCGATTGAATTTTAGATAAACCAAAGAAAAATCAAATGTTTTCAAAATTAGGAAAAATATCCAAAAATAATAGGTATATGAAAAGTTTTTTTTTTCCAAAATTTAACTTTTTTTTGAAAACTTTTAGTTTTTCTTTGATTTATCTAAAATTTAAACGATACCTATTTATTAATGAAATGTTCAAATAAACTCAAAAGAATTTGATTTTTCTCATAAAAAAAGTGATTAGAAGAAAGTTATAAATTTAGTTATAAATTAGCGGCACATTTTCTAAAAACCGTAAAAATGCCTATTTTGATAGCTTTTCTAAATTGATCACAAATGTAAGAAACATTTTTAACACAGTAAGGTTAATTTCTCTGTAGAGAATTGAATGAAGTTTTTCAATGCCTATCGTTGAATTTTCTGTAAGGTTATTCGTTGTTAAGATATTGATAGTCAAAGTCAAAAGATGGTTTTTGGTTTGATAACTGATATTGCAGTCTAAAAAAAATCGTAAAAGTTTGAAACAAAAAGAATCTTAAAGTCAAATAAATAACCTTTCTTAAAATAATAACTATTTTATCACAAAAAATGTTCCCACTATTTTATGAGAAAAGTAAAAACAAAAACTAATTGGAAAATTTTGGTTTTTGAACAGTTCCAACTATTAAGCTATTTTACCGTTAGAAATAAAATATTTTGTCATAAAAACCTTAAACAAAAAGAATGTATCTTTCACATGTTTTTTGTTTTGTCATGATGCGATCATTTTTTACTGAGATACAGTCTATCGTATATCACTAAAAAATTGTTCCCTTAATTTTTTGGGCTAGTGTATTGAAAGACTCTCTTAATTTAAGACGGAAGTTTTCTTGGAAAAAAAAATTATGCAAAAATCCGCTTAACTTTTTTACAGAATCCGCTTATTTTTAGGTGGTCTTTTTTCTTCGTGTAGGTCCTAAAACGTTTAAAAAGTTGTTTTAGACACTATCAACAAAAAAAAAATATTTCATTATACCAGTTTTCGAGATATTATGTTAAAAATTCAAAATACACCCCTTTTTTAATACACAAACATGCTCATAAGATATTGATCTCCTTCAAATAAGGTCTTTAATAGTATTTTTAGGCACGAAAGTTCTTTTCGATGCCAAAAAAAAACTTGAAATATTTTTGACACAAAATAAATACAGCAAGTAAAAAGTGCACACACCAAGAACCCATATTTTTGAAAAATGTTTTGTTTATTTTTTAAGAGCAACCTTTTTGATATAGGTATATTCTTTAATTAAAAGTACAAAATTAGCTATATAAATACCAAAACTTAAACAATCTTTCATTAAGATTTCTATAGGTACCTACAGCATAGGTCCTTTTAACAGCTTTTTCTATTAAAAAAAAAAACATAACTACACAAATAGCTATTCTTCACTTAAATTAACGCAGCTGGTTTCCCAACCTGTCTTATATTTTGAATCGTTGATATTTTCAGTGTTGTTTGATGGTGTTGATTTAAGGAATATAATTTTGAAAATAAATACATAATTAAACCTCGCACATCAGTCTTGCTTTTCATATAGGAGCGAGAAAATGAAAGCATAAAAGCATAATCCGACTCCTCTGTGATGATAATAATATTCAAGAATATAATAATAAATATTCCTTTTCACAATTTTAGAGGACTCATTAGAGAATACACAATATACCACTTAAAGAAACAAATAACAACAACAACAACAACAAGAGAAGAAATGAATGTGTTTCGGAAGTCAAAAAGTATACCTAAACTTCTAACCTACAGAGAGAAAGACCCAAATTCCCCAAAAACCTCTAAGACTTTTGAATTTTGTTTTTAGCTTTTGCTTTTTGCAATACAAATAAAAAGCAAACGTGACGCGACGATGGAAGCAGCCAGCATCGTTGTCGGAGTCAATGGCGGCGCCCAGTTTCATTTAATTAAGGAAATATTCCCACAACCCAAGGACATTTTGTGTTCTTTTTTTCGAGCATTTGAAATGAGCATTGAAAGGACTTTAAGACGCTCTTGGGGCACATTCGAAATTAACGTTAGCTGAAGTTGAAGTTTTTCTTATTTTCTTCTTCCATTAAAGGTTGTGGATGGCAGTAAATATTTAAGTAGTTGGAATGCAAGTCGATATTTTATATAGCAACTGAAGGTATAACTGAAGGTAGTTTCATCAGCATTAGCGAGGTTTTTAAAATATTTAAAAATTAATGTTATCAAACTATTACTCTACTTCACCGATACATGAGAGGGTGATAAAAATTGTCACTCTATCTAAAATTCAGAAAAATGCACTTTTTTTTATTTTTAACTTTATCTTGATGGAAAAAACCTTTAAAAATCTACTTTGGTCCTCAAAACTATTACGTTCGTGAATCGTGAATGATTCCTAGGGGCACATACTACCTAAAAATTGTTTTGTTATGAGGGTTATGAAGGTTACTTGCTATATAGGTACTATAGGGCAAGTTTAGGGTTCGGAATAAAATCGACATTAATGACATTACGATGATGGAGAAGGTCAAAAAGTTGGGTCCGGCGCACAATGGGATCAAACGACCAAAACCATTTCAAAATTGGTTTTAACAAATGTGATAATTTAAAAAAAGTAATGATTGTTTAACATAATAGAAATGTGAGCAATTATGATAGCATACATTGTTTTTAATATATTTTGGATAAAAGTACTTAAAATGAGTCTCGAGCCTTACATTTAAATTTTTATTGTTTTTCGTCCTATTTTATAAAGCAGTTTAAACTTAGTTTTCTCAGAAGTTTGTGAAGAAACCTTATAAGTGTTGTATATCAATAAAAAGGTTAGAATCTCTTCTTTATAAATCCGTTATTTGTTTTTGAATGTACTCTAAATTGATTGTTTAAAAAAAAATAACAATTAAAAGGAAGTAATTTGGCCAACTTTAATTTTCAATTGTAGATTTCTCCTTTAGGACGACTGCCGATGTCGAGTTATGAATGAATTTAGAATCTCATTTTACTCAAAATTAAGGAATAAGAATAAAATTTTGCGCATATTTGCGCCATTTTGATTTATGGTCAAAAATGTATAAAATAAAAATTTTCCAAAAATGTTTTTTTACTGTCATCTACAGGGTATCTCAAAATTAATGATTCAAATGAAATATTCTTATAGGCGATTTAAAGGGCTCTTAAAATTTGGTAACTTGTTTATCCCAAATATTTACGGTTTTCGATTAAATGCACTTCTTGTGAAATTTCGAAAAATTCCTACTTTAAAACAGTATTTTGCTTCCCCTGTTCATAATTTATTTTTGTTTTTTTACAAATCTGTCCCTAAAACAATAATTGACAATTGGGAACAATTGACAAATAAAAAAAAATTATTTCGCTACAAATTAGTTTCAACAAAAGCCTATGTTTTGTATTGTTATTTTTTTACTCTGAAAAACCTTGTTTTGTTGAATTCAAATTATAGTATCTTTCATCCTAACTTCAATTTCCGAATTTTTTATAATTTTTTTTTTTGAAAACTGTGATAACTAGGCAAGCTATAAAAATGATTAACCAGTTTCAAAATGTACAATTTATTTATTAGGATGTTGCTCTAAAATAAAAGTAAGAAATTGAGTTTCATTAAAACTGCTAACTAAGGAGAATGGGCAAGTTTGTATGAAACGTGGACGTTACGCGGCCAGGAATGAATTTGTTATTTTTTGATGTACTTAAGGTTTACATACATTGTGCAGAAGTTTTATCCCTGTGACGTATTTCAATAACGGATAAAATGCATTTTTGCATTTAACACTTTATATATGTCTCAATGTTATAACTCAATTGTGTATTTTAAGTGCAAAATATTATTTTCTGTCATTTTCCCTGAGTCTGAAGACCTTTATCTTGAATATCCAACCACTAGAACCCAAACTATAAGCATTTTAAAACAACAAATTCAAGCCTATTTTTAGAGTTTTGTTGTTCAATTTTTTGTTACTTTGAATTGTTTGAAAACTTACGAGCCTGAAATGGTTGTCTTAAAAATCTTGTATTATGAGTTCTATTATTCGGATTTTCAAGATTAATGTCTTCATGTTTAGGGAAAATGACAGAGCATCATATTTTATATTCCATATAAAAATATAAATCAGTTTTTCCATCATACATTGAACAATGCATTAACAATACTAATACTGCATTATCTTGCATTCTTAACGCAATACAGCGAAACGTCCATAATAAAAGTTTTTCCTGAGCTATAATTCTTTCATTTGATACCAATTTTATTGATGGCCGCTCAACGTCCAAAATGCCCATTCTCCTTTGTAGCGAACAAAATAAATAATGTTTTGATTAAATAATTGATTCTTATTTACCAATGTTTTAGTGAACGTTTGTAAAAACAAAAATCAATTATGAACAGGGGAATTTTTCGAAATTTCACAAGAAGTGCATTTAATCGAAAATGGTAAGAATTTGAGATATGTATTTTAAATTGACATTCTGAACGGATTTCAAGTCCCATTTTCTGCTGCAAATCAAAATCTGCAGATTTGATTTTATTTTATTTCATCCCATTTTTTCAAACTTTTATTTTTTTACGCTATTTTAATTCTTATCTCAAGCTTTTGTTTTATTTAAAAAGTCTTCTCTATAAAATATAAATTATTTTAATATTCTATTTCGTTTTAATACTTTTTTCCTCTTCAACCCTTTTTTGTTGTTTGAGTTTTATAAAATACACAATAATTTTGATTTTATTAAGAAAGTGGTTAATTAAGTCTCTACGTTTTTGGATACTTATCCCTTTCACATTTTGTCTTTCTTTTCTTACTTATAAAATAAATTCTACCTACAATGAATTTTATATTATCTTTCATTCGTATGCTTTTGTTTTTAATTTATAATCTTTCAATTTTTGCTTTCTTATCAATATATTATATATAGGATAACTTCACTTATATTTAACACAAATTACAACGACTTAAAATTTTTAAAAATTGATGTATTTGAGCTATTTTTCATAATTTCTGTTTTTGAAAATAATAAATACATACATAATAAATACATACATAATTTTTTTAGTTCTGATTTTTATTACAAGTTGAAGCATATACATTGTAGTATATTTGTGACAAATTTCAAAAAAAAAATATTGAGAAACAAAAAAGTTATGGAATTTTGAGATGATTTACATCGTTTGGTCCCATAGTGCTGCGATTCTGTCTGTCTGTACCTCGAGCTACAGCCTAAACTACTTGAGCCAGGACAAATTGAATTTTTGTTGGACCAAAACTAACAGTACCTGTCATATAACGGAAATAGAAAAGTTAATTTTTTTCATAAACGGCTCTAACGATTTTGATTTTTAGTTTTGTGTTTAGTGTAGTAACACATAAAATTTTCATTTTTTAGGTTTTATTTGGGCTTTAATGATCTTTATTTTTGGATGCAATTAATGAAAATTTTCCTTTGGAAATACAAAAAAATATTTTTTTACCTTTATTAACGTTACCTGTTATAGAGACAAAGCAGATTTCCAAATTTTATATACAGAAACGTTAAAACAATCATTATAAAACATATTTTAAAATTTTTTGAAAAACACATTTTTATATTTTTAAAAAATATTTCAATTTTTTTTTTTTTTGAAAAATCAATTTTTGGAAAACAAGTTCTTGTATTTTATCGAAATTTCATTTTTATGTGTTGAATAACTTTTTGTTATTGTTGTCAACTTTTTTTTTGAAAAATGATAGAAAATTTTTTTATACCTATTAAAATTATTTTTAAAAAAACGGGTGTTATTTGAATTTTTTTTTTTCTAAAAATTCCTTTTTATGCAAGAAATCCATTGGCATACTTGGTCATTTAAAACTGTGTTAATTAATTATAAAAAGAGATTTTATTTTTTTTTTTTTGCACTAGGTAGTTATAAAGTTCCTTAAAAATGTCAAATTTTAAATTTTTCCTAATTTTGTTCAGTAAAAAGCTTTAATATTATAGGACTACTTTTAGCATAAGATCCCAGTCGTGCATTATATTTAATATTCTTCTGAATTTATTTTTAATATTTTTCTTTTTAATTCTATTAACATCGTTTTGAAATCTAGAATTTTGAAGTATAAACTTTTAAAATAAAGCATTCAAAAACAAATTTACATATAAGCAATGAAATAATTCTAATTATTTTCATGCAGTAATAAATACCTTCAGTGTTTTTGCTCCATTTTTAGAGTATTTTTAAAATGTAAATAATTCAACAAGTTAAATAATTATCTGCATTATTTCGCCCCTTTCCAACGCAGAGCTAAAATTTGAAATATTTCTATTTTAACAGTTTCAAAGTCCTTATAAATGAAAAAAAAAATATCTATGAACATACCACAACTGTTAACTTTAAACAAATATATTTTTTTTCTCATTTTAATTTGAATTTTCATTTTGCATATTTGAGGAAATATTATAATTTTATCATCGACGAATTTTGCTACACAAATTATACACAAAAATGATAGAGAAACAAAACACACAGAGGAAAAAAAAATAACATCATGTTTACCAATTGTTTAAAAACCACAAACACAGGCGTGAAATATTCGAAAAAGCCGCATTCACCAGCGTGTTATATAAAAATTCTCAACATTCCTCATCTCTCACCAACCATCTGCCAAAACCTTTACTGATTTAATTTTAAAAATTGTTTTTTTTTTATTTTAATTATCCATGGCTTTATTGAGATCGTAAACCAGAAGAATTTTTTTTCTGTGCCAAATGGCAACATTATAAACAATTTATATAAAACTTTAAAAAAATAACAAAATAAAATTGAAAATAAAAACACATAGATAAATGTTTTACGTTCGATCATACCGCATCACAAAACTTAGCTCTATATTCCATCAGGGATGTTCCATTCCTCCCCAATCGCCTCCACCGCCATCGTTTTAAAAAACAAATGCAAGCAAACAGAGCGGATCCTGTGGTATCAGCGGCAAATGCTTCATTATTCTAAATTTATATCGCATTTTCCCAACAACAACAACAAAACTGAATTTTATATTTATATTCCGCCAATATGGTCATAATTGTACCCACAACAGCCACACACATACACTTGCAAAATAGTGAAGTTGAAGTTGCATCCAATAACGAGAGCGAGTGATGGAGGGTGTACTCTGTACTTGTATCAATTATGCATCGATATGGGAATTTAGGAATATCCCGTTGGATATTGCTTACTTCCGATAGATAGATTCGATTTTATGCAAATGCATTGCACTCGCACCGGAAGTGGCTAAATTTTCGTATAATTAGTGTATTACAGGATGAAAACCGCATACATATACAATAATATACTAACGGATATGGGAAGTGGGATTCATTGGTGCAATTTGTGTAAGTGTTGGCAGACAATAATTTAATCTAGTAATGGGTTTGGTGCTGATTGATAGTGATTATGCACTCAATTGGAAAAGACTGTGAAGAATAAGTGATTGCATATGTATATTCATTTCACTCCTACAGGGTGTATTTTGGATCAGTCGTGTGTGTTATTTATATATTGAATTATTGTGTTATTTTGTGCGGATTATATCGCTATTAGCAATTTATTGGTTTAAATTTAATGGCGTTTAGTATAGTAAAAATCAAGTTCAATTAAATTTTGTTTAAATAATTTCTTTTGGAAGAAAATATGGTTAGTTTGTCTTTTAACATATTGAACTATTGAACTATTTTGCATTATATTAAGCTTTTTTTTCTATAATGTTTTTAAAATAATAGAAAAAAATATTTAGTTGAGAATTTTTTTTATACAAATTTAATAAATACTTTTATATAAACAGCAAACATAAAAAAAATAAAAATAACAAAAAAATATGCAAAATATTTTTGGAAATCAATCAAAACTATATTGAATTTTTATTTACTGTAATAAAGTACACAAATCGATCAGGAAGTTTCCTTACTGTCTTTTTTTTTGTTAATTTTGTTGAAAATAAAAATAATTAATAATGAAAACTACACTCATTTATATTTTTTAATGTAAGAAATTTAAGATCTTTAAAAAATTAAATTTATTTTTAACAAAATTTTTACTACAAAAAGTATCTATAGCAAATTATTTCTTATTCAAATTTAAACGTTTAAAAAATTTTTTTAAAAATTTTTTTTTTCGAGATTTTAATTCCTTTTTGATTTTCTTATCTCGAAATATGTGAAATGTGATTTATGTAAATATTTGTGATGTGAAATCAATGTAGTTTAACTTCATTAGTTCAATAATTTCAAAAATAGTATTTTTTACATTTTTCCAATATTATTAAAATTGGTTGAAAATTGGCTGGATAAAAAATTTTAAACAATTTTAGTCGAGTCACAAATTAGTTTGACTTAATCCCCTATTGAAGTCTCTTGCCTACTTTGGCGGGCACTTTGGGTTAAAATTAAAGAAAATTTATGTCAGAAATTGTCTGCAATTCTGATGATTTGTCACACAAACAAAAATTTTGTAGATTTCAGGATGTTTGAATAAATGAGTATTCCGCTAAAATAAGTGAGAAGAAAAACATTAAGTTCGGGTGACATCCAATTTTGAAGAATTTTCACGAAGAATGAACTAAGCAGTGGAAAATATTATTTGCTAAATACTTCGGAAAAGTTGAAAAAAAAAATTAAATTTTTGAAATTTTTTTTCTAGTACATTTTTTTTTTGCTGCAAAAATCAATTTTATTGCTCGAACTTTTTTTTTAAAGATAACTCAAAATTGTGGTCAAAAAATAAAAAAACATACAAATTCATTTAATTTTTTTTTTTAAATTACTTTTTGCTAAAATTAGTGACGTTACAATTTTGCATTGGCTGAGAATTCTAAAAAAAATCCTTTTCTATATTTTGGTAGTGTAGATGCTATAACTTTTACAAACCGTTTCGTAATGAGTGTGATAGGTTTCCGCCCGAGTATTTTTTGACTGCAATACTCAGTGTTCTTAAGATATGAAAATATATTTTTTTTGTACTCAATGTTAACTAATTTTACCTTTTTTTTTTTTTTGAAAAACCAAATCTTTGAAAACGTAAAGTTGGTTTCACTTGCGATAAAGATATTATAACAAAATTAAGGATTCGAAAAAAGTCGAACGATGATAGAGAACGTTTACCTTCTATACAAAATTTTCTATTTACTGTCACTAAAATAATGATTTTTTAGATTGCATAGACAGTTTTGCACAACAATATTTTGGAATTATGTAACTTGACGTCAGAGGACCTCAAAAACAACGTTTTTGACCTGTTTATATTCAAGTATTTCAAAAGCTTGACTTGAAAATACAATTTAGACTAGGGGAGAGGGGGCCAAATGTAACACTTTTTACTAAAACCGATATGGTCCTCCTACAAATTTGAAAATAAGTCAACTAGACCTTTTTTTAAATTGAAGACTCATGTTTTAGCTGCAAGATCCATCACAAAAAATTATCAAAATTTAACGGTAATGTTTAAAAATAAAGCTTTAAAAAAAAAATTCGTGTTGTTTCAACTTACCCCGTATACGGGGCAAAGTGTAACACATACCGGGGTATGTTGTACCAAGAACTAAAAATAAGAGAAAAAATACCTTTATATGTTTATAAATTCAAGTGGTGGTTTAAAATGTGTTTGCAATTCCAAAATAAATACAAATTCTATTACAAGCATTCATATCCAGGGTTATTGGTTATATTAGTTAAACGATTTTTTAGTATAGGTAAGAAAAAAGTAGGGTGCGTCCCAAAAAATCGTTAAGTTGAACGGTGAATTAGATCTTTCTTCCCTGAAAGTTGGGCAAAGAGCAGGGTTTGATCTCTGGTACTCTTATTCAAAAAATTATTTTACACTAGTTGATAACAAACAGCCTTGTTGTAATGAAAAATAAATAAAAATAAAATAAACGAAAAATCACAATTCACTTGTTAAAAGTAAAAAAAGTCGAATGAATACATATTAAGAGGAATTTTCATCTGAGTCACACTTTATGCAAACATAAATACCTAAGCGAACAGATCTACAGGCAGTGTTGCCAGAATATTTTCGAGACAAGGAGACGATTTTGAAAAGTTTTAGAGCCAAAAATTGCTTTCAAAAATTGTCCAAAAATACGAAAAAAAAATTTTATGGCATGAGATTTAAATTTTTTTAAGTTTTCAAATAACTTTTGCTTATCAGACTTCAAGTATATTTTTTGTTTTTGTTGATGTATTCTGGTTTTAATGCTCATTTACGGACGTAAAATTAAATTTTCAATAAAAATCAAATGTAAATGCATGCAAATTGGTTGTCTGTTCACATTTGTGGTGGATTTTTGCTGTAAAATGCCTTACTTTAAAAGGAGCCGTAAATCGCCAAGTTCAAAATGAAAAGAGCCAAAATCCGATAAATCGAAAATCAAAATTTTAAGGATCAAGTTAAAACGAGCCCGTTTGGCGATAAATAGCCGGCTCTGGCAACACAATCTACAGGTAGGTTTTTACATGTTACAACTTGCCTCGGAAAAATGTTACAACTAGCCCCAGCATGAAATTTTTTACACAAAATCAGTTTAAAAAAAAACGAAACTGGATATAGACATAACATATACACGCAATTTGAGCTACAACGCAAATGCATATAACAAAAAAACGCTTGGCACTCTATCTTTTTCCGGTAAAAATAAAATTTAAAAAAAAAAGTTACAAACATGAATTTTTTGGGCACCACTAGTATAACTTCTCACCCTGTCGTATAATCTTCAACTGAAGAAAATGAAAAATTGAGCATTTTTCTCCTTTACGCGTTTCTTAATATTGAAAGGAACACCGTTTTTTTTTAGCTGTTAATTCTTACCCCTGTTACTTTTAGCCCCACTCTCCCCTACGGATTCGAAATCAACATTCGAAAATTAATTAAAAAAGTAAAGATTGGTTTAGAGGCGTTTTTCGTTGTAGAACAGTGTTACTAACGCAAATTGCTTTTATTCGACTTCTTAGAAGCTGACAATTCTTGAGAAAAACAGTGTGTCAGAAACCATTGAGCTTATTGAAACGATTGCTCACAAGAACTTTTTGGGTGTTATAATTTTACAACAAATACATTTCTTAATCTCTTTGAAAACTCCTTTGATTATTCATTTTCTGAAAAAAGCTTACCTTAATGGAAGAAAAAAAATAAAATTTTAAATGAAAATTAAAATTATCCATCACGTTTTAATTAAAATACTAAAAGTGTGCTTCTGGTTAATATTAAACAAGCTCTCGTAAAAAGATTATTTCTAGATGTCATGTAAGGCACAAGTTGCATGTGTATATGGCAAACAAGACCATCAAAAACAACAATAAAATCCTTTTTGGACAAAATTTCGCGGAAAATTACTTTTCCCTGTGTGCATATAAATGTATATTTGTTTAATTCGTATAAAGAGAAAAGTCACTTAATTCGTATACGGGAAAGTATTAATAAACTGTACATGAATAAAAATGGAACTTTTAACAAAGAAAACATCAACTGCAGTTCTACCTTCCTGCATGCAACAAAGTTTATTATAGCTTTATACTCAAAGTTCATATTTATAAATGCCTTTGGCAATGCGTGTTAAAACTATTAAGATCTATATTTAGGGTTTTCTTTCACCTACATACGAGTCCACTACTCCTACTTTTCATACCAGTATGTGTGAATACAATATTTTACCCTTTGATTCGTATCTCTTTCTTCTTTTGGATGCATGATGATGGTGACCTTTTCTCTGTGACTTTATATCCATTTGGATGCATGTTTTAAAAGCTCATGGAAAGGTGACAGGTGTCAGGATGACCGACATACACAAAAGGTATAATTATAAACTCTCATACAAGATGGCAGAGAAATAAACCCAGTGGAAAATCGTGTGCAAAAAGTTCGCAAAACAATTAGCGTTTTAAAGTTGTTTGTGGAGAGCATTGTAGATTTATTTATATCAAACAGGGTGTTTCGAATCAAAACATTGTTTTTCTCAATAAAAAAATAAATAAATAAATAAATTAAAAGTTAATTTTATATCAGAAACAGGTTTGGGAGGGTAATAAGGCCCATGTTGGCTAATAAGGCCTGCTGACTAAAATGAAGTCTTAAATGGTTGAAATAGCTCGAAATCATAGTTCCAAGTAGCTAGCCGTCTAAAATGACACTTTAAATTTTAAATTCGACTACGGTGAGGCCAAAAGGAGGGTTTAACCGGTATTTATGTTCCATCATAACTTCAAAACTACATATAGTAATTTGACAAAATAAAATATAGTTTAAAGGGTCCTACTTGTCCGCTAATTATAAACCTTATTTCGCTACACTAAATTGAGTATTGCGCCCTCTAGAGGCAAAAATGATGAAGTTTTTGTTTTAATGTAGAGCGTTTCTGTTAATTCTTTATCCCGAATCAGAATTTCACTAATGTAAAAAAAAGAAAAGCTAATTTTATATCATAAATAGGTCAGTACGGGTGTCGGCTAATAAGGCCTATCGGCTAAAAAGACCTTTCAATTACAAAAATGAAGTCTAAAAAAGTTGAAATAGCTCCAAATTATAGTTTTATGGAGCTAGTAGTCTAAAATGACGCTTTAAAATTAGTAGGTATTTGACAAAAAGAAGGGTTTAACCGGTATGTATGTTCCATCATAACTTCGAAACTACATATTGCAATTTTGAAAATAGGGTATCGTTCGAAGCGTCTTGCTTGTTTGCTGGTTATAAGTTATGTAACGTTTTATTAAATTGAATATGGCACCCTCTAATGGAAAAAGTAATGCATTTTTTATTTTAATGTGTTTTAATGTACACTTTCTTTATCACAAAATTGTTAATATTGAACATACTATAAATATTATAGGTGTCTGTTGCCCTATTTTACTGCTGTAAAGGAAAAAAATGTTTAAATTCTCTTATCCATAACCCATTTTTGACTATAGAATTTCACTAACCGAAATGTGATACAGACCAGAATCATCATCTCCTTTCTTTTCCCTCAAAAGAAATTAAATGTCAATGTAATCTACACTCTTAAAATGATTATGTGTTTAATGGACTCCATCATCATCATTCCTACGAATTCTTCAGAAATACTAGGATGTCACCATTTTCAGATCACATATTTTTATACATTCTTCTATCAACGAAACTGTATATATTTCGTCGATAGTATATGTAAGGACACGATTGACTACTCTTTCATCATGTTCGTCTGATTCTGAATGTGAACAAATATTTCCACTGCTGTGCATCAAAGGATACAAACAGAAAATCTTCCTTTATTTTAGTTTGGTTTTGCTTGGTTTACGCTTACTAGGATATACTAGTTTACACTGCACTCTCTCGATTCACTCCACCGCATCACTCTTGCTCATTCACTAAACCGTACCTTCAGGATGTTTTTATTCAATCATTCCTTAGTGATCTCTGATGGTGGGGTAGGATTTCAATTTTTTTTTTATTTTTTTTTTTTCTTAAATCCAATTGTGAAAAAAATGTGCAACCTGCGGTATTAGTTTTTGCCTGTGCAATATCCTCCACCCATCAATATCAAAGCAAGTCCTCTCTCTCTCTCATAGTAAAAAGGAAATGAAAATCGTACGTGATTTCATTTGCCAATTAAGTTACGTTGTGCAGTGGTTTTTGTGATTTTCTCTGTGATTTTCTCTGTGATTTTTTTTTTATTCATTTGAATCAAATTCGAGTTCCGAGTAGGTATATCTGCATCAACACACACACTGAAAAAAAAAATTGTTTCAATAAAGCAGAGTGCTTCCCAAAAACTTTGTTCCCTTTTTTTTAAACTCAACTTAAGTCGATCTGTCTCCCAGTGACCTAAATTGATTTGAAAAAAAAAAAAAAAAAAACAAAATCACATCACAAGTAATCCATCCGAGTACGAACAATTTTTATTTGTATTTCAAACTTTTACTCAAAATGGTTTTTTCATTTTTCTCTTTTTTTTTATGATGGATATTTTTTTTTTTTTTAATTTTTTATTTTTTTTTTATAAAAATGAAAAAAACCTTTTGGAATCATAATTTTCCTTTTAATATTAATTCTGATGAATAAAAGTGGCCGTCCATGCCGCATGGTATACGCTCCTGATGAAAGGAAATAAGCCAAAGGAACAAACAAATAATAAACAAACACAAAAAAAAAAAAAAAAAAAAACTAAACCATTCACTTGAAGTAGTCGTAGATGCAATATGAAACTTTTTTTTTTTTTTTATTTTTTTGCAAACTTTTTTGTGCCTGGAAAATGTTGCAAAAGTTGAAGTTTATCCATAAACATCAATTGAACTGAATTTTTTATTTTTTTTTTCTCCACACAAATTGAGAACTATAAGATACACTCTTGGTTTATAGGTAGGATAGGTAAGAGTAGATTCATAGTCAGTCAGTCAAGCAGGCAGTAAAGAGTAAAAGCAAAGCTATTTTCTTTTGTTTTTTTTTCCTACTGATGGATTATTGACTAAAAATGAAAGTTAAATCAGAGAATTGCACTCACACATAAGAGAAGATACAATAGAACCAATAGCTTGAGCTTCCCATAAATAATACGCTTTTTTTTTTGCTATTGCCTCTGAGATGGAGATCCTCTACCTAACATTATATATGTATGAGAAATCAGGATTACTTCTATGCGAAAGAACCCACTATACACCTCGTTTAGAAGTAAATTTTGTGCTCCTGGGAAAAGTTCGTCCTTATTCTTCATCTCTGGTGGGCTTTAGTTTTCATATGGATGCAGAAGGTTTAGCGATATATAGGAAAAACAGTTGGAAAGTTGGCTCCTTTAAATTAAAAAAAAGGAAGAAAAAAAAAAAAATAGCAAACAACAACAAAAAGGATATCTTTGATCGATTTTATAAGAATGGGTGTAACTCTATACACTATCGCTAAAACTTATATTTGAAATTTGTATCTACCGCTTTTCTCCCCCCTCAGCACCTATCGATATATGTATTTTTTTTTTTTTTTTTTTTCAAAAACTATCGACTGAAACCAAAGAGAAACTGATGAGGGCAAACTTTTGGAATATATTTCATTGTTACGTTAAATCGAAAGGAGAACAAAAAAAACAAAAACTTAAAAAAAAAAAAAAATAAAACAAAAGATTCAAGGATTTTTGAGAGAATGTTCCAAGTTGTTCGTGCGGTTGTAGATGATATACCAACCAGGAAGAGATTTTGTTTGAGAAAAATAAATCTATAAAGTACTTCACATTCATATGTTTGTTGGTTTTCGATTCAGTTTTCTATACTATAAAGGTTTCATTGTCATGAATGTTACAATTTTTATTTGTTGTTTTGAAAAAAAAAAAAAAAAAAAAAATAGTATTTCCCCGAATGTGTGTTTATTTTCATGAATATTTGGGTAAAGCTTTTTATTAAGATCAGTTGGTTAGTTTTTTTTTTTCTTTTCTTTTCACGTTTTTCTTTTTAGAAAGTTGGAAAACAATAAATTTTAGGTAGAAAACATTTACATTGATAAATCAAACTGTAATATTTATTCAAAATTTTGTATAGGTACATTTTAATACTTTGAAGTTTTCTGTTTTGCAGATTTTTGCTGAATCTCGCTGTAAAAATCTGCACTTAGTATTTCTAAGGTCAAAAATTACTCATATTCTGTATATTTGGTCTTTCACAACTCACTATTAGTATCGATGACTTGTCTTCAAACATTTCAAAGGTACCCCAAGGTAGCCATTTTGGGCCTCTACTTTTTTTGTTTCCTATAAATTGATGTTTAAATGATTTTGCAATGTTGTAATTACAAAATTTATGCATCATAATGATTTTATATAGCAGTAATTTCTACCTTGCAGTTGGGATATTTTTGCAAGCTGATATAAATAGCGTCGCACAAAAATAGTGACAGAAAAACTTTCTTGAGGTAAACATCAGCATTTTAAAAACTTTAGGGCAATTTAGTCAGGATTGATGGAGAATTCCAAAGAAATACGTTTAGAAATTTCATCTGTCTGTCTCTATGTCAAGCTACAGCCGAAACCACTGAAGTTATAAGTGTTTTGAGTGATTCCCTAGAGCCTAGAGTGTAATAGGGCACATAAATTCTTTTTTTTTTTTAATAAAAAAAAAAATTAATATTTTTTTTACCCTTTATTTTGTAAGCGTTTTAGTAATGTTAATTTTAAAACTAAAAAAATTTTCAAAATACATAATTTTTTTTTTTAATGAATATTTTTAAAAACAATTATTAAATTTCCTTGAAACTTTTTTTTTATATGTGGTTTAATTATTTCGCGAGAATGACACACAATTTTTTTTTTTTATTGTTTGTAAATTTTCAAATACAAAAAATTCTTATTTTTAAAAATGGTTCCTACAATTTTCAAACAATAAATTCCAAAAATATTTGAAAATTAAGACTATTTAAAAATGTTTAATAACGGTTCGACGTTGAACGGCATGAAGTCCAATAAATTGTATTTTTATAATCTATTTACACCTTATTATGACTTCACTTGAGTCGATACACATTTGTTTAAATTTAATTTTACAAAAAACACTACATTTAACGCAAAACGATATAAACAAACACGTAACTAACCTGAATGCATTTCAGAGCGTATGCACTCCATCATCAGCAATCGCGACTAAGCTTAGTTGAGTTGCAAAAACATTGAAAGCGGTACTTTTCTCTTTTCTTTTAATTTTGTCTTTGGCACATTAGATTAAGTAGGCAAGACTCAATATTGCCGTTGTCTAAATTTAGTGCATTTGTGTCTTTTTGTATGTAAAACGATTCAAATGCATTCAATCGTCTGTGGTCATTTACTTGTTTGAGTAGGGTTAAATTTTCGATGTTTATGTTGTTATGTTCATCATTTAAAATGTGTGACGCAATCGCAGATTTTTGTGGCTGATTGAGACGGACACAATTCATATGTTCTTTAAATCTTGTCTCTATGCTTCGTTTTGTTTGGCCATAATATTTACGTTTGCAATCACCGCATTCAATCATGTAAATCCCTGACTTACTCAATGTTGTTGTTTTGTCTTTTGTAGAACCAAGTAAATTCACTAATTTTTTGTCATTTTTATAGACCACATCCATTTCATGGTTATTAAAAACTTGTTTTAATTTATTTGTTATGGAAGGTTCAAAGGGCAACGCTACTCTTTTATTTTTATTTTTAACTACTTGTGAGAAAAAGGTTGTCATGTTGAAGTTTTTCACTTTTCGCGTATGTTTATAGATTAGTTTATCAATCATTTGTTCACTGAAACCATTTACACACGCAGTTGTTTTTATATACTCGTATTCTTTTTTATAATTGGAGATTGAAAGGGGTAAACGGCATAATCTATGAACCATAGAGTGATACGCGGCTAACTTACGTTGTAATGGGCAAAAAGAATCACTAGTAATAGTTCTCATAGTGCTTGTTGGCTTGTGAAATACAGTAGACTCTCGCTAACTTGAACATACGATAACTTGAACAATCCAATAACTTGAACATGGTATTTTCTTCTACTTTTGTATTACTGATTCTATAAGTTGAACAACTAAAATACTTGAAGCTCTATAACTTGAACAAATAAATTTTTTTTTAACAGAAATTTGAATTTCCTCAATGTAGTAACTACGTTTTTAATTGCGTTTTGTGTCATTTACATTAATTTATAAAACAAATTGAATTCATACAAAAACGAAGACTTTTTTTTATGTTCCAGTTACTTGAACAATCCAGTAACTTGAACAAGCCTGGTTTAGCATGTGTTCAAGTTAGCGAGATTCCACTGTACACCAAATTCAACTTTATCATTTTTATATTGCACTTCTAAATCGAGAAACGTGATTTTTCTTTCCACTTCAACTTCATAAGTGAAATTTATTGTTTTAAATTGGTTATTTAAAATTTCCAACGTTTTTTCTATATCGTCTTTATGCACTACGGAAAACACATCATCAACGTAGCGATGCCAAACTCGCGGAAGAAGGTTTCTTTCTTTTAAACTAATTTCAAAAGCCGACATGAAAAGTTCAGATATAAGAGGGCTGAGCGGGTTACCCATATTTGTGCCAAACTCTACACTAAATATTTTTTGCCGGAATTGAAAAAAGTTTTGCTTCATGCAAAGTTTTGCTGTTTCAAAATAAACTTCTTTTTTCTCACTTTCGATTTCAATTTTATTTAAATATTTTTTAAATTCATCTAACGCGATGTTCACCGGGATATTAGGAAATAATGATGACACGTCAAAGCTAACCATTATTTCCTCTTTTTGCAACACTAAATCTTTGATTTTATCCACAAACTCAAATGAGTTTTTTACTGACAAGCTTTCCAATTTCGGTAATTTTTTCACTTCATTAACTAACCATTTAGCCAATTCATAAGTTGGAGCATTAATGTTGGAGACGATTGGACGCATCTTTTTTCCTTGTTTATGTGTTTTTGGTAGCGCATACAATTTAGGCAAACTTGGGTTCGAAACAATCAATGATCTACTTAAACGAATACTAAAAACACTTCGAATTTTTTGTCGTAAGGAATCAACTTCTCTTATCATTCCTTTAATTGGATTTTTTTGTATTTCTTTATACCCGCACTCGGAGATCAATTGAAAAACACGTTGTTCATAATCTATTTTATCTAAAATGACAACTTGATTACTTTTATCCGCTTTAATATAAACTACATCTTTTTTTCTTAATTTTTCCACCGTTTGCTTTTGTAATTTTGCTGTTTCCGATTTTTGGATTGAGTTGACATTAGCATTTATTACACTGGAAGCAGTACGGCGAATATCATTTTGAGTTGACGGCACTTTATACTTTAATATTATTTCAATATCAACAACCACGTCTAAAATTTCACTTTTGTATGGAGTTGGTGTAAATTTTAGGCCTTTATTTAACAAATTAAACTCTTCGTCACTAATATCACTAACGGCAATATTGAGTCTTGCCTACTTAATCTAATGTGCCAAAGACAAAATTAAAAGAAAAGAGAAAAGTACCGCTTTCAATGTTTTTGCAACTCAACTAAGCTTAGTCGCGATTGCTGATGATGGAGTGCATACGCTCTGAAATGCATTCAGGTTAGTTACGTGTTTGTTTATATCGTTTTGCGTTAAATGTAGTGTTTTTTGTAAAATTAAATTTAAACAAATGTGTATCGACTCAAGTGAAGTCATAATAAGGTGTAAATAGATTATAAAAATACAATTAAAAAAGTTGTTTTCGTGACGTTTAACCATAATAGCAAGTTCGTTTGACCCTGTTGTGCATTTTTTTATTTATTTTTTTGTTGTCTGTACTTAAAAGCTTTTTGTCACATTTTTTTGTAAAATGTGCAGTTACCGAATTATTTGATGAAATCCACTTTTGTACAATTTTGATACTACCCTCGATGTCCAAAATTACAGTTTTAATAAGAGTCAATAACCAATAAACAGAATAGGGCTAACTTGCGTCAAAAATAATATTGAAAAATTTTGTTGATTTTTACAAAATTGAGGAAATGTCAAAAACAATATTTTAGAATCCATCATTTTGGAAGATTAACCGAAAGACTCTAGACCTTAACTAGGGTAACGTACCCAGTGACCGACACCCTTAAGGGATAATTTGTGTTTGAAAATTCATAACTTTCTCTACACTGCTTCAATTTTAATTATTTAAATGGTTAATTTAACTATAAGAAATGGTTTTTAATAGTAAAATGAAAGAATAAATAATTTAGTAATTCCTTAAAAATATCAAAATTAAAAATGTAATACTTTACCGGTTTTTTAGTTACCGACACCATTTTTTCAGTAGTGGACACCCGATTTTTTTAGTAATGGACACCCATAGCTAAGCTGCATTTACACTCTTGGTTTTATCGCCGGTGTGTAAGATGTCCGTTTTTGAATTAGAACCGAACAACAAGACGGTTTTACTACTGACATTCTCTCGTTGTACGGTGTTAGTTCAAGAAGCAACATCGTACACCGGCGATAAAACTGAGAGTGTAAATGCAGCTAAGCATTCAATTGCATTTAATGCACTTTGCTGATCTTCGTCTTTGTTTTGCTTCTGTTTTGGCCTTTTTAAATAATAGCCTGAAATGTCGACGCCGACGAACACTCAAGTACTTGAAAATAACGGTTTAAACCTAGCTTGCAGTTCAACGCATAACAAAACTTAATTTTCAATACCTGGGGTCGAATCATGACAAAAGAAAAAGGTAGGTACAGATAGCGTTCATACGTTAACAACCGTGTGCCGTGATTCGGCCCCTGTTCTCTGTTCTACTTTAGGTGGGCTATTCTGGTTCTGTAAAAAATTTGATGAAAATAGTTTTCATCGATTCTGATTCAGTGGAAACATGGAAATTAAAGTCAAAATTCTATCATATTATGAAAATAATTTTCTCATCGAAATATTTTCTGTGAAAAGAACAATACGTACCTGCCATGATAACAAAAAAAAAAGGAGCTCAAGCCCACATAAAAAGACTAGCAGTCGAGCAATACAAACAACCGTTGAACTGCGTACCTACATATATCAAGACACAAATTTTGATGGAAAAAGGAAATACATCCTTTTTTTTAACAAGAAAATTAAAAGTTGCCATAGAATACGTCAAAAATTATATTTTTACGATCATACGTTAACGTTTTGACTATTGCATCTATTTAATCAGTAGAAAAATGTAGGGACAGTTAGCTTAAAAGCAAAAATGGAATGATAAAATGAAAAGTCGAATGAAAACTCCGATGGTGAAAATTTTATCATTTCATTTTTTCACAGAACCAGAATAAGGACCCAGACCAAACGTTACATGCCTTAAAATTAAAAAGAAAGATTTAGGAACACAAAGAAGATTTGACCTCAAACTTGAAGGTGGAAGTTTTCTTTGTAAATTAAAAGCTAGTATGTGTGAACTTAAGGGAAATAAAAATAGGCAAACAAGGGCTAAGTTTTTAACGTGTGCATGAAAATGATTGTCAAACAATACACACACCTTTTGCATAAATCGAATAAATCGTTTTCAGATTCCTTTCACACTTTTTTAAAGTAATTTTACACAGTCGAAAGGAAACCCACTTTATAAACTTATTTAAAAGCGCTACGCCATGCTTTCAATCTTTTGTTTTTTACACGGTGAACTGTAAACTAGGCCTTAGGAGCAAACAAAAAGTGGTTTGAAAATAATTGGGCCTATTCGGCGAGATCTTTTATACTGCTATTCTACAGAAAAAGAACGGTGTCCATAACTAATATCATCAAACGTGTCTAATTGCGCCAGTTATGGACACCAGTGTCGGTCACTGAATTTCGTTGAACATTATATTCTAGTTATGAACACCCCACGTAAAATTAAATTATGTTATTATTTTTGTAATAACTTAAATTGAAATAGATCTACAAAGCAATTCTCTAACAAAATATTCAATTTTAATTTTTTTACCATATACAGATATATTATTTAAACAATGATTTGTACTTATGTCTTTCTTAAGAATTTCTCAAGTTTCATGCACTTCACAGAGGTTCGAAACTTGCCCCTTTTATTACAACAAAACCAATCACTACCAACTATGAAGTGAAGTGTTTTCTGATAGAATATACATGCCTGAAAGCGTTAAAAATAGTTTTCGTACGCTACACCCTAACAAAACCTTAAGAAAAAGGGGAAAACTGTGCCAGGTGTCGGTAACTGGCAAGGGTGTCGGTCACTGGGTAGTTTACTAGTAAATTTCATAAAATTGTATTTTTTTCTGCCAAATAACATTTTATTTACTGGTTTCATTATTAAGCCAGCGATAGAATTCTTATCTTAATTTTTCTTTGGGTCACTGTGGTGTATGTGTAACATTTTGTAATGATTCACGATTTATAAATATATACAAAATAATGATACTTTGATACTTTTCAAATAGTTTTTGGGTCGCTGAAACCGAATCCGAAGTCCGTTTTGCTCCATCACATCAGGTTTTCGAGATAACCGCAAAAAATGTCACGATCTCTGATCTGGATGTGCGAATATGTGCGAATATGTTTTGGATCGCTAAATTCAGATTTGAAGTTAATTTTGCCCTATCACGTCAGGTTTCTGAGATATCCTCAAAAAAATGTCAAAACCAAAAAAACAAAAGTTCTTATCTGGGGTTTCATGACATTTTTTGAGGTTACGTGATGGGGCAAAACGGACTTCGGATTCGGTGTTAGCGACCCAAAAACTATTTAAAAAACCTAGTCGCAACCCCAGGTCAGAACTTTTATTTTTTTTTTGTGTGGCTGTGTTATTCTTTTAATTCCATCAAAGTGCGAATGTGCTTAGTTTACTAAATTCTGGTGCTCAATGTACCTACAATAAATGCTTTTTAAAACACAATGCAAAACAATTTTTGAACCACTGTCTCTCTGTGAAAAAAAAAATTATCTGAAATCCAAATTTATATTTTCACAAAATGTAAACCCAAATTTAAATTAAATTTGTCCTATAGCTTAAAGTTATCTAACAAGGCTTTTACAAATGTACTAACAATATTAAATAGCTGAGTAGTATTTCTGTCTTTGATTCTATTAATTTAATTGAATTCCTGAAGACAGATAGATATTTTCGTTTGAATAAATTTTGAAATACAATTTATTTTTTTTTTACTTAAAACGACAAAAAAAAATATATATATCATCTGAGTAAAAATATCCAGTTGAAAAACATCAGTTTTTCACATCAAAAGATCTTACTTTTACACTGGACTCAATTTCAAAAAGGAATCTCAGAGACTTCAGTATACAAAAAGAGTTCTAGAGTTGGCGTCCAATTTCCTGTTGAAAGAATGTTTCATCTCCTCTTTTTCTCTTTACAATCAAGACATTTATTTAAAAAAATAGAGAAGCAAAAAAAAAACAACAAGAAAAGAAGAAAATAGTTGCATTTCCTAAGAGAATATACCAATACAAAAGTTCTATTTGTGTGGTATTCAGAACCGGATGTAATATGAATGAGTTTGGTTTACAAACTGCATTAGAAAATGTACAAACGTAAAAAGACACACACACACACACGTTAAATGTTGTATAGCTACATTTTCAAGATAATACACATTACACACACGTGTATAGGGTAGGTATTTATGTGTTTATTTGTCTACATTAGAACTTTCATTTATGAATACGAGTTAGAGTAGGTAACCATTTTGTTTACGACCACTTTTCCCAACATCCTTTTTGTGGTTTTTTTTTTGCTGCTGGCTTAGCTCAATAATGGCACACAATACATATTCTATTTTGCTAATGGGTTACAATTTTCTCATTTCACATGCGATAAGAATATAAGGTGTTGAGTATGAGTTCGAACTTTATTGGTTTCACTAAATACATATTATATGCATTTGAAAGAGAAATTTGATATATTTCTTACAGAAGATGGAGAATGTTTCAAATTGTATTCTATTGATCTTCTTTCAATTGAATGGTTTCATAAAAACCTTTTAAGCTACTTTTTTTTTAAGAAAAACAAATATTAAAAAGTATAAGTTTAAATTTGGACTCAATAAAAGTAGCTTTATTTCTAAAAATATGTAGATATTTCAATTAGATCAGTCAACCCAAATTAAAAAATGATTATTTGAGGAACAATGTTTCGATTGGTACAGAGTTAAGTTTTTTTTTTTTTTCTTTATTTTTTCTCAGAATTCTTAAAATTTCTAAGATTTTTATGATTAATTAAAATAAAAATAACATTTAGGGCAAAATTATGTTAAATGAAAAAATTTTTTTTTTTTGTTATTTGACTTTTTTGAGAAAAAAAAATGCAGTTTTATTGCCACTGCTTTAAATATTACGTATACAAAGTTTAATCAAAATCGTTAGAGCCGTTTTCGAGAAATTCGTAATATCGTATTTTTTTGTATGGGAGGTATACGTTCTAAATGAGATATAAAAAAACAAAAAAAAACCAACTTTCAGAATTCCATAAAAATCATCTGTACCAAATTTGAAGAAAATCCATCCACCCGTTTAGGCTGTGGAAATGTGTACAGATGGACGCACAACCCCACAGACGCACAGACGCACAGACGCACAGACGGAATTGCGAGACCCACTTTTTTGGAATTCTCCATCATCGTAATGTTGGTTTTGATTAAAACCTCAATTTTTTTTTCGACACGAAACCAATACTTGCCCTATAGAGCAAGTAAAAAATAATTGAATCATGTCACAATGCGTTACTTTTACAACAGAAGTTATTTTTTTCACAAAAAAAAAAAACCAAAAACCGAAGTTTAGGTAGGTATTGCCGGGTATACCCTTGAAAGCCAGTTCGGCGATAAATTATTGTATATCCCATTCATGCTTACAAATTAATTATGCACCAGGGTGCAACCCTGTTAAGAAACAAATGCATTAGAAATTAAAAAAAAAATTGATCAAAATAGAAAAAAAATTGAATTAAAAAAACAAAATTTTATAGCAACTGAAAAATATTTGCATTAAAACAAAAAAAAATATTTTTCAATAAAAAAAAAATATTTACCTACTGCAAAATATTTCCATGGAAAATTAAATTTTTAATGCAAATAAAAATATTTTTCATTAAAAAAATATTGTTGCAAATAAAAAATTATCTATCAATATGTAACTATTCATCGAATTCAAAATTTTGGCTATTTCAACTATAAAACTGAATCTTATATAAGCCCACAAAATCAAAATTATAAGTAATTTGAAAACTTAAAATTTTAGTTAGTTAATTTAGGTAAAGCAGAAATATTTTTTAGTTTCAATAAACATTTTTTATGCTATTTTTTTTTCAATCATTTTTTTTTTTAATTTAATTTGTAATGAAGAATAAGCATTAAAAAAAACCTGTTATGCAAACAAGAAGAGAGTTGTTAGTAATAAGAATTTGCTTTTTCATGGATGTCGCATGTTTGACATGTTGTGCCAAAAAATGTTGTTTTTTTAACACCTTTTTAAAGGATTTAACCTCCAAAAATAACGTTTCTTGCAAATTGAAGAATTTTTATTTTCATTTTTTTTTTAACTGTGAGTTTTTTTTAATTATTTTTTATTTTTTGTAGGTAAAACAATTTCAAAAATTATGCAATCAAAAAATTAGGTATGCCATTCAAAAGAAGTTATTAATCCACATACTAAAACAAAATAATTCATAAATCGAAAGAAATTTAATTTATTAAAAAGATAGGTAGGTACAAAATTTATTTTTTTTTTTGAAAAATTGATAGATTTTGATTTAAATTTACTTACATGCTTGCCCTATAGAGCAAAATTTTTCGTTCAAAATTTTTGAAATTTTACTAATAAAAAATATAAGCTTTTTTATTTTGATATTTTTAATGAGACTGAATAACTTAGGCCCAATTTATTCCCTCTCCATTATCTTAAAAGTCACCATTAAAAATCGAAAATCTGTCAAATCGTATACGAATTTTAAAATTTCCCATTTTAAATGGCGACTTTAAATTTAATTGAGAGTGAAATTTTTCTCAGAAAAATATATCAATATTAATCCAAACAACGTGGATCTCTTTATTTATTTATTTAATTTTTTTTTTTATTTATACCGAAAAATATTTCAACAAAAGAAAATCCCATTATGAATTATTAAAAAAAAAAAAAAATACCATTCCAAAATTTTATGTTTACAAAAAAAAAGAAAAAAAAAAAATAAAGAAACAAAACTACTTATCAAGATCAAGGTCTTCTCTCTCATCATTAATTTCCCTCTCATTCCATTGATATTGTTAGTCTGATATTATTAACTAAGGATAAATTCTTTCTTTTTTCCATTGAATTAGGTCCTTTATCTGGATTTTTGCTACTTCTTATTTTTCCAAAAAGATGTCTTCTTACCTTTTTAATATAAGAAAAAAAAATAATGAAAAAAAAAATCTTCAATCAACCCAAAAAAAAAGAAAATTCCAACTAAATTCTCTTTGATCAATTTGAAAATATACACATAGAAAGAAAAAAAAAAAAAAAACAGAAGAACAAAAAGAAAAACAACCAACCCACATAAAGACTTTTCTAACGAAATCCAATTCTCGACCAAAGTCCTGGTGATGAAGAATTCACTCACCTTCATTTTTTTGAAAAAAAAAAAAAATAATAATCTACCCAACTATGTATTCACCTTATCCTCAGCTTACACGTGTGATTGACAGTGACTTTGGCATACGAAAACTCTTCGGATTTGAACTCATTAATTTTGGATTAATCGTTTTAACTGGCTTAGAGTCTATGGAAATTCACTTGACAAAACTTTGTCTTTTTATTTTTCAGAATCCTCTTCAAAAAAAAAAAAAAAACAATGAAATAACAAGAGTTCAAAAACACAAGTTTTTATGTCAAGCCACAAATTAAACTCCATTATCATCCGCTAAGCTTCTTCAAAGTAGGTATATCTCTTCAACATCAAATCGATTATAAAATAAGAGTGAAATGATGAGAGAAAAAAAAAAATACCTAAGGAAAAACCATCTTTTTTCTTCTTCAATCTTCAAAATAAATAAATAAAATGAAGAAAAAGAAAATTTAAGAAACTTCCTCATCCGATAGGAAAATCCTTTAAGAAGGCAAAAGATACCTACTTTGGTAAATGGAATGAATAAGATGACAGCTTTTCTCTTTTTTTAGACTCTGATGCTACTGCTGCCATTGCTGGTTTGATGCTTCTCTCTACTTTGCGGTACTTTAACTTACCTACTTAAGGTCGGTATAAATTCTACTCTCGAGCTCTAAAACAGCTTTTTTCCTGGGCTTCTAACTGTATTGCAAATCATTCGGGATAATCTCCTCAAACCCACTAGAACAAAAAAAGTAAAACACAAAAATTCAACCGAAAAACCATGCCATTGAACCTAATCCGCAACACCAAGACCCATCTAACCAACACCGCCATAACCCCACCCCGCACGCAAGTCAAGACCAAAAAATATGTTCAAAAGAAGATTTTAGCCGAAAAACGAACCCTTAATCCAGAAATGTGTATGTGTGTGTTAGAAGATCGAAGCGCTGCGCTGTCGACGACGATAAGCTCATCGGCAAAATCGATTGCTGCATGCGAATTCGGTTAAACGGATGATATAAATATAGATAAGGATTTTAGTGTCAGTTTGGGGTGCTTAGCTTAAAAATAGACACTCTTACACACACATGAGAAGCCTGTTGGTGAGGGGGAGTATGTGTGTGTAAAAAACAAGGACGAACATAATTGTACATTTTCATTTAAAGGGATATATGAAATAAAAGCTTCACCACATAATGGCCAACAATTTAAAGCCACTAATCCGCAACGTTTGGCGGACAAAACCACAAAAAGGATATATACATATTATTCACGAGGACAACGATAATAATATTAGAAAATAAAAGGAGAGAAAAATAAAAAAATAAACACATCAATGTTTATTGCATCCTTTTTCTGGAGGAGGAAATTAATGTATATACTCTCTCGCTATCGCGTAAATTGAGAACGAAATAGGGATTTATCGTCCTTGATGGATGCACAAGCCACTTATAGGAAAACTTGTAGACGTAATTAAAACCCTCTATTTACCACCCTCTCGCGTGTATTATGCCATCATCAAACTCCGTCAATGCCCTAATATATAAGTTGCAACTTGGAATCCAAAAGAAAAAAACCGATGACAACTTAATGGGTAAAGAAAATGGAGACACTAGAGTCCTTCAGTGCTTTTTTTTTTTTCTTTGCAGATTCCTCCCCCCCCTCCCCCTTCTTCTACCCCCTTTTCCACAATACCTACATCCTCAACTATAGATAAAAAAGAAAACATGATTCATCGACCCACAAGTGTGCACAGTGCAACAAATTATGAACTTGAGAGAGTTGAGGTGCTGAATAGTTGAGCAGAGGAGATGTGTTTTCTGACAGCTCTTCTATGGAAACGTGCGTCAATTTGGAGCAAGGTCTGGCGTTCGTTGGCAAGATTATAACATATTTTTTCGTTGTTGTTGTTGTTTGGTTAAAAAGTTCTACATCTATCGTTCTTTCTATATGTTTGCAGAATAGACGGTTTTTTTTTATAGAGAAATTGAGTAGGAGGAAGGTATTTTTGCTTGCAGCACACACGCTAGCATTTTACGCGCTTCTGCTGTCGCTGCGGTATAAAGTGGTTTTGTGTTGGTTGTGGTATGGTATTTTAGCGAGCGGTAGGTAATTATAAATGTCAGCATTTCTTTGGGATAGTATGTGCGCGAGATAATGGATGTTTTGCAAAGCAATTTTCCACTAGATAGCTGTTTAGGTATATCGTTTTCTAGGTTATGGTTGGCTAGAAATTCCTTTTCTTGAAACACAAAAAATGTTGTTTGAGCTGATTTTTTTTTTTTTTTTTTTGTGTTTTACACTTTTTTTGTGTGTATAGAATGCATTTTTAGATAATTGGCCAGTGTAGGATGGCTATGGAAAATGTTTGTTCTCTGTTTAGTATTTTTTATTTCTCTTTTTTTAGGTGGTTTTTAAAGAAGATGTTTTGTAAGGAGAAGAGTTTTTCTTTTGTGTTTGAAGTTTTAATGGATTTCTTTGTGAGAGATGCTAATTTTGTCTGTTTAAATATCGCAACATTTGGTTGTAAAGTTTATTTTTAATAGATATTCATAGCTGCTTCAATCTTCAACACCCGTTTTTTTTAGTTGAGGAAATCATGAAAGTTAAAAATACACTATCCTTACAATTTTAATGACATGACATTAATCGTTTATTAGGTAGGTATAGTCTTAAGAGAAATTCAATAAAGCATCTAATTCTCTAAAGACAAGCAGTCAGATGAATAGATAATAAGTTTAAAGAAAATAACTTCAGCTAGAAATAAGCTTGAGTATAAACTGACATACAGAAGGGCGGAGTTTTGAAACTCATTTGTTACAATAATCCTAATATTAAATTTTGTTTTATATCCTATAAATTATCACTTACGTAAATTCAATTTACTTCGAAGGGAATTATCCTGAAAAGTCCTTTTTTTATGTTTCACCATTTTTTTTTTTTTTTCATAAAATACATAAACATTTTAAATTAAAAAAAAAAAATTTAATACTATAAGAAATTTATAAAAAATATGTAAAGTTTGTTTTTAAATTAACAAAAACATCTATTTAAATAATTTTTATCTTCAACTCTTTAAACAAAGTATGTCATCAAATTTCTTATAAAACACAAAATTTATGTATTTAAACAAGATTTTTAGAAATTGTTGGAGAGAAAACGTGTTTTTATACAAATAATTTTTAATTGTTTTTTATATTGATACACTGACTTAAAAATTTATAAGAAAATTACATACAAATTAATAACATACCTTTTATTTTGTATCATTTCAGGTAAGTTTTAAACCAAATCAAAATACCAAAAAGGAATTATTGTAAGTGTGTATTTGTATTTTTAACTTTCATCATAGAAACAAAATTAAAAAAAAAAAACCATTGACCCACATTTCGCTGTCACAGTCAAAATTAATGCATCTGAAAAAAAAAAAAAATAACTACCAAAAATTTTTTAGACTATCACATTAATTTTAAATGATTTACTTTTTTTTTCAAAAAGAATTTAAAAGAAAAAATACGATTATTATTAGTTGAGTTTTTTTAAGAAGAAAATTCTTATTAAAATGAAATGATGTCTACTATCTATTTAAAAATTTATTAATTTTTTAGTAATTATCTACATTTTTTAAACCGATGTAAGAAATTTTACTGTTTTATAAAGATTTGATTTAAAGTGAGCATCATGTTATTTCAAAGTGCCGTATTTTTGTCCGTGTGAAGAAAAAACATAGACAAACTGACAAACAGATGGACAGAAATGCGTGAACTTTTCTTTTTTGCAGTCCTTATCATTGTAATGTCATGCAAATAGCTCCTTTTCGAAAAAAGTAATTCCATATGTTGATGGAAATGGAACAGTTAAATCTGGACAAAAGTTTTTAAAAAAACCCAAAGAACTACAGATTTAAACTTTCTTAAAAAAAAAAAAAAACGATTTTAGAAAAAAAAAAAATAGATATATGTACCTATTAAAAAATCTTAACGTATCAAATAAATAACGGTCCAATAAACTGGATAAAAAAAAACTCCCCCAGTTTTAAGATGGTTGAAATTTTTTTTTTTAAATATATTATTCCAACAACTCATAAACAAAATGAAAAATGTACATTTTACAGAAAAAACGTTTTTTTTTATAATTTTGAAAAAAAATAGGTATAATTTTTTTGAAATTTACATTAAAAATTTATAGATTTTAAAATTTAGTCCTACCCTGTAAAACGAGAAATATCAAATCAATCTAAAAGATAGTTATGAACGAGTCTAAGCTTACTATCTCAAGAAATATCAATAATAGAGACTCAATTCTGAGCATTTTTTATAGGAAATTGAATGATGTACAACTTTGTCATATGAAATTTTGTTGTAGAGCTACCAATTTCTGAAATAACACCGAAACAAAAAAAACAAAAAAACAAAAACAAAAAAAAAATCATGAAAAAATGGCTTTCGTGACCTGCCCTGTCTCACTAATACAAGTTGCAGTAAAGTCACCTATGACACTTTCATAGACCGATCAATTTTAAATAATATACTTTTTAATTCATTGAGATAGCATAAAATTTAGCTGAGCTGTATAAATTTAAAAAAAAAAATCTCTAAATCTTACGTGTATTTTGTATGGGAAATCATAAAACTCAAATAGCGAGTGCTAAATCTTAATTTAAAGGAATCAAATTTTTAGGGAATTTTTGTTTGAGAATTTCCAAACGAATTTTGAAATGGGAGTGATGAAAATCGATGGTCGCCTAAAAAAAAAAAGCACACTAGTATTAATATCTACATTTAGTCAAACCCGTTAAAGCAAAACAAAACGATAAACGTTAACATACTAATTTTGATAAAACAACCTATAAGGTCTCAGCTCATATTTTTTTTTTTTTTCATAGGACCTTGTCTTAGTAATTCAATGAAAGTATGTATAAGAATTTAAGTTTTAAAGTATAAAGAAGAAACAGCTCTTAACCTTTATAAATTTTTAAATTATATTTTTATGAATGTATGTGTTCACAGATTCTCCTCATTTTTTATATTTTCTATTTTAAAAATATGTATATTGAACTTGACTTTCTAACTTTGGCTTTCATTCACCTTTCTTTCGAGGTATATTTTTCTTTTGAAAACAAAAAAAAAAAATATACAATTTCAATTGAAGTACATATTGATTTAGTGTTTGAAGAATATATTAAGAAAGGGAAAAATAAATCCTCATTTCCACTTTTACTTTCAATTTCACCAGAACACAAGGATGTAGAATACAATTTTCAGTTATAGATGTTTGTTCAGTATATGCGTTCACACTTTCAAGTATCTGCACATATAGCCCCTCAAGACATATCATCATCCTCGTCTTCATCATCATCATACCCCAAAATGCCTGGCCTAAATTCAAAAGCAAACCTATAGCAAATCTAAAGCACACCTTTTTTCATATACATTTATATATATTTTTTTATTTCATATAATAGTATAATGCTAAATGTGGAAACAAGAAGATAACATATAAATATTTTATCCTTTCATCATAAATAATATTCTCTGGTTGAGTTGGTTTGGCATATCGCATATATACATCAAGCTTACTTTCTAATCCTTAAAGAAAAAAAAAAACATATCATATTTGTATGTCTTTTATGCGAAAGGATATTCACTCGTTCCCCTTTAAAAATTCCCCTTTACTTAAATTCACTTTTTTAGTGCTTTAAAAATTTGAATATAATTTAATTTAAAATAACTCAATAACTACACTAGACTGCATTAGAATACACCAGGACTTTTTGCATTTAATTTTTTTTTCCATAAGTAAGTAATGCCTGCGTTATAAATTCCATTAAATCTAACAGTCTTAGTTAATGCATAATCAATTTTAATTAGCTGTAATAACTTAATTAACAAAATAGAACAAATATTTTGAATATTTCAGAATATTTCAAAAACCTTCAATGAACCATGAAAACGTTTCGGTAAACAGACTGAAAACGTGAATAATTTCCAGGGAAAAACTATGAAAAATCAGAAAAAGGAGACATGAAAAAAAAACCTCACAGAAGAGGAGATATCTTAAGTTTTTTTTTTTTTTTTGTTTATATCTGAATTTGATGCTTCGTAGTAAATAATTCCTTTGAAAACATGCAGCATTCTTGACAGAAGGCAGTTTAACTAGAAATTAGTTTTTTGACGGAAATTCTCAAGACCTTCCTTATTTTTCATATTCATAAAATAAAATCAATCACGTAAAAAAGGGTTCTTTCAAAATATTGATGAGCATTGAGAATACATGTTGCGGACTTTTTTTAGAATATTCGAATTTTTTTAAAAACTAACAAGTCAGTTCACAACTAATCATAGGACAAGTCATCATGGAAAACCCATCATAACGAGAAACAATTCGAGTGTGTGAAGTTAGCCCCTCTTTTTTTGAAATTGTTATTTTTGAAAGTTGTTCCAGGTTGTTCCCGATTTGTTCCGGATTGTTCCAAATTTTTTTTGAAAAATTTTTAAAAATGGAGGTTTTAGAGCCAAAAAACCGTTTTTGACCTAGCCCCCCTTTTTTCGAAAATTGAAATTTTGAAAGTTGTTCCGGGTTTAAAAAGTTGTTCCGAACATTGTTCCAAATTTTTGGACCTCTAAGTTCAATATTTCGAAAGTTAGGGGCCAAAAACCAAAAAATTCTAGCCCCCCTTTTTTCGATTTTTTAGGTTTTAATATTTTTTTTAGCTTTAAAAAGTTGTTCTAAACATTGTTCCAAGAAATTGAGGTCCTAAAAATTGTATTTTTAAAGATATGGCTTTGGAAACTTTTTTTCAAAAAACTAAAAAAACGACTTTTCCAATTATTATTTTCCAAATTTTTTTTCTGAAATCGAATATTTAACCATACATACATATTTGGAGTGAGTTTCAGTCTTCTACAGTAAGAGTAGCAACTCGAAAATGCACTTTCAAAATAAATCGTGATGTTTTCACATTTTCAAAAATTTCCATAGGCCCCCCTTTTTCGAAAAATAAAATTCCAAAAGTTGTTCCAAGTTGAACATTAATATTTCTAAAGCCAAACCAAAATCGTTAAGAAAAACAAACAACTAGCCATTTAAACTAAAAAAAAAACGATTTTAGTAAACTCTTGCCCCAATTTTGCTCCCCTTTTGAAAATTTTAAGATCCAAAAATTAAAACAAATTAGTCTTCTGATTTTCTTTAACGTGTTAAAATATAATATGTTTCAAAGATATATCAACCCCCCAAAATAATAAAAAACCCCCCACCACCCCCCAAATTCGAAAACCGAAAATCCAAAAACACACACATATGTATTATTATGAAAACCAAAATATTCCCAACTTTTATCAAAAAATAATGAAAAATATGGATTTTAGAGCAAAAAAACTATTTTTACGATATTAGAAAAAAATTCTTATTGAACCCCACAAATTTTCAAAAATTAAATTTTAAAAAACAATATTGTGATAATATAGTCCTTACAAATTAATTCCAGTTAAAACATAAGAAAAAAAATGTATATAAAAAAATGTATAAAAATTTACGATATAACAAAAAAAAAAAAAAAAATTCTGGCTCCCCCTTTTCGAATTTCAAAAATCCAAAACTTGTTCCAGGTTGTTCTAGGGCTCTTCTAAATTGTTCCAGACTTTCGCTTCTTAATATTGATTTTTAGTATGAAAAATTTCAAAAAAATGCTCCCCCATCCCCCCTTTTGACAAATCCAAAAATTTTATTAATCTTTATTGAAGTATATATCTTGTAAATATATAGAGGAATTAAAAGGAATAGCTGATGAAATTTATATGTATTTTGATTTCTAAAACGACAAACTAATTTATTAGCACACTTAAAACTTTGAAACGTAAGATTTTTTTTTTCATTAGTTGAAGTGTTTTTGCGTTTGGAACAACTTTTGGATTTGTCAAAAGGGGGAGCCGGTCAGAGGCGAACGTATGTTGCTGGGGCATCTGGGCCAGACTGAATTTTGCGGCCCCTTTGATATTTGGCGGCCTCTTTGATATAAAAAAAGTACGTATAGGCCACCCTTTTTTTTCAGCATTTTTTTTTGAAAATGTTGATACTAAAAATCAATACTAAGAAGCGAAAGTCTGGAACAATTTAGAAGAGCCCTTGAACAACCTGGAACAAGTTTTGGATTTTTGAAATTCGAAAAGGGGGAGCCAGAATTTTTTTTTTTTTGTTATATCGTAAATTTTTTTTTTATTTTTTAAAGTATCTAAGTCTAAGTTTTATGGTATGAAACTCGTATAGTGTTTTTTAACGTGGGGGTTTTTATAAGTATTCAATTTGATATTCTCAGTTTTGGTCAAAAGGGGGTCGGGGGAGCACGTTTTCGAAAAAAACTTATATACATTTTTTTTCTTATGTTTTAACTGGAATTAATTTGTAAGGACTATATTATCACAATATTGTTTTTTAAAATTTAATTTTTGAAAATTTGTGGGGTTCAATAAGAATTTTTTTCTAATATCGTAAAAATAGTTTTTTTTGCTCTAAAATCCATATTTTTCATTATTTTTTGATAAAAGTTGGGAATATTTTGGTTTTCATAATAATACATATGTGTGTGTTTTTGGATTTTCGGTTTTCGAATTTGGGGGGTGGTGGGGGGTTTTTTATTATTTTGGGGGGTTGATATATCTTTGAAACATATTATATTTTAACACGTTAAAGAAAATCAGAAGACTAATTTGTTTTAATTTTTGGATCTTAAAATTTTCAAAAGGGGAGCAAAATTGGGGCAAGAGTTTACTAAAATCGTTTTTTTTTTAGTTTAAATGGCTAGTTGTTTGTTTTTCTTAACGATTTTGGTTTGGCTTTAGAAATATTAATGTTCAACTTGGAACAACTTTTGGAATTTTATTTTTCGAAAAAGGGGGGCCTATGGAAATTTTTGAAAATGTGAAAACATCACGATTTATTTTGAAAGTGCATTTTCGAGTTGATTTGGAAGACTGAAACTCACTCCAAATATGTATGTATGGTTAAATATTCGATTTCAGAAAAAAAATTTGGAAAATAATAATTGGAAAAGTCGTTTTTTTAGTTTTTTGAAAAAAAGTTTCCAAAGCCATACCTTTAAAAATACAAACTTTAGGACCTCAATTTCTTGGAACAATGTTTAGAACAACTTTTTAAAGCTAAACAAAATATAAAAATCTAAAAAATCGAAAAAAGAGGGGCTAGAATTTTTTGGTTTTTGGCCCCTAACTTTCGAAATATTGAACTTAGAGGTCCAAAAATTTGGAACAATGTTCGGAACAACTTTTTAAACCCGGAACAACTTTCAAAATTTCAATTTTCGAAAAAGGGGGGCTAGGTCAAAAACGGTTTTTGGCTCTAAAACCTCCATTTTTGAAAATTTTTCAAAAAAAATTTGGAACAATCCGGAACAAATCGGGAACAACCTGGAACAACTTTCAAAAATAACAGTTTCAAAAAAAGGGGGGCTAACTTCACACACTCAAACAATTCCTTAAAAAGAAAATAAAAGCAATTATAAAAAAGAGTTCTTTCCCAAAAGAAGAACTTTCAAATAAAATGAACTCAATATGAATTTATTTAAATGAAACCGTTGGATGTAGCTGCAAAACCATAGATCTCCTGGACTAGATGACATACCATCGGAAATCTTGAAACATGAGGACCGAAATTGTGCTCAACCTGACGGGATATGTTTAATAACTGCCCGACAGAAGGAGTTTTTCCTAAGTGCTGAAAAGCACTACGCTTGGTATAATTGACGGTAGATTTATAATAAAATGAGGCAAAATTATAATTAGATTTAATTAAACCATTTCCTTAAATGTAAAAAGTACATAAATCCATCTGATTTCATTTATGAAAAGGAATTTTGAGAATTAAAAACTTGAAAATCGTTAGAGCCGTTTTGTTTTTTTCTAAAATTTGGCATACCATTTTGAAGAAATAATTAATTTACACTTGAAAACAAAATTCCGAAAGATTTCAAAAACCCGTTTTCAAAAAATTGATTTTCCAAAAAAATTTGAAATATTTTTTAAAAATCCAAAAATGTGTTTTTAGAAAATTTTCTATCATTTTAATATTACGATTAATTAAACGCTTTTGTTAAAAATTTTCGTTGAAATCGGGTTAGTCTTGTAAGAGATATTTTGAAACCAAAATAACGGTTCCATTGGTAGTAACTTTCCAAAAAATATTTTTTTTTAAATCAAAAGTTGGGTCTTGTCTTTAAAATTATACACAAAATTTTTTTTTTTTCAAAATCGTTAGAGCCGTTTTCGAGTTATTTGGTATAACTTGAAAAATTTGCATTTGAGGTAAACTTTCTAAGTGAGATATAAAAAAAAAAAATCAACTTTCAGAATTCTATAAAAATCATCTGTTCCAAATTTGAAGAAAATCTGTCCACGTGTTTTTAAATTTTGCCTTGATTTAAAAGATGAATCCGTTTGAGCTAAAAATAAAATCCCACTTGCGTGTGGGTTTAAAAAAGTTTATTTCTGTTTTATTTTTGAAAATAAAAAAAAATTTTATTCACCCCCATATTCCTTAAAATATTTTCCATCAAAACAAATCAAACAGATAATTACAATTCCAAGAAACAAAAATATTCAATCTAACTGATTTTGAAATTATTACAAAGCAATCTGCGTTTGAAATTAAATAGGTACAAAGTATCAAAGTAAAAATTTCTCACAAAAATTGTCATAATCATTCACGTGTCCTTTCTACATCCTTCCTACGCCCTAAAAAACGACGAAAATAGAACGATTAAAGAAATCTCAATTTTCAGAATATAATTCATTAAAATGTTAAAATCCTTGCCAACTATAATTCAGTAATGATGCACTTGAGTGATTTCCTTAAAAGCAGAGACTCATTCTTATAACTAACTTTTGAGTAAAATAATATTCTTTGAAACTCTCTCCTCAGAGATTAACTGGAAAATTTATTTCACTTCGTCGGAATCCTCCTCTGTCGTTTGTTGGTATATAATAATTGAATGATGGCTTTAGTCCTTTTCATAATATGGATGCCAAACGTGATATACACAAGGCAGAGGAACTTCCCGTTTTTATACTTCTCAAGCGTTCTTGCATGAAACCCTCACAACCAAGCAAACCAACTCCAATCCAACCTTGTCCTACAAAACTCTCTCTCTCTCTCTCTCTCTCACCAAAATTGGATTTGGAAAATCAGAAGAGGCAGCACAAAAATATTTGATTAAAATAATTTCTGTGGGTTTGTAAGTTTTAACCGCATCTCACTTCACTTTCTTCTTCTTCTTCGAAAAACAGCAAAATATTTGTGTGTTTGTAACATTGCGTTCTGAAGAGTTTTCTGGTTAAGTTGGAATTGGAATTTTCTAAAAATTTTCTACTTCAAGTAAAAGGAGATATATGTTTCAAGCCCATTTACTCTTTTGAAGAATTTTGTGGAACCGACGAATGTTATGCTGGAAAATTCCTTTTAACCATCCAGGAACAGTAGCAACCACAGGATTATTATTCGTTAAGGAAATTCATGGAGATAATTAGCTTGGCTTAAAAGAGGATTTTCGTAGTTTTTGTTGTTGTTTTTTTTTGTCTGAATAGTGTGTTGAATAAATGTGAGTTATGTCAGTGTTAGAGTGTATAGTTTTTGGTGAGAGAACATTAATGCAACCAGGTTCATAAATATATTAATGAAAATTTGGTACACTTGCTGCAAGGATAAACAGAGTTTTAAAGGAATTCTTAGAATATGAGCTCCTGGGTAGCACACTATTATAACACCAACACCATCACATCAGAATAAAAGGCAACATCTTTTCAGACTTGCTTGCTCCATTAAACATTCATAACAGAAAAAGACGACTCTTCTGTGTTTTTATAGCACTTGGAGTCTACATTTTCTCTAAGAAAAGGATTTCGTCTCGTTTCGTTTTTTTAATATTTTTTTTTCGAACATTTTGTGAAGGCGGATGGATAAATTGGGTTTGGAAAATTGTTAGACTTGAAGATATAGTATACTTACAGTGGAATCTCGCTAACTTGAACACATACAAAACCAGACCTGTTCAAGTTATTGGATTGTTCAAGTTACTGGAACATATAAAAAAGTATGAATTCAATTTGTTATTATAAATTAATGTAAATGACGCAAAACATGATTACGAACGTAGTAACCTACATTGAAGAAATTCAAACTTCTGTTGAAATACATTTTTTTTTGTTCAAGTTACAGAGCTTCAAATACTTTAATTATTCAACTTATAGAGTCAGCAATAAAAAAGTTCAAGAAAATAGGATGTTCAAGTTATTGGATTGTTCAAGTTATCGTATGTTCAAGTTAGCGAGAGTCTACTGTATAGGTAAAGTTTTATCGCATAGTGTAAAAATGATGGCGCGTCATTAATTTTTGCTTCTGAGTCGTTTATTGACAAATGGTTTTAAAAATTCATAGGATTTTACCCAAAATACGGTTTTTTGCCTCAACTATTTTATACACACTTTGAGACTTTATATATACTTTGTTTGTTAGAGAGAGAATGGGTTAAGTAGAAAGCTATTGTTGGCATTATGATGGTAGGTTTTGAATTTCATAAGACATAACTTTTGTGTTTTAAAGAAGAATATGGTTATGATATTAATTATCTGGAAGGTTGTGAAGTATAAGGAAAGATTATAAAATATACTTTAAGGAGTTTTTGAGAATGTTGTTATTTTTTATGAGAGACTTGTGGGGTTTTCAGTAATGATTTCAAGGATGGGAGTAAAGAAGCTAGAACAATGAGTTTTTATGTGAATTATAATACATACCTACATTGTTTAAAGTGTTTTATCGAAGTTTCTTGTATCTGTTTAGAGGGTACCTATGCATCTTAATATTTATTTTAGTTAAAGAAAAACAAGTAATTTACATGAGTTTTCGAAATTAAAGAATTTTCAAACCAGAAAAACTACCTATAATATGTTTTTAAAGTGAAATTTTCATTAAGAAATTTCAAGTTTAATTGAAATTAAAGTTGTTATTTTAATGGCATTAAATAACTTTTCGACGGTTAAAATTCATAACCTCGTAGGTAAGTCGTTTTTGACTTCTTTTTAAAAATCGAAATAAACCTCTCTTAAAACAATTTTTTAAAAATGAAAGCAATAAAAAAATAGTTGATTTGAGTTTTTAAAAAAACAATTTTTTTATTTCTTTCATTTTTTTAAATTGTTTTAAGAGGTTTTTTTCGATTTCTAAAAAAAAGTCAAAAACGACTTACGAGGTTATAAAGTTTAACCGTCGTTTTGTCTTAGTAGCATATAACATTTTTTTTGTTTTTACATTTTATCTCTCAAGCAATTAAATAATCGATAACAATAAATTGGTCTTTACCGAGGTTAATAAAAGTCAATTTATTAAAAAGTTCAAGCAAGTTAAATTACAGAAGGTGAATTTGATTTGCAAAAGAGTAAAATTAATTTAAAAAAAAAAACTCTATTCAATAGATAGAATGAAATTTGTTTACAATAATGATGCATTTTTATTTCCAAAATGGTCGCTTATATCACTTCAATCTCGCCAAACCAACGCCACACGCCGACTGGCATTTTAATTGCTGGATGATTTTCATGCTTTTTGGTGTTAGAAATCATTTGAATTTTCAATTTCATTGCGAAAAATTTTTGAAATTTGGTACACCGAAGTCATTATTATGAGGGAAAAAATGCTTATGCTTACATTTTTAATTCAAAATGGTGGCTCCAGTAAAAGCGTTTTAATAGATTTTACTCGTTTAAAGTAGTGTTGCATGCTGTTTTAAACGAGACAAATTTATTTGAACGCTTTTTCTGGACATTATTTTCAAGCCACCAATTTAAACAAAAAAATTTGGTAAAATTAAGTATAAAAGTTATAAACATTCATCGTTAATACATATTTTTAACATAGTTAAAAATGGGTTTTTTTTGGGAAAATTAAAATCGGTACCTGTCACAAAGTTTTTTATTTCTAAATTTCTCCCAGCAAAATTTAGCCCAGGAAAAAAAGATTTTTTCAAGAAAAAAAATTGTAACAGGCTGATTTTTGGTATACTGCTTAGTGTCAGAGTGGTTTACAATCTGTGAAAAATCCTGAAGTTTTCTATGTCCGCTAGTCCAATTATGAGGGGTCAAAGGTCACAACATTTTTGATTTTAAAAACTGCAGGTTAAGACGAAAAATTGTTTACGAAATTTTTTTGCAAAATAACGTCAGCTACAATTTTATAGAATATAATTTTTATCTAAAACCTACCGTTTTTTTCAAATAAAAATATTGTTACCTTTGACCCCTCATAATAATTGGACTAGCGGACAGAGGAAACTTCAGGACTTTTTACAAATTGTAAGCCGCTCTAACACCAAGCTGTATACCAAAAATCAGAGCGAAGGGTATAGCCCGACTCAGGACAACACGACTTTGTACACCCCGACTCACGACAGCCCGACTCAACCCATAGCCCGACTCAAGATAACCCGACTCATCGCAACTCGACTCAGGTCGAGTTCTCACCTGAGTCGAGTTGCGATGAGTAGGGCTATCTTGAGTCTGCTTCTACTAAATCATAGTGTTACAAATTTTTTCCTTTCTTTGACCATTTTTCGTCTATTTTTACTGGATTCAAATAATTGAAAATTCAATTCGAACGAAATTTTTAAAAAAGCATTAATATTATATAAATTTGATATAATAAATAACAAAATTTTGAAAATTAAAGTTTTGGATTAAAAAAAAAACATTTGATTTTTGTTTTTTTTTTTAATTTTGTTTATGTAAGATGTTTTGTCGATGTAAGATGTTGAAATATAATTGCTACAAAATGGGTTACCAACTTTATTTATTTCATGTTTTTAATTAAGTGCATGTTCATAAAAACTTGTTTTTTTTTAACAATTTAATTTTTTTTCTGCAAAAATATCTCAATACAAGAAATTAAATTGAGTATTTTTTCGGAACTCAAATTTGTTAAAAATGTAAATTTTTTTTCCTTTGAAGATAAAATTGTAGTTTTCTTCTTTAATTTATTTTTTCTCAAAATGTTCAACTACGTAACAAAGTCTTACATACAAAGTTTTAAGCAATTTGAACATGATAATAGGTACATATTTTTTTGTTTTTCAGTTTTTGAAATTCTTTGCAAATAAACAATTCCACTTAAATTTAAATAAATAAGATACATATCACTAAAACAAATATCTTTTTTATAAAAAGCCTTCTGTGATATAATAGTTTTAAATTAAACGATTGTTTTTTCTTGAAATTCTTCTTTTCCATTGGCAACACAAAAAAAAAATTGTCACTTGTGTTTTGACACAAATTAAATACCAATGTTTCTTAAAGCTGACTCGTTTGTCAAATAAATAAAAAACCTATTATTATTTTTTATGTTTTTTTTTTTTTCTGAACTTAAGTGGTTTATTTTTAGAATAGAAGATTTTAATATTTTACAACTTTGTTTTTAAAACGAAAATTTATAAAATACTATTGAATTTAACGATAAAATAGCGTAAAATATTTTCAATTGTTTTTTATTTTTTGTTTTTAGTCGTTGTTTATAAAATCGAAATGTCAAATCAATTAACGTGATTGGTAGAGCAGAAAGTCCAATGGAACGTTAAGGAAATTATTTTAAAATTGGTTTCCCTGTCAATTTATTAATTATTCGAAATCAATTATGAAGAACGTAACATGGGTTGATATAGGACCGAAGTGATAGTAAGGGTGGAAAGGGGATGAAAGAAGAATCAATTATAAATTGCAAAAATAGGAATTGAGAGGTTTTCTGTTGTTTGCAATTGGTAGAATTTCTATATAGATATAGAAATATACCTCTTCAAACGAATCATCATTATTTTATGTTTATTCATTATTATCAGAATATTCTGACATTTTTGTTATTGTTGTCATTGCTTCTGAAAAATATTTTTTTTTTGTATTTGTAGAAGCAATATTCTTTTTAGGACAGGAAGTTAATTTTCAATTTTTGTGTTGATTTATTTATAAATATCAACAACGAAAATAACAGCTTTAACAATTTAAAATCAACTTGTCATCAAGAATGTTAAAGGATTTAATAATAATTATTTTTGTTTATTGATGTGAAATAATAATTTAATTTTTATTTTAAATATAAACAAAATTTAAGCTTGGTGGAAATAATCAACTTATAATACGGATTATATTAAATATGTAAATAAATGCTTTTATTTAAATAGTCATAAAATTAAATTTTAAGTAGTTGACATTAAAATTATTTACTATTTAAATATTAACTATTTTTATATGTTGTTAAAAAAATAAATAGGAACACACGTGTTATACATATTAATTTATAATTTATAGTACCTAAGAACTTTTTAGGAAAAATTTAATATTTCCTCAGAATCTTAAATCTATTAGATCCACTAAATTTAATCATGAGTTTTTGAAAAAATGGTCCTTAACTCAAAATTTTGGAAAAAAAAACGTTATTAAAAAATTTTAAATGGTTTTTTTTTCAAACTTTTTCGTGGTAAAATATGTACCTAGGTATTATTTATTTTTAAATACAATTTTGGTCATAAATATACATAATTAATTGAATTCCGAAGAGGAAAAGGTAATATGTTACAGTTTTGAAAAAAAAAAAAAAAAAATTAAAAATTACTTCAATTCATATAAAAACTGAATTTTTGCATTGAAATAATTGATTTTCTCAAAGACTTTGGCAAATGAGAATTTTAATCTTTTGCTAATTTCAAATCATAATAAATGTGGCCAAATTTTTTTTTAATAAATAAATGCATATTATATTACGAAAAAGTTTTAAAAACGACATGTTTAAATTTGTTCAATAATTTTTCTTTCAAACATCTGAGTTTAATTAATATTTTTTCAAAAACCCTTCATTCAATTAACTTAATTTTAATTTTACAAATATGAATAATCTAGGTGTTGCCGTTGGCCCGTATGCATAAAAAATAGTAAATACTAGCAATATGAAATTAATAAGTATAAACTAGGTTTCACATGCACGAAATGTTGATAAAAAACGTCCATACTTTACATTTTTCAAGTAAAAGCATTTACTATTTTTTATGCATATGACCCGTTGTGTTCAAATATTTTTTTTTTTTTTGTGTTTGAAGTCAATTTGTGAGAAAATTGCATTTATCGTCTAAACGATGGAAGATTGTCATTCACTCTTGTAAAGTTGTTTTTTTTTTTATTGCCTAGACAATCTTTTGGCATTAGTTGTAGGTAACCTTATGAAATTCAAGCAAATTTAAAAAAAAATGTTTTGTTCTCAAAAATCTTCAATTAAATTTAAAAAATTAAAACGGCAATTTTTAATATATAGACTTTAAAGTATTTTTAATAACCGACATTTGAAAAAAAGATTATCAAAATCAGAGCTATTCGGACGAGGTAACTAATATTGCCATTTTTTGAGCTTTTGTTACTCCACTAATATCGTTAATTTTTTTTTTTTAATAAAACAGAATTTTTTTGAAAAAAAAAAACTGAAAATATATATAGAAATCTTTTATTTAACAAAATATTTTTTTTATAAAAATAATTTTAAGGTTAAAAAAAGTTTGTTTGAAAAAAAAATATTGTTCAACACCTAAAAACGTATTTTAAAAACAATTTATCAACTTCTCGTCAAAAAAAAAAATTGATTTTCAAAAAAAAAAAATGGAAATTTCTTGCTTTACTTTTTTGAAAATCTTGTTAAGTTTAAGTATTGTGGTTACTAAAATGTTTTTTATGAAAATTGTCTTTGAATCAGCTTAGTGGTTTAAAAGAATGTTTCCACCTAAATATAAATATGTGATTGTGCAGAAGTGTTTCATGATAGAGAAGAATCTGAAGTTTTTCGTTTATGTTGTAGTAGTTAAATAAAATGTATTAATTGAGGTGTGAGGAAGTTGATTTATCTGAAGTTTAAAATGTTGGACAAAAAATATACAAAAAACATTTTGAAAAGCTTCAATGAATATGTCACTATGTAAATACGAATGGAATTAACATGTTTGAAGTTCGAAGTATCATTGAACCGGAAATAACTTAGAGTCCCTGAATTGAGTAGAAAAATGTTTCATTCTATTTATTGTAAAAATGAAATTCTCGTACGAGCATTCTTCTATTCTATCTACATACAATACAATCAGTCATTTTTATTATTTTTTTTTTTATTTCCAATCGTTTCGTGGATGACTCTTCAATATTTTTTTTTTCCAGGAAATAATCAAACTCCCAGAAATACTTTAGCACGTGATAGCAATTTCAATCAAAAATTGTTATTCTATTTTATTTTCTCTCGCGCAATCAATTATTCAAAAAGCACACGATTAAGTTTAAAATAAAAATTATAAAAATAAAAAAAAAACATACAGAAAAAAATAGAGAAAAGATACAACATCCGCTTTTGTTCATTTTTTTTTAAGTTGCTGTGCAGATTAAAAAACACTTCCAACAACAAAAATAATTTATATCAAAAAAATTAAAATCCTTTCCTCGGATCAGCTTTTTTTTCAATCTTTTTTTTTTAAGTTTAAATTGCATTTTTTTCATAGTTTTTTTTGTACAATCAGGAGGCACGAAAGTAAAGAAAAAAAAATTAAAAACAGATATATTCCCCTTGTGGCATAACAATAATATCGAGTTGAAAAATAGATTTCTGATGAAGGGTCCTTTTTTGGGGGTATAAAAGATCAAAATGGTATTTCTGTGTAAGTTCACATATACACACATATTGACATCGTTAATGTTAAAAATGTGTTGCAATACAACTCGACTATAAAAAACTATATCCTTCAACTCAACACAAACAGGCACCCACATAACCAACAAATTATTTGAAACATTTTTTTTTTATTATTTTTTTGTTTATACACAATTTTTGAACTTTTTTACTTATATACACATGTGAATTTGCTTGTTGAGGGTAGCTTTAGGGTAGTTTTTTGTTGAGTGTTATAATTTTTTCCCTTAATTCATTTTTGTAAAAAAAGTTGGTCATTTTTTTTTTATAATATTAGATTTTAACTGTATACCAAATTACAAAATAGTTCTACTGCATCTGTGTGTTGTGTGCATGGTCAACCATAAGAAACATATTTGATCATCAGGATTGAGGACACACAACAAAAAATGTAAATAAAATGACACACAAAATTGAATATGGAAATGGTAAACAAAACTAAAAGGATGATATAAGGGTGCGGATACAATGTAATTTTTTTTAGTGAATTTTTCAATTTTTTAATTTTTTCATATTTTAGGATAAAAACTATAATAGAACATAGATTGTATACATACAAATATGATGGTAGACAATTATTGGTTTTTTGATTAATTTTGGTTGAAGGTCGAAAATGTATGAGACAAAATGGCAAATGAAAACAGATACTTGCCTAGTGGAAAAGGGTTGTAGAACATACCATATTCATCAATTTTTTTTTGTTTTCGTTAAAAAATGTTGGTAAAATTGATTAATTAACAAAAAAAAGGCTTGACAAACAGTGTGAGAATAAAGGTAAATAAACAAAATTTAATAATGAAAAACTATTTAAAAGTAGATATTAATGTTTAAACTAATTTTTTCAAAAACAGTGATTTTAAAAAATGCATTAGGACACACAATTACTACACATATACTTTTTAGATTAGAATTGTATTGAAACAAATTACGTTTTTTTTTTTTAATTAAATAAAAAAATGTTATTTAACAAATAAAAATTAGTAATTTTTTTTAACGCAAAATTGATAAAAAAAAATATTTTAATTTTTTTTTTAATTTGATAAAATCTGAAACATCGTCGTTGAGAGAAAGTAAGATTCATAGAAGACTATTTTTAAATTACCTAATTCTATAAATAAAATTATTAAAAATTATATAAAATTTGATTTGAAAATTAAAAATCATTAAAAAAAAATAATTAGTAATGCACCTGTAAACATAAAAAAAAAGTAAAAAAACATTTTTGAAAATCGTTAGAGCCGTTTAAAAAAAAAGTATATTTTATACACTGAACCAAATCCTTGCGTAAATACAACGAAAAAATTCGTTGAGCCAACGAAAATTTAATTAATTTTCAGCCGATGAAAAATTTAATTGGCTCAACGAAATGGCTTTCATACGTTAACGAAGAACTTCATCAATTAACGAAAGCTGTCGTATTTTAATGAAATTTTTCATAAAAATTTTTGATCGAGAATTAATGAATTTTTACATCACTTTACGAATTTTTTTCATCAATCAACGTAAACTTTCGTAAGCTAACGATTTTTTAAATTCCGAAAAAATATTCGTTAGCTAACGAAACTTTTCGTTGTACTAATTATTCTTTTAGTACCTAGATTATACTTACTTTATTTTCGTAATCCTACGAATTTTTTCGTAAGCCTACGAAATTTTTCGTTCATTTTTCTTCCCTAAAATTTGGAATTAAAACCTGAAATTAAAAAAAAAAGTGGAGTGGAGCGAAATTTTTTAACCATTAAAAAAACATGTTTTGAATTTTAATTTTTGAATTTTTATTGATGGGGGATATTCTAAATTAAATACATGGAATAAAAAAATTAAATTAAAATCATGAAAAACCTGGAAAAATATATCTACTCTTCTTAACGAGGTACATACATAAATGAATATTTGGGTTTTTTGGTTCGGAATTATGTACGCGTTAGGTTGACATCTTTTGAATCTGAAATAAAATAGAAATAAAAAAAAATTTGAATATTGTAATTTTTTTATGAAATATAGAAAACAATAATAGAATGGTTATACTTACATTTCTCAATCTCATCATTCATCCACTCTTCCCATATATTTGAGAACGTTGACGTTAACCTTTGAATACTTTTGAAAAGATGAAGCTGAATCAAAATTATTGGAAGTCAGTTTAAAATTTTACTTACCTATAAAAAGCTCGAGTAAATGGCCCAAGTAGGTACCAGCTAAGTAGAAGTTTTTTATCAGCTTTTTGAGCGCTTGGTTATAAAAACACCACTTTTTTATACCGCTTAATAAGTCTTCGCAATTTCGCGGTTGAATTTAAACTACCAGAAATGCACACAAGAAAAGAAAATACGAGTGCTCTCGTTAGTCTACGTTTTTTTTTATGTAAAGTAACGATTTATTTTCGTTAACTGATGTATTTTTGCGTAAGCTGGTGTAATGTTTCATTAGTATATGAAAAGTTTTCATAGAAAAATTATTTATTTTCATAAACTGATGAAAATTTTTGTTAGCTAATGTTGAGTTTCATAAGTTGATGAATTATTTTGTAACTTAATGAAAACTTTGATCAAAATACTAAAAAATTCATTTTTTAAACAATTTTTTTCCGGTAAAATGAGTATGAAATTTTTCGTTAAGTGATGAATATTTTCATTAAATTAGATTTTTTTTTACTCTAAAAAGGGAGAAAAGTTTTATGAAATGTTTTCATTAAGTGATGAAGGTTTTCATATTACGAAAAATTACATATTTTCGTTGACCCAACGAAAGTTTCGTTTTAAAGATCAGTTTCTTTATGGTAAAGATATGCCCAACCTTAGTTAAATGTAGATATCTAGGAGAAGAAAACAGATATTGAGAAGATTGAAACTGAATTTGAATAAAAAAAAACAAGTTCTTTCATAAACCGTAACAATTTAAGTTGAAAAAGATTACCTAATGCCAAAATATTGCGTCAAAAACAACAAACAAAATGGGTTTTTTGAGATTTTCTAACGGGAATATCTAAAAAAAACTTAACGTGCTGGGCCAATTCTTACTTCGGACTCTGAGTCAGCATACAAAAATCTTTTAGAGAAGTGTAGTTTTATTAAAAGGAAGGTTTTCTTGTTATTTGTTCGAATTTCAAACCTACCCTATAGTTACGGTGACCATATTTCTGACAGCTAAACCCGGGACAAAAAATTAGTTTTATAAAATCTTATATTACTAAACTGTATATAATTATAAGATAATTTATAACAAGAAAAAAATATCAAAAAATCAACAACGTAAAAAAACTCAAAACTACCTAAAAAAAAACAAAATGCTCGATTGGATCGCATGGTTAAGGTTGCTGGGAGTATTTAAGCCTTTTATGAAATAATGCATACACAAATAATTTTATTCTTATTTTATAAGAAATGGTCAAAAATTGTAGAAATAGTTTTTAAAATCATAAAAACATGAATTTGACATTCAAATGAAATACCTACGCCATTTAATTTTTCTCATTTAAAAAATAAAAATTAAAACCATTGGAGCTGGTTACTAAATTAAAAGTTTTTTTTTTAATATTTACCCATGAGCATTATACATGGTATATAAAGGCTTAAAAAAAGAAGTTGTTATGATGTTCTTAAAAAAAATGTTAGTGCCATTTTGATTTTTCAATAAAAAAATTAATTTTTTTTAATGAATTTTCTTAATTCTTCCTAGTTTTGATATCAAGGAAAACGTTTCGTTGAAATCATTTAAGTCGGTTACAAAATAGTCAGAAATCAAAAAACGGTTCTGCTGTTAAAAACTAGTTTTTGTAAACAAAATCGCGATAGCTGTTATTTAGCTTTTATTTTATATGATTTTGAAATTATGAAACCTTAAATTTTAATAAATCCTTGAAAGCTCTTAAAAGAAGATGGTTCCTTTATTCGTATTGTTCATTATTAAAACCTTTTTCTGGTGTAGCTTTACAACTTAACAAAAATAAGCTGAAACTGGGTAATTGACGAAAGTTTTTAAGACTATTGCTTTTATCTGAAAAATTAAGGAAACTTTTTTTTCCCAACCACTGTTTTCTTGTTCTCCATACAAAGTATTTAAAATATTAAATAATACAATAATCAGAGAATGTGCAAATACGGGACAAAAACGGGATAGATTGCAAAATACGGGACACTTATACGTTCCGGGTTTCTAAAATAAAAACCCGGGACAAGCTATAGAAATACGGGACAGTCCTGGGTAAACCGGGATGGATGGTCACCGTACCTATAGTACATAAAAGAATATATGAAAAATGTGTAGTACAATTTTGTAGCTTGTCAAGATTTGTATTTTCTTCTTTTGATATGAAAGATTTAGAATACCCCTCAGTAATTCTTGAACATTTAGCTGGTTACTAAGACTTGCAACACTAAAGGCAAGCTTACTTAAATTTTTGTGTAATCCAATTTAAATAAAATCTTTGGTAATTTTTTTAAGTTGGCCAATCCATTTTCTATACAATCCGCGCCTAAAATAGCAATCACCCCCTAGATGTTCTTTAAAGCCTAATCGATGTAAATTTCGATACGTTTCAACACCCCTTTTATCAATCGATTTCTAGCCCCCAAAAATAACTAAAATTAATTGATTCGGTATAAGTGACTGAATTCAACACCCCTAAGCCGGTAAAGAAGTACCATCAAACAAAAAAAGACTCATCGTCTATCACTCATTCACTCACCGCCAACACCACCTTCATACCGCTACGGCTTCCTTTCGACAGATAGGTACAAAAAAAAAACAAAGTCTTTTCATCAAAATCCCTCATATTACACGGATAACGATTTCATGTCACGAACTACCTCAATTTGATTTATCCGAAAGAAAAAAAAAAAAAAGAAAGAACTAAAGACTACACAAAATGGAAGCAACTTTTAATCACCAACCATCAGCGAACGTTATTGCCAGCTTAATTGAAAGCCAACGACATCGAACTCGACACATTCCCGGGTAAAAGAAGGAGAGAAGAAAATATGTGGGTGGATATAAAAGGTATAGGCAAAATGTTGAACTAGATCATCAATTTTTCCATTATATGTATCTACGTTTTCACCTGAATAACAGCCATCAAAAAGGGTTAGAAAACTTTTGCCTCTGGTATTTTTAAAAATAGACTCTAAAACTGGAATTGATTAGGTAATATGACCCACGATTATAATCGATATATACCTACACATTTACACACACGGTTCTGACATCATTTTGGTTCGTCACCATTAACGTCATCATTATATAACATCACTCACACCTTTATCTTTTTGTCGTGTTTTTACTTTTTGTTATTTTCAAAAATACCTTAAAAGGTTGATAGGAATGTCCATAAATAATTGTATTAGCTGCAGGTAGTACTCTTACATAAATATTTGAATGCGTCAAATATGTAACAAATTTATCCTCCTTCTGTGTCGGTGGTAAAGGTCAATGTTGTTGTAATTGATATTTATGTAAATGTTGAGTTACGACGAGTTAGTTATTTCAACTCAATCTTAACACACATCTACGACCCTTGTCGTCGCGACGAGGAAGAAAAATTGAATTAAATATTAATTAGGGAGGATTAGTGGAAAGATTTGAAATGTCAGGTTAGATAAATTTTAATTTAACCTTTAAGGCTTAAGGTAATATTTAAAATTATTTATGACAAAGAAAAGATTAATGATGGTGTCTTCCTAAACTGATTTTTAAAAAGGCGTTATTGATGAACTCTGCACACAAATAATATACAAGCGAAAAAAATTAATTAAATTGAAAATAAGCATTTCTCATTATGTCAATTTTTGTCCATGCACTTTTGCAAAAAAATTATACCATGATTAAGCCTTTTTCTTCTAAAGAATTAAACCATAACTAAAGCATATATATGTTTTGTAAAAAGAATAAAAATTATTTTTTGAATTCACACACTTTTCATAAAAAAAATTACTTTTTTTTCTTTACACATCATATTGTTAATATTTTTACATGATAACCTACAATGAATGTTATATCATTGAAGAGCTTATCATTTAACATTTAAATATATGCATCAACCATATCTGTACGACACCTACAAAAAAAGTAAACACGTTTTAAAGACAACCTTGTCAAAATTAAAACTGAGATAACGGTGCTGGTGGCTGATGTTTGCAAACGATTTATCACATTTTTTTTTTCTCGCTCGTCTCTATCCATGCAAGCTTCGTTCAGTCATACCATATACATACACGTTAATCGAACCACCATAGTTGTTTTTTTTTTTTCGTTACGAATTTTTTTGAATCGGTTCAAGGCCCGCGATAAAATCTATGTAATAGGGTAAAAATCAATCAATCAAGAGAATTCATCTATTCATCTATTCTACTATTATCAGAATTAACTTTTTTTGTTTAAAAGGTTTTAGATTTTCCAACTTATTGAACTTATAATCTGCTTGATAAATCGTAATGGGCAAATTAGAAAAGGAATGCATATGTGTTATTCTGGGAAACACTATAAAATGTTTGTATTACAGTTCATTGAACTGTTACTATGCCAATAGCAGGACACACATTTATTTTTTTTTTCGGAAACAATCTCTGATTTACCTACCTTCCTAACCTAAAAAAATATGTATAAAAACTTTCTTTTAATTTTCTAAGAACTTTCTTCCTGCTGTGTCAAAAGGACAAATATTTATTTTGATTTCTCACATAAACATCAAGGACACTCTAAATTCCATTGAAATTGCCAGACATAAGAAAATATTCTAGCTATTGTGTGCTCGAAATTCGTTTTTTTTTGGTTGTTCAATAGCATCATTCTTTGTCCATCTGTTTGCCCCAGTATAATAATGTGAATTGTACATTTTATTCACAAAAAATTCAAAGGTATATTTACAGTTCAATGAATCGACAAAATGTCCTCTATCACACACACACTCTTAATATCGATATTATGGACCATTATATATAGCTAGTTTCGCTTTTTGCTCTAATAACTGATGAAGGACATCATCATCACACAACAAAACTATAATATTTTCGATTTTCAATTCGAAAAAATTCTTCCAAGCATACAAAAAGGGAGCAAACAAATGTTTGTATATGTTATTATAACAATAAAAAGTAAACCAAAATTCTATTAATAAATTGAAAATCAGAATAAATACAAATAAAAGGGAGATGTCATACCCTTTCTCTGTGTATAGTTATTTTGTTGATCAATTATATTAATAATATTTACTTTTCTTTTATGTGTGAAAGGTATAATTTTTGTAAACAAAAAATTGTATATAATTTAAGATTTATTTAATGAATTCCGAGCGGTCAGGTGTTAATTTAATTTAATGCATTAAACATAAATAAGAGTAAATACTACCTACTGCCGCTTTTTCCTTTGAAATATGCTTTGTATAGGTACACATTTAATATTAAGAAACAGTAAATATTTATTTAATTTAAATAAAATTCATGGAGTTTTTATGGATATCGGAAAAGTCCTTATGATATATTTTAAATTAAAAGAATTTCTCTCTCACAAAGAGCGTCGATATTTTAATTTTAAGATTTAATATTGAATCATCCTTCGAGAAAAAATCAAAAACAAAAATCGAAGAGAAAATTCCCTTGAACTTTAATTTTAATAATATTTTTGAATATTTTATATACAAATTATATCCAATATAAAATTAAAAACTTATTTTAAGAATGTTTTGAAATAAATAGAAATTTAATTCCAGATACTTGAAATTTCTTAAATATTCTCAGAAATCGTGATGAACATTCTTGAAACTATCTTCATTTGCATAGAATTTAAATAATTGAAATTATTTACTCTAGCAAGATATAGAAATCATGTTTGCATGAGTGTGTACTAGTATTTTAAAACTTAATTATTGGATTCATTTATATTGTATTATTTTGAATATTGAGTTATAAAGAAAATCTAAGACTTCTTTAATGAATGAATGAATAACTTAGAACTCTTATAACATTTTTTATAGGTAACTACATATTTTTGAAATGCCAGTAAGAGAATTTTTGGAATTGTGTATTTAAAATATTATATTGATGAAATAGGAAATACATTTTCAAATTGTACCTAGATACAACTTGGTTTTGCATAAGTTTTAATTTACATTCATCTTAGATATTAAATCTATTTGTTTTGTGATAACCTACGCAATATTTCATCCATACATTATTTATGGTTTTTTTTTTTTTTTAACTCAGCTTTCAATATCGAAATATCTTCTAAGTTATGTTATAGTATCTTTTTTATAGAAAAAAAAGGTATTTTGAAGAGTGCGTTAATTTATCTCCACTTTTTTCGAAATAATTATTTTTGAAATTTGTTCCTTGTTCCCAAATTGTTCCGGATTGCTCCACATTTTTATGAATAATTTTCAAAAATAGTGGTTTAAGAGTAAAATACATCGTTTTTGACTTATCCTCTCATAAGAAGATGTAAAAGTTGTTCCTAAAAATGATCCAAATTTTTTGACATTATTTTATCAAATCGATTCTACTTTTTTGTGTTTTTTTTGTTTTTCAATTCAACTGCAGTTTTTGAATGAGGATTTATAGTTTGATTAATTTGACATCATTTGAATAAATTTTTTTCGTAGAAGAACAGTCATAGAGACAAAAGAAGTTAAGTGAATATGGTTTCCATTAAATGGTTTCGTTTCAATTTTTACTTGCGATATAGGTACTATAGGGAAAGTTTAGGATTCGTAAATCGAACTCGAAATAACAATTTTACATGACATTACGATGATGGAGAATGCCAAAAAAGTGGGTCCGGCAATTCTGTCTGTCTGTCTGTCTGTGTGTACCTCGAGCTACCGCCTAAACTAATGGAGCGATTTCCTTCAAACTTGGTAGTTAACAGTTTTGGGTGATTCCCTAGAGGACAAATTGAAATTTTTACTTGCGATATAGGTACTATAGGGCAAGTTTAGGATTCGTAAAAAAAATCGAACTCGAGATAACAATTTTACATGACATTACGATGATGGAGAATGCCAAAAAAGTGGGTCTGGCAATTCTGTCTGTCTGTCTGTCTGTCTGTCTGTCTCTATCTGGAGCTGCAGCCTAAACGAGTGAAGTGATTTTCCTCAAACTTAGTAGTTAGCAGTTTTTGGTGATTCCCTAGAGGGGAAATTGAAATTTTTTTTTATGACCAAAACTAACGGTACCTGTCATATAACGGAAATAGAAAAGTTAATTTTTTTCAAAAACGGCTCTAACGATTTTGATTAAAATTTTTGTGTGTAGTACAACACATAAGAGCCAACTTTTGAAATAAAAAAAATATTTTTTGTACCGTTATTAACGGTACCTGTCATAGAACGGTTTTTTTCGTTTCTGAATATCTCGTACAACATTAACCCGATTTAAATGAAAATTTGTATACAAAAGTGTGTAAGTAAAGATAATAATAAAATTTTAGAAAATTTTCAAAAAACGCATTTTTGGTTTTTTTAAAAATATTTCAAAATTTTTTTTCGAAAAATCAATTTTTTGAAAACGGATCAATGAAAAATTTTGAAATTTAGCTTTTATGTGTAAATTAATTATTTCTTCAAAATGGCATACCAACTTTTTTTTTTTTAAATGTTAAAAAATTTTTATATATAAAAAATTATTTTTTTAAAAAACGGCTCCTACAATTTTCGAAATTTTTTTTCTAAAAATACCTTTTTATACAAGAAATAAAATGGCATATTTTTTTTTTTAAGATAATATAAAACGGAGTTTAATTAATTATAAAAACAGATTTAATTTTTGTATACTACTTATGAAATTTTAAGTTTCTTGAATAAAAAGCTTTAACATTATTGTTACTTTAAGCATAAGAGCAAGTACGTGCGACCCCAGTCGTGCAATTTATTTTTTTAGGACCAAAACTAACGGTACCTTTCATATAACGGAAATAGAAAAGTTATTTTTTTTTTCAAAAACGGCTCTAACGATTTTGACTAAAATTTTTTTTGTATACCTAGTGTAACACATAAAAGCTTCCTTTGGAAATAAAAAAAATATTTTTTGAACCGTTATTAACGGTAGCTGCCATAGAATGGTTTTTTTGATTTATGAATTTCTCTTAAACGACAAAACATATTTCGACCAAAATTTTTGTACAGAAACGTTTAAACTATCGTTATTTAAAAAGTTTTAAATTTTTCAAAAAACACATTTTTGAATTTTTTAAAAATATTTCAAAATTTTTTTTTGAAAAATCAATATTTTGGAAACGGGTTGGTAAAAAATTTTGAAATTCCGTTTTTATGTGTAAATTATTTATTTCTTAAAAATGGCATACCAACTTTTTTTTTGAAAAATGTTAGAAATTTTTTTATATATAAAAAATTATTTTTTTAAAAAACGGCTCTAACGATTTTCGAAACATTTTTTCTAAAAATTCCTTTTCATACAAGAAATAAAATGGCATACTTAGTTTTCTAAAAATTCCTTTTTATACAAGAAATAAAATGGCATACTTAGTTTTTTGTAAAAGATCATTTAAAACGGTATTTAATTATTTATAAAAAAAAGATTTTATTTTGAGTTGTAAGGTTTTGGACTTTAGAATTTGGAGTTTTTGGACTGCAGTTTTCTGAATAAAATTCGCTTAGCAAAGATATAGGCGAACTATAGGGAAAAAAATAAGATTTTCTCAAAATATAAATTCAAAAACTCAAAATCGAACAAACAACTTGAAGAACAGAAAATAATTAATAAATTTCAAATTTTCAGTAAATGGCAAAATTTAGGGTCAGACTCAGATATCCACGACCAAAAAATCCAATTTGTTTAACAAAAATTTCAAATTAATTTTTCAAATTCAGTAATTTTGGGTTTTTGAGAAATTAGGTCATGAAGATTTTAGTTTTATGAAACAAAAATTAAAGGAAAAGGGTCAGATAACAACAATTCAGAATATGCGGAAGTAAAAAAAAATCAAATCATGAAAACTAAAAAATTTATAGAATGAATGAATAATAAAAAAAACTTCCGAAAAAGACTAAAAAATCGTTAAAATCAAATCTAGCTCAGAGGGAACTTGGCTCATAAAAATATTTTTTTTTTGTATTTAAAACTGTCAGGTGGTTTGTCTCACTCTTAACATTGACTTCTCAAAACGAGGTCTGAAAATATCTTTAAAAAAAAAAAACTGGCTTTTAGAGACCAAATTCTTATAGTAACGAAATAATTCCTACTCCATCACTTTCTTTATCCCTACTAGACAAAATCGAGCCCTTCAAATTACCAATCTTCTATATCATCAAAATGCTGATTTCAATTTAAATTGAACTCCCAAAACAATCACATTCATCTCAGAACTCAGAGTTTTCCTTTGCTTCCATCAAATCTATGGTATAAATCCTCAATTCGTCTATTCACTATATAAATCCCAATACTAAAAAGAAATGAACATAAGAAAAAAAAAGTTAAAAAGGTCGATTTAAAATGACAAAGGTCAATATTGTTGATTTACCCATTTCAAAATATGTAAGATTTAAAAAGCTTAGATAGAAAAAACGAATCATTTTTTTCACCTTCGAGAAGATTTAGAGTCTTTTTTCTTTTAGATTTGAGTTTAAGTTTTTTTTTTTTTTTTGTGGAAATCTTCATTTCCCTGTGTAGAAGCAAAGCAGCCCTAGAGAACACATCTAACTCAACAAAAATAGTTTAATTCAATAAGAAAAACTTAAAGTTTTTGAACTTTTTCACTCTTTTTTGTTTCTTCTCATTTTCGTTTCCCTTTTTTGCATCTCTTGGGTATATTTTGTGTTGTTAGATCTCAATGTCAAAAATTTTGAGAAGAAAAAAATCAATCGATTAAGCTAAAAACAGTCTCGAAGGACATCAAACAAAAGAAAAAAAAAAAACAAGAGCACAGCAAATGAAGAGAAACGACAAAAAGTCCTTCGAAGTAAAAAGTTTTCTAATTGAATCTAAGGTTATATCGAGTTCAATAAAATAACAAAAAAAAACTGCTTTTGTCTAGCACTCTTCTATTTCTGAGGAACTAGACTTATAGGTATAATAAGATATTTATAAGGAAAGAGAAACACTTCATAAGCGAATGTACTTTGTGTCCTTTTATAAAATTTGTTTGTTGAGATAAAAAAAAAGAACTTGCAAATCACTTGTATTTAGTTTCCATCAAGAGATTATTTTTCTTTTTTGGTTTTTTTATTCTATAATTATTTAATGTTTGAGTACAAAGTTTTACTATATACTTAGACTTACTTACCTAAGGGAGTTGGTTACTTTTTTTTCTAGTTGTCGACCTTGATGATTTCTTTTTTGTAAGAGCTTTTATAGTTTTATTTCTTGGGAATTCTTTTTTTTTTTTTTCTTGGTTTGATGATGATAGTTCTTTGGCGAGGAAAAAAAAAAAATTAATTATTCATCATTACCGCAAATATAAACATTCTCAGGAGAGCTTTACTACTCTTATAGAGGATTAAATTACATTTACAAACAAGACCTTGGCATTGATATGTATGAACTATCGACTAGACAATATAAATAAGTAATAATCTTAGAAAATGTACAAAATTTATTAATTAGACAAATTAAATTGTGTATAAAGTCGTTAGAATACACACTTAAAGCTAAGAACAGTTCTGGATTCACGGAACTAGCTAAATACTCATTCTCATTTTAAATTCATTAAATTAAGGGTAAAATAAAATTTTAGAATTCAACAGGTTATAACTTTTGACCAAGAGCAGATAGAAATTTTATTAAACTTTTATGAGCATCCTGATACAATTACCTTTCATTTGGTATATCACAAATAACGGTAGACTAACTACAAGCTACACAGTGTGAGATCAAGAAACTTGCGAAAAACTTCAAAACACCAGTGGAGATCTGTTGCCCCCTGAACAGCCACCAGTGTGGGAAGTACCGTAATCTCAGTCTGGAAATTCGACATGGTTGACTTTAAAAAATTCTTACTTCTCTTGTAGGTATCTTTGAAATGAGATTGATACGTCATATGAAAGGTGAAAAAATAAGCTTTCACATGGTATATATTTTTTTTAGGTTGTCAAACAAAAAAATTGATTCCATAGCGTGAGAACATAAAAATAAATGTTTTTTTTTAATGAAATTTGATCGAGTTCAAAAAAATCTAGCTCTTTTTGTAGATGTCTCATAGACCTGATCGATATATATATTTGGAGCTAAGACAATAAGCTTTCAGATGGTTTAAAATTTTGTATAGGTTGTTAGGGAAAAAAATGGAATGAATGACGTGAGAAGATAAAAATTCATGTTTTTTTTTTGCTTTTTTTGATGAAAATGATTGTTTTCAATAAATTATTTTTATACTCTTTGCGCATTATAAAAATTTGAAAATGAAAGAAGAAATACTTGGCTTTTAAATTGCATAATTTTTTTTGTAAGCTTTTATAAAAATTAATATAATGATTAAATAAAAAAAGTATTTTTTTTAGCTTTTTGTTGTAAATTATGATTATTTGAAAAAAGTAAACGCTTCAATTGACTCATTTTAAACAAAAGCACACAACCTGTTTTCTGACGACGTTATCACGTCAAATCATCGTCCGTAAACCGGCTTTACAGACAACCTCTTTTTCTAATACCTACATTAGAAAAAAAATATTGCATACTTTCAAGAAACATCTTGAAATAGGTCTTTAGTAGGCCAAAATACAAGATTTCCTTAGAAAGGTTCAAATAAGTCTTAAAAAGGCCTTCTTTATTTTAAATTTAAAAGGCTTGCAACAGAGCCGGTTTTAGGGGGGGGGGGCAGCCTGGGCCGTTGCCCAGGGGCGCAAGAATTGAGGGGCGCCGCAGGCGCCCCGAACTTTTACAAATGTTATATAAATAACGAAGTCTTTCCAATCGATGTTTTATTTTTTTTACATTCACAAAGGCGCCAAAATTTTTTTCTATTTTACATTTTCAACGGCGCTCGTATTGTTTGTCCTAAACTTTTTGAAGAATGAAGGCGCCCCCCAATTTTGGGTTAATTTATTTGGCTTCCGGAAGGACAATGGTGTCCAAAATCTTCGTTCATCTTTGAAGAACAAGGCGCCCCAATTTCTTTTGAAAGACTAAAGCAATCCTAATATTCCTCCTACCAATTTAATTTTTGCAAAGGTGCCCCTATAATAATGAATAAGGAAAGAGAAGGGAGACGGACAGAATCCCGAAATTAAAAATCCAGAAAGCCCAAAATCCAGAAAACCCTAAATTCCGAAAACACAAAATCCCGAAAACCCACAATCCCAAAATCCCGAAAACCCATAATCCATCAATGCCAAAAATTGACAGCTTCTCCATTTCTCATAAAAACTACGTTTGTGTGTGAGAATAAAAAAATAGGTCTGTTCGTTGTTCCCCCCTCCAGGGCACTCTAAGTCATTTCAATTAACTGTGAAAAAAATCAGAGTTTCTCGGGTTTTCATTTTACATCGAACACCTCAGAGTTTTAGTTTCATCAGCGAACATCGAACACAGAGGAAATAACTCTGGTTGAAAAAGGAGCTACAAAAAACGCTTGACAACGAATTCGGAGCGACCCAGCGTGCCCTAGAGCTTACAACGAACAAACCTTATAATTATAAAGGTATGTTGTTTTCGATTGGCCGTCCGGAAGCGCCTGGAATCATTAAGAAGCGTGCTGCAAGTTTTTTATTCTCCTAGTGAAAAAACAAAAACAAAATATCTGATTTTTCACCAATACGGATATTAAATTTTAGAATTGGGTGGAAGCGATTCAAAGTTTTTTATTGGATTTCAGAATGAGTGAATCATTGAGTGATTCCAATCGAAAACGACATTAATTAGTTGAAAAAGTTTTTGAAAAAATATTGTTCAAATAAAACCAACTGTACCTAATCTTTAAATGTGTTTAAACAAAAAAAGTCTGAGATAAAGGTAGTCTTGTCAATTGAGCCTAAATGACATTAATAATAAATTTTTTTTTAAGTTAACCTTTTTAAGTTAATACACTGCACATTTTGAATAAATGCATTAACAAGTATATGAGAGGTAAGACATAATCTGCTTTTGCTTTTTTTCGTGATTTTAAAAAATTGTTTTTAGATGAATTTTTTTTTAGAGGCGCCACTTGCAATCTTGCCCAGGGGCGCCGGTAGTGCTTAAACCGGCACTGGCTTGCAATTCTTAAGAATACCTTTTTTTTTCAAAATGGTTGAAAATAAAAATGGATTTTATCAAAGTCAAATTGTTACCTACTTGCGTTCGGTAGGCTATTTTGTAATAGATGGTTGGATGAATAAGACCTTCGATGATATTCGCTCTAGTAACTTTGAGGTCTATATTTCTCTTTTCTTGATTCGGTCTTAGGACTAGCGAACAGTTTTGTTCTTCAAGAAGATCAGTTAAAATAAACAGGTCTTCAACAAACAAATCCTTATAGGTACTTGAGAACGTTGACTTGTTCCAAAAGTGCTATAAATTTGTTTAAACTCCTTAAGACTCAATGACTCTCCAATGAACTATTAAAGTCAATCCCTTAAAAATACAATTCTTTAGAAACCATTTTGAAATAAAAATCCCAAACAGCCCCTCCTTGCAGAGCTTTGAGAAACATCATCTCATTGAAAATAACTTCCATCTTTTTTTTAATATTCAAAGCCATTCTTCATGACTTTGTTTAGGTACATTAAAAATGAAGGAAACTAGCAATTAGCACAAATGATCCTTCCAGCTATAGTGTGAATATCTATCTACAATCTTCCCATCAACATGAACTAGAAAAAAAATAGAAAAAAAAGACTAAGTAAAACTTAAACTGCGAGATTAATTTCATTCTCAAGAGAGAGAAAGAGAGAGGAAAAATAATTAAAAACAAAATTAAAGGATGAAAAAAATATACCTTTACCCTTACAAACCCTCCATCATATCAACAAAAGTGTTTATAATATCTTCTTTGGTGTCAAGAACCTACGAGTAAAACCACAACAATAGCGATTATGTTCTGTTCCGACCTCCCCTAAACTCTTACATATTCACACTTTCTTCCACTAGAAAACTTAGACTCTTGTTCAGTTTAGCTACATCATTTATAGACCCCCTCCCGTGTTGCCTCTGAGAGGAACTATTACACTTGTTATGATAATTGCTGCTTATCAAGTGAGAATTAAGTATGTGTATGTATAAATTTCTATGAAAGTATAGTTTACTGCGTTATACGTTGGGAAAAGATGTGTATTTTCTTTCTTATGTTCTCCTTCATGAATTCTAGATGCCTTCTAGCAAAATTTCTTACAACTATGTAGACTGTAGACGTAGAGGTACCCTCTTTCTCTCTGTGTAGCTGTGTGCGCTTCGACTTCTTCTTCTTCTTTTACATTCACATCTCTCATCAAGTTTTTTGTTTAATTGTACTAAAATACTTAAAGGATGTTTAATGAGTTGCGGAAGAGCAATTCACACAAATATCTAACCAAACCTTCATAGTCTCACCCAACAACCACCCCCTTCTTTACACAATAACGAACTCCAACAAAACACTGCCATACCACATACATACTTTTATATAGTTTGTCATATTATATGGGTGTGTGTCTAGGATATGCATTTAAATTTTCTAGGATTGTTCATTTCATTTTGAGGTGATCTCCCTACGGAATTATAATAGTTAAATGTGGTGTTTTTTTTTTTTGGAAAATGAGGGCGTGGTTTAAGTGGATTATAATTTGTACAAGAAAACTTTTGTGTAAGTAGGTTTTTAGCAGAAGACTCGTTTTTCTCTCTTGCTGCTTTGTGTGTATACCTTAGGAAACTTAGATAGGATAATCCTACAGTTTGTTTTATTTAGGAGGTAGAATAACTTACAGGTGCGGGTCTATATATAGGATTTGGGGAACATAGTTTATCTGACTGGTAAATCTTATTTGACTGTTAAACTTACTTAAAAACGGGTTTAAAACTTGTCTGAAAAGTCATTAGGTACTTAGTAGGCAATGAGTGTGCTTATTAAGGTTATAACAAGAATCCTAAAAACCTTATTTTGAAAAGTCCAAATTAAACAAAAAAAACAAAGGGCGAAAAGGAGATGGCCAAAAACACAATAAGCTGAAAAGACTCGATATTCTTAGTTACGGAAACTCACGACACATGATTACAAATTTTTTAATACAAAATTCCAAGTTTTGTGGTGGGTTTTCGGATGTCGTTTAGGTTTAAAAAATTTGAACTTTCGGAATTCAAATTAAAAAACTTAACTGATTTAATAATACACATTGAAACCCCGAAATTCTGATGCATAGTTAAAGATATTATTACTTTTTTATTCATTTGCTGATTCGACATTCTGGACTTTGCTATGTTCAAGTTTCGAGAAAATTTTTTTAAGTTTTTTAATAATCATAATTTTTTCAAACTTTTAAATAGTGATAAGTGTATATAGTGAAAAGCTATAAATCCTTAAAACTCACAGCATTTTTAAAACCCAAAATCTTGTTGATTGTTTTGGTCTTTTCATTCGGAATTTCTAATCAATAATGTTAATAGATTTGTATTTTTTGTTTATTCCAAATGTCCAAATTTGTAAGTCTTAAAATTTCAACATTTTATTACCTTAAGCCCAAGCTCAGTCAAAACAATATACTATAATTTTCCAATTTTTAGCCTTAATCTTTTGGGGTTTTTGAGATTTTGAGTAAAACCCTATTCGGATTTTTTGAAAATAACAATTCGAAAAAAAAAACAAATTTCTACCATTTCCGAGATATATAAAAAACAATTCTAAAAAAAATGATTTATTTCAAAATTTTTGAGTTTTTAGTTATCATTATTTCATTATTTTAAATTGAGACTTTTTCAATGTATTTCATTTATGTATATTAGGGTGGGTAAAAAAAAATCGAAATTCTTTTTTTTGATTTGGTACTCCGAAAAATCGATTGCTAGACACCTTTAGAATATACACACCAAATATGAGCTCTTAATATTAATAAGAAGGTCCTCCGTTTCGCAATTTTCCATTTTTACATCAAGCTTCTACAAAAAAAAAATCATATTTTTTAAATCAATCTTTTAGCAAATTTCTTTACATATTCTTGTAGAAAATTGAACGCTCTACAAAAAAGGCCTTGTACACTTTTTTTTGTTAATCTAACCGTTTAATAGATATTTGAGGTCCAAAAATCGAGAAAATCTTTGTATATACAGATTTTTTTTTTAAATTTTAGTTGAGCTATTGGGTTTTTAGCTTTTAAACATTTCAAACACTTTTTGTGAAGCCCCAAATCCTGATCCACAAAATTCTGAAACACCATTTTCAAAATACTCTTTTACAAAATTAAATAAAGCAATTTCGATTTTTTTTTTTTCGGATTTTGAAATTTTTGTTTTCAGGATATTAACCTAAATATTGAACATATATGTTTGCCATAATGAAATCAGGTTTTCGGGATTTCGAACTTAACTCTTTTCTGATTTCTCATGCAAACTCAAATTTGAAAAATAAAATCTACATATAAAAAAAAACTTTATCTTTCGTTATTTTTGCCGTATGAAAATGTTAGTTTTCGGTATTTTGAACTCTACCGTGTTTACATGTACTAATTTAAAACTATGTATGTAAGTATACCTTCAACTGTTAGTTAGTTATGAAGAAAAAAAAATGATGAAAAGTAATATGTATATCGAAAACTTACATTTTATAGCCTTAATTCTGGAAAGCTAAAGTCTTAAAATTTCAAAATCACAAAACTGCCATTATTACAAAAATGAGAATAGGCAATTTGATTTTGGATTTTAATTTTTATTTGGGTTTCGGCTCTTTGTAATTTTGATTTTCGACGATTTGAATCCTTTCAAAATTATACCTACTCAATTTAAAAATATCGTTTAACTAAAGAAAATGCCCCTCCCCGTGAAACCGTACCGTTCTAGATTAACAAAACTCAACAAGCTCCTTAGAATATTCTTTTCGGGTCGCTTTTATTTGTTGGCTTTATGCATATAGAAATAGATATAATTTCAACATAAAGTTTGCTGAACTTTTTTTTCTTAAAAAGAGGATTTAAGGATGTTCGTGATTTTAATATCCAATTTTTTTTTCTTTTGTGTTAGCTTTTCTTTGATTCGTTAAAATAACAAAAGAAAATTTTCTTTTATATACATATACATATTTTAATGTTCACATACAAAATGTATCTCTATATGTTGGGTGTGCTTTTTTTTTAAAGAAACTTTTGTGGATTCACCCAGACGTAGGTTCTGAACTACCCACTCACATTCATACATTTGTAGAAAAAAAGGACGACTTCTTAACAATCATATAAGAAAAAAAAAAATTATTATGATACAAAAAAATGTAAATTTCTAATTCAATTTTTTTTTTTTTGTGGTAAAGTTAAGCGATTATAATGTTTGCATGAGGTAATTTCTGTGAAATGGAAATAATTTTAGCAAAAAATGTTTATGCTTTTGAAAATATTTTTTTGTTTGTTTGTGTGTGTGTTAATTTCATTCAAATTTGCCAGACAGAAGGTAGGTATTTTACATATTTTTTTCTAGGAATCTTTTTACCATATCTGATTTGAGATTATGATTTTTTCTGGCAAAAAGAATATTTTCAAGGACAGTGATTATAAAGCTGGAAATTGTTACAAAAAAAAATTAATATCCTTTTGAATGAATTTATGTGACTTTGAATGACTTTTAAACATCACAAAAAATATAATAATTGTCCTAAAATTGAAAGCTTTAAAATATATATATTTTTTTTTTAAATATTTATAAATCAAAGACTATCTGAACCAATATTTGTTTTTATGTCTAATGACTTGAAATTTATAGAATTTCCTATTTATATCGATCAATCTTTTGAACTCACATTTACGTCCATCAGGTGTTTTTACCTATATTATAAAAGCAGATATACCTACCTACCTTTAAAAAATTTCATTCAAATAAAGCTTAATCCTCAGAAACGATTAATATCAAAAATATGATTGATGACTCTTGTATAGGTAATATACACCATCATTCAAAAATATATGCATTTTATATTCATTCATATACATTTTTCTCCTGAATCCTTCAATACCAATCCATATCCACATCATATAGAACCAATGCATTAATTTCCTTCTTTTTTTTTTGTACTATTTTCAGGTCTGACCATGTGTTACCAGAGACCATCGGTGAATCACAATAATTTGGATCAAAAACCCACACATTCGCCACCGTTGCATTCACCACATGGCCATAGATGGAATGAGCCATATTTTGACGTAACTATGCCAAAGAATATCACGTCACTTGTGGGAAAGTCTGCATATTTGGGATGTCGTGTAAAACATTTAGGAAACAAAACGGTATGTGTGTGTGTGATGATTGATTAATCCTTTTTACACCAAAAAGGACTTTTTTTTATGATTCATAGGAAAGAATTTAAAAAACATATAAAAAAGGATTAAGGTTTTGAGATGGCACGTGAATCAGTTACCTACAAATTGGAATGAAAAATAGATGTGAAGAAGTCAGGTGTAGCTTAATTATAAGTGGGCTCTTAAACCGCCATTCAAATACCATTATTCTAATTCTCACTCATCCTTTAAAAGGATCTACTGAAATGTAATATCTACTCGAACTATTTAGGTACTTTAGATAGTATAGAAAAATCAGTAGACACGTTTCACAATGACTACTACTAAATTATTTAGGATAAAAGGTTCTTATACCCTAGAACGTGCCAGGAGCCAAGGATACCGTTTATGGGTCTCTTTGGTAATTATTGCGATTTTTGTCTCTTCTATTAAAATAGTTACCCAAGGTCAATATAATAATATTGTATATGGTCACTTACCTTGTTGATAAGAATTAATTCGATTGGAATTTGTTTTTTTCGAAACAATTGACTCTAGAGTCTTTCTAGAGTATAGTAAAATTGCGTGCTTGTATGTAATTAATAGATAGAGTTGTGGATACCTATACTGGAAGGTAAAAGATATGTATTTTTTCGTGGGAATTGACAGAGCTGTTAGTTTATTATGTTTTGATTTATTTTTTATGTCGTTTTTATTTTTTTCCTAAAAGGGTTTATAATTATATTGAAGTCAACACTGTATTAGGTAAAATGAAATGGATTTTTAAGTAGCAAGCAATTTTTCAGAATTTGTTTCAACGTTTCATTACTTATTTTTCAAATTGAAGTAAAATACCAATACTCCTTAAAGTGTGTTTCTTTAAACTATTTGTCCTTTTCATATCAAAGAATTTTTCCATTTTTCAGAATTGTTGATTGCCGAAATGTCAAGCAATGCATTGATTTTGATACACGTGGTATTATTTTCTTTCTTTTCAATCATTTAGTTCTTCCAATGAATTTTGAAGCTATTTATATAATTTCTTTGAATCAAAAATCAGTATGCATGTTTTTTGATATTTTAAAATCGTTATTTCAATTGAAATGAGCACCGATCATACTTGTTACCTTTTATTTTTATTATTTTTGATGTCTGATTAAGTCTTTCTAAATTCTTTACTGGAAAATTCTAAAGAAATTTTCTGAACATTAAAAGTCAAACTCAAAGTTTCCATTTTTTAATTTTAAGTCTATTTACTTTGTTAGCAGTTTTAGTAAAAACTTGAAATGAGAAATTCTTGAAAAAAAAAAATCATTTCAATGAACTTGAGTTTTCTTCGAAAATCTAAAGTCGTATTTTTTAGTTTGAACGATATCTGAATTGGGACTCAAAAGCAACAAGGAACAATAACATTATTGAGATGTCAAGTGCTGACATTTTGAAAATTTATTCAAGTACCTGAAGGATACATATGTGTGACAAATTTTTATATGAATTCGATATGCATTATAGAGTATATTTTAGTAAAATATTGATCTCGTTAACCCTGGAAAATATTTTTTTTACGAAATTTCAGGTCACAAAAATAATATTTTCTAGTTGCTCAAGAGAAAATTTTATCACAAACGTGATTTAATAAAACAATCGCTCTCATACATGATATATCTACTGAAAATTTATTAAAAGTCGAAAAAACATGCAAAATTTCTTTGAAAATAAATTTTTTAAAATTAAAAAAAAAAATGCTTTAAAAAAAATTCTTCAAAGATTCGTCATATTTGAAATAGAAATAATAACAATTTGTGAAAAACTTGCAATAAAGTTTAATTTCAATTACATTTTGAATATTACAAGTTTTTGATTGAACAAAAAAAAAAAAGAAATAAAAAAAATGTTCCACATACGCCGTAGTGACCTTGTAATTTTTTTGTATTACCTAAACACTGTTTCAAATGATTTTTATCAAGAAAATGAATGCCATTTGTAGGAATTCATTGAGAAAAAAAATCTGAGCATCGTTAAATTGGTTTTTTTGTTATAAAACAGTTTGTATGTCATTTGAGGCATTCAAAATAATAATGGGTCAAGTTTTTCCTTGTTTGGTGTATAAAAACCTATAGCTTTTTTATGTTTGTTACCTCACAACTTTGGACTGGATGAACAAATTTTGATAATTCTTTTTGTATTCAAAAACTGGTGCCTGCAGTTCTGATAAAAGATTCCATTAGAAAACCATAAATACTAGTTTCGATCCATGGAAGTCGGTTTTGTTTTTTTTGATAAAAATGATTTATTGGAGACTCTTGGAGGGGTTTTTGGAAATAATTTTTTTAACCAAAACTTATGTTCCTGTCATATACACATTTTGTATATTTTATCAAAAAAAAAGGCTCCCAATGATTTTGATACAAAATCTTGATGATTTTCTTTTTTCTTCAAAATCCCCGTTATTAATGGCACCTCTCATAATTTAATTTTTTTTATTTCCCACTATCTCCAGAATGACTTGTTCAACTTAAACGATTTTTGTATATTTCCTTAGTATTTTTTAACAATCACTACAAAATGGCATATCAACTTTATTTTAAAATAGTTTAAAAAAAAAAAATTATTTATAAAAAATAAAATACTGATTTTGATTTATAAATAAAATAAAAACTTTGGATTTCACTTAAGATGTTTTTTTTTTATTTTACCTTGTTACGATTTTTTTAATTTTTTTTTTGGTGGGGTTGCACTAAAAGCTTTTAATAATTTTAAAATTATACCCAAATTTACTCCTTAATCCTTACTAACTCATTAAATTTAACACTGTTCTAAATCCAGAGATTTTTGTATTTAAAATATTTCTATCTAAATTCTTAAAAAAATATATTTACATACATAAATCAGGACTAAACTAAGTAATCATTTATTACCTTTCAAAAGTTGACTTAAATATTCCAAAAAAAAAAAAAAGTAATCAATTCTCTTTCAAGACCATGACTAAAAAAATGTTTAAACAAAAAATCAGCTTCCTTTAGACAGTGACAGGGTAGAGATGAGATTCCGGCAATATAATTATGCGTTCCTTAGAATGAGCATGAGCATCACTTAAATACACACTTCAACTAAAGCAATAAGCAAGGCACAATACAAAAAAAAAATAAATAAATAAATAAATAAAACAAAACAACTGCTAAGGACAAAAGCTGCAAGTTCATCATCATTTATATTGGCAGTTGGCACTGGCAGACAGTTTCCTCAAATTGGTACTTTTCTTTCTTTCTTCGTCGTCGTCGTTCATTTTATTCTTTCGTTGTAGGTATATATTTTTTTTTTTCAGTCTCAGCAAGATATCACAACTTGTGTCTTTATTTTCCTGAGATGAATGAAACTACAAAAAAAAAAAAAAAAATAAAGAAAATATAAAACAAGGATAATGCCGACGACGACGATTTCGACTCGAATATACGAAAACTGAAGTGCTTTGCGATGACGACGAAGAGATGATGATGGAGTACAGAAAAATGAAAATGAAACATTGATGGACAGGAAGGATAAGCCGCGACAGCCATTTGCCTTTGTCAATTTTAACTGTAAACTAAGACTATATAATGCAATAAGGATATACCTAAAATCCTATAGTATAGCTTTTCTGCAATTTAAAAACCTCTTCTGGTGTTTTTTTTTTTTTGTATTTTGTTGCTGCTGCTAATAGTCATGTTGCTATGATGCCTTTGCAATAAGATTGGTAAATGATGAAAAGTCATCTAATTGACACAAGAAATTAATTATGAATTCCTCGACTTTAGGGCAAAAAAAAAAAATAAAGGATACAACTACTTCAAAGTTTTATAAATAACACTAAAGTGGTTGTTTTTTTTTTCTCGAGTGCAAATTTACACACTAAGTGCATTTAGGGATAAGAAGGAGTAGAAATGAAGGAAGTGTTAAGCTAAAAGTTATTTTTTTTTATTCAGTGGCATTGAACTGTTGTTATTTAGTTACAAGGAAATTTGAATAAAATATAGGTTAATCCTTAAATGAGATTTCCTTCACTTGAAGCTAAAGCCAAGGTCTTTATGGATTTCAATTGAAAGGCAAATAATGTTTGAAGGTGTAAAAAAGAGTTCAACTTTAAAATTCAATTCAACATAATACGTTTTTGACTATTTGACCTATCCAGTTTAAAAAAAAAAAACTTACCTCGCGGATTTAGTCAACTGGCAGATTGATCAATTTAAAATTCTGAATTTATTGTGAATTAAATTAGCCTACATTAGCATTTGGCATCCTAAATTGATTTATGAAAAACTAAAAAAAAAATAAATTGAATTATTAAATGTCACATGGATATGGCAGTTTTTTTTTTTTTTTCTGGGACATGCATAAAGGAAATTAAATTAGAAATATATATCACATTTAATTTAGGTATAATTTAATTTTGAAAGCTAATTTATATCTTTTTGTTTTATATCTAGTTTGTTTTTACAAATAAAATTACATAAAGCTATTTGAATGCTTTTTAACTGCAATTTTTTTGTTAACAATATAATTTAATGAACCATAAAAATTGATTAGGATATTAAATTAAAATATTGCTTACTTTGTACTTTTATAATTAAATGGTTTATATCATAGATTTTGTTTGTTTTTTTGTTTTTTAAATTAATTACCCACATATTATAATTTCACACATACACAGAGAAAAATATGACCCGCTAAAAACTAACAGATTGCCATATTGTTTTACCGTCCATACATTTCATAAGGAAATCTTATTAAAATCAACGATTAATAAGGTTTTTTTAAGGAGATTCCTTATTATTTTTACAGAGAAAATCTTATTAAAATTTGACTGAAAAGTAGATTTTTTTTGCAACTTAGCACTAGAACAAAAATCGCGATCAATATTTTCATGGCAGGTTGGTTCAGGTGGTAAGGTGGGCGACTAATGATTTGAAGTCTCCAGTTCGATTCCCAGCCTGGTCATCTTTTTTTTTTATTTTTTTGCAGATTTTAAAACAATAAGGAAAACCCGATTGTTTTAATAAGGTTTCCTTCTTGGATGAAAACCATAGAGAAATCTTATTGTTTTTGTTCTATTTTATGTGGTTTATTTTTCTCTGTGTAGATGATGCAAGTTTGTAGATATAAAATTTAATAATCTAAAATTAATAGCATATTTAGAAGAAAAACAAAATGATATTATGTAAATCCAATTTTACTAATTGACAAATATTTTGATTGCTTATTGCGTATAATTTGTGATTTATTTTAGTTTGTTTGCATAATTTAAATTAATTATTTTTATTTTTATTTTTGCAAAAATATATGAACAAAAAAAAAATAATAAAAGAAGAATATTTTTGACTTTTCACTTTAGGATGTTGCCAGACTTTTTTTTTTTGTATACTTTTAACCTCTTAAAAAAAAAAACTGTGTGTATATTTAAATGAACAAAAGTACATTCATAACTATAAAGTAAAACTCTGTTGCATTCTGTTTCAAAGTTTTTATGTTTACAATGTATTTAAATAAAAAATACATAAAAAAGTACGCATACGCCATAGTGAACATTTTAAACGTGTACTCTGAATTCCATGTTCAATGTAATTTTTTGAACCTTAAAGTCGGTTTACGGACGATAATTTTGTTTGTTGTCACTACCTTCTAATTTCAGCTCACGCTTCCCTAAAAACTTTCTAATAGTTTAAAAAGTATTTGTAAGCCAAAAATTATGAGAAAGAAGTTACAAAAATTGGATTGTATTTGAATTCGAGCCTTAGACCCCTGGTGCAAAAAGACAAATCGTTCAAAAGTTTAAGTCCAAACTGTTGACTATATTTACGTATAGCTATGGATTAGCCTTTAAGATGAAATTGCAATCTAAACACACTGCTTAGAGGATCAAGCGGAACGTGAGAAAAGTTTGGTTTTTTTTTGTGCATGTGCAGTCGGATTAATCAATCTTAAGACGTTATCATGCTAAAATATCATAAAATCACATTTGGGTGGGTCTAAATTTTTAAAATCAAACCGAAAAAAGCAGTCAATCGATACCAAGCAGTCTTTTAAATAAAACGCACAGTCTGTTATTAAAATTCAGATGCGAAAGGTTTAAAGAAAATTAAAAATATTATAATTTTAGGAGGGGATTACAATTTTTTTCTTGCCTTAACTCAACCTATACGCTCTAGCTTTTTGGTACGTTTCTCCCGTATATCGTTCATCTCAATGGTTGCCAACCCAAAAACATCGTTTCATAGCTTTGGTGTTCATAACTCTGGTTTTTCATAACTTCGGTTTTTCGTAACTTCGGTCTTTCATAGCTTCGGTCTTTCATAACTTCGGTTTTTCGTAACTTTGGTTTTGCGTAACTTTGACGCGCGTAACTCTGGTATTCATAACTTCGTCTGTTTCCCACTATTTTGTATGCATATGGTCCAATATCTAATAGTTTAGAAGTTGTTCATAAAGAAAAATAACAGAATAAAAAAAAAAAACAATAATACAATAATTTTAAGCGAAAAGAAAGTTTAACGTCGGATTGAATTCTAATAAGAATTAACAAATATAAAAGCAATGCAAAAATAATTTTTAATAATTAAATAATAAAATATTGTCCCAATGGTTTTTCGAATATCACCAAAAATTAAATATTTTAATGAGTTTTTAATTTTGAACTTAATAATGTCGTGCTTTTAGTGGAAACTATCTGCAGTTGTTAACTTAAGGAAATTTAGGTCCTGATGGATGATAGATCCTTAATGGTGTTGAGAGAACAATTAAATATTTTTTTCTTGTATAATTGTTTTCATTCTTCTTTTCAAATAAAATGTAACAAGAAATTTATGTCTCAAGTGAAAATTTTCAAATAAATATGCCAGAAAAACTACATGCAACATATTTTACTAGAACAAATCCCCAAGATGAACAATTAAAAGAAATACATTTTTCGTGTGTGGCGGTGTATGTTGTGTGTTTTGTTGAAAAGTCTCATTATAATAATAAATGTTGACACCATCTAACACAGTAGGTTGCATTTGTTCTTAATAACAAATTACACCATTTTTCCAAAAACAAAAACAACAAAAAATAACAGTGTGTAAATTCACACATCTGCAACAACCACTAAAGTCATTTATTTCATTGCTCTAGGGTCAACATATTCCATTAAACGTACATTACTACCCCTTGCCCCGTTATATAGTATACTTGACCTAAAAGCCATCCTACCCCTTCAGCTGAAAAAAAGACTATACCCGCACCCACAATTCAACCCACAGACAATTGAAATGACTTTTTTTTTTTTTTTGTTAGTTGGTTGGTTGGTTGGGTCGACACAAAATGTGCTCCGTTGCACATTTAGCAATAATTCCTCTTTAGTGCATACATTTATATAAATGCTGTGACAAGTACCCTTAAGCGCATAAGTAATAGATCCTCCAACACACAGCATCACACACACAACATAAAATGATTCATCTCCTGTGCATAATAGTATGGTGAAGCTCAAGCTCTCTCATCCTGCCTTTCCACTTGAATTTTTATAAAATATTTTAACATTTACCTTTTTTATTATTAAAAAAAATATATATATTTTTATTTTTTTAAGTTTTTTTTTTTTTTAATAATAAAACTATGATCTATTACTTTTTTTCCAGGTCGCATGGATACGACACAGAGACCTGCACATACTCACCGTTGGGACATACACTTACACTACAGATCAAAGGTTCCAAACATCCTACCACCGAGATATAGACGAATGGACGCTACAGATAAAATGGGCACAGAAACGTGACGCCGGAGTGTACGAGTGCCAACTATCCACCCAACCAGTTAGAAGTTTTTCGGTAAACTTAAATATTGTTGGTAAGTTTTAAATTTTTTGTAACAACTTTTTTTTTTATTGTTGTTGTTGTTGGTTGTTGTTGAAAGAAATGAATGAACTGTAAAAATAGAAAAATACGTGTTCATTTGTTAAAGTTGGGACAAAAAAATATATTTAATTTGTCATCAAGGTTAGGTCAGTGAAAAAGAAATATATATATATAGAAAAAAGGACACTTTTCATCTGTCAGCAAGCGATACAATGTTGAAATGAGCATGAGTAGCAGGAGTGGATTTGAAGACGACTGGGCCTTAAAGGCATAAAATTGCAGATTTATAAAGAAAACTGGAAAATTTGGAAAAAGAAACATAAAACATTGATATGTAATAAATAAAACAAATACCCTTAAACATTATGCGGACAAACCTACCCTATAATGATATTAAATTACAATTTTTCATAAAATATACGAATTCATGACAAAAAAAAAACCCTTTAGCGTTATGAGAGTTCCTAAAATCCGAAATCTTCTTAAAATGAGAAAAATTCGTAACCCGTAAATACTCTTTAGTGTCAAAAGACTTCCTAAAATTTAAATTCTTCAAAAAAAAAGACGAATTTATGCTTCAAAGATATCCTATAGCGTTTTTAGACTGCCTAAAATCAAAATTCTACATAAAATGAGACAAATTCATGACACAAAAATACCCTTTAAAAATACAAGTCTTCCGAATATAAAATTTTTCATAAAATTAAACAAATTCTAAGAACAAAATATGAAATCAATATTCTTCATAAAATATACGAATTCGTTGTAAAAAATCAAATTTATACAAGAATTCCTAAAATTCAAAATCTTCATAAAATAAAAAAACATTCGTAATCCCTTTAATACCCTTTAGTGTCAAAAGGCTTCCTTAAATCAAATTTTTTCATAAAATGAGACAAATTCATGTCAAAAAAAAAATACCCTTTAGCGTTATGAGAGTTCTTAAAATCAAAATTCTACATAAAATGAGACAAAATCACAACACAAAAATACCCTTTAAAAATATAAGACTTCCGAAAATCACATTTTTTCATAAAATTGTACAAATTCCTTACCAAAAAGTACCCTATATCGATATGAGACTTTCTAAGAACCAAATTTTTCATAAAATGAAAAATATTCATGGCAAAAAATACCCTATAAAAAATGAGACTTCCGAAAATCAAAATTCTTTATAAAATGACACAAATTCTTAACAAAGAAATACCCTTTAGCAATATGAGACTTCTATAAATCAAAATTCTTCATAAAATGAGACAAACTCATGACAAAAAATACCCTTTAACAATATGAAACTTCCTTGAATCAAAATTCTTCATGAAATGAGACAAATTCGAAAAACAAAATACCCTATAACAATATGAGACTTCCATAAATCAAAATTCTTCATAAAATGAGACAAATTTAACTAAAAATACCCTATAACGATATGAGACGCCCATAAATCAAAATTTTTCTTAAAATTACCCGAATTCTTTATACAAGAATACCCTAGCGTTATGATTCTTCCTAAAATCAAAATTCTTCATTAAATTAGACAAATTCATAACAAAAAAAAATACCCTATAACGAGACTCCCTTAAATCAAAATTCTTCCTAAAATCAAAATTCTACGTAAAATGAGACAAATTCATAACAACAAAATACCCTTTAACGATATGGGACTTCGCAAAATCAAAATTCTTTATAAAATGTGTCAATTTTAGGACACAAAAATACCCAATGGAAATTTTAGGTTAGCTAAATTAAAAGTCTTCATAAAATGAAAAAAAAAAAAAAAAAAAAAAAAATTAGTGACAAAAAATATCCTTAAGCGTTATGAGAGTTACTAAAATCCAAAGTCTTCACAAACTGTTAAAAGTTCGTAACATTAAAATACCATGTAGCGATATGAGGTTTCTAAAATCAAAAGGGTTCATAAAATGTGAAAAATTCATGACAAAAAATAACCCTTAGTGGCATGAGGATTACTTAAATCAAAAATCTTCATAAATTAAGAAAAATTTGTGACACAAAAGTAATCTTTATCCTTATAAAAATTCTTAAAATCAAAAGCCAATGGGAAAAATTCGTAATATGCAAATAGCCCTAAGTGATATTAGTCTTACTTAAATCAAAATTCGTTACGAAAAAATACCCTTTATCGTAATAAGAGTTCTTAAAATCAAAAGTCTGCATAAAATGAAAAAAATTAGTGACACAAAAATACCCCTTAGCGGTATGAACTGAACTAAAATAAAAAATCTCCATAAAATAAGAAAAAAATTATGACAAAAAATACCCTTTAGCTTACTTAATCAAAAGGGTTCATAAAATGAGAAAAATTTAGTAACATAAAAGCACCCTTAAGTGATATTAGCCTTCCTAAAACCAAAATTCGTTACAAAAAATACCCTTTATCGTTATGAGAGTCTTTAAAATCAAAATACTTCGTTAAATGATAAGAATTATTGACCGAAAAATACCCTGCAGCATTATGAGTCTCTTTAAAATAAAAATATTTCATGAAATAAGACAAAATTATGGTAATTCAAGTTGGGTAACATTCGCATATTAATTTTTAAACTTCTCTCCAGAAATATGTATAAGTATAAAAATTACAATTTTCTCAAAACAAATAAAAACCAATCACTTCATATTGAACTTCTTTTAATCTCAATATATACAATGAACAGTGCATGAGATGCATATAATTTAATTTTCAACAACAGCATACACAAATAAATTAACTGATTACCATAATTATTGTGCATCATATAATTTATGAATAATTGAAGATTAAATCCGCTCCTGATATTAAATCCATATACGAAGAATGTTCTGTTTTAACAATTATGCCAACATCGTCGTCGTCGTTGTCACTGTGTCGTCGTCATCATTGTCGTCATGGGACGACCTCGACAAACACCATTATTGATATACAAAAAAAAAAAAAATCATGAAAAGGACATCCTCCTTCACTACTGTACCACAACGTCAGGATATTTATGCCAAACCAGGAATGGAATGCAAAAAACCCCATCATGCCATCCACATTGACTCCAGAACAACGATGCATTGTAACATAAAACTCGAAAAAAACAGCAAAAGCAAAAAAAAAAAACATGGAATCTGATTAAGAATTGCAATGTGGTAACGATTATGTTCGAAAAAAAAATACTTATTTTTGCACGAACTGTGTTCACAAATATACCAGATTCATCCATTTAAATGTATGAGTGTGTAACTTCTTTTTATACCAGAGAAGAGTCCTTTGGATACCTACATGTTCGCGTATTCAATCCGCAGATGAATCGTTTTCAACTATATACCAACCAGCTCTATGCAATTCGATGTCGTTCTCGTAGAGCTGCACTTGAAATATACGAAATTATCCTTCCAAGTGCAATCCTCTTGGTGCTATTAACGTTCGTTTGGTTTTTTTCCTGGCTCCTTGCTCCTGCTACACATGCTTCACTTTTTTTTGTTGCCTCGCGTATATATATAAAAACCACGCATTAAAGGATAATCGCCCTCCTTCCAGTATAGTTCTAGCTTGAACATTGTGAAAAACTGGGACAATATGAACGAGATTATAGATACTGATAGTGGAAGCAGCGTATTGAAATAATAATTACCAACCTCTGAATTAATAATCTTCACATTTTTACTTAAAATTTATAAATGTGTATGTAATGTGATTGGGATATTATAGTTATGTATATATCAATTTTTTTTGTGTGAGTGTGTGTGTATGATTTTTTATGTTGATTACTTATGTAAATTATATATAAATTTCTTCAGACTCCATTGATACTGAAAAGAATAGTATTTTGCAACAATACTATAACGATGATACATTTTACATAAGCTCGGATCGTGTATATCAAGGAAGTGACGATGAATTTGCTGGACTATATGGACCAATTCAAACTGTAGCCGGTCTGTCTATAAGAAAAAAAAATTAAAATAATGCTTTTTCTTAATTTTTACTAACAAAAGTAAATTCTTGTTTTGGCTAAAGTGTGTATTTCCTTTGTATCTCTATCATAACATTTTACAGGGTGTTACAAGTTTGTTTTTGGTCTTTGATTACTACTCTATTTTTTAAAATTTACTAACAAAACTTTGTTAAATCAGAAAAGTCATCAGAATTTAGAAGCAGACTGGGGTGCTATTATTTTAAAATTTGAGTAAAAATTAAGGGTTTTGTTAATATCCAAAATTAAAAGTAGGTATCTACGTTTTTCATTCTTCAGCAAAATTTGATTAAAATCCGTTCCCCAAGCAAATCCTTAAATTTTAATGTTCAAAACTTCCAAACCAATGTGAATTGAATTCTTCTTCAATTATAAATTGATATTAAGAGTAGCTAATAGATTATAATAAACAAAATTTTTACATTTAAAACATTGTAAGGAAGTATCTACTCCAAGTTAATATTTTTTTTTACTGCTACCAAGAAAAAAAATCTTAAGGATCCAATATCTCTGACATTAACATAAAATACATCTCTTCCCTATCCGCCATTTTTAAAATAGAATAGAATTTTGCATCCTAGTTTCAAATATGGTGTAGGTACCTGCCTTTTACAGACGGATTGGGGTCAAAATTACAAAATCCTAAATCACAAAATTCCAGAATGGCGAAAATCCAGAAAATCCAAAAATTCCGAATGGAATAACGAAATCTTGATATGTTGTAGAAATGAATAATTTGCGCAAATAAGAAAAAAAATATCTAAAATTTTGGTTCACAAAGAGTATTTTAATTCTTATATTTTATTTTCGGGATTTCACCTTTCTGGATTTTTTGTTTTTTGGATTGCGGGTTTTCGGTTTTGGTTTTTTTAGAATTCTGGGTATTCAGGATTTTGGATTTTCAAGATTCAGGGTTTTCGGGAATCTAGATTTTTGGGATTTTAGGTTTTTCTGACTCAGAATTTTCGGATTGTGTCTGTCTATTTTTTTGAAATTTTTGGAAATTTTTTTGTTCAAACTTTGTTGGAGTAATTTAAGTTATAGCATCTTTACCAATTAACTAGTAAGTCAAAGACCCTCAAGACCAATTTCGTTTTTTTGAGATTTTTCTCCTAGTTAAAAAAAAATTTCAGAATTCAATTTGTATTTCAATGATGCTGATTAAATCAAACTTTAAGCCTTCCCGAGTAAAAATTGAATTCCGCCGCACCACCGCCGCACCACCGCCGCACCACCGCCGCACCACTGCCGCACCTATGCTGCAGCACGTCCGCACTATTATCAGAAATTTCTATTGCGCCGCACCACCGCACAGTGGTGCCATTTGACGTTTTTGGCGACAAAATTCATTTGCACGGCCATTTCTGGACGAAAAGTCATGAAATTTGGTACACTGAATGATTATAGTATGGAGAATACGAAAAGACTGCCAACTTTTTTTTATTCAAAATGGCGGCTCCAAAATGGCGGAAAGAATGAGGGTTAAAATAGAATTTTAATTTTCAAAACAGTATATAAGCTAGAAATTGGGCTAAATTCATGCCAAAAAGGTGTTAGATTTAAGATTTAGAACTCATAGATTCATATTCGTTACAAAAAAATCAAAAAAATTGAGAACAAAGTCCAAAAAATGCCAATTTAGTAAAACACACTTTAAGACCTCTAATTACGCTATTTCATGCATTTTTTTTTAATTTATCACAATTTTGGGATCTCTTCTATTTATGTTTCATAAGAAAATTGAAAATATTGGGGTTATATGGTTGCCAACTATGTTTTTAAGTAAATATAAGAAAACATGATATAATGAAAAGTTTCAATGTTCAATAAAACTGGGAATTTATTTTTTCCGTAAACCAAAATATACTTTTCTAATAGATTTTAGCGTTTTCAATTCAAATCCGGAGTCAAAAAAAATCTATGACGTCACGTTTCAAAGATAAAAATTAATTTTGATCTGCTTATATCTCGAAAACGTGACGTCATAGATTTTTTTTGACTCCGGATTTGAATTGAAAACGCTAAAATCTATTAGAAAAGTATATTTTGGTTTACGGAAAAAATAAATTCCCAGTTTTATTGAACATTGAAACTTTTCATTATATCATGTTTTCTTATATTTACTTAAAAACATAGTTGGCAACCATATAACCCCAATATTTTCAATTTTCTTATGAAACATAAATAGAAGAGATCCCAAAATTGTGATAAATTTAAAAAAAATGCATGAAATAGCGTAATTAGAGGTCTTAAAGTGTGTTTTACTAAATTGGCATTTTTTGGACTTTGTTCTCAATTTTTTTGATTTTTTTGTAACGAATATGAATCTATGAGTTCTAAATCTTTAATCTAACACCTTTTTGACATGAATTTAGCCCAATTTCTAGCTTATATACTGTTTTGAAAATTAAAATTCTATTTTAACCCTCATTCTTTCCGCCATTTTGGAGCCGCCATTTTGAATAAAAAAAAGTTGGCAGCTTTTTCGTATTCTCCATACTATAATCATTCAGTGTACCAAATTTCATGACTTTTCGTCCAGAAATGGCCGTGCAAATGAATTTTGTCGCCAAAAACGTCAAATGGCACCACTGTGCACCGCTGCACTACGTCCGCACGATGATAAAAAAATTATAAGTCAACGCACCACCTCCGCACCGTTTCATTTTGAAAATCATTAAAATTTCATTTTGAATGAAAAAAAATTCTATTCTCCTACTTATACAAATGTTTAAGTCGTTTTCAAAGTTATTTTGACTTATGTAACAAATTGCCAGTTCATGCAAACATGACTTGGTGGTCGAGTGGTGAAAGCGTTGAACTTCTAATTGAAAGTGCTCGGGTTCGAAATCTACTTCTCGTCGGTATTTTTTTTTTTTTTTTCAAAATTCCAAAATTTGGTTCATCAAAAAAATTGATTAAAACACCAACAGCTGCCTTTCGGTAATGGTATCATTTATTACTGTAAGTGTTGCCGTTGTTTTTTAATAATTTTTTTTTTATTTTGATAATTTTTTTTAGAAAACTGCCCCTCCGACCTAAACGGGCTGAGATAAACCCCCCTCCTAAAGAAAAAAATGTTCTTATTAAACTCTTCTACAAAAACCCGTTATCAAATTCTGGCGCAAAAGTTATCCTACTACATGCCAAAACAACATTTTTGTTTTATACCTAAAAGTTCGAATTTCTGTATCTGGGTTGAAATCGTAAAATTTTTTTTCTTAGCCAATTTCAAACTGATTTTCATCAAAAATACCTACCTCGTTTGATTTGGAAATAAATATTACTTTAGAATATATTTTTAAAACAGCATGTTGTTCGGGACATCTTCGGACATCTTCGGGACCTCTTCGGGACATCTTCGGGGCATCTTCGGGACTTCTTCGGGACATCTTCGGGACATGCTCGATACATTCTCGGGACATCTTCGGGACATCTTCGGGACATCTTCGGGACATCTTCGGGACATCTTCGGCACATCTTCGGGACATGCTCGGGACATCTTCGGGACATCTTCGAGACATCTTTGGGACATGCTCGTTACATTCTCGGGACATCTTCGGGACATCTTCGGGACATCTTCGGGACATCTTCGGGACATCTTCGGCACATCTTCGGCACATCTTCGGCACATCTTCGGGACATGCTCGGGACATCTTCGGGACATCTTCGGGACATCTTCGTGACATGCTCGGGACATCTTCGGGACATCTTCGGGACATCTTCAGGACATCTTCGGGACATCTTCGGGACATGCTCGGGACATCTTCGGGACATCTTCGGGACATCTTCGGGACATCTTCGGGACATCTTCGGGACATCTTCGGGACATCTTCGGGACATCTTCGGGACATCTTCGGGACATCTTCGGGACATCTTCGGGACATCTTCGGGATATCTTCGGGACATCTTCGGGACATGCTCGGGACATCTTCGGGACATCTTCGGGACATCTTCGGGACATGCTCGGGACATCTTCGGGACATCTTCGGGACATCTTCGGGACATCTTCGGGATATCTTCGAGACATCTTCGGGACATGCTCGGGACATCTTCGGGACATCTTCGGGACATCTTCGGGACATCTTCTTCTTCGGGACATCTTCGGTCAACTTCGGGACATCTTCGGGACATGCTCGGGACATCTTCGGGACATCTTCGGGACATCATCGGGACATCTTCGGGACATCTTCGGGACATCTTCGGGACATCTTCGGGACATCTTCGGGATATCTTCGGGACATCTTCTGGACATCTTCGGGACATGCTCGGGACATCTTCGGGACATCTTCGGGACATGCTAGGGACATCTTCGGGACATCTTCGGGACATCTTCGGGATATCTTCGGAACATCTTCGGGACATGCTCGGGACATCTTCGTTACATCCTCGGGACATCTTCGGGACATCTTCGGGACATCGTCGGGACATCTTCGGGACATCTTCGGGACATCTTCGGGACATCTTCGGGACATCTTCGGGACATCTTCGGGATATCTTCGAGACATCTTCGGGACATGCTCGGGACATCTTCGGGACATCTTCGGGACATCTTCGGGACATCTTCGGGACATGCTCGGGACATCTTCGGGACATCTTCGGGACATCTTCGGGACATCTTCGGGACATGCTCGGGACATCTTCGGGACATCTTCGGGATATCTTCGGGACATCTTCGGGACATCTTCGGGACATCTTCGGGACATCTTCGGGACATCTTCGGGACATGCTCGGGACATCTTCGGGACATCTTCGGGATATCTTCGGGACATCTTCGGGACATCTTCGGGACATCTTCGGGACATCTTCGGGACATCTTCGGGACACCTTCGGGACATACTCGGGACATCTTCGGGACATCTTCGGGACATCTTCGGGACACCTTCGGGACATGCTCGGGACATGCTCGGGACATCTTCGGGACATCTTCGGGACATCTTCGGGATATCTTCAGGACACCTTCGGGACATGCTCGGGACATCTTCGGGACATCTTCGGGACATCTTCGGGACATCTTCGGGACACCTTCGGGACATGCTCGGGACATGCTCGGGACATCTTCGGGACATCTTCGGGACATCTTCGGGATATCTTCGGGACATCTTCGGGACATCTTCGGGATATCTTCGGGACATCTTCGGGACATGCTCGGGACATCTTCGGGACATCTTCGGGACATCTTCGGGACATTTTCGGGACATCTTCGGGACTTCTTCGGGACATCTTCGGGACACCTTCGGGACATGCTCGGGACATCTTCGGGACATCTTCGGGACATCTTCGGGACACCTTCGGGACATGCTCGGGACATGCTCGGGACATCTTCGGGACATCTTCGGGACATCTTCGGGACATGCTCGGGACATCTTCGGGACATCTTCGGGACATCTTCGGGACATCTTCGGGACATCTTCGGGACATCTTCGGGACACCTTCGGGACATGCTCGGGACATCTTCGGGACATCTTCGGGACATCTTCGGGACGTCTTCGGGACATCTTCGGGACATCTTCGGGACATCTTCGGGACATCTTCGGGACATCTTCGGGACATCTTCGGGACATCTTCGGGACACCTTCGGGACATGCTCGGGACATGCTCGGGACATCTTCGGGACATCTTCGGGACATCTTCGGGATATCTTCGGGACACCTTCGGGACATGCTCGGGACATCTTCGGGACATCTTCGGGACATCTTCGGGACACCTTCGGGACATGCTCGGGACATGCTCGGGACATCTTCGGGACATCTTCGGGACATCTTCGGGACATCTTCGGGATATCTTCGGGACATCTTCGGAACATCTTCGGGATATCTTCGGGACATCTTCGGGACATGCTCGGGACATCTTCGGGACATCTTCGGGACATCTTCGGGACATTTTCGGGACATCTTCGGGACATCTTCAGGACATCTTCGGGACACCTTCGGGACATGCTCGGGACATCTTCGGGACATCTTCGGGACACCTTCGGGACATGCTCGGGACATGCTCGGGACATCTTCGGGACATCTTAGGGACATCTTCGGGACATGCTCGGGACATCTTCGGGACATCTTCGGGACATCTTCGGGACATCTTCGGGACACCTTCAGGACATGCTCGGGACATCTTCGGGACATCTTCGGGACATCTTCGGGACATCTTCGGGACGTCTTCGGGACATCTTCGGGACATCTTCGGGACATCTTCGGGACATCTTCGGGACATCTTCGGGATATCTTCGGGACATCTTCGGGACATCTTCGGGACATCTTCGGGACATCTTCGGGACATCTTCGGGACATCTTCGGGACATCTTCGGGACATCTTCGGGACATGCTCGGGACATCTTCGGGACGTCTTCGGGACATCTTCGGGACATCTTCGGGACATCTTCGGGACACCTTCGGGACATGCTCGGGACATGCTCGGGACATCTTCGGGACATCTTTGGGACATCTTCGGGACATCTTCGGGACATCTTCGGGACATCTTCGGGACATCTTTGGGACATCTTCGGGACATCTTCGGGACATCTTCGGGACATCTTCGGGACATGCTCGGGACATCTTCGGGACATCTTTGGGACATCTTCGGGACATCTTCGGGACATCACCGGGACGTCTTCGGGACATCTTCGGGACATCTTCGGGACACCTTCGGGACATGCTCGGGACATCTACGGGACATCTTCGGGACATCTTCGGGACATCTTCGGGACATCTACGGGACATCTTCGGGACATCTTCGGGACATCTTCGGGACATCTTCGGGATATCTTCGGGACATGCTCGGGACATCTTCGGGACGTCTTCGGGACATCTTCGGGACATCTTCGGGACATCTTCGGGACATCTTCGGGACTTCTTCGGGACATCTTCTTGACATCTTCGGGACATCTTCGGGACATGCTCGGGACATCTTCGGGACATCTTCGGGACATCTTCTGGACATCTTCGGGACATCTTCGGGTAATCTTCGGGACATCTTCGGGACATCTTCGGGACATCTTTGGGACACCTTCGGGACATGCTCGGGACATGCTCGGGACATCTTCGGGACATCTTTGGGACATCTTCGGGACATCTTCGGGACATCTTCGGGACATCTTCGGGACATCTTCGGGACATGCTCGGGACATGCTCGGGACATGCTCGGAACATGCTCGGGACATAAAAATTTTACTTGTGTATAACGCTCCAAAAAAAAGTAATATAACTTCAAAAACTTGTTACACCTTGTTTAAATACAAAAAAGCAACCACTTTTCCATCTTTTACTTCTATTAACTCTTATAAAGAATTTGACATACATATTTACAACTCCAACAAACTTGGTTAAAATATACACTATGTGCTTTAAAAAATCCAAAAATTATTGTGTGATATCCTGCTTATAAAAAACAAGAGTAGAAAGTAAAGTTTAATCCGTTCAAAGCTAACAAGTTTGTTATAAGATGTAGTGTTATGCGAGAAAATTTTGAGGTCAAGGCGGGTGTGACATTAAAACTTCCTTTCCACATACTTTCAACTTTTACTTTACCACTTTATACCTCATCTCCATATACTTACACGTGTTATTTCGTGCTAATCAGATTGTAAAATTACTCTTTAGCTGCTCCTTTAGGTTATACTATATATGGCCTTTTCCTTTTTACGCTTAAAATAAAATCCTTTTTGCTAGAGCTAGCTACTTACATACATGAATATATATATATATTTTTTTTATATTTTTAAGTTTTCCGCATCCTTCCTTGTTTTCCTTCCTACTCCTGCTACTAAAATAAAAAAAATATATTTTCTACATGAAAATGTATATAAGAAGTGAAAAACTAGTTACAATCTACTGTGTGGCATAAGGTTGTTTGAAAGAAACGGAAGTTGGCTTAGTTATAATGAGATTTTAATGGCATCCTTTTGCTGATGTTCTTGTGAACTAACGTGAATTTTCATTTCCTACATCCTCTCCTTCTTCTCCTTACTGATGGCTTGATTTTATTTTAAATGCAATTGTGGAGGATTTTTTTTGTTTTTTAATTTTATTTTTTTGTTTGTTGTGAAAAAACCTTTTTTTCAAGACTTCTTGTCCTCCCAACCAATTTTTAAGCTTTTCAAACATGGGATATAAAGTGTTGGCAGATTTCGAAGAACATTTCATTGTTTGCTTGTTGGATGGAATAAATAGTTGGAAAAGCATATTCACATACATACACACATACAAGTAATTTGTGTGTGTTTTTTGAGGGTATATTAAAAGTATTGTATGTTATTTTAAAAAAATGATGAAGGTTAAGTGTTTGCTTTACCCTTAAAAAAGCCAGGAAGTTTATTTAAATCTTTTTTACTTGAGTGTGTAAAGTTGGGGATATAGTATAAAAAGTCTGGGCTATGAAAGTTTACATAGTTAAATAAATATATGCTCTTTATTGTGCATATTTATATATTTTGTTGGTTTATTAAGCTAATAAAATCGATTTTGAGGAATCATGGCTTTTTGATTCAAGGCTTTGTCATCAAATATTACAAAAAAAAAATTAATCAAATTTTATCATGCAATGTAGAAGAACCGACCTTTCGAGTACTCTTAGCTTAAAAAATTCGAGGTTAAAATCATTGTCAATAGGGTTTTTGTGTCGCAACCTTATTGAAACTAATCAATAGATTTAACACTCATAATTTCATATTTAAGTTGAGCAAACAAATAATTCATTTTAAAAACCGCTTAGATTATGAGATTATGTAAAACATAGTTAAAGACATTAAGCCAAGAACAAGGATGGTAATAATAAGAATATAACTAGTTCAGGGGATATTATGAGAATTTTGAGTTTTTAGGCATCAAACTAATAAGTAGACTTTGAGTAGATAATCATTATACCTACTCTAAGTTTCCGTCTTATTGTACTAAGCAGTAAAATGTTGTTGTTTTGATACTTAAAAAGGTTCAAAAACAAAGACTCGATGATTCAAAATTGCTTCATTTCATTTTAACATGATAACAAAATTTTAAGAATCGACATTAAAAAATCTCATGTTTCATGTACATATTTCTATTTTTTTTTTTTATCAATTTTTTCAAAGCGCGACAATGAATTGCCTAGAAATTTTTTTTGAAGATGTGCAAAAATAATTTCTTTTAAATGTCTTACCAAATTTGAAAGATTTTCAAAAATTTGTATATGATGCCTACTAAACATTTATTTAAAAAAAAAACTGTTGCAGGAATTTTAGAAAACAGAAAATTTGTTGTTATGTAAAATAAAATGCACGACTGGGTCGCACGTACCTACTGCCTGCTCTTATGTAAATAGTTTCTTATTAATAAAAGCTTTTCAAAAATTCATAAAAGATTTTTTTAAGAAATTAAAAAAAAAAACATAAGAAATAATATGAAAAAATTGAAGCTAAAAAACATCCTCTTTAAATGATTTTGTGTTCATAATAAAGTACCTACTAAGCTATGTTATCAAATTTCTTGTGTAACAAATAATTTTTAGAATTTGTTTTGAAAATTTAATTAATTTTTAAAAATTTTCAAAAAAAAAAAATGGTAGGTACCTATGCCATTTAAAATAAAATACAAATTGACAAATAAAAACAATGTTTCAATTTATTTTTTTTTTTTAATTTGTTTCATCATCTTGTATTGCATTTATCCGTTTTCAAAAGAAATGATTTTTTGAATTTTTTGAAAACAAACATTTTTGAATATGTTTATCATAGTTGTTGTTGTTGTTGTTGGAAAAGGATGTTTCTATGTAATTTAATATTTTGTTTTATAGAATTTTAACAACTATAATAATATGTGTGTGTGTGCGAAAAATATAGAGAGTGAAATTGAATTATGAATTTACTGTACAACACTATCCTCGTAAATCTCCTCTCATCTCTATACAAGCTACTCAAAAATTTTATGATTCAAACTTTTCTATTATTACTGTGTGAGTTTTTGTTGATTCTAGCTAAAATTTTAGGGTCTCTAAAGTATGAATTAAATGAAGCAAAATATATATGGACATCGAAATAGGACATAGACAACAATTATAAGTGAATACGGAATTTGGAATAACTTTTTGTGAATTACAGAAAATTGTATTCAATTAAATTTTGTGAAAATTAAATTTAAACTCGCTTTAGAAAAAGGATTTTTCTCTACACCACACACACAGACAAATATTATATGCAAATGTATGCAGGTAGTAGGTACGAGCGTATATATTATTTGTTCATTTATATTTTCTAAAATTGCCTTGATATGAAATTGAAAAGCAAATGAGGTGAAATTTCAAATGTATTTATAAATTTCTGTATGCTTGCAAAAATTATTGTGTTAATTTTATGGAAATTTAGAAATTTTGAAAATTGAATAGATTGAAACTTAATGTTAAATAATATTTGAACTAAAATTTTTAGTGGTGGTACATCTTTACAATTAAATTAACTCAATATTTGGTTAAATACAAATCGTAATTAAGAATGCGTATTTGCACAGTTAATTCTGAGATTTATTTACCTCAGAGTAGAAATTTTGTTATTATTGTAAATACAATTCCCTTCAATAGAAAATAAATACACTAAAACATGTTAAACTCATGATAATTGAAAACAAAAAGAATATAGTTGATTTAATGTTATCTCATGAAATTTGGTGGTTAAACTTACTCAAACTTATGAAACTTAGATTTGTTGGTAAAAAAAAATACTGACAAAAACATGTTTTTCTAAATTTTTGAAAGAGTTAGTTGTGTGATAAATTTCTTATATAAACTAAATTTTTTTAACTTTTTTTTATATTTTGTATACCTATTCTGAAAGAGATTTAAAAAAAATTAGGTATATTATGTATATATTGCTCACTTTTAACTTGCTTTTAGCTGAAATGCATAGTTTTTCTTTCTTTAAAAGCTATCGTTTCAAGTTTTTGCCTATGCTTCACAATTTTTGGGGAAACCCATATAACGACTTAATTGATTGCCTTTTTTTCAGCAAGGAGATTTTTTTCTTAAACTAAATTTTTTTCTAATAATTTTTCTTAAATCGAAAGCCTGTGTAGTATGAACTCATAATTTTAAGCCAAAACTTCTTTCGAGACTTTCTTCCAAACATATCTGCTTCCAAATGTTAAGAAACAAATAAAATTTTATTAAACGAGTAGAAAATATTTACTGAAAAATATTTGTACTGGAATTAAAAAAATTTATTTTAAAGCTCGAAAACTCGAAATTGTTTTAAAATCTTACAATAACTAAATTTTTCAAGCAATTTGATCAAAATTTCGTTTTTTTTTTTTGTGTACCTTCCTATGTACTTTGAATAAAAAAAATTCCAACTAATCACTCGGATCGGATAAAATTTGTTCATTCAGCTTAAATGAACTATTTTTATTAAATGTTGACCACTTCTAACTGAGAACTCGATCTTTGAATGGAAAAGGATCTTTTTGTCTTTTATCCAGAGATCAGAAATAATAGTTAACCTTTATTTTACAACTGGTTTCTCTCTGAGAGTTACCACATTACTTTAAATAGGTTTCGGTTAAGGTTTGAGATTTATTTTTGAAAATACAAAATAAAGGTTATCGATTGAGATTTGTTTTTTTTTTTTTTCAAAATATCTCTCAAAAAAAAAATCTAAAAGATCAACCTTTACCGTTTTCGCAGAAAATAAATCAAAAATGGTTAATTCAAAGGAAAAAATCGAATATGTCAAAAATGTCTTTATTTTGCAAAAATAAATAATGTAAATTATGTTTTTTCTTAGTTTTTGTATTAAGTTCAACAACAAAAATAATAGACACTCAAAGTTCTTTGACCCAAAGTAATATCTCTTTTCGCTTAATATAAAATGTAAAGATGAAAAAAATGTCCTTTTCACTGTGATTTGAGTCGCTGGGACGACCAATGCAATTTCGAATATTTCAGGAGACCGATGTTCTAATTGTTAAATTTGCAGATGATATTTATTTTTTTCTCTCAGCGATAAATCTCACTGGTGGACCCAAACATAACAAAATACATAATAAAGGTTTCTCTCAGACCTTGAGCGAATTTTTTCTTTTTTTTTAAATAAAGGTTATTTTATGACCTTTATTGAAAATGGCAGCAAAGGTTGAGATTTATTTCTGATCTCTGTTTTTATCATCAATATTTCTTTTACCATCAAATACACTGATTGCCCAAGAAAATATAAGAATTGAATGAATTTTCCACATAAAATCTGATACGGTTTTATGAAAACAATTAATATTGTATTCTTTACATTAATTTTTAAAAATTAACCCAAAAAAAAATGGCTTTTGGTGGCTTTTGGGAGAATAAGGCGCTAAGTTAATGTTGAGTGTTTTTTTTTTCTAGTTTAATATGCTAATAAATATCTTACAAAGTTTCGATTCAATCCATCTTGCAGTTTTATTTGATCGAATTTTTGCAAATAAATTCAAGAATCACGATTTTTACTTGAAATGATCATAATTCTTTACTAAATGCAAACATTTTTTTAGTTTTTCATAACTTTTTATTAATAAAAATGATTGAATTTATGAGAAAATAGAAAAATGTCGAAATAAAATCAGCATTTCCAAAAGCCTACCAATGTTTTTCGAGTCATAAAAAAAAAATCCAAAATTAAAAAAAAAAAAATTGAAATTTTTTTTTTCTTTTTAGGTACCCATAAATTTTTATTTTTTTTGGGTACAGACATACATACGATAGCGATGTCCTTGGATCGACATCAAAGTACCCTTTAGTAAATTTTAAAATTTTGAATGAAATGTCAAAAATTAAAATTATTCCAACTATTGGAATAATTTTGGTTGATATTTTGTTTTGCATTGTGTGGTCACTGTGGCGTATGTGTAACTTTGTTAAGTATAAATTGCTCTATTCCTGAGCTTGGGTTTTCAAATATTTTTATTTTCAAACACTCTGGTGTAAAACAATTTACTTTAAGTTAATAAAAATACATCAATACTAATAAATAAAACTCATCACTATGCAAATTATCACAGTTCACATAAACCAGCTGAATAAGGAAATGGTTATTCTACAAAAACCACAATATTCTAACATTCCTAATTTATTTTTGGATTTCAACCTTATATCAATAAATTAAATTTGATCTTATTCCATTCATTTCCATTCATTTTCAAAACAAAATGGGTTATACAAACAATTAGAATAAGATTTTCAAAGCTTTTTCAAATCCCACATAGTATTTCTCTTATAATACTCTAAATCTAAATGCTCTCTCTATCTTTCTCCATTGATTTTTAAATACAAAGGAGCATAAAAGGTAAAAACAACAAATCCCTCAACAAAAAACATTAAGACTTAAAAGATAGGTACACCATCCTAAACTCCAAATTACCCCCAAAAGACTCCCTTATAGAATATTGAATAGAACACATATATCCCTCTCGGGGGGGGGGGGCTTTCTAAAATTCTAAAACATTAGACTGATTCCATCCAACCAACACAAAACCCCAAGAACCAAATCGATAACAATTCACATCACAACAAAACAAACGACGTCGACAACGATGACAACTAATAGTGGAAACAGAGAGAAATACTTTATAGAAAATACTCTCGGAATCAAAAGAGAAGAAATAACAAAAGCAAAAGCGATACCATAAGAATACCCCATATTGGCTTTGTAATCCTTAAAATTGTCATCAGCTTTAGATAAACAAAAAGAAGAAAAAAAAAAAATAACATCACCATCATATAAGGAAGAAAAACCTTCTTCCTCTCGCTTTTATATGTATATCCTTTTCCATTGAATCCTTGTCGTATATATGGTGTATTGGTAACATGTTGTACGTTTTGAAACGCTTTTATACCGATTCATTTCGTCTAAAGGATGTTTTTGTAGCGAATTAGTAAAACACACAATATATATACAGATACATGTACATTACTCTCCTACTACTACTTTTTGATATCCTTGCTTTAAACAGTAAACAAAATCTGATGGAGCTTTTGTGTATAGTGTGTCGTCCATGTGTCTTTACTATATGGCAATTCCAATTTAAAGTCGTTGCGGTAAAAGGATGTACCCATACAGAATGTGAAAAGGACTTTACACACCGACGACAATGATGCTTTGTTGCATTTCTTAATACCACAAGCTTACCTATACTCACCCACCCAAGTCCTAACGTACACCTACCTCTGCTATAAAATTTTTGTCCTTATACAATACATCCATTGTAGAGGTCCAAAGGCGGAATAACATAGTAAATCAATTGAACTGTAACAGCATCCTTGATCCTTTGGCCCCATTCACACACCATAATAAATAAATGTACTTATATTGCGAGCTTGTATATGTGTGTAGTGTAAAAAAAAAACTAACCCAACTAACACTAAACGAGAGTGAACTATAAAAATAAAACCCAAATAACACAGAGAAAAGAATATCCTTTTTTTTTTAGTAATTTTTATTTGTGTGTGTGTTAAAGTGTTTAGTTTTTTTTTCTTTATTTTTTCTTCTAAACGAATCCTTTTATATCTAATTCTAGTGCCAACAGCAACAATACTTGGTGGACCAGACTTGTATGTGGATAAAGGAAGCACCATTAATCTGACATGTGCAATAAAGTTTAGTCCAGAGCCACCGACACATATATTTTGGTATCATCAAGATAAGGTAAGTCTATATGGTCTTTTATATCTCCAGTCTCAGTATAGCTATACCTACTTACAAAGCTTACAAAAAAAAAAAGGACAAATCACACACTTTAGAGAGATAGACCGAGAGCGTGGGAGAGAAACTCTTAGACTTTTAGAGGACAGAATGAAAAGGTATTTCCTTGCAGAAAGACTGGACCACTAACTCACCATCAGCATGGTTGTCCAAGATAGCGTGTCCCCATTTTATACATTTACAAGCCAATGCAGAGAAGAACAAGTAGAAGGCAAAAGTTTTCTTTGTAAATTGCTCTTTGGTATAAGGGATAACAGATTGGCCCTTTGATTATTGTCCTTATTTTGCTTCTTCTTATTCGTTGTGTCGCTTCTTAACTATTAGATAGAAAAAAAAAAAAAAAATAATGGGAAAACGGGATTAAGTTTCATTATGAAATGAAAAAGGATTTTCTCTGTTCTTTTTGTAGTTTGTTCCGTTTGAGAGATTAAACGTAAAATGGTTCGTTATTTTACTTTCTTTTTTTTTAATAATATAGTTTATATAGCACTTAAAATTTTGATCCTTAAAGAAGGTTTATATTTTTTGATTTTCTTGAGAAGATGAGATTGAAAAGGATATTTTGCAGCTATTTTCATAAATACATAGCAAGAGTGTCAAACGATAACCTTTTTGGATTCATAAATCATATCTTATAGTGACAAGACAATGAACGGCGTTGGTTGTTTAACCTTATTTTTCTATTATTTATTGGTCATTATGTCTGTACTTTGATAAGGGATATGTTGTGTTGAAAAAAAACATGCATAATGAAAGTTTTTTATGGTTATCCAAAAAAGAACAGTTAAATTATGTAAATTTTGTCTAGAGTCTAGACTGTTAAATAGCTTTTAATGTTTTTTGTGGTATCAAAATTGTACTTTTCAGTATTATTTTTTTAATAAGGTGTAAAAAATTGTCTGCTAGAAAGTTGTAAATTGGCTTGATAAATTTTAGTTAACTTAATTATCTACACAATTTACCTGTGCAATGAAGAAGAGTTTATTAAACTTTTGACATGTGCTTAAAAATCAAACAACAAATTATATACATTTATGCTAATGCATAATTATTTTGACCGCAAAGCACTTCAACAATATACTGAACATAATTAATAGTTGAATAATTAAAAAAAAAAAACATGATTTGAAAAATATATGATTTGTTTAACAAACAAAAAAAAAATAGTTACGCATACGCCATAGTGACCGGTCAAAGTTTTTTTTTTATTTTAAAGAATGGTGGTAATTAAAAATAACTAAAAACATTTTCATAAAAAAAAATATATCAAAATGACATATCTCTACAAAGAATCTCCGTACAATTTCCACTTGAAATTTGATTCAAATTTTTAAGGAATTATTTTGCAAAGAAATACGTATATGGATTTTTCGATTTATTACACAGAACGAATTTTCAAGTATTTCAAATGCATGCCAAATCCTTATAGGTATGATGTTTTAAAGACTTGAGTTTTGGTTCAGATTTCTTGCACTCAATTTAAAATAACACTGGTCTGCAAGGAAATCCTCCTTTAAAAAAAACTATACTTTTCTAAAGGATTGATCTAGCACGTCACGTTTTTTTTATATATTTTCGTTAGAAAATCTAAAAAACCCATTTTTTTGCTGTTTTCGAAGAAATATTTTGGCATAATGTAATATTTTTCAATTTAAATTGTTACGGTTTATGAAAGAACTTATTTTTGTCTTCCAAATTCAGTTTCAATCTTCTCAATATTTTTTTTCTTCTCCGAGATATCTTAATTTAAGTAAGTTTAGTAGGTTTGGCATATCTTACCATAAAAAAACTGATCTCTAAAAATTAATATATCTTTCTCCCAAAACAAAAATATACTTTTTTAATGGACTTTAGTGTGCTGATTTTGAATAAGAACTCTAAATATTTCGGTCAGCTCTGGTTTGTGAGACAGGGTAGTTTTTTTTGAGATTTTCTAAGAAAAAACTTGATTTTGTGATACTTTAATGCGAATATCTCAAAATCCTCACGTGATAGAATTTTTTTGACTATAAGAAACTATACGAAACTATAAGAAAAGTATACTTTTTTTTCTAGGAGAAACAAATCTGAAGCTTTACAAGGCAGTATATCGAATGGTTTATTACAAATAAGATATTTCTAAATAGATAAATAGTATATAAAATTACAAAACACTTAAAAATTTTGTTTAATGTATTTTATTATGGGTTTCTTTACATATTTTACTTTTTAAATATAATGGGGGTTGATATTTTACATTTTCCTTAATTAAGGTGTTTTTGTTCATGTAGGATTTACTAAAAAGTGAAGGATTTCGATATTTCTGCTTTTTTTGTAAATCAGTATTTTTAAATATGAGTAAACATTAATGTAAAAAGACATATTTGGTGTCAATCGATAGGCCATATAAGTCCTCCAAATTTGAGCTCAATGCCACAAATAGTTTTAATTTTGCACGAGTTCAAATGAATCTAAAAGGTTGATTTTTTAGAAACTACCCACATTTCTCAAAAATCATTTTTACAAAAATGGTACCTGATAGAATTTTTCTAAAACCAGGTTTTAAAGGAGAAAAAAAAAGTTAAATTTTGCAGAAGAGTGTAATTTTTCTTATTTCTAACCTTCAAAAGAATTTTATTTTAAAAAAGTAGAGTTTTTAAGATTTGTATGGTATCCTTTAAAAGGGATTGTAAGAACTCATTTTGGTTTAATGCATTAGACTTCCATTACAAATCAAAAAACAAAAATATTTAGGTATTGCAAATAAAATAATTTTGTATATTTTGCATTACAGAAAAATGTTAGATAGTTATTGTAAATAAAAAATTATTTGCATCAACAAAATTATCTTCAAAATGCGTGCATTATTATTTGTCGAATTTCTTACAATTTTTACAACATATTGGCCTATTAAGATCTTTCATAATATAAAGTGAGGTAAAAAAAAAATGATAAAAAACCAAGGAGAACCACTTTGATTATTTTTGTAATATCTAACTGCATTTTAAATAAAGAATTATCTAAAACATTAAATATAGCTATTTTTTTTTTTTTTTTTCGTTGCATTTTAAGATTTTACCTGATGCAGTTTTTTATTGTTTTTTTTTCGGAAAAATTGTAGATTTCTCCTTTTTTTGAAACTCTTTTAAAAATTTATATATAGGAAAGCAATATGTAACTTAATCCCAAAAAGTGTCAAATTTGTCAATTTCATTCTCATTTTGATCACCCACAGTTTTCGAAAATAAAATAGTTTTTTTTTTGTATTTTAAGAAAAAAATGTTTAAAAAAAACCCCCAAAGATGATCATTTTAAAAATCGCAATTATCTAAAATGGCAACCTTTCAAAAAGTATCTATTATAAAAAAAATATTTTTTTGGTACTTGAGCTCTTAGTCCAGTCAAAGCGTCATTTGACCTTGCGCACAGAGGCACTGTCAGGTTTGATTTCATAGATCGATAGAGCTATATTTTTATAAGGCTTAAACCCAATTTCTCAGCACATGATCATTCTTTTTTAGCGGAGTTATTCACAAAATGGCATTTTTTGGGATATTTTACTTCTAAGCTAATATTTTCGCTCCAGTTACATATGTCGTACACCAAAAAATTAACATACATTGTCTTCCTAATAATATTTTCTATCGTTTAAGAGTAATTTCATTGTATTTAAATGAGTAGCTATAAAATGGCAGCCAGTTTAAATCAAATTCTAGTTGTTAAAAAACACATTTTCGTTTTTATTTCGAAAAAAGCTTATATTACTACAGGCTCAAGTGGGAACAACCTCAAATATGCAATTATCTATGATAAATTTACCTGAATTACAGAGTGCTAGACAAACTTAATCCTCATACAAATTTAAAATAGTTGAAAGCACATTATTTAAGAAAATGTATTATAAAATAGAAATTTCATCTAAAATTAAGGGTTACTAAAAATAGCTACCAAATGTCAAAAAAAAAAAAATAAAACTGCAAATTAACAAACGACTTCACATAAAAACTTCAAACACGATGTCAATACATTTTGGGTGAAATCTTTGAAAAAGTGTCAAAGGAATGAAATATTTCTAGCACTCGAAGACGGAGATTCATATTCTGATTAAATATCAAACCAAAATTTTATCTTCATTAATTACATCGTCCCCTTTAAATCAAAGTGACATAAATGTAAGTCAATTGTTTTTCTTTTTAAAATCTATTATTATTTTTGTTATGAAATTAGAAAATTTTTCTTAAAGTGATGGTTCTAAAAATAATGTGTAGGTTTAATGTGATTTTAAAAATAAAGTATTTAAAATTTTGAATTATGTCTCTTTGCCTTTTCATTTCTAGTTACTATTTTGGACATCAAATTCAAGTTGTGCAAATCCTAAAAATAATAGGTCACTATGGCGTATGCGTAACTTTTTCTATAGGTTTTTCTATTTTTGAATACAAATGTTTAAATTGCTGATTAAATAATAAAAAAAAAGTGTTATAACACATTTTTTTATATTTAACCAATATGGAGGACTAACATAATAGCCACCTAGAGACTGAAATTGTTCTTTTTTATTTGATTACATATGAGCTAAGCATTTCGATACATTTTATGAACAAAATTCTTGCAAGCTTTAAGTATTTTTCCTATGGATTTAAAAATATATTATTTTTTTTTTTTCTTTTTTTAGGTCATCAGCGAAGACTCCGAACGTGGAGGCATCACATTCATCACAAGTATATCAGATGATCCTAAATCAATACTTCTCATCGACGATGCTGATTTACCTGATTCAGGCAAATATTCCTGCTATCCATCGAATACTGAAATAGCTAGCATACGCGTTCATGTGCTTCAAGGTAATATACAACAATAACAAAAATACTTCAATTATACTTTTTTCATAGAAATAATAAGCTTATCTCGGGTAGGTTAACGCGCGTAGCTAACGAAAGACCAGGCGTGCTTAAGAACCTAATTTTGCTGGTTATAACCTAACAAAAACTTTTTCCTTAAGATTATTCTCTATCTTGCACTCTCGAAGAATAATCTAACCATAACCATTTGAGAACTCTAATATGGAACTTCTTAGAGGTACACATCTATTGTGTATAGTCTTATAGATCGGAGATATCATTATTAAAGCAGCTTTTAAAATTGCCATAAGGAAGAAGCCACCCTTAACAGAGTTGATAGTGACACATTAAGTTATACTACATTTACCATCGCATCGTGTCGTGGTTACGTTACAGCACCAAGCGAAGAGATTCCATCGATAAGGACACACACAAAACTGAGAGTGGCTCCTCTTATGCCATGTTTTTACCTACTACGTTTTCTATATGTAGTATACTAGCAAGGAGCAAAAACATCCTTCGCTACACTTACTAACATTTATTTAGGGGTCTATATTTGTACGATAAGAATTTTGTTCCTTGAAGCGCATAGTTGCACGAATATGTTCGCAATCTGAATCAGCGATATTTGGAGAAGGGTCTTGCGGGCGTGCAAGTGAATGTTTCAAGTGAATTTAGTTCTCTGCTACGAGCATCGACCAAAAGACCGAAGTAAGCAGCAGCATCGTCCTCGTCATTCTCCGAAATCTGCACGTTTTCAGTTCAGAGCCAGAGTCAGGAATATACGTTATAGAAGTAGAAACAGCAGCACAGAAACAGGCAGGATGTGTATACGTTTGCATCCTGATGATGGGGTCCTTTATAACGGAGGTGGTGGGGGTGGCTGTTGATGATGATGATGTTGATGATGCTGGGTGTTTGGGATGTACATTCTTACACCTTAGTTGAAGCAGTGAATATATGTTTGGTGTTCCATTGACTGTTCAAGATCTCTCTCAAGAGTATAGTTGATGAGTTGTACATGATGACCCACATTTTTTCTGTCTTTTTTTTTTTTTTTTGTATTTTTGAAAAAGAGAACCTTATCAGTGATGACATTTTTGCAAAGAACAAAAATAGGTGATGCGATGCACCCATCAAGTCAGAACAAACCAAACAGAGAAACGAAAATGTGAAAAATACGTGACTTTAATGCGAATTTTCATAATTTTTGGTCGAAAAAAAAAACAGAAAAAAAAACAAAAAAAAAAAAATATATGGATATACACTTCAACCATAACAATCTTTGAGGATTCACTTTTTTTTTAATGAATTATTATTGCAAGTTTAATAAAATGCAACCATATGCAAGTTTTGAGAGGAAGAAAATTTGTTTTTTTTTTTCTTGTAATTTGAGTTGCATTTACTGGAAAAAACATTGATTGAAATGGAAAACAAAAAAAAAAAATTGAAATGCAAATTATGATGAAAAACACAAAATTGCATTATTGTGAAATTCTTGTGAGGACAATAGACAAATTGGATGATATAATATAAGGTCAATTTGAATAAATTTAAAGTACAATTGTACACAACCATGACATACATATAATAGAATAGAAATAGTTCATTTGGATAGTATTCAATGGAAATTATATGAGCTTTAGGGACAAATTGTTTTTAACAATATTTCAATTCTATTGAAATTTTTTTTTGTTTCCTTTTAAACTAGGATGTCAATTTGAGTGAATAGAAAAAATTCTAGAATCGGGTTTGTAATGGAATAAAATTTGTTTCCCAGAGCTTTTAACGATTCATTTTTGTTTTTTCAGTTCCTTCAATGGAAAATATAGAAAATTCAAAGCAAAAATTTTTACATTTTTCTCAAAAAATTCCTGAATGTTTGCTTTGTAGTGTCGAATATTTGAATTTTATAAACATAACACAACACCATTTGCGAGGAAATTTGTATTTACTAAAATATAAGTGAAGTGTTTTGTTATTAGTAAGAACTGACCAATAAATGTTTTATTTTTTCTGTATTAAAAGTTAAAAACGCAATTTCTTGGAATTTTGAAATAAAACAACAATTTTAAAATTTTAAGTGGTTTGTTTGAGGAATTTTTCCAACACGTCACAGCTATTATTATTTTTTTTTTAAAGATTAAATAGTTGATTAATAACACTGTGTTTCAAAATATACTCGGGCGGAGACCTATCACGTTTTGTAGAGCTAATCACACTGATAACGAAACGGTATTTAAAAAGTCCCTAACACCACCAAAATCTGGAATTATTGGAAAAAAAACGGTTTTTTGGACCTTCACCCATTGAAAAAATTCTAGTTTTGTCAAATTTTTACCCATTTTTGATTTAATTTCTGATAGAAGATATAATTTTACCTTTTAAAAAATGTATAAAACATGTGATTCGGTTAAAGCACCTATAATTTATAAGCTGTAAAAGTTCAAAAATTCCATTTTTTTAAAGTACCTACATGTTTTCAAAACAACATTCTGTTTTAAAAAAAATATTTTTAAATAATATTTATATCCAAATAAAACGAGGTGTTTTTTATGTAAATCAGTTAAAAATTGGCTTAGAAAAAAAAATGTATAATTTAGACAACATGAATTTTAGGAACTAACAGCAAGTTCATGCAACCCATTCGAATATTTAACCTTGTTTTTAAAATTTGAAATATTTTTAAATATATTATTATATATTATTTTTGTACAAAAACGTTTTAGCAACTTTAAATAATAATATTTTAAAAACAAAAAAATTCAAAAAAGGGCCAATTTTTAGTAAATGAAAGATTAGATGAAGTGACATTTTTTTTAAAAAGAGTAATCAGCGCAGCGTTTAAAGTTTTTGCTTCCCTTTATAAGTACAAAAAATGGTATGCCAGTATTAAGAAATTATTCATCAACACAATGAAATAAAATTTCAAAAAGATTAATCAAACAGTTTTAAATATATGAATCGTTTATTTCAGAAACAGCATAAGTCCATGAGCACTAACTTTTCAGGAGCAACAAAAAACTGTTTTTTATGTTAAAACTCCACAACACTTCAAATTTAGAGTATGCCGAGTCATAATCTAGCTAAAGACACATTTAAAAACCTTTAAAATATTTTTTTCAAGTCTTAGCGGGTTTTTAAGCCTTTAAGGTCGCTGGACTTATGTCGTTTCTGCTCAAAACGAAATTTTTTTGGTAAAACTTTTGTTTTTATTTAGCTATAGTTTTCGAACCCAGCTTTTGATTTTAATAAATCAAATAGCAGTAGATAAATGTATTACTTAAAGGCTTGCGTGTCATGATGTTTGCCAAAATAATTTAAAACTGGTAAAATGTCATATAATTCAAGAGTTAAAAATTCTGCCACAGCGAGAGATCTGGCTATAAATTTTGAATCCTGAGTTTAATTTTAATGAATTTAATAGATATAGATAGAATAATTACTTACCTTTTTAAAGATGTATAACAAAAGGGGGTGCGTGTCAAGATTGCTGCCAAAATAATTTAAAACTGGTAAAAAGTCATGTATTTAACAGTAAAAAATGTTGTCACCGGGTGAAATCTTTATATACATTTTAAACCCTTTCCTTTCAGTTTTCGTATTTTGGGGGGTCTGACATACTTAATTTATTTCCAGAAGATGAATAACTATATACATATAAATGAGAAATTTCAAAAAAAAAAAAATTTTGGGAAAAATGGACTTATGCTGTTTCTGAAATAAACGATTCATATGTAGTACATAAATTGATTTTTCAAAAAAAAAAATTTTCTTTTCTAAAAATTTTGCAAAGTATTAAAGATAAACAAAAACATTTAGTTCAAAAAATCAAAAATAAAAAAAAAAAAATGGTTCTATGATAAAGACCGGTAGTGTCAATTCAATAACAAATTTTTTTTTGTAATTCAAAAGTCAATTTTATTTGTGACATTCACATTACACAAATTTTGTTTTCATAAAAATCTTTAAAGGCACTTTTGAGTAAATAATTACTTTTATTTTGTTTAAAAAATAAAAATAAAAATATAATTCCATCTTCCCCTCTAGGGGATGGCGGAAACTATTTTTTTGAAAGATTATTATATAAAAAAAATTAAAGAAAAAAAAACATTGACAAATAAAAAATACAATTTCGTTGAACACATAAAAATGCTACTAATAAATAAAAAGAACTAGATTTATGGGAATAAAAACTTTAATTACATCTATCAACTTTGAACCACGTTATAGTGTTTGCGAATTTCCAACATCCGGCGAAGAAGGCGAATTATAATTATTCTCTATAAATACACTATGCGTCACATCAATACATTTCTGTGATATTATTTGGTAAAATAAAACTTATTCCACCCACTTACAATAAAATATTTTCAATATTTTGCTAAAAAAAAAACTACAATTTAATTTAATTAGTTTCTATTTCAAAAACTTTTCTTGTTATTCATAAATTGGCTGCGGTTAGCACCAAACTAACTTCCCCCAAGGACTCGGTTTAAAGTAAGCTTTCACGTTTTTTACCCCATACATTTCTATAGTAAACTTTGAGTTTTGAAATATGTATTTATAATAGGGCAAAGTTTAAAATAATCGCGGTCTTACGGTGGATTGAAACAAAACCTATAGAAACATAGATTCACAGGAAATTATATTTTATACAATATTTGTGTGCTGATTAAAAAAAAAATCCTAAACCAGATTTATTGTCATTCCTAAAGATATTGGATTTCAATATGATTCTTATCCATATTTGCAAAAAAAAAAAAAAAATTAGAATAAAAACAAACGTCTTATTTGTAATCCAATGTCTATAAGCTCTTTTGTTAAAGTTTATCCTTTACCATTGTTTAGCATTTCGAAGAGATTTAGTTTGTTCAACTGTTCGCTAATTCCCTGGCCAATTCCTTGTGTCTATAACCATATTCCACTTTGTTAAACAATCGCTAAATTAAAACCAAGAATTCTGTAAAGCTTGACTAATTTATTAGCAACTCTTTCGTTGTTTCTATTCTGTCTTCACAACCAAAATCCCCAGTGAGTGTTTTAAACTATTTATACTTGAAGCAAACTCTGCGCATAAAAGTTGATTCCTTTTATAAAACCAAAGTATATACCATCTAACCAAGCTTGCTCCTGCTGCTGCTGCTTTCTCAGTTCTCATGCCTCAGGAGTTATCCATATTCTAGCTCCTTTTTGTAAAATTGTGTGGCTGCTTCAACTAACCATAAACGCGCCATAGTATTCCAACTACAACTGTTTTACATTTTGAATTAATTTATTTTTTGAATTTTTCTACAATTACTATGCGATACATGGAGCGAGAAAGTTTTTTGTTTTTTTTTTGTATTTCTTCTATTTTTCCACGTTGTTTACCGCCACAAGCCATTGTATAACATTTAACGTTTCAACTGATTCATTTATGCAACATAGTTGCAACAGCAGCTACACAACGATATATGTATATAGCTTAGCTACATAGAAAAGCAAGGACTTTTCTTGCAAAAAGTATATTTTTCTCCACCTGAACTGGAAAACTGGTTGTTTTTTTTTGTCCTTTCTTATGTTTTTTTTTTTATTTTTTTTAACTTTCTTTACAGGTGAGCGACCAGAAGCAATGCAAACTAATGCTGCCACACCAACAATGCTAACATCTAAGCTAACATTTGGCGTTTTTCATATAACGTTGTTCCTGCATTTGATACTGTTGCTATGTAAGTTGTTACGTGAAAATACCATTTTCAGATGTGTTTCCAACCGGCAAACAAACAAACAAAAACAACAACAATCACAACAATACCAGCAAAATCAAAAGCAAAACCAAAGTCCTTTAAAGTCAACAAGGAACGGTTACACGCATCAGCTGTTGTTGGAACATGTACGGTGATAATTTTTTTTTTGTGTTTTTCTATATTTCAAATGCGCTTGCATAAATTTTTACTTTTAAATTTTATACTTAAATAGAATTTTTTATATAAAATTATTATAATTTTTTTTTATTATTTTTAAAAGCGTTTAAAAGGTATTTAAAAATATCAAGGACATTCGTAGAAAAGATAAAAAAAAAAAATAGAAGACATAATTAAATAAAAATTAAAAACAAAAAAAAAACTATTGTAAATAATTAAAACAAATTATAAAATAAGTTAAGATATAAAATTATAATTAAATTTTATGAAAATGTATTAAATTGTTACAGATGTAAGTAGATATGAACATATTCTTAAATAAATAAAAAAAAAAAAAAACTAAATTGATATTTAGAATAAGCTTAGCCGATTTTTTAAATTCTTTTCATAAGCTTATACGAATTAAAATTTTAATTTTTTTTCTATTAAGCGAAAATATATTGTTTTTTTTTTTCATAAATGAGTTTTTTTTTTTTAATTTCAAAGCATCTTTTAACCAAATTTTATATTTTTGTAAGATTATTAAAGCTTTTCATACATTTTTGGACTCTCCAAAATATTTTCATTGCTTTTTTTGTACTAAATCAACTTTTTATAATATGTAAATAAAAATTAAAAAAAAATTTAAATTAAATAAATAAATACAAGAAATAAGCCCACTCAAAATAAATGAAAAACAAAAAAAAAAAAAAACAGACGATTAAAATACGTTAAGTGTGTAATGATGTCAAAGTGATAGAATAGTTTTTGGATATTTAAATAAAATTAAAAAAAGAAATAAATATAAGCTTAATAATATAAAAAAATTAAAATCAAATCATTGTATAAATTGTATAAAATTATAATAAACTGTTAAAAAAAAAAACTAAATTAGAAACACACAACATCTCGAAAATGTTCTATCAAAATAATAATGTTAAAAATATTTGAAAAAGAAAAAAAAATGATTTCAAATCGAAAATTATGTCTATGAGATTTATGATATAAAAAAACGTTATTGTATATTTTAGAAGAAAACCAAAAAATTAAATATATAAGTAAATTAAAAAAAAAAAACATTAAAATAATATAAAGTTTATGTAAAAGCAATAAGGAGAAAAAAAAATAAACGATAAAAATAAAATATATTATAAATAAAATTAATGTAAAAATTTTGTGTTTTTATTAAAAAAAAAATGGAATTTTGTTGAATAAAACGAGCATTTTACTCTATCAAAACTATTTTTAGGCCAGTCATTTAAGACATCCAATCTCGCAGAAAGTATGCAGTTTCGAAAGACCTGTGCTAAATTAAATCCGTAGTGCCCGAAAAGTGCCCAAATTTTCGGACTCTTTTTCAGACGTTGGCTTATATTTTCTAAAAATTACATATATTATGGAAAACGTCAATAAAAACAGCCATAAAAATAGAATTTCCAAAAACATCTTGAAATAAATCACTCCAAAAGATTTTTTTTTACAAAAGTACATAAGGCAAAATTATATGGACAAAAGGCGTACAGGAATCAGACTAGTACAGGATAGATAAACTTTTTCGTGGAACTAAATACAGGACGGCTGAATTTTTCAAGTATGAAAGAAGGGTATTAGAAAAACTTAAGTCCAAGTTTTCAGGATTCCACCCCCTGGCTAAATCAGCCATTTTGGAAAACGCGAGTCCCTCTATATCTACAAAACTAAGGGTCCTATAGAAATGGTTATCCAGACCAAAGTTCTTGGAAATTTAATTATCTTTTTCTTTGTGATACATTATTTTTCTGAGCGGGCAATAGTTTTGAGGTTATGTTGTTTTAATTTATTTTTTTTTTTCGGTTTTTTAGATTTTATGATTCCTAGTATTAGTTACATAATTTTTTAAATAGTAAAAGTTATAGACCATGATACTAATAATTTGGTATATTTTTGAAAGTCATGCGATGTATGAGTTGAAAAATATTGATCTGAAAACTATAGTCTAAGTACAGGAAAGTTAGAAAGGAGGCTGATTTTTTCAAATTTGAAAGAAAAGTATTAGAAAAGCTTAAGTCCTGGTTTTCGGGACGCCAACTACCCGTCGAAATCCGCCATTTTGAAAAACGTGAATTGGTCTATATATACTACACTATTGGCTTGACCGAATTAGTTACTCAACCAAAGTTGTAGATAATATAAATATCTTTTCTTGTGCATGCACTGTTTTTCAGCGAGGACAGCACTTTTGAGGTTATGTTGTTTTATTTTTTTTTTTTTTTTAATTTTTCTCAGTTTCTATGATAGACACATAATTTTTAGCATCATTAAATTGGCTAGATCGGTAATGTATCTACAACTAAAAAAATTTTTATAAGAAATCATAAAATATCATCTTTACAGAGAATCTCTGTACGTGGCTTGTAAACAACTTAGCATAGCTCAAGCAGTTTTAAACATTTTCACTTGAAATTTGGTAAAAATATTTAAAACATTATTCCACATAGAAATATGTACGTAACCTCAAATTCGTCCCAAAATTTTAATTCTTTTAAAAATCAGGTATGTATTTCCGTGCATTTCCGTGTATTTTTTTAATTTAAATGGCTAAAAACAGCTTGAGCTTTGCTGAGTGTCGCTGAGGTCCTTTTATTAAAAATATAGAAATGTAATTTTAAAAAAAATATTTTTTTTTTAAATTTTTATAATTATGTACCTACTTTAAAGGGATTTTATATGTTTTCTTTTTGATTTGCTTCCTTCATTGCTAAATAATTTGCCAATCTCTTTCTATTGTTCAATAACTATAGGTAAAAATTTGCTAAAATTTAAGTCAGAATTTGATAACAATTTACGATAGCGATTACCTTTGACAACCTGGCTTCCCTAGCAAGAAATAGTTTTTTTTTTTTTTTTTGTTTAATTCATACTTCCAAATGGCTCAAAATTGAGATGGTCCTTAACAACATATAATTTTTTAAATAAAAAGAAACTAATTTTTAGGTTGTTTGTTTTTTATTTGTAAGTTTTTTAAAAAATAATTTTCACAACTTTTATGTTTTTTTGTTTTTATGCTACGCGTTTCGGACTTCTGTCCATCATCGGGCGAAATGTAAACTTGGTCTTCTTGTAAAGGCAGCATTAAATTTTGATAAGCGATGCAACTTTTAAAAGCTATTACATTTGAAAATTCCATAGTTGAGTACTTTGGTACACTCTAATATACACCCGAAATTATTTGCTGTAAGAATGAAATTGATCTGTTATCAATTTGACTCATAAATCTTTTAGAGCAAAGCTTCCTACATGGAACTCACGACACCTCACTGCGGACTAAGTATTTGATTTTATAGGGGAAAACTAAAAAAAATGATAAATCATTTAAAAGATGTTTTAAACGATTATAATCGAATCTCTTTATTGTCAGTTTCCCTTGATTTGTCAATGTGTTTCTTTTTAAAAAGGTAAATACATCAATAAAAGAATATTATTTACCAAAAGAAAAATTAATTTATACTCAAAGTATGATACTTAAAATTATTGCACCACTTGAAGTGTTAGAATTATTATTCAACCATGACTTCTTTGAGTGCTCAATATATCACAGGTAGGTTTTCATAAAATCCTTACAACTGATGTATTTTAGTAAAAATACCTGTAGATTCTTCTTTGTGTTGTTTTTTAAATGTTTTTTTTTTTTTTTTTTTTTTTTAATTTTCTACTTTGAGTTAAAAATTTTTCTTTTCAATTTATTTATTCATTCGTATACTCAAAGGGTGAAGGTTAAACTTGCAGCAGTAGAAAAAAAATCCTTCTGAATAATAATTATAGTTATCCTTTTATGAGTGTCGTTTACGAAATGACAAGGGTTAAAGTCCAAAGTATATAGTAAGAGGATAAAAATAAAAATAAAAACAAAAAACAAGAGACAAAATTCAGTAAAAGAATATTTTTTTTGACTTCATTCAGACAAGTTGTTGAAGAAAAGCGTTTTTTAGAATAAAAGGGTCAACTGAAACTTAAATTGTTTGTAAAAAAAAAATCAGAAGTCCTTTTTAAAACACTTCTAGCTGACGATATAATATTTCAAAGCTGTTCAAAATAGTGGAAGGGATTTTTTTTTTACCTAGACACTTTAGTTTGTTGAATTGACTAAAATAAGTTAAGCATATTTCAAAGGATATTCAAAATTATAAAATTAATTAACACATTTTTTTAGTTAATTAGTTACGTATACAATTTAACAAAATTGCGGCCTTATCTGGCAATATTACAAAAAAACCGGCCCTGGATATTGCAAGAAGTTGGTATAGCCACTCACTTTATTGATTTCAAACAGTATTCGATTTGATAGGCATCACATTTTGAATTTGATTTCCTTTATTTCGATTCAGCCAGCGACAAGGACGACGATAGGATGTTATATCATCAGGACTCCAGCAATTTTCATGAAAATCATTCATTCAGCTTTCAGCAGAGCGGCGGCGGCGAAGGCTTCATTTCATTTCACCCTGCTCACACTGCCTCGACCTCGGCTTAGTTTGTGCCAAATAATGTTTCCATGTCCCACACTCCTTCGTCCTGTCCCATTCAATACTGTATACTTGTTCAATTCTTCGTAAATTTCAAAATGCAAATTCAAATACGCGCGCGACGACCGTTAGATATTCGGTTAACCGGAGAGCCAAATCTAAGGGTAAACCGAAGCGGGTGAAATGATTTCAAAACGAGACAGTATGTACATTTGAATTGAAAATCGGAAATAAGGAATGAAAAAGGACATTCTGTCAGCGAGTGATGAATTGGGGATCACAAAAGTCACGTATGACTGGATTTTTTTTTCAATTTTTTTTTTTTGTTAACAAAGGCCAAAACGATATGTGTGTTGGAAAAATACTTTATTGTTGTTGTTCTTTTTTTTTTGCCCTGGAGATGAATACATTATAGCAGGACGTTTGAAAATGGCAGAAAAAGATTTATTTAGACGGGATATAAACAATTTCAAAGATGTGTATTTAAGTGGTGAGTTAGGCTCTGAGGGGTTTTTTTTTTTTTTGTGTGCATATACCCAGTTATGGAGTTTAGAATGCCAAAGTCGATGCCAGCGATGCTGCGATTGCCGCCAGGCTTTCGGGGAAAGAGAGGAGGTGTGGGTGTATATGTGAGTTAGAATGATTAAATTGGACTGTTAAATGGCAGTTAAATCTGGCAATGGGTTCAACTTTACGACATCGTTTAGTTCGTGTGAGATTTTGACACATTTGTATGGCAACGATTTGTATCAATTTTTTTTCCCCCATTTGCGAGCAAACAATTTCCCAAGGATTTGAGTTTTTTTTTTGTATTCATATCAAGTCTGGATTTAATTTCATTTGGTTTGAGAATGTCTCACTTATGCGCATTTATTATAGACGATTTATTTAAATTGTGAAGGAAATGAATATAAATTAATAATTTTCCTTATTTCGTTGTCAAGTTAAAATGCAAGAAACATATTACTTCACCAGATTAATTCAACTTAAGTACTTCCGTTGATTAAACTAACAAACCTTTTGATCTTTTAACAGCAAATTCGATAAAATAAAAAGATTTATTTATGGCGTTTTTGATTGGCAGTCCGGAAGCGTCCGGAATCATTCAATGACAGAAATTTTTTTTTTGTAAGGTCGAAATAGAATTTTAAACAATTGAAAACTTGTCAGGTTTTCAATGAAGGAAGCGGATTCTATGCTTGGAAACAATAATGGTATCAAAAATCTTCTTTATGTACTAGAAATTCAGAAAGTGGAAATTGGGCCTTCATAGAGTAAAAATTCCTCATTCAAAAGCCTTTATAATGTATGAGAAATTCAGGGAGTGAAAATTGGGCCTTCATGGAGTAAAAAGCCCTTATTCAAAAGTCTTCATAATGTATGAGAAATTTAGGGAGTGAAAATTGGGCCTTCATAGAGTAAAAAGTCCTCATTCAAAAGCCTTTATAATGTATGAGAAATTCAGGGAGTAAAAATTGAGCCTTCATGGAGTAAAAAGTCCTCATTCAAAAGTCTTCATAATGTATGAGAAATTTGGGGAGCAAAAATTGGGCCTTCATAGAGTAAAAAGTCCTCATTCAAAAGTCTTCATAATGTATGAGAAATTTGGGGAGCAAAAATTGGGCCTTCATAGAGTAAAAAGTCCTTATTCAAAAGTCTTCATAATGTATGAGAACTTCAGGGAGTGAAAATTGGGCCTTCATGGAGTAAAAAGACCTCATTCAAAAGTCTTCATAATGTATGAGAACTTCAGGGAGTGAAAATTGGGCCTTCATGGAGTAAGAAGTCCTCATTCAAAAGTCTTCATAAAGTATGAGAAATTCAGGGAGTGAAAATTGGGCCTTTATGGAGTAAAAAGTCCTCATTAAAAAGTCTTCATAAAGTATGAGGAATTCAGGGAGCAAAAATTGGGCCTTCATGGAGTAAAAAGTCCTCACTCAAAAGTCTTAATAATGTACTAGAAATTCAAAAAGTGAAAATTGGGCCTAAAAAGTCCCCATTCAAAAGTCTTCATAATGTACTAGAAATTCAGAAAGTGAAAATTGGGCCTTCACGGAGTATAACTTCTTCATTCAAAAGTCTTCATAATGTATTAGAAATTCAGAAAGTGAAAATTGGGCCTTCCATGGAGTAAAATGTCCTCATTCAAAAGTCTTCATAATGTATGAGACCTGCAGGGAGTGAAAAGTGTGACAATTTTTTCACATTTTGAACACCTTATTTGTAAGTCAGCTTAAAACTGCTTCTTAAACTCAAATGAGAAATATTTCTCAATTAAGAATCCAATGCCACCATTCTTGAAAAAAAAATTAAATGTTAAGTCAAAAGTTTCAAGAAAAAATAAATAATTAACATCAAGATAATTTCACCAACTTTAATGAGCTTAACGAGTTCCCGATGTGCCAGATTAAAATAAAGGTTATAACAACCGCATTTTCCCCGCCCAAAAAAAAAAAAACAAATCGCCCATTTAAACTTTAACACCCTTTTTGTGTATAGAACTTCTCTGCAACTGCTGCTTGTTCCTGCTGTTGTTCTACTTATGGCTAAACAACAATATTCTTTAAATTGAATTGTTCCCTCTTGTTTAACCCTCTCTCACACTGCACCCCATTAAAAACACAACACAACAAAAATAAAAACCCTAAATAGCACACTCTTCAAGTCAATAGCACACCCTTTTGTTTGATAAAGCCCACATTTTCGTTAAAGTTAACTTTCACGACTATGCCGCACGAAAGCGCGCAGAGCTCAAGTTGGCTGGGTGTATATGGAGGTATAATCAGTTTTCAATTCATTTGCAATAAACGCTAATAAAGTTTTCCTAGCACAAACAAATGAACAATAAATATCAGAAATTGTTTCTCTCATTCAACCAATCAGCCAAACTAAAATAACCCCTCAGTGCCGAGAACAACACTAACCTATAACCCGTACCCGCCCCCCTGGCAAAAAAGTAATTTTGCAGTGCCGTGGTTTCCGCCCTGGAAATCTGGAACAGTTGCTACAACTGCTACTTCTGTTACTGCTCCTGTTTGTTTTTTGGTGTATACAAACAAAAATGTCCCCCGAGAGAACGATTTATTTAGTCTGACCGTGGCAAATGCCAAAATTATACCAAGCTCTCAGCTATAAGGAAGTAAAATTAGATAGGTATAGTTTCATACCTATGGGAAAGGGTATAATATAAAATTTAAACAGGGTGACCAGAATTTAAAGGTTAAATGAAAATTCGCTCGTAAATGCATTTATAAGTTTGAAGAATTACTTAAATCCTGTTTATTCTGAATTTTCTAATTCTTTGACATTCAAAGTGTTTCGAGCCACTGTATTCGGCATAATTCCATGAAGCGTTTTTTTCCGCTCATAATTTTTTTAGGATAACGTTCGAGTTTGGGAATTAATGAAGCCCTGTTTATTCTGCATTTACGAATTCTTTGGCTTCAAAGCAATTCGATCCACTGTAATATGTATTATTCCGTGTGGCGGTTTTTTCCGCGCATACATTTTTGATGAAAATATTCGAGTTGAAGAATTAATAAAGTCCTGTTTTTCATGAATTTAAAAATTCTTTGGCTTCAAAGTGTTTTGAGCGACTGTGTTCTTCATTATTTCGGGTAGCGGTTTTTTCCGCGCATTAATTTTTGAAGATAACATTAAAGTTGAAGAATTATTAAAGTCATATTTATTCTGAATTTACAAATAATAAGGCTTCAATGTGTTTCAAGTCACTGTATTCAGCAAAATTCTGTGAAGCGGTTTTTTCCGCATCTACATTTTTGAAGATAACCTGTCGAGTTGAAGAATTACTTAAGTCCTGTTTATTTTATAGTTATTTCTATGGCTTCAAAGTATTTCGAGCCACTTTGTTCTGAATAATTTCGTCTAGCGGTTTTTTCCGCCCATACATTTTTGAAGCTAATGTTCGCACTGTTAAGGTCATTGGCAACCATCAAAACCCAAACCAAAAATTTTGCTTCAAAAAAGCCTTAAGGAAGCTTTAAAGAAGCCTAACATCAACTGTTAGCCTTCATAAGCTCTATTGACGAAGCTATATGAGTTTCTTAATGTGGCAGCAATCAGTAGTCACCCTGTAAAAAAACATAGATTATAAATTTAAGGAACCGAGATTTTTCAGAACTCCCTGTACCTTCGTGCACCTGCTTAACTCCTACAAACGAACAGAAACGGTTAAAATTGTCCTGTTTAAAGACACTCTTTCACTTTAAGCAAAACGCTTATGAAGGTAGGTATAGTAAAATATATATATCTGTTCTGATAGCGAAAATGTGGATTATTATACGCCTTCAAATCCATATATACTTTTCAACCTTCCCCAGCAATCCCCAAAACGATGACATTTTTCTTTAATTTTGAACATACACAATAGCAATTGGTGCGCCTGGCTCCTTCAAATATTCTGGCGCACTCAGCCGTGCACTCAACTAGCTGAGCTTGGAGGCCATCAACTATGCTGTTGCCACCTTTGTGGCTGGTTGAGGGAGGTAGAACTTCTAACAAACGGTTAAAAGAATCACTAGATATAGCAGTTACGATAAACATCTCTAGAATTAGGCGAACGTTATAATCTGCGCGCCTTGCCTTGGACTGAACAACTAAAAGCGGTTCCTGGTTTTTCCATGTTGCATATCAGAGCCCGGGAATACACATCCAAACAGAGAACTCAGAGGAGCACTTGCCATGATTCGTTTTTGGTTTTTTATTTTTATTTTATTTTTTTGAACGAATGATAATAAATTTTGGAAGGCATTTTCCTTTTTTTCCTTTTTTTTTTCTAGCCCACTTCCTATGTTGATGGTTTGTTCCTAAACTCTCTTCCACTACCTTGGGTTGGAATATAACAACAAACGAAAACTATATGATGACGACCTACGCTACGATACCGACGATATGGAGAGAATGCCAAGGATATGAGAATGAGGCCCCTGATGAGGGAACTGCGGGCTGATTTATTTGCCAGGCTACCAAAACAGAGTCATGCAAGAGAGTGGGAGGAAAGCACATGGCAGCGTCACATGGTCGTAACAACAACTATTAATTCTGCACGGTATAGTAGTCTACTTTCGTGCTCATGACAGCAGCGCTCTTGAATGCCTCGCCTTTTATTTCTTTTTTTCTCCGGCCGTTTTGCTATAGTTTAGTTTCTTGTTTGAGTTTTTATAGTTTGTTTTTATTTTTATTTTATTTTTTTTTTTTTCGTTTTTGTATATATTTTTGTTTAATTTTCTTTATATATATTTTTTTTTCTCGGTGAGTTTATTTAAGTGCTCGAAAAGTGTATATCCAATATAATAGCTAAGAGTTAAAGAAGGGGACGGATTTGGTTTCAATCAACACTTTGAATCAAGAAAACTTTGTTTTTCAATTCATGCATTCCACATTTGCGAACTTGTTGAATAACAAAATGGGATTGTGATTAGTTTTGACTGGAATGGAGATTAATATTGAATGAAAGCCCAATCCCGAAAACTATCACGACCTGCGCTTTTAAAAAGTGGCTGAAGAACTGAAGTTATTTTCTAAGATTTACTTCTGACCTGAGAACGAGGACTGTTTTAGTCCAAGAAGACTTAATTTTCACTCCCTATAGTTCTTATACATTATGAAGACTTTTGAATGAGTACTTTTTCCCTATAAAGACTCAATTTTCACTCACTGAAGTTCTCATACATTATGAAGACTTTTGAATGAGGACTTTTTACTCCATAAAGGCCCAATTTTCACTCACTGAAGTTCTCATACATTATGAAGACTTTTGAATGAGGACTTTTTACCCTATAAAGGCTCAGTTTTCACTCATTGAAGTTCTCATACATTATGAAGACTTTTGAATGAGGACATTTTACTCCATGAAGGCCCAATTTTTACTTTCTGAATTTCTAATACATTATGAAGACTTTTGAATGAGCACTTTTTACTCTATAAAGGCTCAATTTTCACTCCCTGAAGTTCTCATACATTATGAAGACTTTTGAATGAGGACTTTTTACTGAATGAAGGCCCAATTTTCACTTCCTGAATTTCTCATACATTATGAAGACTTTTGAATGAGGACTTTTTACCCTATAAAGGCTCAATTTTCACTCACTGAAGTTCTCATACATTATGAAGACTTTTGAATGAGGACATTTTACTCCATGAAGGCCCAATTTTTACTTTCTGAATTTCTAAAACATTATGAAGACTTTTGAATGAGCACTTTTTACTCTATAAAGGCCCAATTTTTAATCACTGAAGTTCTCATACATTATGAAGACTTTTGAATGAGGACTTTTTACTCTATAAGGGCCCAATTTTCACTCACTGAAGTTCTCATACATTATGAAGACTTTTGAATGAGGACTTTTTACTCTGTTAAGGCCCAATTTTCACTCACTGAATTTCTAATACATTATGAAGACTTTGGAATAAGGACTTTTTACTCCATGAAGGCCCAATTTTCAGTTTCTGAATTACTCAATCATTATGAAGACTTTGGAATGAGGACTTTTTACTCTGTTAATGCCTGATTTTCACTCACTGAATTTCTCATACATTATGAAGACTTTTGGAGTTTTTACTCTGTTAAGGCCCAATTTTAACTCCTTGAATTTCTCATACATTATGAAGACTTTTGAATGAGGACTTTTTACTCTGTTAAGGCCCAATTTTCACTCACTGAATTTCTAATACATTATGAAGACTTTTGAATGAGGACTTTTTACTCCATGAAGGCCCAATTTTCACTCACTGAAGTTCTCATACATTATGAAGACTTTTGAATGAGGACTTTTTACTCTGTTAAGGCCCAATTTTCACTCACTGAATTTCTAATACATTATGAAGACTTTTGAATAAGGACTTTTTACTCCATGAAGGCCCAATTTTCAGTTTCTGAATTACTCATACATTGTGAAGACTTTTGAATGAGGACTTTTTACTCTATAAAGGCTCAATTTTCACTCCCTGAAGTTCTCATACATTATGAAGACTTTTGAATGAGGACTTTTTACTGAATGAAGGCCCAATTTTCACTTCCTGAATTTCTCATACATTATGAAGACTTTTGAATGAGGACTTTTTACCCTATAAAGGCTCAATTTTCACTCACTGAAGTTCTCATACATTATGAAGACTTTTGAATGAGGACTTTTTACCCTATAAAGGCCCAATTTTCACTCACTGAAGTTCTCATACATTATGAAGGCTTTTGAATGCGGACTTTTTACTCTGTTAAATCCCAATTTTCACTCCCTGAATTTCTCATACATTATGAAGACTTTTGAATGAGGACTTTTTACTCTATAAGGGCCCAATTTTCACTCACTGAAGTTCTCATACATTATGAAGACTTTTGAATGAGGACTTTTTACTCTGTTAAGGCCCAATTTTCACTCACTGAATTTCTAATACATTATGAAGACTTTGGAATAAGGACTTTTTACTCCATGAAGGCCCAATTTTCAGTTTCTGAATTACTCAATCATTATGAAGACTTTGGAATGAGGACTTTTTACTCTGTTAAGGCCTGATTTTCACTCACTGAATTTCTCATACATTATGAAGACTTTTGAATGAGGACTTTTTACTCTGTTAAGGCCCAATTTTAACTCCTTGAATTTCTCATACATTATGAAGACTTTTGAATGAGGACTTTTTACTCTGTTAAGGCCCAATTTTCACTCACTGAATTTCTAATACATTATGAAGACTTTTGAATGAGGACTTTTTACTCCATGAAGGCCCAATTTTCACTCACTGAAGTTCTCATACATTATGAAGACTTTTGAATGAGGACTTTTTACTCTGTTAAGGCCCAATTTTCACTCACTGAATTTCTAATACATTATGAAGACTTTGGAATAAGGACTTTTTACTCCGTGAAGGCCCAATTTTCAGTTTCTGAATTACTCATACATTGTGAAGACTTTTGAATGAGGAAAATTGCTCTGTTAAGGCCCAATTTTCACTCCCTGAATTTCTCATACATTATGAAGACTTTTGAATAAGGACTTTTTACTCCATGAAGGCCCAATTTTCAGTTTCTGAATTACTCATACATTGTGAAGACTTTTGAATGAGCACTTTTTACTCTGTTAAGGCCAAATTTTCACTCCCTGAATTTCTCATACATTATGAAGACTTTTGAGTAAGGACTTTTTACTCCATGAAGGCCCAATTTTCAGTTTCTGAATTACTCAATCATTATGAAGACTTTGGAATGAGGACTTTTTACTCTGTTAAGGCCTGATTTTCACTCCTTGAATTTCTCATACATTATGACGACTTTTGAATGAGGACTTTTTACTCTGTTAAGGCCCAATTTTCACTCCCTGAATTTCTCATACATTATGAAGACTTTTGAATGAGGACTTTTTACTCTATAAAGGCCCAATTTTCACTCACTTAAGTTCTCATACATTATGAAGGCTTTTGAATGCAGACGTTTTACTCTATTAAGGCCCAATTTTCACTCCCTGAATTTCTCATACATTATGAAGACTTTTGAATGAGGACGTTTTACTCTATAAAGGCCCAATTTTCACTCACTTAAGTTCTCATACATTATGAAGACTTTTGAATGAGGACTTTTTACTCCATTAAGGCCCAATTTTCACTCCCTGAATTTCTCATACATTATGAAGACTTTTGAATAAGGACTTTTTACTCTATAAAGGCCCAATTTTCACTCACTTAAGTTCTCATACATTATGAAGACTTTTGAATGAGGACTTTTTACTCCATTAAGGCCCAATTTTCACTCCCTGAATTTCTCATACATTATGAAGACTTTTGAATGAGGACTTTTTACTCTATAAAGGCCCAATTTTCACTCACTGAAGATCTCATACATTATGAACACTTTTGAATGAGGACTTTTTACTCTATAAAGGCCCAATTTTCACTCACTGAAGTTCTCATACATTATGAAGGCTTTTGAATGCGGACGTTTTACTCTGTTAAGGCCCAATTTTCACTCCCTGAATTTCTCATACATTATGAAGACTTTTGAATGAGGACTTTTTACTCTGTTAAGGCCCAATTTTCACTCCCTGAATTTCTCATACATTATGAAGACTTTTGAATGAGGACTTTTTACTCTGTTAAGGCCCAATTTTCACTCCTTGAATTTCTCATACATTATGAAGACTTTTGAATGAGGACTTTTAACTCTGTTAAGGCCCAATTTTCACTCCTTGAATTTCTCATACATTATGAAGACTTTTGAATGAGGACTTTTTACTCTGTTAAGGCCCAATTTTCACTCCCTGAATTTCTCATACATTATGAAGACTTTTGAATGAGGACTTTTTACTCTGTTAAGGCCCAATTTTCACTCCCTGAATTTCTCATACATTATGAAGACTTTTGAATGATTACTTTTTACTCTATAAAGGCCCAATTTTCACTCCCTGAATTTCTCATACATTATGAAGACTTTTGAATGAGGACTTTTTACTCTGTTAAGGCCCAATTTTTACTCCCTGAACTTCTCATACATTATGAAGACTTTTGAATGAGGACTTTTTACTCCATAAAGGCCCAATTTTTACTCCCTGAATTTCTCATACATTATGAAGACTTTTGAATGAGGAGTTTTTACTCCATGAAAACCCAATTTTCAGTTTATCAATTACTCATACATTATGAAGACTTTTGAATGAGGACTTTTTACTCTGTTAAGGCCCAATTTTCTCTCACTGAAGTTCTCATACATTATGAAGACTTTTGTATGAGGACTTTTTACTCCATGAAGGCCCAATTTTCACTCCCTGAATTTCTCATACATTATGAAGACTTTTGAATGAGGACTTTTTACTCTGTTAAGGCCCAATTTTCACTCCCTGAATTTCTCATACATTATGAAGACTTTTGAATGAGGACTTTTTACTCTGTTAAAGCCCAATTTTCACTCCCTGAATTTCTCATACATTATGAAGACTTTTGAATGTGGACTTTTTACTCTGTTAAGGCCCAATTTTCACTCCCTGAATTTCTCATACATTATGAAGACTTTTGAATGAGGACTTTTTACGCTGTTAAAGCCCAATTTTCACTCCCTGAATTTCTCATACATTATGAAGACTTTTGAATGAGGACTCTTTACTCTGTTAAGGCCCAATTTTCACTCACTGAAGTTCTCATACATTATGAAGGCTTTTGAATGCGGACGTTTTACTCTGTTAAGGCCCAATTTTCACTCCCTGGATTTCTCATACATTATGAAGACTTTTGAATGTGGACTTTTTACTCTGTTAAGGCCCAATTTTCACTCCCTGAATTTCTCATACATTATGAAGACTTTTGAATGAGGACTTTTTACGCTGTTAAAGCCCAATTTTCACTCCCTGAATTTCTCATACATTATGAAGACTTTTGAATGAGGACTTTTTACTCTGTTAAGGCCCAATTTTCACTCACTGAAGTTCTCATACATTATGAAGGCTTTTGAATGCGGACGTTTTACTCTGTTAAGGCCCAATTTTCACTCCCTGAATTACTCATACATTATGAAGACTTTTGAATGAGGACTTTTTACTCTGTTAAGGCCCAATTTTCACTCCTTGAATTTCTCATACATTATGAAGACTTTTGAATGAGGAGTTTTTACTCTGTTAATTCCCAATTTTCACTCCCTGAATTTCTCATACATTATGAAGACTTTTGAATGAGGACTTTTTACTCTGTTAAGGCCAAATTTTTACTCCCTGAATTTCTCATACATTATGAAGACTTTTGAATGAGGACTTTTTACTCCATGAAGGCCCAATTTTCAGTTTCTGAATTACTCATACATTATGAAGGCTTTTGAATGAGGACTTTTTACTCTGTTAAATCCCAATTTTCACTCCCTGAATTTCTCATACATTATGAAGACTTTTGAATGAGGACATTTTACTCCATGAAGGCCCAATTTTCAGTTTCTTAATTACTCATACATTATGAAGACTTTTGAATGAGGACTTTTTACTCCATGAAGGCCCAATTTTCAGTTTCTGAATTACTCATACATTATGAAGACTTTTGAATGAGGACTTTTTACTCTGTTAAGGCCCAATTTTCACTCCCTGAATTTCTCATACATTATGAAGACTTTTGAATGAGGACATTTTACTCCATGAAGGCCCAATTTTCAGTTTCTGAATTACTCATACATTATGAAGACTTTTGAATGAGGACTTTTTACTCCATGAAGGCCCAATTTTCAGTTTCTGAATTACTCATACATTATGAAGACTTTTGAATGAGGACTTTTTACTCTGTTAAGGCCCAATTTTCACTCCCTGAATTACTCATACATTATGAAGACTTTTGAATGAGGACTTTTTACTCTGTTAAGGCCCAATTTTCACTCCCTGAATTTCTCATACATTATGAAGACTTTTGAATGAGGACATTTTACTCCATGAAGGCCCAATTTTCAGTTTCTGAATTACTCATACATTATGAAGACTTTTGAATTAGGACTTTTTACTCTATAAAGGCCCAATTTTTACTCCCTGAATTTCTCATACATTATGAAGACTTTTGAATGAGGAGTTTTTACTCCATGAAGGCCCAATTTTCAGTTTATCAATTACTCATACATTATGAAGACTTTTGAATGAGGACTTTTTACTCTGTTAAGGCCCAATTTTCTCTCACTGAAGTTCTCATACATTATGAAGACTTTTGAATGAGGACTTTTTACTCCATGAAGGCCCAATTTTCACTCCCTGAATTTCTCATACATTATGAAGACTTTTGAATGAGGACTTTTTACTCTGTTAAGGCCCAATTTTCACTCCCTGAATTTCTCATACATTATGAAGACTTTTGAATGAGGACTTTTTACTCTGTTAAAGCCCAATTTTCACTCCCTGAATTTCTCATACATTATGAAGACTTTTGAATGTGGACTTTTTACTCTGTTAAGGCCCAATTTTCACTCCCTGAATTTCTCATACATTATGAAGACTTTTGAATGAGGACTTTTTACGCTGTTAAAGCCCAATTTTCACTCCCTGAATTTCTCATACATTATGAAGACTTTTGAATGAGGACTTTTTACTCTGTTAAGGCCCAATTTTCACTCACTGAAGTTCTCATACATTATGAAGGCTTTTGAATGCGGACGTTTTACTCTGTTAAGGCCCAATTTTCACTCCCTGGATTTCTCATACATTATGAAGACTTTTGAATGTGGACTTTTTACTCTATTAAGGCCCAATTTTCACTCCCTGAATTTCTCATACATTATGAAGACTTTTGAATGAGGACTTTTTACTCTGTTAAGGCCCAATTTTCACTCCCTGAATTTCTCATACATTATGAAGACTTTTGAATGAGGACTTTTTACTCTGTTAATTCCCAATTTTCACTCCCTGAATTTCTCATACATTATGAAGACTTTTGAATGAGGACTTTTTACTCTGTTAAGGCCAAATTTTTACTCCCTGAATTTCTCATACATTATGAAGACTTTTGAATGAGGACTTTTTACTCCATGAAGGCCCAATTTTCAGTTTCTGAATTACTCATACATTATGAAGGCTTTTGAATGAGGACTTTTTACTCTGTTAAATCCCAATTTTCACTCCCTGAATTTCTCATACATTATGAAGACTTTTGAATGAGGACATTTTACTCCATGAAGGCCCAATTTTCAGTTTCTTAATTACTCATACATTATGAAGACTTTGAATGAGGACTTTTTACTCCATGAAGGCCCAATTTTCAGTTTCTGAATTACTCATACATTATGAAGACTTTTGAATGAGGACTTTTTACTCTGTTAAGGCCCAATTTTCACTCCCTGAATTACTCATACATTATGAAGACTTTTGAATGAGGACTTTTTACTCTGTTAAGGCCCAATTTTCACTCCCTGAATTTCTCATACATTATGAAGACTTTTGAATGAGGACATTTTACTCCATGAAGGCCCAATTTTCAGTTTCTGAATTACTCATACATTATGAAGACTTTGAATGAGGACTTTTTACTCCATGAAGGCCCAATTTTCAGTTTCTGAATTACTCATACATTATGAAGACTTTTGAATGAGGACTTTTTACTCTGTTAAGGCTTAATTTTCACTCCCTGAATTTCTCATACATTATGAAGACTTTTGAATGAGGACTTTTTACTCCATGAAGGCCCAATTTTCAGTTTCTGAATTACTCATACATTATGAAGACTTTTGAATGAGGACTTTTTACTCTGTTAAGGCCCAATTTTCACTCCCTGAATTACTCATACATTATGAAGACTTTTGAATGAGGACTTTTTACTCTGTTAAGGCCCAATTTTCACTCCTTGAATTTCTCATACATTATGAAGTCTTTTGAATGAGGACATTTTACTCCATGAAGGCCCAATTTTCAGTTTCTGAATTACTCATACATTATGAAGACTTTTGAATGAGGACTTTTTACTCTGTTAAGGCCCAATTTTCACTCCCTGAATTTCTCATACATTATGACGACTTTTGAATGAGGACTTTTTACTCTGTTAAGGCCCAATTTTCAGTTTCTGAATTACTCATACATTATGAAGACTTTTGAATGAGGACTTTTTACTCTGTTAAATCCCAATTTTCACTCCCTGAATTTCTCATACATTATGAAGACTTTTGAATGAGGACATTTTACTCCATGAAGGCCCAATTTTCAGTTTCTTAATTACTCATACATTATGAAGACTTTTGAATGAGGACTTTTTACTCCATGAAGGCCCAATTTTCAGTTTCTGAATTACTCATACATTATGAAGACTTTTGAATGAGGACTTTTTACTCTGTTAAGGCCCAATTTTCACTCCCTGAATTACTCATACATTATGAAGACTTTTGAATGAGGACTTTTTACTCTGTTAAGGCCCAATTTTCACTCCCTGAATTTCTCATACATTATGAAGACTTTTGAATGAGGACATTTTACTCCATGAAGGCCCAATTTTCAGTTTCTGAATTACTCATACATTATGAAGACTTTGAATGAGGACTTTTTACTCCATGAAGGCCCAATTTTCAGTTTCTGAATTACTCATACATTATGAAGACTTTTGAATGAGGACTTTTTACTCTGTTAAGGCTTAATTTTCACTCCCTGAATTTCTCATACATTATGAAGACTTTTGAATGAGGACTTTTTACTCCATGAAGGCCCAATTTTCAGTTTCTGAATTACTCATACATTATGAAGACTTTTGAATGAGGACTTTTTACTCTGTTAAGGCCCAATTTTCACTCCCTGAATTACTCATACATTATGAAGACTTTTGAATGAGGACTTTTTACTCTGTTAAGGCCCAATTTTCACTCCTTGAATTTCTCATACATTATGAAGACTTTTGAATGAGGACATTTTACTCCATGAAGGCCCAATTTTCAGTTTCTGAATTTCTCATACATTATGAAGACTTCTGAATTAGGACTTATTACTCTGTTAATTCCCAATTTTCACTCCCTGAATTTCTCATACATTATGAAGACTTTTGAATGAGGACTTTTTACTCTGTTAAGGCCCAATTTTTACTCCCTGAATTTCTCATACATTATGAAGACTTTTGAATGAGGACTTTTTACTCCATGAAGGCCCAATTTTCAGTTTCTGAATTACTCATACATTATGAAGACTTTTGAATGAGGACTTTTTACTCTGTTAAGGCCCAATTTTCACTCCCTGAATTACTCACACATTATAAAGACTTTTGAATGAGGACTTTTTACTCTGTTAAGGCCCAATTTTCACTCCCTGAATTTCTCATACATTATGAAGACTTTTGAATGAGGACATTTTACTCCATGAAGGCCCAATTTTCAGTTTCTGAATTACTCATACATTATGAAGACTTTTGAATGAGGACTTTTTACTCCATGAAGGCCCAATTTTCAGTTTCTGAATTACTCATTAGGGTGCTTCTTAAAAATCAATTTTCGAAATTTTAATGGGACACCCTTTCATTTTGTTCTTCCTGCCTTAAATATAAATTGGGTAAAATTTAGTCCAGTTTAAACACGTTCTAGGGGTCGCTACCACAACTCAAAGTTTTGATAAATACACCAAATTTTGTTTTTTTTTCTCAGAAAATTTAAAAATTTGTAATCAGAATTAAGTACTTTATATTAAATCTTTAACTGTTTTGAAAGAAGTTTTGATAAAAATACAGCGGAATAAAAATGAAGTTTATTTTTGAATATTTTTGAATTTGACATTTTTTTGTGTTATTCTGTAGAATAGCTTAATTGAAAAATTCAATGATTTTATCTGATTGTTTATGAGCCTAATATCTTTATTCGACAGACAGTTAACTGACTGTTTATTAGAAGATTGAAAAATCGGGTCTTAAACGTACTTTGTATTGTAACAAAAAAAAATTTTGTTGAAATTGATCTTTTTTTTTACTTAAATCTTTAGTGAATGGTAGCGACCCCTAAATTTTAATATTAAAATCGGAAAAAAATACCATACACTATGCTTATATGGTAGAACATAATGCAGGGGTGTCCCATTAAAAAATCGAAAAAAAGATTTTTTCGACCATATAAGAAGCACCCTATTACTCATACATTATGAAGACTTTTGAATGAGGACTTTTTACTCTGTTAAGGCACAATTTTCACTCCCTGAATTACTCACACATTATAAAGACTTTTGAATGAGGACTTTTTACTCTGTTAAGGCCCAATTTTCACTCCCTGAATTTCTCATACATTATGAAGACTTTTGAATGAGGACATTTTACTCCATGAAGGCCCAATTTTCAGTTTCTGAATTACTCATACATTATGAAGACTTTTGAATGAGGACTTTTTACTCCATGAAGGCCCAATTTTCAGTTTCTGAATTACTCATACATTATGAAGACTTTTGAATGAGGACTTTTTACTCTGTTAAGGCCCAATTTTCACTCCCTGAATTTCTCATACATTATGAAGACTTTTGAATGAGGACTTTTTACTCTGTTAATTCCCAATTTTCACTCCCTGAATTTCTCATACATTATGAAGACTTTTGAATGAGGACTTTTTACTCCATGAAGGCAAAATTTTCAGTTTCTGAATTACTCATACATTATGAAGGCTTTTGAATGAGGACTTTTTACTCTGTTAAATCCCAATTTTCACTCCCTGAATTTCTCATACATTATGAAGACTTTTGAATGAGGACATTTTACTCCATGAAGGCAAAATTTTCAGTTTCTGAATTACTCATACATTATGAAGACTTTTGAATGAGGACTTTTTACTCCATGAAGGCCCAATTTTCAGTTTCTGAATTACTCATACATTATGAAGACTTTTGAATGAGGACTTTTTACTCTGTTAAGGCCCAATTTTTCCCTCCCTGAATTACTCATACATTATGAAGACTTTTGAATGAGGACTTTTTACTCTGTTAAGGCCCAATTTTCAGTTTCTGAATTACTCATACATTATAAAGACTTTTGAATGAGGACTTTTTACTCTGTTAAGGCCCAATTTTCACTCCCTGAATTTCTCATACATTATGAAGACTTTTGAATGAGGACTTTTTACTCCATGAAGGCCCAATTTTCAGTTTCTGAATTACTCATACATTATGAAGACTTTTGAATGAGGACTTTTTACTCTGTTAAGGCCCAATTTTCACTCCCTGAATTACTCATACATTATGAAGACTTTTGAATGAGGACTTTTTACTCTGTTAAGGCCCAATTTTCACTCCTTGAATTTCTCATACATTATGAAGACTTTTGAATGAGGACATTTTACTCCATGAAGGCCCAATTTTCAGTTTCTGAATTACTCATACATTATGAAGACTTTTGAATGAGGACTTTTTACTCCATGAAGGCCCAATTTTCAGTTTCTGAATTACTCATACATTATGAAGACTTTTGAATGAGGACTTTTTACTCTGTTAAGGCCCAATTTTCACTCCCTGAATTTCTCATACATTATGAAGACTTTTGAATGAGGACTTTTTACTCTGTTAATTCCCAATTTTCACTCCCTGAATTTCTCATACATTATGAAGACTTTTGAATGAGGACTTTTTACTCTGTTAAGGCCCAATTTTTACTCCCTGAATTTCTCATACATTATGAAGACTTTTGAATGAGGACTTTTTACTCCATGAAGGCCCAATTTTCAGTTTCTGAATTACTCATACATTATGAAGACTTTTGAATGAGGACTTTTTACTCTGTTAAGGCCCAATTTTCACTCCCTGAATTTCTCATACATTATGAAGACTTTTGAATGAGGACATTTTACTCCATGAAGGCCCAATTTTCAGTTTTTGAATTACTCATACATTATGAAGACTTTTGAATGAGGACTTTTTACTCCATGAAGGCCCAATTTTCAGTTTCTGAATTACTCATACATTATGAAGACTTTTGAATGAGGACTTTTTACTCTGTTAAGGCCCAATTTTCACTCCCTGAATTACTCATACATTATAAAGACTTTTGAATGAGGACTTTTTACTCTGTTAAGGCCCAATTTTCACTCCCTGAATTTCTCATACATTATGAAGACTTTTGAATGAGGACATTTTACTCCATGAAGGCCCAATTTTCAGTTTCTGAATTACTCATACATTATGAAGACTTTTGAATGAGGACTTTATACTCCATGAAGGCCCAATTTTCAGTTTCTGAATTACTCATACATTATGAAGACTTTTGAATGAGGACTTTTTACTCTGTTAAGGCCCAATTTTCACTCCCTGAATTACTCATACATTATAAAGACTTTTGAATGAGGACTTTTTACTCTGTTAAGGCCCAATTTTCACTCCCTGAATTTCTCATACATTATGAAGACTTTTGAATGAGGACATTTTACTCCATGAAGGCCCAATTTTCAGTTTCTGAATTACTCATACATTATGAAGACTTTTGAATGAGGACTTTTTACTCCATGAAAGCCCAATATTCAGTTTCTGAATTACTCATACATTATGAAGACTTTTGAATGAGGACTTTTTACTCTGTTAAGGCCCAATTTTCACTCCCTGAATTTCTCATACATTATGAAGACTTTTGAATGAGGACTTTTTACTCCATGAAGGCCCAATTTTCAGTTTCTGAATTACTCATACATTATGAAGACTTTTGAATGAGGACTTTTTACTCTGTTAAGGCCCAATTTTCACTCCCTGAATTTCTCATACATTATGAAGACTTTTGAATGAGGACTTTTTACTCTGTTAAGGCCCAATTTTTAATCCCTGAATTTCTCATACATTATGAAGACTTTTGAATGAGGACTTTTTACTCCATGAAGGCCCAATTTTCAGTTTCTGAATTACTCATACATTATGAAGACTTTTGAATGAGGACTTTTTACTCTGTTAAGGCCCAATTTTCACTCCCTGAATTTCTCATACATTATGAAGACTTTTGAATGAGGACATTTTACTCCATGAAGGCCCAATTTTCAGTTTCTGAATTACTCATACATTATGAAGACTTTTGAATGAGGACTTTTTACTCTGTTAAGGCCCAATTTTCACTCCCTGAATTTCTCATACATTATGAAGACTTTTGAATGAGGACTTTTTACTCCATGAAGGCCCAATTTTCAGTTTCTGAATTACTCATACATTATGAAGACTTTTGAATGAGGACTTTTTACTCTGTTAATTCCCAATTTTCACTCCCTGAATTTCTCATACATTATGAAGACTTTTGAATGAGGACTTTTTACTCTGTTAAGGCCCAATTTTTAATCCCTGAATTTCTCATACATTATGAAGACTTTTGAATGAGGACTTTTTACTCCATGAAGGCCCAATTTTCAGTTTCTGAATTACTCATACATTATGAAGACTTTTGAATGAGGACTTTTTACTCTGTTAAGGCCCAATTTTCACTCCCTGAATTTCTCATACATTATGAAGACTTTTGAATGAGGACATTTTACTCCATGAAGGCCCAATTTTCAGTTTCTGAATTACTCATACATTATGAAGACTTTTGAATGAGGACTTTTTACTCCATGAAGGCCCAATTTTCAGTTTCTGAATTACTCATACATTATGAAGACTTTTGAATGAGGCCTTTTAATCTGTTAAGGCCCAATTTTCACTCCCTGAATTACTCATACATTATAAAGACTTTTGAATGAGGACTTTTTACTCTGTTAAGGCCCAATTTTCACTCCCTGAATTTCTCATACATTATGAAGACTTTTGAATGAGGACTTTTTACTCCATGAAGGCCCAATTTTCAGTTTCTGAATTACTCATACATTATGAAGACTTTTGAATGAGGACTTTTTACTCCATGAAGGCCCAATTTTCAGTTTCTGAATTACTCATACATTATGAAGACTTTTGAATGAGGACTTTTTACTCTGTTAAGGCCCAATTTTCACTCCCTGAATTACTCATACATTATAAAGACTTTTGAATGAGGACTTTTTACTCTGTTAAGGCCCAATTTTCACTCCCTGAATTTCTCATACATTATGAAGACTTTTGAATGAGGACATTTTACTCCATGAAGGCCCAATTTTCAGTTTCTGAATTACTCATACATTATGAAGACTTTTGAATGAGGACTTTTTACTCCATGAAGGCCCAATTTTCAGTTTCTGAATTACTCATACATTATGAAGACTTTTGAATGAGGACTTTTTACTCTGTTAAGGCCCAATTTTCACTCCCTGAATTACTCATACATTATAAAGACTTTTGAATGAGGACTTTTTACTCTGTTAAGGCCCAATTTTCACTCCCTGAATTTCTCATACATTATGAAGACTTTTGAATGAGGACATTTTACTCTGGTAAGGCCCAATTTTCAGTTTCTGAATTACTCATACATTATGAAGACTTTTGAATGAGGACTTTTTACTCCATGAAGGCCCAATTTTCAGTTTCTGAATTACTCATACATTATGAAGACTTTTGAATGAGGACTTTTTACTCTGTTAAGGCCCAATTTTCACTCCCTGAATTTCTCATACATTATGAAGACTTTTGAATGAGGACTTTTTACTCCATGAAGGCCCAATTTTCAGTTTCTGAATTACTCATACATTATGAAGACTTTTGAATGAGGACTTTTTACTCTGTTAAGGCCCAATTTTCACTCCCTGAATTTCTCATACATTATGAAGACTTTTGAATGAGGACTTTTTACTCTGTTAATTCCCAATTTTCACTCCCTGAATTTCTCATACATTATGAAGACTTTTGAATGAGGACTTTTTACTCTGTTAAGGCCCAATTTTTACTCCCTGAATTTCTCATACATTATGAAGACTTCTGAATGAGGACTTTTTACTCCATGAAGGCCCAATTTTCAGTTTCTGAATTACTCATACATTATGAAGACTTTTGAATGAGGACTTTTTACTCCATGAAGGCCCAATTTTCAGTTTCTGAATTACTCATACATTATGAAGACTTTTGAATGAGGACTTTTTACTCTGTTAAGGCCCAATTTTCACTCCCTGAATTACTCATACATTATAAAGACTTTTGAATGAGGACTTTTTACTCTGTTAAGGCCCAATTTTCACTCCCTGAATTTCTCATACATTATGAAGACTTTTGAATGAGGACATTTTACTCCATGAAGGCCCAATTTTCAGTTTCTGAATTACTCATACATTATGAAGACTTTTGAATGAGGACTTTTTACTCCATGAAGGCCCAATTTTCAGTTTCTGAATTACTCATACATTATGAAGACTTTTGAATGAGGACTTTTTACTCTGTTAAGGCCCAATTTTCACTCCCTGAATTACTCATACATTATAAAGACTTTTGAATGAGGACTTTTTACTCTGTTAAGGCCCAATTTTCACTCCCTGAATTTCTCATACATTATGAAGACTTTTGAATGAGGACATTTTACTCCATGAAGGCCCAATTTTCAGTTTCTGAATTACTCATACATTATGAAGACTTTTGAATGAGGACTTTTTACTCCATGAAGGCCCAATTTTCAGTTTCTGAATTACTCATACATTATGAAGACTTTTGAATGAGGACTTTTTACTCCATGAAGGCCCAATTTTCAGTTTCTGAATTACTCATACATTATGAAGACTTTTGAATGAGGACTTTTTACTCTGTTAAGGCCCAATTTTCACTCCCTGAATTTCTCATACATTATGAAGACTTTTGAATGAGGATTTTTTACTCCATGAAGGCCCAATTTTCAGTTTCTGAATTACTCATACATTATGAAGACTTTTGAATGAGGACTTTTTACTCTGTTAAGGCCCAATTTTCACTCCCTGAATTTCTCATACATTATGAAGACTTTTGAATGAGGACTTTTTACTCTGTTAATTCCCAATTTTCACTCCCTGAATTTCTCATACATTATGAAGACTTTTGAATGAGGACATTTTACTCCATGAAGGCAAAATTTTCAGTTTCTGAATTACTCATACATTATGAAGACTTTTGAATGAGGACTTTTTACTCCATGAAGGCCCAGTTTTCAGTTTCTGAATTACTCATACATTATGAAGACTTTTGAATGAGGACTTTTTACTCTGTTAAGGCCCAATTTTTCCCTCCCTGAATTACTCATACATTATGAAGACTTTTGAATGAGGACTTTTTACTCTGTTAAGGCCCAATTTTCACTCCCTGAATTTCTCATACATTATGAAGACTTTTGAATGAGGTATTTTTACTCCATGAAGGTAAAATTTTCACTTTATCTAATAAAACTATCGAATAAAAACAATCGAATGAAAAATCTATTCGAATGAAAAAACTATCGAATAAAAATATTCGAATGAAAAAAACTATCGAATAAAAGATTTATTCGAATGAAAAAATTAACGAATAAAAAAAATATTTGAATGAAAAAACTATGGAATAAAACAACTATTTGAATGAAAAACTATCGAATAAAAAAACTATTCGAATGAAAAAACTATCGTATGAAAAAACTTTTCGAATGAAAATAGTAAATAAATGAATAAATAAATGATTTAAATGAATGAATATTCTCCAATTATCGATAGTTTGATAGTTTTTATTCGATAGTTCCCATCACTACTCTTAACTCCACGAGGGCACACTTTTCATTTTATAAAATATAAACCTTTTCAAATATTTGACCAAACATAATTTTTATAATAAAAAAGTCAAATACAAATCTTAAACTTATTCATTTTGATTTTAAGATTTCCACTTATGTATAATAATTATGTTCGTGCCAATATCCCAATTTAATCATTATTCAATTTTGTCTTTCATATTCATAACCCAATTCAAAAATGTACACCAATCAACCAAACACACACACATTCTTATATTCTTATAGCACTCTAGCTCATTATTACCAAACCGATGGCAAATTCCCACATCTTATATCTGCGCATTCCTTTGAATAAGCAAACTTTTTGTGCAAAATTTACGACCAGGGTCAGCCAATAAAGGAGGGAGGAAAGGTTGATTCAAGAGCAAGGATAAGCTTAAATGTGGGTGAGACATGAATCCGTATAAATATTCCATAAAAGACATTTTTGTCATCCCGGTCGGTGGGTGGCATGGAACGGTGTGCATAATAGTTTTTGATCTTCACACAAACACACTGACCCACACACACATACAGTTTTATATATATTTTTTGGGTAAATTTTAGAGGAAAATCCTGTGAAACATCTCTCCGGCCAAGGTAATTCCAACAAAAGGTCGAACACAATTTCCATGCGATTATGACCTTCTTCTGGCAGTCATGCCAACTAAAATGCCGGTGGCGCGGCCAGGAATATACGGGAAAATTAAGAGCTCGCCGTTATCCCCGAATCCAGTATCTATCTATACTATCCCAGTGTCCGTATTCAGTTGACCGACCGACCGGGTTTCTTTCATTATTTATTGTCATTTAATGTGCTTTGATTTAGGGGAAAATTGAAACTACCATTCAAGTGCATCCATAACCGCCGATGCGATATGCAAGTTTGCATGTAGAAAAGCAGAGTGTAGTTAGTGTCCAGGGCAGCAGAGAGGTGACGAAATATGGCCCATTGCTGCATAAGGATAAAAACGAAATGCAATTAGGCCTCAATGACGATGACTTTTCCAGAATTAATTGCTTAAATATTAATCCGAATGCGTCTCTCTATCTCGGTTGCACCCTCGCTTGGGGCAGTTATTCGGTGTTTTTTTTTTTTGTAGTTGTTCTTGTTGGGGTTTATTTTCAGGACTTTCTGATATCTGACATTAAAAATTTAGAAGAATTTCACAAATTTCAAAGGGCAGACGGACAGAATCCTGAAATCCAAAATTCTGAAAACCCTAAATCCCGAAAACCCAAAATCTCGAAAACCCAAAATCCCGAAAATCTCGAAAACCCAAAATCCCAGAATCCCGAAAACCCAAAATCCATAAAGGCCAGAAAATTTGCCCAAATTTTTCATTTTATATAATTTTTCGGGATCCCATTTGGGATTTTGGTTTTTCGGGATTCTGGATTTTCTGAATTTAGGGTTTTCGGGATTTTGGGTTTTCGGGATATCGGTTTTCGGGATTTTGACCGTAATCCATGTCAAAGAGCTCACAAAACCTAAGGCCGAAATTTGGAGAACGGTGATAGAAATAGTTTCGCTTACTTTCTCGTAAAAACATTTGCACTCGAAAGCATTTGCACTGTCTAAGGATACCGCCATGGAATTTATTTAAAAATTAAAATAATTTTTTTTGTGGTGAAATTCACCTAATTATTCAAAAATTATTATAAAATCAAAACGCCTGACCTATGGACCGGAAACTATATAGGTAAATGACGACGCACCCTCTCCTCCCCACCGATATACCGTTTTCTAATTGAATTCTCCATTTTGCGTTGATTGTTGTGCAATCGTACAAAATTTGGTCTTCCGATTCGATCCGCACACAAACAGTCATATGGCATCGACATCGTGGTTAGCGTGTCGAATGCATCTGCTAATGAGTGATGTCAAAAAGCCGCTCAATTCGCTTCGGTTGGCCAACGGATTTGAGGGTATCGTTTTGTGTCATGGCAATATTGAAATTTGAAAACCTCCTTCGACAGGATGGCCGCCGGTGGCGATGACCGGTTTTTGGCCTTGATTAATAATTTTTGTTAAAAGACCATTTTATGGATGCAAAATTCTCACCAGGTTTTCTGAAATTGGGAACACATGCAACGATTAGCAGGAACAGGATACAGCGGACCATCCACAGAATCCTGAACACATTGCTATCAAATATCTAGCTAGCTGCACTCTGCTCTAAATGTAGATATTCTTTGTTAATCGATTATTTTATTTGAATCGTTTTTGAAATGATTTCAATGAAAATGTGTCACAGTGCCATTTTGTGTTTTTTGGATGGTTTGGAGGGAAATTTTGCAGATTTAACTGTAAAAAGTCATTACAATTGAGGTGGGGAGGTATTTAAAATCGAACCAATTGTTGTATATTTTGATGTCATTATAGCAATATGGAAGGGGTTTTGGAAATAGAATATCAATGGATATTAAAATTGGTTAAGTTGAAAATGTCAGTAAAGTTTTATTGTTTTATCAACATTACTGAAAAGGACTTAATATTTTTTTTACTTTTTTGACATTTTGTTCATTATGTTGATCCTTATTACTGATGACACTATTTTGATGGTAAAATCACTAAACTAAACATACTTCTCCTCATGACGTTTTTTGTTTTTAATAAAAAAGATCCAAACAAAAATTCTAAAATTCAAGTAGAAGAAGAGCTGACATAAGAGGTTAATAAATTATAGTGTCAAATATTCACAACTGATTTGCATCGACTTACTCTTAAAGTTTAAGTTACTTAGGTAAATTTTTAATATTTTTTCTCGAATAAAAATTTGGTAGATTTAAATTTTAAAAAATAATTAGTCTGGGCAAAAATAGTAATTAATAAGTTTTTTTTAAATTTTTGTTCGTCTATTTTGAACTTTGAAATCGATTATTTCAAAAACAATTGTTTGAAATATATTGATTTACAAATTAAAATTAAGTGTACAGTTCTACCTTTCGGAAATGGTATCACTTATAACCTGTAAGTGTTGCCGTTGTTTTTTAATAGTTTTTTTTTTATTTTAATAGCTTTTACCCCTCCCTCCTAAAGGGGGGGATAGACCGATAGACCCCCTCCTATAGTAAAAAATGAATATATTGAACTCCTCTACAAAAAACCGTTATCAAATCCCAGCGCCCAAGTTATCGCACTTAGTATTGCCAAAATAACATTTTTGTTCGGTGCCTAAACGTTCGAATTTTTGTATCTGGGTTGCAATCGTAACTTTTTTTTTTCTAGCCAATTTTCAACCGATTTTTATAAAAAATACCTCGTTCGGTTTTGAAATAAATATTATTTTAGAATGTGTTTTTAAAACAGCATGTTGTTTTCAAAATATATACTTTAAATTGATGTCGAACTTTGAACTTTGACAGCTTATAAATTTTAGGTGGTCCGAATCACATGTTTTATAAATTTTTGAAAAGGTATAATTATCTTCTATCAGAAACTATAAAAAAAAAATAAAAAATGGGTAAAAATTTGACGAAGCTAGAATTATTTCAATAGGTGAAGGTAAAAAAAAAAACGTTTTTTGCCCCTAACTCCAGATTTTGGGGATGTTAGGGACTTTTTAAATACCGTAATCAGTGCGACTAGCTCTACAAAACGTGATAGGTCTCCGCTCACGTATATTGAGTGTTACACAGTGTAATTAAAAAAAAAAAAGAAAATTGTTTCTTTTTTTCAATTGAAAACAAAATTTTCTTAATTGTATTTATGTTTCAAAGTTGAATTTATAGAAAAACAAAATTGAACAAATTTGTAATTAACATTTTTTTCTAAACTTCAAAATTCGTTCGATATGACATTGTGTACTAATTATTTACTAATATCTTTTACAAAAATTAAAAATTGTTCGTCTTTAAAAAAATTTATTTTTCGAAAATAATAAGTTGTTTTTTTATCGATTTTTTTTTAACTTTGCTTTAAGTTGTAAAATAGCTTTGTGATAATTTTTATTTAATCAAACTAGGTATAAGCTTAGCAGGGTTAAAATTGAAGAACAAAAAACGCACCGATAAAAGTACCATTATAATGATTTTAGCAAATAAACTTTTTCATCAAAACATAGGTACCTAACCCTTTTGTCCATAATTTGAGACTTGAGACAGGAGTTTTCGATAAAATCATAACACCTTGAAATAATTATATGAGAGATATCCATTCCAAATGAGGTATTTACATATATTTAAAATAAACCCTTAAGTTTCATATTGATACAATTATAGGACTAAGAACTGTAAAACTAAGTCAAACGAAAATACAAATCTAAGTTTTAGGGAGACGAACCCAATCCCGAGATTCTGATTCCAGAAATCCCAAAAATCCAGAAACTCAAAAACTCCGATTTTGTTTGAAGTCCGAAATCCTGAAAGTCTAAAATCCTGAAAATCCAAATCCAATCGTGAAAACCCAAAAAAAAGCCAATATCCGTAAAATAATATAGAAAAGAAAAAAAAAAAACAAACTCTTCAAAATTATCTTTCGAAACCCGAAAAATTATTAAAAAATGAAAATTTTGCTCATATGTACCTATTTAGATTTTCAGGACTTTGAGTTTTCTGAATTTTCGCGATAATAGACTTTCAGGAATTTGGATTTTCTGTATTTCAGGTTTTCTGGTTTTTTGGTTTTCAGAATTTCGGTTTTTAGGATTTTGACCCCAACTCTAAATTTTTAAGGGTACCCAAAAGTTTCATTATGGAAATATTTTTGTGCTTGTATGTAACTATTTGTTCAAATTTTTGAAATAGATTTGAGTTGTCTAATTAGTTTAACATTGCACTAACAATTTTGAATTTTATGTACTTACGCAATATATACAAGAATATATGGAACAAATTTCCTTGCTCCAGAAAACGCAGAAAACTTGAACAAACTTAAGGATGTTCTTAGGGACTCAAAATCTTCTTGAATATTCCTTCTATACAACAACTATACTAGCTTAAGAAATATAAAAATAAGCATAGGGATAAAATATACCTACTCGTAATATGTATCTACTTAAAAAATGTTTCCATATTTTTCACCTTACTCTCGAGAGAAAATTTCAAAAGCTCGTATGAATTTTTCCGTTGCATTAAATTGACAACATAATATTTTCTCTGGCTCTGTCCGGGATCACTCATATTCAATATGACGTAACTCCCTTCGCTGCTTCTACAAACTGATTATTCCATTTTATTGACAGACTTTTTATGGCCTTCTTCAATTCTCATGACGCAAAAAAATAAGGACATACCTACAAAAAAAAAAAAAAAAAAAATATGGAAAAAAAAGGAAACGCAGCAATACTTAAGTTAAAGTAAGCCTAATTACATATTCGTTTACATATTCCTACCGGTATTATATATATTTGAGTGGAGTGGAGCGCCAGTCAAGTCACTGAGCAGAAACACAACGACAGGTCATTGACATAAAAAGCGACTCATCCTTGCCTATATATTCGTAGAGAGCGTAGAGCTCATACCTTACCTATAAATGTATAACAGTAAAGAGAGAGGGCTCATAATCGTTGAAGCTGTGTCGTTATCCTTGCCATCTTTATCATCATCATCATCATCCACATCATCATTATCATCATGCAGTCACTGTAGTTGTCATCATCGTCACTGTCGCTCTTCATCAGCCTCACACTGATGAGACTGTGAGACTATAGAACAAGGATACACATTGTGTTATAAGTGACATTACACTCACACATTTGGTTGTTGTTGTTTATTTTTTTATTTTTATTTTAAACGAATAATTAATACACTATCTTCATCAGGAGCATCACTATCACCATCAACATCATAGTCCGTTTCATTTATGTAGTAGAAACGTGTGGAGAATATATAAATACGACTGATGACTGAAAAGAACTATAACGAAAAAAAAAAAAACTTAAGTTTACGTACATACTTGGTATAGTAGAGAGTCTCATAGTACTTGTTTTATTTAATGGTGTTTCCACTGCACTTGTCATTATTCTTCTTGTACAATGTACAAGCAAAGGCAATTATTATCTATTTCTCACTTTAAAGAGATAAAATAACTCAACTGAGAGGAGTTTTTTTTTATAGATACTCTAGACACTATGGACAGCAACATAAAGTATAGTTTGTGCTCATTTTTCCTACTCTTTTTTATGTCCTTTGTCCCTTTTTGTATGGAGGATTGTTAAATTATGCAATTTTGATAAATTGGGTGGTTTAAAAAAAAAAACTGTTCCTTATTTTACAAGAGAATAGTCTGTTTTTGGAATACTTTAATAAATAATTTACCATGTTCCTTTTAGTTGGGAGTTTTAAAATATGGATTTTTTTTTTAGAATGGACTAATGAATATGGATTGGAAAAGATTAAGGATCATGTCCTCGCTAAATGTTAATGAAATAAGTTAAGTAATGAGCTTCCAGGGTTTTAAAATAATGTGTTTAGTGTTAGGCTAAGATAAATTAATTGTACAAGCCATTTTTTTTTTTTTTTTCAATATTTTAAAACTACACTTAAATGGTCACTGAGGCGTATGCGTAACATTTTGTTTGAAAAAAAAAATTGTTGGTTTAGAAAACGATTTTTTATTGTGTACCTACAATTTTCCCCATAAACATTATATTTGACCATTTAATTTACTTATTTACCTGTATAAGTATTCTATCATAAAAATCTTCAGAGCGGAGGCTAAATTTAAAAAAATCTAAAAAAAATTACCGTTTTTCTTTTCTCATTATATTAATTTTTTTGTTTTAAAAGCTTGCAAAAAAAAATTAAACCATTAAAAAGCCAAATAATTCTTCTAAATAATAAAACCATTTTTAAATTTTTACAATGCGCAAAAAGTATTAAAATAATTTATTAAAAACAATCATTTCTTATGGAAAAAGTGAAAAAATCATTTCCATCACTAAAAAATTCATTTTTTTTTTATATAACAACCTATAATGAATTTTATACCACCTGAAAGCTTATTGCTTCAGCTATATATATAGATCATTTCTATTAGGCATCTTCCAAATGAGCTAGAATTTTTTGAACTCGATCAATTTTCATCAAAAAAAGCAAAAAAAAAAACATATAATTTTATGTTCTCACGCTATTGAATCAATTTTTTTTTTGACAACCTATAAAAATTTTATATCATGTAAAAGCTTATAATTTCACCTTTCATATGACGTTTCAATCATATTTCTTCGATGCCTAGAAAAAAAGTTAGAATTTTTTAAAGCCATTCATGTCGAAATTCCAAACTGAGATTACGGTACTTCCCACACTGGTGGCTGTTCATGATCAATAGATCTCCACAGGTGTTTTGAGGTATTTTACCGTTATCTCAAAATTGTGACTACAAAATTGATTGAAATTTTGCACAGATATAGTCCTGTCAATTATCTATCTACAATATAAATTTATTTATCTGTTGAAGAAAAAAAAGATAAAAATAAAAAACGGTTGAAATTTTTGCAGCACTGCGAAAGTGTGAGAGTGGAACGGGAGAAAATGGCGTCACTTTTTGTGGCTTTTTGTGGTGGCTGCCATTGTTCATCGATTTATACGACGTTATCACGTCAAACACATTTTTGGATTTTAAAGGATAATTTCATTTTTGTTTTTTTTTATCAAACGAAAACGGACAAATGAAACAAAAACACACACGTGTCAATTGATATTTTTTTTTTAATGACACACCAAATTAGTTTTTTTTTTACATTGAAAAACAATTAAAAAAAAAGAACGACTCCAACAATTTGTTTGTTTTTTTTTTCTAAAAATTCTTTACTTTACAAAAAATGAAATTGCATATAATTATATTTTTTATTTAGACCAGGGTCGATAATTTTTGAAACCAAAAAAAATCATAGTAGAATGAAACCCATTGGAAAAGGAGGTGAATATGATGAAAATTAAAGGAAAAATAAATTACGGGCGAGCCGAGTTCGGGAAGTGGGTGGGTTGAGTTTTTAATGGTAAAAAATGGTATATCTCGATTTCCGGCAAAACTACAAATCCTATAGAAAAAAGTTGTATGGCAAAGTTGTAGGTAATAAAAAGATCTACAACTTTTGTATCAACAATTTTTTCACATAACCTCAAAATTTATGTGAAAAATTCAAAAAACCGAGTTTTTGGTTTTTTATTTTTATCTTTTTCAAAAACAATAATTTTTCTACGAAATTTGGTGAAAACTTACCTTATTATATCCCAAATACACTGTAATTTATTTGATTTAAAATATTAATTTGTTCACCTTATTTTGACTTAATACCAAAAAAACACCCTAATTTTCAATCGAAAATTCACGTGTCAAAATATCAGCTTTTTTCAAAAAGTCGATGGGCATTTCGTTCGTTAAAATGTCTTTTTTCTGATGGTGTAAAAAAAATTTTACATTAGTATACTATAGAACATGTTCTAGTAAAATTCAAAAAATGAAAAAAGCTTGAATTCGAAAAAAATTTTTTATCATTGTTTACAATTTTGGCCTATTTATTCAAATTTACACTTTAATTACTCAAAAAACGTAAGATTTCATGTAACATTGATTGATCTTACGTTTTTTGAGTAATTAAAGTGTAAATTTGAATAAATAGGCCAAAATTGTAAACAATGATAAAAATTTTTTTTCGAATTCAAGCTTTTTTCATTTTTTGAATTTTACTAGAACATGTTCTATAGTATACTAATGTAAATTTTTTTTTACACCATCAGAAAAAAGACATTTTAACGAACGAAATGCCCATCGACTTTTTGAAAAAAGCTGATATTTTGACACGTGAATTTTCGATTGAAAATTAGGGTGTTTTTTTGGTATTAAGTCAAAATAAGGTGAACAAATTAATATTTTAAATCAAATAAATTACAGTGTATTTGGGACATAATAAGGTAAGTTTTCACCAAATTTCGTAGAAAAATTATTGTTTTTGAAAAAGATAAAAATAAGAAACCAAAAACTCGGTTTTTTGAATTTTTCACATAAATTTTGAGGTTATGTGAAAAAATTGTTGATACAAAAGTTGTAGATCTTTTTATTACCTACAACTTTGCCATACAACTTTTTTCTATAGGATTTGTAGTTGTGCCGGAAATCGAGATATACCATTTTTTACCATTAAAAACTCAACCCACCCACTTCCCGAACTCGGCTCGCCCGTAATTTATTTTTCCTTTCATTCTTATCATATTCCCCTCCTTTTCCAATGGGTTTCATCCTACTATGATTTTTTTGTACTTTTTAATGTTTTTGAAGGCATCGGCACTGGTCTAATTTTGTTTTGCTGAAATTACAATATTAATATTTTGTGATTGTATTGTTTCCTTAATATATGAGGTATTAACCTCATCTTCAGGGCTAAAAATATTTGTATTTTATAACAAAATATAATTTTATAATAGGTAATTTATTATTTTATTGTATATGTTTATAATATATTAAAAACGCTTATTGTATATAAATATTTTCAGCCTTGAAGATGAGGTTCATACCTCGAAATATATTGGCAAATTAAAAATAAATGCCGTTTTTATTTGAATATTAAAGGAAGCAACACAACCACAAAATATTAAATTGCATACTTATTTGGAGCTCAAAAATTTTTGAAAGAAAAAAAAATTAATTAAATTCCAGAAATTTCAACAACCTATCTTCAAAAAATTTACAAAAATAAAATGAAGGACTCGATTGCACCTACTACATTTCAAAAATATTTTGATTGTTCAAAAAAAGGAAATTCAAATTTATTTAAAATTAAATGTACGACTGGATCGCACCTACTTGCTGCTATGGTAAAAGCAACTCTAATGTAAAAGTGTTTTACAGAACAAATTTAGAAAAAATTAAAAATTTATAATTTAATTTTTTTTAAGAATTTCATAAATAGCCAGATATTTAACTTTTTTTAATTTTTCCAACACTGTAATGTTGGCTTTGAATAAAACCTCGATTTTTTTTAAACTTAAATATCTAAACTTCTTATTACCAAATTGCTGTTAGTAATTTCAGAATAAGATCTTTAAATTATAATAGTATCATTATCATCTCTCGGTATGATAAAAGTATTCCTCTTAATTCTAAAAGATTTTTAAAATAAGCCTCAGATTAAAATCAAATCAAATGCAGGAATAATTCGCTAATTTTGCCATAGCTTTTACTTGTCGCTTCAAAAATATCTTATTTCTAAGAGCTTACAGCTTACACCTACAAAGATTAAGGAATAAACTACTTTTCAATGAATATAATGTCATTTCTGCCAAGGAAGTTAGTGATAAGGATATAACCATTTTTTTTTTTTTTTTTTCTTTGATATAAATACTAAGTTTCTTTTTTATGGATTTTATTTGTCATTTATTTATTTGACCATTTCATATACAAAACTAGATTTATCTACTTATTGAATAAATCCTTTTTTGAGATCCTTGCACCTACCTTTATAAGGATTAAAATAAATTGGTCACGTTCAAAAGGGTTCACAATATCGCCAATCTTTCCAACATTCCATATAAGCATTTTAGAGTTAATTTTTTTTTTGCAAAAAAAAAGCTAATATACCTAAATGTAAACCTTTTCTTACCTACTACACCTTTTTGTATATCTTGAATCTCCCAATCTCTTCCTTTTCTTATGCAAATTATATACAAATTCTAATCGTTGGATGGCATTTAATTTAAGCTAAACCAATAAGTCTCTTTAGCTTGAGTAGACATTATCGTCCGCAAGCACAAATAACAAAGTGAAATTCAACAAATAACACCAATTTTACAGAAAAGGTCACGATTTACACAGATAAGGCACAGGCAATATCCAAAAAAAAAAAAAAAAACCCCTAATTTCCATAAATTACATAAGAATAATAATCTAAATGACAACAGTAATAAAAACAAAAAAAACAAAATGTAAATAATAAAAAAAAAAAATACAAGAGCCAAAAAAAAAACTTAAGAATGTGTGGAATAATTTTGATTTCCCATACAATTTTCGAGGAAATAAAATTTCTTATTTAAAAAAAAGCAAATATATAGTAAATCATTTAAAATAATAACATAAGGATCAAGTTTTGCAGAATTTAACATTTTTAACCAAAAAAAAAAATATAACACCTTTAAATTTCCATTAAATTTAGGTACATTTGGTCTTTAATTAATTTTGAAAATATCAATTTTTTTAATTTGTGTCCTTTGCGAAACTCTCGATGTTACTTTACAGTTAATAGATAAAATTCTAGGTAAACCTCACTTTTAAATATGACATCGTGTAATGGATAGTTATGTAGTTATTTCGAGCGAATTTTTTTTATTAAAATAAATCAATTATTCCCTTGCGTAAAGGAATTTGTGTTATTGTAAAAAATATTTTTTTTTTTTTCACCAGAAATAAATCAAAATATAAAATATTTCATCTGTAAATAAAATGACAAAATAAATTTTTTTTTTCAAATCCCAATGTTTGCCATTTTTGACAATAAAAATTTTTATACATACTCCAATTTTATTTCTAGGAATAAAAGTTTGCAGTTTTGTATTTCATATTAATTTTTTAGTAAACCACCTGTTAAAATTAATATTTGATTTTCACTTTATACTATTACGAATTGTTTAACACTGATTTATTTATAGATACAAACAAAATTATCTGCTGAACTGTGGAGAAATTGACATGTTATTATTGAAAATAAAGTCAACCTCACTAAACTTGTCATGTGACCATTATCATGGAAATAAATATTTCTGTACAAAAATGGCTAACAAATTTTATTTTTTTGTATAATCGCTCATTTATTTGAATTCTGTCATAACTCGAAAATCAAGAGTTTTGAGTTATTAATTCTTTATAATAATAAAGTAATCTTTAATACCGCAAAAAGCCATTTCTTAACATTAAAACTTGACGGTGAAAAAGCACTATTTTTGTTTTAGAAACTTACTTTTTACATACAAAAATAGATCGATACAGTTTTTAAAAACTCGTTTTTTGAAAAAAAAAAACAGTTGTTTTTTGAGTTATGACAGTGTTCAAGTAAATGAGCGATTTTAATGTAGGTACATTGAGGCAAATAAAATCCTAATTTGAAACAATTAAAAAAAAGTGTTTTGTACCATTCCAAAACGGTGTTTCTGGAAGTTGGGATTGTGACAACATTATAACATCACATTACCAGGGGCGTACAATCCCTTGGGGCAAGTGGGGCGACGCCCCGGGGCCCCCGACCGCACTCACTGCCCCCACTGGAGACAATGCATAAAATTAAACTATTAGCATAAATTGAGTAACGAAGTAAATTAAAATGTATTTGAATGACTTCGGATACAAGGGAGACAAATTATGTCATAAAGTGTAATGTATAATTATTTGGAAGCCACACAATATATATTGATTTGATAAAAAGGTTACCCCAGGGGTCCCAAAAAAAATAAACTGCTTTTTTAAAAGAAAAATTATAATTTTATCTTAGGATCCCAAAAAATATAACTTGAAAAATCTTTGCAACCACAAATAATACATTAGGGGCCCCAAAAAAGCAAAAAACAACTTCAAGCCAGGGTCCTGCAGGGGCCCCAAATGGACTTAAAAAAAAAATTAAATTAAAAAACATTGTTTTTTAAATTAAATTATATTTGTTGATGGATTACTAAATAATACTTTAGCCCCAATCAAATATTAATTTGAGGGCCCCAAAATCTATTACTAAGGAGCCCAAAAATATTAATCAAATTTTCTAATGACATGACAAATATTATTTGAGGATCCTCAAAAGCTATTACTTCAGTGGTTCAAAACAATCAAATGGAAAATTAAATATCAATTTAGGGGCCCCAACATAAATACATCAGGGCCCAAAATAAAAACATAACGTTATTGGTGGCATTCCGAATCTTACATCATAACAGAGGCCCCAATACCTATTAATTTTTGGCTCCAAAAAAATTATATTATATTTTAGGGGCCTCTAAGCACTTGATTTTGAGGCCCCAAAAATAATTTTTCAGGGGCCCCAAAAGAAATAAACTATGTTTGATGATGGAAAATCAAATGTGTACACATTACTTCAGAACAGAGGCCCCAAGAATTACCAATTCTAAGCTAAAAAAAATTTATTTTAGGGGTCTCTAAATATTTAATTTTGGATGCCCCTAGTACAAGTATTTACTTCTTTTAAGATTGAAGTTTTATGTAAGTATAGCAAAGTGCATTACGAACATATTAAAACATTAAATAAACCTAAAAATAAATAAGCCATAGATACTAAGGGGCCCACAAATATCAAAGGGGCCCCAAAATTTAGTCTTGCCCCGGGGCCCCAACGAATCAACGTACGCCACTGCACATTACGCTATAAGAGTATGCGAAAAACAAGGGGTCCGCTATTCCGTCTAGCTTGTATGTTTATCTGACTATTTTTATAAGAAGCTACAGTCTAAACTAAACAGATGGGTCAGTGTACTCTATTTCGAAATTTTTTTTTTTTTTGAATAAAAAGAAAGGTAATTTTCAAGAACAATTTCTTTTGAAAATAGAAACATACATATTTCTTGAAATGTTATTATCGGTGCCTACCATGGAATCGTTTTCTTTATTTCTGACTATTTCGTAAGAACTTAAACCGATTTCAACGAAAAGATTTTAGTATACCTCATTTTTAAATTGAAAAAAAAAAAAAAAAATTGTTTAAATTTGTTAAAGAAAGTTAAGTTTTTTATGTCAATATTTTTTGAATGATGAATTTTCTTGAAATTTTGTTTTTATGTGTGGATTAATACTTTTTCAGAACGGAATTTCAAATTCTGTTTTGGAAAATGTTTAAACATTTTGGTACACAAAAATGTTTTTTTTTTTTAAATCCCTCCAAGAATTTTTTTTAACTAATTTTCAAAAAATTTGTTAATATCTAAACCAAACGACATACTTTGTTAAAAGTTAAAACTATTTAAAAAAAAATTCCTAATTTTAAATCAACTTTTCATATTTTGTTACATTTCTTAAAAAAAAAAAAATAATGTATTGAATTAAAATTATTCGAGTAAGAGCCGATTTTTCCATCTTCTAATAAACAGTCAGTTAACTGTTCGACGAATAAATTTATTAGGCTCATAAACAATCGGATAACAACATTGAATTTTTCAATCAAAAATAATTTATTCTACAGAATAACAAAAAAAAAAAATTGTCAAATTCAATAATATTCAAAACTAAACGTCTTTTTTATTTATAATTGTTTTTGTTTTCTTGTGTTCCTCTGTATTCTTTGTCAAAATTATTTCAAAGCAGCTTTGACAATTGACACAGTATTTTTATTGATATTATTCCTTAGAATAATTTTTATTCGTCTCTGAAAGAAGCAGATAGTTTTATTCATAGGAATAAGCTATATCTGCCTGTTGAAAAAATGATTTTTTCTCTATCAGAAGAATAAGTACTAACTGACTGTTTAACTGACTGTTGAAAAATTGGCCCTAAGTATAAAATCAAAAGATTTATATTCATTTTATTTATTTTTGACTTTTTTTTTTAACCAAATTCAAAAAAATATTCGTAAAAAAATTTGTATATGTATGTAAATCTTTGATCAAAAACAAAATTAAGAAGAAAAACTAAAATTTCTTAGATATATTTTGTTTTTAAGGATCAATTGCTCGAGAAAGGGAATTTGAACACTTTATGACCAATGCTGCCGTGCTAAGCAAAAAGGGCGCATATCCATTTTTGTAGTTTTGAGATAAATGCATTTCACTGACAAGGGAAAAGGTCGAGAATTGTAAATGTGCTCAATTTCAAAAATGATTTTAAGCAACTTGTAGTAGGAAAATTATAATTTTTAGTTTACACAATAATTATATATAATATTATATTGTTCAAGCTTCCCAAATGTGTATCTAATTTTTTTTTTTTTTAATTTTTAGAGTTAGTAATAAATGCATTTTTCTCTTGAGGAATACAGCGGAGTAAAATCGTTGTGCTCATCTTCATTGACTATTTTGAGCCACTTGGAATTGAAAATGGACTATTTTTAGTTAACACATAAATGAAGCATTGTTTCAGGATGTCAAATATGCCTTTAACTCAATTTTGGATTTTTGGCTCATGCGCCCTTTTTGCTTAGTACGGCAGAATGGTGATCAATTTTATTTTTCAATTTGTCTTAAAATAATTGCCTGTAACAAATTATTTAAAAAACTGTTGGAACAATTGTGAGAAATTGTCTTCACAAGGTACTATTATCATCGAACTGACCGAATTGGTTTTAGTTTTGTGGAACATGATTTTTTTTGAAGTGAAAACTTCTTTAGTATCGTAGTGATTTGAAACAAGATGAAACGAAAACGCGACACGAACATTCAACTTGTTATAACTTTTTTGTTTTATAGATAGATGAATGAAATTTGTACTGTAGATATGTAATTAAATAAACTATAAATGTACAAAATTTCAATTAATTTCACATTCAAAATTCTGAGATAACGGTAAAAAGATGTTCTTTTTCTACACACGTTATATCTTTTGATCTAGTGCACACACAAATTTGATTTAACTTTAATACGCATGCTGATAACATAACCTTTCATTTGATATATCATTGATTAACTGTATGAGCTCTACAAGTTACACAATCTTAAATTGAAAAACTTGAAAAATACCTTAAAACACCTTTGGAGATCTGTTGAACCAGTGTAGGAAGTACCGTAATCTCAGCTTGAATTTTAGGCATGGTAGAAATATGATTCATACGTCATATAAAAGGTGAAATAACCTTTCAGATGATATAAAATTTACTATAGGTTGTCATTTAAAAAAATATATTTAATGGTGTTAAAAGAGAAAAAAGATTGATTTTTTTGCTTTTTTGATGAAAAGTGATTTGGTTTGAAAAAAATAAGCTATTTTTGTAGATGTTGTAGGTATATACATGGACGATATAAATATTCTGAGCTGAAACAACAAGCTTTCAGATGATATAAAATTAATATAGGTTGTCATATAAAAAAACATGTATTTTAAGGAGATAGAATAAAAAATAGGTAGATTTTTTCTTTTTTTTGCAAGAAAATTATTTTTTTTTAAGGTTTCACTCCACCACGTGTGAATTATTGCACGCATGACTTTTTTTTTGTTGTTGTTTTTAAATATTAAATATAACCAAAAATCTTACTCACTTAGGTTACGTAAAATGTATGGCCCTGTTCAGAATATAGAAGCATGTTATACCTGCAACTCCAACAACAGGAGAATTCTGATTGCTTGTGCTCGAAAACCTTAAAATCAATAAAAGTTTAATTTAAAAAAAAAATAAATGTTGGTTTGAACATTTAAGAACTCAGCTGAGGATAAATAGGTACAGGATAAACCACATTACCTAACCGCCAAAGATGAAAACCATAGATTCCTGAAGTCATTTTTTTTTTAAGCCGTAAAACATTAGAACAACTACTGTTAAACGTTCAAAATTTTAAAATGTTTCGTTTTCGAATTTCATTTTCGAATATTTTTTCAAAAATTGTTTTTTCTTATAATATATAAGAATATCTTACTTGAAATCATTTTATGGAAAAAATATAAATTTAAATCTTCGAATTAAAATTGTAGGTACTTCTTATTCGCTAACATAGAGACTGCGATGCCATAGAAAAAATTCTATAGCTACATACATGAGACAAGACGCAATAAATTAACAAGCTACTGTTACTTAGTCCAATTTCTATAGCAAGTAAACCAGACAAACTTTTTCTTAAAAATAAACAAAATGTCTAATCCACTACAACAACAACTTACCAAATCAGATACAAATATAATTTTATTCCCCACCATAATAATAAAAGACAAAAACCACCTCAATCTGTCTAAAGTTTCGAACACGCAAATGAATAAGACAACCGGATACGACCACTTAAAGCCACTTCAAGAGTTGTTGTTTTGAAGCCTTGACCACATCAATGCCAAAAGCGTCTTCGTCTTTCATTATTTTGTTCGTTGTTTTTACTTCGTCCGCCATGATCGTCCTTGTCGCTCCTATTTTCTTACTGCGAGAGCATTATCAAATTAGCGAGTGTAGCAGCGGTTGCATGCGAAATTGCAATCCTTTAAAAAGAAACTTCGTCCTGACGCTTGTTCACTCGGATTTGTGAACAGGCGGCTGATTAATGGCTTCCTGGGGCTTTTACATACGTTGGCGTTGTTCCTATACAACGAACGACGAACGATGAGATAGAGAGATAACAGCACACACAGAGAGATACTCCATGGCACACCGAAAAACCGCCGCAACTAAAAGGAAGCGCTAAAGTTTACTTCGAAACAATTTGCTTTGTATTGCGCTGGGTTTCGTAAAAGTTTCTACAACACCCACTAGAAGAAGAGAGGGGTGCTTTACAACCCTCCCCCCCCCCCCCCCTCTTTTCTCATCGACCACGAAAGTAAACAGATAATAATGTAGTCCTGCCTTATGCACTTCCGGATAATCACTGCCAGCCAAATGCCAGAGGATGACAATCGACGACATCGTCGTCGTCCTACACAACATTGAAAGGACTTTAGACGTACAACTCTAAGTAACGAAGGAAAACGTCAAATTGCTACAACATGGTAATATTTTGTATGTCCTTAATTTTTATGCTAATTTCAACCCAAACAAAACCTCTCCTGCCACGCCCCTCTCTTTCGATATCCATCCACATCCCTAAACAACTGCCGTATAAAGTAAATTTGCATGAATTTTCCTATCAAAGGAATCAATTTTCAGGATATAGTTGAAATTTTCATTACGGCGCGACACGGCGAAATTTATATGAATTTATTTTTTTCCCTTCGACAGAAAGTTAGTAAAAAAATGAAGTTCCGAAGCAGCCAGCAAAATAGGTAATACACTTAACCTGCATTACCTCCTTTCCTGTGTGGAGGAGGATGGAAAAAAAAAGGAAGTGAGTGGATGGCAGTCATGTCCTTTTCTATGCACACATTTGCAAAATGATTGCCTTCCTTGGCATTAGACTAGATATACTCCGTACACATACCTGGGTACTGGCTTTTCTTCTACTTTCTTGAGAGATCTCTCTGGGCCAGAGTGTAGCTTCCATTTTGTAACTTTTTTTCTAAGAAGTGAATGTTGAAGGATGAAGGTATTCTCCTGTCGAGGACAGAATTGTAGCAACAGTAAAGTAACCACCGCATGGAGGAGATGAAATTCAAATCGAAGGCAAATATTTGCGATTCGTTCTCCTTTTACTCGTCGTCGTATTTGAGAATTACTAAAGGTAGGTAGGAGTTATATAGCATAGGAATTTGAAGGTAGTTGGTTAAAAGGCTAAAAAAATGAGAAAATTATTTTCTTGAATTTCTTTTTTTTTTTTTCTTGTCGTTTTACTTTTTTTCTTGGAGAATTGGACAAATAAACTTGTCGGATCTGAAAGTGGGAATGTAGTCAGTCCTCGGGAAGATGAAATGGTACTCTTGCAATCTATGGTCATGTGCGAGAAAGTCACACAAGTTGAACACCATTTCGGGAGAAAAATATAAAAAAAAAATCTGAAAATTGAAAAACGAAAAACTTTGTTTGGTCAAAAAGGGGGTGAATTTATATATCTTTTTCTAAAGTCGATATTTTTTATATCGACAATAAACATGGTGAATTAATGTAATTTAAAGCAAATTTGTTGGACGAAACTCTTAAGACAGTTTGAATAAATATTGATTTGAAACGGATGGAAAAAAAAAAATAAATTGAAACAGGATGTGGCAAGGAGGTCGGTCGGGGCTATATTGTATTGAATTGAAGCTAGATTGGAATATTTATGAATATGGGGATTTTCCTATTCATTTGTTTGACTGAATGGGATTTTTTTTTTATATTTGTGTATAATTCTTTTTAAATTTTTATTTTTTTAAGAGATGGAAACATTTGGGTGATATTTTTTTTTTATTTGAATATTTTATGAGAAATTGATTTTAGATCAAGAATAAATTTGAATTTAAAATGAGAATTTAAATTTTTGATCTGATAGATTTTTTTTTTTTTGTACTAATTTTGATACTGAATGTGAGACAGATTGCTTTATAGTAGAGTTTGCGTTATGTAACATCAAAGATGGTTATTTTTATTTTTATCGCTAGTAATGTGAATTGTTGGAAAATTTGAATAGAAAGATTAATTAGGTATTATAAAAACAAAAAAAACCATCCAGGCGTTCCTTACTAGTATAAGGCACCTTGCGGTTATGTCAAAGTGACTGTCAGGTGGAATTCGGCGCACTAAGACCTCATGGGTTCATTGTGTTACCATCACTTAGACTAATTACCCACTAGTTAAACTTTTTAAGTCTGAGTTTGCTAAACTGCTGGAGTTTTCAAATAAGAGCGTAACGGAGTTTTAAAACAACTCAATTTCTTACTTTTATTTGAGCGCAAGACCCTGAAAAAAAATTTAATTGGTTTGACAATGTTTTATTAATTTAAAAACCCAGGTACAGTTTTCAAAAAAGTATAAAAGTTTACAAATTTGAAGTATGAACGAATGATATTACAATTTCTATTTAATAGTACAGAATTTTTTAGAGCAAAACCAAAATTTTCAAATATTAATTTAGGTACTAAAATTTTATATTACATATTTTGAAATTATAGATTTAGCCCTGATTTTTCAATCGTCAGTTAGACTATCAGAAGAATAAATGTCAATATAAAAAAAAACTTTTATTCTTAGGTTTATCTGACTATTGAAAAATTGGCCCTCAAATAAATAAAATTAAAAAAAAAATCACACGTGGTAGAAGTGAAACCTTAAAAAATCATTTTTCTTGCAAAAAATAAATCGATCAAATTTACCTTTTCTTATTTCATCACCTTTAAATTCATTTTTTTTTATATGACTAATAAATTTTATATCATCTGAAAGCTTATTGTTTCAGCTCAAAATATTTATATCAACAATGTCTATGCAAAGTTTACAAAAAGAGCTAGGATTTTTTAAACCCAATCAGTTTTCATAAAAAAAGCAACAAAACGAATTTTTTTTCTCTTCTAATACCAATAAAGCGATATTTTTAAATGTAAGCCTATAATAAATTTTGTATCATCTGAAAGCTTATTATTTCACCTTTTTTCTGACGCTTCAATCATGTTTCTACCGTAAGAATTTTTTAAAGCCAACCATATCGAAGTTTCAAACTGAGATTACGGTACCTCCTACACTGGTGGCTGTATCGGCAACAGATCTCCACAGGTGTTTTTGAGGTATTTTTCAAATTTTTCTATTTGAGATTGTGTAACTTTTAGAGCACGTACCGTTGTTGTCGATTAGTATAATTACTAAAAAATGGGTTACTAACTTATTTTTTTTTTTATTTTTTCTTATACAAATTATTTATACCTAAGAAAATTGTAAAGTAAATACACTTACATACTTTGTAACCGAATATACCCGTACTATATAAAATACCTTATCCATTTTTTTATTTAATTTAAAGGAGATTTCTGAACAAAATCCATAAGAGCCATCTATTATCAATTTTATTTTGCTTTAATATGAATACATTCAGAGCCACTGTCTACACCATAGGTTTGTGTCCAAGATTTATGTTTAAAATCAACAGAAGCTGTGAATAATATATTGACCTATAACACTGGTCAACAAGGTTTTTGCCACAACAACCAAAATATACTTTTCTAGTAGTTTTTGATGTGCTGAACTCGAATCTGAAGTCAGAAAATTGTTATTGGCCTCCGTTTTTTAAATATTACCGTTAGAAAATGTCAAAAAACGTCATTTTGGCTGCTTTCGAGGTTATGTTTTTATGAGGGGTAATACATTATGAATAAATTTGTAACGGTGGCTATAAGAACTGATTTTATTCTTTCAAAAAATGTTTAAATTTTTCCGATATCTCTTTTACTGCCCGAGATATTTAAAATTTAAATAGCGGTCTTTGAATCAGAAACAACACTGGCCAACCAAATTAAACTTTTTTTGCCACAAGAACCAAAATATACTTTTCTGAAGGTTTTTGGGTTGCTGAGCTCGAATTCGCAATTAGAAAAATTTTATTAGCCTTAGTTCTTGAAATATTACCGTTATAAATGCAAAATAAAGTTTTTTTTATAACGGTTATATTTCAAGAACGGAACACCCAGAGAAAAAACGCATAGTAATTTTTAATCCGTTCTACATTGAATCAATGGTGAAAAATATATTCATTAATTTTCTAAAACGTCGTCCTATGCTTAACTTACAGTTTGTCACATCAATTTTTATAAGTGAGATGGCACAGTGGTAAAGCACAAGCTTGTCAACCCAGGTATAGCAGGTTCGATAACCAGCGGATGCCAGTTTTACTTTTTTTATTTTTTTAATGTGTGAACAACTTTGATTTAATGTGTGAACAACTTTGATTTAATGTGTGAACAACTTTGATTTAAAGTGTGCTACTTTGATTCAATCATTTTCCACTTTAGGCTAAAAATGTAGTGATTTTCCATTGATTCAAAGTGGTTTAGATTGATTTTACGTTGTTTTTTGGCTCAGTGAAGCTAATAGAATTTTTCTAATTGCGGATTCGAGCTCAGCAACCCAAAAACCTTCAGAAAAGTATATTTTGGTTCTTGTGGCAAAAATTCTGTGACCACTGACTTAATCTTTAAATTAAGTTTAGTTTCTCTTTGGCTTATTAACTGAAACTTAAGATATCTCGAGCAATAAAAGAGATATCATTTAAACAGTTTTTGAAAGTAGAATATCAGTTCTTATAATAACCGTTACAAATTAGTTTATAATGAATTACCCCACATAAAAACAGAACCTAGAAAACAGCCAAAATGAAGTTTTTTAGCATTTTATAACGGTAATATTTCAAAAACGGAGGCCAATCAAATTTTTCTGACTTCAGATTCGGATTCAGCACCCCAAAAAATACTAGAAAAGTATATTTTGGTTCTTGTGGCAAAAAAAAAGTCAAATTTTGTTGACCAGTGTAATTTATTAACATGAAAATATTTCCAATTTATTAAAGTCTTCACTTTTAATTTAAGGAGCGCGTATTTGAAGGCTCTCTAGCACCAGTATTCTACACCGGAAAGCCGAATTTCAAGTGTATAAAAAGATTCTGTTCACGACGTTTTTTTTTTGTTGGTAGATAAACCTTGAAATAGTGCCATCAATTAATTCAATATGTACTCGTAATGCAGATGCCTATTAAAAATATTTTATAGTTTTTGACAAATAAAATTGTCCTATTTGTAGGTATAATAGTAGAGTAACTAAAGCAAATTATTAGGGAACCCGGCCGAACAGCTCTGATTTTGACGATTTTTTTTTCAAACGTAGGTAATTAAAAATACTTTTAAGTCTATAGATTAAAAATTGCCGGTGTTGCCGTATTGTTTTTTAAAATTAAAATTATTTTTTTTTTAACAAAACCATTTTTTTTGCTTAAATTTCATAAAACAAATGATAGCAAAAGATTCTCTAGGTAATTTAAGGAAAATATATAAAAGGCAGTAAGGGACAATCTTCCATCGTTTAAGCGATAAATGCAATTTTCTAACATTCTGACCTCAAACACAAAAAAAATATTTTGAAAACAACGGCAACACCTACAATATTTTAAAATACATTTTTAAAAAGCCAGAAGCTCATTCTTATCTCTTAAATTTAAATCCACTAAATTTAATCAAGACTTTTTGAAAAAATGGTCCTCAAACTCAGAATTAAAAAAAAAAAGTTATTACAAAAATTTAAAATGACCTTTTTCCAAACTTTTTCTAATAAAATATAAATATATTTAAAAAAAATGTTTGGCCATAAATATTATCAGTTGAATTTCGAAGCAAAAAAGGTAAAATATATCACACTTTTGAAAAAAAAAATGAAAAATTACTTCAATTTCAATGGTTTTTTTTTATTAAAACTGATTTTTTGCATTGAAATAATTAATTTTCTCAAAGACTGTGGTAAATAGGAACTTTAAATTTTTGCTATTTAACTTTCAACAGTAGGAGTTATTAAATGAATAAAAAATAATTTTATGTTTAGATGTTGAACTTTAAAAAAAAAATAAGTTACATTTTTTTTCAAAACATTTATTAAAAAAAGTTCCTTTTATAATTTGAAATCATAATAAATGCGACCAAAAAAATTTGAAAATAAATGCATTTTATATTACGACCAAGTTTAAAAAACGACATGTTAAAATTTTTTCAATAATTTTTTTTTTCAAAAATCTGAGTTCAATTACCATTCTTTCAAAAGCCGTTCATTCAATTAACTTAATTTTAATTTTACATATATGACTAAGCTTCTAGCTTTTAAAAAATGTATATTTGAATATTGTAGGTGTTGCCGTTGTGTTCAAATATTTTTTTTTTGTGTTTGAAGTCAATTAATAAGAAAATTACATCCATCGCTTGAACGATGGAAGATTGTCCCTCACTCCCATATATTTTTTTTCCTTGAATTTCCTAGACAATCTTTTGGCATCAATTAATTTATGAAATTTAAGAAAAATTTTTGAAAAAAATTTGTTTTTGTTCACAAAAATCTTCAATTAAATTTAAAAAATCAAAACGGCAACACCGGCAATTTTTAGTCTATAGACTTTAAAGTATTTTTAATTACCGACGTTTGAAAAAAAAGATCATCAAAATCTAAGCTGTTCGGCCGGGTTCCCTAATATTGCCAATTTTTGAGCTTTAGTTACTCCACTATAACTTATAAATAAAATATAAGTGAAATTTGTACCTAATATGTATTTCAATTTTTCAAAGTAATTTACATATAACAAATTTTAGAAAAAAGTACTAAATCATCAATAAAATTACATATACACTTAAAAGTAAAACTGACAATTTACATAATTTGAATCTTTCATGAAAATTAAAAAAGAATTTAATTATGACATAATTTTGTTATATTGTATAACATTGTATGACATTATACGTTATTTGTAACTTGACTGTTTTTTTTTTTTTTTTGATTCTATTGAACAATTTAAATTAAAAATTGAATTTAACGGAAAAACTAAGAGAGGCATCTAGTGGAGAATTTGGTAATTTTTCAAATGAGTGCGTTCAGTTAGTTATATTTTTCTGTATTGTAGGTGTATGTCTTCGCTAAGCTGTATTTTCTTTATGTTTGAGCATCTCTGTATACTCTAAAAGTGTTTTTTGTTTTGTTATTTTAGGAAACTATATGTATTTTCGGAATTTGTATTATGTATTGTGTTCAAATCATTATTTAAAATCAGCAATCTCCAAGGAAATTTTTCCTTGGGAAATTAGTTTGGATTAGCTTTGTTGATATTGTTTCGACAGAGCATTGCCAAACCAAAGACGACGGACGACAAAATACGCCACCGAAAACGATTTTGTATGAAAATACAAGCAAATGCGTTTTTTGGGGTATATCATAAGAAACTTTTTAACTAACGATGTAACGATTTTTACTAAAAAAAAAACTGATAACCAAATAAGATAATACAATTTAAATAAAAAAAATATTTTTTCAACCGTTTTCTTGATTTCTAACTTTTTCCTAAATGGCATAAACTGACTTGAACGAACATTTTTTTAAGAAAAATAACCTTAGCAACTTTAATGTCAAAATTTTGAACTAAATGCAAAGACATAAATGTAAATTGTAATAAGCTTATATCGTCAAACCAAACCTTTAGACACTTTGATCCGAAAATATCTACTTCCAAATAAATGAAAATATACATCGTCGCCTGAGAATTGTTTTGTCGTATACGCCAATTTTGGAATTTTGGGTAATCGCATTTTAAGGTTTGAGCTTTTATAAAAAAAAAACTGGCTGATAGATTTTTTTCAATTTTTAATAGAATATTTTGTGCGATATCTTCTTTATATTTATGTTGTCAAAATTGTCACATCTATTTTAGTTTTCAAATTATCAAGGTTTTTATCCAAAATCAGTTTGTCGTAAACGCCACCAAAATCAACTTTTTTTTCCATCCCGTACACGTACGACAAAGTAGGCGCACGTACAAAATTCCAATACTAAAAAATAAATTAAAAAATTTTCACAGTTCGTTTTTATTTATTAATTAAATATTTAAAAAATAGTTTCTTATTACATAGAAGTAGTATTGGTTTGACTTAGAGGCTCAATTATTAAAATAAATATATCTAAAATAAAGAAAACCCAAAAAATATGACCATAAACATAAAAAAAATTTAAAAAATGTCTTAACAAAAAATAAAAGTCATCCTATGGCTATGAAATATGAAAGAAATAAAATAAAAATAAACCAAGTTTGGTTAAATTAATATATGGTCATAAATAAAAGTAAATTAAATAAATATCAAACTAAAGAATTTATTCTAATTTTTTGATTTGACGCTTCATAATATTCTTGGTCTGATTTAGGCATAAATATGAAAAGGCTTTTAATATAAATAATCTTATCCTTAGTTATCGAGTTAGATTTTTTAGTAATTTTAAGACATTGTCTGAACAAATTTACAGGAGTTGCTATGGTAGACTTTTTATATGTTTTAAATATTGATGAGCTTTTATATTCCACTTTTCTACCGCTCGCTTTATAAAATAGTGAAAAAGTATCATCAGTATCATCAATTTGCAAAACAATAACGCAAATTTAGCGAAGAACAATGGCGCCGAGCGGGTGCAATAACAAAACTCACAGCAACCCTTTTTCGCTTCGTTCACGACAACGCGCGTGAACGAAGAGGCGCCACGGGTTCGGTGCCCACGACTACAGTCGACTTGTTGAACTTGTGTGTTCGATACAAGATCAATAAGTATACAGCAATAAAACAGCAACCTTTTTTTCACTTTACTTCTTTGAAGACAGCGCGCGCGAACGAAGTGACAAGATCAATAAGTGTACAACAATAAAACAATAAAACTGCGACCTTTTTTCACTTCGCTCAAGACAACGCGCTTAAACGAAGCGGCGCCCGCGACCGACGGTCGACTTCTTGATCTTGTGTTCGATAGAAGATCAACCAGTGTACATATTTATAAGCGGTACTTGTGACCGAGGATGAGGTCAAGTATCTAGCGGCAGGAACAAACGACAAGAACCATGACAAAATTAAATACAACATTTGAGATGTCTCTCAGATGCACATTTTTCTTCCTTGCACCTCTAGGAATAGTGCAAAACCTCAAGTAGCGCAAAGCTTAATGCAGCCCTTAGTTTTTAAATTCTTTGTCCTTATAGCACATGAAGTCCTTATTTTCAATAAATTCTTTTCTAGTAGGTTTATTATATTTGTTTATATTCTATTTGGGTCATATACCTACATACATGTAAGACAAAACAAGTTCGAAATTTTCTACCCTATCTGTTTTGTACGACGTACGACAAACCAATACTGAAGAAAAAAAAGCTGAAAAATACATAGAATTTTTGTCGTAAACGCCAAAAGTTGGCGCTTACGACAAACCAACGCTAATCCGATGCTTATTTTGTGGATATACGACAAAATGCACACTAATTATCTCAGTAACGGTAAACTATAGGACAAATCTGATAACAGAAATGAAAAGAGAACGTTCTAAAACCTATTACTACATATCCAGTTTAAAAAAGTGCATTTTGGCGTTTACGACAAAACAACTTTCGGGCGACGACATGTATTTCGATTACAAATAATTCAGAAACTTGATTCTTTGAAACTTCTGAATTCTATTTTAGCCCAGGGAAATTAGTAATTTAAATCGCATTTTTCGCGGGACAAAATTTTTTTCATGAAATGTGTTCGGGTGGTTGTCCTTATCATAAAAGTCAATTTGTTGGGATAATTGGAGGTTGGGAACAGCCGCCATCTTGGAAAAGAGATTGGTATCGTTTTTATTGAATAGCTCCATTGTTATTCATTTTAACAAAATATGACAAAGGTAAGACTTATTAACAATAAAATTATCTAAGAAATGATATACAAAACAATTCCGTGAGTTGATTAAATAAAATTTTATAGTTGGTCAAAGTGCGGGTTTGTATCGCAAGGTTGGGACAAAATGACATTTTTTCATATATCTGACGAACTTTTGATTTGTTTGGATAATTCTTCAAGAATGAATTGTAGTACTTATAATTACCTATAAAATGAGCCCACAATCGTTATTGTCACCATCGTATTGTAGAAGTAATCTAACTCCGAACCTCTCCATGTACTAGTCAAAAGTAAGAAAAAAGCTGTTTTTTTGCTAGTAGGCCGAGAAAATTTTGGGAGTAGAGGTATAACCAAAATATAAGTACGCAGTTTTGCAGCCATACGCGTGTTAATGTCGATTTCAAAGGTCTGACAACTCTAATTTTGTGCTTTATACGGTTTTTGGAGGGTTAAATAACGTAAGTTTTCCAGTTAATGTGAATGGGCTAAATTTATACTATTTGAAATTATAAATATACATTTTGATGCTCTATTATTTTTCCTAAATCTAGACACCTCAATCTCGGCTATGGGGTTAATAGAACTCACGATATAAGCTTTTTTAACTAACCATATCAGGCTTTTCAATTCAAATAAACAAACAAAAATCTAAACAAAAAAAGCTTCTAAAACATAATCGTATATATAAGCCGTTTATATAGTTCTATTGGTCACATCCTCAGGATTGGGGTGTTCAGATTTAGGAAAAATAATAGAGCATCAGCTTGTATATTTATAATTTCAAATAGTATAAATTTAGCCCATTCACATTAACTGGAAAACTTACGTTATTTAACCCCCCAAAAACCGTATAAAGCACAAAATTAGAGTTGTCAGACCTTTGAAATCGACATTAACACGCGTATGGCTGCAAAACTGCGTACTTATATTTTGGTTATACCTCTACTCCCAAAATTTTCTCGGCCTACTAGCAAAAAAACAGCTTTTTTCTTACTTTTGACTAGTACATGGAGAGTTTCGGAGTTAGATTACTTCTACAATACGATGGTGACAATAACGATTGTAGGCTCATTTTATAGGTAATTATAAGTACTACAATTCATTCTTGAAGAATTATCCAAACAAATCAAAAGTTCGTCAGATATATGAAAAAATGTCATTTTGTCCCAACCTTGCGATACAAACCCGCACTTTGACCAACTATAAAATTTTATTTAATCAACTCACGGAATTGTTTTGTATATCATTTCTTAGACAATTTTATTGTTAATAAGTCTTACCTTTGTCATTTTTTGTTAAAATGAATAACAATGGAGCTATTCAATAAAAACGATACCAATCTCTTTTCCAAGATGGCGGCTGTTCCCAACCTCCAATTATCCCAACAAATTGACTTTTATGATAAGGACAACCACCCGAACACATTTCATGAAAAAAATTTTGTCCCGCGAAAAATGCGATTTCATGCCCATATTTTGACTAATTTCCCTGAGCTATTTATGAAAAGAGCTCAAAGAAACCTTTCTTTTGATGTCTGACTTAATGGGTTTGGAGAAACTTTTTTCAAAATGGATTTTTTTCAAAAATCCAAAAGCAAAAAAGGTTTTAAAATTTTTTTTTTTTTTTTTAATTTTGTTTGTGTTTGACGAATAATAGGTTCTTAAGAATAGCATTCCAATTTTTTTATGTTTGAATTTTGTATTTTATTTTAAAGTTGAAAAAAAAAATTTCTTTTGATAAAAGGTATTTTTGAATTTTTAAAAAATATATCAATATATTTTTCTTTTTTAACATCTCTTATAAAAGAAATTAAAATCAATCTCTTATGATTTTTTTCATAAAAAATTCTAACCATTTTGATCACCTTTTTTCATAAGAGCAATAATTACGTGTGAGGTGTGATCATTGTATATCAATTCATAATATACTACAATGTTGTGACCAATTCGAGAATTTTTTTGTTGTGTGTTTTCCTTCGAATAACAAAATATAAACTCACTAAACTCATTTTATTCTTCTCAGGTATTTCAAGTATAAAACACAGAAAATTTCCATTTACAATAAAAAAAATATCTTAGGCGAAAACCATACCGGTTCAAAAATATGTTTTTAGTTAGTATAAAAACCAGTAATTTGATTGCGGAGTAAGACAATGGGAAATAATTCCTTAAGACTTAACAAAAAGAAACATAGAATTAGTACTCCGAATAGTTTGTTTCCTAACTAACTTAATCTACGACCGTGCCAATACTTTTCTCTAATTTTGCATAGCTCTTCAAACTGCATAACTTGATTTCTTTGAGAGGCTCATACAATTTATAATAACACTGGGAATTTTCACTCCGAAATTTCAACTTTAAATTTTTGAAGTGGGTATTCAAAAAAAAATAACGTCTTATTTTCACTGAGGTAATTGACTTCCGTTTCATAAAAGATACGGAATTTTTGACCAACTTCAAATCTGGAGTTTATGATTGTAGTTTAATTTAAAAAAAAGGCTTATTCAGTTTTCTTCTAAATATATATATTATAGATTTTCAGGGCAACGTCATATACTCTTGAAAACTGAATTTGTTTCCAAAATAATAAATCTGTTGTAGGTAACACACAAATGTTGCACAAGCAGAAAACTTTACTTCGCTCCATGAAAAATTAAATTTCCAAATTCAGTTTGAAGTTGATTGACGTCCATTGTTGGCGATGTCAGATAATCTTGAAATCTTTGCAAATAAAAATTGCATCCACGTCAAATAAGTTTTTGTTACGAGTTCGAATTAAATGTCCTTGTAGCTTTGAATAGAATCCACTGTAGAACCAGTCAGCACTTTAATAACAACAACTCAAGCAAATACCAAAAAAAAAAAAATATTTATGTATAAATAAAACTTCAAGTAGAAGAAAAATAGGTTTCATCTGCTGCTAAATATTTGTCTACGCTTTTAGTATTTTGAAGTTTGTATCATACCCTTAAAAGATACAAGTTTTGAAACTTTTTTTTTGTATTTATTTTGTTAACACTATGTCAAGATTGAAATTCCTCAAATTCAAGCTTTCAAAATTGCATTTTCCAAAACTAAAAATTCTGAATTAATTTCTTAAAAAATTACATATAAAAAAAAAAACAAAATCCTGTCTCATATCTTTAAAAATCGTTTATTACCTATAAATTTTAAAGCTTCAACAGCTTAACATTAAATTTTTTAAAACTCATTAGCAACAGCTTATCCATTAAATCCAAAAATTACGTAGGTATTTAAATCTTAAAATGCAATTAGTGATTTTAACAAAAAACCACCAAACACCTCTTAAAACTGGCCACATGAAAGTTTAATTATATATTTTTTTTTATTTTTTGAAAAAGAAAAAAATTATAATTTGAAAACTATGCTTTGGTCAAAATGAGTGTTAAAAAAAAACTACAAAACAACATTCAACACAAAATTAGAAAACAAAACCATTTTGAATGGAATTTACTCACTGAGATAAAAAAAAAATAAAAAAAAATCATCCTTGTTATACATTTTAATCCTCTTTTACGAACGTAATCAGCCATGTGTGTTCTATGTATGCTATTGCTGATGCTTAACGTAAAAATGTAGCACCACCTATTATGTACCTATTTTTGTGCCAAAAAACTGCAACAACGTTGCAACTAATTTTGTATGCAAAAGCAATGGTAAAACGAACGAAAAAGTGTTGCACCTATTCTATAAAATCTGCATCCAGGAGCAGGAGCAGGACAACTTTTTGGTACTTAGTTCCATCACTTCATCATCATGGTTTTTGCCTCTTCTATATACTTATATAGAATTTTAAGCTTATGTATGTATTTAGGGAGAAGATATACAAAAGTTTGAGGAGGATGTGATTGTGGAAAAAGTTTTTGAGAATGGCATCGTGTGGACCGTAAGGGTGACTCAACAACGTTGCGTTAGGAAAAGTTTTTATTTTTTAATTTTATTTTTTCATGCAATTTTTGAGGAAATTACCCTGATTTAAGGTGCATAGTGTGTTGCTAGCAAAATTAAATCTTGCTTCTCTTGGAACGGACTGGAGACGACACAAACCAAGTGGAGATGGAGGTGGACTTATTTTAAGTAGAGAAGCTGTTTTATGTATATTGTGATGTTTGTTATGGTAGAATTTTTCTCTAAACAAATTACGGTTTATGGCAACAGCTGGCTGTGCTTCTTGGTGCAAGTATTTTCATCAAGCTAATGGGTACATCCCATCTAATCAGCTATCAACTTAAAGAGACAACATTTCAGATGCAGAAGGATGTCAGAGAATGAGATCTTTTATGTTCCAATTTCTTTTTATGATTTAAAATTGTACAAAATAACGCAGGGATAACTTCAATTCTGATAGATTTAACTATATTTCTGGTATATTTAACTAATATCTTGTTAATTTAACTAGTATTATGATAAAATATACCAAAAGTAAAGTTATCAATATCGTTTTTATTTCTCGATGATTTGTCTTAAATTATTTTTCAGAAAAACTTGAAAATTTGGAATCTCACAATAAATTATGGTCTGCTAATTTAATATAAAAATTAGTAAAAAGCTATTCCTTGCATTAAAGTAGTTAGAAGAAATAAAATGTTTAACGAAAAATGCTAAAAGTTCGCACGTGTTCATACTTTCACGACTTCCAATTAACTTAATTGAATTCAGGTAACTGACAACAATAGGTGCTCTTACAGCAATTTTCTGTTGTAACCACAACTAAAAACTCCAACGCAAATCAACTAATCAAATGACATTTTACGTTTTCATTTGCTATATTTGGAAGTTTCAACTTCCAAAGAACTTGCATTCAGTTTTCATAAGACTTTAACAATTTGCCAAACAAAAATACATACATCGTCATCAAGTCTTTTCCATTCAATGGCTTACTGACAACCGTTAAACAGCTTAACCGCCTTAGGCTGGTTAAAATCAATCTAATGTATTTTTAGAACGATTAAAATAAAACGAATTCTAAAAAATCAGCACATATCCACATCAACAAGCCCTCAAAATGTCAAAGCAGAAAGGCATCAGTAACAACTGTCAAAATTGTATGCTCTAAGACTGAAATGAATTCAACATACAACATACTAATTTAATATACCACACGAACTGTCAAGTATTTTAAACAAAACTTGTTAAAAGTATAATTTATTTTGTCGTGCGTTTCGTTTAGAAGTTGAGATTTATTTGCAATGTAACAACTTTTAAATGAGATATAATTACAATTGCAATGAAACACTATGAGTCTATCTATTGAATAGAAGCCATTTAATTTACTATGCGCGTCTGGTAGCCAGTGTAAATATTGGCGCCAATCAGATACTATATAATGAATTAATATAAGTAAGTTATTGTTTTATTTTTATGCAATTGAGACTGAGGTAGAATGAAATCTTTTTATAATTATCTTTGTTTTTTTTTTTTAGTTTTTATCTTAAATAGCGGTTATGTCAAAGCAAAAATAGGTACAGCAGGTTGTTTAATATGCAAATTCAAACAAAAAAGCGTGTTGTTAGAGTCAACTCTGCATAATAAAACAAAACTTAAAAACATACACGCATATAATTAGGAGACTGGAAACAATCTGACAATGCTTTTTCTCATTGTACCTACTTAAAATCATGTATATAAAAATGGCTAAGAAACTCTAAACTTTTTGTATGAAGTTATGATAATATTGGCCAGTAATCTTAAGCAACGACAAAAAAAATTAGTTTTGGCCTCAAAAACTGACATACCAACCTTCCTTTTTTGTGTGTCTTTTTGCTTTTTCTAATTCAAACAAATAATAATAGATACCTAGCTTAAAAAAATTTCAATAAAAAATGGAAAATAACAATATAGGTAGGTGATTGAATAAAACATAAATAATATTTTCTTTATAAAATCGAAAATTCATCAGTCATAAAATAAAAGTTTCAAAAATCCCAAGGTTGTAAAAAATCATTTTCTTTATAATGGATTTTATTTCCATTCCATTTTCCATTGCATTAACAACTTAACTGTCCAATGAGTCCCATATGACTCAAAATATATGTTTTGTCACAAGCCTAAAGAGTCCCATGTATCATATATGACTCATATACATATTTTACTAAAAACAACTTCACTGTCCCCATAAAATCTAATTAAAAACCCTCTCTACGTTCAATATTATTTTATTTATTTGAAGGATTCATCACTCCACGTCCAATGAGTCCTATTTGACTCATAGAATATTTTCTGTATCGTGTTTCTAGAGTCCATGAGTCATATATGATTCATAAAGACGTGTTTCTAAAAATGTGTTTGCTATATGAAAATATGGCTATAAAACATAATTTATTCATGAATGTGTAGGAAAAGAAGAAATACTTTCCTAAACTGCCAAAAAATTTGAAAAAATGTTTGAGCAAAAAAAGCTATTTCATAAAAAAATCTTTGTTTTTTTTGAAGATTTTTTTTTATTTTGGGAGAAGTTATATGTAAACCTATGGAAGAATATTTTTTTAACTACGATTCACAATTATTGTATGGGTAGGTACATAATAAGAAAATTAAAACACCATTAATAGTACAGCGACTGAAAAAAACAAATCTAGTCAAAATTGTAGAGGCATCAAATTTGAATGCAGGGTAATTAAAAGAGGCTTGATAATGTGTTTTGTCTAGTACGGCTTTCCACACGACAACCTTTTTGAAAAATACGTTTTGATCAATACCTCGAAAACGACTCGTCTTACAGAAAATTTGCAAGGACGTTTTTGAAATTAAATTATAGGTATTATCTTTCTTTTTTAAATTCACAATTTTCCTATAGAATGAATACTTTTTAATTAGAGAGCCAAACAGATAATACGTGCTTTTAATTTTTATTTTTTACTCGCCAAGTCTGTTGTAAGGGGTAAGAAGTAAGGGAAACATACACAATTTCCAAACAAATTTTTTTTTTGTTTATTACTTTTTATCTCAATGTGTACATTTTTGCACTTTTTTTAGAGAATCCATATAAAAATAATAATCATAAGTAAATGAGACCAAAAAAATATAAGCAGTGCAAGTGCAATCTAGTTCATCTTCTCTGCGCTCTACACCCGAAACGGTTGATTTTAGAGAGAAAATTATATTGTATATAGTTTTACGACGAACCGTGCCCTCTGATGACCTCCGAGAAATAGGTCGAGAGATATTTGTGAAAAACTGATTTCCGTGACCATTATGAGTTATAACTTTTTCTAGCCTATGCGGTATCAATGTCAGTTTTTCACATTTTCATTACAAAAATAATGCAATTACAAATAATGCAATTAGAATTGGTTTCTTATCTGAGTAATTGGTAAATATTGTTAAAAAAGGGTTTAGTTTTATGCTCCTATATGATTCATTGGACTTGTGGCGATGAAAATCAAATATCATACGTCCATGAATCATATAGGAGCATAAAACTAAACCCTTTTTTAAACAATATTTACCAATTACTCAGGTAAGAAACCAATTCTAATTGCATTATTTGTAAATAGTAATGCTTACTTTTGAAAAAAAAGTACTGGACGTAGAGATGATTTTGAAGGAGTTTGTATGGGGACAGTAAATTCTATTTTATGAATATATGTGTATGTATCATATATGACTCATTGGACTCTGGTGGCAAGGGAAAAAATAAATTATATGAATCCAATGTGCTTCATGGGACGCATAGAGTTGTTGATGAGAATAATGATGGACGTATAAGGTTTTATAATGAGTTTCAAAAAAAAAATATTTGCATACAAAATAAAAAAAATAACAAAATAATATTCCAAATGAAAAATTTTTTGCATTAAAAAAAATCATTTACATTAAATACATTTTACTTGCTCAATGGGGCAAGTATTGGTTTCGTGTCAGAAAAAAAAGTCGAGGTTTAGATCAAAACTAACATAACGATGATGGAGAAGTCCGAAAAAGTGGTTTTCAGCATGACGTCCGTCCTTCGGTGCGTCTGTGCGTCCTCAAAAAAAGCTGTAGATTAAGCTGCACCTTAAGCGGGTGGACGGATTTTCTTGAAATTTGGAACAGATGATTTTTTCGTAATTTCCAAGGTTGGCTTTTTTTTTGTTTTTTAATATCTCGCTTAGAACATGTAGGTACCTCCCATATAAAGAGTTCGAGGTATTGCGGGTATTCTCGAAAACGCCTCTAACGATTTTGATTAAATTTGACTCACGTATTGCTATACGTACATTTAACATAACTGCATTTTTAGTTTTTCTCAAAAAATACTTATAGTGCAAATATGATATTAAATTTTTTTTTAAATCGCTGATGTCGGATCTTCCCGTACACCATTAATGAGTTATTACAATTTTCTCGAAAACGATTCTTACGATTTTGATTAAATTGAACACATATTATGTTGTACGTAAATCTAACATAACTGCGTTTTTAGTTTTTCTCAAAAAATACGGGTAGCGGAAATATGGCGTAAGAAATTATAATATATAATAATTATGCAGAAATATGCTGCATTTCTTATGAAACTCCTCAAAAAATCAAATTATAACTAATTGAAAATATTTTTCCTAAAAAGCTTTGACAAATAAGCTATTTTTATCATAAGAGCAAGTACGTACGACCGTAGTCGTGCATTTTATTTTTTAATTCATCGAATTTTATAACAACTTTGACTATTTTGCTTTATATAAGCTTCAATATTAAAGCTAAAATACATAATGTATGTGCAAACAGGAGAAGAAATTTGACGAATATTAAAAAAAAAAATTTAATGCACACATTTTGCATTGATTTTTTTTTTTCATCACAGAAATTTATTCATTTCTATATGATTTTTCATTTATACAAAATATTTTTACTTGCAATAAATTTTTTTTAAGGAATTTTCTTTTAGATAATGCAATTCAAATGCGTTTTTTTTTTATTGATAGGTATTTCTACAAACCTGATCACATATTGAGTCTGACCACCATCTTGAAAAAAATTTCAACAATACCTGCATTTTGGAGATATTTTAAGCTTATTTCCAGCAAACAAAGGCAATGATCTGTATTTTAATCTTATGATCATTTTTAGTTTAGATATTTTTATTAAGAGTTATAGTTCTTTATATTTTAATTGCAATTCTTCTCTATTTTCATTAATTTAAGTTTAAATATGAATATATATATAAATTTAACAAAAGCATTTTCAAAATAACTAATCGTGTGAATAATGTATAGTATAAATGTAAATAAAAATTAAGGAATATATTAAAAAAATTTTAATTTATTAATATTTTTTTATAATTTTACTTAATTAAAAAAATTTAATTTTAACAACATTAAATTATTTTCACAACATTAAATTATTATAAAAGTTAATTCAGTGACGCGTTTCGGTTTTATAAATCATCATCGGGCTCAATTGTGTGACTTTTTGTGTTGTTTCGCCAAGAATATTTGCTTCCTGGGAGGTGAGGATAAATTTTTTTTCTATATATGAGGAACAGAATTGGGCTTAGTACAGAACCCTGTGGAACTTGCAAGAGACTAGTCTTTGTTAAGATTATACTCAATTTGCACACTGTATTTTATACCACTAAAAATGATACCACAAAAACCATGCTTTATCAAGTAAATCTAGTAAAGTTTTATGGTTTACCATATGTCAAAGGCTTAAGATACATGTATGATTTCATTAACGTTGAAGGTCAAACCGTTTTCAGCGATGATGCCTTTTAAAATATAAAACATCGTCCGGTCGCACATCGGCTCTTAAGTATGAAAAAAATTTTAAAAAATGGTATTTTTACAAAAAAAAAACTTTACCACTTATATTAGTTTTTGAACATAATAGCTTTAGAAAACTCTAATGTGAGCTGAAAAAAAAAAATTGGCTCAATGGTTAAGGCCTTCCGGTGGCGCATGTGTTTCAAAATTTGTCAAAAAATGGCAAAAATCATATTTTTACGATACCTATTTTTGCTTTTTTATAAACTATTTGTAAAATTATTATTTTTACCAAATAAGAATTAAAAATGAAGTTGACACAATCAGTGAAAGTCATGAAGTCACTGAAGATATAAAAATCTTTCGATCAAGAACGCTTTTGCTATTTATTTTTCTCTTTGCCGCACAGTGGTGCCTTTGGTGCTTTTTTTGGGTTCAAAAATCATTTTCACGGCCATTTCTTGATGAAAAGTCATGAAATTTAGTACACTGAAGTATATAAGTATAAGAAATACGAAAAAGCTATCAACTTTTTTTTTTACTCAAAATGGTGGTAGCAAAATGGCGGACAGAATATGCGTTTATAGATGTTTGACTTTTGAATTAGGTAAAACTGTTCATATTCAATGAAAAAAAAAAATCTAAAAATTTTAAAACACAGTTCAAAAAGTGTCAAAGTAGTAAACCGCACTTTTGACCATTTTTATATGCTACTGCCCTAGGACAGAAAGAGAAGCTAGAAATGATCTTACAAACATAACCTCACCTACTTATACATATAATTTGCGAGTTACGAAACCATAAGACTTAAATTACTATTTTACAACCCACATCAAATAAGTTAGAATTAAACTTCTTCCTTGCACATAATACTATTTATTTTATTTATTAGTCATGAAAATAAAGACTTTACCTCCAATCAAGTGACAAATCGAACAAATTTGGGGTTCACTGTGGCGTATGCGTAACATGATTTTAACATAAAAAAATAGGAAAAGTTGCAAATTTCATTAATACCTTAATTTATTTTATTATTACACAAATAAGAAAGAATTTATAGAATAAAAAGTGCTTTTTTTCAGAAACAAATAAAACTTCATAATTTTACTCACACTATTACCTTTTTTACACAAAAGCTTTTATGAATGAAAGAATTATTATAAAAGCTTTTCTGAAATAAAAAAAGACATCGCATCGAGAAGACCAAAAAAAGAAGTTCAACATAATTTGCCTTGCGTGTTTCTACGTAATATGGCCAAAGTCAACGACACCGAATGTAAACACAGAAATAATATGGATTCGACACCGGCGCGTTACGATCCCAAAACTAAACAAACTTTGCAAAAAAAAAAAAAAAAAACTGAGAGATGCATGAGTAAGTTGTCGCTGAATACAACATTCTACCTACCACGTGCTTCTTGGCACGAATTCTATGTTTTTTTTTTGTATGTATTTCAAAACGATATAAAACATACAAAAACTGTCAATGGGATTATCTTGTCCCAATGCAAATGCAGATTTATTTGAATACAAAATGAATCATTTTATTCGTGTCATGAATGCATCATATACATGCAATTTACTTGTACACACTTGTACTTCTGGCTAATAGTTTATAGCCCCGAGACGAACGAACGAAGATGCACATCACAACAACTTTCGATGAATCATTTTCCTTAAAGACTGGAACGTGCCATACGAGAATCGAGTATTGAGAATGAATGGAGTCACTTTGTGGATTAATATAAGTCATTGGCTTTGAATTTACATGCACGCGGGTAGATTATAGCCATTGTGTGGTTTATGGCTCAATCTATTGGCATCCAAGTTCAAATTGAGGACACACAGTTGGGTTTTTTTTTCGCAAGTTCCTACAACAACTTTTGTCGATTTTGTAAGCCTACATTTATTCACGACTTTTGAACGAGGCTTTGAGGTTGGATTTGAATACACGCTGAGAATTGTGACATATATTGTAACAGCAGCGGCAGTCACACTGACCTACCCAAAAAAAGGCAAAGTAGGTATATCAGCTGTGTGTCGGCGGCGGCGGCGACTGTATGATGGCGTCGTAGTGAGTTCCGTGGGACCCTGACTCAAGTCGAGACTGGTAAAAATTCTATACAGCTGACAGTTGCAACTTAAACCAAACACTTTTTGTGATTTTGATATTAATAGTTTAAAGATTTCAGACAAGCAGTTGTTTACTCACTGAATTAGCTTTTAACCGACTCGACGCGACGCGACCTTTTAATCAAACAAAGACGCATTCAAAAGAGATGACAGCGTTTAGAAGTATAATTCTGATGAAGTAACTTTGTTTGCCCATTCAATTGGAATTTTTTAATTTTTTTTTCGAGATAATCAAACCGCAGATTATTATATTGAGATTAACTAATGGGAATTTCGATCAAGAATTGGCGGCTCTTAAAGCGTGTTCTGAGTCAGAGTGAGTGTGCAATGTGTGCAATTGAATCATACGCAGTTCAAATTTTGAAGACTTACATTATATCTAAGGAGTTTGGTATTAACAACATCAGTTCAAAATCGTCGTTTTGAGATAACAGATAAATGCATTTTAAAGTTAAAAAAAATGATCCAAATCCAGTTTTATTTATATACCTATACAAATATATTGGGGTATAATTTTTTTTTTAAATAATAATATTTACACAAATAAAGTAAAAAAAATTAATTTTTAAGCCTATTTATTATGTTTTTAGTGAGATATATAGCCATTATGATCAAACATAATTTTAGAAAAAGGATTTCAGTGTGGTTAGTGAAATTGAATATCTAGCTTACTTAGAATTATGCTGTTAAGACCAAACGAAAATAGATTTTATTTTTAAATAGTTCATTTTCGAAAAAAAATGGACTTATGCTGTTAATACCAAACTCCATAGATAATAATTAATGAGACATGTCTCATGCGACATGTCTCACGGGACATTTATCTTGAGACATTTATCTTGAGACATTTATCTTGAGACATTTATCTTGAGACATTTATCTTGAGACATTTATCTTGAGACAAATATCTTGAGACATTTATCTGGAGACATTTATCTTGAGACATTTATCTTGAGACATTTATCTTGAGACATTTATCTTGAGACATTTATCTTGAGACAAATATCTTGAGACATTTATCTGGAGACATTTATCTGGAGACATTTATCTTGAGACATTTTTCGCGAGACATTTATCTTGAGACATTTATCTTGAGACATTTATCTTGAGACATTTATCTTGAGACATTTATCTTGAGACATTTATCTTGAGACATTTATCTTGAGACTTTTATGTTGAGACATTTATCTTGAGATATTTATCTTGAGACTTTTATCCTGAGACATTTATCTTGAGACATTTATCTTGAGATATTTATCTTGAGACGTTTATCTTGAGATATTTATCTTGAGACATTTATCATGAGAAATGTATCATGAGACATTTATCTTGAGACATTTATCTTGAGGCATTTATCTTGAGACATTTACCGCGAGACATTTATCTTGAGACATTTATCGCGAGACATTTATCGCGAGAAATTTTTCTTGAGACATTTATCTTGAGACATTTATCTTGAGACATTTATCTTGAGACTTTTATCTTGAGACATTTATCTTCAGACATTTATCGCGAGACATTTATCTTGAGACATTTATCTTGAGATATTTATCATGAGACATTTATCGCGAGACATTTATATTGAGACATTTATCTTGAGACATTTAGCTTGAGACATTTATCATGTCCCATGAGACATGTCCCATGAAACATGTGTCATCGGAAATGTCTCATGAGACATTATAGAATTTCCATGAGTTGAAATGTGAATTTATAGTTAAAGGCTGACTCTTACCAAAACAAATTGGGTGTCTGAAAAAGGAGAGTAAAAGGGTCATTTATCCATAATTTTAAGCTTGTAACAAACTGACAACTTAATTGATATTTTGTCCTAAAACTTGAGGGTTAGGGGTTAACTATGAACAGAAATATTTTTGTTTGACTGCAAATTTGGTTTTGACTATAAATTAGTAATAGAAGTACCAAGCTACTTATTGAAAATGTAAAAATAGTTAAACGTGTCAAATTAATGCAAATATTTGTGCTATTTGGAGGTAAGGAATTTAGATTAAAGAGATTTGTTCATGTTATGTGTCAATTCGTTTTGTTTGTTTTTTTTTTTTTTTTTAAATTCCAGCAGCTCTTACCAAAACAAATTGGGTGTCTGAAAAAGGAGAGTAAAAGGGTCATTTATCCATAATTTTAAGCTTGTAACAAACTGACAACTTAATTGATATTTTGTCCTAAAACTTGAGGGTTAGGGGTTAACTATGAACAGAAATATTTTTGTTTGACTGCAAATTTGGTTTTGACTATAAATTAGTAATAGAAGTACCAAGCTACTTATTGAAAATGTAAAAATAGTTAAACGTGTCAAATTAATGCAAATATTTGTGCTATTTGGAGGTAAGGAATTTAGATTAAAGAGATTTGTTCATGTTATGTGTCAATTCGTTTTGTTTGTTTTTTTTTTTTTTTTTTAAATTCCAGCAGCTGGGTGTGTGGGAATTAAATTTGGTGTTATTTATGAGATTGCCTCAAGATATTTGAGTATTTTGAGAAATGATAAATTTTTTCGTTGAAAATGTTTTCTAATTTGGCGATCCTAAGAAGTCAAGCATTCAACTTAAATTCAACCTTTGCACAATTTTTGATGAGACTTATTTAAATACACTGCCGCTCATCTGAATAGGTTCACATTTTGGTTCATCTTACTTTTAGCCTGTCTTGGTATTTAATGCAATGGCACATCTTTTTTATGTATGTAACGAGAGAACATCTTTATGCGCTTAGTTTAGGAGAAAAAAAATTGTCTTGGGGCCTACCGTTCTTCTCCCACGGTAGCTAGACCAAATCTAGTCATAAAAACAAGCATATTTTTTGGCTCATCTGAATAGGTTCATAGGCAAAAATGTTAATAAATGATGAGTTGCATGGGCCAGTTGGACTCAAAATTGTGCCTGTCAATAAATCTGATTGTTTTTAACCTGTAAGGACAAAAACGGGTCGGGAAAAATCTTTAAGCGCGGAAAAAATGGGGAAAATAAAAGAAATTTTTGAACTAGGCCGAAATCAACGATGCATTGGGACAAAAACAAACCACAAGTTAAAATTTAGTATGCAGTTATTTGCGCAATATCCAAGGGTATAGAAACAACATTAAAAGTCAATGTAACTCAGCCACAACATGGGCCGATAGATGTGCAATGATCAGAATAGCATGACTTCGCGCTAAAAATTAAGCTGAAAACCGGTATAAAATGCAGTTTAACGACGGCAAAACCAGTTGTCAGAAGTGGTAAACATTTGAAGAGAACAAAAAATCGCAAAAATTACCACTTTACAAACCATGAAAAGAAACTCGCCTCCAATATTAAAAAAACTGTGTTAGAAATTGCAGATCGAAAGTTTTGTAGAAGGAAATAGCTTTGCACTTTATGACACTGCCTGACACTGCCTTCACAGTTATGCAGACAACTTAAAATAATCCTTCTCTCTACGAAGGTCATAAAAATACTAATTTAGCCCTCAGGGTTAACTTAATTAATTTTTTTCCTTTGAAAAATCACCGGTTGCAAATTCGACTTTCACGACATGTTTTTTTTGTTTTTTATTGGAGGCGAGTTTCTTTTCGTGGTTTGTAAAGTGGTAATTTTTGCGAAGATTTGTTGTTCTCAAATGCTTACCACTGCTGACGACCCGTTTTGCCGTCGTTAAATTGCATTCTATACCGGTTTTAAGCTTTATTTTTAGCGCGAAGTCAATGCTATTCTGATCATTGCATATCTATCGGCCCATGTTGTGGCTGAGTTACATTGACTTTTAATGTTGTTTCTATACCCTTGGATATTGCGCAAATAACTGCATACTAAATTTTAACTTGTGGTTTGTTTTTGTCCCAATGCATCGTTGATTTCGGCCTGGTTCAAAAATTTCTTTTATTTTCCCCATTTTTTCCGCGCTTAAAGATTTTTCCCGACCCGTTTTTTTCCTTACAGGTTAAAAACAATCAGATTTATTGACAGGCACAATTTTGAGTCCAACTGACCCATGCAACTCATCATTTATTAACATTTTTGCCTATGAACCTATTCAGATGAGCCAAAAAATATGCTTGTTTTTATGACTAGATTTGGTCTAGCTACCGTGGGAGAAGAACGGTAGGCCCCAAGACAATTTTTTTTCTCCTAAACTAAGCGCATAAAGATGTTCTCTCGTTACATACATAAAAAAGATGTGCCATTGCATTAAATACCAAGACAGGCTAAAAGTAAGATGAACCAAAATGTGAACCTATTCAGATGAGCGGCAGTGTACGAGACTCTGGAGGATACCATAGTTTGGAACCTCCTATGAAATTTTATGAAGCTGAACTCAAAAAAGGATGTTTTCTTGAAAACTGCAGATTTTGACATTTTTTGTATAAACTTCTTTATCAGCGTTTATAATTATTTTTTACAACACTGAAATAATGTTTTCAATTTTAGTAGTAAGTACCCAGTGATAAGTCTTATATGACAAATGATAAGTAAAGAGTGATGAGTGATGAATGATGAGTGATAAGTGATAAGGGATAAGTGATAAAAGATATGTGATTAGTGTTATGATAAGTGAAGTTATATATGATAAGTAATAAAGTAATATGAGACAAATGATAAATGGTTAGTGATAAGTAAAGAAATAGGTGAGAAGTCATAAGTAATAACTAATACCTAACTGATAAGTAATAAGAGATAAATTGTTAATTATATTGGTAAGAACGGCAGATAAGAAAACCAAATCTTGCGACCTGATTAGGATCATAACAAGGAGTGAATATACAAACGGCCGTATTTCCACTTTTCATGTTATCCATTTTTAAATGAAATCTGTTTTTTTGCGAATTCTGAATAATTTGTTTTTTTGATATACTTTACCCTGATCGGAATTTAAAAAAAAGTGCATTAATAAATAAATTTTTAATGCAACTAGAAAAAATTATTGCAAAAGAATAGATCTGCAACGTCTTCTTTAAAAAGAGATTTTCGTTTCACATTATGTTTTTACTTGCGATATAGGTACTATAGGGCAAGTTAAGGATTCGTAAAAAAAAATCGATCTCGAGATAACAATTTTACATGACATTATGATGATGAAGAATGCCAAAAAAGTGGGTCCGGCAATTCTGTCTATCTGTCCGCCTGTCTGTATGTATATACCTCGACCTATAGCCTAAACGAGTGGAGTGATTTTCTTCAAACTTGGTAGTTAACAGTTTTAGGTAATTCCCTAGAGGGGATATTGAAACATTTTTTTTTATGACCAAAACTAACGGTACCTGCCATATGACGGAAATCGAAAAGTTAATTTTTTTCAAAAACGGCTCTAACAATTTTGATTAAAATTTTTGTGTGTAGTATTGCACATAAGAACCAACTTTTGAAATAAAACAAATATTTTTTGTAACGTTATTAACGGTACCTGTCATAGAATGGTTTTTTTTGGTTTCTGAATATCTCGAACAAAATTAACCCGATTTCCACGATAATTTTTATACAAAAGCGTTTAGGTAAAGGTAATATTAAAATTTTAGAAAATTTTCAAAAAACGCATTTTTGGATTTTTAAAAAATATTTCAAATTTTTTTTTTTTGAAAAATCATTTTTTTTGAAAACCTGTAGGGGAAAAGTTTTGAAATTTTGTTTTTATGTGTAAATTAATTATTTCTTTAAAATGGCATTCCAACTTTTTTTTTTGAAAAATGTTAGAAATTTTTTATATATGTATAAAAAATTATTTTTTAAAAAAACGACCCTAACGATTTTCGAAATTTTTTTCTAAAAATACCTATTTATACAAGCAATAAGATGGCATACTTGTTTTTTTGTAAAACGTCATTTAAAACGGTCTTCAGTCAATTATAAAAACAGATTTTATTTTTTTTTTTCACTACTTATAAAATTCCATAAAAATATCAAATTTTAAATTTTCGCCAATTTTCTTGAATGAAAAGCCTTAACATTAGAGTAACTTTTAGCATAAGCGCCCTGGAAAAATGCATTTTTACAAATTTCTTCCAAAGTTGCAAAATTATTTGTAAACTAATTTTTTGTAAACTATTGAAATCCTAAGTAAAAACAAATTCCGTCTTCAATATATCCATTTCAAGTTAACTCACAATAATTATATCACTTACTTAATACAAAAACAATTAAAATTAAAAATCGCATAAAGTGTCAATAGTTAAAAACAGTAAGTAGTCATTAAATAAAGTTTGTCTTATAAATGTCTATTAACAAAGTGTTTTACTGTGTTAATTGTCAATTTTAATTGCTCAAAGCGAACGCAAATTACTTTATTAACTGATATGCATCTCATGTTTTTATTTTTTTTATTGGGCGCCATTATTTAACTTTATGTATAATACTCTTATAGACTATGGGACATAAATTAACTAAATTAACGATATCATAGTCTGGTAAATTGGGTTGCATTTTAATAAACCAATTCAACGTTAAATTACTTGCAAATAATGAATTTATAATATGCTTCAATACGCGATTTGATATATTGATCAAAGTCTTATAAGCATTTTTTTAACTTAAAGGTATAGTAATTTAAAATGCCCGCCACCTAAATTCTGATGATTTAAAAATTAAATCTTGGACTTTAAAAAAATTTACTAAGGAAAAAACCAAACCGGTAGATAACGATCATTGGCGCCAACTCTGGAAACATCATTTTAGAATGAAAAATTCCCAACGTCATGGCTACTAAATCATAAATAATCTTTTTATAAACTAATAACAAAAACAAAACCATAAAGAAGGAAAGTATTAGAAGTATAATAAACTATTGGGAAGTTAAGTTAATGTGGTTAAAGCATGTTGTTGGCCCCATTGAAAGGGGGCCTATCAACAAACGGATTACCAGAAAGATGAGCTCAAGTTAGCAAATATCTTGTTAGTATTTATATTATTCATCTGCTCATTAAAAATGTCATTATATTTACAACAGGTTGGTAGGCAGATTAACTTACTTCTTCTATAAGATCTCTTATAAATAGACACCGGAAAGCTGGTTGCTTTCTTTTACAATTCGCTAAGGCACTCACTTTGTATGCAAATTGGAGCTTGTTTACTCTCAAGACTGGTTACTTTGAGTCGCATCTTTTTCTTCACATTTACAATAATTTAAGTTGTTTTATGTAGAACTAAAAGATTAACCAGTTGAAAAATGAAAAAAAAAAAATATACATATTTTTCTGCTTTTTTTTACCTAGTGACTTTATTCTATTAAGACAAGTTAGAACGGTTTAGTGTTACAAAAACAAAACCGATCATTTGGATTGATACAAGGTTACCAGTTTTGTAAAATTCCAGATACTTTGAGAATTCAAAGAGGATCACCAAGAATAACATGATTGACAAGCATTATGGGTACTAATTTCAAACTTGACAGAAGAAAAGTCACCCGAAGAATTTTTCTCTCAAAAAATTTCAAAGGAAAAACCTTACCAAAACTCATTTTAAAACAGTGAGTGCGGAGTGTGTTCTCTCAACATTTCAACCGTAAAAATAAATAAAATGCACGACTGGGGTCGCACGTACTTGCTCTTGCAGCTCAAAGCATTTTTATGTTAGTCTACTTGTAGATTTTAAAATCTGGATCTAAATTAAAAAAAAAAAACTGAAATTGGGGAAGAGCCGACATTTAGGGCAACATTTTGTTAAATGAAAAAATTTTTTTTTTGTTATTTGACTTTTTGAGAAAAAAATAAAAATGCAGTTTTATTGCCACTGCTTTAAATATTACGTATACAAAGTTTAATCAAAATCGTTAGAGCCGTTTTCGAAAAACTCGTAATATCGTATTTTTTTGTATGGGAGGTAAACGTTCTAAACGAGATATAAAAAAACAAAAAAAAACCAACTTTCAGAATTCCATAAAAATCATCTGTACCAAATTTGAAGAAAATCCATCCACCCGTTTAGGCTGTTTAAATGTGTACAGATGGACGCACAACCGCACAGACGCACAGACGTACAGACGCACGGACGGAATTGCGGGACCCACTTTTTCGGAATTCTCCATCATCGTAATGTTGGTTTTGATTAAAACCTCAATTTTTTTTTTCGACACGAAACCAATACTTGCCCTATAGAGCAAGTAAAAAGTTATGGAGCAAAAAACTTAAAACTAGTTCTTCAGAACAAGATCTTTAAAAAAATTTTTATGTGAACAGATTTTTAGAAATCATCATATTAAGGTCGTTTTTTTAAATATTTAATTTCTAAAAAATTAAATTTAAAAAAAAAATTTAATAATCTGTTTTCGAAAAATTGATTTTTCAAAAAAAAAAAACCAAATGTTTTTAAAAAGTCCAAAAGTTCAGTTTCAAATACGAAGAATTTTTATAAATTTTTTTTTTTTAATTTTTAAGAAAGGGAGTTTATAAAGTTTTCACACATTTTTCAAAAAAAAAAAAAATAATTGGAATTCCATGCATAAAAAATAATAATTAGCTAATAAATACCTTAAAAAAATATTCAAGAACCAGCTGTTTTCAAAAAAAAAAATCCTTAAGAAAATTAAACCAAAAACTAAGATCCAAAAATTGTTTTGTCATTAATGTTACTTATTTTTAACTTTATGATTTTGGATGAAAATTTAAATCGATTGAATCGTTTATGAGTAAGTTAAAAATTTAGAAAACGGTTTAATTTAACTTTAAAAAATATTAACCTTAAATGCGAGGGTACCTATAGACAAAAATTAAAATTTAACTAAAAACCGTTATTCACACGTTTTTAAGAAAAGTTTAAATTTTTAATTTTTTTATTTCGATTATGGCATGTACCATTAATTTTATTCCTAAAAACAAAATTTCAAAAATTAAATAATTTTACTTGCATTAAATATTTTTACTTGCGATATAGGTGCTATACATTATCAAGTTATGCATTCGTATATAAAAATAAAAAAGTTGAGATAACATTTTTTTTCCATGATTATTACGATGGTAGAGAATGCCAAAAAAGTGGGTCCCGGAAGTCCGTGTGTCTGTCTGTATAAAGAGCTACAGCCTAAACGGATGGACCGATTGACTTCAAACTTGGTATGTAGCATTATTTGGCGACTCTCCAGAGGGGTTTTTGGAATTAATTTTCTTGGACCAAAAATAACGGTACTTGTCATATATGTACCTACCGATTTTAGTAAAGTTGAAATTGCTCAAAAACGGCTACAACGATTTTGTTTAAAAAATTCAAATGTAAGTTTTAAGACAAGGTCTATCTTTTAATAGAAATTTTTTTTTGAAAATAATTATTAACGGTACCTGCCATAGAACCGTTTTTTTTAATCCGATATTCTCCGAAACGGCTTATTTGGTTTCAACAAATTTTTTTGTGAAGAATTTTAATATAAGGGAAACATACAATTTTGAAAAAAATAATTTTTGGATTTAAAAAAATTTTTTTATTTTTTTTTTTTTTTTTTTTTTTTTGTCCGTGGGTAGGTGTTGAAATCTTCAAAAGATTCTATGAGGCCCGGAAAACGCGTGCTCATAGATATGTGGGACTCTTAACCACTAAAACCACCTCCTCCTCCCGATTGCAACTAAGTTCAGATGGAACTTATCTAGCAATTTATCTTTCTCGAAGTTAAGTTACGTGTTGTAGGTAACTTTCCGATGAAAGTTCCTACTGATGATATTTAAAAATAAATAAATAACATTCGTTTTAAATTAAATCATTTAAGTAATGGTTTAAATTTTGTTATCAAAAAAATACTTTAAAGGAAGTTAAACAAATAAAATCTCTAAAACATTTAAATTTATATTAATCAATGCCGATATTTTGAAATAAAGGAATTAAATTGAAAAATTTCACTGTACCAAATCGGAAGGTTTAGTCCTTCGCAAACGTCGTACTAAGTTTGTCTCGTCGAGTATTTCTAGTATTGTTCTATTAGTATGTTCGACTAACCGTTTTCGATGTTTTTGGGCAAACGTTTTTATTTCTTCGCGAACCGTGGGGATTCCAAGATCCCTGTGAAGATCTTCGTTTCTTATATACCACGGCGCATTTACAATTGATCTTAATAATTTATTTTCAAAGGTTTGTAATCTATTTAAATTTGTATCGCGGGTACAACCCCAGAGTTGAATACCATATGTCCAGACAGGCTTAAGTACTTGTTTGTAAACTAATAATTTGTTTTCAATACTAAGTCTAGAATGTTGTCCGAGCAACCAGTACATTTCTCTTAACTTAATATTTAATTGATCACATTTATTTTTAACATGCGGTTTCCATTTTAATTTCGCGTCGAGAGTCATCCCGAGATATTTTGCCTCATTTGCAAATGGGACTTGAGTAGTATTAATAAAAACAGGTAGTCTATTTATTTTCTTATATGTAAAGTCCACGTGGACTGACTTAAATTCGTTAAGCGCTATTCGCCATGTTTGTGTCCATTCATTGACATTGTTAAGAGCATTTTGCAATTTACTTGTCGATTCGTTAATTGTTTTGCCTACTGCAAGTATTGCGGTGTCGTCAGCAAAAGTAGCTACAATTGTGTTTTCTGTTTGAGGTATATCGCGTGTGAATAGAAGGTACAGAATGGGACCTAAAACACTACCTTGTGGTACCCCAGCCACTATTTCCCTAAAGTCTGAGTAATCATTTCCGTGCCTAACGCGAAAAATTCTGTTCTCTAGATATTCTCTAAGAATGATAAAGAGTCCTTCAGGTAGGACTTGTCTTAACTTGAATTTGAGACCCTCGTGCCATACTTTATCAAAAGCTTGAGACACATCTAAAAAGACCGCTGAACAAATTTTCTTTTCTTCAAGAGCTTTCTCAATGACATCGGTGATTCTATGTACTTGATCAATCGTCGAGTGCTTGCTTCTAAAACCGAACTGGTGTTCAGATATAAGACCTTTTTCTTCTATTATTGGCTGGAGGCGCTGTAAAAATATTCTCTCAAAAACCTTTGATACTACTGGAAGCAGTGAAATGGGTCTGTATGATTTCTTTTCATGTGATGGTTTGCCAGGTTTCAAGACCATTATTACTTCTGCGACTTTCCATTGGTTTGGAATATATTCTAACCTAAGAGTGGCATTCATTATGTATAGGAGGTTTATTAAACCTTTCCGTGGGAGCATTAGCATTTGAAAAATTTTGTTTTGTTAAATAAAATTTTCGAAAACGGGACATTGGATTTTTTTGAAATTTTGTTTTTAGATGTTGATGGCATACCAATTTTATTATAAAACTTTTTTTTCAAAAAGTAGGTAGTTTATAAAAAACTAGTTTTGTAAAAAACGATTTTGAAAATTTTTTTTCTAAAAATTCATCTTAATATATCAATTAAAACAGCATACTTGTTTTGGAGGGCAATTTGATGAATCTTATTTTTTGTTTTATTTTTTTTGCCTATTCAACCAACATTTTCCAAATTTCTATATAAAAAATCTTACAAATTTAAGTAACTTTAACTTTAAGAGCAAGTTCGTGCGACCCAGTGGTGCATTTTTTTTTTAATAGTCGTTGAATTTCTTACAATTTTTACTGTTTTTCCATACATTAGCTCTTCAACTAAAATATTAAAGCGTGTGAAAGGCTAAAAATAGGCAAAATTGTAAGAAATTTGACGAATATATGTATTACAAAAAAAAAAAATATTTAGGTAATAAACACAAAATATTTTTGTTTGCAACAAAAGTTTTTTTTTAACAGATTTTTTTTTTTTTACTTCCAACAAATATTTTGTTTAACTTGAAATGGAAAGCAAATTATACCTTTTACGCATCCACTCATCGTAATATTTTGTCTGATTGTTATCTCTAGTAAAATTATTTTCCGTATCCTAAAATTAAACTATATGACGAAAAAAAATATTTTTCCTTAGTGGCAACCATGATTAGAATTATCTGCAAGACTGTGCAACTCTTAAATGGCTATCTGAACTTTATCGTCCAGAAAAATACATTAATTAACTGTGGAAACCATGGTGATGAAATCCACCGCTGGCCAATGCGCCATCAGCTGAATTATCCATCTTGATCTATCTGCTCTTAATTACGCACCTGGTCTAACATGGAAATAATATTCCCGTAGCGCCTCTACTACTTGTGGTAGCTCTTTCATATACGCAAATTATTATGAACTTATCGACTTAAAATCCTATAGGAAGAATCAAGCAAGTCTAGTGTGTGCGGTTTTGTGTGCGCTCAGAAATAAATTGCTGAAGAAAAGTAAATACAAGTTTAAGAAGCTTATATGCGAGTCGAGTGTGGTTGTGGTATATAGCATGCTATTAAACACAAATTAGTGGTTACTGGTTTTGCATTTATAATTAATTAAGCTGTCTTTGACATGACAAATAAAATATGATGCAGATTAAATTTTGTGCCAAATAAAATGATTTTCCATTTGAAGACATGGATATTCATAAATTTGTAATTTTTTTATATTGCCTCTTTCATCTGGAAAAAATGCGGATGTTTTGAATTTGCAATGCGGTGGGTTATTAAAATGTTCTTTCTTTGATGATGCAGACAGATTATGGAGAAAATTTATATTTTCTAGCTAATTTAGTATTTTTCATATTTTTAAGAGTTTATTCTTGATTAGTAGGAAAATGAGGAAATATAGCTCGTGAAGTGTGGAGATCTATACCTATTTGTTTTCTTTCAATCTGAATCACTTGTTTCTAAGTAAATTTAATTGGCAAGTAAAATAGAAATAATGAAAATTTGTTCATTTCCTCAAAATTGGGGGATTTCCTAGATGATTGTTGTTTGGAAATAAAATTCAAGACTCATTTCTTCGAACTTGGGGGTATTCTGTCTGAATTTTTACTATTCTTTAAGGTCTCGTGTATGCCAGTTTACTTTTAAGCAGTTGTTGATATGAAAATAGGCTAACTGTAAGACTTTTTAAATTAAAAAATGGCGCCCAACGTTCTTGCTAAATACCTATGTTAAATGGCATTAAAACTCATTTAAAACTTTTCCACATTCAAGCCCTGCCCATCTCTTGTTTATAAAAGTCAAAGGTTCTTTCTTCGGTTTCAGTTCTACATCAAAAATCTGCCTTTAGGCTGTAATTTGGTTTCAATTGTTCAATGTTATCCGCTATTATCCTGAATGGCAAGACAATGAGGCAGACCACAATTATGATGCCCCACTCAGATTCAATGCGATATTATCGAACCCATCAGACGAAGGCGACAACCAACGACGACGACGATGTAGGATGATGAAGATGATAATACTCTTTGAATGAGCTTACAATCTGTTGGCAGATTGATTTTTGAATTAATTCTTCTTCATCTCTCTTTATTCGATGTCATCCGTTGACTTTTTAATATCATCATCAACAAAACGAATGCCGCCTATCGTAATTGGAGTTGAAAATACATTGAAGACAAATTAATTTGTTCGATTGAATGATAAGTTTGGACTCGGCCTTGGAAATATTTTCGAATTTTCCATTCGAAGACAAAACAAAATAAAAAAAAATGTTCTTAAATACAGGAAATGCACTCTCTTGTGAATGATTCCACTCAAATTGGGCCATAGTTGTTGACAACAAAAAAGAAGTACTCTTGTCTTGTACACACAATTAAAATTTTATCTCAATGCAAGTATCGATTTTTCGAAGCGAATGACACAATTATTTAAATAAGTTAAATGGAACAGTTGAGATCTTGACGTTCATTTAAAGAAGTAAACAAATTTTGATGAGTAAAACGGACCGGAAATTACCAAAGAACTTATTGAACAATATTATTCAATTTTATAATTTGTACTGGAGCAATAATATAAAAAAAAAAATATATATTTTTTGGACCGATATTACGGGTTCTTTTAAAGAACCGTTTTTTTGATGTCGACATTCTGGTAAGCGATTTTAACGAGATGTTTCATTTTTTTTTTTTTTTTTTTGATATTTTAAAGAAACAATTTTTTTTTTTTTTTTTGAAATAATCAAAATTTTGAAATTTTTTTTGAAACAAAATTGAAGGTTTTTTATACCTTTGATAAGAACCTAATAAAAGAAATGTCTCGAAGATTAAAAAATAATAATCTAAAAACTCTTTTTTATACAAATAGATAATTGCATGCCATACTTCGTTTTTAGATAAATAAAAGATATTTCAAAAATTGTTTTTGTAATCTTAGAAACAGTTTTTTAAAAATATTTTTGGAGTTTTTGATAAATTTAATTATTTTATAAATTAAAAAAAAAAAACTTTGATATATAAAGCAACTTTTATCATTAGAGCAAATACGTGCATTTTGTGTTACTTAATTAGCCCTTATAGACCAGTGCCAATCCGGTTTTCAGAGGGCAAAAGTTGAACAAATTATTAGCAGCATAAGGGTGGTGGGAAAATTTAGGATAAATGGTATATGAAAGGGGAAAAATAAATTGCCCACAAAAAAATTGGGGAAAAATGGGTGGGTGATCGAAAAAGTGGGGTGGGTGTCAAAAATCATGGTTTTTTACGATTTCTGTCAAAACTAGACGTCCTATCGAAAAAAAATCATATAAAAAAGTTGTAGGTAGTATAAATGTCTACAACTTTTACTCAAACAATTTTTTTCTATAACCTCAAAAATATTGGAAAAAATGCAAAAATACGATTTTTTTTTTAATTTTTATCTTTTACAAAAATATTTGGATTTTAACAAAACTTGGTTAAAAACTACTTTGTTATGTTTTATATCTATTAAAAATGTTTTTTGAGCAAAAAGTGAATTTTTGGATTTTTGACGAATTTAATTAGAAAAAAAATCATGTGTGCAATTCACACGTGGTAGAAGTGAAACCTTAAAAATCATTTTTCTTGAAAAAATAGAAAAAATCTACCTATGTATTTTTATTCTATCACCTTCAAATCTAAGTTTTTTATATGACAACCTATATAAATTTTATATCATCTTTTTGTCTTAGCTCAAAATATATATATCGATCAGACCTATGAGACATCTACAACAAGAGCTAGAATTTTTTAAACTCGATGAAATTTCATAAAAAAAAGCAAAAAAAAATTTATTTTTATGTTCTCATGCTATTAAATCAATTTTTTTGTTTGACAACCTATAAAAAATTGTATACCATGTGAAAGCTTATTGTTTCACCTTGTATAATGATGTATAAATCTTTTTTTAAAGATGTCGAATTTCTAGACTGAGATTACGGTACTTCCTACACTGGTAGCTGGTCATCGCCAACAGATCTCCACAGGTGTTTTGAGGTATTTTTCAATTTTTCCAATTTAAGATTGTGTAACTTGTAGAGCACGTACCGTTATGTGTGATATATCAAATAAAAGGTTATGTTATAAGCATGCGTATTAAAGTTAAATCAAATTTGTATATGCAGTAGATCAAAAGATATAACGTGTGTAGGAAAAGAACATCTTTTTACCGTTATCTCAGAATTTTGAATATGAAATTAAATGAAATTTTGTACAATTATAATTTATTTAATTACCTATCTACAGTATAAATTTCATTCATCTAACTATTAAGACAAAAAAGTTATAACAAGTTGAAGTCGTGTCGCGTTTTCGTTTCATCTTGTTTCAAATCACTACTATACTAAAGAAGTTTTCACTTCAAAATAGCCTATTTTTCAATCAAAAAAGGTACCGACAAAATTTTTGATTTTTGAAAATTTTGGAATGCAATAATTATTTAGCTTAAAACCGTTTTTATTTAAGAAAATATTGAGAAAAATTGAAAAAGACAAAAAAACGATTTTTAAGATTGATTTTTCCGTAAATGACAGTAATATTGGCGAGAAATAATTTTCCATAGAAACGAAATTATACTTTTCTAAGGGTCATTGACCTTTTTAATTTGAATCAAGCACTAGAATAGCTCTTACGTGCAAAGTTTTTGAGATATTGAATTTTGAACGACCAAAACACTATTTTTCTGATTTTTGGCATGGTAATATGTCAAAAACGTGATGTGATAGAATTTTTCTGACTTCGGATTCGAGCTCAGCGCACAAAAAACCATTAGAAAAATATACTTTGATTTCTATAAAAAAAAACATTTTTTGACTAATGAAATCGAACAGGGCAGAAAAAATCGAATGCCTTGTTCGATTTCACTAGTCAAAAATTTTTTTTATAGAAATCAAAATATATTTTTCTAATGGTCTCTTGTGCGCTGAGCTCGAATCCAAAGTCAAAAAAATTCTATCACATAACGTTTTTGAGATATTACCATGCAAAACATCACAAAAATAGTGTTTTGGACGTCCAAAATTCAATATCTAAAAAAAATTTCACGTTAGAGCTATTCTAATGCTAGATTCAAATTGAGTAGGTTAAACGCCATTAGAAAAGTATAATTTAGTTACTATGGAAAATTATTTCTCGAAAATATTACTGTCATTTACGGAAAAATCGATCTTAAAAATCATATTTTTGTTTTTTTCAATTTTTTTCAATATTTTATAAAACAAAAGTATAGCTTTTCCGCACAATCTTAAATAATAGGTTTTAATATAAATAATTGCATTCCAAACTTTTCAAAAATCAAAAATTTTTTCCGTAACTTTTTTGTTTGAAAAATAGGCTATTTTTTAAAATTAAACTCGTCAAAAATCCAAAAATTAAGTTTTTGCTCAAAAAAAATTTAAAATACATAGAAAATACACCAAAGTAATTTTTGACCAAATTTTGTTAAAATCCAACCATTTTTGTAGAAGATAAAAATAAAAAATAAAAAAATCGTATTTTTGCATTTTTTTTCAACATTTTGAGATTATATAAAAAAATGGTTAAAGTAAAAGTTGTAGACACACTTTTACGATCTACAACTTTTACTTTTATTTTTTTTCGATAGGAGGTCCACTTTTGACAGAAATCGTAAAAAAACACGATTTTTGACACCCACCCCACTTTTCGCCCACCCACCCCCTTTCCCCCAATTTGTTTTTGGGCAATTTATTTTTCCCCTTTCATACACCATTTATCCTAAATTTTCCAACCACCCATATGCTGCTAATAATTTTTTTATTTTCAAAAATTATTGGCACTGGTCTATTAGAAGTAAAAATGTAAAAGAAAGTAAAAATTGAAATTAACAAAAATGAATTTTTTTATTTTATTTTAATTTTGTTTTTTTTTTTTTTTTAATTTTAAATTCATTTTTTTTTTAATGATAAGAAATAAGCAGTTTGCAAATTTTTAAATAAACTAAAAAATAATTTAATTTTCACAAAATACAGTAACGCCATATATTTCCGCTAGGTATCCGATTTTTTTTTTTAAAAAACTAAAAACGCAGTTTCTTAATATTCACTAAGACTATTACCAACAATAAATGTAGGTTTCCAAATTCCAAATATGGTAACCCTATATAAAATGAAAAATAGTGGCGCCCTCTTTACTTTTGTACTTTCATACGGTATCATTTTTAATAATGTTGCACTCAATTTTCGTAAAAGAGTAAAATAAGGACCACCCTAATAGGTACCTACAGAATTGAAAAAAAACTTAATTTCATCGAATGCCAACTCCACAACTTAACCCCTCAATCTCCACGAATATATCTCCTCCCAAAACGTTATTAACATTCCTTTTTTAAGATACATTACAAAAAAAAAAGTCATTATTAAATGTAGTTTCCTGTTTCACTCAATTTTGCATCGGTAGCAAAACTAATCATTCAAGAAGAGAAGACATAATTCTTCAGTATAATTTTGTATAAGAGCCAACCCAAAAAAAATATTCATTCATCTTCCAACTTTATTTTTTAAAAAACATCAACAAGAACATTTAAAACAAAAATTGAATCGCTTTTTCCATTGCGTATAGATATTATTCGCTAAGTAATTTTATTTAATGTTCCCATAAATTATACATCATCTGTCAAAATTAATAACATATTGCGTTCAGAGCCTTTGGGTCACTGCACAATGTGTGTGTTCGAATTCGAACTGCGCTGCGCTGCACCCACTGCTAATAAAGTCTGCCTCAACTGCAGGCACTGTGTCAATCTTCTTTTTATGTTGACAACTCTATCAACAGACAAGCAACTTTATTTCCAGTTCCGCAAAATAATCCAATGCGATGATGGTCGGCAGCCCGCCCGCGTTGCCTCATCATCGTGCTTCTTCCTTTCCGCCAAATTTTATTTACAGTCGGTTTGACTGTATAAAGCTTATGAAGCGAGTCATTTTAATTTTAACGTCTCGTCGGTCGTCGTTGTTATCGTTTTGTTGTACGTCGCGTCGTCGTAATGTTTTAATCTACAAAATATTATTCGAATAACTTCACTTCAAAATCATTGTATTACAGGGTGGTCAATTTCTGAAGAAGAAAATGAATTTATACAAAATTTGGAAATTTTTCGAGATTTGAACTTTCCAAAAAATTCAGGGAAGTTAAAAGAATTACAATCGTAACTTTTAGATTTAAATACGGGAATAACAAGTCAAAGCCTAAGTTTTTTTTTAATTCACGATTCCAAAACTAAAAATATCAAACTTGTCAAACTTCGTTAGACAGAATTTTATGGAACCAATTCCCACAGAGAGAGATAATAACGCAGCAATAATTTTACATCTAGTAAATTTAACTTTATTTCTGGTATATTCAACTATTTTTGGTGTTATATTAACTATATTTTGATTAAATATACCAGATGTAAGGTTTTTCTATCATTTAAATAACTTTTCATTCATGATCACCCTGTATCATAATTCCATGAATGGGCAATACTACAACTCTGGCATGTAGCGCGAGTCTACGAGTACTTAATGGGCTTCACAAAAATTTAAAAAAAATTCCCGCACTTTGATTCAAAGTATCGTGAATTCATTCCAGCCTTTAGCTACTTTTGCTATTACTCTTTCTGCTGCTGTTGCTGCATGCATGGTGTTCTGCCATTTAACGGAGACAGACAAAACAGACAGACAGACAAACCGACTGAGTAGGTACTCTTTGGTTTTGACTTATAATTGCATAAGTGAAAGACAAGTTGTCCAAACGGGGTCTTTTAAGAGTCGCTATATCTTGCTCCTCTGGAGTGTGAAAGAGGTTGGAAAATGTGTGTTTTTTTAGTTTAATGATTTTTTTTATTTTTTAGCTTAGAGGGTAATAAATATTTCGTTTTGCCTTAAATAGTGTAGAGTAAAGTAAGTGTGGTTATTTTGTTTCTCTGAAATAGATGAAAATTTACTACTTAATGGATATGGGGAGGGGAAAATTCAATTCAAGTAGCTTCAAAAGGGGAGTGTCTGTAATTTTTCAATTTCGATTTGTTATTAATCGATTTCATATATAAAAGCACTTAAACATTAATGAGTCAATAAATCATAAAATTGTAGTTATTCTAAATTTAATGAGGATTTATTTTTGGAGATAACAACAACTGCATTCATTTAACTTTTTCATTTTTATGTACATTTTCATTTAAGAGACTAGTAATTTATTTTTGATTTGCAAAATTGTAGATATTTCAATGCTTTTAAATGGTAAAATGTGTTTTAAATTAAGGCGGGATATTAAATTAAGATGTTTTGCTTACAAAGTAAATGGAAAGTGTTTTAAAGTCATATAAACGGAGAGAAAAATTGAATTTGTTTAAAAGTTAGAGCTCATTTATTCCACTCTTCTGAATCTAGAAGGAAGCAGGGTATCATCTACATAATATGTCCATATGCTATTTGGAGCTCTAAAATAGGCTAAGGCACAAGGTTCTTCTGTTCCGTCATCATCTTTTTTGCTTGTTGTTAAATGACACCCAGTTTATTTGTTAAAGCTTTTGTGTTCAATGAAAAATTTGTGCAAATTTTTTGGGTTGGGGTTAAAATCCCGAAATCCGAAATCCTGAAAACCCAAAATCCGGAAAATCCAAAACACCGAATTGGATCCCGAACAATTATGTTGGTAGGTACGTATACAAAATTAAAAATGTTCGTAAATTTTTCACTTTATAAGAAGAATATATTTTTTTGGGATTTCTTTTTCCTAATTGTAAAGGCGTACAAAAATCCATTTGAACATGATAACAAGCTTAAAGAGAAAAAATTAAAAAAAAACTTATAAATGTTTTATTTTCGAGATTTAAGCCAATGTGGATTTTGGGATTTCTGGATTGTTGATTTTCGAGATTTTGGATTTTCGAGATTTTGGGTTTTCGGGACTCTGGATTTAGGAGTAGAGTTCAGTAGATCCCAACTGCCACACTTCGCTAAGGGCTAAAATGTCAATCTATTGCTGAATGAACTCTCTCTTTCTAATTGTTTGATTGTGAACGAGTGTATAAGGGTCAAAATCATGCAGGTGGAAAATTTAATGTCCATGCATTTTTTTTAATCAAAATAACATTTAAGTATAGTTTTTTTTCGCATTTACCAATTAAAGAAATGGGCACGCATCTAGAAATATTTATGTTTCGGTTAGAAAATTTTCATTTCTTTTTATTGCAGCTAATATACCTACTCAAAACAGCGTTCCCGGACATGTCCATAATTAAAAAAAATTATATTAAATGACTTATATTCGGTAACCCAAAAGAAAAAGCTAACCTTTTCGCGGAGCATCTTGCGAATGTTTTTAAGCCATACCCAACAAACGCGGCTGAAAATAGCTTACAGTTTGTTGATAAGATAGATGAAAGTGAAATACCAATTGTAAGATTAAAAGAAATAAAAAGTATGTGTTTACATCAACTATCAAATAAAAAATCACCAGGTTACGATCTAATTACTGCTCAGGTTATGAAAGAAATGCCTTTGAAAGCCTTCATAAAACTCCAATATATATAATAAATGCATGCCTTAAGCAACGGTATGTCCCACACCATTGGAAAATTGCTGAAGTTATTATCATACCCAAGCAAGGTAAGCCACCTACAGAAGTGACGTCTTACAGACCAATATCGCTTATACCAATTATGGCAAAAGTTTTTGAAAAAGTGCTTCCGAAGAGACTTAGCAAAATTATAGAAGAAAGAAGGTTAATCCCAAATCATCAGTTTGGCTTTAGAAATAAACATTCCACGATAGACCAAGTTCATAGAATAACGGATGTAATAGAAAAAGCATTAGAAGAAAAACAAGTATGTTCAGCTATTTTCTTAGATGTTGCTCAAGCCTTTGACAAGGTTTGGCATGAGGGACTTGAGTACAAACTGCAAAGGGATCTTCCCAGACAGTACTATGAAATATTAAAATCGTACATCTCAGACGATTGTTTAGAGTAAGGTACGATCACGAATATTCGGAATTGAAGAAAATAGAAGCCGGTGTACCACAAGGAAGTGTCCTAGGTCCTACCCTGTATTTACTATACACAAGGGATATCCCAGTTGGGAGTCACACCATAATGGCTACTTTTGCAGATGATACCGCAATTTTGGTACCCGACAAATGTGTCTCTAGGGGAGCAGTAAAGCTGCAATATGCCGTCGACACAGTCAGAGATTGGACCGAAAAATGGCGTATCAAACTCAATGAAACAAAATCTTCACATATAAACTTTACAAATAAAAAAATAAACAATATTCCAATATTCATTAATAATCAAGCTGTACCTTACGCCAATACGGCCAAATACCTTGGAATGACTTTGGATGCAAAGCTAAAGTGGAAAGAGCACATCAAAAAGAAAAGAGAAGAACTAAACTTGAAATATAGAAAAATGTACTGGTTACTTGGTAACAACTCTGATTTATCAACCCAAAACAAAATAATGCTGTATAATCAAGTACTAAAGCCTGTTTGGACCTATGGTATCCAATTATGGGGCTGTACAAAGAGAACAAATACCGAAATCATCCAAAAATTCCAAAAAACAAAGTCCTTCGTGGAATAGTTAATGCACCTTGGTACATAACATAAGAAATAGCGATCTACATCGTGACTTACAAATAGAAACGGTTACAGAAGTTGTTAAAAAATACGCTGTATCCCATAATCAGACACTGCAATGTCATACCAATTCTGAAATGGTGTCCGTCTTGAATACCAGAAACCATGTTCGGAGATTAAGAAGAACCAAGCCTCATGAGCTTATGGTCTAAAAAAACATGGGAAAGTATTAAAAGTTTAAACTTCCCCCAAAGTGATTTTACAAAGTTAAGAATGAAAAATCTGATGTCGATCTCACAAGATTGGTCCTGATAAAGAGGTGGTTTAAGTGGTTAAGAGTCCCACACTACTTGGTGTCCAATACTGCCAAGTGTCTTTTGAAGATTTCCTCCCGTCAAAAAAAAAAAAAAAAAAAAAAAAAAAATGACTTAAAAACACATTAAAATGAATTATTTTTAAGTATTTCATTTCTTAACACCACTAACTTTACACAATAATAATTAATTAAAGTTGCCCCAAGAAAAAACGACGCATCGTACCAATGAAATTTTTAAAGTGTCAATATTTTAATCATCCATCGTACAAATGGTGCTGCAAGCAGTTTTTAATGACATACTATATAGATTTATAATTCTACACATATTTTTATGGATACATTTATTGAATGTAAGTTATAAGCTTGTTTTAGTTTCATTTTTATTTAACCGTCTTTCCGGGTACGCTTGTTTTGGGGTACACAGAGAAAAATAGACCACATAAAATAGAACAAAAACAATAAGATTTCTCTATGGTTTTCATCCAAGAAGGAAACCTTATTAAAACAATCGGGTTTTCCTTATTGTTTTAAAATCTGCAAAAAAAATAAAAAAAACGATGACCAGGCTGGGAATCGAACTGGAGACTTCAAATCATTAGTCGCCCACCTTACCACCTGAACCAACCTGCCATGAAATTATTGATCGCGATTTTTGTTCTAGTGCTAAGTTGCAAAAAAAATCAACTTTTCAGTCAAATTTTAATAAGATTTTCTCTATAAAAATAATAAGAAATCTCCTTAAAAAAACCTTATTAATCGTTGATTTTAATAAGATTTCCTTATGAAATGTATGGACGGTAAAACAATATGGCAATCTGTTAGTTTTTAGCGGGTCATATTTTTCTCTGTGTATATTTAAACTAAAATTTATTTTTATTTTTTGCTTGATATTATGGTCAATATAATCTCAAAAATATTTTGTTTTACTTTATGACATAAAAAATAAATTAAGTTCAAAAACGTCATTTCCGGGAACGCTCTTAGAATCTGAATAAATAATGTGGTCTTACACTCATAATTTTACATTTTTTGGGTATTTTTAATCAGTATCCTATATTAGTATGGTTGTTATATAGGTAAACTTTTATCAAAAAATTTACCAAAAAACAAAAGAAAAAATTACTTATGGCCTTAGTATTTCAGACATGCATAGAAGCAATTTTTTTTACAAATTGCTCTCTGAACCAAGCAATAAAGTTATATTTGATTTATTTGAGACCTACTATCTTAATATAATGATACATCATGCAAATTGACAATATTTCTAGACCTCTAAAGTCGTTTTAAGGAGACCACCATCATTTCGAGGAACGTTTAATTTTTATCATAAAACAAAGTTTATTTTTTTAAGAATTCGATCCTCGAAATTTGCCACCGCAATGATTTTGACACATAACTATCACAAAATCAGTCAAAGGTAGAAAGGCACAAACAGTTTGAAATCTTCAAGAGGAGAGTCTTTGAAAATTTAAAAATCTAATCCAGCTATTTAAGAAAAATTAACTTTTAAGACATGTTAATTTTGTCTCACTTTTAATTTCATTATAACCAGACACCTGGAAAAGGCACATGTCTGAATTCATTAAAAACCACAAACTCCTCATAAAACCTTTAGCCAGCCAATTGCCACAAAGCATAATCAACTGCCATAACCAAAGGTTTGTCATTAAATTATATAGGCTCTCCTACTTCCTACACCTATCTACCACCGTTAACTCGTTAAAGTCATTATTAAGTATAGTTATTGCCACTTATCGTTTAGGCATCCTCTCACCATATCCACACTACATTATCAACAAACTTGTTCATTGATTCCCTTTTAGTTATAGACGGAAATTCTTTGTTATCCTGTTTTTCTTCCTTCTTTCTCCTTTTTTGATTAAAAAAACACCTCTAGAAAATAGTAATCAACACTACTCGCCCCCATCTAACACATCAGAGGACATTATACAACAAACTACTAAAAGCCTGCAAGAAACAGTCGCAACTCCCGCTACCGTGTCGTCTATCGTCATCATTGTCGTGTTGTGTGGAAATAGCAACAAGCAAACTTTAACAACTCCCCGTTTATTTATATCCACTCCATACACTCCTTAACGATACCCCAAAGGTAGCTGCTAGAGAGAGAACATTATCCTGAGTCCCCCTCTTATATCGATGGGATACGATGATATTATGGAACAACAAACAAAACAAAAAAAAAAAAAACTACTATGGTGATGATGAAGCTGCCAGCAGTGAAAAAGGATGCCCCTTGGAGATGGCTAAAGTGATGATTTCAGTTAGATCCCCCTTTCAACTTTTTTTTTATAGTTTCAGTTTTTTTTTTTGTATAAGGTACAAACAAACAGGGTTGCGTTCTTGTTGCCTGGGAGATAATCATTCAATCATGGAAGTGATTTTCTCACATGTGAGCTCTCCAATCGATAACTAATCAATTTCTATGGATGTGGTGTGTTTATCGTGCGCCGCAATCTTTGGGTGGTTGGCAATAAAACTGCCACTTGAGCTATTATCACAGCAGGAAGTCTGTATATTTTGGACGACGACGAATCATCGTTGTTCGGTTAAGTGGGGGTTCGGTTGTGTTTTTTGCAGGGAAGGATTAAGGAGTTTTAGTACCTATTTGATAGGCAATAATGTTTAACAAGGAAAGTTGAAGATTGAGTTTTAACGAGGAAAGAAAATCAACCAATACCTAATTTTTTTGGAAGCCTCTTAAGGGAAAGTATTGAACGGAGTTTTGATGAAGTTTTGGATATTGTTCTCTTGGGATAGTTCAGACAGACAGTCCCTTGGATGTGTATTCGGACTAGAATTGGTCACGAATTGGTTTCGAGCCGAGTAAAAATGGAATTCCGCCGAATCAGCGCCGCAGCACGGCTTTTTGAGAGTCGAACCACCCCCACACCACAGCCGCATTATGATCAAATATTTCTATTCCTCTGCACCACCGCCGCACTACCGCAGCACCATCGCCGCACTACCGCAGCACCATCGCCGCACTACCGCCGCACCATGATCACAAATTGAATTTCTTATTAATTAACACAATTTTTAGATCGCTCCTATCAATTTTCATACGAAATTAATATTTTGGAGTTTGATGGTTGCCAACAAAGTCTTACTAAGTTTTATAGTAAATATTAAAAAAAAATGAACATAATGAAAAATAACAATGTTCAATAAAACAATTATATTTTCGGTGAACTGAGATATACTTTTCTCATAGATTTTAATGTTCTTAATTCAAATCCAAAGTTAAACTAAAATCTATGACGTCACATTTTTGAGATATAAAAAGTTTTAGATACATTTTTATCTTCGAAACGTGAAGTTATAGATTTTTTTTTACTTCAGATTTGAATTCAAATCAATGAGAAAAATATATTTTGGTTAACTGACAAAATATATACCTACTCACTTTTATTAAAATATGAAATTTTTCATAATAGCATGTTTCTTAATATTAACTTGCAAACAAAGTTGGCAACCATAAAACCTCAAAATATTCAATTTTTATAAACAATGAATAGGAGCGATTTAAAAAAAAAAACATGAAATACCGTAACAAGAGGTCAAAAATTGTGTTTTTTGAAAAATAAAATATTTTGAATAAAAAAAGTTGTAGTTTTTTTGTATTCTCCATATTAATACCTTTTTACAAATTCCATAACTTTTCGTCAATAAATGTCCATGCGAATGAATTTTAATGGCAAAAAGCTCCAAAAGGCCCCACTGTGCGGCGGTGGTTCGTCGAAATTCCATTTTTACTCGGGTTCCTGATAACAAAATTTCTAAACCAAAAGTATAAGACAACTGATAGATAAATTGTACTATATTTCAATATTTCAAAATGTCCTTGAATGCTTTCAATTCTTTGAAAAAAATTGAGTAAAGTCAAGCAATATGTACTTTTAATAGATACTTAATCTTCTAATATCGAGTTCGCTGATTTTTCTAGAAAGCCACAGTATTTCATTCTAAGCCTCTAAAATATCAGTTCAAAAGTTTCGATACAACTTCGAACGCTCCTGAACTTTTTCCTGAAGCAATTTTTCCCCCAAAATTGACCGGAATTAAAGTCACCGTCGGCAAAGGTGCTGTAAATAACGATACCACATCGTTTTGGGTTTTGCGTGAGGGAGACCGAAAGCATATATAAATTCCACACTGTGCCCAACACAACAACAACTTGTTAATGTTGTGTCTACTACTTTCTTCTGTGTTAAACGGACTGCACTTAGTCAAGATAAATGGGCTTGAATAATAAATTTAATTATTTTGATTACACAAATCCACCATTGCCATTGGCATTGGCATTATTGCCTTTATAAGATGCCAATGCCCAGAAACAAACAAAAGTCAAATACAGAGAGAAAGACAGAGAGAGTGTGAGGTATTTGCAATGAGTGACCCTGATGATGGACCGTCTTGGTCTTCACTATATACTTTTGCTTCATCGTTGTCGCCCTTTTGTGTATAGAATGTTTTATGGTGTGTTGACACTTTGCGTAAATGCTGTCACTTTGCTGCCCATCAATGCACTTACAATTTATTGGCAAAACGTTTAATCAAACATAAAAGCCTCTTTACTCTACTACACTTAATAAAATTTTTACCCGGAGGAATTTATTTTTATCGGATGTCCAGTCCAGACATTAAAAAAAGCAGCTCCCTCTACAGTCCTTTCATTATAATGATTTAATGACAGTGACAGTTGAAAGATGTCGAATTATTGATGTCATACAAAAGTATCCTGCAAACAGAAATAATAACAATACAAATGGACAAAAAAAAAGAAGATTCATTTGCTGCATATATTTTGTACCTTAACCTCGAGGTAAGTACAAAAAAAAAGAAAACAAAAATTATACAAAAGTCGGAAAGACATTCAATTTAGCAATTTTATCGGCAAATTCATATCAAAACGAATAAATTTATGTCGGTAGGAGATATGTATCAAAAAGCTAAATTCGAAAACCAAAACCAAAACGAATGATTTATGGATCGTTTGGAGCCGACTTTTTTCGCTCAAAAATGTAGTCCTACTATACCACCTATATGGGCTGTCTATATAACGATATTGAAAACACAAGAAAAACGTCAATTTGAATTAATAAAATACGAACCAGATCGATCGGAAGGTGGCCGATTATAAGGCGGTCTATAAAAAGTCTGAAGAAAATATATTAAAATAAAATAACATGCTGTTAGATGTTAGTTTTTTTTTTTTGTTAGAACGTGACGCAGCAGAAGTATTGTTTTGATATATTTCATTTTTTTTTAAAGGAATGTTTATGGATTCATAATTGTTTTTAGTGGTAAGAATTTGGTTAAGTTGCACACTTTTCTAACTAATGGACGGAAAGTTAGTGTAAAATGTTGCTGAGCAGCATGTTGCTAAAGAAAATGTCACTACATTTTCACCGACGCGACGCAGCTTGAGGCCTATTACTAACTGCGTATTTGTATGGTTTTTTCCGTATGCACGGGGCCGGGGCTATGTGCTTAAGTGGCATATATTAAGTGGACATGTTTTAAGGCATGCCATTATTATGATACAGAATTTGAAATAAGTAAGTTCGTTTGTATACATACCCCGAGGTGCAATGCAATTTATGTTTTGGCTTTTTTTTTAAGAAATAATTCAGTAATACCTGGGAGTAGCGATATCCGATATAATTAAGTCATTTTCAACAGTTTGTGAGAAAAATAGTTGAAACGATATGATTTAACTATTTCAAACGTTTGTACCTATACCTCCTTTTTTAATTCTGAACACAGTAGGTAATCGTCTCATTGAGTTTCGAACAAATTTTTAATGCATTTTATTGTTGTGGTCAGTTTTTTGAAAACCAATCAGTTAAATATCTTCAAATTTTCAAAGCTTAAAATCATAAATTTAAAAAACAATCGATTTTTTTTGCAAATTAGATTCAAGATAAAATAAATTTTTTTTTTCAAATGAGTTGCTGCAATTAATTTTTCTGGATCAAAAATAAAGGTAACCACCATTACAAAATTAGAAAATTTCAAATTCCTCAAAAACTGACCCTACAATTATCAAAAAATTCTAGTTCACATTTAAGACAAGGTGCGTCTTTTATCTTGAGCTGTATTAATATTATGTAAATCAAAAGCTATATTTTCAAGAACAACATTTTTTTTCGATTTTCAAAAAGTATTTGATTTTTTCTGAAAATTGATTTTTCGAAAACGGGATATGAATTTCGTATTAAATCGCTTTAAAGTCGTGATAAATACTAACTACAAAATTGTATACATACTTTAAACACAAGAACATTTTTACATTGCTTTAAAATAGTTCCAGAAAAAATCATTCAATATTTGACATTTTTCTTAACCCTCTGTCGGAACACAGGTGCAAATTGGGCAGGACAAAAATTAAAAGTGGTCACAAAAATTTGTCTTTATAAGGGTGAAAATACATTTTTTTGTATTGTGAATACAATATTCGAATTCCTCGGAATATTCTACATCAATTTCATATATGATTCTTTATAAAATAGTGAGACAGAAAAAAGTTCTAGCGATATGAAAAAGTATAAACCAAATTTGCAAAAAAGAGGTGTGCCTACAGAGGGTTTACATTTATGAAGATATAATACTTTTTTAACAGATTTAATAAATTTTTATATATTTTTTGTTTTTCTAAAAAATTCAAATTTATAAAAGAAATCAGGTGACATTATATTTAATCAGGGTAAATGAATTTAAATACCTATTTTCATCATTTCATGTAAATATTCTAAAATTAAAAAAAATATATAAAAAATTTAAATCAACGAACTTTCAAAACAAATCATCTGCTCGTTTTCAAAAAATTTATTTGTGTACGTTGAAATTTGACATAATCGTCGGTCTCACAAGAAAACCTCGTAACTCCCAAAATCAAAATTTTACAGGAGAGACGAAAGAGTAAACAAACAACAGAGTAGTTGGGAAGAAACGCGCTGTGCAAAATTTGAATTTAAGTCTATTTAGAGTTTTCGGAATGACCCCAAATTTCCTGGGTTGCTCCGCTGACATATTTTCTAAAGAATGGCATTCAAAAGTCATTTTTGAAAAAAAGTGGAGTTACGAGGTTTTCTTATGAGACCGACGATATAGGTTATTAAATGTAAGTTAAAATTAGTTAAAGTTAAGAAATTTAAAACTCGTTCATAAATGAGCTAGCTACTTTAAAATAAAATATGAGTAAATTAAAGAAGGAAGGTAAATGAAATTAATTTTTTTTTAATTTCACAAAAAAAGATTTAAAAGCTCACTGTAGATAACAAAATAAAAAATGCAAACTTGTTTTGAACATTTTACTAAATATATTTTTTTTTTTAATATTTAGAGGAAGATGAAAATAAAAATTTTTATGTAGAGAAGAAAAAGTAATTTCAATCAGATTTTATAAAATTTTAGTGTATTGCAAATCAAAACGTGCTAATCGAATGTCTCTACGGGATAAACTTCCTAAAAGAAAAGGTTTCCACAATAGTTGGGGTAGAACATGGAAAACTGCTTATTAAATTAAACAACACTCGATCATCCATCTACTCTTATAGCCTTTATGTTACCTTTTACCCCTTCTCTACACAATGTACCCTAAGAAAATTATTATGTACCTATGTATGAATTCTGATTATTCTGTGTTGTATGTTCCCGCACAACTTCTTAACAACTAATCATAATTGGACAAAATGAGTTTCGTTGGAAGCGTCTTACTTATTCGCTGGTTATAAGCTATGTAACGGGTTTTATATGGTGTGCTATATAAACAAATTTGATCGTTTAGCGGTTTTGAAGTTATTTGAAGTTATTTTTTTTTTGTCAGATTATGTAGAAGTTATAGTTTTATAAAGTACATAATTGTAGTATTTATACCTACAGTATTTGCTATGCATTAAAAAAAAAACTCCATAAAAGTGTATGTTAGATAACATGTTACCAGTGGACTAACAAGACAGATCCAAAGATGCCTCTTTTGAAAGCAGCAAAAATAAAGTATCAAAAAATAATCATATGATTAACAGCAAAGGGTAGGTATATTGACATAAGAGTCACCATTTGACTTTGAGGAAATTTGCATTCTACTTTATTCTATAATATTCTTTTTGTTCTGTCTAATGAAGTCTGGTTAAGCTAATTCAAAAAAAAGGCTAATCTGAGTTAAGCCAATTTCAAAATTGAACCCATTTGTCCACTCCACACATCTGCCCTAATACCCATATCCTTTTTTTTTAATTTTTTGTTTTTTTTTTTTTAATGCAAATCCTACAAAAAGAAAAAAAGGAAGTGAAATTTCTGTTGACAATAATATTTCATTGTCCTGTTTTTTTTTGTTTCTTTTTTATTCCTTTTTATTATTCTTTTCTAAGTTAGAAGCATGCAGTTCCACTCGTTTATCTTTAGCTTTTTCAATTTGTTTGGATGAACTCAACGTTATAGTATACCTTTACACTTTACCACACACCACAAATACCACTGAATCCCTCCGAATGAGTGTAGGTATAGACAGACACACTCTCTTGTCTGTCCACAAATTGCTAGAATTGAGAATCCTGACATCTTATACCAACTATACCTTTGGCAAGAATAAGTATCATCCAAGTTAAGTCACACAAATAATAGCTGCATCCGTTTTTACTATGTGGTTCCTGTTCCTGGAGGCGGAAGTTGCCAGAACTTGAAAAAAATAAAAAAATAAAAAAAAAAAACATAAGAATTGTTAGCAATTGTGCATTGTTTGTGTCTATGGATGTTGTAGGACGTTTGTTAGTGTAGGAGAAAAGGAAATATACCTACTTCATGTGTATATGTTGTCTGCAACAACTTCTCTTTTGCAATCTTATAGAACACATAGAACACAAAAAAGGAAAAGTGACAATATGATTGTCGGCGGGTCGAGATAAATATCCTATTCCGGAATGTCCTTGTTTTTCTATTTTAGTTCTGTCTTTTTTGTCGGTCTTGTTAGTCTGAATATCTAATCCATTTTATACGATTCTTGTAAAATCCTTTCTTTCGTCACTCAAGCTTGTTTTAATGCAAAGATTAAGGGCTTTTTGTGGATTTTATAATCGGTTTAATTTATTTTGATGATATTTTGTTAAGTGAGTTTGTGGGTATCTGAAAATCTAGTACTTTATTTTACAATCACTTGAGGATATCCTTTTGGAAACATACAATCAAAAAGTGTTTCTTTGAATTTTTTAACTTTTTAGACTTATATTTAGTTCGTAGAGTTTCTAAGAAAATGAACCAAGCTATTAAAAAATTTAACAAAAAGGTTACAAAACTTTTCTCTACCACTGTTGTTGATATCGATGTCCAGGAATTCAATCTTCACAACAATATTTCGTCACGTTTTTATTACTTATACTACAACTCTATCAATATTCTTTCCCCGGTTTTGTTCCTTTAATTAATACTTACAAATTAGTGACGATAACCTGTCAATCGTTGATTAATCAAGAGTCGTGAGACATGACAACAACAAAAAAAAAAATAATACAAAAAAAAAACCGTAATCAATATGACACTTAATGAAACACCTTCTAGAACAACTACATTGATAACCATCAACGAATGATTCGATTTACTCACAAAAACAAAAATATAATAAACAGAAAAAAAAACAAGTCAAAAGGAAGACACAAGCAGCAAAAATATTTAACACCTCATTATTTTTTGTCGAGTTTCGTTTCATTTCTTGGTTTTGGTCTTGGTCGTGCTCGGTGGTTCGTCTGTCAAATGAACATAAATCTAAAAATTGTTCAACAAGTTGTGTATCGATCGGATAGATGTCTGTCTGTTTTCTATAAGCAGGCAAAGGTTCACAAACTTCTACAACTTCAACAATTTCATTTTCTTTCATTATTATACCACCTCAATTCTTATAAGTGAGTTGGGTGAGTTGATATGAAGTTTCGGGGAGTCAATTCAAATTCATAAAATTAACAGAAAAGGCACGTTTTTTTGTTCCTTTTTTTTTGTAGGTATTCAATTTTTGTATTCAAGAAACGAAAGTGGTTCTATGGCGTTTGTGTGTTTTGGTCTTTAAAAATGTTTACGTTTTAATTGGATTGATTGAAGGTTTTATATTGCTTTTCGTATAATATATGTCTTCTTTGTCAACCAAATAATCAAAATGTGATAGCAAAAAAAATATATTTCTTTGAATGAAGACATAGGTTTTTTACTTTTGATTAGGTATAAAAAAAATTAATTAAATTCTAAAATTAAATTAGTATTCGTGTCATATTAGAAAAACCATATAAATTGTAATTAAAAAAGCATTTAGTATGATTTATGTGTTTTTTTCTGTCTTTTGTGAATTTGAATTAACCATCTTAACTGAAATAAAAATTTAAGAATTTTTTTAACTATGCTGTATTTTTTTTTTAAAACAAAAATTTTGGATATCTTCAAAAATGTAGGTACACTCATAATGAGTCAATTTTAGGTAGTATACATTAGACCCGAGTTAGCATCTAAATTTAGGAGATCTCAGAACATTAAAAATCGCAGAAAAAAATTAATGTACTAGCCTTTTAATGAATCATTCTTTTGAGACAAAAAAGTAATCTTCGTAAATGGATGTTTTTAGAATATAACATTTAATATAAAATTTACAAATCTACATTAGTGTGGCCCAAAAAATTTTATCCACTTATCAACATTAACGATGTGAACTTTCAACTCGCTATATTTAGCGGAAGAGATGCTGATAACAGTTCAATGTTAAGGTTTTGTACGTAGGTAATCTTGATTTTTTTTTGAAAATCAAATACCTATATTATTTAAATTTTACACATTAAATATATTTTTTTAGAAATAAAATGTGTTATAATTTAATAATAATTTATAAGCAAAAAGTACAAATAAAAAGTCTGTGTACTAATTGTTAACAAAATTTAATTGGAAGTGGAGCCAGAAAATGTTATTTCGGTGTTTTTTCATAATAAATAGGTACTTAAAAAAATATTAATTTTTAATTTTTTTTCTCAAAAAAAAAAAAAAAAATACAATTTTTGAATACCGATCAGCACCCCTTCTATATGACATAGGAGGCTGAAAATTCAACAGTATGATACCAATAGGATAAGGAACCAAACTAGCGGGTGGCCCAACCAATTTTTGAAAATTTTATTTTTCCCATACAAGCGTGGACCACCTTAATCTACATACATAAAATAAAAAAGAAGTTGTCTGTAAAGCCGGTTTACGGACGATGATTTTATGTGATAACGTCGTCAGAAAACATGTTGTGTGGTTTTGTTTAAAGTGAGTCAATTGAAGAGTTTACTTTTTTCAAACAATCATAATTTACAAGAAACAGAACTCCACTGGTGTTTTGAGGTTTTTCGCAAGTTTCTTGATTTAACCTTGTGTAGCTTGTAGTTAGTCTATCGTTATGTGTAATATACCAAATCAGGATGCTTATAAAATATTTTAATAAAATTTCTATCTGCTCTTGGTCAAAAGTTATAACCTGTTGAATTCTAAAATTTTATTTTACCGTTATCTCAAAATCGTGTTTACGAAAATGATTTAAACTTCGCACACATATAGTCGTGGTCATGGTCTATCATTACTCCATATACTTTATTCCTGTATCTATTAAAGAAAAAAAGATAAAATTAAAAAACGATGAAAATCGGTTAAAAACTGTCAAAAAACGTGTTTTTTTTAAAACTTGTTTCTTCCGTTATTCAGTCAAAGCTCACTAAACGATTCCAAGTTTTTGCACATGTATGCCAAATCCTACATGTCCTATAAGTTTGAGATTTTTTGAACGCTCCAAAAAAAGCTAAAAATCAAAAACTACCCAAAAATACATACATACTCCAAAAAAACAAGGTTTTTCAAAAATTCATATTTCGAAACGCAGAGTGTTGGAAAAAAAACCGTATCAGACACCTAATTTTTTTTTCCCTCATCTTTCACCTGGCATCTTTATAATTGTCAAAAAAAATTTCCTTTACCCAAAATCATCATTTTGTCATAGCCTCATCACGTGTACAACGTTTAAACAAAACGTTATAGCTTAGTTTCAAATTTTTTTCAGAATTTTTTCTTAAATGCAGTTATTCTTAAATTAGTCTCATCTATCTATAGCAATAAAATCAATTCTCTACAACTTCGCGTTTAGATTTTAGCTCAAATTTCATCTTTCCGTTTTTCCCCTGTTTACCCTATTAAATGACTGAATTTTTAAAAATCCTTCATTTGGATTAAGCTTTAGGTTATTATCTTTCAAATAAGCTCTAGAAGATTTTTGTATCTCTAATAGTTTATTTTTAATTCTGAATTGAAATTTTTTGCCGCACTGCGAAAGTGCGAGATTGTAACGTTAGAAAATGGCGTCACTTTTTTGTAGTGGCTGCCATGGTTCATCGATTTATAAGACGTTATCACGTCAAAAATTGAAAAAAAAAAAAAAAATATGAACATTTAAAGCCAAAATCGTCATCATTTACTTTTTTACAAAAATTCGATCGAAATAAACATGGATTGAATAGAAACTTTGTAAGGGCATATTGAACTGTAAAAGTCACATTCAAGATTACCTCTTTTTCCTCTTTCTTTCCATACTTTTTCAAATAGTATTTTCTTACACAAAAACGAAAAATTTCGAATACATTTTTTTTCTGCATTCATTGGAATGGATTGACCGGAACACCTCGCTTCAAAATTTTTTCTTTGTAAGATCTCAAAAATAGAAAGTTTGAGATTTTAAATTCTATTTTATTTTAATTTTTTAACGACCGTTTTAAAAAAAAGGTAGTAACATAAAAAACCTAACTAATTTTTATACAAGAAATCAAATAACGTGCTTAAAAAAACCTTGTTAAAAAAAAAAACAATTTTTATTTACTACCTATTTTTTTTTTTGTATGATTATGATTTTTCGTTAATTTCTTTTTTCATTAAAAGATTTTGCATTAGAGCTATTTTTCATTTTGAGAAGATTTCATAACTTTTTTTTTTCGTGGATTTTTCAACTATTTCTTGTTTAATCTCTAATTTTGGTTTTCAAGATATGCGAACAAATTTGAAAAATGACAAATGTTACCATTCTCTGGGGATAATCTTTAAGTGATTTACACAATAAAAATTTAAAGTAGGTAATATGTATTTATAATAGAAAAAGGATGTAAAGTCATGAAGAAATTTTGGTTAAAAAAAGTTTCTAAAAAATTTCTCTATTTCCATTTCAGAAACGAATTCATAACACTTTTGTATCCATTTGTAACACAGTAACTACTTACCTTCTTGTTATCAGTGATATTAACTTAGAAGTTACAAACTTCAACTTTCAATAGTTCAATATTGTTACCTACCTATTCACTTTTTTATGAAATTTCATAATTACTCAGAAATACCTATTAACATGACCTATAAATAATTAAAATCGGTACCTACCAAAGTTTCCAATAAATGTCCTTTTATCTTATTCAAGGAACTATTTTTATTAAAATATTCAACAAAAACTTTTGTTTTCACAAAGTTTTCACAGTTGCCGAAATGAACGTACAAATTATTTCGTTCCGGGAATTAACAATAACGAGAATCTGTCCAACAAACGAAACTTTCATTTAGGTTTATAAAAAAATTCTTCTCTCGCTCACCATCCAAATAAATCGAAACCATTTCAATTGCAAAACTACTGGCAATCTTCCCAGAAAAAGGTACGTAGCCATGGCTACAATCTCAAAACTCTTACCCCCAAATAAAATGGGTGTCAGGCAATACAAAGTCGCATTTTAAATATTTTCCATCCCAATTGACTTCCTTTTTTGTTAAAAAAAAAATACAAAAAAAAAAAACACAAGTAAATAACAAAAATAAACTAAAAAGACATTGGCAATACAAATCGATCAAAAGCACTCTCCTGCTCTGAATTCCATAAAAAAAGGTCAAGAACATTTTATTGCGCGGCCATAAAAACAATCCACAAAAATAAAAACAAACAACCATCCAGGAGGAGGACTCCCACATTTTGTAAGGACGACTACGACGGACGTCGACTCGACACACACAATCAGTTCAACGAATTATTTTCGGCAATAACTGTGTATACCTACGGTTTATTTATGTTTGCAATGCTCTGTTGTAGTACTCTGAACTGAAGTTTACGCAATAATACAATCCTCGGCGTTGAGTGTTTTTTTTTCTGATTTTTTTTTTTATTTTTTTAAGTCTCACCAAGAACGACGACGCGGAAACCACCAAAGTAATGACTTCCATTTGAATTACTTACCTACACTTTACCAAGCCACCCCCTCTGCCCCATCTCAATCCCATTCTTTCCACCAGCTGCATCATCCCTTACAAACAGTACGAGTATAAACCCAATGAGTTTTAAAAATAAAAATTATTTACCATCGCGCTTTTTTTTGTATTTCTTTGTGTTATTTTGTCTTTTATTTTCGTTTTTTTTTCTTGTTTTTGTTCATCAAAGTTTTATCAGCTAGCAGAGACACGGAGAGCGGCTTGCCGAAATTGTAAAATTGTTAAATCCCTTTATGCCACACATACAGAATAACAGCACTATGACAGTCCTCTAACAATAACACCAAAGTACGAGTATTTTTTCTCCTTGAGACCGTGTAACACACAAATTCAACAACAAACGGCAAAAAAAAAAACTCAGAAGATACAATTACATTTTTGAACCATATGTTTGAGTGCGGGTGTTGTGACTGTGCATTCCAGTTAAGGATTCCCCAAGGATTTATATTTTTTCAAAAGTTTCCTATATGGCAGAAACATTGGATTCTTGAAATAAAGCTTTGTCCCAAAAGAAATATTTTTGGAACGGACATTGTGCAAATTCAATATGCCCAAAATGGCCTTCGGAAAAAAATCCATTTGCGCTTCCTTAGACACTTTTCGAAGAATTTAAAAAAACATTCTGTGAGAACCTTAAATATTTTCCCTAGTTTGAATTTAATTGTTATCAATTCCAATATTTAAAAATAAAATTCTAAAAAATCCAAAATCCACATAAAAATATATATGACAAAAATATTAAAGTTTTGTTTTAAATCCAAAAACTTTTTTTAATTTTTTACCTAATTAATTTACGAATTTTTTTTTTAATAAATCAGATAACTTAAATTTGGCATTCGTGTTTTTTTTCAAGATATTTTTTTTTTCGAGTAACGCTAACAACTTAATGGATTTTAATAAAAAAAATATTTATATTTAATTTTATTGTTTTTTATTTTTATTTATTATTACCAAAAAAAAAATTTTCAAATCTATTTACTATCCAAAACAAGTATGTCATATAATTCCTTGTATAAAATTTTTTTTTGGATTTTTTTATTAAAAATTGTTATAATCGTAAAAAAAATCAACAAAAACATTTGATAATACATATTTCGTTTTGAAGAAATTATTTGACCCACATTTTTAACAAATCTCAAGAATATTTCCGTTTTGGAAAAATTGGTTTTTCAAATAAAAAAAAAAAATTCAAAATTGATATTAAAAAAAAAAATTCGTTCAAATTGGTTAATTTGTTTACGAGAAAGTCAGAAATCAAGAAATCGGTTTAATGACAGAAAACGTTTTCAATTCAAAAAATATTATTTTTATTTCAAAAGAAGATTCCTTTGTGCAACAGTAGGTTGTGTTTTTTAATCAAGCCGTTTCAGAGAAAAACAACCTTTTCTATTTTAGTTATATGGCAACTATATCGTTAGTTTTGATGATATAAAAAATTTCAATTTCCAATCTTAAAAATCACCACAAAGCCCTTCACTACCAAACTTGAAGCAAATTGCTTAACCCCTTGTAGCCCCATGTGACATTTCTGTAACAAACCGAAAAAGATCGCCAAAAAGCTGTAAAAACATATTTTTATTCTTTTAAAGCTTCTTACATAATCTTTAAGAATTGCTTTATCGAAATAATGCGCCATATTTCAAATAAATAGCACCAATAGTTTTTAATTGGCAGTTAATGTTGAAAGTTCGGCTTTTTTGGAAAACAAGCAAATTTATGTAAAAACTACGAAATTCAAAAAAAATATTTTTCGTGCATAAACTAAAGGGTTTTTATTTTTGGATTTTAGGAATGCGCCTAAAAATAAATATTAGATATCTTTTTGTTTGAATTTTTGCATTTATATACAAAAATAAATTATTTAAACTTTTTTTTTTGCTGCGTAAATTTCGAAATAACTAAGCAAATAATGAATTTATTGAATTTTTAAAAAATTCGTGTTTTATTATAGCTAAAGCCCTTTCGATTGACATTATTACTGTTAAAATTTACGATGTTGGGTTGCAAGGGGTTAAGTGCTTTAGCATTTAGCTTAGAGAGAGGAAGACAGAATTTCGGGACCCATTTTTTTCGAGTTTAGTTTTTCTTATACCTACGAGTATATCGCTCGCAAGTAAAAATATTGCCTTTCGCTGATGATGATGCTTAGCATATAGTTTATTTATATTTTTTTTTATAATTTTGTTTATTATATAACGGAACATTATATTAAAAAATTACTTAAAAAAAGCATTTCTGTTAATTTAGTTATTTATTTTGTCACTAAACAAGAATTTTTTTATTTTTTGGTTCCTTAAATTTTGATTTTTTTTTTTTTCAAATCATAAATTTCTAAATAAAAGAAATCAAATTGTGTATTATTTGTTTGGAGATCAATTTTTTTTAAGAAACTGTTTATTTTCAATTATTTCCTTAAATTTTAATTTCGTTTTTAGGTAAAATATTTTGGTTGACAAAAAAAAAAAAAAAAAACAAGTATACGCCCAAGTTAACCTGCTTCTTTATTTGTATTTATATAAAAAATATGCTCCTCATTTAATATGTAAATTAATAAAAAAAACATCAACAACAAATTTTACATCCAAATAATAGGTATGTTGCATTAAAAGAAAAAATTAATTGAATAATAAGAGCGTTTTTTTATTGGTATGCTATTTTTAGTAATAAATTAATAATTATAACACAAACAAAAATTTCAAAACAATTTTATTTTGAAAAATGTGTAAAAAACGAATTTCTTTAAAATTGAACATAGAAAATTTAAATTTTCCAACATTGGTACACCTAACACCAGTTCTAAGGAAATAATAACCCCCTGTAGGCACACCTCTTTTTTGTGACGTGATAGGCACACGGGTGCGAATTTGGTTTATACTTTTTCATGTCGCTAGAACTTTTTTCGGTCACAATATTTTATAAAGAATCAAGTATGAAATTGATGTAGAATATTCCGAGGAATTCGAATATTGTATTCACAATTCCAAAAAAAAATATTTTCACCCTTATAAAGAGACTTTTTTCTGTCCACTTTTTTGAAAAAATCGTAATTTTTTTATATTTGTCCTGCCAAATTCGCACCCGTGTGCCGACAGAGGGATAATAAACTCTATTGGAGACTGTTTAACAAAACCCTACTCACAAAGTTTGAGTTCAATCAACTCTTTTCAGAAAGCATGTTGGGCTCATTATGATGGACAGATTGAAGTACTCGTAGGAAAAAATAGTACGCAAAAATTAATTAATAATAATAATTAAAAATTAATTTTTAAGAAAAATAAAATAAAAAATATTTTTTTAAAAATTTTGTGTTTGATTTTTATACAGGTTATAATAAAAGCTTTTGTAGATAAAAATTTTGAAATCGAAATATAAGTTTATAAGTAGAGGTCAAAATCTAAAAAAAAAAACAACGGCTCCATGAGAGTTAACACAGACTTTAAAAAAAAAACTCTGAATACGATACGAGCTTAAGCCAATTTTAACGAAAATATTTTTACAGAAGCGATAAAATTACTGTTGCAATAAAACTTTACAAAACTAAAAAAAAATAATTTTCTGACTTAAAAATAAATTACTTTTTTTTTATTTAATTTTTCTAATAAGTTGTTAAATTTCAGTTTTGAGTATTGACTTATATTTTCTTAAAAATGGAATACCAATTTTTTTTTTTTTATTCAAGATTTTTAATTTTTGATCAAATTATGCAAGACATAAGATCGTTTCGTTTTAAACGAGTTTCAGGTAATTTTAAAACAAACTTTTACATATTTTTACATTTCTTATGAAACTCCTAAAAAAAAATTGCATAATATTTATTTCTTTAATTTTTTATTTCACTTTTTTTGAATATCGATTTTTTTCTTAACTTAAAAAAAAAAAAAACAATACCTATGTGAAAAGAATAATTTTTTGACATTTTAGTGGATTTGCATGCAGTTTCAGATAAATTTTCATTTTTAAACAAAAAAAAAAAAATATCGAATGTGTATTCCACTATGAGCAAATTCATTCAACAATCATGTCCCTTTAAAATTTATTATTTAATTTTATTTTTTCTTCCACTTTGGGACACTATTTGAATATCACCCTCAATTCTCACTCGATTTTTTTTTTTATTTTGTTTTTTTATTCTTTATTTTTTGCATTTTCCTGAAGTGGACCTACGGATGTTTTGGGCAAACAGAATGTGGTGAAATGTGATTCGACTACGAGGTGTTTATAAAAAAAGAAGGAAAATACCACCGTTGGGGGTGGTTGGGTAATTCTGTTATGATGTTGTATTTCGAAATGCAAATATTTGCGACAATAACACCATGTGGAACACTCTGTATTGCACAAACTATAAACGTGTGTGGTGTTGTATCGTCCCCAAAAGGACAATATCATTGCAAACCATGTATATACACAGTGCGATGTGTTGTATACTGGAATCTAACTAAAGGAAAAAGGCATGGTGCCGCGTTGTGCCGGCTGCTTCAGTATAGTGCCGCCAAAATGAATATTTTATCACACTCGACACACTGGGATATAAAGGATCAAAGGCTCAGATACTCGGATATTCACGGTTTTTCATTTTGGGCGCATATAGGCTTCTATACGGAAATCGTTGTTTTGGGGCGATTATAGTTTTGAGCGCAAATAGCTTGTATACGAGAGAGAGAGAGTGTAGTGATGCTGCTGCATGTGAAATTGACCAAGGACTTCCATCTCTCTAATGGAAAGGAAACAACACAAACAACACAGAAATAGGCCCGGAAATCGGGATTGGCATTGGGAGCCGGGCATCGGGATTCAAAAAACGAGCAAGACACATCACGAAATTTTGCTTGTTCTCACGATATAATGTGGTCGCAACAGTGGGGACTGGGGAAAGTGTGAGATGAAGAAGGGAGAGAGAGAGTAGTGTCCTTTTTAATAGGGTGGCATTTGTTTTTGACATTTTTCACTGCCACTGTCATTGCCAATGCTTTTGTGGTATATTTGTTGTGTGTGTGAACTATTCCCAATGACCTCCGGAAATAATATCCCTTAAGTGGACGAGGGTGGGTCTAATACACTCTAGAAATCGGGGTGGCTTGTTGGCTAATTTGATGCGAAATGGAGAAATCCTATAAAATATATTTGACCCTTTGGCTTTTGTTTATTATGTGGGTAGATTGTATTACTATATAGCTCGGGCTTAGACTTATTTGAAAGGCAATGCACGGTGGTAGGTATCTGCTCTGCTGTACTGTGGCGGCGACAGTAAAATGGCTTTCTAAAGAGTGAGTCATATTATCATTGAGTGCGGTCGTATCTTCCTAAAATTTTGCCACAGGGTAGATTTATGCGTGCCTACGTGAGGGTTGATGTGTGTGTTTTTTATGCTGCTGCCAACCGATACAACAAGCGAGCACCTATTTTGCCAAACCATATCATCATGCGCCCACCATCATATCACCAACTGAACCATCATGGTGAAGATTCATTCTTGTTCACTTGAAATACAGCACCATTCTCTCTCTGTGGGTCGGAATTTCTGGAGCATTTTGCTATACTGTTTTGTTGTTACTGTTAGAATATTAAAATGTTACATTGGATATAGGAATTTTTTTCGTTAACAGTGGTGCATTTCAGGGGACTGAGTGGAAGAGAAAAAATTAGTTAATTAACATATAAAAAAAAATCAGTCACAGCTTTTGGAAAAATTGATGTCTTTCAAAAAATATAAATATGTAAATAAATAAATTGCATAACATCTTCCTAATCTTCTTAATTTATTTTTTCTTGTCTTTTCACTTATCTAAGGTAATTTACAAAAATCATCACAATACTTTTGAGCAGCACTGTATTTTGACTTAACATTGTAGATAATAATATAAAAAAGAAAATATTAAAATATTATTTTTGTATCACTCTTAAAAATATAGTGCATATTTAATTATGAAATGAAGGAATTTCATTTAAATATTTTGTTTAAGAAATTATAAATAAATATTATTTTGTTGAATGATCTTCCGCTTTTAAGCTGTCAAGTGAATGATTTACTCATCAAAAAAATTATCGGAAACATTAAAATAAAACACAAATGTAGTATATTTTTTTGTTTTCATGAAGAGTATATTTTTTTAAATGTGTTTTTTGTTTGGTAAGTAAAAATATTAAGTGATTAGCGTCAACTTATTTTTGGAATATATAGCAGATTGCAGTTATTTTTAAAAAGAGTAAAAGAAAATAAAAAGACTTTTTGCACTATGAGAATTTTTGACGAAAACGAATTTTTTAGAAAGTAAAATATGAGATAAAATGAAGTGCATCAACTCATTCATCCCATCAATACATTAGTAAATTATAGTCTCAAGGAGGAAAATACATAGGTACAGTAAAAAGTTCCCCAAAAATCGATTTTTTGTTTGTCTAAAAATCTAGTAAAAAATTCATTTTAAGATTCTATGGAATGATTATGATGATGATAAATAATTTATGATATAATTGAAAACTGAGATATTTTGCAAAAAAAATGAACAAAGCTCGAAACATCGCACAGTGGGGCAGCCCCATATAGTGTGGTGATATAAAGGTTATTTTTTAAACTGAAGCTATAAGAAGATCACGATTTCTAAACTTAACAGTAAAATTGATAAGATGAGTATATTTGTTTTGTTCAAAGTATTTGATTTATGTTTATTCATGCGGTTGAAGTTGAGAGTTTTAGAGCAAAAATTCAGTTTTTAATAAGTAATAAAAAAGGTGTTTTTTTGTTTATTTGTTTAAACTCAAAATTATTTGAGAAAAAAATAAAATACAAATTTCTCGCATAGATAAAAGTATGTAAATTACTATTCTTCTGAAAAAAAAAAATTAAAAAACATTTCTTATACTTAAAAATTGAATGAGAAAATAATGAATTTTTTGAATTCAAGTTTTTTCTCAAAATCTTCTGTTTAGGCAAATATTTAGCAAGTTTAAAAATAGAGAAAGCATGATGAGCAATTACTCTATAAGCCCATATAAACACTTTTGCTAAATGTTTGCCTAAAACATTTGTAATTAAATTTTGAACATCAAAAAACGGTTTTTTTTAAAGAAAGTGCTTTTTTGATTTTATTAAATTAAATTACAAAATCATTCTCTTTTGACAATCATGCACTGATTACTTATAAACAATATTTGTTTTTTCTTTTTAAAAGTTGTTTTTTTTTTTTATTTTATTATATCTCGTGAAACAGGACGATTTGTTATATAAAGTTAGTGCTTTTGTTTTTTACTTTTTTTTTTATTAAAATATTTTTTATTTTAATTTATTATTAATTTTTTTTCGAATTAAAATTGATGCGGCTATAAGGTTTTTTTAAAAAAAGTCCCACCTCACTAAGCAAATTAAAAAAAAAAAAATTACTTGAACATCAAATTTGACAATTTTTTTCAAAGTTTTGACTTTGAAATTTTATTTCGCAAAAAGTATTCGCGAAAACTACTTTAATCGAAAAGCATTTGAAAGAAATAAAATAATCTTTCAAAAAAGCTATTGCACAGTATTCTATGTCTTTTTCTTGATTTTATGTATTTTTTTTTTTTATTTAAGGTTAAATTTTCAGAAAATTGTCCCTCCCAACGGAACGAGGGGTGATACAGCCACTTTCCCATACAATTTTTTTCTTAGGTTAAACTGAAAAACTATTTCTTAAAATAAAGTTAACTTTTTAAACAAAAAAAAAAACATAATTCAAAATTATAGGTTTTTTCAAATGTATTAATATTTTGTCCCCTTACTTAATTGCCTGGAGAAAAATAAAAATTTCAATGGAAAAAAGTTCATAAAATTCAAGAAGTCTGTTAACTTTAGTTACAAAACCAAATAAAGTGACAAAAAATGTCTTATTATTAGTAGAAGTAATTAATATCACAAATCGACCTATTCTGCCCCACTGTGCGTCGCGTCGACTCTAAAACCCAAATTTTTGAAAAGTTTTCAAAAAAATTGGAACATTCCGAAACAAATCGGGAACAACCTAGAACATCTTTTAACAATTAGGTTATAGAAATACCTAATTGCAATTTCTACACAAAAATTTTTTGATTGTAGGAAGTAAATCACGCTGAAAGATAGTTAATAAAATGCGCGATTGTGTTTGTGTCGCAAATACACTCTTGTCTAGTAAAGAAGTGTATATAAAAATTTTAAACCAAATGAGATGCTCCAAAATATAAAAGTTTATTTTAAATGTTTATAATAAAATTTCTTAGGTATCTATATGATTTTGAAAAACAAAAATAGTGCTACAAAAATCTAAAAAACTATTTTTGTATGTATAATTTTTTTTTAACTTCTTCTTCTTCCTTTTTCTCGGCGCTGTTATGATCTCGATGTCGAGGGGATCATAACTATCCCACGTTACTGCTTCACACTAGTGATCCGCTTGTGGGGTTCGCCGGGTTGACCTCAGAAATCGGCGGCAAGCCTCCCGGTTTTGTATTGTTCCATTTCTAAGGCCAACTGAATGCTGGTGTTTTTGCATTTGCTTGTACCAGGAGTTTTTAGGCCTACCTTTCTTTTTATTTCGTGTTGGAACGTTGTATGATATTGCTTTTTTGACGGGGTTCTCAGGATCTCTCCTTTGAACATGGCAATACCAACTGAGTCGGTCGTGTTCAATTTTTTGGGAGATGGTGTTTTTAACATGAAGGCTTCCTCGGATCTTCGTACTTCTAATTCTATCAAGCTTTGTTACTCCTGCTGTCATACGAAACATCTTCATCTCAGCTGCCGTTAACTTACTCTCATACTTTTTGTACATTGTCCTACATTGTGAACCGTATGTGAGTGCTGGACGCACAACTGCGGTGTAGAGCCTTCCTTTCAGCTTAGGGGGCATTTTTCGATCACAGAAGATAGCAGAATTTTCCCGCCACTTCATCCACCCTACGCTTACGCGATGATTGATATCGTCATCACAAGTACCTTCGTTATTTATCATAGACCCCAGATATTTAAACTTTTCACACTTGGGAAGCACTACACCATTCAAATAAATGTCAGGAATATGCCTGTGTGGATCAGAATTTTTTTTTTAACTAACAAATATAAACTCAAAAGTTAAAAAAAGGTTATTAAAAAATGAAAATTTTTACTATTTTTAGGTAGTACGTACATAAATAATTTTTTCTTATCAATGTGTTCCGCTGAATCCTATTAAATAGGTACCTACCCAAAAAAATTTTGTTGTATTTTTTTTCCGGGTGTTTTTTTTTTTTGGTTCAAAAACTTGGAAAATATTTTTCCTCATTAGCCACTATATAGATCGGATAACTTTTACATTGAGCTTAATTTTGCTTTTTTTAAAGTTCTATACTACCACTTCTTGCTCGAACTTTCACTGGAAAATTATTTTTTTTCTCTAACCATCACAAGAAAATTAAAGAGGGTTTTGAAATATTGAAAAGAATTATAAAAAAAAAAACAAAGTTAAAATCCTTTTTAAATAAATTAGAAAAATCAAGAAAAATTGGCTGTTTTTAAAACAGAAGTACCCAATACAAAGTACAAAGCGTAGCAAGTTTTTTTTTTGAAGACATTAAAAAATATTCGAATATTTTGATTTTTTTTTTTTTTTTAAATTTGTTTTTGATATTTATTAAAGTTGAGCGCAACACTTTGCTTCAAAAATTTTGTACTGTAAGACCTCAAAGCTAGGAGATCTAAAATCTTTTGCTTAAAATTTCATCTTACAGGCACTTGAAAAACCTCAAAAAATATTGAACAATTTTTTGATCCTTTAATTTTTTCCACTTGTATAGTTTTCTGTATATTTTTTTGAAACAAAAGTTGGTAAGTTTCTGACTGTTTTTTAAATGACAATTTTCTGTGAATTTTAAATCTCATCAACTTTATGTGAAACTTTTTTTATAATTCAGGCGAAATCATGCTAATTTTTTGGGTTCTATATGAATGAATTACACGGGTTTACAAGGGCTTTGTTGCCGAAACAAAAATATACTTTTCTGAAGGTTTTCGGTGTGCTGAACTCGAAGTCAGAAACAACCAATCAGCTCCCGTTTTTGAGATATTACCGTTAGAAAATGCAAAAAAACGTTCTTTTAAGTTCTTCGGACCTTATTCTTTTGTATAAGGAAAATTGTTTGATCATATTTAGTAACGGTTTCTATAAGAACTATTTTCCATCTTTCGATACCTGTTTAAATCTTTGGAATATCTTTTGTATTGCCCGAGATATCTTCAAATGAAGTATGTGGGTTTGGCTTCATATATATCATAAAGGAGATAATGACGTTATACAATTTATAAAAATACCAAACAACTGAGGATATCTCGGGCAGTAAAAAAGATATCAGAAAGATTTAAACAGATTTAAAAAGGTGGAAAATAGTTCTTATAAAAACCGTTACTAAATATGCTCAAACAATTTTCCTCATATAAAAGAATATGGTCCGAAGTACTGCATTTTCTGACGGTAATATTTCAAAAACGGGAGCTGATTAATTTTTTTTGACTTCGGATTCGAAAACCTTCAGAAAAGTATATTTTTTGTTCGGCAACAAAAAAAAAGTTTAATTTTGTTAACCAGTGTTATTTTCAACTTAAGCTGTCAAACTTAAAAAAAAAACTTGAAAATAAAAAAAATTTGAAAATCAGAAAGTTCTTAACCCTTACCTTTTTCAAATCGTCAGGCACCATTGTGCACCACCCCTACAATATTCTAGAAAGAACGGCCTATTGTTTATTTGTTGGACCCCATTGTACCTAGCCTACATAGTATCCATAACTGCATATATTGCATATTCAACATTTACATGTGAAGCCTACAACACTACCCCACGGCCCGGTATAAAAGATGAACTTTTAAAAAAAAGTAAGGTATCATCATAGTATAGTCATTGCTACCGCTAGCGCTTCGCTTACTGCTGTCGCTTATTTCTGCTGTTGTTGTTACGTTACACTGTTACAGAGTCATCCGTTGTCATTGTCGCTTTCCATCGTCATTGTCGTCCGACGTCGTTGTCGTCTTGGTTGTCGCATATAGCTTGTAATTATGTTGCTCTTATGTTAGACAGACAGATAGAAGCCTACATCATACACGCCGAGCCGAGTGTGTGGTGTGTTTTGTATTATGTTGTGCGATGTCCCTCGGAAGCACTTTGCCGGTTTTTCGCCCAAGAATCTCCTCCAACAAGCCCCCTCTCGTAGATGTGTTATATTAACCATCGTTGGTTGTCGTCGTCGTCACCCACCAACAGTAGCAGTAGCAAAAAGCACCCACCAACCATCTCTCATCCCAAAAGTCCCACCAAGCCCAACGCCAACAAACCACTCCACCGACACCAACCGACGACGACGACGACGATACCGAACGACCCAGACCCACAACACCACACTCCAAATGGGAAATCCAACAACAAATGGAGGCAATTCTCTTTGGCCTGGTATCATCGTTCTAAAAGTAAAATGCCTGCTTCAGTCTGTCGTTTGACGTTACCCACAGCACCACGCGCATAACATTTTTATCCGAGATATAGAGAGCCAAGCAAAAAGTCATAATATACACCGGCTGATTGGGGCTGCTCTAAAGGCTGGCGTTTTTTTTTTGTCTCTCTGTTTTGTCGTCTTGTCTTGTTTTTTGTCGTTCAAAATTTAAAAAATAAGAAGTTAGCCAAAAAAAAAAAAATCTACCAAAAAAACAACAACAAAAAAAGCCATCAGTGAATCGAATTTGTTGTTGTTTTTTTTTTATTTATTTGTTTATGTATCTAAGCCTGGTAATCTCGGCCATGGCATCTTAATCTGTCTTGCCTTGAAAAATCGCCACAATCAAAAAAAAATCCAAACCGGCAAGTGATCAATCTTTGTATCTTTTAAAAAAATTGCATCCAAAAGATATAATTTGTCAAAATAAAAAATACAAAAAATAAAGGATCCTAAACGTGGTGATCCACATGTCTATGTGTGTGTTGGTGCGCGTGATTTGCATCTGTTGATATCTCAATTTTGTATCTGTATCTTTAGCCGCGCATTTTTTGTATTTGAATTGCATTTAAATTAGATTGCAGTGTGCATCCTTTTTCCTTGTTTTGATACAAAAAAAAAAAAATAATAATAATAAATAAAAAAGGAAATTCATCTCATAGATACTTCAAAGCTACTTGTGGATTATCTTCTCCTCTTTCTCTGTGAAGCGGCTTTCTTCAACCAACAACGTCACGTGCTTTGGCAGAAAACACCATATTGCTGCTGCTACAGGTAGTAGAATTTTATTGTAAACATACTTTATATACATTCACACAGATACACTACACACTCACACTAATACACTTTTAAAATATATATTTAAGCCATCCGCATCCATACAATTGACTTTTTCTAGTTTTGTTGTCAAATGTGCGAGAAGGAGGCACCCTATAATACCCTCCACCTAATACGACATGGAATCGTTTTAATGTTACGTTGGTGCACTCGGGCGTATGAGTTATGCATATTAATTGAAAAATTAATGTTCGAAGAGTATCTGATGGATATTTTATCCTTTTTTTTTTGATTTTTTTTTTTGTAGTTTTTATGTTTTCTATGAGTGGAACGTTTTGGAATGTTTTTTGTGTGTGTACAAAAATATACGCCTTCTAGTGTCACCTGTCAACAATTTCGAAATGTGGCCAGTTGAAAGGATCTTTTTTTTTTAGCCATAAAAAAAAAAACTATATCTATTGGTCTATGAAATGTAAAGAGACATTATATTTTGTAATAATGTATCTCATAGATATTGTATCTAAATATCTTTTAGCTAAATCTGGATAGGTAATTTTTTTTTTTTTTTTTGTAATAATAATTTTTTATTTTTTCACTTTGCGGTGTGATGTGTGGTTGTTGGAGATATAAATTATGTTGCTTTTGTGGTTTTAGTTTGTCCGTCCGCGTTGTGTGTTGTCCGTGGAGAACGGTATAATTTATTAGCTGTCCGAGACTGGGACTTTTCGTTGACAGCAACTGTAGCAAGAGCAACACCATGATCGTGCTGTGTATATAGTAACTATGTGGGATTTGTTGTGTGTATGTTTATGAAGAATGTTGCAGGAAACATTTTTTTTTTCTGCATAGCAACATTTTTTTTTTTTTTTGAGATTTTTGAATATTTTTGATTTGATTTTTAACATGCGTGTGATTTTGTGCGGATACATTTTTTTTTTTTTTTTTTTTGATATTTGAAAAAGTGGGGATAATAACACATGCGTGACTTTACATGGAATAAACAATAAATTTTGCATCTCTGATGGAATTCTGGGTTGCAATAAAATTGTTATGAAGTCATTTTCTTATTTTTATAATAAAGATTGATTTTGTTGTTTTTGTTTTGTGTCATTTATAACTTATACAAAACGGATACTTGGGTGACGGTGAATATTATTATGCGCCAGTTGTTATCAATATGGGTTTATGAATTTTTCTTTTTTTTTATTTCCCATTGTTTCCTCTGTTTTTTTTTTTTTTTTTTTTTTAAGAAAACTTGGCGATAAGAAAAAATGCAATATTATTTTTGCATTGTTGTGAGAGACAGGGAGAGAGTGAATTACTTTGGATTATTCATTTCATTCAAGTTGCACTTTAGTTATGTAGTTGGAGAAGTTTTTTTTTTTACATAAAATTATAAATATAACCTCGCGTAAATTTATTATAATGTCTGTGTTGTGGGTTATCACAGCAGAGTCTTATAAATACTCGTATTTTTTGTTGTTGTTACATTTTTATGGGACAAAATATTTTTTTTGTTGATTTTTTGATTTCGATTTTGTATCTTTTTTTCAAAAAGAAGAAGAAAAGATACAAGTTGAATATAAATTTAAAAAAGAAAAAAAAAAACAACAAAAAAAGTTGAAGGCTCTTTTTTTGCAGATTGAATACGCACATAAATATAAACGTAATTGAATATATTTGTTGGAAAGAAATATTTTTTGCAAACATTTTTAAATATTAGGTATGCAAATTAATTGTTAGAAACTATGTGTTAGGTGGGTATTGTTAGATTTTTTTTTCTGTTTAAAGTTATGTTTTTTTTTGTATTTGTTTGTGTATTTCCTTTTTTATTGTGTATCATGCTGTGTTTTTAGGATTGTTTTTTTTTACAAAATATTCCTAATTAAATTTGCATACATTTTTTTTTTTATAAAATTTAAATACATTTTGATGCCATTTAGATAAATAAAAATGTTGTCCATTTAATTTTTTGGCAATAACTTGTTCTTGTTTTATTAGATTTGAATATTAAAATATTGATAGTGAGTTGTTGTGTGATGGAATGTACATTAGATCGATATCAGGTTAATTTTTTGCAAATTAGAGATGGTAGGATTTTTTTAGTTGGCTGAGTTAAAATTATTGATTAGTCATCAGTTAGGTATAAGCGAACAAAAAATATGAAGACTCTTAAGAAAGTTTGAAAATTACCTATACCTAATCTCTTTTTTTTATTTTTCTGATCAAATAGTTATGACTGACTATACAGACTTGAAGGCACTATCACAGATTTTACATCATTGATTGACACGATAAATAAAAGGGTCTAAATGTTGGCTATTATGGTTCTATGAATTTTGAAGTTACAACCAAAACCAGTGAAATAATTTGTTTCAAATTTGTAAGCTTGATGATATCCTAGAGAAAAAAATCGAATTTTTATGGACAAAAAAACAGTACGACAACAAAATCAATCAATAAAATCTTTAAGTTTTCTATTTAAAGTTGCAAAAAAAGCTGTACTTATAAAAATGTATTATTTTTGAGCCGTTATAAACGGTGTAGGTACAAACGTTTTCAAAAACTTGTTTTTCTAAAAAAAAAAAATAATATTACCTTTCATTTGACATATCACACATAACAGCTCTTCAAGTTAAACAATCTCAATTTGATATTTCGATATTGTTGGCTTTAAAAAATTCATGGTAGAAATATGATTGAAGCTTCATATAAAAGGTGAAATAATAGATTTTCAGATGATATAAAATTTATTATAAATTGACATTTAAAAAAATTGTTTAAATGGTGTTAGAAGAGAAAAAAGATTGTTTTTTTTTTTTAAGTGAAAACTTCTTTAGTATCGTAGTGATTTGAAACAAGATGAAACGAAAACGCGACACGACTTCAACTTGTTATAACTTTTATGAATGAAATTTGTACTGTATAGAGGTAATTAAATAAATTAGAATTGTACAAAATTTCAATTAATTTCATATTCAAAATTCGAAAATAACGGTAAAAAGATGTTCTTTTCCAACACACGTTATATCTTTTGATCTAGTGCACATACAAATTTGATTTAGCAGGTGGCCATGGCACAGAGGAATAGATGGATGACTTCAGAGCCAGACATCGTGGGTTCAAACCCAGCGGTCGGCTCAGAAGTTTTTTCTAAATCGCCAGCTTAACTGAAGCCACCTGTGCGATAACATTAGACAATTTTCAACTATGTCTCCTCCTCTGTGCCACGTAGTTCAGTGTTGTATGTTCTTCTCTCGTTCTTTCTCTCTTTGTCTTTCTGTGTTGTATTAATGTCTTGTGTTGTATCAGCAAAATGGACCTAGATTCCGAAGCTGCAGTGTTTCTAGTCCGGAGATTTATCTTCAGACTAGTTTAATATGTAATGTAATGTAAATTTGATTTAACTTTAATACGCATGCTGATAACATAACCTTTTATTTGATATATCACACATAACGTTACGTGCTCTACAAGTTACACAATCTTAAATTAAAAAATAACTCAAAACACTTGTGGAGATCTGTTGGCGATGACCAGCTACCAGTGTAGGAAGTACCGTAATCTCAGTCTGGAAATTCGACATGGTTGACTTTTAAAAATTCTTACTTCTCTTGTAGACATCTTTGAAATAAGATTTATACATCATTATACAAGGTGAAACAATAAGCTTTCACATGGTATAAATTTTTTTTTTATAGGTTGTCAAACAAAAAAATTGATTTAATAGCATGAGAACATAAAAATAAATAATTTTTTTGCTTTTTGGATGAAATTTCATCAAGTTTAAAAAATCCTAGTTCTTTTTGTAGATGTCTCATAGACTTAATCGATATATATATTTTGACCTAAGACAATAAGCTTTCAGATGGTGTAAAAAATTATAGGTTATTGGTAAAAAAATGCATTTAATAGCGTGAGAAGATAAAAATACGTGTTTTTTCGCTTTTTTTTTATGGAAATTGATCGAGTTCAAAAAATGTTAGCTCTTTTTGTAGATGTCTCATAGACCTGATCGATATATTTATTTTGAGCTAAGACAACAAGCTTTCAGATGATATAAAATATAGGTTGTCATATAAAAAACATGGATTTGAAAGTGATAGAATAAAAATAGGTAGATTTTTTCTATTTAATTTTTTTTTTTTGCAAGAAAAATGATTTTTTAAGGTTTCACTTCTACCACGTGTTAATAGCACACATGATTTTTTTTTTTTTTTTTTTTTTTATTGGGTTCAAAAAATTCTAGCTCTTTCTGTAGATGTTGTATAGGCATGGTCGATATAAATATTTTGAACAGAAACAATAAGCTTGCAGAGGCTATAAAATTTATTAAAGGTCGTCATATAAAAAAAAAGATTTAAAGGTGATGGAATAAAAAAAAGTAGATTTTTTTCGATTTGTTATTGCAAGAAAAATGATATTTTAAGGTTTCACTTCTAATAAGTGTGAACTGCACGCATATTTTTTTTAATGTTAAATTCAAAACAAAATCTAAAAACCTATGATTTATTTAATTAAAATATCATTTACCTACTTCGAAGAAAAATTTTGGAGTCTGATTATTCCATATTTTTCTATGTATTTAAAGATTTGACAGCTAAGCTATCAATAATAGATCGGTCAAAATTCTTACTTCAATGTTCTGGTTTTCAAAATTTTACTTTTTTTCTATTCTGTCTTTTAAAATTCTGCCAGCATTAATGAAGAAAAAAAGACAGAATTATGAAAAGCAGAATTAAAAAAAAAAACAACCCCAAATTAAAAAAAAAAAAAAATCAAAATAAGAAAATAAAAATTTCCAAGAATAAAACTGCCTTCGTACTTTTTGAAGAAAAGGCTTACTTTATATTGTCTAACCAAAATAAAAAAAAAAAAAAAAATACCAAACGTTGTCAAATTTCAGTAGCTATCCCAATTTCTGGTTCATTTCTTAAAATAATGTTGTCATCTTGGATAATGTTGCATCTTGAAACCACATCATGTCCCTTGGATGAATGTCTTTGATACTTTCAGAGTAGAAATCAAGGGGCACGGTAGTGCCCAGCCAAGTTCTCTAGCAACTTTGGCACTACACCCTTATTTACAGGAAACAACTCAGGCCATTTTCGACCCCCCTCTAACTTCCACACCAAAGATGCTAGAAATTTCAAACTCGCTACATTTATTGAGCTTGTCAAAACCAAACTCCTCACAAAATTTCAGCCTTTTACGATGAGTAGTTTCTGAGATATAGGGCTTCAAAAATCGCAAAAACCGTAACTGACTGACTGACTGACTGACTGACTCACTCACTCACTCACTCACTCACTCACTCACTCACTCACTCACTCACTCACTCACTCACTCACTCACTCACTCACTCACTCACTCACTCACTCACTCACTCACTCACTCACTCACTCACTCACTCACTCACTCACTCACTCACTCACTCACTCACTCACTCACTCACTGACAGATCATCAAAATTATGGAGAACTTCCCGTTAACGTAGAAACTTGAAATTTTACACGGTGATAGGGCTTGTGGTGTATACAAAGGGAAAAATCGAAAATTTGAGATTTTCAATTCAGGGGGCGTGGCATCCGCCCATTTCCGCTGAATTTTCATTAAATATTATAGAGCACTTCTGATTATCGTAGAATCTTGAAATTTGGTAGAATGGTAGAGATGGTAGTTTATACAAAGGAACAAATTTAAAGTTTGAGAATTTCAGCCAGGGGGCGTGGCAACCGCCCATTTTTCACTGAATTTTCATCAAATATAGAGATTTTCAATTCTACAGCCATACCTTGCAAAAAGTAGTGAAATCACAACAAAAACATTACTGTTAAAAAAGGAGCCAAGTTCTCCTATGTTAAAATTATGCTGGCACAAATGTACTGAGATGTAAAAGTGTACCAAGTTCTAAAGTTTGGGTTCAAATTCGTATCAATAAAATTTTGATTGTTTACTTGGCAATTTTTGAAATAACTTTAAAAATCGGTAATTAAAAGAAAAATTGTCAAGAGAACAATCAAAATTGTATTGATACGAATTTGAACCCAAACTTTAGAACTTGGTACACTTTTACATCTCAGTACTTTTTGTGCCAGCATAATTTTAACATAGGAGAACTTGGCTCCTTTTTTAACAGTAATGTTTTTGTTGTGATAAGATCTTACAGTACCATTTACCTACCATTAATTGTAATGCTAGCCTTCAATGTAAATAAACATATCTTCATAAATGTATGTATATCTGGTAATTATAATGCCAACAACGTTTGCGTGGGTCGTCTAGTTGAGACTCATGTGTCCTTTTGTTCATTGCCAGTAAATAAAACAGAATATGCAAAACAATGCATTTGTTTAGACAAAAATAAAAGTTCCAAAAGAGTAAGTCAAATTGAAAAGAACAAGTTTATTTTTTCGTCTTGTCTTCACAGTTTTATAAAAGGTTAGCCACTGTAGAGTTATTGAATGAAAGGCATTTAATTAAAAGTTAAGTTTCTTATTTATATGTTTTCAGCCAGATATTTATTTTAAGATTAACTCTAATTTAAGTCAGCACTGAAAAACTAGCCTATAGCCAGACAAACAATTTTGGTTCTATAAAGCTTTACAGATGCAATTGTTGCTTCTGTAAAGCATTATAGAAGCAAAATTGTTAGTAGGGAGTACTCGTCTTTCAAACTAAATTTTTAAAATCATAAATCTATGATGACGTTAATGCCGTTTTTGTCAGAATTATTAACAAAAACAACTATTTTTTATTCAATTCAAATCGATATGCAGGTTTTATGAAATTCCTATCTTCACTTTAAAAATTTGGACGCCCTTGTCAAGACTTCCTTCAAGGGATTCACTTTACAGTTCCTCTCGTAAATGGACTTGCACTTGAAAGCGATTATCGAACCACCATATTTTTGCTCACATAAGTAAGAACTCCTTACAAAGCTATTAAATTTGAGTTATTGAATACAGATGACGAAAAAAATAATATATCAATTTTCACTATATTTAAGTCGAAGTCTATAGACTATTTTTACCCACTCTATCTTCTTTTATCATAAAAGCTGTTTATTTTTGTCAATTGGCTTATTTATTCAGTAATAATGATGACCATTTAGACTAAAGATTAATAATCTTAAAATAATTTTGTAGATAGTGCACATCTGTAAAGTAACTGAAGTTGCCATTTAGTAGTTACCATTTACCAACTTCTGAACAACTTGACTTTTCTTACATCTTTAACCTTTATAAAATAACAGTAGCTCCTGTTTCCTTAGTTAAATTATGTCCATAAAAATATTTCTGATGGAAGAAAATTATAAACTGGCGCCATATTGCCAATTTAGAATGTATCTTATTATAATAAATTGAAAGGTAGGTATCTCATTTTAAAAACGATTTCACGCTGTAGTTACTTTTTGAATTTTTAGACAAAGAAGGTTAAACAAAATATTTACTTAGGTTAGGTTAGGTACCGGTACCTACTTGATAACTTATTTAAATAATAAGTTTAATTTTGGTGACCTTTCCGCTGTTTTTTATTACACTTAAGGCGAAATTTTATGGAAACATTTTGATAATTTAGGTGATTAACCTGGTCATTGTGTCAACAAAAGAACTTTCTCCGAGTTCATAAAATGTAATTAATTTATGTTCTAAAATATCAAAAAAAAGTTAATAAACACTTTTCTTTTATTTTCTAGACCAATTTCGAAATCCAGTAATAAAAATTAAAAAAAAAAATAACATCAAAAATATTCGGTTATCATCAAAATCTTCATCTCGAATATTTTTCCGTGTTTTTCTTACCCATTTTCACTATAATCTTAAACCAAATTATATCTGTCATAATCTAAAATGTCATAAATATGACAAAATGTTTATGTTCATAAAATCAAAAAAACAAAGAAATGCAGCTTGTCAAGTCATAAATTATATTGAAAAAAGTAGCGATCTTCGTTTCATTTTCATAAATACCGCCGCATAGTGACACATTCTTTATAAAAGCAGAATTATGAATGTGGTGCGGTCTTAAAAGTCTTGATAATATTTTTTTTTAATTTTTTGACTTTTCCATTTTACTGTTTTATTTTTTTTTTTTTTTTTCTGTTTTGAAAAAAAAAAAAACATACCAACTTGCCTGCAGTTCTTGAAATTATGCTAATTAAATTGGCACGAAGACCACAAGATGTATAAGAGTTGTGCGTACGAATGCAAGTGGTAGTGAAGATTATATTCATCTCAGCTTGACAGTTGGAAAAATGTTTTTTACTTTTTTTTTGTTGTTTTCTTTTGATATTCTTAGAATCTTCTTCTGGGATTGGTGAGGTAGAAGAGCTTGTTTATGATGCATATTTTGTGACAAGGTAAAACGTTTTATATTGCAACAGGTTGCAGAGAGCATGTCATTTATAATAATTTATTTTTAATGGAAAATAGAGCCGCAATGGATTTACCCTTTATATTCGTGTTTAGGCATTTTGATATGGTTGATGGAAAAGTTTAAGACAGATTAAGGCTACTCATAAAAATCCAGCATGTTAAGTTGAAAATTTGATGGGAATTGAGACTTTTATTTAGGTATTGAAAATATTTATTTTTTTTTACAAACATAAATGTAACGAGATCAGCAATCATAAAGAATTTAATTATACCTTAGAACTAATAAACTTTTCTAAGATGACTTTACAGTTGCGGTCAATAAAATAGGTTCAATCTATAAAAAAAAAATTATGTATGGTTTCCTACAAATAATTATTAAGAAACAAAAAATGATAATTAAAATTTTTTGGTTTGATAAATATGTATTAGTAAACACACAAATTGTCCAAAAAAGTAGATCCTCTATGTAATATATATATTTTTATAGTTCTTTCCTGTTTGATAAAACCTATACTGGGTGTATCGAGTCACCACCCCAAATGAAAACCATGGAATCCTGAGGTCATATTAAGTCAAAAAACTTAAGAGGTAATTTTCTCGTTTTCGTCCCGTTTTCGAGTTAAGATGGTTTTTATGATTTTTGCTCTCTTTTCCCTTAACTGGCTTTGTTTTTGCCAAACTACTTCTGATTCGAAAAATTTTTTTTTAAAACTCAATTTATTGCAGTTTTAATATTGTCTTGAACTTTTTTTTTCTGTGGACAACCGTTTCTCCGAAATTTTGCACCAAATCCAATTATCTTCGTTTTTAAGTAGTTTTTTTCACTTTCATATCATATTATTAAAAAAAAAAAACACGTAAATGTGTATTAATTTGTTTTGCTTATCTTATTAAAGTCCAGTTTATTTTGTTAAAAAATATGCAAAATTGCGGAGAAACGCTTGTCCGCAGAAAATAAAATGCACGACTGGGGTCGCACGTACTTGCTCTTGCAGCTCAAAGCACCTTTATGTTAGTCTACTTGTAGATTTAAAAAGCTGGATCTAAATTTTTAAAAAATTGATATGGGGGAAGAGCCGACATTTAGGGCAAAATTTTGTTAAATGAAAAAAAATTTTATTTTGTTATTTGACTTTTTTGAGAAAAAATCAAAATTCCGTTTTATATTGCTTTAAATATTACGTATACAAAGTTTAATCAAAATCGTTAGAGCCGTTTTCGAGAAATTCGTAATATCGTATTTTTTTTGTATGGGAGGTATACGTTCTAAACGAGATATAAAAAAACAAAAAAAAAAAACAACTTTCAGAATTCCGTAAAAATCATCTGTACCAAATTTGAAGAAAATCCATCCACCTGTTTAGGCTGTGGAAATGTGTACAGATGGACGCACAACCGCACAGACGCACGGACGGAATTGCGGGACCCACTTTTTCGGAATTCTCCATCATCGTACCTAATGTTGGTTTTGATTAAAACCTCAATTTTTTTTTTCGACACGAAACCAATACTTGCCCTATAGAGCAAGTAAAAAGTTTTGGAACAAACTAAAACTGTAATAAATTCTCGATTGGTTGTAAAAATATTTTTCGAATCAGATGGCAAAGATAAGGCCAGTTAAGGAAAAAAGAGAGCAAAAATCATAAAAACCGTCATAACTCGAAAAAATTACCTCAGGAATCCATGGTTTTCATTTGGGAGGGTGAATGTGAGACAACCTGTTTATAAGTAAACTTTATTTTTAATAAAATATAAAGACAAATTTTTGAAAACTTTTTTTAATGTTTTAAATTTTTTTTTGCATTTTTTATAAAATTAAAAAAAATTAATCTTTAATGACTTTTCACATTAAAAATATAAGAATTTTGAGCTTCTTTGACTATTGGAAGTAGAACATGGGACGGAGTCTAATATTTAAAATATATAGACAGAAATTCCATTTTAAAAAATCTTTGCTTTTAAAAAAATAATAATTTTTAATCGATCGATTGATAGCAAAAAAAAACTTTTTATCAAAATAAACTTAGGTAATTCCAATGTGAGCATTATATTGAGGTTAAAATACGATTTTAATGTCAAAATAGAAACTGTAGTATGAGTACGAAAACTTGGGCGCCGAGATTTGATAACTGTTTATTGTATACGGGTTTAATACAAGTATTTTTTTTTTACTAGGTATGCGAAGGGAGCGGGTCTATCCCCCCCGTTGAGGGATGGAAGGAGGGGGGGGGGGGTGAGCAATTTTCTAAAAAACGACTAAAATTAAAAAAAAAAAAATATTGAAAAAAAATCTTCAATAATGGTTTCTCTTCTTTAAGATTTGTTCTATTTCAACAATTTTTTTTGTTAAGCTTTTATAAATATTTAAATTAATCAAAAACAAAATTTTCGAAAAATAATTTTCAGTTTGGAAAATCAATTTTTTCAAAACAGGAAATCGATTTTTATATAATTTTGGTTAACAGTATTGATATACAAAATGTATATAATTTAACTGCAAATAGGCAAACCTATCTTTTTATTTATTTAAAAAATATTTTTTTCTCAACGATTCAGACTTTTTTCATTTTTTTTTTTTATAAAAATTAATCTTAATAAAAAATGTCAATTAACTCATTTTACAACGAATTTTATGAATTATTTATTTTAGTTTATTTTTTATATCTATTTTTTATTTAAGCAATTTTAAATTTAAGACCAAATTCGTGCAACCCAGTTTGTGTATTTCATTTATCTTTGTAGAAAATGTTGTCATCGCTTAATAAATCAAAAGAAAGTTTTTCTTATCTCTGAACTCAACCAATAAATTTATCATAAATCTTAAAACTGCATTAAAAATGTATCAAATTACCTCATTAATTTTTTAAACTTCTCTGCAATACCATCTATCAAATTATGAATAATAAATATCTAAAAATTGGTAGTAAATTAGTTGATAGAAAAACCATAAAAACCATTCATTTATTTAAATTTTATTGATAAACTAAAAGAAGATAGATATAAAAGATGCAATAAAATACAACGAAAAACCTTTAAACTTCTTCTTCCTGTTTATAATTCTTTTTAAGTCGGAATCAATAGACATGATGTAAAAAAAATACAAAAGAAAATTTTGAAATTAATTAATTTGTAAAATGTAATTTCTTAATGGAAGCCATAATTTCGTTCACACAATGACCACAAATTGTCGGTTCTACCTCCGAAAAAAAGACTCAAACATATATACATTTAATCCGTGCGATGCCTTTTTGTCCACACAAATTAAAATGTAAATTAATAAAAATCGGTGTTGGATTCTTTTTTCATTGATTCAATTGAAATAAAATGCACGACTGGGTCGCACGTACTTGCTCTTGTAGTTCAAAGCATCTTTATCTTAAATATTTATTGGAAATTTAAGATTTTGTGAAAAAAAAAAAAAATAAAAACAAAAAAAAAATCGAAAGTTAAAAAAATTCAATTTTTTAAAAATTTTTTGAAAAACTTTTTTTTTAAATTTTTTTTTACATTTTACACTTCAATACCTATGATGTCTGTAAATTTTGAAAAAATTGACTTATGCTTTGATGAAATATATGAACTTAAAAAACATGTCAATTTTTGAAAAACGGCAACGCCATATTTCCGCTCTTGGCATTTTTTGAGAAAAACTAAAAACGCAGTTTTGTTGGAATCAATAAGGGTACTGCGCACACCAAATTTAAATGAAATCGTTAGAGCCGTTTTCGAGAAATTTGAAATACCTCGAAAACGTTATATGGGAGATATGCGTTAAATTGGAGATATTAAAAAAATAAAAAAAACGGACCTAGGGAATTACGTAAAAATCATCTGTACCAAGTTTCAAGCAAATCCATCCACCCGTTTAGGCCCTAGCTCGATGTACAGATGGACGCACAGACGCACAGATGCACAGACGCACAGACGCACAGACCGACGGACGGCATGACGAAAACCACTTTTTTGATCTTCTCCATCATCGTAATGTTGGTTTTGATTAAAACCTCGATTTTTTTTTTCTACACGAAACCAATACTTGCCCTATAGAGCAAGTAAAAAGAGTGTTATATCTTGTAATGGAGAAGATTCTACACAAAAGAATTAAGATTTTTTTTCTTTTTGTGTCCTACAATGGAACCCGATATGAGGTTCAGGTTTTCGCCAGCTCGCATGCAAACTAGATTGCTGGTGCACCATCATCATCATCATCATCATCGGCATCACCATCGACATTAAGCTCAAAAGATATGTAGAGAGGCAAGCTGAACAAGATCCATCTGATAGATAGCCTAAACCACACACCAGAAAATCTACATCATGTGGCAACCAAAACACGTGTATCTATCCGGCTTGAGGCAAAAGATGTTCAACAATGATGCCTAGTTGATGATTATGATGATGGTGATGTCTGTGGTCCAGCACACGCACACCGGCCAGATTTGTATCTCAAAGATATTGCATCTATCTCTTCCTCCTCGAGGGCATCCACTATACTTGTGGAGATGTGATTATAATTTGTTACACAGCCATTGCACACTTAAGGCGCTAAGTGTGGTGACAGTTGTTGTCTTTTCGAAAATATATATGCACTATGGCACTCAGAGAGGCCAAGTGGCTCAGAAGAGTGTATCTTTTAGATACATTTTTATTAAAAGTGCAACAAGTTATTGGATGCTGTTTTGGATTATCATTGTGTGGGATTGTTTTAACTCTGTGGATTTGGGTCTATTTTGAGAAATCATTTCCGTGCATTTAGAGTGTGTTGCCTCATCATCATCAGAGTCACCCACAAAAAAAAAAAAATTAATGCAAAGATAGAAATTCAAAATAAAAAAAAAAAGATACACGACGCCTTCTCCGATTGGTATCAGCAAAAAAAATTAAGAAAAATAAATACAAAGTTGAGGTTTTTTTTTTAAGTTGTATCTATTTTTAGGTAGACGAACCAAAAAAGTGTCTAATTTTTTAATTCGACTTTTTTTTATTTCATTTAAACCATAAAAGCGTGGGGAATAAAAATAAAATTGTAGAGAGAATCGATTAATGAAAGATCGATTTTGGTGATTCTGATGTTGCTGTTTGATGTGTTTTTTTTTTCATGTTTTGATAAAATCATTTTAAAATGCTCATTTCCCAGATGGTTCAAATGAAAATACGTGATGTTTCAGCTCGTATATTTGGTTGGCGTGGAAATTATCAGAAAAAAAACAACATATTTTTAATGAGAAAGTGAGAGTTGCTATGCAGAGACCCAAAAGTAATCATCAGAAATCAAAATGTAATATTATGAGTTCGGTATAAGAAGAGTGAAATCATATTTTCATATTTGTGAGAGGCAAAAGATACTTATGTGCATTTTTTTTCTTCTCTAGACTTTATGGGAAAATATCCAACACTGACATCATGAAGCTATTAATATTAAAAAAAAAAAGAAAGAAAAAAAAACACATCCATCCATCAAAGAAAATTCAATTCTCAGAAGAATATACTCTCTCTTGCACACTTAAATATAAATAAAAATAAATAAATTAAATTTGTTAACTAGCTGGAATTTTTGAATGTATTTTTGTGTTTTGTTTGTTGATTTTGAATTAAGCAAAAGGCATAAATGTCAATATGTGTGGCTAGACTTTTCAGAATTTTATACAAAAAAATTTCATTCTGAGAATAAAATATTTTCTTTTGACTGAAAATTTATCAAATACCTACCTAATAAATCCACAAGTGGTTTCCTCATTTTTACAAGAAGAAATATAATCTTTTTTTTTTAATGGCACACTCAAGTTTTTTGAGATTCTTTGATGTTTTAGGGTAGAAAAAGTTATGATTTTTGTTTTGTTTTTGTAAATTTTTGGTAGAAATTGAAATTTTGTTATCATGTTTTTATACCATTTTTACAATAATTTTGTCAAGTTTTGATTTGATGTAGGATAATATGAACAAATTCCTTGGATACCTACTTCTTTTGAACAGTTGACTATAAGGACGATTTTCCTAATTTGGCATCACTTCAATCTTTGAATAAAAGTTCCAAAGAAGTAGAGGTATTTAAAGAAAAAAAAAAAAAAATAACAAAACTTTATTTCTGTAACGTCTAAAATTTTGGTTATGAGGACCTTAACTTTAAAGAACAAAAATTCTTGTATTACATTTATACGAGAGATCTGTGCTATTATTATAAACAAAAGTGGCAATTTCATAGAAATTTTATGAGAAGATTTCAATACATATTACCATGCTTGATTAAATAAATAAATTTCAATAACTCGAAGATGTTACAAGAGATTTATAAACCTGTTCTAAACAAACGAATAAACAAAAATAAAAGTTCATCCAAATTACTGGGACGTTTTCAAAAAATTGATTTTACAAAGTAAAAAAAAAAAAAATTGAAATACATTACAACACAATGTACATATTTTTAAAAACTCGTTAGGTTTATATAAATATTCAAACTAATTTATTTTCAAAAAAAAAATTTGTTTATTATTTTATAGGTATAATCAATTTTTTTACCCAAAGATTTGGAAAAATTTTTGCTTTACTGCACCCATTTAAATGTGGCCTTGTCTATTCAAACTTCCTTCCACAAGTTTTAAAATTAAAGCTTTTTTAAATTGTCGACAATCTACTGAAAAAAAAAAACAAATTTTTCTGTAAAATCTTTTTTCTTTTTCAGTTTTTAATATTTTTAATGATTAATTTTTTCCAAAATTAAATAGGCCTTTGTTTCGAAATTTTTTTAATGAACAAACAAAATTTTTTCAATATTTTTAATGTATCAAACACTTTGCTTAGGCACTAAAAGGGACTATGCAATTATCAGTCAAAAATAGTGCTTCATCACTTAACCCAACTACTTTCTCAAAAATAAAATTTAATCTTGAACTTATTTATCTTAAACCTAGTTGCTGTTGTAACAAAATTGTACAAATAAAATTTTCTAAATAAATACAACCAGCAGAAATTTTTAACCTAAACTAAAGTTGATTAATGAATGCAATAGTATGCATTTCGCTGAATCATATTTAGATTGACTGTAATTTTGTATGCCATTTATCTTTATGATGATAAAATATACAAATATCGTTTTCAAATTGACAGTTTCCTCTTAACATCAACTTAACTATTGCAACTTGTAGTTTAAAAAGCGTGTAAATGAAAAATTTGTCCCCGTCACGCCTGCATTTTTGGTTTTTTTTTTTAAATTCATTTTCAATCTATACTTACTTTACAGCGAAAGTGGTTTTTAGTTTGATGTCTTCAATCTTTCAATCTTCCACAGTTGCTAAGTGATAACACTCAATGTGGGATCACGTTCCATATGGTATTTCAAAGCAAAACCGCCGGTCTTCATTGAATTTCATACAAAAGATTATAATATAGTCGTAGACCAAATTTAAAAATAAAAAGTCTCCACTGAAGCTTTATTTCTTTAATTAGATATGGATGAGATGAATGAGACTGTTTCCACTTAATTAACACCAAATGGTATATCATGGTTCTTCTGTTTTTTTTTTTTTTGATTAAATGATATTCTATGTGATTACTTCAAAGTAGTTTTATTCTATTCTGTCCTTAGTGTGCTAATGATGGCAAAGTCGTAAAATTACGATGGCGGTAGGAGTTCTAAAAGGCCTTAAGTTCTTAAAAGGCGGTTAGTTATTTGCATTAATTAGCCACAAAGTGAAGAATAGAATGAAGCTGAAGAAAGAACGATGTTTCATGCGAACCAGTAAGGCATTGGCAATAGTAAGAAGATTTTATCAATGGAGTCGATTGTTGATTGATTTTATCTTTTGATCGTTTTCTAAGGTGGGCATAAGGATTTCTTAGAGAAATGCAATTCTTATTCCCACGAAACAAAGAAGAATTGTCATTGTCACCCCAGAACAAAGCAGGTACACAATTTTGTGGAACTTGAAAAGTCGTTAAATTATAAAGCTATGATTACACGGTCAACGAAATCGGTCAACGCGTTGACTCTCTGACGTAAAAATGACGTCACAATCTGTCCCAAGAATGTCACGTCCGTCGTGTGATCGTCAACGAAAACTGCTGTCATTGCGTTGACAGGTACGATGACACTCTCACGTTGACATACATTTTTGGGTCAACGCATTGACTATTTTCGATGACCGTGTAATCTCTCTGTCAATGCCATTGGGACGCGTTGACAGGGTTTTAGGACTGGGTGTCATCGCAATGACCCTCTCCCAGCGTTGACGCGGCAGAATTTAATACCGTGTCATCGTTTCGGATTGACATTGTTTTTTGTATAGAAATGTGATGAAAGTTGGATTGGGAACATTTTTTGTAGGGCGATTTTTTGAATGGTATACCGTTTTGGAGAGAGGGGGGTTCTCAGGTTGCACCTTTTTGTTTTTTTTTTTACAAAAAAAACTTTTCGGTATGGCCATGGCAGCCATTTTGGATGCAAAAATTGTTTTTTTTTTTACAAAAAACCAAAAACCATTTGTATATTCTAAGCTACATTTTAAGACCATAACCATTAACATTGGTTGCGGCGTTCCTATGCTATAAGCGTTTGAAGGTGGCCATATTGATTTTTTTCGATTTATTAAAAATCAAATATCGAAACTTTTTAATTTTTTTTTCTAATTTTTCTACAAAACTAAAGTAATTTTACATTTATATTCGTTCAAGAATCTTATTAGAATTCATCTAAGACTTTCATCTTAAAAGTGCATTGTATATATCTCGAAATATTTACATTTCAAAGCAACCATGTCAAACTAATTTTCGTTTAATTTTTCTATGAGAGCTTTTTTCAAATCTCATTTTCTCCGCTTTTTTTTTAAATATTTTTGGAAAATTAAAATTTTTGCTTTGTGTCAAACAGTGTGATCAACAAAGTTTTGCGAGTCAACGCGTTGACACTGCTCAGTAAACGTCACGTTGACACACCTGCGCGTCAACGTAATTTAGGACAACATTGACGCAATAGTGTCAATGGAGTGATAGTCAATGTTTATTATGCATTGACACTGTGAACGTTGACGGTGAGATGACAGAGAGAATATGGATTTTTTCTTGACGTCAGAGAGTCAACGCGTTGACCGATTTCGTTGACCGTGTAATCATAGCTTAACAAAGGCAAACTTTTGTCTGTATTCATCAAAATTTTTTCATTCAACTTGGGACAACCAAGACTGTTTTTAATGAACTATTTCTTGGCAAAGTTTTAAAAAAAGACATGATTTTTCAAATTTGGCGCCACCGTCCTTAAAGTATTAAATCTCACCTCACTCTAAATCAAAACAAAAACAGTAACCAAACAATTAAGAAAATGAAAGTTCATCGAAATTAGATTTCTAGGTCGATTCTTTTTTTTTTCAACTTACCTATTAATTTTATCAAATTAGTCAATTTTATTTATATACAACTTCTATTTTATACTTGAATATTTCTTATTTTTTTTTTATAAGAGCGTGCCGTTTGTCGCGTTCCATTTATTTGAACAAACAACACAAAAATTAATCATCTTTTTATTTGTGGATTATTAATAGTTTTTACAAATGGTGACAATAAATCATTGGCGATGACCCACACTACAACTGATTTGTATTAGTAATTTATTTTCTATTACAATATTTTGTTTTAAAAGTAACAAAGTTGATAGAAAGATTAAATGGTTGAATAAAAACAATAAATGACCTAATTATTAAATAATTTCATCATCATTTGTCATACTGTACAAGTGTACATGTATTTTGGGACATTTCAATGTCAATGATTATTATTTACTTAAATCCCCATCCAGGAAATCGGTTGTTTTTTCGAAAAAAAAAAAAATAATAAATAATAATAACAATAAGATGTGAGTGAGTAATACAGAGATAGTATAATGGCTACTCAGACTTTAGTAGATAGAATTAAATAAAATTGACAAATAAAGATTAATCATCCATTGGCACAAAACGCAATTGAATCTATGAATTTATAATTGGTATTAAAACATAACTATACATATGCATTTTTTACATTAAAATAGAGCGACGGTAACTTTGTTAATTTGTAATGTTTAAACAACCAAAATTAATTTATAATATAATAAAAGGAGGCTCTTATCTGTAACAGTAAGCAGAAAAATTTTAATCAAAATCGTTAGAGCCGTTTTTGAAATAAATCAACTTTTCTGTTTCCATTATATGACAGGTACCGTTAGTTTTGGTCCTAAAAAAAAAAACTTCAATTTCTCCGCTAGGGAATCACCCAAAACTGTTAACTACCAAGTTTGAAGAAAATCGCCTCAGTAGTTTAGGCTGTAGCTCGAGGTTCTTACAGACAGACAGACAGACAGACAGACAGACAGACAGAATTGCCGGACCCACTTTTTTGGCATTCTCCATCATCGTAATGTCATGTAAAATTGTTATCTCGAGTTCGATTTTTTTTACGAATCCTAAACTTGCCCTATAGTACCTATATCGCAAGTAAAAAAATAGATTGGTTTCAAATCAGGAAAAAAAATGCCCTAATTTTTTCAAATTTTTATTCCTAAAGCCAGAACTATAATTGGCGGATGGAGTCGGATGCTAATGTCAATTGTTGTTGTTTTCCATAAGTTTTCATCCGTCGAGTGCGGTTGCGAGCGCCAATTATAGTTCTGGCTTAACCCTTCCTGGCCCTATTTCATTAAGAAGTTTATACATATGAATGATCAAACATCCGCCATTTACCCAACATTGGCCACAGAGTTATCGCCCTTTCTCTAGCAACTTCTTATCAAAATAGGGCCAGGAAGGGTTAGAGATAAAAATGTGAAAAAATAGTGTACTTTTTTTTTCCTGATTTGAAACCAATCTATAGGGGGGGGGGGCGTCGCACTCAATTTTCGCAAAAGAGTGAAATAAGGACCACACTAATGTATATAGACAAACAATTGCAGTTAGTTTTATACGTTTATCTCAAAATTTGAGCCTTTTAGATGATTTTCATTTTCAGACTTCCTATAAAAAAAAAGTTTTTTTTTAAGGGTGGACAAACGAAAATTTTGGGTGGACAAACGAATTAGACAAGTTTGGTTCAAAAATTTTGAGATCGCAGCTCTGGCTTCACGGAGCTCCAAGAATCATCTCTTAAATTTTATTTACCTTATTCTGGGACACCCTGTATATTTTTTAACAAAAATTATGTTCTACCATAATTTAATTACTAAAACTGCGACAAATTTTTAAAAAGGTCACATTAAATTTATCACCTAATGAAAAACAAACAAAGGAAAAAAAAAAACATATAAAATCAATCAAGCCTATAAAAAAACATAAACCTTAACTGTTTTCCTGGTTAAAGACCAAAGATTGAACCATATTAATATGTTATGAAATTAAATAAAATTTAAATAAACTACCTTAAAAAGGAGGTGGATAAAGTTGTTGAAACTAATTAAGAGATTTTACATTTTTATAGCCTGGCTATAAGAGTATAAGTATTTAGTCTTTTATGAGATTTTTAATTGATTTGACCCTCAGGAAATCAATTAAGTGATCTTTTAGTTTAATTAAGATCAAATGTAAAAACCAAAACGAAAAAGAAAAGAAAATTTTAACAATAAACAAAACATTTATATGTAAATGATCTGTTTAGGTTTTCAAAGTCCATGTAACTTAAAAGCGTCATCACATTCCAATTAAGGAATTTTTTGTTAGATTTAAAAAAAGGGCTTTGAGTTTAACATACAAATTGATATTATTTTAAGATTTATGGGTATTAATCGATTTGTTAATTAGTACCTTTATAAACTTCAACATGAACAAAAAAGTTTTGAACAGATAATTATATCAAGATCTTTTTTATTTAAACGCTTTTTGAATAATCATCAGAGTGTTATTATTTGTCATTGAAAGACTTTCAATTTACCCACATTGCTTAGTAGGTATTCGAAATACTTCATATTCTCAATCTATCAATCTTTATTGTCTTTATCTTGCCTAAATTGGTAGGTCAAATTCTAAAAATGTGTAACAAAAAGATTTATTTTAAATTTTATCAGCAATAAAATTATACATACAAATTTATTTTCAAAAGAAAAAAAAATAAATATAAATGGCATTTAATTGCTTTAACTAAATCGACCAAATTTTCCGAAATTGTATTCAAATTAAATGCCAAACAAGAAGCTAGACATTTTTCGAATACCTTATACGTTTGATCACCAAAACAACCTACACTATGTGTCGTTTTTAGGTGTGGGCCTGGGCAGATGTTACTTTTGAATAAAAATAAAATAAAAAAATGTGGCAATTAAAATTTAACAATCAATCTTTCGACAGATATAATCTTGGTTAAAAAGTAATCAAATAAATTAAGAACGAAAACATTTTATTACCAGTTGTTTTCTTATTTTTTTTTTTTTTATTACAACCAAACTGTCAGTTTGTATCTCAAACATGTAATCAGTTTGTTTAAAATTATGTGTTAGATAGATTTTTTTTTAGGTTTTATTTTTCTTGTAATTAAACATCTGACAAACGTATTTTGTCAATAAAAAGTGAGTAATTTATTGCTTCTGACATTGTGATTACAAAATAATTATTGAGTTTTAAGGAAGTTGATGTTTGATGGGGTTATTTAATGGTTTATGTTTTTTTTTTAAATATAAATATATCTGACCCCCTGTTTTTAGTAAAAGTTATAAGATTGTAGGCAGCCAAAACAATTGTAACTAAGTCAAATACGTAATGAATTTCTTATGATTTTACTGTAGTGTTATTTGTTGTGGATACTTATAAATGTGAAAAATCATTTTGATAAGAGCTTGAATGAAAATAGGTATAAGTTAAAAAAAAATACTCATAACACAATATATTTTTTTTTACAAATTAAATGATGAGTCATTTTCGATTTTTCAATTTAAGTTAATTTATTTTTGATATATCATAAAAAAAGGACAAAACATGATAAACAAAAATGTTATCAAAAATAAAACCGGATATAGTAAAAATCAGAAATCAGTTGATATGCAATAAATAAAATGCACGACTGGGTCGCACGAACTTGTTCTTAGATTTCAATTTGCTTAGGCTTTTACGACAAATTTGTTAAATGAAGTATATGAATATTTAAAAAAATGCACGACTGGGGCCGCAAGTACTTGCTCTTGTAGTTCAAAGTATCTTTATCTTAAATATCTATTGAAATTTTAAGATTTTGTTTAGTGTCGAGAAAAAAAAAATATAGAAAAAAGTCGAAAGTTAAAAGATAAAATTAATTTTTTTTTTCAAAAATATTTGTTAATTTTTACTTGCGATATAGGTACTATAGGCAAGTTTAGGATACGTAAAAAAAATCGAACTCAAGATAACAATTTTACATGACATTACGATGATGGAAAATGCCAAAAAAGTGGGTCCGGCAATTCTGTCTGTTTGTCTGTCTGTAAGAACCTCGAGCTACAGCCTAAACTACTGAAGCGATTTTCTTCAAACTTGGTTGTTAACAGTTTTTGGTGATTCCCTAGAGGAGAAATTGAAGTTTTTTTTTTAGGACCAAAACTAACGGTACCTGTCATATAACGGAAACAGAAAAATTGATTTATTTCAAAAACGGCTCTAACGATTTTGATTAAAATTTTTATACTTACTGTTACAGATAAGAGCCTCCTTTGATAATGCGAAAAATATTTTTTGTACCGTTATTAACGGTACCTGCCATAGAACGGTTTTTTGGATTTATGAATTTCTCATAAACGACAAAACCGATTTCGACCAAATTTTTAATACAGAAACGTTTAAACAATCATTATTTAAAAAAATTTTAAATTTTTCAAAAAACACATTTTTGGATTTTTAAAAAATATTTCAAAATTTTTTTTTGAAAAATCAATTTTTTGGAAACGGGCTGGTGAAAAATTTTGAAATTTCGTTTTTATGTGTAAATTAATTATTTATTCAAAATTGCATATCAACTTTTTTTTGACAAATGTTAGAAAATTTTTATATATAAAAAATTATTTTTTTAAAAAACGGCTCTAACGATTTTCGAAAATTTTTTCTAAAAATTCCTTTTTATACTAGAAATGATATGGCATACATATTTTTTTGTAAAAGAGCATTTAAAACGGTATTTAATTATTTATAAAAGCAGATTTTATTTTTTTGCAGCACTAACGAAATTCAGTGAAAATATCAAATTTCAATAATTTTTCTCTTATTTTGTTCAATTGAAAACCTTAACATTAGAGTAACTTTTACCATAAGAGCAAGTACGTGCGACCCCAGTCGTGCAATTTATTTTTCCTAAAGACCACCCTAATATACATAACAAATGTTATCGTTTTTTCAACCCTCAGTTTAGAAGATATTCAAAAAACACTGAGAAACTGTCGTTTGTCTACCTCGAGTTCTTTACGAAAACAAAAAATCGTCCTACGTTTAGGGTTCAAAATCTTTTTTTTTTTGAATATCTCCTTATCGAAGGGTGGACAAACGATGATTTTTGGTTTGTATTCATTTCTCGAGGTGGACAAACGATTGTTCATTGAGTTTTTGAAAAAAAAAAAGAATTACTTTTGGGGATTTCAGGGGCTTTGAAATTTTCAGTATGTATATGTATACATTGTAAACTGTGGTGTAGGTATGCGTATTTTTTTTGGAAATTTTGAAATTTTTTTTTTTAAATATCTATTAAACGTAGAGTGAACAAATGAAGAATTTTGGTTTGTACTCATTTCTCGAGATGGAAAACGGTGGTTGTTTGAATTTTTGAAAAATATATTTTTTGGGGATTTTAGAAAAAATAGGCATTTTGTATGAGAGTTGCTATAAAATAAATTCTTTTTGGAATATCTCCTCAACGAAGAATGAACAAACGAATTTTTCAGTGCAAAATTTGTTTTTTTGAATATCTCCTGAGTCGAGGGTTGAAAAATGATAAAATTGGTATGTACCTATACAGAACTCGAGATGGATAAATGATTGCATTTAGCTTTATACGTCTATCTGAAAATTTGAGCATTTTAGACGATTTTTCATTTTTTCAGACTTCCTATAAAAAAAAAAAAGAATCTGCTCTAAAAATTTTTGTAGGGTGGACAAACGGAAATTTTGAATGGACAAACGGTGAACAAACGAATAAGACAATTTTAGTTCAAAAATTTTGAGGTCGCAGTTCTGGCTTCTTGGTTATATTCTAAAAAAAATGTTCTACAATAACACTTTATCTGCAAAGTTAATACTATTTTAGCGATGATTTAAGAAAAATCTTACTTTGGTATTGGTTTACTCATGTAAATGATAATTTCTCCGTGATAATTTTTGACTCTGAGTAAAATTTTCTTCTAGAAATGTGTTATAAAAAAAAAAAAAACAATGATAAAGAATTTTTTCATAAAATTTTCTGTTACTCATTTATTTTAGGCTTTTTTTCTACAATTTTCTAGCTAAACTCACAGCATTCCAACAACAACAAAAAATATTTATTTATCTGAAATTCCAATATGTTTGCCCACCTAATTTCTATTCATATTTCTACCTGAATAATTCCTCAACTTTTAATCACTGATTTCCTGCATATTTCCCTCTCCTGTCACCCAAAATACCTTCCTGTCATATTGTTTTGATATAAAAATAAACACTCAATCCTACCTGGATCGAACAAAAATGCAAAAAAAAAAAAAAAATTATAAAATATTTTGTTGTTGCAATATCCAATCCACATCCAATCTTCCATCATAGTAGAGCATTGCAGAGCTCATAGATTGATTTTCACTTCCCAGCTGGGGACATTATACAAAAATGTATATACATATCCGCATACAAGAAATCCCAGAAGTCAGCCAATTCTCGTGCTTCCATTTGGGGATTCTAGTGAATATAAAGTAATAACTTGCAACCGTCACAACAGTTCTCACAAAAAAAAAAAAAAAACAAAAAAAAATGTTGCATATAGAAATCAGAGTCTCCTTACAAAAATATTATAACTTCAAGACAAAAACGACATCGATGTCATATTCAAAATGATCACATCACTTCCATGAGCGCAATATGAGCTCTTATACTTGTACGGTATTTATAGCCAATATTGTTGTTACACACAAAAACATACAACATATCGACTACTTCCAGTTATGTCGGGTGGAAGAAACCAATTTCAGTTTGAATTACAATCCGAATCAGGAAAAATAAAAAAGAAAAAAAATTGAAACGAAAAAAGGGTGGCATGAGGCGCGTCCACCCGTCCAAACTCCTTTTGGTTATGGTTTATATGCATATAACCTGCCTTGTTTTTGCCGCTACCGCCACCCACTATGACTGAGTGTCACTCTATCTGCTGCATAAACATCGGAAATCTGAAATAGGAACAAACGTGACGTTGTACACACAAATTCCCATAGCCCCCACTACACTACGACTGATGGTTATAATACAACATGCAAAAATTTACCAGCAGCCAGCAATAACAACAACAACAACAAGAACAGTAAAAGAAACATTAAAACTCAACAATTAGGTCGCACGTACTTGCTTCTTGTGCGAATTTAGCTTAGTTTGGTGCGACAAAAATGTTTAAATTTTTTTCTAGGATAGTTTATTTTTTCTTTTTTTTTTTTTCTTTTTGATATGATTCATTTCTAAACTAAACTTTTGGCTAAGGATTTGAAAACAAAAATTGAAAGTTAGGATTCAGTTAGTGTGTTGAAGTGCTAGGATCTCAGAAATCTGAAGCCTGAACTGACATGAAAACCAGACTGACTAGGGTGATGGTTTGAGGTCAAACATTCGGTTGCTTGGACTTGGGATGTAAATGATGATCTAATTTCAAATAAATTCTCATGAAATTAAAAATATGCATTCAGTTTTCCTGGGGCTATTAAAAATGATTTATAAAACGAAAAAAAAAACAAAATTCTAAATGAATTATATTTTTCAAAATTAATGTACAATTTTTTTAAGGATTGTTGTTTTGTTTTTTTTTTTTTTATTTTTATTGATTTTTAGGGCTCTTAATTACACTGGTTTACAAAAAAAATACAAAATTTTTGGACCTCAAGTGCAGTTATATTTTTCATATTTTTCAAATTTTGCCAAAAAAAATTTTTTTTAATGAAATAAAAAATCTAAATCTTTAGAATGCTCATAGTTTTATATTTTTACCGACTTCCAAAAAGGAGGAGGTATTCAATTCGTCTGTATTTTTTAAAAATATGCATTCAGTTTTCCTGGGGCTATTAAAAATGATTTATAAAACGAAAAAAAAAACAAAATTCTAAATGAAATATATTTTTCAAAATTAATGTACAATTTTTTTAAGGATTGTTGTTTTGTTTTTTTTTTTTTATTTTTATTGATTTTTAGGGCTCTTAATTACACTGGTTTACAAAAAAAATACAAAATTTTTGGACCTCAAGTGCAGTTATATTTTTCATATTTTTCAAATTTTGCCAAAAAAAAATTTTTTTAATGAAATAAAAAATCTAAATCTTTAGAATGCTCATAGTTTTATATTTTTACCGACTTCCAAAAAGGAGGAGGTATTCAATTCGTCTGTATTTTTTTTTTTTTTTTTTTATGTTTGTTACCGCATAACTTTGGACTGAGTCAACCAATTTCGGTAATTCTTTTTGTATTGGAAAGCTGGTGGCTGCAGTTCCATTTCAATTTCGTTCACTTTTAGCCATAGGAACTATTTTAAAAACAAAAAAAACCCAGTTTTGATCCATGGAAGTCGGTTTTGTTTTTTTGCTAAAAATGATTATTAACTTTTTCACTTTTTTTTATCTATAACTTGAAAAGGAAGCCCAATTTGAAAATTCGTATTAAGTAATTTTTTGTAGATAATTTAATTTCCTATTGATTTGTATCCTTTTTTTTAATTAAAATATTGTAAAAAAACATAAGAAAACTATTTAAAAAAAAGAAAAAATTACCTTTTTGATTTTTTTACTAAGTAGGTAGTCTATTTTTATCCTTTGAAAATATATAGATAATGGTCACAAAAATTGAATACTGCTAAAATTGGATAAAATATGGACTTTCAAAATCTACTGTTTTTAGTCTTTTTGAGCCAATTCATTATTTATTATTTAGCGTTTGAGAGTTTTTCGCAGAATTTTGATATTTTCTTTTCAGTGTTTTCAGTTTTAATTTTCTAACTGATACACTGAGGGAAAAAACGCAACATAAAATGTAAAATGTTCAACGTTAATTTAATGTTGAAAAAATTAACATGACACTTCTTCAAAATAAAATTGAAACAACGTAAGAAATTTTTTTTATTTTTGTCGGACTTCAGCTTTTGTTGCATTTTATCACTCTAATTGTCAACAGTGAGATAGCACGTTGGTAAAGCATTCGTTTAGTAACCCAAGAGTTGTAGGTTTGATCCCCAGCGGCTGCCCATTTTTTCTTTTTTTTTTTAATAAATTGATGCTTTTTTTTACCACTTTAAACTAACGATGTTTTACTTTGATTTTAAAATTTTCGTCTTAAACGCAAAATCATTCCGAAAAATAGTTGAATCAACGTGGTTTTCGTTGATTTTAAGTTTTTTTTCCCTCAGTGTAGCTGATAAGAAAAAGTGTGATAACATTTTTTGTAATAGGTATAGTGGACAAATTAAGGGCAAAAAAATCCAATTTTTTTTAGGTGAATGTATTTTCCTTAAAAATGATCGTCCTGAAAATTAAAAAAAGGTTGAACTTTAATGTTTCGACACCTTACTTACTATTAAAACATTTCCCGATCAATTCTAATGGATACAAGAAAAAATCTAAAATTTTTCTGTTCTTTTTTTTTCTTGGACAATTTTTTTTACAAATTAACCATGAATAATTTTTTTTCAAAATTACTACATTTAATTGACATAAATTAATTATTAAATTGGTAAAACAATTTATACAAATTGAATAAACATGGCCTTGGTTTTACGTTAAGCATAAAAAGAATCTTCAAATAAAACATTAATTTGACATTTCTTTCCTATCTAAAAAAAACTGTTTCATCCAAAAAAAAAATTTATTACTTGTTTGAATTCTTACGTACCTAATATAATAACCCGTTTTCATTTTAAACATATTTTGTTTACATTTTGGGTTTACATTTTGTAAACATATTTTGACACATTACTTTGGTAAGAAGATGTTCTTTTCCTACACACGTTATATCTTTTGATCTAGTGCACATACAAATTTGATTTAACTTTAATACGCATGCTCATAACATAACCTTTTATTTGATATATTACAAATAACGGTACGTGCTCTACAAGTTACACAATCTTAAATTGAAAAAATTGAAGAATACCTCAAAACACCTGTGGAGATCTGTTGCCGATGACCAGCCACCAGTGTAGGAAGTACCGTAATCTCAGTCTGGAAATTCGACATGGTTGATTTTAAAAAATTCTAACTTCTCTTGTAGGCATCTTTAAAATGAGATTGATACGTCATATGATAGGTTGTCAAACAAAAAAATTGATTTAATAGCATGAGAACATAAAAATAAATGTTTTTTTCGCTTTTTTTATGGAAATTGATAGAACAAAATAAAAAGAAATTGATAGAGTTCAAAAAATTCTAGCTCTTTTTGTAGATGTCACATAGACCGATCGATATATATATTTTGAGCAAAGACAAAAAGATTTTAGATGATATAAAATTTATATAGGTTGTCATATAAAAAACATGGATTTGAAGGTGATAGAATAAAAAAAGTAGATTTTTTCTATTTTTTTCAAGAAAAATGATTTTTTAAGGTTTCACTTCTACCACGTGTGAATTGCACACATGATTTTTTTTTTCAAATCATATTTTCTGCTAAAGAACTCATTCTATTTCAATGAATTTTTTTCAAAAATACAATTTTGTAAAAACAATTTTGGAATTAAAAAAAAAAAATTTGAATTTTTTTTTTTTTTTTGAAAAATCAAATTTTCAAAACCAACCATTGAATTATTGGCAGTTTCTACGAAATGGCATAATGAACAATTATTATGAAAAATTTGTTTTTTTAAAAGACTAACGATTTTGAATTCTTTTTTATTGCATATTTTGTTTTAGCTCAATTTGAATTCATTTTTTTCCCTTGAAAAATGAATTTTATATTTTTTTTTCAAATTGTACCTACATAATTCAATCTCCAAATTTCTTCATAGGCATAGTGCATTTTACTATCATAATTTTCTTTAAAAAAAAAACAGCCTTTCACTCAATATAATTTTGAAGACTTTATTAATCTTCTTAACCAAACGAAACATTTTCCCCATTCTAACTCAATCCCTTAAAAAAAGTACTCTTTTCTAAAGAACTCTATTTGTCTCTGCTTCCACTTAAACTCTCATCCCAATTTTTACTTGTTGTTGTAAAAAAGGAAGCACCATTATCTACGTTAAATTAACAATAAGTTTTCTAAGAGTGATCGCATTGGCTTGATTTTGATGTTTTAAATTCATGATACAAAAATAACATTGTCATATGATTACCACCCCTTTTAGATAAAAAATAAATTTGGATCTCTTTTTATCTAATTTGCAAAAAAATTGAAGTGCAATTGAAAAATGCCATTGAAAAAATGGCCAATTTTCTCCCAAATACAATTTTCAAACACCAAATTTTAGTACTTATCATTTTATAAACTATCAATTGATAGTTGATAATCGTAATAGGGGTTTACATACAATAATTTTTGTTTCCTTCTCTTGCCTTTCACGTGAAAAAAACACCCTTTTATACAAAATTTTTGCAACAACTCTTTTGATCCAAATCCTTTTTGCCAAGTTTCATGAGGGTAAGATATTTTTGTATTTAATGCATATTTACTTGTACCTACTAATAGTCAATCAATTCACCATAATTTTAAACTGACAATCTTTTTTTGTTAATTGACATTGATGTCATTTTGTTCACATTAGCGTCAATCAAAATTTCACTTCAGGTGATTGACAGACACGATAGTCAATTGATGATTTTTTTTCCACTCAACGCATTCAATCATCTTGATTTTTAATTGATAGGTTACTTGTTTTCTTTCACACCTTATATGAATATGAAGAAGTGTGTGAGTTAAAAATGTTGGCAGCGAAACACAGAACAGGTGGTATTTTTCACAAGATGTGTAGGAAAATTTTCTGAAAAAAAAAAAAAAAATAAATAAATAAATAAAAAAGAGGAGTTAGTAATATAGAACAGGAAAAGATTACTAATATCAATTTTTACTTGCGATATAGGTACTATATATCAAGTTATGCATTCGTACAAAAAAAAAAGTTGAGATAACATTTTTCCATGACATTACGATGGTAGACAATGCCAAAAAAGTGGGTCCCGGAAGTCCGTCTGTCTGTCTGTCTGTCAGTCTGTCAGTCTGTCAGTCTGTATAAGGAGCTACAGCCTAAACGGATGGACCGATTAATATCAAACTTGGTATGTAGCGTTATTTGGCGACTCTCCAGAGGGGTTTTTGGAATTAATTTTTTTGGACCAAAAATAACGGTACTTGTCATATACCGATTTTAGTAAAATTGAAATTTCTCAAAAACGGCTTTAACGATTTTGTTTAAAAAATTCAAATGTTAGTTTTAAGCTAAGGTCTATCTTTCAATGAAAAAATTTTTTTTTGAGAATCATTATTAACGGTACCTGTCATAGAACCGTTTTTTTCAAATCCGATTATCTCCGAAACGGCTTATTCGATTTCAACGAAACTTTTTGTGAAGAAGCATTTATATAATTTAAATATAAATCAAAAATAAGATTTTGAAAAAAATAGTTTTTCGATTTTTAAAAAAATTTTGAAAATTTTTTTTTGAAAAATCAAATTTTCGAAAACGGGACATTGAATTTTTTTGAAATTTTGTTTTTAGATGTTGATTAGTGATTTCTGAAGAATGGCATACCAATTTTATTTTAAAACTTTTTTTCCAAAAAATTATTTATAAAAAATTAGTTTTTTAAAAAACGATTTTGAAAATTTTTTTTCTAAAATGCATCTTAATATATCAATCAAAACTGCTTACTTGTTTTGGAGGGCAATTTAATTTCAAATTTTATTTTATTTTTTTTAAACGAATTTTATTTTTTTCCAAATTTCTATATAAAAAGTCTCAAAAATTTAAGCAACTTTAACTCTAAGAGCAAGTTCGTGCGACCCAGTCGTGCATTTTATTTTCTTTTCGAATAAAATTCAAATTAATTTAAAATTACTTTAAAATAGTCTGAAAAAAATAGCTTGGAATTACCTTAACTTTAAAGTTATTTTAATTTAAACGGCAATTTTTTTTTTTCAAAACTAATACCGACCCTCATATTCCAAATATAAAAATACAATTGAAATTCCAAAGGGAAAATTGAAAAATGAAACCAAAAAAGTGGTGCCCTAGTCGTTTGGTTCGGTTCGGTTCTATTCGGTTTGGTTTCCATTGCAATGCACTTGTGGTTTTTAAGTGGATGGAGTAGGTATTGCAGAAAAGTGAAGGTGGAGAGATAGGACAAAGAATGAGAGAGGATTTTTGTTGTTTTTTTTTCGGTTTGTATATTTGTTTCTGTTGGCGTAAGGTCAGTTTGAAAGGTTTTATTCAACACCATGCTCTTGCGATAGACAACATAAATAAAAAAGGACCAGCTACTTCAGCAAGATTTTGACGTAATTGCAGTCACTATTTTGAAATATTCGTGCAGATTTTTCTAAAAAGATTTTTTTGATATTTATTTTTGTCTGAAGCATCACTAAAGCTAAAGGCTTGGTTAAAGAAGTGTTGGTTCGTGTTTAATGTTTATGTTGAATTTAAAATTTAAAATAATACAAAGTAATCCTATCTTTTGTATTCTCTTTGTTGCAAAAGAGCACCTTTCATTCAAAATCTTTTTTACAAATTGTAATCCAATCTTGTTGCGAAAATTCAATATTTTGTTACCTTCAGCAATACACCTTTATAAGATTGAATTTATGCTGTCAAAAAAATGTTGCAATCCATCGGCATGAGTTGGAACATTCATCAGGCGATAAAACCTTTAAATTTAATGTAAAGCTCCCAAATAGGCCTCGTTAGCTAATAAACTTGTACCTACGCAAATGTAAGGATTGGACAACAACTTCAATAAATATGACTCCAAAAAAGACATGAGATTTGTAGCCGACATTTATGTTATCGCGGGATACAATTTTAAATACACCAATAAATATTGGAACCTGACACACGAGGACAAGAGAACATGCAACAAATAATTTTTAAAGCAAAAATACAAAAAATTAGGGCAAAATTCCAACTGCTCTCAAGTAAAAAAAGATAACATAAGAAACATGTTGATTTTTCTTCTTGGTAAACGAACAACAACGTTTTACAATAAGCAATTTTCAATTTTACAGTTTACAATTTACAATTTACAATTTACAATTTACAATTTACAATTTACAATTTACAATTTACAATTTACAATTTACAATTTACAATTTACAATTTACAATTTACAATTTACAATTTACAATTTACAATTTACAATTTACAATTTACAATTTACAATTTACAATTTACAATTTACAATTTACAATTTACAATTTACAATTTACAATTTACAATTTACAATTTACAATTTACAATTTACAATTTACAATTTACAATTTACAATTTACAATTTACAATTTACAATTTACAATTTACAATTTACAATTTACAATTTACAATTTACAATTTACAATTTACAATTTACAATTTACAATTTACAATTTACAATTTACAATTTACAATTTACAATTTACAATTTACAATTTACAATTTACAATTTACAATTTACAATTTACAATTTACAATTTACAATTTACAATTTACAATTTACAATTTACAATTTACAATTTACAATTTACAATTTACAATTTACAATTTACAATTTACAATTTACAATTTACAATTTACAATTTACAATTTACAATTTACAATTTACAATTATTTACAATTTACAATTTACAATTTACAATTTACAATTTACAATTTACAATTTACAATTAACAATTTACTGTTTATAATTTGCATTATTCTTTCATCACTTATCAGTTATCACTTACCACTTATCACTTTACACTTTCAGCATATCAATTAAAAATCATTGTTACACATTATTTATCACTGATCAATTGTTGTTTTTCAATCATAACTCATCACTTATCCATTGTCAGTTATCACTTAGCACTTATCACTTTCGGTATTTTATTCAACTCGTTATGTTGTCTCACATTGTCTAGTAAATTGGTTGCCAAAATGCTTAAATAGGTTCAAATTAACTGAACCTAATAAAATGACATAATTCAATTTTAAAGTTCAAGTGACCTCAACTCCAAATTTATAAAGCGTTTCGCCCAGGTACGACAGTGGGCTCATCAGTTAGATCTGTCGTACCCTTACTAAGACGCCTTATTTTGGTCGATGTTTACCGACTCTATATAAAACTCACAGCATGAATATACTGTGAATTCTAATATTCAAAGGGAATTTGTTTAAATAATTTTTATTATTTTTGTTATTTTTTTCTTCGTTAAAATGACATAAGATAATCACAAAAATATATTTTAAATACATGAAAATAGTTAAAAATACAGTTTTGCTCATTTTTTGACGAATTTGCAAAAATAAAATTAAAAAAAGCACTAAATGATCAAGCCTTTTATTTTTAACTCTGATAACGATATTTTTTTTATATATTTTGAATTCACTTAACATGACTTATCAAATTGGTATAATTGCTTTTTTAATTGGGCAATTGGCATTTGACAGCATGAAAGCCATCCGCTTTAGTCTCACATCAATAATTTCCAATCCACCGCCAAAAAAATTAGTATTCAAAGCAACCAAATTAATTTTATGAGGTCTTGAGTTTTAATCCTCCTCCGTGACATCAGTTATTTCCTTTGCTTACGGCTCTTTCCAAAAATACCCATCATTGAGGTATTTATAAATAAACAAGAGACGTGAAACTATTCTCAACATGACAATATCAATGAATAAAAATGTTGACTGTCATGCGTCTTTTTCAAACTTCTCTTTCATTAAAAATCATTTGACAGTGATGATGACAATGGTCGTTTGCTCCTTCATCCGTTTCATCAATGGATAAAATAATAATTAACCACTCAGAGGTACCTATAATGTTTAAAATTTAATATCCTTTCATTGTCCTGTTGACACCGTAATATAAAACTTAATATTTCTCAAGTTGAAATTTTTTGAAGTGTGTTTGCCACTGCTCACCTCTTGAAACATCTTTGCTTTTTATACATATATTTATTTTTACCTACTTGCCAACCCATCTATAACATAGAAGATACGCATAAAGCTCTTGAGAACTTGAGAAAGTAAGCAGAGAAACCCCCATTTTTCAAGCCGGAAAAAATGGCAAAGTCAAGTGCTTAATTTTCTTAAAGAAGGTCATTGCGTCCTTAAATCATTATACAACATAATTTTTGCTCTCTTTTTTTTAATTTTTTTTTTTCAAAGTATTTTTCCCCATCACCATTCGGTGGTGTCGGCTGTCGTCGTTACTCGGGTCGTTGTAGAGATATTGGCAAAAAAATATAAGACCTATAATATGTCACCCTCCGTTTGGTTAAACATTTTTTTTGTGTATACACTCTCTAGAGGTTAAGAGGGCATACACGTCAAAGTGATGGAAACAAATAATAAAAGAAAAATAAATAGAAAAAAAAAATACAACAACGTGAATGAGTGGGAAAAACCACTTCCACTTAGCAACCCCCAACCGGAGATAAGGAAGGATACTGCGGAAGGCTTTTAAATGCCAACAGATTGAATTGGTAGCTAGGAGAGTTCCCACTTTATGAATGTTTGAAGTTTTATTAGAATTTATGAATTTTTATGGAATTATTTTATTAACTTTTTTTTGTCTTCCTGAACAACTAAAAAGCTACATTTAGAAACAAGAAATTGTAAAAAGGATCAGTTCGTCGTCACGGGTCGGACATTCAGTTTGTTGTTTTCCTTTAATTTACCAATTGGTAGAATTTATAAAGTAAAATATGTAAATTTATTTATTTAAAAAAAATAGACTATGTAGATATTTTCTTCTGTAACGGGTGGGATGTAAAACGGATAAGATTAATTTTAAATTTTCACAGAATGTCTGGCAATTTTAAATTTTTATTGAATTCTTTTTGTAAATAAATAAATCACAAAAAGCAAATTATCAATAAAATTATTGTCTTTTTATTCTAAGTGTCACGGGCAGCACAAATTTTTATCATGAGTGGAACAACTCCAAATTGCTCATCAAGAGAAGAATTCTTTTGGGATCCGATATAAACAAAAATCAATAATATAACATTAGCTTTGAATAAAATGGGTAAATAATTTGAGGTCTGAGTCATTCCAATCACTTTTCATCGTGTTCCAACTATTTATTAAAACTTTAACGTGTGAATATAATTAAGTTTTACTGCTGCTTTTGTGATATAGTTGTGACTATTAAAATCAAATATAGAACATTAAGGAACGCTTCGATCATTTGGAAAAATTAAATTTTGAAAAAGTTAAATAAAAAAACCTATACAATTTTCAAATCTTTTGAAATTGTTTAAGCAAGAAGATTTTGAAACGAATTTTAATTTTTAAAAATCATTATTGTAATAGCCATAGCCATTATGTATATATTTGATTAGTTTTATACTGTATTATTATATTGAGAATATACTTTATCAAACTTAAATAGAAATAGTTTTTGAAAATAATGTTTATAAAATATTAAAAAATATATTTATTCTTATATAGAATTTCAAACAATATTGTTGTATTGAATAAAATCAAATTATAATATAATTATTTGCATTTAGTAATCCTGACATTATATTATATTATTTTTTTGAAAATTTAATTTTAAAAACTCAATTAAGGAAATTATAATACAAACTGCTCAGTTTTTTTTATCAATCCTTTATCATGTTTGATTCAATTTTTAACGTTTTTTGAATTTCGTAAGAGTAATCTGAAAAACTAGGACGACGCACATAGGAGTATTTGCAGCCAACATCTGACCAACATTATTTTTTGTAATCTCTACCACTATTTCTGCTTACACTTACTCATTGTAATTGCTACATTAAAAACATACATAATCCCAATATACAATTATCTCCAAAACAAAACAAAATTAAAAACAGTAAAATAACGTTGCAATATCTAATCATAAAAAAAAATCGTATGGCGTATGAGTGATTTTTTCACACGTAATCGAAAAATTAATAATTTCATAAAATTTCGTTCAACGCCTTACAGAGACCGAATCTATTAGTATTACAAAAACATATATTCAATCAAACTTATTAAGTGAAAACCATATATAAATTGAGGATCCGCTATAGCAAGCTTCACTTCTTGATTCTACTATACAGAAAATTGAATTTTGGCCCACTTTACGGTGAAAATACTCTCATTTGCGGTTCCGCCAAGGCATTATATTACAGTATCACAGATTAGTATACAGTTAGATTAAAATTAGAATCATTAATAACGTTTTAACTTACGTTAAATATATTGATTAAAGAATGTACGAGTTATTAATGATAACACTAGTTTACATAAAATTATGTTTTGTTGTTGCCGAAACTAAATTAAGCTTTTACAAATGTTATTGGGGTGTTAAACTCAAATCCAAAGTCAGAAATATTCAGTCAAAGCTCCAGTTTTTGAAATATTTAGAAAATTAAAAAACGATTTTTAACTACTTTTGGGGTTATGCTATAATGTGAGGAAATTTGTTTTAACTTAAATCATTTCGATTTCTGTATATACTATTTTAATAGTTTCAAGACCTGTTTAAATCTTTCCTTTTTCTTTTTTTTTTTTTAATTTTCTAATGGTAATATTACATAAACGGGAGCTGATTGAATATTTCTAACTTCCGATTTGAGTTTAGACCACCGAAAACACTTGCAAAAGCTTAATTTAGTTTCGTTATTAAAAAAAAATATTTTTCTTACAATAAATGCAAAAGACCAATAAAAATCGATGAGAAATTTGAATAATATTCTAAATAAATTTTATTTTCATTCTTTATTCCTAAAATTCGTTATATGTACAATGTACATATGAGGCGCTCAGAACTAAAACGGCCTAACCCACATTTTCAAAAAATTTAAACTGAGTACACAGATCGAACCGCAATAAAACAATTTATAATATAAAAATACATTCCCATTAAATTATATTAAATAGAGTTAAAATTAGAGCCAAAAACTTTTGTCACTCTAGTGGACGCCATTTTGGCTTCGGCGACAAAATTGCCTAAAAGGCAAAAAGCTCCACAGACTGAAAAACTCGGGTATTTTCTATATTTTTACAATTTTTTCATAATTTTGCTTTCCACAATAATTTTCAAAATTTAGGATGTTTGTTGGACCAAAGCTTTCTTTAAACAGCCTCGCCGAAAATCAGAACTACCGGATTTTAAGTAATGTCTTCTTTTACAGAATCGTGAAGCATGAAAGTAACTGTTCTATTTATCAGATTTCATAAATAAAGTCTACAAAAGTGGTAACACTCTTTACTAGATGGAAGCAGTATATCATCACAAAAAAAGGAAGTGATGTTATACGAGTACGAGTACACGAGTATATGATGTGCGTTGTCAGCCTGTTCTATGATATGAACAAAAATAAGAAAAAAAAAGCTGGTGTTATAATAAAACAACAATCAAATAGAAGTCACGTTTAGGTACTCACTTCAACTTCCAAGGTACAAAATTATAAAGATATAGGTATAAAGCCACTTGATAACGTTTTTGGTTTCTATAGAAACTTTCTTTAGCAAAGAAAATGTATAATAATAGTGACTGTCAACTCATTGTCAGTAATAACAATTATGATTGCAAATTTTTTTTTTTGTATTCTTTTGATTTTCCCTCAGGATTTCTTTTGAAATTTCCCGAAGAACATCATATTGTCGCCAGAGTTGTCTTGTTTTTCGTTTAACATTGGTTTTTAAATGATGACATACACACGGCAACGGCCGGCATGCAGTCTTCCGTGAACTTCCTGTGAAGTTTTTTTTTGCTTTTTTTTCCAAACGAAAATTTCAATCTAATTAAGAAAAAGATGAATAATATACAGAGAATCAAAAGATTTTTCAAATAGAACTTCCGGAATGTAAACCATCATCATCAACGATTAAATAGAAAACATCTTTTTCTGACAAAAACCGAGTGTGTGTGTGTCAGAAATATAAATAAACACTGGCTGTCGGGGAACTTTATTTTATTTTTTTGTTTGAAATAGTTGAGAGATTTTTGAGGTTAGGTTACAAAAGTAAGGAAATTCATGAGTTTTGCGGTTTGTTGTAGTTGGGGAGGAACAAGGATGTGGTAATTTTTTTTTATACTTTCAAATAAAATACAACTTTTATGATTTTCCAAGTTTAAATTGCTTTCCCATTGTGGTCATAATATTTTTTATTGGGTGTTTTTTTTTTTCGTTCTGAGTTAATAGTTCTCTTTTGGCTGCAGCGATGCACTTTAAACTAGATGAAGAGGTTGTTTGTGTTTATAGTGTATGGGGAAAGTGTGTGTGTTTAAGATTTGGTCACTTATGTATAAACAAATTATGTGATTAAAATTTTGAAATGCAAATAACTACATCTCTCGTCTTTAGTAACCTTAGACTGTAGTAAAAAGAATGCTGTATGATGTCAGTTTTTCGATCTAGTCAACCGTTTTCAATATTTTACTAGGCCCATTGTGATCTCATTCAATTTGATCACTATTCTTCGATATTGATGTCCGCCTTCAAGACTAATCGATTACTCAGGACGATAATGTAAATCTATAATATTATCTGATTTTATGACGGTACCCTTAAAAAGACTGATTTGATCTTGATTCAATTTAATGCCTTTGAAACCTACTTGTAAGTAGTTTTTTTTTTTTTTTTTTCATTTTTGTAGTTGATGCTTTGAATTGTACAGAAGTTATAGGCTATTGATTACGTCGTTAAATGGGTTATAAAAATAGATAAAACTGCGGAGTGCTATTAAATGAGAGGTTGGAAATTGAATAATGGGGTACAAAAGCACCCTTTTAGGTTTTTTTACTTGCGATATAGGTACTATAATTATATCAAGTTATACATTCGTTTCATTTTTCCATGACATTACGATGATAGAGAATGCCAAAAAAGTGGGTCCCGGAAGTCCATCTGTCAGTCTGTCTGTCTGCATACGAAGCTACGGCCTAAACATATGGATCCATTAACATCAAACCTGGTATGTAGCGGTTTTTAACGACTCTCCAGAAGGGTTTTTGGAATTAATTTTTTTGGACCAAAAATATCGATTTTAGTAAAGTTAAATTTGCTCGAAAATGGCTCCAAAGATTTTGTTAAAAAAATTCAAATGTAGGTAAGTTTTATGACAAGGTCTATCTTTCAATAAAAAATATTTATTTTGATAATCATTATTATTAACGGTAGGTACCTGCCATAGAACAGTTTTTCTTTTTAATCCGATTTTATTCGAAACTACTTTTTCGATTTCAATGAAACTTTTTTATAAAAAAGTATTTATATAATTTTAATATAAGCCAAAAGTAAAATTTTGAAAAAAAAAATTTTTGGACTTTAAAAAAAAAAATTGAATTTTTTTTTTTTTTAAATCAAATTTTCGAAAACGGGACATTGAATTTTTTGAAATTTTGGTTTAAGGTGTTGATAAGTGATTTGTACAAAACGGCATACCAATTTTATTTTAAAACTTTTTCCAAAAATATTTTTTTTGTGAATTTTGAAAAAAATATACCTCCCTACCTTTTTTTTTTTTTAATTATCTTGGATAGTAATAATAGGTACATTAAAATAGTTACACCAATTATCGAGATTTTCCATAAAAAAATAAACTCAATTTTAATACAAGTCCATGTTCTGAAAACTTGAATTTTTTTTTTTTTTTCAAAAGAATTATTTAATTTTTTCAAAAAAAAAAGTTGAATTTTTGAGAAAAAACGAAATTTAAGATAGCACAACATGGATTTGTAATGAAAATGAGAATATTTTTTACTAACGCAAAATCTCGGAAAATATTTCGGAAAATGGAGCTTTTAGTTCAAATTATAGTGAAGCACTTAATTATAAAATGCCAAAATTCCATATATCTTATATTCTTCGGAATATTTTAATTAATTTAGGTATTCAAGATAATATGAAAAATAAATATTTTTTTGAAAATCACAAAAAAAATGTATTTTTGTAAAAAAAAAATTTGTTTGGAATTTTTTTTTTTAATTCGTAGAGCATTTAATTAAGACTTAAATACTATACCAAAATCGATTTTTATAATTATTACAGTTTAAGGCATTTTTTGGTTACTGCTCTGCTATTTTTAAATGAAGTTAGTTGAACATTCATTTTTTCTAAAAGTAATTTTTCGATTCGATTCCAAATAACTTAGCAACCAGACTTTAAAGAAACTTTTGACTTTTAATTAATATTATGAATAGAGCTTAAAAAAACATTTCTATTGATGTCTCACTCGAAGATTTTGGGTGAAATTTTTTGAAATGCATTTTTTTCATCAAGTATAGGCCTTTTTACTATGATTTCGCATCCTTCCGCGATTCTATAGTTAAATCCCGGTTCCCTGATAAAAACTCAAACTACTCCGTTTTTTTTCAATTTCCCAACAAACTTACGTTTATTTTTTTACTCTACAAAATGGAATAATATCAGTATGACCCATCTTAATACTTTCTTAATTAAGTCTTAAATTGGTATCAAAAATGGTTTTGTTCTTTTTTCTATATTCATCATTCTAGTTTTAAAAACTGTATTCATCTTGTATTCTGTCCTACTTGAAGACAGAAATGTATGCGTCTAGGTATAGGTATTCAATTTCCAAGCTTAATTGGCAAAAAACTGTTAACATTCAAATTTTATTTCCAATTACCTTCCGTTGGTTATATCAATTCATAAAATTACAGTAAGAAGTTTAAGCATTTCTTACTTACAATAACTGTCTAGAAATTTCCATTCAAATACCTGTCATTAATTTGCAAAAAACAAAACAAAAAACACTAATAACACAGGTAGCCCTTTTTTTTAGCCCCATCACGTCAATTTGGGAAGTGCCAAAAAAACCTTCATTCTCTTTCATGCATTTTAATGAGAAGTTTCCTCAATGAAATTGCCTGTTATTTTTTTCTTACCCGCACAATCCGCTGTCAAGTGCACTTCTTCGATGACTTGACCACTAACTGTGTATTGTGTATAGAAAAGAGGAGGCGCTACGTTGAGTTATTCTTCCTCCAATATACAAAAAAAAAAGACTGCATTGAATACAAAATTTGTTACGACGTCCTTCATTCGTCATTTCCTTGATTCTGTTGACTTTGGTAAATCTAAAGAGTCATCCTATATTGAAAGTGTGAGCGTGCGTGTTTAGATAGTTTCTTTTACAAAACTTAAATCAAAATTGCATTTTTATACTGCAGCGAAATTTCATTTGAAGTTCAATATCCTCCGCCATGCCCCAGAGTTGTGTGTGATTGATCACCAAAATGTCAATTTCAGAAAAAAAACTGGTCGTGTGGAACACAAACAAGTATTTATGTAGGTATTGTGGAGCACATCTCAAGGTATTCTTCACCATCACCATAACAATTTTTAAGTGGTTTTTTACTTATATAGCCTTCCAGGTATCCAGGAGAAGAAACAAAAAAAAAAAAAAACAAAAAAAAAAAACAAAAAAAAAAAATCCAAACAAAAAGACATCCTTTTCATCTTAAAAGATACAAAGATACTTTTTTTTATAGATACATTTTTATGGCTTTTAATTTAATTTGAATAATTTTTTTTCTTATCATTTCAGGAGCAGGATCCATGCATCGTTGAACAAAATAATATAATGACTGGAGAACTTTAAGCGAAGTTGTATCTTAAATCAAAGGAAAAGTATCTTTTGGCCAATAAATTCCAAATGAAATGAAGTTTAATTGAAAAATACGAAAAAAAAAAAGTTAAAAGTGAATGACCAAGTGAATGACCAAGTGAAAGTGAAGTGAGATTTTAACCAAAGATTTCCTCCTCCAAACCAAGAGTTGGGTTGAGGTGATGTGATCAGGAGAGGAAAGGTCGTATACATGCCAACCTTCTAGCGTGCTAACTTTACTTTATCTTAAAAAAAAAAAAAATTGCAAAAAAAAGTGCTGTAGGATTAAAAACGACAAATTGGATACAGATAGTAAATACACAAACATATAGCAGCTACTAAACCAAAATGGATACAACTTTAAATGCGCACAGAATGAGGTGAGTTTTTTTTTTTTTTTTGAAATTGAAGTATTTATTTGTATATCTTGACTGAGTCATTAGTGTAAAGTGTAGCAAGGAGCGGGAGGAAAGACATCTCGAAAAAAAGGTTCAAAAGATATACCTACAAATTGCAAATTCAGTCTTTGAGATTCGATTAAAAGTGTTCAATTGACAAACCTGAAAAGTATCTCTATTCAACTGTAGGTATGTTTGATTTTATACCTAGACAAGTATGTAGGAGTGTGAGTTTAAGGTGTATCTTTGGATCTTATAGCATACCTTTGGATTTGTGGAAAAATAACACACAAGTTGAACGGATTAACGTCAAGTAGTAGCGGGAAGTTGTTGAATAAATTAAAATTGTATCTAACTTTGATTTTATTTTTCTTCTATATTTTTTTTTTTTTTTGCAATTAACATAACATGAATGAATCTGAACATTTGATAGAGAGGTGGATTTAATTTATTCGGATGGTATTTTACAATAAAATTAACAAGTCTAGTAATTCGATCTGATGGTATAGATACCTTCATTTAGTCATTTAGTGATGAAAGCTTACAAATTTATATATATTTTATCAGTTTTTATTTGTTTGAGTTACAATGTTGAAATAGATGAAGTAGTCCAGTGCATTTATAAATTGACCCAGCAGTTTGTACCACCCCCAAATTTTTTTTGCTCATTCGATAGAGCACTGGCTGAATATCATTACCATGATTTTTCGCACTCGTGAAATTCACCTTTCGGCCGCCATCTTGGATTTTAGTTTTTGTTGAATATCTGGATTTCTATTTATCCTACATAAAAGTTGTGTTAACAAGAAACGTAGGCAATTAAATTTCGCGTCTTTTATGTTCAGAACACTTTTTCGATATTCTGAATATTAAAAAAGTTACAAGCCAAAAAAGTAAAAAAATCCGAAAAAAATGACAATTTAAAAGATTTGAGCACTTTTTATCAAAATTATGAAAAAAACTTCCGAGATAAGATTATTCACCTTAAAATTCTCTACAACACTGCCATACAACTTTTTTTTCTATCGCTATAATTACAAAAGTTATTAATACTTTTTTTTGTTAAAAATGCTCTTTTTTGTTTGTGTTTTTTATTTTTACTTTTTTCTTAATTTTTTTTTTTTTACCAAATCTTGAATTTTAAATGGTTTGTGAGTATTTTATAGCTTTATGTTACAAGAGAAAATTCAGGACCTGCAATTCTTTTATATTTAAGTCTCTTCGTTTCGTAAAAAGGGGTATTTTTTAACAAAAAAGTATTAATAACTTTATTAATTACAGCGATACAAAAAAATGGTTGTATAGCTGAGTTGTAGAAAACTTTAAGGCGAATAATCTTTTCTCGATACGTTTTTTCATAATTTTGATAAAAAGTGCTCAAATCTCTAAAATTGTCATTTTTTCGGTTTTTTTTAATTTGTTGGCTTGTAACTTTTTTAATATTCAGAATACCGAAAAATGTTCTGAACATAAAAGACGCGAAATTTAATTGCCTACGTTTCTTGCTAACACAACTTTTATGTAGGATAAATAGAAATCGAGATATTCAACAAAAACTAAAATGCAAGATGGCGGCCGAAAGGTGAATTTCACGAGTGCGAAAAATCAGGGTAATGATATTCAGCCAATGTTCTATCGAATGAGCAAAAAAAATTTGGGGGTGGTACAAACTGCTGGGTCGCCCATATATGAACATCATTAATGCACTGGACTAAAGGTGTTGAGTGTTGAATGCTCAAACCGTAGTAATTTCAAATCTTTTTAGAGGTTCGATGAAAATTAAATATCTTACTTTTAACATGATTAAATATTTGACTGTCTATAGGGAGTGTCTGCGATATAGGCTGCTCACAGAATTTTAAACTTCTAATGTACACAAACATGAAATAATTTTTTTTACTTGGAACACATAACAGTTCAATTTTATTTACTTCGTTAACCGAATCTAAAAGAGATCTATTTTCAAAATTATTCGTGATAGAATTTTTTAGAAATCAGATATCTTTCTCTTAGGGTTAAATTTGCTAAAATGTTTAAAAGTTTTTAAATAGATATTTAGAACATTTATATGAAAAACAATACTTTTCAAAGGTAAAAAACAACATCTCAAAAAAATTGAGCTCCAAACAAGTCAGCAATTTGATTTCTTTTATTAAGATTTTTAGAAAAAAAAAAAAAAAAAATTCGAAATCGTTAGAGCCGTTTTTTAGAAAACGTTTAAATATTTTTTTTTATAAATAATTTTTTGAAAAAAAAAATCAGAAATAAAATTGGAATGCCTTTTGTACAAATTACTGATCAACATTTAAAACCAAAATTTCAAAAAAAAATTCAGTGCCACATTTTCAAAAATTTGATTTTTCCAAAATCCAAAAACTGTTTTTTTTTTTCAAAATTTTATTACTGATTTATATATAAATAAAATGCTTTTGTATAAAAAAATTCGTTGAAATACAATTACTTAGTAGTCTAGCAGAAAATCAGATTTGAAAAAAAACCCTACCGTTAATAATGATTTAAAAAAAAAAAAGATTTTTAGGAGATGATAAACCTCGCCTAAAAACTAATAATATAATAATATTTGAATTTCGAAAACAAAATCGTTGGAGCCGTTTTCGAGAAAATTAAACTTTTCCTAAATTTGTCTAACTATACTGTTTGCACATTGTCCTTCAAGGCATAGGGTTGCCATACTTTAAAGTTCATTTTTACTTGCGATATAGGTACTATATATCAAGTTATGCATTCGTACAAAAAAAAAAAGTTGAGATAACATTTTTCCATGACATTACGATGGTAGAGAATGCCAAAAAAGTGGGTCCCGGAAGTCCGTCTGTCTGTCTGTCTGTCTGTCTGTCTGTCTGTCTGTATAAGGACCTACAGCCTAAACGGATGGACCGATTAATGTCAAACTTGGTATGTAGCGTTATTTGGCGACTCTCCAGAGGGGTTTTTGGAATTAATTTTTTTGGACCAAAATTAACGGTACTTGTCATATACCGATTTTAGTAAAATTGAAATATCTCGAAAACGGCTCCAACGATTTTGTTTAAAAAATTCAAACGTTAGTTTTAAGTTAAGGTCTACCTTTTAATGAAAAATTTTTTTTTGGAAAATCATTATTAACGGTACCTGCCATAGAACCGTTTTTTTCAAATCGGATTATCTCCGAAACCGCTTATTCGATTTCAACGAAACTTTTTGTGAAAAAGCATTTATATAATTTAAATATAAGCCAAAAATAAAATTTTGAAAAAAATAATTTTTGGATTTTTAAAAAAATTTTGAAAATTTTTTTTTGAAAAATCAAATTTTCGAAAACGGGACATTGAATTTTTTTGAAATTTTGTTTTTAGATGTTGATTAAAGATTTCTACAAAATGGCATACCAATTTTATTTTAGAACTTTTTTTCTAAAAAATTATTTATAAAAAATTAGTTTTTTAAAAAACGGCTCTAACGATTTTGAAATTTTTTTTTCTAAAAATGCATGTTAATATATCAATCAAAACTGCATACTTGTTTTGGAGGGCAATTTGATTTCAGATTTTATTTAATTTTTTTAAAAAACGAATTTTATTTTTTTTCCAAATTTCTATATAAAAAGTCTTAACAATTTAAGCAACTTTAACTCTAAGAGCAAGTTCGTGCGACCCAGTCGTGCATTTTATTTCGGTATTGTTTTTGGCTACGCGACCCTGCTTATGCAATAAATATTTAAAAAAACATTATGCCAGAGAAAATTTAATTAAAAATTGAGTAGGTACTCAGAATTTTTTGAAATTAGAGTGGGCACAAAGATGAATTTAGAAAATGATCAATAACCTATTTTCTTAACAAAACGTAATAGAAACTAAATTGATACTGAAAACAATAGATATTATAAATACATATACGAAAGTCATACCTCATACATACAACAAAAATTAAAAAAAAAACACACAACCCGAGATAATTGGAGTTTAAAATTCAAATCCAATATCTTACCAGTAATTCACCAAAAATCAGCATGAAAAGTATTTAAAATAATTTATGTGTTGTTAAAAAAAAGCTGGAAAAGTATCTGCCAATTTTTTTATTTAATTTAGTTATTTGGCGTCTTTGTTTTTTTTTTCGTTTTAGAAAAAATACATATTTCGATTACCCTGTTCAACATGCAAACAAAATTTTCGTCAGTTTCCTTTGTGTGATTTCCATGGCTCTATAACGGTTTTAAGCTTTTGCATTTTTCTCGAAAACGGCTGTTTATATTTTGATTAAATTTGATATGCGTCGTTGTTTCGTGATTCTAACAAAATAGGGTTTTATTTTTTTTTTGCAAAAAATTCGGATTATAAAATTATACTTATGTCGTATTTTCTTTCAAAATTAACTTAGTTTAAAATAAATCTGGTAGGTATATAACGTCAAAATTTATAGACAAATATTTCTTTATATGTTTGTTAATTTTACCAATAAAACTTGGTCAAAATTTGAAAAAAAAAAACTATTAAAAATAAAAAAATAAATAAAATGCTCCACTGTTTCACACGTACAAAGTCCTTATGTATTGAAAAATTCATAGAAAAAAAAAATAATTTTAATTTAATAAATGATAAAAAATATAATAAAACTTGTTTATAAATTTACAAAAACCAAACGAGGTATATATGCCATTTTATTTTTTCTGTACACAAGAATTTTAAGTTTTTTTTTTTTTTGAAAATCGGTAGAACCATTTTAAAGAGTTTTTTTTTATAAAATTAAAATTTGTCAAAAAAATTGAAGTGGAATTATTCAGAAATAATTATGCAACACATTACACAGTTAGCCTGAACAAATTTAAGGCTGACCTTAAATGACTAACGAAAAAGTTGAAATATTTTAAAAAATCCAAAAATATTTTTTGGAAATTTTTCCATAATTTTAATAGTACCTACTTTTGTATAAAAATTTTCTTTTAAATTAGTAATATCATTTAGAAAAAAGTCAGAAATCATGAAAATGGTTCAATGAGAGTTACCTATACTGCTGATAATGGTTAAAAAAGTATTTTCCTTATATTTCAATAGAAGAACCTTATTTGACACAGTTGAGCCGTTGTTGAGAAAGTTAAGCTTTTCTATTTGAATAATATCGATGGTACCGTTAGTTTCAGCCATAAAAATACAATTCCAATTTCCAACCTACGAAACCTTCCAAAACTCATAACTACCAAAGTTTGAATAGAACCAATTTTCTTCAGTGGTTTGAGCTGCAGTAAGTAAAAATATCACAACAAAGAACCCACGAAATAAATATATTTTATTTTAAAATTTAAATGTGCGCTTATTTTGGAACACCCTATAAAAAATAATTTTAGCATTCATAAAAACAATAATTCTTGTTCTTATGATTTAAGACTACTTCTTGTTATACATTACCACCTAGACGGCTTAACATACCTTTAACATACCACAAATCGATTAAGTTTGACCTTAAACCACTGTGTACCACCCGGCTTGTCCAATTTAACTGCATGAGGTCTTTGTAATACCAGACTTCCAGTTTTTCAGAAGCTCAAGAAAAAAAAACAAAGTGTTGAAATTTGAAATTTTAATCAAAAAAGTTTCAACAGCATATCCAAGACCCAAACAACTACAACAACAACTGATTGTATGTCAGTTTGTTAAGTCATTTCGATTGAGCTCGCAGATAATGTCCACCACCATCAAAAGTGTTAAAATGGTGGTAATGGTTGTGGTGGTGGCGTATCAAACTTTATAAACGCATTAAATCATCGTCTTAATCAAATTGGCTGGCGATAATTGTGCGACAGGCGATAGATTACAAGCCACTCAATATGCTGTATACAGCTGTGTAGTAGTTTGAAGTGTCGATTAGTAATTTGAATTGTTGAAATCAATTTGCAATCGAGACGGCTGATTAATTTTTCCTCCTTCAACTTTCCTGTCATGCAAATAAGCTATCGGAACTTCGGAAAAGAATGTATATAGAACTGAACTGAAAATTCCATTCTTTTCAGCTTCACTATCAGCCAACAACTACAACAACAACAATTTGTCAATTTAATTCTATTTGCTTGCCGGTTAATGGCTTTTAAATTGTTTTACTCAAATTGAGTGTGGGGAAGGGGATTTCATGCTTGACAGCTGTTGACTCACTGTCAACGGGGCAAAAAAGGTGTCGTGTCAAAAATGAGGAAAGATCAAATCGATTATGTTGTATGCGCGCTCTGGGGTTTCAGTCCAACATAGAAGTTGACAAATAAATCCAAGCTTGAAATGCGTATACAAAATGACAATGAACATGCTCTATATTCTTTTGAGGTTACGTTGGCAGGCTATAACAAAAACGGATCAAAGTTTGACTAATAAACATGTCAGTTTTGAATGACATTTTCATTTTTCGGGTGTTTGTGGGTGTATCCAAAAATATTGCCCTCCAATTAATTTCAACTCAAAAGAATGTTAAAAATTTGCTCAAAAACTTGCAAACATGACTTTGTTAAAAAGGGTTAAATTGGTTATTTATGTCTTCAAAAGATGGCACATGGTAGATAAAAATAAAAACAAACAAAAAATAAAGAAAATAAAAATCATTAAACGAAATTAATTAAGTGGGGACTGTGAATGAGAAATAAATCTTCGATGTTTATTGCTTTTAGAAAAGAAGAAAAAAAAAAAATTGGAACCAGATAAGCATCATCGTCGGAATGATGATGATGATATTTGACCTAAATTTTATTTTTCGTATTCAATATACACAAAGAAGGCGGATTGTTATGGTTAATTGGGGGAACTAATGCTATTTTAATTGAAATGATCAAAAATCATTAGAAGATTTTTTCGATGATATCTTGGTGTTTTTTAAAATGGATGAGAATGAGGAGAACTCTATAAATTGTACTGTTTTTTGTTTTAATTCTTTGAGTAAACATTATTTGAGTCATAATTATTTTTCTTCTTCTTATGGAATACAAAGTGATTTGGGGGTAAAATTTGTATTTTTCTTGATTGAAACTAATGACCATGACAGAAGCAGATACAATTTGTTTGAGTACTTTGTACTTATCTGCATTGATGGTGGCCTTCTTGTTTTTTAATGGATCTAATATTTTGTTACGTATTAAGACTTAAGAAAAGAGGAAGTAGGATGTTTTCTCATGGTATCTTTTATTATGTTTATAATGTTTCTGGTCAAGGTCACATAATATGGAAATTGGGGAGGATATTTCTTTTTAGAATTATGTATTAAGTGGCATTAAGAAGCTATGACGTTTTTGTTAACAACGCGTATTTGTAAAAATTTAAATTTGATATAAGATATTCCAAAGAACACCTTGAAAGGGTTGTTATAATGTGAGAATTGTAAGCAGATAAAAAAATGACAAACAAATGTTTTTTTTTTTTTTTTAAGTTTTAAGCTCTAACTTTAACTCCCTAAAATTAAATTAAGTTTTAGTACTTTGTTAAATAAAATAAACGAATGGGTCGGGTCGCACGTGCTTGTTCTAAAGGTAAAAACTGTTTAGAATGTCAAAGATTTTCTTGTAAAAAATGATTTAATTTTAATTTAATGTCATAAGAAATGTAAACAATAAAAAAAAGTACTATTAAAATAAAACAAATATCTATTAAAATGGTTTTAATTTTTAAACGAAACATGTCGTTTAGTTGATTGTATATTAGACTGATTCAAAAAAAAAAAAAAAATTTATTTTGTATATAACTTTGATTATACCGAATATGGAAAAATTGGAAATGACGAAAAAAAAAATACTGTAAAAGTTTCAGTATTAACATTTCTATTTCCCATATGATTTACATGGGAAAGATTGTGTTTTTGAGTTGGGAATTTTATAACTTTTTAACGGTTCATCAAAAAGGCTAGATTTAATCGTTTTCTTGTATTAAATTGAACACTCTACAAAATTGCATTTATAAAAAAAAAAAACGACAAAAAAAATTAATTAAAATAATTTTTAGTTGAAAAAATTAATAATTCGAATTTATTGAAAAATTCTAATTTAATAGTATTAGAGGTTTGAGAGTTATATAAAAGGATCTGTGAAACCAAAACTCAACATAGAATACAAATATTCGAATAGTCAAATTTTTTGAAAAACCTAAAATTTTCGTCAAAAAATTTGAAAAAAAAATGAAGAAAAAATTGCATTAGTTGAATAACTTCGAAACGGGGCAGTTTATCAAAAAAATTATTATGAGCTTTTTTGTAGAGCGTTCAGTTTTATACTAGCCTTTTTGATGAACCGTTAAAAAGTTATAAAATTCCAAACTCAAAAACACAATCTCTCCCATGTAAATCATTATGGGAAATAGAAATTTGCAATGCGGCGGTACTTAATGTTAATATTAAGGGCTGAAACTTTTACAGTATTTTTTTTCGTCATTTCCAACAATATTTTCGGTATAACTTTGAACAAAAAAAAAATTTTTTTTTGAATCTGTCTATTGTACAAAAAGTAATTTTGAGAAAAAATTAAATTGAAAAATTTTAAGATAAAAAAAATGTAGGTAGACACATACAAGTTTTCAAACATATTTCAAAACATAATTTGTTACACTATTCTTAAAAAATTATTATTTTCCACTTGAAAACGAAATTTCAAAAAAATGTATCGACTCATTTTCAAAAATATTTTTTTTTTAATCCACAAATTATGAGTTTTCTTAATTTTTCCATATAAATTCTTTTGTTGACACATCGATTTAGTCAGTTAGTAGAAAGTTAGAAATCAAGAAAAAAGTTCTTTGACAGGCAGGTAAAGTTTATAAAGATAAAATAATCATACAACTAAGTTACACAATAACCATTTTTATCAAAAAAAAAAAATCGACTTTTATTGATTGAAATTAAGATGTATGGTTTTTTCATATAGATAGTCAGTTTTTTCTATAGTCAGAACTCGACAAATTTAAAATAGGACCACACTGAAAAGCATCATCTTTTATAAATACTAAACAAAAATATTGAATTTCAAAACAAAGTCCTAAACGTGCCAAATTAGTAAAATACACTCTTGGAGCCGCTATTTTGAATAAAAAAAAATGTTTGCAGCTTTTTTGTATTCTCCATAGGTGCTAATAAAATAAATTGCACGACTGGGGTCGCACGTAATTGCTCTTATGCTTAAAGTAACTATAATGTTAAAGCTTTTCATTCAAGAAATTTAAAATTTGATATTTTGAAGAAATTTCATAAGTAGTATAAAAAAATTAAATCTGTTTTTATAATTAATTAAACTCCGTTTTAAATTATCTTAAAAAAAATAAAAAATATGCCATTTTATTTCTTGTATAAAAAGGTATTTTTAGAAAAAAATTTTCGAAAATTGTAGGAGCCGTTTTTTAAAAAAATAATTTTTTATATATAAAAATTTTTTAACATTTTTCAAAAAAAAAGTTGGTATGCCATTTTGAAGAAATAATTAATTTAAACATAAAAACTAAATTTCAAAATTTTTCATTGATTCGTTTTCAAAAAATTGATTTTTCAAAAAAAAATTTTGAAATATTTTTAAAAAAACCAAAAATGCGTTTTTTGAAAATTTTCTAAAATTTTAATATTATCTTTACTTACACACTTTTGTATAAAAATTTTCATTTAAATCGGGTTAATGTTGTACGAGATATTCAGAAACGAAAAAAAACCGTTCTATGACAGGTACCGTTAATAACGGTACAAAAAATATTTTTTTTATTTAAAAAGTTGGCTATTATGTGTAGTACTACACACAAAAATTTTAATCAAAATCGTTAGAGCCGTTTTTGAAAAAAATTAACTTTTCTATTTCCGTTATATGGCAGGTACCGTTAGTTTTGGTCATAAAAAAAAAATTTCAATTTCCCCTCTAGGGAATCACCAAAAACTGCTAACCACCAAGTTTGAAGAAAATCACTTCACTCGTTTAGGCTGCAGCTCCAGATAGAGACAGACACACAGACAGACAGACAGACAGACAGACAGACAGAATTGCCGGACCCACTTTTTTGGCATTCTCCATCATCGTAATGTCATGTAAAATTGTTATCTCGAGTTCGATTTTTTTTACGAATCCTAAACTTGCCCTATAGTACCTATATCGCAAGTAAAAATAATAGGTAATAAAATTTTGTTATATACAGATGAGTTTCTTTCTAATTTACAAGATTCATATTTTTTTGTTTTTTAGAATCTCGATTTCAACTTGTACCTCCCATACAAATTTTTCGAACATCTGACATTTTGAATTATTTCGTTAACGCCTAGACTAATTTTATCTAATTCGTATTATTTTCAAGAATTTTTGCGGGTTTAAATTTTTGTAAAAAAAAAAATGGGAAAATAAAAAAAAAATGTTTTTTTTTCATTTTTCTTCTGATATCTAATCAAATCGTAATTGTAAGCAATTTTTCGGAAGTTCTCTGATATTTTGATAATGATCGAAGAAATTACAACTCGTGGCAATGTCAAATAAAGATTATTATTTTAGCTATTGCTAATATTTTTGGCTCAACCACCGGCCGCCACGCGCACTGATTTATCATTCTATACGTATTTAGCTATCTTGCAAAACTTAAATGGTAGAATGAAACCATCTATTAGTACCTACTTTCGAGAACGTTTGCTATAGGTAAGTTGAATAACTAATTTTGGGTAAAATTTGTAAAAATAACTCATGAGGGTATCTATATGTACTGCAAACGAAGAAATATTTTGTATTCAAGACTTTAATGAAGACTTTAAAGTCATAATATACCTTTCATTCCAATCCGATTGCCATTCTTCTTTTTTACTGAAAGGCACGTATACAAAATAAAAATGTTGGTAATGGTCAATCCATGCCATTCTTAGCCTGAGAGGAATTCTTAAAGGGGATTCATTAGAGCTCATATTTCTTTATACATTTTTTTATTATTTTTTTTTTTCTACCAAAAAAATACCACACCCCATTACTCTTTTTCTTCAGCAAGACTCACGACTGACAATGCCAATGAACGGTCCACTAGCAGTGGAAGATAGTGCCGACTCGGAGTGACGGCGAACGGCATCATGACCACACATTATCTCTGTCATTATTTTGCGGCTTAACGCACATACCCAAAGCAAAGCCTCGTCATGACACACAGTATGCATGCAGTTTATTGTGTGTAGTGTTTTTACCCGAGCCCCAAAATTTGAATTGTACGAGAGTATTTCTGGATTATGTACGGTACGGTTTGGGTTGGTCTTTGCAGCTTATCAATCTTTTAGTCTTGGAGTGTTTTGAGAATATTACTTTTTTTTTTAAACTTAATCTGAAGCAATGATATTAGAGAGGGACAAGTGTTTTGCTTTTTGAGGAACTTCTACAAGTTTTATTGTGAAATGATAAGAGCATCCAAGATGAAGATGAAGAGTAACACTTACACTTACCAAAAGGTTATCGTAAGATGAGTTGGTAGTGAGTGTTTAGATTTCAGAGTGAACATTTTTAAAAAGAAATTGTATTGTTTTGTCTGCTATTTTGTTTATTTTTTTTTTTTTTTTTTCTGTTTTTTACCTGAACTGATGAATGAGCAAAATTTAAAAATATATCTACGACGAAGACGAGTATTTTTAGCACGAGAGAGTGAAATTTACGTTTAAGTGTTTTGGCGCGTGTGTTTTCTTTCTAGCGCGTGTGTCACTTTAAAAGTAAAAAAATAAAAAAAATGTGTTTAGCTTTGATGTTATCATTACAAATTAAATCTTATTTAAATTCAAATGCAGGCTGAAATATTATGATTTTGTTGATGTCATGAAGAATTTACAATTTTATTGTGAAATTGTTATGAAAAGGTAAAAATTGTTATCAAAATACTGAATATGAAATAGGTATAGTATTTATCTAAAAATGAAATTTGCATAAAAACTATTATGCATTAAAAAAATGTTATTGAAAATTAAAAAAAAAAATTTGCATTAAAAAAAAAAATTTAATGCAAAATGTGTGCCCTAAAATTTGTCTAAGTACTCTGCAAATTTCTCACAATATATTTCCAAATACTCAAAATTGAAAGAGATTTGACGAATATTATATGAGTATGCATTATTTTCGATTTAGAAAATTTTGTAGGTATTTGTAATATTTTTGTTTTTTCAAGGAATTTTTTTTTTTTTTTCATTTGCAAAAAAATCAATGCATTTTTAGTTAATATAATTTTTTTAATGTAAAATATTGTTGGTTGAAGTACAAAAATATTATTAATTGATTTTTTTTTAATTTGCAATAAATATTTTTTTTTAATTCGTAATGAAAAACAAATGGATTGAAAAATTCCGTAAATAACCGATTTATTTTTTTTCCTGATCCTTTTCTGCTTCTTTAAAATTGAGTACAATGTTACATAGGTACCTATACATACAAACATTATGAACCTATAATTATAATTTGTGATAAAATATTTTGATAGTCTCAGTACATTAAAAAAAAAAAATGGTTTTCGACTTTTGCCTCTAGAGACCCCCATAGTCGATGTCATTCAAATTTACATAGCCTTTAACTAGTGGACAAGCTGAGCTGAAAGTGAGCGCCCCCAACTTCCAACGTCTATATCTCGGAATTTTAAAGAAAATAAAAAAAAAAAAATTTGATGCCACAAGGTAGCGGGGACTCTAACCTACATTTGGGTACAACTCTCATCCCTGTAGGTCCAAGCTATCATTTGGCATCACTCCCGAAAATTGCTCTCAAGCGGCTTAGCTTCCAGGAGCGTTCAAAGATTCGGGGATTTTTCGAAAAAAAATTTTACCCCAACTTTCAAAGGCGATTTTCTCCGAATTTTGAAAAAAAATCGAAAAACCGGATTATACCACTATCGCGTAGCTGAGAATATAAGCTTTCATATGGCACCACTCCCCTGTCTCTAGATCAAAGCGTTCCAACGCCTATATCGCGGAATTTTGAAGAAAATGAAAATAAAATTTTTGATGCCAAAAGGTAGCGGGGACTCTAACCTACATTTGGGTACAACTCTCATTCCTGTAGGTCCACGCGTTCTCAAACCGGGAGAACTTTAAAGGAAAAAAAAAATAGGCACGATTCTGAAAAAATAGGCATGATGTGGCGGTTTAACATGGAAGGCGATTTTTTAAAAATCTGATAATGTGCAAAGCGTAGGCCCATGACACAAGCTATCATTTGGCATCACTCCCAAAAATTGCTCTCAAGCGGTTTAGCTTCCAGGAGCGTTCAAAGATTCGGGGATTTTTCGAAAAAAAAAAAATTATAAAAATCAATGTATCCTCTCACCCATCACAGCTCAGCTCACCCAACAGCTCAGCTCAACCATCAGCTCAGCTCAAATGAGCTGAGCTATGGTACATAGCTCAAAAGTGAACTAGCTCAAAATTTGAGCTGAGCTGTGAGCTGAGCTCAGCCCACTTTTGAGCTTTGTAGCAACCCTGCAAGTTCCATACTGCCCATAATCTCGTAAAGGCCCTAACTACATTTTTCTTACTTCTGAGTTATAGAGCGAAACAGTAAATCTAATATCGCAATTTGCATATAAAAATGAAAAAAATCAACAATACATTTTGAATTTTCTGACTTGTTTGAAGACCTAGGCCAAAAAAATAAATGAGGATAAATCAGAGACAATACTCTTACTCCAAATATGCAAAAAAATCAAAATCGAGTATTTGTAGTTAGGGCCTTTACGAGATTATGGGCAGCATATTGCTACTACTAGTGCTGAAGCACATAAAATTACCATATCGCACATTTTATGCGCAATTCATTTACTTTCGTTAAGCATATACCGTACGTTCTGAACCGCACAACATGAGTAAATTTCACAGAATAAATTGAAACTACATGGACGCAAGGATAATGAAAGAATTAATTTATTGTTCACTTGATAAAAATGTAAAAAAATTAAGTGTGGATTAATTAATTTAATAATAGAAATTAAAAATATCAAATGAAATTATCAAATGAAATATCAAGGTATACTGAATGAGAAGTATAACTTCAGTCGCGTGTACATGTGTACACACACTCTTTTTTTTTGTTGTTGTTTGGGGGCACTTATAAAAAAATTTAATTGTTTTCAAACTTATTTAAATAAATTAATTTACGTTGCGTACACTGAGAGAAAAACAACTTAAAATCAAGGAAAACCACTTTAATTTTACTATATCATTAAATAAAAGCTTTTAGGTACAGCTTTGAATAAAAACACAAATAAGAGAAAATTGGTAGCCACTGGGATCAATCCTACACCTTTAGGATCACTAGGCGAGTGCTCTACTAAAATAAGTGCGATTAACTCTAAAGCCGAAGTCTAAAAAAAATTTTAAAACTTTTTTAATTTTTTTTTTTCAGCATTAAATTATTCTCGACCATATTACATTTTACGTTCGTTTCTCAGTGTATCTTCTTCTAATGAACCTCAATTTTGTTGTTTTTTTCATTTGAATATGTTTTTACTTATATTTTTACCAAGTTTGATACATATGAATTTTTCAAAATTTAGGCAACTTGAACTTTAAGAGCAATTTCGTAGCACCCAGTCGTGCATTTTCACTTTACTTTCATAGGAGAATAAAAAAATGTAAGAAATAAAAAATTGGCAATATAGAAAACATTAATTTTTTGAAAATCGGAATTGTTCAAATCCATTTCGATATTATTTTATATTATAGTTAATTTATTTAAATAATTTTTGACGTGATAACGTCTTATAAATCGATGAACCATGGCAGCCACCACAAAAAATTGACGCCATTTTCTAACGTTACAATCTCGCACTTTCGTAGTGCGGCAAAATATTTCAATTCAAAATAAACTATTAGAGATACAAAAATCTTCTATAGCTTATTTGAAAGATAATAACCTAAAGCTTAATCCAAATGAAGGATTTTTAAAAATTCCGTCATTTAATAGGGTAAACAGGGGTAAAACGGAAAGATGAAATTTGGGCTAAAATCTAAACGCAAAGTCGTAGAGAATTGTTTTTTTTTTGCTATATAGATAGATGAAATTAATTAAAGAATAACATTCAAGAAAAAATTCTACAAAAATTTGAAACTAAGCTATAACGTTTTGTTTGAACGTTGTACACGTGTTATTATTATTATTAGGGCTATGACAAAATTATGATTTTGGGTAAAGGAAATTTTTTTTGACAATTTTAAAGATGCCAGTTGAAAGATGAGGGAAAAAAATTAGGGGTCTGATACAGATTCTTTTCCAACACTCGGCGTTTCGAAATAAGAATTTTTGAAAAACAGCTTGTTTTTTAAGGGTATTTTTGGGTAATTTCAGATTTTTAGCTTTTTTTGGAGCTTTCAAAAAATCTCAAACTTATAGGACATGTAGGTTTTGGCCTTATTATGCATACATGTGCAAAAACTTGGAAACGTTTAGTGAGTTTTGACTGAATAACGGAAGAAACAAGTTTTAAAAAAACACGTTTTTTGACCGTTTTTAACCGATTTTCAACGTTTTTTTTTTTTTTATACTTTTTTCTTTAATAGATACAGGAATAAAGTATATGGGGTAATGATAGACCATGACCACGACTACATATATGTGTCAATCATTTTCGTAAACACAATTTTGAGATAACGGTAAAATAAAATTTTAGAATTCAACAGGTTATAGCTTTTGACCAAGAGCAGATAGAAATTTTATTAAACTTTTATGAGCATGATACAATTACCTTTCATTTGGTATATCACACATAACGGTAGACTAACTACAAGCCACACAATGTTAAATCAAGAAACTTGCGAAAAACCTCAAAACACCAGTTGAGATATGTTGCCCCCCGAACAGCCACCAGTGTGCGAAGTACCGTAATCTCAGTCTGGAAATTCGACATGGTTGACTTTAAAAAATTCTAACTTCTCTTGTAGGCATCTTTGAAATGAGATTGATACGTCATTTGAAAGGTGAAATAATAAGCATATTTTTTATAGGTTGTCAAACAAAAAAATTGATTCCATAGCCTGAGAACATAAAAATAAATGTTTTTTTTTGCTTTTTTTAATGAAATTTGATCGAGTTCAAAAAATTCTAGTTCTTTTTATAGATGTCTCAGAGACCTGATCGATATATACATATATTTTGTGCTAAGACAATAAGCGTTCAGATGGTATAAAATTTTGTATAGGTTGTTAGGGAAAAAAATGGAATTAATGACGTGAGAAGATAAAAATTCATGTTTTTTTTTGCTTTTTTTTTGATGAAAATGATTGTTTTAATAAATTATTTTTATACTTTTTGCGCATTGTAAAAATTTAAAAATGGTTTAATTCTTAAGAAGTAATACTTGGCTTTAAAAATGCATAATTTTTTTTGTAAGCTTTTAAAATAAAAAAATTAATATAATGAGAAAATAAAAAAGGTATTTTTTTTTATCTTTTTCTTGTAAATTATGATTGTGTGATTCAATTGACTCATTTTAAACAAAAGCACAAAACCTGTTTCCTGACGACGTTATCATGTAAAATCATCGCCCGTAAACCGGCTTTACACCTCTTTTTTATTTTTTTCTCGAAAAACCTTTGGATCAATTATAGTAACAGTGGTCTAATTTCTATTGTCAAAATCATAAATTCCATTTGGAAATTTCACATTTGGTCAGCTTATTTAAAGCCATTTGAAGCTAATATTAAAAGCTAAGCTTACAACTTTCACAATAATTACTCAAGATAAAAACTTGAAAAGCGGCTAACTTAAATATGTATGGTACAATTTCCTTCATTATGAATATCAAATCTCATTACATCACCATACTTGGTGGCGCTTAGATTTCAATTTCACAAAACCACTTAGCAATACTTGAGCTCTAAATGAGAAAAAGATTATTCTGTCAAGATACACAATTCTATATTTTATAGATTTTATTACATTTTTTATCTCATGTTTATTCATAAAACTTATAGTTGAAAGCAATTTGATTAAAACAAACACTAATTACTTTTTTAGAAAAAAAAAAAAAAAATACTAATATTTTCTTTCAATACCTACATAAATAAAATTATTTATTTATGCAAAGTCGTCTGATTGAAGTATTTTGCATAATTAAGTTTATTACTCGGTGTTAAGTCGATTTGATTCTGATTGAATATTATAAAAAAAAATTGTCATTAAAGTCACGTCAAAAAACCAAAGCTTATAATCCCAATCAAAAGGCACACAAAACTAATGTAACCTATCCTTTTTCCGAGAATAATTTCAACTCAAACACGTCATTGTTTAGAATGTTATTAATGAGTTTTCCGAACTCTTTGTAAGTAATAATGAAATAATTATGAGTCAATTCGAATGCGTGAATTCAATCATCATAATAATAAACTAGTAGTATGTATAATATTTTTTTTTTATTTATAACAGCATGAGGAGGAGTGTAATTGAAATGCATATAGAGGGCACGAAGCGTGCCATTAATTTTTTTGTTTTGAAAAAAAAAAAAAAAAATAATATGAAACACCCTGGCCCAATACTCGACTCGGTGATCATCTTAGCACATGAATGAATAGATAACCCTGACCATCAATTATTATAAAAAAAAAATGCAAATGAAAATGAAAATGAGAATGAAAATTTATCGATTGGTTTTCCAATGAACTATAAACTATGAGTAGTGAAGAATTGTATGCTTCGCTTTATGTTGAAAAATTCAAAATTATTGAAGGGTTTCTCACAAATCGAGAAAATGAAAGAAAAGAAATGAATATAAAAATACAAAAATAATAATAATAAATCAGTGTGCCTGTGTTACTGGTGGGGGATCTATAGTTGATGGAAAATCCATCATCCATTCAAGGATGAGTCAGTGTCTGGAGAATTTAAATGTAATCGATATTATTTATATTTTTTTAATTTCTTTCTATGACTCAAAGTTAAAGGCTACAATGTTTCCATTTAAAATATTGGAATTTTCAATATTTGAAATATTGGATTGTACAGGGTCATACATTTTTTAATATGAAACTTTAAACTTTTGTAGATTCAATTCATTTAGCAGAGTAGTCAGGTTTAAAGTTTTTGAACTCATTCTTTGTTTGAACTTATTCAGGTTTAAATTTATGAAAAAAAAGTGGTTGTCTGTAAAGCCGGTTTACGGACGATGATTTTACGTAATAATGTCGTAAGAAAACAGGTTGTGTGCTTTTATTTAAAATGATTAAATTGAAGCGTTTATTTATTTCAAACAATTATAATTTACAAGAAAAAGCTAAAAAAATTAATTTTTTTTCTCATTATATTAATTTTTTTATTTGAAAAGTTTACAAATACCTAAGCTTACGAATATTTCTTCCATTTTTAAGCCATTTTAAATAATTTATTAACCCTAGAAAGATAACCTACGTCGAATGTACGTATGCAGTTTTTGTGTTTCATTTGATTTATGCAATAAAAATTAAAATAAAACTCCTTTTCTTGCATTGTACTATTAGCATGTACCTAACAAATTGAGTTAAACAACGAATTGCAGACAGAAATGTTGGATAAACAAGCATTGACGTAGCGTAGGTTATATTTTACTCAATTTTAATAAGGTCATCTTTCTAGGGTTAAAGACAATCATTTCTTATGAAAAAAGTGAAAAAATCACTTTCATCACCCAAAAGCTATTAAAAATTGTATACCATCTAAAAGCCTATTAATTCAGCTCAAAATATTGATATTGCTTATGTCTGTGCGACGTCTACAAAAAGAGCTAGAATTTTTTAAACCCAATCAGTTTTCATCAGAAAAAGCAAAAATATCAATCTTTTTTATCTTCTAACGCCATTAAATTAATTTTTTTCTTTCACAACCTATACTAAATTTTATATACTAAGAAAGCTTATTATCTCACCTTTCGTATGATGCTTCAATCATATTTTTGTGATGTCTACAGACAAATACAGAAAATAAATGATTTTAGCTGAAATTACTTCAATTTTGAATTGTCATGAGCCATGACTAAAAAATACCTATTCTTACAGTATAAAAATTTAGTAAAACTATACTCTTCTATATAAAAAAAAGAGTGTGTGTACACCTGTACACGCGACTGAAGTTATACTTCTCATTCAGTATTATGTAAATGAATTTCATTTGATATTTTTAATTTCTATTATAAAATTAATTAATCCACACTTCGTTTTCTACATTTTTATCAAGTGAAAAATAAATTAATTCTTTCATCCTCCTTGCGTCCATGTAGTTTTCAATTTATTCTGTGAAATTTACTGATGTTGTGTGGTTCAGAACGTACGATATATGCTTAACGAAAGTAAATGAATTGCGCATAAAATGTGCAATATGGTAATTTTATGAGAATTGTGTGTGCTTCAGCACTAGTAGTAGCAATATGGAACTTGCAGGGTTGCTACAAAGCTCAAAAGTGAGCTGAGCTGAGCTCACAGCTCAGCTCAAATTTTGAGCTAGCTCACTTTTGAGCTATGTACCATAGCTCCAGCTCATTTGAGCTGAGCTGAAAGTGAGCTGAGCTGATGGCTGAGCTGAGCTGTTGGGTGAGCTGAGCTGTGGCTGAGCTGAGCTGTTGGGTGAGCTAAGGTAAAGTGAGCTGAGCTGTGATGGGTGAGAGGATACATTTTTATTTGGAAAGTATAATGATATATGAAGATATTTTAAACTTTTATAAAACACCATAGCTTAAGATGTTTGGTTCTAGTTATTAATGGAATTATTTTAACACATGGATATTTTTATAAATAAAACAGATAATTTTTCGTGATCTTTTCTCTTGGCATTTTTAATAGTAAATATACATTATTTCTATTTTTTTTAGTAAAATATTTCTTTTTTTATCATAAAAAAAATTCCGGTATAATCAGGTTTTTCGACTTTTTTCCATATTCCGAGAAAATCGCGTTTAAAAGTTGGGGTAAATTTTGTTTTCGAAAAATCCCCGAATCTTTGAACGCTCCTGGTAGCTAAACCGCTTAAGAGCAATTTTTGGGAGTGATGCCAAATGATAGCTTGTGTCATGGGCCTACGCTTTGCACATTGTCAGATTTATAAAAAATTGCCTTCCATGTTAAACCGCCACATCATGCCTATTTTTTCAGAATCGTGCCTATTTTTTTTTTACTTTTAAGTTCTCCCGGTTTGAGAACGCGTGGACCTACAGGAATGAGAGTTGTACCCAAATGTAGGTTAGAGTCTCCGCTACCTTTTGGCATCAAAACATTTTTTTTTTTCATTTTCTTTAAAATTCCGAGATATAGGCGTTGGAAGTTGGGGGCCCGAAAAAACTTCTGGGAACTGAGCGCTTTGATCTAAAGACAGGGGAGTGGTGCCATATGAAAGCTTATATTCTCAGCTACCCGATAGTGGTATAATCCGGTTTTTCGATTTTTTTTCAAAATTTCGAGAAAATCGCGTTTGAAAGTTGGGGTAAAATTTTTTTTCGAAAAATCCCCGAATCTTTGAACGCTCCTGGAAGCTAAGCCGCTTGAGAGCAATTTTTGGGAGTGATGCCAAATGATAGCTTGTGTCATGGGCCTACGCTTTGCACATTGTCAGATTTTTAAAAAATCGCCTTGCATGTTAAACCGCCACATCATGCCTATTTTTTCAGAATCGGGCTTAACTTTTTTTTTACCTTTAAGTTCTCCTGGTTTGAGAACGCGTGTACCAACAGGGATGGAAGTTGTACCCAAATGTAGGTTAGAGTCCCCGCTACCTTTTGGCATCAAAAATTTTTTTTTCATTTTTTTCAAAATTCCGAGATGTAGGCGTTGGAAGTTGGGGCGCTAACTTTCAGCTCAGCTCAAATGAGCTAAGCTATGATACCTAGCTCAAATTTGAGCTGAGCTGAAATGTTAGCTTTTTGCAACCCTGGCAACTTGCCACATGTAACTTGCCACATGCAACTTGCCACACGCAACTTTCCACATGCAACTTGCCACACGCAACTTGCCACATACAACTTGTTACATGCAACTTGCCACATGCAACTTGCCACATACAACTTGCCACATGCAACTTGCCACATGAAACATGTAACTTGCTACGTGTTGTGTGTTTTATGTTTGCCGTACTGCGGCGTACTGCATTTTTAAATACTAAAGTACTGCGTACTCTAAAGGTGAAACGACAGCCCTGCTACCCAGGGTGATCGCGTCATAATCCCTTTGACATTCTTGTCAAAAAGTAAATTTTCATACCCACCCTCCCATAAGAAGTATACATAACTTCAAAAATATGTGTCACTCCATTCTAAAGGGGATTTTCTTAAAAGTTGATTCTTACCGTTGTGATGGAATGTTCCATAAAATCACGTATACATACTCTGTTGAGTATGCACAAATAGCTTCTGTTATAGTTTGTTGAAAATCAAAATCATTGTCCTCTTGTGAACTTTCTCATCGTTCCAGTTAATTAGATTTGTGGAACTCAAAGAGACGAACTTCACCACAGAAAAACAAAAACAAAAACAAACTCATATTTCTACATACCCTATGCACTCTATGCACTCATATGTAGCACATCCAATACTAACAAAATTTGTTTGTCTTTACTGAACAAAAACTTCACATCTTCACGAATATTAAATCTATTTAGGTATATGTCAGACTCCGTGAGATGTATAAGAGTTTGCCGCGAAATTTCTATTCTAGTTTTTTTTTTTGTTATTTTGAAAACATCACCCTCTTCTCTTCCACTTCATCACATTTCATCAACCAAACAATTCAAATTTATCATATGCTATATTAGTAAGAGTCCTCTACTTCTCCCATAGGATAGAAAGACGCACACACTTCAAATAGAAGACATGCTATTTAGCTTTTTGTCATTGTCTTCGTCTGCCGTCAGCTTACTATGTCACTTGCACTTTCCTCTATTATTCCTCGTGGAGCACGGAGGCACCTTTACCTTACCTACTTTGTGTTTTGTTGAATTATATGGTTGCCAACTGGGTGAATTTTAGTCTCTGAAATGACGCGCAAAATGTTCAAAAGTGACAAGCGTCATTTTCAGAAGTGAAGTGCATTTTGTTTCAAAAGTGACACACGTAGTTTTCAAAAGTAACGCGCATCTTTTTTGAAAAAGACTTATATAAATTTCATGTTTCCCAGCTCCGTGATGTCAAAACCTTTCAAAAGTTTTTTAAGAGCAAATTAATTTTTTTTTTGTAAAAAATCTTATTAAACACTCAAATTTGGAGATAGACGTGTAAAACCAGTTGCAATCGTTTGTCAACTTCTTGTTCTTTATAAATACTTATCATCATCGTTTGTTCACTATCAGTTTAAAAAAAGTTTAAAAAACAATTTTTTTTTATAGCAACTTTCATACAAAATATATTAATAATTTTTTTATTCTAAAAGCCCAAAAAATTATTTTTTTTTCAAAAATTCAAACTTCAAAAATTTGCGTACCTCGAAATGAATACGAACCAAAAATCATCATTTGTCCACCCTATACGTTTAGAAGATATTCCAAAACCAAATTTTGTACTGAAAAACTTAAAATACTTAAAATTTCCCAAACATTTTAATTCCAAATATTTTTGCACTCAAACTTGTGCTTAAGAAATAAGAACTCTAAATTGCATATACAAGATAGAGACGACATCATCAAAGCCAATTTGTATGTTTTTAATTTTTATGATTTAAGGTGAAAGTCACTGTGGTGTATGTCTAACTATTGTGTATGTAACAATCTTAACATAAATATTTTTATATTTTATTATATTTTTATTAAAATTAAAATAAAATTATTTGCGTTCAGATTATTACATACACAAAAGTTGCGCATACGCCACAGTGACTTTCTTCATATCCTCTAAGTTAATCACTGACTGAATAGTAAAACCATCTGAGTTTTATTTTGTTTGACTATTTACTAATTGAACATTATACGGTTGTTAAACCAAATTTTGACTGTGGGCCTAACACAAAGCTGCACAACCAGTTTTTTTTTTATCAATGCAAAAAAAAAACACCTTAAATAAAATTAAAAACATAAAAAATATTTTGCAAGTATAGTTCTTATTCTTGTTTTCTACAGCTCAAATTTATAATTCTAAAATTCTTTCAGTACAAATTTTGTATTTTGAATATCTTCTCAACTTCTTGTGGACATTTTTTGGTGTTTGTAAAGAACTCAAGATGAAAAACGAAATATGTTTGAATATTTGAAAAAAAAAAAAAAATGAGGATTTTGAAAAAAAAAAATATATTTTTATAAAAGTTGCTAAAAGAAAATTGTTTTTGGAATATTTTCTTAACAGTAGGGTGAGTCAATTTTTAAAATGTTTTCTTAAAATTAATAAATTTCGTGTACCAAAAACTAGTGATAGGAACTATCGAATGATTTGAACTATCGAATAAAGTATCGAATAAACTATCGGATAAAAACCATCGATTAAAAACTATGGAATAAACTATAGAATAAAAAAACTATCGTATAGAAAAACTATTTGAATACAAATAGTAACTAAATGAATGACTGAATGAATGATTTCAAACTATCGAATGAATGAATATTTTACAACTATCAATAGTTTGATAGTTTGTATTCGATAGTTCCCATCACTTAAAAAAACCTAAGAGTGCAATTTTTTTTTTATGAATTTTCTGAATATCATCTATGTTGGCAACATTGATATTCTAAAACAAAAACTCTGCTCCTACAATAACTTCATAGTGCAGGCAGAGATGAAGGCTTCGATTGAATAGCGCAACAGCAATCTTCCAGTACACTGCTTTGCTTCTTCGTACTTCTAGTTAGCAGAGAGCACCTCCTCCACTATTTTTTATAAAGCTTGACTCGCGCAACACTTCCACATGGCTTCGCAGATTCTTTTCTGTGAAGATTTTTTTTTTTTTTTTGTTTGTTAATTTGGCATTGTTCCAATTTTTCTTCTAAAAAGAACAGCACCTCTTTTGTCTAGCTTGCGCTAGGATAGGGAACCCAGTAAAAGATCTGGCATGAAGGCGAGTGTGAAACATATTTTTTTTTTTGTTTGAAGGGAAATTCCCTTTTTCATCATTGCATTGCGAAGCAAAGGCGTAAAAATGAATCTAATAAAAGAAACGAATGTTGTCTGAGTCTGATGTGACGTCTGTGTATTTTAAGAAAAAAATCTATAGTAGCTCTCATCAGCTGCTTGGTTATTCTTTTTTGTGGTTCACAGAGTCTAGGTATACAATGAATTTGATGATGGATTCGGATTGAGACAGATATATTAAAAAATAAAGAAAACGAATGATTTTGCTGGTTCATTTGTTTATTTACGTCGCCGCATTGTGATTAAAGAAAAATTATTGTGGCGCCAAATTTGTATCTCATTGTTCCGACTGACCCACTTTGTGTCTTTGCCAATATGTCCATCTTCAGAGAAAGTGAAATTTTGGGGCTCATTTTTTGTTTGAGGATGATTCATCCAATGATGGATGTTAATTAGTGACGTTACTTGGCGCCTGACAGGACTTAGTCAAATGTTGTAAATAATTTTTGAATTTTAATTGAAATTTGAAAAAAAAAAATGTTTTTGTAGTGATGGGAACTATCGAATGATTTGAACTATCAATAGTTAGTAACTGAATTTTTTGAACTATCGAATAGTTCATTCATTCATTCGAATAAAAACTATCGAATAAAACTATGGAATAAAAACTATCGAATTAACTATCGAATAAACTTTCGGATAAAAAACTATTCGAATGAAAAACCTATTTGAATGAAAAAACTATCGTTTGAGAAAACTATTTGAATGAAAACACTATCGAATAAAAAAAACTGTCGAATAAAAAGAACTGTCGAATAAAAAAAACTATTCGAATAAAAAAACTATTCGAATGAAAAAAATATTCGAATGAGAAAACTATTCGAATGAAAATAGTAACTAAATGAATGAATATTTTACAACTATCTATAGTTTGATAGTTTTTATTCGATAGTTCCCATCACTAGTTTTTAGAAGTTTGTTCGCTAACCAGGAAGTAAAAAAAAAAAAAACTGTGACCACCGGATTTGACTTTTTCTGCAGGACCAAATAACATTTTTCATTTCATTTTTCCCCTGCCTGAACTTATCTCTGAAGAAAAGTTATTCTCAGAATTAGGTAGTTCTTAACCCTTGAACACACAAAAGTAATCCAACGGATTGAGTCCCCTTGAGCCTTTTTTATTTGATTTTCAATATCCATCCATCAATCCTGTGCGAATAGTTGTTGTTTGTTATGTCAAATGGAAGATTAAAATGCTGTCCCCTAAATGCATCCTTATTAGATCTCTAAGATGGCCTCTAGACAGCTCTGTCCTGCTGTCAAACAAACACAAACTAAAATACACAAACACACACACACACACATTCATCGAATCGAATCCTGGAATGTAGATAAGAGTCAATATCAGAAGATTAACACTCTCTTTTATGCCGGCCAAATAAATTCTTTCCTTATATAGAAACGAAACGATTGCCAGAGGCTCTAGTGTCATTATCCAAATAACTTTTCTATCCTCTATTCATTTGTCATCTTTCATTCTTTGCAAAACAAAACAAAAAAAACTTTTACTATAGTGGTTTTTGGATTTTATCGGATTTTTATCCTTCGATGAAAGCCAAAGAATCTGTCGTTCGTTTTGGTTTGTTCGTCCACTTCACAGCCAAAAAACAAGAATCCTTTCGTCATAGAAGAGTGGGATCCCTCTTTTAGCTAGTATTTGAATGTTAGCATACCATAAGGACATAGACCGAAAAATGTTCGTTTATTAATCGTCTTTGAGATGTCCTTTGACGTATTCACCCGAGGCGTTGTTTTCCTTTAGCCGTGAAAATGAAAATAAAAGGACGAAGAAAAAGAAAAAAACGGAAGGAAATTTAATATCTTCTTCTTCATTCTTGTTAGACATGGACAGAGGACAATGAGAAAGAACTCTTCCATGTTCTTGTGGTGGCGGTTGGGTGGGGTAATATTGAAAATGGCACTTTACGTTGTCAACCACAAAACCGCAGACAATAACATAGATGAAAAAAGAAAGACACAAACTAAACTATACGAAACGAAGACAGGATCGAGATTAAAATTATGAAAAAATAGTTGAAGGAAACCCTACGGGTTGTCTGTGCAGTTCTATGCACTACCGGTTTTCTGTACCTACTTTGGTATATACAAGGGTTAAAAGGTGAAATAGTATGGAATTTTATTTTCAATGTTTGTGGAGTAAGTTGTAAGTTACTTTTCATTACACTGTCGAAGATTTTGCATTCCGGATTTTGTACTTTTGGGTTGTTTTTTCTTATGAAAGCGGAAGGACTTTAAGGTGGGTGGGTGTTGATTTGAGGAGTTTAAGGATAAAGTTCTATAAAAAAAAGTAATTTAGGATAGGATATAGAAAGAAATAAGATAGGTATAAGAGACTGACCAATAGTGTTTGGACTTGAACCTTGTCAATATGGTCGTGTCTAAATTTAGATTTTTCAAAAAAAAAAAAAACCCTTGACAGTACGATATTATGATACCTATGTTAGTAGAATTTTAAATATTAGGTTATGTTAATAATTATTGTGCTTGTATATTTTTGCAATATATTTTTAGTGCTTGTTTTGACCATTTTTTTTTTGTCGAAAATTTTTTCTAAAAATTTTGTCATAAAAAAAAGTACCTAGAGCTAAATATTTTTTTTTTAATGTAAGATTCTAATTTCCTACCTACTTATTTTTTTGTTGATGGTAGAAGCAGTTCCCATTTAATTTATTAAACTTCTATAAATTTTTGACCTGTTTGAATAATGAAATTTAAAACATTTATATGTCTCTTAGAATGTGGAAGAGCCTAAAGAAGCCTTTTAAGAACAACGTCATAAGACCATATTTAATCCATATCCCCATAAAAATAAATGGGAGTTTTGTGGAAAAATATGAACACGATGATTTTCGTTAAAATTGAAAAATCTTATTAAATCTGTGGAAAAAATTGGGATTCGGAAGCAGATATACAGATATTTGCTGACCTAAGTCTCGAAAAAAGTAATGGTTTACAGATTTGAGTTTACAAAGAACAGACCTACGCATGTACATAGGTAAAAAAATTACAAATTTTTTTTTTTTTGATTTTTGAAAAAAAATCAAGGTTACCCCTTTTCCAAAAAAATGCATTTTAAAAATTTTCTTCCAAATTTTTCTAGTGATATAACAAAATAAAGGTTTCTTTAAGCTTTATTCATAACTAAGAACTAAAAGGTTTTTGGGTGTCTGGTTCCTGAGATGTTTCCAACCAAACATTTTTTTTTTATCTTTTTCTAACATTCCTAAACCAATATCCTTTGACCCAAATCTTGAAATTTATTTTGAATTAAGAATATACATAAGTTCATATTCAACAGGCCTATGCTTTAAAGTAAAAATTACGTATTTTGGATTTCCAAAAAAACACTGAAGTCAAAATTATTTTCTTAGCAAGATACATAAGGATTGCCCGTTGCATATCACTTTAAAAAATGCTACTGTGACGTAAAGAAGAAATCTTAAGCATTAAATTTCTTTTTCAAAATATTAACTTTTTTAACATACACCATCTACTACGCGGTTAAAAATTCTGGAGTATTTTTTAATGCAGCTCTTGTATTTCAAATTTCAATACAAAAATATTATATTTTAATACTTCCAAAATATTAAAATTATTTTTAATCTTTTTTGTATTAAATTTCAATATTTTAGTATTAAGTTTACTACTTTTAATACAAAAATTATTAGAAAATAATCTCCGTGGGTTAAATTCTAATCTTGTATTTAATTTTAATACCGCTGTATTAGATTTTAAAATTTTTTATTATATTTAAGTATATTTATTGTATTACATTTTAATATAATTGTATTAAAATACAATACAACTTTATTAAAAACTAATACAAAAGTATTAAATTGTAATACGAGAATATTAAATTTTAATCAAATGTCAGCAGCCACAGTACACATAATAAGGTACTATATTCCGAACGTTGTCAAAATTTGTTTGTCAAAAATGGGCACCTGACCTGACAGATTGTCAGGTCGGCCTTTAATTTTTATTTCAATCGCAGTAAACAGGAAATTTGTTTTTGTTTTAATGTATAAAATGTCATTTAAAAAAATTATAAATTAAAAAATTACAAGTTTCCTTGTGTTTCTTCGCGGAAAATGGTGAATAATTGTTAACAAATTAGTGGTGTGCGTGGTTTTTCGGTTTTTGTGCGTTTTTCGTCAGTAAATAAAAGAAATAAGATTTACGGTAGCTGACATTGGTCGCCAAATTGTCATGTTTTGACAATTTAGCGACCAATGTCAGTTTGGAAGATATAACCTTTTTATGTGTACTGTGGTCAGCAGCAGCCATTTTAAAAATGACAAAAATCCATTGTTTGAGCTACCTTTTCTTTTTGAAGGCGCTTTGCGTTTTTTTTTTTTTTTTGAAGCAAAATACATACATTGCAGATGAATTTTGATCGGCAATAAGATTTTACATGCCACAGTTTGTGAAACAGATAAAATAGAGACAATAATATCACCATTATTATATTATTTATGGTTAGGTAATATTTATTTTCAGTAATGAAATTTGGAAAAAGAATACATTTTATTATCGTTCAATACATTATGTATTGAATTGAAATTTATTTGTATTATCTTTTTATGAAATTCTTATTAGAAATTAATAAAAAAAAGATTAAATTTGAATATATGCAATAATTTAAATTAAATACATTTGGTATTAAATTCTAATATAAACTGTATTATTTTTTAATACAACTATATTACATTTTAATACATTTTTTAGTAACTAAAAAATTTTAATATTTAGTCTTGTATTAAATTTTAATACATTTCTGGTGTAGACCTATATGTAACCCAAAAAGTATTAAAAAATACTCCAGAATTTTTAACCGTGTAGGTTGCTTTTTTTTCGCGACCACTTTTTTACTTTACTTCAAAATTTAACTGGATTGAATAATGTAACTGTAATATATGATTAAACACAGAAAAAACTACATAACATCAAACGTTTTTAAATTAACATTGAAATATCTTCCGAAGTTAGTTTAGTTATTTTATTTTTTTTATTTAATGAGACATTATGTATTTTGCAGCGCTCGATTCTTAAAAAAAAAAAAAAATGAAATTGTTTTAAAAATCGTACAATTGATTTTTTGAAAATTTTGTTTCAATATTACTTAAACTTTTTTTTTTTTTTTAATTCCATAACCCTTTTATGAGATAAATAAGTTATTCAAAGATTGTTATAGACACATAAAGTGCTGAAAAATCTTCCAACTCTAGAAATCTAAATGCAAATTTTGAATTTATTATCTCATTTACTTATTTACAAAGAATCAATTAATGTTAAAATCATTTTGAGTAGACGTATTTATGATTTTTCCAAATATAGTTTTCTGTACACAAAGAAACACATTCCATTTTTGATATAACTCAAATTCATGCTGGCCAGAAATGATGACAATAACGACGATTTCATTTCGCTGAAAGGCCTTTCTAGGATTGATTCCATTTAAAATTGTTTTCCCTCATTCCCAAAATGATTTAGTCTTGTTTTCTAAGTGGAAACGCTTATTGAGCATTGTACTGTACATACACCGGCCGGTCTTTCAAATCACAAAACGCTAATCGTCAACTCTAAATCATATACCTTCACAACCGTCCAAAAACTTCTTTCTTCAATGGTAAAGGTAGAAAGTAGAAACGAGGCTTTACCCAATAAATCATTACAAATTGAAAATTTCAAAAACGTTAGTGTACGTATAACGAAATTTGTTTTTTTTTTTTTTTTTGTGAGGTGAATTTCAGCAGTAAGTTACCGCAGTCAAAAAGAGGCGGACATAACGTTTAGAAACCAAAAGCTTCTTGGGTTAAAGTTTACGAAGATTCCCTCAAAAACATTTTCGAACATTTTTGTGAACACTGGTAATTATTATGGAAAATCAATCTAAGATATTGAAAAGAATGACGAAAAAAAGTAGTTTTTGATCAAAAAAATGTATTTATCATCACACGGAAAAAAAATTAGGCAAGGTTATATAATCATAATATATAGTTAAATATACTAGATGTTAGTTAAATATACCAGACAAAATGTTGAATGTACCAGAAATAATGTTATTCCAGCTTAATTGTCTCTAAAGATTTTATTTTTACTACCTTCAACCTCCAAAAACCTTTAAAAGATTGAAAAAAAAAAAAACAAAACACAAAACTGGCAAAATTATCCTTATATTTTGTACCCGTTTTAATCTCGCTCCAAAGAACAATACATTTGTGGTAGATTTTGAAAGGATGTTGGTAGTGGTAATCAATCAATCGTTCATTCCGATTAATATTCCTTTTCTCTGGTTTCAAATGAAACAAACACACACACTCAAACATGCATATACCGTCGCCGCATACAAAAAGCCTTCTCTCTAAAAGGGTTGACGGATCTTCCAACTCTATGGACAGACATAGATTTGATGTATGGCCGTATGATGGGTCCTCGATTTGAACATAAATTTTGTGGAATTTCATTCAGCCATATGAAACGCGCATATAAGTGCTTGAACATGTACACAAAATAGTTTCCCTCCCTAAAGTCCTATCTAGCACCCACACTAAAAACCAATACAAACACATCACAGACTATAGTTGTACTCCCTTAATGGTTTCCTGTTCGCTTATCATGTTGAAGAGTTAGATGCATTAGGAACATATCCACAAACACATACAACGACGAATATGTGTGTATAGTAGATATTGTTTAGGTGACATCAGTGTGTGGTTTTGTAAGCCTTTTTATGGTCGCCAATTAAGTTTTTGAAGCATATAGCCTAAAATAGCCTTAAACGAGACCGAATATTACGTTTTTCACTCACTCACATTCTCTCTCTCTCTTTCGATATATATTCAAACTACTAAGCGTGCTTTGGCTAATTGGTCATTAAGCGGCAGAGGCATACAGACAGCTAAGCTGAGTTCATTTTGTGAGTTCAATTGAATGAAAGGATTGTGCTTTTGTGATTAGGCATTTCAGGTTTTTTTTTTGACAATCAATATAGAAATGCAGAGGACGCATTTAACGCTATTTTGGTTGATGTTCAAAGATAGACGGTTCTGATTATGTGGTTGTGGTAAATGTGGGATAATATGTAGAGGATCATTGTGAAGCCTTAGATTTTTATAGATAGGTATATGGTTAACAAAAAAAAAAAACAGCTTTCAGCAGGCAAGATTATCAACCAGAGTTTGGTTAAATTTCGATTGGGGTATTAATTTTAGCTAGAGCAATTAGGTTTTGGCGTAAATTGCTCAAATTTTCATTTTGTCTTTTAAATGTTTTTTTAGAAATCGAAAAAAAAGCCTTAAACAATTTAATAAAAATGAAAGAAATAAAAAACTAGTTAATTAAATATTTCAAATCAACTATTTATATTTTTCTTTTTTTTTTAATTGTTTTAAGAGTTTTTTTTTTTTATTTCTAAAAAACAGGTAAAAACGACTTAGGAGGTTATGAAGGTTAACCTACGATACATTTTTTGAACTTTCTTTTATTTTCAATGGAAACTTTAAATAAAATGGATTAATAATAAATTGGGCATAACAAAAAAAAAAAAAACTCAAACTAATTTCGAAAAATTTATTTTTCAAAAAAAAAAAAATGTTTTTCTTTATGTTTTTAATTTTTCAAATAAATAGAGGTACGACTGGGGTAGCACAAATTTGCTCCTTTAATTCAGTGTTATGAAAAAAAAAGTAACTAAAAATAAGTGAATTTAAGGTATATTCAAGCCCTTTGATCTCAGTTTCGGAATACCTAATTAACCCTAGTTTACAAATTGGGGTTCGTGCGAACCCCAACGCATGTTTAAATGGTTATAACTTTTTTCTAAATCGTTTTTTTGACTTGGGATGAAAACTCAGTGAACGAAATTCATTTTTGTTTACGTTTTTTGTCTTTTTTCCATAAAAGCGGTTTTATATAATTTTCTGGAATTTTTTTCTGAAAAAAAGTCACAAACCAAACTTGGGGTTCATGCGAACCCCAAGACTTTAAATGGACTATTTTCAACAATTTTTATAAGGTATATTTTGGCAAAAATATACCTGTTATATATACGTGTTATCATAAAAAGACACCGCAACTGTCACCTTAATCAATACCAGAAAGAGACAATGCATCAAATTGTTGATAATGAACAATTAGAGGTGCATAAAAGCTTTGGGGTTCGCGCGAACCCCCAAGTTTGGTTATTGCATTATTTTGCGTGCGGTAAACTAGGGTTAAAAAAAAAAAAAACACAAAAAAAAACATTCTCTTTTATTTGGAATAAAAAATAAAATAAAATAAAATAAAATAAAATAAAATAAAATAAAATAAAATAAAATAAAATAAAATAAAATAAAATAAAATAAAATAAAATAAAATAAAATAAAATAAAATAAAATAAAATAAAATAAAATAAAATAAAATAAAATAAAATAAAATAAAATAAAATAAAACAAAAAGAAAGAAACTAGGTACATATGTATAAGAACATCACAATCAACAATAAGGAAACAAAAAAGGAAAAAAAAAATAAAGAAGGAAAAAACCATCCACCAAAACCATCGAGTGACGCCGCAATTGTAGTCGCAGCCACGCATCATTACAATAGATAAAAGTCAAACCAAGTAAATTTGGGTTTTGATTACATTTCGAAAGAAACACCCTCTAACTCGAATTTCCCTCTAGCTCGAACCGATTTTTGAGTCCCCTGAAGTTCGACTTAGAGGGAGTCGACTGTATTTTAATCGGTAAATGAGAAAAAAAAATATGAGCTCAAAAAATGAATAACAACTAAATATGTACCTACATTAGGTGTCGAAGCTATTAAATAATATATTTAGTAAAAAATACACAAACCAGAAACAAAAATTAAGTAACTGTGTCATGTCACACCCGTTAAAATGAAAATACCAGGTTTATGTTAGACAGTGCTTAAACCTAATGATTTTCGAAAAACAATAAATTTTCATCAAGAGATTGACCTCGTTTAATAACAATATTTGAATTTTTTATCAGAATCCTAGGAACCGTTTTTGAAAAAATTATAACTACTTTTCTAAAATTGGCAAATGGCAGGAACCACCTTTTTTTTGTCGTAAAAATGAATTCCAAAAAACCCTCTGTAAAATCTTTAAAAACTTTTAAATAACTAGTTTTAAAATTATGTAGCAATTATATCGATCATCAACTTTTTAGGTACATACATAATATGGTCTATTGAATCCTCTAATCGTTTGATTATGAGCAAACAAATAATTATGATATTTCTGGATAAAATCTCCAGAGCTCTCGGCCTTTAAAATTTGTAAAACATTCCCACGATTGATACTCTTTTAGTGTAACCTTCAACCATTTTTACTTTCGGATGTCTCCTTTTATAACTTACTTTTTGAAGTTTCAACGAAGCCTACAGAATATTAATTCAAAATTAGCATACCCAGTTCGATATTATTTTTAGAGACACAAAAAGGGACCAGTCTACATTCTATTTCTTTCAATTCACCCTAAGTAATTAGTCCAAATCAAATCCAATCAAATGCCACCCAAAAAATGTCTTCCGTTTTACTTGGTTCTCTAAAAATAATGTTCACATTAGTTCATTATGGTAATCATCTTCCAAGTTCCTCAAATAAGGTCACATCAGTTCTTAATGAATCAACAAACGCATTAATGCGAGACTCCACTTGGCTATAATAATATCTTCATGTCACACAAAAAAAAAAAGAAAATATAAACATCATTTGCGGGAAGAGTATAGAGTCAAGTCATAATAAAACATAGTCTGGAAATAGTGTTGCAAGTGATGAGTTAAATGAAATACTGAGTTGTAACAATACTAATCTTTTAATATGATGGCAAAATTGGACAAAGAGTAGTGATGGGAATCGAATGATTTGAACTATCGATAGTTAGTAACTGAATGATTTGAACCATCGAATAGTTCTTTCATTCATTCGAATAAAAACAATCGAATAAAAGTATCGAATAAAAACTATCGAATAAAAAAAAACAAAAACAATTTGAATGAAAAAAACTATCGTTTAAGAAAATTATTCCAATGAAAAAAAAAACTATTCGAATGAAAAAACTATTCCAATGAAAATAGTTACTAAATGAATGAATGAATGAATGAATGATTTAGAACTATCGAATTAATGAATATTTTACAACTATCGATAGTTTGGTAGTTTTTATTCGATAGTTCCCATAACTAAAAAAGAGTTTTAAAGTTTTTTATAATCTCCTACCTGATACAAAAACTGAAGTAATTTTGAAAAATTTTATATTGCAACATTATCCTTCCAATCTATATGAAAGATTTCTTGGCAATAAATAAATCTTTTCTGTCGAGTTCCGTATAACTTACTCGCATAATCTTCTCCTCTGAAAGTATCCCTAACCTAATGACGATGGTACCATAATGTCTCTGCATAATATGCAATTTTCAGTGAGATCATAAATCACTGATTCGATTGTCATTCAAAACACACTTTTCACAGCACGGGGCAAAACAAACCAAACCAACCAACATTGAACAACATAAGAAATTAATTATAATTTCTATTCAGCAAAAATCTTTCAATTTGATTTGCAACACGTTGCACTCATGAACTAATATTTTATTTTACTATTTTTTTTTTTTTTAAGAAACCCATTTTCCATGAGTTACATAAAAACACTACTACACCACGACTCCAACTTAAACAAAAATAAATTCCCTCCATAAAGACCTGAAGTAATCATTGGAGAATTTCAAACTAATTGTCCATCAATCAAATTTTCATTTTCATTAACTGGAAACGAATGAACGAACACACAAAAGTTTATTGCACATCATTCAAGTTGTGAAAAAAATAAACGAAAAAAAAAAATCACATTGAGTGGTCCTCGAGGTATTGACAGGTTGGCCCGGTAAGAGAGAGGTCCTCCAAATGGACCATTTGTATCGAATTGTTTTTTTTTTTTCATTTCGTGTGCTGATGGGTGTACTACTTGGTTAATAGTCAGTTAATAGCCGCAGCAATGTTTGTGTGTGTTTCAGCAGAAAAAAAAAATAAATACAAAATTGATGAAAATTGAAAGTCAATGGCAATCAATTCAAAAGCACTAGTGTTGCAGAAAATGAAAATTTCAATTGAATGATTAAAAAAGCATTTTTGTACAAAAAAAATAAATAAAATAAAATCAGTGGTTTTTGTTGATTTCAATTTTGAAACACTTTTGTGTGTAATTTTTATGTCACAGTTTATTGCTGAATTAAAGAAACGGTTTCGGAAAAAAAAATTCAACAAAATTTTAAAATTTTGAATTTGAACAATCCCCAATGATAATTATTTTGTAAATGATAGGTAGGTTTTGAAAACTGAGAAATTTGGTTCAAGAAATGACTGAAACTTCAAAAATTTGAAACGATTTTTCCTTTAAAATTTTGGTCAGTTCTTGGCAAAATATTTCTGTCTTTTAACTAACTTCAAATGAAAACAGAAAAACATTTGAATTTGGTCACGACTTGTGGCCAGTGTTAAATTACTTTATTTATATTGGCTTCTATTATTTAATCGACACGGAAGAGAACTTAAGATTGTAAATAAAAACAAAACCATTTTTATTTGCCATTCGTGCTAATAATATTAGTTTATTAATTTTCACACCTGATTATTTCAAAAGATATAAATGTACATCATGCAAACAAGCACTAATTTTTAATTGCAACCCAATCCAAAAACCAATTATCAAAACTAATTTATGAACATAAAATTAACATATAAAAATAAAGAACTGTTTTGGAAATCGCATGACTGCAGATGGTTGAAGAAGTACTTTCTATTGAATATTAAACAATTAGAACCTCATTTAGTCCTTGTTTTTTTTTTTTTTTTTTATAGCAGTTTTTATAATATTTAATTCAGTTTAGTGCTACAGGAATCTTGTGTACCTAATATTTACTTACTTGTACAATTTTTTAGTATATATTTTATATTAAATCTGGTTGATATGGTTTTTGAAACATTTTGTTCTTCCGTCGCGTGTCGCTAGATTCTTACAATAAATTCTACTGTATTAAGACCCATTTTTAAAACACGATTTCGGTCCGAATTTTATACCTAAAATAATTTAATATTAAGAAAATAATTTTTTAAAAACCCTTATAACTTTACATACAAATATCAAAGCAAAAGAAAATGCAATTAAAATTCAAAAAAAAAAATATTGAAATTTAAATATTGGGATATAAAAAACTTCTCAACTGAATTTGAGCTTCCAAAACCAGATTGACTTTTTAGATACCTTAAAAAAGCAAATTTTTTTTTGCAATGTTCAAAGCATTAAAAAAAAATAGTGTTTCAGACAAAAATATGTACATATTCTATTTTGAAGTAGTTATAATAATGAGCTGAAATTGTTTTCAAACAATTTTTTTTTTTTTTTGTTTTGTTAGTTGATTTTTGGGGTGTTATAAATATCATTTAAATTAGTTCAACTACATTTATATGATTTACATTTTTAAAAGCCAGAACTTTGTTTCTGTCCTTATATTTTAAAACTGAGAATTTTGAAAAAAAAAAACTTACCTAACAAATTGTTTTTGAAAATTTTTTTATTTTAAAATACAATATTGTATCTTTCATAAATTTTTTGGACCTTTTTATTATTTTATTATTTATTATTAGAACTTAGTTAAAAAAAAATAAATATACTAAATTTTGATTAACCCATTTCCGGCGGCTGCCAGTTACAGTTGACTTAGAAACTTGAAATTTTACACACTTATTGTTTTTGATCTAATTAGAAGAAATGTGCAAACAAAATTTTTGGAAAAACTTCTGGTTTTCCGGAAAATTCATGTTGCGTTTTCGCAACGCTCACCGAAAATGGACCTTATCAAAATTATTTTTAAAAAAATTTCTTACATAGAATATAAATCAGTTTTATTTGAATATTTTCATGAAGAAATGAACTAGATATAAATACACTAAGTATTGAAAAATTGTTGAAAACAAAATGACAAATTGCGTTCAATAATTCTACCTCAAATTTTTCAGGAGCTCGAATTTTGAAAGTCCTAAAAAAGCACGAAAAATTTATTTTCACACAAAAATCCAAAAACAGGGGTCGAATCACGGCATACGTTCGTTAACGTATGGTTGCTATGTGTCCCTATCTTTTTCTAATAAATAAATAGAGACACAAATAGTAAAAACGTTAACGAATGATCGTAATCGTATGCTGTAATTCGACCCCAGGTCGATTAGATAATTGAACAATCTTTCAGAATCTATTTTTAGTTTATTTTAAATTATAATCAGTTAGGTTCCAAAAGTCTTCAAACATAACGTTGCGAAAACGCAACATTAGCCGGAAATGTTTCCGTTTTATGAAAACAAAATGTTTGTATTAAAATATTTGGTATTCTCCAAAATTTTGCAGCCCAACACCTTTAAACTTGTTCCACTTAATTTCAATAATCAAGAGCATTCAATGAAGAAAAATAAATTTAATATTTTAAATTTGTTATATTTGAAAAAAAAAGTTTAGGTAAATAATAAAATTAATTAAAAAAAAAATTATCAAGTGTTTATTTTTTTTTTTTTTTTTTTTAATTAAAACACATATCATTTCCTACTTCCTCTTTCAGCTGCCAATAAATATGTTCAAGAAAGGAGAATGGGCATTTTGGACGTTGAGCGGCCATCAATAAAATTGGTATCAAATGAAAGAATTATAGCCCAGGAAAAACTTTTACTATGGACGTTTCGCTGTATTGCGTTAAGAATGCAAGATAATGCAGTATTAGTATTGTTAATGCATAGTTCAATGTATGAAGGAAAAACTGATTTATATTTTTATATGGAATATAAAATATGATGCTCTGTCATTTTCCCTGAGCATGAAGACATTAATCTTGAAAATCCGACCAATAGAACTCATAATATAAGATTTTTAAGACAACCATTTCAGGTTCGAAAGTTTTCAAACGATTCAAAGTAACAAAAAATTGAACAACAAAACTCTAAAAATAGGCTTGAATTTGTTGTTTTAAAATGCTTATAGTTTGGGTTCTAGTGGTTGGATATTCAAGATAAAGGTCTTCAGACTCATTGAAAATGACAGAAAATAATATTTTGCACTTAAAATACCTACACAATTGAGTTATAACATTGAGACATATATAAAGTGTTAAATTCAAAAATGCATTTTATCCGTTATATACGTCACAGGGATAAAACTTCTGCACAATATACACTCCTCGCCACTTGAATAGGACACCCTTTTTGTTTTTAATAAAGTGGATATAACTCCAGTCTCTTAATAGTTAGCTGTTCAATATTTTACTATTTTGTGTGTCCCCTTATGCACTCTCTCTGTGAGCAAGATCATTCATTTTCAATGCCCCGTTAGTTAAATTTTGCAATTTTTTGTGGAACAACTGTAAAAAAATTGCCCCTATTTTTGTTCACTTGAATAGGACACCCCCTTTTTAATTGGTTTTCGGGTGCAAATCAAAGAAGGTGGAAATGCAAAAATGTTTTCCAATGTCTTTTAGTAATTTTTAGCTAATTTCAATTTAAATGGGTCGCGCGAAATTATTGGCAGAGGAAGAAATAGCGAAAATCTAGAGTGTCACCCGATTTTTCACCAAAAAGGTAAAAAAACGCATCAAAGCCGAAACATTTTTTCATTTTTTTTTACGAAACGAGTCCAACTGTCGACAAAATATGAAAGGCTTAACAATGAGTGCCATTACTGCAGCTGACAGAAGAGCGATTCAACGACTCGCATAAAATTTACATGACTTTGCCGCCGAAAAGAACGAAAAAGTGGTTAAAAAGCAAGTGCATCCGTAGTGAAGCGAGTGATTTCGAAGGCCAAAGACTTGAGGCGATTGCAGCTTAAGAAAAAACCATTTGTTAACACCTGCAGTAAAGAACAACGCCTTAGTTTCGGTCTGTTTTATGACATGAAGTAAAGCATGTTTTCTCCAATGAGAAAAAAAATTAATTTAGAGGGCCCCGTTGTCCTCAAGTATTATTTTTATGAAATAATGGTTAGTTTTTCCTTCGCAAAATATGAAACAAAAATTTTAAGCCAACTGCACCCCCAAATTAATTTTTTTTCTCATTGGAGAAAACATGCTTTACTTCATGTCATAAAACAGACCGAAACTAAGGCGTTGTTCTTTACTGCAGGTGTTAACAAATGGTTTTTTCTTAAGCTGCAATCGCCTCAAGTCTTTGGCCTTCGAAATCACTCGCTTCACTACGGATGCACTTGCTTTTTAACCACTTTTTCGTTCTTTTCGGCGGCAAAGTCATGTAAATTTTATGCGAGTCGTTGAATCGCTCTTCTGTCAGCTGCAGTAATGGCACTCATTGTTAAGCCTTTCATATTTTGTCGACAGTTGGACTCGTTTCGTAAAAAAAATGAAAAAATGTTTCGGCTTTGATGCGTTTTTTTACCTTTTTGGTGAAAAATCGGGTGACACTCTAGATTTTCGCTATTTCTTCCTCTGCCAATAATTTCGCGCGACCCATTTAAATTGAAATTAGCTAAAAATTACTAAAAGACATTGGAAAACATTTTTGCATTTCCACCTTCTTTGATTTGCACCCGAAAACCAATTAAAAAGGGGGTGTCCTATTCAAGTGAATAAAAATAGGGGCAATTTTTTTTACAGTTGTTCCACAAAAAATTGCAAAATTTAACTAACGGGGCATTGAAAATGAATGATCTTGCTCACAGAGAGAGTGCATAAGGGGACACACAAAATAGTAAAATATTGAACAGCTAACTATTAAGAGACTGGAGTTATATCCACTTTATTAAAAACAAAAAGGGTGTCCTATTCAAGTGGCGAGGAGTGTATGTAAACCTTAATTACATCAAAAAATAACAAATTCATTCCTGGCCGCGTAACGTCCACGTTTCATACAAACTTGCCCATTCTCCTTTAAAAAGAAAAATGTAGCTATCTCATAACAAAATAAAATGCACGACTGGATCGCACGAACTTGCTCCACAGTTCAAGTTGCTTAAATTCTTAAGACTTTTTATAATAAATTTGTTAAATATCAGGTACAAAAAAAAAATTAAATTAAAAAAAAAAAAAAACATAAAATTCGTTTAAAATAAAATAAAGCAAAATCTGAAATCAAATTGCCCTCCAAAACAAGCATGCACTTTTATTTGATATAATAAGGTGCATTTTTAGAAAAAAAAAATTTCAAAATCGTTAGAGCCGTTCTTATTTTTTATAAATAATTTTTTGGAAAAAAAGTTTTAAAATAAAGTTGGTATGCCATTTTGAAGAAACCACTGATCAACATCTAAAAACAAAATTTCAAAAAAATTCAATATTCCATTTTCGAAAATTTGATTTTTCAAACAAAAAAATGTTCAAAATTTTTTTAAAAATCCAAAAATTATTTTTTTTTTAATTTTATTTTTGGCTTATATTAAAATTATATAAATGCTTTTTTACAAATAGTTTCGTTGAAATCGAATTAGTAGTTTCGGAGCAAATCGGATTTAAGAAAAACAGTTCTATGGCAGGTACCGTTAATAATGATTTTCAAAATAAATTTTTTTTATTGAAAGATAGACCTTGTCTTAAAACTTGCATTTTAATTTTTTAAACAAAATCGTTGTAGCCGTTTTTGAAATATTTTAATTTTACTAAAATCGGTATATGACAAGTACCGTTATTTTTGGTCCAAAAAATTATTAAATAGTTCGGTTTGACATAACACTCCTTTTCAGCTTTTCCGTAGTCAATTAAAAAAACTATCATCATAATCTCATTTATCCATGATTAATTTTTTTTTTACAAATAAAAATTGTTATTGTTATTGATATAGAACCTGGAGAACTTTAAATAATCCTATCACTTTGAACTTAAATTTAAATAATGATTTTTTTATGGTTCCCTCTTGTGCTAAAATTAAAAATAATGTTTGTTTTTATTATTTTTTCCAGGCTTTTCATATGCCTCCTAATATGCTCTGGTTTGAGTCTTGTGCATGCTCAGGTTCTGCGAGGACAAAACATAAATGGTAAGTACAATACAAAGTAACCATTTTTTTTTTGTTAAAATTCAGCTTACTATCGAATTCTAAATTTGTACACAAAAAGTCCATTTTTAAATTTTCCTACACACAAATACAAAATATTTTTTTTTTTTAATAACTCTGCCAATCGCACAATGCACATGAATTATTTATTTTCAAAGAAACATTTTGCATTATGCTATTGGCATGTTATCCTTTATGAATTTTTTGCAGGACATAAACTAAACCTACACGATTAAATAAACACAAAAAATCAAAAAAAAAAAAAAAAAAAAATTCAAAAACAAAAGTCAAATTGATTTCGTAGCTTCTGGGAATGAAATTTGAATTACATAGAATTTGAAGTGTATTTGCATACCTACCTACACTCATATCAACATCAACATACATTATTTGCTGGCATCGTTTATTTTTGTTTAGAAATATTGTTTTACTTTGTAAAAGCTGGAAGCCATGTTACACAAATCATGGACACAATTTTTTTTTTTGAATTTTTTTTTTATTTTGTGTATTTGATAAATTTGAAAATTTGTTAGGTTATTTTTTGTGATGGTTAAAAATGTATGATATTTATACTATATTTGAATTGGTTGTGTAGAAAGTCATTTATGTATTTTGTTGTTGTTTGTAATTTTTGTTTTACACATCAAGTATTTTAAAACAAAGATTTAAATTACGATACATGTTTAATAAATATTAAATGTACGGAAATTGGAAATTAAGGTTATTGAGTTCGATCAAGCGAGAGTCTTATTTAGAGGATTTTTAATAAGAAAAATTCACCACAGCTATTGAAAGTAAATCACATATCTTTTTAAAGCGTGATTTTGGAGCAGTCGGGTTTTAAGTTTTCATCACTCAACGTCCCATAAAGCCTATTTAGTTCATAGAATATTTTCTGTAGCGTGTTTCTGATGTCCATGCGTCACATGATTTATAAAGATGTGTTTCAACAAACGAACAAAATTTCTTTAGAACATAAATTAAATATACATAAATGTGTAGGAAAAGAAAAAAACACTGCCAAGCTGCAAAAAAAATTGAGGATATGATTTGAAAATGGGTACACCAAGTCGTATACGTAATTTTTTTTTTAATTAATTTTAGTTAAATTTTATTTTAATGCATAACATCATCAAACAAAAATGTACATAGTATAAGTACAATTTTGTTCCTACAAATTGTAGGCGTAAAGCAAAATTGTTCTAAATACATAGGATTTTATTTTTATTTATATTTTTATTTTTATTTTTTCGGGTTTTTGTTTTAAATTTTTCTCAGTCTCTATGATAGAAACATAATTTTGTAGCGTCATTAAAGTTGTAAAACATCAAATTTACATTAATTTGGTATACTTTTGAAGATTATATGACTTTTCAAACCAAAGATACGGAACTTTAAGAGCAGGGGGTTGGCGTCCCGAAAACCAACACTTAAGCTTTTCTAATACCCTTCTTTCAGATTTGAATAAATCTGCCTTCCTATATTTCTTTCCACAAAATGCTTCTTTTCTTAATAACTTTTTTGTACTTAGACTATAGTTTTCAGATCAATAACTTTCGACTAATACATCGCCACGGTGGTCTTGAAAACGCGGCAGGTTTTATAAAAATGGATCCCAAAAGTAATGATGCAGATTTTTTCGAGTTACAGAGTTTTTTTGAGTTACAGGCATTATACATATATATACATTTGACTTATAATGGGGGGAAAAAATTAAACAAAAAAAAAAGCACATTATAATGTCCTATACCTTTTTGGAAAGCTAAAATATACTCCTTGAATTTGGTGTTTATTTGAAGTTAATTGAGTAAATAGTTTTTGAGAAATTTAATTTCAAAGAATTTAAAAAAGAAAATAATTTTTTGTATTTAATTTAATTTTTTTTTTTAATTTGAAACTCGTAGCAAGTTTTTTTTCAAAATTTAATGTTCTATTTAGTTATTAGTCAAATCCTTAAAAATAAATGCAAAAAACTATTCTAGTTTTTCAAAAATGAAAAAAAAAAAGATAGGCACTTTTATATTTGTTTTATTTGTTCCTAAGGAAAAAATTGTATAATGGTTATTTAATCAACAGATTTGTAAGTTCTAATCACACTTAGTGTGACTCAAAATCAACCCCAAGAACGTAGTGGTATTTCGGCTCCTTTTTTGAGGTTTTTTGTTCATTTTTGGTGTTTTTTTTTGACATTTTTAGAGTTTTGTATTTTTTTTTTATTTTTATATTTTTTTAAATTATTTTACATACATTTTTTCCTTAAATCTTAAAAACAAAGATACTTTTAAAAGTTTTTTTGTTTTTGACTTAAAATCAATGAGAGCATTGATTTGTGTAAAAAAAATTTACCCTTTATTAAAATCAAATAAATAAAATAAACTAAAAAAAAAAAAATATTTTTTTTTAAATAATAACTTTAAAATTAAATTTCTCAAAAACTATTTACTCAATCAACTTCAAATAAACATCAAATTCAAGGATAATATTTAAGCTTTCAAAAAAGGTATAGGACATTATAATGTGCTATTGTTTTTTGTTTAATTTTTGTTCCCCCATTCTAAGTCAAATGTATTATATGTATAATGCCTGTAACTCAAAAAAGGGATCAGGTACGATTTTGAAATTTACAAATTTGGAATCCTGAGATCATTTCGAACAAATCTGCATCATTACTTTTGGGATCCATTTTTATAAACCTTGCCGCATTTTCAAGACCACCGTGTCGCATGAATTTCAAAAATATACCAAATTATTGGAAATTTGATGGTCTATAACTTTTAATGTTTAACAAATTATGTTTTACTGGGAATTATATAATCTTAAAAAAAAAAACGAAAAAAAAAATTAATTAAAACAACATAACCTCAAAACTATTGCCCGCTAAGAAAAATAATGTATTACAAAGAAAAAGATAATTAAATTTCCAAGAACTTTGGTCCGACAACGATTTCTATAGGACCCATAGTTTATAAGATATAGAAAAAATGGCGGATTTCGCCAGGGGGGTGACTTAAGCTTTTCTAATACCCCTCTTTCAGATTTGAAAAATTCAGCCGTTCTGTATTTCGTTCCACAAAATACACGTTTTTTACTAACTTTCCTGTACTATAACATGATTTTTTTAATTTATTCGTAATTTCCAAGCTTTTTTTTTTATTTATTTTTTAGTGCACCTCATATACAAAATGTTTGGCTATTAGCAATTGTCATTAAAATGGCTCCAACGATTTGAATTCATTTTATACAGTTTTTAAACAGTTTTTGGAAGAATAAAAAATGTTCTTATACACACTGTTAGAAATTTGTTTATAACGAATTATCCCATACATAAAAACATATCCTCGAAAACATTCAACATTTTGGCTTTTTGTAACGGTAATATTTCAAAAACGGAGACCAATCAAATTTTTATGACTTTATTCAAAATATAGTATTCTCAATTTTTAAGTTTTTATTTTTCTAAAATCTCTTTAAATCTTTCTAAACATTTCTCTGCCTTTTAATGTTAATATGTTGTAAAACCATACAACCATCAGTGTAATTGCTATTGAATTGAATTTGATTATAATAAAATCAAATGTTTTTTTGAAAACAATGTCTAACCCAATCCAACTCAAGGTGTGTATGTGTAAAGATGTAGTAGAATGTTGATTTTAACTTGAAGAGAAAAACTTTCTAAAAAACCTCAACTAAATTGTGTTCAATCGTACGTTTATACGAAAAAAAAAGTTTCTTTTTCTTCAAATCTTCCTTCTGATGGAATTTTTCTTTTGTAAAAGTTCTTTGTTTCAATAAACCCCATAAAAAACACAAAAACTTTGTTTAAAAAAAACGAGTCTCTCAATCTTCTAAGTGAATAAAAAAAAAACTATACATCATTCTAAGAATATACAACAAACAATACAATCTAGAAGAGAAACAAGAAAATAAAGGATATACCTTTAACAAACCAATGAAATTTCGTCTTCCGAAAGCAATTAGCTTTGTTCCTTGAGTGAAAACAAATTGTGCTTCGAATGACTAAAAGGCATGCTAACAATTTTCAATTGTTTAGTTTTTTTGTTGTGTCCCTTTGGTTTGTTCAAAATGGTTCTGCTTATGTTGTTATTCGCATTGATTTGTGTATATATAAAAAAAACACATTAAAAAAAAGGTAAAGGTATAAACAAAGTGTTGTAGGTGTTGGTTTAAAGCTGTTGAATGGGGTCAAACTGTAAATAGTTGAAAAACAAAGGTGTAATTTGAAAATAAGTTATAATAAGAATTAAAGGTGTTTTGAAAAATTGTGGAACTGAAACATGCTTATGCTCAACTTTATTCACACAAAAAAATCGAGCAGAGAACATTTTTTGAAAAAGAGCAGTGAGATAACAAAGAGCAGATAGCAGTTTTGCCTAAAAACGCAGTGAAATCTGTAAGAGCATGGAAAATTTTTTCTGTTCCCCTTGTTCACTTGATTGCTTCATGTTTATCAGGACGTAAATTATAAAAAAAAGAACACAGCAAATTAGATTGGTTTCAATTATTGTAATCCTGAGGACTGAGCAGTTAGCAGCTATATAAAAGAGCAATTGAAACTGCTGCTCAGTGGAAGAGCAGAGTGATTGCAAGTAGTGATGGGAACTATCGAATGATTTGAACTATCGATAGTTAGTAACTGAATGATTTGAACTATCGAATAGTTCATTTATTCATTCATTAATTTATTCATTCGAATAAAAACTATCGAAAAAACCATCGTATAAAAAAAAAAATATTCGAATGAGAAAACTATCGAATAAAAAAACTATTTGAATGAAAAAACTATCGTTTAAGAAAATTATTCAAATGAGAAAACTATCGAATAATAAACTATTCGAATAAAAAACTATCGAATGAAAAAACTATTCGAACGAAAATACATAGTAACTAAATGAATGATTTAAAACTATCGAATGAATGAATATTTTACAACTATCGATAGTTTGATAGTTTTTATTCGATAGTTCCCATCACTAATTGCAAGCTGCTATCGCTATCAGCTGGAGTGTAGGTCCTCAATATAAGCTCATTAACGCTTCTTATCACCTTCAAATCGATTGAATACAAGTTTTTACTTTCAAGTGAAGATAATGCTTACCTAAAGTTTTTTCTAAGATTCAATTAAGAGTCTTGTTTATAGTGAAATCTCTTTGAAGGATTTTCGAATTTTCTAAAAGACAGATGTATGACAAAAAACTTTTCTGCGGATTACTTTTGTTTTCGTATCTTACTTATTCGCTTTCCATTTAATTTTTTTTTATCTTCTCTTTATTTTACAATCATCCAGTAGGTGTTAAACAGCTTTGGTGTAAATAACCCTTTAATTGAATTAACTTTCAATTAAAAACAGAATTTACCTCAGATCCTTTTCTGATGACAGAATCCTACACACACACACACACTAGTATAGTAATAATGAGTTAGTCATTGGGAGGTAACTTTATAACTTTTCACATTTAAAACTCTCATCCAGAAACTGTCTAGGAACATGGTTACCAAATATATACCAACAACATTGTCACCTCAGATTCCTTGTTACATCTCTGTCTTCTCTCCGCCACCTTCGGGCTTATACTTTACATTAAAAAGGTTCATAGTTTGAAAACACGAAACACCAACCAACAAATTCATGACTTTGTGAGGAGACTAGCTAAGACTAAGTTTAAGTTTAAGTTTAAAGGAATGTAGTGTTTCGCGTAAACACCTACTTTTTTTTTTATATGTGTTAGAGAGAAGACTTTCTCGTATAAGTACGATATAGAAAAGTTGCATAGAAATCCAATAAGAATAACTGTTCTAACTGTACATAATGACACATTAAACTTGTGAGTGGTTGTTGAGCGCGTTTGATAGTGTTTTAGAAATCCCAGCGAAATTCACACAATATCCTTAATTAAAGAAGTTTCTCTTTCTCATCAGCAAAAGCGTGCAAAAGTGTAGTATAAAATGGTAACAAGCTGAAACAGTGAAAAGTTTTTACGTGTATAGCGTGTTTACGTTTTCGTAACTGGGTTTAATCCTTAGTAATAAGGGTTGTCTTGTTTTAAGGAAGAAGAACTCGGTAACAACAAAAAGTATCTATAAACTTTCGTTTTTTTTTTGTCTGTTTTGTTTTTGAGGGTATCGAGGATTGAAAGGTAAGTATTTCAAGTGCACTGCAGTCGAATTTTAAATTGACTTGGGCTAAGAAAAGTTATAAAGTTTTTCGGGGAAATATATAGAGTGTTGGAATGGTATTAAGTAGGTATGGGATGGCTATTTAAATGATTGAGTTATAGAAATTTGTAATTGCAGATTGATGAAATTGCTGAACTTTTATTTCAAATCTGTTTGTATACAATAATAAGAGTAGATTTAATAAGAAAATCTAGATCTTTCAGATCAGTCATGTGAGTTATTTAAAAAAAAATGGGATGAAATATTAGGATTGGACAATAAATCTTTGAGCTAAGCTTCAAATTTGTAACAAGTTTGTTACAAATTTCTGAGTTTGAATGGTTTTCTGTGCTTAATTATTTCAACGGATGTGTCAGTCAATGATTACTTAATTGGCGTATTCCCATTCCCTTTTTTCACTATTCAACATCTACAAATTTCTAAAATCGATTATTTTTAATTAACTTATTCATTGGCTTTTAGGGACCAATTATAGATAGTTTCTTCGAATAAAACACCCTTTCATCTATTTTTTTTTTATAAAAACTCTTTATTCCTGCCTTCTATATCAAATTCAACGTTTTCACCAAATTTCATTTAGGTGGCCCATTATTTTTGTTTTCCCTTTAGAATCTTGTTTCTTATCTCAAAATTAATATAGTTGCTGAATTTCATTAGTGATGGGATTTATCGAATGATTTGAATTATCGATAGTTAGTAACTAGAGCTGTACCAAATCGTATGTATTCGTTACTAAAATGCGGGTATTTGCTTCAGTAACGAGTAACGAAACGTTGCGAAGTGATACACTCAATTTGTCGCATTTAGCATCTCGTGTCGATATCGTTACCGTAGTCGGAATGCTAACTCCAGATAATTATCTGGAGTTTACTTTTGTCCCGTTAAAAACAGTAGTGGCAAGGTATCTTTGTGTTATCGATAAAATACATAATACATATTTTCTCTATGTGGCCGAAATATACCAACGCCGCAACTAATGTGTTTATGACCTTTTTGTTAATGGTCTTGAAATGTAGCTTAAGAATGTACAAAAGTTTTTTGGATTTTCAAAAAATTTGTTTATATCCAGTGCAAAATTTTTAACTAAAAAAAAGCAAAGAAAACGAGGTTTGAAAATCGCTCTCAATAGAAAAAAAAAAAAAAATGAAAAATTGTTCGACAAAGTTGTATTGAAGTGTTAATATTCCAAAATCTGCGCGATGTACATTTGGAATAAAGGTTTCTTAAGAATTGTGATAAGATTACGGAACGAATATAAACAAAAAATTACCAAAGTTTTGTCGAAAATTTAGAAAAAAAATCATGAAAAGTTTTCACGTTTGATTAAAAAAAAATCGAAAAAAAATCAGTATAGCTACATTCAAACTCTTATAACATGAGAACAAAGCAACTTAAATTAATGTTTATGGCCTTAAAATGAAGCTTAGATTATACAAACTGTTTTTGGTTTTTTCAAAACAAAAAAAATGTTTACACCCTTATACCAACGTACGAAACATACCTACTTAAAATATCAAACATACGAAACGTATCAAATACATGAAATATACGAAATGTACGAAACATACGATAGTAACGAGTAACGATATTATTGATGTGGGTACTAGTATCAAAAGTAACGTATACATGCGGGAACTCGTGTTGTCGTTACTTTTACAGCCCTATTAGTAACTGAATGATTTGAACTATCGAATAGTTCATTAATTCATTCAATTATTCATTCGAATAAAAACTATCGAATACAAAAAACTATTCGATTGAAAATACTTTCGCATTAAAAAAAAAACTATTTAAATGAAAAAAACTATCGTATAAAAAACTATTCGAAAGAAAAAAAACTATCGAATAAAAAAACTATTTGAATGAAAATAGCTAAATGAATGAATTATTTAAAACTATCGAATGAATGAATATTTTACAACTATCGATGGTTTGATAGTTTTTATTCGATAGTTCCCATCCCTAATTTCAATAGTTTACCACTATTTTTACTTACTTTTTCCAATATACCCACATTTTCCCTACAACTTAAAAAAAAAACACCCTTTCACATGAAAAAAATCTATATACCTACCTATTTTATTCGTAGTTCCCATGGGAAAGAAAACATTTTTAATCAATTTCATAACGATAACATTTATACCATTGACTTTATCGCACTATTTTATTTGTTTTGGTTTCGTGTTTAAAAAAATTTTGAAATATTAATCAAATCCAACATTCGACTATAAAGAAGTTCAAAAAAGTTCTTTCAATTTCAATTTTGTTTCTTCTCTTCTCTTACAGATGCTAACATGGATTTCAATCTTTTGGGTGCAGTTAAAGAATTGATCGGTGTTGACTTTGTCGATGGTAGCGACAACTTCCCCGCCTATGAATTTTTCGCAACGTCTGATATCAAAGACTCATATCGCCTGCATCTCCCCGAACGATTGTATGAGTTTGCAATTACAACAATCTTTCGTCCAGTAACACGTAATGGTGGATATTTATTCAGCATTGTAAATCCTGAAGAAACAATTGTCCAATTGGGTATTCATTTGAGTCCAGCAACAACTGGCAAATGGAACATAACACTGCTCTATACCAATTCGGATAGTACATGGGCCAGCAAAAAGTTGGCCACATTCGAAATACCATATTCGAATACATGGCAGACTGTGGCTTTTAAAATACTCTCGGACCAGGTTACCTTCTATCACAACTGCATTGAGACGCAATCGGTGATGGTTAAACGAGAACCCATTGAATTGATATTTGATTCGGCTTCGACCCTTTATATTGGGCAAGCTGGTCCCTTGTTGAAGGGCCATTTTGAGGTAAGTGGAATTTAAAATTTTTCTTTTTTTGATCATATAAAGTTTTGTACTTTTGAATGCTCTCTTTCTATTGGAAGATTAAATCCAATGGAGAGATTGTGTTAGAGTGCAAGTTTATGGTACGTCTCGTCAAGGATGTATGCAACTTATAAAGAGATGTTGTACACATTGCATAAAGTTATTTGCCATGAATGGAGAAAAAGGATGTAATAAAATAAAGTTTTTTACTAAGCAATTTTCTTAATTGAAGAAGAACTTTTGCCTTTTAAAGTTCGAAAGTGATTATAAATGATATATTCCAAAAACAATTAGAAAATAGGAGTTTATTTTTAAATTTAAGTTTTATTTCATAGAAAATGAAAAAAATATTTTGCTGAAATTTGGTTGATTAAAACCTTGAGAAATATATTTATCAATTATTTAAAATTATGACACTAACCGAAATTCCTTATTAGCTGCGTTCCTTTGGGAATATTTATCTACTATTTAGTACATAAAACTACTTTGAACTACTTTTGCTCTATTGGAAAAGTAGATCAAAGAAGCTTTAAGTACTAAGCAGTAGATAAATATTCCCAAAGGAAAGCAGCTATTAATTAATCACAGTAAAATGTGATTTAATTGAACAGGAAGTTTCTATAGGTATACTCACATTTTTTTGCAAATCTAAAACTTTTTTTTTTTTTTTGAGGAATTCCTTCTTAAAATGGGTATTGTGGATATTTAAACTTGAAATAGGTACTATCTATTAGACTGGGCCAAAAAAATAAAATATTTTTTTTTTTGAAAGTTACTTCGAAAATCTTGTTCAGGATGATGAAAAAAAAATTTGGTGAAAATTTGAGCCGTTAAAAAAAATTTTAAGAGGTCTATCATCGGTGTTTTTTATTTTTATACATGATATGATGTTTTACAACAGAACTGCTAGACGATCAAAGTAAAAAAAATTTCTGTTCATTTTTTCTTATATAAAATTAAATTTCCTACAAAAAAGATCTAATTGAAAATTTTCGTCAGACGAGCCGTATTCGAGTAATTAAGCTTTTTAAATCGAAGTGTTTTTTCAATTTGCCTGTTTCACTTTGGAATTTTGTGATGAGCAAATAAGTGAATAGAAAAATAAAACCACGACAGATTCTTATAGGAAATTTAATTCTCTACAAAAAAGGTCTCTTAGTAATTTTCCTTAAATTGAGTTTTGAAGAAGTTATTCACTATTTAAATCAAGAAAAAAATTAAAAAATCAATTTTCAATTTCAAAATTTTCTAATTCACTGAAAATTCAATATTTTCAAATTAGCAAGATGTTTTCTTGTAGGGAATTAAACGTTCTATAAAAAGTTCCTTGGCAGCAAATTAATTGCTTTAACCGTTAAGAAGATATTCGTATCAAAACCAATGCCCACTGATTTCAATAGTTTTCTTATGACAAGTATGCATTTGCGATTTGAATACGATTATCTTCTAAACGGTTAAAGCAATTAATTTGCTGCCAAAGAACTTTTTATAGAACGTTTAATTCCCTACAAGAAAACATCTTGCTAATTTGAAAATATTGAATTTTCAGTGAATTAGAAAATTTTGAAATTGAAAATTGATTTTTTAATTTTTTTCTCGATTTAAATCGTGAATAACTTCTTCAAAACTCAATTCAGGGAAAATTACTAAGAGACCTTTTTTGTAGAGAATTAAATTTCCTATAAGAATCTGTCGTGGTTTTATTTTTCTATTCACTTATTTGCTCATCACAAAATTCCAAAGTGAAACAGGCAAATTGAAAAAACACTTCGATTTAAAAAGCTTAATTACTCGAATACGGCTAGTCTGACTAAAATTTTCAATTGTATCTTTTTTGTAGGAAATTTAATTTTATATAAGAAAAAATGAACAGAAATTTTTTTTACTTTGATCATCTAGCAGTTCTGTTGTAAAACATCATATCATGTATAAAAATAAAAAACACCGATGATAGACCTCTTAAAATTTTTTTTAACGGCTCAAATTTTCACCAAATTTTTTTTTCATCATCCTGAACAAGATTTTCGAAGTAAATTTCAAAAAAAAAAATATTTTATTTTTTTGGCCCAGTCTACTATCTATAGTGCAATTTTTTACACAATGGAAAAAATTCATGAAAGCTAAAAATCTTAACTGTAGAAAGTGAGTTTGGACACAAAGGATACAGTTGCCTTAGGGTTCTATAACTCAGTGGCATTTTTATATACATTTATGTATGTATAATATAGTATACAATTGGAAAACGAATACAACATTTTACGAAAATATAGATAAACAGCTGATAACATGTTTGCCGACATCACGGTAATTTTTTTTTTTTTAGCTAAACCCAAATGTCTAACTAACTGACCCAAATTTTGTATTAAGTGATATCAATGATAAAAATTGTGCAAAAGTAATTAGGTATCTGAAATATTAGAATTTTAGAAAATTGTCAAGAAACACATTTTTGGATTTAAAAAAATAAATTTTTAGAATGGAGCTGGTAAATATTTTTTTTTTTTTATTTTATTTTAATTCGATTTATAATCTGTTTAACAACTTTATTTTGAAATTTTTTGTATGGGAAACAATATAAAAAAAACTGCAACGATTAAAAAAACAAACAAACAAAATTTTAGAATTAAATTCGTCAAAAATTAAGATAGGTACTACCCGAATTTTTCATTTTTTTTTAGTTCTTTAGTTCTTTAAAATTAATGTTGATCAAAAATCATTTATTCAATTAAAAAGTTAATAACACAACAAAGCTATCATGTGATGTAATTTGTTCTGGTTCTCTTATAAAAACTGCAATTTTTTTACATCGAGATTTAGGCCGAATTACCATTCCTATCAAATAGCTATCTTGTTACAAGTCCAATGGACAAAAATACAACTTTTGGGAAGCTTTTAGGACATAATATACATACATTTATAAATATTTTAAGGTCAAAACCGTATTTGAAAAGAATGATTCAGTGATAGAATTTCGTATTGACGTTTCATATGTAATGAAAATGCGGAATATTATGAATTCTTGTCAAATTCTATTTATTGTTATTAAATTACGAAAAGAGAAAAAAAAAAAAACAATACAAAAAAATAAAAAACGAAAAAATTTCTATTGATTGCCACATACAAAATTTAAATTATTTTGAAACTTAAAAACTTTTTTGTACTTATTTCACTTTATTTCACTTATTTCGATGTAGTTCTGGCTGTAAGCTAAGTTGCTTATTCATTATGGTTAAACAATATCAACAATTTTTCTTTAAAAAAATTAAAAATGTTTGTATTATAATTTTCATAATCCTTAACATATTTTATAAATTTGAAGACCTTCTACCAACTTCACCGAACTTTGTAATTTAAATTTCGTTGGGTTAATTTACAGTAGAACATTAAAAAATTGGAGAGTATTTTTTTATATTTGTTAATTCATAGTACAGATAAAATAGACATAAAAAAAAAAATTGTTACACTCATAAAACTTGGCGAAAAGTTTGCTTTTGGGATAAGAACCAAGGATAAAAAGTCTATAAAAAAAGTTAGGTGGAAAGGCGTTTTTTTTCGCGGAGAAGAGGGAGGGGGTGAAGGTCAAAAATATACTAAACAAAATTGTTTGTGGAATATCATCATATGACACATGTTTTCAAGGTATTTTTAATCCTTAATCTAATGACATAAAAATACAGTCAATGTGACTGCTCTAAGAAAAATAATAGCAGATTAAAAAGAAGGGTGTTTGTTTTTTGACTGCAACAGGTATAATCTAACCGAAACACATGTGAAAAACATGCTACACTGATGAAATTCGGGATGAAGGTTTGAGATAAAGCAGGGACAAAGGATTCATAAAGTTGTTAAAAATATTTTTGGTGAAAGGGTGTTTTTTTGATGGGTTGAGTTGTGTGTGAGAAAACTGTCATAACAGCTGACATACATTTTGTTAATTTTTTAAACTTAGTGAAAAAGTTATGTTTTCTAACAAGAACGAAAAATCAACGGAGTCTACAAATTTATCTTGAGTGAAAGGGTGTTTTTTTTTTTAAGAAATGATAATTTGGAATTAGTAAAAAAAATGGGACAAAATTGTTACACCAATAAAAATTGGTACAAAATTTTCATTTATAACAAAAACCAAAAACCCAAACAGTGTATTTAAATATTTTAGTTCAAATGGTGTTTTGTTTGGGAAATAAGGGAAATCCACGATAAGGCCGAAAAAACAATAATGGTATAAAGGTACCCTTACAAAATTTATTAAATATGTTGTCTTTCCCATGGGAATTACGAATAAAATAATTTTATACATTTTTTTCAAGTGAAAGGGTGTTTTTTTTAAGATGTATTGTTTTAGTATATTGAAAAAAGTAAGTAATAATAATGGTACCCTATTGAAATCCAGCAATTATGTTACTTTTGAGATTAGAAACAAGAATCTAAAGTGTCTTTAAGAATGTCATGGCTTAAACGGTGTATTTTTTTTTTTTTTTGAGTGAAAACAAAAATGATGGATGAAAACTTTGAAATTGGGATCCAAAGCAAGAATAAAGAGTTTACATAAAAAAATTAGGTGAAAGGGTGTTTTTTCGAAGAGACAGTAAAATCTGTAATTGGTCCCAAAAAGCCAATGATTCATTATATTTTTGGTTTCGACGACGAATTGAACGTTTTTACTAAAGTTCTTAGACGTTTTTGTTCTCTGTGTATTGATTCCTTGAGATAGAAATCAGGAAGTATAAAAGTTTTAAACTTTTTACTTTTATAATCAAACGATGTTAACAGCCAGTTTTACCTACATGGTGTACAAAAAACGTCACTTTTGTCCGTTTTTTTTTTATCTGCTTCTAGCGACCGCATTATAACTAATCCAAGCATTTAACATGTCTCGAGAGAAAATATCTGCCTAAAACAAAATAAAACTTCCGCCATAGAAATTCAAATAAATGCTTTAAAACCGTAGTTAAAATAAAATAATCGCTATAATAATTAGGGTTAATGGACTCCATTTAAACCACATTAAAACAATGCTATTTAATTTATCAAATTTAACTTACCATGATAGAGGTTTAAAGTAAAATACAAAAAAAAAAAGAAAGAAATGAAAAAATAACAACAAACAATACAAAGCTTATGTCATAAGAAACCTCCCATTTAATACATAATAACCACCCAGCAATTTAATTTTGATTAAACTCATTTGTCTAGACTTCCTATTTATTTTGCTTCCAGGGAAATTTGTATCAACTTATAAAGTTTTATTCCACCAAAAAAGAAAGTACTAAAACTTTCTTCTTCCACTCTCTCTCTCTCTCTCTCTCTCTCTCTCTCTCTCTATTAATTTAAAACACAAAAAAGTACAAAGCTTTCAAAGTTATAAATTTTGAGCTTTAAGAGAGAATCATGCGCTTTCTCTTAGTTTTCCTATAATTCTCCCAATCGACACCAGCGCCACTACTTTCATAAACGGAAAACCTCCTCAAACACCCATAAACACAAATATCCCATAAGAGAAAAGAATATTTTATAAAAATATTACTCAAGAGAAATTTTTTCCAGAGTGAAAAAACTGTTTTTATCAGCACATTTTCATAGTTCTCAAATTTACCACCAGATCCTTGAAAATCTAGCAAAAGAGAGCGCTGAAATCGTTTTGTGTGTTATATTTGCCATTTGTAAGCAAAATCCTTACTTACTAAATTTTCCATCCACAACCACCCACTTCTTAATACCTACATTATTATGAAGAGTTGAATCACCCCCCTTTTCCAAAACGAACAAAAAAAATGAAAATAGGAAGAAAATCACATACCATTCAGGAGAAAAAAAAAAAAACATCCAAAAAGGAAAATTCTTATAGTGGAAACTTTCGAGTGCGATTACCTCAGTCTGGAATCGTAACACAACCGGTAAAGATGTGTGCTTGAAAAAGGCCTGAAACGCGCTCGTCTCCAAACTTTAAAAAAATCTCGATACGAATTTTTTTTTATAATTTTAAATACATACAAAAATAATTTTTTTTTTCATTTTCAATAAAAAAGACATCAAAAGGATATATACCAATTTTATGCTCAATTAAAAAAAAAAAAAAAACGAAAAAAAATTTGAAATCAAAATGAAAATCCTGTTTAATTTATCGTCGATGATGATAAAAAAGGATAAAACCGAAAATAACCGCGTTAAAGTCACATTTATCACCGATTGAATGGCTAACAACAACATGTGGATTAATCCTTGCAAACATCATTGTCGATATATAATTGTCAGTGTATTTTATTGTCTACGCTTTCAATACGGCTAGAGTTTGTACCGCGTCCAGGACGATACTTACCTACACCATATCACACACAGAAAAAGCAAATCGAAGCGAAGCGGTGCAAAGGCGACAGGATAATGTGTATAATGTTGTATGTTGTGTGGTCGGATTGAAATCGTACAATTGATGAGGATTCGTGTTAATTAAAAATAAAAAAATAAAAAAAAAAAAAAACTGCAGGAAAAAAAGGACGATTTTAATTCTTTTTTTCTCTCGCCCTCTCTCGGTTTTTTATTTTGTCTTTTTTTGTTGCAACTTTGCCTTTTCTGTCGTGCAATTTAATCGGAGTAAATAATTATATGCCACATGGAGTATTAATCAGATAAATCTATTGATACACATGTGGAGAGCCTTTCTGCATATCATTAAAAGCCACAAAATGAATGTTAAAAGGGTGTGGATGAAGGATATTTTTTTTTGTTCTGTTATATTGAACGCATTTTTGGGGGGCAAACAAAACATGCATATGTAAATTAAATTAAATGGCAAAAAGGATAAACAAATTGTAAAAAAAAAACACATATCCTCGATTATAGAAAAAAAAACAACACACACATATCCTTTTTCTCACAATTGTGGAGACAAAACACATATCCTTCAACGTGTCCTTGTCAAACAGTCACGTTGTATTTATCTTCGAGGTGGTTTTCGCAATTTTCTTATGTATTCTCATTGTCGTCGTTCGTCCTTGTTGTCGTCGTCGTCGGGAAGAAAAAAAAGGATACCAAAAAAATCCGTATAAGAGACTTACTCTATGCTGTCGCGTGTTTATTTGTATTAAAAAAAAAAAAAAGTGGCCGTAAAAAATAAATACCACATACGCCACAGTGTCATGCCCCTACTTAACCTAATCATCGGTAACACCTGCCATCTGCGAGAAATGTCGTCGTCGTTGTTCTTGTCGTAGTCATCGTCGTCAACATCAACGTCTTCGTCGTCGTCGTCTCCATCATCGTCCTTTAACGTTGCGTTGCGTTCGTGTAGACTTGATATAAAAAATTAATTTTTACTCTAAAAGAAAATTGTATTTACATAAAATTAAAATTAATAGATTTAATTAAAATATTTAAAAATTAATAAAATAAAAAAAAAAAAAACAATATTACAGACGAAAATCCTGTGATGAATACGAAACATTTTATTTAAAATATTTTGTTTTGTTGTCAATTTTTCTTATAAATACTGTTGTTAATTTTAAATATAAATAAATTAAAAATCTATATTTAATGTTAAAAAAAAAATAATTATTAATTCTATAGTCAATTATTTGTTAATAAATATTTAAATATAATTAATAAATTTAAAAAAAAATAGAAATTGTGATATTAATTCTAAGTGAAATTCAATACAACAACAAAAGATAAATACTAGACTTCGTTGAGGGTCTATAACCTTTATTTTTCTTGTATAAAAAAAAAAAAATAAAGTTATGAAAGGGAAAACATAGTAAATCACTGCTCAGATTTAATCCATTTTTACAACAACAACAAACACAAACAAGAAACATAAATAAAATATCAAACAAGAAAAAAACGACACCTCTTGTCCATATCCAACTCTTAAAGAGGCTTTACTTTTTTTAATCCCTATCTTAACTGTACATAGTGGGGTATTAAATATTAACATTCCAGAGGGTTTTGTTACTCTTTGTTCCGGGTTTGTAGCGAAGATAGAGATACTTAGAAACCATATCAAAAAGTAACAAGTTTACTTCAAAAAGTCATATCAAGATAAAAAGGATACTCATATCCTTTTTTGATAATTATTATAAAAATATCAATAAAATAAAAAACCAACTGACCCCTTATTATTAAATTGTTTGGTGTCATCGATAATTACTTTATTAAGGAGGAAGGATATCAAGGACATCAGGAAGTCCTTTTTGTCGTGTTCGACGTCGTCGGTGGTGTTTTTTTTTTTTGTTTTTCTAAAAATTTGTGTTTAAATTTGAAATAATAGAAAAAAAAAGGATATCAATATCGAATATTGAATCCTTAAGAGTGTTGAAGGAGTAAATAATTTATTTCTGTGTTGTTAGTTTTGTGTATTTCTTCGGTTGATTAAAAAAAAATATTACCCGCCAAAGAAGAGTGTGTGATTTCATTTCAATTCAAAAAAATAAAAAAGAAAAAAAGAAAATATCCTTGAAATAAGGATTAAATAAAAAAAATAAGAAGTTAAAAAGAAAAAAAATAAAGTTCCTTTAAAAAAAAAAAAAATGGCGATGGTAATATCGGGTCGTGCAAAAGCTGTTATCACAGCTTTAATAAGTTTTTTTTTACTTGGTATTGTATTAGTGACCGGCTCAACAAAAGGATGGTTTGTACCACAACGTTATCACGGCGAGAGAGTTGCTGCTAGGATACAGGTAAGGATGATGATGAAGGTTTTTTTTTATTTATGTTCTGAGATGCTCACAAAATCCATTCAAGGTATAAAAGAAAGTGATAATGAAAAAAAAAATGTCTTAAAAATAATAAAATTTAAATGAATTTACGGTGGTGCACAAGCCTTTCAAGAAGAAAGATTGTCTTTTTTTTCATCGTTGTTCTTTTTAGCGGTAATTTATACGAAATTAGGTTTTTTTTTTTGAAGAAGTGATTGAGGGGATTTATTTTTGTCTTGATGTTTTTTTTTTATACTTTCATTCAAGAGTCAAATAAAAATGGAAGGAAAACATCATTATAAGTTTTAATTGTTTTTTAATCGGTTTTTGAGGTGGTTGAAATAATATTATGTGGCAAGAGTGTCAATCAAAGAAAATTATTTAAAATGAAAGGATAAAGGTGCGTTTGTGGGAATTTTTAATTGTACCTAATGGGTGATATTGTTGAATAAATTTGAATGTTTTAAGGAGAGAAATTAAGGAGGTAATTTAAGAGTTTTAAGGGTTATTAGTTTTGATAGAGAAAACAACAAGAAATTGGGGCATAAATTAGACTGTCAAAGTTTAAATTTACTTTAACCATTATCCTTATTAAATGTAGTGATTTATTATTGTTTTTTTAGTGTTGCAAATGCTTCGAACATTTTTAATTCAAGCCAAAAAAGCAAACACACTGAAAAGAAAGAGTTAAAACCATGATTTTATTCAGTCTAGTTGTATCGAGTTAAATTAGATTGTGGGTAACTAAATATAATTATTAAAAGCACGAGTTCTTAAAATAGGCTTATAAATTAAAATTATCGAATAAATAGAAAAATACTCAAACTAAGAAGTTTGAGTTTTTTTTTTTTTAATTTAAAAAAAAAATTTAATTTAAATAACTAAAAATGTAAATGAGAGAAAAATTGTGTTAAGTGATACTTTAAGAAAATTGAATGATCAGCTTTTTAAATTGATCTGTGCAACTTGTGACCTCTTTGTAAAAACAAAAAAAAAAGTTTAAAACATTTTATTTATGTTAAAATGTTTTTTTTTTTTTTGAAAATAAGTTCGTAACTTTAAAATAAAAAAAAATATTTTCTGAACAGTTATTTACGATTTTTACACGTTAAAAAAATTAAAATTAAAAATTTCCGACAACTAATTATATAATTATTTAAGATAGTGCAAAGTAACAGCAGCAAAAGTTTTGTTTATTTATTTCAAATTTGATGGCATAAATGTTGAAAATTTGTTCGTAAGAAAAAATTGATGCTACTTTAAGAAGACTTTATATGCATTACAATTTTTATAAAATTTGTTCACTTAGTTATTTTCTTTCATTTAAAAACCGTGTTCAAAAAATATAGTAATACAAAACTAAAAGTTAAGAATTCTGAGAGATTTTCAAAGTTCGGCGTATCTTATTGCTGAAGATAAAACTTTCTTGTTACAATGAATTTCAAATTGTTTGGTCCATTTACCTTCACCTACTTACATTATATACTGTTTTTTTCTTTTTCAAAATTCTTTTGTGACAAACTAAACCGATTTAAACAAATTTTGTAAAAAAAAAATTATTACTGTCAATATATTTTTAAATTTTTATTCATAATAACACCATGACAAAAAAAAAATGTAAAGAAAAAATTATAATGCTTGCCGAAATTTTATATGCTTTTGATATTTAAGGAAAAGTTTAAAAATTTTGCATCACCAATTTCATTTATCTATACAATTTTATGAATTCTTTTAAATAATATTACAAGAATCTTTTATAAGAAGAAATTATAAATTAAATATTATATTTAAATAATCTTTCTAAATGAAGTCCAAGTTGAGAGAAATTTAAAATATTAGGCTAAGCAAACAGCTAAACTCTGATTTTAAGAAATGAACCCAATCTCTGTCGTAACATTTGCATTTTTTAAACTTTTTCTAGAGCTAGAATTTTTTGAACCCAATCAGTTTTCAGAAATTTTATATCAATCTTCTCACGATATTTTATATCATAAGAAAGCCTATTATTTCACCTTCAATCATATTTTTTTGATGCCTACAAGAATTTTTTAAAGCCAAACATGTCGAAATTTCAAACTGAGAATACGGTAGGTACTTCCCACACTGGCACTGGTGGCTGGTCATGGGCATTCTGAAGTTTTTTAATTTAACATTGTGTAGCTTGTAGTAAATATATACGTTATGTGTGATATGAGTATATTAAATGAAAGGTTATCATCATGCTCAATAAAATTTAATTAAATTTGTAACTGATTTAGATGAAAAGAAAGAACGTGTTGAAAAAAAAAACTTTATTTTACCATTATCTCAAAATTGTGACTACAAAATATAGTCCAGCCTATTATCTATCTACTTTATAAATTTTATTCATTTATCTGTTGAAGAAAAAAAGATAAAAATTAAAAACGGTTAAAAACTGTCAAAAAACTTGGGACACAAGAACTTGTTTTTCCGTTTTTTATTCAAAAATCATTTTAAAATACCAATTTTTAGCGCATTGGACAATATGTACTATACGTTTTAGATTTTTTTACGCTACAAAAAATTGATAAAAATGAAAACCCATCCAAAAATACCCCAAAAAAGTAGGTGTTTTTCAAAAATTCATATTTTGAAACTCAGAGACAAAAAAAAATGTGTATTAAGCCCCCAACAAAACTTGACGTTTTTCAAATTGTCAAACAAAATTTTTGTTCTTATAATCACTACTTTGTCAAAGGTCTACCTCATGTTTAAGTTAAAAAAGTTATTTTTCATTTTGAATTGAAATTTTTGCCGCACTGCTAAAAATTTCAAGTGGAACGGTAGAAAATTGAGTCACTTTTTCGTGGTGGCTGCCATGGTCCATCGATTTATAAGACGTTATCACGTCAAAAAAAAAAAAAAAAAACTATTTGGAATCGCAAACAAAGTTTAAAATTTCCTCTTTCCTCAAATTAAAAGAAAATAATATTAATAAGGAAATTTCTCCACAAATTTTTAGTAAAAAGTTATGAACTGGGAACATATTTGCTTCTCAAAAAATAACGGAAAACATGTCGCTTTCGAAGACACGGTCAAGAAGCTACCTATTATATTAAAAAAATAATTTACAATTCTACAATCCAAAAAAAAAATGATAGAAAACAAAAATTGATTGTAGTTTTGCATGTTTTTTTTTTTGTCTGGACTATGCAAAAGAAGATTCCCTAACTAAAAAACCTAATTCAATAAATAACTTAAGGTCTTGTAAAATTAATATTGTTTCAAAATACATTTGTAAATTTTCAATTGAATTATACTTTCCTCTAAAATAAATTATAAATACAAAGCCTTTAAATTAAGTTTTTTTTTATATATTTTTTATTTTCTTAAATCATTCATTTCATTTCATAACATCAATGCTCATTTAAGCATAATTAATGAGTAAACACTCAACTCAAAAATCATTCATCATCAGAAAACCATAAATAATCATCTCTTTCTCCATGTCGATTCCAACCATATCGCACCTCCTCCACTACTACTACTACTTCCACATTTATACCAACTTGAACTTCTTAAAATATATTATTTGTATGTTTGTATATGTTTATATTATAAGCTCTTAAAAACATCACTCATGAATAGTAAATGAGAATTTCAAAGCAAACACAGATTAATGTAAAAAAAAGAAGTAAAAATAAAATGTTATTTTTTTTTGTTGCCTTCCTTTTGCGTCAAGGATATTAATTTTGATTCAAGTAAATAATTTAAACATGATTATAATCATGTTTATTGGAATGAGAATAAGTTTCTTTTTACATATTGAAGTGTGTAGTGGGAGTAATAATTAATGTTAAGTTAAAGATCTGGGTTTGCATACATACTTACACACTTCATATTGACGTTTTACCCACAATTAATTATTTCAAAAGGCATTGGTAAATTATTATGTGTGTTTTAATTTTCTTAATTGAAAATCTTTTTAAAATCCTTCAAAAGTGTCAAATTAACTTGAAAATTAAATTTTTTTTTTATTAAATTTCTATTCTTGCCAATATTTTCGAAATTTTTTAATTTTTTTAAAATTGTATCAACTTTTATAAGTCTCCACAAAACTCTACAATTCTACAAAAATAAGTCTCCTTAAATAAAAGAAATTAAAATACTTCTACTTTTTCTCTTTAAATCTACAAAATCACTTGAAAACCTCCCTAAAATTCAACTAAAATCCTTTATCCACTTTGTGACATAAAACAAACACATTTAAGCTTCAAGTTTATTGACTTCACGCGATTAACCTAAAATCATCAATTTTATGTCGTGTATTTTTTTTTTTGTTTGTTTCTACAACCAAAAACAAACTCAAAGACATCACAGACAAAATAAAGCAACATGCTTTTGGCTTTTTTTGTTTTGTTTTCCAATAAAAGTAAATTCCATTTTAACACACAAATTAACATTATTCCCTTCAATTTGCCACTCGCAGCAGTCCAAAAATAAACGAAATCAAAACATTTAATCTTCCAAATGGCCTATTAAAATGTTGTTAGACGTATTTTGGATTTTCAAAGTCAAGAGTCCCATTTGGGCTGTAGTAGTGCGTTGCATAGTATTTGTAAGCTACAACATTCATATAAATAACTATTATAACGCACCCCTTGAGGATTGCGTGTGCCATTATATTTTAGTCTAACTCGTAGGACTCCAATTGTACAGAGAGTATTGGTTGGTTGATGGTATTAAATAAATGACCCACATTGCCATTTATTTGAATTAAATGCTTACATTGCCACCCGAATAAAAACAAGGGTTTTTGTAATATTTTTTTTTCAGACTTTTTTACAGAAATTAAGTCTGCCAAAGTGAGGATTTATTGAAATTGTTATAAATTATTTTTCATCCATAGCTTTGTTTAGTTTTCCAAAACCAAAAAAGTTATTTGTTGTGTATTCATTAAAAAAAAAAAAAATTCATTAATTTTTTCATTAATTTTTCATTAATTTTCCATTATTTTTTCATCATTATAATTTTTTGCTTTTTTTCAAAAACATCTAGGCTCTATAAAAAAAACTGATTGAAATTCATCTATAAAAGAGTATTTTCATTCGAATCCTTTCTTTTGTTTATGATCAAATATTTTCTCTAAACAGTATAAAAAAAATTCTTCCTGGTGGGTGTTTGTTTCAAAAGGCAATACTGTTTTATCGAGATAATAAACGATGTAACTTTATGACCAAAATAAATGAAAAAAAAAAAATCACAATTGAATATTGAATATTTCACCATAAAGTCTTCTTTGAAAAAAGTTATTGAACTTCGTTCTATTCTTAAGGTTTTTTTTTTTTTTTGGGAAAAAGTTATTTATATAAAAGTTATTAAAAATGATTACATCCAATTGGAATCTTTTTGAAACCAATTTCTTTAATTGCTGTAATCATTTTGTAATGAAAATATTATACTTTTTTTATTCTCTACTGTTTACTTGTGTGTATCTTAACTTTTTTTTTTATCCTGCAGCATCAATAAAAATATGAAATAGGTTTTTAATGGAAAAAGGAAAAGATATACTTCATTTTGTGTGATATAAAAATAGCTAGAAAAAAAAAAAAGATATTTCGTTTAGGTAATTCTAAGAAAATTTTATGAATTTATTTTTAGGCTTTTTCTTATTTTAGTATAGGCGTAGAGTAACTAATAAAGTAAAAATGAGAAGAAGAATATTATTAACTTTTTAAGTTCAAATGTGTCTTCATTTAAAAGATGGGACTTTTTTTCCACTTTTTTTTTGTATCCTACTTAAAATAATAAGTAGAGGTACAATTAGGATATTATATCTTTTTTGCTGCGTAATTTATAATTTTACATATTTAGGTTGAAAAAAATTATGTATTTAAAAACTTTGTCAATAATAGGTAACCTTATAAAAATTAGAAATTGCTTCTTAGGGAAATGTTTTGTTCCTTTTTTTTTAAATTAAGTTTAAATAAGTATACTTAAATTTTTTAAATTTATATTTTAACTTGCTTAATAAAGTAGAAGTTGATTCCATGCTAATAACCTTTTAAATATAATGACACAATCATTTATCATATTTTCTTACTTATAGACATTTTCAAATATTGGAAAAAAATATTTAACAATGTTTTAATTAACTTAAGCAAAACATTATTCAAAAAATGATTTATAGTTACATACATAAAAAAATTAAAGCACATACAAATAGTTTTTTTTTTGTTTAATTTTTTTTTTAATTTCAAAAAGTTTCAATTTCTCAGAATTTGTCAATCTTTCTTAAGTGCAAAGTTATGAAACATTAAAAATATATATTGTAATTTGACATTGAACTTTATTATAATAATAAATTCATAGGAAAATAAATAAAATTATTTGTATAATAGTTTGTGATTGAACTAAGAGGTTCACTGAGGCGTATGAGTGATTTTTTGGTTGAGGCAAATTACACAGGTCAACACGAAATTTGTGCTTGGGTTGTGACTATGAAATTATGATAGATATATTGATTCTCATCTGGAAAACATTTTATTTTTTTTTTTATTTGCTTTTGAAGTCAGCAGAGCAATATTCAGTATTCAAGTAAATCTGTCTTTTACAAAAATTGTCGTGCTTAATTTTGGCAAAAACTCGAGAACGTCTTAACCGATTTGGCTGATTTTTGTTTTGTTTTCTTCATTTTAATGCTGTTTTTATATTCATATTCAGAAAAAATCAAAAAAAAATTCAGGAAATTTAAGAAGAAAGAAGAAAAATTAAAACGAATTTTTCGTTTTATTCGAATTTTTGTCAGATGGGAGCTTGAGGCATTATATGATACCATCTATTTTCAATATTTAGCTTAAAAGAAATTCACTCGGATTGTATTTTTACTATACAAAAATAATTGCTTACAAAAATAACTGTTTTCAAACAGTAGCCAAACTAGTTTATAATAAAATTCTTTATTTATTGAAAAATTAAATTAATTTGTTTGCATAGTATTTTTTTTTTATTATTTTGTTGCATATGCAGGGTGTCTAAAAAGTAATGGATCAAACAAAATGTGCTGATAGGCCAACTTTAGATCTGTCAGAAATTGGTAACTTGTTCATCCCAAAACCTTGAGGTTTTTGATTAAATATGCAGTTCTTGTGAAATTTCGAAAAATCCCTACTTTGCAACAGTATTTTGCTTCCTCTACCCATAATTGATTTTTGTTTTTTACAATTCTTTCACTAAAACACTAACAATAAGAAACAATTAATTAATAAAAATATTTTTTATTTCATACGCCATTTTTCTGCAAATTAATTAACAGTTCCAAGTTTCATAAAAACTCAATTTCTTATTTTTATTTCAGAGCAACAAGACGAAACAAATTTGTATTGTGTGACTTTGGTTTATTATTTTTTAAAATAATGTCCCGGCATTGCAGTTTTCAAAAAAGTATAAAAGTTTCCAGTTTCCAGTTGAAGTTAGATAAAAAAATATTACAGTTTGAACTCAACAAAACGGGGTTTTTCAGAGCAAAAAACCCTTGTATTCATCATAACTTTTTTTTATAATTTAAGTCTTTGCTTGTATATTGGAATTTTATTAACTATAAACTAATATTTTAAGTACTGTAATTGGATGTGCGTGATGTTTTGGGTGCAGCACTAATAAATCAGATTAGAATTTTTAAAGTCATATTCTCAGCTAATCAACATTTGTAATTAAGTAAAATCTTCAAATGGCTCAAGGTATTATTGAATCTAACTTAAGTTCCGTGAAAATCCTCTCTATATTTTTTTCTTTTTATAAATTAAAGAATGTTAAAATTGTTTAATATAAAAAATTTTATATAAAAAATATCAAAACAAATAATTTTTTCAGTTTTCTGTAGTAAAATTTCAAATTTCAATTAAATGAAATTTAATAAATTAAGACTTTGCAATTTTAAAACTCAGGCCTAAAATTTATCAAAAATATTTCCCTCAAATTAAAATTTTCTTTGTATTTATAAAATAACTATAAAATTTTCTTATTCTTAAAAAATATATCAAGAATTTTTAAATCCTTTTTTAAATCAAAATCAATGTAAAAGTTAAATTCCTCAAAGGCAAACAAAATTATTCAACTTAAAATAAAATTCCTCTTCCCCTAAATCAGAGATAGTGATGCATCTGATGATTTCTCATACCTTTTTTTCCTAAAAAAAAACAATAATAAAAAAAAAAACAACCAACAATTTCTCAACCCTCTTCAACACAATCTTCATTATCTCTATCAAGAATCCTCGAACTTCTACCTACATTATAAATTGTCTATGAAAAAAATAAAAAAAAAAAAAATCAACTATATTCTCGTTTCTTGCACCCACATTTACCGTGTTTAAGCCCCATTAAAAATATTGCCTTCTGGTCATGGGTTGTGTTGCAAAAAAAAAAAAAAAATACTACAAAAACAAAAAAAAAAAACAAAACTATAAAAAAAGGAGTAGGAGAGATTTATCCTATCCCTTGAAGTAGCTCAAGGCTTTTGCTTCAGCTCATCGTTTTATCGTCGTCGTCGTCGTCATCATCGGTCTACTTTTCTTCTCCACCCTTTTTCCACAAAAATATATAAAAGAGAAACACAAAATACCTGCGATAATGCCTGACCTAAATTTATCCTTTATACCTTATTCCTTTTCATTTTCTCTATCCCTATGCTGCTGCTATTCTTTTGATAAAATAAAAAAAAAAAAAACAAGAAGAAAAAGAGATAGAAAAAAATCACAGAATTGAGGCATGCATAGCCGCAAGAACAAATTTCTTCCAGAGATAACATTCATCAACCGCATCCGAAAGATAAGAATTCTCATAAGATACAGGGTGTTTTTTTTTTTTGCTCTCTCTTCAATCTTTAAACCGCAACCTACCTTTGTTTGTCTCTCACCAAAAGAAATAGAAAAAAAAAAAAAAAATTCAAAAAGAACACATGACACATACCAACATTAGCCTCTGACAATTCCAATTGCTATCGTTGCATCTTCAAAACACACATAGTTCACATGGTTTGGGGTAAAAGCAGGTGGCATTTCTATGAAATACAAACATTCCTTACAAAAACAAGCTACATATTTCTATCACGACCATATATGTCGTCGTCATCGTCGAGGGGATTAGATGAATAGGATGAGAAGAGGACGTAGGACGACACGAGGACGATAACGACAACGTCTAAAGGATTTCCCAAGCTGTATGTCATTTGTTCGAGAAGCTGCTTGCTGCACACATTCATATTATGAAAAGCTCTTCCATTTGGCACCTTATAAATTCTCCTTGATGATAACTACGACGCGCTGACGACACAAACTCCCAACTACTTTGCAGTGGATATATGAATATTGCAAGAACTCTTCTACACTTTATTCTGGTGGGACAGCATTAAGATCGCTAAGCAAATCCGATTCCTCGCCATCCTCCATGATGCTATAAAGTAGCTTGAAAGGGGTTGATGTGCTGCTCGCACTATTTACACAAAGCATACGGAGTCTATCTGATTTATCTAATTCTATGCAAACACACACCATATGGAAGCAGTACGGCGGTGATGGTGGCGGCAGCGTTTTTCTTTAAAGCGCATAAAAGCTGGTGAATAGCTGAACCAGCCAGCATTACGAACCACTTTCACTGAATAGAGGCCACCTTTAGTTGAATGCAAGTCTCATGAACTACACGTTTTTAGTCGAAACTTCTGTGGCTTTACATTGACACACAAACATTATCCTGCTGTGAAAAGTGTTATTCGCAGAAGAACCTTTCATAAAAGTCTATATGCCTCTGAATTCGGTTCAAAATATAGAAAAGTAGTAACATCATGCATCATGCGAGTGACCAGGGCTGCATCAATGCCAAAAACAAAAAGAATAATATTTGTACTAAAAGTTGAGAGGGTGTGATAAAGAGCGTAGATTTAATGGAGCGCTTATTGATCCTTGAAGCAAAAGGTAAAATTTCATAAGATTAATTCTAGGAAATTAGTTGTTTTAGAAATTTGAGGCTGGTGGAAATTCTGAGTATGTTCTGAAAACATTCTGTGTGATATAATTTGAACACCAGGACTATTTTGCTTTATTTTGCTATTATGATTAGTTATAAAATGAAAATAAAAAATAGAATAGTACCACTAAATTGGGTAATGTAAAAAAAATAAAAAAATATTCAAACCATTTTTTGGATTTTTACTGCCATAGAATGTTTTTTTTTTTTAATCCGATTTACTCTGTACTTATTCGAAAAATTGAATTTTTTTTTTTCTTTAAATCAAATTTTCGAAAACGAGACATTGGATTTCATTGAAATTTTGTTTTTAGGTGTTGATTAGTGTTTTCTACAAAATGGCATACCAATTTTTTTTAAAACTTTTTTTCCAAAAAATTATTTATAAAAAGTTAGTTTTTAAAAAAACGGCTCTAACGATTTTGAAATTTTTTTTTCTAAAAATGCACCTTAATATATCAAATAAAACTGCGTACTTGTTTTGGAGGGCAATTTGATTTGAGATTTTGTTTTATTTTTTAAAAAAACGAATTTTATGTTTTTTTTATTTTATTTTTTTTTTTGTTTTTATGTAGGTACCTACATTTCCCAAATTTATATATAAAAAGTCTTAAAAATTTAAGCAACTTGAACTCTAAGAGCAAGTTTGTGCAACCCAATAATAATAATATCCAATCAAATGTTTTCATAATTTTGGATTTACTGAATTCAAGAACCCGAATTATGACATTAATATAATTTGGACCCAAGTCAATTATTCAATCTATTTAATTTTTTATTTATGATTTAGCTCATAAAAAAGTACCACATTTGAAATTAAAAAAAAAACGCAAAATGACCATAAGGGAAGATCTTTAACGTTGAGAAAATAAAAAAACAATAAAGTCCTACTTTTAAAATAAAAAAAAAGATTCTATGACTAACCGCATATTATGTTATAGAGCCATTTTCTTGATTTCGGGCTTGTGTCTAAATGGCTGAAATGATTTCAACGAAAATTTGTATAAAGGACTTTTAAGAAATCGTACTATGAACATTTAAAAAAATAAAAAACGATTTGTTTTTATAGAAAATTTTTGAAATTTTCAGTAAGAAATCGGAGCGAATGCGAAATAAATTATACCTAGATTTAAAATTTTTTGGTTTTGAAAATGATCAAAAAATATTAAAGCTATCAAAAGTTTAATACAGTATTCTGTTGAAATCTTAACTTTAAGATGATTCAGAAAAACTTAGCTGCTATTTTAAAAAAATAATGTCAGAGTGGAAACAAAATGATAAACTCATTTTAGGTGTTCATTATTTTTAATATATTTTTTTTTTCACACTATACAAACTCCTTAAAATTACAATACTGATAGTGAAAACAATTTGAAAAAATATTCTTACTACTAACGGAGATATCATATTTTGTAAGAACTACTCTTTCGTCAGATTTTGTTCGGTCTTTCAATTGATTTTTAATACAGTTTCTAAAACATTCAGACGGTGTATAAGAAATAAAGTTTTGATGTTTGTATGATTTTGGCAATTTTTTCCTCACAGTAATATTTGAAATATATATTTCTTATAAACATTTGCACTTGTTTATGTTGTTGTCAGTAACGAAAGAATCTGCTATACCCAAATTTTTATAATGACGTCAGAACAAGTCCGTGAAAAAACTTTGTCTATATTTATAACTTACATGAATCTCATCACTTGATGCATTTTATTTAGCGTTCTTGAAAATAAATGATAACATGGAATCCTTTTATTGTTTCGTACTTGTCCTTTGTATATAAAATCTATAGTACTATCATGAAGTGCAATTTTTTAGTTTGTTCGTTACCTGAGTGGTCGCGAGGGCGCACAGTGGGTCACCTCCCATACAAAGTGCGGTCAAAAATATAATGACCATTTTTTTTTAATGAAACACCTGTATTATCATTTTATATGATTTATTATTGCAAAAAAATGCATCAAGTCAGTTTTTTAAAATTTTGGTTATTTTCAAGAAAAATAAAAAAAGGTAAACAAATTTTTTTTTTTGAAAATATAAAAAAAAAAAAAATGGTTAATGCCGGAAATGGACCTGCCTGTCAGTCGAGCACTTTACCCTTACCCTCTAGTTCAGTCTTTTATAAAAATAATAGTGCCAAAAAGGAATTTTTTTAGTTTTACGTTGTAATTTTTTTTTCTCCGTGTATCGTCATTTAAACTCGTATTACTCGAAAAGGGGAAAAAAGGGGAAAAAACGGCGCTATTATTTCGAAAGGTAGGACGGTATTCTTCATTTGAGAACTTAAATTGTAGAGGGCACTCGAAGGCAAACCAACTAAATCTCTAATTTAATGAAAATTGAGCTAAATAAAAATTGTTAAAATTGCTTCGCTAACGAGCCCCATTACAATTAGCCATAATGTTATTTAACAATATAATTTATGTTTTTAGAAAGTATTAACCTTCTCGTTTAATATCCATAACAATTTAATACTTTTCACAATTTTTAGCACCCGCTATCACTATCGCAAGTTCACACCTTATAACTGCAGCGATTAAAAAACTGTACCTTTTTTTATATACCGAACTTGAATGGCTATTAAGAAATGAAAAAAAGGGTAACCGTAAAATTTTTTTGGTTTTGGTTCGATGGGAGATTCGAGAACGTTGTTTAATCATTGGATTTTAAAAAATTGACATTTACTTTTTTTTATTTTTGACCTATGGCGGGACCCACTGTGCAGCCGACTAAACAGTCAGGTCGCCCACTGTGGGGCGCTTAGATCGAATTAATAATGATAGTAAGTAGATGAGATATACATTTCTGTTTGAAATTTGACATATTTTTTAGTTCGTTCGCTAGCTTACTTTTTTGGTGGCGCTGTTTTTTTTTTCATGATAGTACTATAGATTTCATATACAAAGTACTTGTCACATCCACATTATCAAATAATGTCGGAATTTACTGCTTAACATGTTAACTTTGAGTATGGCTGCACAGTTTAAGATTTGAAACTCACCAAAACAACTTTGATCTAGTTTTCTTGGGGCTCCATTTTTTCACTAAAATTTTTATAAAATTAATCATCGAGCTCATGTTTGATATTCATAACTCTTTTTTTGTGACTCTTTCTTGATATTTTTAGATCAAACCTTGATTGATATTTAATTCTAATTCTTAACAAAATCGTGTAGGATAAAATGTTGTTTATTGTCCTTAAGGGAAACCGTGAAAATGGGTTTTAATTTCATCGGGAAGTTTCTGTTGTTAAACTTTATTGAATACCTTTTATTTTATTTATACCCGATTTTCAATCTTCTAATAAACAGTCAGAAAAAGATATTAGGCTCATAAACAATCAGATAACAATATTGAATTTTTCAATCACCCAGCAAAATTTTCTACAGAATAATAATAATCATTTTTATCAAAAAAAAAAAAAAAAAAAAAAAATCGACTTCCATTATTCAAAACGAGGTTTTATGGTTTTTCTAATAGTTCCTATGGCTTAAACTGAACGAAATTGAAATGGGACCACATTGCAGCCACCAGCTTTCCAATACAAAAAGAATTATCAAAATTGATTCACTTTGTCCAAAGTTATGCGGTAACAAACATAAAAAAAAAAAAAATTAAAAAAAAAAACAGACCAATTGAATACCTAGTCCTTTTTGGAAGTCGGTAAAAAAAATGTTAAATTTAAAAATATTCAAAATTAAACTTCATTTTGATTCATATTTGTTTTTGTGGATTTGTTCAAATCCACCCCTGCATTTGTCACAGTACTCCTCTAGATGCTGTCCGCCCATCTTCGGAGTGGGTGAAAGATTCGTTTATAGGAAATTGCATTTTTGAGTGGATAATTTATATGCACAACACACACACAAACACACTCTCTTACCCATACAAACAAAAAAAAGAAAAAAACACACATATTAAATATAGACAAACTTTGAAAAACGGGCAACCCGCTGACAGGACATGGTCTTCGTACAAAATGCAACACCAGCAATACTCTAGCTGCAGCAACAACATCAGCAGTGTTGCAGCAAAAGTTTGTCATCTTGCCGCGCATAATAGCTGATCAATCGTTTAAGCCATCCGCTTTGCATTTCATATGCACAAGACGAGCAATTCAATGAGTTTAAAATGACATCATCATGTGCTCTTCAAAATGTATGCATATAGTTCGAGGGGAATGAGGAGAGTTTTTCTTATATAAAATTAGAAGAACAGCAGAAGAGAGGGGGAAAGAAGGTACTATAAGAAAATTTGAATCCTTAAGGATCACAAGGATGAGCGTTGGATTTGAAGAAAATTGCATAGAGTGTGCTAGTTTATGGATTCTTTATGTACATGTTTATCTATTTTTGGTGCTCTTTCTATTTCATCTTTTGGAGTATAAGATGAGATGACAATGTTTGCAAGGACGATGATGAGGGCTATACGACACGACGACGACGAAGGAAATAACGACAACGTTGCTCTCGTCGTCAGGAGGTATACCTCTCCTCTATCGTATAAGGACGATGACTTTGTTGCAATTTTCGAGTGATTCACCCTACCCCCCTTTCGTTGGTAACTGTGTCATGATTTGCCTAGTGCCTTGTCCTTATTCTGTATTCGTCAACGCGTGTCTTTATAGAACGTCATCTTTTTCGTAGTAAAGTGGAAATTATTTAAAAGACAAGATAAATGCCAACGTTATTTCATTATACTGTAGTTTGATTGCATGGGATTTGTTCTGCACGTGTTTGTGTAAATGTGTGTGTAAGAGTTCAGGTTGTAGTGTGTGTCAGTAGATCTTGATGTAAAGTTTTAAAAAATTCAAAAATAAGAAACTAAGAAACGAAACTCTTACGAAAGTAAGCTGTTGCATATTTTATCCTCAACAAAAAGGACAAAAGTGTTCCAGAGGAGAATACTTTATGTGTTTTTCGGCTGATGTATGTATGTGTTTTGTGGTGAATTTGTCAACCAGATTGAAGACAAAAATATTTTATACAAGGCAAAAGCTTAAAATTTGAGTAATTTTCACATGATGTAGAGGTAAAGGAAGACACATACAAAAATATACCTCAAAAAGGGAAATTTATATTTTGGAGTAACTTTCTGTAACGGAAGGTTTTTTTTTTCATATTTTTTTGACATTTTTTTATATATATATTTTTTTTTTTTTTAAGTTGCTTCGTGTAGATATACTTTGCACCTATATCTTTTATACCTTCCTGGTGTGTTTTAAGCAAGAAAACATTAAATAAAGAACCTTAGGGCAAGCATGGAGATGGTGTCTTTTAGTTTAATTTATGCATGACATCGTTGTGCCATGGACATTTTTTTGGTGTGTATAGGTACGTAACATAAATTTATGTTTCATTAAAAAAAGGAAGAATGAAAAAAAAAAGAAAAAATTAAATAGAATAAATTTAATACTATAAAGAAAATTGGAAGCATATCAAGTTTTTTATTTTTGTATTTTTTTTTTTTTTTAATCTTGTCATCAAAACAATATTATGTTTTGGGGGCAGAGATAACAATTTCATTAACATCAAATATGCAAATGTTGTACGATGCAATTTAAATTACTTAAAATGATTTTTTTTTGTGTTAAATTCGTTGTATAATAAATTTATAAATAAATAAGGGAAAATTTGTTTGAAGCAACTGTGTATCGGCTATTTGATCAAATTTCTCGTCAACCAATTTAAAATCCGAATTAATAAGCATATCGTGTTGTGTTTTTGGATAAATAACACTATCCAACAATTTTCAACATTTTAAAATTTTCCAGAGAGAATTATGTCAAATTTTATAGATTTGGGTTCAGTAAGCTCAAAAATTACATACCTACATTGTTTTTTTTTTCTAGCAGCTCCTAGTTTTTGAAATATTTAATTTTTCATATTTATGGGAATATTCATACTAATTTTTAAGTTTTCCTTATTTTGAACGTTTATTCAAAATTTTCCAGAAAAATTTATATTAAATCTAATGTATTTTGGGTCAGTAAACCTAAAAATCACATTCATTTATTTCTAGGAGGTCTATCTTTGGAAATATTTTTTTTTATTATTATTATTAATTTTTGTATTTATTTTTGTATTTATTTTCCTTAACTTAAAAAAATAAAATGCACGACTGGGGTCGCACGTACTTGCTCTTGCAGTTCAAAGCACTTTTATGTTAGTCTACTTGTAGATTTTAAAAGCTGGATCTAAATTTAAAAAAAATTGATATTGGGGAAGAGCCGACATTTAGGACAAAATTTTGTTAAATGAAAATTTTTTTTTTGTTATTTGACTTTTTTGAGAAAAAATAAAAATGCAGTTTTATTGCCACTGCTTTAAATATTACGTATACAAAGTTTAATCAAAATCGTTAGAGCCGTTTTCGATAAATTCGTAATATCGTATTTTTTTGTATGGGAGGTATACGTTCTAAGCGAGATATAAAAAAACAAAAAAAAACCAACTTTCAGAATTTCATAAAAATCATCTGTACCAAATTTGAAGAAAATCCATATACCCGTTTAGGCTGTGGAAATGTGTACAGATGGACGCACAACCGCACAGACGCACAGACGCACGGACGGAATTGCGGGACCCACTTTTTCGGAATTCTCCATCATCGTAATGTTATCCTTAAAAATAGTATTAAATATCTGTCTCTATATTTGGAATAAAATTGTATACCCTTTGTAGAAATATATCAGATTAAAAAAAAAGTCAATTTGAGCAAAATTGTCATCACAATGTTTCCGTTATCTGAATATTTTGAGAAACACCAGTTTTGTTAGAATTATTGAAAACATTACGTCATCAAATTTAATCAAAATCGGTTGAGCAGTTTTTGAGAAAATTGCAATACCTCGAAAACGCTGTATGTAAAGGAGGTATCCATCAAAAAGGAGATATAAAACAAAAAGTGTTCCAAGTTTCAAGCAAATCCGTTCAACCATACTTTACCTACAGAGCAATTAAACAACACTGTTCTACAACGAAAAAAGAGCTTGAACCAAACCTTACTTTTCTAAAGGATGTGTGCTGAGTTCGAATCCGAATTCAAAATTTCACTATCACGTCACGTTTTTGAAATAATTGAATATTAACAGGTCAAAAACACGTTTTTTTTGTGTACATTTGACGTCGAATTATATCACCGTTAAGTATTTCTTTGCAAAACTACTTATCTTTGCAAAACTACTTATCTCGAAACGCCATATGAAAACGTCCTTAAGTTATTTATCTATTTTTCTTTTTTCAAAATTATTTTTTTTTTTTCTCAAAGATATTGAAAAAAGAAATTAGTAATAAATACCTCAAAATCTTGCTTGTTTTTTTTTTTTCAAAGTAATGAATGTTTTTTGGAACCAAATTCCAATTTTCGTCTTCTGATTTGGACTTTAAAAAAGCAACATATTACGGAAAAATATATATTTTTGACTCAACATCAAAGTGAACTTAATTGAACATTAATTTTTGGGAGTTTTGAATTCAGCAGACTAAAGTCAATTTAATTCACCTAACAAAATTTCAAGTCCGTTTGGCCCGGTCACCCTCCAGTTTTGAGCTGTGACTGCATTTTGTTTGAATTTGTATGACTTTTTTTGAGTTTCTTGCATTTTTCTCAATCTTGGAGGATGTTCGGGCAAAACGGACTTGAAATTCAAATTCAGCGGGTCCAAAAACATATAGAAAGATAGGTCAGAAAGATTAATCACTTTTGTGAAAAATGTGTTGTATGCTAAACAAAATTTATTTTTTACTTGCTCTATAGGTACGGTGACCATATTTCCAGAAGCAAAACCCGGGACACATACAAAATTTTTCGGATGGTTTTGAAAATATTGATTCTTTAAAAACATGAAAATAAAAAAAAATTGAAATTTTTTAAAATGCGTTTTCATAATTTTTGCTCCATTTTGATATAAAGATTTCTTAAATAATTTTATGGGAGCAATTTCGTTGAAATCATTTAAGTCATATACAAAATAAAGGAAGCGTTTTTATACTTAATAAGTACTGTTAATCACTTCTAAAAAAATATTTTTTCAATCAAAATCGGAGAGCTATTTTTTAACATTTTAATTTTATTTAAAATGATTTGAAATTGTATAATCTTTAAATAAACTTCTAACATGTCCTTAAAATTTTTGAAATTTAGCTGAAAACTAGACAACGTGGGTTCTTAACTCTTCTGTTCTTTATTCGAAAAAACTTTCCCTGATGGAGCTTTTCAACCTGGCAAATAAAAACTGGAGTTAAATATAATTGGTGACAAATTTTAAAAACTAAAGCCTAGTCTAGAGGCAAATTGAAAATTATAAAACGAGCTCAACGAAATCCTAAAAGAAAATTTTACTTTTCATTGCACATTACGTAGCTTAACCAACGAAATTCTTACCTGTGCAAGAATAATTGGAGAGTTTTCAATCGTTTGTCACTCATACTTAACGGTGCAGGTAATTTTTCTTGCTCCAAAAGAGTTTTTTTTTACTTTGGGAGACTCAGAAAAATTTTCGTTTTGCTTGGGCAGCAAACTAGGCTTGACGCTTTTATACGAACAAATTAGAAAAACTTTAAATTTGCAACCACTGCTTATCTTGTTTTTCGTACAAAGTTTTTAAAATTTTGAATGAAAAAATCAGAGAATTTGCAAATACGGGACAATCACGGGACAAACTACAAAATACGGGACACTTACACGTCCCGTGTTTCTTAAATAAAAACCCGGGACAAGCTGTAAAAATACGGGACAGTCCCGGGTAAACCGGGACGGATGGTCACCGTATCTATAGGGCAAGTATTGGTTTCGTGTCGAAAAAAAAAATTGAGGTTTTAATCAAAACCAACATTACGATGATGGAGAATTCCGAAAAAGTGGGTCTCGCAATTCCGTCCGTGCGTCTGTGCGTCTGTGCGTCTGTGCGGTTGTGCGTCCATCTGTACACATTTCCACAGCCTAAACGGGTGGACGGATTTTCTTCAAATTTGGTACAGATGATTTTTATGGAATTCTGAAAGTTTGTTTTTTTTTTGTTTTTTTCTATCTCGTATAGAACGTATACCTCCCATACAAAAAAATACGATATTGCAAATTTCTCGAAAACGGCTCTAACGATTTTGATTAAACTTTGTATACGTAATATTTAAAGCAGTGGCAATAAAACTGCATTTTTATTTTTTCTCAAAAAAGTCAAATAACAAAAAAAAATTTTTTCATTTTACAAAATTTTGCCCTAAATGTCGGGTCTTCCCCAATATCTTTTTTTTTTTTAATTTAGAGGCAGCTTTTAAAATCTACAAGTAGACTAACATGAAAGTGCTTTGAACTGCAAGAGCAAGTACGTGCGACCCCAGTCGTGCATTTTATTTATTTTAGAATTATAAATATGGTTGCCAATAACAAAAAATTAAACTTTTTTAGCCTTTTTCGTTTTTTATAAAAGGTTTAACTCAATTCAGAAATTTTAATGATAGCATTTATCACAATAGTACAGTTTTTTTTTTTTATTAAACTCTTTGAATTTAATCTATATTTTAAATTCAATTACTCGAAATGAACTTACCAAAAACATGCTATGTTTGTCTTTTAAGCTCATAAACCACCTTCTTGAGTAAAGTTACCAATTAAAGAGCGATTGGTATTTTCATTATTTTGTTTGAAAAATCAAAAACAGTTTGAATTTTTTGTCGACACTTTAAAATCAAAATTATTTTATTTACCTACATGTTTTAAACGAAATAAAGGATTATCTATATACACATTCCTAAATTCTTAAAAAATTCTTCATTCTGTATCAAACATTTTGATTAAAATGATATTTTCAAAATATTTCTGTTAAACCCTTTATCAATAACAACATATTACATACAATCCAGGTTCATGAGAATATTTTTTGAATTAAATTATTTCCTCAGTAAAAAGTTCAAACACATATCGAAAAAATATTTCAAGTTGTATCCCTAAAATATTCTTTTGTGCTTTGACAAAGCCTACAAATATTATGATTTTGAGTAAGCTCCTGGCTTTTTTAGTTCCTTTTTGTATGTAAGTACTTTTTGTTTTTTTATTGATATGATAGGTATTTCAATATTATTGTAATATTGCAAGAAGTGAATTTTCAAAAGAATCTTTTATTACCCCATAAAAAGAAATATTGCTATTTAAATTGTTTAATTTTTTTTTTTTTAAATTTTAAACTCAGTTATTCTGCTCATGATTACTTTAAATTCAAGACTGGAAAATTAAGAAAAATTTGTTTCAAAAGTTAAAGCTTTAAGTTTAAGTTTTAAATTCTGACAAATAAATGTATTATGTTTTGTCCGCACACGTTCTTTTGTTCATGTGTAAGTGTTTTTATTATTTTAATTTGTAGGTAGACAATAAAATTTAACCAATACTCTCCTTAAATGTCACCTATTTCAATTTCTTTTACTGATCTATCGATGAATATCAAATTAGCCCATATAAAGTCCTCAGAAGCTATTACACCAAAAACTTGTCAAGTTTTCATTTCAGGATGGCTGAGCACACAGCAGCCTATCTCCATGAAAGGAAAAAAAAACTTCTAATGTATCTTTTTTCTATTCCAACTCACATCAAAGAAAACTTCAAAAAAGTTTTTTTTTTTTTATTTATTCTATTCTGGACCTTAAGTTATTAGGGAGTTTTGAAGTTTTTTTTTTTTTTTTTTTTGGGTTTCCTGAATATTTTTATCAAATTGCCTTTTAAGATATTGAATAGGACTAAATTCTTTAAATTTGAAATGTATCAACAAATTGAAAAAAAGGACATTTTTAAACCAAAAATTTATTTTTTTTAGTGATGACTATAAGTACGAAAAGTGGGTTATTGGGATAAAAGAGGGTTGGTTTCCTCCTATTTTAAGTTTATTTTTCTTCGTTTGATATAGAAAAAAGGATAAAAACAGGACTTTGAAAACCAAATAGCATAAAGTATAATATTTGAATAAAAAAAAAAAACTCCTAGATAGAGGTTTGATGGCTTGATACATAACTTATGACCAAAAAATATAAAGTTTATGAAAATCGTTTTCTATTTTTACACAAGAATGACACCTTATGGGCATTCAAGTTAAAAAATAAACCAACCACCAAGGTTTTTTTTTATTAATACCTGAGTTGAGAGAGATTGTTTAGAAAAAAAGTAGATTAAAAGACTTTTTCTATGAATCTAATAGAGTTTGTTTGCTTAAGGAAGACCGAGGACATATGGTTTGCTCGTTGAATGCGGGTCATCATATGAATAAACTATATATAATGTATGTGTAGGTAACACGAAGAAAAAAAGGGGTTTTCTGTGATGGTCCATTTTGTAAAAGGTTAAAAGTTTTCATTTTATGATGTGTATCACGTTTGAGGTTAGGCTCTTTAAATTATTCAACAGGGGATAGGTAAAGTGGAGAATTAATTTAAGATCATTGGCAGAAAAATGGTCAAGATTAAATAAAAATATACCCAAAAAATGACAAAGTGAACCAATTCAAATATAAATTATGTCCTTTTCGAAAATGATAAAAATGTTGAAATATTAAACGATGATACAAAATTCATATAAGATTAGTGTATTTTTTTGCTTTTGATTTTTTTGTTTTACTGCTTAAAGGTAAAACGCAATAACCAAAGAGAGACTAATGGAATTTTTATTTCAGTTTACTTTTGTGACATTTTGACAAACAAATTCAAATCCTCTTGCAACAAAAGGACTAAGGTGAATATAACCCCAAACAGAATTTACAAAAAGCAAAAAAAAAAAAAATCCTAAATATCCTTGAAGGGTTTAATGGTGCACGTTAAATATTTAAAATTTTCTAAACGAAAAAACAGACAAAAAAAAAAAAATCATAACAACGAAAACAGATATCACAACTGACTGAAAAAGGATATCTTTTTGAGATATTTCAAAGCTTTAAGAAAAAAAAAAAATCTTGTTTAGCAATTTAAATAATGTCTTCGTGTCCTTCATTACATTACTCTAACCATCACGCCTGCATATTTCTTTTAGGAGAGATTTTTTTTTATTACTCAAATGCTCGCATGGACAGAAGATAGTCGTCTAGACTGGAAATATTTTTTGTTAATGGATTGTTAAATTTGAACAAAAAAAAAAAAATAAAGTAAAAGTTAAAGAGCATTTCGTGTTTACATGAAATTTAATATTTATAGACATTTTTTATTTGTTCAGTGGCAAGCAATTGTTAGGGATAAAAATCGAAGCCTTTTTTTAGAATTTTAAAATACAAAAGTTAAAAAAAAATGGCTTCTCAATACCCTTTTTAGAGTAGACATTCTCCATCTATTTTCCTTAAAAATGTTAGAAGATCAGACTATTTAAGTTTTTTTGTTTTTTTAAATATTCTAGAAATAACAAAGAAAATACTTAAAAATGTAAGGTATCAATCGTGTCTGGATCAACATTGGTATATTTTTTCAAGAACAAAAAGAAAAAAAAAAAACAACAAAAAAACTGGACATTGGATGAAGAGATTTAACAAAGCTTTAATCTTATTTTTAATTTAAATATATCTTTTTGAGCTTTAGCAGTCTACGCAGGATAAAAGCTGCTACAGAACCAAAAGATATTTTTAAACTAAAAAGTAAGTAAAATTTTTTTTGTCAATACGTAATTAAATAAATTGCATGACTGGAGTCGCATGAACTTGCTCTTATGCTCAAAGTGACTCTAATGGTAAAGCTTTTTATTTAAGAAAATTAGGGAAAATTTAAAATTTGATATGTTCAAGAAATTAAAAAAAAAAATAAAATTTATTTTTCTAATTAATTAAACACCGTTTTAAATGATCTTTTACAAAAAATTAAGTATACCATTTTATTTCTTGTATAAAAATGTATTTTTAGAAAAAAAAATTTCGAAAATCGTAGGAGCCGTTTTTTAAAAAAAAAAATTTTATAAATACAAATTTTCTAACATTTTTCAAAAAAAAAGTTGGTATGCCATTTTGAAGAAATAATTAATGTAAAAAAACGAAATTTCAAAATTTTTCACAAACCCGTTTTCAAAAAATTTATTTTTCAAAAAAAAATTAAAAAAATAAAAAAAAATTAATCATATTTTTCTAAAATAAAAAAAAACTTTGCTCATAAACCAAAGTATCTCAAATTGGTTCAAGTGCCCAAAGTTATATTTATATTAAGAAAACTGGTGCCGTGAAATAACGCCGAGCGAAATAACGCCGAATTCCAAAATTCGGCGTTATTTCACTTTCAAAAGCGAAATAAGGCCGAATTTCAACATTCGGCCTTATTTCACAATGACAAAGTGAAATAACGCCGATTCGGCATTATTTCACTTTTTCAGTGAGGCAAATCCTGCTAAGTGGAGCTTATGAAAAATTGCAATGTAACCACCTGTAGTCACTTTGGTATTGAAATGCCATATTCTTGGCAAAGGGACATAGCCCATGGACATTACAGCCACTTTATATTTGTGGACTTAAGTCCCACTTGAGTTAGACATAAGTTCCAAATTGATTGTCAAACTCAGGTTGGACATAAGACCCACAAATAAAAGATGGACGTTATGTCTCACTAACGAAGAATTCACAAGTTATAAAATTATTTCCCAACTGGATTTGGGATAGTTACAAAGTTCGATTTTGCACTTATGTCCCACCCTATTGGCACATACGCCTATCCAATAGTGTATCCAAAGCAGGACAGCATGTCCCCAGCCTCCAAACATACATCACTGTTTATACGCCTAAGTCCTGGGTATTATTATTGTTTTTATGTGTATACCAACAACAAAGATATGTTTGTGTTATAACTTAGCAAACGCGAAGCGGAAAAAAATTTGCTTACATGAGAATCTATTTAATTTTCGGAACCCAAACGCGAAGCGGAAAAAATTTTGCCCACGGGAGAATCAATTTTGAGGTGTGAAAATAAAAATTCGCGCGAATTTTTATTTTCACACCTCAAAATTGATTCTCCCGTGGGCAAAATTTTTTCCGCTTCGCGTTTGGGTTCCGAAAATTAAATAGATTCTCATGTAAGCAAATTTTTTTCCGCTTTGCCTTCCACCAATTAAAACAGGTGGGATTTATTCGTTTCTTATCTTTGTATTGTGGTGACCGCCCTATTTGCGATATAATTTTCAAAATGACCCGCGCTTATCATGCGAGGTTGGTTGTATTCAAAGTTTCTTTTTCATTTAAAGAATCTGAAACAAAACGCGAATAAAATAGAACAAAAGTTATTCTACATTATTATTTTATATTTCGAAAAGTGTGGGGCTTATGTCCCAGTTAAATAAAAAATATGTTGGGCTGATGTCTCACTCAAGTGGGATATAATTCTTAAATTAAATGTCGTCCCACTCAAGTGGAACATAACTCCCAAAAATAAAGAGTGGGCGTTATGTCCTTGGGTCTTATGTCCCTGCGCCACATTTTTATCACCTCTTGAAACTTATCTAGGTTAATGAATAATTAAGAGGCATATAAGAGCCAAAACTTTTTTTGAACCTATACCTCGATGGGATGGACATAAGTCCCAAATTAGTATGGGAGCCATTGTGCCCAAATAAATTTGGGCCTTATATGCCTTTGAAAATAAAAAAAAGGGTAACATACCGGTTAACTTGCGTCTGCTCTTATGCTCACTTTTCTAACATTCGGCCTTATTTCTCAGTTGGAACTCGGCGTTATTTCACTTTGACAAAGTGCAATAAGGCCGAATGTTGAAATTCGGCGTTATTTCGCTTTTGTAAAGTGAAATAACGCCGAATTTTGGAATTCGGCGTTATTTCGCTCGGCGTTATTTCACGGCACCAAGAAAACTTACTCATTACTTTGTAAAATATATGTATAAAAGCAATGGTTATATACATAAGCAGAGGCGTACGTTGAGTTGCCGGGGCCCCGGGGCAAGACAAAATTTTGGGACTCCTTTAATATTTGGGGGCCCATTTGATATAGAAAATAAGAACAAATAAAAAGGTACTTATTCGCCCTCCTTGTTTTTAGGGGCCCCTGATGTATCATTTGTTGGTCGCTAAGACTATTCAAGTAACATTTTTTGGGGCCCTAAGACAATATATATTTAATTTTTTGTTTTGGGCCCATGATTATTATGTATTACAATGAAGAATATAATTTGTCTCTCTTGTGTCCGAAGGGATTCATATATCTTATCTTTTTGCTTTGTTACTTTTATAAGTATGGAACTTTCGGCACTGTCTCCAGTCGGGGCCCTGGCATCTTGGGCGCCCCGGGGCACCGCCCCGCTTACCCCAAAGGTGTGTCCCCTGTACATAAGCCATGATTCCCCAATTTTTCTCAAAAGTGAAACAAAATAATTATACTCATACACCACAGTGTCCCAAGATCTAACGAAAATGTTACTCATGCAAAATGTTCAAAATTTTTCTGCAGTAGGTTAGTAACTTTTGAAAAAGTTACCTACCTCCAATTCTGTCTGTAGACCTAAATATGCAATATATGCAATCCCATAGTTCTCAAAGAACCCTTTTCTAAAATAAAATTGAGGAAAAATAAATGCTTATCCTAGGTTTCAAATTCAATACATAAACTCATCTGAAATTAAAGAGTATGTTTTTCAATTGAACGAGAACTCATTTCAAAATCTTTTCAAAATTATTTTCAGAGTAACTGCATTTTGTGAGGAGTTTAGTATAGCTCCAAGCTTATCGCATTCACCATAGAATTTTGGATTTTGGGGGAAAAATTGAGGATTTCTTTATCCTACCATTCAAGAAAACTTATTACACTAGCACAGGAATTATTGGAAAATCGCTACGAAACTATACGTGAGCTTTTATCATACCACAAATTTATTTACTTTTTTGGGAATTTTTTCTTCATTTTGAAAATATTTTCGATATCTACACTATGGTGTCTGAGCTACACTTTCAGTTCATTAAAATATAAAAAAAATATATATGGGCCGCACCTACGGTGTATGAATGACGTGGTCTTTTTTAAAAATATGTTTTGGGACAGTATGGCGTATGAGTAACATTTATTTTCTATTCTCTTTTTATTTTACGGAAGTCAATTTAGATCATTGATTTACTTTTTAAATCCAAGGAAGGAAATTTATAAGGTATAAACGAATATCTATCTATCTATATAATACATATCCTTAATCTTAAACTTAAGAAGATTAATCGTAAGACCTTTTAAATTTTAATTGCAAACGCAAAAATATACAATTTCCCGAACGTGTTGGATTGGAATAAATCCAGCTTAGCCTTAATTCTCTATCTACAATGCCTCCTTCCTTATATACTATATCTCTAATCGCAATCATGTCTTTGACTTTGACAAAGGTTCACACAGCACAGCACTTCCTCCAATCTTAATATAGAAGGATATTACGTCAGTTCGCTACTAAATAGTTCTATTTAAAGGATTTACATTTCTAGTTTGAGTTTTTTTTTTTATTCAATTCGTATTTTTTTTTTTTTAGTTGGTGTGCTATAATTTACCTATACTTCTACCTCCATCATACCTTTATCTTGTGAAATATCCTTCTTACCTAAAGTCTCATTTCCCCCATGTCCCTTATAATGTAACTTTGTATATCTTGATCCAAAGTTTTAAATAGCGAAAAAGTATATCTTTTGTTGTAAATTCCTGTGTTTGTGTGTGTGTATAAATGCAGCGCAAAGCTTCATGTCATTTATTGCCCCATTCAAACAAAGAATGTGGTGGTTGGGGTGGATGAGTTGGGAGGAAGAAAATAGGATTTACAAAAATGACATTCAGTGTCGTTTGACTGAGTGAGTGAGGTTTTCACTTCGGTCTTCTCATTTTTGGCATTTTGATTGATTCACTGCCAATCTTTCGACACAAAAGAGCAAAGAGATGTCTATTTGCTTTCTAAGGTTACAATGTGTGGTTTAATCTTGACTGTGTCTAGTCTCGTTTCACTTCGTTATAGCGTTTTTAGTTTGATGGATTTTCTCTTTTTTTTTTGATCTCATGTCCTTTTATCGGAATACCTTTTTTTTTTCCTAATGTAACTTTGATTCTGAATAGAAAAGAGAATGGACATCCACAAGTCCAAGAAATTGAATAAAAAAAGAAAAAGATTTTAATAAGAGATTTGCAAGTATTAAAAAAAATATTTGTGTGTCTGTCCATAGAATATAAAGAGAAAGCACCAAACAGAGAGATTGAATGGATGGACACTGGTTGAGACGAGTTTGATTGATTGATGGATTGATCTTTTATTTTGACAATTAGATGTAGTGTTATTTTGTTTTTTTTTATTACTTTGTTTTGTTAAGAAGATTTGATTGATTTTTTGTTTGGATAGTTAAAGAAAATTTGGATTGATGATAATAGAGTAGGTTTTAACTTAGTTTTTTTTTGGAGATTCAGAAAAAAAAAGAAAATTTGTGCTGGAGAGAGTTTCATGGAAATGATTTGCAGTTTGTGATTTTTAAATGTTGTCATTAGAATACAAAAATTTTTGGTTCAGGTTTTTTATTTGTCTTCCACAAAATAAAAGAAAATACATAATAAATGTTACTCATACGCCAAAATAACTCAAAAATATTAAAAAAAAAAAAAACAAAAATCATTCATTCACTGTTGTGGCGGCCCATTAGTTTGCATTGTACTTTAATGAACTGAAAAAAATGCTCATACACCATAGTGCTTCGAAAATATTTTCAAAATGAAAAAAAGTTACCAAATCGCCCTAGGATCCCAAAATTGTTTAGTTTTTTTAATGAAAGAAAAAAAGTGACATATATGCACTTAGTGTCCCAAAAATATTTGAAAAAATTAATGAAAAGTTACTCACATGCCAAAGGGATCCAAAAAGATTAAATTGGCAAAAATGGACCAAATTTATTAAAAAAAAAAAAAAAAAAGAATTTGCAGAATTTTCCAAAGATTTTTTTAACTTACGAAAAAAATTTTTATAAGCCACAATATCTCAAACTTGATTTAAAAAATTAAAAAAAGAATGTAGGTACTCATACAAAACGGTGTTGAACATGTAATAGCAAAAGTATTACTCACAAGCCTACTCCCTTTAGCAATAATACAAAATATTAATTATAACCCATAGCGTCCTCCTATTATAAACATTTGAAAAATAGAAAATAAACTTGCTTACGTCATAAGGTGGTAATATTTTTTTTTTTTTTTAATAAAAAAAAGTAACGCCATAGCGCGTAAGTTACTCACCCGTCATAGAGCCCCAAAATTATCTAAAGTTAAAAGTAAAAAAAATTACTTATTCGAAAATGTTACTCATACACCACAGTGTCCCAAGATTATTAATTTAAACTAAACATAAGGACATTAGGGCGCTTCTTAAAAATCAATTTTCGAAATTTTAATGGGACACCCTTTCATTTTGTTCTTCCTGCCTTAAATTTAAATTGGGTAAAATATGGTCCACTTTAAGCAAGTTCTAGGGGTCTCAACCACAATACAAAGTTTTGAAAAAAACCGCAAATTTTTCTTTTTTTTTTCTCAGAAAATTTTAAAATTTGTAATCAGAATTAAATAAGTTATATTAAATCTTTAGCTGTTTTGAAAGGACATGGAAACTCATAAATAAAGAAGAGGTACCTCAGTCATTATTCGTCATGTCGATCTAAATGTTTAAAAATGAAATGTTACTGATACACCATAGTGCCCTTAAATATCTGTGTTTAATTAAAAACCGTTACATACACGCCATTGATGAATTTGCTCATATATTGTCCCATAAAATATTCTAAAAAATTCGAAAAAAAAGTTCTTCATAATGCCAAATGGCCTTACAAATTATTTTATTCATGCACTCATGGGTCTTAAAAATATTTTTTTTTTAATGAGATTTCAACTACAGGACCCACAAATATAAAAATAAAAAAAATTTAGGTACTCTAATACCATAGGGTCCCAAAAATATTTTAAAGTTAAAAACAAACAAATTACTCATACGAAAATGTTACTCATACACCACAGTATCCCAAGCTTATTGAAACAAAACCTTAGAAAATGTTTACACAAAACATTATTTTTGAAATCAAAATAACTTCCTCATAGACCATATTATGCCTACCTAGGGTCCGAATTTTTTTTTTTTTTATTAAAAATAAAAGAAAGAAAAGAAAGCTTACTCATACACCAAGTAGTCCAAAAATACTGTTTAAAAATCTAAACCATATTGCCTTTTTTTATTAAAACAAATTAAAGTAACTCATACGTCATATTGCCCCCCACACATCGATAATGATGATACACATTAATAATAATAATTCCACAAAATAAATATAATAATAAAAAGAAAATCCTTTCTAGGTGGTAGGTCGACTTTTATGAATGATTTGAAAACCTTAAATGATCTATAGACAATCCCCCAAAAAAAAAAAATAAGTAGGTATAATATATATCATTAACGATGCGATGAAATATCCAATAAAGGTAAATGGACATGATTTTTTACACCAAATAGCTACAGCACACAAACACACTTACCTCACATACCGAACATAGAGTAAAAGAGAGCACTCCGTGATTAAAGCCCATTAAATAAGAATCGATTTTACACAAACACACACCTCACAGAGTCCCAATGGTTTTCCCTTATGGCAGTTTAAATGAAAATACGTCTGCTGTTCTTTTTTTTTTTTTCCTTACATTTTTTTGCAAAAAAAAAAAAAACGAGTATAAAATATACTTACCTTATAGCGCAAGCTCATGTTAAAGGTAGAAAAAAAAAAAAAAAAAAAAAAAACAGATCACATCCATATTTACAACATGCGTTTTATTGACTCCCATAAAGGTTAAACAACTTCAACTTATGGCTTTCCATCAATTTGACACGAACCATATATGCCGTCGTATCGTACATCACTCGCTGATATGGCTGGTCCTGCCAAGCACCAAAAATATCATCATAACATTTGATCCCCCAAACATATCAAAAAGTCTACACTCGTACCCTTAGAAAAAAAAAAAATAATAAAAATAAAAAAAAAAAAAAAAAAAATGCCTACATTTCTAATAATAATCATAAATGTAAAAGCTGTATAATATCAAGTCTAAACCAGGACTTTTTCTCTTCCAGCCATATCGTAGGGGAGAGTGGGGCTAAATGTAACAGGGGTAAGAATTAACAGCTAAAAAAAGCGATGTTCCTTTCAATATTAAGAAACGCGTAAAGGAGAAAAATGCTCAATTTTTGCATATCTACCGGCACATTTTCTTCAGATGAAGATTAGACGACAGGGTGAGAAGTTACACTAGTGGTGCCCAAAAAATGCATGTTTGTAACTTTTTTTTTAAATTTTATTTTTGGTCTACCTCTTTACCCGAAAAAGATAGAGTGCTAAGTGTTTTTTTGTTATATGCAACTGTGTTTTGGCTCAAATTGCGTGTATATGTTATGTCTATATCAGTTTCGCTTTTTTTTTTAATTGATTTTATGTGCCAAATTTCATGCTGGGGCTAGTTGTAACATTTTTCCGGGGCAAGTTGTACCATGTGAAAACCTACCTATACTGAAAAATTGTTTACCTTGTATTTATTTTGAAATTGGAAACACATTTTTGAACCACCACTTGAATTCATAAAGCTTATAAAACAATTTATGAATTCGAATAACTTTTATTTAAGACTACTGTCAAATTTTCTCTGGAAATCTTGGATTTGCTCCACTTTTTACAAATTTGCACCAAAATTTCATGACTGAGGTTTGTTTTTATTGTTATTAATTAAAAATAAATAAATATAAACAAATAAAGGTATTTTTCTCTTATTTTTAGTTCTTGGTACAACCTACCCCGGTATGTGTTACACTTTGCCCCGTATGTGGGGTAAGTTGAAACAACACGATTTTTTTTTGGAAGCTTTATTTTTCAACATTACCGTTATGTTTTGCTAAATTTTTATGATGGATCTTGGAGCTAAAACATGGGTCTTTAATTTAAAAAAGGTCTGGTTGACCCACTTTCAAATTTGTAGGAGAACCATCGATTTTAGAAAAAAGTGTTACGTTTGGCCCCACTCTCCCCTATAATATAATTTTGTTTGTCGTATTGTCGGTATCCTCTTCGTGCGTTTTCATCGTCGTTTTGTTTAACATTAATGCATTAAAAGGTACATAATGCTCGTATATGTCAAGAGACAAAAGCAACGACTACCAGAAAGAGCCAACAAAAAAATATCAAAATTCGGTTTTATGATTTTGGCCTATTAGACAGATGCCTATAAAGCCAATCATAATAAAAAAAAAGATACAAAAAAAAAATACAAGAAAACAAAATACACATCGAGAACGCGGTGAGAGAAAAAAAAAAAAAACAAGGACGAAAAAGACAACGACGCGACGAGTGTATGGATTCACAAGCTTATGACTAGGTCTTTGGCAAGGCACAAAAAAAAAGAAACCATATAAGATAGTATCTTTTTGTATCTATTAGATACTACAAAATGATAGTCGAGAAACAACTTCCTTTAGTCTTCTTCTCTTTCATATAAAGTCTTTACATACTTATCTCAATGGTGACGATGATGATGATGAAGATGATTATGCTTATGATTATGTTGATGTTGATGTGTATCTCATTGGCTTATGGCTTCGCTCATTATATTAAAATAATTTTCTCATGCGGTGAATATTTTTCGCCCAAATTGATTGGGACTAATTAACTTTTTTTTTCTAATTCTTTCTTCGTGTATTAAACTTTAATTAAAAAGCTACTTTTTTCTTGATCTAATCACTATAGTCTTTTTTTTTTTGGTCAGCAGGGTATTGAGAATATAATCAAAGAAACTCATTATCCATATAAAAATGGCAGATGTTGTATGTGTATGTATGTGTGTTGATAGGAGGATGGATTTATGGAAAACAAAAACAAATATTTTGAATGAAAATATGTATTTCTCTTTGAGGAAGAAAAATAGACTGATTTATAAGTGTGGATCACTCAAGCAAAAATACACATTATGGTGAATTAATAAATTAAACAAAAAGATAAGTGAGTTGTTGCTGGTGCAGGGTGTTTCAATAACTTTGCAAGGATAAAAAAATATATAACGTCTAACGTGTTTGAAAACTATATTTTAGTTTCAAAAATTTCGACTATTACGATCCAAATTTTTAAAAAATCTTTTTACAAAGTTGGAAAAGGTCATTTGAAAAAAAAAAACGTGTCTGCCTGCGAAGTAGATAAAATTTTAACTAAAAAATTTGGAAAGACAAATACTTTTATTAAAAATATCATTTTGCAATTTTCGTAACATTAAGACCAAAATTTTTGACGATCCGTTTAATAGAGTTCAAGATGAGCAAGTTGAGTTTAACGTTAATACCGATGAACGCACGTCTTTTTCAAGATAGCCGTTCTTCCAGGTGGTGAAAAAAAATATTTTACTAAAAGTAGCTTTTCCCAGAACTAATTAAATAGATTTTATGGAAATGAATTAAATTAAAAGCTTACTCAACGAAACTGATATAAAAAAAAAACTACGGAAAAAAAACTAAGAACTTGAAATTTTAAATAGTTCGTATTCATCAACAAAAAAATATATTCAAAAGATGATACAAATCCAACTATAAATATTTCACAAGAACCTCATTTTCTAAGAATTTAGTATGAAAAACAGCATTTTTTTGACATTTTACCAATTTCTTAAAGAAATTATTTCACTGAACAAAAAAGTGCATTGCTATTTTCAAAGAAGCATGTCATCATCTTAGAGTGAAAAAAAAACAACAAACTCCGCTCTCATTACCCTGATACAAATATTAAAAAAAGAAAATAATTCAAAATTTTTGAATAAAACCAAAATAAAGTTATTATTTAGAATTAGATAAAATATAAAAACTTTTAGTATTTTTATTTTAATCAACTTTTGAAAAAAAAAATATATGTGGAGTTAGCAGGTGTCAGTAAGCAGGGTGCAGTATCGTATAATTTTTTAGTGATGAGTTTTTCGAAAGCTTTCTTCCTAAACAAAATATTTTTAGATATTGATTTAAAAGCCAATTTTTTCGGAAAGATAATCGTGATATTTTAACATCAAAATCTCCCGAATATATTTAAGCACATGCTTTTCTTTTATAGTGTAAAAGTGTAAAGAAAAACAAATTTTTGCTTAAAAAAAACTCTTCGGTAGCTCTCACCGTTAAAGAGTTCTATGTCAAAATACCGTAATTTTGACATTTAATAGTTTTTAAAATTGATAAATTTACTGAAAAACGAAATATTCCTTTTTGTAAATAGAAAATCACATGACCTACAAGTTTTCCAATAACAAAACTTTTTTAGATTCCATGATTTAAGGTTATATTTCAAAATATTCAAGATCTATCTTTTCCCACATTTTGTAAATGTATTACACTGGTTTACAAGGGTTTTGTTGCCGAAATAAAAATATACCTTTTCTGAAGGTTTTTGGTTTGATGAACTCGAATCCGAAGTCAGAAACAACTAATCAGCTCCGGTTTTTGAGATATTACCGTTAGAAAATGCAAAAAAACGTTTCTTTTGAGTTCTTCGGATCTTATTATTTTGTATAAGGAAAATTTTTGGAGCTTATTTAGTAGCAGTTTTTATAAGAACTGTTTTCCATCTTTCTTTAAATCTTTTCAATATCGTTTGTATTGTCCTTCATATATCATAAAGGAGATAATAACGTTACCTATAAAATTTATTTAATATGCCAAGCAACTGAGGATATCTCGGGCAGTAAAAAAGATATCGGAAAGATTTAAACAGATTTAAAAACGTGGAAAATAGTTCTTATAAAAACCGTTACTAAATATACTCAAACAAATTTGCTTATATAAAAGAATAAGGCCCGAAGTACAGCATTTTCTAACGGTAATATATCAAAAACGGGAGCTGATTAATTTTTTTTTACTTCGGATTCGAGTTCAGCACACCGAAATCCTTCAGAAAAGTATATTTTTGTTTCGGCAACAAAAAAAAAAGTTTAATATTGTTAACCAGTGTTATATTTCGGTAAAATTATGAAATATTTTCAATCGAAAATGAACATTCAAATACCAAAATAAGTATTTGAAAAAAAGAAAAAAAATAGTTAAGTTAGGTAGGTACTAAAGATTTATTTATCTTCTGAAGCGAACAAAAAAAATTGCACATACGCCATAGTGACCTATACATTATATGATTGTTTAAAAAATGTCAAACTTTCCTACATAAAAGATTGTGCTCTAAATAGTTTTAAAAAAATTGTCTACATAAGATTTTCGTAGAAAATGCGGTTTCAATCATCAAAAAGAAACTGAAAGAAAAATATTGTCATTCACTGTCATTGAAAGAAATATTGATATACAAAAAAATCGAATTTCATTTTTTTTTTCGTCGTTTTTAAAGGTTTTGAGTAAAATATGTCTTAGGCAATAAATAACTACCAACATTAATTTTCCTAAAACCCAAAATGACATTAAAGGCCACTCTGTATAAAAAAAAAACTCTATCATGCATGATAAGAAAAGAAAGGACAAACAAAATATACTCTATGGTGTGGGTGATGGAATATCAAGTACTTAGACTAGGTAAACCTTACAATATATATATTCTTCTGTTAATTTAATGAAATGAACAACAACAAGCTAAGAAAAGAACGAAAAAAAAATCACTTGGGTATCTATTAACAAAAAAAAAAAAAAACAAAAATAAAAGCAAAATGAAAGGAATCCAAATGATATGGGATAGGTACACCAAAAGACCAAAAATAAACAAAAAACAACAAAGAAAAAAAAAAAAGAAAAGTCCTTTCCATCACTACCACTGACCTTATACTATATCATATAAGGAGGAAGATGCTTTTGGCAACAGAATCATTTGAAATAGATTAGGAATAATCAAGCTAGAAAAAAAAAAACCTCTCTAGACACAAACACACACCCACACAAAGAGACCAAAAGACCCCAGTGCCAAACAAAGATACTATGTTAAAAGAACTCTCTCATACAAGACTCTGCTTGCCATCAGTAAAACAAATTACTTAATCCTAGAGCCTGGACCTGCCTGATGGCTATTTAATTAAAAGAATGATAAGATGTCATTGGGCAAAATGCCGCAGGATCTAGCTGTTTGCTTTTGCTTTCTTTTTTTCATTCTTTTTCACAAGTGTTTGTTTGTTGGTTTTTGTGTTTAATTTTTTTTTCATGCTTGTGTTAATTTTTCATTCAAAAAAACACAGAAAGAGGGAAAGAGGGATAAAATTTTGTGTGAAGGAAGAAGAAAACAGAAAAGTTGCGTGTGGTAGTTAAAAGTTATTGGCAGCTCTTACGAGGGCCAAAAGGTGTCATCTTCATCGTTGTCAGCCATTTATCTGCGGCGAATTAATTTTGCAGTAGTATACTATACACGCAACGCAGAGTGTAAACATAAAACAGGCTAAGTATGCCAATTTTTGTTTTTCCTTTTTTTTTTTAATGGAACGCGCGGTATGTACTTAGTAGTGAATAATTTATATTGTGGTTAAATTAACGTAGAAGGAGTGTTTATTTTTTTTTTATTTATGGTTCTTTGGACTTTTAGGGCAATGAAAGGGTATTGACATTATTTGGTAAAAAAAATATAACATTATTTTTTGAGTGGTCCTTAAAATGAGGTGACGAAGAGACTTGTTGGACAAATGAGTCCTTTTATAAAAAATATGACTTTTTAAGTTATGACTGGTACAGGAAATATCCTTTAAAAAGCTTAACTTTTCAATTTTCGCCATAAATGTTATTGAGAAAACTTGATCTAAAATTAAAAAAAAATTATTTTCCCTACGTCACACAGTGGGACGAATGTATGGAAAAATCGGCATTTCTAATATCTTGTGTTTTAGTGACTGAAACTACGCAAAGTTGCATTAAGACGTCTATTTACACCTAAATCTATGAATTAAACATGAAAACCAGATAAATGGAAACGTTTTAGCCAGGAAATTCATTTTTATTTAATTAAAAGAGTTGAGCAACGAACTTTTTTTAAGGATTTTCTTTTTATTATTATTTTTTCTTTTCTTTTAAATAATTTTAATTTATGTAAAATAGAACTAATAATAGTATAGATAATAAAACACTTTAATTTGAATATTCAAACAAATAATAAAATAAAAAAATTAAGAAACAAATTATTATTATTCATTGTCGATTTCGGAGGTATAACTTAAGTCGTCCGGGTTAAATTCTGGGGGAAAACTAATATCTATATAATTTTTTTGATGAATATTGGTATATATCTCGATCATAATTTGATATATGTGAACTTTTTGACCGGAGATTTGACAACTGCTAAGAATTTTTGCATTTTTATAGAATTTGATCCCATCATTTTTGATTAAAATGGTAAAATGTTATAAATAACATTGGTTTAAAGAGCATTTTTTTGTTTTAAATTGATGTAATCAGTTACGCAATCATGTAAAGCTTTAGTTTTATTCAGATTAGAATTCAGGCATTATTCCTTAGCGCTCATGAACTGATTGAGTCTTCTAGGAGACTGCTCCATCGTCTACTTTACTTTGAGGTAATAAAATTTAGTTACTTCCTGTATTTAAGCTTCTACATCTCCTGTTGACTCCTCTAAGCCAAGAAGTTGTTGAATTTTCAAACAGAACCCATCAAAACGTCTGTTTTCGCACTATGCAGCCAAGTTTTTAAATTTTGGTCATTTTTGATATAGGGGGTCGAACCTAAAAAACGCGATTATAATTACTTGGGGCAAATTGGGGCAAGATTTTTTTCTTGATTCCTTTAGAGGACACTTTCCTGAGTATAAAACCATAAAAAAGAAAATCTTACTCAAAGTCAAAAAAAATTTTTTTCTACCAACACTTGGAAAATCAATAATAAAAACAAAACTCAATAAAACAAAAATTTTTTTATAGTTAAATATTAATTAATATACCTTGATGAGTGTTATTATCCATTATTAAATTAATTTTTTACCACACAAAAAATTTTGGGAGTAAGACAAATTACAACCTGATTTTTCACCACCAAAAAAAAATTAAACTAGACAATGTTTAGCACTCTATAACTTTTGCACTAATTGGAACACGCAAGAAATTTTGATGCAGTTAGAACCTAAATATATTTGGGATGACATACCAATCACTCAAAAGTACTGCAGTAATATTCGATTTTTTTATTTATTGCTATGGGTCGTCCCACTGTGCGTCATAAGGAAACAATTGCATAGAGCGCTTAGCAAGGTCCTAAAAATATCAATTGAAAAAAAAAAAAAAATGCATTTGATATTAAAAATAAAAATATTTATTGCGAATAGAAAAAGTTTGCATTGAAAAAAAAATATTTATTGCAACTGAAAAAATTGCATTAATAAAAATTTTTATTTCAACTGAAAAACACTTGCATTAAAAAAATATTTACTGCAAACAAAAAACAATAACATTAAAAAGAAAAAATTATTGCAAAAATTGCAAAATATTTGCATTGAAAACAAAATTTTTATTGTAAATAAAAATATTTTGCATTAAGAAAAAGAATTTACTGCGAATAAAAAAATGTCTGTATTGAATGAAAAAAAATTCATTGCATTAAATATTTTTTTTTAATATTTGTTGAATTTCTTAAAAATTTGGGTTTTTGACCATACATTAGGGTCAAAAAATTTTAATGCAATAAAAATTTTATTTTCATTGCAAATATTTTTCAGTTCAAAAAATATTTTTTTTAATGTTTGCAATAAATATTTTTTTATTAATGCAAATATTTTTTAGTTGCAATCAAAATTTTTTGTAATGCAAATTTTTTTCAGTTTCATTAAATACATATTTTGTTTTTAATACAAATTTTTTTAATGTGCAATAAGTTTTTTTTTCAATTTTGAATAGAAAACAAATGCATTAAAAAAATAATTTTTTAGAAGTCTGGTCCTAAGCACCATCATCATATCCTTAAGTGATCAAAAATGTTTAAACACAAATGAACTCACAGATTTAACACCTCAAAAAATTAGATTTAAAAAAATGAAAATATGCAAAAACATGATTTTTTTTTTCTCAGCTATGACATGGGTGTGTAGAGTGTATGTGGCGCGCAAAAATGTATGCTCTGCACAACGGACATGTAGATAACCGAGATATGTCCCCATTTAACATTCACAACTCATTCCACAATTTTGTGTATGTGGATGATAGAGGACAAGCAGAAATGGTAAACACCACCACCCCCTACAATGGCACGCAGAAAGATGTACCTATCTTCTATCTAGTGGGAATTTATCTGACACCCAAATGTTGAACTTTTCATATATATGCGATAAGCTTCTCTCTCTACTCCCTCTACAGCCCCTTTTTGATCCATATGCATCTTCCCAAAATCCCCTTTTCTACATAAAATCAAGCACAAAAGTGACGGTGGTAGAAGAGAGGTTTCGAGAGGAAAAAAAAAAAAGAATGTCCCCACTCGAACTTTATCCTTGCTGCCGGTTTTCAGGATTTGTACATTCTATCAGATTATAACATTCCCATATGCGTTGCCACCAATGTGTTTTGTTAGTGTGTGTGTATAAAAACGGTATACCTATAAGTTTGTCTATACTCTTCACCATATTTTTAGCATAGATATATGTATGTTGTAGAAAGAGTGGAGAGCACCATTTATGACACCAAAACTAGAAAATGTGAAACTATTAGAAAAAAAATACATCACATATTTTTTTTTTATTTTACTTTTTGCACGACTAAGCTGTTACTATACAACAACTGTGCTGCTGCTTCAGCTACTCATGCCTCGGTACACCAACTTCCTATACCAAAAACTCTATAAAAGGCTTATGGGTAAACTCCATAGGTAAATGCAGAGAAAAAAATTGTCTCACTCTCTCTGTTGGGTATAAAAGTTCTATTTCTATTTCATTTCTAGGTGGATGGCGTTGAAGCATTAAGAGATTTTCAGGAATATAAGTATTTAATATTTTTTTGAGAGATGAAAATTGTATCGAAAGCTAATGCATTTAGGGTTAGCGAGTATACTAATTAAATGAAGTTACTTCTATAAAGTAATATTTGCGACGGTTTCTCGAAATTGCAATTTCTGACAGATTACCGCTGAATATTCCTATATTCTATTGTACTTACCAGTTTCTCCTGCAACTAATCAGTTTCTGCTAACACTTTATCAATTTCTGCTGAAACTTATCAGTTTCTGCTGAAACTTATCAGTTTATAATGAAACTTTTCAGATGCTGCTGAAACTTATCAGTTTCTGCTGAAACTTATCAGATTCTGCTGAAACTTATCAGTTTCTGCTGAAACTTATTAGTTTCTAATAAAACTTATCAGTTTTCTAATGAAACTTATCAGTTTCTGCTGAAACTTATCAATTTCTGCTGAAACTTATCAATTTCTGCTGAAACTTATCAGATTCTGCTGAAACTTATCAGTTTCTGCTGAAACTTATTAGTTTCTAATGAAACTTATCAGTTTTCTAATGAAACTTATCAGTTTCTGCTGAAACTAATCAGTTTCTGCTGAAACTTATCAATTTCTGCTGAAACTTATCAGATTCTGCTGAAAATTATCAGTTTCTGCTGACACTTATTAGCTCAGGGCAATTAGTCAAAATATGGGCATGAAATCGCATTTTTCGCGGGACAAAATTTTTTTCATGGAATGTGTTCGGGTGGTTGTCCTTATCATAAAAGTCAATTTGTTGGGAAAATTGGAGGTTGGGAACAGCCGCCATCTTGGAAAAGAGATTGGTAGCGTTTTTATTGAATAGCTCCATTGTTATTCATTTTAACAGAAAATGACAAAGGTAGGACTTATTAACAATAAAATTATCTAAACAATGATATACAAAACAATTCCGTGAGTTGATTAAATAAAATTTTATAGTTGGTCAAAGTGCGGGTTTGTATCGCAAGGTTGGGACAAAATGACATTTTTTCATATATCTGACGAACTTTTGATTTGTTTGGATAATTCTTCAAGAATGAATTATAGTACTTATAATTACCTATAAAATGAGCCCACAATCGTTATTGTCACCATCGTATTGTAGAAGTAATCTAACTCCGAAACTCTCCATGTACTAGTCAAAAGTGAGAAAAAAGCTAGTTATAAAATTTTATTTAATCAACTATACACATCACATTCGAACACATTCCATGAAAAAAATTTTGTCCCGCGAAAAATGCGATTTAAATTACTAATTTCCCTGGGCTATATAAGTATTTTCTAAAACTTATCATTATCAGTTTCTGCTGAAGCTTATCAGTCTCTGCTGAAACTTATCAATTTCTGCTGAAGTTTATCAGATTCTCTTGAAACTTATCAGATTCTCTTGAAACTTATCAGTTTCTGCTGGAACAGTGCTTTTGGAAACTTATTAGTATCTGTTAAAACTTATCATTATCAGTTTCTATTGAAACTTTTCAGTTTATGCCTGCTTCTGCTGAAGTTTATCAATTTTGTTGGTTTTTATTAAAAAATTTTAAAGAATTTTTCATAAACATAAATACGCGAGCGTCCCAACTTTAACTTTGACACTAAGATCAAGTAGTATGAGAGGAGCAACCCAGTCAAGGAATTTTTTTTTACTATTTTTCTTTTGTATCTAAACAGACATGAACTTCTAATTTAGTTTTTCTTTCTATTGAATTTTCTTGATGGTGTTTTTTTTTTGTTAGCTTGTTGTAGAATTTTTTATATAGGTCAAAGGTAAGATTTTGATTTGATTTCTTTTTTTTTTTTTGTCTGTTCAAATGTTACTTTTCTTATATTTTATTTATACACATCGACAGAAACAGAAACTTTTGGGAATTGTTTTATTTTTGTTTGTTAGAATTGGGATAGACAACCGACGTCTATTATTTTGATTAAATCTAAATGTTAAGTTTGACGAAAAAAAGGTAGGTAATCACTTTTATTTTTTTCATTTCGTGTGATTGTTATTTTTGTTTTTTTTTAAATTTATTATTCAATATAACCCCAAAATTATATTTAAAATATGAGGTGACATGCAATTGCGTGTTTTGTTTAGTTGTGTTATAGAAGAAATAATTATAATGTACCAATTTAATTTAGGTAATTATTCGGGTAGGTACCTACTTGAACTTAGGAATTTTGATATTGTTTGAACTGCATTTATAAGTGGATAAGATAGTCATAAATTAATTTGAAAGAGTACTTTTCTTTAAGTTATTTAGAAAATGATAACCCGGTTTTTTTTTTTGTGTTATACCTATGGGATTTGACATGAATTTGGATATTTATTATCGTTTTGATGTCAATTCTAGATTATGTAAGAAATTACCAAAAAAGTTAGTATATCCCACTTCTGAGCTTTTGTAGGAAGAAAAAAAAAATTACAAATTAAAATGTTCAAACCTTTAAGTTTTCAACAATGAAGTCGAAAAAAGTCTATTTTTAAACCAAATTACCCAACCTTTTTTTGAGACTGAGTTTATCAGGTTTTTTCCATTATATTTTTTTCAAAAAAAAAACCTTTTATTTTTGTTCAAATTTATTCTTCGCACGATTTCGTCAAATCAAATTCTTTTAAATAAATTAAATCAAATAAATTTTATGTACCTTTTCTGTTGGCACCTTTTTTTTATACTATAACACACACACAAATACATACAAAAATTTCCATCAAGAAATTCCGCATCAAAAATGAAATTTCGAACAAAAAAAAAAAAATAAGAAAAGAAAAGAGAAAAATTCTTCTTTATTCAAAAAAAAGTTCTGTTTTTTTTCTATTCTTCGATATAGCAGCTATCAAATGTCTATGAAGGAAACATATAATAAGCTTTTATCCTGCCAAACAAACTCAAAGACGCAAAAAAAAAAGTCAACGGTACGGAAAAAAAAGGAAAAAAACTCAAATAAAAAAAAAAGAAACACACAAACTAGATACGCAATGGAGAGCGAAAGTGTGCCACACAAGCAGAACAAAGACCCAAGCAAGACAAAAAAAAAATAAAGAAAAATAAAAAAAAAACAAATTCTATCCTAAATTCAATACCCGTAAAAATCCTCGAGGAAATTGTGATAAAGATTTTCCCCAAGGCATACTTCTCTTTTCGCTGCTGCCTTATAAACAAACAGTTCGGTGAAGAAAACTTAACATCTAACAATCACACTTCACTCGTCGGTACATCAAATAGTAGATATAGCCTCAAACCTCTCTCAAATACAGTCTACCCCCTCCCCAATATCCCCCCCCCCCCTCATGATTTTTCTTCTCCAACTCAAACCCAACATTGAGTGAAACGCGAGTGAAAAAGTCTACATCAAAAACACAATTCGAATTTGTGAAGAAGGGCGGGGGGGGGGGGGGGGGGTTAAAAGGACATAAAGACTAGCAAGGACGAATGCAATATATACCTAAGAGGTTTGTGTGTTTCGATTTTTTTTTTTTTTGTTCTTGTTTAGTTCTGTTAGATGGAGGGGGTTTGAGCTTGATACACTAAGCGAAAGGAAAACAACAATCACGGTGGAGAATTTCGGCAAATCAGCAAAACTAACAACGCCTCAATGACAGGACAAAAAAACAGCAGCAGCATCACCACCGTTAGGACACCAGGACCATCAACCAGACAAAACGAGATTTGAGATTCACCATTGGGGATATGGATTAAACATAGACTTTTGCTTCTCTCGACTCAACTCAGCAAATAGAATGCCGCAAAAGCAATGGGGGTTAAGAGGAGATAGAGGGGCAGAAGGAGTGCGCCTCAATGGGGTATGGAATGTAGAGTACTTTTCTTATATAGGCTCTGAAGAATTGAAGATTCAATTGAACGATTCTAACGAAAACATGAATAATGTTTTTTTTTGCTTTTTCTGCAATTCTTACAAAAGAACAAAATTGTTCTAAAGAAGAAGCAAGCAAAAAAAAAAAACCATCCAACACGATCTTCATCCTTCGAATAACGAATAAAAGGTTAACACGAACCAAAGAGAAAACTTGAGAGTCTGAGACCGCTGCTTTAGGAAATTGGATTTTTTGTGTTCCATGTCCAAAAATAATATAGGTTAACAGGGATTTTTCTTGTGTTATGGTTGCCAACTTTGTTAATTTTATTTTTTTTTAGATTCTATCATAAGTTTTATAATGGTTATCTAAGAACTCCCTGAGTTAAAAAATAGTAATTTTTAAACTTAAAAAAATATATAAAATTTTTACCACAAAACATAGCTTTTTTAAAACCAGTTTTACACTTCAAATAAAAAAAGTAAAATTTTAATCACTAAAACAAGTTTTTTTTTTAAATCGATTTCAGATCCGGAATAAAATTAGTTGTATTGTAACCAGTAAAACAAGTTATTTAAAAAACAATTTCACATCCGATATTTTATTTATTTGGTAACATAACTTCTAATAAAATAAGCTTATTTATAATCAGTTTTGAAATTTGTATTAAAATTGGTAATTTTTTAGCTAACAAAAATAGGTATTTAATTACCAATTTCAAAAATTAGTTCCTTTTTAACCTTTGGTTGTATTAAAGCTAGTTTTGAACTTATTGGCTAAAATTTGGTAATAAACTTACCAGAGAAAGTTAATAATTAGTTAAAAAAAAACTTATTTTAAAACTAGGTTGGAAAAAGAAATTTTAAAGCCAATTTTAAGCTAGGGATTTGAAAAAAACTGAAAAAAATGGTACAAAAATTACCAGAAATGAACCTTAGTTACAAAATAACCAATTTGTAGCCATTTTATAACCTGCGGTTAATTTAAAATAACATTTTTAACGCCGTTACCTGGCAACCATATTCAGTTGTATTTTGTGCACTTAAACATCATAGTGAATTTAATTTCTACGTGTTAAGATGACACAGTATATGAGAGAGATATATATAGACAGAACAAGATGGAAAAAAACGAGATAGTGTAAAAAGGATAAACTATACAGACACACACAGAAAGACGATGAAGTGGTATTTCATAGAAAATAAGAAAAAGAATCCCATCCAAAAGATGACTCCTGAATTGGCCTTCTTGTTCATCTCTTTAACAAATGCCAAGTACATATCGACACAGAGAAAAAGAAGAAGAATCAAACGAATTTCAATAGAAACAGAATGGCAAAATCCAATCCATTCAACCAAAGCATAGATACATTTGTCGGATTTTCGATTTTTTTTTTCTCTCATCCCCTCTCAATCCTTCATCCTGGGTATAAGAACCTTATACCTATAAAGCTTTAGTATATAATATATATATATATATATCAAAAAAAAAAAATGAAAGAAAGATACTTTTTCCAGCCGCTTGCAGGACATCTATCATATATCATCTCATTGGAAATTGAACATGCTAGGAATATCAACTCTCTGTTCGACATCGACATACTGGCACTAGGAAAACTGTTAAGTGCACTTGACAGTAATCAAGATTCGAGAAATCATTCGAATCATTTGTAGGTTGGGTATGGTTTTTTGGTACTTCAATATGATGTTATATATCTAGGACACGAGCACGAGGACATACAAAAATATCCTTTGGTTTCTGGTCTGGTTATAGGCAACATACAGAGACAGAGAGACACGGTGGTGATGACGATAGCAGAAGTGGCGGCGGCAGCAGCAACGGATATAAGCGAGGATGGAAAACATGTGGAAAGGATAAATTTAAAACCATGTTATTGCAGTTTCGTGGTGAGGTCATGCAGAATGTGGTATAAGTTTACTCTGTTGAACCAGAAAAGGAGATATATATCTATCTATGTGCTTTGCTTTGGTTGGATGAGAGATAGATTGAATCGATTCTCGGCTCTAGTAGTCGGCTCGGATTCTGTATTTCGAATTCTGGTGTTGTAGTCATTTTGTGGAGTACTTTGATAATTTTCTTCTTATTTTTTTGTTTTTTTTTTCCATTTCTTTTCATCAGAATTATATGTTATATACCTACGAGTAATATGCCGATTCGAGATAGGAGATAGCTAAATATAGGTTTTGCATTCGGAATGAGTGTAGAAAATCTGTGCTCAGAGCTACTACTTCCCTTCAATACTTTATACTTGTTCAATGGATGCAAATGATATCGATATATCGATAACAGACGGATTTATTAACCAAAAATGATGATATTCTTTAGCACATTATTATTGTCTGGTATTAATGTTCGACCGGTAGTGTACCAAATTTCTTATAACTGAAAATAACTGGATCGGAAATTTTATGATTCATTTAAGTTTGTTACCAGGCAAAATATATGTATAACTAATTTTCTCATGTATTGAATATGGTTCTGATTCAAAGGATTCGGATAAATGATCAATTTGACCTCAATATAAATGAGCATAAAATGTAAATATCCTTTGAAAACATAGGATAGAAATAGAAAATTTTGAAAACTTACTTGAAATCGATAAATTGGAGAGATTTTAAGGTTTCAATAGAATGAGAAATTAAAATCATGCAGAATTTAGGATTCACTTTTTAATTGATATTTGAATAAAATTCAAGAAAATTATTGAATAAATATAAAAGAAAATTAGGAAAACACTATGAAACATCAATATAATAAATACGACATCTTGAGTTGGGATGAATAGAGTTAATTTACTTGGAACATATAAATAAGAAAATTTAGATATTAATCTCTGAAATAAGCTTAGATTTAATTAGAATAATTTTTGAATTGAAAATAATTCCTTATTTATAAAGACACACTTTTTGATTTTAATTCGAACATTTCTGAGAACAAAATTATAGGAAATCCTTAATTGAAGTTCTGTTTCATTTTCTAAATCATCTCTTTTCAAGCCGGTATCATAGCTCAGCAAAAAAAAACTAGAATATAGCTAAAAATTATACCCATTGATCCCATTTCTGGTCAAAAGTTATTTTATGTTAAAAATGTCGAAAATTTCGGATTTTTGCTTACAACTTTTCAGCATGATGATGTTTATGATCATGACAATTTCTTTTGTATATGACAAAAAAAAAAAAATAATAAACTATCCAAAATAACAACTTAGCACAAAATTGTAGATTTTGTAGTTCTTGACAAAGCGACATTCAAATTCTTTTTAAATTCATCTTTAAAAAAATAGCTCCCTAAAAAAAAGCTCCTTTTAAAAATAGCTCCTTAGTGGGAAAGTAAAAAATTTGCTGAATTTTGGGATCTTGTAATGACTATCCTAAATCCAAATAATTCTTTTGAGCTTATCAGAGTCAAGGATACTTCACTCTTTGACTTATCAGTTGCAAGTAAGGTTACTTAATAATATCTATTGCATAAATTAGTAGCCATCTACGTGACCAATTTCTGTCTTTTGATTCAATTTTCTTTTCCATACGTTCCATAGGTTTGAATATCATTTGCTCATATCCATATTGCCGTTGCCTGATGTAGGGCCTATGAATTCGTTTATAATTATTAGACAGTCTCTCAAAAAAATTTTAAAATCTAATAAATTATTACTCATACACCATAGTGGCCTTGTGTTTAATATATAAAAAGAAAAAAGTTATGTATACGACAAAGTGTCCCAAAAATAACTTTGTTTTTGAAAAATTTAAAATAAAAAAGTTACTCATACACCCCAGTGTCCCATTTTTGTTTCATAAAAGGATAGCATGCATAAATCATAGTGTCCCAAAAATATTTAATCATGCATTTCAGTTTCCCAAAAATATTTTTTTGAACCATAAAATATAAAAAAAATACTCATACGCCACAGTGCCCAATTTTTGTTTCATAAAAAAAAAACAGTTTTGCACACATGATGGTGTCCTAAATTTTTTTTTGTTTTCAAAAGTAAAAGAAACAATTGTTACTCATACACCACAGTGCCTCGTTTTGTTTTATTTAAGAATAAAGTTACGCATGCCTCAAATTATCCTTAAAATATTTCCTTTTTTTTTATGTAAAGTTCTTCAAAAAATTTAAAAAATTAAGGGAACTTTTGTGTTTAAAATGCAGATAAAAATGAAAAAAAAATATTACTCATACGCCATAGGTTTCAAACAAGTACCATCATGTTCCATAGAAATCTGACCTCAAGAAAGAAAAATGGCATGCCTCTTTCAAAAGCAAATGCTATGCTTTGAAAGAAGAACTATTTAAGATTTATTAAACTGTTAACAAAATGCTAATGTTAACTTTGAATGAATGAGAAAACATTTAAATTTCACCAAGTTTCTCTCATTTTCCTTGCATCATGAACATTTTTAACACCAATCTTTCCTTGTTCTAATTTCATCATCATGACTGCAAACCTTTGCTTTTTTTTATTAGATAAAAATATAATTTTTTTTTTTATCTTATCGAACAGTATTTTTCTTCCTTTAGTTTTTCTCTTTTGTGACTTCATTCATATAAAAACCACCTGAACCTGACTCCACTCACCAATTAGTTGACTTAAGCTGAATTAACATTCAATGGTCGTCGGATGTCCAATATTTTTTTTTTATTTCCATCAAAGCTGCAGGTTAAACACGATTCTAATCCATCCTTTTCTAGATAGTATTAGTATAATAGTCACAAAGCTCAAGAGTTTGAGAGAAATATCATTATTTGCTTCTAGTCTCAATTAAATTTAACTATACAGAGCATAATACAGTACAGAAAAGTAGTGGTGGGTATATGTTTTTAGTATAGCAGAACCACACCAACAAAAGTAAAATTCCTTCCAGGATAATTTAATATTCGCTCACGTTTCACAGTTATTTGCTTTCACAATGCCACAGACAGAAAGATCTTTTGTGTGTTGGTGGTTGTACATATTTTTGATGCCTTTGGGGTTGGGTGATACATGTGTGAGTTGTAGTTGTTGTTGCAAGTTATAACAGATATCAATATCCCTCTGTATCAATGTTGAAACAAAAGAAGACAAGGATAATGTTGGTTCTGACAAATTGAGTTGGCAGGACTTGATTGTTATACATTTTTGGAGGATATTGATAAAAGCCATAATCAGAAATAAAAAAACGAAATAGACTGCTATTTTCAGAAAAAAAAAAAAAACATGTATAGAATCATAATAATTACGAATACGGAAAAAGGTGAATTTGATTTGCAAAATAGTGATTTTTTTTTAAGACTAAATGTAATTTTCAAAAAGATCAATTTGATTTGAAAACAGCTGATTCTAAAAAAAATACCTGTGTCGTTTAATAGTTTCAAAAAAGATAAACAAGAAAGAAAAAATAAGTTTTTCCATAGAAAAAAATAGTACGCATACACCATAGTGACCCACTTTAATAATATTGGTTTTAAAACGAGAAGTCTCATGAATTAAATTTCTGTTTTGGGGCAGTGAAAAGGGGATCTTCTATGCAAAACGACGCGACGCTTGGTAGCTTAATTTTATCGATCAATGAAATATTATAATAATATTCAAAATTTCAAAACATTATTATTTTGCTTTTGTAAAATTTTTCACCATTTTATTTGTATAACTCCCTAATTCTTAGATTTTCCACAAAAATAATTCCCTTTCATTTTAAGCCTTAATTTATTTCTTCCTTAAAATAACCCATATACTCATTAGTCTAATAACAAAATGGGGTGTCGAGTAAAATCTCCTTAATTATTGAAGTGTTACTTTTACCAAGTTTTCTGTTGGTATACCTTTTATTAGCATCTCTTCTCCTTCGATATGAGGTTTTCATTCCACATACAGAGTCTACCCTCTGGAAAAAGAAACTTTTATTGACATTAAGCAGTCTTAATTGCATAACATTCAAAGTGAGAGATTTATAATTTAATTATCCTTAGGTATATATATTATTGCTCATATATGATGATGATGATTTAAAAAAAAAAAAGACTTACAAAAAAAACACCCTCGAAATTCATTTCAAGTCGTGACTTGGCTTCCCATTAAGTATTTACACTCAATTAGAAGATAATTCAAATATTTAAACAGCTCCTTCTTCTTTTTCGTCTTTTTCAAAAGTTATATACTCATACAAATGCTAGAGTTTATTTGTAAAAATAGATGAATTCAAAGCCACCCCCCAGAAGGATCTTACAAAAAAAAATCTATTTACTTTGAGGGTGAAGAAATACAGACACATATTAAACAAGGACCTATAAAGGAACAACACCAAACTTTTTGCCATTTCAATTAGTCCTCGAGTCAAAAGTTAATCTGACATTCACCTACTTATACCTACCTACACGCTGCTGATGTGATATGTGTGTTGCAGAGATCCTGAGAGCCAAAAATAAAAAGATACAAAACTTAATACGCTTAATAAGAGCGTAATATTTTTATGAGTTCAAGATACCCTTTCAAAACGTGGTACCAAGAAAAAAAAATCTTTTTTTCTGCCGAAGAAAAAAAAAAACAACAACCAACACACAAAGTTATGAAACACGAATCCTTATGACGATGAACCACAGACAAAATTTTTTCTTAAGTCATTTTTTCTTACCCGGGGATCATGTCGGTCGGGTTTTCTGTCGTAAACTCCACGATACATGATACAACCAAAAACTTTTGAATACTTTAAATCTCTTTTCTTCCTTCTGGCTTAAAGGAACATTCACACACACACACACACACACACAAACACACACATGTGTTGCTTAAATGCAGTAACATATTTAGCTGTATAAATGGGGATATGGGGGAGTTTGTATGGATGCACACATTTGACAAAAGCTGCCCAACCGCAACTTTTTATAAGAAGAAGAAACTTTTAGCTTAAGTAAAGGTTTAGAAGGCGTATATTTTCCTAGGCTCCAAGTCGTCGAAATGGCATGCGGATATGCTGATTTTTTTTTTCAACATTTTTTTTTTTCATTTTTCTTTCTCCATTTTAAGTCTAGTGAATTCGAAAAAAGGTATTGCGAGACGTGATTTGAATTCAATGTGTAGCGCGCGGTATGTAGGGTATATAAATAGGAACATACTTTTGAAGGTATGCCAGGATTTAAAGAATAGGTATATACGAACAAACACACACATGACTGGTGAAATGAAAGATGATCCTTTTTGAAGAAAGTTAAAAGTTTTTTGGCCTCAGATAAGGTGGAAAAAGTCAGGTAAGAAGAAATAAGTCATTGGAAATTGTTTTTTTTTTTTTTCTTTTGATTTCTTCGTAAATATGCAAATGGAAGTAAGAAAGCTTCAAATTGAGACTTGACTTTGGTTGATTTTGCAAAAGAGGGAACAAAAATTAATTTGATTAGCTATTTTAATACATTTCCAGGATATTAATTTATTTTAAATTGATAGGTGATAAGGAGGAATATAAAATTGAAGTTCAAAATAAAATTAATGTTTGCAGAAATAAAGTTCCATAAGGCTGAAATATGGATCAAAAAAAAGTCAAATACCTATGTTTAATAACAATCTTGGGTTTCTTTTAAATTAAATTTTGTTTTCTTTCCCCAGAAAGGGAAGCCGTTTGTATAAATAAATTTTAAACAATTTATGGATTAAATAAAAAGTAGGTACCAAGTAAAAATTGTGCACTGACACGAGCAAATGAACAGCGATTTACAACTTTTTTAAAATTCATGTCTTTGATTTAGTAGTTTTCCAATAATGGATTGGACCTACAAATTTTTTTGCAGAACCCCAACGGCTTAGGTAAAGTGCACTTATTTATGGTGCACTTTCACTGATGGCTTAAAACAGGAATGTAAGGTTGGCACTAGTTTTTATCCTATGGTTTTGAAGGCAATAAAGTGGTTTTGAAGGCAAAAAAGGGCAGATGAACTGGCCTGGTAAGAAGCAGCAGGAAAAAAGGCGGATGGACATAGACAAGCTCTCAGAATCAAAGATCAAAAATTAGATCTGATTCCATAATGCGACAAAGATAGCTTGCGAGCTCTGGGCTTCTCTCTCTCTTTGTTGCTAGTATTGTGAAGTTTCAGGTTTTCATTTTGTAGTGACCGACTAGTTTTCGAGAACTGGGTCATGCCACTTGATTAAGTCGTGTTTTATTAACCTCCTTGCCTTCAAACATATTTTTTTATACAATGTCACACCCGTTACGAATTATATCACACCTGTTACATTTTGGAATTAAATTAAAATAGAGCATTCTATAAATTATCTTCATATACCTAATATGCCTACTACAAACGCAATAAGATAAACCCAAATATGGCTTTCTAAAGCCACCGAAGCAGTAAGAATTGATTTTCTAACATCACACCCGTTACACCTATATTTAAAAGATTATGACTTGAAAAATCAAGTACAACTCTATCCATTTTCCAATCTTATGTAACTTGTTTAAGGCCTCAAACTTTTTTCTCACAATTAAGGGATGAGGTTAACCTGTTTAGTTGAAGAAAATGGACCGCTTTAGTCAGCAAAATGTAATTCTAAAAATATATAAACAACTACAAAGTTGAAGCTGTTATCTATTATATATATTAAAGTTTGGTTTTGTGTACGTTCGCTAACCGGCCACACCAGCTGACTTATTTTCTTAATTTTTTTTTTAAATGAAAGAGGTATAAGAGGAGAAGGTTTAAGGCAAAAAAATTTAAGATTTTATAGGGTAAATAGGGGTAACACGACATTGAAAAAAGAGTAAAGAGTTGACTTTTTTTTAAATGATGGACAAATTTATTCAATAGTTAAAAAAGGTATTGAAAAAATTCAAAAAATTTCAAAACCAAGTTGTGAAGGTTTTTTTGCAGTCATAGACCTTCGACAAAAGACTAATTAGAGGTACGCAAAATTTTGCACGGAAATTTGAGTTGCACCATGAGAAAGATATTAAAAAAAAAAACGGATTTTTTTCATAGACCCTGTATTTTGAAATAAAAAATTTTGAAAAAAAACCTAATTTTTAGGGACATTTTTGAGTAGTCTTTTATTTTTTTTGAATTTTTTAAAGTCTGCAAAAAATCTCAAACTTATAGGAAATATAGGTTTCAATCATGCGCATGCATGTACAAAATTTTAAATAAAAGTAAAACTGTTTTTGGCCTAACTTTATACGATATGATGCCAAAAACAGTTTTATTTTTTTTTTTTTTTTTGAAAAACCAAAAGCGCGGCAATTTTTTTGAGTTTGCAGTTTTTATATTAACCCAATGCGGCAATTAATTGGCCAAAAAATTTTAAAATTGACCAAGGATTTAAGAAATACAGGGTGTGTCATGCTAACTTTATATGGAATAGGGTTAACAAAAAATAGATTTTATTTTTTTTTTTAAGAAAACCAAAAGAGATATATTATTTTCGATTTCACGGCATAATAACGGCAATTAAACTTTAAATAATTAGCGAAAAAAAAATTGAAATTGATCAAAAATTAAAAGTTGTCATGCTTACTTTATATAAAGTTAGCATGACAAACTTGGTTTACCGATTCTGACCAAACTAAGCGCTCGGCAATTTTTTTGACTTCACGGCATAAACACGGCAATTATGCGGCAATTACTGAGCCAAAAAAAAAGTTGGCAAAAGTTGTTGCTAAGTTTATACGGGTGCCGTTTAGAGCTGTTAAGTGAAATCTAATAAATAAGGCTGATAGTGTATAAGAGACTTGTTTGTCTTTAAAATTTTTCTTTTGAGCTACATTAATCAAATTAATGAAAAATTTACATTTCAAAACTAAGTCAAAATACTAAAGAATTTTTTTTAATTCTAATATGTATTTCACTCAATTTCTATTTGCAAAAGGGTCTTAAACTTTTTTATATTTCAATAAATCTAAAATGAAACAAAAAAAATAATTTAAAAAAAATTGTGTTTTCAACAAAGTGCATCCTTTCAAAAACCAATTTGAATTGTTAATTCATACATTATTTAAAGCTCCCCCCCAAAAGATTGTATAGGCTTAGATTTAATGTAAAATAATATCAGAAATATGTTGGTCCCTATGAGATCTATATGTAACTTTTTAGTAACAATCACGAATTAAATTTTTCTACCCTACCTACCAGCAGGACTTCAATCAAATCTACAAGTATTTTTTTTTTCCCTTAATATTTTATTTAACTTCCTGAGTCCTGACATATAAATATCTATGTGTGTGACACTAGGCCACCGCACCGAAAGTAATTGATTCAGAAGTGTAACAAGCATAATACGACATCCTTTACTTATATTCTCCCTTAAGGCTATGAAGTAAACTTCTCGGTTTTAAAATAATTAAAAGTATCTTTTCGTATAGCAGCTATCTTTTAGTGCAGGCAGCGTGTGTGTTGTTAAGGGAAGCTCTGCACAACTGGAGAGATTCTGAAACCAGGTTAAAGTTGTCTCTAGAATAAAATTTTTTTTTTTTTTGATTTTTTTTGCATCCAACTTTTTTTTTATATTTTTTTTGGATGCCGTTCTTATGTCCTCAGGGGTAAACTGAACGAACGTTAAATAATAAAAAAAAAAGTTAAAATAAAAAAACAAGAGTTTGTTTCTCAGAAAACAAGACTGCAGGGTATAATAGCTATGCAGATTCGAAAAAAAAATAAAAAAAGTTATTTTTTTACCCAACTCATACTTTTATGGCAACAAAAAACTTTTTAGGGAAAAAATACTCCTAGAAAAAGGGGTCCACGACGATGACGACGACGGGCGACAAAAATGCAACACTAATTACGGAAAAGTTCTTTGGCAAAGCAGCAAGAGAGCGAGCTTGACAGGATTTCGACAGCTGCTGTTCTGCTCCTCTTCGTAGTGGGAATTTGCTTTCGTTTTTCTTTATTGTTTTTCAGTTTTTTTTTTTGTTTTTGTTTTATTTTGAAGAGAAGGCCAGTTTCTGGGAGTGAAAACACCATAAAACGGATTTTCTTCTGATTTTTTTGTTTGTTTTTTTACCCATTCTCTGTCTCATTGTCTGTCACTGTGCATTTCTGCCAGAGAATGTTACAATTATCCTTTTTTTTTTATAAAGAGGGTCAAATTGACTAGCGGCAATAGGGTAGCACACTAAACCAGTGACGGTGACTACAACTGCTGCTGTTGCTGTCACTGCTCCTGCTCCTGATGGTGCTGCTGATGCTGGTAATGGTTTTGGCTGGTGGTTAAAAGAATAAACGCGACGAATATTTCTAGTCAACTTGTGGGCGATGTTGCTGATGGTGAATCCATTAAGTTTTTTTTTTTTTTTCTTCTTTCTGTTTTTATTATTTTACTGTCTTTTTCCTTAGAACCGAAAAGAAGAAGACCAATTTCTATGCGGGTGCAAAAGTCTGTTTTTCGGTAGACCTTTTTAGCCAGGTTTTGTTTTGTGTTTTTTTTTTTTAGTCTTTTGCCTATTTTTGTGGCTTTGTTTTGGTATTTCAATCCTTAAAAGACAGATTTTGTTTCATGTTGTTGTATAGTATTGTTTGAGGGGGTGACTTTTCTGTAGAAATGTGTTTTTTTTTTTTTGGAAAATATAATTTTGCTGCAAGAAAAAGAAGGGTTGTGTTGGATTATAGTTTTGTTGTATATGGGTACCCAGTCTTTCTCTCTTGGCTCTTCGTGTCGCTTTTTGTTGTTCTATGGTTGTTGGTTAACAATAATTAGTGGTAAAGCACCTGTCTCCAAAGGCATTCTAAATGTTTTTTGGGGTTAAAATTAATTTTGAAAAGGTGAAGACATTTTTAGTTTTGTGGTTGACCTTCATTTGTTTTGCTGGTTAAGTAGGCTTTTCATAGTTAAAAGGGATAAGGGAGGAATTCTTCTTTGAAAGATGAATGTTGCTAATAGATAAATGTGGTTTTACTATTTTGATTTGTAACTCTTATGGTAAAAGGTATCAAGAATTATTGACTGTGATGAAATTCTTTTGGAGAACTTTTTGGTCTGAGTTGCATCATAACACAGGAAAAGAAGGCTTTGAATTTTTTTTAAGAAGCTGAATCAAAGAAGCCTCTTTAAAATTAAGGACATTAAGCCCTTTAGAGTTGAGTTCTCGAACACTTTTCGAATTCTAATTACATTTCCTATCAAAATTCTTCAAAAAAGAGTAAAGTAAAAGTTCTTAAACATCATTTAATCTTTTATCTGCCTTAACTTTCTTGTTTACCAACAAAAAAAAATCCTTTAAAATGATTGATGGCCATATTTGAGATGTACGATACTGTGTTGCAACATGTATGCAAGGTAACATCTTTCAAACAAAACGAGCTTTTTTGTATCTTGATGGTAGATATGTGTATTTTTTTTTTCTTTTGCAACTTACTTCAACTTCTGGTAAAAGTCTTCTAGGATGATAAATGGTGTCGATTTTCCTCTTCGTTCTTCTTCTATAATTTCTTTAAAAATCACATTTAAAGTGTATAGGGACACACATAATCACACAAAACGAATTATGAAAAAGTGTAGAAAAAACAAAGTAAACAAAAGGAACATAAAGCACACACACACACAGTTAACAAAAGCAGTCTTGAGTATCCTGTAATTTTTTTTTTCTATAAGAAAGCAAAAGGACATTCAAACATCATTTATCATTTTTCATCAACACAAACTTTGAGTGTGATAATTTTTTTTTCTTTTTTGTAATTTTTATTTCTTTTTCTTCTATCGCCCGAAGGTGATATATTAGCAAGTTGCGTTTATGTGTAAAAGAAAAAAAAATTATAATTGAAAATTTAAGTACCATCTAGAAGAGATGGAAAATTTTTATGAGATTTTGGTAGAAAGTGAGAAAAGAAATGCAAATTTTGTGTCGAAAATATTCGTAATTTTGTCTAAAAGTTAAGAAAAGGCAATTAAAATTATTATGATCATTAGTCAATGATAGATGAAGAGAGGTGTGCAATTAATTTAATGTTCATTTTATGATAATTACATTTTTTTTAGGCTGAACAAAAGGAAATTTAATTTATTCGCAAAAAGTCAATTAGGATACATAAAATATTAATAGAATTTCAAAAACAAAAAACAATACACAATTAAATAAAATGCTAATAAAGTGTGGTAATGTCTTAATGGCTATTGAAACATAATAAGGTGAGGTGCCACAAGGCTGCATACTTATGTCGATATTTTTTTTCATTATTACTTGCAATATAATTACTATCAAGTTATACTTTCGTAAAAAAAAGGAGTGAGCAAAGGCTGAATAGTAACGAAATAATTAGAATAAACTGTTTCTAAGACACTCTTAAGAGAGATTTTATACATTTTTTTTACCTGTTTTATCATATCAAATTTCGAAAAAATTCATTTTTCTTAAAAACAGCCTTAAATAGTTTTGAGAAACTTGGATTTTAAGTATTTATTAAACGGCTTCAACGACCATAATTGTCAGTCAGTTGATGCTTCTTTTACTTTTTATTTAAAAAAATTCCAAACTTAAAAAAAAAATAAAAATCCAATGTATTAGATAAGGTCTATTTAAAAAAAACTCTTTTCGAAGAATAAAACTTTCATTATTTGAAATTCTTGGTTAAAAAATATGTATTAAATTTGACAAATATATTATTTATGAAGAATATATATTAAAACTATTAACAAGTTTCGAATCTCAATTTAATTAGGTGCCATTTTTGTAGTCTTCTGACAGTTAACTGGATAAATATTTGTATTTGGATTTTTTTTACCATTTATATGTTTAAATTTAAAAAAAAAATTAAATTTCAGAGACAAAACCACCATTATATTCTTCCAGGACCTTGCGCCTTACTTCTACATTTACACTCATTAAAAAGTGATATCTCTTAGTATTTATTATAAAATCAACCTTCTTTGTACATAAAAACATAACCATATTATTCCCCAATAATTTTTTTTATGTTCTACGTAAAACCATGGAATTCCTCTATTTGCTTTTTCTTTTGTACCCCAGTCATTGTTTTGGCAAAGTGTATTGCACTTTTTTTTATGTGAAAAATAAAATTTAAGAAAAAGGATCTCTTTATAATTTGGGTGAAAAAATATAGTTAAAAAAGGTATTTGTTGTGATATAGTTCTTAAAATTTCAACAAGGATTTCTGTTTGTTAGAAAAATTTATATAATTTAAATGAACAAAAAAACTCATTTCAATTTAAGAAAATTTGAATAAAAAGAAAAAATTAAATTTGCTGAAATATTAAATCAAAGATTCCATATTTTTTTCAACTTAACTTATAAACTATGAGTGAATTTACAATCTACACGGAGAAAAAATAACCCCTATTATAACTTTACTTCTGGTATATTTAATCATACTATAGTTAAATTTAACATAAATTAGTTAAACATACCAATAATAAAGTTAAATATACCGGAAGTAAAGTTATTTCTGCGTTATTTTTTCTCCGTGTTAAGAAACTTTTAGATAGACTTAAAATTCTTAATTTTTTGTAATCGTTATTTTTGGGTACAATAGTTGAACTATTTTTGCATTCGTCAAAAAGTAAAATCAGATACCTAAAATTTTATTTAAACTCATTGAATGTTTCTCGTGAGTTTTACTTATACTACTTTTTTCAATTGATTTGATCAGAATAAAATATTCCACTTCTAGATTTTCTGCATAATACAGACATGTCCTTTTTACTCTTAAAATACACAAAAGTCTTTGTTTATGACCCAGAAACAGAGAAATTACTTTTATTTTTGCAATTCCCTCAGCCTTTAGTGACCTCTTTGTAACTCTTTATGTTCCTTAAGCCTAATCAAACTCTATCATTCAATTTCAAAATTACTTCCATTCTAATATAAATTTCTCACATTCATTCATCCAAAGAATAAACACACACGAAAGGGATAGAAAGAGAGAGAAAAAAAAATAAATAAAAGAAACTTTTATCCTTACACATCATTGAGCTGTACATATAAAATACAAACATAATTACAAAACTCCATAAACACAGTTCACATCGAAGCTCATTCGACAAAAAAAAAAAAGCCCATTTAACTCGCATAATTAAATACTTGGCAATGCAATAAAACTATACTCAGCACTCGACATCATCCAACATACAATATATTTGTTGTTGTTGGACTCCTCTGTATAGTGTAGTGTAACCTCCTTTCTCAAATCATATCATACAGCCTTTTCACAATTGTACTTTTATATAAATATAATAAAAGAGGACTTAATCTCGATAATCTCCAGGACAATATTCTACCAACTAATCGGAAACATATTTCAGTTAAACAACAATTACAGGGCTTATGACATTTCTGTAAGCTCTTTTACCCCCCCCCACACACACTGTAGCTTCCCGCCGCCACCTCTTCAACTCGTTTTTAGATAAAGATCCATTTTTAGTGCGGTAAATGTTACATACACACAACCACGCACCCTTAAATTAATATAGTACTATAACAGAGTAGGTAGGTACAACAACACAAAATACCAATTTTGCCTTTAAGCCATTGTGCCTCTTTCTTTCTTGCAATTGATTTCAATTGAAGGACGATAAAAATGGAATGGAATTGTTCAACCAAAGAGGAAGTGAGGACAATATAATATAATATACAAAAAACGAAGAAGGGAAACGAAATAAAAAAAAAAAAAAAAACACAGTACTGGCATTCAAATTGTAAGTTGTATTAACAAATGGCGCCCAACGTAAGGGCATACCATCATCGATTCGTAGAAGAGAGAAGAAGAGAGAAATAATAATATTGAAATGAAATCTGGGATTTTAAATCAATTTAAATTTTCATGTCATTGCAGTTATTTCACCTTGAATTCACTTTTATGATCAAGAGGGATAGAATAGAGATACATTTCATATAAGAATGTTTATATAACTAATTGGGGTCATTTAGGGAAAAAGACGATTTAAATGGGTTGGTCAAATTGTATTCTTTTTTTTTTTCGAATGTCCTTGATATGGAAAAGTTTGAAATATTAAACATTGATCTTTAAGATTCAAAGGAAATTGAAAGAATCAACGACGAATAAGGATTAGACTTAATATTTCAGCTTCAGTACTAAAGAGGTTTCATAATAACTTCAGTTAGTCTTCTGTTAGTTTTCTTGTAACCAAAAAGAAAATCGTCTTATTAGTTTTTATGAACAAAAATGGCTTTTTATGTCTTAAAGAAGTGATACAGGAGTTTTACCAAGGCTTTGATTTTTAATTGATGTTCCATTTCAATTTCGGTTTATCTTTTATAAGGTTTGTTTGTTACCAAAATGTTTCAATTATTATAAAAGTACTAGATTAGATTAGATGAAGATGAAAAATCTTATGCTCTTGAACGACAACAGTGAACATTTGTTAAGATTCTTTATCAATCATTATTAGGTTTGACCGAATTTCTTTTGTAGGCTGTTAAATAAGCCTTTCGGAAGTCTTTTTTTCATATAAATTCTAATAGCTCTTTGGCGAAGAGTGGGAGTTAATTAAGACTTCTTTAAACATTTCTAAGCATCATTAAGGAAACTGTTTAAAGAAGCAACAACTTCTCAAAAAAAATTCTTCTGAAAAAGCTTTATAGAAGCCCTTTATAAGCTACAAGTTTTAATATTAAAATTTTGTCATTATTAAAAATCATATTGTGGCAGTGAAGAAAGACTGACGGAAGCATTTTTTTTTTTTGTTCAATCCCTGAAGGTCGATTTCTACAGCTTTAAAGTGTTACTCTGTTTTATCTTGCTTCTATAAGTTCACAAAGTACGAACAAATGTCTTAAGGCACTTCTGTTAAACTTCTGTAAGCTTTTAGTCGAAGTCTCTTCCAAATTTAAATAAATGTCATAAATACTCCTTAAAATGCTAAAGAAGGTTTTAGGGAATAAATATGAGAATGACAGAATATACTATAAAGGTCTTATAGAAGCTATAACTTTTTTAACTTCTTTAAGGCATCCAGCTGAAGTCTTTTTGAAGTTCCATTAAATGTCTAAAGGCACTCTTAAGCAAAGCTAAGAAAGTTATCAAAAAATAAATTTGAAAATTGTTTCAGAAAAAAAAAAACTTTACAGAAGTCTTATAGAAGCTATAACCTGTGCTGTGAGATATTTTCTTTTTATTTTATATCTATTGTGTTAGTTGGGAAGTTTTAATGCCATCATTTGTTGTTGTTTCCACCTATTCGCTTTTTTAAATTTTCTTAACAGTTTTTCAATTGAATCCAATTATATTGTTTCCGCATTTTTTCAGGTGGACACACAGGATATCCTTGATTTTTTTCCTTTGTTTCTTCATTTGTTTCTTTATTTTATTCCCTTTTGTGTGTTTCAATGTTTATTGCAATTGAAAGTGGCAAAATAAAATGGTCACAACTTGAATGTCTTAGTTTGCTTTTCTATTTTCTTTTTGTTTTGTACTTTCCTGCTATCCTTTTCCGGTTGATAACAACAAACGTTCAAAAATACGAGCACTCCTCAGAAAAAAAAAGACAAAAAGTGACTAACGTAAAGTGGTCGCGCTTTGGACATAAACAAAACAAAGAACAAAAATAACAACAACAACAACGGAAAAATGAATCCTCCTCGAATAGAAATATAGGAGTAAAAATGGGCGGTAAAATTTCTGCTCGTAAATCTAAGGTAGCCCAGTTTTATTACCTCTTTCCTTTATGTTACACTCTCTTAAGTTTCGTCCTTTTTTGTTATGATTTTTTCTATTTTTTTTTTATTTTTTGTTTGTTTGTATGTTCACTATACTTTCTCCTTTTGCTTTAACTTGTTCTTCTTAAGTTATACTTTGCTGTGTTGCTCAACATCGTGATTTCCACTTAATGGTGGTCTGATTTAAGACTTTTAATGGCAAGGTTCTGTGTTGGCTTCTTGCAAACGCTAGCAAACATCATTTCACCCAAGAGAGGGCGGATTTATATTTTGTGGCTAAGTAAGGATGGTGTAAGCAATTCCAATGGGAGAATGAGTAGAGTAGAGAGTTTTGAAGATTTTCCTTGCTTACCTTCTAAAGGATGTCGAAGTATGTATAAAAGCTATGAGGTAAAACCTAGAAGCAACCTTGAGAAGTTCTTCCTTCATTTTATGATTTGTTTTTGTATTTTTTCTGAAAATTGTTTTGCGTTTGTTCATCATTAAAGCTAGCCCCCTGACCGAAAATGGTGTAAACAGTTAAAAGTCTAAAAGATATAAAATAGATGAAGACAAGAAGAAGACCAAACAAGAAAAATATGAAAGAAAATTTAGCATAATTCCTTTAAATAACAAAAGAATTTACAATATTTGTTCAGAGGTACTCATGGGTCATGGGATAAACTCTAAAAAAGGGGTAAACTTTAAGCACCCTGGCAGGAGGTATAGAGGCGAAAAGTCAAAGAAAAGCAAGCAACGTGTTCAAGTGGAATCCTTAAAAAAAAAAAAAAAAAAAAAAAAACAATGAAAGCGAAAAAGATATATTACACACTTTAAGGATGTTTTTTGATTGCTTCCATAGTTTATAAAGTATCTTGAAGATTTTTTTATTTTTTTTTTGTTTTTGTATGCGGGTTAGTACTTGAAGGGATTATAGGCTCGTGGACTTTTAAAGTTGATTCTTATCTCTTGTAAGTCTTAAGGGCAACAGGTCATTAAAAAGGAATTTTCAAAAGAATTTGTTCTTCTCCTTTTTTTAATTTTTTGTAAATAAATTTTAAACAAAAAGTAATAAAGGATAAATGGAATTTTTGAAGTAGAAGAAATTTATTCAATTAGTAGGGATAATCATAGTCCGATTAAACTGTTGAAAGTTTTTTTCAATCAGTAGGAAGCGAGGTTAGGCAAATTTATATCTACTTTTTTCGCTGTAATGCAAATATATTAATCAACATAATTTTATATAAAGTAATTTCATAGAAATTGTTAAATAGCAGTTGAAACTTTTGAATTTGTCAGAAACTATAAATATCAGCAGAAATAAGTAGATTTCAGCGGAAACTAGAAAATATCTGGAGAAACTGATACATTTTAGCAGAAATTGGTAGATTTCAGCTAGTAAATATCAGCAATCATTGATTAATGACAGCAAAGACTGATTAGTTTCAGTAGAAAATATAGGAAATATATGTATAAGTAAAACTAAATTTCAGCAGAAACTGGTTAACATTAAAAAAGATTAAGATAAAAATTGGAAAATATCAGCAGAAATTAGTTACTATAAGCAAAAGCTAGAAAATATTCGAAAAAAAACTTGTAAATCTAAGCAGAATCTAGGAAATTAGAGTTTGTAGAAAAAATAGATAGAAACTGGTAGATTATAGCAGAAAATGGGCAGTATGTTATCTGATTTATCATCAGAAATTGGTAAATATTAATAAAAACTGGTTAATTTCAACTGAAGCTGGGAAATATCAGCAGAAAGTAGATTTTAGCAGAAGATGCTTAATTTTTCCAAAAATGTTTGAAAATCAACAAAAAGGGGAAAAATTTCAGTAGAAACTAGTATAAATGTCAGAAGAAACTAGAAATTCCAACAGAAATTGGTACAAATCACTAAAATGCTGGCGAAAAAACGGAAATTTGAATTTCAAATACTTAACTTCCATTTTTCTATTATAAATGTAAATGCTATTGAGGTCAACATATTCCAATTTTGGACAAAAAAGTTGAATCAACTGGTAATACATTTGAATCAAGCGTCATTTGAATAATGCTATCTTTGAACACTTTTTATTTTGTTAATATTTTCCCATCTTTTACGGAAATAAAAAAATAAGTCTTAAAGAACTATAAATCAACAAAAGCCGAGAATTATGGTATTTTTGTTCAAATTTTTGACAAATTCTTCAATCAAATTTACTATGTATGATTTGTATGTGAAAAATCTATAAATATTAGGGTGGTATAAAGGACACCATGGACTTTTTTTCCGAAATTATTCCACTATGGATAGACTAAAATTAGTTCTAAATAGTAAAAAAAAAAATCTAATTTTCACCATAATAAAATTAACTATAAAAATCAAAGCAAATGTTTGATATGAAAATTTCACGTTAAATCCGTGATAGGAATGAAGTCAAATAAAAATCTTAAAAATGTATGGAAATTGTTTCTCAACATTTCCAACCGGATGGCGACTATGGAACTGCAAAATTCGGATAAGAATCACTCTAATGTACATAGGTACATGTATTACGATTTTCAAATCATATGAGCTTACCTTAGAATTCGTAAGGTGAAAATTATTTTTTTTACAACTTCAGTATTAAAGTAAACAAGAAAACGGTTTTTTTTTTGTTTTTAAATTAAGTTTAGAAAAAAATTTTAGAAAAAAAAAACTAACTTGGATTTTTACAAGGAAATAGCAATTTTTCGAAAAAAGTAATTTTTTTAATAGCTTGTATTCATAAAAAGTAGTAAATACTTTTACTAAAGAATTTACTAGCGTGTAGAAAAAGTAAGGAGCATACAATTTGTTTAATATTTTTTATGAATGTCAACTAATGGGTGGTAGTGGTCTAAATATAGGTAAACAGTAAAAACTTTTACCGAGGGATTTCTAAGTAAAAAATTATTTTATTTTCCATGAAATAGTGTAGGTATAACTAGCTACTTATTTCAGAATTTTGGGGATAATATACATTTTTGAAAAAAAATTGATTGTACAGTAAACACAGCGATTTTTTTAAGTTTCTATCGACCAACTGGAAATTCCATTACTTTTGTTTGAAATGTGTGATTTTGAAAGCTGCAAAAAAAGATAGGTACGTTAGTCACTTTTTCCATCTCACCAACTCTTTTCAAAAATGTTCACACTATTGTTTTTCATAATTATTAACGTTAGTGATAGTTATTATTGTCTATTGAATTATTTTGGCATTATTTACAAAAGTCAACTTAAAAACTGTGAGACGGATATAATTTAAAAAATTCTGAATCCAGAAAACCTAGAATTCTGAAAATCCAGAATCCAGAAAACCTAAAATACAAAAGACCATAATACAAAAATTTCTGGCTTTCTGAATTCTGGATTTTAGACTCTCGAGATTTTGGGTTTTCGGGATTTTGACCAAAATTGAGTATCTACTTATTAAAAATATTCTTGATTAAGTTTCAAATATCTCCAGTTTAGATGGTTTAATAAATTTCAGAATGTATTCGGTGTTAAAAACGGGAGTTTATACTTAAATTTTAGTATTCACTCAAAATTTTTATTGGAAGTTATTACTTCAATTTTATTCATAGCTTCCTATTTAATAATTTATTTTCATGACACATATAATTTGACATTTTATTATCGAAAACTACCCAAAAAACCATCTGTTATTGAATATTCGTTAAACCCTCAAAATTAACCACCATATCAATTTACCTCATTTATAAAATTTATCACATTCTAATAGTTTTGATAATCCTCGTGTGAATGATAAAATCAAAAAGCATTTAAAATTTCTATTTTTGAACAAAAAAAAGTGTACGAAAAAAAATATTCGACTTATTAGATGTAAAAGCCAATCTCCTAACTCTTCGTTCACCATTACACACATTATTTAATTAATCGCCTGTCTATGATCAGCTTAATTAAACCTATCCAGCAAAGACCACCACACCAGAATAACGAATCGCCTCTAGATGAGCGAATAAATTCCAAAAAACTAAGCGCACGTTGCTTGGGCAAAATTTACTAATGCGATGGTATCATCGTGGTATAAGGACTTGCTGGATTCACTATGGTGTGGTTTGTAACGCTATTGCATCGCTAAAACCGTTAAATTGAAATCACATAAAAGTGTCCATTTTATCATTCCACATACACATGCGAGTATAGTAGGAATATAAGGATGAGAAGGAGGACTTTCACAGAATGGATTTGTGTGTGTGTTTGTGTGACGAGTGCTTATTTCTGGTCTGGCCAGAACCACCGAAAGAGAGTATTCCAAATTAATTATTACCGATAATATTATTCCCAGAGTTGAAAACGATAAACAATTTAATTGGACAATTCATTTTGGTTCTCATTTGGTTATTGGTAGGAAAGCCCAGTATTTTTAATATAGAACAGGAAACGCGCACAGTAATATAATTGGTGGCGATGGTATTTTCGTTCGTGGGTCTGATTTCATCGAGACACTTAATAAATTTTTATTAAATTATAAATGAACCATGGGGAATTGAGTTCCCGGGTCCACTAAATCAACTTTTCTGCTCTTGCTTTTGCCTCTCTGTCATGCATCAAATCCTCGACTATATACACTTAAATCGGAGATAAGCCTCCCAAAGCGAGACACTCAAAATATGGCCATAAATCAAATATCGCACGCAATTGGAACATCCTCCTTTTGGGTTTTTTTCTGATATATTTTTTCTCTGCCATTTTGTGTTCGAAGACAAGCGGAGTTCTAAACTACAAAACGACAGTTGACACATATATTTTTTTTTAAGAGGGGACATTCACATTATTCCTTCCCCTCCAAAAAAAAGAAGAGGATTCCTTTTAGGAATCGGTTTCATTTAAGAACTTCGAGCTATACCATAATTCATAGCGCTTAGTTGTGTCCTTATGAGTTTAGCCAGGGAATATGATTTTTATTGCAAACTGAAGAGCCATTTTGAGTGGCAGGAGCATAAAGAAGAGCACAATGTAGTCTCTGGATAAAGTCATCATATAGCTATATGGGAGTCTTGGGATTGGCAATGAAAATGACAAAAAAAAAAACAACAAGCGACAGTATAAAGAAAGATGAAATCCAGCTTCTGTTTGGTTTATTTGTGTCATTTAGAGATTTCTGAGTTGTAATTTGTGGTGATTTTTATTTTATTGAGTTTTTTTTTGTGTTTCTTGTGGTGTGAGGTCTATTTTTAGGACTTTGAAAATTCAAAGTTTATGGATCGAGAAAAATTATGGTTTTATGAATGGTGATGATTTTATGTCAAATTTGAAAGGAGAAAGATTCATGTGTGTCATAAGATCTTCTTAGCTACTTAACATAATTTGAAAAATAAGGCATTGTTAGAAGCGTCTTGCTTGTTTGCTAGTTATAAAACATGTGACGTCACATAAAACTGATAATGGCGCCCTCTAGAGGTGAAATTCAAAAAGTATTTTTTCAAATATTAAAAAAAAATTATGAAACAAAAAAAAAATTGAAACTGAAAACCATTAAAAATAAAATGCACTCTTATTGAATTCTTGTATAAAAAAAGAATTTTTGGAAAAAATTTTTCGAAAATCGTTAGAGCCGTTAAAAAAAAAAGTTTTATACATAGGTAGGTATAAACATTTTCTAACATTTTCCAAAAAAAAAAAAATGGAAGGTACCTATGCCATTTTTTAAAAAATATTATTCAACGCATAAAAACGAAATTTTGATAAAATTCATCAACCCGTTTTCAAAAAATTGATTTTTCAAAAAAAAAATTGAATTTTTTTAAAAAAATCCAAAAATGTTGTTTTTGAAAAATAAAAAAACAAATTTATATAACGTTTACCGCATCGTGTCTGTTAAAAAAATTTTGGCTGAAATCGGCTTTATCGATTTACGAGAAATTCATAAATCAAAAATAACGTTCTATGACAGGAACCACTATCTAATAACGGTACAAAAAATATATTTTTTTTTAAGTTGGCACTTATGTGTAATAATACACACATAAATTTTATTCAAAATTGTTAGAGTTGTTTTTGAAAGAATTAGCTTTTTTATTTTCGTTATATAACAGGTGCCGTTAGTTTTGGTCCTAAAAAAATTTCAATTTATCCTCTAGGTAAGGGAATCACTTAAAACTATTTACTACCAAGTTTGAAGAAAATCGCTTGTACTTACCTATATCGGAAGTAAAAATTGGTAGGTAAATCCAAAAAATTTAACGATAATCCATGCTTTTAAAACAACTTTTCTTAAGCCACACTAAACACGTACAAAAGTATTTTTTTCAAATAACATTCATTCAAATTTCTAGTATGCACGTGCAAGGTGCAAAAGTAGTTTGCACTAATTAATTTAGTTTACGAATAAATATGCCATATATGAATAAGGAATTTGACTCAATTCATTCAACTTTTCCAACGCTGGTATTTAATTTGATTTAAACAAAAAATGTAGGGGTGACCGGGAATAGTTGGCGCCAAGGGCAAGTAGACTAACCACCAATGTAATATTAGTATTATTATTATTTTTATTTCAAATACAATTAACTTGGTATTTTATTTGCTAAAATTTGTATTACCTATCATAAAGCTGGAAATAAAAAAATAATCAACTAACAACTTACCTCATTTTTGGGGTAGTTTGACCAACTATAGGTCGTTTTACAAAATTAGGAAATAAAGTAAAGTAAGTATTAACTATTTTTGGAACACATATTTATTTTTTTTTTTTTTTAGTAAGATCAATGTTTTATAAAAAGGCATTTAATTCGTGTTGATATCTTTCCTAGGTTTTTCTTAAGGAAAACCATAAGTATAAATTGAGTCTTTTATCCCCGGTCTACCCTACAAACGCTTAAAATAAAACTTTCAATGACTTGACATACAAACTTAATTTAAATTTTTCAAACACTACCTAAAGGAATTTTTTCCTTAAATTTGAACAAAAAAATATTATGTTATGTAATAAATTGTCATTGAGAATCCTTTCACAAGTTCAAGGACATAGTAGCTATAAAATCAAAGCCACGTGTAGTGTATGAGAGTTTTTCCGTAAAGCAAAATTCAGCCACAAAAATCTTTTTCATGATTCTCTTCTTTTTATGATCTAATTATGTAAGAAACACACGCACTACCAATAAATACTTTCATGCACGTCACACACATTCATATGTGTGTATAGTAGAGCTAGAGGTATATTTTGAATCAAAGCCATGTAAGTTATATATCAACTCTTATGCTGTATATCCTTAACCTTAAAACATATATAAAGCAAAAATATAAAGTCGAAGCCAAAATCATTTTCATTTCAAAATAATAAAAAAAAGGTCGCATAAAATAACAAGAAAAAATAAAAGAAAAAAAAAATTCAAAACAAAATTGAATAAGGAGACTTTTGTTCGAATAAATTTTAACAAGCTTTCTTTTTTTTTGCTTTTTTTGTCGTGCCCCTTTTGGCGGTTGTCTGTTCGTATTTACCTATGGAATTGTTAAATGATTTCACCGCTGTTCTGGAACCGTATATTCCCCAAGGTATTTATATGTGTAACTTTTGTCTCATATGGAAAAGAGAAATAAAATATTTGGTAATAAGAAAATTTAACCATTTACACACACATCAGGGCTGGATTTGGTGTCTTCTTTTAATAAGGGATGCACAAAAATGTGCAAAAAAATTGATAATAATTGATTTAAAGATATCGATAATCGACAGTATATCGATTTTTAAAGATCCTTAAAAGGGTCAGATATCCTTTAAAATCAATAATAAAATTGAAAAAAAAAAAAAATAAAATTGTTACGATGAAAATATCGATTATCGAAAAAAAAACATTATCGATACATCTATACGATCAATATATCAAAAATCGCTATAGTTTACAGTATTACTGATATAACTTTTAAGGCTTTCGTGGTTTCTTACAAACATAATTTTAATATTCTCGGATTTATTGATGTTCTTAAATCCAATGGTCAGATATCTGTCAAAATAAAAAGTAAAATTATAAAAAATACCAATAAATGGATAGTGTCGATGATCAACAAAAATATCGATGTTTTAAAATCTTTGAAATAGCCAGATATATCTCGAAATTGATTAAAAAATTGGAACAGAAAAATAATATTACTATATCGATAGATCGATTACTCCGAAAGATCGATAATATCGATTATCGATAGTAATAATGATGTTTTAAAATCCTTTCATTGGTCAAAATCAATAGTAAAAAAAATATATATAACCTTAACCCTTAAAATCGAAACTCCTTTAAAAATTTCTGTTTTATTTTTAGTAATTTCTAGATACTAATTTAAGCATTCTAATACTAATAAATTTTGGCCCTGTATAAGTTTACGTTAAACGAATAAGAAATTCAATAAAATTTACCTACCCCCTCTATTTTTTTTCTGTCCCCCATTTTGATATTAGCTTATGTAGGTATAGCATCGGTAGGTACACCAAACTAAATTACTCCATATTTTTTCCTTAGTTATTTATTTTTTTTTTTTGCTTTACCTCAGACGATGGTTAAGCTTGATTCGAAATGTGAGGAAGGAAATCCCTACCGGAAAAATCGGTGGAACGCACAACAAAAATAAAGAACGATGAAGAAGAAAAAAATAAAAAAGGTAAAAATCCTCAATTGATTGGCTTTTCCCGAGGCGACTAATTTTAGATTTCTTCCTTCCTTCTTCCGTATTACTTCATATCCCCCAAAAAAACATCTTTTCTAATTCCCACCAATATTAAAGAGGCCAAATACAGAAAATAAGATAAGATAAAAATTGTTAACCGAATCCAGTTGAATTGGCATTTAGCGCAGTACACAGAGGGAGATCGCACGAAAAGCTATAAGGAACTTGCGTTTTAAAAAATTATGTATTTAAAAAGTCTTTTTGGCCTTTGTGTAGGTAGAAAACCTATATATTTTGGTCATTTTTGTGGGTATCCAATTAGCTTAATAAAACCAAACAACAATTTGAATGACTTTAATTGAATTCATTTTCTCGCGCTCGGGGTAGTAAGATATTAATGCTTTGGCCTACAGTCTTTTGTTCTGAAAGAAAAAAAAAAAAAAAACATAACAAAGCAAAACAGTAAGAGATATCAAAGATGGTTGTAAAATGTTGGATGGTGTTTGTCTTTACTGTTTTTTTTTTATACTTTTTCCTATCTTTCTCTTCTCTCTCTCCATCTTTTAGGTGCTTCCTGTTTGATGAAATGAAATTCAATACAAACTCACAAATGATTGTGCAGAATATTTTGTTTTTCTTATTACTACGAGATGCGGAAGTCCTTAGAGAAATAAATATAAATTTCTGTATAGACAAAAAGATGGAAATTCAATTCAAGTTTCCTTCATCTTCCTTCTTCGTCCTTTTTTTGGTTTTTCTCTTTGTTGGTTGTTTGTTTTTCTTCTGTTGCTGTTGTTTTTATACAATTTTGTTTAAATTGGAGTTTTGAAATGTAATTAATTCACATCAAGTTCTCTTTTCTTAACGGTTATCTGGCTTTTTTGAATTTATGCACAGCAATGTTTTTTAGGTTTGGGGCATGGGGTTGAAGGTTGGTGATTATATTTTTTTTTAACATATTTTTGATTTTATTCAAACGCAAAATAGGTCCTTTTTAATTCAAATAAAGGTATGGAATAGATTAATTTTGTTTGGTTTTTTTTTTTTTTGTATTTTTTATTTTATTGCCATTTACAAATGTTTGCAGATGAATTGAGCTTAAACTAATCAAATTCAAATTTGTTTCCTTGGGAATTAAATAGAAAATATATATACATTTTATATCTTAGCTGTTGAATGTTTAATTAAGACACAGAGAAATCCTATTTTATTTCATAATTCTGAATTTTTTGCGTTATATTGACTTGTTGTTTGTTTCTTGAAATTGGTTTTCTTTTAATCATTATAAAAATAAAAATAAATAAAATGGAAATTAAGAAGACCTTAATTCGTTTTTAAAGAAAAAAAAGGATCAAAATGGTTGACCAATTTTATAAGCTTTTATCGATATCTATACAAACAAAAACATAATTGAAAAAGGAGATGAACCCGTTTTAAGCCCAGTGCGTTAAATAATGAAATTGGTATCATATGAAAGGTGATATCTGGCACATTTTGTGGGTAAAAATATTTTCAAAATCGTTGGTGGGATTTTCGAGATATTTGAGTTTGAAGTTGCGGATCTCAAAATTTAAGCTGTTTTTTTTTTTTTTTTCAAATACCTAGTTGATTCTAGAATGTGTCATAATGTCGTACAAAAATCATCTTGATATCTTTTGTCTATAAATCTGTATCAAAAATATTTTTTTTTTTTGTTTAACAAAATTTCAGTTTACTAGTCAAAATGTAATTTTTTTTAGCGAGGCCTTTGGTCCATTTTATCCTCCTGAAAATATAAAACAAAAATTTCAAATCAATCTTTGATTGGTTGACTTTTAAAAAAACCAACGTGAAACTCTTTCAAAATACATACATCACTCACATATCCTATTTGACATTCAATCAAGCAACCCCCCAACAATGTTGCATTTTTCAAAGGTGGTTTCATACAAAATAGTCCTTTTCTTGATCAATCAATGTCTAACAATCTCTCCCCCGAATATATATCCAGGATATTGTATCCACAAAATCTGTCCGTTTTAAAAGAAGGGAAAACAATGAAACAAATTTCAAAAATTTTTCAAAAAAATATAAAAAATCTAAAATGCACCAAAATATCAAAGCTGCTACAGAGAAAAGACCGTTCCCCACATAATAAACGTGATCCTGTGATTTTTTTTTTTTTTTCAATTTTCTTCATCTGATACTGGTGCATGCTGAACATGTTGATTTCAAATTCTTTTCATTGATTTTTTTTTCTACTCTCTTCGATATACGACAGGATACAAAATTTTTAAAATTGAAAAAAAAAAGTTGAAATCTGCTCTTGTATTGATTCTATATTGACAAAGCGTGTACCTGCCAGCTTCAGGGAACGCGCGTGGCATAGTTGCACTTTTTTTTTCGTATATATACAAATACATATACATATTTGAATCATTCGACTACTCTTTCTCTATCTGGCAGGCAGGAGAGTAGTTGTTTAGTTGGTTGAATGACTCCTGATGCACAAGATTTCTACTTTTTCAAAAAAAAAAAAAAAACATCTCTAAGCTATATATCAATAGAAACCGCGCATTCTAGGTACATATCTCAGAAAAAGGATACGTTTTTCAATTCGATTTGGAAGTGATTTTTTTTTTTTTTTTTGGCTTTGTGTTCATCGTTTTATCGTTGCTGTGGAACGGTAACAAGTTTTTTGCCACACTAAAAGCAAACCAATAAAAAAAATTGAGAGAATCAGTTAGAGGGGAGGAAATAAACTTGATTCACCACATGTTCTATTGAAAAATTGCATGCTTTTGTGTATATGTGTCGAATGCACACCAGCAGCTACCTTCCAATCTACTCTACATTAGTTTCCATTGAAAGATGAAATTAAAAAAAAGGATCACGTCTGAGAGCTCTCATTGTTCCCGAGATATTTTCGACAGAAGTAAACAAGTCAGGTGGCGTTCAAAGAAAAACGAAGAAGGGTTTGGGAAATATTCGCCCACTGTTTTTCTGATTGATTGACTTTCGTTTAGTGAAATCAAAAAGGACATTTCATTGGGAAGCCTTTTGTAATACAACGAAGCCCAATTTGGCTTCGAAATAAATCAAGAGTCGTTGTTTATAAACACAATTCCTACAACAGTCTCAAGGAGGAGAGTAATTTTTCAAAGTTGTCATTGTTGAGTTGAGTTTTGTTTTAAGGACCTTCTTGAGTATAGTCTTCAAAAGCAAAATGTCACTGATACTTAACAAAAATCTTCTCAAAAAGTGTAAGAAGAGTATTTTTGTTTGATAAAATGGGGGTATGTAGTCGCATGCGAATGGATGCAACATTGTACAAAATGAAAAGAAAGAAAAAGGATTATTTTGTTGTTATTATTATTTCTTTACTCTTTGTGTCCTTTTGTGCGAAAACATTCTTAACGCTATGTTCAATGCAATTATTGTCTTTGTCCATTTTCTACACAAAGTGCAATCTTCTAGAAATATATTTTTTTTTTTTTTTGTTCTTCAATTTTCTTTATTATTATATTTTATTGTAGGTACATTTATTTATTTATTTTTTTTTAAAGAAAAATAGACAAAGTATTATTTCCACAAGGATGTTATTTAAGTTTTCACAGAGATTTTCTTTTTCACAATATAAAACACACACAGATACATTTTTTAATACATGTTCAAGAGACAAACAATAAAAAGCACTTTGCGAAAACTGTCACAAAATGTATTTTTCGGTTGTCCAAAAGTGTATGCGTTGAGGTTGACAATAGTATACGAGTAGTTTTGTTCAAAAATCCCTTTTGTATGAGGATTCCAAACAATAATAATGAAGAGAAATTGAAGAAATAAATTTTATTTTATAAGACTCAATGGAGTACGGGTAGTGGAGTGGCATGTGTGGGATGAGTTTGTCTTATTTTTAGTAAATTTTAATTTATTTGTGTTATCAACTTAAAGGAATGAAAAATTAAGGTATTTATATAATTGGTTTCTAGGAAGAAAAAATTTGATCTTAAAATGTCATTATGGTACAAAAATTCATTTTCCTTACTAACACTAGACGAATTTGGAAGACATTTTTTAAAATGTATTTTTTTTTTCGGAATCCAAATATCACTAGACGAATTTGGAAGACATTTTTTAAAATGTATTTTTTTTTTCGGAATCCAAATATTTTGTATTTTTTTTTTTTTTTTTTGTTTAAATGCATATTTCCAAAACTTGTTTCGAGACCACTAGGGTGGGTCAAAAAAATGGAAATTCTTTTTTTTTGATTTGGTACTTCAAAAACTCGATTGCTAGACACCCCTAGAATATACTCACCAAATATGAGCTCTTTATCTAAATGGGAAGGTCCTCCGCTTTTCAATTTTCCATTTTTACATCAAGCTTCTACCAAAAAAAAAATATTTTTTTTATGAATTGACTTTTAGCCAATTTTTTTACATATTCTTGTAGAAAATTGAACGCTCTACAAAAAAGGTTAAATACACTTTTTTGAATTATCTAACCCTTTAGTAGATATTTGAGGTCCAAAAATCGAGAAAATCTTAAAAAATTCGTTTTTTGTTCTTAATTTTGTAACAAATTAAAAAATTATAATTATCAAACGCGCATGACATATTCTTGTAGGAAACAAATTGCTCCACAAAAAAGGTCTTATTAACTTTTTTCATTAATCTAACCGTTTGAAAGATATTCGAGGTCAAAGTTAAACAAAAATATAAAAACTTTTTTTATTTTTCAAAATTTTCTAATTCACTGAAAAGTCATTATTATTAAATTAGCAAGGTGGATTATTGTAGGGGCTTAAATGCTCTACAAAAAAGTCCTTTGCATCAAATTGGTTGCTTTAACCGTTTAGAAGATATTCGCATCAAAGTCGCAATGCATAGGGACCATAAGAAAACTATTAAAATCAGTGGGCATTGGTTCGGATGCGAACATCTTCTAAACGGTTAAAGCAACCAATTTGATGCAAGGAACTTTTTTGTAGAACATTTAAGCCCCTACAATAATCCACCTTGCTAATTTAATAATAATGACTTTTCAGTGAATTAGAAAATTTTGAAAAGTAAAAAAAGTTTTTATATTTTTGTTTAACTTTGACCTCGAATATCTTTCAAACGGTTAGATTAATAAAAAAAGCTAATAAGACCTTTTTTGTGGAGCAATCTGTTTTCTACAAGAATATGTCATGCGCGTTTGATAATTATAATTTTTTAATTTGTTACTAAATTAAGAACAAAAAACGAATTTTTTAAGATTTTCTCGATTTTTGGACCTCAAATATCTACTAAACGGTTAGATAATTCAAAAAAGTGTATTTAAACTTTTTTGTAGAGCGTCCAATTTTCTACAAGAATATGTAAAAAAATTGGCTAAAAGTCAATTCATAAAAAAAATATTTTTTTTTTGGTAGAAGCTTGATGTAAAAATGGAAAATTGAAAAGCGGAGGACCTTCCCATTAAGATAAAGAGCTCATATTTGGTGAGTATATTCTAGAGGTGTCTAGCAATCGAGTTTTCGAAGTACCAAACCAAAAAAACGAATTTCCATTTTTTTGACCCACCCTAGAGACCACAGATATCTGCCTCATTATGTAAAAAAAAAAAATGTTTGGATGCAAATAACTCAGCAACTAAACCTCGAAGAAACGTTTAATTTCCAGTTATTGATAGAGCTCAAAGAGACCTTTCTTTTGATATCTCGCTCGATGAATTGGGAGGATATTTTTTAAAATTATTTTTTTTCGGCAAGAGGTTAACCTTGAATTTTTCTCGAAAAACAAAAAAAAAAAACATATACATTTTTTTATTTAAATTCATAGGCCTGTTCACTGTGAACTCATATCGGTAAACCAAAACCTATTTCGAGACTTCGATCCGAAGATATCTGCCTTAGAATGTAAGAAAAAATATGTTTGGATGCAAATTATTCAGCAACCAAATCTCGAAGAAACTTTTGGTTTTCGGTTATGAATAGAGCTGAAAGAGACTTTTCTTTTGATATCTCACTTAATGAATTGTGAAGAAATTTTTAAAATGCATTTTTTCGATCTTGAAAATCCAGAATTCACAAAACCCACATTCCTGAAAACCCAAAATCCAGAAAATCCAATATCTGGAAAATAAAACAGAAAAAGTTAAAACTCTTTAATGTGTAGAACATAATTTCTTCGATGTTTCTGCAAAGCTAGTGATGGGAACTATCGAATAATTTGAACTATCGATAGTTAGTAACTGAATGATTTGAACTATTGAATAGTTCATTCATTCATTCATTTATTCATTCGAATAAATACTATCGAGTAATACTATCAAAACAAACTATCGCATAAAAACTATCGAATAAAAACGATCGAATAAACTATCAAATCAAAAAAAATATTCGAATAAAAAAACTATCGTTTCAAAAACCTATTCGAATGAAAAGACAATTGAATAAAAAAAACTATTCGAAAGAAAAAACTATCGAAAAAAAAACTGTCGAATAAAAAAACTATTCGTATGAAAAAACTATCGAATAAAAAAAACTATTCGAATGAAAAAACTATCGAATAAAAAAAAACTGTCGAATAAAAAAACTATCGAATATAAAAAACTATTTGAATGAAAAAACTATCGAATAAAAAAAACTATCGAATAAAAAACTATCGAATGAAAAAACTATTTGAATGAAAATAGTAACTAAATGAATGAATGATTTAAAACTATCGAATGAATGAATATTTTACAACTATCGATAGTTTGATAGTTTTTATTCAATAGTTCCCATCACTGCTCCAAACCATTCGGGATTTTGAGTTTTCATTATTATAGGCTTTCGCGATTTTAGATTTTCAAGATTCTGAGTTTTTAGGATTTCTGTTTCCATAATTTTGACCCAAATCCGACTTATTCTTATGGAAACATTATCTTTAACAAAAAAAAATCAAAAATATCCTTTCTCCTGAAACCCGTTGGGTAATAAAGTCTTTTTGAAAAAAACTGGAACTATAAAAGTTTACTGTTTTCGTTTGGAAAAAAATGTTTTTAAATTCTTAGCTTTTAAAACTAAACGGGTTTTTTTTTTTTCTTTAAAATTAAAAAAATAATTGTCTTTCAGTATTATTTACTTGATTTTAAACTTAATAGCTTTACAAAAAGCAAAACGCAAACAAACTGTATTGTATTGATAAGACACTAGGGCGTATGAGTGATTTTTTCTTGTATTCTAGTTTTTTTTTTAACAAAATATGTTACTTTATAAGCTAACATAAGTTTTAATTAAAAATATTAAAGCCTTCTTGTTAAATTTGTATTAATTTGTCAGATTTTTAAGATTCTTTTTACTTTTAGAATTTTTTTTTATAGAAAAAATAATAAAAATAATAATCCTTTCAAAAGGACACACACGCTATTATTCCAATTTTTATCTATAAAAGTATTAGATTTTTATGTTGTTATCTTTTCTACTAACAACCCAATCGATTTTGGCTCTAAAATAAAAATAAAACTGATACGAAAACTATACATATAAGTGTTTTGGTCATAACCATTTAGGTTTTTTCTATAGAATCCTCTATCACTGCTAGGCAATATCTGCAGGGGTACTCTATCTACCTTTTTTATAAAAAAAAAAAAACGAAAATTATGCCAACCAAAGAGAACGTCACGTTTTATCTTAGGTTTATATTTTTTTTTTTTGTTTGTGTTTTTATACCCCCGAAAGCAATGTCCCCAATTCTTTGAAATAGACAAAATTCTATTCACAAACAGAGAGAGAGAGTCAAAGTCTAACCCCTTATCCTTTATCACGTTTCTTCTTTTTTGGTTATGTGCGTCGTAGTAGGTCCAAAAAAAAAATACACAAAAATAAATATCTTAACCAAATAGAATGAAATGACATTGCGATGAATATATAGGCTAAACTTAGACTGGAGTGTGTTCTCTTATCCTTTTTTTTATATTTATTAATTTTTTTATATTGTTGTTGTTTTCGTTGTTGGTTTTTGGTTGTCCTATTCATTCTTAACGTTTTTATAGGTATTTTCTTGTTTGTGATATGAATAGTCCATTTGTTTTTATACTTCTTCCCATCATCATCATTTTTTTTTTTTGTTGGTCAAATTGATCATTCCTATCTCTTCACCTGAAGAAATATACACTTTTCTATGTGTGTGTGTTGAATGAATGAAATGCGTACAACATAATAATAAAAATCAGAAAAAAAAATCCTTTGTCGCATTATTCTAATGTTTAGCGGTGGTCATGGTAAAAAAACAAAAAGGATAAAGGACCTCTCTAACTTACCTCCTCAAAAAACCCCAAATACCCACACACACAAACACACAGAAAATGTACGCCAACACTTGACTGTTGAAATTGGAAGCAGAACAAAAAAAAAAGCAAAGACAAATGCGAGCCCTTAAGATAAAGATAAACGATAAAAATAAAGAACGGAAACGGATTGTAAACAGCGTTGATCACGGTAAAGGCATTAAAAAGAGGACTTTATGGCAATAGCCATAGAGAAAAGAAATGACGGCAATAGCAAAAATGGGGAAGGAGGATGGAGGACATTTTCCCAAGAAAACAAAATTGAAGAAAAGGGTAAAAAAGATAGACAAACAAAAGTATTTACCATAAAAATGAGTGTCCTCATCCTCGTCCTTTATCTATACCACCAACATCATCGCCTTTTTTTTCACCATCACCAACACCGCCATTGTCATCATCATCGATCCGGAAGAGGAAAGAAAAATAATGTTTCTTTGTGATTTTTTTTTTTTTTTTTATTTTTCTTCTTAACACAAAATCCACATCCTTTTTTTAGGGATTCTTATTCTTTCCTTTGTTTTATTATTGTGTCATTAAGTTAAGTGATAATTTCCACGGGCAAATTGATTTTTAGCAAATTGCCAGAGCGCTGCTGAGAGATAAAAAAAATAAACAACTCTGAAAAGTTACCAAACATAAAAATATCCTGAGAGTTGTTTCATTATTTTTTAGGGTATTAAAAAAAAAGTCCTTTTTGGGAATAAAGTTTTGTTTTGTTCCTTTGAAAGAAACTTAAAATAACTATTTCCATATTTGGTGTGAATATATGTAGCATTTATGTTTTAGTTTTGCACATAAAAACAAATATCTTAAAAAGTTCTAACTAACCAGGTGGTAGAAGAGTGAAAACCATTTTAAAGATACCATAGAAATGCAAGAAAACACATTTTCTACATACACAAGAAAGACAGACAGAGAAAAGTACCAGAAATACAAAACACAAATGAATATTGTTAGAGGACTTCAAGGAGTCGTGTGTGTCGTGTCGTCATCATCTTGTTATCTTTCTTAGAGCTTAATGTTTATTTTAAATAAGTTCCGGGGTTCTTTAAAATAATAATGTAGTTTTTGCTTTGAGATGAAAGTGCCTTTGCTTGGAGATGACTCTCAAGTGTGAATGTACACATATTTGTTGTTATAGTCGACTTAAGGGAATATGAACTAACACACATACAAAAAACTAGCATGTATGGTTTGAGTTTATAATCAGCATTGAGAGAAAAAGTACTTAAAACAAATTTCAAGTAATGACTGTGAAACTATGTTTTTGTTAAGCGTGTGTGTCTGAAATTTTAAATATAATAATTATTTAAATTTTGTTAAGTGCACAAGAGGGTGGAGTTTAAATTTTAAGTAGATTTTCTTTTTCATTTTTTCTAGTATTTTTGTTCAAGATTTTGATTAAAAAGAAAAAAAAATCAAGATAATCATCTATTTCTGTTTTAAGAAAACTTTAAATATCCAGCAAATACTACTTAATTTAAATTATCTATTGGAATATTTTTAAATTGTGAAACTTTTGAAGTTTTCGATAGCACCATCGGGGTGACTTTGATAAATATATTGAAGAAAATTTCCCAACTTTAACTATAATCATACAAAATAACCATTTTCTCTTTTTTTTTTAAGGTAAAACGTTCAAAAGGGATATAGTATATTACAAACCTAGCTAAAAGCATTGCAAATTATAGCATTAATGTGATTTCATGATTACAATAAACTATGCAGAAAAATAAACTAAAAAAAAAAAAAAAAAAAAAAAAAAACACTCATTCGCCCGAGTTTCCATTTTTTGTTTTCTTTTTTTTTTTAGAATCTGCAAAGTGATGGAAAAAATATTAAATCTGTATTTCAAATGCTTAATAACCTATTTTACCGACTTCCAAAAAGGAGGAGCTATTCAATTCGCCTGTATTTTTTTTGGTTTTTTTTTTATGTTTGTTACCTCATAACTTTGGACTGAGTGAACCAATTTTGATAATTCTTTTTGTATTGGAAAGCTGGTGGCTGCAATGTAGTCCCATTTCAATTTTATAGCAATAGGAACTATTAGAAAAACCATAAAACCCATGAAAGTCGGTTTTGTTTTTTGATTAAAAAGATTATTAAGAAGAAAATTAAGTTGACACCTAAAAATGAAATTTTGAAATGGGGCTTTCCATTGTAACGTAGATGAAACTTGTGCATGTTTTTTTTGTGTTTGAAATAGATTTTTAAAGCCGTGACACTTTTTAGATCGATTTGTACATTTATAGAAATAATTTAAGATCGTCCCTTCTATGTAATGAAGCATCCACAAATCTCAGTTTAAGAAACATAGATAGTTAATATAAATTAGATGCAACATTTTGTTGCGTTAAGTAAACACCATTAAATCAACAAAATTAAAGCGTTTTTTTTTTATTTAAAACTTGATGAAAAGTTTGGCTTTGGGAATATCAATTTGGGAGTTATGTTCGCAAATACTTGTTAACTTTTGACAAAGAGTTATCTGCCTCTTAAAAAGTTTTTCATTGCAATAATCCCATCTATTACTTTTTTTTCCTAATTTTAAAAAGTTATCATTTTTCACGGAATGAACTAATAATTCATCGACAAGTTTTCAAAAAATTGATTTTTCAAAGAAAATATTTTAGATGTTTTTTAAAAATCCAAACATTCTTTTTTGAAGTGATAACGTCTTATAAATCGATGAACCATGGCAGCCACCACAAAAAAGTGACGCCATTTTCTAACATTACATTCTCGCACTTTCGCAGTGCGGCAAAAAATTTCAATTTAAAATAAAAATAAACTATTAGAGATATAGCTTATTTGAAAGGTAATAACCTAAAGCTTAATCCAAATGAAGGATTTTTAAAAATTCCGTCATTTAATAGGGTAAACAGGGGTAAAACGGAAAGATGAAATTTTTGCTAAAATCTAAACGCGAAGTCCTTGAGAATTGATTTTTTTTGATACAGATAGATGAGAATAATTTAAGAATAACTGCATTTAAGAAAAAATTCTAAAAAATTTTGAAACTAAGCTATAACGTTTTGTTTGAACGTTGTACACGTGTTGGGGCTATGAAAAAATGATGATTTTGGGTAAAAAAATTTTTTTTGACAATTCTAAAGATGCCAGGTGAAAGATGAGGGAAAAAAATTAGGTGTCTGATACGGATTTTTTTCCAACACTCTGCGTTTCGAATTATGAATTTTTGAAAAACATCTTGTTTTTTAGGGGTATTTTTGGGTAATTTTTTAGCTCTCAAACTTATAGGACATGTAGGTTTTGGCCTTATGCATACATGTGCAAAAACTTGGAATCGTTTAGTGAGTTTTGACTGAATAACGGAAGAAACAAGTTTTTTAAAAACACGTTCTTTGACCGTTTTTAACCGATTTTAATCGTTTTTTACTTGTATCTTTTTTTTAATAGATACAGGAATAAAGTATATCGAGTAATGATAGATCATGACTACGACTATATGTGTGCGAAGTTTCAATCATTTTCGTAAACACAATTTTGAGATAACGGTTAAATAAAAATTTAGAATTCAACAAGTTATAACTTTTGACCAATCAAGAAATTTGCGAAAAACCTCAAAACACCAGTGGAGATCTGTTGCCCCCCCGAACAGCCACCAGAGTGGGAAGTACCGTAATCTCAGTCTATAAATTCAACATGGTTGACTTTAAAAAATTCTAACTTCTCTTGTAAGGATCTCTGAAATAAGATTGATACGTCATATGAAAGGTGAAATAATAAGCTTTCACATGGTATATATTTTGTATAGGTGTCAAACAAAAAAATTGATTATATAGCCTGAGAACATAAAAATAAATGTTTTTTTTTGATTTTTTTAATGAAATTTGATCGAGTTCAAAAAATTCTTGCTCTTTTTGTAGATGTCTCTTAGACCTGAGCTAAGTCAATAAGCTTTCAAATGGTATAAAATTTTGTATAAGTTGTTAAGGAAAAAAATTAATTAATGACGTGAGAAGATAAAAATTCATGTTTTTTTTTGCTTTTTTTGATGAAAATGATTGTTTTCAATAAAATGTTCGTTTAAATCGACTTAGAAAAACGGTTCCGTGAAAAAGCATTGGATGTATTAATAGCTTAACAAACAAATTTTTTTTAACAGGTAGAGCAATTTTTGAACAAAAAAAAATGAATTCACTTTTTTTGGGTACAGGGTATGTATGTACCTACTACTTTTGGTACTTAAAAAAAATTTCAATGAAGTCTCTAAAAATCACCCAAAACGTTTAACTACCAACTTTAAAGAAAATCACTCCACTATTTTAGGCTGTAGCTCGAGGTATATATAGACCGACAGAATTGCGAGACCCATTTTTTGGCATTCTCCATCATATTCTAGGGATATTTGATTGTTATCTCGGATTCGATTTACTTGAGGAATCCTAAAGTAAAATGAAACGAAGAATATTAATACTTTACAAAAATCACTCATACACCCCAGTATCCAAATAATATTTTTAGGAAATTACTTCTAGAAATTTTTAGTTTTTTAAGAGCCCTTAGCTCCTTAAGCATGATTCAATTTATATTTGATTTTAACAAAATTCGTATTTAAAATTCTGTAAATTTCGGCAGCAATAAATTTGAACTATATTTGAAAAAAAAATCATACACTCTTGGCCTTTTAAATTTATGCAAATGTTACCAGAAAAAAAAAATTAAAAAAAATGTTGTCTCTTCCAATTCTACATCACAATAATTCGAAAACTGTTCATCGAAAAAAAAAAAACAATTGATCGAAAAATAATAATTCTTAAACGCCCTTCAAATTTTCTTAAAATTTTATAAAAAAACAAAACACTTATTTGATAATAGTAGGTATTGGTGGGCATATACTTCCGGAAATAATTGTTATTTAAAGAATTATCATTCGAAGAAATGTTATTCGATGATTTGCTATTCGATGAATTTCCTACAAATAACTGTATTGCATTTAAAATATTTATAAAATGTATTTACTATTTATGGCAGAATTTCATAGTTATGCCTGATCTTAAGAGACTCTTCACTGAATTAACACCATTTAATGGGACTTTTATGATATGACTATACGAATATTTCTGTCTTATTTTAGTATGCACAATTCGTGCAACCTTTTTTTTTCATAAGAGCTCTTTAAAGTGCTTAACTTTTTTAAGGCAAACAATTTAGCATTACTTTGTGTTTTTATATTTAGATAAATTTTTATTACAAAAGACCATTTGCTTTATTTTTCACAACCGTGACAGAAAACGAACCGTAATTTTTTCACTCAAAATTAATTAAAAACAAAAAAAAATACCTAAAGATTGTCCCACCCGTGACAATGAATAAGAAATTTTAACTAAAGATCTTTGATGTTTTTAAATAATCATGTCGTAGTCATTATTTCAGACATTCTCAATGAAGTATGTATTCCAAAATCACGGGTGGGACATTTTTATAAATTGATATTTCAAAAAGCTTTGCGAATGCGTCCACTTAGTTATTTCCTTCCTGATTTGTTTTTATTATAAGAATAAAAAACATTTTTCCTGTTTGATGTCTGATTGAATGTCAAAATATTTCTGAAGTCTTGGTGTGTGATTATACAAACTGAAGGTTTATTTAAAGAAGTAATATACAATTCAAGAGAATATGTTTTGACATGAGAATTCAATAAAATTTAAAAGCATCATGATATTAATCTTATTTCCAACAGCAACAAAAAAGAAAGAATGACAATAAAATAAAATAACATTACCGACACCGGATTTTAAAATTGAATCTACATGCAGCAACAACAAAAATAAAAAAAAAGACATAAAAACATAACAAATGACATAATATCAACAAATCACAGCAACACAATATCCTTATTTGTAGAATTCAACACAAATACTCATTTCCTCTCCTTCCTACTTTATTTTTCCTGGATACAGTTGTAATATGGGATACCATCAGTAATGGCAAACCTATAAGTTCGCGTACCAGAGGAAAGAAAAAAGTATTTCAATCTTCTTTTAATTCTTTATAATGGATTTGTGGCTTAGCTTAATTTACTCTTCTTGAAACAAAAATTAGAAAAAATGATAAAGGATAAAAGAATTTGGCACAATTTTCTCTAAAAAAATTTTAATTTTTGTCTTATTTTGACTTAGATGAAATATTTCTGGGCTGATATTTTTTATACTGGGAATTTTAATTTATATTTAAGCTTATCCTTTAATTGGAACACCAAGTTTGTGTCTGCCATTCAAAATAAGTTCACATTCCACAAGTGGCTCTAATATTACAATAGGTTTGCCACCACTGCCTTTCATTCGTTTTTAATACAAAATCACATCAGAGAACCATTAAAATCGACATAATCTCCTCAAACATAACACCAACATTACAAAATATACAATAAATTCATGTTTTCTTGTATCCTTGTTGTATTTTTTTTTTCTTCCTTACCAACATAATTTTATCTGTGTTCGATCGTGCATATTGAATTCCCATTTCGATTTGAAAAAGTACACCATTTTCCAAACAATTCACCCTCCATATCCTCTTTTCTGTTTTTCTGTCTTTCAAAAAAAAAAAAAAACACTTTCATGTGCGCCCCATAAATTCCTAAGCACTCAGTTACAACGCCCAAAGGAGGACTTCCTCCAGCCAGACATTAAGCACAAACGTTTTCGATGATTTATGAACACTCGGCGATGAATGAAGTGTAGGCCACGCGAGGAGAATGGTTGTGTGTTGGCCCTTTTCCTTTCCAACTCTCCATTTTCTATATTCACTCCCGGCCTCTAAAAAAAAAATCAACCACACAAATGTGAATTTTTTTTTTTTTTTTGGTTCAAATCGAAAAAAGGCACAAACTCTGTTCTGACTAACTGTGGGTAGGTTTTCAAAAAAAAAAAAAAAAAAATTGTTCAACAAAACGTTTGATTGATATGAATTTTTGAATTTTTTTTTTTTATCTTCATTCATTTTTTTTCCCCATTTCATATGAATTAATGCATCTACTTCTTATGTAAGTGTGTGGGTAGTATCAAATGAAAAATATTATTTCCTTATGCCCCACGGGTGGGAATATCTTTTTCTACACAAAAATAAAAAAAAAAAAATAGTCCTTCGGATGCGCTTGAGTTATTACAAGAAAGGCTTTTGTTTTCTTCCCAACTTTTTTTTTTTTTTTGTGTATAAAAATAAGGACTCCAATTTGTATAGTCCTATTAGTGTCGGGGATATGGTATTTTTTAGCTTTTGAAATTCGTCGTATCTACTACCCATTTCCGTTTTCATTTGTGTGTCCTGTTAATGGGACATGAACATATTGAAATATTTGATAAAGTGTTTGACGTTTTAATTTGTTTTTCCTATTTGAAGAGAAAAGAGTCAGTGACCCTTGTGCAAAGCAATTTCTTAGTTTAAAGAATTGAGAAAATGAAAGATGGGAAACAAGCAAGTTTCATTACAATCGGGTGCGTAATATTGCGTACAACTAATATTGAATTAAAAATTAGCTTACATTCATCGAAGGACAAAAATATATATTTCGACCAAATTTTATAAAAATCAGATAGATATTGTTGACTTTATGTTGGAACAAACAAATAAATTTTTTCCAAACTAACCAAATTAGATATAAGAATTAGCCTATATTCATTGCTGCACTAAAATATTTATCTCCACAAAATTTTGATTAAATCGTATGGGTATTGCAGTCTATATGCTGACACAAACTGACAAACTATTTCAAAAATAACAAAAATTGAAATAAAAATCATCCTATAACCATTGCTGGAGTAAAATATTTATCTCCACAAAATTTCAGTAAAATCGTATGGGTATTGCAGGCTATAAGCTGACGCAAACAGACAAACTTTTTCAAAAACAACCAACACTGAAATAAAAATTAGCCTATATTCATTGCCTGACTGAAATATTTATCACTACAAAATTTCAGTAAAAACGTATGGATATTGTAGACTATATGCTGACACAAACAGCCAATTTTTTTTCAAAAATAACCAATTTTGAAATAAAAACCAGTCTATGTTCATTGCTGGATTGAAATATAAATTTCTACAAAATTTCACTAAAATCGTATGGGTATTGTAAGCAAAATGCTGACACAAACAGACAAATTTTTTTAAAAACAACTAATATTGAAATAAAAACTAGTCTATATTCATCATTGGCCCGAAATGTATGTCTCCACCAAGTTTTATTAAAAACAGATTGTTATTATAGACTTTATGCCGCCACAAACGATGTTTTTTTTTTAGCTTTTTTTGATCTAGGATGCTTATATGAGCGATTCCATACAACCCATCACGGCACAATATTTATATTATTTAATTTAATTTACCTAGAGTTTTGCATATCAAAAGAGAAAACTACAAAAATCTGTGAGTGCGTCCATGCGATAAATACATCAGGACACAAACAAACTATACTCGTATAGTGTAAATCTCACACCGCTTCTGCCACCGCGAGCGTTGACATAAACAAAACCATAACCCTACCACCGTTACCGTTACCATCTCTATTGGGATTGTTGTAATCATCAAAAAAGTTTTTTTTTACAGTGCAAAAATTCATGTCAAGCACGCAAGGATATCATTTGAGGAATTTTTGCAGAATACTCCACTGCACTGGCATGCCTTTTTTTTTGTTTGTTGCAGCTCGCAAACTCCCAAAAGAATACGCAGCAGTAGTAAAATGCATTTCGCAAAGTGATAATAAACAATACAAAAATTGAAAAAAATAAACACCAAAAAACTAGGACATGCGGTAAAAATAATAAGAGGGACCCGAAAAAAAATATACAACATCCCGCGCGTTCAATGTCCTAGTTTCCGGCATCAGAAGTAGCAAAAGAAGTCTCTCTCTCACTCTCTCTCAGTCCACAAGAGAGTTGTGAAACTTGGATAATGGTTTTATATTTCGAAGGCGTGATGAAATTTTTTTTCGGAGTTCATGTATTTCTTTTTTTTTTGTATAGCATTTCCCTTTTTTTTGTCACTAAAGTCAGTCATACACTCATAGTGTGGGCGTGAGAGATTGGTCCTGGCGGCGACGACTACGACAACGGCTGGCGAGTCCCTCATAAGGAGATTATTTTTTATTTTTTTTATATATATTTTTTTGTCATCATCTGTAGGTGCTTTGCGTTGATTAATGTTGTGGCACTTTCAATCGCCTTTTGTAACAGTACAACCCAGCAATTTTGATGAAGAAGATGACTGAACAAAATTTTTTTGTTGGATGTCCTTTTTTTCTGTATTTTTTTTTTATTTTATTTATTTATTTTTTTTTTCATTACCATTAAATTTTGTGTGGCGGCCCTTTATGAAAGGTGACACTCTCTCTCTATGTGATGTAAACGATTTATGGCGCTGTGTCTCTTTTTTTACCCGCGAAATATCCGTTTTATTTAATTTCCTTGATCATTTTGGCAAATTGAAAATGCCAAAAACGGCGGTGGCGGTGAACGAATGAAAGAATATAATGAAAAATAATGACAACCAACAAAAAAAATGTAAAAAAAAAAAAATTCCAACAAAAATGATAAAAAATAAAATAAATTGGACATTTGGTTCAGTTCATAAACAATAACGATATTGCCAGGATGGACCATCCCGACAGATGAGACTATTCAGTATTTTTAGAAGTCAAAAAAATATACTCCCTATGTGGGAGCAGAAACACAATTGTATACAAATTTTTTTTTGTAATAGGTACATTTTTTTATTATTTCAAATTCAATGGTTTTGTTAGCAGAATGAGATAACAAGTAAAATGATTTTTTTTTTTTTTTTTTTTTTATTAAATTTTTGCTGTGTCCTGTTATTATTATTAGGGAGATTTGTAACATTAAAAAAATATATTAATTTTATTCGTTTAAATTTTTATGCACGACGCATCGTTGTCAAAAAAATTTATTTAACATTTTCACATTTTAAATTTATACCAAAAATGATTGTAAAATTTTTTATTTAATAAATTTTGCCACTAAAAAGTGACTTAAAATAATGTATTTGAAGTGATGTCATACATTTCATAACTAGCGGACAACTGAGACGTTTATAAAAATATATCACTTGTCAAATTATAATAAGTAGTTTGGAAGTTATGTGGGAACAGATGAACTATCGATCTGTTTTTGCCGTTTTTGGGTTCAAAGCAATGAATTTGAGTTTTCTAACACATTTATTAGCAGCCAACACTGTTCTTTATACAGAATAAACAGCAGATGTGTTTGATTTTTTCTAATAAAATATAATTCACATCTACTTATTCCAGAAATATTCAAATGAGACGAATTAAACACTAAACTTCTTCTTTGTTATAAAAGCTTAAGTAAAAACGATAAAAAATTAATTTATGAAAACATGATTTCTTGAAATACAATTTTTTTGTCCGTTCCTATTTTTGTCCATTAGATTCCTCCATCTAATTAAAAAACATTAAACAGAAATGGAAAAGAAGACTCCTAAAAAACCAAGTTGTTTAAGAAAATTTTCTTACACTACGACGAAAACTTTCTTTGCTATCTTGTTTTATTTTCTGTTTTCTTAACAAAAAAAAAAAACTAAGTTTATTTTAAGTATTTATTTAAATTTTCTCCCACATTTAGCAAATTTAAATAAACTTGTAGTTTTTCTTCATCAACATTCAACATCATCGTTTAATTTATTAGTTTTCTTTGAAAATCATTATCATTTAAAAAAGAAATTTAAAAATAATTGGAAACCCCTTACGAATTTAAATTGAAGTCATTATCAATTAATTTTTTTATGTTCTCTCTTTGTATAGGTACTAATTTTTTTTTTCCTACTTCTTCTCTGTTGTTGTTATTGAATATTTCTTCTTTTGAAAGAAATAATAAGAAATCATTTCAATCGATGAATTTTTTTTTTTTTTTTTTTAATTAAAAAAACAAAATCTCCTACGGTGCTATTTATTATTATTTATTATTGGTCTGTGATCCAATAATCTCAACAAGGTTTTAAATAAATCCTTGTTCTTTCAATTTCAATGGCTATACCGACTTTGCTTTTATAAATTCGTTTTGTCGATAGTGATTCATTTTTTTTTTTTTATTGAAGTATGGATCCAAGGAAAATTAAGGAAAACGAAAATAAAGTTAAATGCACAACTATGTCGTATTAACTTGATTTTATATTTTGAGTTAAATTTCATTGTATGTTAAGGAACAAATTTAATCAGTACATTACATACTAATTCTATATTGAGTACCTTAAAGTCCAAATTTGTTTATTCGTTTTATAAAAGAAAATTCAAACTTAACTAATGGAGAATTTCGAACGATATAGTTCATTCTTCTAGGAAAACTCGGTACTCAATACAGAATTGTATGTACTGAATTCTAAAAGGCATAACACTGTCTTATAAAATTTTAACGTACCTACTTCGGACGGAATTTTATGAACTCGAAAGAAACTCTTATTTACTGAGTACAGATTTGTAGGAACAATGAACAGACACGTATAGAACCTTCAAATAGTACTTTAACTATTTGTTCTTAATGACAAAAAAAAGTAAAAATTATAATAATGTGACTATAAGGAATGAATATAATTTTCTTTCAATCTATAAAAATAAATATTTTATTGACTTTGAATATTCAGCAAATATGTTTTGGTCACAAATGTATAAGTACATTGTACTCATCACAAACTTTCAATGTAGCTTAAGTGGATTAATTGAAGTACTTGTCTTTATTATGCGAACCAGAGACTTACCTAAACGTCCTAGCTCCTTCTGAGTTGAGCTTGACATATTTCGCACACTAAACGATTACAAAGCACTTGATCAATTTGCTGTAGGGAAAATTTGTACCAGATGTGAATTTTTGTAAATATTCTTTGGGCGTTTTTTTCAGCAGAAAATACTGTAATACAAATAATGTCTTTTTTCTAATAACTTGTTTTTTTTTTTTGATAAATACGTTCATGTTTTGGCATACCAGGTCTTATACATAAGTGTCATCAACCTAACAAGGAACAGACTTTAAGTCTACTGTTATAGCTTTTACTGTGTACTCAAAAGTGTGTACTGAAAACATTTATTAAGTAAGTTTAGTCCTTTAAAATGCTTTCTAACATCGTAATATCCTGTCTGATATGTATCTAAAGTTTGGTTTATTTCACGAATTCAAATTAGCTCTATAGCCAAGTATACTCATGTAAACAAGTATAAAAACAGGTCACTGTGGCGTATGCGTACCATTTTTTTTTATGATGTTTGAGTTTTTTTATGAATCTTTAAGTCATCTTATTTGTATGAAAAAACTATAGAAGAATGAAAAATTGTTATGATTTTTAAGTGCAAAGAAAATTAAAACATAAAGACAAACAATAACTACTCCAGACAGAAAAAGGAGCTAAAAATACTGATCAAGATTGTGCACAAAAAAAAAACACACACAAATAAAGAAATAAAAAACTATGGAATATTATCGCGACGTTGATGATGATTATTATAATTTTATGTTAAAGGCGATGTAAGGCAATTAATTATAAAAAATCAAGGAAAATGAAGAAAAAACATTAACAAGAAAAAAAAAATCAAATAAAGTAAAAATCTCTGTTTCCGACTAACTTTTAGCAATTTAATTCTTTTATTTTTTTTTTCTTATTTTTAATTTGGATGACAAATTTAATTCAGATTTAACTTTTCTCTTTGTCTCTCTTTCCGAATTGAAGAAGAAAAAGTTTTTTTCTTTAAAGGATTTTTCTTGTCTTATTCGTTTTTTTTTTCTTTTGTCATTTCTTTCATTGCAAAATGTCCTTTGAAGTTTTTGGGAATTTCTTTTCTTTTTTTTTTTTCATTTTTTTTTTTTAAATCGACAATTTCATTTCTTATCCAACATTGTGTTAAAATCGTCCTCTTTGCTCTTTACTCTTCTTCTTGCTTCTCACACAAAGCTCAAGGATAATAATGATTGTGTTGGAGGTCTATCGAAGTGGAATAAGTTATACGCGGTTTGGGGGGAGAAAAGTTTTTTGCACTCGAAGAAAACGACCTACGACAAGTTTCTTTTCATTATTATTCTTTTGTTTTTTTGTTCACTTTCCATTAATTAAAGATGTTTCTATTTCATTGGCAGTTTTGTAAGATTTTGTAATTTTCATTTATTAAGGACGAAAGATGGTATAAGAGTTCTTGAGAAAAATTTATAAATTTCTCTGGAGTTTGTTGGGTGAGGATTGTAAGATTGCAAATTAATTACTAATTCATATTGATATCGTTTGGAAATTTGTATCTGTTTTTTTTTTTTTTTTTTTCTATGACAAGAAGATGATGATTAAAAGAGATGGAATGGTGATGGAGTAAATGGTCTGGTTGACTGCATACTTTTAGGTGTCGATTCAAGAAGCTTTCCTTTTTTATTCTGTTTTCTATTAACTATCTGTTGAATAGGGTATTTTTTTTTTTTTTTTTTTTGTAAAATATTCAATTAAAATTGTCAATAAATTCATAATTAAATTTGCATTTAGCAAATAAAAATAGAACCTTCACAATATTATCAATCGTTAATTTTAATTAAATGGTTTTGGAATTGATGAAATGCAAACAAATAATAAATCTAGTACCTACCTAACTTATTGATTTAAACAACAATTCCCTTAGGAAACTTACATAAATAATACCAATCCTTCCAATTATCCTTTTTCACAGAATTTAAATTTGAAATACCAACTTAATTTTTTTGTATACATACATTTTTTTTAATTGTTTACAAAAGACAATTATTAATTTGATTTAATGAGGTTATATTTTCTATTGTTATAACATTTATCCTCAATTTGTTTGAGGGGGTGTAGAAAAAAATGTTTAATATTATTCCCCCATTGAATCATAAAAACACACTTTTAACCTTTCATTGAAGTAACAAATCATTTGTCAGAGAATAATAATAGAAGTCCTTTTTTTTTTTGTTAACATAATCAGCAACAACTATGAACTATTATTATTACTATGACTTTACCTTTTGTAAGGTTTGATTTTTTTTTATTTCTCATTGTATTTGGCCAATAAATCATGCTAATCACAGAGACCGTATGTTTCTTTCACACAGGGTCATCGAAAATTAGTGTAGGTACCCACTTTTGTATAGGAATTTCCAAATAGGCCAACTATACGGGTGGGCTTTTGTATCCTTACTAGGTACTTTGTATCAACAAAAAAAAAAAAAATAATAAACTAAATAAAAACTTACACAATACACTTGCCATTGCCAGTTGTTGTGTGTGTACCTTACCTACCTACAAAAAGAGAGTTTATTTTATGTAAACGTCCAATCTACCATAATCCTGTCCGACTGGGGGATTATTTTCTTGACAAAATTATTTTCAACCAAAGAACTTTTAAAGGGTGTTTTAAGAAAAAGTTTGAAAAATTTTGTCATGATTTTAAACGATGTACTAAAATTCCAAAGCCATTTTAGTAAGTTAAAAAGAAAAACAGTCTAATTTTAAACTTAGTTACTTTTTCAAATGGCTTAAGAGTATTATACTAAGGCCGAATTTATTCACACTCCATTCAATTTAAGGTCTCCATTAAAAATTAAAAAAACTGTCAAATCGTGTATACAAATTATAAAATTTGCCCTTTTTAATGACGGCTTTAAATTTAATAGATATAGAGTGAATAAATTTAACCTATATCGTTTAAAGTTTATTTGTCTTTAAAACAGATTTTAGTTTATGAAAACAAAAATGTTTTCAGACGTTGGTTGTTTCGAAAAAATTTCCTGAAGCCATTAAGAAAACAAAAAATGTAAGGGAGCTGTGGTGTGATTAGTTTATTGAGTTCATGTTTTAAAAACTGATGAACACATTTTTTTCGAAACTTTAATTTAACATGTAGATTAATAAAATTAATATTGCCTTCCGATTGGCCTACCAAATTATTTTTTTAAATTTTGTTGATTACATTTTTTTTTTAAATCGGCTCTAACGATCTTCAAAAAAACGTTTTTTTGGTATACAAGAAATTGCAGTTGCAGTCTTTGCAATTTTGTAATTTTAAAACAATTTTTTATATTTTTTTTTAAGTTGTTATTGATTTTCTTATAAAATTAAATTTAAAAAATATTCTTTTATAAATTTTTAAAAAGGTTTAGTATTTAAAGAAAATAGCAACTTCTTGCTCTTATGGTGAAATAAAATCATGTATACGTGTATTTCTTTTCTTTTTTAAGTTTAAATTATATCATTTACCCTAAGTATTTCTTATTCTGCGGTGTTTTCGATTAAGCGATTGATGAAAAAAACACTAGAATTCTTAAAAAAAAAAACTCTTATTCGTTCTTTAAATGACTTTTTCCCCTTTTGTTATTGTTGAATTGATTAAAGTTGAAATTCAATATTTGATGAATCATTTTATATAAGTTTTGTTTACTTAGAATGATTATAATCAATAAATAAATTGTAATAAAATTGATAAATATTAATAGTATTATATTTTGCAATTTCTAACTTAATTTATATTTAAATAAAAAAAATTTCAATAATTATCAATTTATCAATATGATATTTGAAAAAAAAAAAAATAATTGGAAGAATTTTTTCGTTTAAATATATACTGGCAGAATTTTAAAAATAAATAAAAAATAACAATAAAAATAAATTATAAGAAAAAAACAGAATTTTTGTTTTAAAAGTAAATTTTTTAAAATCAAAATTTTGATCTGCTCCCAAAAATGTTTTAGAGTAAATTTCACATTTTATGTGATTTTTTGAAAAATTAATTTTTTGAACTTTAATTAATGGTACATGACTTAAAACAAGTTTAGGATTCGTTAAAAAAATCGAACTCGAGATAACAATTTTACGTGACATTACGATGATTGAGAATGCCAAAAAAGTGGGTCCGGCAATTCTGTCTGTCTGTGTGTCTGTCTCTATCTGGAGCTGGAGCCTAAACGAGTGAAGTGATTTTCTTCAAACTTGGTATTTAGCAGTTTTGGGTGATTCCCTAGAGGTAAAATTAAAATTTTATTTTTATGACCAAAACTAACGGTACCTGCCATATAAAATTTTTGTGTGTAATTTTACACATAAAATCCAACTTTTGAAATAAAAAAAACTATTTTTTGTACCGTTATAAACGGTACCTGCCATAGAACGGTTTTTTTGGTTTCTAAATATCTCGTACAAGAATCACCCGATTTCAACGAAATTTTTATACAAAAGCGTTTAAGTAGAAATAATATTAAAATCAAAGAAAATTTTCAAAAAACACACTTTTGGATTTTTCGAAAAATCAGTTTTTTGAAAACGGGTTCACGAAAAATTTTGAAATTTCGTTTTTTTGTTTGTTTTTTTGTTTTTTTTTTCTTCAAAATGGCAAACCAATTTTTTTTGTGAAAAATGTTAGAAAATTTTTATATATTTTTTTTAAAAAACGACTCCAACGATTTTCGAAATTTTTTTTTTGTAAAAATACGTTTTTATACAAGAAATAAAATGGCATGCTTCGTTTTTTGTAAAAGATCATTTAAAACGGTGTTTTATTAATTATAAAAACAGATTTTATTTTTGTACAATACTTATGAAATTTCTTCAAAATATCAAATTTTAAATTTCTTGAATAAAACGCTTGAACATTAGAGTTAGAGCATAAGAGCAAGTACGTGCGACCCCAGTCGTGCAATTTATTTATTTGTGACTTTCTCTTTTACGAAAAAAGTAATTTCATCAAAAATCAGCAAAGAGTTAAAAAAAATTGGCGATTGGTTTTTTGTGTTTGATTTTTTTTTAGAATTGAATGCTTACCAATATTTCTTTTTTAAATGTTTAAAAATTTGTATTTGGGAGCAATTAATGTTTATTATTAGTTTTATAAATAAATTTTATAATTTCTTACTTCTTGTTTTAATTTTTTTTTTAAATATGAAAATTTGTCCCTGCGAACAGAATAAAATTTGTTTACAATATTGAGTAAGAGTTATCGTTCAGATAATGTTTCATTTCATGTAAAGTTCTTACAACGAAAATAAAGAATTTTACTCCTTTTTACATTGGTTGACAAAATTTTACTTTTATTAGACTTCATAAAGGTTTTTTAAAGTTTTTGAAATAACTGTTTCGCAGTTCGTTTTCTTAAGATATTTTTTTTAGATATTGCTCTTTTTATCCTGTTTTCAGACAATGTACCTACTTTTTCATTTCAAGTTGATATATTTGTAACCGTACAAAACTCCTGTTTCTTTCTTCATCGTTTACAAAATATAAAATAATTTGTTGTCTGAAAATATGCAAACAAAAAAATAATGCAATTAAAAAAAGTCCAATTTTTGCTTCCAAAGTCTACAAACTTCAAAAAAGGCTGCTTTTTCTACAAATTGAACATTTAAACTTAAACACCCTGTTAACATTGTAAGAGTATAAAACTGAGTTTATTCAATATTTGTTTATTTCTTGTGTAAGCCAAAAAGAGTTTTTTTTTTTTTGTTCTTTTTGTTTATGTTTTGGTTTTTCCTTTATAAAAGGAAGGTTTGTTTTTGACCATTTCGAATCGTGAAAACACCCCATTTATAACAAAGTCTGTCATCTGATATTATATCAAGGACATTAACAGAAAATGGAATTAAACGATTTTGTTGTTGTTGTTGTTTGGAAAAAGACTCGTGTTTTCTTTTGTGTATTGTGTTTAAATACCGAAATCCAAATCGGCTCTCACAGCTCAGGATTTTAAGGATAGAAAATTATAATCTTTATATTGCCACCAACAAACAACAATCTGCTACACCATTGGGGGGTATGATGGTTATTTTCTTTGTTGTGTGAATTTTGTGTGTGTTGCCTTATGATTATTATGATGATGGTCAGTATAAACTTGTCATGCTATTCAAAATTTATGTTGTATCCGGTGGAAGTTATTAATTAAAATAACGATAGATATTATACAGTTTAGTTTCTTCTATGTGTTTTTTTTTTTTTGTATAAAAGAAAATATAGAAATATTTTCTTAAGGAAATATCCTTTTGTCAGTCATGACATGTATTTTTTGTTTTTGTTTGTGTGATGACTTTTTATTAAGGTGTAGGGTGACATGTGTTAGGTTAGGCTCTAGGTTTAAGGAATTTCTGTTATTGTGTAATTTTTGGTTATATATTTATGATAAACAGGAGGACGAAAATTAATAAATCCAAACGATGAAAGGCATTTGTACTCCTGTCAGAAGGCGAATTAGAAAAAAGAAAATAATATAGTAACTCGAAAAGAACAATTTGTCACAGTCGATAAAAAAGGAAAGTGAAAAATAATTTTACCCATTCAACACGACATGCTAATTTGTCATGATTTCTTATTGGTTTCGAGGAGGAATTATATGTATAATTAAATAGTTTTATGGATTTTTTTGTGTTGGGATAGTAATTAAGTTCTTCTGAAAACAATTTAAACAAAGAGGTTGTTAGTATTAAGAAAACGCATAATTTTTTTTAAGTACCTTTAAATATTTATTTTTATTGAGCAAGTAATCAATATTATTACCTACTCAACTCCTGTTGGTAAATGTAATACGTTATTGGAGTGTAAATAATTTAAAAAATGAAGTTCCCTTCTCAAAAAGTTATGCATCGTAACCATTTCCGTATACCTATCCTGATGCACAATTAATGCAAAATAAAATGTATTTATTTCTTCTCATAGATGCAACATATCGTATAGTAAGCAGACAGAAATGCAAAAATAAAAACGTTTCTTCTGAATAACAGCTAAATCTCTATAAGCTCACCCAATTCAACACTTTTCAGCATCACCCATATACGAGTCGAATCGATCTGTGAAAGTGGATGGCAACAATGAACACTCTTATCAATTTACTATTTCAAGGGTTTTCTGTTTTTATTTTTCCAAATGGAAATAAAAAAAAAAACTCAAAAAATTCATAAAGGTTTTTTAAAGTTTTTGAAATAACTGTTTCGCAGTTCGTTTTCTTAAGATATTTTTTTTAGATATTGCTCTTTTTATCCTGTTTTCAGACAATGTACCTACTTTTTCATTTCAAGTTGATATATTTGTAACCGTACAAAACTCCTGTTTCTTTCTTCATCGTTTACAAAATATAAAATAATTTGTTGTCTGAAAATATGCAAACAAAAAAATAATGCAATTAAAAAAAGTCCAATTTTTGCTTCCAAAGTCTACAAACTTCAAAAAAGGCTGCTTTTTCTACAAATTGAACATTTAAACTTAAACACCCTGTTAACATTGTAAGAGTATAAAACTGAGTTTATTCAATATTTGTTTATTTCTTGTGTAAGCCAAAAAGAGTTTTTTTTTTTTTGTTCTTTTTGTTTATGTTTTGGTTTTTCCTTTATAAAAGGAAGGTTTGTTTTTGACCATTTCGAATCGTGAAAACACCCCATTTATAACAAAGTCTGTCATCTGATATTATATCAAGGACATTAACAGAAAATGGAATTAAACGATTTTGTTGTTGTTGTTGTTTGGAAAAAGACTCGTGTTTTCTTTTGTGTATTGTGTTTAAATACCGAAATCCAAATCGGCTCTCACAGCTCAGGATTTTAAGGATAGAAAATTATAATCTTTATATTGCCACCAACAAACAACAATCTGCTACACCATTGGGGGGTATGATGGTTATTTTCTTTGTTGTGTGAATTTTGTGTGTGTTGCCTTATGATTATTATGATGATGGTCAGTATAAACTTGTCATGCTATTCAAAATTTATGTTGTATCCGGTGGAAGTTATTAATTAAAATAACGATAGATATTATACAGTTTAGTTTCTTCTATGTGTTTTTTTTTTTTTGTATAAAAGAAAATATAGAAATATTTTCTTAAGGAAATATCCTTTTGTCAGTCATGACATGTATTTTTTGTTTTTGTTTGTGTGATGACTTTTTATTAAGGTGTAGGGTGACATGTGTTAGGTTAGGCTCTAGGTTTAAGGAATTTCTGTTATTGTGTAATTTTTGGTTATATATTTATGATAAACAGGAGGACGAAAATTAATAAATCCAAACGATGAAAGGCATTTGTACTCCTGTCAGAAGGCGAATTAGAAAAAAGAAAATAATATAGTAACTCGAAAAGAACAATTTGTCACAGTCGATAAAAAAGGAAAGTGAAAAATAATTTTACCCATTCAACACGACATGCTAATTTGTCATGATTTCTTATTGGTTTCGAGGAGGAATTATATGTATAATTAAATAGTTTTATGGATTTTTTTGTGTTGGGATAGTAATTAAGTTCTTCTGAAAACAATTTAAACAAAGAGGTTGTTAGTATTAAGAAAACGCATAATTTTTTTTAAGTACCTTTAAATATTTATTTTTATTGAGCAAGTAATCAATATTATTACCTACTCAACTCCTGTTGGTAAATGTAATACGTTATTGGAGTGTAAATAATTTAAAAAATGAAGTTCCCTTCTCAAAAAGTTATGCATCGTAACCATTTCCGTATACCTATCCTGATGCACAATTAATGCAAAATAAAATGTATTTATTTCTTCTCATAGATGCAACATATCGTATAGTAAGCAGACAGAAATGCAAAAATAAAAACGTTTCTTCTGAATAACAGCTAAATCTCTATAAGCTCACCCAATTCAACACTTTTCAGCATCACCCATATACGAGTCGAATCGATCTGTGAAAGTGGATGGCAACAATGAACACTCTTATCAATTTACTATTTCAAGGGTTTTCTGTTTTTATTTTTCCAAATGGAAATAAAAAAAAAAACTCAAAAAATAGAGAGAAAGAAAAAATTGAAAAGAGATTCGATATGAACTTCTAGCTAATGAGTGAAGGGACAAGAAACATACAAGTACCTTCCAGAGCCAGAAGGGATGGATCTTTTTACAATTGAAAAAAACTACAATAATATATGGACCAATGTGTCCAGCTCCTAGATGCTGTCATCATGGATCCTGGTCGTCTTTTGAATAGATTAGTAGTGCAATTTTGTTAATTACAATACAATTGGTTTTCACTTACTTTTCTTCTTACATTCGTTTGAATAACTACTTTCCTTCGTTAGTGTTTTAACAACAAGTCCTATAGGTGTCATTTAAACTTAATAACAAAAAAAAAAAACATTTTGAAAAATACTTGATGTACTAAAAATGTCATTTCCATATCGTCCTTAAATTAGGGAAAGAGTTGTGACTTGTGCGCTTTAGATTAATAAAAATGATTTTAAAATTATTTTTATGTTTAAAAAACTATGCGATAGTAATTCCATCTAATAGTATAATATTTAAGCTAAATATTTAGATTTACTTTATTTCTGTAAAAGGAAACATTTTTTGAAGGCAATCAAATTATTTTAGAAAAAATCGAAAAAAATCTATTTTATTTTTTTTTTTAATCATTTTGTCAACAATTGACAAAAAAGCCTTATAGCGATTTCTTTTTTAAATAAAAATGTGTATATTTAGGTCTATATGTTTTACAAAAATGTATATACAATTATTTTTTTTTAATTATTAAATTTTTATAAAAGAAAAAGTGAACAAAATTAACTTTTTTTTTCTTTCGCAACATTTTGTCATATTTAACATGATAACCTTATATTAATTTTTACCATCTTTATGCATATTATCTCAGCTAAAATTATTTATTTTAATCATGTCAGTTTAAAATCTAAGAAAAAGATTTGAAATACAATGTACTTTGAATGCAATCAGTTTTCATAAAAAAAAATTTAAAAAATATATTTTTTCTTTCCATTAACCTTTTGTTTATTTTTTATAACAAAAAACTGAAATAATTTTTATATCGATTACACTGCCCAACACATACAAATTTTCCAGACCGGTGTTTATCATTTCTTACTAAATTTAGGGTGCTGATTCTGAAAACAACATTATTTTTTTCTAGCAGCTCTAGTTTTTAAATGGCATAGAAATTTATATTTTTTTTTTCTTTGTTAAATTTTTTTTTTTATTAAAATTTTTTTTTTGTATTCTTTCTTAACTTACTGAACCGAAATACAATATGTTTAAAATAAATTTTTCCAGAAAAACGTTAAAAACACTTGTAATAATAAAATCTAAAAAAATTTTATGAAATTACCCCAAAAATGTGAAAAATTAAAATATCTAAAAAAACTAGAGCTCTTAGAAAGCAATCAAAGTGAATTTTAGGCTTAGTGAACCCAAATGCATTAGGTTCGACAAAATTTTCTCTAAAATGTTAACAAATAGTTAACATTAAAATTAGTACGAAATTACCCCCAAAATGTGGAAAACTTAAATATTTCAAAAAAAAAAAAAATAGAGCTCCTAGAAATAAATGAATGTGATTTTTAGATTAACTGACCTTAAATAGGTACATTTAGTTTATTATAAATTTTTCTGGAAAATTCTAATAAACGCTCAAAATAAGGTAAACTGAAAAATTAGTATGAATATTCCTCATATATAAAAAATATTTCAAAAACTAGAGCTGCTAGAAAGAAACCAATTGGATTTTTGAGCTCACTGAACCCAAATCTATAAAATTAGATGTAAATCTTTCTGGAAAATTTTAAAAAGTTAAAAATTGTTGGCCAGTGTTAGGTATACATCCAATTTTTTGGAGAAAAAATTATTTTTCCCGTTTTTCGATTAATAAATTTTGGAAACCCAATTTTTGCACACTTAGGCAAATCAATCTCAATTTTAAGTCCTGTAAGTTTGGGATTATTCCTACAAATGAAAAAAAAAAATTAAAATACCTCTTAAAAAAATTGCTGTTCTTCAAAAATTCATATTTCAAAAACAAAGGCCTTGAAAAAATTCGTATCAGACCCAAATTTTATTTTACAATCATATTATATTCATAAGCAGCTTTTCAAAAAACTTGTAGTTTATTAATTATTATTTTGTATCAGCTTAATTTCTAGTAAAATGACAGTTAGTTCTCCTGTCAGAAAGGTAATCTAAAAACAAAATTCGTCTAAGAAGACAGCCCTGATTCTTTTATGTTTAAGGTTAAAAATCCTTTCAACTCTATATTTTCATATGAATTTTAACTTAAAATGTCAACTTTAATTCTACTTAAAACCACCAGTAGAAGAAATTCGATATCAATAAACAAAAATTCTATATGAATTATTTCAACACAATCTCACCAAAATTTTTTTATTTTATTTCATTAAAACTGTTTTAACAAAAAAAAAATTAATAAATTATTTTTTTTTTTTTTAATATTCCATGAATACTTAATAGTATAGTAAACACTTTTACTGAAATTTCGAAAAATTTTATTTAAGATTAAAACAATAAAATTAATTTTCCATCACAAAAAAAAAAAACACTACAAAAATTACTGTGAATCTCCAATCATATTATTTGATTCCTGTAATGGACATTAAAGTCAAACCCCATAAACACATACATTTCTACCTCGATTCTTATCCTTACCGGTCTTCTGCGAAACGCCTGCCCTTTCATAAATATTTTGTATCCTCTTTTATTTTTTTTTTTTTTGGAAAAGAAGAAAGATTTTCCTTTAAATCTTTATAAAAGTAGACCAAAATGAAATCCTTGACCACCGTCGTCCTTTATCACGATTAATGATTTATTGCAAGAAACTTTTCGGCTTCTCATAATTCATTAAAAAAAAAAAAAAAGAGATTATGAAGCAAAAAATACAAAAAATAAAAGAAAATCGCTTAACACCCCAGCATGAACAGAAATTTCATGCCATTAATCCCAAGTCGCTACTTGACGTGGCCGAAAATGAAAGCAAAATAAATATTCAACAAGCAAGCAAGAAGGATATTACGATATTACAGGATTACTACATAATAATATCGATGAAATAAATAACAGATTGAAGCTAAAAGGAAAAAGGAGCGTCGGTCGTCAAGCAGTGTCAAGGCAGAGCAAAGCCAGGCAGACAGGCACATCGAAGAGCTTGATGATGATGATGATGGTCGTGTTGGTCGTCAAAATGAAATGAAATGAATTCTTCTGCAGTCGCACCATCATCATCGCACCTTCGAGTAACACCTAAAGTTCGGTAGGTAAAGGTATACATACTTTCAAGAAATTCAAATAACAACCGCTGCTGTTATATCCTCAGCAACATTAACAACAACAACAACAAGGACGATAAGGACATTTTCAACGTGCCTCTCCCTCTTTTTCTGATGCTAGGCGGCTATATATATTGGTTTGACATAATTTATTCAGTTGGCGCCAATGTCGCGTCATAAGGTGCAAATCCTTTCTACAATTTTATTGTGCCATTGCTGCTTCTGATATCACATCACACCATCATCCACTAACCGTCATTCAGAGCGGCAGAGCCAAGCACAAGGGCGCGAAATGTGAAATTCAAGGCTCGCAAAAGAAATTGAATATCGCCATCATGTTCTTTTGTCTTTATTTTCACATTTTCATCATCCCATTTCACTCACTCTCATTCTCATTCACACTTACAATCGAATAAGAAGAAAATCGGAATATATATTCCGGAGGTTTTTCGTATGCAAATTTTTGTGAGACGGATATTAACAACGAAAACGACGTCGATGATTACGATGATGATGATTATGATGTTGGTAGGAATTCATTTATTCCTACTACTTTTTTTTTTTTTGAAGGAAATCGTAACTCGAAGATTTTATTATCTGCTTGGGAGCAATAACTTTTATGGTCCGGTTTTTATTATCAAGGAGCAAGGGTGATCGGCTTTGGATTTCCAGCTTTCGGCGTTAGCTATATAATACAAGACAAGGGCCAAATGGCGTGAAAATTATTTTCGGGTTCATTAAAATGATTCACAGGGTATGCAAGGGCAAGATATCGACCAGAGATAGAAGTAGTATATGAATATAATAAAAACTGGAAAGAAGAACCTTTTTGGTATTGTGTAAGGCTTTGTGAAGTGAATTTTTTTTTGTTGCAGTAATTTAAGGATTATGTTGTTCAGAAATTAACAAGTAGTACGTTTGTAAAGGAACAGAAAATGGAAGTTAGGACAAGACGTTCAAGAAGAAGATTAAGAAGGAATGGAATTTCGGTGGGATCGATTTATAGATCAACGACGAACTTTTTGAAGCACATAAGTTTTTTTTAGAGATATCAAGGCTAGTTTTTGCAAGAATTTGCTGAACTCAATTTAAGTTGTCATATCAAGCTTTGCAAGATCGAAAATGAAGCGATGTCTATTAGTGATGGGAACTATCGAATAAAAACTATCAAACTATCGATAATTGTATAATGTTCATTCATTCGACAGTTTTAAATCATTGATTCATTGATTCATTTAGGCCCGCTTTGTTCACTCTCCATTATATTTAAATTGTCCATTAAAAATCACATAAAAATTTTAAAATTTCCCAATTTTAATGGAGGCTTTAAATTTAATGGATTGTGAATGAATTGGGCCTTAGTTACTATTTTAATTCGATAGTTTCATTTGAATAGTTTTTTTTATTCGATAGTTTTTTCATTTGAATAGTTTTTTTTATTCGATAGTTTTTTCATTTGAATAGTTTTTTTTTATTCGATACTTTTTATTCGATAGTTTTTATTCGAATGAATAAATGAATGAACTATTTGATATCTCAAATCATTTAATTACTAACTATCAACAGTTCAAATCATTCGATAGTTACCATCACTAATATCTATCATTAGATCATTAATCTGGTTCGACTCTCAAAAAACCGTGGTCATTCGGTAGTGCTTCAGTGGAATTTCACGTTTTACTTGGCTTTATTAGTTAAGTTTCAAGTAACAGCGTAGTTCCTGGCTAAGCCAGAGCCAAACCAAAGCTAGACCACAGTTAAACCACAGCTAAACCACATCATTACCACAAACGTGAACGTGAACCACTCTCGAATAACTATCGAATATTACTTTTTAGTCGTGATCTTTGTTGTTGATTCTACATAAAAAGTAGCAATGGGAGCTATCGAAAGATTTGAACTATCGATAGTTAGTAACTGAATGATTTGAACTTTCGAATAATTCATTCATTTATTCATTCGAATAAAAACTATCGAATAAAAAAAAATCGAATGGAAAAACTATCTAATAAGAAAATATCGAATGAAAATAGTAACTAAATGAATGAATGATTTAAAACTATCGAATTAATGAATATTTTTCAACTATCGATAGTTTGATAGTTTTAATTCGATAGTTTCCATTACTAATAAAAAGACTTGGAATAATATTTTCTCATATCAGCTAAATTTTTACACACGTTTTTGCGCTTGTTCTTTTTGAAATAGCTACAAGTTTTGCTTTGGGAAGAAATAAATCACATTATTTATGCTAAGTCATTTCCTAATATCTTCTTCTTCTTTCCTTTTAAAAACATTAAGCTCTCTTAATCCACAACTTATAAGGTTTAATTTAATTTGTCTTTGGCGCATTTGAATTGTTATCTTTTGGATTCATTACTTGCAAGTTTCAAAGGTAATTTATCTTGACAAGATTTTGGTCCGTCTAACATTTTGCTTTTACAAGATGCTTTAACAGATGGTTTAGGAGCTTCTGTAAAGCTTTATAGAAGTAAAATTGTTCGTTAGTTGTTAGATATACAGTAGCGAGCAAAAAAAATGCAAACAATAAAAACATTTGCATTTTTTTGCTCGTCTAAAATCGCATGTTTAGGTAAACTTTTGACCAAATAATGGTTTTGGAGTAAAATATTCCACAAATTGAATCTGTTTAATGAAAATAAAACAGTTTCAATATGCCAAATTTGGTAACTTAGTTCGTGTTCAAAACTCTTTAAACTTTTTTCGTTTGCATTTTTTTTGCTCGCTACTGTAGGCGAGTTCAGTTAGCAATAATCATTAGTTAATGCGTTCTAGTAAGTTTTTTTCTAACTACGGCAAACCCAAAGGAGAGTTATGCATGTGTTTGACAGGAATTTATGTTTTTATGTTCATCTGTGGCGTCATATCTTCTAAATTACTCATTGCAATTTAACAAATGAGATATCGTTGAAAGCGTTTTACTTGACCGCTGTATATAGGCTATATGACATTGCATGAAATTGATTATAGCGCCCTCTGAAGGCAAAAGTCTATTTTATTTTTGAAAATATAACATCTTATAAATCAATGAACTCCAGGAAAAAATCGTGACTTTTTCTTACGTTCCATCTGAGCCTATCATTAATTTGGTGTATATATTACCAGTTTATCTTAGAGGTCAAGTTACATGACTTCAAGAGTAAGGAAATTAAACCATTGAACGATTTGTCATTTGCGCTCCAGAGATGCAGGGTTCGAATCCCAAGACTGTCTGGGCTCTATTAAACTACTTTTGAATAAGAAATACCGTTCCTTCTTTCTCAGAAGTAACGAAAGTAACGAAAACAAAAAAAAAAAAAAGTTTGAAAAAAGTCAGTTTAATTGAATTAATAATTTTAAGTCTGCAAATAAAATGCAATATAAATAAATTTTTATAAAGCATGTACCTTTAACACTCCAAAAAACGAATTTTCATTCTTCACACAACAAAGTACCTACGTGTTACTTAAAATAATGAATTGAAATAATACACAAAGCTATTGTCCATGTTCATATGGTAAAATTAAAACCAACAACAACTAAAAAAACACACGTCAAATTCATAGGAAATCCTAATTAATTATAAAATCCCCTATAATACACTTTTAACTCAAACAATAACAAAAACTCGCAACCAAAACCCATTGATTATATTTACTAATTCGTCACATATACAAACAAAACAGACAGACAGACCGAAACACAGAATATAACTTGTACAAATAAATATTTAACATTTTGCCAAACACTCGAAACTTAATTTCCCCAAACAGCAAGTTTTCCCATGTTACCCTAAAGTTCGCCACCACCCAGCTTTTCCCTTATCAAATACACATATACCTTATACACAGCAGCAGCAGTTCCTAACAAACAAAAACCCCAACAAAACACCATAAAACAAACAAAACAAAAACAATCAAAACATCGACAAAACAGCTGAATATTATCAGTTAGGTAGCATCTAATACCCAATTGACATTTGCAAATTGCATGTGTATAGAGATAGAATAGAGAGTATGAAGGGTGCGTCCCATAATGTCTGCCAACTAGGTATGCCTTATCTATAAAATACCCCCCCTTTTTAATAACCCCATCTTGCAATACCCCCGCCCACCGCCGCCGGTAGCCATTTTGAGTTTTGAGGAAAAACCAACAAGCAGCAGCAATACGAACGCAGAACAACAACAATCAGAAAGTTGCAGTTTGAAAATTTTCTCTGCTCAAATAAACTGGTAAACTAAATTAATGTAAATATTAATCAATTTTAATCAATGTCACTTCCGTTCCCACTCAACATCTGCAATCTAGAAATTTTAGTTTTCCATATAGCCACCCTATAATAAACGTCCTGCCCTGTGCCATCATCCTTTTTATACCTTTCTTTCTCTCGTCATGACCTACATACATTTTGCTATAGCTACTACCAACTCCATAAGTTGAATTTCAATCTACACATTTCACCCCTCTCTCCAACCCCGAATGCAGAGCACATTCAAATCAGAACCTCGAGGGGTTGAAATTGCAAAAACCAATGTAAATACACAGAGTGAACATTTTGCATTTGGAATGACACGATAACATCAGGTGTTGTGCTAGGATAGCAAAAGCAAATGCAAAAGTGCCACAGGGTGGCCCTAACAGCCATCAACTGTACAACTGTAGTTGTAGTTGTTGTAGAGTAGTCAGCAAAAAAGCAAATAAAAGTTTTTGACATTTTTGGCTAACAAGGACATTGTGGAAAATATTTTCTATATATATGAGAGTAGGTATTAGAAATGAGGTACCTACGAAAAAAAAAAATAACCATAACTATTAGTTTTGTTGTACAAGTGTGATGGTAAGGAGTTATGAGAGTTTTACAAAAAAATATATAGCGGGATATTAATGGCTACTCGACTATTTATGATTTACCCCATTTGGTTTTGAAGTTGTTGTAAATGTTATTAAGCGAGATTTATCACAGAAAAATGCTTGAAACATTGAAACAATTTGACATGATCTTTGGGAGTTAAACTACGTAAATATGGAAAAATTTCGCTCGAGGGAGTAAAGAGTTTTTTTTTGCAAATAACACTGTTATCCAGCAAGTTTTTTAAAAAAAGTTTATTTGCTGCAAATTTTTTAGGATTCGAGGAAAATCGAAATTGAGATGAAAATTAGACGTAACATTACGATGATAGGAATGCGAAATAATTGAACCTGTAGCCTAAACTACTGAACCGATTTATTTAAAACTTGGTTGCGGATTTTTCATGTTTGCCCATTTTTTTTTAAGATTTAAGATCATGGCAATGATGGTTTGTTTTTTCTGAAAAAAGGCTAAAACGATTTTGATAAAAAAAAATATAAGTAATTTGGCTAATAAGGTCGTACTTATCAAATAAAAAAAATATTTTTCAACTGTTATCAACTGTACCTACTTGCCATAGAACCGTTTTCTTGATGTCTGATTTTTTCTTAATCAACAAGACTCATTTCAATGAAAATTTTTGTACAAAAACGTTTTAGCAATTTTAATAAAAAAGGAAAAGAAAATATTTTTGAATTTTTAAAAAGTACAAAATTTTTATTGAAAAATCAATTTTTTGAAAACGGTCCAGTGGATTTTGTTGAAACTTTGTTTTAATGTGTTGATTTATACATATTTTCTTTTTAATATTAATACTAAAATATTTTTTTTAGATATCTTATGTAAATAAAAAAATTTTAACGGCTCTTTTGATTTTCAAATTAAAAAAATTTGGAGGTCAAAACCATTTATTAAGATGTTTTTGTAACTATAAACCAACTCTTATATTATTTTCTAAGTTTTTTTTTTTAAATTCTTTTACGACTTTTTGAAAAAATCAACTTTTAACATAAGAACAAGAAAGTGTGATCCAGCCATGCATTTAATTTGAAAATAGCCTTGAAGTATTATTCAGGTTAATGTCCGTCCGGTCACGGGATTTCAAAAACTGGTTGACTTTTCTTTATACATGAAAAAATTGAAATATCAATAGCTGCTGGTAACGAACCAAGAAAGTGTGTAGTTCAAGCCAATCTGTTGTATCTTATTTGTTTGTCTTTGATTTTGAAACTGGAGATCATTTCATCATCCACTCCACTGAAACTCAAGAGTGTTAATAATAATGAATTCAATTAGTTAATTATCTATCCTCCTAAGAAGTTCTTAGATGATTTGACAAGAAAACCATTAAGATTTTTCGTAGACAGGTTATAGCTTCCTTAAAACGGCTCTGCCAAATTAGGCCCCAGGAAATAAGGCTCCAAAAGATAAAATGAAATATGACCCCAAACCAACAGAACCATCTTTATGGACGGAACTTTTAAAATTGTTCGATATTGCTGCAAACCAACAGGGAGTTTACAATATGCGGTACTTTGCCAATTCTGGGTTTTTTTTAAAGATAATTTAGTATAGCATTTGTATGTAAATTATGAAAAATGAAATAAAGCCCCAAATTGTTTTTAAAATAAAATAAAAAGTAAGCCCCAAAATAAGTGTTGGGGTCTAATTTCATGGGGGCCTTGTTTCGTAATGAAATTATGCCCCAAAAACAAAATGAAACAAGGCCCCAAAAAATGAAATAACACCCCAAAATTTGAGAAATTTCGTTGTTGTTATTTTGTGTGTATTTTTTTGGGGCCTTATTTCATTTTTTTATTGGGGCCTTATTTCCTGGGGCCTAATTTCACGGAGCCCTTTAAAGCTTCAGAACCAATTTTCTTCTAGAAATTATAACATTGAATCAATTTTACCAATATTGAATTCTATTTTTTATAAGAAAATCAAGGGTTGTATTTTATTATTTTTAAATGTACATATATCAATTGGAAGAATGCTTTGCTGGGAGCCAGCAGATATTGAGTGTAGCTCCTTTTTTTTTATAAAAGCTTTAATGTTAGTTAAGTTAGTTGCAATGCACGACCCCTAGCGGTGGGAAAAATTTGTTTGAAAAATCATATAATTAGTTTTAGGACTGTATGCAACTCTTGTGAGGGGTATAATTTTGAATTTTCCAAAAATTAAATATCGCTCAGGCCCATTAAGTAGGTACACCATTTTGTCAACTCCAACATTCATCAAAACGACTAGCCAGATTCAAACAACAACAAAAAAAAACGACTCCAACAATAATGATGAAATCAGAGAAATACCCTACAGCAACCCTTATTTAATGTCATAATATTAAAATAAAGTTGTTAACAAAAATTTAAATAAAAAAAATCACAATTTTTATACGGCAACTCCCCGTTAGTGGGTCAATATCACAACAGTAAAAAAACCATATACGCATATAAATGTACATAATTGTACTTTAACAGATATGTATGTCCTGGTTCGTCCTTCTTTAATATATTTTTTTTAACTCCATACTTGTGTCATAATAAATATTTTGCAAGCACTATTTTTTAATTTTCAATAAAAAAAAGTAGGTATTTATTCAGTTATTGCTGACCATCATCATATATATAAGAACGACGATACTATACAATTTACAAAAATATGTACTTCCCCCTGTTTTCAATACTTTGGTATACAGCTTACTGGAAAAAATAATAATAGCTGTAATACAGATATGCGACTGAGTTTAAAGTTATACCATCATTTCCTCAAAAACAATTTTTATTTTTATGAATTTTATTTATGCAATGAAAAAATTTCAACCAGGATGGTCTTTATAATTTTTTCTCTCTCAGATATATCAGTGTATATAAATATATAGGTATGAACAGTAATTGTTCATGTTTTGTTTATTTCAGGACATCTATTGTGTTGTACTAGTGTAATATTTTGCATTTTGCTTCAAAAAAAAAAAAAAATCCCATCAACATCAGGAGCATGTGTAATAAACGATCATTTAAATTCAACTTTAAAAAATTTTGTACAACTTATATGTGTTTATTTTTTTTTTTTTTTATTTAAGTTTGAATATTATTATAATAATGATTTTTGTTTTTTTTTTTTTTATTTATTACAAAAAAAAAAAACAGTGGTTATTGAAAAATTAATATCAAACAATAGCGGATGTACCACATTTCATGAAACAATTATACTGACACACATAATTTTGAACCCCCCTTTACCAGCAGGTTATTATAAAATATACATCTTGATTATTTTTATAGTAATTTGTATAACATTTTTTGATGCATACACATAGGAGCAAATAATGTGTGTTTATGGCTGTGGAAAATTAAAATTAAAAAATAACCTTTTGTTTAAAAAAAAAAAAAAAAAAAAATTTGCAAATTTAATGTTTGATTAAAAAATTCCAAAAATAATGTGGTTCGTCCTATAAACACCTCAGTTTTAATACAATTTTAAAACAATCAGAAAAACATTTTTGTGTAAATTTTTGTTCGAACCTAAGTGTACAATTTGCCATAAAGATAATTTTTTTTAAGTAAAGAGAAACATTTTATTCTGATATTTCATCAGAACGGGCTTTGATTCAATCCTGGAAAGGACCCTTAAACTGTGGATGGGAAAAAAAGGCTGTAGTCCAATGTGATTGATTTGAGTATGTCCCAGTTCACATCTTTCCAATCAAAAGTCTACTACCCAGATACAATGAAATTTGCACTTTCAATTTATGTCATAAAATTCTATATGTTCCTTAAAAACCGTTAAATTTTATGAAATTTTGTGTATGTTTGTTCCATCATAACTTCTGAACTATTTATCATAAGTTGATAAATACAGAAAAGTTTAAAGCGTGTTCCTTGTCTGCTTGTTATAGACTATGTAACGTTTTCTTATATAGCTTTTTCTAAAATTGGCATGTATGTTCCATCATAACTTCTAAACTACTTGTCATAATTTAAGAAATAATGAATCATTGGCAGCGTTTTTATTGTCTGCTGGTTATAGATTTAGAAACGTTTTCTAGTATTGTGTTACTTAATAAAAAAAAAACTATCAATCAATCGAAATTTTAATTTTTTAACTTAATTTGAGAACATTTCATAGCCTATAACCAGTGGACAGACAAGATGTATCCATCCATACCTCATTTGTCAAATAATTTTGAGAAATTTAGAAGTTATGAGGGAACACACATACACATAAATGCCTTATCTCGTTATTACACAGTGGAGTAAAAAAGAGAGAAAAAAATCATTTTGCATTAATAATAATTCTTCTATGAGCACATGATGTTGAAAAGGGGTAAAAAGGGTACATAAAGTAAAAGGTGATAATTGTAGGCCTTAGCAAAAAAAAAAAAAACCTGGGACTTCATTAAGCTTTTTGATAATTTACCGCATATCTAAAAACTTTGACCGTTTCTGCCTCATTTATTCATTAGGATCGTAGATTTATTTTATTCTGTGCTCAAAATAAGTTGCTATATCCTGTTGTGTTTAGATACATTTATATATCATTTAACCTCAAAATTCATTAACCGAAACTTTTTGAAGTCAACACTCGCTCTGAAGATATTTCTAAATGGAATTTCACAAACACTTTTTTTTAATTTTATTTCACCTCAAAAACCACTAGAATTTATGTTAACTACCCGGATCTTAATAATGCACTTATCTCCTCTCCACTACTAGAGCATCTGTGTAAATTCCATTATTGTGATACACAAGTTTCATACACATATATGTTTTTTTGCAAACAAAAAAACCACCCACTAACTTCGACTAACTTTGAAAACCCCAGAAAGAATGTTAATTACACTATAAAACCGCAAGCAAAAATTAGAAGTCTAAAATGGCATTCTCGAGGAAGGTTACATAAATATATATACAAAAAACCAAAAAATTTAATATACCTGCATATTCCAATGCATACAGACAAACACACACATGGCAAAGAATAGCATTCCATATAGCTACCCTTTAGCGGAAATGGAGACCCAACCACCACCAAACCGCCCCTTTTACTCGATTAGATGTGCCACTGTGTTCAAACCCCCTAATGAAAGTAATTTCATTTTCCGGTTATTCTCCATTTCCGGACGCGCCAGGGCGAGGGCTTATAATGAAGTATATTTTCGTTTCGTTGGCTGGGCGCTGCTACTTAGGAGCTTTTGCGATTCGACAACAATCGGAGAATGTGGCAAATGGACGAGCTATTGTTCAGCGAGGAAGTTTGTGTACTATACTCTGCTTTTACTATATGGACGACGAAGAAGAGTGTTGGCACAAACGTGCAGGCTACAAAAAACCCAAACAGCAATATCAAGGAACCAAAACAAACTCGAATGTTAGGTATACCGTCGTCGTCCTTCGTCCTTGTTGTCGTCGGTCGTCACAAAGAATGGCAAGAAGATGATGAAAAAAAAAATACTGACCGAACAAAAGGAAAAGAAAAAAGCGGGATCACAATGAACTCGAAAACACAATGCCAGGCTACAAAAGCCGCAATAAGCAGTTGCAATTTAAGTCCTGCCTAATTACACATAAATTCCATATTGAACAATGGATTTTCTTCTTTTCTCAGCAGCATCCAAGAGGGACCCAACCGACCGACCTATGGACCATAGGGATAACACCATCAGAGCAGAGCAATATACAGCAACAGCAGCCGCACAATATTGCAGCCAATATTACTTGGGAGGGTCAAAAGGATATACCAACTGTATAGCTTAGACCCGGAGGAGACCGGTTCGGACCGAACCGAACCGACCTCACTCTTACTTTGGTCCTTCTTCTTTTCGTTTGCTTCGTTGGCTATGCGCTTGGCTTAGTTTCGAGGTTAAAATAAATCCGTTGCATGGAGGTGTGGTGTATAACCTAAACATCCTTGCTTCTGTATGAAGAGCTATATTTTTTTACTGGTTATTCCTGTTTTTTTTTTATAATTTTTTTTTTTTTTTGTACAGATTCCAGATTAAAAAGCTACGCCAGCAGAATCTATACACAGAAAGACAGCGAGTGTAGGTGGAACATTAAAATACCCAAAGAAAACATAGAAAACATAGAAAACAACAACTCTACACACACAAGACCCTAGCATTCACCATCATACATACACACACAAACTCCCCAAAAATAAAAGAAGTCAAAAGGATATTAGCTACATTGCTACATAGAGGATGAGATTTAGGAACAAAAAAAAAAAAAAAATAAAATTGGGAATCCTTCCTAACCGTTGAAGTTGCACAAAGTCAGCAAAAACTCTATATAGTTTCACAGATGAAACCAGGCAAAGCCACTTCACATGAAAGGCTTTCATATACAACTTGGTGAGTTGTTGTTGATGGGTGGGCATAGGAAGACTCTGAATATCATGGTGGGATTTGGTTATTGCACAAGGCCTTAAACGTTTAGTTTTTTTAAATTATTGCAATAAAATTAGTTATAAAAAGCTAAGTTTTAAGAAAGACTCGTTTTTTTTACCACTAATTGACCTTTGCTTCATGGCCATTAAGCTATTCAAGTTAATTTCGCTCAGTTTATATGAAGTAAGCGAAACAAACGATATTTACAGTTTAAGTACCGTTTGAAATTTGTTAATAATAAGTTACAAACATTTTCTACCTACTACTTTTCTGTTAACTTTTTCGCTAAGTTCATAATAAGTTAGCGAAAAACCCATTCAAACAGATTTTAAGCCTATTGAAGTGATGTTTGGGTTGCCAACTAGTTAAGGAAATTGTTACTTTAAGCTTAATGTGTTTGCAAATATTTTTCGCTCAGTTTATATGAAATCAGTGAAACATAGTTTGAAAATTTCCATCTTGGAGTTTTTTTTTAAATAAATTATGGACTAAAAGACTTTTCGCTATTTGTTGATTATTTTTTTCGCTTAGTTTAAATAAATTTACCTAAGTATCAATTCAGCAATTTGTATGTTATTTAATAAAAAATAAATTTTATTTGGGATTTCTTTTTCGTTTTTGCAAAAATTGATTCGCTTAGTTTATATGAAGTTAGCGAAACAAGAAATTTATTTAATTGTGGTTTTGAAAACATATATTTATAATAACTTACAATGAATTCTTATAATAAATGAGGCTAATTTTAAATTAGCAGGTTTTTTCTATTTTTTTTCGCTAAGTTATAGAATTTTTTTCTAGAAGAGCGTTTGTTAATCTAATTATAATATTTGACAATTTCGTAGCTTTTTGGTATGCAATTCGCTTATTCTAAATAAACTTAGCGAAAAGATGTAAGAATGTTTTTAAGTTGGAATAAGGTCCATAACTTGTTTCTAATACGTTCCCAAATTTTGGTTTTCATGTTTTTTTTTTTTTATTTTTTCGAACAGGATTTTTCGCTAAGATTATTTGATTTAAGCGGATCACTTCGTTTTTAAACTCCGAATCAATTCAAGAAATTCGGGAACTATTTTGCTTTTATTTTTTGCTAAGTTAGATAATATAGCATGAAAAAAGTGTGTTCAGGCTTATTGCGAAGAGGTTTAAAAATGATTTTCTTATAGCTCGTCAATTTTATTGTTTTTTTTTTTTACATTTTGACTATTTTATATAAACTAGGCGAAAAAGTTTAAGAACTGGTTTCAGCTTGCATGAAAATTTTAATTTGTTTTGTTCAGTTTTGGCAACTTTGACTTTATTTATTAATATGTTTTCAGTATATGTTTTCGGTTTTCGCTAAGATCATTTGAAGTCAGCGAAACATGAATTTTTTAAGGTTTAGAAATAATTTCAAAAACCTTCAAATAAGACAAGCGCCTATTTTTTATTTTTCAATTAGACAAATCCACCCATGTTTTCATCATTTGTTGCTATATCAGTGATTAGTAATTTATACTTTGGGTAAACAAAAACTGCCTCCACATGGCAGTACACCGAAAACCCTTAAACAACCTGCTAAACAGACTTGACTATAGATACTCTATGTTTCGTAAAGTCACGGCATAATCAACATTTTTATATACTATATCTAACTGTATAGTATGGTTTTTGGTACCTATAAAACCAAGGGATAGATTTATATAAGAAGAGAAGAAGTGTATATGAGTTTGGAATATAAACGAGAGAGGGAGGAGGTTCTTCAAGGATGAAAGTTTTTCAAATTAGAATTTGAGAAATGTTCAACTCGCAGTAATGAGACTTCGGTGGCTGTAAACACTTATATACAGAGCCTAGAAGTATACTTTGAGTTCTTGAAGAGGGTAGAGGTATTTTCTTTTTTTTGGAGGAATGGCAGACGAATAAACTTTCTTCCAAAAAAGCAAAAGACATTTGGTAAACGAATTTATTTTGTGTTAATGATAATGAACCACCAGAGACTTTACCATTTATATGTAGAGTATAGGTATAATTTGGGTATAACTTAAGATATACCTCTAGCATCAGTTATATAGTAAAAATCTTTATGAACACTCAAATATAAAAAAAAAGGGTAGAAGAAGGTTCTTAATTTTTGATTTTTTTTTTTTTTCTTCTTTTTAGTAGGTTTTGGTTGGTTATATATATCATCAACATTTACAGTCAAGGATTTTTATTCATCATCGTAAGGATTATTATGTATTACACTTCGACACGCTGAGATATTCTAAAGTAGCTTGAGTTCTTACCTAATTTTCTTCTTTTTCTTTTTTTATTTTTGCTTTTTGATAAATGGTTTCCAGCATAGACTTTATTTGGGCAAGGCATGTCCGGTTATAAGAAAATAGAAAGAAAAAATAGCTTAAGACCAAAGCTGTGTTTATTGAAGAAAATAAACGTTTATCCGGTCTTTAAGTTTAATTTCTTAAGATTAATTAAAAACTTTGGATGTTCTTAAGGTGGGAACTGTTAAAGAAGTGCACTTATCATTTTGGGAATATGAGCAAAGTTTTTTTTTATGTTTGTTTTTGTTTGATAAGAGTTAAATTGTTTACCTACTTACTTGTATAAGGTATCTCAAAGCTTTTGAAAAATAAGCTTCCATGAAAGGTGAATGGTAACTGCCCAATTTCATGAAAATGTACTGTCTGAGCCTTGGAGGGCTTGGTATTTGTTCTTTAAGCAATTTAACTACTGATTAAGGTATCTCTTTTGCAAAAAAGAAGGTTGTCTGTAAGGCGGGTTTACGGACGATGATTTTACGTGATAAAGTCGTCAGAAAACAGGTTGTGTGCTTTTATTTAAAATGAGTCAATTGAAGCGTTTACTTTTTTCAAACAATCATAATTTACAAAAAAAGCTAAAAAAAAAATACCTTTTTTATTTTCTCATTATATGTATTAATTTTTTTATTTTAAAAGCTTACAAAAAATTATGCAATTTAAAAGCCAAGTATTTCTTCTTAAGAAAAAACCATTTTTAAATTTTTACAATGCGCAAAAACTATAAAAATAATTTATTGAAAACAATCATTTTCATCAAAAAAAAGCAAAGAAAACATGAATTTTTATCTTCTCACGTCATTAATTCCATTTTTTTCCCTAACAACCTATACAAAATTTTATACTATCTGAAAGCTAATTATCTTAACTCAAAATATATATATATCAGGTCTATGAGACATCTACAAAAAGAGCTAGAATTTTTTGAACTCAAATTTCATTAAAAAAAGCAAAAAAAAAACATTTATTTTTATGTTCTCACGCAGTGGTATCAATTTTTTTGTTTCCCAACCTATAAAAAATTTTATACCATGTGAAAGCTTATTCACCTTTCATATGACGTATCAATCTCATTTCAAAGATGCCTACAAGAGAAGTTAGAGTTTTTTAAAGTCAACCATGTCGAATTTCCAGACTGAGATTACGGTACTTCCCACACTGGTGGCTGTTCGGGGGGCAACAGATCTCCACTGGTGTTTTGAGGTTTTTCGCAAGTTTCTTGATTTAACATTGTGTAGCTTGTAGTTAGTCTACCGTTATGTATTATATACCAAATAAAAGGTAATTGTAATTGTATGAAAGTTTAATAAAATTTCTATCTGCTCTTGGTCAAAAGTTATAACCTGTTGATTTCTAAAATTTTATTTTACCGTTATCTCAAAATTGATTGAAACTTCGCACACAGTCGTGGTTATGGTCTATCATTACTCCATATACTTTATTCCTGTATCTATTAAAGAAAAAAATATAAAAATAAAAAACGATGAAAATCGGTTAAAAACGGTCAAAAAACGTGTTTTTTAAAAACTTGTTTCTTCCGTTATTCAGTCAAAACTCGCTAAACGATTCCAATTTTTTGCACATGTATGCATAAGGCCAAAACCTACTACATAAAAAAAAAACCAAAAACAAGGTGTTTTTCAAAAATTCATATTTCGAGTGTTGGAAAAAATCCGTATCAGACGCTTCCTTTTTTATCACGTCAAAAAAAATAGTTTTTGAACGGTACTTGCCATAGAAACGATTTCATGATGTCTGACTTTAAGTAAATGACACTACCAATTTCAATTATAAAATTTTGTATAGAAACGTTTTTGTAACTTTAATATTTGAAAACTAAGAAAAAATTTCAAAAATTTTTGAATTGGATTTCTTTAAATAAAGTTAATTTTTTTTAAATATCAATTTCTTGAAAACAGCTCGATGAATTTTGTTGAAAAATTTATATAAAAATTTGTTATAGGTACTTAAATAAAAACTATTAAAAAAAAAACAGCTTTAATTAATTTTTTCCCAAATGCTTTAACGATTTTGATTAAAATTTTTGTGTGTAGTGAAACACATAAAATCTTTCGTTGTAAATAAAAAAAATATTTTTTGTACCGTTATTAACGGTACCTGCCATAGAAAGGTTTTTTTGATTTATGAATTTCTCGTAAATGACAAAACAGATTTCGACCGAAATTTTTATACAGAAACGTTAAAACAATAATTATTTAAAAAATTTTTCAAAAAACACCTTTTTGGATTTTTAAAAAAATATTTCAAAATTTTTTTTCGAAAAATCAATTTTTTGGAAACGGGTTATTGAAAAATTTTGAAAATCCGTTTTTATCTGTAAATTAATTATTTGTTCAAAATGGCATACCCTTTTTTTTGAAAAATGTTAAAAAATTTTTATATATAGGTAAAAAATTATTTTTTTAAAAAAAACGGCTCTAACGATTTTCGAAAAATATTTTTAAAAATTCCTTTTTATACAAGAAATAAAATGACATACTTAGTTTTTTGTAAAAAATCATTTAAAACGGTATTTAATTATTTATAAAAACAGATTTTATTTTTTTTTTTTGCACCACTTATGAAATTCCGTGCAAATATCAAATTTTAAATTTTCCCTTATTTTGTTCAAGGAAAAGCTTTAAAATCAGAGCAACTTTTACCATAAGAGCAAGTACGTGCGACACTAGTTGTGCATTTTATTTTATTTTAAATTTCTTTAAAAAATTCTTCTATGAACTTTTAAAAAGTTTAATATCCCAACCAGTTTTTAACATAAGAGATCCAACAAACATATAAAAACTGGGTTTTTAGAAGGGTTTAAACACATTCTTTTTCCAACTTATTGTTCCTAGGGTTATCCCTATTTTTATTTTAACGAAATTAGAGTATGCTAAAGATTTCCGGAGATTTAACATCCCTTACCTACCACAATATTTACTCGTAAATATTATTTTTAAAATCAAAATTTATTTACGAGTTTATTTGATCAAAATGGGTCTCAAAAGTTGTGTCTTGATAGAAACAATTGAAACTTAATATGAAATTTTGTGACTAAACTGCAGCACTTTTTAAAAATTTTGTTCGTTTTTTCTTATTATATAATTCAAGACGTTAAGATCTATAGGTTTTACAACTTATATTTTTTCATATCTTAGCTATTTCAATTCAGTTGTTACAGACACAAAGTTTTCACTCCAGTAAAGATATCCGTATCATTAAATGTCAAAAACCAACCAAAAATTATCCCAAAATATTGCATAAAATATCTTACAAGTAACAACCAAAATCCAACCTCATTGATTTTATTTAAATGGTTGATTTTTTTTCACCAAAACTTATTCAACTAAAAAATTTATATTCATACCTAAATCATTCAAACCAAAAAAAAAAAAATTAAAATCATAAAAAAACAAAACAACTCTTCTCTCTCTTTTACCAAATTTTCAGCAAAAACAGAAAAATCTAAATATTTTATCTTAAAAAATCAATTCCCAACCATCATTTGAATAAATAATTTAATTTAAATAAAAAAAAAAAAACACAACCATCTCTCTACTCTGTCATAAAAACAAAAAAAAAAAAAAATCTATCTGCCTACTCGAGTATAACATATTCCATGTCAGGAAGGTAACAACTACCTTCTACTACCGTTATACCATTTTGGCTTTTAGCTTTCAATTTTATAAAGCTGTGTCTACAATATTTTTTTGATAATAAAAAAAAAAAATAGGTAACCCAAAAAAAATATATACGCGCCCTTAATTTTATTAAAATTCCAAATGAACCTAGATTGAAAAAAATGCAGTTAACAATCTAGTCTAGAGTGCTATGTAGAAAATCATGCATATTTTCTCTTTACTTTTATCCCCTCCATGATTGTGGATTTTTTTTTTTTTTCATCAGGTCCCCAGACTTCCATATAAAATTCTCCCATCACCAAACACTAGGCAATATCAAAAATTTAACAATTTTCATCAAAAATGATGTCAGGAATCAGGATAGGTGGAAAAAAAAATTGAAATATACCTACAAAGCCCGCCACGCTCAACAGCAATTAGCAATACTGGCTGAGCAGGACCAAACGACACTCTGACGGGGAGGAATTTTTAGTATCTCTGGAAAGAGGTCACTCGTCAGTGTCAGTCTATAGGACGACAGGAATATGTTTTACTCCCCACTTTGATGGTTTAATGGCGATACAAAGAATAGGAAAACAAAAAAAAAAAAAAAAAAAACAGCTACACACAACAACCCTTTTTACCATAAAAGAGCTGCAACAACGCACTATTACCTAGTAATCCTGGTTGGCAATGCACACAAATGCCAGTAATAATCGTCGTCAACTCGATGAAACGTCCCTGAAAGGACATCTATTGTCCTTCCTCATTCAGCCCCAGTTGGCCACTTATTACCTGTGTGTCCATAACTTTTTTTTATTTTTTTCAACTTTTTTTTTTGTTTTTAGACGGGAAGATACAGATATCAGTCGACATCCGCCAAGGATATTAGCATTCGTTGCTTTGTAGCGGTTTTTCAGTGACCAAACCGATGGATAGCAATTGCACACCTTTATCATAGGTAGATATATGTGTGTCCATCAGAGAGACATACACACTAGAAAATGGCGGATGATGTCCTTCAACATCCGGTTGGTGGTTTTTTTTGGTTTTGGTTAACTATCAAGGACATTTTTTTTTTTTTTGTCATAAAGTTGCAGGTACTTTTTGATTAAAATTAAATTGTTTGTTTCCTGATAGCCAACAGTAATTAGTAATTTCGGTGTTTTATACGTGAATGAGTTTTACACAAACAAAAACAACAACAAAAAAAAGGACGTTTCAGAGGAAAAGGGCAAAATTGAAAAATGTTTCATAAAACTTTTACCGAAAAACCACTGGACAACACAGCATCAGTATCAGCAGTTTCAGTAGCAGGGGAAACAGCTGCTGTTGGGTGCTTCTGTGGTGAAAATGACCGAATGCAGTTTTTTTCTTCTTCTTCTTCTACAAATATGTCCTCTTTTCCGCTTCGAAAAATATCAACTGACCTAGAAAAAGACGTCGTCCTCGACGTGCACCAAAAGGAGAGAACATAAAAAAAAGTCACAAGAAACACAAAGGATATTGCAGTTGAGTTTGAGTTGAGAGAGAGTTTGGGTTTAAGCAAAAAAGGCAAAATGGCCCTCAAGATGGTGTGTTTTCTGTTTTGGCGTTGCCATTAACATCATCGTCATGCTCGTGTGTCTCTGTGAAACTTTCCAATGGATTTTTTTTTGTAACTATCTGTTTTCTTTAGAGTTTGACATTGTATAGTCTTTTATTAAAAATCCTAATTTTCAGTGACAATTTCACTGTTTCATATTCACTTCCGGCAAACGAAAAAAAAAAATGACGACTTGTAACAATTGGTTTTGAGAATAGGGATGCTAAATATGAAAAAGTACACCACCCTGTGTCCTTCATATTCGTACTGACAACGGTGTATATGTCCCAGTTGCCTATGAAAGTAAATGATAAATGGTTTGAAAGTGGTGGCACTCAATCTGGTGTGGTAAATGGAAAGAGTTTATAAAAGAAAAGTTTTTTTTTTCCTTTGTTGTTGCTTTTTTTTTCAAGCACATCACATCCGGTTAACACCATATTGTGTTGAAGGAAGATAAAACTTTGTCAGATTTTTAAATTAATTGCATGTTGATTTTTTTTCTGTTTGATACAGTTTTTTTTTTTTCAGTTTGAGTTCTTTTGAAAGGAAGAATTTAAATGGAATTTCAATTAAGTGACAGAGTTCATTTAGTTTTTTTGAAAAAGAAAGAAAAAAAAAGTTGAGTGGAATTTTTGCTTTGAAACTGAGGTTTTGAGTTCAAAATTTTATTCAACCGCAAACTAGCGCATTCGTGGAAGTTTTTTTTAAACAATTTGAAACTGATTTTTTTGAAATTTAGAAAAAGTTACAATGTATAAAAAGAAAGCAAAAATATATAATAGTAAATGTTTGTAGAGAAAAAAATGTATGACTGAAAAAAAAAACTGCACTATACTCATACAAAAAATTATGTTTTTGAAGTGAAAACTTCTTTAGTATCGTAGTGATTTGAAACACGATGAAAAGAAAAAGCGACAGAAAAAATCAATTGATTATAACTTTTTTGTTCTAAAAGATAGATGAATATAATTATTTATACTGTAGATAGGTTATAAAATAAATAATAACTTTTAATAATTGCACAAAATTTCAATTAATTTCATATTCAAAATCCTGAGATAACGGTAAAAAGATGTTCTTTTTCAGAAACACGTTGTATTTTTTTATCTAGAGCACATACAAATTTGATTTAACTTTAATACGCAATGCTAACAATATTATCACACATAACGGTACGTGCTCTACAAGTTATACAATCTAAAATTGAAAAACTTGAAAAATACCTCAAAACACCTGTGAAGATCTGTTGCCGATGACCAGTCATAGTGTAGGAAGTACCAGAGTCAAAGTTTGAAATTTCGACATGGTTGGCTTTAAAAAAATCTTATTTTTTTTTGTAGGCATCGTAGAAATATGATTGAAGCGTCATATTAAAGGTAAAATAATAAACTTTCAGATGGTTTACAATTTATTATAGGTTGTTATATAGAAAAATGGATTTAATGGTGTTAGAAGAAAAAAAGTTATTTTTTTGTTGCTTTTTTTCATTAAAAATGATTGTTCGAATAAATTTTTTTTTTTACTTACTACGCATTGTAAAAATTTAAGTACCTATGGCTTTATTTTTAAGGAAAATTTGTAAGCTTTCTAAGTGTCATTTTTTTTAATGATTTTTTAAGGTTTCACTTCTAACATGTGTGAATTGCACACATGATTTTTTTTTTAATTATTATAAAAAAATTACAAGATAATATTACCATTTAATAGTAAGATTTACTTCATTTATATATGTACCTTCTACATTTTGTAGCTAAAAAGTATAATTTTTTTAAGTTAATCATTAGGTATGTTACAAAAGAAAAATATTTTTTTTTTTAAATAATTAAATTTAAACTATATTCAAGTCTATTATGTTGCGTATAGTATCTAATGATTCTTTGAAATAAAATTTTTTTTTTAACAAAATTAACTTTCTTCTTTGCACAACATTTTGTCACTGTTTTTACATCAAAATCTTCTATAAATTTTATATTATCTGAAAGTTTATTATTTAAGCTTTAATAATCTGCCACAATCGTACCTATATGTGCGAAACTAACAAAGAAAGATTAAAAAAAATTTAAAGGCGACCATGTCGAAATTTAAAACTGAGATTACGGCACTTCCGTAAACTATCTTTTCCGGTATTAGCCGTGTTTAATTGGTAACTTAGTACTTAACTCAGTAAAATTTTACACGGTTAACAACAACAAATGATAGCTAAGGATAAACTAAAGTTTTTTATTTGTTGGTTTACAGAGAAAATTTTTTATGGACCTATACATTTTTTGACCCTTCAACAATATATATATATTGTAAATAAATAAATATCTTTCTTCTTCCTTTTTCTCGGCGCTGTTATGATCTCGATGTCGAGGGGATCATAACCTTCCCACGTTACTGCTTCACACTAGTGATCCGCCTGTTAGGTTCGCCGGGTTGACCTCAGAAATCGACGGCAAGCCTCCCGGTTTTGTATTGTTCCGTTTCTGAGGCCAACTGATAATTGTAAATAAATAAATAGGTATATAAAAAATAAATAAAACTTATCTTTTTTACTGTTTACAGCATACAATTTTTACTCAGTAAAATATTGAGTAAAAATAAAACACGGCTATTTTGTGTAAATTTTGCTTATTTCATGTTTCATGTAGGTCTCAAATAATAGGTTTTATTATCTACTTGCGAAATAATGTGACAATGTCAAATTTGTAAATGATCTATGTTAAAAAAAAAGACCATCTTTATCCGTTATCTCAGAATAGTGACTATGAAAATAATTGAAATTTTGAACAGATATAGTCCCTATCTATCAAAACTAAAAAGAAATAACTAAAAAATCTTTAAAAACGGTCAAAAAATTTGTGGCTAAAAAAAAATGTTTTCCCCAATTTTTTAAATGCTTCCGTAAATTAATCACACCTGTAAGTTTGATTTATTTCAAAATTCTTTCAAAATAAAAAAAAAAAACAATAGAAATCCTTTCAAAATAGGCTTTCATTAAAAAAAAAAATCATAATTTTTTGTATTATTGTAAGTAAAACTCAAGTTGCTGAAAAAAAAACACTTCCCTATAATAACCGTTCATAACTCAGTTTTTAATATTTTTAGAATTTATCCAACACTTCGTCAATTTCTAATAAATGTGTCTATCGATTAAAAGAAAAATCAACTTACGGCTTAGAAGACAATTTTTTTTCCACACCATTTTACCCCTATTTACCCTATTTAATGATAGAATCTTTTAAAAAATCCTTTCTTAGTAATAACTTTGAGGATATAACCTTTCAAAAGAGCAACATTACAGAAACCTATTACAAACTATAATACTGTAGAAAAAAGTGGGTATATGTAACTTACTCAATGTTGTTTCAAATTTCAGTAGGTACATTAAATAAACAAGTAAAAATGTCTGATTTACATAATTATAGGAAAGGGTTACAACTTAGTTAAAATGTTCTTATTTCTACCTGAATGTGTTTTCTTTGACAAAAAACTTCTTCTTTTGACTAATAAAAGCTTACTTAAAATAAGTACTTTTTACTTTGTAAAACTCTCTATGAAATATAAACGACAATCCTTTTTTGCAAATTAGTCTCACGTTAGTTCCACATAAGTTTTATTGTATGCGTTTATAAACATAAGTCTTGCATTTTGCTATCAATTTTACTTTATGACCAAATGTTTTTTCCCTAATTAACTTAAACGTTCACTTTCCTCAGAGAAACAATTCTGAAAGACAAACTCTGTTCATGTTATATATGTTATTAGGCGGCATCACCATTCATAACCATTCACGTCATATGCTTTCTCTTCTCCTGTGTGTTTCTTGTTAAACGAATAAAATTGGAATACCCATGTTTCTGAAGCTCTCTATCTTCCATTCAATTCTATGTAACTTAAGTGAAAAAAATTACTTAGAATAACATGTTCGAAAAGGGGTTTGAGTTTGAGTCCTTGAATAAAAACCTAACGAAACTAATGTCAACAGGATATGCAAATATAGTAAAGGAACGTAAGTTAAGCTTGAAACGTGTGTCTGCCTGCTTGTTTCATTCCTTTTTCTCTTCTTCGTCGGTCGTTCGGTGCTGTTGCAATCGTCATGTTGTTACGCTCTATTCGTTTCCTTTTGCCAATATTCTAGAACTGTCATTCGTTTACAACTACACAAGGATACCTCACCTGGAGGTGGTGACAATATACCTACCTACATTGAGGATAGGTTCACTTTTCTAGGGAAAAACGAAACAAGAGAGGATGCAGGCAGCAATGATATAAACGTTTTTCTAGTCCATTCACAAGCAAAGTTTTTTTTTCCATGATTTTTTTGCTTTGTTTTGTCGTGTATAGCAGCCAGCTCCTTGCTATGTCACAGGCAAATGTTTTTGTTTGTTCTCTCTTGTGTTTATTGCTCTGGCTCTGATAGAGAGTATGAGTGAGGTAAAAACGAGTGAAAGGTGTGTGCGGTATGTTCAAACAGCAGATAGATAGGATGCTGCCTTGACAAATGCCGTTCCATAGGGAAACCCCTAGAGAAATGTTTTAACTTTCAATTCGATGTTGTTTTTTGTCTGTCTGTCTTTTTTGATTTTTTGTTTTTTTTTGAGGAGTTCCATAGTATTTTCTAGGCAAAGTCAACTCTAGTTACTCTTTTTTGTTTCTGTCTCTGGTGATGATGATGATGGGGTATAGGTGTGAAGCGATGAAAGCTTTATCCACAAGGATTCATCTCGCCTGATTACGTTCGATGTCAGAACATTTAAAAATGTTTTTTTTTTCATACATGAAGATATATTTTTCTTTTGACTTTTGATGCTTGTTAAAAGTTACTCTTTTTTATATTCTATATTTTATAGTTTTCTAATGGTGCCAAACATCACAGCTCCTTGTTAGGTCGCGTCGTTACTGCTTTAACACGTTTAGATGTCTTGTTGTTTTTATGTCAAACTGTGCATTAAAATGTGATCCTTGTGGTTTTTGTCCTTTGATATACGATGGTAGCTATTTGTTTTTATGAGTGCTTACTCAACAAAGTTGAAAAAAAAAATAAGTCTTAAGATAAGATTCTACTTAAAAATGGTTATAGATATATCCCTGAAATATAAATTAACTCAGGATGTGGTTTTTGTACCTACATACAGGGTGTCCCAAAAGTTAACGTCGAAACGAAAACGGTAGATAGGGTAGGTGGTGACAGTTATCAGAAAAATAATAAAAAAAATCGCAGCCATATATTTTGGGAGTTATGGGCATTTGAAAAAAAGTCGAAAAAATGGTCACCCTGTGACGGTTTTTCATATGCCGTGACTACAAATCTTAATTTTTCTCATTTTTTTCTTTTGTTACGGAACCTTGAATAACCCTGCTATCAAATGCATTCAAAAATTTTAACATGACTCTAATTTAATGAGCCGTAGTGTAAAAAAATGCACTACAATGTTTCGGCAAGTTGCCTTAAAAGTTAGTGTGTTCAATTCTCTTTTAAAAATGGTATAACATTGTTGGGAATATTCCATAAATAACAGAGATAAATTTTTTTTTCTTAAGAAATCCGACTTTTTTATGAGGTAATTTTTCCATATTATTCAAGTTTTGTACCCTTTCAGAACCTTTCAGTATACAAAAACTTAAATAATATGGAAAAATTACCTAAAAAAAAGTCGGATTTCTTAAGAAAAAAAATTTTATCTCGGTTATTTATGAAATATTCCCAACAATGTTATACCATTTTGAAAAGAGAATTGAACACACCAACTTTTAAGGCAACTTGCCGAAACATTGTAGTGCATTTTTTTTACACTACGGCTCATTGAATTAGAGTCATGTAAAATTTTTTAGAACTAAGTTGGGTAAAAAAGTAATATTTTCTTTAAAACTGATACAGCTGAGTTAAAATTTTTGAATGCATTTGATAGCAGGGTTATTCAAGGTTCCGTAACAAAAGAAAAAAATGAGAAAAATTAAGATTTGTAGTCACGGCACATGAAAAACCGTCACAGGGTGACCATTTTTTCGACTTTTTTTCAAATGCACATAACTCCCAAAATATATGGCTGCGATTTTTTTATCATTTTTCTGATGACTGTCACCACCTACACTATCTATCGCTGCGATTTTTTTATCATTTTTCTGATGACTGTCACCACCTACACTATCTATCGTTTTCGTTTCGACGTTAACTTTTGGGACACCCTGTATATCCTCTCTCATCACGCGGTGATGAAATTTTTGATTGTAAATTTAGCGCTTATAGTTTTTTTTATTTTTGTAGTTTTTTTTTTTAAGAAAAATCGGAACTAGTCTCATTTACAATTAACATTTCAACTTCTGTAAAAGTATTACCGAAGCTATATATAAGCTTCTGTTAAACTTTATTAGGGTTGTTGGTTATTCCAAAAAGAGATCGCTATACAAGTTGGAGCCTTCGTAATAATGTTTTTATAAGGTCTTAAACGAAGCCTTACAGAAGCTGTGAGATTTAACAGATAGCTTTGGAAGATCTTGTTTAGCTGTTAAATACTATGTCAAAACCAAAAAATAATACCTACACATTTTGGAAATTGTTTTTTTAAAGCTTCGTTATTGAGAGATTTTATGGTCTTACCGAAAAACTCGATACAGTAGTTATAGATGCTTGTGATTCAAGTCTTTTCGAAGATTAAACTTCTTTTAACTTTCATAAGATCATTAATTGATGCTTATCCGAAATACAAGCTTTCTTCGGTAAAGTTTCTTAAACAGTACTTAAAGAACTTATTAGAAAATTTTAAACAAGTTTAAACTTCTATAAGCAATTTGTTTCTGAAACAAGCTTTATACAAACTCTATGAAAGCTATAACCTGCGATTTACAAAAGCCGCTGTATTAGTTGGTTAATACATGATAGTAGAACTCATCATGGACAGCCCATCATGAAAAAATCAATACAAAGTTCGGTTAGAAAAAATTGATTTTGAATTTTCTTCTTTTGGAAAAGGAAATTTTTTAATATTTGTTGTTGTTTTTTTTTAATATTTTTTCTCTTTATGAAAATTTCCTTGGGATGAATTTTCCTTTGATAGGCTGTTGATGATGACTTGTCCTATTTTTCGGTAATATTTAAATATAAAACCAAGTAAATACATATGTGATACCGTTGTACAATTTTTTTTTTGTTTTTATTGCGAAAAAGAGGTTTCTGGTTCATGTTAAACTTTTTCTGTTCAAACTTATTAAAATTCTTTGTCTTAAGAAACAGTTATAGTAGTTTTTTGTTTTTTTTTTTTTAATCTAGTCCGTGAGTTTGTAATTTAACACCCATGCTAACTTTCACTGGTTTTAATACACATATCTATCTACCCTAGATGAAGACACAACACATTTTACATTTTATTCTTGGTTAAAAATGTAGAAATCGCAGACAGTTTTGAAATGGAAAACCTACCTATGCCAAAACACGTAACAAAATATACAAATTAAGCACACATACGAGGTTTGTTCCTCAAGTTTTTCTGAACATAAAAAAAATTAAAATGAAGAAAAAAAAACAAACAAAACAAAAATATTATCTCAACAACGCCAATTTTCAGAAAAACAGCACAAGGACTTTTGAAAAAAAAAAAAAATAATAATAATAATAAAAAGCTGAATACAAAATGCCTTGATGTCTGCAGTCTGCACAAAATAACGCGCGTCTCGTTTTTTTTTTGACGATGATGACGGTACGGTGTAGTGTTGACGTTGGTGTTGTTTGTTGATGGTGGTGGTGGGGTTGGAGGGTGTAGGTATAAGTTGCAATATAATAGGTTCTATCAAAACCAAAGTGCAGTAGGTACCTACTCTCAACCTCCATACATAAGTTGGTTGTTGAAGTTATAGGGGTAGTGGTTTGGAGAGATATAAATGTACCTCCTCATACAAATACAAAAAAAAAAAACATAAATATTCTACATGTATAGAGAGGGTATATTTAAATTTTTAATGAAATAGCTCAAATGAATTCTAAGGCAATTTCGGATGCAATATGCAAACATTAAACAAAACAATGAGGATACGAACGAGTACGAGTTGCTGTGTGCTATGCAGCAATTTTAGTTTGAGTCGAGTCAACTTCAAGCATTTTGATGTGTAGAACTCTAGAACGAAGCCAAAACAAGAAGTGTGTGTACTCAACGTGCAACAAGACAAATAGTTGTTGCACTTCCGTTACGCAAACACAACATAGACAAAGATACACACAAGCTTTTTATGTTCACAACATAGGTTTTGACAAATTTGCTTAAACGGGTTTTCTTTTTGTCTCTTTTTCACTTTCAGTTTAGAAATACAACGAAAATAAGGATAAGAATTGTTTTGGATGAAGAAAGATAGGAAGGAACAAGAAGAAAAAGGATACAATAAACCATGTTAAGACAAACAGTAAATTGCACAAAGTCTGGCATAGTAAAATGGGTGGTATGAAATAAGGAAATAAGTTGCATGTAGATTCATTAAAGAAAAATTGCATTAAGTGGAATTGAATCATATTACGTAAAATTGAACAAATGAAATGAGAGAAATGGAGTTTTCTTGTGATTATGAGAAATACTAACTAAGGCTTTCGCGAGATAAGGTATAATTACACGGTGTTACAAAAATGAGGTTTCAAAATATACGCGGGCGGAGACCTATCAGGTTTTGTAGATCTAGTCGCACTGATTACGAAACGGTATTTGAAAATCCCCTAACACCCCCAAAATCTGGAGTTACGGGCAAAAAACCGTTTTTTGGACCTTCACCCATTGAAAAAATTCTAGCTACGACAATTTTTTACCCATTTTCGATTTTTTACAGTTTCTGATAGAAGATAAATATACCTTTTCAACAATGTATAAAACATGTAACTCGGTTAAACCACTTAGAATTTATAAGCTGTCAAAGTTCAAAAATTCCATTTTTTTCGTCATTTGCCCAACTTCGGCATCAATTTAAAGTACCTATATGTTTTTAAAACAACATGCTATTTAAAAAATATATTAATAAACTATATCTATTTTCCAATCAATCGAGGTATTTTTTATGAAAATCACTTCAAAATTGGCTTAGAAAAAAAAATTTTTCGATTTCAACCCAGATACAGAAATTCGAACTTTTAGGTATAGAACAAAAATGTTGTTTCGGCACGTAGTAGGATAACCTGGGCGCCAGGATTTGATAACGGGTTTTTGTAGAGGAGCTCAATGCAAATATTTTTTTCTTTGGAAGGGGGGTCTATCTCCCCCCGTTTAGGTGGGAGGGGCAGTTTTCTAAGAAAAAATTATCAAAATAAAAAAAATTATTAAAAAACAACGGCAACACTTACAGTAATAAATGATACCATTTCCGAAAGGAAAAATTGTACATTTGATTCTAATTTTTAAATCAATATAACATAACCAATAGTTTTTGAAATAATCAATTTCAAAAATAAAAATTGGCGAAAAAAAATTTTTTAAAACTCATTTTATACTATTTTTGTCCAGACGCTGAATTTTAGTAAACAAATTACTTACACAGAAAACACCGTGTTATCTACAGTACAATGCCATATTATTAAACCGAAACGAAAAAAAATATGTTTTTTTGGTTCATAGTAGCTGCTTAATTTTTAAAGTTTTTTTTTCTTTAAATTAAAACAAATCATGCATTTGGATACAAAAAAAAGAAGAAGCTAAAAGACAATAAAAAATAAATTAAATTGAGCAACAGGAACCAAAAAGTATTATTGTTTTTTATTGTACCTAATTTTTTTTTTTTGCTTAACCCTTATAATATGGCAAGGTATCTACTTTATTATACTTACAAGTCAAAATTTAATGACCAGCTGTTTGCTTTTAAAAGCTAGTGAGTTATAAATGAGAAGTTATTCATAATACTTTTTGATCAATAGAAAATTTGTATGAATTTTTGGATTTTAACTGAAGTCAGGTCACTGTGGTGTATACGTAATATTTTTTTGAATGAAATAGAAAATAAGAAAATAACTAACTCAACTAAACTTTTGAGATAATTGTTAAGTATGAAAGTAAAAAAAAAAACAAAAAAACCAATCTGGAAAAATTTGAAATTACTTTGCCAAATACACTAGGCCAAAAACTTAAAGGAACAAAAAAAAAAAAAATCATGATTTTTTTTTAGTGAAATTTGATAGGCTGTAAAATAGTAAAAAATGAAGGTATCATGACAAAATAAAAAGAAAGTGAAAGCTACATTTTTTTGAATTTTAGAATATTAGAATATGGTATTTTATTTCAAATTTTAAAACAGCAAAATCATTGGAACTATCCAAAAACTACAATTATCCATTTTTTTTTGGTTTTATTTTTCTCTCAAGAAAGTGGGCAAATTTTTTCTGATAAAATGATTTTTATTTCTAAAAAGACAAATATCTTCAACGATTTTTAAAAACTCTTTATAGAAAATTCAAGCATACATTTAAAAACGTCATTTATTCCTCTACAAAAAAATTTAGCTTACTATGTTGAGAAAAAAATGTTTTGTTACATATTAGTTCAATTTATAAAAACTATCAAAATATACCTTTTTACGTTTTTTTAGAAAATTTTTCGCTATCTTATAACTATTATTATTATAGGATTAAAATGAGGCTAAGTTATTTAGGTACCTGAAATTAATGAACTTTTGATATGTAATAAAACACACCAAATTTTTGCACTCTTTTTTTATGAGCAAAATCAAATTCTTTTGAGTTTACTTGAACATTTTATTATTAAATATCGTTTAAATTTTAGATAAACCATAAAAAATTCATGAATTTTCAAAATAAGGAAAAGTATCCAAAAATAGCATGAAAAGTAATTTTTTTTCAAAATGTACCTACCTTTTTAATTTTTCCTTGGTTTATCTAAATTTTAAACGTCAAAAGTTATCACCACTTTTTTAGGGGCCAGTGTTATGTATCACAGCCTTTATTATGCTATATTTTGAATCAAAAAGCTTAATGATTTTCAAAATATTTTTTTCGAAATCGAGTATTTTATTCAGTATTGTTTTTAGCACAAACAGACTAATCAGTGGGTGGTTGCCTAACGATTTTTTTTTTAATGTTTTTTTTTTTTTAAATAGTTCTTTCAAAATCATGAAAAGGCTAGATCTACCACTTTGATTCAAAGATGTGTGTTTCAAAATGCATATCATAAAAAAAATGTCATGTTTTTCAAAAATAATTTGTTTTCTTCTACCAAATAAAAAATGAAATTTTTTACCTTAGCTTGCAATGCTTTTCGGGACGATATTTTCTGAGAAACTAGACAGTTTTTAAAACACTTAGAAGCAAGGTGGATACTCTATAGGGCTGAATTCGAAAAAAAGGTTACAGATAAATAGTAGTTGCTATAAAATATTTTTTTTTTTTAATTTCATTATTTTTATATTACTGCCTATATTGGCCATTATTATAAGGTCGTGATTTTCCCAGCGTTTGTTTATTTTTACTTTTGCTCCACTTTTTGGCAAAAAAAATTATTGCAAATAATTGTTTGCTCTTAAATCAAAAAAAATTTAAATTACATCATAAATATTTTAATTTATAGTTTCAACATTTCAAATATATCAAATTTATACGTACCTATAGTTTTCATTAGAGAAATAATTTGAGAAAATTATAATTTATTTTATAATCATTGTTCGATTTAAAAATATATGAACAATTATTCTGTGAAATATAAATTTTGAATGGAATTTTACCATTCGAAAATTTTCAACATTCATGGCAAAGTATATAACTTTATGCAAATAACAACTACATCATCGACGAGGAGTACCAAAGAATTTGTGTATTCAAATAAACATCAACAAATCTAACATTTTTTTTTTTTAATTTTTAATTTTACTCCATATGAACAGTTCATTTTACAAAGTTTAAATATTTACGGAAATCCTGAAGTTATTCCATTGATGTGCAATACAACATTATTGGTAAGTACACAAAACTACAATATGTTTTTATTTTGTTTTTATTTATTTATACAAACTTAATTATTTTCAATTATTTATATTTTATTTCTTATTTAAATAGAACAACAAAAAAAAAAAATGAAATTTTATTTATTCAAATATTTATGTCAATTTTAATTAGTTATGATAAATAACTTTATTTTATTTTTGTGTCAATATTCAATTTTTTTTTTTGTATTTATTTATTTTAAAATTTAACAATCGATAAAGCCCGCCTGAATTAAACCGAAATATGGATTTTCTAAAAACAAAAATCAAAATCCAATTATTTTCTCTTTCTCTTTCCTCATCGTTCTTATTTGTATTCATATGATAAAGTTAATTGTCTATTTTTTTTTTTTTTTTAATAAATTATTTGATAATATTCAAATCGATACATGGTTTCCTGATCAAAAATAAAACTTAAAAAAAAAAGAACTATGAATGCTCTAGGGTTTGAAACACAGTAAAAAAAAATCAAAACCCAACCACAAAATACCAAAAAGTCAATGAATTAAAAATTTTAAATTTAAAATATAAATAAATCTAGGTCATAGAATAAGAGTAGATATTTTTTATTTTATTGTATATCTCTGTATATACCTAACTTTATGAAGTGATGTGGATAAAAAGTGACAAAGGGATGCAGAAATAAATTGAAGCTTTTCATGCAAATAATTTAAAAGTAAAATACAAAAAAAAAAGATATAAATTATCTCTGAAAATATAAATATCCTCTATCACTATCAGAAACACTAAATTTGTTACAAAATATATTAACGAAAAATATAAAATGATTTTTATTTAATGTAGTATAAATAAAATATTAAAATTCAATACCTTTGATGGTTAAGTATAAAATGTTAGAATCAGAGATAAGTATTAGAGAGATGGAATGTTTTAGAGTAGTAATTATTATTATGCATAAAAGTGTAAATGTTTCAATAGTAACACTTTTAATGTGGGTTAAACTTTATGATTTGCGTTTTTTGAGAGATTGACAAAAAAAGGGTTATGGATTCAGATTTATTTGAATGCAACCGAAATTAAAAGCATTTAGCCTTACATTAAAAAATATCACAGTAACTATTACCTTTGTATCACGTAATTCAAACAGTAATAGCATAACCTCGTTGTGCCCAAAAAATATTATTTTGTCAGCACTTTTGTTCAGATTAAATTTTTTTGTAGATATTTTTTGAGATTCATGTTTCTTAAAATAATATTTAAAACGTTAAATAAGAAACGATAGCAGCTACTTCCAGCTTTCCCTATAAAATTAAAATTTTGTGATCAATGTAAACAAAGATTAAATCCTAAGGACCTAGTTAATTTTAACAGATATTTATTTAATAGTTTTTTTAGATCAAACAGTTTTTAGAACGATCACCACCATTTTTTTTTCTTTTTTGTAGAGAACAAATTTGTATCAAAAAATTACATAAGTCTTGACTTGTGTAGAAAATTTTTACAGATAAAATGAAACTTGTGAATTATATTCTTTGCTGAAACTAGAAAAATACAGGAAAAAAATTTTAACATCTAAAATAAAAGTTTCAGTGAAACAGAAAATCAATTTTTTTTTAGAATTTTAAATTGCAAGGATCATTTTTGTAAAAACAAAACAAATTGTTGAAACACAGTTTATCGATTTATTTACAATTTTACTTTAAAAAACTTATAATTACCATTTTTTAGTTGATGAAATAGGCAATGAAATGATGAAATGATACAATATTTTGGCTAACACGTGTCCCACCCCCATGAACCAAAAATAATTCACCCGTAACATTTATTACTCATTTTTTTTACACCACTTAGCTAAATAAAACATTTTAGAATCAAATAAAAACACTCTGAAGTTGATTTAAAGAAAATGGATTTTAATGTTTTACATCATTGAGTCAACGATGAAAGCATTTTATTTTACAATTTGTTTTTTTTTTTTTCCTCAGTGCATACAGACAATCATTTTATATTAACTCTTTTTTTTATAACAGAGAAGAGTGTTTTTGTAATAAGTCAAAAGATTTGAAATAAATTCGCAAAAATTCTGTAATGAAATAAATTCTCGACTGAAAAGGTAAAGTATCTTCTGTCAATTTCGATGATTTTTCAGGAGAGCAAAAACAAACTTCAAAGCTGCCTCCCAAAAATTCTTTCAAGTGTGGATTTAATTGTATAAAACATTTAGATGTCAAATTTTATGATCTTATTTATTAAATTTATTTCAAAAAGATATTTTTAATATTTTTCCCGTTATAAGGACTTAAATACGTTAAATATGACTTAAGATAGTTTGGCTTTTCTATAAATTGCATTTTATATTAATTTTCAACATCTTAAGTTGACATAAGATGATTTGCCTTTTCACACTCTTTCGGAATTTTTTAAAATATTTTATCTTATGTCAACTTAAGGATGACTTTTTGTTTCTGCTTGCACGCTCGAAAATATCTTAAGTCAACATAAGATAATTTAAGATTTCACAATAATAAATAAAAGTATTAACCCAATATAATCTTAAGTCTACTTAAGGTTTTAAATATGTGTGTTTTGAACATAAGATGAAATTGTTTTTGTGCATAAAAAAGCAAAGGGGTAAGATAGAAATATGCCGATAAGATAGAACTGTAGGCCTTTAAAATGGCACTGAGGTTCAACAAAAAAACGCGAAACTTCTTAAGTCGACTTAAGATACTTTACCTTTTCAATCGAGAATTATTTCAATTCGCTTAGAAAACATCATGTCTATTTGAAAAATATACTTAACTTGAACAGACCAGTGTTTTAACTATTTTTGATATGCATTATCTTCCTCAAAAACTAGTCGTTTGAAAACCAAATAAACTTCAGAAAGTTAAATTTCATGCAAACATGTATTTCGATATCAAAGTTTCGTACGCAAAATTTTTCTTTTGATGTGATGATGATGATGATGAATTTTGAGAATTTTTTTGATTTTTCAAATAATGGAAGCAATTTAATTGCAACCAATCCTTGCAATCTACTGTTAACTGTGTAACTATGCAAAAAAAAAATCAAAAATATAAATACTCGAAAACAATTCAGTTTGTAAAAAATTTGAGATCCTAATTCAAAATTTATTTGTTAGCTTTGGCACATATCAGTAATTTCGTTTTTCAGTTTAACCTATTTTGTATTTTGATCAAATAAGAAAACCTATTACAATGCCTTACAAAAAACGATTCAAGAAATCATTTTTGAAAAAAGAGTATTTTTTTTTTAAACACCAAAAATCAAAGCAAAAGACCAAACTTTTGCTGGGGCACTCTCTTCTATCTGAAAAATGTCGCTTACAATCTATTAAATATTAACTCGGCAACCCTACACAAATGTTAAGAAACACTTAAAAAACTTATTTCTCCGTTTTTTTTTTTTTTTTTTTTTTTTTTTTTTTTTTTTAAGAAAATGCCACATTATGCCATAGAGTCACTATCCTTAACCAATAACCTTTTTAAATTCCTATTACCTGACCTCTATACATCCACCAACTTCCACCTCCATAACCATATCACATTGATTTTTTGCTTCAAATTATCCTTTCAATGGCATTGTGCAATGGCTTTTAATTAAATTACAAAACCACTTCTTGATTAAAATACATATATGTACATCCTTGAAACCATATTATAGCTTTTCAAGAAAAGAAAATACTTATGGTCAAAGGACCATAATCATAAAAATGATGACAATAATTAAGTTCAAAGAGAATTTAATAATGCGGCGTATACATACAACGCACCACACCGCGCGTTCACCACACAAAGAACACACCATTATTCAACAATCAACTTAAGGTCTTATGAATCTTTTCACACGGTATTTTTCTTTTTAATAAAAAATACCGACCACCACCAACGTGTCGCTCGTCGCACCGCACACACACTGTGGTTCCACCACAAATAACACCTTCATTCTTTTCCTATAGAATAACGTTATCCAATACACAACATTCTGTGCATAATCTTCTCATACTCTTATAAAAATGGCGCCCGGGAAAGAGTGAAAGTAGGCATACGATGAGAAATGAAAGCATCATTATTTCCACAATACCGTGGTCGTCTTGGGTTTTCATACATATTTATTTTTATGTGTGTGTGTGTGTATTTTGCGTAGAGATGATTATATTTTATTATTCTACTAAAAGATCCTTTTGTTTTTGCATTCCATGCTCATACGAGTGTATGTGATTGAAGCGTTAATGTGTGAATAATTATGAGGTAGAGCAGCTTGGCAATTTAGGGATCTCCGCTGTTTCTTTGTTATCTCTCTCTCTGTGATGGCTACAATGCAATAGGCCATATCCTTCACATACATCCTACTTCTTAAACAATCCCATCAAGATCTGATTAAAATGTTATTCTCATTTCTGCATGAATTCTCACCCGCATTCAACCTCCCTCTCGCATAAGAAAATAAGGAGATGAGGAGTGAAAGAAGCTTTGTGGTAGAGGATTTCTTCATTTTACCCATTATCCTTTTGGCAATTAAACAGAGATTTGAATTAACTTGGATTTTTGCACTTAAGCTTTTTAGGAAAATTTATGTATTGTTAGCACTCTCACATGCAAGCCGCTGTACCTATATATTTCTAGCTTTTCTAGTAGCTTATATATATCCTATTCTAATAGTTGGAAAGCCAAAAAAGGAGCTCTCTCATCGTGTGGAAGTTAAGTGGTGTTGCGGTCATGTTTATAGTTCGTGTGAGGGTGCTGATGTGTGTTGAAAGGATATTAGCTTCTATAGAGAGTGACGAGGCGGTTCAGCTGGAAGGTACTTTTTGGCTTTTCTATATTAAAGTCGAAAGTTTTTTTTTTAGTTGAATTTAAGACATTTCTAAAGAGTGCGTATGTAGAAATTTCATATATCCTTTAAATATTATTATGGCGCCTTATGTTCTTCTAATCCTTTTTTGTGAAAAGTCCTTTTCTAATTCAAATTAATATCGAATTCAATACACAAAAGTCTTTTTATTGTAAAGGCAATCATTATAAAGGGTGATGGTGGGTAAAAGAGGAGGTACCCCATTAGAAATTAGAGAATTAAAGGATATTGTATGTCCTTGTTTCCTTTTTTGGATATGGATTTGTTTGGTTTTGTAGGCGGCTCTATTGTTATCATCATCATGAATGTATATACGCTTCTACTAAAATTATACGATATTATATTGTGTCCTTGAGATGATGGCAATTTGTTGGACAGACTTTATATGATATTAAATTGTTGGATTCTTGGAAAAAAAAGAGAGGATTGTCAGACTAATCAAAGTTAAGCAGTATGTTGTTCATTGTCTCGCTCTTGAAGACCCTTTAATGAGTATTGAATTAGGTTCAATTAGGGATTAATATTGTTTGAAATAAGGACAAATTAAAGACAAGATTGCGAGTAATTTGTTCAATTGTTCTTTTATTGGAAAAAAAAAAGTAAATAAATTAGGCCTTGCTGATAAATATTGACAATGTTTAAACAGCAATATCTAGAAAATTATTGACTCTACAGAGACGGTCTTAGGCTTGAAATTATATGAAATTCAATGCACATTTGAACAGGAGATATAATTTTTTATTTGATTTAGTATAATTCTGGAACTGGTCCAAATTGCAATTATACTACTCATTTTTTTAAACAATCTTCTTCAATGAAAGGTATGTGGGCTATCTTTTCCTTAGGCTTCATTGAGTTTTTTATTTTTTTTTTTTTATCTGAAGGATTCTTCAAATAAACTCAAAATGAATACAAAATGTTCAAATAAGTACCTACTACGGTACCTTCAAAGTTATGAAAGAAATTCAATTTCGAACCAAAATGAAGAAAGAAATAAAAAAAAAATTACAAACAAACTCTAACCTAAATACATAAAGGCTGGAAAGTACACAGACATTAGTAGGTATGATGATATGTAAGTAATTTTTTTTTTTTTTTGGTTCTTTGATATCCTCTCTTGTAGGTACTTGACTCCTTTTTTTTTTTTCTTTATACAACTGGAAGGAGTGTGTAAATAACATTTTTTAATTGGCTTCTGAATTGAAAAGAGATGTGCTCTTTATTTTTTATTAAAGCTCAATTATGTACTTTGAAGTTTCCAAGAATTCTACAAAATAAATTCTAGAATACAAATGAAAATGCGAATTCTTTTTTCTGTTAGAATAAACAATATTCTATTATCTCTTAATATCCCACTCTGTTTTTTTTTTTTTTGTGAAAAGATATACGCACTGCATTAAATGAAAATGCTTAAGGCGTTTCTTTTTAGAGGATTAAATTAATAATCCACAAATTTTTTGAGAATTGGGAATTGCTTTGATCAGTTAAATAAAAAAAAAGTGTTTTTGACAGCATCTAAAAACAAATTTTAATAAACAATTTTATCAAAATAAAATTGAATTTTTTTATAACAGACAAAGTACATTCTAATCAAAAAAAAATTAGAAATAACTGTATTATATTTAAAGAACATAATTACTTAGGCAATTTACTAAAAATACAATAAAGCCTTAAATCTTTACAATGGCGAACAGTACATTTCCAAAACTATTTTCATGAATTCACTATCATTTAAAAAAAATCCATCAACTTAGATTTTAAAATCCTAACAAAAAAAAAAAAAAAAGAGTGTGTGTACACATGTACACGCGACTGAAGTTATACTTCTCATTCAGTATATGTAAATGAATTTCATTTGATATTTTTAATTTCTATTATTAAATTAATTAATCCACACTTCGTTTTTTACATTTTTATCAAGTGAACAATAAATTAATTCTTTCATCCTCCTTGCGTCCATGTAGTTTTCAATTTATTCTGTGAAATTTATGTCGTTTTCTATTGACTTTTGAGATTTTTGTGTAAAATTCTCAGATTTTCCACTGCAAATAGAATATGAAATCTAGTTTTGTAATTGTGTGCGAAATCTGTGCGTATAAAAAAAATAAAACAACAACAAATGTTCAGACAAATGTCAAACAGAGGAGTGTATGTGAAAGTGCGTGTGTTTGTATGCGTGAATCTTGATAAAAATCCAGAATCAGATTCTTGAATCTCAGATTCATTTTTTTGTCATTTTTTTGAATCTCAGGACGCAAATAGATCATGAAATCTGAGATTTGTCCACTATTTCCCCTCTTCACCCCCCCCTTTCAGCTGTCAAATTCACAAATCTCATTCTGAGATTCGTCAATAGAAAACGACATTACTCATGTTGTGCGGTTCAGAACGTACGGTATATGCTTAACGAAAGTAAACGAATTGCGCATAAAATGTGCGATATGGTAATTTTATGAGAATTGTGTGTGCTTCAGCACTAGTAGTAGCAATATGGAACTTGTAGATTTGCTACAAAGCTCAAAAGTGAGCTGAGCTCAGCTCACAGCTCAGCTCAAATTTTGACTTAGCTGACTTTTGAGCTATGTACCATAGCTCAGCTCATTTGAGCTGAGCTGAAAGTGAGCTGAGCTGATGGTTGAGCTGAGATGTTGTGTGAGCTAAAGTAAAGTGAGCTGAGCTGAGCTGTGATGGGTGAGAGGATACATTGATTTTTATTTGGAAAGTATAATGAAATATGAAGATATTTTAAACTTTTATAAAACACCATAGCTCAAGATGTTTGGTTCTTGTTATTAATGGAATTATTTTAACACATGGATATTTTTATAAATAAAACAGATAATTTTTCGTGATCTTTTCTCTTGGTGTTTTTGATAGTAAATATATTTCTATTTTTTTTTAGTAAAATATTTCTTTTTTTATCATAAAAAAAAATTCCGGTACAATATGGTTTTTCGACTTTTTTCAAAATTCCGAGAAAATCGCGTTTGAAAGTTGGGGTAAATTTTTTTTCGAAAAATCCCCGAATCTTTAAACGCTCCTGGAAGCTAAACCACTTTAGAGCAATTTTTGGGAGTGATGCCAAATGATAGCTTGTGTCATGGGCCTACGCTTTGCACATTATCAGATTTTTAAAAAATCGCCTTCCATTTTAAACCACCACATCATGCCTTTTTTTTCAGAATCGCGCCTATTTTTTTTTTTACTTTTAAGTTCTCCCGGTTTGAAAACGCGTGGACCTACAGGAATGGGAGTTGTACCCAAATGTAGGTTAGAGTCCCCGCTATCTTTTGGCATCAAAAATTTTATTTTCATTTTCTTCAAAATTCCGCGATATAGGCGTTGGAACGCTTTGATCTAGAGACAGGGGAGTGGTGCCATATGAAAGCTTATATTCTCAGCTAGTCGATAGTGGTATAATCCGGTTTTTCGATTTTTTTCAAAATTCCGAGAAAATCGCGTTTGAAAGTTGGGGTAATATTTTTTTTCGAAAAATCCCCGAATCTTTGAATGCTCCTGGAAGCTAAACTGCTTGAGAGCAATTTTTGGGAGTGATACCCAATGATAGCTTGTGTCATGGGCCTACGCTTTGCACATTCTCAGATTTTTAAAAAATCATCTTCCATGTTAAACCGCCACATCATACCTATTTTTTCAGAATCGGGCTTAACTTTTTTTTACCTTTTAGTTCACCCGGTTTGAGAACGCGTGCACCTACAGGGATGGGAGTTGTACCCAAATGTAGGTTAGAGTCCTCGCTACCTTTTGGCATCAAAAATTTTTTTTTCATTTTTTTCAAAATTCCGAGATATAGGCGTTGGAAGTTGGGGCGCTCACTTTCAGCTCAGCTCACTTTCAGCTCAGCTCAAATGAGCTAAGCTATGGTACCTAGCTCAAATTTGAGCTGAGCTGTGAGCTGAGCTGAAATGTGAGCTTTTTGCAACCCTGGCAACTTGCCACATGGAAATTACCACATGCAACTTGCCACACGCAACTTGCCACATGCAACTTGCCACACGCAACTTGCCACATGCAACTTGCCACACGCAACTTGCCACATACAACTTGCCACATGCAACTTGCCACATACGACTTGCCACATGCAACTTGCCACATGAAACATGTAACTTGCAACGTGTTGTGTGTTTTATGTTTGCCGTACTGCGGCGTACTGCATTTTTAAATACTAAAGTACTGCCTACTCTAAAGGTGAAACGACAGCCCTGCTACCCAGGGTGATCGCGTCATAATCCCTTTGACATTCTTGTCAAAAAGTAAATTTTCATACCCACCCTCCCATAAGAAGTATAACTTCAAAAAAAAACAAGAAAAAAAAATATTTCATTCAGTGTTTTCTCCTTTTATTTGACCATTTTAAACATTCCGAGCAAAGTTATCTCATCTAATGACTCTTAAACAACAACAAAAAATTCCTTTTTAAGTGACTCAAATATTTTTTACTGCCAAACACAAAAGCGCATCGACAACGTTGACGACAAAACGTTGTTGAAAACTTACCTTAAATGAAACTCATGAAAGTCTTTTTTTATTAATTCAACGCACATTCTCTGTTTTTTACTTACTTTGAAAGTAGGTACCTCTGCCAGCTCACAGAGGACCTCAGACGTTCTTTTTACTGTGAAATGAGTAACTCCACTTGGAGCGAATTCCACGATGAACATAATAATTTTGGTTTTTATTTTTTCTTCCCAACATAAATATCCTGACAACATATCAACCAAACGTTGCCATCACATATTTTGTCAAAGGACTCCTGTCCTAGTAAGAAGAAACAAGGACTTAAGGAACATGTTTGTTTTTGTGTGTGTTTTTTAATGACTTTTTTTCTTCTACTTTACATTCAAAAGGTTAATGACAACAAAAATATTATTGTTTGCATAATTATTATTAGCATTTTCGTAGAAAAAAAAAGAAAGAAAATTTATATGAAAAAGAGGAAAATTGAGAGGAATTCTGAGAAAAAGAGTTGTGGTGAAAATGCAAATTTTCTCTACTTAATGTTTTTTTTAAAAGACCCAACTATACTTCATTGACAAGTTATATTATTGAAAAACAAAGGACACAGAGAGATTAGGTACATTTTTTTCTACTTCTTTTGTGTTTTTAACTTCAGTCAAGTGTACTCTTTTCGCAAAGGATATGTTTTGTTTTATCAAAAAAAGTTAAAACTAGATCATTTTTCTATTGCTTTGTTTTGAGTAGGTAGGTACATTGTTGAATACGAAATTGCTATGACTACTAACAAGCTAAACAATGAACAATGCTTTGTGTTTTTTTTTTTTGTATTTAAAATTTCTCTAAAAAAAAAACATTTTTTTGCCTGTTCTCCTCCTTAAAAGAACTTGCATTTATTTTTGCAAAAAAGTGAAATCAAGCAGTTTCAGCTGCGATTTGCGAGTTTCGGTTAAAGTGTACCGATTTCCGCTAATACTACCGACTACAAATTTTACTGATTTTCAGCCGTTTCAGCAGTGTTTGATACAAAAAAAAAAAAAAAAATTTAAAAAAATAAAATTTTTTTGAATTTTTTTCTCTTGAAAAGTTTAAGAGAAAAAAAATTTTATTTTTTAAATTTTTTTTTTTTTTTGGAATTTTGTTTTGTTTTAAATTTAAGCTTTTTCTGAAGCAAAAATGTGGAAAAAGCTAGGAAAAACAAATTTTTTTCTCATTACAAAATGAGAAAAGAAAATTGAGCTTTTCAGAGCAAAAAACGTGATCCTTTAATTTTTTCAAAAATTCGATCGAGTGAAACAAAAAAACGGCTGGCTGGATTAATTTGATTTTTTGTAGGGTTTTTGTGGACATATTGAACTGTAAAATGCACACTTAACATTAGCGGTTTCCTCAATATTTTCGATCTAGCGCTCGATTTTCCAAAAAACCACCAAAAGCCCTTTTTTTGTTGCATTTTCAAATTCATGTGAAAATAAGAAAACATTTTTTTTTGGAAAAGCAATGGCTAGCCGTTAAGGAAAATTCATTCAAGTTCTTGAAACCCACCTTTAACTTTCTGTGCGATCATTGGTTGCTGAGATATCGATAATCAAACACAAAGGATTTTTTTCCATTTGAAGACCGATATCTCGGCGAGAAGTGGACGTATCGAGGTGTTCAAAAAAACAAATTAAAGCTAAATGAACAAAGTATCCGATCCTTATAGTGGTTAAGCTAAAAAAAATTTTTCCACGCCCGTAGAAGAAAAAAAAAAACTAAAAAAATTTTGAAAATTTTTTTGTTGCTGGTTTTTCTACGATTACTCAAAAACCGCGGAGGTTAAAAATGTTTAAAGTTCTAATCCAAAAACTAGACACTTGGAGCTACAATTTCCTTCTTTATCGATTTCTTGTACGACCATTTCTTTCGAAGTTACGGCCTGTTGAAATTTGCCCAAAAATTTGGAATTTTTTTTTGATCCCTTAATTTTTTCCAGTAGTGTAGTTTCAGTAAATTTTAAAAGGAATCAACCAGTCTTGGGTACAAATTATACTAAGGCCCAATTTATTCACTCTCCATTATTTTTAAAGGCTCCATTAAAAATTATAAAACTGTCAAATCGCATACAAATTTTAAAATTTCCCTTTTTTAATGGCGACTTTAAATTTAATGGAGTGTGAATAAATTGGACCTAAATAAACTAACAAATTACAAGATTCGGTTAAAATTTACTGATTTCCGCTTACAACACCAAATACCAATTTTACTGATTTTCAGCAGTTTCAGCTGAGATTACCAATATTGGTTGGAAATGTTACAGTTTCAGGTGATTTTAAGTGAAACTAACCAGTTTCAGCTGCAATTTACACAGATTCGGTTAAAATTTACCGATTTCCGCTGACTATCAATTACCAATTTGGCTGGTTTTTAGCAGTCTTAGCAGTATTGGATACAATTCTTCTAGATTAAAATTAGCTGTTAATCTGTTATAAAATTTCAAAGATTTTCTGATCTCTCAGTGCAAAAAATCGCTCTTTTACCAAGTAAATATTCAATAGCTAGTTTCAGTTCACTTTTTACCTGAATTATGTTCATCTGTGACATGATAGCTTCAAAACTTCATATTGTAATTTGACAAATGAGGTATCGTTGGAAGTGTCTTGATTGTACGCTGGTTACATGCCATGTGAATAAGTATAAAATTGATCATGGTGCCCTCTAGAGCCAAAATTCGCTAACAATTTTTTTTTTAATTATTTTTTTTTTAATTTAATAAACAGATACTTTAAAATAAAAATATAAATTCCAAATCTCTGCCTGATAGTTGAGTTTTTTGCTTTTAGATTGATATATATTTACAGTTTTGATTTTTAATTGAAAATATTGGTATGAAGTTCAAAAATAGTACTAGTGAAAATTTATAATTTGTATGCTGTATAGTAGCTTAACAGGTCCTTGTCAATGTATCTAACCAATACATTATCTTTTTTTTTACAACTTAAACAGTGAATCAAAGTTCCTTACAGTTATAGGTTTTAAAATATGTATATAAAACACGTCCTATCTGTAAATCGTCCATAATACATACTCTCAAAAAAACGTAAAAGCATTTATTTTGGCTTTGGAAGTATGAGAATGTATTAAATAAACTTCGTCCTAAAAAACAGAATTTCTTTTTTTTTTTTTTTACAGTCATCAATAAAAAAATGAAAATATTCTCTACGCATATTTGAGGACATTCTTAGAGGTATCAAGTCGGTATATTTTTATTTATTTTTCTTCTGTAAGCTATTCCAAGAAAGTAATTCATTTTTATTGATACACACAAGCGAGGCTAGAAAATATAGTACATTCGTTATTATTTTTTTATATTTGTTCTGTATTTTAAATAATATTTTTATGCATCATGCTTTTATATTTTATTTTTTTTTTTAGTATTTTGTATTATTTTTTTTATTTGATACAAGTAAATTATAGTTTAAACACATTTTTTTTATGTAAACTTAGTTTTCACAATACTGCTATATATTTTTGTTTTGTAGATAAAGCGTCCAGAAGATTCCATCGAGGCCAGTGGTGGAGAGGATATTATATCCTCAACGGTATGGTTTGTTTTGCTATAAATTTTTAATATTTTATCAAGTAGTTGCATGTATTAAATAAAAGAAAATTTCTTTTGAATAAATAAAAAATTGAATATTTTAACTGTTAAAAAATTAAAATTTATCAATATTAACTACCAAAAATAATAATAATAATTTAATTGAAAAATAAACAAAGGTAGGTTTACAAGATTTTATGTTGTAAATTTATTTTAATTTTTTCTTCTGTTTTTTTTTTTTTAATCTTTAATTTTACTAAAAGCACAGTCAAATTAGATGAAAATTAGTGGAAACATCACAAAAAGTATTAACAGTACTATCTTTCCATTTTATTGTCACTTGAACACACAAATTGGCGTTTTCATTTTCCCCGTGCCTCCCATTACCCCCCCCCCCCTTAATTTTTTCAAATCGATTTTTTTAATTTCCAAATTGTGAAAACAAACAAAAAAAACTGAATCGCCATTAAAATTTTGACATATTTTGTCAATTTGTTGACGCTCTGTAGTTACTGCTTTAGAAAATAGAACATAGCAGGTTCGTAAAGTTCCTAACATTCGTTTTTTTATGATTTTAAGAAGTCCAAATTCTTAAAGATTTATGCGAACCTAAGTTTCAGAATTCAGTTCTTTCATGCTTCAACTTCAACTGAATTATTGTAGACTCTTTCACTTTCTGACCGTCAGAAATTAAAATCAATTCAAAATGAATAAAAAGGGATAAAATGAGTAGTAAAGATGGGTTTTACTTAGTTATTTGCATTTAAAATTTGATGATTTTCTTAAATCTTAAATATTAAAATTAAAAAAAAAAAAATCATGTGTGCAATTCACACGTGGTAGAAGTGAAACCTCAAAAAATAATTTTTTGTGAAAAAAACCATTAAAAATCTCAAAAATTTTCCTAAAAGCCATACTTAAATTTTTACAATTCTCAAAAAGTATGGAAATAAATGTATTCAAAAAAATTATATTTCTTGAATAAAGCAAAAAAAAAAAAACAAATTTTTTTTTTTAACACAATTAAACCCAATTTTTGAAATGACAACCTATAATAAGTTGTATATCATCTGAAAGCTTATTATTTCACCTTTTATATGACGCTGTAATCATATTTCTACGATGCCAACAAAAAAAATAAGAATTTTTTTTTCTTAAAAAAAAAAAGTTATACTCAATTGATTTTTCCTATCGCTTTTATGTTTCAAGGTGTTTCAAATCACTTCGATACTTAAGAAGTTTTCACTTCAAAAACAAACAAATTTTGGGATCTTTGTCGTGCTTTTTTTTAGAAGTAGATATATCTATTAACTAAAGGGCGTCAATTAACTGTCATAAAATAAGCAAATTTTTAAGGGTAATACTTTTTGAGTTCACACTTTTTCACTACCATCGATATGGAACGAAATAAATTGATTAAAAAAAATGAGATTGGGAAATAGGAAAGAAACCCAGCAGAGGGAATATGGCAGTTGTATTTTTTTTATCTGAAACTTTTTTTTTATTAAATTTCTTAAAATAATTATTCCTTCATACAAAATTAATATTTCATAGTAATTCCAACAAAATTTATATTTGTAGAAATAGATGTCATTCTGTCGCACTTGCGTTATTAAAAGCGAACAATCCATCCATTTAAAACAGCACTTTAATTTTGTGTTTGTAGAGTATTATTTATGAATTTTAACAGTTTTTTATCGCAAAAATTAATTCAAATTGAAAAAAATATAGGTGTGTATGAGAACTAAAAGAAAATAAATTTATTAATTTCAGAATATAGTTTAAATTTAAATTGACTTTTGAAGTTTTGCATAAATAGTGAGTTTACGTATGTATATTAAAAATAAAAGAGGTCCTAAAACGGATCTTTGAGGTACACCAATAACACCAACTTTTAATTGATTACTTCTTTCTGAAATATTCGAAATAAACTATCTACATTATTGTGTATAACTTCCTCAATCCACCTTTGTCTAAAAGTACACAGTGATTGACCATATCAAAAGCCTATGAAGAGAGCTACAGAAGTATGTTTTTTATTTAAACCTTAACCTTTTTTACTTCCCCACAAAACTTTAAGAATGGCCCATCTTCAGTGCATTTCGTTTCTTATTGTTCATTATACTAAAGCAATTATTTTAATTTTTTTTTTGAAAAACTTTACTAAATTTTGGAAGAATGGAAATGGGTTTATATTGAGAAATTGAGTTTTGATTACCTTTTTTAAATAATGGGATGACTTTAGCAGTTTTTAATACAGAAGGAAAGATGGTTTACCTCAAGGGACAATAAAATGGAAAGAAATTCCTGTTTGTCAAAATCTAATTTGACTGCCTTTTAAAAGAATTTTTTTTTTTAATTTTATTATTATATTTATTATTTATTTTTTTATTTTTATAAAAAAGGATGAAATAATATCGCTTGAAGATGACGACAAAGAGTTTGTTGGCGATGATGGAGATTTTTTAATGGTATGTTTTATTTTTAATTTATTTTTTAATTTGCCATACATTATATTTTATTTTTATAATTTTTTTTTTTTAAATAAAAAGTATTAGATTGGTTAAAAGTACCTACTGGTTAATTTCCTAGAATGGAAATTTTTAAATTTTCTTAACTAAAATTAACGGTATACTTGACACAAATGACCGAAATGAAAAAAGCCATTTTTATCAACAACGAACAACAAAATATGTTTTATCAAAATATTCAAAAAAAAATTTTCAAAAAGTCAATTTTTTTTCAAAATGATGCATCTAAAATTTTTTTCTTAGATGTTTTCTAATTTTTATAACAAATCTTTTGTTATTTTTAAAGCTTTTACTAAAATTCTTATAATTTTTTTTAAAGGTTTCTCAATTTTCATGTAGTTGAATAAGAATTCATATCATTGTCAATCACAGGAACTTTTAAATTTTTGATAGAAATGAATTCAATTTAAAAAAAAATTTAATATTAAATACCACAAAATAATTAAGTTTGACAATAAACTTAATGCTTTCAGGAATTAAAAAACATCTGTTTCCTTTGTCAATCATCTTTTATTTAATTTCAATGTCAATTATATTGAAAAACCACAATTTTGTTGAACCATCATCAAATGTTCAACAAACAAAATTCCAGGAATTTTTTCTTAACACCTAAATTCCAACTTCCTACTGAATGAATTAATTTAATTTATTATTACAAAGCTTCAAACAAATTTCCTGTATTTGTTTTTTTTTTCTATTTTTGTTTTTAAATTTTTTTCCTTAAAAAATGCTATAAAAAGAAGATAAAATTTATGTACCATAAAATAAAGACTCAAGGGAAAGGAAAATAGAAAACACACAAAATCGAAGAAGAAGAGCAAAGAATTCAAAACCAAAAAAAAAAAAACATTTACACACACACATATCGTTTATATAACAAATTTTGTTATAGAAACTTTTTAAAATACAACAAAAATATATATACACGGAAAAACTTTTTTGGCATTAAAGATCGAATAGAAAAGACATACAAACAACAACCAACAACAAAAAAAAAAAAAAATAAAAATAAAAGTTTTAAATGAAAACATATTCAAGTGTTTTCAAAGAAGGAAAAAGGAAGAATAAGGACTCATGATGTTTAGAAGTTCTTTTTCCCTTATACGAGTACCGTATACCGCCGCCAAAGCACAACAACTGTCATGCTAGACCACAAAAACTTTTTGACATTTTTGAAAGCGCTTAGCGATATAACTTTCTGCCATTTGCTGCTATTTTTCGGTCTCATTGGTCTCATTTTATTAGATTTCTCTCATTTTATTAGATTTCATCGTTTCTTTTAACTATGACGATGATGGTGATGGTGATGTATTCTTCCAAATAAGTTTATACAATCGAACATAAATACCTACTTTACTTTAGTTTTCTAATTCAATTATAGGTTTTTAGACAAAAAAAAAGGAGAAATAAATAAAAATTGACCTAACTTTTGTATATCCTTTTGAAAGTTTATAAAGTTCTTGAAATTTTTGAAACACACCTCTTTAACATGAGTAATAACACTTTAGAAAAAAGGTCAAAACATTTAATGGTTTGATATAGTTTTGTGATGGGATTTCTTAAAGCTCTGGCATAAACAAATGTATTTAATCAATTTACGAGAAGTTTGACATTAAAGAACTTTTGTTCTGTCAATTTTAGGTTGGAATGAAAAAACAAGAAACTTTTGTGTTTCACCACAAAGTTTATTACGAATCAACCAGAAAAACTAAAAAACAATTTTTTATTCGTATAAACTTTCTGCAAAAAAATATGCAACATGTGAGTGATCAGATACAGTATTTATTCAAATAGGTTAACGTTTAAGAGCTGAAAATTAATCTAAACTTTAAATGTTTTGTACATTTTGAAATTTATGTAACTTCCTTAAAAAAATTCAAACTCGAGGCGATTTTCTTCAAACTTTCTCGATTTCTAACTTTCTCGTAGGTGACTTGTCCAATTTTAACGACAAATTTTGTACAAATACGTTTAGGTCCATTTTCTTCACTTGGAGTTGAACATAACTTGAGAATTTTTAATATAAAAATTCTCAAGTTTTGTTCAACTCCGAGTGAAGAAAATGGACCTTAGTAGCCTTAAATTAAAAATTAAGAAAAAATTTTCAAAACAGCCAATTTTGGATTTTTTAAAATGTCTTCAATTTTTTTTTTTGAAAACATATTCTTTTAAAAAATGATCACTAAATTTACTTACTAATTATTTTTATAAAAATTTAAGAGTTTAAGCTAAATATGAAAAAATTACAATATTTAAAAAAAAAAAAAAAAAAAACTGGGAGCGGGTCAAAATTATGGTTTTCAAAATTCTGTTTTTTTCAAGAAAATTCCGTTTTTCAAAATTCTGCTTTTTTTACATTCTGTCTTTAAAATTCTGCTTTTCAAAATTCTGCCATCATTTTTTTGAAAAAAAAATTCTGCTTTTTTTTCATAGCACATGCGTTTACTTAGCAAAAATATACCTCATTAATGTTTGGTACTTTCCTAACTGCCTAGAAGACTGACTTTCTTATAGCTCACATCTATTATATCGTTGAAAAGTAATTAGACACGATGTTATGTGATAGAGAATATTCGTTTTCTTATTCAATTTTTTGAATATTAATTTTTATTTGATTAATCACAAAAATTTTCAACTATTATTTTTCGAAAATATTTATCTTTAAAGACCTTTTCTCAATATTTTTAAATTTATTGATTTATCAAAAAAAAAAAAGTTTATGTAACAAAACTTGACATAGTGCCTGCTCGTAACTATAAGAAATCTCAAATAAGCAGCAAATTTTGCGCGCGCTTTTTAACATTTTCCAAACCCTTTTAATTTTTTGCAGAATTTTGTAAAACAGAATTATGAAAAGCAGAATTTTGAAAAGCAGAATTTTGAAAAACAGAATTTTAAAAAGCAGAATTTTGAAAGCAGAATTTTGAAAAGCTGAATTTTGAACGCAGAATTTTGACCCCAACCCAAAAAACTCAATGTTGGATATAGTTTTTTTTTTTGGAAAATCAATTTTTTAACTTTTGTTTTTTGTATTTTTTGTATTTTTTTAAATGTTTTTTTTTTTTTTTTTTTAAGATCTTATGCAAAATATTAATGCACACTCTATTTACTCTACAGAAAAAAACCTATTATTACCTAATTTGAGCCAAAATACTTTTTGATGCCTAAAAATTTGTCCCTTTATTTGAATTTCACTTTTTATGAGGAAACAGTACAAATTAGTGGAAAAACTATAGTGAGTTTTATTTACGTTATCTTATAACATTGTGGTCTATCTTAGTAACGAAGTTATTTTTTATAGAAAATATTGCTGTTCTAAAGCATCAGTCTCATGATATAAGAAAGAATTTCTTATATAGGTACCCAATCTCAGTGAATACTTATTCACATAAAATTTATGTCTTCAACAAGTAATAACATCTTAGCGTTACTCTGCGTTACCATTTGAAAATAAACTTAAGATTACTGTAGTTTAATGTAATGTTACTTTATGGCTATTTTCATGCGAAATAAGCTAGACAATGTCAATGATAAAGGTTGAAATTTGTATTGCGTTACCACTGTGTTACCGTATTTGTGACGAAATTCGTAAAAATGATATTCTTATACTCTTAATTTGTATGCAAAAAGTTTTGACAGTGCCAACATTTTTGCATTATTTTTTTCAACTTAGTTCATAGATATTTACCATATACATAATTATACAATTGCGTTACCATAAAAAATAAATTGCTAACTCAGTTGTTTAAGATCTATTTTAAAGTTAATAAATTCAACAAATCTCATATAATAATTTCATAACATTTTCTTTTTTTACTATTATTTGCAAATTGTTCTTTTGACAATTGCGTTACTTTATGTCAAACAAATTTTATAACATTTCTGACTATATTTGGACTTCTGATTAGTTAAAAATGTCTTAGTTTCATAGGTATCGATTATAATCATCAGAAGTTGAAGATTCTAAGAGCAAAATGATTTAACTTTTTTTTTCTAATTTTTTCTCCATTTTTTAAAAAAGTTGTAGTTTGTAAGTTTATTTGGTAACACAGTGATATAATCTAAGAATCTTTAATTTAAATTAATATTTCTGTGATTTAACTTGCGTTGTTTAGCTTTTCGATTTGCGGGACCATGGATAACCAAATAACAGTAAATATTTTCCAAATTGTGTGTGAATAAAAATCAAAATAGTTTCTACCACCTAACAAACTTCAAAAAAATGGAAACATGAAAATACCTTTAGTTTCCTTACTACATACAAAAAACTCCCTTGCGTATATACAACTCATAACTTTTTTTAGCATAAGCAATCAAAAAATATGGAACACAATAAGTAACATCGATTGGTTTTGTTACTATACCTCTCATAGAAATATCAGCATTGGCGTATCGGTGCGGTTATATAAGCAGTAAACACACATTATACACCATAGAATGGACACATAAGTTACGTTTTGTAGGTTGCCTACAACACACCCAGTGTTTACACAAATTCTGATGGTCAACTCCTGCAAGATTCTCATAAATTTCTTTGACAGGTTTATTTTTCCCATTTGAGCTTCTATCCCTTCGATGTAGAATTTCTTTTTTCTCTTTCAAAAAAAAAGTAGTAGTGTTTGGGAACAAGCATGTCCTTGATAGGGCTTTTGATATTCCCAGATATCATAGAAAATACAATTTGTCAAAATGTCAGGTAGCATTGCATGAGCCACTCTCAAATGGTTTTTTGCACACAGCAGAGAGAGAGAGAGAGAAAGAGAGAGTATCAAGTGGTTCGGTTCTTGTGTTCGCCAAACCTACCAAAATACATTTATATAAATATCTACTACATAGTACTTTCTACCAGGAAGGAAGAGATGGGACACAAATTTCAAATCGAAATTGATGTCCTTTTCCTTAGGTTTCATCGATAGGAAAGGGAATTGGTGGTGCCAGTGTTGACCAGGACATGGACGGTAAAACAGCAGACAGAAAGAGAAATAACTTTCAGATGAGTGTTTAGATGTGTTTTGACCCCGATCTTTGGGTGGTGATAAGAATAATTATATGTGATGAGTTGTTGCTATACCAAGGAAGGACATAGAATTATATATCCTTTAAATTCAATCTTAGAAGAAAAAAAAATAAAGAAACACCCATCAGCATTTTTTGAAAATAAAGAAAAAAAAAATGATAAATTGATTTCTTAACACAAAATATGTAACTCAATACACACATCCTGCGGCAGGAATCTAATATTTACCTAAGCTTTTCTTTTTTTTTATATTTTTATTCATGTTATTACGTAAGTAAATACACGTTGATACAACCAAAAGAAAATATTTTAAATTTCGAAAAAAAAACAAGGAGATGATAAACTTTACAAAGGATAAGCTTCTCAAGAATCAGCACAAATGCCGATAAAATGCAAAGGAGTTTTTCTTTCTTATTTTTTTTTTTGTTGAAAATTTGAAATGAATTATCCTTCGGCCAAAGGACGACTATACACATTTAACCCATCCTACTTTACATATAAAAGTGGAAAGCAAAACCCAAAGGATACAGAGATATTAAAATACACCAACAACAACAACACAAAAAAGAAAATCAATAAACTATCAAAGTATATCGAACTTGATTCATACCTACAAATCGATACACTAGAGAGAATAATAAGGGAGAAGTTTTCCTTTTTTTTTTTTTTGTGTAATCCAGCTCGAAGGACCAAAAAAAAAAAAAAACTATACAATTTCAATAGAATATCGCAAGAAACACAATTTTCAGAAAGTAGATATCACTTTATTCCTTTTCAATAAAGATAATAGTTATATACGAATCGAACAAAATAAAGAAGCACAAAAAGAAAAAGATGAAGATGAAATGAGGTCCTTAAAGAGGATACTATACTACTCCTTTTACTACTTGTTTGGTACATGTACATTTCTCCTTTTATCGTTTTGGCACAATGATTGTTTGACCCAGTTTTGAGGGTTCTTACAATTAATTTATTTGTTATTTTGTATCATCTTTTTTTTGTTGTTGTTGTTATTGTTATTGTCCTTGGTTATATCCTGTCCACCTACTCTCTCTTTTCTATATTTTCAACAACCCATTATAAACTTAAGTGATAGCCCAGGAGAATGAGGTTGAAGAAAAAGAAAAAAAAAAAAAAAAATTAAGGACCATTATGAACAGGACATAAGAAAAATATAAGAAACAGAAAATGATATAAATAAAGAGCACAACTCTCCTCTAATAGAATGTTGAAACATAGTTTGGCTAAAAGGAGCAAAGTTTTCTTGAACAAGCGAAGAAAAAAAATATCTCTTCTTTCTTTATAAAAAGATGTTACACTATTGCATGATGGCATAAGGAAGCACTACGCAAACTATTGCAATAACAAAAATTTACCAAAAAAAAAAATGAACGAAAAAAAAAATGATGAAAACAAAGTTGTTAAATAAAAATTGTTCATTTCCCTGAACGGTGAAACTCTGTGAATGAGCGAATAAAAGAAAGAAATTCATTTAGTCCTGGGGTATGCAGCGTGAGTTTCACCCCAATGTCCATCTCCTTACTATCTCTACCACACTTTTCTACACACACTCATACAGAGAGAGAATTTGTTACTATCTCTTTTGAAAATTACATGCGAATTGTAGGAAAGTGTTTTGAGATTGTTGTTTTCTGTTATTACAATTGTGCAGCAAGGATAATAGAATTTCATCCTTTTCTTTGTTTTTAATTTTTTTTTTTTTTAATTTTATTTTATATCATTTCTTGTTCATGTCCTTTAAGGTTTTTTTTTTTTTTTTTTGTTTTGTTTTATTTTATTTCTCTAGGATAAGTTTCTTTTGTGTTATTTTTTTTTTACCAACTTTTTTATAATAATTTTTGTGAGATGCTTTACTTTTGTTAACGATAGTGTAGGTATATGAATACAATACGATAAATGGAAGTGGATGTAACATTTCTTTTCAAGTTTTTTTTTTTTATTATTTTATTTTAATGGCGGTACTCTTTATATTCTATGTGGTTTAGGAAAAGCAACAACTGTTTTTCATTTGAATGATAATAATTGGAGGTGTTCCCTTTTAATTGGACTATTTTTCTTCTATTCTTTTGAAGAAATAACAAAAAAATCAAAAAACAACTGTAAAGAAGACTTTTGATAGAAAAGTTATATCAAAAAAGTAAAACTTCATAACAGATCGGAAATAATTTTTTTTACTACCTACTACCACGAATGTCCTTTTTTTTGATAAATTTTATAAAATGTAAAAGTTTGAAAATTGAACTTTTAAAATTGCCTTGCCTCTTTTGGTTTATGATGGTACCAAAAGGTTCTTTTTTTGAGTTAGTTGAAGAAACTATAGAAAAGTTGCGTTGAAACTGCAACAACAAAAATCTTAATTTTTTTTTACAAATTTGAATTTAAAGTGAATCCTTGCAAAAGGCTTTTATTTGAAAAAAAAAAAATGTAAAACTATAAATGTTTACTTTATGGAATGTTAGAATTTATACCTTTTTAATAAAATAGATCAAAGATTAAAATATATTTTTTTTTTTTCAAAGAAACTAGGTAAAAAATTTAACTTTTTAAAAATTTGAAAGAAACTACATTTCAACTTTTATCACCGGATAATTAGTACAAAAAATCAATATATAAAAAAAATTGTTAACTTCGTGAAACTTGGCGAAAAGTTTTGTTTTGAAAAAGGCTGAAGGATCAAATGAGCCTATACAAAAAAAAATAAAATGCACGACTGGGTCGCACGAACTTGCTCTTAGAGTTAAAGTTGCTTAAATTTTTAAGACTTTATATAGAAATTTGGAAAAAAAAATAAAAATCGTTTTTTAAAAAAATAAAATAAAATCTAAAATTGAATTGCCCTCCAAAACAAGTATGCAGTTTTGATTGATATATTAACATGCATTTTTAGAAAAAAATTTTCAAAATCGTTAGAGCCGTTTTTAAAAAAAATAATTTTTTATAAATAATTTTTTGGAAAAAAAGTTTTAAAATAAAATTGGTATGCCATTTTGTAGAAATCACTAATCAACATCTAAAAACAAAATTTCAAAAAAATTCAATGTCCCGTTTTCGAAAATTTGATTTTTCAAAAAAAAAATTTCAAATTTTTTTTTTAAATCCAAAAATTATTTTTTTGTAAATTTTATTTTTGGTTTATACTTAAATTATATAAATGCTTCTTCACAAAAAGTTTCGTTGAAATCGAATAATCAGTTTCGAAGATAATCGGATTTGAAAAAAACCGTTCTATGGCAGGTACCTTTATCAATGATTTTCAAAAAAAAAATTTTTCATCGGAAGATAAACCTTAGCTTAAAACTAACATTTGAATTTTTTAAACAAAATCGTTGGAGCCGTTTTCGAGATATTTCAATTTTACTTAAATCGGTATATGACATGTACCGTTATTTTTGGTCCAAAAAAATTAATTCCAAAAACCCCTCTGGAAAGTCGCCAAATAACCCTACATACCAAGTTTGACATTCCATCCGTTTAGGCTGTAGCTCCTTATACAGACAGACAGACAGACAGACTGACAGACATACAGACGGACTTCCGGGACCCACTTTTTTGGCATTGTCTACCATCGTAATGTCATGGAAAAATGTTATCTCAACTTTTTTTTTTGTACGAATGCATAACTTGATATATAGTACCTATATCGCAAGTAAAAATTGGGTTTAAGGGTAATTTTTGGTGGAGGGAGTAAATAACTAATAAAAACAAATAATAAAATGAAAAAAAAAACTGAATTTTTATTGTAGATACACAAATGTTCCCCTTACTAAAAAAAATACCCTTTTACATAAAAATTCATTTTATTTTTTGTTCCGATGAAAAGTGAACAATTTTACTACTTAGGTTCCTAGACTTTTCACAAAAATTACTCCCTCATCGAAAAAACACCCTTATACCTAAAATTATATTATAAATTCTCTTTATTCTTGTTTTCTATGTTCTATCCCAAAAACAACTTTGTTACCAAATTTTATTAGGGTAGCCCATCAATTTTCTTTTCGATAAAAAAAACTATAATTTAAATCTTGATTCCAGTTTCCAATGTCAAAAACAACATAATTGCTGAATTTTAATAGGGTACTATTATTATTACTTAGTTCTAACAATAAACAAACATTTTTTCTTGAGCTAACAAAAAAAAAAAACACCCTTTCACATAAAAAAAATATATAGACTCCTCAGATTCGTGGTAGGTACCTATGGGAAATGAAACATTTTTATAAATATTCTCTATTGTACTATTATTGTCAAAGTTTTTTTGGTAGGTATTAATTCTGAATTTGAATATTTCTTTAAAAAAAACACCCTTTCACTCAATTTATTTTTGTCTAAATCCCACTGTATATACTTTTCTGAAGGTTTTTAGAGTGCTGAACTCAAATCTGAAGTCAGAAAAATTTGAATGGCTCCCATTTTTACATATACATACTACGCTTGTTTGTGAATAAAATGTATGTTTTTTAATTTTTTGGCATTAAACGTGTTAAAAGCGATTTTTGAAAAAGTCTGAAATAAATGATTTTCTTTATTAAGCTAAATCTCTAAAAATATAACAATTTAAGATCTGAAAAATGTTCACATGATAGCTACACTTATAGGGTTTGAGTCTTTAAAGTTTTAAATTTTTTGAACAAATGGTTTGGCTGGAATATAAAATTGATCGAACTAGGTTCAAGAAACCTCATGTTATTCCCATAAGAAACTTCAACCGCTTGGCGGCACGGGTTACAATGAAGTTATAGACTTGAAACTTGGGGAATATTATTTTTAGTTTATTTCCAACCATATAAGATCTTAGGAGCATACAAATTCTAATTATTTTAAAATAACGAGCACCCTATTGTGCAACTTGCAATTCACATCATGATATGTCATATTTTCTAGTTACGGAAAAGTAGCATAGATTCCGCAGTTTTGATCAAATTCAACAAAACAATACACGAATTTGTGCCTGAATAAATATTCTTTCAGAATATAACCTAACTTTATTTATTTGTTTGTTTTATTTTGCAAAAAAAAAATTGGGTAAAGTTGAAAAAATTGAGAAAAAAATCACTTTTTCAAGATTTATGGGATAAAAACCTACACTTAATTTGTTTGAACAATAGACTTATATACATCATTCAAAAGGTCTGGAAATCCTCTTTCCAAAAACATATAACATATTGAGAATTGTTAAAGAAATGACTGAGATATTAATAGATTACATCGTAAAGTCTGTAAAAATGATTTTTTTTGTAAATAAAAAAAAAATGGAGGGTTCCAAAAATATAACAAAAATATTTTTATGCATTACCTATTCCAACATACGATTAGCCTACACTATGTAATTTCTCGTGTGTTTTTTTTTATTTTGTAGCGCAGTGTAATTACTCCACTCCACAAAAAACACCCTTTGTATTTTGTCTTTATATCACTATCATGATAAAGCTTTGGTTTGGTTTCTTTGGATTTTAAATGGGCAACTACAAATCCTTACAAGTTACAAAATAATACATTGAATCTTAAAAGAAGCTTTAACGAAGCTATTTCATTTATTAGATGAAATATGCAGTTGTTGCCAATAAAAAAATCTTCTCTGGCTTGTTTTGAATTTCACTACGCTATTGAAGTCTTGAATATTTATGAGAATAAGTCTGAAAAACACCACTGAATTCCTCATAGTCAATAATTCAATTTTTTTACAAAGCATTTTCCTGAAAAACAAAACAATCCAAACTCTTACATTGTTCCAAACCTCATTTTGTTAACAAGGAACGATAAAGAAAAAAATAAACGATTGTTAAAGGAAGCAATTTAAAATTCCAACTTCAACGTACATACCAATTCGAACATTGTAACATCAGTTATATCTACCTACCTACACAGCATCCAGAAAAAAGGAAGTTTTAGCCACCTCATCCTTGCACCTATACATATACCTTGTTACGAAACGATGTTTAATAACGGTGGTTTTTTCTATTGCTTCAATATCTTGTTTCTGCTGTGAAATATCGTCGTTATGGATCCACAATTTGTCAATTCAACTCACACACTCACAACTCAATTCAGAGTCCTGTGACTATTTGAAACAGAGGCAAAGGCAACGAACAAGGATTACTGTCGCTCGAATCAATCGTACACGGGACGGGTTTTATGGTTAGAATTTCTACACATTCTATTTGTCGTTGCTCGCCCACACTAGTCCATTTATCAAACTGGCACGGTGGCAAAGCTAAGAAATAGGGAACATTGTTAGCGAAATAGTCGTCGATTCTCAATCCTGATCAGAATCCTGATGAGAATTCAAAATGATGACACACTGACGATGATGATGATAATAATGCTGGTTACAACAACTTGCCATCAGGCCATGTTGTGCGCTATTACTCTTCTTCATCGCTTTTCTCTGCGAATGATTTCATCGACAATTCCAATGATGCGGTCACCGTTATATCAACAGACGACAAAAAGATAATATCGCGTCCATCTTTCTTATCTCGCAAGGTTTTCCTTTAAAATTGCACATCCAGGACATCAGCAGAGACACGACACACAGCAAAGCGTTCTGCCAATATTACAAAACGCTGAACTCAACTACGTCTAATGATAATAACTGTTCAATAGGTCATCAAATTTAACTGACATGAGTTTTCAGGTATATCTGGGCAAAACCCCCATGATGATGTCCTTGTCCAGTTTTCAAAGAATCTTGTTTTTTTTTTGTTGTTGTTTTGTTGTGGTCCTGTTCGAGTCGATTGTCGTAATGATGTGAAACTAATGAGACATTCCAATTGGGGAATCGTAATTGCTGTGTGTGGTTGAACGACGAGAACATAGATGTCGTTAGTGTGCACGGATTGCGGCTATCTTTGATATGATAGTCGATAGTCGAATCGAAACGACATCACACACAAACATACACAACACAGAGTTTTCTGGGTCATTTGAAGAAAGTCTACTTTGCGGAACAACAGACACGGGATTTAATGAAACGAGTCAAATCCTTAATATCTGCAATAAGTTCAATTCACATAGGTTATATAGTCTTTTTCTCTGTATTATAGCATCTCTTAGTAGGGTAGAAAGATAGTGAATTCTGTGAAAAAGGGGGGATGAGTAAAAAATCCTAGTATTTAGGTCGGTTTTTTTTTATCTATTTGATGGTTGGATAAAGTCTTTTGTGAAATACTTGGAATATTATCGTTTTGGGTACAAAGTTCAGGTTTTTGGTATTTATTGTATATACACAAAATTTTTGGTAAGAATCATTAAAACATGCTTAAGGCAAATATAACTACATTCTCGGAAAATTTTGATTATTTTTGATGATCCTTTCTTGAATACTTTGCTTTTGTTTTGTTGAAAATATAAGGTGTATTATGTAAGACCCATTAAAACCCAGATAAAGGTTATCATGTGAGTTCTGACTTTCAAAGGTTAAACAAAAAATCGTTTTTTCTAAGAAGAGAAAATAAGTTCCTTTTTGAATTTTAAAAACAGTAAAAATTGAACTCACAGTTTTTGTTATTATTTTTAAAATCAATATTTTGTTTGCCAGTTTTCAAAAGTATAAGTTAATGAAAAAATGTTTCTGTATGGGATGCACTATTATATTTGGGCACATTTTATACATCAAATAGGTAATAAATGACAAAAAAAAATATTCGGAAGGAAAAATTTTCATTTTTTTGGTACAGTAAAAGCCACTTGAGTGCTTACCCACTTACTGCACGTATAACTTATGCACGTATAACCCTGTGCTATAACTTTTCTTTAATTAAGTTATTTATTTTATTTTTTGAGTCAAGTTGTTTCATTAAATAGTTTTTGAGAAATTAAGTTTTAAAGATGAAATGTAGAAAAAAAAATGTTTTCGTTTTTTAATTGATTTTGTATAAAATTTTGCAATATTATGGACATATTTATACCATTTTTTAATGACCTCGTAGTTTTTAGTCAAATACTTCATTCTAAAAATATTAAAGTTCCTAAGATTAAAAAAATAAACTGAAACATAGGTAGGTAGGGGCACGTGCCCCCATGCCCCTCTCCCCCTGGATCCGCCGGTGATAAGGACCTTAACTTTTATTGTTCACTAAACTTAGAATGTTGTCCGAGTAATTAGTACATTTATCTCAATTTAAAATTCAATTGATCGCATTTGTTTTTGGCATGCGGGTTCTATTTAAAAAAAAGCTAAAAATGTGTTTTCTTTTTTACCTAAAAGAAGTTACAATTGTGTTTTCTGTTTAAGGTATATTTATAAAATTTATAAAAGGTATAAAATTGGACCAAGAACACTACCTTCTGGTACCCTAGCCATTATTTCTCTAAAGTCTAAATAATCATTTCTGTTCCTAACGTATAAAATTCTGTTCTTTAAATAATCTTTATGATTAAGGTGTAGAGTCCTTCATGTATGACTTGTCTTAATTTGAATTTGAAGCCTTCAGTCCACACTTTGTCAAAAGCTTGAAACACATCTAAAAAGACCGCTGAAAGAAATGTTTTTTCCTTCAAGAGCTTTCTCAATGACATCGGTGATTCTATGCACTTGATGAACTGTCGAATTTTTGCTATTAAAACTGAACTGGTGTTCAGGTATAAGACCTTTTTCTTTTATTATTGAATGAAAACGCTGAAAAAAGATTCTCATAAAAAACCTTCGACACTACACGAAGAAATGAAATGGGTCCCTATGATTTCTTTTCGTGTGATGGTTTTCCAGGTTTCAAGACCATTATTATTTTTGCGACCTTCCATATTGATTTGGAATATATTCATTATATTAAGGAAGTTTATATTAAACCTTTTCGTGGGAGCATTTTAAGGACACAGTACGTATAATTAGGTTGTATCCTGTATTTTTTGTTTACTTTAGCGTTTAGCTTCTTAATTTCTTTGTTTTATTCGAAGAGGGTAACATTACTCTTGATGACACTTTCACTTGACGTTATATGTACCTATTCATTAGGGTGGAGTGATTTTATTTTTGTTTTTTTATTTTCGAATTGGCATAGTAATAAAAAGTTGCGCTTTTTATAAACGAACAAAACTGTTTACTTAAATTTTTCAAATAATTTCATTTTGAGGTGCCCCAAGCCCTCTGAATGCTTAAAAGGGGGACCTTTTAACCTTTAAATTAAATGGGGAAAAATAAAGTTCAATATAAATTTTCATTTAAATTCATATTTAACTGAGTTTGAATCATCTAAAAAAAATCATGTGTACAATTCACACGCGGTAGAAGTGAAACCTTAAAAAATCATTTTGCTTGCAACAAAATCGAAAAAATCTATCTTTTTTTATTCCATCACCCTTAAATCCATTTTTTTTATGTAAAAACCTATAACAAGCTTTATATCATCTGAAAGCTTATTGTTTCAACTCAAAATATTTATACCAACCTAGTCTATACAACATCTACAAAAAAAGCTAGAATTTTTTAATAAGTTTTCATCAAAAAAGCAAAAAAATCAATCTTTTTGCTCTTCTAACATTATTAAATACATTTTTTTAAGTGACAACGTGTAATAAATTTAATATCATCTGAAAGCTTATTATTTCACCCCACTTTTGATTTCACATTCACTTTTAATTGAGATTTCAATCAAAAATCTTAACAAAAGTGCGTTTAGTTGAAAATCTAGAATTCTTAAATTTCGATGTTCATTACTTTTCGTCAGACTTTTTTCTAAAAAAAAATATATTAAAAAGTCAAGTAACTTATTTTTTTGATACTTCAAACTCAGTGAAACATGAATTAAAAAAAAAAAAAAATATGTTGAAATGCTTAAAAAGTTCCCTTTTTAAGTATTCAGAGGGCTTAGGTCACCTCAGTTTTGTTCGTTTATAAATAGCGCAACTTTTTATTACTATGCCAATTCGAAAATAAAAACCATATTCATATATAAACTCTCATTCCATTGTACGGTTTAAATGATTCCTCTTAAAGAAGCTAACTGAGTTCTTAAAAAAAAACGCTTTTATACCTACCTGAAATTTTTGAAAGTACATATTTCAGCATTTTGTCAGAATCTTGCAAGTTTTTTGGTATTAGTCTCATATTAGCTCTATTTTTAGCTTGATTTCAGCTTTTCTGATATTTTTCCAAACATTTTGAGATTATAATTCGTATGTCTATACAACTATTTTATTAAAATTAAAAATTGTAAAAATTGAGTGGTAATTTTGAAACTTAAGTACCTATTATTTTTTTTGCTTTGAATATTTCCGTTTAAACTTTAGGCCTCTTTTTGTTTTTTTTTTTTTTTGTTTATTTCCCCGTATAATATTAAAAAAATATTTAAAAAATATTCTTAAAATTCTAGAAATGTGTTATTTTTTTATTTTTATTAATAACATTTCATTTAAATCCATTCGTGCAAATCTAAATATACTTTATATAGTTCTACAACTACAGGAACATTTATAATGCAGTTGTAGGTACAAATCTCCACCTATGTATGTACAATGTATAATATATTTATGTACCCTTTAGTTCATTTTCAATATAATATGCCCAATTTAAAACCATCTCACAAACGTTTTGATTTATTTGATATCCCTTATTTGCATCAATATTGTAGTCGGTGACAGAAATTGGCAAAATGTAGGTATAGATATTGATTCCACCATTTTCCTTTTTTATCAAAAAAAAAAAATGTCTGTATCCTTATACATTAAATATGCTTATTCAACTGAATACTTACACAAAAAAAATAAATAACAGTGGAGAAAAAAACCTCAATATTTTGTCAAAGAATTGTCTTTATAAGACACATAATTGACAGAACCTTTAGACAACAAGGAGACACGGTTGGGGTTTATTGTTCAACAATGCTGTTCACAGTTACAGACATTTTTTTCGTTACTTTACTCAAGCCACCATTTTCAGCAGACATATTTTATTATATTGGAAGTAAGTAGATAACATATGTATGTGTGTGTTTATACAATATATGTACCTACTCCTGTTCAATCTATACAACAACAAAAAAAACTGAAAACTTGTATATATACGACAAGCATCAAGTGCGCCCTCTAGAGAAATGAATAATGGATTCGATGAAAATAATAATAAAAAAAAAAAAAAAACGAAAGGAAAGGAAAGGAAATTGTTGGAATTTCCTTGACGAGGTTATGACGCCTTAATCGATGGATTTATGTATAGGAAAACGCTAAAAAGGTATACCTACGATGAGTAGCAAACCAATATTTTCTTTCCTTTTTTATATTTATATTTTCTTAAGATATAGACATTAAGTTTTAAGTAAACACTCAATGGATACTTAATGTTTGCGGTGCTTGTTGAATTTATTGCAATGTCATGTTGTCGATAAAGTCTTTTTACAATATTTTTTTGGTTTTTTTTTATGGAATGGGAATTTATTAAGGATTTTTTTTGATGAATTTGAGTTTAAGGATATGAGACTTGTTGGGAAAATGTGTAAACAGCTAATAAAAACAAGGATACTTTTATTTTTATTCTTGTCGCTCTTAATTTTTATGAAAGGTTTTTTTTTTTTCTGCAGGATTTGAAAATATGTAAGAGAATTTCAATATTTTTGTTGAAAATTAAATATATAATAATATGAATATGAATAATTTTTTTAAATTTTAAAATTCTATTCTAGTTTTACTAATAAAATTTATTTTTATTTTTCAGGCGACAGAATTCGATGGTAGTGGATTACCGCCACCACTTATACCTCCGGCTCCTGGTAAGTTTTGATTGATTTTAAGTTAACAAATTAGTACAAAACAACCTTTTGAAATATCCAATAATGGTAAACACTGGTCTTTTATCTGATACATTTCAAAAATAGATCAATTTGCACCAACCGTTAAAATGTAAAAAAAAAGTTACTCATACACCACAGTGACCGTCTTATTTAAATCGCTAGAACTAATAAAAAAATACAAATATTTTTGTGGAATGTTTTATTTACTAACGTTCTTATGACAAATAAAGTGCAGTCATATTGTCACTGTGCAATGAAAACTCCCAATTCAAATCTATTCAATCCTGGTCAGTTTTTCTACTATTTCATTTTCTAATTTGACGCTTAGAAAAATTTTTTATTCTCATCTAAAATAGTTTTTTTTTTTTTTGAAATTTTAATATTGCATTACAAATTTTCTAATGCAATATCTTAAATATACAAAAATGGACTTAAGGAGTTTTTAATGGACGGTACTATTTTAAGGAAGAAATTTTGAAATACTCAGGACTTGACGAAGTATTCCACTGTTGTATTTAGAAATAGAACAGAAAAAGATTTTTTTTTTGAAAATCGTTTCTTACAAAACTATTCTTTTTTTTAATTATGAACATGTTGGTCGTTTAACAGAAATGTATGAATATAATAGCAGCTCTATGGCAAGTATCATTGATAAATATTTCAAAAATATTTTTTATATGTTCCACAGGTTTTGTACCAAAAAAATAAAAATTCGTGCTTTTAATAAAAACCAACATTACTATAGTGGAAATGTTTAAAAATTAATTTTCGTAATACCGTCCGTCGGTTGATCTGTGCAATTGTGCATGTATCTTAAAAACGACCTAGAGCCTACGGACGGGTAAAAGAATTTGCTTGAAATTTGAAACTGATAATTTTTTTGTAATTTCCAAGGTTCCTTTTATTTAATATCTTGATTGTTACACTCATGAAACTTGGCAAAAAGTTTGCTTTTGGGATAAGAATCAAGGATTAAAAAAGTCTATAAAAAAAAGTTGGGTTGAAGGGTGTGAAAGGGTGTTTTTTTTTTTGGTGGGTTGAGTTGTGTGTGAGAAAGGTATCATAACAGCTGACTTATATTTTATTAATTTTTAAAACTTGGTGAAAAAGTTTTGTTTTGAATAAGAATTAAGAATCTATAAAGGGTACAAAATTATCTTGAGTAAAAGGGTGTTTTTTTTTTTTTTTTAAGATATGATGAAATTCGGAATTAGTAACACAAAAACTGGGAAAAAATTGTTACAATGCATGAAAATTATTACAAATTTTTGATTTATAACAGAAACCAAAAATCTAAGTAGTCTATAAAAATATTTTAGGCTAAAGGGTGTTTTTTTTTTTGGAAATAGGAAAAATCCGCGATAAGTCCGATAAAATCAATGGTATCAAAGTTACCCTTACAAAATTTATTAAAAATGTTGTCTTTTCCATGGGAAATACGAATAAAGTAAAAGTATAAATTTTTTTCATCTGAAAGGGTGTTTTTTTTTAGGTGTAGAGAAAATATGGATATATTTGAAAAAGAGTGTAATACTAGAGTAATATTAGTGGTACCCCATTGAAATTCAGCAATTATGTTACTCTTAAGATTAGAAACATGAATCTGAAGTGTCTATAAAAATATCATGGTTAAAAGGGTGTTTTTTTTTGGTGAAAACTGAAATGATGGGTCAACCTAATGAAATTTGTTTAAAACATTGACTTTGGGATAGAAAGCAGAGTTTTTATAAAAAAAAATATAGGTACCTAGGTGAACAGGTGTTTTTTTTTTCCAAGAGACAGTAAAATTGGTCCCAAAAAGCCAATGGTTCGTGTAAAACGTCTAAGAACTTAGGTATAAACATTTAATTTGTCATCAAAATCACAAATATAATGAAAGTTAATAAATTCAACAAGACACTTTGTAACTCTTTGGGTAGCTACAAAGCTTTTATCTTTTAAGGTTTTCACTGTTATTAGTATCAAAAATTACTTTCAAAGATACTGCGATACTGATACAATTTGTTTCTCCAAAAACTAATTTGTTCACCTTATCCAAATTTCACTTCTAACATTTTCTTTAAACTCCATAAAAAAACATAAATGGTGTACCTACCAATTAAATATAGGTATAAGCTTCTTATACAGATCTACAAAACCAACTTGTCAAAACAAACAAACCCACATTAACATCCGATTATTTCTACTTATTATCAACCTACTGCAAAAATTACATTATTATCATTAATCATAAAGTGTGTTGAATTCCAAGAAGTCTTCTTAACTTAGAGAAGAGAGCCCTTCTCTTCTCTTATTCTTTATCATCATCATGTTTTTAATTAAGTGGAATGTATGTTTATCTCAAAATTTAACATACTTTACATTAAATATGCTATGTCCTTAGGGTAATCACATGAAGTTTTCCCACCTATTTATACCTATCTACAATTCTCTCTATATTAGCTTCAAGCAAAAAGCTTCACATAAGGACCAAATTTAAACGCACAAGAAAAAGTGATGATACTGATACCTTATTAACAACAACAAAAAAAAACAAGTCTAAACAAATATAACTAATTCTAAAAAAGGCAAAATTTTCTCTTCTCTCTCTTTCTCTAGAATATTGCAAACACTTGAAGCGAAATAAATTAAAAGCTTACCTTCCGCAAAAGCAGAAAATACAAACACACACCAGGAGTCTCAAAAACTCTCAAACCGCACCACTATGGGGTCTCCCAAAGGAGAATATGGTTGTTTTTTTGTTTTTCTCTCTCTCTTACTGTTTCGTCTTCTAAAAAAATAAAATAAACCAAAAATAACAAGCTTTTTTAAGAATATTTAGTTTAAAGAAAGAAAAAAACAAAAACACGAAAAACAGAGCCAAGCCCCCAGATCCCCCGTCTAATTGTGGTTGCACTGGCTTATTCCAACATTCAACTTGGGAATTCTTCTAAATGGCGTGAAAGTAGATAAAGACCGTAGATCCTGATTACAAGATATGCCTTAGATTTGCATATATACGAATAAACTCGTGTGTATATGGAATAATTCTGACTCTTTTGTGTAAATGAAACCTCATGATACCTACTTTCTCTCTTAGCCAAAAACACACATGACTGTATCACCAGCAGAAGCAGCAGCATACCATAGCAGCATACTATACCTACTTATCCTTTTTTTAAAGTTTTTTTTTTTTTCCTCCATATATTCCTTCCATACATCCGTTATGATGCATTTTGTTTTGTATCCCTTCCATAAGTAGGTAAGTGTACGAGTGAGAGTGAAGGATATTCGAGTGTGTTGTTTGCATCCTTTCCAACGGCAACTCTATACCCGGCCAACATCATCCACTTAGGGATACAACTCTGCTGGCTTTCTGATGTAGTTTCATTTTTTTTTTTACAGTTCATTTTATGTCAGTTAAGCTGAAAACTTTTTCAATCAATATTCCTATAAATATTGTGGCCCAAAAATATATTCAACAACCAAGTACCGTTCAGCAAAGCCATCCCAGACAGGACAGACCCCCAACAACCAAGAAGAGTCCTTTTTTCGTTCAGTCGGTTTCGGTTCCTACTCTGCCAAAAAAAGCCAAGTGTTGAGGTTGTATTGTGTAACCCCCTTTATGCCCAATTGCAACCATATAGGACACAAATATGGAAAAAAGGATACACTACAAGGATATAAGGGTGGAAAAATTAATAAAACTTTTACCGATTTTTAACAAAACCCACACAAAAAAAAACAGTCCTGCAGAAGAAGAGAAACCTTTGCTAAGCTATTCAAAATTGTGAATAGTGCAGCATTGGTAACATTGATGTCCTTTCTGTGTGCCTGGGTTTTGTGTGTAGAGAGGAAAAATGTGGTGGCGGCAATATCCTCATTTTACCAATTTATGGGGAAAATGTCATAGACAAAGTTTAATGGTGGAAAAATGGTGGGAAAAATGGAAAAGTTATCAAAACAATGCTGTATACCTACCAACCAGCAGCAGGAGTAGAAGCATCAGGACTAAATGGGAGCCGTGATTGAGTATATTTATGCATAATGCTGCTTCTCTTTCTGCCTCTAAAGTATCTGTGTCGTTTTTTTTTTTCATCTTCAATTTCAATCTGTGTTGTTGTTATTATTGTTGTTGTTGAAAAAAAGGCGGCAATTTATTTTTATTTTTACTTTCATGATGAAAATGAAAAATATTTTTTAGCGAGAAAATTTATGATAGCAGTGATAGTTTTTTCCTGTTTACTTGGATTTTTTCCTCCTGCGGCAGCAACCAGCGATATGATGATGAAAAACTTTGTGAATTAAAATTTTTGGTAATCTGCCCACATGCTGTGAGGCTGCTAATTACATTTTGAGATGAAAATCAAAATATTCTCTCTTTCATCTTGTTGTATCACTGAAGTAGTTGTGCCGATGGCAGAGTAAGAATACATAAAAAAATAATAATGAGATGCAGTTGCTGATGGAACTTGGGGGCGTTTTATAGAAGTAAAGTTTGGTCATAGTAATGGCGAGACCAACAAAATTATAAATGCAACAAAGTTTTTTTTTTTTATGTCATGATAATTTTTTCAATTTTTTTTTTTGTTTTAATAATTTTTTTAAGTTGTTGCTTTAAGCTGATTTAATGGAATAAGGAAGTTTAAAAGTTTTGTTTATGGAAGGGAACTTCGATAGCACTGTGACTGATGATGATGGTGGTTGACAGAGGGATGGTTTGTTTTTAGGGATATTTTTAGTAATTTATTATCCATGGGACTTTTTTTTTAGCATTTTTGGGAGGAAATTAGGAAGTTTGATTTTGACAAAAATTAATTTAGAGAAAATTTATTTAAAGATGTTTGTAAGAAAAAGTAGTGGGTTCGTACTTAAGGATGAAAAATGTCAAGCAAATGGTTGAATAAACACTTTAATTTGCACTAGAGTAGGGTAAACGGGGGTACATTTGACAAAGGGGCACATTTGACTTTGCGTTTTTCGGTATGATCGGGCCCTTAATAGAGAATTGTTTTTTTTTTTTTAAGAAAGAAGCTTAGTTTGATTTAAAGAAATTTTGTGAAATTTCACAGTCTTTCATTAACTTTTCGCGGAGTAATACGTGGTTTTTGTATTTCTGATCTAATTTTTGACCACCCACCGGTATTTAAGCGATTTTTCAACCTAATAAAAACGTGTTTTTTTTAATAGTGAATCAATATTTTGATAGCACTATGCTTAAAGTTTAGTAAATTAAAATCAGCTTTGTAAAAAAATAGTATTAGTTATTGGAAAAAAAAGAAAAACAGTTCTTTTTCGGGGCATCTTTGACTTTTGCAATGTGAGCACAGTTTAACGTTGATTTTCTGGAAATATAAATTAAATAAATTATTTGAAAATAAATCGTCATCGATTAGTTTTGAATAAGATTTAAATGGATTGATTTTTTGAAATATTTTATGGTTTTTTGTTTTTTCTTCTTCTTATTAGAAAATAAATTTTTTGATTTATATTTTTCGTAAAGTCAAATGTGCCCCGGTCACGGGGCAACTTTTGACAAAATGACTTTTTTTAGAAAACATTATTTTTTTTTAAATGTTGAAATGTTGTAAAACAAAAAAATTTACTGTTAGTATAATCTTGAATAGTGAATAAATCAAATTAAAAACAAAACATTGTAAAACATTAACAGTTTTCGAAAATACAAACCTTTAAAAACTAAATGTCAAATATATCCCCTTTTTCCCTACCTACTTACATTTAGTTTTCAACAAAATATCTTTTTGCATATTTTGGAAGAAGGGTTAAACCAAATACAGTAGTCACTCGATAATGTGAATTACCGATAATGCGAATTTCTCTAAAATGTGAATCGCCAAAAACTTACATTGTCATCTCTATAATGTGAACTTTGAAAATTTTTAGACTCTGTAATGTGAATTTCTTTTGTAAAAGCTTGTGTGTTTTTCTTGTTCGTGCACGCAAATTTTTTATAATCCTGAGTAATAGACAACTGTTATTGGTCTAGATAAATCTTAAGATATATTGAATGCGATGACTTTTTTTTTGATGTTTTGAAATGAGTATATTCGTATAATTACTTGTATTGAAATTTTTTTTCAATAAATGCTTAAATTTAACTTCAAAAAATGTTTGTGTGTTACATTCATTGCTTATAAATATTGTTTTAATCAGTTTAATGAGAATTAGAAATAGTTCCAGTAATGTGAATCCTTCTAAAATCCGAAAACGCCTTGTTTTAATTAGTTCACATTATCGAGGGACTACTGTACAAAGCTTAAGTCCGATTTGTAAAAACGGGCCTTTAAAAATATTTATTTACTTAACTCTCTAACGTGAGGTATATTGCAGCAATCTTTTAGATTGAATATTGAAAATTTTTAGAGACAAAATCAACTCAGCTTTAGCCATATTCTGAATAAAAACTCCTAGAGGAATGTATTTGGGTGAAGGGCTCTCAATGAAATAGCTTAGTGAAATTTTGTTTTGTTTTCGGTTAATCATTATTAAAGCGAAGAAAATTAAATTCAAACGGAAAAGGAACGATATTCTAGGAATTTTTTCAAAATAAAAAATAGCTTCAATAACTAAAATCAGCTTAGTTTATGATTTTTACTTGCTTTATAGGGCAAGTATTGGTTTCGTATCGAAAAAAAAAAAAATTGAGGTTTTAATAAAAAACAACATTACGATGATGGAGAATTCCGAAAAAGTGGGTCTCGCAATTCATATGTGCGTCTGTACTTCCATTTGTACACATTTCCACAGCCTAAACGCGTGGACGGATTTTCTTCAAATTTGGTACAGATGATTTTTATAGAATTCTGAAAGTTGTTTTTTTTTTATACCTATCTCACTGAGAAAGTGTAGGTACCTCCCATACAAATTTTTCAAGTTATACCAAATTACTCGAAAACGGCTCTAACGATTTTGATACAAAATTTTGTTTATAATTTTACAAATAAGACAAACGGTACCTGCCATAGAACGGTTTTTTTTTTTTTTTTTTTGGTTTCAAAATATCTCTTACAAGACTAAACCGATTTCAACGAAAATTTTTATACAAAAGCGTTTAATTAACAGTAATATCCAAATTTTCAAAAAACACACATTTTTGGATTTTAAAAAAATATTTCAAAATCTTTTTTTGAAAATCAATTTTTTGAAAACGGGTTTTTGAAATGTTTCAAAATTTTGTTTTTAAATTAAAATAAATTATTTGTTCAAAATGGCATATAAAAAACGGCTTTAACGATTTTCAAAATTTTTTTTCTCAAAATTCACTTTCATACAAAAAGTCCGATGGCAAACTTCGTTTTGTGTTAATTATAAAAACAGATTTTATGTACTTTTATACATTCTAGGCAATGGTTTAATTAAATTTTTTTAAGAAAATTTGACACGTGACTAAATTTTTCAAATTAAATCAAATAAGGAAATGTTTGAAAAGCCAAACAAAAGCTTAAGGCTAGGCGCACACATGCTATTTTGATCGCTCGATTATTCAGTCGCAAATTAGATGACAACAATTTTAATGACTGTAGACACAATTTTCAAATTTTTAATCGCGGGAAGCATGTGTGTGCACAGGCATTGAAATCCTTGTGATCCATTTTTGCGACTGAATAATCGCGCGACTAATCGCATGTGTGCTCCTAGCCTAAACAGTGACAAAAATTGATAAAATAATAAAAGAAATGTAGTCCTTAAAATATGATAACCCTATTAAAATGCAACTACAACAAAAAAAAAACAATTTCGAACTGAAATTAATGTATTTTTAAGCACTAAAAGGCTAAAATATACCTACTCTTAACTTTTGATGTAACTTTAGCTGAGTACTCATAAATCCTATATAAATGCAACGAAACACATTTTGTATGATATTTGATAGAGTTAGAGGTTAAAAGAGTTCAATATAATTATTATCTTTGAATAACAACAATATCTTGAAGGTGCCACCAACAATTAGAGTTAATGGCTAGAGTTAAAACACTGTTTCAAGAATGCCAATCCGATTATCAGATTCCTTTATTTTTTACTTGCGATATTTATGTTGGTACTATACTTCATTACTTGCGATATAGGTACTATATATCAAGTTATGCATTCGTACAAAAAAAAAAGTTGAGATAACCAAAAAAGTGGGTCCCGGAAGTCAGTCTGTCTGTATAAGGAGCTACGACCTAAACGGATGGCCCGATTAATGTCAAATTTGGTATGTAGCGTTATTTGGCGACTCTCCAGAGGGGTTTTTGGAATTAATTTTTTTGGACCAAAAATAACGGTACTTGTCATATACATTTTAGTAAAATTGAAATATTTTGAAAACGGCTCCAACGATTTTGTTTAAAAAATTCAATTGTTAGTTCTAAGCTAAGGTCTATCTTCTAATGAAATTTTTTTTTTTTGCAAAATCATTATTAACGGTACCTTCCATAGAACCATTTTTTTCAAATACGATTATCTCCGAAATTGCTCATTCGACTTCAACGAAACTTTTTGTAACTAAGCATTTATACAATTTAAATATAAACCAAAAAACAAATTTCCAAAAAAATAATTTTTGGATTTTTAAAAAAATTTTGAAATTTTTTTTTTTGAAAAATCAAATTTTCGAAAACCGGACATTGAATGTTTTTGAAATTTTGTTTTTTAAAGTTGATTAGTGATTTCTACAAAACTTTTTTTCCAAAAAAATATTTATAAAAAATTAGTTTTTTAAAAAACGGCTCTAACGATTTTGAAAATTTTTTTTCTAAAAATGCACCTCAATATATCAATCCAAACTGCATACTTGTTTGGAGGGCAATTTGATTTAAATTTTATTTTATATTTTTTTAAAACGAATTTTATTTTTTTTTTCCAAATTTCAATATATAAAAAGTCTTAAAAATGTAAGCAACTTTAACTCTAAGAGCAAGTTCGTGCGACCCAGTCGTGCATTTTATTTTTGGATGTGGTGCTTAGTCTAGTATAATTTTTCATTTTATTCGAAAAACTTTTTCCGTCACACTTGAGTATTAAACCTATACCAATGTATCAATTGATTCAAGCAAAATCAATGCTTTTGTTTTGCTTAATATTTCCTGTTTTCTGGAAAAGAATTATTAAAACCAAACATATAAGTGTCATTTGTTTTTCCCTTTAAATATTATAAATACTCTTTCACGAATACTATCATTCTCAACAATGAATTTTTCCTCAAAATAAAAAGAAAATGGCAAAAAACAAAAAACCAATTTTAATAAATTCTTTTCTTATAAAATTCAAGCATTCAATAAAATTCTCTTTATTTTTTCTTTTGTTTATTCCAGCTTTCCGCGGACCAAAGGGTGAAAAGGGTGAACGTGGCATCAAAGGACCACCAGGTGATAGCATACGTGGTCCACCTGGACCACCAGGTCCACCTGGTCCAAAAGGTGATGCTGGCCCCTACGCACCCTATGTGGATTTTCCAACGTCAACGGATGGTGTAAGTAAAATATTGTACATATTTATATTCACTCTTTTGTTTAAATACTTTTTTTTTTGTATGAGTATAATGTAAAAAAAATAATTATTCAAAAATACATATATTTTTTTTTTTTTTTGTTTTTTTTTCGAAAAACAATGTTAACCTTTTATGATTATTTATAAGAATGCCAGAGTCTTTTAATATGAAAAAGGCAAAAGGCCAGTTGTTTGGTAAATAATATAATAAACTTCCTAAAGGTATTTATTTTACCTTTGAATATATATGGATTTTTTCTTTAAATTTAACTTCAATTATGTGAAATTTTAATATGGTTTCTGAGTCAGTAGGTTTTTACAAAGTCAAACAATGGAATTGAATTTAATTAAGTTTTTTTTTTTTTTTTTGATGAATCATAAAAATTCATATAAACCACAGGTAGCTCTTAAAAATTGAATAATTATAAATGAGATTTAAACAAAGATTTAATATTACTTACTCTGTATAGGTACCAATTTTTGAAAAAAAATTCTCACTTAAAAATAATTCCTACGATTTCAACAAAAATAAAATTCACAACTGGGTCTCACGTACTTGCTCTTGTAGTTCACAGTATCTTTATCTTAAATATCTATTGGAAATTTAAGATTTTGTTTAGTGTCGAGAAAAAAAATCAAAAAAAAAAAAATCGAAAGTTTAAAAATTAAATTTAAATTTTTTTTTTTTTTTCAAAAATGTTTTTAAAAATATTTTTTTTTTTTTATATTTTGTACTTCAAAATGATGTCTGTAAATTTTTAATAAAATTGACTTATGCTGTGATGAAATTTATGAACTTAAAAAATATGTCAATTTTTGAAAAACGGCAACCCCATATTTCCGTTCTTCGCATTTTTTGAGAAAAAACTAAAAACGCAGTTTTGTTAGAATCAATAAGTCTATTACGTATACCGAATTTGAACAAAATCGTTAGAGTCGTTTTCGAGAAAGTTGCAATACCTCGAAAACGTTATATGGGAGATATGCGTTAAAAAGGCGATATTAAAAAAATAAAAAAAAAACTGGTCTAAGGAATAGCGTAAAAAGCATCTGTACCAAGTTTCAAGCAAATCCATCCATCCGTTTAGGACCTAGCTCGATGTACAGATGGACGCACACACGCACAGACCGACGGACGTCATGACGAAAACCACTCTTTTTAATAATCTCCATCATCGTAATGTTGGTTTTGATTAAAACCTCGATTTTTTTTTCTACACGAAACCAATACTTGCCCTATAGAGCAAGTAAAAATGAGATGAAGATAGGTTTCATTTTGATTAATTTTCGAAAGGTTAAAATAAAATCATTGAACAAAACTGTTTAATGTAAGTTATATTTTACACCATTCCGAAAACCACTTAATTTTGATTGAAAATCAATGAAATTTTCAGCGAGTTCCTATAACATATGAACCCATCAGCTTAAACCTACTTTATTTATTGACATATCTTGATTCTATAATTTGAATCCTTTTGCGTTAATCTAATTAATGCAAATGGCAGTCGTAAACATTCTTATTTATAGATATATCCTTCATAGAATTTAGTTCTAACATTTATGCTGAAAGCACAATATGTTAATAAATTCAAATTACATTTGCATTTTAGTTAATGTCCCAAACTATTATAATCCTTGTTGACGACCGCCCTTCCTAAACCTACTTATAATATACCGCATTCTATTTACCACTATTATATACATGAATTTACAATCAGCATCATAATATTATATTTGACTATTTTATATATGAAATTCCCGCCCAATATTATATTTGGCGGCAGTGAATATCTCCTACTTTTATTTATATTCGTAAATGAACCTACGAGTATACCTCCCAAAAAGTACACATCTCAGTGAATTTCCCTCTTGGCTGTATAATTTATTCAAATTGAAATTATCCTAATTACCCAAAATAATTTAAATGTTAAATTATTTCCAGAAGCTCATTAATTTATTCTCTCTCTCGTTCTCATTTTCGTTTTCGTTCGTTTTATTTTGTGACCCCGTTTTTTTTGGGTTTCTGCGATGGTTACAGCAAATTCAGCAGGGTTATTCAATGAAATAAGCGAAAAGTTTAACCCTTTGACATGGGTTTTTGTTTTGTTGTTGTTGGGGAATTTTTGGCAAAAATATGAAAAGAATTTTTTTAAATTTTTTTGGAAGAAAAAAATAAATCCCACCTGCTTCCTGAATCTATATGTAAATTAAAGGTCACATTCGTTAAAACAACAAAAGTTCCTACACACTCACACATCCATGTCACCTCTTTTTCTTAATACTTAAAAAGTCAGGAGTTCTTCTTGCCAAACTCACCCCCACACCCTTTTTCATATGGCTGCAGCTTTTTCCACATCAAAACCATTAGCTCTATTACCACAACCATCAGCGTCATCAAATTGAAAATGAAATTTCGCTTATTTCTGTTCAGTTGTTCCGCAAACGTTCGTACATAATATGGCTCAGGCAGGCAGTCTTCAACATATGCGCTAGCTTTTAATTGATCGTCTCAATATGAAGAGGGAGGTAGGGAATAAGAGTAAGGGTATATACGATGACGACGATAACTTGGAAAGATTGTTAGAAGCATTTGTACTCGAGAAATATATATATAACCTCCCCATCGCACAGACATCAACAAATTAATTCAAAGTACTGCAAATAACAATGGCGATATGTTAGGGGAGGTTATGAAACGATTGAAATGCTAATTGCATTTACCCATACTATATTCGCATTTATACAATATACACATGTTGTACTCTAGTACATGCTGGGTGTTCCCATATGATATGGGGTTAACCTACTTATAATGTTCAACTCTCTTGTTCAACAAAAGGTGTGTGCGCCAATTTTACGAAATTACTAGAGCATCGAACTTGGGAATGACTCTCTTCGAAATCGAAGAAATAGAAAGATGATGGGATTTCAAAATCGAAATAAAGTTCGTGAGAGTTTAAAATTAAATTATTTTTAATCGCAAGCTAACTAAAATAATAGTTTGGATTTTTGAAAATAATAAAATAATATCAAAAGGAATTTCGAATAATAAAAGTGCAGTGGAATTAGATTTTAAAATAACGAGAATAATAAATTAAAAGGGGCCTATTTCGAGCCTTACTTCATCAACACAAAAGCGATAAAAAATCAATATAGTTGATCCGATTGAACGTCAGGAAATACTTGTTATGGTATAAATATTGCAAGTATTCAAAAAAGAGATTTAAGAAGTCCAACAGGCTGCACCAATTAATGTGTAAAGAAGTAAGATGTAAAACAGGACCCAGGTCTTTCTATACATTTAATTGCTCTTTAAAGTCTAAAGAAAAAAAAAAAGAGGTTGTCTGTAAGGCCGGTTTACGGACGATGATCTTACGTGATAACGCTTTTAAAATGAGTCAATTAAAGCGTTTATTTATTTCAAACAATCATAATTTACAAGAAAAAGCTAAAAAAAATTACCTTTTTTCTTTTCTCATTATATTATTATAATTATACCATTAAAAAGCCAAATATTTCTTCTAAATAATAAAACCGTTTTTAAAGTTTTTACAATGCGCAAAAAGTATTAAAATAATTTATTAAAAACAATCATTTCTTATGAAAAAAGTGAAAAAATCACTTCCATCAACCAAAAATTCATTTTTTTTATATAACAACCTATAATAAATTTTATACCACCTGCAAGATTATTGCTTCAGCTCAAAATATATATATGGATCATGTCTATTAGACATGAACTTGATCAATTTTCATCAACAAAAAAATCAAAAAAACATATAATTTTATCTTCTCACGCTATTGAATCAATTTTTTTCAATGACAACCTATAAAAAATTTTATATCATGTGATATATTTCACCTGTCATTTCATAAAGCTATACATACATTTTTATAATGCGCAAAAATTATAAAAATAATTTATTGAAAACAATCATTTTTATCAAAAAAAGCTAAGAAAACATGAATTTTTATCTTCTCACGTCATTAATTCCATTTTTTCCCTTAATAACCTATACATCTGAAAGCTTATTGTGTAAGCTCAAAACATATATATCCATCAGGTCTATGAGACATCTACAAAAAGAGCTAGAATTTTTTGAACTCGATCAAATTTCATTAAAAAAAGCAAAAAAAAACATTTATTTTTATGTTCTCAGGCTATGGAATCAATTTTTTTGTTTGACAACCTATAAAAAATTGTATTACATGTAAAAGCTCATTATTTCACCTTTTATATGACGTATCAATGTTATTTCAAAGATGCCTTCAAGAGAAGTTAGAATTTTTTAAAGTCAACCATGTCGAATTTCCAGACTGAGATTACGGTACTTCGCACACTGGTGGCTGCTCGGGGGGAAACAGATCTCCACTGGTGTTTTGAGGTTTTTCGCAAGTTACTTGATTTAACATTGTGTAGCTTGTAGTTAGTCTAGAAAGAAAAAAAAATTCACTAAACGATTCCAAGTTTTTGCACATGTATAATCCAAAACCTACATGTCCTATAAGTTTGAGATTTTTTGAACGCTCCAAAAAAAAAGCAAGGTGTTTTTTAAAAATTCATATTTCGAAACGCAGAGTGTTGGAAAAAAATCCGTATCAGACGCCTTATTTTTGTTTCCCTCATCTTTCACCTGAAATCCTTAGAATTGTCAAAAAAATTTCCTTTACCCAAAATCATCATTTTGTCATAGTTCCAACACGTGTATAACGTTCAAACAAAACGTTATAGCTTAAAAACAAAAACAAAATAGCCTATCCCCCATCCCGAGCTTAAATTTTTCAAATGATATTTTTCAATTCCCACAGATGTTTGAATATTTTATTCAAAATTTTGGCGCTCAATATTAAATTGCTTGAGAAGATAGAGGGCGGGAACGGGAAAATTCCCGAAACTCGTGTTTTTAAGTTACAATTGTTACTTATAAAGAGGTGATCAATTCTTAAAACAAAATGATGGGCACATTAAATATCACCACCTTAAAATAAGGTGATTCCACTTAAACTCAGTTAAATTTAATGTGAACTTCATCTTATTTTAATGTGAAAATTTTAAAATTATATGCACACCTTAGCTTTACTTGCAGTTTATCATACACATTTCCAACAGTGAGATAGCACAGTTGTAAGGCACTGGCCTAGTAACCCAACAGTTGTAGGTTCGATAACCGGTGGATGCCAGTTTTTTTTTATTTGTGCATTCAAAAAATTAATGTGACTTTTCACCTTAATTTAAGATGATGTCACCTTAATTTAAGATGAAAGTCATCTTAGCAAAAAACCATGCAGAAATCCCCTTAAATTAAGGTGCGATCCGCTTAATTTTATGTGGTCTATTTTCTCCGTGTAAACGGTAAAAAATTTTGTCGTAGGTTTTAGTACAACCTTTGGAATTGGGCCTTTTTCAAAACAAAAATTATTATTTTTTAATACTACGATGTTGTAGAGAAGAAAAAAAAAATGCAAACTTAAACAAAAAAGAAATAATAAATAATCATTTTTAGCAAAAAAACAAAACCGACTTCCATGGATGGTTATGGTTTTTTAAAATAGTTCCTATGAATAAAAGTGAACACTGCTGCCACCAGCTTTCCAATACAAAAAGAATTATCAAAATTGGTTAACTCAGTCCAAAGTTATGCGGTAACAAACATAAAAAAAAAAAAAATACAGCCGAATTGAATACCTCCTCCTTTTAGGAAGTCGGTAAAAAGGTGTAAATTGTGTTTTACTACTATGGTACTTAGTGGTCTTTGTTTTAATTTGTTTTAATTTAATCCAAGAGCAAACGTCTTTAATTTAGTAAACTTTCGAGGTTATGTAGGGTTTTGAAAAAGAAAATTCTAATAACACTTATTCTGCCCGCCATCTTGGAACCACCATTTTGAAAAAATAAAAGTTGGAAGATTTTTCGTAATTCTCATACAAATATGCTTCAGTGTTCCAAATTTCATGACTTTTCGTCCAGAAACGTCCGTAGTCTATAACAATTAAAAAAAAAACGTAAAAATAGGAATTTGGCCATATTTCGACAAATTTCAAAACAAAATTCGACAATATTTAAACAATTTTTTTTCTACATAATATTTAGCTCATAAAAGAGTTGTCCAAAGCTATTTTATTAAAAAAAAAAAAGATGTTAGGGTGGTTAAATTTTTTTTTTAAATTAATATTAACTGATTTTGAATTTATTTTAACACCTTCTTAGTTTTCACTATTCACAACTTTTAGGAGACATTACGATTTGAAATTCGAAAAAAAAACCAAAAACTATTTTGGTTCAGAAAAATGCATTTGGTAACTTTTTTGATAAAAAATCAAAAAAAATAAATCTGAATTTGCCCTATTGTGAAGGCGCTTTGTGTTTTTTCGAAGTAAAATATATTTATTACTGATAAATTTGTTATCGATAACAAGATTTCACTTCACATAGTTTGTAAAAAAAAATAAAAGAGATAATAATATCACCATTAATATATTTATATGATGAGTGATCACTTTCAAAAATGTTTTGTTTCTTTAAAAAGAAGTAAGAAAGAAACTACTCAAAATAATTTTTTAAAATTAATACATAAAAAAGAAAAAGAAAATATATTATTATAATAAACTGAAACTTTAAATTCAGGAAAACGTCCTTGATTTTTAATACAAAAAAATTTAAATTTCAGTAAATTTTGTATTAGACTTAAAAATGTATTACAATCAAATTATACATTTAAATAAAATTATGGTGTTTTCGTAGAATCTACAATAAAATATAAAAATAAAAAATAAAAAATTGACTTAATTAAAAAAAAAAATATTTCAAATCAAACTATACCGTTAGGTATACCAAATATCTCTTTGATCTTGTTTTAAAACTGACCTATTTATATATAACGAAATAATTTTTGAAAAATTAATTTTCAAAGTAATATTTTTGTATCTTGCGTTATAATTAATTTCATTGCTTTATTTTGCGAGATAGTTCGTCAAGTCACACCTTTACCTATGAAAAAATCTATCGCATAACAGTGCAATAAGGCCAATGTTGCCTTATTTCCCTCTCACAAACTAAAATAAAGGCAACTGTTAAAAAGTGGATTTATTTTTCTTTTTAAACAAGACAATAAAACCCCAATTTTGAAAGTTGGCCTTATTTCACGGCTGGCAACTTCTGTTTAATATAGTTAAGAAAATTTTACTGTGGACAAACGCAGTGGTGTTCAAAACCTGTTTAGTTTTCCATTAAGAGCTTCGCATCTGATTTGAATTAAAGTGTACGTGCTCTTATGTAGTTTTCTTCTTATCCGATTGATATATAAAATATTATGGCGTGAAATCTTTAAAAATATTGAATTTTCAAATTGCGAATCTTCGAACATTCAGAATAATAATACCAAATCCTCTTTTGTATTATTTGATTTTGTAACTTAAAATTCCTTTAAAACACATAAAAATAGAAATATTTCTCACCAAACACATTTTGAAATATATGAAATTGAATTTGTATCTTCATTTTTGTTTTTTTCTTATATTCCAGATATTCAACGGAAAGTGTACATGCAATGCGTCTGATATCCTAGAAGCACTAAAAGATAGCGAAACTCTACGCGAATCAATACGAGGACCTCCCGGTTTACCGGGTAAAGAAGGAAAGACAGGTGCTCCTGGGCTCACGGTAAGCAAGATGAATGTTTTTCTATTTCTATTTTTGTTTTCTTTTATTTTTATCTCTTTTTTTCTTCAAAATAATACTTTTTTTATTCGTGTATTGTCACTATAAAAAATTTCACATTTTTCATCTATGCACACAATTTCACTATATAGGAACCCACATCGTCATCATATTTTTATACCTACACAAATCCTTCAATGTTTTTTTTTTATTCTGACTATATCGTATATCCTTGTGATGCGTGTATCATGCCTTCTCAGTTTGTTGTTGTAGGTATCTCATGTAGGTAATTAAGAGAAAATGAATTAGATTGCATGATAATAATAAAGTAGGTAAAATGCGAAAGTTTTTTTTTTGGTTTTGTGTAACAGTATTTTTTGTTTCATCGTTCTTCGTTACTGCAACAAGGACGAAAAGTATCTATTTTATAAACTATGTTTACCACGCGAACCATGTAGGACCCAGTTTTGTTTTGTTTCTATTTTTCTGTTTATAATGTCTGCTCAAAAATAAAATAAAAAAGATAGATAAAAACACGTGTTCACAGCACTTATGAAATGCTTCTCTAAAATATGTGTATTTTTTGTTTGTATGATGGATGATAGTTTTTAAGAATAATAAATAAGTGGAAATAAAAATCAGTAACATGCAAAGCAGAGTTCATTCATAATTAATTTAACGTATTTAAAATGAAGACATTTAATGATAGTAATTTTCTTTCTTTATTGATATTTTTTTTTATACTTTTTTATTTCCACTGATAAATCAAGATAAAACAACTTAAAGTTTAATATTTTCAATTCCAAGAATTAAAAAAATCTTCACATAAACAAAATGACAAAAAATATGTGCTCACTGCGGCGTATACGTACTTTTTTCTTCATTGAAATAGGTTTATTCTGTTGAGATACAAAAATAAACTTAGTTTATGGAAACATACTAAAAATTAAACTTAGTTAACCTTTATTAAAAAAGGTTGAAGGAAAAAGATTTCAACACTTAAAACATCTCAGAAATGCAGAACGTTGAATTTTGCTTTAGTCAAAAAAATTTATTTGAGTTAAGTAAAAAAAAACTAAATATTGAGATTTAGATCGAAAGTGGATTGAAATTTTTTCTTTTTAATTCTCATCTTTATTCGAAATTTGTAGAATTTTTATTTCATGAAATCTCACCTCACTTTAAAGTATCTATGATGAAATTTTATTTCATGAAGTAGTCTCATCTCTCTTTAAGACATAAAGAATTTTTATTTTATGAAGACTCGTGTCTGTCTTAGAAGTCTCTCTTAAAAAAAGAATAGAATAAGAGTACCAAGACTGCAGTTTTGTAAAGAATATTTTTTTAATGCATTTGTTTTCATTACAAACTTAAAAAAAATATTTACTGCAAACAAACAAAAATTTCACTAAAACAAAAATATTTTGGTATTGCAATTGAAAACAAAAATTGCATTAAAATAAAATTTTTGTTGCAACTAAAAAATATTTTGCATTAAAAAAATATTATTGCAAATAAATAAATTTTCTGCTTTAAATGTGTGCATTAAATATTTTTTTTTTAATATAAGTCAAATTTCTTACTTATTTTGGCTATTTGACCATACATATTTTAACTATAATATTCAACATAATGTATGGCCAAAGAGCCAAAATTGTAAGAAATTCAACGAATATTAAAAAAAAAAACATTTAATGAACTTATTTTGATTGTTTTTTTTTTTTTGAATGCAGAAAATTTGTTAAAAAAAATTTTTTTAACTGCAATAAATATTTTTTTTATTGCAAATATTTTTCATTTGCCAAACAAATTTTTGTTTAAATGAAATTTTTTTTTTTTTTTGTATGAAATAAATTTTTTTAAATTTCAAATGCATTTTTTTTTTTTCAATTGATATTTATACAAGCCTGCAAGACTGTATAAAAATATATACATTTTTATTGATTTTGAATCTAGATATGACTTACCTTCATTTTTAGTATTATCACCCACAAAAACTTATTACTCTCAATTTTTCTTCGTTCTATCACTCTTCAATACCAGTTAAATTTAGGTGCAACAGGTCTCTTCCTAATTAAATTACCATTATTACCTCATTAAACCTTCATAATATTTATTCATTCACTTACAAGATACCATTTGATTAACATATTCCTCCCCTTTTTCCAAAATTTTATTAAATTATTGTTATTTTCTAAAAAAAAAAAAAACACTAACACGGTAACTTCCATTCACAAAAAAAAAAACGCCTTTCACCTTCTCAGATGGACAAAAGCCTTCAACATTACCTGAAGAAAAAATCGGTAACCAAAAAAATATAAAAATGAAAAACAAACAAAAAAAAAAAAAATAGACCTAAAAATAGCTCAAATTTTCCCTTCCTCTTTTACTCCCTCCCCCCGAAAAAAAAAAAATAAAAAAAATGGTATAACCGTCTAATTTTTCACAATTACCATCATGACTAAACCAATTCAGTTAAAAATGAGAACCAAAAACAATTCTTGATCCTATAACACACACAAAAAGATGCTATACAACCTTATGCCTTTTAAACCTCCCTTTGCTGTCGCTGTTGTCTTAAACACTCTCCTACACCTTTAAAATTAAATTTTTGAAAAAAAACGTTTCATTTCCCTCAGGCAATGGAAAATTTACCAACCTCAGCCAACTTCGAAACCACCCCAAATATTCTCCCGTTACAATTATACCCACCATATATAGGCATCCGCAATCTTGCTAAGTTTAATTATAATATTACCTCTATATACCCCCAATTTTGTTAAACAACCCCCCTTTAACCCCTCTTCAATGTGAAAACAGTTCAAATAAACACACACAAACGACAAAATGTTAGAATTACTCCAAGTCCTAGTGATAATCCCGTTGTTTTGCTGTGGAATTATTTCCACAATAGTGTAAACCACCCCCAAAATCGAAAACCCCCAAAACAAAAAAAATACACGCATTCAGTTTGAATGTTTAGTCAGCGAATTAAGGCAATTTAGTTAATGCCTGCATTCACCAACAACCAAAGAAAGCCTTGTTGTATGTATAGAGAATACCAAACGTGATCTAGACCCTCTTTGCCATTGCCGTGCGTTGTCTCTTTCTTTAAGCTAGAAATTACCCATCATTTCCATTACAATAACCATGACGAAACTAATTTTTTGTATTTTCTTCTTGTTTTAATTTACAGGGTGCTACTGGTGTACCAGGTGAACGCGGTGCCCCCGGTCCGAAGGGCGACCGCGGCGATAGGGGCGATCCTGGTGCTCGTGGTCCCGAGGGTCTTCAGGGCATGAAGGGTGAGCCCGGTCTGGATGGGATGCCTGGCGTCGCAGGTCCTCCTGGTCCAGCTGGGCCACCCGGTCTTCCGGACAATTACGATGTAAGTATTCTATCTTCTTTCTTTCAGTTAAATAATTATTCTTCATTTATTTTTGTTTGATTTTAATTGTAAATGACTACATTGTTAAGCCTTTTAACATCCCATTTTATCATTAAATTCCACTCCTTTCCGTTTATATCCAACAAACTCAGAGAGGGTACCTAAAACCCCCACTCTCCAAACACCCATCATCATCAAAAGGAATTAGAATTGTCCGCCAAATAAATCATTAAGCAATTATTCTTTACCTCCTCATTTCGCGCGCTAATGTCATTCCTTTCGAAACAAATTGCTACCGGAGCTTCGTGTCAGGTTAAAAGAGAAGGCAGCTCCTTTCAAGAGTTTGCTATAGCACCCCTCCAAACCTGCTTTTAACTTTTGTGTTTGGCAATTTTCTAAGTAAGTTGTAATGTGATTTTTTTTGTTTTGTTTTTCTTTTTGTTGTTAGTTGTTGTACTATACCTTTGCCACTGGTGTGTTTGCGTTTGCTTTCAACTTCCGTTCACACGGAGAAACCCGTTAAAATTACAAAGCAAAAAAAAAAAGAGAGTATCAATGTAGGTGTAAAGGAATAATATGAAGGAAGAGCAAAAGAAAAAAAAAACATTGAGAAAAGGTTTCGTTTCTTATTCTTATGGTTTTTTTTTTTTTTTTTTTGTTCGTCCACTATACTCGTAGCCAATGCCAGTGAATTGGGTTCACCCTTTTACTAGATGCCCGGTTTGCCATTATTTTTACGTGCCTCGGGTGAGAAAAAAGTCAAAGAAAACAATTTGCCTAAACTAATTTCCTTCCTTTTCGTTTCTTTTTTTTTTTTACTGCCACTGGATTTTTTTTTGTTTTATTTGTATTTTCATTTTGAACGTTTTGGCCTTTAGTCAAGTAAAAAAAAACCCTTTAACGGTTTTCTGGACATCATGGTGTTTTGTTTGAATAGAGTAATGGGAAAGTGAATTTCAGCAGTACTGTTCTTCTACCCCGGTCAATGAAATTTCAAAAGAAATTATATCAAATTACAAAACCAAGAAATAAAGTCATAAATTGAATCTCTGTAACTGTTCAATTTGAAACCTCAAGCTCATACTTTACAATTTTTCAAGTAAAAGCATTTACTATTTATTATGCTTTAAACCCAATGTCATACAATTTTATAGTAAAGTTATGTTTTTTTTTTCGAGAATAGAAGATGTTGGGAAGCATTAAATGAATACATTTCTATGAAATGAAAGATGACCTCTTCGAAATTGTATAAATATTTATTTAAATTTTATTGCTCATATTTCTAGTCCTCGAAAAATACAAAAAATAACATAAAAAACGGTCTAAAAGTGTTTTTTGTTTACTAATTTGGCATATTTTGGACATTATTTTCAAGATTTAAAAATTTTCATTAAATAACTATGTACAATTATTCCTAAGCCCTATTACGAACACATTTTGGATGTCTTTTGACCAAAATTTCTAACTTCTTTAATGTTTTGAAAAAAAAAAAAGTGTGTGTACACATGTACACGCGACTGAAGTTATACTTCTCATTCAATATTATGTAACTGAGTTTCATTTGATATTTTTAATTTCTATTATTAAATTAATTAATCCACACTTCGTTTTTTACATTTTTATCAAGTGAACAATAAATTAATTCTTTCATCTAAAAAAAATTCCAAAATACAGGGTGTCCCACAGTCACCACCCCAAATGAAAACCATGGATTCCTGAGGTCATTTTAAGTCGAAAAACTTAAGTGGTATTTTTCTCGTTTTCGTTCCGTTTTCGAGTTACCACGGTTTTTATGATTTTTGCTCTCTTGTCTTTTAACTGGCCTTATCTTTGCCAAACTACGTTCGATTTGAAAGATTTTTTCTACAACCAATCAAGAATTTATTACAGTTTTAGTTTGTCTCAAAACTTTTTTTCTGCGGACCACCGTTTCTCCACAATTTTGCATCGAACACAATTTTCTTCGTTTTGTAAGTTGTTTTTTACACTTTCATATCATTTAAGTCAAAAAAACACGTTAATGAGTATTGCTTTTTTGTGCTTTTTATTAAAGCCCAGTTAATTTTCATAAAAAAAAATAAGTTTTATTTCATAAAAAAGGCTACTAAAAGTTATTAAAAAAAAAAATAAACAAACTGAGTGAAATAAAAAAAAATAATTTTTAAATAAAAAATTAATTTAAATTATTTAAAAACTTTTTCTGAGCTATTGTGGTTAAGAAAAGAACAAATAGATAAAGCTCAGAAAGAGTTAAAATTCATTTAAATTAATTTTGTATTTAAAAATTATTTTTTTTTTAATTCACTCAGTTTGTTTATTTTTTTTAATTACTTTCAGTAGCCTTTTTTATGAAATAAAACTTATTTTTTTTTATGAAAATTAACTGGGCTTTAATAAAAAGCACAAAAAAGCAATACTCATTAACGTGTTTTTTTGACTTAAATGATATGAAAGTGTAAAAAACAACTTAAAAAACGAAGAAAATTGTGTTCGATGCAAAATTGTGGAGAAACGGTTGTCCGCAGAAAAAAAGTTTTGAGACAAACTTAAACTGTAATACATTCTTGATTGATTGTAAAAAAAATCTTTCAAATCAAACGTAGTTTGGCAAAGATAAGGCCAGTTAAAAGACAAGAGAGCAAAAATCATAAAAACCGTGGTAACTCGAAAACGGGACGAAAACGAGAAAATTACCACTTAAGTTTTTCGACTTATAATGACCTCAGGAATCCATGGTTTTCATTTGGGGCGGTGACTGTGGGACACCCTGTATAGGCATTGGAAGTTGGGGCGCGAAAAAGCTTCTGAGAGCTGAACGCTTTGACCTAGAGACATGGGAGTGGTGCCATATGAAAGCTTATATTTTTAGCTACTCGATAGTTTTATAATCCGGTTTTTCGATTTTTTTTTTCAAAATTTCGAGAAAATCGCGTTTGAAAGTTGGGGTAAATTTTTTTTTCGAAAAATCCCCGAATCTTTGAACGCTCCTGGAAGCTAAGCCGCTTGAGAGCAATTTTTGGATGTGATGCCAATTGATAGCTTGTGTCATGGGCCTACGCTTTGCATATTGATAGATTTTTAAAAAATCGCCTTCCACGTTAAACCGCCACATCATGCCTATTTTTTCAGAATCGTGATTATTTTTTTTAACTTTTAAGTTCTCCCGGTTTGAGAACGCTCGGACCTTCAGGGATGGGAGTTGTACCCAAATGTAGGTTAGATTCCCCGCTACCTTTTGGCATCAAAATTCTCATTTAATTCAAAATTCCGAGATATAGGCGTTGAAAGTTGGGGGCGCTCATTTTCAGCTCACTTTCAGCTCACTTTCAGGTTTCAGCTCAGCTCAAATGAGCTGAGCTGTGGTACCACATGGTACTTGCCACATGCCACATGCAACTTACCACATGAACATGTAACTTGCAACGTGTTGTGGGTTTTTTTTCTTTTTTTTTCAAAAGCATCAAAAGCACCATTGTTAGGTGTTCGCTAACATCACTCTTTAAAAAAAAAAATTCTGCTAAAACTAAATGTGGTTTTCACTTCATTGATAAAAATTTCAAGTTACAGCCAAAGGGAATCGTAACATTTTGAATCGTTATTTCTTTGGTCATTTGCTTGTAATTAAAATTTTATATCAAATGGCCTCCTAGCTATATAAATGGGGTATACCAGCAACAAGCGGGCAATTTTTAAGGGATCTGTATTGAACAAAATTGAGTTTTCCTAATCGCTTGAACTGGCCCCTTAATGTTTTTCATTTTGAAATTTTAAATTTGTGAGTTAAAAAAATCAACATTATAAAATTAAAAAATCACGTATAGGCCACAGTGGACAACAACTTAACACCTTCGGCCTAGATGCTAACACACCAATCGAAATTAAATAAACACTTGCACACAATTGAACAAAATGTTCATCTTTTTGTCGTCAGTGTTAATTTGTAAACAGAAAAAAAAAATCCTTTCAAAAAAGAATTGAAAATTTGAAAACACTTTCAAATACAAACCCAATAAATTACAAATATGTATAAAAAATACAAACAGCAGTTTTTACTCAAGTTTTGGTTACTTAATTACTTAATAACTTTGGTTACCTTGTGACTTGGTCTCAGAAAGCTTTGAAGATTACAATTAATGTAAATTATTCTTTGCAGAGTGACACTTTTATTTGCATCAAAATCACAGTTGATAGCTAGAATACTTCTCAGATGAGAAATTTGCTTCTCGATTTCAAACTAAAATCGTTTGATAAGGCAAAGTTTTGGGTTCAAAACCAATTTCAAATATCAGGCTGCAAATTTTAAGCCTCTTTAATTAAAAGTAAATGTTATTTAAATTATTGACAAAAATGGTTTTTGGATTAACATAGTTTTGAATCAATTTTAAAAACTCATTCCAGAGCCTCGAATAGTATTACTGACCTAGAAACTGCATCTCTTAGTTTTAAAATTTTTCATTTGGTATATCAATTTGCAGTGTTTCGAAACGTTTTTCAATACGCCAATATTTGGCATAAAATAATAATTGCTGTTTGTGTTTTTGGAAAAGTACGAGTTTCAAATGAGTGTTGCAATCTGAAAGAAACCAATAAAACTATGCACATGCGCATAGCTTTTTTTAATTTTTCCATCACAAAACTGCATAGCTAATGAACTTTAGTTGTCGAATTCGCATACTAGAGCCTCCAAAAGTTACAATCAAACGTACAGTTAAAAGACCAGCAATAGCGTGAAGACCAGAATAGCGTTTTTAAAAATGTTTAAAACCACATAGGTGAAGTTAAAAAATCTTAAATTTCTTGTACCTATTTTTACCTCAAATTTTTTTATACAAAAATAACGAAAATTTCTTAAAAACTTGGTGAAATTCTTTCAAGAAGGTTCTTCTTTCATTTTATGTTTAGAACACCGTTATCTTGATGATGTTATGGCTCGCAAAAAGGTTTTTTTTTTTTTTCAAAAGCTATGAAGAACGCATAGAGATTTTTTTGTTTTTTTTTTGTTTTTGTTCTTCTGTTCCTGTTCTATTTTCGCTATGTTATGACTGTTTCGTCCTTTTCATCGATGGCCTTAAAAGGATTTGCAACCGAAGCAGTCTGCTATATAAGAGGTACCTGCAATCAAGTTGAAACTTTGCCAGAGCTTAACTGGAGAGAATGATTGTTCTACCGGTGGTGGATCTTGAAGTCGCTTGAATTTTAGGGGCTTCTCCTATACCCTCTTCCAGACCCGACCAGTTCCTATTTTCTATTAAGGTAGACAAAAAAAAAAAACAACAAAATATATTCACTTGCTTCGTCGTGTCGCGTCGCACCCATGAAAAGAGGTAAAGACGTACTTTAACGATTTTTATGATTATGGGTGAAAATCCCTTAAGACTCACTTAGGGAACGCGATGCGGGTAGCCAAGAGAGGGAGAGAGTTGTCGGTTATACAACATTCTAAAGGAAGAGCAGCACAATGAAATTTGCATAAAAAATAAACTTTCATTTCATATTCCCTTATTTTGTGTTCTCTGTTCTTTATCCTTTTTTTTGCACTAAGGGACGAACAGAGTAGGGTGATGGACCCCCTAAATAATGCCTAGTGAAAGTATTTATAGTGCACACACAGGGTGTTTATGTTTGCATGAGGATGTGTGTCAGGCTTATTATTATTTTTTCTCTCTCTCTTTTTTTTTTTTTTGTGTGTGTTTGTTTGTACACTCTCTTCAGCTTAACAAAACTACTTTTAGGCTAGCGGAAGCTATTTTCGTGCTTAGTCAGGGTGTGTGGGAAAATTTGTACAACCTCTCACTTACACACATACAAACACTTTTTGTGTGTTATATAATATTATAACTTGCATGACTTTTCTCATACCCGGTTTATGGCATAAGGTCAATCCCTATTATGGGGGTTCGCTTAAAGTATGCAAATTGCTGAGTGGGTTCTTAAGATTTCGAGTTCTATTATTTTTTATTTCCATCCCCTAAATGGGGGTGTGTAAGAGATGAGGGAATTCGAGAGGGTGTCAGAGAAGGGTAAATTTCATGTTTTCAACACACCCATACTCTCTATACACACTTTATTCCGACCCTACACTTCTACACACTGTGCTTCTGGAGCTGATGTCCTAGCTAGGATCTATATAGAGATGGATGTTGTTGTATGACAAGGAACTCAATTTTCGTAGAACATGAGAAGTTAAACGGTTTTTCTTTTAAGGGGGTTTTTGATGGGGGTTAGGGTAAAGTAGGGTATATAGTAGGATATTTAAACATATAAAAGGCATGAGTCTTCTCTCTCGTTCGTCAGACATGCAATATATGGAAAACATGCTGAGTGTGTGACAGTGGCAATTATTTGAACACATGTCTCATTATTGAGATGTGCACGTGATGGATTTAAAGGAACAAAAAGAAGATGAAAACAAAAATGAATGTGTGTGAGGATGTGTATATGCTCATATATGAAGAAATGGCTTGACATAAACGTTAGGTTGCATGGGAGAGAAAAGGTTTCAAGATGTGAAGATTTTTTTGGAGAATATTGAATCAAAAAGGAGTCAATTTTAAGTCAAGCAGCTTACTGAGGGATGACGATGATGAAAAATGATTTCGTTTTTTTCTTCTTTTTTTATTAATTAATTTCTTTCGCTTTTTGAATCGACAACCTGGGGAGGTCCTTGTCTTTTACAAGAAACTTTTGTGACACCTTTTTTTCAAGAACAGCAAACACTGTAATTGGTTATATTTTTGAAATTTCAGATATGGAGGTATTGGTATATATTGAAAAGGACGCTCGACATGTTATTTGTTGAGATGTAAGGATTTCATCTAGGAAAACGAAATTTACCGTAGCTAAGATAATGTCTTTTCAATTTTAAACATTTTTAAAGAGATAAGAAATTTGAATTTTAAATATATTAAATTTCATATAAATGTTGAGTACTTTAAAGAAAAAATATTTGTACTCAAACCAAAAATGTTTATTGTACCCCTTTCATGAATTAGTGCAATATTAAACATTGTTTTGTGAAAAATATTGAAAATGTAAATGTATAAGTACGTAATGATTTAACGTAGCATGCATTCAGTAAAAACTTCTGCATAAATACTTCTGAGTAACATTTTTTTGAGTACACATAATGAGAAATGTACTGATTATTTCTATTTTCTATGCACTTCCTTCTTCAGTCTATAGTGAGGCGGCTCAGCATTAAAAAAGAGTTCAATCGTGCACTTTGTGATAAAAGCATGAAATTAACATCGTTGGTAGTACTCAATTTAAGAGTTATTTTGAGATATTGGGCCACATTGTATTCCATTCGGAAGGGTAGATACAAGACTTTTTCTGTGTTGCACTCGATTTGTTGCATATCGTAGTATAGGCAATGAAATATTGTATTAATATGATACATGATTTCGAGGTATTTTCTAACGCCCGATCGAATAAAATCAATACCAAAATGTCTCGACCATCATGTAAAAAGTTATTGGACTCTTTATGAATTGTCTTTTACTCAAAGAGCAAGAGTCAAAATATTATCAAGTACTCCTTGAAAAAAAGTGGTAGGTTGATAAAATTTCGTGTGGACGTTTCATATACCATAGAAAAAAATAATAAAATATGTTCATCAAAAAATTTCAGGTCAAAGGGTGTTTTTTTTTTTTAGCGAGAAAGAACACTTTTGAAATGGTACCATTGCAACACATGGAAAATTTATGAATTTTTTTGAACCGCATATATATTTTATACATCGTATGAGAATCAAAAATAATCAAAAAATGAATTATATTTACCATGGAACATTGAATTTTCATGCAAAACTTAAATTGCTTGCTTTTATTTTTTATTGAATTTTCATACAAATTAATGTTTTGAAGGAGTGAGGTGCAAAAGTAAAAGTATGAAAAATAATTGTGCAGTTTGTGATAAAAGGATCAAATTAATAGGATTGTTAGTACAATATGTAACCCTCATTTTAAGATATTGGGCCTTTCAAAAGTGTTCTTTCTCGCTAAAAAAAAACACCCTTTGACCTGAAATTTTTTGATGGACATATTTTATTATTTTTTTCTATGGTATTAGAAAAGTCCACACTAAATTTTATCAACCTACCACTTTTTTTCAAGGAGTACTTGGTAATATTCTGAATCTTGCTGTTTGAGTAAAAGACAATTTATAAAAAGTGCAATAACTTTTTACATGACGGTCCAGGCATATTGCTATTGGTTTTATTCGATCGGGCGTTAAAAATTACCTCGAAATCATGTATTATATTAATAAAAATGTTTTATCAGCTATACTATGATATGCAACAATGCGGGTGCAACACAGAAAATCTCTTGTATCTACGCTCCTGGATGGAATACAAAGTGGCCCAATATCTCAAAATAACTCTAATATTGAGTAATACCCATGATATAAATTTCATGCTTTTATCACAAAGTGCACGATTTAGATGCTAAGCCGCCTCACTACTATGAATAAATTAAGTATGAATTCATAACGTTAAATCATGTCTATAGCGAAAATAAGTGATCTTTGATGAGTGTTTCTTTAAAATAGACTCTTTATTGTACTGTATTTAATGGATATGTACCAAGAAAGCACATAAGTAGATACACATTGAACAACATATTTTATTTCTATAGTAGACAAAAAAGCTAAGATCATTTCCATACTTTATATATTATGTTATGTACTGAATGTAATTTTTTGTATCTATTCACTAAATTTAATTTTTTTGATCATGAAATATTGTACTAAGTACACAATATAATTTGGCTTGACACAGTGTCCATATTTACTTTAACAAAAATAGTTCAGGCAGCCTGTGCACAAAAAAAAAACCTATAAATAGTTTTTTCATAGTACCTAGTGTGTACATTAAGTCCTACTGTACTGAGTACCTACATAACGCTCTTTTCAGTGCATTTGTTTTTCCCTCAGTATAGCATAAATTGTTGTGGATTCTAATTTTTCATTGATAACACTTATGATCACAAGAATTATAAATTAACCCCCTTATTTATAAAGTTTGTATAACTTTATACAACTGTTTAAATTTGGAAAACGTGATCAAAACCCTTGTTTATTGTTGTCTTTAAGCTGTCAAACTTATACACAAGAGTAAATTGCCTTTCCCGCGAATAATGTGATTATTATTTTTATTAAATTAAGCATATTTCCAACAATTTGAAAAAAGTTATGCAGTGTATAAGTAGACAAAAATCTAATAAATAAGCCTGTAAGTTTATAATTTAGGAATCAAAATAATGTTCATATGAGTTCTATATTGAGTGCGTTGTACGTGTACTCAATACAACCATGTAAAACTTAGTGTGAAATATTGACAACTTTTTCGATAAAATTTCTTATCTGTAGAAGTGTAGACTGTACTTAAAACATGGTTAGGGTTAGGTTAGGTTAAATGGGCTGACAGTTGATCTTGTTACCGTCACACTTAGATCAATGTAGATCCCTTGTGATACCCTGAAGTATTGTAACTTCATGAAAAAGTGATAACCTATGAATGCTATGGTTGTTCGAGCCATTTGGAGGACTTTACAAAGTTCAGTAGGCTATTGCCTGAAAGTTCCGAAAGTTCTTCTAATTCATTAAAGAAGTAGTTTCCTAAGAATTTTTTCCTAGTGCGACAGAGTGCTGGGCAGTGACAGAGGAAGTGAACAGTGTTTTCCTGTTCGTCCTCATTACCGCAGCCTCTGCATAGATCATCCGTACTAAGCCCCATTTTCTTTTTGTGGTATCCTAGTAGGTTATGTCCCGTTAAGATGCCTATTAGGGATCTTAAGGAAGGTTTACTAAGTAGTAAGATCTTGTTTGATTTTTTCTCGTCGAAGTTCGGCCATAGTTTCCTGGTGTGACCGCAGGATTCTAGGAGGTTCCATCTTTCATTTGTTTTTTGTGAAATATTGTTGACAATATTTCGTTTTATTTCACATTGTGGGATTCTGATGTTATGGTCTATGAGAGAGGGATCAAGAACTGAGCCCTCCCTTGCAAGCTCATCCGCTTTTTCGCTGCCGAACACATCACTGTGGCCGGGAACCCAGCAGAGTCTTACATTATGCTGCATACCAAGAACCCTAAGCTCTTCGCGACAGCAAGAAACAAGCTTTGACTTGATTAAGGTGGCAGAAATCGCTTTTATTGCCGCTTGGCTATCAATGAAAAAGGTGATGTCAGCAGGTGATATCGCCATCATGGATATTTGTTTAGCAGCATTTTTCACTGCCAATATCTCGGCTTGGAAGACACTGCTGTGATCGGGGAGCCTGAAAGAACTGGCAAGGTTAAGGTTTTCTGAGTAAAAACCTGCACCAACCCCAGTATTCATTTTCGAACCATCAGTAAAGATGGCGATAGTCGACTCATTTGAGAAAGGTACACTGTTTTCCCAATCTTGTCTGTTTGGGAAACTGACATTAAAAGACTTGTTGAAGTCTAAGTAAGGGGTCATGTAATCTGTACTTACGTTGTTGCCAACGTAGTTAGAAAGGATCGTAGTGTGGCCGTTTTGACTAGTATTCCAAATGTTGGTTTGACTGAGTCGTAGGGCGCTGTTTGCTGCTAATTCTTGTACAAATAGATCTAAGGGAGTGAGATTAAGGATTGCTTCCAGCCCTGCGGTTGGAGTGGACCTCATCACCCCCGTAGTGCTAATGCATGCTGTTCTCTGTACTTTGGTTAGGGTCTTCAAGTTCGTGGATTTCTCCAGAGCTTGCCACCAGACTAAGCTGCCATAAGTCAGAATGGGTCTGACAATGGCGGTATACATCCACATGATTATTTTAGGATTTGGTCCCCAGTTTCTGCCAAGAATTCGATTGCATGAGTAAAGTGCAAACGTGGCTTTCTTATATCTTTCTTGAATGTTTGGACCCCAGTTAAGTTTCTTATCCAAGATCACTCCGAGATATTTCGCTTTATCCGAAATCTTAAGTGGGGTGCCATCAATTTTTGGCACTGCAAAAGGAGGAATTTTCCTTCTGTTTGTGAAAAGTACCATTTCTGTTTTAAGGGGGTTTACTTTAAGACCGCATCTCCTGGTCCAGTTACTGACCTTAGATAATGCGCTTTCTAATTGTTCGCTTACAGTGGTTAGGTATTTACCTGTCGCTAGAAGAGCTAGATCGTCTGCGTAGGCTATAACCTTGACACCGCTGTTATTCAGTTTGATGAGAATCTCATTCATCACCAAAATCCAAAGAAGAGGTGATAAAATACCGCCTTGCGGAGTTCCTCTAGATGCGTACATTTTTATATGTGACCCACCTAATTCACTATTTATTTGTCTGTTTTTCAACATGCACACGATCCATTTTATGACCGTGTCTTCTATTTTAAGATCAGTGAGTGCTTTTTCAATTGCACTATTATGAACATTATTGAATGCTCCTTCTATGTCTAGAAATGCTGCGAGGGTATATTCTTTAACCACAAGTGACTTTTCTATTGTTCTGACTGCACAATGTAAGGCTGTTTCTACACTTCTACCTTTTGTGTATGCATGCTGAAAGGGTGATATAGTCTCCGGTCTTAAATAACTGCGGATATGTATATCGATTAATCTTTCAAGAGTTTTGAGTGTAAAAGAAGTTAGACTGATAGGTCTGAAATCTTTTGGTTCTGTGTAACTGGATTTACCAGCTTTAGGTATAAAGACAACTTTGACTTCACGCCATGTTTTAGGGACATATCCCAGTTGTAGGCTATTTTGGAATATTGAGATCAGGTATGGAATAATGAATTCACTACTTTTTTGCAGCATCAAGGGGAAGACGCCGTCCAGGCCTGGAGATTTATAAGGAGAGAAGGAGTTGATGGCCCAGATCAACTTTTCTTTCGTAATAATTTCTCTAGGAATTTCACAAAATGAGTGCAAAGAGTTTGTGGAAACATTTTCCAATTCAGAGTTACTACCTGGGAAGTGAGCTTGCACCAGGAGTTTTAAGCTGTCTTGACAAGATTCAGTCCATTGGTTATCAGGCCCTTTTAGGGAGCCTATAGGAGTGATTGTTTTGGAGAGGATCTTCCTTAGTCTTGCCGAAAACATACCAGGAAGCTGTTTCAACAAATATTGTAACTATGTACCTATATAAGTACATAAATGAGTTTTTGTACATTGTAAAAAATAGACAAATTGCTAAGAAGAAGCGTGCCGCTAACAATCCAGTTCTGATATCAGACTCAACAAACAAAGTATCTCCTCTTTCTGAATTCCGAAAAACAGAAACTTTCAAAAATACAGAAAAATTTAAATCTCGAATGCTCAAAATCCAGAAAATCCAAAATCCCAAAAATCTAGAAAACCCAAAATCTCGAAAACCCAGAATACCGAATTCCAAAAAAAATTATAAAGATTGAAAAATTTGAGTAAATTTCTCATTTTGGGGTTACCTACTGAATTTTGGATTTGATTTACTGATTTAAGATTTTTTGGATTTCGGGGTTTCCGGATTTTCGGCATTTTAGGTTTTCGGGATTATGGTTTTTAGGATGTTGACCCCAAACCAATTGTGTAATATTTCCAGGTTTAGCCAAAGTGATTTTAGATTTTTGGGGTTCTGGACTTTCGGGATTTTGGGTTTTTTTCAGGATCTCGGTTCATAAAATTTGACCAAATTATACTTTCCAATTCTTTTTTGAACGTGTTTTACGGGTTGCTCTCTTAGCAGTTTTAGTATTTGTTTATTTAAAAGTCTCATTTTTGACTAGAAAAGCTCAGTTCACAATCGAATAAGAAATTTCAGGTATTTCTTGCTAATCACTTTTCGAAATTCGCTCTTCAATTTTCGTTGCTGGGGTTGTCAACATTTGGGTCACTCATACAAAATAAAAAAATAATCTAAACAGGTTGAATCAACCTGATACTTGTTAACAAGAAACCTTTTCTTAAAGCATAAACGATAAAAAATGTTCTTTATTAAATTTCTTCATTCTTTAAATTCATAAACTATCATCATGCATCCACCAGAGAAACTATCTTTTAACTTTAAAGTCCACAAATAAAAAAAAAGAAAATATCTCAAATTCTTCCGTCTCTGACAGAACGACGGATGAATAACAATAATAGCTTCCTGCGGTTCTAAATTCTTAGCAAATATCTTCCTTGAAAAAAAAAAAAAATGAAGGTAAGCTATGTAAATACCCTCTCTTCTTCCCTGTACATACAAGAGTCTTACTTACATTTTTATTTTTTTCTCTTTCTTTCACATCATCCTGGAACATAAGAAATGCATAAATACCACTTTACCATTGATTCTCCTCCATTTTCCTTAATTATTCACTTCACAAAACCTCTTTCACTCTCTATAAAGTGGTATACGGCAACAACTACCAACTCTATCCCAGACAATATTCTCAAGGCTCGTCCATGCTATGCGATGATATTTTATTTCATCGAAAAGAAGAAATTTCATTCAAAAAAAAAAAAAAGAAGCTCAGTAGTGAAAGCGACTTGCGAGTATAAAAGCAGAATAAGTTCCATGTTCAGAATTAAGAATGGCACCCATAAATAACCATAGCTGAGGGGGGAGGGGGGGGGATCCCGCCTCGCCTCGCACACACATAATTCTCCATCTGCAGGCGGACAGTTTATTTAATTCTGTTCCTTATTGCATAGTTTCCCCAGTTGGTGTTCCCTTGAGAGTCCTGTTTCAAGCCCCATCAACCAGCCAACATCCTTTCATATATAGGTTTTCCCCCATCTCCCCTCTCCTCATATAAACTATACCAACATTCACAATCCAATGTTAAATCCAACATACCAGAACACACTTGTTCTCTTTCCTCTCTTTTTTTTTTTTTTTTGTTAGTTTTTATGTTTTTCCGTATTTTAAGGACTTTCAGAGTTTATAGTATTTTTTTCTTTTACTAAGCTTATAATAAGATACAAGTCGAACATGTCATTGTAACGTGAGTTCTTCTTCTTCTGTGTTATAAAAAAGAATAAACTATGCAGAACACACCAATATGGTTGTTTTTGGTCCAAAAATATAATATTCTACAGAATAATTTAGTCAAGGATCATAATTTTTCTTATACTCGTGTTTTCTTCAAATGAATCCTTTTTTTTTTTTGTTGCCTTGGTATTACATTATTATTATTTATCTTTACTTTCTTTTATTTTGTTTTTAAAAAGAAATTTATATATTTTTTTTTACTTTGTTGATGAAGCCCTTTCATCCTCCTTTTTTTACATATTTTTTTTTTCTTAACTGATCCTTATTATAAGTGGTTCGGAAGGATAACACTTTTCATTTTATTTTATAAAAAAAAAGGGCAAAAAACTCATCAACTGGAAAGGATATAATTTATATACAAGAACAAAAAAAAAAAATAATGAATGGTAAAAAAAAATAAATATTCATCTTCGAGGATAATTTATTTTTTATTTATTTCTTTTATCTATTTTATTTTTAACATGCAATTTTCTTGTGTAAAAGATAAGAGTTTTTTTTTTGTTTTCTTATTTTTTTAATACCTTTGATGAAAAGAATATATGGATTATGGATAGTTCAGTGACTTGAATAAAAACAAATTCACAAATCCTTTTTAAAATATGTGTTTAATTTTTTTTTTTTTTTTCAAGTTTTAGTTTCATATAAAAAAGAAACAGTGTTTCGATATTAAGTATTTTCATGATTTATACAATTTTAAGTTGAAGTTATAAAGTTTAAATTTTTCGTAAAATCAAATGAAAGCTTAATAAGTAGAAGTTGAGATGAGCAAAATAAATACCTAGTAAGTTTTCAGATGTCTTGGGTTGTGCTTGACGATTTGTTCTAAAATTGGGCTTGAAACTTTTTTTTATTAATTTTTCAGAATCTTACTTTTTTGAAATAAATTTTTAAATAATTCAAACATCCGAAGACTCTATGCTAACTTCGAAGTGGAAAAAATATTTAAAATTGGGTTTTGTTCTAAATTTCGTTTGATTAATTTCGTTTAGAAGATATTCGTACCAAATCCTAATACTCACTGATTTCAATTATAGTTTTTCTATAAACAGTTATATGAATTTTGATTTGGATACGAATATCTTCTAAATGGTTAAAGCAATCAATTTGGTGCTGAGTACTTTTTTGTATAACGTATAAGCCCCTACAAGAATACATCTTGTTTATTTGATAATAATGACTTTTCAATGAATTAGAAAATTTTGAAAAGTTAAAATTGAAGTTATTTTTTTTTAACTTTGACCTTGAATATCTTTCAAATGGTTCGATTAATAGAAAAAGATTATAAGACCTTTTTTGTTAAGCAATCTGTTTCCTACAAGAATATGTCTTGCCCGCTTGATTTTGATTTTCAATTTGTTACAAAATTGATAACTAAAAACGAATTTTTAAAGATTTTCTGAAACCTTGGACCTCAAATATATTTCAAACGATTATTTAAACGAAAAAAAGTGTGTAAGATATCGTTTTAATAGCAATATTTTTGAAAATGCTTACGCCTACGGTTTTCCATTTAAAGCAGTTTTTGTGAAATTTCGAAAAATCCCGACTTTGCACAGTATTTTGCTTCCTCCGCTCATAATTGATTTTTGTTTTTTACAATTCTTTCACTAAAACACTGCCAAATAATAAGAAATAATTATTTAATCAAAATATTTTGTATTTCATACGCCATTTTGCTGCAAATTAATTAACAGTTCCATGTTTTATAAAAACTCAATTTCTTACTTTTATTTCAGAGGAACATCCCGAAAAAAATTGTATGGTGCGATACTGGTTTATTATTTTAAAAACTTCCCGTGTTATTGCAGTTTTTTAAAAATGTATACAAATTTCCAAAGTTAAAATTAGAACGAAAGATATTACAATTTTAATGCAAAAAAACAGGGGTTTTCAGAGCAAAATAACAAACAAAAATCGAGACTTTTATTCAAAAAGAAATAAACAAACAACAGTCGAAGAAATGTTTTTATTTTTCTTTGTTATTTTTCTCTGAAAAGACCTGTTTTGTTGCATTCAAATTGTAATATCTTTCGTTCTTACTTCAAGTTTGGAAACTTGTATACATTTTTGAAAAGTGCAATAACGCGGTAAGTTTTTAAAATAATTAACCTGTGTCACACCATACAAATTTTTTTCAGGGTGTTGCTCTGAAAAAAATTAAGAAATTGAGTTTTTATAAAACATGGAACTGTTAATTAATTTGCAGCAAAATGGCGTATGAAATACAAAATATTTTGATTAAATAATTATTTCTTATTATTTGCCAGTGTTTTAGTGAAAGAATTGTAAAAAACAAAAATCAATTATGAGCGGAGGAAGCAAAATACTGTTGCAAAGTAGGGATTTTTCGAAATTTCACAAGAATTGCATTAAATCGAAAACCGTAAGGATTTGGGATGAACAAGTTACCAAATTCTGAGAGCCCTTAAGAACCCCTATCAGCATACTTTGTTTGATCCATTACTTTTGGGACACCCTGTATATCGATCAGGTCTATATGAGACATCTACAAAAAGAGCTAGAATTATTTGAACTCGATCAAATTTCATAAAAAAAGATATGGAATCAATTTTTTTGTTTGACAACCTATAAAAAATTGTATTCAATGTGAAAGCTTATTATTTCACCTTTCATATGAAGTATCAATCTCATTTAAAATATGCCTACAAGAGAAGTTAGAATTTTTTAAGGTCAACCATGTGGAATTTCCAGACTGAGATTACGGTACTTCCCACACTGGTGGCTGTTCGGGGGGCAACAGATCTTTACTGGTAGTTTGAGGTTTTTCGCAAGTTTCTTGATTTAACATTTTGTAGCTTGTAGTTAGTCTACCGTTATGTGTGATATACCAAATGAAAGGTAATTGTATCAGAATGCTCGTAATAGTTTAATAAAATTTCTATCTGCTCTTGGTCAAAAGTTATAACCCGTTGAATTCTAAAATTTTATTTAACCGTTATCTCAAAATTGTGTTTATGAAAATGATTGAAACTTTGCACACAATAGTCGTGTTCATGGTCTATCATTACTCTGTATATTTTATTCCTGTATCTATTAAAGAAAAAAAGATAAAAATAAAAAACGATGAAAATTGGTTAAAAACGGTTTCTTCCGTTATTCAGTAAAAACTCACTAAACGATTCCAATTTAAGGCAAAAACCTACATGTCCTGTCCTATAAGTTTGAGATTTTTTGAACGCTCCAAAAAAAAGCTAAAAATCAAAAACTATCAAAAAATACCCCTAAAAAACAAGGTGTTTTTCAAAACTTTTATATTTCGAAACGCAGAGTGTTGGAAAAAAATCCGTATCAGACGCTTAATTTTTTTTCCCTCATCTTTCACCTGGCATCTTTAGAATTGTCAAAAAAAAGTTCCCCTACCCAAAATCATCATTTTTTCATATCCCCAATACGTGTACAACGTTCAAACAAAACGTTGTAGCTTAGTTGCAAATTTTTTTAGAATTTTTTCTTAAATGCAGTTCTTAAATTAGTTTTATCTATCTATAGCAGAAAAAAAATCAACTCTCTACAACTTTGCGTTCAAATTTTAGCCCAAACTTCATCTTTCCGTTTTACCCCTGTTTACCCAATTAAATGACGGAATTTTTAAAAATCCTTCATATGGATTAAGCTTTAGGTTATTATCTTTCAAATAAGCTATAGAGGATTTTTGTACCTCTAATAACGAAGAAAAAAATAACAAAAATAATAAAAAAATTATTAAAATTATTATATTGAAGTACCTCTAATAGTTTATTTTTAAATTTTTAATTGAAATTTTTTGCCGCACTGCGAAAGTGCGAGAGTGGAACGGGAGAAAATGGCGTCACTTTTTTGTGGTGGCTGCCATGGTTCATCGATTTATAAGACGTTATTACGTCAAAAATATTTAAAAATAGTATGCACCTACTAATGAGGTAAACTTGTTTATTTTATTCAAGAGAAAAGAACAAACTTTGTAAAAAACATAAGTTGAAAGGCAAACGAGCAGAAAATTGTCGCTTTAAACCAATTTGAAACTTAAAAATCGTCCCCTTTAAAATTTGCTTTTTGTGACTTAGAACAATTTTGCTTTACGGCGACGATTTGTTAAAAAAAAATTAGAATTTTCGCATAAAATTCTTATAGGTATTTATAAAAAAAATTAAGGATTATTTAATATTCCACGAAAAACCCATTAACATATTTCTTTCAACAAATGCTAAAATATTATTTTTACTGCTGACATATAGCTATTAACGCTCAAGGGAGTTTCGCCAGCTGGACCATGTGGAATTAAAGTTCTAAGAATCCACCCACCTTAGGCTTTATTTTAATTTATTTTTAATGAGAAATAATTACATCCAACTTAAACTTACCAAAGCTTTCATTTGATTTAAAAAAAAAAACTTCAACAATTCAAAATAAACCATAATTTTTTTTTAATAATTTCTTGGAATCATTAAGTTCTTTATAATTTTTAAAATTTTCATTGAAAAAAAAAAATTTAAACCATTTCAGGCTAAATAGACTCAATTAAAAATATAAGCGCATTTATGACATACACAATTAAGAATAAACAAAATGAACAAAAAAAAAAAAAAAACTAAATTTAATAATAAAAATGAAATTTTAAATATTTATACTGTAAGTTATGATATAATTTCACGCTATCTTCATGATATACAGATAAATTGGGATCCATCCAGGACATTTAAGGTATAAGAGAGTAAAATAAAATAAAACAAAAAATTGACATACTATCCTCATATGTCGTGGATCAGTATAGGTACCAGAGTAGGTTATATGCGGTATATCTACCTTTTTTTTACGTTAAAGTTGTCTTTTTTTTTGTGTTGAAATTTTGTACAAACATGAGTAAAAAACTGCCGCAATTAAAAATTTAAAACCATATCACATATTTTTAAATGCTCTGGATACGCCACTCAACATCAGGTCAACCAAAAATAAAATAAAATGAAAAAAAAAAAATAAAACTGAAAAAAAAGGATTTTCCAAACAAATCCTCATTTTATCCACAAACGCACACACACACACTCACACAGAACCGTGTTTGTATTATATGAACTGACTTATAATACCCAAAAGCTATTTTACTCAACTCTATACACATCCAACACTGGGCACTCTTCGAAATATAATAACCCCGCTGATGCTCTGTTTATCCGAGTAGGTACCAGCAAAAAAAAAAAAAAAATACTTGTTGAAGGACTTACCTGGTGGATAGTAGTCCTCTTCTCTGGGACCTGCTTCCATTTTTATTTATTCTTTATGTCATGTGTATGTGATATTATTCGGGTGAATTTGTTTAATGCCACTTGTGTCCGTTGCACATACAAACGGTTATTCAACAAACGACACGACACAGGACGACCAAACGTAAACGTGAACCATGGACGTGCATCGTCGTTCATGTGAATGAATGAATAAAAATATTTTGTTGTTGTATGGAAATATTTTATAATAAACACTATGATTGGCAAGAAGAAGCTTTTTGAGTGTGAAATAAAATAACAAAATGGTCAACATTTTACAAATGAATTTCGTTTTTACATTTTTCTGGACACTTTCGAAATTTGAATATAAATATTTTCCCTTAGGTTCGTAGTTCTTTGAAAAAGTCATTTGATTTTTCTGAGAGAAGATTGTTTTCGTAGAAAAAATAATGGAATGATAATATTGAAGCTCTCTGTAAGATTTTTCGGAGTTTTGAAAGGTTGTTGGATTATAGCAAATTCTTCGGTTTTGATACTTTTCTGTGTTTTTTTGTAACGATTAAATCGGTAATCAAGAATATATTGATTTCAGAGGCACATACACGACTTATTATTTTTGAAACAGTGGTTTATCAGAAATATCAATAAACTTCTTTAGAAGGTTTTTTTAGTATTTTTTTTTTCGACGTTTCTAAGAGATTAATACTTTTTTATGCTTCTTTCGAAGTATTTTTTTTTTTATAATATTTAATTGAAGATATCTTATTGTTGAAGAATTCCGTCTTCTTTCATAAGCATACATACATTTGTCGAAATATGTATAGTTCAAATTGGTTCGAGAATTATTAAAAATCAATAAAATATTTTATATAGGTAAAAATGGTTGTTCGTGATTATTTTATAAATTTAAATTTGGCATGTTTTTTTTTTTTTTGCAAATTAGGTATCCGCAGTAGGAGTAGGAAAAAGGAAAACGTAAACATACTTATACGCTTCGTCAAAATTCTATCCGCAGATTGGTTAAGTTTCTGCGTGTTGTTTTTGTAATTCATGTAAACGCTATCTACGGATACGGAAAGCCAATGCCAAAAAAAACAAAGCTATTGTCAAATGTTACCAAATAACTTTTTTAATAGTCTTATTATTGACCACAAGGTCAAGGTGAATGGTACCAAAAATTTATTTTCCAGTCGATTGTACTAGTCTTGTTAAATGGTTCATTTGACAGTATTGAGATGTCAATTAGATGGTAGTCAGTCTGTTTTCAAAGCACCATCAAAGAAATGATCATTTATCCAATAATATTTATATATAATTAATTATAATTGAAATGTTGAATCATCTACGTAACTTTACATAATTGCAGATAAACTGTTATCCATTGTTGTAAAAATTTCTCCCGATATTAGCGAGAATATATGACGAGTTTTATTGTTCAACACTCATATTCCGTTGGTTATTTTTCATTATTTCAGCCAGATTTCAAAGTCTGACTATTGCTGGACAACATAGTCCAGTGCATTTATAATTTGACCCAGCAGTTTGTACCACCCCAAATTTTTTTTTCTCATTCGATAGAGTATTGGCTGAATATCATTACTCCGATTTTTCGCACTCGCGAAATTCACCTTTCGGCCGCCATCTTGGATTTTAGTTTTTGTTGAATATCTCGATTTCTATTTATCATACATAAAAGTTGTGATGCAAGAAACGTAGAAAATTAAATTTCGCGTCTTTTATGTTAAGAACATTTTTTCAATATTCTGAATATTAAAAAAGTTACAAGCCAAAAAGGTAAAAAAAAAACGACAAAAATGACAATTTTAAATTTTGAGCACTTTTTATCAAAATTATGAAAAAACCTTCTGAGATACGATACTTTACCTTAAAATTCTCTACAACTCTGCTATACAACTTTTTTTTTTCTATCTCTAAAAAAATACCAAAGGTTAGGTTAGGTTAGGTAGAAATGGCTGTCAGGAAAACAACTGACACACTTAGACCATTTATTGGTCCGTTGTGATACCATGATTTTGTGAGGAAATTCCTCACTAATTAAACCAGTTGGAGCTTCTAATAAAGCGGTGAAGGTTGAAGATGTCAGTATTGATTAGCTCACTGGTATCTTCTAAGAAATATTTTTCCAGGTATTTTTTACGTCAACTGGAAAGGGCAGGACATGAGCAGAGAAGATGTTGGATTGTTTCTTCTTCTTCCTCATCAAGGCAACTTCTACAGAAGTCGTTAGAGATTACGCCAAGTCTTATGGCGTGTCTACCTATGAGATAGTGTCCTGTTAAGACACCTATTACAGAGCTGATATGCAATCTGCTTAGAGACAACAAATTTTTTGAACGTTTTGGATCTAGCCTAGGCCAGATCTGCTTGGTCGTTTGGCAAGTTATAATGTTTGACCATCGTATGTTTGTTGCCTCTATAGCTTCTTGCTTCAGCATGAGTTTGCACGTTGCGATTGGTATACCAATATTTGCCTTATTGGGTAAAATTGGTATTAGAGTTCCATTTCTGGCGAGTTCGTCTGCTTCACAGTTTCCCAGAATATCTCTGTGACCCGGCACCCAGAAAAGGTGAATGTTAAACTGTTCTGACATCTCCATGAGAGATGATCGACAGTCGCGGGCAGTAACGGAGTTTGTGGAAACCGAAGCTAACGATTTAAGGGCGGCCTGGCTATCAGAGAAGATGCGGATATCCGATGTAGATATCACGTTTTCTTTGAGCCAAGTCAGTACTTCTTTAATCGCCATTATTTCCGCTTGGAACACGCTGCAGTGATTAGGGAGACGGAAGGAGAGACTAACATTAAGTCTATCGGAGTAAACCCCGCCACCCACTCCGTCATTGGTTTTAGAACCATCTGTATAGAAATGAATTGAATCATCTCTTAGAAACTCGGCATTGTCCCATTCTGATCTATTTGGGATGGTGACTTCATAATTATTGCCGAAAACCAATTGTGGGGTGGTGTAGTCGGAGTGACTGTGGATTGATCCGAATGAATTCAGAATATTTGTGTGGCCAATAGAGTTATTGGTCCATTGAGAGATGGCTTGGAGTCGAATAGCAGTGCTCGCGGCCACCTGCTTGCTGAATATATCTATGGGTGGAAGATTGAGTAATATATCAAGAGCGGCGGAAGGTGTCGAACGGAGAGCTCCGCTGATGCACATGCAGGCTGAACGTTGGACTTTGCTTAACTTGTCTCGATATGTTACTTTTTCCAGAGCAGTCCACCAAACTGCTACCCCGTAAGTGAGAATAGGTCTGATGACTGCAGTGTATAGCCAATGAGTTATTTTAGGAGATAGTCCCCATTTATTCCCTATAGCTTTTTTGCAAGAAAAGAGTGCCACTGTGGCTTTTCTTATTCTTTCTTGTATGTTGGTTTTCCAGTTTAATTTGCTATCCAAAATAAGACCCAGGTATTTGGCTTCGCTGGCAAAATTAAGTGGAACACCATTAATAGAGGGGGGGTCTAGTTGTGGAATTTTATATTTCTTTGTAAAGAGGACAAGTTCTGTTTTTTGAGGATTTACCCCTAATCCACAGTTTGTTGCCCATTTTAGTAGCTTATTTAGAGCAGTTTGCATTAGTTCTATTATAGTATGGAGATGTTTTCCTGATATGGCAATGGCGACGTCGTCAGCGTATGCAATCACTTTGAATCCATCTACTTCTAGACCGACTAGTAGTTCATTAACCACTAAGTTCCACAGGAGTGGGGAGAGTACCCCTCCTTGTGGTGTACCTCTACTAACAGATCTTCTTGCTGAGAAATCTCCTAGAGTTGAGTTAATAATTCTGCTTTTCAGCATAAGGTCTATTAGCTCGCTCAGTGAGCTATCTACTTTAAGGTTCTTCAGTGCATTTGTGATTGCTATGTTGCTGACGTTGTTGAACGCGCCTTCAATATCAAGAAATGCAACTAAGGTGAACTCTTTATGATGGAGGGAATATTCAATAGTGCGCACTACAGTATGTAGTGCTGTTTCAACCGATTTCCCTTTACAATAAGCGTGTTGTGCTGTAGATATAAGATTGGGATCTATGACATTACGCAAGTGGATATCAATCATTCGTTCTAAGGTTTTAAGAAGGAATGATGATAGGCTGATAGGTCGGAGGTCTTTCGGATTGACATGAGAGAATTTGCCTGCTTTGGGTATGAATACAACTTTAACTTCTCTCCATAGGGCAGGGATGTGTTTCAATTTTACACATCCATTCAGAATTATCTCTAAGATGGGAATTAGAATATCTGATGCCATTTGAAGTTCGGCTGGTATTATACCATCCAGTCCAGCGGATTTGTATGGTTTGAAGGCGTTGATGGCCCACTTTAGCTTCTCTCTTGTAATCAGACCAAGATTGTTTTTTGAATTTGTGTCAGGCCCTGATGCCCGAATAGCACAGATGGGTTTTAATTTGGCAGATGTAACTCCAGGAAAACAATCAAATTGTTTTCCATTAATTTCAGAAACATATTCTTATACAATATTGTAACCCGAACAGCCGCATTTCCCCTCTTGATTTGCAACAAATTTGTGGCAATTCTGTTTTATAAAGGTTAAATTTTGTTATTTCTTGGTCTTATTTGTGTTTTCTGAACTAAAAACTGTTTCATGAAAGTTAACCTAATAAGTGTGCAACTAAGAATGAAGTCGAACATCAGCTTTACTTATGTTGTAGAAATGTTAAAGAAAGTAGTGACTTTTATTATGTTTGTTAGGATTTGTTATAATTAAATGAAGTGTTTGTTTTCGAAAACATCTAAAAAGTTTCCCAAAAGTTATTATTCTAATTCTCATAAAATGTTTATGTCTTATGATGTTATAAAAAAGATAAAAGTCTAAAGTACTAAATCAATATAATACGTATAATAATTATGATTGAAAATGAAAGTTTTAGTCGTTTATGAACGGAAATTGTAATGCGATTACTATTTTTATCATAAAGATTAATGTTTTGCCTCTATAAAATTCACGCGCCACATAAATTATTGAAATTAGAGAAATAAATTGAAAATTAACAAATAATAATTTTTTGTATTTAGGTATAAAAGTTGGAAAAACACTGGGTAATGTTAGAAAATGGAATAAACATCCCTTTTCACTGAAATTTAATATGAAACAGCAACAAGAATATGAAAAATCATTTTAAAATTCATCACGTTAAATCATTTCGAATTTTGATGGAAGTCAAAATGGCGCTTGTTGCAAGAAACCAAACTAAAACAAGAGAATTTCAAATTAAAACTTTCATGTTATTAAACATATAACTTGAACAAAATAGAAACTTAATGTTGTAAAACAATCCCTTTCAACCATTTAACAATTTTGGTGCAACAGAGAAATATGCTAGTTTATAGTTTATACTTTGTCAGGCTTGCCATGGGTATTTTTTGTTTACATTTTTCCTATTTTCCACTTTAAGTGTGTTTTTATTTTAAGGCACATTAAACCTTCAAATGCTAATTGCCTTCTTTTTTAAAAACACAATAAATATGAAATTAATAAAAAACAAAATGGCTGCAATCACTTTCGATTAAAAAAACATCTGACTTTCTAGGCATCTATTGAAATATGGAACGAATTGTTAAAAAAATATCAAAATTAGATATGACTTTTATATGTGAAAATTTAATTTTTTATTATGTTGGTATTTGTAATAATATTAAAATATTTTTGTTTTTCCATCCAGAAATCTACAATTTTTGTTTTCTGGCCTGTAAATTTGTTTTATTGTCTTAGGCAACTCTGGCATATAATAACATTTCGTTTTGCTTCCATGGATTTACAACTAAGTACTACAACTAGCATCATCTGTCAAAATGAAACTAACAAAAACTAATATTCGGAGCTCCAGAAACATAACTATAATATCATTTGGAACTCGTTGTTGTTTCAATTTCAATACATAAAAAAATGTTGTAATTCTAGTTCTATATTTGTTAAACCAAACTTTCAAAAACTTAAGTGTAATAAAACTCTTGAACGAAAAACAAAACAGTTGAGCTACAGTCAGTGTCAGTAAAAAGTTAACAGTTTACATTTAAAATTCTTTTTTGTCTAGATTTGTCCATTAATTTTATTTTAATAGTTTGGAAGTTTTATTCATGTGTTCCTACTTAATGATTTTTTTAACATCAAACCGGTTAAATATCTGTATGAAAACGTGCTAAATGATTTCGCATGATAATAATTATTGTTATAATAGTCTTAGATTTGAGAGGAATTGCTCTGCAATATGTTTTTTTTTTATGTTTTGAACAAATATGATAAAATAAATTCATATACGTACCAATAATAATTGAAATAGCTAGGAAGGTTTTTTTTTTCTTTGAAAACCAATTAATGTGAAACTTTCATTAGACGCTGACTGTATATCTTAATGTTGTAGATGAAAAAAAAGGGTTCCTTGACAGTTTGGTTTCACCAAACTGTTAATAAACCAGAATAAAACAAAAAACACTGGGTAAAGAAGAAGACAACAAAACATAGAATCGACTGAGTTACATTGATGTTTGATTCTTGTATCTGAAAACTTTTCTTAGTTTGACATTTGCTAAGCAAAACTATTGAAAAACCAGCATAAAACAGAAACATCCCTGAATGACAAAGATACAAAATCATATTTACTATTAAGTTACATTGATGTTTGAATGTTATAATTGAAACAGTTCTTTTTTTGGCATATGTTTAATCAAACTATTGGTAAACAAAAACAAAATAAATACATTTAAACATGAAATTGTATACACTACATATTATGTTATAACAACGATTAAGTGCTTAATTCTATGACCGTTTATTTGTTGTATGTTGGTTGTTTTGTTTCATTAAACTGTGGAACAATAACTAAAATAAAACAAAAACACCACTTAAGAAGGGATATGCCTGTATACTAGGGTGGATCGATTTTGTTTTTAATATTTTAATATAAACCATTGATAGAATGTTATCAAAAAGGTATGTCTAACTGAGTGAAAAATAAAAAAAAAAAAAACAATCAACTTTTAAATACTTTTTTGTTAACAAATACCTTAACTAATTATGGAAATGGAGAGCTAAACAATTCATGTTTTTTTAATTCATAACGCATTTGTTCAGATTTTTCCTAGAGTGAGAATTAAAAGTCAAATATAACTTTTCTTTCATATTTTACACTCAGTGACAACTTTTTATAAATGACCGAAGTCAAAAAAAAAAAAAAAAACTTAAGTTTAATCGACCCACCCTAACGCTCAATTAGGAAGTTCAAGTATATTTGTTTAATAAAGACATCGAATAAAATGTAGATTGTAAAGGGAAATAAAAAAGTTAGTGCTTTCTTAAAAATTGTATTGTTGGTACAAAAAATGATTTTAATTTGTCTTTTACCAACTACTTGAACTATTCCAATGTTATTTAAATATTTTGTTCCATCCTTAAATATTCTAATTAGTATCATAGTTTGAGTGATGTTGTTAAATCGTTTTTTATGTATTTAAAATTATTCAAAACTAAAGATTTTAATTGAGTTACTCACTTGTTATAAGAGAATGCTGCATAAAGGTTTTATCAACATTTTAGTTAAAAGAAACCAAAATCGAAATTGAATAAGAGTAAATATAACTTTTTACCAACTTTTAACTTGGAGACTTGTTTATAATATCTAAACAACATCTGATTTTTTAAAGAAACAAGTCTGAACTTAATTAAAACCTATAAACAGCATTTCGAATAAAAAAGTTTCAAACAATTTTTTGGGTACAAAAATAAAACTGAGTTACAACGGCATTCGTTTCAGATAACCTCAGTATGATACAAATGCAACAAAAATCTTGTTGCAAATCGTGTTTTGTGCTATTCGGGTGGGTCGACTCTGTTTATAATGTTTGAGCTACTTGGAAAATGAGTATCTAGTAGCAAATTGAGTGATTCTTCACAGGAGTTGGTCCAGGCCCCGTTATTTGTTTTCAAGGCACTGGGCATTAAAGGGTTTGTTGCGAGAATTTTTCTTAATCTAGAGGCTTCTGAAGAGTCTTCTATTTTTTCACAGAAATTTCTCCAAGAAGATGTTTTACATTTTCTTAGCTGTTTTTTGTAGACTTTCAGGGATTCTTTGTATAGGTCCCAGTCTGAAACATCTCTAGTGGATTTGTCGAGATTGAAGAGTTTTCTACAAGCTTTTCTGTGCGGTTCTAGCCCTGAGTTCCACCAGTGTGGCTTCTGCTTTCCTCTTACTTGTATGAGTGGGCAGGAGTTAATCATTGATAGGTTAAGGGCAGAAGTGAGATCATTGACTTTGTTGTCGAGATCGATTTTATTTGAGGGATAACTTAGAAGTTCAGGTTTAAGTAAGCTTGTCAGAGTTTCCCTGTATTTTTGCCAGTTAGTTTTGCGATAGTTTCGGAATGCTAACTGTTTAGTAGTCACATCGTTAAGACTAAATTGGATGTATCTATGATCAGAGAACGAGTGTTCTTCAGATACTTTCCAATTTAAGATCCTTTGATGAATCGAATCGGAGACAAGAGTAATGTCTAGTACTTCTTGTCGGTTTCTGGTAACGAATGTTGGTTCATTGCCAGTATTACTTACTATCAGGTTAGTACTCAAAATAAAATCAAAAAGTGACTCACCTCTATCATTTATGTCGGTACTTCCCCAGACCGTGTGATGGGCGTTTGCATCGCAACCAATTATGAGGCAGATCTTTTGCCTTTCAGCATCGGCTACAAGTCTCCGTAGTTTTTCGCCAGGGAGAGGGCCGAGTTGGTCATGGCCGAGATATGCCGACGCAATCCAGAGTGTTCCTTGGTCAGTTTGCAGTCTGACCGCGGTTACATCTCGATCGCTGTAATTAGGGAGTAAATATACATTAGTATTACTTCTTGCTAATATGCATGATCTGGGGTCACCTTTGTCCGATGCATATAGCAAGTTGTACCCAGGAGTCCTGAGTCCCTGAACCATGGACTTGCAGATCCATGGTTCCTGGACCAGCACCACGTCTTCCCCATTCTTGTGGATTCGGAGAAGAAGGGAGGCCGAAGCCTGCTTGGAGTGGTGAAGGTTAATCTGAACTAACTGGAGCATGAATGCTACTGTTAGTCAGATCAGCCCCCACCACCGTAAGGTCGAGGTCTTCGGATTCTGACTCAGAAGATGAACGTAGGAGTTCATCTTCACTGAGTAGAATCTTGTTGAGATATTTCTCTGTTTCCATCTCAACATCGGAGTTATCTGGTATTGGAGCCATTATGGCTGGCGTTTTAGAGCCCGAGGGGACCTCCTCAGTTGGGGAGATTACCGGCGTATCAACCTCCATTGATGGAGATGGAGGATTGAAATTTAAGGCAATGTCTTCTTCTAAGGAGGGAACCTCAGGTGCCGGAAGTGATGGAGGTGCAGCTTTTGCACTCTCCTCATCTTTTTTATAGATCTTTAAGGTTGTAGAAGTCCATCCAAACCTTATCTGACTTTGGTTCGCGGCTAGGGGAGTCAACGACTCCTTATTGATGACAATTATTGCCGATCTATAAGGGCCCGTTGGCTCCTCCAGCTTTGCGACTTTCCAGTCGTGAGTGGGTAGGGATGGATTTCCAAACTGGATCATTTTGAGCACAGTATCTTTGCAGGCTAGCTCAGCTGGGATACTGATGCGAGCTCTAGGTCTGCAAGGAATGTCTTCCTTTGCCACAACCTCTAGCTTGGCATCAGGCCATAGCCCCTCTAGTCTGCTGATAGCAAGCTTATATAGATCGCATGATCTCTTGTCACCGAATGCGACGAGCTTGACGCGGCCTTGGTGCCATCCCGCGTCCTCAACAACTGCAGGCTCACCCGGGTTCTCCATCATGAGAGTCCAGTAGGAGATCTGCAGTTTGTTTGAGACCATCGTTAAACGGTCAAAAGAGATCATGCCATCGACATTACTTCTATCGATAACTGCAAGGATAGACTTGTCCTTAAGAACGTCACTAAAGGACAGGTCTTTCCTAGTGTGAGTGCTGGAATTATGCACTTTTTGTCTTTTAGATTCCGAGACGGAATCCTCAACAGACCTTTGTCGCTTTGACGTTAAGTCGCTGCTGGTCAATCTTTTGCTGAGAATAGCTTTTGCCCATTCTAACTTGCTGGATTGCTCTGGGGACCGTTCGGCTATTGGTATCAACCTTAGTGCTCTATAGATCCCCTTTGCGTTCCTTATGTCATTACGGGACGCTCTTTTGCTTTCCTCTCCAGCGGAGGTGGAACTATGAGAGACAGCTTCACTGCCGCTGGGGATTTGAGCACTTTTAGGGTCAGGAAGAGGTCTGCCTTGACTAGAGGTGAGACTGTAAGAGACAGACGTTTTACTGCTCAAGACATCCCCTTCCGGACCCACAGAGTTAACTATTCCTGAGTTTGGAGTAGCAATTCTGTTACTGTGTTCCTCGGCGGAAGCATGACTGTAAGAGACAGCCTTACTTCCGTCAGGGAGTGGAGTAACCAACGTGTTCTGAAGGGGTTTGCTTTGACTGAGGGTGGATTCGTAAGAGACGGTCCGTTTTTCAGTCATAGCATCCCCTTCAGGGCCCGTAGAATTATCTACATTAGTGCTTGGGGTGTCAGTAGTACTGTAAGAGACAGCCGTAGTTCCACTAGTGGGAGCTACCAAGTTATAAGTACTTTTTTTTTGTTAAAAATGCTCTTTTTTGTTTGTGTTTTTTATCTTTATTTTTTTCTAAATTTGTTTTTTACCAATTTTGAATTTTAAATGATCAGTGAGTATTTAAAAGCTTTATGTTACAAGAAAAAATTCAGGACCTGCAATTTTTTTATATTTAAGTCTCTTCATTTCGTAAAAAAGGGGTATTTTTTAACAAACATTATTAATAACTTTATTAATTATAGAGATACAAAAAAAAGTTGTATGGCAGAGTTGTAGAGAATTTTAAGGCAAATAATCTTTTTTCAATACGTTTTTTCATAATTTTGATAAAAAGTGCTCAAATCTTTAAAATTGTCATTTTTTTCGTTTTTTTTTAATTTATTGGTATGTAACTTTTTTTAATATTCAGAATATCGAAAAAATGTTTTTAACATAAAAGACGCGAAATTTATTTGCCTACGTTTCTTGTATACACAACTTTTATGTAGGATAAATAGAAATCGAGATATTCAACAAAAACTAAAATCCAAGATGGCGGCCTTAAGGTGAATTTCGCGAGTGCGAAAAATCGGGTAATGATATTCAGCCAATACTCTATCGAAGGAGCAAAAAAAAATTTGGGGTGGTACAAACTGCTGGGTCGCCCATATATGAACATCATAAATGCACTGGACTAAAACGATACAACTCAGAAACACTTTTATTGCGATTTCGGAGGAAACTTTCTCTTTAACGGCTAGTTTTTGAGCTTATCTAATCGCACAATTTTCGTTATAAAGTCTCAAAAAGTAATATTAAATGAAATATTATTGTATGTTAAATCCAAGAAATAAACGTATTAAGTATGGTATTTTTTTTTATCGAAATGAGAAGTCACAAATTGGAAATTTCCTTCAAAAAACTATTAATTATGTCAACCATTAAGATTTTAAAATAACTTAAGTATCTATTTAAAATATCTTTGAGGGACAAATTAATTTTGAATAAAAATAAATATATTTTAGATGATACAATTTTCAAGTTTTGCAAAAAAAAAAAAATAACGGAAAAGTAATTCAAAGCAATAGCCAAGAACCGCGTTTTTGGCCTGTTAATTTTCAATATTTTCAAAAACTTGCTAGTGCACAAGGCACGAAAAAATCAGAAAAATATGATTTGGTTCAAAACTGATTTTTTTTTTGCTTGTACTTCTCTGATATTCCTGATTTTTGTTTGCATGAAGAAGAATATGTTTTACCTCCCATAATTTTCTAAAGAATACTTTTCTATCGACGACATTTAATTTCGAAGACTTTTCCAATGAGAGTTTTTTCTTTTTTGTTGTCATCGCGTAGAATTTCATTCGAATTCCATCTTCTTCTCACATAAATCGTGATTGAAAAATTAATCGAATGTAGATCCCAACTGAAAATGAAGATTGTCGTTAGTTAAAATAAATTTTAGTACAAATACCTATCGAGATAATTTTAGTATATAGGTGCTAACTAAATGCACTACAAATCAAAGAAAAATATTGTTTTGTCATTTTCGTACAAAATTAATAATTAAATGCTTCAATAAGTTTACCTTATTTTCTGAGATTTTTAAAACAAAAAAAATAATTTCAAGACATTTTTTCGAAAAGATTCGAAATTTTTGGAAAAACCAAATTCATGTTAGCAGAAAATTAATTTGTATGGAAAAGGAATATTTTTTTTTTTGAAAAATGTATGGAAAGTTCCTCAAAAAATGGGGTAGTTTTCGTCTACAAAAAAAAAAAACTTTTTTCGAAAATGACCAACAAAAAGGTACTTTTGAATTTTTTTTTTGTATGGAAATTTTTATCTTTGAGTACTTAATTGGCACAAAAATAATTATTATTATGACACAAAAGAAAATATAAAGTAAAAATCGATAGTTACAAAAAATAATATATCAAATCTGGGTAAATTGGTAGTGCGCTACCAATTTTCGCTATCCATTTTGTTTCATCTTTTCCGCTTTGATGATATTCATGGCTACTACAAAATCTTATCTGCCTCTTTTCGATTTAATTAAAAGGGTTTTAAGGGTTTTAGGGTTCCAACAACATTGTTGATAGAACTTTTCAAAAATCACAATTATTTAAATATAAATTATTATTGTTCTAAATTATATTATCGTATCAGTTGGACAGCAAAAATGGGTAAAAATATAGTTTACTAGGATTTTAAGTTAAAATTTTATAGATTTTGAGTAAACTCATTTAATTACGACTTACGAGTATACCTAACAAAAAATATTAAACCTTTCTTTAAAAGAGATTCAATATTCAGAAGCGTTACTTTAAATATGATTGTTTTTTTTTTTTATTAAAATTTTCAATTTTCTTGCAAGTCAGACTGTCAACGTAAACTATTTACTAACGTTTCTTTCACCTCATGTCATACATTTTATATTTAAAGTTATTTTCAAAATCTAAATAAAGTAAAAACTTGCTTTTGTGGTTTTAATACTTTGTAAGTAAAGTACCTATTCGCAGATTTTTTTGCAATATCTTTTTTTTTTGGTTGTCCTGTTGAGTGAGTGATTTCAAAGAGTTTAATAACATATCAAATATTTTCGAAAAAAGTTGAAAAAAAATATACCTTTTATCCTAAATATATTTTTATTATTTCAAAATTTATAAATTTCTCGTTTACCAAAAATCATATTCTAATATAAATTTTGTTTTACCTTTTTTTCACAAAAAAATTCCTTTCACGTTCGCGTCGTTGTTGGCAACATCAAACGTTAATCCTTTGACAAAATCCAAAAAAAAAAAAACAACATCACCAAACAACAGGAATCACTGATGGTAAATTCTATGCCTGGACTGAGGACGAGTACACCGGGCCCAAAGGGTGATGCTGGCGAAAAAGGTGACATCGGACGGCAGGGCGAACGAGGGCAGCCAGGATCAAAAGGGGAGCGTGGTAGTCCAGGAACATCCGGCATAAAAGGTGACAGGGTAAGTGTGGTTGGCTTGACGAAAAAAAGTTTTTTTTCTTCTTCTTTTTTTATTTATTTTATTTTTGTGACTCTCTTTGATACCGTTTGCCCTACTTTAATTTGCGTAAAAAGGACGAAAACGGGCTTAAAATAAGAACCCAATTTGTCAGTCATAAAACAAGCAGCACAAAAAAGTCCTCCACTGGTTGTATAGAGATATAAGGGTAAAAGGGAATTATTCTTTTTGTAAAGCCAAGTCGACCCCACCCCTCGGGTGATGCTTGTTCGAATAGAAAAAAAGGTCAACGAGGTCCTTGGTTGTTTTTTTTTTTTTTTTTTTTTGTATACATGGTACCTAAATATATGTATCATCTCGTTATCTTTTCAATTTCACACTTAATTTATTGGTTGAGAACCTTTTGGTGTTCTGTTATGAAGTTCGATGGGTGGAAAAATCGAAAGGTATCATTTGACTCTATTTGTATTCTCAAAAAAAAAAAAGATGAAAAAAAAGGAATCAGGAGTTTTCTGCGATTAATATGGAATTGAGTGTCTCATGTGCTTGGAATATTTTAACATCTAAGGGTTTTTTCTTCTTCTTTTTTTTATTTCTAGGGTTTTTTTTGTGTATAAAAATAGATTTATTAGTTAGCTTCAACTCATCTATATGAATGAACCCTTCATTTGTATATATTCAATCGTGGTTTGGAGATATATATTCAATCGATCATCAGGTCAAAAATTCAGTAGAAAATGAAATGGCTCGAATTATGTCTTCATCATATTGATGGATAACATTGAATTGATCTTTGTGTTTAGTCTTAGAAAAAAAAAAAAAAAAAAAAAAAAACATAATATATTATAGGTATAAGGGACTTGTCAATTATAGGTTGATTGATGACGTTTGGAGAATATAAATTTAGGAACAAGAATTCAGAAAAAGCTAAATTTGTTTGCAAGAAAATTGTATAAGTGGACCATAAATAATATTATCGTCTAGGATGTTAATTTAGGATTGTCGAGTTTTTAATAATGATAATAATTTTTTACACTCAATAATAAGAAATGGCCTCTTTCAGAAATATTTGCCACCTTTATTCATTTGACAAGGTATTTCAAATTGATTATTCCTAGTTTTCAACTAGTTTTCTTAAATTTTTATGGCCAATTTTTGCTAATCAATTTTCAGTGTTTAAGCTAAAGCAAGCGGTCACTGTGGTGTATGTGTAACCTTTTTTGACTACTTAAATTCATTGAGAAATTTGCACAACAGTGTTTGGATTCAGTTTATACTCTGCAAATATAGCTACCTATATTTAAATATTTTCTCAAAACTAATTTTTTAATTTAAGTTTTAATTTTTTTTTCTATAGTTTGACTATATTTTTTTGTTGAACACACAAATTGCTTGGCTTCATTGACGCTTATAGGTAAATGCATTTTTTTAACCTCGATAAGTAACTTCAAACAATTTTTTTACTTTAACTTCAGAACATAATAAAATGAATCACTTCAGTTCAAAAAAGAGAATTTTTTGGACCGGAAATACTTAGGTCCAGTTTTCATGATTTTTTTTATAAACCTCGTTTAACACTGGTCAAACCAATTTTTGCCACCAGAACCAAAATATACTTTTCTGAAGGTCAAAAAATTGTTTTTTTTTTTTGAATTTTATAACGGTAATTTTTCTGAAATTGATTTCATTCGCCATTTTTTTTTATTAATTTAAGTTCAAACAAAACACTAATGAATCCAAAAGAAATATGTAACTACCTACATTATTAAACTACACATTTTTTTTAAAATTAATTTTAAAATTTTGGTAGTCAAAAAAATTAATTTTAAACTCGGGTTCACTTTGTAGCTTTCCAAGATATTTGAAAGAAACCGTTCGCACATAGGAAAACAATTTCTGATAAATATAAATAAATTAGACCCATAACTAAAAAAAAAAAAAACAAAATCAATGTAAAAGTTATAGATACTTGAAAAAATTGAAACTATTATTTCGAGCATTTTTTAAAATTAGCTCAAAAAATACATTTTTAGAAAAAATTTAAAAGCAATATTTTGTATCTGATAAAGTTATGGGAACCTGTTCTTTTTTTTGTTTTTTTTTTTTTTTTTGAAAAAATAGACTGAATTTCAATCAATCGCATAAGTTTGTGAAAAATTTGGTTGAAACTTCATATTTTTGTTCTTTTTTTTTCTAAAGAAAAAATTCTAAGATAATCTTGAAAATATTGCCAAAATAGAAAAAAAAAACTCTTTTTCAGGATCAATTTTTCAGTTAATACCAGTACCTAATAGCATGGATTTTTAAAGTTTTCAATAGGTACTTTTATTTACTTCACAAAAAGTTCAAAAAATGAAATCGTATTCGAAGTTAATTTTATGCCATCATGTCAGGTTTTTGACAAAATCTTCAAAAAGGTTTTCGTTTTAGGGTGTCTGTTAAATTTTTAGACTTTGTATAGGAAAAATTGTACCCAAAGAGGACATTATATGTTCAATGTTCAGTCTTTTAAAAAACCTTTTTTTTTAAGTTCTTTTCCTTTGAGATATGCAAGTCTAACGTCAATCTAAGCCAAAGTTGCAACAAACAGTTTAAAATTTCAAACTTTTTGCAGAAACAACAAATGGCTCTTCTGAAAAAAAGCTGTCTGAAAAAATGCTTAAGAAAATTTTTTCTACCACCGAACTATGTTGTCAAAATATTTAAATTGACCTTCCAGATTCCATATTGATGTGACAAGTGAGAAATTACAATACCAAATTATGTTGGGGTAACACAATAAACTGATTTTTGCAGATATTAAACCTGATAATAAGATATAGTTTTTCTGACTGAAAATGTGTCAAAAAATTAATTCTGGCCATTTTTGGCAAAAAAATATGCTAAAACTACTTTCAAAACATTTTCGATCATCCAGATTCCGGAGCAAACAAGAAATATGTTTCTTGTCCTGATTTGAACTTCATAGTTACACTAAAAATATGAGCATTAATCACCCACGATTTAAAATACCTAGGTCCTTTAAGTGTATTTTTCCTATATTTACCTACCTACATATTTTGTCTATTTAAAAACAAAAATGCTCATTTTAGAGTCAAAAAGTTTATTTCCACGTTTTACAAACTAGTTCCTAAAACCCATTTCTCTTAACTTTTTAAAGACTCCCTAAACTTCCTTTAACTAAAAAAGGCAAAAATATTCTATAGACACAGAAAGCAAGTTATATCTACCTGTATTCTGATGTTCATTAAAATGTATTTGAATTTTTTGTATATTTGTTTTAATTAATTTACCCTTACACAACCAAATAATTTCTTTGCCTTTAATTTAAATTTTCTCTTCTTCATCTTCATAAAGAAGAAACTCAAAACAAATTATCATGTGTAAATACAAAAATTTTTTCAACTACATCCTACCTCCCCTATATTAAAAAAAAAAGTTAAAAAAAAAATATCATCCAAAGTGTTAAGCTTACTTTGATGTTCCTCCCCCCTCACACCAGCAAAACCAACCCAATAACAAACTTCAAAGAAAACCACAAATACAAAAAAACAAAGTACCTACCTACCTAAGATATATTTGCATAACAAATCAAAGATCCGCATAAACGTTGCAAAAAGCATTTCAACTAAAGGATATAGAAACTCCATCATCATCATCAACATCCTTATATTCTTTTGCATTTTCACTAAAAAATCAAAAAACAAAAATCAAAAAAACAACAAAAAAGGATAAAAAAACAAACTCCTCGATTTAATAGCAAAAACAACACCAAAAATCCTTGTCAAATATTCCACTTTTACAGTACCTATATGCTGTCGCTTCAAGTATACTTTTCCTTGCTATGGGACACAAAATCTCTCAAGACACAACTTCGAGTAGCAAACATAATCTAACACACCTTTTACTATTGGAGTGTGTGTGCATTCTTATGATTTTGACAGAAGTAAATATATGTCTAGTAGCTGCACTCAATAAGAGACGACTCCTCTTCAACCACAATAGACTAAAAGTATACAAACTAGACACACACCAGAAAGGACTACGATTTTATCCTCTATTTGCATCCTTCAAGGCTTTTATAAAGAATTTTAAAAGAAACCAAATTAGTCATTTAAACTAGGTGAATCCTGATTCTGGGATTTCTATATAAGATACTCAAGGTATGTGTCGAACTGCTACCTATACACACACACACTCACACTCGTAGGTAACATAATTATGAGACTTTATAATATCCTTTCATGAACTAATTTGGTTAAATCTACATATGCATAAAGTGCAAGGATAATTTGTTTTCCCAACTCTTGCTATTTGATTGACATTCTGCAAAAAAGGTAGGGGTAGACGGGGCTAGAGGGGGAAGAAGCGTCTTTGAGGTGCCAGGCACTGTGGTAAGATTTTATTTCACTAACAACTACTTGCAAGACGCCCGTCATACTTCTTCGAAATGCCTCAAACTTGGGTGAACCACTCTATACACTTTCTTGTCAGTCGAGCGGTTTTGTTTCGTTAGTTTTTGGTTTAGAAAGTGAGACGAATGTATTGCGAAATACTACGACACATGGTGAAGACGACGAAAAGAGGTGACAACTAAACATGAGTACGGTTGTACGACGACGTGTAGAAATTATGGCCTCTTTCAGGAGCTCTTTGGCAACCTATAAACTGTGTACACTGAGGATATATTCATTCTACTTTAATAATTCATACGTCGTCGTGTAGTGTAGTAAGGAGCAAAAGTACGAGTACAATACTGAGGATTGCGTCAAATTCCCCCCAAGTTGTAGTTAGTTGTCCTAGTCAAAGCTGGTATACCTGCTTGTTTGTTGCAAGAAGGACGATTGTAATAAATTTATGGTTACCATAAGGAGTGAAGTACAATGCTGTATCTGTAATTGTTTTGCCTTCCATATATTGGGTGGCAAAAAACACAACAACTCCTTGAAAGTCTCGAACATTCTCTTTTTTTTGTGTATACCTATATTCGCCCCTTTACTCCTTCTGACTCACATGTCCTTAGGGTGTGGAATTTAATTTGTTTCAAGGAGTTTATGCGACGGAACCGAAATTTGAATTCAATTTGAATTTCATGTTTCGTTTTATTGTTGATGGATCTAAAGCTTCATAAGGATGTGGTGCAGGCAGGGTCTAGCCTTAGGGTTTCCAATTAAAGGAAGGGGGGGGGGGGGCAAACGGGTTTAAAAGTTCAAAACATATAAAATAATACATTGTTTCTTCGTTTTTAGGGTCATCCGGGGCCACACGGACCAGCTGGAATAAAAGGTGAACCAGGGCAACCTGGTTTGCCAGGACTTTCCGGTCCACCAGGTGCCACTGGACTGAAAGGAGATAGAGGAATGCCGGGTGATGTTGGACCTATGGGTCCATCAGGCCCGCCAGGCACTGTTATCTACACAGACACTCAGATGAATATGACACAATGTACCTGTCCGGCAGGACCTCCGGGATCGATGGGACCGAGAGGTGTGTCGGGATCACAGGGTGCGACGGGAGAACCGGGACCGGCTGGACCGGCCGGTCTCACAGGTCTCCCTGGTATCAAAGGCGAAAAAGGTGAGCGGGGTCTGAAGGGAAGTGCTGGGACTAAGGGTGATCGGGGACCGGAAGGACCTCCCGGACAGGCTTTCTTTGGAGGTGAAGGAATGATGTTGAATGGAACGAAAGGCGAGAAGGGTGAAAAAGGCATGCGTGGTAGACATGGGAAACAGGGACCTAGTGGTCCAATCGGGCCACCGGGTGTACCTGGCCTTCCTGGAGAAATGGGACATCCTGTAAGAATATTAATTATAATTTTTTTTTTTTCATTATTTTATTTTTTATTTTTTGTTTCTATTAAATAGGGACGCACTGGTATCAAAGGTGAATTTGGTCCAAAAGGACAAAAAGGTGAATCTGGCGGCAAAGAAGGGGTAAGCTATGCAATTATTTCTCAAGAATACATTTTTTTTTTTTTGGTTTTTATTTTATTGTGTGTAGAGAAAGAATAAGGGAATTTTTTTTTTCTTATTTATGTTCATTATCCTTTAACGTCATCTAACACCTTGAATAAATACAACAAAAAATTAAAACAAAAAAAAGTAAAATAAGAGAAAAAAAAAACATAAGAACTCTTGCACAAACCAGAAAAACCACTACTGGCAGAATGAAAACCATTTTCGTTTATAATTTTAGCACAGAGCAGCTCAAGGTTGTTAGGAAGAAAATAAAAAAAAAAAATGAAGAAGAAGAAAAAAAAAATTATTATAACTGAGAAGGAGCAGCAGCAAGCAGGACTATAAGAGTGTGGTTAAGGAGGACAAAAGAAAAATCTTCTCTCTTGATGCTTGGAAATTACAAGATGGGTTTTTTTTTCTTTCTTCTTCATTTTCTTTTTTGTTGTACTTGTTGTTTGCCTTGGGCAAACTTACAGCGAAGAATAAAAAAAAATATATATCCTTCATATCCAACTTCTGAGAAGTAAGATTTCACATTATTTAGTGTTATAATACGAAAGGTACCTAGAATACTAGATGTACCTAGGTACCTATATAATATTTTATTTTTTTTTTTTGTATGCGTGTCCATGTATTAAATTAATACAAACATACGTAAAAGGACATTACTAATTACAAGAAAAAATCATTATGTGTGGTTTTATTTGTATGGTTTCTTATTTTTTTATAATTTAATAAATAAATAAAGAAATATAATTTAAAAATGTATGTCATGAAAAAGTATTCTATCTTAAGGGCACACCAGGTTTCTTATGTTTAATATAGGACTAATGCGGACAGCACTTTGTAACTACTAAGGGTAACCTACCTACCCGCTACTAGGGTTGAAGTTCACTTGCGTTAAGTATCTTAAAGGTGTTGCATAAAGATTATGAGAAGCTAATTACTGCGATGGTAGACTGTTTGTAAGTGTAAGTAGTCTCTTTTCAACCTTGTACAGAAATAAAGATAGGTATGAACTTGATAGAATCCGAGTAAAGTGAATTTTTTTTTAGTTTTTTGATAAACTAATGAAAGTCTTAATATTTTAAGAAAGTTTATATAAATATATCTGCTTTAAATGTTGTTGTTAAAATGATTTTTAAAAAAGTTTTTAAAGTTGTATCACTTTAAAGTTAGACTCTCTTCTAGACGTATGTTCAGTTTTCATGTTAAAAAATAGTGAAAATATAGGCAAACAATATTTAAGAAATTGTGTTTTAATTACTTTTTTTTATGCAGTTATCATGTTTATACCAAAAATCACACATTTTTACTATAGAGAATATTAAAATTTTAACCATGTATTGAATAAATAATCTATTTTTGAAGCAATCTGATTTTTTTTTTTTAAATCGACTTTTCAACTGTTTGAAATAATAATGTATTTTTAGACAAGCCTAATGCTCTTAAATCTGTCTGCTTTTACGACTGATAGTGCAGTAAAAAATAAGCAATCTTCGGGGAATAACATTATTTTTCACAAACGATGAAACCTATTAAAAAGTTGCAATAGCATTAGTTTGAAAAAATTTCAGTTTTTTTTGAAAAAAAAGTCGTCCGTAAAAACGTTAAATTTGTGTACACAAAATCAAACGTACTTCACTTGAAAATAATATTACTAGTAATACTACACGAGCTCGATCGGCTAAAACTAAAAGTAAGTGAGAAAATAATTTTTTATAGAACAATAATGTATGCTACTTCTTTCAAGCCAACAAACAATCAAAATGATGACCATATATAAAAAAAAATGTGAATTTCAGCCCCTTTTTAAAAAAAAATTAAAAGTATGATATTTGACTAACTTTTTGTACTAATCCAGTAACAAGACATTATTATCTTTCAATTAAGCCATCGAAACCTGAAAAATGATTTAATGAAATATTTGTTTACGAATTTACATGAGAGTAACGCTGGTACCGAAAAAGTTAACTAAACGATAACTAAGAATCTGAAATCATATGAAAAAAAAAAATAAATAAATAGATAAATAAAAAAAAGTCATTCTTGAATAACACTGCTCAACACACAAAAATTTTCCAGACCGTTATTTATCATTTCTTATTAAATTTGGGGTGTTGATTCCGCAAAAAACATTACTTTTTTCTAGGAGTTCTAGTTTTTAAATTATTATATTACATGAATATTTATATAGAAATTCATACAATTTTCTTTTTTTTTGTTAAATTTTTTTTTATTTAATTTTTTTTTTTGAATTTTTATTTTACTTACTGAACCGAAATAAATTATATTCGAAATAAATTTCTCCAGCTAAACCTTTAAAACAGTTGTAATAAAAAAAAAATTGTATGAAATTACCCCAAAACGTGAAAAATGAAAATATCTAAAAAAAAAAAAAATAGAGCTCCTAGATAGCAACCAGTGTAATTTTTAGGCTAAGTGTACCCAATCACATTAGGATCGATAAAAAAATTTTCTGGAAAATGTTAACAAACAGTTAAAATATACATAATTTTAAAATTAGTACGAAATTACCCCCAAAGTGTGGAAAACTTAAATTATTCTAAAAATAGAACTACTAAAAATTTGAATATGATTTTTATGTTTAATGACCCCTAATACATTAAGTTTAATATAATTTTTTCTGGAAAATTTTAATAAACGCTCAAAATAAGGAAAACTGAAAAATTAGTATGAATATTCCCCCAAATATAAAAAAATTGATATTTCAAAAACTAGATCTGCTATGGTTTTTGAGTTAACTGAACCCAAATCTATAAAATTTGATATATGTAAATCTTTCTAGAAAATTTTTAAAATTTGAAAATAATTGTTGGCCATTGTTATAAATTACAATAGGTACATCGAAATAAAATTACAGAGCATTTCAATTAGTTAAACTGGTTCAAATCATTATTTTTTTTTTAATTAAAACTAAACGGAGATTGATTTACATACCAAAAATTGTTTCCTATTATTTTTTATGTAATATCAAAACTTAACAAAAATTCTTAGTTTTGAGAACTCCCAATGAGCATAAAAAAATCGAAAAAATCGGTTTTCTTGTTCCAAGAAAAGCTTTTTTTTCCAGTGTTTTTAATGCAATAAAAATATTTGGAAATGCAATAAAGGAATCGCGTTAAAAATGGTATTTTATAGTTCTTTCAATATTTTTAGAGTTTGTATAGCTATGTTTTTTTTTGGATAGCTATCTATATCCGCAGTTGACGTTTACATGCATTACATAAACAACACGCAGTTGCAGATAGAAATAGAAGCTAGATCAAGCTGCGGATAGAATTTCTTTTAAATAAGCCAGTAAAAACCCTTATTTGTCTTGATTGCACCTGAGTATTCAAGATTTTAAAATTTTCCTGTACAATCAGCGGTTGGTACGATATTGATGGTTAAAGACATTAAGATCCTTTTACATTCAAAGTTCGATATTTCGATATCGAAGTGATCGTATCGAACTTTAAAAAAAAAAAATAATTTAAGCTGAATAAATATTTTATTCTATCCATATTCATTTGAAAATATTTACCAGGTTCGTAAACGAAAAAAAAAAAAAAAATAAAAAATAAAACTAAACCAGAAATTTATTTTTAATTAAGAGGAACAAGGAGCTTGAAAAATGTTTTAATTGTAAGGTCTCAAAACTAGAAAGTTTGAGCTTTAAAATATTTTTTTTTTTTAAATTCGAATACCACTTTTTTTAACGGAGATACAATCACTTGAAAAATCTAAAAAAAAATTGTAATTTTTTTTATATCTTAATATTTCCACTAATTTAATAAATTTTGAATTCATAATAATGATTTTTTAAAAATTTTGGAAAATACTAAAAACTATTTCATTTATATTTTTAAAAAGCTTGAACCTAGAGACAGATATTATTTATAATTTTGAAGGATATTAAAAAACAAAAATCATGTGTACCTACTCATTTTTCTTGAAAAAAATAAAAAAAAAATCTATCTTTTATTTCTTCTACACATTTAAATCCATTTTTTTATATGACAACCTATAATAAATTTTAGATCATCTGAAAGCTTATTATTTTACCTCTCATATGACGCTTCAATCATATTTCTACGATATGCCTACAAAAGCCAACCATGTCGAAATTTCAAACTGAGATTACGGTACTTCCTACACTGGAAGCCGGCCATCGGCAACAGATCTCAACAGGTTTTTTAAGGTATTTTTCAAGTTTCTCATGTCGAATTCCTTTCAATCACTTGCAGGCGCTACTAAAATCGCTACTAAAGTCGATATTTTTGGCTGTTTAGGAAATTAATAAAAGTCAACGATCTCCTTTTATGAATGTATTTGTGTCCAAGTGACTGTTAAAAAAACAAAAGAATATACAAAACTTTATAGTAAAAAACAAAACAACGTAAAATTTGTTTATTTTGTTCACTAAAAATGATTTATATTTCACAAATTTACAAAAATTTACTGGTTTTTCATTTCTTTACAAAATTTTAGTCTGATTTGACGTTTTGCATTTGGCAAAATTGTAGTGGGTGTGAAAATCTGTATAAATCCGTCTCAAAAAAGAGAAAAGAGAGAGGATCGATTCTTCGAGAAAAAGTAGCGATTTTTATTCCATTGAAATTCATTTAAGGAAAAAGTAGCGACTGCAAGTCGACTGCAGATCGACTTTTTCGTTCATTGGAATTCGACATCAATTTAAGATTGTGTCACTTGTAGAGAACGTACGTTATGTGTTATATATCAAATGAAAGGTGTTTATGTGCTCTTTATAAATCACTACGATACTAAAGAAGTTTAACTTCAAAAATTTAAAAAAAAATTATTTATCGTTTTAAACGCTATTTTTTTAAATTTTGCATCTGAAGAAACTGCAGTTTTAAAAATTCTGGCTTAACTTTATTTCGGACGAAATAACTAGAAAAATCTGAGATAATCAAGTTGAAAGAAGCGACTTTATCTATTAACCTAACTTCTTTATTGAACAAAACAAAAGTGATTTCATTCATTTTGGTTTTTTATTTTTCAACTTTTCTTCTAACAAACAAATAGAATGAAAAAGCACGTGTGTGAAGATTTATCTTTTCATTTGTTTTTTGATTTTCTTTTTTTTTCAAAATCTCTAGCCTCTTAAGTCACAGTTCACAGAACCCAGACGACTGTGACTTTCGATTTTAAACGGTTGCAACAGCTTTTCTTCTCCTATCGTACGTATAGTCGGCTTGCCTCCTACCAAATCAACCTTACCCTCTCACAATAAAAAAAAAAAACTAAACTACTCGTCTTGAGGACCTAGAAAAAAGATGACGACGACAAACGATGACGGCAACTAGGTTCGGTACCGGCAATGATGCTCTAAAAACGTGATTTCTTTTTTTAACGCATTCAAACGCCTCGAAGCACTGCAATGCGGGGAATTGAAGAACTTTTCCATTTTATCATGTTTTTTTTTGTATACTCTTTTTCATATAAAGTATCTTTGAATATTTGAAGTTTATATTCATAGAATTTGGTGAATGAAAAAAACGTTTTTTTTTTTTCTATTTTTCTACGCCGTTGTTGTATTTTATATGGAAATTGACAGAGAACTTTAAAGAAGCCAGTTTTTTTTTGTTAGAAATCACGACAAAGCTTAACTTAGTCAAAGCTTCAAGATTCAAATCTGTTGAATTGGAAACAATAAAAATCCAATTGCACTGAGAAGATGATTGCTTTTTGTTTCTCTGTTTTGTTGTTTAGTTAGAATTTTCTTGACAACGTTTGAATGGGGGGAAGAATGAATGCCTCCCTGAAGTGACACAATTATTGTCATCAATTAGTTTTATAGCTGGGAAAAAGTTTCAATTGGCCAACACACACAATACAACATGAACTCTTGTGTCGAGCGAAGAAGGCTTGGTAACAAATCGATAATAAACGTTTGTGCTCACACTATACAACTACCTTCAACTCGTCTCAGCAAATTTCCACAAAGCGTTGCAAAAACAATAGCAAAAAAGAAAAAACAACTCCTTTATACCTCCCGGACTTCTACAAGAACAGGACTTGTGGTGTGTGCAGATGAAAACATCCTGTTTGGATGGATTCTGTAGAGGAAACATATGTACATACTCGTAACAGAAAGTAGGCGTACCGAGTCTGGGATTGAGAAACAACGGAAAAAAAAAAAAAGTTTCACTCTTAATTGTTGTTCATGAGAAAACGTTATTGGACGCTCGGGGCTATATCAGTGTTGAATTTGATGGCGGTGTGTAGAAGTGAGTATGAGAGTTGAACCCTTCAAATGTCCATTTTTCTACTATTTAAGTCAGAAAGTACTTTCGTTTGAAATAAACGTTTTTGTTTGTCCACTCCAGAAGTTGTAGATTGAAGGTACAACATCTGGAGGACCTTCTTTTTTTTGTATTCTATATTTGTTTTGTTGGTTCCTAGAAGTTGTGTGTGCGTCTAGCTTTGAGCATATTAACGACTAATGAGGCTCAAAGGAGTCATTTTGGGATTCTCTAAAAGGTGTTCTCTTATTCAAATTGACACACATGTAGAAGATAGGTATTCTAGGAGATAAGGTTAATTTGAAGAAGTTTTTGGACACAGATGTGTTATTGAAATATTTTGAATGAAAGTCCTGGGAATGTCTCCAACTACTTGATGATAGAGGAAATTTTTAGTGCATCACACTCTTTGAATTTTTCTTAATTAATCTCAAAGGCCATATTGTAAATGTTAGCCTTTAAAATGTTTAAGAAATTTAGTATCTTTGTAAATCATAAAAATATACCAAATTTTACCAATGCTTTTAATGATGAATCATTTTACACTTTGATTGTTTTTGGTCAAAAATCTTCTAAGCGATTTAAGAAAAAGTAAAAAAAATTTAATACAAATTTTAAAAACTATGTTTTAGTTTGAAGAAAGCAAATAACGTCTTTCAACTTTGTTTACTAAAGAATAAAAGGAAGGTTTAAGTTTTCTAATTTTTATTTAAATTATTTTGGGAGTTATAATTTTGTAGGTATACATTATTTTTTCTTGGGAAACGACCATTGAGTAATTATATATAGAAGATTCAGCCCAGTCATCTTAGAGGATTCCCTGAAAAGGAATTTTTGGTTACTAAATAACCAAAACTATAATAAAATATTTATAATAAATTTTTTTTAATTGTAGGCTTAAAGTCAGTTTTATTTAATTGTTATCTGATGAAGGGGATAACCATCCCTGAAACGTTGCGCCAAAAAATAAAAGATAACAATTAAATAAAACTGACTTTAAGCCTACCTACAGTAACAAAAAAATTTATTTTAAGTATAAGAAAAGTCACCTAATTTGTTAAAGAATTTATAATAAAATATTTTATTTATATTTATATTTTGTGTTTTTTTTTTTTTTTGGTTTGTATTAAATTAGTATTTGTTTATTTTTTTGCTTTGATGAAATTAAAATTTTGTAATTATTATTTAAAAGGGTTGTGTCTTTCTGTTTATTTAACACTGACTACAAAAAGGAGATAGATTTTGTTCATTTAGTAAGTGCAAGTGTTATTCAATATCAATTTGGTTATGTTGGTCAAAATTTTAATTCACATTACATATTTTCATTTTTTAATATGCACTGTGGCGTATACGTACTTTTTTTTTTTTTTATTGAATGAAGACGGTTGATTCAGCGAAAAACGGTTTTAAATAGATAATAAAGAATCCATAATTTTCATTTTAATTTTTCACGTGAGAACGTATAATTATAGGAATATTAGAGGAAAATTAGAGGATTTGCAACTAGTACTGAAACCTGAAACCCTGTGAATAAAATGTAACACTTATGAAATTAAGTGAAAGTTGATATAATAACCAAGAACCAAAAGTGTTTATCTAGATATCCAAGATAAAAGGGTGTGTTTTTGAAAAAGAAATCGAAAGTGTGATTAAATAACTCCAATTTTAGTTAGAAGAAATAGAATTATTTTGTGCATGATTTAGGGGAATTTTTGAAAATATTAAAAAAAAAAAACATTTTTATTTTCAAGATGCCGAATTTTAAGATTAAGGCTTTAAAACACTTTTAACTACTATAAATTCTTCCATTGCTTCAAAATTAAATCGATCTTTTCAATTAGGATAATCAAATAATTGGGATAGTCAAATAAAATGTTTTGGTTCTAAATTTTAACCATTTCTAAGATTTTCGAACATTAAAAAAAAAAAAAAATTGGTATTATGTAATTCTTAACAAATTTTTCTTCGATATCATCTATCGATAAATAAAATTTCCTTAAATTTCATCGACCCACTTTCAAAAGAAAGAAAAAGAGTTTTATGTGTGACTACAGCCAAACTTTTAAAAACACTTTTCTAGGGACTTAGGATTATTGAACATTTTCAAAAAAATATTATATTTTATTCGACCTTTACCTGCTGTTTTGAATTACTATGGATGAGGATATGTGTTTTACTTATGTTAGTAGTTTGTTTGCTTCATTTTGGTATAGGTGAAATTTCTTTTTTTTAAACACATTTTTTTTGGAAACAAAATTGTCTAGAACGAGCTCCACTCTATTTGAGGATTTTTTTTAGTACATTCAATTTCCGAAAAAAAATTAATTTTTAGCCATTTCAGAAACTACACATTCCAGGATTGAAATTTTAATTTTTCTCTGATTTCTTAAAAAATTAAATTTTCCATTGTTTATTTTTTTTTCATCCCAATAACGTCTCCTAAGAAAAAGGAGTTGAAAGCAAGTCCCAATATTTTTTTGCCAGTGTTTGTTTTTTTCCTGAATATATTCGCATCAGTTGGGAATTAATAAGATCGATAAAGTGCTATGATTTTTTCATCTGGCAAATTCAAGAAGTTTTTTTTTCATTTTTCATTCGAACTTCCCCTTGGTGAGCATCGAATAAATTGATAGAATGTATATGAAAAGTAGAACGTCTACGACGATGACGATGACACTGACATCAACAACGAAGCAAAATAATAATAAATTGCCCCAAGGAATTGGAATATATACAAAAAGGCACCTACATTTCAATTTTTGCCACACGTGTGTTTGCCGAATGGCTTGAAGATAGTTTAATAGAGTAGTGAAATCAAACTAGGGAGCCAGCAGAGTATATCAATGTGATTTTCTAAAATACCAAGAGACAGCGAAACATGTTGCTATATAAAACGCCTCTGGAGAATCTATTGATCAAATTAATATTTCAAAATGTTTTGGGGGCTTTGTATGTGGACGAGAGGTAAATATTGTGTCGTGGCATTTCAAGCTGAAGTTGAAAGTCCTATATTGGAATATTGTGAATGTGAGATGTTTGCCAAACAAATTTCTCATAATTATAATCTCTACACACAATAATATTGATTTTTATTTTTAAATCCAGCCGAAAAGCAAAATATATTTAACCATCAATTTTTAACTAATAGATGAAGGGAGATAAGGGTGACCGAGGAGCTGATGGAAGATCAGGATCACCAGGTCCGCCAGGATTGCCATCGGCAACACCGCCAATTCCAGGACCACCAGGCCCACCCGGCCCGCCTGGACCACCTGGAATGCCTGGTATTTCGATAGTTGGGCCAAAAGGTGATCCAGGTATGGAGTATCGAAGCTTTGGACGCGTAGGTAAGGATACTCTCGTTTTTATTTGATAAATTGTCTGTATGTTGTGTGTAACTTTGTTTGTAACTTCACCAAATGTATTATTTAAACTTAAACAAAAAATCCATAAATATTCCCTTAAAAGTTATATTATCCTTCTTTTTTAACCCCTAAACATTATTCTCATCCCCGTCTATATTTATTTTCCCTTATTTGTTAATAATTCTTCTTTAACATTTAATAAATTGGTGCAAACGTTCAAACAAAACGAAATTAAAAAACAAAACAAAATTATTTACTCGTTACTCGTCTTTATTAAAACCAATTAAGATGGACGATCACCATTAGATGAGATCAAAGCAATTCGAGAACTACAAAACCTAAAGGAATATCCTGAAAGTACTTCCGGTAATTAAAAATGTGTACTTTGATCCTTTTCTGTTACACAAAAAAAAAAAAAAAACATAAAGTTTAAAAATGTAAATGTACAAAAGAATAAACAAAACATTTCTTTTTTTTAAATTAATGAACACAGCAGTTAAATATCAAACTATAAATGACACGAATAAATTGTTTTTATATACAAAAAAAATAATATAGCAAATCAAAACATGCTGCTGTTGCTGTTTGTATTTTTATTCACTTTTGTTTCACGTTCGCAATTGATTTTATTTTGCATTTTTTTTTTAACGTCAACCAAAATATTTATTGTAAATTGTTAAAGGAAAAATGAACTTTGATTCATATATTTTTCGGCAGAAAAAATATTAAGCCAAACATTTTAGTTTTTACATCATTGATCATTGTTTCAAATGCAATAAGTCTAAAAACCAGGGCCGTAGCCTTATTAAATTAAAACAAGACATAACTTAGATAAGGAATGTGAAAAAAAAACAAGTCAGTCAGTATAAGCAAGTCAATACCTATCTGTATAAAGATTCACAACTTAAGCACTTCGTATATATGTAATATGTATGTACCGATTCTAAATACATTTTGATATGAATTTAACATACTTATTAAAAAAAAGACTAGTGTTCAATTAAAATTCATACCATAACTAAAGGGACCTAGGAATTAGTTTTTATTTTAAAATTCTTATAATTATGAGTATTGTAATACCTTTGATAAAATTTTAATGTTTTTTGTATCCAAAATAAGTTTTAAAATACAAAAATATTTGTAATTAATAAAAACATTATGTTAAAAACTGTGTACTGCGTAACTAAATCGCATTATTAATTACTAATTTTGTTTTTGTTAATAGGTAACTACGACAGAATTCTTAACCACGTAGTAATTAATAATAATTTGTTGGTGATTTGGGAAAAAAATTCCGAAGAGAATTTTCACTTCAATTTTTAAAAGAGTATAATCAACAAATGCGAAAACTACATTTTGCCCAGATGCACTCACACTGAAGGAAAAAATAAATTGAAGTTGAAACGTCTTTTTTTCAAAGATGAACTACTTTGATTTATGTGACTTTAAGATACGAAACCATCAAAAATGAACCTTTTCCACGGTATTTTAAAATGTTCATCTTTAACGCAAAATCATTCCAAATAATAGTCAAATCAATGTGGTTTTCATTGATTTTATATTGTTTAAAGGTGGCTTTTCCCTCAGTGAAGATCCACAAAGCCACCATTTTTTCTCCAAAATTTGTTAAATAATTTTTTTGATACCTAATTACACTGGTCGGCAACGAAAATGGAGCTTGAACCAAACCATACTTTTCTAAAGAACTTTTATGTGCTGATTCCGAATCTGAAATCAAAATTTGACTGGCACGTCAAGTTTTCGAAATATTTAAAAATTAACAGGTTAAAAACGCGTTTTTGTATTACTTTTGGCGTTGAATTTCATCGCCGTTAAATTTTTTTTTCACAAAACTACATATGCAATATATACCTTTCAGAACCTTTCAGAATACAAAAACTTAAATAATATGAAAAAATTAGCTCATAAAAAAGTCGGATTTCTTAAGAAAAAAAATTTTATCTCGGTTATTTATGAAATATTCCCAACAATGTTACACCATTTTGAAAAGAGAATTGAACACACCAACTTTTAAGCAACTTGCCGAAACATCGTAGCTCATTTTTTTTACACTACGGCTCATTGAATTAGAGCCATGTAAAATTTGTTAGTACTAAGTTGGGTAAAAAAGTAATATTTTCTTTAAAACTGATGCAGCTGAGTTAAAATTCAAGGTAATTCAAGGTTATTCAAGGTTCCGTAACAAAAGAAAAAAATGAGAAAAATTAAGATTTGTAGTCACGGCACATGAAAAACCGTCACAGGGTGACCATTTTTTCGACTTTTTTTCAAATGCCCATAACTCCCAAAATATTTTATTATTTTTCTGATAACTGTCACCACCTACCCTATCTACCGTTTTCGTTTCGACGTTAACTTTTGGGACACCCTGTATATTATTTTTTTAATTAAAGGGTTCAAATAAGAAATTTGCATCGAAATTTAGTTAAGAATTTTTATGAAAGGAGAACGCCAAAAAAAAAGCACCGATTAAAATTAAACATAATGTGACTTGAAAAAGCATCAATCGCAGATATCAAATATGAAATTTTTGTCTCAAAAAATTAATCCTCAGAAGTTGCTATGACGATTCTTACCCCTTTCGAATCCAAGTTATGAAAATCAATATTAAAAAAAATGTTTTTTTTTCAGTATTATCGTGTCAAAAACATCACAACTAAGAAATATGAATAGCAAAAAGTTATTTTCCAAAATAATAAATAGCAAAACTAATGTGTTACTCTCATGTTACATGTAAGTAACATACACTGCCCATGACCACCAAAAACAGTCGGACAACTGAGGAAAAAACTTTTTATAGAACAATAATGTTCTTCTAACACAAAACACTTAACATTTTTTATATTTTTTTTTTTCAAAATTATGACCATAAAAAAAATTTTTTTTTAAATAATGTATATTTCAGTCTCTTTTTCGATAAAAATAAATTGCACGACTGGGGTCGCACGTACTTGCTCTTATGCTTAAAGTAACTATAATGTTAAAGCTTTTCATTCAAGAAATTTAAAATTTGATATTTTGAAGAAATTTCATAAGTAGTATAAAAAAATTAAATCTGTTTTTATAATTAATTAAACTCCGTTTTAAATTATCTTAAAAAAAATAAAAAATATGCCATTTTATTTCTTGTATAAAAAGGTATTTTTAGAAAAAAATTTTCGAAAATTGTAGGAGCGGTTTTTTAAAAAAATAATTTTTTATATATAAAAATTTTTTAACATTTTTCAAAAAAAAAGTTGGTATGCCATTTTGAAGAAATAATTAATTTACACATAAAAACTAAATTTCAAAATTTTTCATTGATTCGTTTTCAAAAAATTGATTTTTCAAAAAAAAATTTTGAAATATTTTTAAAAAAACCAAAAATGCGTTTTTTGAAAATTTTCTAAAATTTTAATATTATCTTTACTTACACACTTTTGTATAAAAATTTTCATTTAAATCGGGTTAATGTTGTACAAGATATTCAGAAACGAAAAAAACCGTTCTATGACAGGTACCGTTAATAACGGTACAAAAAATATTTTTTTTATTTAAAAAGTTGGCTATTATGTGTAGTACTACACACAAAAATTTTAATCAAAATCGTTAGAGCCGTTTTTGAAAAAAATTAACTTTTCTATTTCCGTTATATGGCAGGTACCGTTAGTTTTGGTCATAAAAAAAAAATTTCAATTTCCCCTCTTGGGAATCACCAAAAACTGCTAACCACCAAGTTTGAAAAAAAACACTTCACTCGTTTAGGCTGCAGCTCCAGATAGAGACAGACACACAGACAGACAGACAGACAGACAGACAGACAGACAGACAGACAGACAGACAGAATTGCCGGACCCACTTTTTTGGCATTCTCCATCATCGTAATGTCATGTAAAATTGTTATCTCGAGTTCGATTTTTTTTACGAATCCTAAACTTGCCCTATAGTACCTATATCGCAAGTAATAAATTGCACGACTGGGGTCGCACGTACTTGCTCTTATGCTTAATGTAACTATAATGTTAAAGCTTTTTATTCAAAAAATTTAAAATTTGATATTTTGAAGAAATTTCATAAGTAGTATAAAAAAATTAAATCTGTTTTTATAATTAATTAAACTCCGTTTTAAATTATCTTAAAAAAAAAAAACAAATATGCCATTTTATTTCTCGTATAAAAAGGTATTTTTAGAAAAAAATTTTCGAAAATTGTAGGAGCCGTTTTTTAAAAAAATAGTTTTTTATATATAAAAATTTTTTAACATTTTTCAAAAAAAAAGTTGGTATGCCATATTGAAGAAATAATTAATTTACACATAAAAACTAAATTTCAAAATTTTTCATTGATCCGTTTTCAAAAAATTGATTTTTCAAAAAAAAATTTTGAAATATTTTTTAAAAAACCAAAAATGCGTTTTTTGAAAATTTTCTAAAATTTTAATATTATCTTTACTTACACACTTTTGTATAAAAATTTTCATTTAAATCGGGTTAATGTTGTACGAGATATTCAGAAACGAAAAAAACCGTTCTATGACAGGTACCGTTAATAACGGTACAAAAAATATTTTTTTTATTTAAAAAGTTGGCTCTTATGTGTAGTACTACACACAAAAATTTTAATCAAAATCGTTAGAGCCGTTTTTGAAAAAAATTAACTTTTCTATTTCCGTTATATGGCAGGTACCGTTAGTTTTGGTCATAAAAAAAAAATTTCAATTTCCCCTCTAGGGAATCACCAAAAATTGCTAACTACCAAGTTTGAAGAAAATCACTTCACTCGTTTAGGCTGCAGCTCCAGATAGAGACAGACACACAGACAGACAGACAGACAGACAGACAGACAGACAGACAGACAGACAGACAGACAGAATTGCCGGACCCACTTTTTTGGCATTCTCCATCATCGTAATGTCATGTAAAATTGTTATCTCGAGTTCGATTTTTTTTACGAATCCTAAACTTGCCCTATAGTACCTATATCGCAAGTAAAAAAGAGTGTGTGTACACATGTACACTCGACTGAAGTTATACTTCTCATTCAGTATACATATATAAATGAATTTCATTTGATATTTTTAATTTCTATTATTAAATTAATTAATCCACACTTCGTTTTTTACATTTTTATCAACAACATTTTTATGAACAATAAATTAATTCTTTCATCCTCCTTGCGTCCATGTAGTTTTCAATTTAATCTGTGAACTTTACTCATGTTGTGCGGTTCAGAACGAACTATATATGGTTAACGAAAGTAAATGATTGCGCATAAAATGTGCGATATGGTAATTTTATGAGAATTGTGTGTGCTTCAGCACTAGTAGTAGCAATATGCAACTTGCAGGGTTGCTACAAAGCTCAAAAGTGAGCTGAGCTCAGCTCGCAGCTCAGCTCAAATTTTGAGCTAGCTCACTTTTGAGATATGTACCATAGCTCAGCTCATTTGAGCTGAGCTGAAAGTGAGCTGAGCTGATGGTTGAGCTGAGCTGTTGGGTGAGCTAAGGTAAAGTGAGCTGAGCTGAGCTGTGATGGGTGAGAGGATACATTGATTTTTATTTGGAAAGTATAATGAAATATGAAGATATTTTAAACTTTTATAAAACACCATAGCTTAAGATGTTTGGTTCTAGTTATTAATGGAATTATTTTAACACATAGATATTTTTATAAATAAGACAGATAATTTTTCGTGATCTTTTCTCTTGGTGTTTTTGATAGTAAATATATTTCTATTTTTTTAGTAAAATATTTCTTTTTTTATCATAAAAAAAAATTCCGGTAGAATCCGGTTTTTCGACTTTTTTCAAAATTCCGAGAAAATCGATTTTGAAAGTTGGGGTAAATTTTTTTTTCGAAAAATCCCCGAATCTTTAAACGCTCCTGGAAGCTAAACCGCTTTAGAGCAATTTTTGGGAGTGATGCCAAATGATAGCTTGTGTAATGGGCCTACGCTTTGCACATTATCAGATTTTTAAAAAAATCGCCTTCCATGTTAAACCACCACATCATGCCTTTTTTTTCAGAATCGCGCCTATTTTTTTTTTACTTTTAAGTTCTCCCGGTTTGAGAACGCGTGGACCTACAGGAATGGGAGTTGTACCCAAATGTAGGTTAGAGTCCCCGCTATCTTTTGGCATCAAAAATTTTATTTCAATTTTCTTCAAAATTCCGCGATATAGGCGTTGGAACGCTTTGATCTAGAGACAGGGGAGTGGTGCCATATAAAAGCTTATATTCCGGATTATAGTGGTATAATCCGGTTTTTCGATTTTTTTCAAAGTGCCGAGAAAATCGCGTTTAAAAGTTGGGGTAAAATTTTTTTTCGAAAAATCCCCGAATCTTTGAACGCTCCTGGAAGCTAAACCGCTTGAGAGCAATTTTTGGGAGAGATGCCAAATGATAGCTTGTGTCATGGGCCTACGCTTTGCACATTGTCAGATTTTTAAAAAATCGCCTTCCATGTTAAACCGCCACATCATGCCTATTTTTTCAGAATCGTGCCTATTTTTTTTTTACTTTTAAGTTCTCCCGGTTTGAGAACGCGTGGACCTACAGGAATGGGAGTTGTACCCAAATGTAGGTTAGAGTCCCCGCTATCTTTTGGCATCAAAAATTTTATTTTCATTTTCTTCAAAATTCCGCGATATAGGCGTTGGAACGCTTTGATCTAGAGACAGGGGAGTGGTGCCATATGAAAGCTTATATTCTCAGCTAGCCGATAGTGGTATAATCCGGTTTTTCGATTTTTTTCAAAATTCCGAGAAAATCGCGTTTAAAAGTTGGGGTAAAATTTTTTTTCGAAAAATCCCCGAATCTTTGAACGCTCCTGGAAGCTAAACCGCTTGAGAGCAATTTTTGGGAGAGATGCCAAATGATAGCTTGTGTCATGGGCCTACGCTTTGCACATTGTCAGATTTTTAAAAAATCGCCTTCCATGTTAAACCGCCACATCATGCCTATTTTTTCAGAATCGTGCCTATTTTTTTTTTACTTTTAAGTTCTCCCGGTTTGAGAACGCGTGGACCTACAGGAATGGGAGTTGTACCCAAATGTAGGTTAGAGTCCCCGCTATCTTTTGGCATCAAAAATTTTATTTTCATTTTCTTCAAAATTCCGCGATATAGGCGTTGGAACGCTTTGATCTAGAGACAGGGGAGTGGTGCCATATGAAAGCTTATATTCTCAGCTAGCCGATAGTGGTATAATCCGGTTTTTCGATTTTTTTCAAAATTCCGAGAAAATCGTGTTGAAAGTTGGGGTAAAATTTTTTTTCGAAAAATCCCCGAATCTTTGAACGCTCCTGGAAGCTAAACCGCTTGAGAGCAATTTTTGGGAGTGATGCCCAATGATAGCTTGTGTCATGGGCCTACGCTTTGCACATTCTCAGATTTTTAAAAAATCATTTTCCATGTTAAACCGCCACATCATACCTATTTTTTCAGAATCGGGCTTAACTTTTTTTTTACCTTTAAGTTCACTCGGTTTGAGAACGCGTGCACCTACAGGGATGGGAGTTGTACCCAAATGTAGGTTAGAGTCCTCGCTACCTTTTGGCATCAAAAAATTTTTTTTCATTTTCTTCAAAATTCCGAGATATAGGCGTTGGAAGTTGGGGCGCTCACTTTCAGCTCAGCTCACTTTCAGCTCAGCTCAAATGAGCTAAGCTATGGTACCTAGCTCAAATTTGAGCTGAGCTGTGAGCTGAGCTGAAATGTGAGCTTTTTGCAACCCTGGCAACTTGCCACATGGAAATTACCACATGCAACTTGCCACACGCAACTTGCCACATGCAACTTGCCACACGCAACTTGCCACATACAACTTGCCACATGCAACTTGCCACATACGACTTGCCACATGCAACTTGCCACATGAAACATGTAACTTGCAACGTGTTGTGTGTTTTATGTTTGCCGTACTGCGGCGTACTGCATTTTTAAATACTAAAGTACTGCCTACTCTAAAGGTGAAACGACAGCCCTGCTACCCAGGGTGATCGCGTCATAATCCCTTTGACATTCTTGTCAAAAAGTAAATTTTCATACCCACCCTCCCATAAGAAGTATAACTTCAAAAATTAAAAGTATGATATTTGACTAACTTTTTGTACTAATCCAGTAACTACGAATTATTATCTTTCAATTAAGCCATCGAAACCTAAAAATTATTTAATGGAATATTTTTTACGAATTTTCAAAGATATGTTACAAATGAGAGTAACGCTGGTACCGAAAGGGTTAACTTCAAATTAAAAAGTGTTTTTTAATGCAAAACTATTTTCAGAAAAGATTGTCTAAAAGATAAATTTCGAAAAGTGTATTTAAAATTCTTATTTTATTAGGCAAAAATATGTCCTAAAAGTTATTGAAAATATAAGGGAAAAATGTTTGTGGACGCATTTGATTCCCGTAAAATAGTTCCCACCAATCATATTGATAAAAATGTTCCAACTATTTTTTAAGAAAGCAATGAAAAGTTAAAGTTATCGAAACTCAGCTTTTTATAATTTTTCGACCAGTGGTTTATTTAGTTGAGGTATATGGTTTAAAATCTGTAGGTACTTTTTTTTGTTGGTTATAGTAAGTTATGTAGGGTAAAGTCGGGGGATATGGCACCCATTTTCGTTTTTCGCTATTACTTGAGAAATAAAGAAGATTTCTATTTCAAACAAAAGCAGATTTATTTTAAAACTATTTCTTAATTACAAAATAGTTACATAAGTTTAATTGAAAGATAATTTCTTGTTATTTTTTGCAAAAATAAAAAACATTAAAAAAAAACATGATTGAAAAAATGGAGGGTGATATGGCACCTAATCGAGGGTGATATGGCACCCTATGTCTTCTTGATATTTTTTTGTGACACTTGTTGCATGTGTTGTTGAAAGACGTACTAGAATCATGAGACCAAAAGTGACATTATGATTACTACCTTATTCCGCACTTTTCAGCCAATCTGAAAGCTATTTGGCAAACTTTTAGGTTTTGGTCATTTAAAAAGCCTTTTTAATGTAGTTAAGTGTGAGGGGAATCGCAAAATGTTTAGGTCCTGCTTTTTTTTGACATTCAGCAGCTCCGACGGCTGCTGTGAGCTGGGTTTTAGCCCAATTGGCCTGGTTTGCTGAAGTTTTTTGCAAATACAATTGTCAGTTCAAAAATAAATAGGTTGAAAAGTAGATGCGGGGGAAATGGCACCGGTGCCATATATCCCGAGGTTTTTGGGTGCCATATCCCCCATTTGACTACACTTCTGTTTTCTTCAAATGACACGAATAACCACGTTTGCTTAGTTATTACAATGAGGAAACATAAAAATACAACCGTTACCGTTCTTTTTGTGTTAAAATGAACCCTCGGCGTCAAATACTTTTGGAACCACACGTACAACAATTTTACACAAAAAAACTTTTCGCTCAAATTGAACTCACTTTTTTGTTTGTCCATTTTTTAAATTTAAGTGGCAATGGTTACTGCGGATCCGAATGCATCCACTGAAAGCTTACGTCAGACTGAATTCTATTTTGCTCTTTTTGCTTTGAAAAGAAGTCATTAAGTGGGAGATATTGAAAGGGTGCCATATCACCCGTGGTGCCATATCACCCGACTTTACCCTAATTGATAAAATGTAAGAAGCTATGCATGCGATTTTATTATTTTACATGTGTGCACCTTTTTCTTTATTTAATCGCTGTATAGCTATTTGCCTTTTCACCTCACAAGTTTTTTTTTAGTGTATCGTTTTTCGGCCACAAAAGTCATTTTTATATATACATAAACGTTACTGTTGAATTTAATTTAATTTCTTCTTTTCTTTCTTTTTTCTTATTTATTTTTTTTTTTTTTTGATTTATTAATTCTCCAGGACCATCATCATCAGGAAGACAAGATGAACTGCCCTCATCAGCGTCATCAACATCATCGAATATGAGATTTGTGCCAGGTGCTTTAACATTCGCTAACATTGAAGAAATGACCAAGGTAATAAATCTAAAGATTTAATAGAAGCTAAATTAAATTATAAAATTAAAAAAAAAAGAAATAAAAAAATATTACCTTCTTAAAAATTAAATTTAAGATAATTACGATGACGAATGTATTTCAAAATTGAAAAAAAAAAAACAAAAGATTAGGATTAGGTAAAGATTAAAAATAAATTTTTTAAGAATTTTTATAAAATAAAACTTAAAATATAAAATTATCAACGTTTTCCGAGAATAAAAGAGTAATAAAAGGAAAAATGCAGAAAAAATTTGGGCATAAAATTAATTAGGATTCCCAATAAAATAGAAGTACTCAATTAATAAAGGTTTCCGGTTTCCTTTCACTTTGTCTGTCTCTCTTCTATGCGATGCATTTTATTTTAAAATTCAAATTAAAACTAGTAAATCGATAAATATTCATTGCAATCTTAATTGCTTTGTAAAATATTTATAACCAATCATCTGTATTTTTTTTTTTGTAAATTTTAACAGCTTTTGAAATTTTTAAGTGTTACCACTTTATGTGAAAATGAAAATCAAAAATGATTATATAAAATATAAAAATGATTATTTTTTGTACTTTATGTATTTTCAAAGCCCTTTTAAGATAAATCTTAAAAACTTGATAGGAAATCTTTTTAATTTAATAAACAGTTTCAAAAATTAAATTCTTTCGAAAAAAATGCTTAAATTTTCTTTTACAATTAAAAAAAAAAAAAAAAAAACTTGACCATAATTTATAAAATAATCATCAAAAATTTAGGAACCTAGAATGTTTCAGAAATCGAGAATTATATTACTTTCAATGAAATCTTATTAAATTTTGTTAAAAAATATTTTTTTTCCATTTAATAATTTTGAAAAACTTAAGTGGCATCACTTATTTCCCAAAAAAGAGATAAAATACTTGTTTTTCTTTTTTGTTATGAAAACCAAACGATATATTCGTTCAAAATGCATCAATAAATTTTCTCATATGTACATAGATATCCAATAAAAGCGAATTAATGCAGAGAGAGAGAAGTTTGAAGCGCATCGAATTGCTTTTGAAAATTATACATAATTCAAAATTGCTTTCTAATATTCATTACATTCGTATATTTAATTCACATAAAGTTCCAAAACCACATTTATATTGCTGTACAACAATTGTAGAGATACATATCTCTGTTGTAGAGGTAAAAGCTCAATCGAAATTCATATTATGGAAAACAATTTCTCGTTATCGTAAACATATTCGCCTGATGGACAATTATTATTACCAAAAAACAGACAGACATCATCAATATGATATGAAATAGTGGGGACCAATATTCATCAGAAATCATCATCCACATAATGCAGAAGGAAGAGAGAGAGAGAGAGAGAGAATCCTTTTGTTTTTAATCAGAATCAAATTCAAATTCAAATCAAAATGAATTAGATATTCGCTTATATAGTCTCTCTCTCATGCTTTTCTGTTCTCTAAATAACTTCTATCTGCTTATAACGTTTAGTTTGTGGTAAATCTATGAAATTGAAATTCAATATATAAAGTCCTTAAACTTTCACTCAAAGTTTATTTACATCAATTCATCTACAACTACCTACAATCAAAAACAAAAGGACAAAATTCGTCATCGTAATGAAGGTAAAGGTACCTTGTTTATAAGGACCGAAAACCCATTTTTGATATATCGAAAGTCGTTATATGGTCGGTATACATTTCAATAACAATTACACAAAACAATACACATCAAAATAACAACAACAACTGCAAAAACATTATCTAGATTCAATTTAATAACTTGATTAAATATGAATATCAATATTTTCCTTTTATTATTCCCCACGCACATTCATATTCACTTTTCTTCCATCGTCATGTCGGTTGTACAGAAATCAGCAATGAGTCCTGCCGGAACGATAGCCTATATCACAGAGGAAGAAGCGCTCCTAGTGCGGGTCAACAAAGGATGGCAGTATATTGCGGTAAGTCTATATATTTAATACATATACATTTTGTACAAAATAGTGACCAGTAAATTGTCGATGTCGATATTGTCGATTGCACCAAAAGCACCATAACCAGCATGCAGTTTAATTCGTTTAGTTTATAAGAAAAACATACGAATTCATTTATAGGTTTGGGGGAATTTCACCAGAATAATTTATTATTCTCTGAGTAAATCTGAGTTATAATTATCTACTTCATAGTAGAGTAACTAAAGCAAATTATTAGGGAACCCGGCCGAACAGCTCTGATTTTGACGATTTTTTTTTTAAAACGTAGGTAATTAAAAATACTTTAAAGTTTATAGATTAAAAATTGCCGGTGTTGCCGTATTGTTTTTTAAAATTAAAATGAATTTTTTTTTAACAAAACCATTTTTTTTTTGCTTAAATTTCATAAAACAAATGATAGCGAAAGATTCTCTAGGTAATTTAAGGAAAATATATAAAAGGCAGTAAGGGACAATCTTCCATCGTTTAAGCGATAAATGCAATTTTTTTAACATTCTGACCTCAAACACAAAAAAAATATTTTGAAAACAACGGCAACACCTACAATATTTTAAAATACATTTTTAAAAAGCCAGAAGCTCATTCTTATCTCTTAAATTTAAATCCACTAAATTTAATCAAGACTTTTTGAAAAAATGGTCCTCAAACTCAGAATTAAAAAAAAAAAATTTTAAATGACTTTTTTCCAAACTTTTTCTAATAAAATATGAATTTATTTAAAAAAAATTTTTGGCCATAAATATTATCAGTTGAATTTCGGATCAAAAAAGGTAAAATATATCACACTTTTGAAAACAAAAATTAAAAATTACTTCAATTTCACTGGTTTTTTTTTTTATTAAAACTAAATTTTTGCATTGAAATAATTAATTTTCTCAAAGACTGTGGTAAATAGGAACTTTAAATTTTTGCTATTTAACTTTCAACAGTAAGGGTTATTAAATGAATAAAAAATAATTTTTGTGTTTAGATGTTGAACTTTAAAAAAAAAATAAGTTACATTTTTTTTCAAAACTTTTATTAAAAAAAGTTCTTCGAAAATGAAATACTTTTTAATTTTTTTCATAAACCGTAATACATATTGACATTTCCCTTTATAATTTGAAATCATAATAAATGCGGCCAAAAAAATTTGAAAATAAATGCATTTTATATAACGACCAAGTTTAAAAAACGACATGTTAAAATTTTTTCAATATTTTTTTTTTTTTCAAAAATCTGAGTTCAATTACCATTCTTTCAAAAGCCGTTCATTCAATTAACTTAATTTTAATTTTACATATATGACTAAGCTTCTAGCTTTTAAAAAATGTATATTTGAATATTGTAGGTGTTGCCGTTGTGTTCAAATATTTTTTTTGTGTTTGAAGTCAATTAATAAGAAAATTGCATCTATCGCTTGAACTATGGAAGATTGTCCCTCACTCCCATATATTTTTTTTCCTTGAATTTCCTAGACAATCTTTTGGCATCAATTAATTTATGAAATTTAAGAAAAATTTTTGAAAAAAATTTGTTTTTGTTCACAAAAATCTTCAATTAAATTTAAAAAATCAAAACGGCAACACCGGCAATTTTTAATCTATAGACTTTAAAGTATTTTTAATTACCGACGTTTGAAAAAAAGATCATCAAAATCTAAGCTGTTCGGCCGGGTTCCCTAATATTGCCAATTTTTGAGCTTTAGTTACTCCACTATCATCAAAAAAAGCCGTATGAGATTTTAAATAATTACAATCACGGTTTAATGGAAAATACCGGTCAATTGTTCTCAATTTTAGTGATTCAGCAACTATAGAAGAGTAAGAATACATTCTAGTAGTCCTGCTACACAGAGAAAAATAGACCACATAAAATAGAACAAAAACAATAAGATTTCTCTATGGTTTTCATCCAAGAAGGAAACCTTATTAAAACAATCGGGTTTTCCTTATTGTTTTAAAATCTGCAAAAAAATAAAAAAAAAGATGACCAGGCTGGGAATCGAACTGGAGACTTTAAATTGTTAGTCGCACACCTTACCACCTGAACCAACCTGCCATGAAAATATTGATCGCGATTTTTGTTCTAGTGCTAAGTTGCAAAAAAAATCAACTTTTCAGTCAAATTTTAATAAGATTTTCTCTATAAAAATAATAAGAAATCTCCTTAAAAAAACCTTATTAATCGTTGATTTTAATAAGATTTCCTTATGAAATGTATGGACGGTAAAACAATATGGCAATCTGTTAGTTTTTAGCGGGTCATATTTTTCTCTGTGTACAGATTTAAAATTAGGCTTAAGAACAAGCTGCTGTGCATTTCTAAAGCTCGATTGTGAATACAGTGGAATCTCGCTAACTTGAACACATACAAAACCAGGCCTGTTCAAGTTATTGGAATGTTCAAGTTACTGGAACATATAAAAAAGTCTTGGTTTATGTATGAATTTAATTTGTTAATATAAATTCATGTAAATGACGCAAAACACGATTACGAACGTAGTAACCTACGTGTAGGAAATTCAAACTTCTGTTGAAATACAATTTATTTGTTCAAATTACAGAGCTTCAAATATTTTAATTATTCAACTTACAGAGTCAGCAATAAAAAAGTTCAAGAAAATAGGATCACAACAAAAACATTAATGTTAAAAAAAGAGCCAAGTTCTCCTATGTTGAAATTATGCTGGCACAAAAAGTACTGAGATGTAAAAGTGTACCAAGTTCTAAAGTTTGGGTTCAAATTCGTATCAATAAAATTTTGATTGTTCTCTTGACAATTTTTCTTTTAATTTCCGATTTTTAAAGTTATTTCAAAAATTGCCAAGTAAACAATCAAAATTTTATTGATACGAATTTGAACCCAAACTTTAGAACTTGGTACACTTTTACATCTCAGTACTTTTTGTGCCAGCATAATTTCAACATAGGAGAACTTGGCTCTTTTTTTAACATTAATGTTTTTGTTGTGATTTCACTACTTTTTGCAAGGTAAGGCTGTAGAATTGAAAATCTCTATATTTGATGAAAATTCAGTAAATTGGGCGGTTGCCACGCCCCCTGACTGAAATTCTCAAATTTAAAATTTTTTCCTTTGTATAAACTACCAACTCTACTATTCTACCAAATTTCAAGATTCTAAGATAATCAGAAGTGCTCTAAATTATTTGATGAAAATTCAGCGGAAATGGGCGGATGCCACGCCCCCTGAATTGAAAATCTCTAATTTTCGATTTTTTCCTTTGTATACACCACAAGTCCTATCACCGTGTAAAATTTCAAGTTTCTACGATAACGGGAAGTTCTCCATAATTTTGATGATCTGTCAGTGAGTGAATCAGTCAGTCAGTCAGTCAGTCAGTCAGTCAGTCAGTCAGTTACGGTTTTTGAGATTTTCGAAGCCCTATATCTCAGAAACTACTCATCGTAGCAAGCTGAAATTTTGTGAGGAGTTTTGTTTTGACCAGCTTAACAAATGAAGCGAGTTTGAAATTTCTAGTATCTTTGGTGTGGAAGTTAGAGGGGGGTCGAAAATGGCCTGAGTTGTTTCCTGTAAATAAGGGTGTAGTGCCAAAGTTGCTAGAGAACTTGGCTGGGCACTACCGTGCCCCTTGATGTTCAAGTTATTGGATTGTTCAAGTTATAGTATGTTCAAGATAACGAGAGTCCACTGTATTACTTACCTATATGTTTTTTTTTTTTTTAAATTACGTTTCGTTATTTATTTTTATTTTAAATCAGTTTAATTATGTCTTGATATCACAAAAACTATTTTTTAAAAGACATTATTTGTTTAATTGATTCTTTAAGTCTCGACTCGAATCATCAGATGGTATTTTTTTTTAACAAAGGTCGCCCAGTTAGTGTAAATTTTATCCTTCAAAAGGTAATTTGGTAATTTTTCTAAATCAAATGTGAGACTGATACACCATTTTGAATTAAAAATGCACAAAAGTTTGATGAAATATGTATATCAAACTGTTCATTTCCGAAAAAAAATTGTGAGATTAAAAAACACGTTAAAACCAGTAAGTGCACTGCAGTCTTTTTGAATGGTTTTAATCTTCAAAAAGAGTATACCGTTTAGTTTATGGTAAAACAAAGAATTTTGGATTTTTTTTTGAAAATTGGAGGAACCATTTTTCAAAAAAATTATTTTTTTTTAATTAAAAAAAAATTTTTTAAAAAATTTCAAAAAATAAAAAAATATACTATTTTTAAGAAATTATAATTATTATTTGACACATAGAAACAAAATTTCAAAAATATTTATGAAACCGTTTCCAAAAAATGACTTTCAAAAAATATATATTTTTTTTAATCATTAATGCAAAAAGCCTTTTTATGATTTTTCAAATTAATGCAAATATTAAAAAAAAAAATTTAAACCAAATTTGTTTTTTGTGGTACCTAAATTTATTCAAAATTTTAAAAAACATCTTTAATGTTCCAGTGCAATCGATATCTCAGAAAAAGAAAATGTAAGCTGAATGAACAAATTATCTGTGGTTTTTTGAAATTTGGTGTTTTTTTTTATCAAAATGGCGCAGAAAAATTTCGCAAAAAAATGTACCAGTGAGTGGAATAAGTTGCTTGAAAAAAAAAAAAAAATGTTCATCGTAAGATCTGAAAACTGATTTTTTGTTTGATCCCTTAATTGTGTCCAGTAGTTTAAGTCAAAAATATTTTTTTTTTTTTTGAGTTTTTGGAAAAAAAAAAATTTAAATGTTTTAAAAAAATCAAAATTTTTGAAAACGGGAGATTGAATTTTATTTTTAAATTTGGTGTAGGTAAGTTGTTGGTCTGTTTTAACTAGAGCGTGGCTTAATTAATTGTTCTTTTTTCCAAAAAAAAATATTAATTATAAAAATTTTTGAAGCTGCTGTAAAATTTTTAAAAATATGTTTTCTAAAAAAATAATCAAATTGTTGTTGTTTTTTCATTCAAAGAACAATTTTGTTTCATATAGCTACCTCTGAAAAATTTAATCAACTAAAACACTAAGAGTATGTACAATTCGAATTAAATATAGTCTTGTGTACAAGAATATTATTAAGAAAACCAACATCGGCCATTTTCAACGCTCTTCCAACCAATCTATATACCAAGGAATTTAAAAATTTCAACTATATAATATTTTTTGAGCTATAAATAACACTAGTTTACAAAAAAATAAAAAAAATTTTAAGACGCCAAGTGTCAGTATATTTTTCGTATAGATTTGAGCCCAGAAAACTCGAAAATCTTATCTAAAAAAATATTTATGGATAGGTTTTCGAGATATGATTTTTCTCTCGAAAATCTTATCTAAAAAAATATTTATGGATAGGTTTTCGAGATATGATTTTTCAAAGTTTTTTTGACGTTGTTTTCCCAGAGTAATAAACGACTAATCTAAACAGTTTAATTCAATAATAATTTTAATAATTTTTATTATTGTAGTTATTTTTTTCTTTGTTAACAGTTTAATTAGGGTAAAGTCGGGGGATATGGCACCCATTTTTGTTTTTCGTTATTACTTGAGAAATAAAGAAGACATCTATTTCAAACAAAGGCGGATTTATTTTAAAACTATTTCTTAAATACAAAATAGGTAGATAAGTGTAATTCAAAGATAATTTCTTGTTATTTTTTGCAAAAATAAAAAACATTAAAAAAAACATGATTGAAAAAATGGAGGGTGATATGGCACCTAATCGAGGGTGATATGGCACCCTATTTCTTTTTGATATTTTTTTGTGACACTTGTTGCATGTATTGTTGAAAGACGTACACGAATCATGAGACCAAAAGTGACATTATGATTACTGCCTTATTCCGCACTTTTCTGCCAATCTGAAAGCTATTTGGCAAACTTTTAGGCTCTGGTCGTTTAAGAAGCCTTTTTAATGTAGTGAAGTGTGAAGGGAATCGCAAAATGCTTAGGTCCTGCTTTTTTTGACATTCAGCAGCTCCAACGGCTACTGTGATCTGGGTTTAAGTCCACTTGGCCTGGTTTGCTGAAGTTTTTTGTAAATACAATTGTCAGTTGAAAAATAAATAGGTTCAAAAGTAGATGCGGGGGAAATGGCACCGGTGCCATATATCCCGATGTTTTTGGGTGCCATATCCCCCATTTGACTACACTTCTGTTTTTTTCCAATGACACGAATAATCACGTTTGCTTAGTTATGGTAATGAGCAAACACAAGAATATAACCGTTACCGTTCTTTTTGTGTTAAAATGAACCCTCTACGTCAAATACTTTTGGAACCACACGTACAACAATTTTACACAAAAAAACTTTTCGCTCAAATTGAACTCACTTTTTTGTTTGTCCATTTTTTAAATTTTAGTGGCAATGGTTACTGCGGATCCGAATGCATCCACTGATAGCTTACGTCAGACTTAATTCTTTTTTGCTCTTTTTGCTTTGAAAAGAAGTCACTAAGTGGGAGATATTGAAAGGGTGCCATATCACCCGTGGTGCCATATCACCCGACTTTACCCTATCTACAAAAAATTTTCAAATTCGGCTTTTTTTTTCAAGTTATAGACAAAAACTCAAAAAGTAACAGAAAAAGTCGATGATGGTTACAAAAATAGTCATATCTTTATAATTTATATATAGATTTTGAAGAAGATTATTTTTTACTTGCGATAAAGGTACTATATATCAAGTTATGCATTCGTAAAAAAAAAAAAGTTGAGATAGCATTTTTCCATGACATTACGATGGTAGAGAATGCCAAAAAAGTGGGTCCCGGAAGTCCGTCTGTCTGTCCGTCTGTCAGTCTGTCTGTCTGTAAACGAAGCTACAGCTTAAACGGATGAACCGATTGATGTCAAACTTGGTATGTAGCATTATTTGGCGCCTCTCCAGAGGGATTTTTGGAATTAATTTTTTTGGACCAAAAATAACGGTACTTGTCATATACCGATTTTAGTAAAATTGAAATTTCTCAAAAACGGCTCCAACGATTTTGTTTAAAAAATTCAAATGTTAGTTTTAAGACAAGGTCTATCTTTCAATAAAAAAATTTTTTTTTGAAAATCATTATTAACGGTACCTGCCATAGAACCGTTTTTTTCAAATCCGATTATCTCTGAAATAGCTTATTCGATTTCAACGAAACTTTTTGTGAAGAAGCATTTATATAATTTAAATATAAACCAAAAACAAAATTTAAAAAAAAATAATTTTTGGATTTTTAAAAAAATGTTGAAAATTATTTTTTCAAAAATCAAATTTTCGAAAACGGGACATTGAATTTTTTTGAAATTTTTTTTTAGATGTTGATTAGTGATTTTTACAAAATGGCATACCAATATCATTTTAAAACTTTTTTTCCAAAAAATTATTTATAAAAAATTAAAACGGCTCTAACGATTTTGAAAATTTTTTTTCTAAAAGTGCATGTTAATATATCAATCAAAATTGCATACTTGTTTTGGAGGGCAATTATTTGATTTCAGATTTTATTTTATTTTCTTAAAAAACTAATTTTATTTTTTTTTTTTTACCTATATATTAGGTACCTACATTTTCCAAATTTCTATATAAAAAGTCTTAAAAATTTAAGCAACTTTAACTCTAAGAGCAAGTTCGTGCGACCCAGTCGTGCATTTTATTTTGTATTACTATTATACATGAAAAATTTAAAACAATGAGGATACGAAAGATTTTAATTTTTTCTTTCAGTAATAAGATTTTTTTTTTCAAAAATATCCTCTAAAAAATAGATTTTTTTAAATGTTTTAATAGGTACATTGCACTTAAACAGCTGCAGTGACCCGGAAAAGTTGTTCTAGTGTTTCTTGCTTATTAACTCAGCTTTCAGGCTGAAGATAAAGCCTGAATACTAAGTATCCCGGGAAAAACAAAGACAAAAAACTTTGAAAAATCATATCTCGAGAACGTATCCATCGTAATTTTTTTTTAAGTGATTTCCAAGTTCCTGATGTCAAAGTACATAAGAAAGAAATTGTGGGATTGAGTGTCCATTTTGGCTGTAAACCAGTGTTATCAAAATTGAGAACTCCTGATAATAGTCTTAAAAAACCTAATGACAAAAAAAGTGCTATGGATGAAATTCTTCAGAAAGCAGTTCAATATGAAGAAAAACATAACTGTTAAAGAAATTACCCATCATGCTCTCCAATGTTGGTATTAAATCCTTCACAAAGACTACTGAGTTTTCATGAAAATCTTGAATCCTCAATCAGTTAAGCTGATTTCACTGAAAAAAATATATACATTATCGACTTTTAAAACAACGATTTGATAACTACTATCAATTGGACTTCTCAAACTTCTGAAATATTTTCATAAAGCTGTAAAGTTCATTTGAAAAGAACTTCACCTATGTATAATTCCCATGACCGTTTTTCGTTGTATGGACTCTGTTTGGTATGCATATGGAATTCAATTAAACCAATTGGATATTGAATGCTTGTCAATACACTGGAAATACACCAAAATGATGTGTTTTCGATGTGGCCTGATGGCAGCACAGTCCAAAGAGAATTTGACTTTCAATTCCGTAAACCACATACGTTATGCATATATTATATTCAGAAGAGTAGAAGGAGAACTACTATAATATCGTTTTCGTATCGTCCTATGTTCATTGTCGAAGTTGTAGCAGTCGTGTGTATAGTCTTAGCCTTAGTAGAGCCCTGTAATCGTAAATGGCATATAGAGGTCCTTCTTCTTTGACGGGTCTCTCTAAACCTTCTCGTATAGTAAATAAAGAAACAACATTTCTGATGATGCTTGTATGGAAGCATATAGAGTACAAACTATTGCTTCTGTGTGATGTCAACTTGACAGAGTTAATCGCATAATAACTGCAGAAATGTTACTTTGAATAGTTTCGCTCGGAGAAAGCACAAGTTGAATTCATAGTAGTAACTTTGGTAAACTCGTATGGCCCCATCACCATCAGAACAAGTTCCTTTTGAGGATATCAATTTTTTTTTTTTTTTTCATTTTGTCTGAAGAAGAAGGGAAAATTGAAATTCGGTTTTAATATTCATGACAAGGGAATTCTAGGTCAATTTGGGAAATTGGAGTAGATACTCTGCTCTAACTCTACTTATTCTATATTTGTGTGTGTGATGGTGTTTGTAATAACGACAATGATGATGACTATAACGACGATGTGCATTTTGAGTTTTTGAATTATTATAATTTGAAACGTTTTCGTTTAAAGGAAATTCAGTCAGTCAGAACTCTCATCATATCTAATTATTTTGTTTCACCTAAAAACTAATTATATATGAGTACAACTTTAGCGCATAAGACGAATATATAATTAAGTGTGAGAGTGTGAATTAAGTTCATCAGCATTAATTAGATGATAATAGAAATTAATATTTCAAGGCAATTTGCCAACTTCTTCTAACGAACGCCACCACCCGCCGAGCTGCGTCACAATTACCTTCACATATGTACTAACGCAACAATGAATTCAATATGAAAATTTGATTATAGAATTATGGCAAAGCTTGTGATTTTGGTAATTATTGCGTTATTGTCTTGATTGGATATACATAATGAATTTTCAAAAAGCAAAACGCAATCGAGAAGAAATTAAATGATAATAATTTTGTTTCCTTTGAGGGCATATGTTAGGTGCGGTATATTCTATAAAACATAATGTTTTATAATCTAAAAATACCACAAAGAGGTAGGTACAGAGTGCTGTCAGAATTAAAAGGTAATTAATTTTTGTATAGATATTTTTTTTTAAGAGTTGAAACGATTTCTCCATCAAAAGATTAATTTTGCTTATTTAATAAATTTGAGCTCCGTGAAGCTAGAACCTCAACATTTTTTAACGAAACTAAAACTAGTCTAATTTATTTGTCCACAATTTGTCAATATTTGATGTCCACCGTTCAAAAAAGTTTTAGAGAAAACTTTTTTTTCTTATAGGTACGAAGTAGGGGAGAGTGGGGCTAAATGTAACAGGGGTAAGAATTAACAGCTAAAAAAAGCGATGTTCCTTTCAATATTAAGAAACGCGTAAAGGAGAAAAATGCTCAATTTTTGCATATCTACCGGCACATTTTCTTCAGATGAAGATTAGACTACAGGGTGAGAAGTTACACTAGTGGTGCCCAAAAAATGCATGTTTGTAACTTTTTTTTTAAATTTTATTTTTGGTCTACCTCTTTACCCGAAAAAGATAGAGTGCTAAGTGTTTTTTTGTTATATGCAACTGTGTTTTGGCTCAAATTGCGTGTATATGTTATGTCTATATCAGTTTCGCTTTTTTTTTTAAATTGATTTTATGTGCCAAATTTCATGCTGGGGCTAGTTGTAACATTTTTCCGGGGCAAGTTGTACCATGTAAAAACCTACCTATACTGAAAAATTGTTTAAATAATATAATAAATAACCCTGGATATGAATGTTTGTAATTGAATTTGTATTTATTTTGAAATTGGAAACACATTTTTGAACCACCACTTGAATTCATAAAGCTTATAAAACAATTTATGAATTCGAATAACTTTTATTTAAGACTACTGTCAAATTTTCTGTGGAAATCTTGGATTTGCTCCACTTTTAACAAATTTGCACCAAAATTTCATGACTGAGGTTTGTTTTTATTGTTATTAATTAAAAATAAATAAATATAAACATCAAATAAAGGTATTTTTCTCTTATTTTTAGTTCTTGGTACAACCTACCCCGGTATGTGTTACACTTTGCCCCGTATGTGGGGTAAGTTGAAACAACACGATTTTTTTTTTGGAAGCTTTATTTTTCAACATTACCGTTATGTTTTGCTAAATTTTTATGATGGATCTTGGAGCTAAAACATGGGTCTATAATTTAAAAAAGGTCTGGTTGACCCACTTTCAAATTTGTAGGAGAACCATCGATTTTAGAAAAAAGTGTTACATTTGGCCCCACTCTCCCCTATGTATGTTAAATGAAAAATCATCTAAAACGGTCAAATATAATGACAGATGTATAAAACAGCAATGGCAATCGTTTGTTCTCCTCGAGTTCATTAAGTATTCAAAATAAATCATAGTTTATCTACCCTACATTTAGAAGATATTCAAGCAAATTTTGTACTTAAAAACTCCCATAAAATCTCAAAAAATATAATAAAAAAGTTACGCATACGCCAGAGTGACTTTCTTAGTATCCTTTAATCACTGACTGAATAGTATTACCATCTGACTTTTTCTTAATATTTACTTACTGTGAAAATTACACGATCGTAGAGTAAACATTTCGACTGTTTTCTTTATAAACCCGGAAAAAAAAAACATAAAACTCAAAAAAAAAAAAAAAAACATAACGAATTGGTTTGGATGATGTTTTCATATTGTATATATTCAATCTAGAGTTCTAATTCTTCTATTTTAATAACATTGGCTTAACTTTGTTTAAGTATTAAAATGTTTGGGTCTTTTGAATTTATCGTTCAGTGTAAATTTTGTTTTTTTTTTTTTTTTTTTTTTTGAATATTTCATAAACGGAGGGTGGACATATGATTAGATTTAATATTTTTAAGAGCTTAACGAAATGTTAAAAATATCTGATTTTGTGTGGACAAACATGGATAAAAGGTGGACAGAAGAATTTTTGTTCAAAAATTTGGAAATCGCAGTTCTGGCTTCACTGAGCTATAAATTTTTAAATTCAAAAATTTAATTCTCTGGATAGTAAAAGATTTCAGAATCAAATAAACAAGTGGACTGAGTCATACCACTAGTTTTAAAACCATTTAAATTGTACAATCCACTTATTACTCATAGGTTTCTTGAGTTTTGATATCAAAACGGTGCACTCCACTCTAATTGTGTCATCAACTGAGTTTCCTTTTAATCCAGTTAAATAAGGGTTTAACCTCGGAATGAATGTTAGTAGAAATTTTTTTTGCTCAATATCTTCCTTTTGCCATTCTATAACATATCTCAAAAGTCTAGAAAAATCTCATGTCCGCTTGTCGCGACTTCAAGGTCATATCGCGAAATGGAGATTTTCAAAATTAGCAAAAATAGGCTATGGTAGTATATACACATATGATACATGATTTCAATATATTTGTTAATGCTGATTCCAAAAAATCTAAAATCAAGACAATCTGACTTCTCTGGAAAAAGTTATACCTGTTTTTCATCTGTCAACTCATATTATTATAACAGTTGCAAACTTACTGCCGAAAAACCCTTAAAAGTTATGGTAGATGAACCAAATTTTGCATGAAGATTTTAGAATCCATCATTATAAAAAATCAAAACAATCCCTTACAAAAAATATATATACCTACGATATAATGGTATTTTTTGATGGAGGGGCAAATTTTAGGATATGCACTAAAGAAGATTCTTGTTCATCTTAGGAATAAGTGCTAATAGGCTAATTTTTTCATTTTTATCTTTGTTTGGATATTCTTTAACTACCCTCAAAAATCTAAAAAAATCTCATGTCCGCAAGTCCTAATTTTCTTGGTTTGAAAATAAGGTGCAGATTTTAAAAAATTGGAAAACTACACTTCAGATATTTGTGTCAGATCAACATGAATAAGGTGCATTACTTTTCAGGGATGGTCAGGTTGACTTGTTTGTGTGTTTTGTTGGAATTAGTGTTAAAAAATACCTTTAAATCATGTAGCTTATGTTGGTATGCATATAAAAATTTAAACTTTTCTTATTAATTTTTTAAAATCTGCACCTTATTTTCAAACCAAGAAAATTAGGACTTGCGGACATGAGATATTTTTAGATTTTTGAGGGTAGTTAAAGAATATCCAAACAAAGATAAAAATGAAAAAATTAGCCTATTAGCACTTATTCCTAAGATGAACAAGAATCTTCTTTAGTGCATATCCTAAAATTTGCCCCTCCATCAAAAAATACCATTATTTCGTAGGTATATATATTTTTTGTAATGGATTGTTTTGATTTTTAATAATGATGGATTCTAAAATCTTCATGCAAAATTTGGTTCATCTACCATCATTTTTAAGGGTTTTTCGGCAGTAAGTTTGCAACTGTTATAATAATTTGAGTTGACAGATGAAAAACAAGTATAACTTTTTCCAGAGACGTCAGATTGTCTTGATTTTAAATTTTTTGGAATCAGCATTAAAAAATACCTTGAAATCATATATCATATGTGTATATAATACCATAGCCTATTTTTGATAATTTTGAAAATCTCCATTTCGCGATTTGACCTTGAAATCGCGACAAGCGGACATGAGATTTTTCTAGACTTTTGATATATGTTATAGAATGGCAAAAGGAAGATATTGAGCAAAAAAAATTTCTACTAACATTCATTCCGAGATTTACCCCTTTTTTCTCCTTATTTTACTGTATTATTTTGACTTTCGTCTCTTTACCTGCCTACCTATCATATAAGTTTAATAACACTGGTCTGCAAAATGTATCTTTTTTTTCTAGTTCCAATAATTTTTTGAAATCATGAACGATTTGACTTTCCTGAATCTAAATCTGGTTTCAGAAAAATTCTAGTACCTACGTACCATTTTTTTTAAATGATTTTTTAAAAATATGAGCAGTTTGTAGAAAATAACCCTTCTAGAATCGGTTGACCTAGTACAAAAAAAATTTGTTGGACTTATTTCTCATAACATGATAATATCATATGACACCAAATTTGTATTTATTAATTAAAGTTTACACACATTTTAAGAAAATAATTGACAAATACAGCAAAAATATTGAAATCCTGCAGTTTTTAGTAAATTCCACATGAACAAAAACACCTTAATCAAAGAAAATATAACATCTCAACGCCCGTTATAGCTATATAAAAAGTCAAATATGATAAGTAAATTATAATAAAATACATTAAAACAAATTTATACGTGTTTTGCAATTTTGTATACCTACCATTTTTCAATTTGAAATATCTTATCTGTGATAAACCATTCGATACACTGCCTTCTAAATCTTGAAATTTGTTTCTCCTAGGAACAAAAGTATACTTTTCTTACGGTTTTAAAGGTGCTGAGTTCGAATCCGTAGTCAAAAAAAAAATGTAGCACTTCAGGATTTTGAGATATAGGCGTTAGAGAATCACAAAATCAAGTTTTTGGTTAGAAAATCTAAAAAAAAACTGCTATATCTCAAAAACAGGAGCTGATCGAATTTTTTTTTTTCAATTTGGATTCAAAATCAGCATACTAACCTATAAGAGAAGTATACCTACTTTTGTTCTTGGGAAAAAGAAATATGAATTTTTAACTATCAGTTTTTTTTATGGTAAGGTATGCCAAACCTACTTAACTTACTTAAATTTAGATATCTCGAGTAAGAAAGGAGATATTGAGGAGATTGCGACTAAATTTGAAAGAAAAAAAATGAATTCTTTTATAAAACGTGACAAGTTTAGTTGAAAAAGTTTACATTAACCCAAAATAATGCTTCGAAAACAGCAAAAAAATGGGTTTTCGAGATTTTTTTAACGGGAATATCCTAAAAACGTGACGTGATAGGCCAATTTTGACTTCAGATTCTTCAAAAAAAAAATGTTTTAACTTATATTTTTTTTTTATTGTTTGGGGTTCAAGAAATTTAAAATGATGTTTTTTTTAAGTAAAAATTTTATATTATTTTTTGTTAAATTTTTCTTGTTAAATTTTTCTTAAAATGAAACATAATCAAGAAAAATTTAACAAAAACTTAAAAAAAAATAATATAAAATGAACTTCTAACTACTAATTTTTGTATTTATTTATAGATAGACATAGATTTAATTGCAATATAAAGAAAATAAACAAAATTAAGATCACTTTTTGACAACTTTTTTCAGGATATAATAACTTAAAAATCATTTTCAATAAATCATTATTGAAGCTTCCCCTTAAGGCTAACATTTTGTTACTGTGTAAACTTATAGCGTCTTAAATACAAAATTATTGAAATTTAATAATACCTAAATGAAATTATCGGTACAATAATCTCTTCATTATCAAACTTATCACAACAAATTACTCAAAAGTCGTCGTTCTGGTAGTTACTGTAATATTTCCTGACAGGAATAAGCTTTAACGAAAACTTTTTTGTTCAAACCCTTTTGTTATACGATCCCTCTTAGCACTGAGAGAAAAAATATTCCCTTCCTTTTAAAAACTTAGTTTGTGTCTGGTTTTATCATTTATCGAGAATTTGATTTTAAGGATTCAACAAAAAAGGAAAAAAAAACGACTTCCATTAACTTTATTTCGACATGAATAATGCATAATACCATAACTAGGCTTTTAAGAAACTATTTCGCAAACAATTTCAACAAATCCCTGTCACAAAGTAGGTTCGATAATATTATTCATACCCTTTTTACAAAAAAAAAAAAAAAAAAAAACAGAAAAAGTTAGTTTGACTCATTTCTGCTGGCATTGCTTAAAGGGTTTTCTTTTCTAGTTTTTTTTTTTCTGTATATATTTCTTCTATTCGCCAGCCGATAACCAGATTCCTCTTATAGACCTATCGAGATTGATCTAAATGTCGATAACAAAAAACTTTTTAACGAAACAAATACTCACGTCTTCTTTTAGCTATAAGAAGGATAAATATACAAACCAAAAACAAAAGAAAAAAAGACTAAATTCAAAATGAAGAGGATATTCAAAGCATGTCCCTATAAACAATTTAAGGGTGATTAAAACTTTCTATGAAACGTAAAACTTTTTCCACCTAACGCCCCATGGCAAAATAACCCCAAACCAAAAAGTCTATCGGTATAGTCCCAATGGACCTGGATTTCCATTCCAAGCTTTGCAAAATTACGGTAAACAAATACAGGATATAACGGTGGTAAGGCCACAACTCTACCTACCTTAGCTTCTAGCTTCGGTATGATATTTTCCATCAGGGGGTTTATATTCTGTATTTGGGTATTTAAGTATTTTCATACTTTTGGTTATTAAAACAAGATTTGGTTCAAAACGTAGTTTGCTTCTATATGAGAATATACAACAAATAAATTTCGGAAACAGGATATAATGAGTAACCATTGAACCTATGAAATGGAATCTTCTTGCTTAAAATTTTAGTTATGAAACCTAAGCACGGATGCCAGAGAGGTTGAATAGGTGGTACCTGGTAAAACCGATATACTCTCGAATTTATATATAATATGAAAAAGGCTTAAATAAAGGAGCAACTTTTGTTGAACTCCTTTGGAGAGTAAAATTTAAAGTCGATGCCCAGCGGTAATTATCCAACCGCTTGATATTAATGCACAGAACGAATAAGACATGAAGCTTAAGCTCTTCTATGCGGACTTTGAAGTTGGGTTTTTCAACCTCGTGAGACTATAGGAGGAAGGTCGACAAACCAAAAAACAAAACGAAGAGAAAACGAAGTTGTAAAGCAGTCAGTATAGTTCTGTGAACTACCAACTACGAACCAGGTCTAATAGCACACCTTTACTACTTCGAATATAAAAGTTAATGAGTTTGTTCCTCAATTTAATTTAAGTTCATGGCCCATGCTGTGTTTTCTATAAAGTTTTTCGACTCGTCGGTCGTTTTGCAGAATTGTCTTTTTTTTCGTATTTCTGTTTTATATCCATCAGGTGATTGTTGAAACAACTTTATTGTAGACAAACAAAACAAAACCAGTGAAGGGCAAAGGACCAAGGACGAGTAGTGAATTTTGTGAATTAAACAAATAATTTGCAAGGATTTCGATAGAAAAAAAAGAAGTTTTTTTGTTTTCTTTTATTTAAGTTAAATTCTATTAAATTAATGAATATTTTAATTTATTATAATTTTGGCAAAGAAAGATAATATACAGAGTGTTCAGTCAACGCAACAGACAAAACCTTGTTAATGAGAGTTCTGATTCGAAAAATATTATGGGGTAATTTTCTCGTTTTCATTTTGTTCTCAAATTATAACTGTTTTTATTTTTGTTTTTATTTTAAAATTTTATTTTTATTTAAACAAAATTTTATAACGATTTAAACTTGTCAGTTTTCCCGGAAATTTTGTATCTAAAAGAATTGTTTCTTATTTTTTTTTGCTTTAAATACCTACTCGTAATTTTAGTCGAAAAAAAGTGTATGAGTAGCATTTTTTCCTGGATTATGAAAGAACAATTTATTTTTTTAAATAGCAATTTTTTACATTTTACAACATCAAAAAATTAAATACCTAAAAATTAATAGAGTCATACTTCTGCACAAAAATGTATAAGCACATTCGATTATGTTTTTGTGGTTTTAAGAATTTCAAAAATTTTCAAACCTATTAAAATCGTTAAAAAGAAGTATTCACAATCAATTTATTTAAGTTTTACTTAATTTGTTGTTTTTTTGTTTAAAAGTTGAAATAATTCCATTTTTAACGACTTCCAAAAATTAGAAGGTATTCAATTTGTCTGTATTTTTTTTTTTTTTTTTTTTTTTTTTTTGGTGGCTGCAATGTGGTTCCATTTTTATTTCGTTCAGTTCAAGCCATAGCAACTATTAGAAAAACCATAAAGCCCAGGTTTGATCCATGGAAGTCGGTTTTATTTTTTTGATAAAAATGATTATGTTAAAAAAACTTGCTACTTTAACGTCATGAATTGTTCCTTCCTAATAAAAAAAATGCTACTACAACTGAAGCTATTTTATTCAAACTCCTTTGTTTAAGTTTTTGGTTATTCCCTAGATGGGAAAGGTAAGGTAAGGTAAGGTAAGGTAAGGTTTTGCTAAAGAACTAAAATAAAAAAGATGTTTTTTTCCAAAACGCTTCTAACGATTTTGATTAAACTAAATTATATTATTATATTATGAGACACAAAATCTCCTCCTTTTTATTTATAAAAAAAATGTTTGAACCATTATTAAACTGCGCAAAATTTTTTGTACAAAAACGTAATGTTAAAAGTAAGAAAAAATTTCTATAAATACTTTTTTTAAGTTAATTTTTTTGAATCAATTTTTTGAAAAAAGATGAATGAATTTCATTAAAACTTTGTTTATATATGTCGATTTATATTTCCTTTTAAATGGCATTTCAAAATTTTTTTTTAATTAAATTTTTAATATATCTTTATTGAGAGTCAAAAAGCCTTTTATTTGTCCTTATAGATCAATACATTTTTAAACGATTTTTATTTTATTTGACTACATTATACAAAGCAGACTTTATAATTTTAACTAAGCAATTTAATAGGAGGTTTAGTTAAAAGACTAAAAGACTTTGACTTTTATGAGATCAAGATAAAATAAAGTCACATTTCTCAAAATTTCTCAAATTTTCAACAAAAAAAAAACACATTTTTGTATTTTTTTAAATCCACTTTTTGAAAAATTAATTTTTGAAACGATCCAATGAAACATTTGAAACATTGCTTTTATGCTCCTTAAACCATTTTCTTAGGAATTTAATAGGTACCTTTCATTTTTGTATCCCAAAAGTATGCAAATTTTTTTAAATCATTTGAAAAAATTTAAAGAAGAATACAAGAAAAAAGAATATTTTAAAGGTAATTTTTTTTGGAAACTTAGTTGACCTGCAAGTTTTTTGACCATATTTTTGATTTAAAACAAACTTCCTACATATTTTTAAGAGTAGAGAGAAAAATTCAATACTATATACATACATTAAATAATATTTGCATTATTAGATTATTTTCCAAAAGAAGTTAAAAATAATTTCAAAAAAAAAAAGAAAATGCTGGCAACTCAAAAAACGAAAATTTCAATTTAATGAAATACGAAAATGTGTTGTTATTGTTATGTTGCCAAAAAAAAATGTAAATCCTTTTTTCTATGTCAAACTGTTACTCTTTTATTCCGTATCAGTCCTTAAACAAAAATTCCTCATTTGGACAAATAAAAACAATAGTTACCTATCCCGAAAAACCAATCTTTCACAGTAAGACACTTTCACTATGACTAACTTGTTTATTTCAGAATGTTATATTTCCTCAAGAAGCCAATAGCCAAAGGATATAGAACCAATAAAACAGAAGTAACACACACAAAACTAGAAGAGTTTATTAAACAAAAACACACACATACAAACAAAAAATCACCTCCAGATTTGCTATATAAGTAAACTTAACCCTTATTTGATTCACTTTTTTTTTACTATGCCCCCAAGTCAGATATAGCTCTTGCATTAATTACTATGAATCCCAAACTATACGACCAGAGCTAGTCAAGATATTATCCGTTTATTGAAAAAGCTTCAAGATAAAACTAGCCTTCAGGCAATATAGGATGGATGGATGGTAAGCACAGAATAGAGAGATGCAAAGTATTGGCTATTGGGTCTTTTAATGGGTCTCATGGGAGAATAACAAAAATATATAAAATTAAAAAAAAAAAAATATCCTTGCATGCACAAGGAAATCCCATTTACAACAGAATATAAGGATGAGCCATCATAATGATGATGGGCTTTGCATATAAACATCAAAAGCTTCAACTATACTACTGTTCGAATTGGTTAAGTTCGGTTTTGTGTTGGTCCTCTCGAATACGAATACGATACCGCACCTCTACTACATACATATATTGAAAGAAAAACGCTGCCAGGCTGACTTATTGTGCAAATTGATGAGCACACAATCATCAAACACATGTGTGATGCACAGATGATGAATGGTAGATTAACTTCAATGTTTTCAGCAGAAAATCCTCAGCCAGCCCCAAGGGTATGGTGTTTCGTTCGATCTATAGATTTAATATTCCAATTGGATTTAATATCATTTATCAATATGTATGTGTGTGAAAGTGTGGGTGTGATAGGAAAGGAAGAGAAAAAGGGATGAGTCTTCTCTCTCTCTCTTATTTGGCCAACTGTTGGACATTGTTTTCAAAAGGATAATGGAATCGATGTGTAATTCAAATGAATGGATATAAGGATAATAGATTTACAATAAGTTCTTGAGCGATGGATGGATGATACATTATGAGAATAATATCGAGTCGTATTTTGTTGAATTTGAATTAATGCCTTTAGGCGAGATTTAAAGCTGAGTAGGTTTATTGAATATGCATTTAAGACTAGTTTATAAAGAATTTAAGAAATTGTTTATATTTATTTTGAGTTGTTTTATTTTGTTTAAGGCTTTTTAGGATATAAATTATTTAAACTTGATTTTCATAACTTGTCAATAAATCCTTATTTATGTCAGAAGATCCTTGTTAAATATGCTCAACATAACAAAACTACGATTATTTTTAATGCTCATCTCATGTTACTTAAAAAAATATAATCCAAAATTCAACCTTCTTCACGCTGTCGAAAAATGTGAAACCCTTCAATAATTTTTTTATTTTTTCTTATCAAAATCAATTCACAAAAAAGAACAACCAAAATGATTCCAATTGATTTCGAAAAGCTTATGACATCAAACATTTTTTATCCCAATCTTATAGCCGTATAATCTCTGACTAATACTCATTTTATTTCTTTTCCTTTTTTTTTTAATATTTAACGAAATATCCTATATATAAACCAACAAAGAGAGAGAAAAGAAGAAGAAAACAATAAATTTAACGCACTGTTTACCAACTTCAAGATATCAAATTTACTATACAAAATAAGACGAATGCTGAACAAGTAGTATAGAGTACAAAATACACTGTAGGTTATTTGATTGAGTGAGCAACATTTTATTCGGTAGTTCTTTATATATTTCGTTATTTTTTTCGGATAATGGTTTACCTAATTGGAGTAAATATTTTTATTCCTAAAAGCCTTAAAGGTGTGTTAAATTGGCCCCTACAAGTATTCAAATTGGTTGCCATTAAAACACTGCCACAGAAAAATTAATTTTGCTAATTTATAAAACTGCATTCAATAGATCTCCATTTATACATTTTTTGGCCAAAATTTAATTTTTTATGAAGTTGCGAAATGGTGAAGGCTTAGCAGTGTTTAAAAAAATAATCAAAATCGGTTCATATCTTGAGGTCGCGCATCGCCTCTGAAGTTTAAAAAAATAAAAAAAAAAAAATGGTATTTTTACAACAAAAATTTTTTTGAATATAATAGCTTTAGAAAACTCTTCTACGAGCTTTATATTAAATAGAAAAAAATTAGTTCAAAATGGTTAAAGACTTCTGGTCGCGCATGCGTTTCGAAATTTGTCGAAAAATGGCAAAAACCCTCTTTTTAAGATATTTTTTTCTTTTTTATAAACTATTTGGTAAATTATTATTTTTACCAAATAAGAAGTAAAATTGATGTTAAGACAATCAGTGAAAGTTATGAACTAGCTGAAAATTTAAAAATCTTTCGTTCAAAAACGCTTTGACTATTTATTATTCTCTCTGCCGCACAGTGGTGCTTTTGGCGCGTTTTGGCGTAAAAATCATTTTAATGGCCATTTCTTGCCGAAAGATAATGAAATTTAGTTCACTGAAGCATATTAGTATAAGAAATATAAAAAAATTCCAACCCGTTTTGATTTAAAATGGTGGTTTCAAAATGGCGGACAGAATAAGCGTTTATAGAATCTTCTTTTTCTAGACTGTATATAAGCTTAAAATTTAGCTAAATTGATGTAAAAAAGGAACAAGATCTTTGACTTAGGTAAACAAGAAATAAAATTCAAAAAACAAAGTTCAAAAAGTACCAAAGTAATAAACCACACTTTTGATCTGTTTTGTATGCTATTTTTGGATCTTTTGTTTTTTTTTTAGCACAATTTGTGTCATCTTTTCTATTTATTTTCATAAAAAAGACTATTTTCGATTTATATAATAGCCAAATATGTTTAAAAGTAGATATTAAGAAACATGATAGATGAAAAGATTAAAAAATTGTGCTAACTTAAACAAAAAATCCATAAATAGCATACAAAATGTCAAAATTGCGGTTTACTGCTTTGGCACATTTTGAACTTTGTTTTAAAATTTTTTTTGAATTTTTTTTATTGAATATGAAAATTTGTACCTGAATCAAAGATCAGACACCTTTTTACATCAATTTTGCTAAATTTTAAGCCTGAATGTCTGATTGTTGATATAAGTTTCATTAAAGAAGTATTAGGTACTATTATCTTTTTCATCGTGTTTTTGACAGTTTTTGAAAAAACATTTTTAAACTAAAAGTTTTTATTTTAAATTTCAAATTTGTAGCTCTAAAGCTAATTCAAATTGTTAACTGCGAAACCAACATATCGGTAAAGTTTTCATTAAAGTAAAATTTTTAAATTAATTTCTTTTTATAAAATTTAAGCTTTTTTAAACTAAATTTGGTACGCAAAATTAAATCTTGTTTATCTAATAAGGAATTTGGTATTTATTTCTATTAATAGTTTAAAAAGTGTGATGAAGCCTTGGAAACAAATTTTGAAAAATTATATTTTTTAATTTTTTTTATGTATTTATTTGTTGCTCTTCATAACGAATTTCTGGCAAATCGTTTTTTTATTACTACGCAACAAATTTTCTTTTGAAAAGTCGCAATTACAGGCAAAACAAATTTTTGAAAAGGTTATTTTGAAGACATGTAATTCTATAAATTACTTTTCAATTACATTTTTTAAGAAATTTCAATGTGAAATCCGCCATAACTCATTATTTTGACACTTGACATTTTGAAAAAAAAACCCCTCAAATGTAACATTAAATTCAATTGGTTTCATTTTCAGTTGCTGTGGTAGAAAATATGAAAAATACCTCAATTTTTAAAACTAAAACTAAAATGGTCACTGTGGCGTATGAGTAACATTTTTTTTTAAGACATCTTTTGTTGGCAAACAAATATTTTTTTTTTTTATTAAAATTGAAATGCATTATTTTGACAATAATTAATGCGAACAATACAAATTAAGGAAAGCCAAATGCATTTACATGTTATAGACCAATTGAGTACATAAAGGAATAATTTGGCACACCAACACAGTTGATATCACCTGAATACCAGATTTCTTGATATGACATTTCCAAAAATTTTCAATGCCCTTTGTACTTTTCTATCGATAAGCCCACATTAAACAAAAAAAAACAACAGGTGAATAATGCAGGTAAAGAAGTTTTTAAATGACTTGGAGTGTAAACTTATTGTTTGCCGCATTTTATTTTTTCATTTTCTTTCTTTCTTTCTAAAGAAATCCTCCATCAAAATGAAATCATTTTAAATTGTCCCATACCAACGACCTGTATGAGGCAACAACCTACCTATGTTGTTTGTATTTGTAGGTTTTTTTTTTTTTTTGTATTTTCTTCTTTTTATTTTATTCTTCAATCTCAGGAGGTTTCCTTTATTTTCACTTAAGTTATCCAAAGGACATTGCCAATTCAAATCACATTGATTGAAGTTTTGTTATTCTTTTGTATTCATCTGTATTCATTCGGAGTTTCAGCAATTTGTACCACCCCTACGCAAATATACAGCTATAACTTTTGTTTTTTTTTTTTTCATTTTTTGTTTATTCGAAGAAAGATTTTAGTGAAAATTTAAACGTAGAGTTTGTGTTGTACCTTCATTCACCATCTTGAATTTTTACTTTTCACTTAATGCCTTTACTTTCTGTAAGTTCTTGGAAAAGAAACAGTTTTCGAAATTGAATATGCGTCGTGAATAATTTTTGTTCCACGAAATCATGTCAAAATTTTCCAAAAAAACAGAGAAATAAAATTAAAAAAAGTAAGAAAATAATGCAAAAAATATGTTTAGCCTAATGGTATGCAATGTTTTATCCCTTCCATTGCCTATGGCTTTGCATACTTTCTCCTGCGCGATGCTGGTTCAAGTTATTCCCATTTCATTAGATTGAGCCTTTTATGAAGTCTTGTCTGCTATAGCACCTTAAGAAATTAAAGTACTTTCAAAGGAAAAAAACATCATACTTCTAAAGCATTGCAGACAGTAAGTTCACAAAACTTTTGGCTGTCGTCCTTCAGTCGACTCGAACGAAGTTTATTAAGTTCCATTTTTGTGGTGTGAATTGGAATTCATCGAGGCATGATGTTGCCCTCTGTTTAGATAGATGCCAACAAAACTCTAAGGAAATATTTTGATGTATTCAAGTTTTATTGAAATTGATGAAAATATTATAAGAAAAACAGTATTTTCGCTATGTACAAAGAAAACAATTTAAATGCATGCTATTTAAAAGATTGTATATATTCTAAAAGTAGGCAACAATTTTAACAGAAGCGTCCATTTGGAACACACAAAATTCTCACCCGCAAGTATTTTCACTCATTCTGTTGTAAAATTTCGTGAGAAAATAATGGCTTTCGGGATTGTTTTTGCAAAAGTTTGTGGCGCTATTAATTTTGTGCCTTGTAGTTAGATTATTTTGTACAAATTTTGTATTTAGATGTAAATAAATCGATGGGAGGTATTTGCTCATTCTCATTGTTCCTGTGTAGTATAGTAGTTAATGGGAAATATGTATAATTTTACACAGTGAATTGGAAGCAATCGTCCATAAGACATTAATTTGCATTTAGTTAGGCTTCGTCCCACGTAAAAGAAATCTTTTGAAAACGATCCCAACAAATAGGTATGTTAATTTTGCATTATTTTTTCTAAAAAAAAATATGATTTGAAAAGAAGAAAGAAATCTCAAGTTGGTACCTAATGAAACATGAACCTTGAAGGATAGACATTTTAATTGCCTAGTTTTAGGTGGCTGTTGAGTAGAACCATTGTTAGCTGGAAAGTTTTAAAGCATTTCCAGGAACTTTTATTGAATAGGGATTTTTTTCTAGTCATCCTCATTATGAAGTTTCTAAAATTGTTATAGAAGATATTTAAAATGTGATTTTGTTGTATATTTTCAGGCACTCTCATGCAAAGTTAAGGTTTGAAATTGTTTTTTTTTAATAATGTTACATTAATTTAAATGTTTTGTCGTACTCTTCTCATAAAACAAAGGATGCTTTTTCATAAATTTGATTTCATTGCATACTTTTAGGTCAATGCTAGAATTTTAACAGAGATAATGTAGGAGTTGTTATTTTGAATTTTTTGGGTCATTAGAAGTATATTAAATTTTATATATTCAATTTACATTATTAATTAGGCACAAATAAGTATTTCTCAACTTAATTTCATTGCATAGTTTGAGGATTTACATAACTCAATTACAAAGTAATGTAGAACAAATTCAACAGTTAAATTAGAAGAAACTATTTTCAAACTATCTAAAAATAACTGCAATACAAAAACAGAATGTGAAATAGTGAAAATAATGTAAAATATTCGAAATATTTCTGTCACTTTTTTATTGCGAAAAAAACATAACAAAAAGTAATAAACTAAGCTAAAAAATATGCTTATAATGTTTTGGTGGTGGAAAAAAGACAATTTTTAAAGTACTTTCATTCATCGTTCGTTCTTGTGTGGGGTCGTAATTTTTTTTTGATTTTATTTTTTGTTTTTTTAAACCGACTTAGTCAATAAAACTCATGCAGCGATATATCCAAATACATTATTTTGTTGTTGTTGTTAACTTATCCAATATAAAGCAACGGAAATCAGTTAAGTAAAGAAGAGCAAAAAGTTTTTCCCGTTCTTTTAACAACAAATTTTGATTTGAAATTTTTAGGATGAGGTATTGTATTGACAAAAAAAAAAATTGTATTTGGGACATGTAGTGTTCAATAAAATATGTATTAACAAAATATTAATATAAAGTAACAATACTACAGGACATATTGAGAATATGGATTCAGTTAATTGTTTTTGGTTCATCCGCCACATAATTTACACAGTCCTTCTTTTTTTTGCGATTTTTCAATATATAAAAATAAAAATGGCTTAATACAACTTCACTAACCATCATGATGGAAAATTTCGTTTACTAAATAAAAATATTTTTTGGAAAATTAACGATACATTGTTTCAACATTTTTTAAAATTATTTTTCAAAACAAATCGATATACCTATAGCAAATATCAAAAATGGATTTCTGTCTCCAAAATGGTATCTATAACGATACTGCAAAAGTTGCCACTTTTTTTAATTTATGTTTTTATATTTTAATTGTGAGTTATTTAGAAAGTTACTCTGCACATGAAGGAGAAAACACTATCCCTCAACAAATGCGTTCTTTTTTCACCCTGTAAGTACCTATAGGAACAATGGAATTAATTTAATCGAAAAAACCTATTAATTTATCAAATTTAAAAAAATTTCTATTGTTTCTAAGGAAACCCGAAAAAAATAATAAATTATCAAATATTTTATTATTAAATTATAATATTATTAAAAAAATAGCACTAATTTCTTATATTTTTTGATTTAAAGAATCATATTTTCACTTTCTTTCACATTAAAAAAAAAACATGTCATTTTAAAATTTTCGTGAAATAAATTAATTTTGTGTTCGATTTGGAGATACCACCTTTATATTATTATATACATTTATAATATTCCCTGCAAACAACATTTATGCCTCTTTCAGCCAACACATAAACTAAACTATCAATGTGAATTATCTATTATTCTTGAATTTTAATATCTATTAATCGTGCAAAGAATCTGACCAAAAAGATGAATTTAGAACAAAAAATCCAAAATGACACATCATAGTGTTCATTATGAGTTCAACGGAATTTTTGAAAGAAAAAACCGAAAAATTATCAAAAATAAAAAAACTGTTACGAAAAGCCGAATACATATTAAAAACAAAATAGGATAGCAATCAACAATTATTGATGCAGTGCATCTTACACCCCAATATCAATCAATATGCCAAATTATATCAAAAGTTACTTATTAGCTTATTTCAAAGTAGGGAATTGTAACCAAAATTGGTCATGAATTAAAAATTCAAAACAAAACACTAAGTAACTCCATTTATTTTTTGAATTTAAATTTCTTTTGAAAAATCTTTTAAAGCATAAAATAAACTAAAACAGCATTGCAATAAACAAAGAAAACGTTTTCTTTCTCGCCAAAAAAGCATTTTGTTTACATTTTGCTTTCAAACTATTAGTGGAGTAACTAAAGCTCAAAAATTGGCAATATTAGGGAACTCGACCGAACAGCTTAGATTTTGATGATCTTTTTTTTTCAAACGTCGGTAATTAAAAATACTTTAAAGTCTATAGATTAAAAATTGCCGGTGTTTCCGTTTTGATTTTTTAAATTTAATTGAAGATTTTTGCGAACAAAAACAAATTTTTTTCAAAAATTTTTCTTAAATTTCATAAATTAATTGATGCCAAAAGATTGTCTAGGAAATTCAAGGAAAATATATGGGAGTGAGGGACCATCTTCCATAGTTCAAGCGCTAGATGCAATTTTCTTATTAATTGACTTCAAACACACAAAAAAAAAATATTTGAACACAACGGCAACACCTACAATATTCAAATATACATTTTTTAAAAGCTAGAAGCTTAGTCATATATGTAAAATTAAAATTAAGGTAATTGAATGAACGGCTTTTGAAAGAATGGTAATTGAACTCAGATTTTTTAAAACAAAAATTATTGAAAAAATTTTAACATGTCGTTTTTTAAACTTGGTCGTAATATAAAATGCATTTATTTTCAAATTTTTTTGGCCGCATTTATTATGATTTCAAATTATAAAGGGAAATGTCAATATGTATTACGGTTTATGAAAATATTAAAAAGTATTTCATTTTCGAAGAACTTTTTTTAATAAAAGTTTTGAAAAAAAATGTAACTTATTTTTTTTTTAAAGTTCAACATCTAAACATAAAATTATTTTTTATTCATTTAATAACCCTTACTGTTGAAAGTTAAATAGCAAAAATTTAAAGTTCCTATTTACCACAGTCTTTGAGAAAATTAATAATTATTTCAATGCAAAAATTCAATAATAAAATTGAAGTAATTTTTCATTTTTTTTTCAAAAGTATTTTTTTTAAATAAATTCATATTTTATTAGAAAAAGTTTGGAAAAAAGTCATTTTAAATTTTTCTAATAACATTTTTTTTTTTTAAATTCTGAGTTTGAGGACCATTTTTTCTAAAAATCTTGATTAAATTTAGTGGATTTGGGAAGGGTATTCAATGTTAACACGAACATTTTTATGCGACTTGAATACCTCCTAAATACTCATCGCGCTAGCTGCTTAAACCGGATGTATTTGTGTGTGCGTCTGTGTCTGTGTTTGAACTCCGCTCACTGGCTTTGTGAACACACAGGGTTCATGCAAGAATTTTCGATTTCCCGTTTAACTTCCTTAATTTTTGTTATGCTGCTGCTCTTATATGCCATCAAAATGTGCTTGTACACAAATATATCGTCTATATTGAATAGTATTTTTTTTGGTTTTGTAACAATTTAATGTGGAAAATCCTGATTCTATCAGAAGCAAAAAAAAAAAAAAACTTTTCCCTTCTGCACATATTCTACCTTCCTAACCAACAACCGACTCTGTTTTGTCGAAAAACTGTGCAATACCGTTTTTTTTTTTGTGTGTGTCGTCGTTTCTCTCTTGTTCGTTCATCATTTTTTTATTTTCTTTTTATTGAAAACTCCGTGGTTTAAAAAAAAAAGGTATTGGAATATGAGAAAACACTCAACAACGACGACGACACCAAGGATTTGTGTTAGAAGGTTAAATACACTTAATATGTTTTCAAAATGTAGAAATTGAGTCGATTGCTGAAAGGGGAGGGGGTAAAGTGAAAGCGAGAGAAAATTTTGTGAATGTTAAAAAGGAGAAGAGTGTAGCGGATATAAAAAAGGAAACACACAGGATATGAATTCAGCACAAATTTTGCAAAAAATTGGGCCAATCATATGGAAAAGAAAAAAAAAACGAAGAAAAAAATTGGTAACGGGCAGGAAATAAGCAGAAAAAAATAAAAAAAAAAAGTACACATTTCTTTACCATAATTTAGGAAATGATAAATTACATTTCAGGATATAGGTTATACCCTGCTTGCTCACATTATCCCCTCACACTCATATAAAGATAAGCCGTAGGTTTTAACATTCTCTGAAGAACATTGGGAAATTTTAAAGGTCTCGACACATAATTTTGATAGGTACATTCCAAAAGGCAGTGGATTGGGTAAATTATTACCAAAAACCTTGACACAGCCAGAATCACATATGCCACCACTTAGGCAAACCACACACATAGAGAAAAATCGAAAGAAAAGAAGAATGTCCTTAAGGAATGGAATAAGGAAACAATATTTGAATAACATCAATTTTTGACATCTGCTTTGGCAAAATTCTTAGAATAGCGATATGTTCAAGGCTTTGTTTGGTTCTTTTCTTCTAAAACAAAAATTTTGGTTGGGGTTTAAATACCATAATGTTGAACGGATAAAACGGAGGAAATCGTAAAGACACGAAAAAACGAAGAAGAACAGCCCCACATCCGGTGAACTAAACATAAATGATAAATTGCCCTCGAGGATATAGCCAGTTTGCATGCTACAATTCTCATCCCAAACCCTAAAATACCACCTCAAAAAATATATACGTGTGTTGATTAGGCCTGAAGTCACCCTTTTGTAGGTATAAATAAATTCCAGAGAAGAAGAGATGAAGAGAATGATCGAGGGAAAAACATTATTTCACCCATAATGGATGAAAACAAAATGAATTGCAAAAGCTCTTCACACAAAATGACGCGTTAACTTATTTTTACAAAAAAAAAAAAAAATAAATAAAGTAAAAGAAATGGTTTGAGAAAAAAAATCCTCCAGGATAACAAAGAGAAAAGAAGGAAACAAACAATATTCTAAATGCCATCAGTTTCTGACATCTGGTTGAATATTTTTTTGACAACCTTCTTTTTCTTTTACTTCGTCGTCTTCTGGTTTCGAGATAAAAAGACCAAAACAAACAAAACCTTGAAAATGGAAAAAAAAGACAGAAAAAAATTTTCCCAGAACTTTCATTTCGCCGATAGGAATCATTTTTCTCCTTTGTTTTGGCTCTTTCCAAAAAACCTAAGGTAGACTTAAAGAGCCTACGGTCACTCTTTTTTTCATAAAGTACCTATAGGGTTTGGGATTTTTTTGATGGAAAAAATGTTTTTTTTTTTTCTTTATTTTGTACATTTTCATTTCAGTTTTGTGCTTGTTTACTAATTGCGACTAAATGACTTTTTGTTTGTCTTCATTTAATTTGATTTTCGGCTAAAAAAAATATAAACAAAAACAAAAAAAAATTAAGGATCTCGTCGACCCTGCTAGAAGAGTAGGAGGACGAAAGCAATTTGATGGGTTAAGTTTGTTCTTGTTTTTTTTTTTTTTGTTTGGGTTCATTTTGAGCGAGGGGAAAAAAGTAATTTCTTTAGATTATATTATATTAGAAGAGAAAACCTTTTGGCTTATGTTGGAGCATATTAATATTAATTAAAAGCTTTGGATACTAAATTTTTTGTTTTTTCTTTTTTTTTTCTCATTTTTAGCTGGGAAGTTTACTGCCAATTGCTGTACCAGCACCACCAACAACATTATCGCCGCCAGCTAGGCCGGATTTGCAATCATCAAATCTATTAAATAATTTACCACAACCACTGGAAAGTGGTCCACATGTAAGTATTTTGTTTATATATATAAATTTAATTTCTATTTTTAGAGGCATTTTCAATAAAATGATGAAAATATCTTTGCGTAAAAAAAAAAAAAAAACTTTATCGTTCTTGGGAAAAATATCGAAAATGAAGATAAAATTTAAGAAATTTGTGACATATATAGATGATATGGGAAATATTAGAAAATATTTAATATAGAAGAAATTCGAGGTGGAGTCAAGAGTTTTGATAAATGTTTGGGTACATTTTTGAGGTTATGGACAATATACATATACATTAGGGCGTTCGTTCTTTTTGAATCAAGTTCCTAAGGGGAAAAACTGTTTATAAATAATAAAAAAAAAAAAACTTCTAATTTTTTCAGATTTTATTTTAACACTAGATGGCGCCCCAAGAGGCTTAAGGTTTTTTTCTCATTTGAGATAGGTATGTGTTTTTAAAAACGTCTATGCAAATATTGTAGGTGTTGCCGTTGTGTTCAAATATTTTTTTTTGTGTTTGAAGTGAATTTGTGAGAAAATTGCATTTATCGCCTACAAAACGATGAAAGACTGTCCTTCACTCTCATAAAGTTGTTTTCCTTTAATTGCCTAGACAATCTCTTGGCATAAGTAAATGTATGAAATTTAAGCAAAATTTTTGAAAACATTTTTTTTTTTTGTTCACAAAAATCTTCAATTAAAAAATTTAATCGCGTTTTTGGGTTCGTCTGTCGGTTTTTTTGGGCGTGGTTAAAACGCCTGTCATGGGTATTTTTGCAATCAGAGAGTCAAGGGCTACAGGATCCAATTGTTTCTATGTGGTTACCCTAATCCCTAAAAACGCGTAAAAATGCGCGTTTTTGGGTCGTCTGTCGGGTGTATGGGCGCGGTTAAAACGTCTGTTATGGGTGTTTTTGCAATCAGGAAGATGAGGGCGTCAGGATCCAATTATTTCTAGGTGGTTACCCTCACTAAATCAATTTTCAGAAAAATACATATATACATGCTGGCAGACGTTCGTTTTCGTCATCACCATGACTGGGACTTATTCTAATATTAATATGAATCGGTTACCTCTCACGCAAAAAATCTGCTCCCGGCTCTTAGACAAAATGTATCAACTCATTAAAAAATATTCAGTCATTGTTGCGCTAATAAAGAAGCCATTGCGTTGATTCTAGCTTTGTCAATTTTGAAACGTATTTAATTTTGTAAACTACTTTAGAAAAACGGACATTCACGAAATTGTGTTCTTATACAATTTATCAAAAAATGATTTTTTGTAAAAAAAATATAGTTATCGTTTTATTTGGAAAAAAAATCGTTTGAAAGTTAATTAAAATAAATAAATATGAAAAATGGTATTTAAAATTATTCTTGAGTTTATAAAATCCAATTTTTATACCAAAATTACATGTTAGAATATTTTTGTCTTTCATAAACAATTAGAAAAATAAATAATATAATGAAGACCTTTGCAACGATGCATTTAATATTTAAAACCTAGACTTCATAAAATAAATAATTTCAAAAACAGTCTTTTTTTTTAAGACAAGTTAATTTTTGTAACTTTCAAAAACTATGTAGGTATGTAAGTCCGTTAAGTTAATAAAATAAATATGTGTAATCGCGAATATAATAGTTTAAAATCTAAAATTACGTACAAGTTCGTATTGCATTGTGTTTTGTTTTTAATCTTTCAATTACACGGTGCGACACTGAAAATACACCCGACGAATTACATAGTGTAGGCTGTTCGTATGGTCGAATAATACATAAAAATATTATTGTTATATTTTTGGAACCCTCCATTTTTTTTTAAATTTACAAAAAACCATTTTACAGACTTTACGATGTAATCTATCAATATCTCAGTCATTTTTCTAACAACTCTCAATATGTTATATGTTTTTGGAAAGAGGATTTCCAGACCTTTTGAATGATGTATAGAAGTCTATTGTTTAAACAAATTAAGTGTAGGTTTTTATCCCATAAATCTTGAAAAAGTGATTTTTTTCTCAATTTTTTCAACTTTACCCAATTTTTTTTGCAAAATAAACCAAACAAAAACATAAAGTAAGGTCAAAAACATGTAACACATTGAGAGTTATTAGAAAAATGACTGAGATATTGATAGATTACATCGTAAAGTCTGTAAAATGGTTTTTGGTAAATTAAAAAAAAATGGAGGGTTCCAAAAATATAACAAAAATATTTGTATGTATTATTCGACCATACAAACAGCCTACACTATGTAATTTCTCGGGTGTATTTTTTTCTTTTTATTTTGTAGCACAGTGTTATTATTGTCAAAGAAAAACATAAAATTCAGAAATATTTTTTTTTTTTTCAACAACAAAAAAAGTTTTTATTCAGGTATAAGAAAAATGACAAATATCGAACTTTAGTTGAAATAATGTTTATTTGAAGATATTAAAAAGAAAAGAAAACAAAAAATTCCTTTATATCGAAGCTTTCTTTAGAAAAAAAAAGTTAAATATGATACCTTCCCTTATTCAAAACAAAGTCATTTTTTATTAGAAATCTTAAAATAAATCCTTATTTTGAATTGAACAATAGATATCTAATACTTACACAACCATATTATACAAAGGTATAAGAGGTATCAGAAATCAAGAAAAAAAAATATATTAATCTTTTCTAAAGAATCAGGTCATTACATTCAAATTAATCTTCACACTTTTTTTTATAAAACATTTTCTTCCAATGTTCTTCTATTATGGATAAGATTTGTAAGTGAACCTTCACCCTCACTCCAATCGGTCTTCATTTCCTCATAAATATATGTAGGTTGACAAAAGCAAACTCTAATTTGTCATTCGGATTGACATCTTAACAAAACCCATCTAGTTTCTTTTTTTTTTTCTTTCTCTTTCTTCTCAGCCTATTCATAGAAAATAAAATAGAAAAAAAAAGGATCTAAGGAGATGATGAACAAAATATAAAAAAAAAACTTAATCCCGTTCAAATTACTTTCAGGGTGATTTCAATTCAAGATATTTCCATTTTCAAGACATCCCATACTCTCATAGAATGTCCTGATATCGTATATAGGTATAACAACAACACTATGATCCTACGATAACTATTTTCGTTTTTTTTTCTATTGTAGATCCGGTTCGTTTGTTCGTTGGTTGGTTTTGGTTCGCCATCTTTCCAACAAAACGCCTCTGTTTTCTTATTCATATGTCCCCCGATAAAAGCCCCCAAAATGAATTCTAACAAGATGAAATATAAATGAAAAAAAAGGACACTACAAACACATACAAATTCATATAAGTAGCATGATGGAACAAACGTAAGGGTCCATTTTCTAGGCGAAATGTACCGAAAACAAGATATTCTCGAGCAGAAAATTTACAAAATATCTTGTTAGCGAGGTTCAAAGTGTTTCAAAAAGCTTTGTAAATGGGTTAGAAATATAGACCTTTTTTTTTTTCTTTTTGGGGCAATATAAGGGGTATTATAAATGCGTAGATATGGAATATAGAAGTGTATAGTGTGGTTTGGATTTCTTTATATGACAAAGGGTCACCATAACCATCACCACAATTTTTGTGCTTATATGTAGGTATTTTATATGAGAAAAAGAAAAAAAAAATTAAATCAATGAACACACAAACTTTTTTTTAAGGAAGGTAATTTAATTCAATGCCGGATTTCATTCATTCCACCTCTTTACCTTTATCGTGTCCTTTTTTCGTCCTTATGGGAACCAAACCAAACGAAAATTTTTCGCCAAGCGGTTTTGGTGGCGCTTACATACATAAGTCTTTTCAATTTGATTTTTTTTTCTTTCGCTCCTTCGTTTCGTACCTCATAAACCCTCCCTTCCTCCTTTTGTGGGTTAGGTGTATTTTATGGCAACCTCAACTCAACCTATCCTGCTTAAAATGCAATAATACCAAAAGCATACACACAAGAATAAAAAAAAATAAATAAAATTATGCGAATAAAGTTAATAGAGAGCGAAAAAAAAGGGAAAGACAGAAAAAAAGCTTCAAAAGCAACCATAAAGGGGATAGAAATAAAAAAGAAGAAACCAATTTCATATTCATCCCTTATGTTTGTTTAGTCTTAAACACTATTGCATCACTCTCTGGGATCAGTCGTAGGGATATACTGGGTGAACAACATTGACTGAAGCCAAACGGGACAGGGACCGGGACCGACCGGTAACGGTTGGGAGCAGAGAAACACGAGAGTTTGTTTCAAAAAAGGGACCAAACAATAATCCGACGCTGGAGATGGGAGAAAATTTTCATAACTTTCTTGTAGAATGATTTTCCATTTGAAATTTGATAAAAAGAAAAGGATCTAGCTCCTTTTCTTTACCACATTTACACACACCCACAAGCTCAAACCCATCAACTTATAACTAACCAGCACCTCCTTTTCCCTACTTATGCTATTGGATTATCTTTTTTGAGAGGAAAGGAAATTTTCTTGGTTTCTTTTGGGATTTTTTTTTTTTTTTATGTACACTTTCTGTTAATAATTTTTTTTTTGTTGGCCCACAACTGCAGGGAAGCGTATTACCAGTCAGCCAGCCAGGAAGAAAAGTAAAAAAAAAAAGTAATACGCGTAAGGAGTTCTGCATGAGTTGTGTCTTACATTTCATCTTTATTCTATGCTCATCCTTCTTTTCACACGAAACATCGGGGAATTTAGTTCAGTTTTTTTTTCAGTTTTTTTTTTTTAACAGGGTGTTATGGTAATTAAGGACAACTCGACCCAAAAAGTTATTTATCTACAAGACATTTTTTTGTTAGTCAGTCAAAAACTATAATAATTGAAGAAAGAAGATTTGAGTATTTTCAAGGTTAAAGAACGTTAAAAAAGACTGTCTCAGCTGACAAAAAGACACCCTTTATCAAATCAAAACTGAAACTTTGGGGAAAAGCTAAAGAAAAATTGCTGATCTCAAGTTTAAATGGTCAAAAACACACCCTCAAATGGAAGATGTGGAAAAAGTTGTCCTAAAGGTATCCTTAAAGTCCTATTTTTAACTTCTTTAAGATGGCTGAAGATTAAGAAAGTATACAATACCTACTTTTACCTACTTTTTAGACTTAGTCAAATAAACTTTTCTTTTCTATTTGGATCAACTTATTTTGTAAGGATTATAGGAAGTTACCTAATGACCTAAATTAACTAGACCTATTTAACACTTACACACCCTGTACCCCATTTTTTTTATAATACAAAAGTACTTTACACACAGAAGAAGAAGAAGAAAAAAAAAACAAACCTGAATATTTATTTATTCCCTATTCTAATACTTACGATAGAATCCCCTTGATGACGACATACAGAGACGGCAGACGGGTGAGGGTAGGGTATAAGTGTAAACGCAAAAGAAGTCCTTCGGGTCTTTAGAAAATTTCTTTTCTATACACATGTTAAGCATTATGATTACTTTTTTTTTCTTCATCACTTTAGGTCTTACACTTATATTGGATGGTGTTGAATTTTTGTATATGTAAAAAAAAAACTTAGCCGACTTGGTCTTATTGAGTGCAAAAAGCATATACCTAGTATTATTTATGATGGATGAAGAGTAGGTAAATACATATACAAAGTATGTACCTAGTTATTTTGTATATGCTATACAATTGTGCCTGGAATGATTGATTTCATATGAAGTTGAAGAAGTATATCCATACTTGAGAATTGGGGATTTAGGGATTCAGGTTTTTGTAACATGACCTATTCTTTAGTAATGAAAATGAGGGTTGTGTGTGTGGGTTAATATAAACATATGGTGGTTAAAAGTTAACAGAGAAGACTTAAATATGTAGGTTCTCACTCATAAATTACAAATAAGACTTAAAAAAGTATCTTTTGAATATTTAACATACATTTTTATGATAAAATGATCCTTAAACAATTGGTTCTTTAGAGAAAATTATTGTAATAAATGTTAAAAAAAAACATTTAATTTTGTAATTGAATCAACTAATTTAAATTGAAAACAGTCCAGCCTACTGTTCAAGACTTCTGGTATATTTAATCATAATAATAAAATATACCAGAAAATAGTTAAATATACCAGAAAAAAAATAAATATACCAGATGTAAGGTTAAATCTAAGATATTTTTTTCTCTGTATAGTTATCGAGGATCGGATTGTCTTCGACTGCTGATTTTATTTCCTATCAGAGGATTGAAATAATTTTTTTTTTTAGTTTTTGGAGAACTCTTTTACCGGATTGAAGGAAATATTTTATAAGGTATTTTTTTACATCCAGTTTTATTGAATTTCAATGCAAATTTCATGTTTGTCTAATGCCATGCATGAGCCAAATTGCACCGAAAAAAAAGTTTAACAATAGTGTTCCCTTACGTATTCTAGCTGATATATAAAAATGCAAACATTATACCTCTGTCAAATGTACATAGAAATTTCAAAATATTTGTACCTTAAGACTTTAGAAATGATGTGATTTCAATGTTATATTAACATGAACAATGTAAAAATAAACATTATATAAATGTTATTTTAACGTTGTTTCATGTCAAATTTACATTAAAATAATACAAAAAAATATATATATATATGGCTTTTCCCCCTCAGAAAATATGGATATACATAATATATTTTTGGTCCTTAGTCATTCTTAGTCCTTCTTGAAGATGAAGGTGATAATGAGTCTTATTTGTTAGATCATTTTTTTTTATCTTTCTTAGTCTCTACTTTAAACATAGTTGGTAGCTATTTAACTCCAAAATAGTTAATTTTTATGAAAATAAATAAGGAATATGTAAAAAAAGAAGCTGACTTACAAAAAATCAAAAAATTGAATAAAAAAAAGTTTAAAAGTGCGTTTTTTAACTGAGTATGAACGGTTATACCTTAATTCAAGATCCAAAATCTTTTTGACATCACTTCAGCTAGATTTCAAGTTTGTAACCAGTTTCGGAAAAGAAGATTCTTTAAATGCTTATTTTGTTCGCCATTGGAACCACAGTTTTGAAAAAAAAAAACAAAAAGTTTAGAAACTATTTCATATTTCTTATATTATTATGCTTCAGTGAACTAAATTTCATAACTTTTCATCAAGAAATGCACGTGAAAATGATTTTTGACCCCAAATAGCACCAAAGGAACCACTGTAGGAGAATGATAAGTCTTCTTGACCGAAGGATTTTTAAGTCTTCTGTAAATTCATGACTTTCACTGACCATGTCCTTTTCTTTTTTACTTCTTATTTGTTAAAAATCATTTTTATCAAAAAACAAAACTGAATTCCATGAATAAAAACTGCATTTTATGGTTTTTCTAATATAGTTCTTATGTAGCCACCAGCTTTCCAATAAAAAAAAGAAAAATAAAAAAAAAAAAAATACAGACGAATTGAATAATAATTTACCAAATAGTCTATAAAAAAGAAAAAAATTCCTTAAAATGGGATTTTTGCCAAATTTAGACAAATTTCTGGACTATTTTTATTTCTACTAAATATTTAACGCATAGAAGAGTTGTTTAAAGCTATTATATTAAAAAAAAAAAAATAAGATGGTAGGGTGGTCAAATATTTTTTGTAAAAATAACACTTTTTTAAAGTTTATTCAAACCGCGTCCGAAAATATACACGGACTTTGATTTTTTTTAAACCCTTCTTTGTCCTCATCATTCGCAACTTTTTCACACTCTTACAATTTTAAATTCGAAAATAAAAGTTTTTCGCTCCACTTTAATGTACATAATGTATGTTTAAATTTTGCTTATCCAAAATCTTTTCCATTATTTTTTCACAAAATTAAATTTAAAAAAATAAAAATGGAAAACTTTTTCATTCAATATTTTATCAAGCCTAATTAGCAGTTAATTAATCAAGACCAAGAAAAAATTCATCACCTTCATTTCTTGGAATAATTCAAAAGCAAAAGACACCTTTATTGTTCAAAGGACTATGTGCGCATCATATTTTTCAAGTGTTTTTCCAACAGACTTTTGATTTTATTCGATGTGACTTCTAAGAAGGACAAGAAAACGAAAACTAAAAATAAACTTCACTTTCTTAGAATATATAATTCAATTTGGCTCCTCACAAATAAAATATTTAAAAAAAAAATGCATTCCCCAGACTGTGTTAAGAGCTTGAAAATTGCATTCACCTTGACACATTAATTTAAAGAAAGCCATTTATACAAAAATAAAACAACAGCACACGGTGCTCGCTCTGCTCTCTGCAACACAGAACAAGGACGATACGATGAAGATGTCGCTTTATCAAGTTAGAGTCTGATGCATAAAAATGTAGGTGGATGGGGGTGAGTCCTGGTAATAATGGTTGTCTAATGTTAAATCCTCGAAGGAGAGCTTTGGCATGGGAAATTCTTCTTCTCCTTTCTAAGAAACGTAAATCAATAAGACCCCCAGCCAGAGCGTTCCAGCCAGACTGATTCTGTATTCATTGCGAAAATGAACTCAAACTCGCAAAAAGACGACATCAACGACATGAATACAAGAATTAGAAGGTAAAGGATGACAAAATAATATATATAAAGGTAGATTTTAGATCCTTTTGAAAAAAAAAACCTTTAACAAATATAACTAACAACAACTATATACGAACTATTATAAGGTAAAAAGGGATGTCAGTTAGTTGCCTTAATCTATCTCATGAATACATAAGTTTCCCTAATGAGTTCTTTACAATGGAAAATGTTTATCGCCTGACATCTTAGAAAAAAAACAAAGTGATTAGTTCTCAAAACTCTCACAGGCAGGTTAATAGTCTTATATATTTACTATAGAAGACTCTGCGTTGTTGTTCTTCTTCATTATATTTTATATACAAGTAACTATAACTACATGAAATATCTTTGCAAAGAAAGATGTAGATACCTTTCTAACTCAGAGCACCTCTCCAGACGAACAAAATATTTCTTCTTTTTTTTTGTCGAAGAAATATTCAGATGTGAAAATATCATTATATCTTTTCGGGGAGTTCATTTAACAAGGTTACTTTGATCCTTCTTAAATTGGTAAAACATATTCATTAGTGTTATTATGAGACTCTGTTAGGGAACGGAAGTATACAAAATATAATAATTAAGTTATATACTAATTAGTAAAAATTTTCTTTGCCTACTATCAAGATCAATAAATATTGTATACTATTGAGTTCATCTGGAAGGAGATTAAATCCATATGAAATTATAATACATTGAGTTGTGATATAATTTGTTATCGTGGATTAGAGTTATTAAACCACATAGAACGGAATTATTGATAAAATTAGCAGGAAGCATTATTTTTTATTTACCTACTTCTAAAAAAAAATCATGTGTGCAATTCACACGTGGTTGAAGTGAAACCTTAAAAATCATTTAAAAAAAATCGAAAAAAATATAAATTTTTTTTTATTCCATCACTTTTTTTATATGACAACCTACAATAAATTTTATACCACCTGAAAGCTTATTGTTTCAGCTCAAAATATTTATATCGACCATGTCTATACAACATCTACAAAAAGAGCTAGAATTTTTTTAACCCAATTAGTTTTCATAAAAAAGCAAAACAATCAATCTCTTTTCTCTTCTAACGCCATTAAATCCATTTTTTAAAAGACAACCTATAATAAATTTTATATCATTATTATTTCACCTTTTATATGACGCTTCAATCATATTTCTACCATGCCTACAAAAAAAGTAAGCATTTTATAAAGCCAACCATGTCGAAATTTCAAACTGAGATTACAGGTGTTTTTAGGTATTTTTCAAGTTTTTCAATTAAAGATTATATAACTTGTAGAGCACGTACCGTTATGTGTGATATATTAAATGAAAGGTAATATTATCAGCATGCGTTGTAAAGTTAAATAAATTTGTTATGTACTCTAGATCAATTGATATAACGTGTTTAGAAAAAGAACATCTTTTCACCGTTATCTCAGAATTTTGAATATGAAATTAATTGATAATTTATTTAATTACCTATCTACTATATAAATTTCATTCATATGTCTATTAAAACAAAAAAGTTATGATCAATTGATTTTTCGTGTCACTTTTTCGTTTCATCTTGTTTCAAATCACTACGATACTAAAGAAGTTTTCACTTCAAAAATCGAAAACACACAAGTTTTACCTAAACGGGGGAAAAATAACCCTAAGGATAACTTTAATTCTGCTATATTTAATCATAATTATAGTTAAATATACCAGAAATTAGTTGAATATACTAGAAATAATGTTAAAAATACCAGACGTATCCTGATTTTATTTTTCTCTTTGTAATAAATAAATGGCTATGAGATAGAATTTTTGAAATCGTTAAATAAAACCATTTGAAGTCCAATTTTTTATGAAGCAAGGAAAATGGAAAGAACAAAGCAATAAATGTTTTTTACCTCAAAATCGTGTAAACATCAAAATATATGTTAAATTCTGATTTCTGCCTCTTAATGAAAATCATTATATTTTTTTTAAATATTTGCAAGTTATGGCAGTATTACTCCTTCATTTTTTGTCTGAACACAGTGTGAATCATAAAAAGCAGAAAAACGACAAATATGTATGTCCTGTGTGTTCGAGTATTGAATATGTGATACTGTACATTTGGTTGGTGGTGGGCGAAGTCTTCCTGGGTCTGAAGAGGTCATAATTTAAGAGTATTTTGATACCAACTCTTTGCTTGCGAAAAAACAAATTCCTTGAAATAAAGAAATCGAAAAGAATAATAGCTATTTACATGCTGTACATTGTATAATGTTTTATCTGTGTATCTTCATGAATTTTAGAAAAGGTGAAATGGATCGCTGCATTACACAAACCCCAAAAAAAAAATTAAATAAATCATATACTTTAAACCAGGAAATTGATAAAGAATATGTACTTTTAAATTTGATTATTTAAAATAATGTTTATAAAATTATTTCAAACACCCTATAAAAAAACTAAATTAAAATTAGCAAGGTGTAAAACTAAAAAAAGAATAACAAATTTTAAATTTAAATCAAAAAAAAAAAAAAAAATAATTAAAAATTGTATTTTTTCTATTTAAATTTGGATAGTTCACAATATCACCGGAATATGAAACGGTAAGATTTTTCAAAATTAATTTTTAAAACATTTATTTATTGCTTATGTTTGTCTGCTTATTTTTTCATTCGTTTTTTATTGGTTATGGGATTAATTTTGATTTATATGTTTTGATTTTACTTTGAATATCTTCGACTGTCAATAATTTAAAAATGAAAAGATATATATTGGTGATCGGAAAGTTAAGTAACGGGAACAATTACAAGGGAACACTGAATGATATTAGTTAAAAATCTGCCAACTTTTTTTTCAAAATGGCGGTTCCACAATGGCGGCTAATATGTATACCTACGTTTAAAAACAAATTTAATTTTTTTTTTTTTTTTTTCAAAACAGGATATACCTACTCTTAAGTTAGAAAATCAATTAAATTGATATCAAAAAGCTTTTGATCGTGGATTTAGGTAGTAATAACTTCTTATATTCAATGAAAAAATTAAAGTTCAAAAAATTCGAAATAAGTAAAATATAGTTTTAGACCTTTATTTTAGACCTTTATTTAACCTTTAACAACACCTCATTTTTCTTTCTTTGTTTTATTTTTTTTTTTACAATTATAACTATTTTCTGTTTTTGTTAAAGTTTATACACTTATAGATAAAACACTCATGATAAAATAAATAATTTGTTATCGGATGGTTAACCTATTTTCTGGATTTAGTCATAATTTTAAAAACTTTGTACCTATTTTCTTAAAAAAAATTGCTATTTTGGCATTATATTGCTGCTACCTGTATTTTAATGTAAATTTAAAAAAAAATATGAAATACAATGTTCAATAAAGCTGAATATATATTATATTTTTCGTTGAATACAAAGCACTAAAAAACTTGTGTCCACTGTCCATCACGTTTCGAAAATAAAAACTCATCTTGAAGTTCTTATGTATAAAATGTGACGTAATTTTTTTTTACTTTGAATTTAATTAAGATTATTAATATGCATTAGAAAAATATATTTTATTTCACTGAAAAAATAAAAAGGTACACAATATAATGTTTTCAAATATTAACTTTCAAACATATTTAGCAACAATATAACCCGAAAATAGTCATTTTTTTTTTGTAAATAAAGGGGAGAGATGCCAAAATTGTGCTATTTTAAAAAAATCCATGGAAAAGCATAATAAGAGGTTTAAAACTGTATTTAACTAATTTGGCAGTTTTGAAATTTGTTTTCAAAATTTTTGATTTTTTTTTCTATTATGAACAGTAATTTACACATACAGAAATCTAAGATCTAATAGCTTTTTGACGTGAATTCAGCCAAATTCCTAGCTTATATACCTCTTGAATTGAAAAAAAAGTTCTATTTTTAAATGCTAATTCTGTCCGCCATTTTGGAACCGCCATTTTTAATAAAAAGTCATTTAGAAATAACATAGCCTTCAGTGAACCGAATTTCATGACTTTTCGTCAGGAAATGGTCGTGAAAATGTTTTTTTTTGACGCCAAAAAGCTATAAGGGCACTACCGTGCTGTGGTTCGGTGCAATCTCATATTTACTCGGGTCCCAAGTAATGGTTACAAAGCATTATAATTAATTCAAAAAAGTCTCCATCAAATTTGGTACACAAATAAAAATGCATTTTTTTTTTTCTCAAATTTTTTTTTCTCAACTTGAGCCTCGATCTATTTTAAGAGTTGGAAGGGCGATTTTAGAATTTCCAACCAGAATTTGTATTATATTTAAAACCCAAATGGGTTTTCCGAAAAACTTTAATAATATAGTGAAAAAAGATTAAAAAATTCAATAAAAATAGCTTAACCCTTTTCATCTTGTCTAATATTTATTCAAATATAATTGAAAACCAAAATTCTTTTAAACGTTGAAGTCACTTCTTTGTCATTTTTTGAAAAATTAAAAAAAAAATAATCATACCTCATATAAAATGAAAAAGGTAAAAAAAACAATTTGCAAAAAAAAATCTGGGTAATAATAATAAGAAACCCCTAAAGGAGTGCGTCTTTTATACCTTACCCAATAACCTATACCTATATCAGTCAGAGTCAACGTAAAGTTCAAACAAGGGAAAGAAAGAAGAACACACAAGAGCAAAAAAAAAAAAATAATAATAAAAAAAGAGGATAAACAAGGAGAAAAAATCTTTAAAAAATAAAATATGCAAATTGTTCGTATAATCTTGGAGATACACTTTAGCCGGTGACACACAATTCACCGACATCATCGTGTGATTGTTGTGTCCTTGTGCTCGTTTCCTGTCATCACCTTTATATATACGTTTTTCTTCTACTATATAGGGTAACATTTTTTTTGGTTATTCCCCGCAAATCTGAATTAAACGTTATTCCCGGTGTGTAATAGGTCCTATTTTGTGGTTTGTTTTGTTTCTATCTGGCAAAGCTTTTTTTTGTTGTCCTTATTCAGGCGAATATATATTATATCCAGGTTTTGTGTTTTTTAAAGCCTTGCAGGGTTAAAAGATGAATAGATACACGACTGATACGTAAAATTGTGTACAAAGATCAAAAAGATGCAGAAGAAGGTTAGGTCCTTTATTATAAAAAAAAAAGTGAAATACAAAGTGACAGCGATAGAGGATTTTTTATTTGGTTTTATTTTTTTTTTTTTTTTGGTCTTTTTTTTGTATATTCCTCCACACCACAGTAAGAATTTATAATGAAATACACGAAAAAGTCCTTTTTTTGTTTGTTCCTTTTATTTCGGTTTTCTTCGCAAGGATAATTTTTTTTCTTCTTTGAGTGAAAAAGATAAAAATGCCGCCTTTTTTCTCTGAATCTGAGGGATTCATCTTAAATGCTTCTTCTACGAAATGATATAAGATTTTTTTATTTTTTCTGAGAAAAAACAGAGAGGTGGTAGGTATGCAGGATATTAAAAAATTGTTCCACTAAACCCAAAAAAGAAGAGAAAAAGATGGTAAAAAAGATTAAGCTGAAGGTTTTTTTTTATTTTATTTTAGAGACAAACAATAGAAAAAAAAGATAGATATTGTGAAATTTGACTTTTTAAGGATTTTTTTTTTGTTTCGTTTGTTTGAATGTTTAACAAGGATTTTGTATTTTATTTGTTGAAAATCCTTCCAAATCTAGTGTAAAATTGTTAAATTTTAACGAGTTTTTATTTGTGTGTTGTTTTCTTTGTAACGACTTAAGACGCGGTATACCTACCTACTTTTTTTTGAATTTTTGTTTTCGTTTGAGTTTTTTTTATATGTTTTGATAGGCAGTCTTGGTTCGTAGTCTTTTAATCTCTTGGTACTTTTCTTTATTGAGTTTATCAGAGTTTTTAACATTTTTATTTGTTGGTGTTTTAAAGAAAAAGCTGTAGAAATTTATTAGGGGTCAAATTGTTTAAATGTTTTAGATTAGAGAGTACCTGAACGCTAATGCAATGTATTAAAAAAGTTTGTAACCTTGGTACTTTTTGGACAAAAATGTAAAGATAACGTCTTAACTACAAATTGAAATATTAGTTTTTGAACTCTTATCTTATTGAAATAATTTTTGGTTATTAAAAAATTTTAAAAACCTTCTATATTTTAAAAATAAAAAAAAAATCATGAGTGCAATTCTCACGTGGTAGAAGTGAGACCTTAAAAACTCATTTTTCTTGAAAGAAAATTCGAAAAATCTATCTTTTTTTCTTCCATCACCTTTAAATCCATTTTATTATATTACCACCTATAACAAATTTTATATCATATGAAAGGCTATTATTTTACCTTTCATATAACTTTTCAATCAGATTTCTACAATGCCTACAAAATAAATAAGAATTATTTAAAGCCATCCATATCGAAATTTCAAATTCAGATTACGGTACTTCCTACACTGGAGGTTGGTCATCGGCAATAGATCTCCACAGGTGTTTTGAGGTATTTTTCATGTTTTTCAATTTAATATTGAGTAGCTTGTAGAGCACGTACCATTTTGTGTGATATATTAAATGAAAGGTAATACAAATCAGCATGCGTATTTTACTTCAATTAAATTTGTATGTCCTCTAGATCAAAAGATATAACGTGTTTAAAATAAAAAACATCTATTCACTCAAAATTTTGAATATAAAATTGATTGAAATTTTGTACAATTATAGTACCTATACAGTATAAATTTCATTCATCTGTCTATTAAAACAAAAAAGTTATAATCAATTGATTTTTCCTGTCGCTTTTTCGTCTACTACGTCACTACGATACTAAAAAAGTTTTCACTTCAAAAAGTAAATAATATAGATATTCAATTAAATGTAACGTTATATATTTTATAACCATCAGACAAGCAAGACGCTTCCAACGATACTTTATTTGTTTTATTTCGATAAGTAGTTCAAAAGTTATGAGGGATCAGATGAACATACATTTTTTTAAATTTCGAATTTTGGAGATTTTAATTTTGAAGGTTTTTTGTTTTGAGGATTTTGTGTTGCCAATTGATCCAATAGATCTAAATCCCAAGTTTTGTGACTGAAAAGCCTTTAACCTGATTAGAAAATATTAATCCTTCTCTGGAAGGATTTAAAATTGACCAAGTTTGTGGTCAAAGCCAATGATTTTTTCCAAAAACTGAATTAAGGTACACTCTCCTAATACTGACAGAGTTCATTTCAATTTCTTATAAATTACCCTCGCACTTCAATCTTGAATTCCATTTCAATTCCATCTTCATTCATTTCTTCATATACCTAAAATTACTTAATTGGTAAGCTCAACACAAAGGACTTTCACGTTCAATAATCGAGTCTAACCAAAATCAAAAGAATTCTTGCATGTCTATGTCAAAATGCGAACAATTATGTTAATCATTAGTCAGTGTGTAGGCCAGTAGTAGTATAGTAGCAGTGAGAGAGAAAGACAATCAGGACATGCCAACAGGATACAAACTTAGGACATGCATTGACATTTATCCCATCTCCACTATAAACATACATGAGTCAGAAATATAGACTAGAAACTAAAGAACTAATCACTCCTCCAATTTTGACATATTCACCCTTAACCAAAGAGACCAAGAGATAGAGAGAGAGAGAAGGAATCCAATGATTAGTGGAGTTAATTAAAGGACATACTATTTATGGTATGTAATTTTCATGACAGAATTTCAGCTCAGTTCAGAGTTCTGTCATACTTATGTAAGCTTGACATACCATAGATAGCATTTTGACAGAAAGTCGTAGATACCTACTCTACACACACGAAATCCTTTTAAGATATAACTACGCACAAGGACTCTATATCTATAGGACTATTCACGTAGGTATATCCGGAGAAGTCTGAATATTAATCACCTGTAATCATGTCATACAAGTTTTGGAATGTGCTCATCAATTATGTACGATTCCTTAAATGGTTTTAGTGGGGAGTCTCCTTTTTGTGAATATGTATTTGTATGCGTGTATATGTGTATTTTAATCATTATAACTACATATATATAGTGAAATATGTGGTAAAATGTGACGGCGGCGTGTGTATGTCTAAAGAAGGTTTTTGTTTCTTGACAGCTGGTTTATGTGCCGATTATGGTAATTTCTTTATCCTTATTTCAACAGTTTGAACACATATAGAAGCAAAACAAGGTCCCTCGCCAATCGTAGATTTGTGTATATTATGATGGATTGTGTACACAATTTTGACGGATTAATTTATGGCTAGAGAGATGTGAAACCAATTGAATTATTAAAGTGGTTTTACTTGGAATAATATTAAAGGTTTTACGTGTGTGTATGTAAATGTAAGCATAAATGTGTGTTTAAGGAAGAAAAAGGTTTTATTTAATTTTTTTTTCTTGGAATGAAATTTGTATATTCAAAGAACAGATTTTGTAGGTACAACATTGAACTCTTATAAGAATAGTTTAGACCTTCAAAACTTGACATGAATAGTGCCATTAAATTACTTATAAATGTGTGTTATTGTAGAATAAAGTGGGTTGTAATATTAAATTCAATGGAACAACACTAATCAATGGGGTAAATTTTTGAATAGGCGAGATATTGCTTAGTAATAATTGTATAGTTAGTTGAGTTCAGTTATTTAGGGGATTGTTTTTTAAAAGGGTGGATTTTGTAATCTTAAAGTCGATTATTCAACATTAGTCAGAATAAGATTAAATTTTAAAGAGATTTATGAAGAAAATTAAATTGTGGCAACTTCAAAAGATAGGATAAAGTGGTTTGAGAATTTATATTAGGTACATTATTTTCTATCATTTCATCTAAAAAAATCGATTTTAGTAAAATAAGTTAATTTTTCATATGATAACTTGTTTTATTTATAACGCAAATAGGGAAAAGAAATGTGTTCCAAAATTACGATAGTGGAATCGTTGGGTGCTACCTTATTGTATTTTTTAAACTTAAAACAAACGCCCAATATATACATATATTTTGTCAATCACATTTTAATGTAACTTTTGAAACCCAGTTTAACTTTTATATGACAATGTAAAAACTCTCATTTAATTTTATTGAACAGAACTTATGAATACGGCAGACATTAATGAGAAATATCGAAGAAAATAATTCAGCTTTTAAAAATCCCCAAAATACCTTAAATAATAAGGCAATACTTTTTTATTCTATTATTTTGTTTTCATTGTCATAAGACAGATATTTTATACAATTAAAAAAATCATAAAAAAAAATACAACAAAAAGGCTTTTCTACAGTGATTCTCTGACGTACCAACGTTATAAAAAACGGCACCCGTCGAGGTCTAACCTCTTAATATTTGAGACAAATGGTATTTCGAGAATTTTTTCAAACGTTTAAACTATCCTTATTTAAAAGAAAATTTTAAATTTTTCAAAAAACACATTTTTGAATTTTTAAAAAATATTTCAATTTTTTTTTTTTGAAAAATCAGTTTTTTTGAAACGGGTTGGTAAAAAATTTTGAAATTCCGTTTTTATGTGTAAATTAATTATTTCTTCAACATGGCATACCAACTTTTTTTTTGAAAAATCTTAGATATTTTTATATATCAAAAATTATTTTTTACCGACTCACAGTGTGGCCAATGGTATCAAAAGCTGGCAAAAATAGCTATTTTTAATTTGTACCGAAATTGCCAGATACAAATTAACTTTAATAGAGGGATTAATAGGCTGCACAAAACCGGTTTTTATTCCACGATTTTAGCCTAACGGGGAGATTAACTACACTTTAAAATGTCACCATTGACGAAATTATTCGCTATTTAACTTTTTACTTGCGATATAGGTACTATAGGGCAAGTTTAGGATTCGTAAAAAAAATCGAACTCGAGATAACAATTTTACATGACATTACGATGATGGAGAATGCCAAAAAAGTGGGTCCGGCAATTCTGTCTGTCTGTCTGTCTGTCTGTCTGTCTGTCTGTCTGTCTGTCTGTCTGTGTGTCTGTCTCTATCTGGAGCTGCAGCCTAAACGAGTGAAGTGATTTTCTTCAAACTTGGTAGTTAGCAATTTTTGGTGATTCCCTAGAGGGGAAATTGAAATTTTTTTTTTATGACCAAAACTAACGGTACCTGCCATATAACGGAAATAGAAAAGTTAATTTTTTTCAAAAACGGCTCTAACGATTTTGATTAAAATTTTTGTGTGTAGTACTACACATAAGAGCCAACTTTTTAAATAAAAAAAATATTTTTTGTACCGTTATTAACGGTACCTGTCATAGAACGGTTTTTTTCGTTTCTGAATATCTCGTACAACATTAACCCGATTTAAATGAAAATTTTTATACAAAAGTGTGTAAGTAAAGATAATATTAAAATTTTAGAAAATTTTCAAAAAACGCATTTTTGGTTTTTTAAAAAATATTTCAAAATTTTTTTTTGAAAAATCAATTTTTTGAAAACGGATCAATGAAAAATTTTGAAATTTAGTTTTTATGTGTAAATTAATTATTTCTTCAATATGGCATACCAACTTTTTTTTTGAAAAATGTTAAAAAATTTTTATATATAAAAAACTATTTTTTTAAAAAACGGCTCCTACAATTTTCGAAAATTTTTTTCTAAAAATACCTTTTTATACGAGAAATAAAATGGCATATTTGTTTTTTTTTTTAAGATAATTTAAAACGGAGTTTAATTAATTATAAAAACAGATTTAATTTTTTTATACTACTTATGAAATTTCTTCAAAATATCAAATTTTAAATTTTTTGAATAAAAAGCTTTAACATTATAGTTACATTAAGCATAAGAGCAAGTACGTGCGACCCCAGTCGTGCAATTTATTACTTGCGATATAGGTACTATAGGGCAAGTTTAGGATTCGTAAAAAAAATCGAACTCGAGATAACAATTTTACATGACATTACGATGATGGAGAATGCCAAAAAAGTGGGTCCGGCAATTCTGTCTGTCTGTCTGTCTGTCTGTCTGTCTGTCTGTCTGTCTGTCTGTCTGTGTGTCTGTCTCTATCTGGAGCTGCAGCCTAAACGAGTGAAGTGTTTTTTTTCAAACTTGGTGGTTAGCAGTTTTTGGTGATTCCCAAGAGGGGAAATTGAAATTTTTTTTTTATGACCAAAACTAACGGTACCTGCCATATAACGGAAATAGAAAAGTTAATTTTTTTCAAAAACGGCTCTAACGATTTTGATTAAAATTTTTGTGTGTAGTACTACACATAATAGCCAACTTTTTAAATAAAAAAAATATTTTTTGTACCGTTATTAACGGTACCTGTCATAGAACGGTTTTTTTCGTTTCTGAATATCTTGTACAACATTAACCCGATTTAAATGAAAATTTTTATACAAAAGTGTGTAAGTAAAGATAATATTAAAATTTTAGAAAATTTTCAAAAAACGCATTTTTGGTTTTTTTAAAAATATTTCAAAATTTTTTTTTGAAAAATCAATTTTTTGAAAACGAATCAATGAAAAATTTTGAAATTTAGTTTTTATGTGTAAATTAATTATTTCTTCAAAATGGCATACCAACTTTTTTTTTGAAAAATGTTAAAAAATTTTTATATATAAAAAATTATTTTTTTAAAAAACCGCTCCTACAATTTTCGAAAATTTTTTTCTAAAAATACCTTTTTATACAAGAAATAAAATGGCATATTTTTTATTTTTTTTAAGATAATTTAAAACGGAGTTTAATTAATTATAAAAACAGATTTAATTTTTTTATACTACTTATGAAATTTCTTCAAAATATCAAATTTTAAATTTCTTGAATGAAAAGCTTTAACATTATAGTTACTTTAAGCATAAGAGCAAGTACGTGCGACCCCAGTCGTGCAATTTATTTTAGCTCGCATGGGTGTTTCAAGTTTTAAGTGCTATTTCGTTAAAACAAAAGATAAAAATTTGAAATAAAGATGGAATTACAAGCAAAAGGGAAGCTTTAGATTATCATTTCTCTTTTGAATTATGAGTGTGTAGTTTGTTTGAAATAATTTTTCGAATTCGGTGTCTTTAAGATCATTCGTGTTTTGTGTACTTCATACAAACTCCTTGAGAAAAAGTTCATAACGGTGTGAAGTGGCGCTTTTTTTTTAGTGTCTCTTTATTGATGAGAGTGTCATCTTTCATGTCAATTAAAAAAATGTTGCCCATGTTTGCCCCTTTTTGAGTAAACACTATGTCAAGTTATCTAAAAATAACCATTTTTTTGTATATATTTCTCAGATTCCGGCAGTGCTGACAATACCGGTCAACTAGATTTTTGACACAAGGACCTAATTATACTTTTCTGAAGGTTTAAGAGATTCTGAACTCGTATCCATAGTCAGAATTATTTTATTAGCCACAACTGAGAGTGCGTACGGTTAGCATTCTGGCTAAAAATTTAAGAAAATAGTGTTGATCAACAAAATGGAGACTCATCTTGAGATATCTCATGCATAAAATAAGATCGGAAAGATTTAAATAGTTTTTTGAAGAAGAAAAACAGATCACTGCGTCAAACTATGCTGAAATAATAAACCACAATTAGCATAACCTCAAAAACATTCAAAATAACGTTTTTTTCTTTGCATTTTATACCATTAATATTTCAAAAAACGGAAGATTAAAGCATATTTCTGGATGTGTATTCGAGTTCAGTATTCCTAAATCCTTCAGAAAAGTATATTTTGGTTCTTTGGACAAAAAAAAGTTGAATTTTGTTGACCAGTGTATTTTTTCATTAAGAAGATTTTGTTATGACCCAATTAATAAGTCAGGTCAAAGATCTTTGAGAGATAAAACTATATTTTTTTAAGAAAAACCTTATTTAAATAATAAAACCAGTAAATTCAAAGTATTGAAAAATTAAATAACAATTTTCCTTCTCAAACAACTTCAAGGCTAAAGGTAACAGATACCTTCTTAGTTATATGCGTTTTTAATAACTTTTCATAGAATCACAAGAGTTGTCTTAGTTTTGTACTTTATTATAGTATTTTTACCCATAACAAACTTAAAAACAAACAAAAATAATTTTTGCCAACTTTTCCTACCATCAGCCACACTGTGCGACTTCCAAAAAGGAGGAGGTATTCAATTCGCCTGTATTTTTTTTTTATGTTTGTTACCTCATAACTTTGGAAGGAGTGAACCAATTTTGATAATTCTTGTTGTATTGGAAAGCTGGTGGCTGCAATGTGATCCCATTTCAATTTCGTTCAGTTAAAGCCATAGGAACTAGGTATTAGAAAAACCATAAAACCCAGTTTTGAAGAAAAATACTCCAATTTTTAGCTGTAAAACACCAATAACGGTTCTCATAATATTGCTTTAAATATCAATTTATTATTAGTTTAGAATATTTTTTCAATGATGTGAATTTTGTTTTATTTTTCATAGAAAAAAAAATAAAAATGTTGCTCATACGCCACAGTTACCCAATAAGATATCTTATATGTCTATATCTTAGAGTAGGCAAATTTAAGATGCAATACTTTTGCTATAATATGAAATGAAATTTTAAGTACATATCGGTCATTTACTTGAATACTGTCATTATTCAAAAATCACGAATTTTGAGTTACTAATGCAGAAGTTATTGGAATAAGTCATTTCTCAGCTTTAAAAAATAAAAGAGAAAAAGCACTAGTTTTTTATTAGAAACTGACTTTTTACATAACACAGTTTTTTTTTTTTCAATTAAATGAGCGAAATGTTTAAAAAAAGATTTATACCTTTCAGTTAGAGACAATTTTTTGTGTTTGACACTTTGACCAGCATCACTGACTAATTACGTGCAATATTATAAAAAAAAAACTTTTTTTCATTGGCATTTATCAAAAAATTTAAAAAAAAAAATGTTCTAAAAAGGATTAGGTATTAATAAATATATTTAAAAAGAATACTGTTTTTATTTTTACTAAAAATCATATAATTTTCTAAAACTCTGTTTGAATTTTTTTTTTCGAAAGAGTATGCCGTTTGTTCAAAAAAAAAAATTATATAAAACCGGTCCCATTATTATTAAAATTTTAAAAATAATTCCAAAAACTTAAAGTTAGAAGTTAGGTTTTAGCTTTTGTATTGATACAAACAGAATTGCGAAACCCACATTTCCGCATTCATTATCATTGTATTGTCATGTCTGATCGTTGACTCTAGTCATATGTTATTTTTTACAAATATTCTTTCAACACCACCCCCCCCTCTTATTAGTTGAATTACATTAATAACGTTATTAGCAACCTTGGCTTGTGAGTTTTTTTTTTAAATTTATTCTTTTGTCGTTGAAAAAAATATTACACATACGCCCCAGTGACCGAATTCAAAAGAAACTTTTATTTTAAGCAATATCTTTGGCATTTTTTGCTCAATTTTTAAGATCAAAATGTCAATTGAAAGAATTGACTTGACAAAATTTTGAAACCTTTAAAAATGAACTTATTAAAAAAATGATAAAAATTACTTATATTTAAATAATTATTAAAGTTATTATTTTTAAAACAAAAAGTTAAAAAATTGCTTCTCTTTACTCAAATAATAAGCTTAAAATTGCAACTATAAATTCAAATTCCATATATAAATGCGAAAGCATATATAAATAATGTCGTGCAATTATTTGTTTACTTCCACGTAGCTATGTGTACGCGTGCTGGGCAAATTTTTTAAAAGAGAAAATTGCTCCCCATACATCTCTTCTCTACCACCGGAAAGGCAATCTCATCTTATAATCGTCAACCATAATATGCGAATAGTACCTACCTATAGAGAGGCAGGTATTTCTTGAATCTCAGAAGCGTGCTGTTTTCTTAATGCTACGTGCGTATACCTTTTGCGTTCGTTATATGATGACAGAGAACGGGCCATGGAAATCCTTTTGGAAACTTCTTCTTCAACTTCACTCTACTTCCCTAAATGGTACCCTCAAAATTATACAAAAAAAATATAGGAAGCATCCAATTTTTAAATCGGCATAATGGAGCCTGTGCTCTTTCCAACAAACATTATATTTCTCTCTATGCGTGTTATTATTCAAAAGCATGCTTGAGTTGTATAGCGCACAGGATATACATATACGCACTCATTCCAAAGATGATCTACCCCATTTACCACTCATGAAGCAACATCCTTTTTATAAAGGATGACGAAGAAGATATACATAGCTATGATTGCGAACAACGATGACGAAAATAACGACGACGTCTTCTCTACACACAACAACCGACAATGCACGACGACGACGAGTTTAAAATTGAACATGTTTTCCAGAAAATCTGTTCCGGTTTTTGAATAGCTTCTCTTCAACAAATATGAAAGCCTTTCACCAGCATATACCTCCACTTATTTACTTTTATATGAGGAGGTTCCTGGTTTCTTGTGTGGGTGTTGTTGTTGTTGTTACTATTTTTTTTTCCAACGCGTTGGAGTTAGGCAGATTGAAAGAAATTGAATGGAGCTATTTTCGTGAGTCTTTTGGATTTCCGGCCGCGTTCCGGCCATTTGTTTTATGTCTGCGTTTTGTTTTCTTATTTTTTTTTTTTATTTTTGCTTTTTGGTAAGGGTCTATGCCACATTGGACCCTTGAGAATTAGATGTGATCGCTCCAGTAACTGCTGTTTCAGACATTAAAATCTATCGTTTTATTTGATTTTTTTTTCTCTGTTGAAACAAAAAAAAAAGCTAAAAATAATATTTGGTAGGTACAAATAATATAAACGTTTGTATTTTGTAAGAAAAATATCAGTAAAGTTGTTATATGCATTTAAATGAGTCCTTCATGGGTAATTGGGTTGAAAGATGAAATAACCAGTGATGTCGTTTCAAGACAGGTGTAAGATGATGATTTGTATAAAATATAAACAAGGACATTTTTTTCGCAAAAAAAAAAAGAAAATCAAAAATGAGTCGTATGTGTGTCGCGTCGTATAAATGCGTATTGTTGAATTTTTGCATTCCTACCAACGACAGCACTGATCACAACACAAAAAGGTGAAATTATTTCTTTAACCCGAAAGCAGAAATAACAAAATATTAATCTGTTCGTGTGGGCGTTAGTCGTCCTGGCTGCTGTTGTGTGTGCTTTAGCAAAAGATGGTGACGAACTCAGATTTAAATCCTCTACCCACGAAAGTGGGTATAATTTTTATTATGATCTCAAAAATAACGGTTTTTTTGATGGTCGTGGTAAAGTGGAGAAACCCAAAAATTATAACGAAGATTAATGAGAAAAGCTAAAGCCTATTTCAAAAGAGTTATGGGATTTTGAGTTGAATAATAAACATATGTAATTTTTCATTTTTTTTTTTCTTTTTAAAATTGGGTACTTTATAACAGAGCAGAGGTGTGAAATAAAAATAATATAATTTATCTATGAAGGACTGGGTTTTTTTTTTTTTTAATTAGGTGTTCCAACAAAAAATAAATGTAATCATCTATGAAATAAAGTTTGAGGGAAAAATAATAATAGGATCTCTTCGTATCATCATAAATAAAAAAAATTTAAGTTCTTGAGCGATAAATAAAAGAATTTTGGATATAATGAGGCTCAAACGAACTTTTCAAGTTTGAAAGGGAAACCGTTTTTACATAACAATACTACCCATACTTGTAAAAATAAACAGAAAAAAAAAACATTTCATTAAAATTCAAGCTGTTTTTAAATTTGAAAAAATTAAAAATTTTTGTAAAGAAAACTATAATTTTTAAAACGTAAGTAATTTTTAAAAATTGCTTTTGTTTATTTTTTAAAAATAAGTTTTCGAAATTTAATTTTTTTTTTCTTTACATTTTTGAAAAACGTTAAAAACTTATTACGTAAAAACTCAATTTGAAACGATTATGCCTTCTTTATTAAATAAATCGTTTATTTCAAAAAACGACATAAGTCCATGAGCATAAACTTTTCAGGAGCAACAAAAAACTGTTTTTTACTTAAAATTCCACAACACTTCAAATTTAGAGTAGGTATGCCGAGTTATAATCTAGTTTAAGATGCATTTAGAAACCTTTAAAATATAAACTTTTTTTTGGGTCTTAGCGGCTTTTTAAGCCTTTAAAGTCGCTGGACTTTGTATAATGTCGTTTCTGAAATAAACGAATTTTTTTTGGTAAGACTTTTGTTTTTATTTAGCTATATAGCTTTCGAACCCTGCTTTCGATTTTAATAAATATAATAGCATTAGATAGAGTAAATCTTAACCTTTTTATAGATGTACCTATAACTTAAACTCTTGCGTTTCATGATGTTTGCCAAAATAATTTAAAACTGGTAAATAGTCATGTATTTAACAGTCAAAAATGTTGCCACCGCGTGAAATCTTTCCATATATTTTGAACCATTCACTTTCAGTTTTCGTATTTTGGGGGGTCAGACATACCTAATTTTTTTTTTATTTCAGAAGATGAACAACTATACCTAAATGAGAAATTTCCAAAAAAAAAGTTTTTGGAAAAAGTGGACTTATGTTGTTTCTGAAATAAACGATTCAAATGACTTGCAAAGCATTCTAAGCTAATTTTGAAGAAATGACTTTTTCAAAACTTTTCAAAACTATTACTGAAATTGTCTTGAAAGCTTGAAAAAATTAGATTTGATTTTCAAAGTCTTCTTCAAGTTATGTAGCCTTAAATTCAAATTATGTGAAAATTTCTCAGGTAAAACATATGGGAAAATAAAAAAAGAAATTGTTATTTTTTTAGTAATAGAGGATTTTTTTATATAGGTAATGTTGATTAAAGAAAAAAATAATAACAGTTTATTTGTCACCTAATTTTTTGAACAACTTATGGCTTATTTTAGTTAAATTCATAAAAAAAATGCATTTTTTGAAAAAAAAAGGAATTTTTGTATTAAAAAAATCTTTGAAAACTGTTTTTTTTTATTAAAAATGTCTACCATTCGATTAATCAAAGAATTGTCACTGATTCTGTGAAATTGGCAAAAAAATTCAGCTTTTTAATTGGCTCATTTGGAATTTTATATTTTTATTAAACGTTCATACAATTTCAATTGGTTTTCTGAATATTTAGCATGTCGCAGAAAATTATTCACATCAAAACATTTTCAACAAACAAAAATAATATCAAAAAATATTTTTTTTTTTTTAATAATCTTAAAGATTTATAAAGGTGATTCCCTAGAGAGCAAATTGAAATTTTTTTATCAAAAAAATCAACTTTATTTGCAAAATTTTCTGGATTTCGGATTTTCTTGTCAACTACACTTAGGAGCAAAAAAATGGAATCAAACTTTTGCGTTTTTTTAAAACGCTAATTGGCCAGGATGTAATTGACATACATGAATGTTAATTGCACCATTAAAAAGCTTGAAACAAAGGCTTTAAATCAATACTAGGAACTTTAAAACCCGTTCACTTTATAAGGATCCAATCAACATAAATGAAGCATGTAAGCAAAAAAAGACTGAAACTGAAACAGAGTATCTGGAAAAATTAACATTTAAAAAAAATTAAGTGCAATTTATTGACAGATAACGTCAATAGTAACGGTAGGAAAAAAAAACTGAAATTGAAGCAGAGAATATCAAGAAAATTTAACATTTAGAAAAAAATGAAGTGCAATTTATTGACAGATAGCTATGATACTATCGTATGCATTTTGAAGTTTTTACCAACAATTAAAAGTAAAAAATTCAAGCTTTTAAATGAGACCATAAAACTTGAAGAAACATTATTTTATCCATTGCAATTTTTGTTTTAAATAAAAATTATCTTTTTTGATTCCGTTTTTTTGCTCTTAAGTGTATTTAACCGATTTCAACACAAGTCTTTTTACGAAGAAAATAAATTTTGTTTTTTTTTTCTTAAAACATCAATTTCTTAAAAAAAGCTTGGTGAATATTCTTGAAATCTTGTTTTTTAAACAAATTCTTAGATGCCAAAGAAAAAAATTTGCTATAATTACGCCATTTTTGTTAAATGAATTTTTCTAAGTTTAATAAAAAATTTAATTTAAAAAAAAAACAACTTTAAGTAGATTTATTATCTATGAATATGCTTTTCCTAAAAAAACTTTTAAAGACTTCTCATATTATTTAAAATAGGTACCTATGATTTTTTTTTTTTTATTTTTAACATAGATATACCTATATTTTTTTTTTTTGTATTTTTTAACTAGTCATTTTAAAAGGGACAATTTTTAATTTCCATTCCCGTTTGTACATAAATTTAATATAGGTACCTAACCTTTTCTTTTGACATTTTCTTTGGTTGACCTTGCTCGAGGCGCCTGATCTTCTCATTCTGCGTTAAGTTGAGGTAACCTTAAAAACTCTATGGTTTCCATGTCTTATCCAACATCTCCCTTTCATTTTTATATGTATAGAAAAAAAGTCTGTTTTTATACTATCTTCAGAGTTCCAACCATTTTGATTTATCTTTTATAACCTCCGTCAGGACCCTATAACTAAACAAAAAAAAAATTTCGAATAAGATCGAGAGATAATAATTTTGTTGACTTTGGAGAAGAATAAAAAAAAGTCAGAATAGATAGGTATTCCCTATATACACATAACCTTCTAATACCTGAATCTTAACTCCCTAATTGTATCATTTTTTTTTTTTTCTTTTTGCTTACTCACACACACATAAACTTGAACGCGTCTTTTAATAATAAATGGTATATTATCCTGGAAAATCCTATTCATAGATACAATATAGGGCGGTGGGTATAAACCTAAGTGTGACGTTAAAGGGCATATAAACGCAGTATTGTGCGTTTGGCTTTAGAGCGTCATGTATTAAAGGTTTAAAAAAAGAAACCTTATTTTATTACATCCAATTCAATTTTAACATCACAAAATACGTCTGAAGATGAAAAGTTGATTAAAAAGGATATACCTTACCTACTTGGGGTTTTGAACCTATCCCCAGTGTGCTGCAGGTATACATAAATATTTATCTTTTCGATGTAGATTGTATTTATTTTAAACCATCACCCGTGCGTCCGTGCGTCGTCGTAGCCCTATCCCGGAGGTGCGTTATAACAAAAAGGTATAAAAGGAGATAGTATAATATGCCTTCAAAATGGATGGTCCTAGAAGTAAATTCGTTTGGAGGAAGCACTAATAAGGATTCAAGTATATATCTAAAATCCAAAGAAACCCCATACTAAAATATACACACACACATACACAGACAAAGAGCATGCAAATAATAATCAAAACCAAAACCAAAGCGACCTACAAACCAACCGACCGACCAAGACCGACCAAAGAGACCCTACCAAGACCAACCCGACATAACAGAAAACCCCTCTAAATAGACATTGTGGGGGAGACAGAGAGCGGGTTAACATTAATTTGTGTACTTTGACCAATTGCGTGTTGACTCTTGTGTAGAATGTTTGTCCTTTGGGTTGCTTAATTATTTATCTTTTATGGGCGAAATCCCACAAAATACAACGTGTGATCTCAAATAACCTTTCTCTTTCCTCTCTACTCTGCATTTATATATAATAAAGAGTATAACAATTCATATAAAATATATATGTATCACAGAGTGAGTATATGTATGTATTTATATATTATGTAAATAGAATCTCAGTCAATTACCCACAGAGATTCAAATTCAATGTGTCGTGGCTTGAGGGTAACATCTTAAAAGGATTAAAATTTACAAATGAAATGTAGAGGGGTAAAAGGTAGGTACCATATCTACAAGTAGATGGGGGATTTTTCGGGGTATTACTTAACTTTGTATTAAATGTGTGTGTATTTTGGTGACTGTGGCATTGTGTGTGAAATTGTCTTGGAGGCTTTTAGACTGAATCTGGATCTAAAGTTCAATGTTCAAAGTAATTTTGTGGTTCAACTTGTGTTCATGGTGTGGTTTTTTTTTTTTTTTTTTTTTTTTCTGAAGTTTAATATTCGGTTGCAAAAAAACATGTTGGATGTCCCACCCTATTGTGGGAAAAGATCAAATAAAATTTTTATAAACTATGGTAATTTTTATTTTTTTTTTTTTTAATAATGCCTGGTTTCATAAAAAAAAAACACACACACAATTTAGTATGCGACATCCATTTTCAATGTTTAGTTCTACTATTTTTGGGGATATTGTTATTCTTTTCTTTGATGTCAGTATTTTTTTTTTTATTTTACTTCTTTTTTTTTGTATGCGTTAAATAAATATTAAAAAATATATTACTAAATAACATTAAATTTTTATATTTTGCTGCTTTTATTAAATTTAAAATGGATGGATACAGTGGTATCCCCGAATGGTAAGTCTTTTAATGATAGTTTTTTTTCAAAAATGAAAAATGTATGTTAACATTTCCAATAAAAAAATTCCATCTATTTTTTTTTTCACTTTAAAAAAAAAATGTGAATGAGGAAAGAAGTGCGTTTCCATAGAATCTGAAAAAAATTACTTTTATTCAACAAATTTCCAATTAAAATAGTTAAAAGCAAAAACATTGCAAATTCATTTGAATTCAGTCGTTGTATAGGTAGGTACAATGCAGCTTTAAAAAGAAAATTCTAGTTTCTTGTTAGTTAGTAAAATTCCTATAAATAAATTGATTTAAAAGGAATTGCATTTAGAAATTCTGATTAAAAAATTCTTCGGTGTCTAGAACTTTTTAGAGTGTAATAAAAATTTATGAGTTCAGCTTAATTCACTTTCATGATAAGAAGTTTTTTGCAGAAAATCATAGACTCAGAATAATAGAAAAAATATTTCCAAAATTACGTCCATTTCACATCAAGCTTCTACTAAAAAAAAAATATTTTTTTTATTAATTGAATTTTTAGCCAATACATATTCTTGTAGAAAATTGAACGCTCTACAAAAAAGGTTAAATACACTTTTTTGAATTATCTAACCGTTTAGTAGATATTTGAGGTCCAAAAATCGAGAAAATCTTTAAAAATTCGTTTTTTGTTCTTAATTTTGTAACAAATTGAAAAATTATAATAATCAAACGCGCATGACATATTTTTTGCTCCACAAAAAAGGTCTTGTTAACTTTTTTTATTAATCTAATCATTTGAAAGATATTCGAGGTCAAAGTTAAACAAAAATATAAAAACTTTTTTTACTTTTCAAAATGTTCTACTTCACTGAAAAGTCATTATTATTAAATTAGTAAGATGGATTATTGTAAGGGCTTAAATGTTCTACAAAAAAGTCCTTGGCATCAAATTGGTTGCTTTAACCGTTTAGAAGATATTTATATATTCTAGAGGTGTCTAGCAATCGAGTTTTCGAAGTACCAAATCAAAAAAAAACGAATTTCCAATTTTTTGACCCACCCTAAGGTGTATAGTATTTTTGATTTAAATAAGAAATTGCTGTAAAACCTTATTGAAATAGTTTCTTTAAAATTAAAGATGACTTTGTAAGCAAAGTATTTAAAATAAGGCTGTAAATATATTATAATTAATCATTTAGTTTTGAATAATAATAACATTATATCTAAAAATTCAATTTTTTTAAATTTAGAAGTATTCTTAGCGATAAACTGTGAGAATGGTATTGAATCATTAAGAAGGCATAATATTAACCGATTTTTTAACCTATTTAAAAGCAACGACTAGGTTCAAAATCCAATTTTTTGTATGTTTGTAACCTCAAAACTTTCGCATGAGTGAACCGATTTAAAATGGTACAATTTTGATCATGATCCATAAGAAAGAAGTTGGTTTTTGTTGTTTTTGTCAAAAATATAATTATTTTTAATTTATTAAAATTTTATACAAAATTGAACCAGCTGACCCGGTAGACATTTTTCTGTCCCTCCTGCTAGATGGCAAAATGATAGTGATTTCTAACTTTCAGAAAATAAAAATAAATGTTAAATAGTCCTTTTTTCTTTCTTGATTGATATTTTTTTTTAATAAAGCAAAGATGGTCATTAATTTTGTATAACATTCACATTGTACCAGCTTCATTGGTTTTGTGTTCAATTGCATCAAACATCTGACTGTGTTAAAAAATATGGAAGGTTGTTTTTTTTTTTTTTTTTCTTAAATATCGAAAGCACTGTTCGAAATGATGAAAACCCTGTGAAATTTACAGCACTTAATATTAATATTAAGATGTGAATTTCAATTTCCCATATGATTGATATCAGAAAGCTTGTGTTTTTGAGTTTAGTATTCTTAAAATCTTTAATGTTTCATCAAAAAAGCTAGAAATAATAATTTCCTTATATAAAATTAAAAGTTCTACACATTTCTATAAAAACTAATGTTTTTATTCTCTCATTTCAAAAAATCTCCTAGATGTTGTTTTTTGTGATTTTTTTTTTCAAAAATTCCAAATTTTTTTTAACTAATTCATTTTGCTTTCTTAAATTTCATTTTTTTTTTTTCAAACTCTTAATATATTTTTTACCAAGCTTGATTCGTCTTTAAAAATTTCATTTTTCTTCAAAAAAAAAAAAAAATCATTGTACATACTTAAAATTTAAATTTTTCTTGAAAAATTAAATGTTTTTATTCAAATTTAATTTGTTTTCAAAAAATCAATTTTTCTTTTAAAATTTCATTTATCTGCTTTAAAAATTTCATTTTCTTTCTTTCTTAATTTCTAATCTTTTCAAAATTTTTATTTTTCTTCAAAAATCTCATTTTTGTGCAAAAAATTTCAATTTTGTTTAAAAATTTAAATTTTATTCAAGAATTTCATTTTTTTCATCAACTCGAGTAAACACACTACATTTGCCAAGCTTAATAGGTGCATTTGGTGCTTGATATATAAAAATAAAACGTTATCACTTTCTCTTTCTCGTAAAGGCTTAGTGCGGTTCCATCATTTTTCCTGTTTAAAGTAGAATATCATAATTTTTTTAACATTGCCGTTCATTTATTGAAGAAAAAATTAAGAGAAGACTTCGATAAAGTTTCATAATAGGCTCTTTTTTTCTATTTCGAAGAACTATTACACAAACTCCATTACCATCATATTTTTTTCAAATTCCTTCCATTATACATTTAATTGTTATCTCTCATTTTTTTAATTTCAATTTCAGCTTCGTATCGCAGCACTAAATGAGCCACATTCTGGCAACATCGAAGGCATACATCGTGCCGATTTCCAGTGTCATCGACAAGCGAGAAAAGCTGGCCTTGTCGAAGAGGCATTTAGAGCTTTCCTCTCAGCGAGGTAAGTGTAATTTTTGTATTTTCTCATATCATAACAAGCAAAATCAACAAAACCACCTGCCAATTTCAATATAATCAATCAAAGTGAATATTGCTCCAAAAACTCAACTCCTTATCATCGACTAAGAGAAGATTGCGTGCGTCCTCAATTGAATTTGGGTTCCCTTCAATATGCTTCCTATAGTAATCAGCACGCGCGGCGCGTCAATTGAAATCTAAGCCAAACTGTCAAGGATAATGCCAAAAACTGAACAAAAAACAACAATGACGACCCAATAACAACCTGTTGAACTTTTTCACAGTCTTATTTTTTTTTTAGTAGAGGTGGCAAAATGGCAGCCAAAGATGTCAAAGAATCTGACATAATTTTTACGATTATCTCAGCGATTTTCTTTTTTTTTTCTGTTTGTTTCTTTATTTTATTTTGCAAGGATTTTTTTTAAGGTCTTTTAGTTTCAGCACTAAAAGTTCACAAAAATCTTCTTTCTCTAGCTCATCCTTACAAAATCGTACCTTGACAATCAAATCGAATTTGGGGGGTAAAATACATATAAAAAAAAAAAAAACATGGTGCTGTCGTCGTTTGGCGGCAACGTTTGATAAAGGTACGTGCTTAACACGGAACACTGATAAAAAGGCACACATTCAGCAGGATAAAAAAAAATATAAAAAAAAAACAATCTACGAAGGCGTAACACCGACGACGTTTTGAAATCCTTATTACACAAAAGATTGTGTTTACCTCTTGATATAAGTTTTCAGTTTTTCTTTATTTATTTTTTTTTTCTACAACACCATGAAATAATTCCCCCCACCCCCACAACTAATGTGATACAAATACTCCCAACAATGGGAAAACGTTCTTTGGCAGCCTCTCACAACGTCAAGTGTGCAAAGAGTGTCCTTTGGTATAGAAAGTTTGTTTTTTTTTGTAGGTATTTTAACTTGTTCTTTGCTTTTGTTTCACAAAACCACCCCATCCCTCTTATCCTTTCGTGGTTTGTTGGTTTATCGTGTTTATCTAGATAAAAGGTGTCTTCGTCCTTAAACACAAAAAAAAAAGATAAAAAAATAAACAGAAAATTCTGAACTTATTGTCAGAAGTTATGTTCTATGGGATACGGAACTTTTTTGGATGTGCACTTTTCTTGTAATCTTTGTGTTGTGCGTGTTTGGTTTTTAAGATGGCAAAACGTGTTCAAAAGGACTTTTCTGGCTGTTTTTTTTTTTTTCTGCAACCAACATTTTCAAGTTGTCCAATATTAGTTTTTTTTTTGGTCTTGGTGGTGTTAGATATTCCATCTGTTCTTTTATTTTATTTCTTTATCTTTTTTTTTTCTTCTAAGTTTTTGTTGTTGTTGCACCTTTTTTGTGTATGTGTGCTATCTTGTTGAGATTTTTATCATCATTGTCATCATCATATAAACACCTGTTTTTGAGATTCTAAGAATAAAACCTATCTACCCTGTGATTCGTTCGTATACCTACCCTAAGACAAAAAGCTTCTCTCACAATATGACAAGCATCACAGGAGTTCTTCTCCAAAAGGGCGAATAGCACTTTCAAAAGACATAAAAGTTGTTGAAAGGTGAATGATGTTGGTACACGCTATAGGTGAAGCTGTACACAAACAAACACACGTGTGTGACATAAAAGTAATTATCTAAAAAGATTGTCAGGTTAAATGTATATAAATAGTTATACGAGGGGGTAAAATTGTGTTTTTTGTTCTTTTCTTTTGGGTACTTTTTTTGGATTTGCTGTCAATATTTTGGGTGATATATAAGAGGAAAAAAGACGTTTTCTATTTAAGAATGCCATTAGTGATGATTTTTTTTTTTTTCTATTTTAAGCTTTACAAAAATCCATCAAATAAGTTCAAGATTAATAGACAAGGTCGTGTCATGTTGAAAGTTTTTTTTTTTTAATTTAATGATGGTTTATGATTGAAAAATGTATCCTTGTCTATTACGGGTAAACGCTGAGACTACTGGTTCAATTCTAAATATTGTTTTAATAGGTAGTTCATTTTCCTTGAGTGAAGTAAGGAATAGGTACAATAGAATAGTAGATAGGATAACTTCGGGCATTATGGCGCACCTCTCAACTACCATACTTCCAATACGCGCATTTAAATAAAACCAATGCAGAAACTTTGGCCTTCGTCGAACACTAGCCTTGTGACGATCGCAGGTCAGTGCTATTATTTTTGTGCCAAACAAAAAAGAAAACAACAAAAATATACCGGTTCTGGGTTCCAATATAATATCGCTTTGTTTTTGTTTGTGTGTATCTCGGTAGGTATACAGTGCACGTGTTTGTTGTAAAGAGTGAAACGCAGAGAACAGTTTTGGTTTGGTTATATCGCTTGTTATATTTTAACTGAAGTAAGAATTGTGTTTAGTTTTTGGAGTTTTGTGAATATGTGTATATTTTGCAATATGGCGCAGATGCAGTAGGGGCATTATGGCGTTACATTATAGCCGACTGCGCCATAATGCCCTTATGTAAAACTAATTTCAAAAGTAATTTACATAATGTCTCTACATTTTTTTAAATTTCAAATTAATCTCAATTTAACGTTAATTTTATGAAAGTTATTTACAATTATATTTCAGAAATGCCGAATATACGTAAAAAAAGTAAAGGGCTCCGAAGTAAATGGGGTTCGCCATATTGCCCGTACATAGGGCAATATGGTTTTTTTGGACTATTTTTAATTTAATTTATTTATGTTACGTTTTTATGAAATTTAATTAAAAAAAATGATTGAAATAAAAATTGTTGTCCGTAGTAAAGTTATTTGAGTTTGTGCTTAGGTATGCCATAATGCCCTAATTTACCCTACTCAGATACACAGCGAACTAATAAAAATCACGCCTTTTCACTTTATCGAACTTCGTCACAATTTCTAGAAAAAATTTTGTCTGTATTATACCCATGGTTGTAAAAATACCAATTAAAATGCATGAAATTTAAAAACAAAAATATTTATTGCAAATTAAAAAATAAAATCATTAGAAAAAAAATATTTACTGCACACTAAAAATATTTTGCATAAAAAAAATGTAGGTATTGCAAATAAAAAAAATTCTGCCTTAAAAAAAAAAAAAACAATGCAAAATGTGTGCACGAAATATTTTTTTTACTTGCTCTATAGAGCAAGTAATAGGTTTCGTGTCGAAAAAAAAAAAAAAATTAGGTTTTAATCAAAACCAACATTACGATGATGGAGGATTCCGAAAAAGTGGGTCCCGCAATTCCGTCCGTGCGTCTGTGCGGTTGTGCGTCCATCTGTACACATTTCCAGAGGCTAAACGGGTGGATGGATTTTCTTCAAATTTGGTACACATGATTTTTATGGAATTCTGAAAGTTGGTTTTTTTTTGTTTTTTTTTTATATCTCGTTTAGAACGTATACCTCCCATACAAAAAAATACGATATTACGAATTTCTCGAAAACGGCTCTAACGATTTTGATTAAACTTTGTATACGTAATATTTAAAGCAGTGGCAATAAAACTGCATTTTTATTTTTTCTCCAAAAAGTCAAATAACAAAAAAAAAATTCTTTCATTTACCAAAATTTTGCCCTAAATGTCGGCTCTTCCCCAATATCAATTTTTTTTTTTAATTTAGATCCAGCTTTTAAAATCTACAAGTAGACTAACATAAAAGTGCTTTGAACTGCAAGAGCAAGTACGTGCGACCCCAGTCGTGCATTTTATTTTAAATATTTTTCAAATTTCTTACAATTTTGACTACTTGACTATACATAAGGTTCAATGTTATAGTTGACATACATAGCTATGCAAACATTTTACATTGGATTTTTTTTTTAATGCAGAAATTTTTTTGTTTGCAATTAACTTTTTTTTTAATGCGAAATATTTTTAAATTGCAATAAAAATTTTGTTTTCAAAGCAAATATTTTTCAGTTACAATAAAAACATTTTTTTTAATTTAAAATGCATTTTTTTTTATTGACATTTCATAAATATTATTGGTTCAGTGGGTAGTTCGGTATTTAGGAGGTTCACTATACCAAGCTTTTACTGTATTTCAGTTCAAAAACATCTGCTCATTACATTTTTTTTTTTTTTTAATATACGTGGTTATTATGCTCAACTAAGATAAACGGCTTTGCTGGTCATCAAATAACCAAATTAAACACAATTCCAGTGTATAGTGCATGTGGGATAACCGAAAACAAAAATACAGTCTGAATAAAAAACGAAATACGAAAACTCTTCTTCATGATAGGTAGTTTAAAGTATTTTGTTTCGAATCTCAGTAAAGAACTTTTAAAAATAGCACTATACCAAAAAATTGCGCAATACTTAAAAGAGAGTACCTAATCAATGATATTTTTCAAAACAATGACTTTTTAGCTATTTTTTTTTTTTTTTATTTTAATTTTAATTTTCTTCAAAAATGACAAAATATTTTATTTTCTTCAAAAATAATATAAATTGCATTTCAAAAATGATTTTATTTTTCTTAAAAAAAAATGCATTTTTTTCCTACGGCTTAAATATTTCACTTTTCTCAAAAATTTTATTTTTCTTCAAAAATTTTAATACTTTTGGAAAATTAAATTTTCGTTCAATTTCTTTTTCTTCAAAAAATTTAATTTTCATCATAAATTTCATTTTCTTCTCAAATTTAATTTTCCTTCGAAAATGTATTTTCTTTCAAAACAGACGTCCCATTTTTTCATTTCAAAAGTTGCATTCAAAATTTATCATCGAAAATTAAAATTTTCCGTACAAATTGGCTTTTTTCTTCCAAAAATTCACTTTTTAATAGTTAAATTATTCTTTTAAAAAATAATTTTTATTTCAAAATTTCACTTTCTCTTAAAGGTTTAAGTTTTTTTTTACTTTCTCTCCAGTAGCATGTTTCAAACTATCAAAAACAGACCTTTATCATAGTTCTTTTTCATTTTTCGTTTTAGAAAACCGTTCATAACTTGGTTTTGAAATTGTATACAATTTTTTGATTGCCTATGTCATTCAAATTCAACTCTCTACAACCTACCCTATAAAATATAATTTTTTTTCCATCTCCTTTTACCCATATTTACCCTATTTAATGATTGAATTTTAAAAAATCCTTTATTAGTATTCACGTTTAGGTTATAACCTTTCAAATAAGCTACATTATATTAGCTTTTTTTTTTTTAATTCAAAGAGTTTAACTGAATTAATATGAATTGCATCAAGCTATACTACAACAACTTCAGGTGGAAAATGGCATTGTAATCGTTTAGAGTAGAGACAAGACCTAAAACGTATCTTGAAGTCAGGAGAACACATAAAATTAGCCACATGAAACTATTCTCAGTTTGAACTTAATTTTTTTGTTTCTACCCAAGATTTTCCAAAACCACATCTTGTATAACTCCTTTGAACCCACTCACGCATGCATATCATTAAGGTTCTGCACACTTACTTGGCGAAATGAAAACACGAACTTTAACAAATAAAAAAAAAAAAAAAAAGTAGGAAGAAACGAACAAATATTTAACTAATATGCAAGCACTGGAATCTATTATGGACCATGCCACATCCTTGTGCTACATTCGGAACGTCAGATACTAAGAGCATTATACCATCGTTGTCATCATAGTCATCGTTGTCGTCGTCGTTTTTGTGTGTCGTACGCAGATTCTAACATTATGTATCTAAAGCAAGCAAGCAGCACATCAACGTGATGCAGAACAGAAAACGTGTGTACCTCAGTTTTACCTAATTAGGGCACAAACTTTAAAGTGGAACGGTCTGAGTGTGTAACACGAAAGATACAAATACCACAGCCAGTAGCAGCATCAGTATAACACCCACCAACAGCATTTGGATCAAGTATGAGTATAGAGTTGAGTTGAGGGTATAGTGGGGATGGCTAAAGAAGCATGCGAATAAACGATAAGTGTACGGAGGTATAATGTAATGTCCAAGGACGTATTTGATATTGAAATAAGTTTCAAGGGCGTAAAATTAAGTTTTGAAAACATGTCGAAACTTTGAGACCAGCAAAAATTAATTTCTGTTAGATAATGTAATTTTCATGAAATTTTGTTTTTTTAATATGAATTCCAATTTCACTTTTTGAAGCACAATTTTTGGTGATAGTTCAAATTTTTACTTTTCTAAAACAGATGTGATTTTAATCTTACTTGTATCTCAATATCTTCTACAGCTGAATTACTTAAAATATAGAGATAAAATATTATATAATAATAAATAATATAGAGATATAAAAATATCCTTCGGTCGCGAGGACTAAAATCATAGTTTCCCAAATCCTACTATATCAAATTTAATACATTTTTGGAAACTTGTATGATTTTTTTATTTTAATATGGTAGTAGTCAGTAAGTTATTTTACCCTTCAAAACATAAATTAGTTTCGATTAAAATGGTACTAATTGACACAGAGGAAGGGACAGATTTTTTTTTCAAAATTTAATTTTTTCTCCCAAATTTAATTTTTTTTTTCTATTTTCAAAAATTTTATTTTTCGAGAGTGGATCAAAATTTTGACTTCAAAATTCTGGTTTTTAGAATCCCGTTTCTTCAAAAATTCTTAATATTTTTATAAATTTTTTACGTCCTTAATAAAAAATAATGACAAAGTTAGAAAGTAATCAAATAAATCTTGCGAATCTCACTTAAATAACTGAATAACTAAGGCCGTGTGTGATTTGTAAAATTTTTGACGCTATTTAGGTGAATAAAAAAATTTCAGCTGTATGGCTTATTGTTTAATATTGTTCTCTGCCTCTTTTCTGCCATGATTCTCCTTTTTAATAAAAAAAAAAAAACAAAACAAAACAAAACCATCTGCAAAAAAAATTTAGCTTAAATTTAACCCATTAAATTTTTAACAGCTGAACATTTTTTTTTTTCACCTCAATAGTGTCAAAAATTTTACACGGGGTTAACTATTTAACTCAATTTACATATACTGCCTAAGATGATGATTTTTCAAAATTCTGCAAAATTTTGGAAAATGTAAAAAAGCACTTTTTTTTGCAGAATTTTGTATTAAGCAAAATTATGAAAAGAAGAGTTTTGAAAGAGGAATTATGTTAAACAGAATTTTTAAATCAGAATTGTGAAAAAAGAATATAGAACCTGGCAGAACTTTGACCCAAACCTGTATGTTTTTTTCTAAAATTACATTATCGAAAAAAAAATTGTATTTATTAATAAAAGTTTCATTTATTTTTCAAAATTTCTTTTTTCTTCCAAAACTTCTTTTTCTTCAAAAATTTAATTTTTTTTTCAAAATTTCATTTTTCTTCCAAAATTTCATTTTTCTTCCAAAATTTTAATTTTCTACAAAAATTTCAATTTTCTACCAATTTTCTTCAAAAATTTAATTTTTGTTCCAAAATTTCATTTTTCTTTCAAAATTTAATTTTTCTTCCAAAATTTTAATTGTCTACAAACATTTCAATTTTCTTCCAAAATTTAATTTTTCTTCGAAAATTTCATTTGTCTACAAAAATTTAATTTTTCTACAAAGATTTCATTTTTCTAAAAAAATTTCATTTTTTCCAAAATTTACCATTTGTTTTTGTTTTCTCATCTTCAAAAATTTTTTTTTTTAATTTCAATTAAATTGAAAAAATGCCATTTTTCCTGAAAAATTTCATTATCCTTTCATTTAATCTTGTTTCAAAAATTCACTTTTCTTCCAAAATTTCATTTTTCTTACGAAATTAATTTATTAAGTTTTTTTTTCCAAAAACTTCACTTTTCTTCCAAAATTTCATTTTCTCCAAAATTTTTTTTTTTTTTAACTCTAATTTCATGTTTTTCAAAAATCTTACTTTTCTTCCAAAATTTCATTTTTCTTCAAAAATTTCATTTGTCTACTAAAATTTCATTTTTCTACAAAAATTTCATTTTTCTAAAAAAAATTACATTTTTTCCAAAATTTACCAGTTCTTCCAAAATTTTTGTTTTCTCATCTTCAAAAATTTTTTTTTTTAATTTCAATTTAATTGAAAAAATGCCATTTTTCCTCAAAAATGTTATTATCCTTTCATTTAATCTTGTTTCAAAAATTTCACTTTTCTTCCAAAGTTTCATTTTTCTAACGAAATTACTTTTTTTAGTTTTTTCTTCCCCCAAATACTTCACTTTTCTTCAAAATTTTATTTTTCTTCAAAAATTTAATTTTCCAAAAACTTGAATATTCTTTGAAAATTTTATTTATTTTTGTCTATAAATCTCTTTAACTTCACACAATTGCTATTTTCTTTAAAAATTTTAGTTTAAAACGGGTTCAAAAGTATCTTGAATAGGTAACTCTAAATGAAATTTTTACAAGGTTTAAGAGTCTATAATCTTAAAATAAAACACATACCTACTTTAAACTTTATCTGCAAAGCACATATTCCTTGTTAACAGCTCTCTTTTTTTTATAATTTTATCCTAGGCCTGCGGCAATCCTAATACACCCCCTTTTAAAAAAACAAAAGCCCCTCGGATAAGAGAATATAGCGCGCTTAACATTGTACTTTGCCAATTTGCTAGCAAGGTTGTGTAAATTCGCAACTTGACCTCAAAGTGGTGTGCAAACGAGTATATAGTAGCGTTAAATTGGCGATGTTGGTATATAAATGTATGTTATGTAGATAAAGTTGAATGAGAAGGATATGAAGATTGTAGAAAATGTAGAAACCTCAAGGCAGCATTATTATTATACTACTCCTCCATATTCTATTATATGAAGCGTTAAAGAAGACCATTTTGAACAATTCTCATTTCATTTTTTTTTTTATTATTTCACTTGTATACTCATACAAAAGAAAGAAGTTAGATACGTGTCTATTTTTGGAAAGAAAAAGAAATTTAAATGATTTATTGCAAAATACTCGGTTGTGAATTGTATGGCTTTTGTGCTCCTTAAGATATGTGTTAAAAAAACAAAAAACTTGCTATTTCATTCTATTTATCTTACTTTTTTGCTTAGTATGCAAATTGGTTACAAAATGCTAACAAATCTTCATCCGGATGTAAATGTGAATTGAGTCTGTGTGTGTATTTGTGTGAGTTTGTTGAATAAATTGCACCTGGCTCAGATGTTTATGGGCAAATCATGAATCATGAGGATGAGGGTGGTGACACACGGGCGTGAGAGAGGTTCCTCGGATGGGACAATTTGTCCAACAAATTAGGTCACATTAGTAAAATCTCAAACGATGCGAAAATGGAAATATGTATCTCTCTACTAGGTTTATCTGATAGCAAGTTTTTCGGTATCTTTGTAGGAAAGTCCACATTTTGTGAGAAACCCATTTGGAAATAGTCGGTTCTCTGGAATTGGTTGTGTAGATGATGGCAATTTGATTTGAAGTTTTATCTATATAAATGTTGCCACACACACACTGCAGATAAAATACTCATGTTTTGGCAAAAACACCGTTGACCCATATTCCTGTAAGCTACATCACAAAGGGAAAGTTGCAGGTGTTGGCGGATGAGAAACAACGACGAACGACACGAAATATGGCGCCCAACGGTGGACAATAGGAACGCGCGTGTAAGCCCTATACTCGACCACTAAACCATTCAGCTGAAAAGCCGCGTTTCGGTGTTTGCTATTCTCCTGAAACCCAAAATGTGATCCAGAAAATTCCTGAATCTAATATGAGGTGAGGGCTGCCCCCCCCCCCCCCCCTTACTCGATTTGATGAAAGAGAACTTCAAATCGATATATGGAAAATATAACCATCAACTGGTTGAATTGCGATTTGAATTTTGTGGCTTGAAGGATGTTTCGGAATGTTGGTTGTTATGAAAGCGATTATAACGAAAAACCGCATTGGTATTTTCGGATGTATACTGTACAAGGTTTGTTGCGAGTTTTGTGGGTATTTCAAAAGTTTTCCTTGGAAATACTCTGTGGTGGATGCTAGTAACACAAAAATATTGAAAGTTGCAAAATCTCAGAAAATCAAATAGGTTTTTAACTGACTTAAACAAACACATTATGGCCTAAATGGTTTTCGACAGATTATTTGGCAACGACCTATAAGTATAAACAAGTCCTTTTGTGAATGAGTCAAGTGATTTAAGAAATAAAGAACACCACTCTTATCTAATAAGTCAGAAAATCAACGGAGAAAAATAATGAGAATAATAGAGAAAACCAGCTGCAGGCAGGACATGAATACATTTTCAGAAGTGGGATATTGTAGCATTTTAATATTTGAACTTAATTAATTTTTATAGTATATATGTAGTTTATAGTACAGAGATTAAATAGTTTCTGCTGATAACTGTTAAAGCTGACGTGTACTTTAGATTCGTCGAAGCTTTATTAATTAAACAATTTCAGCTGTGACTCTCCATTTTCCAGTTTGAACTGAGCGTTTTACATAAATTTATTTAATTTCAGTTTATGTTATTCATAGAATTGAATGAAATTAACAATTTTGGATGAAATTTCTGAGATTCTGTTTCGATTACCAATTAGGTTAATAATAAGCACTTTCTAGTTTAGATTAACGTACTTTGGGCCCGACTTCCAATATTGGCTAAGATTTAGCTCAAGTTGTTGTACATATTTTGGTTGAGGTTATCAATTTTTCAGATTCTCTACTTTAGTTGAAATTATTCAGTTATGGTTGCGACCTTTCAGCCAAATCTGAAATTTTACCATATTATAAGAACCAAAGTAGATAGCAATATCATGAAGTTTTTTTTTTTTTTTTTTGTAACAGCATCACAAGTTTTATTGTTTCGGTAATAAATTTTGGAAGTACCCCAGATAGCTCCAATAATTTTTTTATGAAAACTCGTAACATATTTTTGCTTTCTATTACAAATGCACATTTTTATAAAACTCTATTAGGCTGGCCCATCAATTTTTTTTTTCACCCAAGAAAACCTCCTTTTAACCATGACACTTTAAATTCTTGTTTTTCAAAAGTAACATAATTGCGGAATTTTAATGGGGTACCACTATTATAACTTAATTTTTTTCAATATACCCACTTTTTCACTACTCTCACATAAACAAAATGTATGGACTTTTTTTATTCCTAATTCCCATGGCAAAGACAATATTTTTAATAAAATTGCGGATTTCCCTATATTCCCAAAAAAAAAAACACCCTTCCACTCAAAATATTTTTCTATATTGCTTAGATTCTTGTTTACTGTTATAAATGAAACATTTGTACCAATTTTCATTGGGGTAACATTTTTTTCCCAGATTTTGTGGTAGCTACTAAGTCCGAATTTCATTATTTCTTAAAAAAAAAAAAACACCCTTTCACTCAAGATAATTTTGTAGACAGACAAAACTTTTTCACCAAGTTTAAAAAATTAACAAACTTTATGTCAGCTGTTATGATACCTTTTTCACACATGAAAAAACTGAAAAAAAAAACACCCTTTCACGAAAAATATTTTTAAGAACTTCATGGATCCTTTGTCCCTAGACGCTTTAACTAGGTTAGGTTGCAAAAAAAATTAATTAGATTAATCATATACATTATACTCTTTCATATTATAAAAACTGTCTGTACATACATTTTAAGAAAAATTACCTTAACCATAATTGATACACGGGAAGAGCCAACACAGTGATAGTTTTTTATTGCCAAAAAAGTAGTTTTACTTTTTGGCTCCATGGCATTTTTACCTCATGAAATAAAACTGAAAAAAACCAAATGAATTATTTTATAAAGGTCAGAAAATATTCATAAAATAAAAACTATAAAAAAAAGTTACTCATACACCAGAGTGTCCCGTTAAATTTAAAAATCTGTCATCCACCTATCGACCACTAACCATAAATAAAGTTTATTGACCTAACTTGACCATTAAATGCTTTTTTAGAAATATTTCTTATGGTAACGGTACTTCGTGTTTGTTGGGTCAACATTTCCTAAACATGATAAAAACAAACAGATCGAAAACTTTTCAACTTTTCTTTTTATAGTTTGTGTGTTTTTATTTAAATTTTCTTTTTTTTTCTGTTTTTACAAAAAAACAATCAAAACAACTCCAGAATGAATTCTAATTACAATCTAAGGACCCTTAATGTAATTTATATATACACACAAAGAAGTCAGCACCCTTGTTATAGTTTACATGATTATACTTTTACCACAATTTTAACCACAAAAACATCATGGTTTAGCCTATAAATAGGATATATACCCAAGTTAACAAGCACCTTTAGCTGTCAGACTATAAATTACAATTCAAATAACTTCTACCCATATACGATTGAATTGCATGCGTTTGAGTGATAAGGTCTCTGCTAAATACCACTAACAAGCCCTGTATTATTTAGTCTAACTACCGGAAACCATGTTAAATGGAAAAATATTTGACATTTCAATTGATATTCTATTCGGTACTTAGAGAGTAGATATCTCCCCTATATTTGTTATTTTTGTTATTCGGAAAAAGGACAACATAAAATATTCAAAAAAACAAAATAAAGAAAAAAGGATGACGTCGTTGTCCTTGTTGTCGTGATTTCCAATTGAGAAAAATCTGTTCGGATATTTTTTTTTTTTTTTTCTAGATAAACTTTATTATTTTCTTGAACGATTTAAATCAATAATTGAAGAGGCCTTTTCTTTCTTTTTTATTGAATGAAGGAAAGAGTCCTTTTGTTCATCAGAAGAAAAAACCCTGTTTAATCTTATTGAGAGGAAAATTCAATTATCCTTTTGAATGTGCTTTCTGACATTCTGAATCTGAATGAGATGAAAAAACACAATAAACTGAGGAGCTTCTTCAAGTGTTTTCTTCTTCTTCTTCGACGCATACGGATACTCTCTGAACGGAAATTGGAAGATGCCAAAGAAAGCATATTGAGTGGAATTCAAATAAATATTCGCGTGCGTTTTTTTCAATTCAATTTTAAGAGAAAAAGTTGTGTAAGGTACTAGAATTTCAACAGAGTCTTGTGATGTAATTTATTTATGAACGCACTCATTTTAATGTTTAATATTTGATTTATTTAAATTAACAAAAAAATTTATGTAATTTTAATATTTAATTTATTTATCTTGTTTGTTTTTTTTTTTTTTTTATAGAACACAACATATTCATTCAATCGTACGAGAGAGTGACCGCAATCTGCCGGTTGTGAATACACGAGGAGATGTCCTCTTTAGTTCCTGGAATAGCATATTCAACGGACAGGGTGGATTCTTTTCGCAAGCTCCACGAATTTACAGTTTCAGTGGGAAGGATGTACTAACTCATCCGCAGTGGTAAGTTCAACGAAACATGATATAATTTATATCTACCCCTACCAGCTAGTAGCTATCTGTTAAAATGTGTATCTTTTTCATGACCTTTCATGTTTTATAATGACCAAAGTAATTATACAATCCCTAAAGAAGTGTTCCCAAAAACAAAAAAAAAACTCTCTTTTTTCGCTGTGTCTGTTATATAAATTTTTGCCTCTACATAAAAGGAAAACTGCTCTGTTTTTTTTTTTTTGTTTTGTAGGAGGAGCTTTTGAGGGTGGATAAGATATAGAGCTCTACTAACATAACCACCAAAATTGAGTTGCAGCATGAAATTTACTTATGACAGTTATAACCACCACGAGTTTCGTGTTTATGGTTATTATGAATCATCTAGGTTAAACGAATAAATTTTTTTGAACAAAAAAAAGTAAAAAAGGAATAAAAGTAAGAGCGAGACCATCATCGTGTAAGCTCTATATAGATTCTGTTTTGAAATTGTAGGTACTTTAAGTCTTGTATTTAAGTGGAAATTATGTTTTTTTTTTTTTTTTTTTGAAAACTTGGGAGGACCGTTTTATTTTGGAGGATTTATATCTTAAAAAAAGATGAATTTTGTAGCTTAGGAAAATTTGAATTGGGAGGGAAGAATAGAATGTGTAGGTACTATAACTGCTCAATTATCTCACCTGAGACAATTTTATGGCCGGTTTTTATATTTCTTTTCTGTCTGTAAACTTTTATGGGCTTAGAATTAAATGAAACTTTTTAGGTTTTCAAAATGGTATTTAAATGTGTTTTTGAAAACATTTTGGGTGAAAAAATAAGTGTTTTGGTGTTTTTTTAGCATATTAATAGGGTTGCCAAGAATTTTTTTTTTTATAATTTATACTTTGCTCTCAACATTTTTTTTAGACAGAAAAGGTTCTGATTTAAATATAAGCATCGTCGGATAAGATACATTTTGGTTAAAAAAAAGTGATGTTGGTGTTTTTTGGTTGAAAAAATAAATGTTGTTGGCATGTTTTCGCATTCCATTTTTTGGGCAGGAGAGGAAGATATCTAAAAGCTGCTGTCTATTTAAGCTTCTAATTCAGCAGGGGCGTACACTCCCTTGGGGCAAGCGGGGTGGCGCCCCCGGGCCCCCGACCGACCCTAGGGCCAAAACTGGAGACAATGCAGAGAAGGAAACTGTTAGCATAAATTGAGTTACGAAGTAAACTAAAATGTATTTGAACCACTTCGGATACAAGGGAGACAAATTATATCATTCAGTGTAATGTATAATGCATTGGTAGCCACACAATATATATTGATTTAATAAAAAGGTTACCCCAGGGGCCCCAAAAAAATAAACTGTTTTTTTGAAAGAAAAAACCACAAATAATACATTAGGTGCCCCAAAAAAGCAAATAAACAACTACAGGCCAGGGGCTCCAAAAGCCTTTACTTCGGGGGTAAAAAAAAAATTAAATAAAAATATTATATGAAGGGTCCCAAAAAATAATTTTTCAGGAACCCCGTTAGTTGAGAGCCAATCAAATATTAATTTGTGGGTCCCAAAATCTATTACTAAGGAGCCCAAAAATATTCATTAAATTTTCTGATGGCATGACAAATATTATTTGAGGTTCCTCAAAAGCTATTATTTCAGTGGTTCAAAACAATCAAATGGAAAATTAAATATCAATTCAGGGGCCCCAACATAAATAAATCAGGGCCCAAAATAACAACATAACGTTATTGGTGGCATTCCGAATATTACTTCAGAATAGTGGCCCCAATACCTATTAATTCTTGGCTCCAAAAATTATATTATATTTTGGATGCCTCTGAGCACTTAATTATGAGGCCCCAAAAATAATTTTTCAGGGGGCCCAAAATAAAAAAAATTATGTCAGATGATGGAAAATCAAATACCTATGTATTTATTACTTCAGAACAGAGGCCCCAAGAACTATCAATTCTAAGCTAAAAAAAATTTAATTTTAGGGGTCTCTAAATATTTAATTTTGGGGGCCTCTAGTACAAGTATTTGCTACTTTTATGATAGAAATTTAAAATTAATTAAAAGACAAACTTCTTATACTCATACAAGAATATTATTTATTAATAATGAACGTTTTCGAGTATTGTAATTCTCGAAGAATTGTAATTCTCGAAAACGTTCATTATTAATAAATAATATTCTTGTATGAGTATAAGAAGTTTGTCTTTTAATTAATTTATTGAGACTCATACAGTTCCAGCACGTAATTTTTTACGTATAATTAATAGAAATTTTAAGTCAGTATAGTAAAGTGCATTACGAACATATTAAAACATTAAAATAAACCTAAAAATAAATAAGCCACACAAAAAAAAAAATGTATAGCGTTTACGTACTTTTGTTTTTGTATCTAAGCGGCCCCCAAATATTAAAGGGGCCCCAAAATTTAGTCTTGCCCCGGGGCCCCGGCGACTCAACGTACGCCACTGTAATTCAGTATCAGTATTATCAATTACTTTGGCTGAAAAATAAGTGTTGTTAGTGTTTTTAAGTTAAGTAAGGTTGCCGAGTAGTTTATCGTATTTTAGAGATGGCACTCGACATTTTTTAAGATAGAAAACCTATTACACAAAATCTGATCATATCAATAATCAAATTTCTGAGCATCCAAGACTTTCGTTAACGATAGAAAGTGTTTCAAAATTTGACATATCAAATTTGTTGACGTTTGTTGGATTTCTCGACGATTTTGTGTTTGTCAGAAAATTTAGTTTTTCCAAATTTGTTTTCAGATACCTACTTTGAAAAAAATTGTTTTCTTATAGTAATCGCTTTTTTGTTATTTTATTTTTATAATTATCTCAAAAAAAAATCATTTTTTCTAGAAAAGAAATTTTTACTACACAATTAATTCTGTATACGTCCCTGAATAATGCATGTGTTCGAATTTTATACTAAAACAAAAACTTTCAAGTTTATGAAATTCACAAAAAAAAGTAATGTTGCTATATTAGACCAGGCCAGGGTTGTAAAAAATAATTTTTTTTTAATGCATTTGTTTTCCATTACAAATTAAGAAAAAATGTTTATTGCAAATTAAAATAAATTAAATTGTAAAAATTAAACTAGTTATTGCAACTGAAAAAAATTGCAATAAAAAAAATTTATTGCAACAGATAAATATTTGCATTAAAATAATATTTGCTGTAGCAAAAAATATTTTGCATTAAAAAAAATGTTATTGCAAATAAAAAAATTTCTGCAATAAAAAAAAAAAACATAATGCAAAATGTGTGCAGTAAGTAATTTTTGTTTGCATATTCGTCGAATTTCAAACAATTTTGGCTATTTAGCCATACCATACATTAGTTATTTCAGCTAAAATTGTAAGAAATTCGGCGAGTATCTATTAAAAAAATATATTGAGGAAATACAGAAAATTTTATGATATTTTTAAAACCCTCCAGCAGGCATGAAACATCATGGTAGCATTAGGTTAGCTTCAGTTTAGTTTTCAGATGTTTATTTAATTCGTTTAGTAAATGCTAAAAAATATGATGACTATGAAGTAACCCTTAATTCTGCACGTAACCTCTTTTGCAAAAAAATCAACCCTCCTTTGGCTCTGAGCTACGAAGAAAGATTTATAGTGTTTTTTTTTTTAAATATCAAACAATAGTTTGTTACTCAATTTGAAAAAAAAAAAAAATCATTATTTTCCATGACTCGCATGCATGACCCAAACAGAAATTAGAAAACCAAATTTATTTTAAAAGTCAAAACTAACTAACCCAAAATTTTGATTATTAAATTTCAAGAATGGACTTTAATTAAAAACTTTAGATGATATGGTTCCGAGAGAGTTAAAATTTATTTATATAAAATAAAATTGCTTGACAAATTTAGTATAAAATCTATTTTCCATGTTACAACAAAACGTTTTGTTGTCTTTTTCCAAAAAAAAAAGGTCAAAAAGATCTTGTACGAAATATGATTTTCTTGTATGTAAAATAATAATTATTTGTGAAAAGCAAATGAAGAATATTCCAGACATTCTTTTGGGGGTGGTTTCATTATGAGTATGGGAAAGGGTTAGTCTATAGAATGTTTGTATGATATGAGTATAAGAATGTTGACAGAAATTTCAAATAAACAAATAAAACATATAATATAGGTCAAGCCAAATTAATTGCATGCAGTACAGAGAGTAGGATATATTTTGTATTGGTTTACATTTGATGGGTAAAATCTATTTAAACTGACAAGATTTGTTGTCTTTAATTTTCCGGAAGAGAGACACAGAACGATGATTAAGAGATAACTTTGTTATTTGTTTACGGATATGAAATTAAATATGTCGTAGGTATTTGTGTAATATTTTGTGAGAATTTTAAATTAATATAGAACCGAAGATGAAATTAGATTTAAGATTGAAAGGAATAAAAGGACAAAAGGCATTTCAATTATAAGAATCTTGTGTATGCGTCTTTTTGCCATGAAAATAAATTGATAAAATATATTTTGACAAATTTTTTGGATAACCCAATTTAATTTGGGTTAAATGAAATAATTTAATTTTAGATTGTATACAAATTTACTATCATGGGAAGGTTTTTAGTTTTTGGAATATAATTTTTGAAGTTGATGATGTTATGATAAAAGAATCAATATATTTATTATTGAATTGTTAGATAGTCAAAATAATTTACATACTAAAGTTCTCATATTACAGATAAAGTAATGTACTTTCAGTTTATTATTTTATTAAATAGAACACTTCTTGGGAATAAAAGATGTCGAAAACACTAAAAACACTATTTTTCAGCCAGAGAGTCAAATTTACGTACACAAACTCCATCTTATAACTTAAAAAAATGTCGGTTGACATTTCTAAAATACGAGCAACCCTACTCAAATGCTTTGGAACATCAATAACACTTATTTTTTAGCCAAAATTAATGATATTTAATAGATTTAAAGGCTAAATCATACATCAGGTTTTAGGTAACAGCCTTTTCTATCTAAAAAATGTCGAGTAGTATCTCTAAATAACGAGGTCAAAAATATTTTTTTTTAATGTAAATACAAAATTGAATTTTTGCTCAAATGTTATCCGGAATATAACCAAAAAAGAAAGGACCAAAACTATTGTTAAAATATAAAATTTAGTTCACCTGACTTTTTTTTTTACAAATTTTGACATTAATTTGTATCTAAAGAATTTATTTTAGCTGCGAATTTCTTATAAAAAAATAATTAGTATTTTGATATTATCTAATCACATTGTAAGATAAAAAAAATTCTAAGCAAAATTTGGGAAGAAAAATTTTAGTACCTCGCATGTACAAAATTTTAATGTACCTACCTAAAAAATTATTATGAGTTAGAAATTTTTCTAAAAATTAATGATGGATTTACTGAATCTCATAACACAAAACAGTTCTTAAGAATTCAAATTTTAAGTACTGTATTGGTATGGTATGGCGCAGTTGCCAAAAAAAATATGTCAAATATTAAAAATTAATATCCACAGGAAGAAATTGCAGTATGAAAAAAATGTAGAATTTTTACATTTGTGAGGCGATTTGTTTAATACATATTTGCAAAATCTGCAAAATCATGAATGCATTGAATTTTTGATTATAGTATTTTGTAAATTTATAAAAAAAAACATATGTTTATGTCATACATTTTTAAAACCAAAATTTTAAAAGATCAAATTTTGAATAAGTTATAGATTTATGGACATTTATAAAGATAATACAAATTTTATTTGGTCTGCATATTCTAAAAAAATACATAGTTTAATGGCCAGATAAACATAATTCTTAAAAATCTTTTACAAAATAATGAAGCTGTAGTTTGCATTAGGTACCTTAAAAGCTTAAAAAGGGACAAAAAGTGGTGTGTAGAAATTAAGAAAATCATCAATTAAATAAATGTCTCTTATTAGTTATTTCTTAAAAAAAAAGATAAATTTTACTTTACGATTCCTTCATCATACTCTTCGAAACTAATATAACAATTTTCGAATTCATTGAAGCAAATTTTTCATCAATTATATTTTAAAGGATCTTCATCTGAGGATGTGCAAAAAAAAATAGATATTTTAATTATCGCCTTTTTTTGAGACACACCAAAAGACTATCGAATCTAATTAAAACATTTTCATTCTCTTTTTTTTTTTTGCTTAACATTTTGGCGTCAAAAATTCATCATCAAAATTAATAAAATTGTACAAAGTAAAAGAATAAAAAAAAAAAAACAAAAGAAAAAAGAAAGAAAACACAAATTTGATGATGAAACATGTTGAATAGCGAAGACAAAAAATGGAATAACTTATTTTTTTTTATTCAACACATTTAACGCAAGATAAATCCTTAATTACAAAGGCAATTTTTCCTCAACTATAATTCTTACGAAAAAAATCCTAGAACTGTCCAAGAGTTAGTAGAGAGAGAATATAGAAACGATAATGAAATAAAAAAAAAAAAACTTTACCCTGCATCCCTTTTCTCAAGACTGATAATTGCTTCTTAAATTAATTTTGTTGGTTCAGCATAAAAAATGCATACGAATGAAAGGACAAAGAAACAAAAAAAAAAAAAAGACAAAACTATAAACAGTCCAACAGACGAAAAACCGAAAAACCATCTTTTCTCATGTCCTTAATTATTATTAGAAACATTCTTCTGTCGAGAGAGGATTTTTCTTTTGCACAGAAATCTCCATTTCTTTTTTTCCATTCACATACATATATTTATATCTTCGTAAATACCATCTCGCCCGAAAATGCGGTTAAGTTGTCACAGGACTAAAATCGTCGTGGTCAGAAATAGTTTTTGAGAGAAGGAATTTCCAGTTCATAAAGTTGGCGAACGGGCTTTCAATCTAATCCTTCCATCCGTAGAGTGGTGCGGTGGTGGTCGGTTATGGTCGGTCATGATGTCCTTCGGTAATTAGTGAAGCATTTAATTTTCTTGGCAGAAGGGCTCTTCGTTCATTTCTTTTTTTCTATTTCTGTATATCTTAAAAAAAGGACGAAAATCATGAACGTCATGATAATGATAATAAGGACAGCGATGGTGATAGTGAAGTTCTTCTTGGAGAATTATTTTATTTTATTATTTTTTTCTTTGAAAAAGGACATTCCAGAGTTGTGTTGGTATTTTATAAATCCCTGTAAGATATACACGAAAGACGTTAAAGAAGGCCAGAGATTTCTAAACTGAATATCGCAAATGAATTGCCACTCTTGTTCGTCCGGCTCGAAGGACCAAAAAGAAAAACTATGTACAGAACTGTAAGGGCGTTATTCTTCGGATTAACGATGATAGTTTCACTTAAATTACTAGCACTGTGGTGGAAAAATGTGGTGATTTTTTTCGGTTTTATGGAAAGGACGAAAAATTTCACTTCGATTCTGAAGAAGTCCAACGACCGAAGACTAGACGACAACGTTGAACAAATTTTACCCTTTTTTTTTTTGTTTTGTTTTGAGAAGAAATTCATTGGACTGGTTAAGTTTTGAGGAATTTTTCATGCCTCTTAAGCCTTCCCTCGTCAAAAACAAAACAGCAAAAAAATATACAAAAAAGTTAGAAGACATTTTCTTGACCATTATTTTCATCTTCAAGTTTTACTACTGTGCATGATGGCACAAAAAAAACAACAAAAGTGCAGAGACAGAAATGTATATATGTATCCAGGAGCACTTTGCATTTATTTTTGACTGGCATTGCAGCAAATTGGAAGGACTTTACGGTTGGTCGGGCTGAGTTCTTCCTGAGGGGAGGCCTGACTGGTGCCTCCGAATACGAGACGAAGATAAGAAGGATGTGGATGGACGAATATAGCCTAACCAATGCAGACAAATTGTTGAAAGTTTGGGAGAAAACTGAAAACTGAGCATCAGCAAACCGAAACGTGTGGACAAAGTGTCTCGAAGTTTATTTGATTTTTCTTGAGGGATGCGAAGAGGCTTGCTTTTCCTCCCCTACTCTCAGTCTCAGGTCATGTTCATTTTATTTCTATACCAAATTGTGCTGGAAAACTTGAAATGTTTGCATGCCACTGCCATTGGGTGAATATTGTATTCGGTTTATGCATACAGTTTCTCTCTCGTATTCTTGTATTTTTTATATTGTGTCTTCTGAATAAATGTATTCTGAATGCCTAGAAGGTTTTTTGTCAAAATAGTCCCAATTTTTTGTTTTCTTTTTTTTTATTGTTTTGGCATAGCAAATGTCTGGTATTTTTTTGTTTATAAAATAAGAATGAAATGCAGAAGCAGTAAGAAAAATGATGGAATTAAATATTTAATCCAAGATTATTTAAAAAAAAAAACAATAAATACCTTTACGTGTTTTGAAAATCAGAATTGAAAAGATTAATTTTTAAAAATATCTACAAGCTTGAGAAGTAAATAATAAATGCATGTATGGAATACGAAGAATTTTGAGTTTTAAAGAAAAAAGTTTTTCAAGAAATTAACAAAATATTAGATAGTTTCTTATTGAAACTGAACTATAAAATATAAATCTTGAAGCAAGGGAGGTTTTAAATTTCTTTATTTCCTTATATATCTGGTAGTTGAATTAGATTATTAAAGGATCATAAAAAAAAAATGTTAAACCCATTCAAAAATTTGAAACTTAAAAAAAAACTGATTCACTCGAGGGAGCTATATTAAATTTAGCGCAGCATTATGAAGTTTATAGCCTGCGGTCAAGCAAGAAGCTTGCAATGACACTATTCTTTTAAAATTATGACAAATTGTTTAGAAGATACCTATGATGGAACAAATGAAAATACTCGTACAAATTTCTCTGTTTTGATACATCATAGAAACAAATTTATGATTTTAAAATGAGACTAAAAATTGTTTCAACCCTTCCAATCAAATCTGTAACTCAAATTTGCATTTCAAGTTTGTGCCTCAAATCTGGTACTCAAGTCGTGATTTTGCTCTAGACAAAACAATATTTAACTACCCAAATCTGGACTTCAAATCTGGGACTCAAGTTCTGACTGAAATTTATACTCAAATCTGTGACTCAAGTAACGACTTAAATCTGTGCCTCAAGTCTGGGACTTAAGAATGTCACTAAAAAGTTTTTGACATAATTCTACGACTTAAGTCTGGAACACAAGTGTATAACGAATATTAAACTCATGTCTGGGACTCCAATCTGCTACTCAAGTCTACGACTCAAATAATCGAAAAAAAAATCTGCGACTCAAATCTGCAACTCAAATCTGCGTTTTAAGTCTTCTACTTAAATCTGTGACTCAAGTCTTTGAATCATTTCAGTGACTCAGAGTCAACTCAGTGACTCAAGTCTACAACTTGAGTCTGTGAACTTGAGTTCTTGACATAATTCTGCGACTCCAGCTTGGAACTCAAGTCTGGGACTCAAATTTTCAACTCAAGTTTAAGACTAAAAACTGCAACTCAAGATCTTAACTCATAGTGCGACTCAAGTCGTGTGTACCTACTCAAATTTGCAACTGAAGTTTGTGACACAAATTTGTGACTCAAATTTAAATCTGCAAATCGAGTCTGTGATTTGATTCTACTAAACAAATAAACGACTGAAGTCTACAACTTATGTCTGCGATAAACGGATGACAATTTTTCTTTTTGAGCCTCAAATTGACAATTATATCCTTCTACCTAACTTTTCATTAATCATTATAATGCTCAGGGTATTGCTTACAAGCTGACATGAAAGTTTTACCATATCTCCAGAGAGGTTTCAATAATAATTTTTTCTCTTCCTTTAATTTATAACTTTTCGTTGCCTAAATTGCTTCGAAAACACTTCATATACCTACCAACCAAACAACCAACAGAAAAAGGAATTTCACTCTGTTAGAGTCGGGAATACAGGATGAAGAACAGCAAAGGAATACTCTTAATGAAAATTGAGATGGAAAATTTTTAAGGCTGACGGGGTTGAAAAGGCATTTTATACTCTATAGCAGCAAGACTTATAAATGAGAAATTGCCTAAAGGTTTTTCTTCTTCAACTCTCTCTCTCTCTACACTTATAAATATATTTATGCATTCCTTATTCTCGTTTGTGTGTGTGTGTATGTGAAAATGTGTATATTTCATGGCAATTAGACGATTTTGGGCCAATGGCCGATAATTGAGTTTGACGCACAAAAGAATATATTGATCTTCTTGTTCGAACGATATGACGATGACGACAACGAAGAAGGAATGAGTTTCAGAGGAGTCAAGGATATGCATTTTATATGTTTTGTGTGTGCATGTGTACATGTTGCATGTGTGTATTTGAAATTGTTATACCTATGCTTTTTGTTTTGAATAGAGAGGTTTTTGGATGATAGGAGCTTAGAGTGCTAAAGCAAAAATATAAGAATTTATATGCATTTTTGCTGTATCCTGGTACGTAAACTTTGAAGGGTCTGACTTTAACAAGAGATTTCCATTTTTAGAAATTTCAGATCTTTCATCTTCATCCTTTCTTTCTCATCAATAAAGAGTGAATATTTTTTTGGCAAAAACCATCATCATGAATATAGGAAGAGTGAAAATTGAGATGAAACTATTTTGTTTTAAGCGCTTTAAGTGATTGATTTGGTAGGTAATAGATGTATGTTAGGTATAAGAGCAATAAGTCATAATATGGATTGAGAATCCTTGTGAACAGAAGATAAAGTAATTTGTTAAAAATTTACATTTTTTCTTAAAACAATTTTTTGCTTTTAAGACAAAACAATTGACTTGATACAACCGTATGTTTATACAGAAAATGTATATGAAAGACTTAATTGATATATCGTTGGCTTTAAAGTGCAGAAGTTCTAAAAATTGCCATTGCCACCTGTTAAAATTGAACATACGAAAGCTTTTAAATCTTATCAATTTTTGTCAAAAGTACAAAAGTGTAATTAGCTGTTCTCCAAACTAAGCCGACGATATTCTAAAGTCAGGAATTGAATTAAATATAAATTAATCTCAATTATTTTAGTAAATTACAAAGAGCCAATTTTTCATTAGCCAGGTAAATCCCAGTTAAGGCTTATTCCTATGAATAAATGTTTTCTTTTTATTTTGACTTTATCATCTGAAAGTCTTGAAAAATTAGGGCTAAATTAAACAACTAGAAGTTTTAAAAACTTTATTCCTATAACCTTAAGAGTTTTTAACATAAAAGTACCAACTTAAGATTCAAAAAGGGATGATTAAAAAAAAGTCAATAATCTTATGGAAAACTTATGGACTTGTAATTTCAATAGAAATGAAGTGAAAAACCATTTTTTGACGTCATAACGTCTTATAAATCGATGAACCATGGCAGCCACCACAAAAAAGTTACGCCATTTTCTAAAGTTACACTCTAGCGGCAAAAATTTCGCCGCAAAAATTTCAATTAAAAATTAAAAATAAACTATTAAAGATACAAAAATCTTCTATAGCTTATTTGAAAGATAATAACCAAAAGCTTAATCCAAATGAAGGATTTTTAAAAATTCCGTCATTTAATAGGGTAAACAGGGGTAAAACGGAAAGATGAAATTTTGCCTAAAATCTAAACGCGAAGTTGTAGAGAGCTTGATTTTTTTGCTATAGATAGATGAGACTAATATAAGAATAACTGCATTTAAGAAAAAATTCTAAAAAAATTTGAAACTAAGCTATAACGTTTTGTTTGAACGTTGTACACTTGTTGGGGCTATGACAAAATGATGATTTTGGGTAGGGAAATTTTTTGACAATTCTAAAGGTGCCAGGTGAAAGATGAGGGCAAAAGAAGCAGGCGTCTGATACGGATTTTTTCCAACACTCTGCGTTTTGAAATATGAATTTTTGAAAAACACCTTGTTTTTAAGGGGTATTTTTGGGTAGTTTTTGATTTTTAGCTTTTTTTTGGAGCACTTAAAAAATCTCGAACTTATAGGACATGTAGGTTTTGGCCTTATACACACATGTACAAAAAATTGAATCGTTTAGTGAGTTTTGACTGAGTAACGGAAGAAACAAGTTTTTAAAAAACACGTTTTTTGACCGTTTTTAACCGATTTTCATCGTTTTTTATGTTTATCTTTTTTTCTTTAATAGATACAGGAAATATGTGTGCTAAATTTCAATCATTTTCGCAAACACAATTTTGAGATAACGGTAAAATAAAATTTTAGAATTCAACAGGTTATAACTTTTGACCAAAAGCAAATAGAAATTTTATTAAACTTTTATGAGCATCCTGATACAATTACCTTTCATTTGATATATCACACATAACGGTAGACTTACTACAAGCTACACAATGTTAAATCAAGAAACTTGCGAAAAACCTCAAAACACCAGTGGAGATCTGTTGCCACCCGAACAGCCACCAGTGTGGGAAGTACCGTAATCTCAGTCTGAAAATTCGACATGGTTGACTTTAAAAAATTCTAACTTCTCTTGTAGGCATGAGATTGATACGTCATATGAAAGGTGAAATAATAAGCTTTCACATGGTATATATTTTTTATAGGTTGTTGAACAAAAAAATTGATTCCATAGCGTGAGAACATAAAAATAAATGTTTTTTTTGATTTTTTAATGAAATTTGATCGAGTTCAAAAAATTCTAGCTCTTTTTGTAGATGTCTCATAGACCGATCGATAGATATATTTTGAGCTAAGACAATAAGCTTTCAGATGGTATACAATTTTGTATAGGTTGTTAGGGAAGAAAATGGAATTAATGACGTGAAAAGATAAAAATTCATATTTTTTTTTTTTTTTTTGATTTTTTTGATGAAAATGATTGCTTTCAATAAATTATTTTTATAATTTTTGTGCATTGTAAAAATTTAAAAATGGTTTTATTCTTAAGAAGAAATACTTGGCTTTTAAATTGCATTAATTTTTTTGTAAGCTTTAAAAATAAAAAAAAATTAATATAATGAGAAAATAAAAAAAGGTATTTTTTTAGCTTTTTCTTGTAAATTATGATTGTTTGAAAAAAGTAATCGCTTCAATTGACTCATTTTAAACAAAAGCACACAACCTGTTTTCTGACGACGTTATCACGTAAAATCATCGTCCGTAAACCGGCTTTATAGCCAACCTCTTTTTTTTTTTTTCTTTACCAAGCGAGACATCAAGAGAAGCTCTATTCATAATTGAAAACCAAAAAATTCTCGGAGGTCTAGTTTCTGAGATATTTCTTACCAAACTTTTTTTGTTCTTACATTCCGATGCCGATATATTTTGGCCAGTCTGGAAACAGGTTTCAATCAAAGATATGAGTTCATAATCAAAAGGCTTATGCCTTCATTTAAAAAAAAATAACTTTTTTTTTAACTTTCGAAAAAATCCAAGGTTAACCCCTTGCTAAAAAAAAATAATTTTTTTAAAAATTTCTTCCAAGTCCATCAATTGAGATATCAAAAGAAAGGGGTTAATAAGCTCTATTCCAGCATTGAAAACCAAACGTTTTTTGGAGGTCTGGTTGCTGAGTTATTTGCATTCAACTTTTTTTTTTTGACATTCGGAGACAAATACGGAGCAAATTCTCGAAACAAGTTTTGGTTTACAGGTATTATGATTTCACATTTTAAAAAATTCCTTGCAAATTAATCAAGTTAAATTTATTTTTAAGAAGAAAGGTAACTTTAAGCTTTTTTCATAAATGAAACTCAAGATTTTCTTCAGAATCCCAAAAATTGTAACTAATCTCGTTACCCCAAAATCCATTAAATCTAACATCTCGAAAACCCAGAATTTCAAAAATCTCATATCCGAAAAAACCCAGAATCTCGAAAGCCCAAAATACGGAAAATCTAAGATCTCGAAAACCTTAAATCCCAAAATTCTAAAAACTCTAGATCCTGAAATCGATTTTAAAAAATTATTAAAAAATTAGAAATTTGGATTTTAAATTTTCAGGACTTTGGGTTTTCAAAAATGTTCTGGATTGAGTGTTCCTGATTTTAGATTTTAAGTTTCAGGATTTATAATTTCGGTATTATGAATCCAAATCGTCGTATTATGTGCAAATTATAAGCGACTAATATCGACTCATAAAAATTTATACTCGGAGTAAGAAAACCCTTTATGTGACTTAAATTTGGATAGCGGTATTGTAATTTTTTTGAAAATATCTAATAAATTCCTTAGAATAGAAAAAAATAAATTTTTTTGTTATACTGTTTCTGACAGTACAATAATTTCACTTTGTTTCCAAATAAAAACCACCCTAACCTTCACAAAGTTAAAGTTACATTCCACCCTAATTAATCAAGGAAACAATAAAAATAATAAATTTTTCTAAAAATACTCTCTACTGAATCTGAAATATTTTCTGGGGAAACCACATACATATATTTTTTGGGGGACATTCCAACAAAAAATTATGCTCATCAAAAATTAGTTAAGCTTTAAAATTGTTGAAAACTTTAAAATTATTGTAAAGTTTTCATCCGTATATCGTAACACACACACACATACTGAATATCCTTTCATGGTTGGTTGCTATGTACCAAAAAAGTTTCCAACAGTTCCACCCATAAAAGTGACGAAATAAAAAAAAGGAACAACCAACTTTGCATGTCACCCAGGAAGATAAACTACTAAAATGCGATATAAACTATCCCGTAGGATATTTACGATATATATTTTTGTAACAACTTCCGGTACAGAGTACAGACAAAAAAAAAAAAAAGATGAAAAAAAAAATACATCATGAAGGGAGAAAATCAAAAAAAGCAAGTATGAGGAACAAACCAACAAACACCACCTCATCAGGGGCCTACAAGAGAGTTAGAGAAAGGCACCGAGAGAGAGAGGATGAGTTGAGAGGATATAAAGTAGGGTCAACATTTACATTAAATTGAGCCCATGGGAGGCATTTGCTTATACTCTGACAGAAGCTAAGTTATTCACTTTTTACCTCAATTAGGATGCAACAAAGTATGAGAACGAGGAAATGAGAGAGGGAGAGTGGATGTGAGAGAGAGAGAGACGTAAAACACCCGGCTGGTCCTGTTCCGGCACAACTTTTGCCGGCTGACTTTCAATTTATTCATTTAAGATGAACACCAACTGCCACTTGGGTCGTCGGAACCTTGCCTCGCCTCGACTCGGATCCCTGTCACTCGCTCGTCCTTCAACCAATAAAGCGGTATTTTTAAATACCACCACCGGGCTTTGGTAACCAGACAGATGGCGCTGACGACGACGAATACGACGTTGACGTCAACGACGATAAAGTCAGCTTCGTTGGCAATAACGGCTTGCCCTACAGACAACTTTAAACAATTTAGCCCGTAGCACAGCTGATGCCGTTATACTTGACTCTTCTAGTCCGCAATTGCAGTATGTTAATCAACCGAATAGCGGTAAGGCTTGGTTGGTCGGTTGGTAGGTCGGTCGGTTTCGGGTGGTGATGGATATTTTAGTTGGAGAAAGTAGCCGTGGTGGTGGTGCCATCTGATGGCAGGAAGATGCGAAAAGAGTTGTTTAGTGTTTTATGTTAGATCAACCAACTACAGAGTTAGGTACTGCTGGTTGCTTGCCGAGTTCTCTCTCCTTTTCGGGGGAAGTCATAAATAAACCGCAGAAATTAATGATGCGCTCGCAGTAGATTGTTTATCTGTGTGCTGCCCTCTAGAGATAAGTTTCAAAACACAGAGATTGCTAAGGGCTTGATTCTATGTTGCAGATGAGGATATTTCGCATCTTCTGTGTAGATATATAAAACTATCTATCTGTCTCCTGTGATTTGAGAGAGTATATAGTTAAAGCAATTCATAGTACGAGGAACTTTTGAATACAATTGGCAAGGAGTAAGAACGGGAGGGTGGGGCAAATTGCAGTTTGGCTTTTATATAGACTGAAGTGGTCTATTTGTGTTACTCTCTTGGCATGGCATAAATAATTTAGTAGAATTGATGCAGTCAAGTGAAACATCAAAGTTAAGATGGAATAGCGAGTGGGTATACCAGCCAACCCAGTAGCTACATAAGTTTGTTAATTTTTGTTTTCTTTTTTTTTTTTTGCGGAACTAGGCAGAAAGAAGTGTATTTTTGAAATATTTTTATTAAAAGATTTTACAGAAAAAGTGTTTTAAAAGGTTTTTAAATTTAAATGAAATATTTTATCTATAATAAAGATGCAGTTTATTTTTGACTAAGAAGAGAATTTCGTGGTAGGGTTGCAAATTTGTAACTAGGCAATTTGAAAGATTTATAATGTCAAACGATGTTTGATAAATTTGCTTAATGGCGTTTTGAAATTTTTGAAAAAATGAACAATTAAAAATTACATAAATTTTCAAAATAAAGTAAAAATAAGACGAGTTCGAACATATTTACCAAACAAAAAAGAGGTAAATATATTTCAAGACCTTACACATTAAAAAATTAAAAGAACATCATCTTTATAAAAATTAGGCAAGTTTTTTTTTTAATTAATTCCAACCGAAAGACGGGATCCGCGATCACAATTTTGATGCCTTGTAGAAAGTAACTTTTTTACTTGCAATAACAATCAAACGTGACATAACGATGACTCAAAAAAGTGGATCCCTCAAGTCCGTCTGTCTATATGAGGGGATACAGCTAAAATCGATTTATATGGAGCTTGGTATTAAGCGCTTTTTGGCGAGGGGGTTTTGGAATGCATACCGATTTTGAAAAAAGTTTAATTTTGTCAGAAACTTCTCCAATGATTTTGTTAAAAAACATTCAAATCTATCTATACCGTCATTTTTTAATAAAAAAAATATTTTTAGAACCGTTTTTTTTTTAATTAGATTTTCTCCCGAACTATTTATTGGATTTGATAAAAAAAAATATCTATAAAAAAGCATTTAAAAAACATAAGCAAAGAAAAAAGTTTTGAAAAAAAATAATTCTTGGATTTTAAAAAAATAATTCTTGGATTTTAACTTGAAATAGAACATAGAATTTTTTCAAAGTTTTTTTTTAAGTGTTGATTAATATATGCTACAAAATTTCTTACCAACTTTATTTAAAACCTTTTTTTTTTTAATTATTTATAAAAAATTAGTTTATTTTGAACAACGGCCCTAAGAATTTTGAAATTTTTTTTCTAAAAATGCATCCTAGTAAAATAAATACATTTTTTTTTTAATTTTTAGAATCAATTTTATTTAAAATTTTTTTTTTAATTTTTTATTTTCGTATGGACATTATGTACGGTTACGTACATTTACCAAACTTGTATAAAAATGTTAAATATTTGAATTCTAAGAGCAATTAAAACTATTTTGGCAAAGGGCTAACCTTGTAATTTTTTCCAAATAAAAATTTGTTTCGTGACTTTCATCCAAAGGTAAGATAAAGAAAACTACGTCAATTCCAAATTACTCAATTAGTGGAGTAACTAAAGCTCAAAAATTGGCAATATTAGGGAACCCGGCCGAACAGCTTAGATTTTGATGATCTTTTTTTTTCAAACGTCGGTAATTAAAAATACTTTAAAGTCTATAGATAAAAAATTGCCGGTGTTGCCGTTTTGATTTTTTAAATTTAATTGAAGATTTTTGTGAACAAAAACAAATTTTTTTCAAAAATTTTTCTTAAATTTCATAAATTAATTGATACCAAAAGATTGTCTAGGAAATTCAAGGAAAAAAAAATATGGGAGTGAGGGACAATCTTCCATAGTTCAAGCGATAGATGCAATTTTCTTATTAATTGACTTCAAACACAAAAAAAAATATTTGAACACAACGGCAACACCTACAATATTCAAATATACATTTTTTAAAAGCTAGAAGCTTAGTCATATATGTAAAATTAAAATTAAGTTAATTTAATGAACGGCTTTTGAAAGAATGGTAATTGAACTCAGATTTTTGAAAAAAAAATTATTGAAAAAATTTTAACATGTCGTTTTTTAAACTTGGTCGTTATATAAAATGCATTTATTTTCAAATTTTTTTGGCCGCATTTATTATGATTTCAAATTATAAAAAGGAAATGTCAATATGTATTTTGTTTTATGAAAAAAATTAAAAATTATTTCATTTTCGAAGAACTTTTTTTAATAAAAGTTCTGAAAAAAAATGTAACTTATTTTTTTTTAAAAGTTCAACATCTAAACATAAAATTATTTTTAATTCATTTAATAAATATTGAAAGTTAAATAGCAAAAATTTAAAGTTCCTATTTACCACAGTCTTTGAGAAAATTAATTATTTCAATGCAAAAATTCAGTTTTAATAAAAAAAAACATTGAAATTGAAGTAATTTTTCATTTTTTTTTTTTAAAGTGTGATGTATTTTACCTTTTTTGCTTCGAAATTCAACTGATAATATTTATGGCCAAACATTTTTTTTAAATAAATACATATTTTATTAGAAAAAGTTTGGAAAAAAGTCATTTTAAATTTTTCTAATAACATTTTTTTTTTTAATTCTGAGTTTGAGGACCATTTTTTCAAAAAGTCTTGATAAAATTTAGTGGATTTAAATTTAAGAGATAAGAATGAGCTTCTGGCTTTTTAAAAATGTATTTTAAAATATTGTAGGTGTTGCAGTTGTTTTCAAAATATTTTTTTTGTGTTTGAGATCAGAATGTTAGAAAATTGCATATATCGCTTGAACGATGGAAGATTGTCCCTTACTGCTTTTTATATATTTTAATTAAATTACCTAGAGAATCTTTTGCTATCATTTGTTTTATGAAATTTAAGCAAAAAAAATGGTTTTGTGAAAAAAAAATTAATTTTAATTTAAAAAAAAAATACGGCAACACCGGCAATTTTTAATCTATAGACTTTAAAGTATTTTTATATTTCACTTTTGAAAACAATACCAAATTTGTAAAGTACAACTTAGTACGACAAAAAAAAAAAAAACATTTGTTATTGTTCTTTACAACACTTTTGGAGCTCTAAAGAATTTAAATACTTTTAGAGGCTAAGTTATATTCATGCACTTTGTTGCATATTGTGTGTTCAGTCGCCGGTTTTCGCTAATGTCAAATAAGAAATTGCCTTATTCACTTTGGTTTGTTTTATTTGTCTTCTTTGGGAAATTTTCAAGACACAAAATCTAACATGCCCTATTCTCATCTATACCTTTTATATTATTCATTTGAATTTTCTAACTTTTTATCCTTTCAAATAATATTTTCTTCAATTTTGTTTTTACTTTTAGGTCACAAAAAGTCGTTTGGCATGGATCGCATCGAAATGGCGAACTGGCTCAGGAAATGTATTGTGATGCATGGATGTCATCATCCATGGACAAGGTTGGTTTGGCCAGCAGTCTGCTGGGGAATAAATTAATGGACGAGGAACGTTATTCCTGCGATAATCAATTTATTATCCTATGCATTGAAGTTGTGCCGAAGAACCAACGACGAAAACGAGATCTCGACACTGAAAGAAGGTACGTTCTTACTCTCCTACAAATAAAAAGCTGAATGGTAGTATAGAATTGAAAGGGTAAAAAGGAAAATTCCTTTGGGAAGTTGAGATTCCATGAGAGTTCTGAGAGATGGACATCGGTCTGGACTGTTCCTACTGCTGTTGCATGTCCTTTATATTTTTTTTTTTGTTTGTTCAATATTTTTCTTTTCTTCCGTTTTATCGTATGTAGTAAAGAGTTTTTCTTGTTTTCCCCAATGATGATGGAAGAGGGCTAAACAAACTCGATGAACGAGCAAAATGATCCTGGAGTTCTTTCATTCTTCTTCTTTATGGACCTTTGGTCCTTATTCATTCTTCGTGGCGGAAACTAAATTAATAACCGTATGGAGAAAAAAAAAAAAACACAAAAAAAAAAAAGAAATAAGCCAAATCCCCACGGAAATAATGGAGAGCAAGCAATGAAAATCCTTATTGGATTTTGGTCAATCAGGGTTTTTGCCTCTTTCATCATCATCCTGGATCCACAGATTCTTCTTCTTCTTCGATTCGATATAGAAGACTGATGTCTATGAGTACGAGTATTGTGTACCCTCTGTTATTAGTTTAGTACAATCCATATGTCAGGGTATTATTGGTGTTCATGCAATTTGCTAAATATTTTTGTTTGTTTGGTGAAACGATTAGCTGTGATGTAGTGATGTGATAAAAACTAATAACAGCGATTTCCGGTAATAATGTAAGCTTCCGGTTTTATTATTTTTTTTTGAAAAAAGAAAAAGTCTCTGAGAGAGATTATGTGTGTGTGCAAAGAAAATAGAATGAAATAAATTCTTCTATTTGTTTGTATTTTTTTGTTCCTGTTGATTAATTTTTATGAAAAGGATATTTTTTTTTTTTCATCCTGCTGATAGTTTCCTTGAAAAACAGAGAGAAAGTAATGGAGAATGTGTTATTACATTTATTATATAAAGAGAAACGATTTCCTAGAAGTAATTATTTGCTTGTCCGCACGTGTAATTATTGTCTATTGAATTTGGCAAAAAAATCCTTGGTTTAGTTGGAATTAATTGCAGTTATACACAAATAAACCCACAGGAGTTACTTTCCTCTATTACATTTATTCTTTATAAAGAAAGAAAAAAAAATGGATGCATTTTGTTTTTCTCTTGAAACATAGATTATAAAGATTAAAAACTGAAAGCAAAAGAAAAATGTTGATGGATTTTTCAAAAGTTGAGAATTCTAAATTTTGTAAAGAGTTTTAACTAGTTTCTAGAATTTTTATCTTTGATAGGGTAATTCAAATTCATCATAAAAAAATATGTCCTTTGATGGTTTTTCATTTGAAAATACTCTTGGAAGTTTTTGTCATATAGTTCTTATGAAGATTAAAATTGTTGGTTAGTAATTAGCATACTAACTCGTTAGATACTTTTTCAGAAATCCAAGTTCTTTTAATAGTAATACTGAAGAAAATATCAATCTAGGACTTTTTGAAATATGAACTTTCAAACTTATTTTTTTTATTTTCCAAAAACATTAAGTAAAAATAAAAAAAAATGTTGTCCAAAATCTTTATGAACCCAGTTAATGAGTGACGTCTTTTAGGCAACTAGGTTACTGCACTGTTCTGAAAATTACAAAAAAAAAGCATTTAATTGTTTGGAGCTCGAAAAAATTTTTAATGTATTCGAAAACTTTTAGAGTGCAAGCTTTTCAAATATATTTACCACAATAAGAAATTAGCTTTTTTGACTGTCATCATTCTCTCATGGAAACATTCAAAATCCTAGGCATTTAGAGGTCTCAGCTAATTCTAATAAGAAAATCTCTTGTATAGGAAAGAATTAAAAAAAAATTTTTGAGAACGGTTTAAAAAAATTTTTTTTTTCAAATTTTTTTCTTAAAACTAATTTGGTATGCTAATCAAAAACAAATATCAATCGACACATACGAAAAAGTTTTAAAAAAAAATCATTAATACGTTTCCAAAAAATTGATTTTTCAAAAAAATATTTTTTTTTTTTTAATCCAAAATTACTGCTTTTTTCTGAAAAATTTATTTTTTTATGAATTTTTTGTACCAAATTTGTCGTTTAAATCTAAAACCTTCCTTACCAGAAACTCTGCCATCAATTTCAATTTCCCTTCTTGGTCAAATCTTTAAACCAAGAAGTTTGAACTATAATCGCATCAGTGGTTAAAGCTGTAGCTCGAGATAGGAACTTACACACAGGGAACTTTTTTTGCATTCTCTAATATCGTAATGACAAGTCTGATTACACTGGTCAACAAGGTTTTTGCAACAAGAACCAAAATATACTTTTCTATGGGTTTTTTGATGTGCTGAACTCGAATCTGAAGTCATTAGCCTCTATTTTTTGGAATATTACCGTTTTAAAATGCTATAAAGCGTCATTTTGGCTGTTTTCCAGGTTACGTTTTTATGTGGGGTAATTCATTATGAATAAATTTGTCAAAGGTCCGAAATTCAATTCGAAAAAATAAATTGACTCGTTTTCAGGAAACTGTTTTTTTTTTTTCAAAAAAAAAAAAAAAATCTTATAAAGTATAAAAATAAAATACATAGGTATTTTGTTTTTTTTTTAAACAAATTTTTTTTTCTTGAAAAATTAAAAAAATGTATGTATTTAAAAAAAAAATAAACTTAAAACAAAACTTACAAAAACTATTATTTTTTTCCCTCATAATAAATCCACAATATAATTTTTTCTTTTCAGAGGACGAGACTTTGAGACAGCAGAAGAATATGCTGAATATCTAAAATATATCACTTGAGATGAATTTAATTTATATAATTAAAACCAACATACCAAATAAAATAGAAAAAAAACTAAATAAAAAAAAAAAATATAAAAAAATGCAAACAAAAAGGACTGTGCCATAATGAGAAAGATAATGCTTCAAAGGATAACAAAAAACACAAACAGGTGTTGGTAATTCTTAGCCATACCAAGCCTCCCCCCAAACATCACTCAATGCAATTTAAAAAAAAAAAGAAGAAAAACAAAACAATGAAATTGTCAAAGAGAACCTGAATTATATTGCTTCAAGTATGAAGCAACAACTCCTCGTTATAATTTTTTTTTATTAAAAAAAAAAAAGAAAATAGAAATCTTGGCTATCCTTAAATAAAAAAAAAATTAAAAAAATAAGACTACCAACAAAAAAACTTTTGTATTGACATTCTCTCTATTGTCTCTCTTTTTATTTTTATTTTAAATACAAACTATAAATTATTTAATTAAAAACAAAAAATAGAATTTATTGTATTTTCTTAAAATATATTTAATGATATTATACAAAATGATTTATTTACAACAACAATATTACTTAATGCATTTAAATTTGATTTTTTTGTTATGACATTTAAATAAATTGCATTTAAAAATAAAAAAAATAAACTAAAAACAAAAAAACTGAAGAAAACTAAAAAAAAAACAAAAATAATAAATTAAAAACAAAAGTAAAAAAATAAAAAGTTAAATTTAAATAAGTTTTTTATACGAGAAATAAAATTTTTTTAGTTAGTATACAATAAATATAAATTTAAAAAAATAATGTAATTAATATTTAAATTAAAAATAAAAACAAAACTATTAAATAAACTATGTATTTTATAATTGTAAGTTATATAAATATTAGAATTAATAATAATTAAATTATATAACTTAAGCTACAAGAACATTCAAGTTAAAAAGTAAAATTGAAAAAATACAAAAAATTCGATTGTACATTTTAAACAAAATTTTAGTATTTTTAAAACTATATATTGCATATTGTATTTAAATTTAATATATAAAAATATATATAGAAAATGTATAGATTGTTTTTTTGTTTGTTTTTGTGAATTGTTTTTAAGAATTAAAAATAAATTAAAATAAAATTACAAGAAAATAAAACAAGAATGTTTGAATGTGAGATGAAATGAAACTCAGTTGATAATAAACTCATTCTAGTCTTAAGGAGATTTTGCGATAGTCCGAATATTTGATATATTGTTTTGCGCAGGAAAAAATAATTGTTTGCTTTTATTTTATAAATTAAAAACAAAAAAAAAAAAAATAAATTTATAAATATTTATGTATGTGTATGAGTATGATTTGGATTATAATATATTGATATTTAATAGTAAATTAATTTGTTTAGACGAGTTTGTTATTAATTATAAATAAAGTTATTTTTTCTGTTAACTAATTGGAATAAAATACAGGTGGACAAATTTTGAATGGGAAATTTTAAGGTGTGGTAGCTTTGTCTGTTTATTTTTAATGTACTTATTTACTATGTAGGATTTTTATGGTAAGGACTAGGTGATCAGAACAACCATTTTTTCCATCTTTATTTTGAGATTTTTGTACTGAGAGTTTTTTTTTTATTATATTAAGGACACTCAGACATTTGCGGCAGTTATGTGATAATTTTTTGGTTTAGGTACATCCAAATCAGTAAAACCATTTTGTCTTGAAAAATTACGTAAACCAATTGGACATCATTTCCGTTTCGGAAATCACTTCGATACTTCAATAATGCTGTGCTGTTCTTCAAAAACATGGTTTAAAAGTTTTTAAATAATTTCAATTTGTATCTGCCAAATCAACATAAATTCGTTTTTATACTTTCATTTTTAACACCATTGTTGTTTTGCTTTTGTGTTTCAATGTACACAGTTCTAGCTAACACTAGTTTACAAAAAAAAAAAAAACTTTTTGGACACCTAATACGATGCCGTTATACTGTTGAAAATCATATCTAGAAACATGTTTTTGAATAGTTTTTTGAGATTTAGAAAATAAAGAAAAAACGCATGGATAATTTTTCATACATTTGTATAAAATCGTATTTTCAATGAAATTTTTGTATTGAAAGAAAAATGCAAAACTTTTCGAATTCTCCAAAGATATTTATATTAAAATCTATGGATAAGCTATTAAAAATATGATCGTTGTTCGTATATAGGTATGTACGAAAATTTCGAATTTTGTTTAGTTACTTTTGCCTAGAACTTGAAAAGTCAGTCAAATTTCAAAATTCAACTTAACCCTACTACTACTACTACTTTTGCAAAAAAAATTAATTTCTTATTGCAAGTACCTATCTTAATTAAAAATTCTAAAATTTAATCTTGTAAGAAAATTCAATTAAAAAAAAAAACTACAAAAGTTTATTTTTATGTTCTTGAATAGTTTTACAAAATTTCATATTTAGAATTTTTAAAAGATTGGTTGAGTCAAACTTTCAAATTCGTTTTGCTTTTCAAGTTATAGACAACAACTCAAAAAGCAAAAAAAATAGTCGAAATTATTCATCTGTTGTAGGTACAGATTTGATTTCTTGTATAAAAAAGAATTCTGGTAAAAAATTTTTGAAAATTTTCGTGATTTTTTTGGGCTATCAAAATTTGAGTTTTTGTAAATTTTGAGGTAAAATGTTTGAACTTTTGAAAAATATAGTCGAAATTATAATCTTTCTAAATAGTGTCAACTACAGGTAAATAAGGGGTCAAACTATATTCTAAAATAGTGCTGACGTAATTTATTTGAGTTGTCTGCTTGTCAGGTAAGATGAAAGCATTACGTTGCGTTTTCGCAACGCTCGCCGAAAGGGGTGTCAAAATTTTTAAAATAATTTTTTTACTTGCTCTATAGGGCAAGTATTGGTTTCGTGTCGAAAAAAAAATTTGAGGTTTTAATCATAACCAACATTACGATGATGGAGAATTCCAAAAAAGTGGGTCCCGCAATTCCGTCCGTGCGTCTGTACGTCTGTGCGGTTGTGCGTCCATCTGTACACATTTCCACAGCCACAGATGATTTTTATGGAATTTTGAAAGTTGGTTTTTTTTTTGTTTTTTTTATATCTCGCTTAGAAAGTGTACCTCCCATACAAATTTTTCAATTCAAACCAAATAACTCGAAAACGGCTCTAACGATTTTGATTAAACTTTGCAGACGTAATATTCGAAGCAATTGCAACAAAACTGCATTTTTAGTTTTTCTCAAAAAAGTCAAAAAAGTGTACCTCCCATACAAATTTTTCAAATTATACCAAATAACTATAAAATGGCTCTAACGATTTTGATTAAACTTTACAAACGTAATATTCAAAGCAATTACAATAAAACTGCATTCTTATTTTTTTTTCAAAAAAAGTCAAATAAAAAAAACATTTTTTTTTTCATTTAACAAAATTTTGCCCTAAATGTCGGCTCTTCCCCAACATCAACAAAACTTCTTTAATTGATTTATACAGAGGCAGCTCTTAAAATCTACAAGTAAACTAACATAAAAGTGTTTTAAACTGCAAGAGCAAGTACGTGCGACCCCAGTCGTGCATTTTATTTTACATGGAGTATAAATCAATTTATTTGATTTTACACAAGAACACAAAACATCGATTAAAACAAATTTTTAAACTTTTCTAGTACCAAATAGCTAATTAAAATTAACATTTACAACAATATTTTTCATGTATTTATTCTTACCAAAATGTTTGTCTTCTTGTCTCTAAAACATAAATTCAATAAGTCCTGAAACAATCTTAGTCTTTTAAGATCTATCTATTAATATCAAAACTGTTTAGAGTATTAGTCATACTCATCAGATTGTACCTAATATTTTTTTTAAACTTTTTCTTCTGTTTAGTGTTTAATATTTTTTACCCATTTACTATATTTTATTTTATCATTTTTGATTTAATATACCATACATACCTACCATTAAAAAAAAATCTATCAAAAATCACCTTAAAATCCATTCTAACAATCAAATTATAATAAAAATTGAAAAAAAAGTATAGCGCATTCTTACACTGCCAAAAAGCAACAAATTCACAAAAAAAATTAAAGAGATTCTCCTAAAATAAAATATATTTCTCTTATAAAGAAAAAAAAAAGAAAAAATATGAATATAAAAATAGTTAAAAATGACATCAGCGCAATACGTTTTGTAAATAAAATTCTAATAAAAAAAAAAGAAAACAAAAAAAAATCCAATTTTAAGTTAGTATTTCTATTAAACATAAACATAAATAATATTATTATTTTTTTTAGTGTTAAGAAAAAGAAACAAAAAAATCACAACAACAAATCCATATCCTCCCCCCATCATATTCTCTTGTAGATGATATCATTAAATATAAAATATAAACAAACAAAAAACTTAAACGATAATCCAGTAAGATTGGATTCATATCAAAATGGCAATAAACCAAGTTTAAATAAAAAAAAAAAAAATAGAAAGAAAACAAAAAAAGTTATAAGAATAAAAAAAAAAAAAACATTTTTATGAACAACCAATAATAAACTAAAGAACAATAAAATCAAACAATGAAGAGAAATTAAAGTTAAAAGAAAACGAAAAATAAAAAAAAAATTCAATTCAATAATGTAAAAAATATAAAACAACAACAAATAATTTAAAAATATAAAGAAAACTCACTCAAACATGACATAAACAAAAAAAAAAAATAAGAAACCAACTCATTTTCTCCTTACGAAATAAGTTTTTAATTGTAAAGAAAAAAAAGATTAAAAATAAATAAATATAAGTAAAAATGAATAAAACAGAATTGCAGATTGCATTTTTATTTTGAGTATGTAGCTTTTATGAGTTTTTCACAAGTGGTCGATGGAAATTCGTATTTTGCACGAAATTGTTTGTAATTTGTATTTTTCAGACGATATTGCACAAAGCTTGGATTATGAGAAGAAATAATTCGATATAGCAGAGAGAAATCGACAATTTTTATAAAGTAAATCTTCTTAAGAAACCATAATGTTGAATAGGCTCTTGAGTATTGATTTCTATGTATTTTTCAATTCATATATCATGGGTACCTGCTAAGGTATTACTATGACTTTTTGGAGAAATATTCCAATTTAAATTTATTGCTAACAACAATCAATTTGACAATCAATTTGGCGCTTTTTAACATTTTCCAAACCATTTTTTTAATTTTTTGCTGAATTGTATAAGCATCATCTCGCAAAATTTGCTGCTTATTTCAGATTACCTACTTTTTTACCAGTATTATGTCAATTTTTTGTGCTATCAATGATAAATATCTTCGAAAAATAATAACTGAAAATTTTTTAATAAATAGAAATCAATATATTCAAAAAATTTAATAAGAAAAGGATTATTTTTCATCGCACAACATTGTTTCTAATTTGTTTTCAACGGTATATAGATGTAGGTTTTAAGAAAGTCAGTCTTCTAGGCAGTTAGGTTCCAAACTTAAATTACATCAATGAGGTGTATTTTTGTTAAGTAAATGCATAAACTATGAAAAAAAAAAAACAGAATTAGCTGAATTTTTTTTTCTCTTCCAAAAAATTACGGCAGAATTTTGAAAAACAGAATATAAAAAACAGGATTTTTTTGAAAAAAAGCAGAATGTTGAAAACTAGAGTTTTGAAGTCAGAATTTTCACCCGCTCCCAAAAAGTTTTGGCAAAATATAACTTTAATTTTAATAATAACAACGGAAATATAATGATTTCTTCCTTTTTAGATTTTTTTTTTTGTAGAAAACTGCTATAGATAGATCTTTGAACTCTTTGAACCATAATTTGGTTAAAATAATTATTTCTTTTGCCAATTGGATTCGTTTTAGTTTATAATTTAATTTAAATGTACTAAAACGGTTGAAAGCAATTACGAGCAATGAAACAAGAAAACTAAGAGAGCTTTTGTATCAGATATCATTTGAATCTAGAATGGTTTTCGTAAAAGCTTTTCAGATGTTTTTTTTTCAAATCTTATCCAAAAATAACTGCTTCTATAAGTTAATTAACTGTTTTATTATAGCCCTTCTTTTTTTCATATACCTACCTTCAGAACTTAATTTTTTATATAGTGGCACCTGTTCATATTTGTTTGGACTTTTTTAAATACAATTCTAGTAGTATAATATAAACTCACTGTTTATCTTAAAAAAAAAAAACAGCAGAAGTCATTTACTTCTAGCTAGGGATGTTGTTAATTTTGTTGGCCAGTACATTTTGCACTTATTAAAGCTTTGCAAAATATTTTTTAAATTTGTCTACAATAAAAGCTCTTCAAAGATTCGAACCAAAAAGCTTTATCAAACTTTGAAGATTTTTATAGCAAATAAATTATACCCACTGTAAAAAGTTTTGTGCATACTTTTTTCTTGCATTCTATAAATTTCTAAACAAAAAGCTTAAAGCTGTTTTGTAGTTTAGAAAAGCAGGGTGCTTCATTATTACAAAATCTTAATGGATGCAATATTGCTAATTTAAATGACAAATGAAATTCAAATATTTGACAATGTAAATACAATTTTCGTTAAAAAAGATAATGGAAAGAAAATTGTATGAATTGAATTCTTCAACATTAGCCTTTAAGAACTAGTTTTTGACAAAACTGATGTAGGTATACGGTTTTTAAACTAATACAATTCCCTGGGAAATCGACGAAGTTATGAATACCACCAGAGCTATGCGCGACGGAGTTATGCCCGTCAAAGTTATGAAAAACCGAAATTATGAAAAATCGAAGTTATGAAAAACCAATGCTATGAACAGCTAAGCTACGTTGGCAACCATTGAAAGGAAAGATATTTGGGAAAAAAGTACCAAAAAGCTAGAGCGTGTAGGTTGAGCCAAGACAAGAAAAATATTGTATGTGATGAGGGTGTCTATTCCCCCGTTTTGCCGGGAGGGGCAACTTTCTATAAAATTGACTTAATTTGAAAAAAAGAGTGTGTGTACATGTACACGCGACTGAAGTTATACTTCTCATTCAGTATATGTAAATGAATTTCATTTGATATTTTTAATTTCTATTATTAAATTAATTAATCCACACATCGTTTTTTTACATTTTTATCAAGTGAACAATAAATTAATTCTTTCATCCTCCTTGCGTCCATGTAGTTTTCAATTTATTCTGTGAAATTTACACATGTTGTGCGGTTCAGAACGTACGGTATACGCTTAACGAAACTAAATGAATTGAGCATAAAATGTGCGATAAAAAGCTCAAAAGTGAGCTGAGCTCAGCTCACAGCTCAGCTCAAATTTTGAGCTAGCTGAATTTTAAGCTATGTACCATAGCTCAGCTCATTTGAGCTGAGCTGAAAGTCAGCTGAGCTGATGGTTGAGCTGAGCTGTTGGGTGAGCTAAAGTAAAGTGAGCTGAGCTGAGCTGTGATGGGTGAGAGGATACATTGATTTTTATTTGGAAAGTATAACACTGTGCTACAAAATAAAAAAAAAAAAATACACCCGAGAAATAACATAGTGTAGGCTGTTCGTATGGTCGAATAATGCATAAAAATATTTTTGTTATATTTTTGGAACCCTCCATTTTTTTTTTATTTACAAAAAACCATTTTTACAGACCTTACGATGTAATCTATCAATATTTCAGTCATTTTTCTAACAACTCTCAATATGTTATATGTTTTTGGAAAGAGGATTTCCAGACCTTTTGAATGATGTATATAAGTCTATTGTTTAAACAAATTAAGTGTAGGTTTTTATCCCACAAATCTTGAAAAAGTGATTTTTTTCCGAATTTTTTCAACTTTACCCATTTTTTTTTTGCAAAATAAAACAAACAAAAAAATAAAGTAAGGTTATATTCTGAAAGAATATACATTTAGGCACAAATTGGCGTATTTTTTTATTGAATTTGACCAAAACTGCGGAATCTATGCTATTTTTTCGTAAATAGAAAATGTGGCTTTTCATGATGTGAATTGCAAGGTGCACAATAGGGTGTTCATTATTTTAAAATAATAAGAATTTCTATGCTCCTAGGATCTTATATGGTTGGAAATAAACTAAAAAAAATATTTTCCAAGTTTCAAGTCTCTAACTTAATTCTAACCTGTGCCGCCAAGCGGTTGAAGTTTCTTATGGGAATAACATGGGGTTTCTTGGACCTTGTTCGATCAATTTTAAATTCCAGCCAAACCATTCGTTCAAAAAATTTAAAACTTTGCAGACTCAAATTTAATAAGTGTAGCTATCATGTGAAAATTTTTCAGATTTGTAATTGTTATAATTTTAGAGATTTAGCTTGGTAAAAAAAGTCATATTTTCAGACTTTTTCAAAAATTGCTTTTTACACGTTTAATGCAAAAAATTTAAAAAACATACATTTTTATTCACAAATAAGCATAGCATGTATATTTAAAATGCAAATTCAATTCATAGTTATATAAAAAATTAGTTTTGTATTCATTCTTCAAGTCACATCGATATTCAAAAAACGTGTTCCCGATTTAAGAAAAAGTACTGTAGTAAATAAACAAAAAACTAATTAATTATATAACTTTGAATTGAATATAAATTTTAAATATACATACTACGCTTATTTGTGTTTAAAAATGTATGTTTTTTAATTTTTTGACATTAAACGGGTAAAAAGCGATTTTTGAAAAAGTCTGAAAAAATGACTTTTTTTTACCAAGCTAAATCTCTAAAATTATAACAATTACAAATCTGAAAAATTTTCACATGATAGCTACACTTATTAAATTTGAGTCTGTAAAGTTTTAAATTTTTTGAACGAATGGTTTGGCTGGAATTTAAAATTGATCGAACAAGGTCCAAGAAACCCCATGTTATTCCCATAAGAAACTTCAACCGCTTGGCGGCACAGGTTAGAATTAAGTTAGAGACTTGAAACTTGGAAAATATTTTTTTTAGTTTATTTCCAACCATATAAGATCCTAGGAGCATAGAAATTCTTATTATTTTAAAATAATGAACACCCTATTGTGCACCTTGCAACTCACATCATGAAAAGCCACATTTTCTATTTACGAAAAAATAGCATAGATTCCGCAGTTTTGGTCAAATTCAATAAAAAAATACGCCAATTTGTGCCTAAATGTATATTCTTTCAGAATATAACCTTACTTTATTTTTTTGTTTGTTTTATTTTGCAAAAAAAAATGGGTAAAGTTGAAAAAATTCGGAAAAAAATCACTTTTTCAAGATTTGTGGGATAAAAACCTACACTTAATTTGTTTAAACAATAGACTTATATACATCATTCAAAAGGTCTGGAAATCCTCTTTCCAAAAACATATAACATATTGAGAGTTGTTAGAAAAATGACTGAAATATTGATAGATTACATCGTAAGGTCTGTAAAAATGGTTTTTTGTAAATAAAAAAAAAATGGAGGGTTCCAAAAATATAACAAAAATATTTTTATGCATTATTCAACCATACGAACAGCCTACACTATGTTATTTCTCGGGTGTATTTTCAGTGTCGCACCGTGTAATGAAATATGAAGATATTTTAAACTTTTATAAAACACCATAGCTCAAGATGTTTGGTTCTAGTTATTAATGGAATTACTTTAACACATGGATATTTTTATAAATAAAACAGATAATTTTTCGTGATCTTTCTCTTGGTTTTTTTAACCCTAGAGAGATAATCATAATATACGTCTCAGAGACGTATGATTCTAAAAAAGATTTTTGGTCTTATGTTAACACTTTTTGTCATATTTATTTAACTCATTACTTAGATTATTTTAAAGAAGTAATATAATAAATGAAATCAATTTAACAAAAACCCAGAAATTTGAATTGAATTTGATAAAACAGTTCTTTACACGCCATACGTCTTACAGACGTAGATTATCTTTCTAGGGTTAATAGTAAATATATTTCTATTTTTTTAGTAAAATATTTCTTTTTTAATCATAAAAAAAATCAGGTATAATCCGGTTTTACGACTTTTTTCAAAATTCCGAGAAAATCGCGTTTGAAAGTTGGGGTAAATTTTTTTTTCGAAAAATCCCCGAATCTTTGAACGCTCCTGGAAGCTAAACCGCTTGAGAGCAATTTTTGGGAGTGGTGCCAAATGATAGCTTGTGTCATGGGCCTACGCTTTGCACATTGTCAGATTTTAAAAAAATCGCCTTCCATGTTAAACCGCCACATCATGCCTATTTTTTCAGAATCGGGCTTAACTTTTTTTTTACCTTTAAGTTCTCCTGGTTTGAGAACGCGTGTACCTACAGGGATGGAAGTTGTACCCAAATGTAGGTTAGAGTCCCCGCTACCTTTTGGCATCAAAAAAATTTTTTTCATTTTTCTCAAAATTCCGAGATATAGGCGTTGGAAGGCTTTGATCTAGAGACAGGGGAGTGGTGCCATATGAAAGCTTATTCTCAGCTACCCGAAAGTGGTATAATCCGGTTTTTCGATTTTTTTCAAAATTCCGAGAAAATCGTGTTTGAAAGTTGGGGTAATTTTTTTTTTTCGAGAAATCCCCGAATCTTTGAACGCTCCTGGAAGCTAAGCCGCTTGAGAGCAATTTTTGGGAGTGATGCCAAATGATAGCTTGTGTCATGGGCCTACGCTTTGCACATTGTCAGATTTTTAAAAAATCGCTTTGCATGTTAAACCGCCACATCATGCCTTTTTTTTCAGAATCGGGCTTAACTTTTTTTTTACCTTTAAGTTCTCCTGGTTTGAGAACGCGTGTACCTACAGGGATGGAAGTTGTACCCAAATGTAGGTTAGAGTCCCCGCTACATTTTGGCATCAAAAAAATTTTTTTTAATTTTTTTCAAAATTCCGAGATATAGGCGTTGGAAGGCTTTGATCTAGAGACAGGGGAGTGGTGCCATATGAAAGCTTATTCTCAGCTACCCGAAAGTGGTATAATCCGGTTTTTCGATTTTTTTCAAAATTCCGAGAAAATCGTGTTTGAAAGTTGGGGTAATTTTTTTTTTTCAAAAAATCCCCGAATCTTTGAACGCTCCTGGAAGCTAAGCCGCTTGAGAGCAATTTTTGGGAGTGATGCCAAATGATAGCTTGTGTCATGGGCCTACGCTTTGCACATTGTCAGATTTTTAAAAAATCGCTTTGCATGTTAAACCGCCACATCATGCCTATTTTTTCAGAATCGGGCTTAACTTTTTTTTTACCTTTAAGTTCTCCTGGTTTGAGAACGCGTGTACCTACAGGGATGGAAATTGTACCCAAATGTAGGTTAGAGTCCCCGCTACCTTTTGGCATCAAAAAATTTTTTTTCATTTTTTTCAAAATTCCGAGATATAGGCGTTGGAAGTTGGGGCGCTCACTTTCAGCTCAGCTCACTTTCAGCTCAGCTCAAATGAGCTAAGCTATGGTACCTAGCTCAAATTTGAGCTGAGCTGTGAGCTGAGCTGAAATATTAGCTTTTTGCAACCCTGGCAACTTGCCACATGCAACTTGCCACATGCAACTTGCCACATGCAACTTGCCACATACAAATTGCCACATGCAACTTGCCACATGAAACATGTAACTTGCTACGTGTTGTGTGTTTTATGTTTGCCGTACTGTGGCGTACTGCATTTTTAAATACTAAAGTACTGCGTACTCTAAAGGTGAAACGACAGCCCTGCTACCCAGGGTGATCGCGTCATAATCCCTTTGACATTCTTGTCAAAAAGTAAATTTTCATACCCACCCTCCCATAAGAAGTATAACTTCAAAAAAAAAGTTATAATAAACATCGTATCTTTTTGTAAGCCCACAGACTTGTTCTTTGATCTTGTTTGGTGTTCATAGCTCTGGTTTTTCATAACTTCGGTTTTTTATAATTCTGTCGTCCATTAGTCTGTTATTCATAACTACTTCATTACTTTTTCCAGTTCCCTAGGTATAATTTGAGACTAATCTGTGCATGCAAAATTCTTCTAAATCCAATTTTTAGCGAAAATGAGTTAATGATGAAGTTTTACTAATTTGAGGGTGCCCCTTTCCAAATTTGAAAACCGTTTTTGTCAAAAAAAATTTCATTCCGCAGATAATATAGTTTAATGGGACATAGAACAATAAAAACAGGGAAGTAGCCTTTTAAAAATGAGCCCGAGTATTCTTCATTGTTCTAAATCCAATCATATTTTGTTCTAAGTCCAATTTTTATTTAAGGAAAAAACGTACTTGTATAGGAATTGTTCTACAGTACCTTGCCATATTATTAGGCCCAAGCGAAAAAAATACAACTTTTTGCTTCATGTTGCTGAATTTTTAAAGTTTTTGTCGACATATCTTAAATTTTTTTCTGTCTCATTTACTTACATGTAGATACGGATTGACTTAAAAAAGTTAAAGAATTCATATATTTTGATAAAAAATCACGTCCAAAAGGAAATAAGCCCCAAAAGAAGTTTTCTATCGAATTCATGACCGTAATATTTCCAGACGGGTCCAATACTTAAATTTTTGTGTCGAGGAATAACGTGATATTCTTAACTTTATGGCAAAAGCCCCTTCTTGCATTAATATAGAAGCTCTGATCGTCTGGTTATTACGTAATGTTCTTAGATTTGGGGTATTTTTTTCTTTCTTAGAAGACCAGGCAAGCAGAACTATTCACAGTATGTTATTCCAACTTTTTTTTAAGTCAATCCGTATCTACATGATAAGTGTAAGTAAATGAGACAAAAAATTAAGACAGTTCGAGAAAAACTTTAAAAATTCAGCAACATGAAAAATTGTATTTTTTTCGCTTGGGGCCTAATAATATGGCAAGGTACTGTATGTCCAATTTTGGGTTTTATAGTTTTAAAAAATATTTAAAAATAGCATGCATCTACTAATGAGGTAAACTTGAATATTTTATTCAAGAAAAAAGAGCAAACTTTATAAAAAACATAACTTGAATAGCAAACTAGCAGAAAAATTGTCGCTTTAAATCAATTTGAAACTTAAAAATCGTCCCCTGTAAAATTTGATTTTTGTGACTTAGAACAATTTTGCTTTACGGCGACGATATATCGTTATCTCGTTAAAGAAGCAATCTCTTTTCTTGAAACTTGGTGGATCTTAAGGACTCATCATTACTTTTATTTCCTTGAAGTTCCTTGAAGTTCCTTGAAAAATTACATATAATCAAAAGTGGCAAAAATTATTCACAGACAAAACCGAATTTAGTTTCTAACCGTTTCTTGGTCCTTGGTGTCGTTCCTTATTTACATAAATTTTGTACGACCCAAAAAAATGTCATCATTTATGTTGTTTTCAAAATCAGGTTTCCAACTCATATAGAGTCTTAATGCGAATACTTACCGTTTTCACTTGTAAATACTTTATTCGAAGAATATTTTTATTGAAGTAATAAATAAAACTTAGTTCTTATTCTTTTAAATTTAGTATTTTTATTTCGGTACTTCTTTGTTATCGTGTATAAATTGTATAGAATATCTTTCTGTGTCATATCTTAATCTCTTTCCATTATTTCAAAAATAAAACTCAAAAAAACAAAAAATAGGACATCAATGCGATTAACAATAATATTAGTGTTTCTTGTAAAAAGTATTTGTATTTTGATATTTTGAAACTTGGCATTCACATTTATTTTCAAGTACTATTAGTTTATTATAGTTTACTAGTACATTGATATAATGTGATTATGTTTTATTTTATTTGTTTAAAGATGTACACATTTATATAAATTATATATCCATTTATAGCATTCAATATTCATAGACAGAGTAGTTTTGATTATGATTTGTTGTGTAAATATTTTAAATTATATATTTTCTTTGGTTTTTTTTTCGGTGGTAATCGTCGCGATTGATAAAATACTTTTTCTTTTTTTTTTGTCAAAAATTTGAAAAGAAATTATTTAAGTCTGCTTTGGAGATTATTGATAGAAACCAAAATATAATCACATTTATATTTTAAATATCAATTTTTTAATATTTTTGTAGACTCTTATAGACGTGAGTTGTTCTGGTAGCAAAATCTAAAACAATAAAATATCTTATAAAGATTTTCCTAACAATGACGGCTATGCTAGTTATTCAACAATTTTTTATTTAATTTTTTATTATTATTATTTTTCAAATAAATTTACGAGTTTATTATGATATTTTTGTTTGTATTTAATTTTAATTTTAAATTTAACTTTATAAACATATTTATCAAATACTAATTTCTAACAACAATTACATTGATCCGTTCATTTTCTTGTATATAATATTTAATAGCTACATAATTTTATTTTTTTATTTATTCTTCTAACTTAATTTTTTAATTATAAATAAAAATATGATATTTTAAATGTCGATTAAATATATGTTTAATTTTTTTGTTTGTATGTAAATTTTAACAATTTTATGAATAGTTTTTATTTATTCTTTGTTTACTTATATTTTTTTTATGTAATTAACATTAAAATATGTTTTATTATTAACACAGTAAAATTGTTTCTTTCGTGATAATTAATTAGTATTATCTATCTTTTCTACATTTTAATCTTATTTAAGGAATTTTATGTTGTTTTTCAATTTCTTTTTTTTTAATAACTATGGCTTTAGGCAATTATTTTCTTATTCGACCATTTAAGAAATCCATTTTTTTGCTAACAATAATTAATATAGGTTTTTATATTTTTCAATATTTTTTATTTTCTTATTTTAATTTGCATTTAGACAATATTTTTTTATTTATCATTAAATTTATTTATGCAACGAACAATCAAACAATTTTTTAATTAGGTATTTGCTTATTTTAGTTTTACTAAAAAAAATGATATGAATAAAAACTGCCATTCATAATAATAATAAAAAGGTTGTGCAAATTTTTTGTGTAAAAATCACTTCCATTAAAGCGATGTTTTTGTTTTAACTTTTCAAAATTCATTTTTTGTTATTGTCTTCCAATTTTTTTTTTTTTAATAATATTTAAGGATTAAGATTTAATGTTTTTATTTTTATAATTTTTCAAAAAAAAAAAAAAAAAAAAACAAGTATAAAGGGAATATAGCTAAAAAGTTTTCACCGATTTGATGAATTTAAGATATTACAAAAATTAAATTGAGTTAGGTAAAAACAAATTAAATAGGAAACCTTTTACATACGTATTTAAAATAGATATAATAAACCTTTTTATCAATTTTAGTTAAATGGCTTTTTTTAAATAAAATAGAAAAATAACTTTTAATAGAAATTGTTTTTTTAAAAATTTAGATGAACTCTTAAATTTCAGTTTTCTTATAACCTTTAATTTATTTTTTCAAATTTTAGTCAGCTGCTTCTAGCACGGTTTTAAACGATGACAAAATAACTGATATCAAATAATCTTATCAGTGTCTAAATTTATCAAAAATATATTTTTATGTTTTTTTTTTTCATGAAATCAACCAATTTTGTTTTTTTAAAAAACTTCAAAATCTCAAAAAATCGGAAAAACTTTTTATTAGGTATGAATTTACCTAATACGTGACTGAGATCATGATGAAAACTGCAAACTTTAGCATCTGAATGACGATTTCCAAAAAATCATCAAACCAATTGTTTTGTTCAAACAATTTTTTTTTATTGTTTTCAAAAATTCAAAAATGCGTTTTGTTTAAATGGGCTAAGTCATTTATCTATGAAATAGGCAAAAAACAAACATTGGTTCTATGGCAAGTTTTATTAATATAAATGGTTCAAATACTATTTATTTTGTTTATTAATAAAAAAAAACTTTTGTCTTCTCTTCTCAAATATAAATTTTTTGAGAAGTCAATAACTTTGATATATTTTGTAATTATAGAAAAAGTTGACCAGTAAAAGTAGATATTTTCAAAATAGATAAAGGTTCAACTTAAATTTACATTTAAGCTTAAAGTCTTGGTTTTTTTCCTATAATTGTTAAAAGTGCTCCAATACCTATTATTTTTTTGTATAAAAAAATCGATAAAAATTAATCTTTGAGCGGAAAAAACCCTAAAAACCGTTTTTAAAATCATAAAACGCCGTGTTAAATGGCTTAGAGGATGTATGTCATTTAAATTCTTTTAGAGTAAAGAATTTTTAAAAAAAAAATATTGAATGTTTTTTTGATAAAATAAAATTTTTAGTAAAATTTTTTAAAGAAAATTATCTGTTAAGAAAATATTAATCAGTTGATAAAATTTATATTAATCAATTTAGCCCTGAATCACTGGTTTTCAATCAGTCAGTTACAGTGTTGCACAGAGCCGGATTTTTCAAAATCGGCTCACTGCCTGCAAAATATTCTAGCAACACTGGTCAGTTAGACTATCAAAAGAATAAATTTCAATTTAAAAAAAAAACTTTTATTAATAGGAATAAGCCTTAACTGGGGTTTATCTGGCTATTGAAAAATCGGCTCTCATATACAAACAAAATTTCAAAAAATTAATTTTCAAACAAAAAAAAAAATGAAGTTTTGAGTCAACATTGTTTCCGATTAGTTTACTAAAACGATTTTGGTTTCAACTTTTTTTTGAAATCTATTAAATTGCTTACGAGAAATGAAAAAAAATGAAGAAAACGGTTAATGGCGAAATAGCTACCGTTAGTAAAAGTTAAAAAAATATTTTTCTTGTAAGCGAAAGTGCAACCTCAGTATTTTAGTTGAAAAGGTTTGAACCGTATCTTAAGAAAAATTATTTTGAATGAAAAAAAAACATGAACTGTCTCACAAACGCAATCAGTGTGATTTACAACAACTCAATTGAATTGATAAAAATAAAATTTCTATATCTTATTACTTAATTTAGAAAAATTTTGAAAACAAAGAATGATATCAACCTTTATTGGTGAAATCCATTAAAAATGTTGAACAGCTTTCCTATCATTTAGGTTCTAAAAAAACAAATTTCAGTATTTATCAATTGATAGTTGACAATCGCAATTCGGCGAAATTTTTCCGTACGAAAGCGTTTAAGTAATTTATCAAATCTGAATTTCTTAAAAAGCATTTTTTTGTTTTTGAAGAATCAAATTTTACAAAACAATATTTGTAAATTTTCTTGAAACTTTTTTTAAAAATATGGATTAACCGTTTCTTTAAAGTGCATTGAAATTTTTGAAAAAAAAAAATTAAATTATTAAAAACAAAAAAAAATTCTTTTGTTTTTAGTAAAAATAGTTTTCATTTGGAGGTTTAAAAAAAACCTTTTAAAAAGGCATTTTGTTTCTTTTCTTTAAAACCAAAAAATATGAAAACAGAGACCAGAAATAACAGTCAACCTTTATTTTCAATCATTTTCTCTCTGAGAGTTACCACATTACTTTAAATAGTTTCGGTTAAGGTTTGAGATTTATTTTTAAAAATCAAAAATAAAGGTTATCGGTTGAGATTTATTTTTTATTTTTTTAAATATCTCTCAATGGTTGAGATTTTTACAAAAAAAATTAATGGAAAAGGTCAACCTTTAACCGTTTTCGCTGAAAATAAATCAAAAATGGTCAATTCAAAGGAAAATGTCGAATATGTCAAGAATGTCTTTATAATGCAAAAATAAAAATGAAAAGGATGTTTTTTCTAAGTTTATGTATTAAATAATGTATGAACTAAGTAGACTCTCAAAGTTCTTTAGACTCAAGATTATATCTCTTTTCATTTAAAGTAAAATCTAAAGACGAAAATGTGTTTTCCACAGTGATTTGAGTCGCTGGGACGACAAGCACAACCAATGCAATTTTAAATGCTTCAGGAGACCGATGTTCTAATATCTAGGTCAAAGCGTTCAGCTTCCAGAAGCGTTTTCGTCGGCCCAACTTCAAACGGCTATATCTCGGAATTAAAAAAAATTTTTGATGGCAAAAGGTAGCGGGGACTCTAACCTACATTTGGGTACAACTCCTATCCCTGTAGGTCCACGCGTTCTCAAACCGGAAGAACTTAAAGGTCAAAAAAGTTAAGCCCGATTCTGAAAAAATTGGCATGATGTGGCGTTTTAACATGAAAGATGATTTTTTAAAAATCTGACAATGTGCAAAGCGTAGGCCCATGACACAAGCTATCATTTGGCATCACTCCCAAAAATTGCTCTCAAGCGGTTTAGCTTCCAGGAGCGTCCAAAGATTCGGGGATTTTTCGAAAAAAAATTTTACCCCAACTTTCAGACGCGATTTTCTCGGAATTTTGAAAAAAAAAAATTGAAAATTCCAAAAACCCGATTAGGTATACCACCATCGGGTAGCTGAGAATATAAGCTTTCATATGGCACCACTCTCATGTCTCTAGGAATTGATACATTTGCAGATGAGATTTATTACTTGCTCTATAGGGCAAGTATTGGTTTCGTGTAGAAAAAAAAAATCGAGGTTTTAATCAAAACCAACATTACGATGATGGAGAAGATCAAAAAAGTGGTTTTCGTCATGCCGTCCGTCGGTCTGTGCGTCTGTGCGTCTGTGCGTCTGTGCGTCTGTGCGTCTGTGCGTCCATCTGTACATCGAGCTAGGGCCTAAACGGGTGGATGGATTTGCTTGAAACTTGGTACAGATGATTTTTACGTAATTCCCTAGGTCCGTTTTTTTTATTTTTTTAATATCTCCAATTTAACGCATATCTCCCATATAACGTTTTCGAGGTATTTCAAATTTCTCGAAAACGGCTCTAACGATTTCATTTAAATTTGGTGTGCGCAGTACTCTTATTGATTCCAACAAAACTGCGTTTTTAGTTTTTCTCAAAAAATGCCAAGAGCGGAAATATGGCGTTGCCGTTTTTCAAAAATTGACATGTTTTTTAAGTTCATATATTTCATCAAAGCATAAGTCAATTTTTTCAAAATTTACAGACATCATAGGTATTGAAGTGTAAAATGTAAAAAAAAATTTAAAAAAAAAGTTTTTCAAAAAATTTTTAAAAAATTGAATTTTTTTAACTTTCGATTTTTTTTTTGTTTTTATTTTTTTTTTTCACAAAATCTTAAATTTCCAATAAATATTTAAGATAAAGATGCTTTGAACTACAAGAGCAAGTACGTGCGACCCAGTCGTGCATTTTATTTTTTTCTCTCAGCGATAAATCTCACTGGTTAACCGAAACATGAAAAAATACAAAATAAAGGTTTCTCTCAGACCTTGACCGAAATTTTTCTTTTTTTTAAAATAAAGGTTATTTTATGACCTTTATTGAAAATGGTGACAAATAAGAGTTATTAAGGAACCTTTCAAAAGGTTGAGATTTATATCTGATCTCTGCATGAAAACCATTAAAAAATAATTCTGAAATTTAACAAGAAGGAGTTTTTTCTAAAACCATTTTCTGGATATTGTCGTTCCTTAAAAGAAATTAACTTAAAATTCTAATAAAAATGATTATATGAAAAACTAAGTTAATAAAATAAATAGTGTTTAAGATTAACTGATAATAAAAATATATTAAACCGCTATTGAATAATCATCATTCAGTAGGTACAAAAAAAAATTGTAATCAAGAAGTTTGTTTAAAGCTTTTTTTCAAAGTTGAACATAGTTGTTTAAAATGCATGTTCGTCTGTAACTTTACGCACTCAAACTTTCACACACTCAATTCACTTTCATTTCAAAATCTCAATTTAGTCTTCTATAAATAAATAAAAAAAAAAAATCATTATAATCTCCCAATCATGTGTCCTTGAAAATATTTACCCAGCCAAAAAAAAAAACGAAAATTCTATTAAGCCGCTAAACCATCCTGTTCACATTTATTTATGTAAATTCGCTCTCTCGTCCCTTTTTTATGTGTAAAATAATAAATTTTCCCCTTTCGTTATATCGAAGACTATGCTGATTTAGCAAAATGCTACTTCTCTCCATAACCTTAATAAAATTAATACTCTCTACCTTCCTACATAATTCCACAAAGTTATACAAACAGCGCGAAAAAGGTGTGATGTGAATGATATTTCATTTTTTTTAAGTTCTACCCCCCACAAACAAAATTTTACGTGGAAAAATGTAAATCACTCTCTCGATGTGGTGTCCTTCGTACACCAAAGAGGAAAAGGAAAATAAACCTAAAATTACTTTTACAAAACAAAAAAAAAAGTTTAAAAAAAGTCACGATGGATAGAAACCTTATTTTTTCCAGAGAATATCCTTCTAACAAGAGAAGAAGAGATATAATAATAAATTGTTGGAAAAGATGTTACACTAAGCTTGAACGTATGCAAATGAACTATAAAAGATGGAGAGAGTTAGTTATGGTAATACACAAACCGGAAATGACTGACCGTACAATCTGGCGAATATTCAACTTACGTCAAACAAACGTATTTTAAAAGCAAAATAAGAATGAGAATGAAGCTTAAAATAGTAGTAAATTATTAGATCAACTTTTTTTTTTTAGAAGAAAAGAACTTCCTTTAAGGATTTTTTTCTTTTCTAACCTACACTCTTTTAAAGCGCAATTAAAAAAATTTACATTTTAAATCTAGTACAATTTTTTGTTTCTCTTAGTCGAATTTATATATCCAAATTATTGCAATACACAACCAGTCGTATTTCTGCCCATGAAACCGGCTGCATCTGATCCCACACCCTCACCCAAAGAGCATGTCTTGCTGCGCATTATCATCAAATCTGTACGAATGCTGGGACGCCTCACGTTGGGCGCCACTACGCCACAAGCATCACTCAGCCGTCGTTTAATTGACAGAGTGCACTTTTTGGATCGATTCGAGGCGGTGTGTGGTGGTGGCAGGGTGCATGGTGATCCAAAGGCTGTACTCACACGTTTATGATGGTTGGGAGCCATTTCCAGTGGTAGATTTGCCGCCAGAAATAATTCGTAAAACATATCATCGACCCGTATGTTCTTTTTGGCTGAACACTCGACAAATACACAACAAGCATCCTGACCCGCACAATAAGCCATTACTTCTTCAGTCTGAACGGTTCTGTTTTGTACAAAATAAATGAGATGATATTTGTGTTTTATAATGATTGTTGATGTTTTTTTGAAAAGAAAAAAGCAAACTTACTTCATATCTCGTTCACATTTGTTACCAGCTATAACCATTGGTACTTTGGGGAGGTTCTTTTTCGATCGTCCGCCAGACTGTGCACTCCATTTGGTCTCGAGTATTTGTTCTCGCAACCGGACGACCTCTTCAAAGGATTCTCTTGAGTCCATACTGAATACGAGAACAAAGATATCGCCTGTGGTAAAAAATAAAAAAAAAAAAGAAAGACAAACAATATTATTGTCAGTTGTAGTTGTTTGGAAGTTTTTTTATTTTTTGTGGATTGTTTATTTTTTATAAAATAAAATGTAAAAGAGAGCTTTTCAATCTTTTGTCTGGTCGTCTTTTGTGTTTATAGTCCAAAGGGAAATAAGCAATTTATTATGTTTCCAAGAAAATATTTTTGTTTTGTTTGCTTTGTAATCTTTTTGGAAGTCTGAGTTTTTTTTTCCGGCCAAAAAAACGAACAATGATTGAATTTTCAAAAAAAAATTAATATGCGGTATTTGGGAATTTATTCTTTAACAGATTTTTTATTGAATTTAATTAATGCACCAGTTACATAGAAAGGAAACCCTTGTCGATAAAAAATGCATTCTAAAAAAACATTCCTCCAAATTTCATCGAGTGAGGTCTCAAAAGAAAGGTCTTTTTAACATCTATTCATAACTGAAAATCAAAAGTTTCTTTGAGGTTTTGTTGCTGAGTTATTTGCATCTAAATCCAAAAATATTTTTTCAAACATTCGGAGGCAGATATTTGAGAACCAAAGTCTCGAAACAAGTTTTGGTTTACAAATATGAGTTCACAGTGAACAGGCATATGCATTTAAATGACAAAAATTATATTTTTTTTTTTTTGGATTTTCGAGAAAAAATCAAGGTTAACCCCTTGCCGAAAAAAATGCATTTTTAAAAATTTCTCCCAAATTCATCGAGGGAGATATCAAAAGAAAGGGTTTCTTAGGTTCTATTCATAACTGAAAACCAAAAGTTTTTTTGAGGTCTGGTTGCTGAGTTATTTACACCCAAATATATTTTTTCTTACACTCGGAGGCAAATATCTGTTGACCAACGTCTCGAAACAAGTTTTGGTTTACAGATATGAGTTCACAGAGAACGGGCTAATGCATTTCGGTTAAAAAAAATATTGTTTTTTTTTTTTTTTGAGAAAAAATCAAGGTTTACCCCTTCCCGAAAAAAATGCTTTTTAAAAAATTTTATCCAAATTCATCGAGTAAGATATCCAAATTCATCGAGTAAGATATCAAAAGGAAGGTCATTTTAATCTCTAATTCATAATTGCAAACCCAAAGTTTCTTCGAAGTTTGGTTCCAGAGATATTTCTATACAAAACTTTTTTTTTTCTTACAGTCCAATAGCAATATCTCTTCATCAGCTTTTTGCATTCAAAAAACAAATTTTAAATCTATTTTCTTTTTTTTAAATAGATTTTCGAAAAAAAACACAGTCGACTCCCTCTAAGTTGAACTTTTTCACCATTTTTAATGAACAATTTTGTAGAAAAAATATTTAAAAAATCCCTCTAACTCGAATTTCCCTCTAACTCGAACCGATTTTCGAGTCCGTGAAAGTTCGACTTAGAGGTTGTCGACTGTAATACATTTTCGAAAATTTCCTCCAAGTAGATCGAATTTTCAAGCTCTTTTCATAAATGGGACAAGAGTTTCTTTCAGATTTAGCATTGAAAATCATACGGTCATCAGAAGTGCTGAATAAAATTGATAATATAATTATTTAATTGCTTACCACCCTCTCTGAGTATAAAACGTGTAGTTTAAAATGTTTAACTTTGTATAAATTACGAATAATTTTTGGCTTCACTTAAATGGCATAAATGTAAGAAGGAGAACTTGATAGGGCAATTTTACTTTTTTTGTGTAAAAAATCTTAAAAAATGGTAAATAATGTGTAAGAAATGTAAAAAAAACGTAAAAAATGGTATAAAACGGTAAAAAAAAAAACGGTAAATAACTTAAAATTCATTCATTTTGACAGGTTGTCATTCGAAGTATATAACACATTTTGAATAGAACACTTTATTTTACGGCATTGAATTCTAATAAACGGTTTATAATTAATTAAAAAATATTTCCAAAGTCATTAATTTGGCGCAAGTCCATTAACATATGAAAGATCGAGGAAATTAATTCACATGTATTTAAAATTGAACAGCAAACGAAATCAAGCATTACCTCTGAATTTACATATATGATGACCAAATTTGATGAAATTAACTTAGTAATCATCGTTTATCGTTCTTAATAGTTGAAAGAAAAACATAAAAGATCCAATCATGTAATTTTTTTGTTTTGACTTTCTCAAGAAATTTAATTTTTTACCATTTTTTACATTAGTGAGTTTTTTACATGTAATTTTCAAATTATTTACATTGAGTTTTTTACATGTAAAAACTCGATGTAAAAAACCCGCACAACACTGAATTTGACTGAACAATTTTAAGCTCGATTTCCAGGGCTGGACAAACTTACAAATTTACCCCTTTTTACTGGATCCGATGTACCTATACATTTTTTACTGTAGTTGGTCGAGTGCTTTATCATCAGCCTATCTCATTGTTGGAAATAAGTTTGATTAACTGCAGCGACGGAAATTTTTAAAATTTTATTTTTTGTCGGTTCTTTAAGACGAAAGTTCATATTTAAATTAAATAAGATTCACCTTAAATTTAACAAAATCTAAGCGGATTCCACTAACTTTAAGCGGAAATGGTTCTGTTTTAAGAAGATGTGATTTAAAGCGAGTATCAAGGGGCACGGTAGTGCCCAGCCAAGTTCTCTAGCAACTTTAGCACTACACCCTTATTTACAGGAAAGAACTCAGGCCATTTTCGACCCCCCTCTAACTTCCACACCAGAGATGCTAGAAATTTCAAACTCGCTACATTTGTTGAACTGGTCCAAACCAAACTCCTCACAAAATTTCAGCCTCTTCCGATGAGTAGTTTCTGAGATATAGGGCTTCAAAAATCGCAAAAACCGTAACTGACTGACTGACTCACTCACTCACTCACTGACAGATCATCAAAATTATGGAGAACTTCCCGTAAACGTAGAAGCTTGAAATTTTACACGGTGATAGGACTTGTGGTGTATACAAAGGGAAAAATCGAAAATTTGAGATTTTCTATTCAGGGGGCGTGGCATCCGCCCATTTCCGCTGAATTTTCATCAAATATTATAGAGCACTTCTGATTATCGTAGAATCTTAAAATTTGGTAGAATGGTAGAGCTGGTAGTTACACAAAGGAAAAAATTTTAAGTAAGAGAATTTCAGCCAGGGGGTGTGGCAACCGCCCATTTCCGCTGATTTTTAATAAAATATTATAGAGCCTTTCTGATTATCGTAGATTATTGAAATTTGGTAGAATGGTAGAGCTGGTAGTTTATACAAAGGAAAAAATTTAAAGTTTGAGAATTTCAGCCAGGGGCGTGGCAACCGCCCATTTTCACTGAATTTTCATCAAATATAGATATTTTCAATTCTACAGCCATACCTTGCAAAAAGAAGTGAAATCACAACAAAAACATTACTGTTAAAAAAAGAGCCAAGTTCACCTATGTTGAAATTATGCTGACACAAAAAGTTCTGAGATGTAAAAGTGTACCAAGCTCTAAAGTTTGGGTTCAAATTCGTATCAATAAAATTTTGATTGTTTACTTGGCAATTTTTGAAATAACTTTAAAAATCGGTAATTAAAAGAAAAATTGTCAAGAGAACAATCAAAATTTTATTGATACGAATTTGAACCCAAACCTTAGAACTTGGTACACTTTTACATCTCAGTACTTTTTGTGTCAGCATAATTTCAACATAGGTGAACTTGGCTCTTTTTTTAACAGTAATGTTTTTGTTGTGATAATCTTATTTTAAGGTGCCTTTTTTATCTGTGTGACTTCCCCATAAACGACTTATCGATTTCAATGAAAGTTTTTATAAAAAAGCGTCTAAGTTGCCGTAATGTCTTTAAATTTTCAAAACCTTCAGTTTTGAATCAATTTTTTTTTTTTTTTTTTTTTTTTTTTTGAAAAACCAATTTTTCGATAACGGACTGATAAATAAATTATTTTATATAATTTTCTTATGTGTCGAATAATATTTTTTTCAGAATAGTACCTAAACCAATTTTGTTTTTTATTAAAAAAAAAAAAACTAACTTAAATGAAAGAGATCCTACAATTTTCGAAAAAAAAATAATCTAAAAATTCTTTGTTGAACTAAAAACTAAATGGTATACTCAGTTTGAAGATTAAAACCATTCAAAAAGGTGTTTTTGTAGTTTTAAAACAATTTGTAATCCTTTTTTACATTTTCTAGAAAAATATTAAAAAAAAAATAAATTAAAATTTTTGATTCATGAATGCTATAAGAAACTTTAACATTCTAAGCAATTTGTATGGAAAACCTTTTAAACAATGAATGGAAAAGTGGTCACAGAACCAGAATATATATTACCAGTGTTTTTGTTGTGGTGGCATAGTAAAACCTAGATGACTTCTGTGTTGGCTTCCTTAAAAATTTTCGATTCCTGCTTTAATGCAAAGTATATCGCTCTAACATTAAAGGTCAATCGCTTAACGTGTTTTTAGTCTTGAATTCATGCACTCGGGCTGCACGATTACTAATTTTGGCTAAGCAAAATATTTACCCTCGTTGTAGAAAGCTATACGAACTCCGACATTCTACGCTTAATCCAATTCCCCTTCTCATAACATAATTCAACGTTCTTTTTCTTGTCTGGTGCGTTACGATAAATTGAGTACTTACTTAAAAATAATTTTATGTTCTTACTCAAACAAATATAAAAAAGCTCATAATCAGACTGAATTCCACATTACGCCAAACAAGACCATTTTTAATCTCTCCAAGTTCGCCAAACACACACAGACTTTTCATATAAAAATTATTATTTGCTATTATTTTCAATTTAACAAGAGAAAAAAAAAATACCCCTAATTTTCAGCTTTTCATTTTTATTGCATGGATACTTACGTAGCTACTTATGAGTGCAACTGTAGTCAGAATGTATAAATAATAATCTTATTTTATGGTTTAGAAATAATGTTACTGCCATATAAAACACGGAATAAGAAAAGGTCCTTTGTATGTGAAAAGCTTACTCGTAATGTAGCTAATGACGACACGACGCACAGTGGGGAAAAGGCGGAAAAAAAACCATTTTTTCGGAAGTACGATTTATTTTGATACTGCACGTGTTTCTAACAGTAAATTTAGTTGTTTTTCAAAAAAAAAGTTGTGGGCCTGGAGATTATTGCTCAAAGTTGAAAAATAGTTAAAACTGATAAAAATACAAGTATTTTTAAAATGATCCATTTACCGTATAATTTCGAGGTTTTAACCAACTCTTTTTGGAAATAGGCTTAAAATAAATTGACAAACAATATGGTACATTAGTTTAGCGAAAAAGAATTGAATACGATTTATTTGACAAAGAAACATTCGAGTTTAGTGACTTTTTAAGTTCACATAAGGTTTTAACTACACTACTGGAAAAAATTAAGGGATCAAAAAAAAATTCCAAATTTTTGGGCAAATTTCAACAGGCCGTAACTTCGAAAGAAATGGTCGTACAAGAAATCGATAAAGAAGGAAATTGTAGCTCCAAGTATCTAGTTTTTGGATTAGAACTTTAAAAATTTTTAACCTCCGCGGTTTTTGAGTAATCGTACAAAAACCAGCAACAAAAAAATTTTCAAAATTTTTAGTTTTTTTTTTGGTCTACAGGCGTTGAAAAGCTTAAATACTATAAGGATCGGATACTTTGTTCATTTAGCTTTAATTTGGTTTTTTGAACACCTCGATACGTCCACTTCTCGCCGAGATATCGGTCTTCAAATGGAAAAAAATCCTTTGTGTTTGATTACACTGGTCAACAAGGTTTTTGTTACAGACACCAAGATATACTTTTCTATAGGTTTTTTGGGTGCTGAGCTTGAATCCGAAGTCAGAAAAATTCTACCACATCACGTTTTTGAGATAATCCCGTTAGAAAATCGAAAATGCCGCTTTTTTACCAGTTTTCGAGATTTTTTCTTAGCATTTGGTTATTTGTTTTAAATAAATTTGTAACGGTTTCTAATAGAACTAAATCTTGTCTTTCAAAATCCGTTTGAATCTTTTAAAAATCTCTTATCTTCTTTGAGAAATCTGAAATTGAAATCAACGTGTTTGGTATATCTCATGTTTATTTACTTTTAATTGCGAATCTCGAAAAGTTCTTTGCCAATCGCTTTCAAATTTTGACACAACGTTCCATTTAGAATCTTGCAAGTTTTTAAATTTGCGAAGGTGGTTAATAGCAGTGAAATACATCAAAGCGTGACCGTGTCAGATACTTATACTAAATAATTACTAGTGAGAAAAATATAATTTTTTTCTTGTTAAAAACAAGATAAGAACTTACTGGAATGTAAATGAAACGTTGTGTCAAAATTTGAAAGCGATTGGCAAAGAACATTTTGAGATATACTATTAAAAGCAAATAAATATGAGATATACCAAACACGTTGATTTCAATTTCAGATTTCTCAAAGAAGATAAGAGATTTTTAAAAGATTCAAACGGATTTTGAAAGACAAGATTTAGTTCTATTAGAAACCGTTACAAATTTATTTAAAACAAATAACCAAAAGCTAAGAAAAAATCTCGAAAACTGGTAAAAAAGCGGCATTTTCGATTTTCTAACGGGATTATCTCAAAAACGTGATGTGGTAGAATTTTTTTGACTTCGGATTTGAGCTCAGCACACCAAAATCCTATAGAAAAGTATACCTTGGTTTCTGTAACAAAAAAAAAGTTTAATTTTGTTGACCAGTGTTATCGATATCTCAGCAACCAATGATCGCACAGAAAGTTAAAGGTGGGTTTCAAGAACTTGAATGAATTCTCCTTAACGGCTAGCCATTGCTTTTTGAAAATTTTTTTGTTGCTGGTTTTTGTACGATTACTCAAAAACCGCGGAGGTTAAAAATTTTTAAAGTTCTAATCCAAAAACTAGATACTTGGAGCTACAATTTCCTTCTTTATCGATTTCTTGTACGACCATTTCTTTCGAAGTTACGGCCTGTTGAAATTTGCCCAAAAATTTGGAATTTTTTTTTGATCCCTTAATTTTTTCTAGTAGTGTACTTCCTCTGCTTGCCTCTGTTGGCGGATAGGTTTCGTTAGATAGTGTTAAATCTCAGCAATAGTTTTCAAAAAAAAATCTCACCCGAAGACGTCCGTATTTGGTTTTTATAGCAATTTCAATCTGAAAAAATCATCTAAAAAAGCAAAAAAAAAAAAAAATAAAGCAAAAAAAAAATAATCAGTTATTTTCGTCAGACAAATCTTTCTTAATGTATTTTGGTAAGCCACTTTTTTGACATCGGAATACAGTAAAACTGGTTATTTGAAGGATCTCTTATCTTAAGTTCCACTTGTCTCCAAAAAAAGAGAGAAAGTTATGATGGAATGTTCCGCTAATTGATGGAAAAGTTTGGGTTTGGTAGCCGTTTAAATTTTAGAATTAACCAAGGAAAAAAAAGTTTTCAAAAAAGTTAAATTTTGAAAAAAATGTCATACCTACCTACCGTTTTTGTATATTTTTCCTTTTTTGAAAATTTTTTTATTTTTTTTTTTTATTTATGTAAAATTTAAACGGTGTTCAAATGAACTTAAAAGAATTAGATTTTTCTAGTAAAAAAGTGATTGGAAGTAAGTTATTTACAGCTGCAAAAACTTGTTTTCAGATTTTTTAATATATTTTTTTTTTTCTGAGTGGACGTGGCAATGGGTGGTCATTAGTGTAGGTTTGTCTTGCTATTGGCTACCTTTCCTGCAAATTTCATTAAAATTGGTTAAGTAGTTTAGTCTTAATTGAGTTTTTTTTCGGTCTCACATACAAGGTGCCCTACTGTGCGACGATGTCTGGAGTTTAACCGCATATATGAAGAGATAATTACAAACGTAATTACGTTGACTAAAGGATTTTTAATGAGATTTTTTTTTCTTGAGTGGATTTTTCATTGCTCAAATAAAATGGTTTATCTGAATTTTATTCTTCACGCAAAAAAAAAAAGAACACCAACCCAAATGTGGTTTTTTGATATCAAAAATAACAAATAAAAAAAGATAAGGAGCTGTGAATGAGAATATACGATATTATGTAGAAGCTAAAATATTCTTGGAAAGCAATTTTTCGTATATTTTTTTGTTAAACGATAATGACGATTTCCTAAAATCTTGAATAATGGTTTATCCATTTCGAAATATTTCAAAATAGGTACATAATGGAATATCTATGTACATATAAAATATTTAAATTTCATCATGTGCAATTAGAATTTAATTTTCGGCGAATTAATCTAATGGATGGTTGCAATGATTTCGACCCAACAGTTAAAAATTATGTTGTTCTATTTCAACATAACCTTGCTATTCAGAGCGACATTTTGGATAAGTATTTTGTATCATGAAAACCATACATAAATTCCAAAAAAAGAAAGTTAAAATAATCGAGCAAAAGTTGAAAGTGATAAGTGACAAATTAAAAATTGCAAAGTAACGAATGACAGGTGACAAATAATGACAAATAAAAACTGACAAGTAACAAATTTAGAAATTGCACTCGAATGACAAGTAACAAGTGGCAAGTAATAAATTATACCTAAGTGAAAAGTGATAATTTGATTATTTCAAAATGAAGAGTAAAAAGTGATTAGTGGTAAGTGATAAAAAGGGCCGAACATACTGAGAGGGCAGCCGAGGCAGTGACCCGCAACACCCAACGGATACCAGGGCCTCACGAGAAATTATGTTAGTAACGAAACCCGTTTATATAAATGAAATAATATAACTTAGCAAAGAGATCACGAAAAATCTCTTCTGTTTCATATATGAATAAAGCTTAAAAAGACCTTTCTTTTGATATCTCGTTCGATGAATTTGAAGAAAATTTTTAAAAATATTTTTTTCAAAAATCTGAAAATAAATAAATTTATAATTATTGCTTAACATAGGCTTGTTCACTGTGAACTCATATTTGTAAATTGAAACTTGTTTCGAGACTTTGGTGATAAGTAATAAGTGATAAGTGATGTGATATGTGATATACATGATATGTGATAAGTGATAGGTAATAAGTGATAAATGATAAGTGATATTATAAGTGATAAATAACACGGTGCGACACTGAAAATACACCCGAGAAATAACATAGTGTAGGCTGTTCGTATGGTCGAATAATGCATAAAAATATTTTTGTTATATTTTTGGAACCCTCCATTTTTTTTTTATTTACAAAAAACCATTTTTACAGACCTTACGATGTAATCTATCAATATTTCAGTCATTTTTCTAACAACTCTCAATATGTTATATGTTTTTGGAAAGAGGATTTCCAGACCTTTTGAATGATGTATATAAGTCTATTGTTTAAACAAATTAAGTGTAGGTTTTTATCCCACAAATCTTGAAAAAGTGATTTTTTTCCCAATTTTTTCAACTTTACCCAATTTTTTTTGCAAAATAAAACAAACAAAAAAATAAAGTAAGGTTATATTCTGAAAGAATATATATTTAGGCACAAATTGGCGTATTTTTTTTATTGAATTTGACCAAAACTGCGGAATCTATGCTATTTTTTCGTAAATAGAAAATGTGGCTTTTCATGATGTGAATTGCAAGGTGCACAATAGGGTGTTCATTATTTTAAAATAATAAGAATTTCTATGCTCCTAGGATCTTATATGGTTGGAAATAAACTAAAAAAAATATTTTCCAAGTTTCAAGTCTCTAACTTAATTCTAACCTGTGCCGCCAAGCGGTTGAAGTTTCTTATGGGAATAACTTGGGGTTTCTTGGACCTTGTTCGATCAATTTTAAATTCCAGCCAAACCATTCGTTCAAAAAATTTAAAACTTTACAGACTCAAATTTAATAAGTGTAGCTATCATGTGAAAATTTTTCAGATTTTTAATTGTTATAATTTTAGAGATTTAGCTTGGTAAAAAAAGTCATTTTTTCAGACTTTTTCAAAAATCGCTTTTTACACGTTTAATGCCAAAAATTTAAAAAACATACATTGTTGACAAATTTTAAAAATTAATGGTCTTTAAAGTTCTAAGTGTTTCAGCTTTTTCGAAAAAATAAACGCAGTGATTTCTGACTGCAAGAGGACTAAGAATTCTTAGGAAATTTTAATATCAAACTTAATAATGGACTGCTTTAAATAATCTTCAACTGAATTTTGCAAAACTAAATCAAACAAGTAGTTGATAACCATCCACACTAATGTATCCTTACAGGATTGTCCTTTTAAAAACTGGATTTTAATTTTATAGTTAGTTCCTCATTACCTATTTCAAGCTTAAAGTAATTTTGTTTGGGTAAGTTTGTTTATTTTCTATGATGGACAAGAAAAGAAAAAAACGACTCAGCAAACTTTGTGTTTTATGACTTAATTTCCTTCCTAATTACAATTAAATCCTCTGTTTACGAAAAAAATGGACAACAACAAAAAATAAAATGCACGACTGGGTCGCACGTACTTGCTCTTGTAGTTCAAAGCATCTTTATTTTAAATATTTATTGGAAATTTAAGATTTTGTGAAGAAAAAAAAATAAAAACAAAAAAAAAAATAGAAAGTTAAAAAAATTCAATTTTTTAAAAATTTTTTGAAAAACTTTTTTTTTTTAATTTTTTTTTACATTTTACACTTCAATACCTATGATGTCTGTAAATTTTGAAAAAATTTACTTATGATTTGATGAAATATATGAACTTAAAAAACATGTCAATTTTTGAAAAACGGCAACGCCATATTTCCGCTCTTGGCATTTTTTGAGAAAAACTAAAAACGCAGTTTTGTTGGAATCAATAAGAGTACTGCGCACACCAAATTTAAATGAAATCGTTAGAGCCGTTTTCGAGAAATTTGAAATACCTCGAAAACGTTATATGGGAGATATGCGTTAAATTGGAGATATTAAAAAAATAAAAAAAACGGACCTAGGGAATTACGTAAAAATCATCTGTACCAAGTTTCAAGCAAATCCATCCACCCGTTTAGGCCCTAGCTCGATGTACAGATGGACGCACAGACGCACAGACGCACACACGCACAGACCGACGGACGGCATGACGAAAACCACTTTTTTGATCTTCTCCATCATCGTAATGTTGGTTTTGATTAAAACCTCGATTTTTTTTTTCTACACGAAACCAATACTTGCCCTATAGAGCAAGTAAAAAAGTTTATGCAAACTTTCTTATGTTCATCTTCTTAAGCAAACAATTTTTTTTTTTTTTCTTCTTTCTTGTTCAACTTTTTACATAAAATTTCCATATTCATAGAGGTTTTTTTCTTTTTCTTTTCGCTAAAACTTACCGGTAAGAAATGATAGTCTTCTCATTGCCGGAAATGGATGGTTACCCGAAGTGTCAAGAATATCCAACTGATGAACCTCACTTCGTATCCGATATAATTTCCTGTGAAAATCTTCAATGGTCGGTGTGTAGGATTCCTCAAATTTGCCACCAAGAAATCGTGAAACTAAAGATGTTTTACCAACTCGAGCGGATCTATACAAAAAAGGTGAGAAGAGAAAAGAGAGAAAAAAGTTGTAAAAATGTAATGAATACCTATGAGCTGTATAATTAACCAAATGGTTTTAGCCTTAAATAATTTGCCAAAAAAAAAAAAAATGAAATAACACCCTAAGGTTAATAATCTTGTTTAATTTAGAAGTCTTAAAGCCTGACGGGATTTTAATTACCTTAATGACTTTTAAAAATATAATTATAAACCATTATTAGCGTTTTTGTATATTTTATTGGCTCCTGGGAGCGACATAAAAAAATGCATCAAACAAGACTAAGAACCACAATAAAAATAATATCCTTTTGGTCTTTTGTGTAATCAAAATGTTTTGTAATTTTTTTTGTTTATTTTTCATCTCCAAAAAGACTTAAAATTTATGTCGTGAATTTTGAGTTGATATTGAAATGAAAAAAAAAAATAACATAATTTTGGCACTTTTAAGGAAAAAGGACGACGACGTCATAAGAGCAAAAAAAATATAAAATTTCGTTCATCTTTAAGACAAATTCCTTCCCATAACTCGAAGCATCTTTTTTTATCTTTCTTTCTTTTCCCCCTTCTTTTTGTCCTTAATAAAGCATAATTCGACCAAACCCATAAAACCCAAAGGACATGCAAAATTAAATCATTCACTTTAATAAAAGAATTTTTTTTTTTTTTTTGGGAAAACAGAATTTGAGAGAGAAAAAAAAACCCCGGATGGATGGAAACTTCAGAGAACAATGCACAAAGGACTGAAAGTGACTGGAGAGATATATAATATCTCAATCATTTTCACGCTTTAATTAAGTTTCTTCGAGATTTTTTTTTCTCCATTTAATTCAATTGAATGAAAATGAAAGAAAAAAGAAGAAGAAAAATTAGGATACGACACATACAGAGGAGACATCTGATAGACAAGATGATGAAATGACATTGAATGACAGACATCATCCGAAGAAGAGAGTTAAAGAGGACGACACTTGACTTTAATTCAACAAAAACTACATAATATACGATTGATGTTCTGTTCTGTTCAGCTTTTCCCTGGTTGAAGGACTTTTTATAGTATTCTCACAGAGAAACTGTTGCTTCAAACTGAAACAAGAAATTAAATTGTAGGTAGGTAGGTAGAATATGTCAAACTGACGATGCTAGAAAGTAACATTTTATATAGGTACTCAAGAACAAGACTCAAGTGAAAAGACAGTTAACATGGATAAGGTCTTTATTATGTGTACGACGAGTAGTTTCCTTTTGTATTATTATTTTTTGAGTGACATTTCTATTAGAAGGTTGATATTCATTCATTTTTATGTTTATTTAACAGTTAACTTGTCATACTATCAAATAGTGTTCATTTATAATAGTCATCCTTTCAATTTGAAACCTTTTCATATAGGGTAAAAGTTTGAGTTGCTTTTGGGAATTCGTCAGTTTTTTTTTTATTAGAATGTCAAATCTGTACTTCGTTATACATTTTTTAAATTGAGTTTTTTCAAAAATTGAATAACAGGAATTCGAATTGATTGTGATTTCAGAAATAAAGTTCAAGAGATCACAAGGGACAGTTTTGTCGGAAAATATTTATTTGCATTGAAATATGAAAGTGTTTGGGAGGGGAGGGAATTCAACTGATGTAGGTGTATGAGTATGACTTACAGTAGAGCAAAATTAGGAAAAGTTATCAATTATTACATCAAAAATAAACAACTTAAAATTTTTCAAACAAGTTTGACGATTTCAAGTAGAGATATACTGACACTAATAGAAGTTAGCGTTAGGTTTTGTAGGCTTGTTGAACGTTACCATTGCAAAAATTATGGGTTTATCCGTGGTTCCGTGGACTTCGAAAAACTTAGATAGTTTTTTGTTGTATTGATTCTCAAATGGATCAAACTAACTATAATTCAAAGGCAACTGCCAGCCAGCTTCATTGGTTCAACAAGTCTTGAAATGCATCGCTTCCAAAGTTGGCAATTTTTCCCAAAATTTTCGAAATTGTGAATTAAGCCTTATAATAATTTAAAAAGTGTTAAAGATGGGTCGAAAAACTGTTTTTTTTTCGAATTTTAAATCGTAATAGCGCGCAAAAGTTGCGAATGGTGAAATCAAGAAGAGCTTAAAAATAACACTGGTTTACAAGGTTTTCGGTGTGTTGAACTCGAATCCGAAGTCAGAAAAAACTAATCAGCTCCCGTTTTTGAAATATTATAGTTAGAAAATGCAAAAAAACGTTTTTTTGAAGTGAAAACTTCTTCAGAAGTTTTGAAAATGAAATGCTCGACTGCATACCTAAACGTATTTGCTACTGATTATAGATAAAAATAAAAAATTATTTTCATTATCTTTTAATTTGAATTGAAACTTAGACGTTTCTGTAACAATAAGTTAGTTAAAATCACAGTACACATAATAAGGTAATATATTCCGAACGTTGTCAAAATTTGTTTGTCAAAAATGGGCACCAATCTGTCAGGTCGGCCTTTAATTTTTATATTTCAATCGCAGTAAACAGGAAATTTGTTTTTGTTTTAATTTATAAAATGTCATTTAAAAATATTATAAATTGAAAAATAACAAATTTTCTTCGTGTTTCATTGAGGAAAATGGTAAATAATTGTTTAAAAATTAGTGGTGTGCGTGGTTTATCGGTTTTTGTGCGTTTTTCGTCGGTATTTTAAACAATTAAGAATTCGGTAGCTGACATTGGTCGCCAAAGTGTCATATTTTGACAATCTGGCGACCAATGTCAGTTCGGAATATATTACCTTTTTATGTGTACTGTGAGTTAAAATCGGTTTGAACATTTGAGCGAAATTTAGACTTTTAAAAAATTGCTTTACCGCTAATAGCAGTTACCGTTCATAAATGGTCCAAAAAGTATTTTTTTAGCACAAAAGTTTCACCTTCAGTTTTGATGAAAATGTTTAGACTTAGAGCCGTTTATGAAAAAAATGAACTTTTCTATTTTCATTATATGACAACTAAAAATCTATAATCATAATCTAGCAGAATTTATTCTTATTATTTTTATTAATCATTTATATAAATACATAAAAATCTATTCACAATTTTTTAAACAAAAATAAAATGCAACAAATTTAGTGATATCTAATTTTTTAATTTTTTTGACGTGATAACGTCTTATAAATCGATGAACCATGGCAGACACAAACAAAAAAGTTACGCCATTTTCTAACGTTCCACTCTCTCACTTTCGCAGTGGAGCAAAAATTTCAATTCAAAATTAAAAATAAACTATTAGAGATACAAAAAGCTTTTATAGCTTATTTGGAAGATAATAACCTAAAGTTAAATAAATTTGAAGGATTTTAAAAATTCAATGTTTTAATAGGGTAAATACTGGTAAAACAAAATTTCAAAAATTGGCTATTTTCTAAACGCGACAATGTAAAGTGTTGAATTTTTTTTAATCAATAGATAAATTTATTGGAAGACTGACAATGGTATTGAAAAAATTCTAAAAAATTTGGAAAATAAGCTATTAATGGTTTTCTAAAACTGAAACATGAGGTAGACCTTTTACAAAGTAGTGATTATAGGTAGGGGAATTTTTTTTTTTGACAATTTTAAAAACGTCATTCGAAAGATAATAAAAAAAAGTTAGGGTTCTGCTATGGATTTTTTTTAAGTCTCTGCGTTTTGAAGTATGAATTTTTGAAAAACACCTACTTATTTTGGGGTATTTTTGGGTGAGTTTTTATTTTTTTTAAAATTTTTTGTAGCATACAAAAAATCTTAAGCTTATATAACATGTAGTCTATGACTGTGCGCATACATGTGCAAAAACTTGGTATTTCAAAATGGTTTTTGACCGAATAACAGGAAAAACAAGTTTTTTTGTCCCAAGTTTTTTTGACCTTTTTTAACCGTTTTTTATTTTTATCTTTTTTTTTCAACAGATAAATAAATGAAATTTATATTGTATTTATAGACAATAGACAGGACAATATTTGTCAATCAATTTTAATCAATTTTGTAGTCACAATTTTGAGATAACGGTAAAATAAAGTTTTATTATTCAACAGGTTCTATGTTTTGATCTAAAGCAAATACAAATTTGATTTAACTTTATTGAGCATTCTGATGATGTTACCTTTCATTTGGTATATCACACATAACTGTACATTCACTACAAGCTACACAATGTTAAATTAAAAAACTTGCGAAATACCTCAAAACACCTGTGGAGATCTGTTGATCAGTTTGGAATTTCGACATGGTTGGTTTTAAAAAATTCTAACTTTATTTCTAGGCATCGCAAAAATAAGATTGAAACGTCATATGAAAGGTGAAATTATAAGCTTTTACATGGTATACAATTTTGTATAGGTTGTCTAAAAAAAATTGATTCAATAGCGTGAGAACATAAAATTATATGTTTTTTTTTGCTTTTTTTATGAAAATTGATCGAGTTCAAAAAATTCTACCTCTTTTTGTAGATGTCTAATAGACATGATCGATATATAAATTTTTTTTGAGCTAAAGCAATAAGCTTTCAGGTGGTATAAAATTTATTATAGGGTGTTATATCAAAAAAATGAATTTTTGGGTGATGGAAATGATTTTTTCTCTTTTTTCATAAGAAATGATTGTTTTTAATAAATTATTTTAATACTTTTTGCGCATTGTAAAAATTCAAAAATGTTTTTTATTATTTAGAAGAAACATTTGGCTTTTTAATGGTATAATTTTTTTTGTAAGCTTTAAAATAAAAAAATTAATATAATGAGAAAAGAAAAAAGGTAATTTTTTTTAGCTTTTTCTTGTAAATTATGATTGTTTGAAATAAATAAACGCTTCAATTGACTCAATTTAAAAGCCACAACCTGTTTTCTTACGACGTTATCACGTAAAATCATCGTCCGTAAACCGGCTTTACAGACAACCTCTTTTTTTAATTTAACTATTTTTAACTATTTTCAGTCAAAAACATGGATTTTGAATTTGCCTAGTTTTATTATTGATTAATCATTGCGAACGGACCTTAAAAACAAGCAACATAAGATCAAAATCCAATAAATAAAAAAATGAATTTCAATAAATACCAACCAATTTTCACCTTAAAAACTTTTCAGGAAAGATTTAGGAACTTTCCGTTAATTTTCTTAGGAAAAAAATTTTTTTATAAATTTATAAAATAATAACTCCTTGTACCTGCTGAAACAATTTTACTGAATTATTTATTATAATGATAACTTTTATCATCGAACCCGAAGGTAGGAACAATAATCAAAACTCTTTTTACAAATTTGTGTTTTATGAATTTTTACGTTAAAAAAGACTTATTCAAAAAAAGTAATTAGGGGCAATCGCTACCTTTTCCTAAACACTATTTCTACGGAAATATAGAGTTTTATTTGTTTATTTAAAAAAAAAAAAAAAAACAAAATGAGTTTTTGTTGCTTTTTTTTTCTTGCCAACCCCACTGTGCCACTGTCTTCCACATGAATGATTAATAGAAAACAAAAATTAAACCCTCTTTTATTTTATTTTTTTTTTTTCTACTTTTTTTGTTATACATAAGTTTTACTTACCCCAACATTACAAGTCGATAGCAATTCTTTGCTGGTGGCTCGCTATCATCACACGAACCCGAACTACCCGGACTGGGGCCGGGCCCCTGAACTATTTCACTCGTAAACGGAATGGGTTTCGCTCCATTTAGCTCGTTGTTTCCACTGTTGAATGTCATATTGTTGTTGTTATTGTTATTATTAGTGCGAGAACAAAACCAGGTGCCACACTTGTTCAATCGAGTGGAACATTCCATTTTGCAGGTCCCGATTCGGCTAGCTATATTTATAAAATGGTCCTTTGTTCGACACCAGAATGTATTATTTGACATTGGAGTGCTGCTGCAGACATTGCCAGGTCGATGGTCAATTCGTGACATGAAAATCGATTTTTTTTTTTTGAAAAATTTTTTTTGTATCCTTTTAGTCCTTTTTTGTGTTTGTGTATGTGTTTACTCTAGGATCTGGTATACAGTTACGGTAAGGAGGCTTAAAGAAGAGCCTCCTTTATCTCAGCGCAAGGACTGTTGAATGCAGTTTCCAGGTGATGATGATGATGCAGTGTAATGAGTTTGGTGATGGTGGCGGTGTATGGGTTATTGGTGTGACGGCAATGTGATTATTTGTAGGTGAATCATCCAATAATCATGATCCTTCTTCTATACGTCTAACGTAACGATGGTGGTGGTTTGGTGGTGGAAGTTTTCGTTCAATAATATTAGTTTTGCGATATTTTCTGTCTAAGCGCTTGGAAATGGGCTGTCAGAGTAGAATTGAGGTATACCAGGTTTATACTCGCATCAAACGAACGAAGAATCCTGATTTCAATTAGTGAATCGATTAGTGAAGCAGCAGAAATCGTTTGTGTAATTGAAATTTTTTCGTTCGAATTCTAATTGAATGTGAATAATTGAAGAAGTGAGTTCTCTAGGCCGCGCTTGTTCACAGGGTTTTTTTTTTTTTTTTAGAAATATTGAACTTTTGTTCGAGTTAATGGGAATTCTTTACGTAGGAACTGATGAGGATTTTGTGTGTGTGTGTGTTTTTTTTTTTCGTTGTCAGCGCAAATCTGAAAAAGACATTAAATGGATATTAATTAATATTTATGACATGGCAAACAATGTTGTGTTAGATATAAAAAGATGGATTGATGTAGGTGAATTTTGGATTTGAATGTAATGTTATTGTTGTTTGTTTGAAATTAGGGCGTTTATTTTTTGGTTTGAGTGTTTTTTTTTTTTTTTTTGTACAAGATTAAATGATTTACACGAGATCTTTGTGCGATTTGATACTTTGACATTTTCGAGTTTGAAATGATGTTTTTGGAAAATGTCAAGGATTCAATTAAGGTTCAAAAGTGATGATGATTCTTAGAAGAGAATAAATTGAGTAGGAGAATCAACACCTACGAGTAAGAAAAACATTTGACATATTTCTTATAATCGATCATTTTATGCAAATTTCTTGTTAGTGTTGGTTGTTCCTCTTTGCTGCTTAAATATATTTATGAACATGGTTGGATTATTTCTTTTTTGGTATCCTTTTTTTCTATATTAGGATAGGTCATACAAAAGTTTAGAAAATTATCATAAGACTTAGTTATCGATATTGTTTGGTCAGTGGTGAATTACGTTATTGCTTAAGTTTTTTAGAGAAAAAAAAAGATTACACATACACCACAGTGACCCGAAAATCGATCGATTTTTCATTTGAACTAAGTTATGTTTACATAAAAGAAATCATTTTTATTTTCTATATTAAATCACCATTTGTTTTCTAACAATTCCTTGACATTCTATCTATGAGGTCGATTGTGCGTTTTGTTATAAAAGCATGAAATTTACATCGTTCGTAGTATTCAATATAGGAGAGCAAGAGTAAGAATATTACCAATTATTCTTCGAAAATATGTGGCAGACTCATGAAATTTTGCATGGACGTTTCATATAGTATAGATACTAGACTGAATAAAAAAAAATTTTTTAGTTCATAGTTATATCGAAAATATTGTTGGATATTTATTAATTTCACCGGCACACAAAAAAAAAAGTGTCATGAACCAGAAACCAGACCCATCTTTCTATATGTTTTTGGGACCGCTGAATCCTAATTTCAAGTCCGTTTAGCCCTGTCACCCTCCAGTTTTGAGTAATATGCAAAAAACTCAAAAAAAGGTAGTTTTTGGGGTCTTTTTTACACTTTTCTCAAAACTGGAGGGTGACCGGGCAAAACGGACTTAAAATTCGGATTCAGCGGTCCCAAAACATATAGATAGATAGGTCTGGTTTCTGGTTCATACAACTTTTTTTTTTGTGTGCTAGCACTGTCGCGACATGTCGCTGTCATACCCGGCACACAAAAAAAAAGTTTCAAGTTCCAGGAAGCAGACCTATCTTTCTATATGTTTTTGGGACCGCTGAATCCGATTTTCAAGTCCGTTTTGCCCGGTCACCCTTCAGTTTTGAGAAAAATGCAAAAAAACTCCAAAAAAGTCATAAAAATTCAAACAAAATGCACTCACAGCTCAAAACTGGAGGGTGATGGGGCCAAACGGACTTAAAATTCGGATTCAGCGTGCCCAAAAACATATAGAAAGATAGGTCTGGTTTCTGGTTCATGACACTTTTTTTTTTTGTGTGCCGGTGTTTTTTATTCGACTTTAAAATATAAAATGTAATTTTTTCAAATAGGTTTTTTAAAAAATTTGGCAAGCTTTTCGAATTTTTTATTATCTATTTGGTTTTTTGGTTTCACAGGTCCTTTTGTATAACTGTCAAACTATTAATGCTATCGTATTAGAATTTTTCAATAAATTCGAATTAATTTTTTTTTTCGACTAAAAATTATGTTTGTTAATTTTTCACGTCGTTTTTTTTTCAATTCTATAAAAGCATTTTTGTAGAGCGTTCAATTTTATACAAGAAAATGTATGCATTTTTTTGAACTGCATATAAATTTTATACATCCACATTAGAATCAAAAATGAAAAAAATAATTATATTTACGATGGAATATTTAATTTTCATGACAAATCCTTAAATGGTGTTTATAACGATGCACATAAAGAATTTGTATGAAAATATTAGAAGGCTCATATCATAACCCTTCTATGTTAAATAAGAGGCAACGCCAAAAAATTATTTAAATTTAATACTTAAGATATAAAATCGAGATTTAATAAAATTTACTATTTTTCTGTATTAAAAACCAATTACGTCGTGTAAAATATTAAGTTTTAATTTATTATAATGATATTTTTTTCTTTTTTATCATTTAACGTATTTTTTCTCTTACATTTTAAGCTTATCTTTGTTGAAATTGTACACTTAGTAAAGAAGCTGCGAAATAATAAGTGAAGGAAAAAATCATTTTTTCATATCAAATCTTTTTTTTTTTTTTTTCTTAACAACTTCAACCGATTTAAGCGAGACAAAGACGAACGATATACGAATTTGGTTAACATATTATTAAACCTCAGACCCTTATATAATTTTTGATCACTATTACATTGCAGAGTGTAATAAATAAAGATAACTGCTTAACTACTGACATCCTCTGCAAAAAATAAAAATTTTTAAAAATATCACTTAACCCCTTCCTCATCTCGAAGCTTTAATTTTTTGTTTAAATTTTTTTTTTGTCAACCCTCTTACCAAATGCCTTTTTTAAAGGTCATAACATTCTTGATTTTAAAAAATAACCCCAGCTTCCATTTTGTGGAACATAATTTTTTTCTAAAACCTACCGTTTTTAAAATAAAAATGTTGTGACCTTTGAGCCTTTCTAATGGGACTAGCGGACAGAGGAAACTTCAGGACATTTCACAGATTATAAAACCACCCTAACACCAAGCTGTATATACCAAAAATCAGCCTTTTTTCTATCTTTGACAATTATTCGTCTATTATTTTCACGAATGGAAAACAAAATTCGGGGGAGGTGGATACAATTACTGTGATTTACCCTACTCATACAGAACATTTATAATTAAACTGTAACAACTGTATCAAATATGAACCACAGTCATGACATAGCAGACGTTATTGTATAAACCACAGTTTGTGATAGAACCACAGTAGATATCACTAATTAATTTAGTGATGCCTGCTTACTACCAACTTACTAGTTTTGAATCTGGAATTCCAATGTTACCTTCATAATCTATTACTTTTTAATTAATTTAAGCAGAACTTGTATTGTTCTGAGTCTTTTGTGGTCTTTTGTTTTTTTTTTTTGTTATCAATTAAATCTTCTAATTATCTTTATATCATAAACTATTTTTTTTTTTTATTTATATGTTTGTTTTTAATGAGTTTTAAGCTAGAGCACATGCAACTTCATTTAATTTAATTTCAAATGAAGTTGTGATTTCATGGTGAAGAAATCAAAATTCGAAGCATTATTTTTTCTTTTGTGAAATAAAAAAATGCGTGGGACTTTAAATCTAATCCTCGTCAAATTCATGTCAATGTCTTGTTGATACAAATTTTAAAAAACTCCATTTCTGTTTTTTTTTTTCAACAAAAAATATCATATTTTCATTAACTTATTATCTTCAACATTCAAATTTGACTTAAATTTAATAAACTAGGTAATAAAGTCTAAAAAAATCAAAAATTATAATTAAGTAGTAGCTTTTTTTTATAAATTTTCATGGGAATCACCACATTATCAACCTGAACTCAGAAATTATGTAAAACAAATAAAAAAAAAAACATTATTTGAAAATATTAAAACCGGAAAATAATTAACAAAAAGAATATTTTTCTTAGGCTTTAGTAAACATAATTTCTTTCAATATTGTTCAGTCATTTGCAAAAATTTAAGTTAAATAAGCAATTTAAAAATAAGGTGCGTTTTGTCAAATCATAATAAAACCCCAACATTTTAATTTTAATTTATGATTGCGTTAAACATTATCAAAAATGATTCACCCTCTTAACAGCAGGTGGCCTAAGGGTATTACGTAGGTTTTTTTTTCAAAAGTTTCACTTAAATTTATGCAAAACACTTGCCATTTTATTTTGTAACACTTTGGGATACTAATTTCAATTTCAGTTGAAAAAAAAATGTCAAAGATGTTTTTTGTGTTGTTTTGTTAGACATTTATTAATTAAAGTGTGAAATTTGTTTATAGCTAAGCGTTATTAATTATTGCAAATATTTTTTAAGGTCGATGTTTAGTGATCGATGATTTGAAGATTAATATCCAACATTTGTCATTATTATCTCATAATATTTTACTACTAGACATTTTGGGGTATTAGTTTTTTTTGGATATAATATTTTAAATTTAGCATTGAATTAGCACTTATTCAGCTGTTTTATCTTAAAATCAGAATTTTTAATTTAAAATAAAACCACACATGAAAAATAGTGAAAAGAACAAAAAACCTTAAAAACATTAATTAAAAAATAAAATTAAAAAAAAAAAAAAAGAATGGTCACACTTATAAGTACCATGGTCACACTTTTTACCAAACCCACATCAATAAAACTAAAATTTCGAAATGACGTATGACTGGATTTCATATCAAATCTCATATACCACAAGCTAATTTGATTTACTCATATAAAAAGGTATTTGATGTCACTTAAAAAAATAAAAACTGGTTGAAAAAATATATTTTATTATTGCCATTAATCTAACAAGACCTGAATTCGAATTTCATAAGAAAAAAAAAACTAATATTGATTAGCGATTCGTGGGGAAATATAGTGTTGCTATTTTTTTTTATATTCGGCCTATCACTATGTACCAAAGTCATTATTTACATAATGAGTCAACTTTATAGTGATTAACTCTGACATCCAATGTTCATGTTTGAGTCAGATTAATGCGAATTTGAATACTAACTGGAATTATTTTTTTTCGTCAGACAAAACTTTATTTTAAGTGTAAATTAATTAAAAAAAATCTTGAAAATATAAATATTGACGACATATTAAAATTTCCATGCTTTTTTTAACCGCAAACCACCTCTCTAAAAAATTTAAATAAAAAAAATAAAAAAAAAAAATAAGAAAAACGTCACAACACTATTATTATTGAAATGACAAACTGAATTTTGAATTTAATTCTGTTGATGCAACTTAGTGTCAGCTCTATAGACAAACAACTTTAGTATCTTTAATCAAAATGTACCCAAAATCATCACAATATTCATTCAATTTCCGTTGAATGACCTTGAAGAGATTTATCGAATCTTTTAAGCGAAAACAAGAATTTCTTTTCAATTCCGCATTTTGATGTTTTTTTTTTGGTGCAGCACAGCGAAGCAAACAGAGACAATTTTAATATGGAGATTTAATTTGGATGATATTAGTTTATAGGGTCGCTGACCATAGTGACGACTATTATATTAAGAAGAATTTGAAAAAAAAAAAAAAAAAAATTCCCATTCATTTATTTTATTGCTTAAGCTGAATTTGATGCAATAAAATAAGATACTTAAAATGGTACTGATAGATTGGATCAGGGTCAAGGTTAATTTTCTTTGCTTTCATATCAAACTATTGAAAAAAATAGTGTATTTTGAAACCATTCTACTCGACTGATGCATATCTATATTAAATAGAATATGAAATTTAAGACCTCCAAATAACAAACATACATTTTATTGTTTTTGCATAGTAATTTAAAAATTAAGAAAAAAAATCCAATAAACATAAAATAGATAAACAGTGCAAATTAATCAATAAGTTTGCTTTATAATTAAAAACTAGTTTAAAATTAATTTGTTTATTAATTTAGTTTTAATTAATTTTTTTAGTGTTTTAAATATTGATTTAAAAATTTAGCCTTTAGAAATTATGCACATTTAAGTGAAAAGAAAATGTATAATTTAGCTTTAAATTGTAAATAATACATATGTCAATATTCCTAAGAGCCTGTTTTGAGAATTGGTAAAAAAAAAAAAAACCTAAGTCTTTGCATGCACTTCCTTTATTAACATTTAAAATAATTGGTAACCATTTTTTTGACATACAAAAAAAAAATTAATTAAAAAGTACTTTTACAACTTTTATGCATTTTGTCAATACAAACAAAATTAGTTTTCAAACAATTTTAAACGATTTCAACCCAATACAATAATTGCTGAATCCCATGCAACACTTTAACATAATCGTATTTTTACCCTATTGTTTGAGTTTTTTGATTGAAACCCTTTAAACATTTTTTGAAATTAATTTTAACCCTTTCGAACCCAAGCTATGAAAATCAATATTAAAAAATGTTTTTTTCAGTATTATCGGGTCAAAAACATCCCAACTAAGAAATATGAATACCAAAAAGTTATTTTCCAAAATAATAAATAGCAAAACTAATGTGTTTTTCTCATGTTACATGTAAGTAACATGCACTTCCTATGACCACCAAAAAAAGTCGAAGAACTGAGAAAATAACTTTTTATGAAACTATAATGCATGCTTCTTCTTCTAAGCAAAAAACCAAAACACTTTCTGCATTAACATTTTTTATATCTTTCTTTCAAAATTATGACCATATAAAAATTTTGTTTGCAAAAAAAAAAATGTGAATTTCAGTCCCTTTCTCGATAAAAAAAATTAAAGGTATGATATTTGACTAACTTTTTGTAATAATCCAGTGACTAGGCATTATTATCTTTCAATTAAGCCATCGTAACCTAAAAAATTGTTTAATTTAATTTTTTAAAAAAAATGTTACATGAGAGTAACGCTGGGTCCGAAAGGGTTAATAACAATATAAATGGTAAAATTAGAAAATAAATATTGTTTAAACTTAAAAATTAAAAATAATATGTCTTACTTTAAAATATCAAAAGTGAAACAAAATTTAAAGTTAGTTTTTTTTTAACTTGAGTTTGTTAACAAAATTTAATATTCTATGTCTTCAAATTTGTTGTTTCTGTTTGTTGTTTTCTACATAAGCATCCATTTTGTTGCTATACCGTCTAAGAGTAAAATGTTCAAAAAAAAAAAACTAATTCATTTAAAAATAAATTAAATCTCAAAAATTTTTTCATCAACTTATTTGATCAAAAGTAAGGTAAAGATTACCAAAAAAAAAAAACTAAACAAAAAATTAATTTTTTACTCAAAACAAAAAGTAGATTTTAATTTTTTTTTTGAACAAAAAGTAGATCAACTTTAATTGATCTGAATTTTTTCAACTCTTGGTATCAGACTATGGCTTTGTTATAAACACAGTCTTCTTGATAGTTGAAGTATTTCGACTATTGAGTAAGATTTAATTTACTAGACGACAACTCCTTACCTGTTGTTTCTATTTAAAAGTATACAATAACTTATTAAAGAATTATTTTAATTGGATTATAAAGAAATGTAAAGTTTATAACATTGGTTTAAAATTTGACCAAACGAAGCAATATTATTTGATTTCATGTGTAACAAAGAATTTTTGGAAGAAATAAAATGTAGATGTGAATAAACATTTTTTAAATATTAAAACGAAATAAATTGTTAGGTATGTTAGGTACACCATTCAAAAGAAATTAGCTTAAAAAATATCATAAGGCTGTTTTCAAAATATACGGCTCTTTGGTGTATAACATCTCCCCTTAATATTTGTGTTTTTAAAACCCTAGGATGAGGATAGGCAGAGACTTAATTTTATTTCATAACAACTTTAAGGAGCACTATGATGCAAATTTCCTGTTTTTATATGACAATGTAAAATTTTGAAACCATTTCGATAAATGAATAATTATAACATTGCTTTAAATTCATTTATTAATTTTTTTTTTTATTATTTTAAATTATCAGTAATTTTGAATTATTTATTTTTAATTTTTTTAATTACACTGGTCAACAAAATTAAACTTTTTTTTTGTTACAGACACCAAGATATACTTTTCTATAGGTTTTTTGGGTGCTGAGCTCGAATCCGACGTCAAAAATATATTGTTTTTTTTTGTTAAAAACAAGATAAGAACTTACTGGAATGTAAATGAAACGTTGTGTCAAAATTTGAAAGCGATTGGCAAAGAACATTTCGAGATTTTCTATTAAAAACAAATAAACATGAGATATACCAAACACGTTGATTTCAATTTCAGATTTCTCAAAGAAGAAAAGAGATATTTAAAAGATTTAAACGGATTTAGAAAGACCAGATTTAGTTCTATTAGAAACCGTTACAAATTTATTTAAAACAAATAATCAAAAGCTAAGAAATAATCTCGAAAACTGGTAAAAAGCGGCATTTTCGATTTTCTAACGGGATTATCTCAAAAACCTGATGTGATAGAATCTTTCTGACTTCGGATTCGAGCTCAGCACCCAAAAAACCTATAGAAAAGTATATCTTGGTGTCTGTAACAAAAACCTTGTTGACCAGTGTTATTATTTTTATTTTTTTTTTTTTTTTTATTTTATTATTTTTTCTCAGCAATATATTGTGACGCTAAATCTTCCAGGTTTCCTCCTATTTATTCTATGTCAATGCTCTTTCTCAAATGGCTATTATTTATTTTTTCTGATACGGTTTCCACACACAACAAACACAATAAATTAGCCCCATATTAATTTACACCTACTCCACATCGATCCCTCCCCTCTACTCTTTAAAAAAAAATTATAATAATCTTCTTTTAACCCACCGACACTTATCACACACTACGAAGAGTCAAAATTTATTTTCAAATAAATTCATTACCACAACTTTATGTAGAAATATTTTAATCAAAAAAGCAAATTTGCATTAATTGCGTTGGTCATAAAAAATTAAGCTCTCTATTGATCTGAAGATGCCCCTCATTCGTTCAAATTGACAGCACCACCGCCATCACCATTTACTATTACAAACATTTTGTAAAATATATTCATAATGTTCAAATGAATTTGAGCTAAAATAAAAAATTGTGCAATTTTGTGACAGACTTGAAGTTAAAACTTTTTAGCTGCTTTGAATTGTGTCCAACTATAAAAGATATGTTCAACCACTAGGTCAGCATCAGTTTAACGGTCATCTTCTCAGAGTTTAAACCATTCACAAAATGTTCAAAATTGTAAGTGTTTGTTTGCTACCAAAAAAAGATAAAAAAAAATCTCATGGATACATATTTTTTTTCCTATCTTTCGGATATTTTTTAATTTATTCTTTTGTGTTTTTGACGTTTAAAGATTTTAGCTGTATGCCTTGTTGGGTCAGCCATTGCAGCCGAACCGGAAGTTGAAGTTCTTCGTTTTGGTAGTCAAGTGGATAATGACGGTACCTATGGATACGAATATGAACTTAGCAATGGAGTGACCGCACAAGAGTCCGGAATTGGAGGACAATATGCCAACGGTGGCTTCCGTCACTACTCACCGGAAGGTGAACTCATCGAATTGGCATACACAGCCGATGATGCTGGATTCCATCCAGTTGCTGCCCATTTGCCCACACCTCCACCAATTCCAGATCACATCCTTAAGGCTATTCAATACATCGAAAGCCATCCAACACCTGAAGAACAACAGGACAGACAGGTCCGACAACAGTTGGGACAATAAGCAAGTTACAAGAGTGCTGTGCGTTTTGTTGGCACTGTGTGCTTTTTTTTATTATTTTGTTTATACCTAAGTCGTTCGTTTGTAATAAATTTTCATTATTTTTTTTTTATAATTTTTCTAAAAAAAAAAAAAATCAGACCTAGTTACCTGTTCATGTGTTCATAGATGTAAATATCGAAACAAAAAAAACGAAAAAAAAAAAAATAATAGACTGACATTTTGTGTTTTCATGAAAATATGAAAGAAAAAAATTAAATCGACAAAGTGTTTTCTTTATAACCATTTTAATAGAACTTCGATATTTGTGTTGACCTAAAATTATATACTTTGCGTTTGCATACAAAAAATCGCACAAAACTGGATCAGAGGTGGAATAATTACGTCTAATTTGGGCCATGTGGGTAATATGGCCCACCTGGGTATTTCCTAAACTTAACTCAAAAAACGAATTAAAAACTATTCATGACGAATACGTCAAAAAATAGTAAAGTCAAGTTTTTCACTGTAAATATGAGGTAACAGGCTTTGATTTTACGACACCGGTAATTTTGTATGGTTTTTACTAACTAAAATTAAGTATTTTTCAATATTTTACTAATTTGGGTTTTATTAAAAATTAAAATGAGTGAAAAACCCAGTGTGTGTAATATGGCCCATTGTGTTTTATTGAAATGGGTTAACTGGAAATATTTCACACGTTTTTTTTTCAATTCAACTTTAAATGTAGGCTCTTCTTCAACAAAGTAAAATCACTGTGTTAAATATGGCCCACCCTAGGTCTCATTTAACACCAAGTGGGCCATAATAGCTGCATTATTTCCATAACTTTCAGAAAATAAAGTAATAAATTAAATTTAAAGTTCAAGTTTCAAAAAAAAAGGTAGTTTAAGTTAAAAAAATCGCTATGTGTCTAATATGGCCCGCCTTATGTGTTTGTAAAATTAATCCACTGAACATATTTGATAACTTTAACATTAATCTTTATATTTTGTTGCTGTCGGTCACCTGAATCTACTCTAACAAAGCCATATTTAACACCATGTATGAACCAACCTCTGCCTTATTAAATACCAAGTGGGCCATATTAGGTGCAATTTTTCTGTAACTCACTAAAAAAAAGTAATGAATTTAATTAGTAGTTATGGCTCAAGTTTTATAACTGATTATAAAATGTTTGTCGAAAGTTTAAATAATTAGAAAAACACAATGTGTGTAATATGGCCCCCTTTATCTGTTGGTAATATTGACTACCTGACCATATTTGACACGTTAAATGTAGCTTTAATTTTTATATTTTGTTGCTGTTAAGCTGAAAATACTTGAAGAAAGCCATATTTAACACAATAAATAGCCCACCCTAGGCCTTATATGACACCAAGTGGGCTGCATTTTTCTGTAATTTTTCAAGGAATAATGTACTGAATTAAACTTAAATTTACAGTTTAAGTTAAAAAATGTTAAGGGTGGGCCATATTTGCCGCACTTTCTTTATGTAGATTGCATTTGTACATAAGATTTGTATGTTTGTTCTTGTAAATAAATTTTGGCATACTAATAATTAAAAACTGCCCAACGACTCATTTACGAAAACTTTTGTTTAACCTTTATTCAAAGAGAATCTGCTTCTCTAGAAGATCGCGATAAAAAGTTCATTGAAATTGAAAAAGTCCTTTTTACTTATAGAAGGAATGTTTCTTTCATCAATGACAAAACAAATAATATACTTATTTCAACATGAAGATAGAGCACGAATTTATTGTGAAGGAGCAAAACAAATCTAATGATGAAGTAAGCACTTTTGAGCTCTTGGTTCTGACTCACTCTCACACTCTATAAATTCTTATATCCTATCATCTCCTTTAACTAATGAAACACAACAATTTTCATTTTGCCGCCACCAATTTTGATAAACCTTAACATATTTTAATGTCAAAATGAATAGATGTGAAAGATGTGTCTGTCTTTGGGTCGACTTCTTTATAAGAAGAATGGGAAAAACGAAGGATCACTCTTCTATAGATAAATCCCTTTTTCTCCTTTTTTGTTTTGTATATAGGTATGTGTGTGTGTTGTATATTTTTGTGGGCTTTTATGTTTGCTTCGTCTTGGGAAATAATTCTTGTCACGCATATTCATCCCATTGCTGATGCTTCACTATGATTTCCTTGAACGTGAGTTGTATGCAAAATAATGATAAATAAGCAATTTTGCATTACAGGCAGAGAAAGAGAAAGACAGACAAGTACAAGTCGTTTATCAAAATGTCCTTAATTGAAAGCTTTGTGCTAGGATTCTCTTCTCTTTATTATTATCCTCTTACACTGATGATGGTGGGTTTAAAAGGGTAAACAGAGAATCTTTATTCTGCTTTTGTGTTGAAGAACAACATATTGATTAAAGAATATTAAGGTATAATACCTACTGTGTTTATTGGTTTATTTGTAAAATTGAATGTGAATGACGCCATGATGCTATGTTGCTATATCGCAACGTTGCCATGTCGCTACATTGTCATGTTGCCTTGTCGCCATGTCACAATGTCGCCTTGTCGCCATGTCACCTTGTCACCTTGTAGCCTTGTCGCCATGTCGCCTTGTCGCCATGTCACTTTGTCGCCATGTTGCCTTGTCGCCATGTCGCCTTTTCGCCATGTGTCGCCTTGTCGCCATGTTGCCTTGTCGCCTTGTGGCCATGTCGCCTTTTCGCCTTGTCGCCATGTTCCCTTGTCGCTTTGTCGCCATGTCGCCTTGTCGCCATGTTGCTTTGTCGTCATGTAAAGTAGGTACTACTTGTAATATTTTTTTTTCTTCTTATTTCTTTTCAAAAAGTTTTGCTCATAAATATATCTCAAAAATAATGTTTTCTCATTGTATACATTATTCCCATGATGACAGGTGTAAACAAGTTAACATTAAGGTAAATTTTCAAAAGATACCCTCAAGAGGAAATCCTTTAATATGCTTAAATTATTCAAATATTTTGCGGTTTCCTTACTAACAAGATAAAAAAAAACACGAAATTTGGTTTGGTACCATTACTTAACAATCTGGTGTTCTGTTTCGAAAATTACAAATAAATTTCATTTTAATGAATGTAAATTATTTTTTTTGTTTAAAATTAAAAAAATATCATCAACAAAGTGAAAGTGTTGTTTGACTAAATTAATAGTAAAATAAAAATAAAAAATAAAATTTAATGACATAATTAAATTTGAATTTTTGTTTTTAGCATTTGCTTCGAGTGCAGAAGGTATTTTAAGGAAAAAAACTTTTTGAAAAAAAGAGACTACAAACTGTCTTGAAATATTTTGATAATAAACCAAATCTTATTTTTATTGTTAAGATTCATGCGAATAGGGTACCTAATAATAATTTTAATATAAACTTTCTTTTTTATTTTGGCTCGTTAAACTCAAAGAAATAAATAATAACCAAACAAAAAAATCTCAGGAAAAATAAAATAAAATAATGTGGCAAAGAATTTCCCAACAAGAGTGTAAGGTTAGGTACTGTTACACATGCAACTATAATAACAATTAGAACTACACGTACACTAACATTAAGGGCCAACATAAGAGAATTTATTTATCCTTGCCTTGCCATTATTATTATATACCAAGAACTTTTCATGCTGTGTGTAAATGGAGAAACGTTAAAGTGCTTTTGTTTGCTTTTTTGTTCTTCTCTACTTTTCACTATATTTCCTGGCCCCAAGATGATGACAATAATGGCGCAACATATGAAATTTCCGTCACATAAATGAATTGTTTTGTACCAACCAACGAGCACAAAAGACAATATTCTGTTAACACCATATTTGTTTTAGTTTCTTCGCTGTAATAATAGTTACACCAAATGTGTCAGGAGCGTATTTCAGTGAAAAGGGGGAAGAGATGAATGAAATCAATGAAATGAATGAAATATGAATGAAATATGAATGAAATATGAATGAAATATGAATGAAATATGAATGAAATATGAATGAAATATGAATGAAATATGAATGAAATATGATTGAAATATGATTGAAATATGAATGAAATATGAATGAAATATGATTGAAATATGAATTAAATATGAATGAAATATGAATGAAATATGAATGAAATATGAATGAAATATGATTGAAATATGAATTAAATATGAATGAAATATGAATGAAATATGAATGAAATATGAATGAAATATGAATGAAATATGAATGAAATATGAAAGAAATATGAATGAAATATGAATGAAATATGAATGAAATATGAATGAAATATGAATGAAATATGAATGAAATATGAATGAAATATGAATGAAATATGAATGAAATATGATTGAAATATGAATTAAATATGAATGAAATATGAATGAAATATGATTGAAATATGAATGAAATATGAATGAAATATGAATGAAATATGAATGAAATATGAATGAAATATGAATGAAATATGAATGAAATATGAATGAAATATGAATGAAATATGAATTAAATATGAATGAAATATGAATGAAATATGAATGAAATATGAATGAAATATGATTGAAATATGAATTAAATATGATTGAAATATGAATGAAATATGAATGAAATATGAATGAAATATGAATGAAATATGAATGAAATATGAATGAAATATGAATGAAATATGAATGAAATATGAATGAAATATGAATGAAATATGAATGAAATATGAATGAAATATGAATGAAATATGAATGAAATATGAATGAAATATGAATGAAATATGAATGAAATATGAATGAAATATGATTGAAATATGATTGAAATATGAATGAAATATGAATGAAATATGAATGAAATATGAATGAAATATGAATGAAATATGATTGAAATATGAATTAAATATGAATGAAATATGAATGAAATATGAATGAAATATGAATGAAATATGATTGAAATATGATTGAAATATGAATGAAATATGAATGAAATATGATTGAAATATGAATTAAATATGAATGAAATATGAATGAAATATGAATGAAATATGAATGAAATATGATTGAAATATGAATTAAATATGAATGAAATATGAATGAAATATGAATGAAATATGAATGAAATATGAATGAAATATGAATGAAATATGAAAGAAATATGAATGAAATATGAATGAAATATGAATGAAATATGAATGAAATATGAATGAAATATGAATGAAATATGAATGAAATATGAATGAAATATGAATGAAATATGAATGAAATATGAATGAAATATGAATGAAATATGAATGAAATATGAATGAAATATGAATGAAATATGAATGAAATATGATTGAAATATGATTGAAATATGAATGAAATATGAATGAAATATGATTGAAATATGAATTAAATATGAATGAAATATGAATGAAATATGAATGAAATATGAATGAAATATGATTGAAATATGAATTAAATATGAATGAAATATGAATGAAATATGAATGAAATATGAATGAAATATGAATGAAATATGAATGAAATATGAAAGAAATATGAATGAAATATGAATGAAATATGATTGAAATATGATTGAAATATGAATGAAATATGAATGAAATATGATTGAAATATGAATTAAATATGAATGAAATATGAATGAAATATGAATGAAATATGAATGAAATATGAATGAAATATGAATGAAATATGATTGAAATATGAATTAAATATGAATGAAATATGAATGAAATATGATTGAAATATGAATGAAATATGAATGAAATATGAATGAAATATGAATGAAATATGAATGAAATATGAATGAAATATGAATGAATATGAATGAAATATGAATGAAATATGAATGAAATATGAATGAAATATGAATGAAATATGAATGAAATATGAATGAAATATGAATGAAATATGAATGAAATATGAATGAAATATGAATGAAATATGAATGAAATATGAATGAAATATGAATGAAATATGAATGAAATATGAATGAAATATGAATGAAATATGAATGAAATATGAATGAAATATGAATGAAATATGAATGAAATATGAATGAAATATGAATGAAATATGAATGAAATATGAATGAAATATGAATGAAATATGAATGAAATATGAATGAAATATGAATGAAATATGAATGAAATATGAATGAAATATGAATGAAATATGAATGAAATATGAATGAAATATGAATGAAATATGAATGAAATATGAATGAAATATGAATGAAATATGAATGAAATATGAATGAAATATGAATGAAATATGAATGAAATATGATTGAAATATGAATTAAATTTGAATGAAATATGAATGAAATATGATTGAAATATGAATGAAATATGAATGAAATATGAATGAAATATGAATGAAATTAAATGAAATTAAATGAAATATGAATGAAATATGAATGAAATATAAATGAAATATGAATGAATTATGAATGAAATGAAAGTGGGAGTGAAAGTGAAAATTATGCTTATGGAAAGTGGTGAATGAATCCGCTTTGTAAAAAAAATCCTTATATTTCTCTACTATTGAAACCCATTATTTTCCTCCTCCCTTGCTTCCTCAACTGATAGAGCCATATAGATGCACACCTGATTTCAAAAACAGGAAATCACAACCAGGTCACATAACTTCATTTTTTTCAATTTATTATGATAACATAGAAGGAAACACTTAATGGAGGAACATTGCATTGTGGTTACATATGTGTGTATTTGATGTAATGCTCTTCTTTGGTTAGCCTTGTGGAAAATAGAAAACCTTTATATTCCATGACTATACACGCATACATATACACATAAATTCTATCCATCCTCTCACCCATCGCATTGTTAAATCCTTTTAAGCTCAAAACCACGTCCCAGATTATGGAGCTTAGAGAAATTTTGCAAACCACAAACTAAATGCCCAAGTTATGTACACTTGAGTTTGCACAAAAGAGGGATCTTGGGGTAAAGTGATGGTCCATTCTAAGGGATATACTATAAATTCAATTGAAAGTTAGAATTGTTATAGCAGAGATGAGATGGGTACAAATTGAAGAAGAGAGGTAAATATCATTGAAAAATATAATAGGACGATAGAAAATATGTTTGCTGACCAAAATAGGTACATAAATCTAATTTCTTTTGAAAGCCAAGTCCATCCTTTTGATTGCTAATAGCTTTGGAAACTGAATTACAAAATTAGGTAGCAAAGAACAATAGTTCCAAAAGTTCTGAGTTTTTGTATCGATTTTCAATTCGAATCAATGCAATTAGCCAAAAGCAATCTAATCTTGCATTTGACCTGAAAGAGAAGATTTAAATTTAATGGTCAATTTGCAATACTTCAAAGTGTAGACTGAAATTTCTTTTACAAGCCAAATTATTCGTCTTTTAAGTTCTCCCTTGGGTTTTAAGTCCTCATAAAAATACACTTTAATTTTTTTTTTATTTGAATTTGAAGAAAAAATCATCAAATAATTTTTGGTTTTTTTTTACTCGTTTCTATAGCAAAAGCAATTTTACTTTGTCCACCATCAAGATTCCAAACCAAAAGCAATTCATCGTCCTTCAAAGTTGTCAAGATACAAAAAAAGAAAGTAATTTGCGTATGACTTTTAGATGTATAGTATAGCATACGTTACCTTGACTATAATCATCATAAGAATCTTCTTTATTCTTCCAGTTTCAGTTTTTTTGTGCAAAACCAAAAAAAAAAACAAACAACTCTCTTCTTTTTGACGGAGATTAACAGCAACACATTGTTTAGGGATTTTATTTATCCCCAAGGTTTTATAAAAAGTTTAACTTTTGTTGTGGATTTAAAAAGTAAAAAGTTTTTGAACAACGCGCCACTTTAAATGCTTCGAAAAAAGAAAAAAGAGAGTGAACAAAATACTCAAACTTTTTTTTACAGATGAAAAATCATGGTTATGATGAAAAAAAAAAGAAAATTGTAGATGATGATGAAGTAATATATGTTGTGTAATGTAATATTTAAATTGGAAAGTTTTAATTGCGAAATATGAAGCATTTTAAATGTTTCTTTTTGAAATTAAAATTTTAAATGGATTCTTGATTTAAGGGATCAAATTCTATTGCCTGTGTCGTTATACAAAAAAATACTATATATAAATAAAGATTTTAAATATTTAATGAGTATTGATTTCATTTCAATTTTGAAGGGACCATATCGCCACTTATAAAGGATATCAATTGTCAATCCATTTAATGGACTTAAAAATTTATATTACAAACATTCGAGAGACTTCGACTAGACTATGAAATTAAAATTACTGTCTGAAATAATATCAAACCTTTCATGGAGACTTATCATTTGATTTTTTAACACTTTCTAATAATATGGTTAAAATATCAAAAGAAAGAAACAGACCTAATATTAGTCTTACAAACAGTCAGACTTCAGCACATATACTTTATGCATACTCTCTTTATGAAAAGTTAAAATAAGAAATTCATAACTTGTCAAAGTTTTCACCGTTCGAAGACTTTGAAAAATAACTATTGGTTGACAAAAACTCGGCTAATACATATAAAACCAAGCTGTAGAATGACTCATCCTCTAATATCTTTCTTTGAATGTTCATGGGACAGAAAAATTGGTTCGAGTTAGAGAACACTAGTTCAAAAAATAAATAGAGATATTCAATTCAGGGGGCGTGGTTACCGATTATTTTCATTGAATTTTCATCAAATATTTTAGAGCACTTCTAACTGTCGTAGAATTTTGAAACTTGGTAGAATGATAAAGTTGGTAGTTTATACAAAGGGACAAAATTTAAAATTTTAGAATTTTAGTGATTTCCACTGAATATTCATCAAATATTTTAGAACACTTTTGATTATTGTAGAATCTTGAAACTTAGTACAAAACCAATACTTGTTCTATTATACAAGTAAAAATCTAGTGATTTTAAATATTTTTTTAATAGGTAATTCTTTGTTGTCCAAGAAATTAAATTACATGCTTGGCTTAGAGTTTGAAATCATTGAAAAGATGTACCTTTAAAAACAAATTGTATATTCTTATTTTCCAAAGAGTTTTCAGAATTTATTTCTTTTGAAATTGTTTACAATTAAGTCATTTAGGAGTAAGTCAGAAAAGAAGAAAACGGTTTTATGAAAGGAAGCGTTAATAATGACTAAAATTTTCAAAAAAAAAAATTGCCAAAGTCCACAGATTTCTTTTATCGAAATCGTTTGATCCATTTTTTATACCTTCTTGTTTTTGCATTCTCTATCATCGTAATGCCATGTCTTATTTTTATCCTTAACTTACCCTATGGTTCTTGCATAGCAAATAAAATGAACATATGGGAACTATCGAATAAAAACTATCGATAGTTGTAAAATATTCATTCATTCGACAGTTTAAATCATTCATTTATTTTGTTACTATTTGCATTCGAATAGTTTTTTCATTCGATAGTTTTTTATTCGATAGTTTTTTCATTCGATTTTTTTTTTTGATTCGATAGTTTTTTTACTCGAATAGTTTTGTATATGATAGTTTTTATTCGAATGAATGAATAAACTATTCGATAGCTCAAATCATTCAGTTAGTAACTATCGATAGTTCAAATCATTCGATAGTTCCCATCACTAGAACATATTAACGTGACATATCGATATCAGATATGTTGGTCAAAAGTCAAATCTTTTTATTTTTTAATAATTTCTTATAATAAAAAAAAGTTCCACATACGCCACAGTGACCCGTAAAGTGTTGACTAAAATAAAGGATACAATTTTTTCACTTATTTTTTTCATAATGGCAATTTTGAATTTTAAGTTTGTTTTTGTTGTTTAAAATAATAGGTATAAATACCAATCACTTATTTGCTGGATCATTTCATTCATTTAAAAAAAAATGAAAAATACTTTTTTTAATGTTTGCTCTAAATTGCAATCCTGATTAAAAGGTACGTAAGTACCTATATAATTACAAAGCTAATGAGTACCTACCTCTATTTTCTATTTTTTCCCAAAACACCATATCACTTATTCCAAGAAGTGCTTCAAAGCTTTTTCCCACATATAAATGTGTACCTTTCGTATATTATAACTAATTGGAATGACAACGTCATTGAATTCTTTCATTTATCACATTCCAACTTAAGTAGGTACCTACACCTAAGCTACTTAATGTGGTTGTATAGTAGGTGTGGGTGTATGTATGCTTTTGAAATACCTCGTGTTCTTTTACCAAAACCATGTTACCCATTACAGTAATACTTAAAAGAACACCATATAGCCGTAACGATAACGACTAGAGTAGATGCATAGATAGCATAAAATGAGAGAAAACAACTTTTTGACATTTTCACATTTTTCTTTGACTTTTTCCCGGCACGCTGCTGCTGGTAGCTCTGCTGCTGGTGGTGATGTGTGAAAATGAAATATTCATAGCGTCTAATTGCGACAGTTTTTCCCTTGTCAAGTTTTGTTGTAAAAAAAAAGGGTGTTTTTTTTTTGTGTGTTCTTTTCGAAGAAGAAGTTGAATGTTGACATTTAGGAAATACCACGACGAAATTTTAAACCTATTGTAATCATTTAAAGTAAGGTAAATATCAATACATAAATGGCGGTTCAAGGAATTATAGTTCAAGGTAGTTCAAGGTGGTTCAAGGAATCATTTTATTGATTAAAAAAAAAAAAGTAGGAAAGCTTAGAAAAAATAAGGAAGTTAAAGAAAGAATCACCCTCCGAAAATATAATAATTCTAAGGAATTGTTAATAAGAATATAAGCTTGTTCATACATTAAAGGGTTAGCATGTTCGTCAAACATTAAAAAACATGTATAAAACAAATGAATAATAATTTCCTCTTTAGATTGCAAGTCAAAATCTAATAATTTAATTAGCCAAAAATGGTTGAATTATTCATATTTTTTCTTTTTCGGTTTTCACTATCGTGGGTTGATATTTTTTTTTTTAAAGGGTAATTCAAACAACTTAAATTTCCGTTGAACCTTTTTTTTTACTGTTGTTGTTTTTAGCTTGTGATTTTGAATGTCACGTATTTGAATTTTCTTGATTAGGGTCATGGTATTTTTTTATGGATTTTATCTCACAAATTATTATTATGATGAATTGCTTTGAATATTGAATACTGAGTTTGATAGAAGGAGGCAGAAAATGATTTGTCTTCAATTTTTTATTTTCGTGTTATTTTATTGAGTGGTTACTTGCTGATTGGGTTTATTTTTGGGTTTTGCGTGATGGGTCAATGGTGGTTAATGGTTTTTTTTTTTGTAGATAAAGGTTTTGAAAAAAAAAATAAAGTACATTCAAGCGTCTGATATGGTATAAGTTATAGATTTTTTGTTTATTTTATTTAAGAAAAGTTCAAAAATTTTGATGAAGGTAAATTTTAAAAATAGGTTTTTGCTCCAATTTGATAGCCACATGTATGTATGTAAAAATCGAATGCCTTGTTCAATTTCACTAGTCAAAAAGTTTTTTTTTTTGTAGAAATCAAGATATATTTTTCTAATGGTTTTTTGTGCGCTGAGCTTGAATCCGAAGTCAGAAAAATTCTATCACATCACGTTTTTGAGATATTACAATGCAAAACATCACAAAAATAGTGTTTTGGACGTTAAAAATTCAATATCTCAAAAACTTTGCACGTTAGAGCTATTCTAATGCTAGATTCAAATTAAGAAGGTCAAAGGCTATTAGAAAAGTATAATTTAGTTTCTATTGAAAATTATTTCTCTCCAATATTACTGTCATTTACGGAAAAATCGATCTTAAAAATAGTTTTTTTGTTTTTTTCAATTTTTCTCAATATTTTCTAAAACAAAAGTATAGTTTTTCCACACAATCTTGAATAAAAGGTTTTAATCTAAATACTTGCATTGCAAAGTTTTCAAAAACAAAAATATTTTGGTAACTTTTTTGTTTGAAAAATAGGTTATTTTTTCAAATTAAATTCGTCAAAAATCCAAAAATTAACTTTTTGCTCAAAAAACAGTTTAAATAGATAGAAAAAATAGCAAAGTAATTTTTGTCTAAGTTTTGTTAAAATCCAACCATTTTTGTAAAAGATAAAAATAAAAAGTAAAAAAATCGTATTTTTGCAATTTTTTCAATATTTTTGAGGTTATATAAAAAATGGTTTGAGTAAAAGTTGTAGACACTTTTACGATCTACAACTTTTTCATTTAACTTTTTTCGATAGGAGGTCTACTTTTGACAGAAATCGTAAAAAATACGATTTTTGACACCCACCCCACTTTTTCGAACACCAAATCCCCAATTCCCCAAATTTGTTTGTGGGCAATTTATTTTTCCCCTTTCATACACCATTTATCCTAAATTTTCCCACCACCCTTATGCTTCTTATAATTTTTTCAACTCTTGCCCTCTGAAAACCGGATTGGCACTGGCCTATTGGTAGATAAACTTGTTAAAATAATGGCAGCAGTGTTGAAAAAATTCCATGAAAAATTAATATTTACTGAGTTATGAACGACAAAAGTTTTTTTTTTAAACATGAGTTTATGCAAAAATATTAGGGGTCTGATACGGATTTTCTTTCTAGGGCTCTTATTTCCAAATATGAATTTTTGAAAAACACATATTTTTTAGGGAAACTTTGGATTGTTTTTTTTAGGAATTTTTGAAAGCTTGCAAGAAACTTCAAACTTACAGGAATTATATAGTGGAGTAACTAAAGCTCATAAATTGGCAATATTAGGGAACCCGGCCGAACAGCTTAGATTTTGATGATCTTTTTTTTTCAAACGTCGGTATTTAAAAATACTTTAAAGTCTATAGATTAAAAATTGCCGGTGTTGCCGTTTTGATTTTTTTAATTTAATTGAAGATTTTTGTGAACAAAAACAAATTTTTTTCAAAAATTTTTCTTAAATTTCATAAATTAATTGATGCCAAAAGATTGTCTAGGAAATTCAAGGAAAAAAAATATATAGGAGTGAGGGACAATCTTCCATAATTCGAGCGATAGATTAATTTTCTTATTAATTGACTTTAAACACAAAAAAAAATATTTGAACACAACGGCAACACCTACAATATTCAAATAAACATTTTTTAAAAGCTAGAAGCTTAGTCATATATGTAAAATTAAAATTAAGTTAATTGAATGAACGGCTTTTGAAAGAATGGTAATTGAACTCAGATTTTTGAAAAAAAAAAAAAAATTATTGAAAAAATTTTAACATGTCGTTTTTTAAACTTGGTCGTAATATAAAATGCATTTATTCTCAAATTTTTTTGGCCGCATTTATTATGATTTCAAATTATAAAATCAAATGTCAATATGTATTACGGTTTGTGAAAAAAATTAAAAAGTATTTCATTTTCGAAGAACTTTTTTTAATAAAAGCTTTGAAAAAAAATGTAACTTATTTTTTTTTTTAAAGTTCAACATCTAAACATAAAATTATTTTTTATTCATTTAATAACCCTTACTGTTGAAAGTTAAATAGCAAAAATTTAAAGTTCCTATTTACCACAGTCTTTGAGAAAATTAATTATTTCAATGCAAACATTCAGTTTTAATAAAAAAAAAAACCATTGAAATTGAAGTAATTTTTCATTTTTTTTTTTTTTCAAAAGTGTGATATATTTTACCTTTTTTGCTTCGAAATTCAACTGATAATATTTATGGCCAAAAATTTTTTTTAAATAAATTCATATTTTATTAGAAAAAAAAAAGTCATTTTAAATTTTTCTAATAACATTTTTTTTTTTTTTTAATTCTGAGTTTGAGGACCATTTTTTTCAAAAAGTCTTGATTAAATTTAGTGGATTTAAATTTAAGAGATATGAATGACTTTTTAAAAATGTATTTTAAAATATTGTAGGTGTTGCCGTTGTTTTCAAAATATTTTTTTTGTGTTTGAGGTCAGAATTTTAGAAAATTGCACTTATCGCTTAAACGATGGAAGATTGTCCCTTACTGCCTTTTATATATTTTCCTTAAATTACCTAGAGAATCTTTTGCTATCATTTGTTTTATGAAATTAAAGCAAAAAAAATGGTTTAGTTAAAAAAAAAATTAATTTTAATTTTAAAAACAATACGGCAACACAGGCAATTTTTAATCTATAGACTTTAAAGTATTTTTAATTACCTACGTTTGAAAAAAAAAAAATCGTCAAAATCAGAGCTGTTCGGCCGGGTTCCCTAATAATTTGTTTTAGTTACTCTACTAATAGGTTATATTGATTCTTACGGATATCCAAAATGATTTTTTTTACCGAAATACGGAAAAAAATGTTTTTGTAAAATAGAATTATCTTCAAATTTGTTTTCTTTTTTTACTACAACTCGTACAGATAAAAAAAAAAAGGTCTTAATCTTTAGTTTAAATATTATACTAAAACATTTTATTAATATCTTGTTATTTTTTATTAAAAATATATGATAAACAAAATGGTAATATTCAATCAACTCTTTTATATTATACAAAATAATGATAATTCAGAGACAATATTTCAAATAATTTCACAAAAGTATCCAACTTTCTATCAATATTTTCTCATGACGTTGTCAAGTAATTAAATTAAATAAAATTCAATTAAAAGCCGAATCCATTTTAAAAGATGTTTTTGTAGTTTTTAAAACCCAATTATAAAAATCTTCCTAATAACTAATTACTTACTAAACCTCATTATAAAATCCCTTCCTACTGTTCTAATTAAATCATGAGTTCTCCTAAAAATTTGTTAATGTGGCTCAGTTTGCAATGTGTCAATTAAAACATTTATTATAGGTTTTTACGCTACAAAACATCAAGCATAAAAATGAAATATATTAGAAAGTACACATGTGAACGAGTAGGTACCTCATTTTAAAATTTACTTTGTCAAAACTGTTGATGAATTAAACTAATGTATCAAAACCATCATTCCCAACTTCTAATTTTTCAACTACTATTGAATTCTCTGAAACACATGACCACCTGCAACCAAATGCTCGCAAAAATTACAAACAAAAAAGAAAAAAAACTTTTTCAAAACATAATTATTTCAGTGAGAGAAAAAAAACAGAAAGTGACCAAGTTAATTGATGCCAGTAAGTTGAAAAGTATTTTCCATTAATATTATTTTATATACTCTTTCACCACAAGTCTTTTGTTTTTAAATAAAGTAATTTGCATGTATATTTAATGGAAAATGAGAAGAACGTATATAAAAGTGGCAGAGTAAAACAGAAAAAAGTAGAATTAAAAAAAAAATACGATGCATCCTGTGCACTCAAAAACCAGAGTTCATAACGTTGTTAAAACTATGAAACAGGAGTCTCTTTGTTTTTTTTTTTTTTTTATATAGGTACCTACTTTTTTTATCCTGTTTCAACTAGGACTTCTTTGGTTGCAAAGTGGATGGATAGGAATGTGTATCTGGGATGTAAAAAAAAATATATATATACCTCATGAACATTTTCCGGTTTAACTTTATTAAAACCATATTTTTTCTCTGCTTTAACAAAAAATGAAAAGTAGAAAAAACCTCATTCATTTTTCAAAGCATCCTTTCTGGTTTGGTTTTATGTTTTTTTTTTTTTTAGATCCAATAAAGGAGAAAATTATATGCATCATGCATATATGTGAAGGTTGATAAAAAGTTTTAATATTATTTATACAAATAGAACCTTAAAATTGAATTGATAAAAAAGCAAATAAACATTCAAATTGAGTGGTCATATTATAAGGACACAAAGAAAAACTAAAAGGACATCAAAATACATACTTGGAATATTATCCTTTCACAAAATGTGTTTTGATATAAAAAAAAAAGAAACCATTAAGCTTATTTTTGAAACAGACACAAAAAGACATAAGAGAAATAGACATTTCCACAGCCTTGTGGTTAAGATTTATTCTTGATTTTTTTTGTATTCTTTTTCAAGAGGTAGCCTTTTATTTGTTTTGCCATAATTTGAATAAAAAAATGTTGAGTTCATTGCATATTTATTAGTTAAAAAATAAAAGGAACAACACTCTTCTTTCCTTTGAAAAATCAAAAAGAATAAACATTTCTGCAAGAGGTATTTTAATATTGTTTAAAATTGATGTCACGGGTGTGACACATTTACTCACTTATCAATTATTCAGTCATTATTCAAAATCAATTGAATTTAAAATGTGGTTCTCTTTATAACAACAAGTTTAAACAATTGGAGATATTAGGTATATGTAATAGATTTAAATTCAGTATTCAATTCAGTTGCGTTACGGGTGTGACCGTACAAAATATTTTATTTTTGAATAGAAAATACAATTTTCATAAATTATAAAATGTTGTTAGTGAACCTACGACAGTAAAACAAAAAAAAATTTTAAATGATACAATATTCGAAATTTTACCTGCTTCTTAAGGGTAGGAATTATGATAGTTTTTTATCTTTAGTTTTTCTCAAGAATTGTCCTGAAATTTGGTAAAAGGGCCTATTTCACAGATCATACATAAAATAAATAGGCCAGGCTTGATTAACGAATCAGCTCTGAGATGCGCGTACAATTCTAAGAAGGTTTTTAAACCTTTTTAAACCGCAAAAGGAAAATTACGCAGTGATAAATTAAATGCTGGTATATTTAACTTTATATCCGGTATATTTAACTATATTATGATTAAATATACCAGCAGTAAAGTTTTTATCCCTGGTGTTATTTTTCTATCGTGTAGCTAAGTTAAGCTTACCTTATATATAAAGTTGTCTAAAAAGTGCTGACAGTTATCTAAAAAATAACATTCTGTTACCATTTCGGCGTATACAGATAACGATCAAATGTTTGATCTTCGATTGTGAGGGCTCATCAAGGTCTTGGTAGAAGGGCTTAGAAAAATTTCTAACTAACAAGGGCAAGAGTTTGGTAACCATTAACATTCAGCAAACAACAGCGATCACAGCAGATATGCAATATTGCAACTTCAATACTCAATATGACAACAGCTGTATAAAATACGAAAACTTCGATGGTGAATATTACAATTTCCGTAGTCAATATGACAATTTCCGTAGTGAATACGATAGGCAATATGACAACTGTGATAGTCAATTCGATAACTTTGATAGTCAATACGACAACTTCGGCTGTCAATACGACAAATTTTGTAGGTATGAAGTATGAAAACTTCTGGTTAATTATTTTCTAGTTCCACAGTTTACGACATTTGTTCGAGCTTTCTAGGATATATCTAGTAGTAAGATAGCAGTCATCAATGACAGAAGCAGCATATTTGAAGGAAGAAAAAAGGTTTATAAGTTGCTGTGAGCGTAAAATTTGGTAGTTCTAGCTGTTCGATTTCCTAAGTCTAAAGGCGCTGCAAGAATTAAGTGCCACTATGGCACGTACGCTAGCTGTTCCTTATACTTTTTTAACTTGCTTATAATAAATTAATTAAACGTAAAAACTACGTTCAATAAATTCAATAAAATTCAAGTTAAAAAATTAAAAGACGAAAGCGTATATACAAAACTAAAACAAATAATTTATTAATTTTAAAGAAAACAAGATTATTCTATGAAAATCTAAGAACGAATAATGAAAGTAAAATTCACAATAATCGTTTATAGCCTTTAAAAATTATTATTAAGAAATTTTTCTAAAAAATTTATGTTTAGATTTTAATGACAAAATTATTTAAAAATTTTTTAGTTTTTAATTTTTGCTATACAATCTAAAGATGGGAATTGTTATTCCCAAAAACGTTAATTGCAAAAAATAAATAATTTGTATGAGTATAAGAAGTTTGTCTTTTTATCTATTTTTTTATTTATTTTTTTTTTAATAAGTAATTAATTTTTATTCTACTATTCACACGGTTAAAAATTCTGGAGTATTTTTTAATATTTTTTGGGTTACATATAGGTATACACCAGAAATGTATTAAAATTTAATACATGACAAGTATTCAAATTTTTTAGTTTATACAAAATGTATTAAAATTTAATATAGTTGTATTAAAAAAATACAGTTTATATTAGAATTTAATACCAAATCTATTGAATTTCAAGTATTGCATTATTATAATTTAATCTTTTTATATTAATTTTAATGAGAATTTTATTAAAAGATAATACAAAAATATTTCAATTCAATACAAAATGTATTTAAGTTTAATAATATGTATTCTTTTCCTAAATTCATTACTGAAAATAAATATTAATAATAAATAATAAATAATATAATAATGGTGATATTATTGTCTCTATTTTATCTGTTTCACAAACTGTGGCATGTAAAATCTTACTGCCGATCAAAATGTATCTGCAATGTATGCATTTTGGTTCTAAAAAACACAAAGCGCCTTCAAATTAGTACAAATTTACAGTTTTTGATTTATTTTTTGTTTAGAAAAGGTGCCTCAAACAATGAATTTTTTTCTTTTTTAAATTGGCTGCTGGCGTCGTCGTTTGATTAAAATTTAATATTCGTATTACAATTTAATAAGTTTTTAATAAATAAACAATTTATATTAAAATGTAATACAAAAATATTAAAATCTAATACAGAGGTATTAAAATTTAATACAAGATTAGAATTTAACCCACGGATGTTTTTTTCTAATAATTTTTGTATTACAAGTAGTAAACTTAACCCTCTGTAGGCACACCTTTTTTTTGTGACGTGATAGGCACACGGGTGCGAATTTGGTTTATACTTTTTCATGTCGCTAGAACTTTTTTCATTCACAATATTTTATAGAGAATCAAGTATGAAAATGATGTAGAATATTCCGAGGAATTCGAATATTGTATTCACAATTCCGAAAAAAAAAATATTTTCACCCTTATAAAGAGCCTTTTTTGTGACCACTTTTTTGAAAAATCGTAATTTTTTAAATTTTGTCCTGCCAAATTCGCACCCGTGTGCCGACAGAGGGTTAATACTTAAATATTGAAATTTAATACAAAAAATATTAAAAATTATTTTAATATTTTGGAAGTATTAAAATGTAATATTTTTTTGTATTGAAAATTGCTTTAATACAAGAGCTGTATTAAAAAATACTCCAGAATTTTTAACCGTGTAGCATAGTTAACAAAAACAATGAATTTAAAAAGCTCTGGCTTTGCCGTCAGCTCATAATATATATAATATTAAGAGCTGTAATAATACAATCGAACTTTACTACGAACTGATCGTACCACCACTGTTTCCGTCCACAGAATCATTTTCGATTTAAGGCCCTAGTTTTCACACAAATTTTATAGATGTTTAGATGACGTCAAAAGCGTTTATTCCCATCAAATTTGACTAAAAAGCATCACTGTTGTATGTAATGTATGTTGTATGATCTGTGAAACAGGCCCCAATTTTGTTCATTTTAAACATATGTTCTTAAAACTTTTATTAACAACACAGCTGGGTAACAGGTTTGCTTAAAAATTATTATAAAATTCTTAAAACTCTCAATATTGGTGTCTTGAACAAAGTAGGTACATACGATTAAGTTAAGGTACATTTTAATTTGAATAAAAATCGTACTAGTCATTTTTGAGAAAAATAAGCTATTTCATGCACTGACATTGCTACCTGCAGCTGAATTCTATGCAACCAAATCAAGATGAGACAAACAAAATTACTAGATCCCCTTTTTTGCATTCTCTATCATCATAATTATAAGCTTGATTCTTATCTCAAACTTCTTTTATTTTTTTAGAAAATATAAAGCTTTCCCTACAGCTTCTACATCACACAAGTTGACTAAAAAAAAAAAACACTAATTTATTTTTATTTGTAAACAAAAGATGTTTCAGTGATAAGAAAAACCAATTCACAAGCGCACGTTAGGTTATCAAGCGGAGTCCCCACAAAGGTCATCGCCAACTGCTTCTAATGAATATTATTCTGTCTCTGAAATCACAATCTTAGCGCTATACTTGTCAGTGCGAACAGTATGTTTCTACATTGTTTGCGACACGATTGACAAGTTGCCCGCAGTGTAATTTGTTTTTCTTCTTATTAATTTAATTTTGTCGTTCCAAAAAAAAAAACCATTATAATGGCCGACCTTGATTGTCGAATTGTTGCAATGCTTGGACTAGCGTTATCCTTGCTCTCGCTTAGCGGTTTGATTTTTGTCCGCCATCATCAACATCATGCATACTATCACTCTCCAGGTGGGTTTAATTGTCGCACAATGGCAAAGTTACGATGATTCAATTATTTCTCCGCATATAGAAGCTTTTGTTACGGAACGTGAATGCCTTCCGTGTGATGACAATAAAAGTACTAGTAGCAAAAGTGACAGCGGCACGACTGGCATAGAATTCGGGTCAGACAGCAATCCGCCCACCAACTTAATTACCACCCCACACGATGCCAGTAATGAAACCTCATCTCACAGCAGCGATGGTGGAGCCTTTGATGTTAGTGAAGCCTGCCTGCAGTGTATCTGTGAAACAAGTTCAGGGTGTGTGACAGCAAAGTGCTCAAGTGGTTTGGAGTGCGGCATTTTCAGGATATCCCAGCCATATTGGATTGATGCAGGCAGCCCAACGCTTAAAGGTGGAATCTATGAGAACGACGACGACGAGGAAAGCACTGATTCGAAAAAGGGTACGTGTGGGTGTGAATTGTATAGAGATAGAATGAAAATGAATATCATGTTGACTCTTGTATATGGATAAGTTATTCGAACAAGCTTTGATGAAGTATCTTTTGGTCTTGTTCGAGGTGTTACTACAATTGCCACTTCAAAGTTTCTAATCTATGTGTATCTATGTGTTTGTGTGTGTGTGTCGTTTATTTTACAGCATATTTACAATGTGTAAATAATCCGTTTTGTGCGGCTCGTGCCGTTAAGGGTTACATCGGCAGATACATCCGAGACTGTGATAGCGATGGCATAATCGATTGTTACGATTATGCAGCGATACATGTACAAGGACCTACCGGATGTAAGCTAGAAGAACTCAGCCCAACGAGTTTTGGTCGTTTGTATCGATGCTTAAATGATTTGACAGTGAAAAGAAGGGCGGATGCTGCTTAGAGTGCGATAGAGAGACATGAGACAGAGATATGGGTGAAAAAGTATCTTATAAATACAATATGAGCTGTGAAAACAAATGTGTTTTTTTTTTAGAGAGAGAAAAGTAGGAGTATCATAGATTTTTTTTTTTCATAGCAAAAATGATTAATGATCAAATGGCAACCGCTGACAACACACACATCCCATAGAAGTTAAATTTTAAGAAAGATTCTCGAAGGAAAGGAATTTTGTTTAAGATTTTTCCTCCGCGCATCCTTGATGTTTTCTGTTTTATATAAACTAGATGGATGGGTAGGTATCTTTTTTTTTGTTGTCTTTATATAAATAAGGATCAGGTGATGTATAGCTAATGTTCTAAGAAAAGGGTATAATTTTGAATGAAGAAAAGATAAAAGAAAAAAAAAACTCTCATTATTACTCTGTGGCATAAATGAACCTTTTTTTTATGATGATTATGCTAGATAAAATATCTAAGGACATCTGTATCCTTTTTTCATCTAAAAAATGTCGTGAGATAAAATTTCTTTTTCTTAAAATGAAGTATTGAAATGTTTTGTTTTTTTTTTTTCATTTTTCTAAGAAACAAGAAATCAAGGATATTATTTCTACTAAGTAAGATAGAAGTTAAATAATGAATCTTAAAAATACGGATTGTATGAGTTAAGTCATTGAGAAAAGAGGAAAATTCTTAGAAGATGATTGTTCAAGTTGATTTATATTTGTTGTAAGAGCGATTATATTTTTTTTGTATTACTTCCAACGATGAAGTTACTATAGCAAAGTTCTTGATAATGACTGAGAATTTTTTATAAATGTATCTGAAATTAACTTGAAAGCTTTTGAAACTGAAAATGATATCTGAACTGGGTGTTGATGCAATCCAGACTTTTCACAAACTGCTATTTCTATCAAGTGTAAAGTAAGGGAAAGGGCGAAAAACTCTTCACATAGAAAAAAATCAAAATCAAATTTATTCTTAGTTCTGGAAAAGATAGTAGGCATCTGGTCAAGATAGAGCACGATTCTCATATCAAAGCTAATCAAGATAGACCTTATGACAAAGCAAGAATGTAAAAGAGGGATCGGGTCAAAATTCTGGCTTCAAAATTCTGCTTATTTTAACGAAAATTCTGTTTTTCAAAACTCTGCTTTTTTTCTATTCTGCTTTTCAAAATTCTGCTTTTTAAAATTCTGCTTTTCAAAATTCTGCTAGCATTATACTTGAACAAAAAAAATTCTGCCAATTCTGTTTTTTTTTATAGCATATGCGCTGACTAAAGAAAAATACACCTCATTAATATTATTTAAAATTGGTACTTTCCTAAATTTTTTTTGTTTAAGGGCCAATTTTTCAATAGTCAGTTAAACAGTCAGTTAGTACTTATTCCTAAGGATAGAGAAAAAATCAATTTTTCAACAAGCAGATATAGCTTATTCCTAAGAATAAAACTATCTGCTCCTTTCAGAGACGAATAAAAATTATTCTAAGGAATAATCTCAACAAAAATATTGTGTCAGTTGTCAAAGCTGTTTTGAAAGAATTTTGAAAAAAATACAGTGGAAATCAAGAAAACAAAAACAATCATGAATAAAAATGACGTTTAATTTTAAATATTTTTGAATTTGACAATTTTTTTTTTGTTATTCTGGAGAATAAATTATTCTTGATTGAAAAATTCAATGTTTTTATCTGATTGTTTATGAGCCTAATAACTTTATTCGTCGAACAGATAACTGACTGTTTATTAGAAGATTGAAAAATTGGCTCTAAGTGTCGCAAATATTTTTTAAAATGCATAGACTGACTTTCTTTCAAATAAAATCTATAACTTATAGGAACCGATGTTGTTTGATACAAAATATTCCTTTTCTAATTCAAATTTTTGAATTTATTCATCTTTATTTGATAAATTAAAAAATTTTGAATTATTTTCGGAAATTTTAAGTATTAAAAACATTTTCTTAATATTTTCAAATTTAATCATTTATAAAACAAAAAATTAATATGTATTCAAAGAATGACAAATTATGTAGGTAAGTAGGTAATCACATAAGTAGATAATTTTTCAAGAAGATGATTTTACAGAATTTTGCAAAAAATTAAAGAAGGGTTTGGAAAATGTTAAAAAGCGCGCGCTTTTTTGCAGAAATTTGAAAAACAGAATTATGAAAAGCAGTATTTTGAAAAACTGAATTTTGAAAAGCAGAATTTTGAAAACAGAATTGTGTAAAGCAGAATTTTGACAAAAGAATTTTGACCCCGGTAGAATTTTGACCCCAACCCTGTAAAAGAGTATTGAGCGAAACTTATGTCACACACGCATTTCGGATGACCGACTGCGAGAAATAATACAAAGTCTTGTAAAATATTTCACATGAGAAAGTCTTTTTAAATGAAATATGAAGATTTGATACTATGTATTAAATACCTCAACACCCTGGGCATATTGCATAATAAATATCTACTTGAATTGGTTTAAGTATTAAATTTGGCATGCAAACTTATACATAATTTAAAAAAAAAACTCTCATTTATCGAAGGCAAAGGAAATAAATAAAATGCACAACTTGGTCTCTCACATACCTTACCTTACCTACATACAATTTTCTTAGTTAATCATCAAATAGTTTAGTGGGACTATCTAATGCACAATATATATTTCTATCGATTTTATAAGGTTTAGATTTCAAAAAGGATTACGGGAATATAATTCTGGAAATATTAATTACAAAATTTTAAATGATAGATTAGATATTCCAAAATACGATAGTATTTTTCGTTTAATCTAAAATGTCTAAAATAATATCAAAAGTTACGTGTAGGTTGTTAATTTAATTTGAATTTGGAAATGAAAGCATAAGCTTGTTTCGTGTTTATATAATCAAATTAATTTTAATTCATGTAGGAGTAGGTAGGTACATACATTACATATATTCATAGGAACGTTTTGTATCAGTGTGAAAAATTTATTGAATTTTGTAACGAGAGAAATTATTCAATAATGTGAAAAAAAAAAAACAAAACATGCATAAATTATCAAAATTTAATTTATAAGTAAAGTTAAACATCTTTTTCCAATACAAAATTATTATAGGTAATGTAAAGGTAGTTTTCGGATACCGAAAAAATAGCTAAATAAGAAAAAAAAAAAATAGCTTTATCTCAGCTATAAATTTTTGGAAATACATTTTTTGGAGTACAATAAATTTTAAAATTATTGTTACAAAAAATCTTGCATGAATAACATAACTTTGTTTCAAAATTGATTTTTAGTCCCAAGATCCTATTAAAATGGCTCAATACAAAAGTTATTCTAACGACTATTTTATTTACTTTGATAAACGTGATTTAACTTAATTACTTTAGTTTTAGTTCTAACTTCTGTAAACAATGAACTTGCACACCCCTGGTAATACTTATTATCATTTCATAATTCATGGTTCAATACTTAAATAAACGCCTATTCAAATTAAGTTCATATATCCTTTTGTAACCATTCAAAGCACGTATTTATTTAATATAGAATTATATTGCTATAATTTTCAACCACATTCATAATAATTATTAAGTGTCAATATTCATGTATCGCTTGAAATAATCTTCAACACTTTAGATCACTCATATTAAACGCCCAAACGCTTTAAGTCATTTTATGTTAAAATAAACTCCCATCTGGTGTCTGTCTCAAAAAGATACAAAAAAGACACAGAGGCAATTTTAAGGCATATAATTTCCCTAATCGTGCGGGATCTGAAATTCGTCGTTTCGCATATTATAAACCCCCACACACACATAGTTATATGTATGTGTAATTATGTTGATACAAAAAGATATATACAAACTCATTACACCATGTCATTCTAATTTAAATATTATCCCTTTGTTCAACGAAGCGCACTTCACAACAACAACTCACAACACAACAGATTTTCAAAACTTTTCTGTGTGTTGGTTGAGTGTGTGATCTTGACACCTGTTTTTGTATTTTGTTTTTTTTTTTTTTGTTTTTGTAGGTACGTGTTGTATTTTTGAAATGCCCTGGAAGCTTTTTGACTCTTGATACCTATCTCATAAGCATTTCCTACATCCTACAACGTTTAATTAAAATTAACTAGACAGTTTCAAAACAAACTGAAAAGAAACATAGTTGTAATATAAAATTTAATAAAGGAGTACAATATTTTAAGATGGTAGCTGTAGATATACTTTTTTGTAGTTGAGTTGAAAAATTCTTGGTGTTGGAATGTGAAAAAAAAGATTGGTTGATTTTTATTTAAAATAAAAAAAATTAAGTAGGTATTGTATTCTTTAAAAACAAAGGAGAATGGGCATTTTGGACGTTGAGCGGCCATCAATGAAATTAGTATCAAACGAAATAATTATAACCTAGGAAAAACTTTTACTATGGACGTTTCGCTGTATTGCGTTTAGAATGCAAGATAATGCAGTATTGTTAATGCATTGTTCAATGTATGAAGGACAAATTGATTCATATTTCATATTCATAATTTGGAATATAAAATATGATGCTCTGTCATTTTCCCTAAGTCTGAAGACATTAATCTTGAAAATACGACCAATAGAACTCATAGTATAATATTTTAAAGATAACCACTTCAAGATTTTGTTCGAAAGCTTTCAAACAATTCAAACTAACAAAAAATTGAGCAACGAAACTCTCAAAATAGGCTTGAAATTGTTGTTTTAAAATGTTTATAGTTTGGGTTCTAGTGGTTGGATATTCAAAATAAAGGTCTTCAGACCCAGGGAAAATGACAGAGTATCATATTTTACACTTAAAATACACAATTTAGTTATAACATTGAGACAATCTATATAAAGTGTAAAATGCAAAAATGCATTTTAACCGTTGTTGAAGTACGTCACAAGGATAAAACTTCTGCACAATATTTGTAAACCTTAATTACATCAAAAAATAACAAATTCATTCCTGGTCGCGTAACGTCCACGTTCCATACAAACTTGCCCATTCTCCTTTAAAATGTTTTTTAAATGAGGGGGATAAACGTTATCTTGCTGTTCTTCTACTAAGGGAATTTATTCTAATTTCCGTTTGCCTCTGTTTTTAATAAAAGTAATCTATATAACCCATACGATTTTTTTATATGTATAACTTTTTCTTGAGGTACGACTTTTTCTTAACTGAAATTAATTTTTTACAGGTCCTGAACCGATCATTTAATGCCACATCCTCTATTTGATATTAAAGCCGTTTTTAATGACACAGAATATGTAACTGCTGCCTACTTATATAATGTTTAAGTACCTAAGGAACAGTTATTATTCTTTAATCTCTACATTAAAATAAAAAAAAGTTACACATACACCACAGTGACCCAAAAATAAAAAAATAAAAAAACAATAAATAATAAAATAAAAAAGAAACTGGCTTAAATGAAAGTAACCAGTATTAAAAAAATTAAGGTTAATACCCACTTTAATTTTCGAGATTTGTTAAAAAATAGTCTATTTATTAAAAAAAAAAAATCTTACTAAATCAAATTCTTTGAAAGACCCATTTAATGTAAAATTCCATCAAAAATGTGAACCATAAGTTTTTAACTTTCGACTTGAATATTATGTTTGTCATATGATTTCGAATCTATTTACAGTGTCGTTCGAAAAATTTTGTTCACATTTTTTGACGTGATAACGTCCTATAAATCGATGAACCATTGCAGCCACCACAAAAAAGTGACGCCATTTTCTTCCGTTCCACTCTCGCGGCAAAAATTTCGCGGTAAAAATTTCAATTCAAAATTAAAAATAAACTATTAGAGATACAAAAATCTTCTGTAGCTTATTTGAAAGATAATAACCTGAAGCTTAATCCAAATGAAGGATTTTTAAGAATTCCGTCATTTAATAGGGTAAACAGGGGTAAAACGGAAAGATGAAACTTGAGCTCAAATCTAAACGCGAATATGTAGAGAGTTGATTTTTTTGCTATATAGATAGATGAGACTAATATAATAATAACTACATTTAAGAAAAAATTCTAAAAAAATTTTGAAACTAAGCTATAACGTTTTGTTTGAACGTTGTACACGTGTTAGGGCTATGACAAAATGATGATTTTGGGTAAAGGAAATTTTTTTTGACAATTCTAAAGATGCCAGGTGAAAGATAAGGAAAAAAATTAGGCGTCTTATACCGATTTTTTTCCAACACTCTGCGTTTCGAAATATGAATTTTTGAAAAACACCTTGTTGTGTGGGTGTTTTTGGATAATTTTTGAATTTTAGCTTCTTTTAGAGCATTCAAAAAATCTCAAACTTATAGAACATATAGGTTTTGGCCCTATGCATACATGTGCAAAAAATTGGAATCGTTTAGTGAGTTTTGACTGAATAACGGAGGAAACAAGTTTTTAAAAAACACGTTTCTTGACCGTTTTTAACCGATTTTCATCGTTTTTTATTTTCATCTTTTTTTTTTAATAGATACAGGAATAAAGTATATGGAGTAATGATAGACTATGACTACAACTATATGTGTGCGAAGTCTTTGTAAACACAATTTTGAGATAACGGTAAAATAAAATTTTAGAATTCAACAGGTTATAACTTTTTACCAAGAGTAGATAGAAATTTTATTAAACTGTTATGAGCATCCTAGTACAATTACCTTTCATTTGGTATATCACACATAACGGTAGACTAAATACAAGCTACACAATGTTAAATCAAGAAACTTGCGAAAAATCTCAAAACAGCAGTGGAGATCTGTTGCTCCCCTAACAGCCACCAGTGTGGGAAGTACCGTCTGGAAATTCGACATGGTTGACTTTAAAAAAGATTGAGATTGATACGTCATATGAAAGGTGAAGTAATAAGCTTTCACATGGCATAAAATTTTGTATAGGTTGTCAAACAAAAAAAAATTGATTCCATAGCGTGAGAACATAAAAATAAATGCTTTTTTTAATGAAATTTGATCGAGTTCAAAAAATTCTAGCTCTTTTTGTAGATGGCTCATAGGCCTGATCGACATAATATAATGAGTAAATAAAAAAGGTATTTTTTTTAGCTTTTTCTTATAAATTATGATTGTTTGAAAAAAGTAAACGCTTCAATTGACTCATTTTAAACAAAAGCACACAACCTGTTTTTTGACGACGTTATCACGTAAAATCATCGTCCATAAACAGGCTTTACAAACAACCTCTTTTTTTTTAACAATTTTCGTTTTAAATTTAGTATACCTAGTGCATAAAAATAAGAATTGTTTTGTTAAAAAAGATTTCTTGTAGAGTTTTTTTTTATTTAAAAAGAAGTTGCCATATATGTATTTAAAATGTTCCTTTAATTTTTTTTTACTGGTTAAGCCTTAACTACAATGACCTAAAACTACAAACTACAAAAATTGTTTTTTTTTAAACAAAAAAATAAGCTTTCTGCATCATTATTTTTAATTTTGTGTCGGAAAAACTGTCACAAAATGAGTTTGAAAATTTTCACTTTTTGACTTTTTGCAAAAACTGGCCGTTTTAGTTATACCTTTAGTCTTTTTTTAGGGTTTAACAAACTATAATTCTTTCATCTTACCAAAATATAATAAATTAAGCGATGTTATATTTGTTTCCTTTAAAATTGGGTTGCCACACTTACCATTTCAAAAGTTGAACATTGTTTTTTTTTCATTATCAGTATCAACTTCTCATTCATTGGAAACCAATTTTAACCTCTCTATGTAACTTACGGTCGTGAGTCGTTTGGACTATCACTTTTAAAATTTGGATGTAAGAGTATGTTCCAAAATTTCATTTTAAAAAAAATAGCAAGTTTAAACTTTTGAAAAGGGTTTTGAAGCAGAGTTTAAGAGGGCAAATTATAAAATGAATCCATTATAAATTTGCTAGAACTCAAAACATTTATTTTGACTATAGGTATCATTATGAATTTTAAATTGCATAAAATATAAATTCCACTTTCATGCTAAACATTATTTATAATCTATTTCATTTCTATATTTTGTTTGTACTTCAAGTATATTTCAAGGAAAAATGAAATCAAATTCGAAATCAAATCCAACGAAGTAATCAATAATTCTGCAAATACGGTAAAATCAAAGCAATTTGCTTCTTGATCAACAATCAATTAATCGAAGCGAATTAATTTTATAATTATTTCCTCCATTAAGAGCACAGAGAGAAATTTTATTGTTTTACTATGAAAATTGATTTCACATGAAAATGTGTATAAGCTTTTTGACCATAATCAAAACCATGTTTATTAAAAACAAAATCAATCAATAATTCTTTCTATAGCATACAAATTTACTTCTGATTGATTTTTTTTTGTTTTTAATTATGTAATATTCAATTTACTGGTGGAAATTTTTACTGTAAATAAAGCAATCGATCGTTGATAAACCATTCGTTTTGTTTCACAAATACTACAACAAGTAATTAAGACCTTAGTACAAAAAAAAAAAAAGAGAAAAAAAATCAATTATTTACAATACTTTGGTGTCGTTCATCGTTGTTATACTTCGTCGTCGTCCTTGTTGTACTCTCGTCCTGTCGACAGACAACAAGTTCACACATTTTCCACTGAAGTTGGTTTGAATTTTTAAATTTAATTGCCCCCATGTTGGTGGTATCCAATGGAAACAGAAACACACTCTTTTCCACACACACAAACGCCCTTTACACTCGTAACATGCCCCAAAGTTCAATCCTGCACTCTCGATTGGAAAACATATTTCATCCTGATGAAAATAACTTCATCGAAAAGGATGTACGAGTATATACAAGTTTTTCATCAATAAGCGATGAATTGAAGCACACATCCCCTTCAGGCAATATTTTTTCCTCTTTTGTACAATGTAATGAAGATACAAAGGACGAATAATCTCCTTTGGTATAGGATCAGTTGTTGCCATGTGCACGATAACCACGTGCAATACGTGCCGCATGCAACCAACCAACATACAAATTGATGACAATTCATACGAAATCGCGTTTGCTGATGGTCGCTGGTGAAATTCTTTCTCATCCGATTTAAGTATCAGCGTCATCGCCAATGGCGAAAGGAAAAGTTGAAGTATTTTTTACTTTTCTTGACTTTTAGCTGTCATATTAGATTTTCCATTCTGGCTGATGGTTTTGGTGGCTGGAAGGAAATACAAAAAATGGAGAATTTTCATGTCGAAGGGAAATCCTCTTATTTCCGTTAAGCTTTTAGTTTTTCCTTCGATAGTCTCCTTTTTTTTCTCTGTATTTTTCTGTATTTTTATAATGAGATGAGAAAAAGTTATGTATCCTCTCCCTGCCATCCTTTTACTAGATTTATCCTTAAAGGCAAGGAGAGAGTGACTGTGTTCTGATCTGAGATCGAACACTGCGATGAGGTCGATATGCATCAAAACCATCACGTACCAGGATAATGAAACAAAACTAATTATAAATTTGTTTGCTCGATGAGTGGTTGGTTTTTTTTTTTTTTTTTTTTTTAAGACATGAATATAGGTACTTATTTTTACAAAATTAAGTATGTAGATGAAAAGAAACTTTATAAATTGTATTAATAAAAAGTAGGGAAATATTATATATAAGGAGATTAAACAAACTTACATCAAGTTAAATTTTGTATTAAAGTTAAGAAGCTTTAAAAAGTTTTAATAATGTTGTGAAGTAGGAAAACACCTTTCATAATAGAAAGGAAAAGGTTTATATAGAAGTGAATGTATAGTTATAAAAAAATCAGTTTTTATATTTTTATTTATCCAGATGTTGGACTTTTTGTAATGAAAACTAACATGTTAGACATACTTGTGCAAGGTCAATAATAAGGTAGGATGGTTAATCCTCTCAAAAGACCTGCATTTTTGAATGTTTCAATGTTTAGAAAACAGGCAAGAGGTATCTCCTGCCATATAGAAGTCACTTAAAAAGTGTACCTCCCATACAAAATCTTTGAGTTATTACAGTTTCCTCGAAAACGGCTCCAACGATTTTTATCAAACTTGGTGTACATAATGATCTAAGAAGCAATTCGTTTTTAGTTTTTCTTAAAAATTCGGATAGTGGCATTGCTATTTAACAGGATTGTGTGTTTTCAAATTTTAGAGACTTTTTTGTTTTTTATTTTTTATTTTTTTTTTTTTTCTGATTTCTAACCAAATCGTTAAAATTCCATTGGCAAGCTAATATTAATATACTTTTAATAATAACAGCAAGTACGTGCGACCCAGTCGTGCATTTTATTTTTTTTTTTTTTTTTCAAAAACGGGACATTGAAGGTTTTTTTAAATTTTGTTTTTTGGATTTTCATAAATAATTGCAACAATATTGCACACCAATTTATTGAAAAAAAAAAATATTTCAAAAAAATTATAAATACGAAATTAGTTTTTAAAAATTGATCCTAAAGATGTTGAATTTTGTTCTAAAAAATGGATCTTAAAAAAAGAAATCGAAGTGTATGTCTACTTTTTTTTAAGCTCATATTCATTCAATATGTTGTTTTTCTATTGAAAAACGATTTTCATATTTGTTTTTTTCTGTAACTAAATGCTTATATAAAAAGTTTTAAGCTTTTAAAAAACTTAAAATCTAAGAGCAAGCTATGTATATCTTTAAAAATTTAATTTTTTTTTTTTTTACATTATATTTTACTAGCAAGGGCAAGTATTGGTTTCGTGTAGAAAAGAATTCGATGTTTAAAAACAAACATTGCGATTAAGGAAAACTCAAAAAAAGTGGTTTCGCTAGACCGTCCGCCTATTTGTGGGCCTGTTCGTCAGTTCAACTGTGCGTTCATCTATATGCATCCATCATCCATAGCCCAAACGAGTAGACGGCTTTTGTTAAAATTTGGTACAGTTTTTTTTTTTTTTTTAATTTCCAGAACTCGTTTTGTTTTTGTTTTTAAATATCTCGGTGTCCCGGGGTAAAACGAATTTTTTTTCTCTTAGTCAAATGAGGCATCAAATTACGATCCTTTTCAGCTCCATTCATAATGCGCAAAAAGTATTAAAATAATTTATTAAAAACAATCATTTTTCTTATGAAAAAAGTGAAAAAATCATTTCCCTCATCCAAAAATCCATTTTTTTGATAAAACGACTTATAATAAATTTTAAACCACCTGAAAGCTTATTGCTTCAGCTCGATCATGTCTTTTAGACATCTACAAAAAGAGCTAGAATTTTTTGAACTCGATCAGTCTTTACATCATGTAAAAGCTTATAATTTCACCTTTCATATGATTTTTCAATCTTATTTCTGCGATGCTTGGAAAAAAAGTTAGAATTTTTTAAAGCCAACCATGTCGAGATTCCACACTGAGATTACGGTACTTCCCACTCTGGTGGCTGTTCATGATCAACAGATCTCCACAGGTGTTTTGAGGTTTTTCGCAAGTTTTTTAATTTAACATTGAGTAGCTTGTAGTGCATGTACAGTTATGTGTGATATACTAAATGAAAGGTAACATCATCAGGATGCTCAATAAAGTTAAATCAAATTTGTATTCGCTTTAGATCAAAAGATAGAACCG